>NC_138962.1:19970000-22470000 GCF_055761805.1 Camellia sinensis | reverse complement strand
TGTTTTGTGAAATAATTTGATGAGAAGTCTTATAAAACTTTTTGTTTCCAATTTTACTCCTGGACTTTTTTTTATTTGTTGACTTTTCATTGACTACCTGTTCAAATTTATATTTATCTGTTCAATTTTTTTAACTATCTGTTTAATTTTTTTCCCTTTATCTGTTCAAATATATGTCTAAATTTTATTATCTGTTCAAATTTTTTATTTTATTTTTATATCTGTTGAAATACCAAGGAACCCAAATTAAAATTTTACCTTGTGCAATTTTTCTATCTGTTAAAATCTTTCTCACTATCTTTCTCACTATCTTTCTCTCCCCAGGCAATGAGATCTATTTTTTTATCTGTTCATTTACAATCTATTTCTCAACAACAACAAGAATAACAACAAAACTACAACGAGATCTGTTTTTTTTTTTTTTTTTTTTTTTTAAAATATGTTCATTACAATCTATTTCTCAACAACAACAACAACAACAGAAAAACTCCTCCAGATTTTCTGCAATCATATTAAAAAAATGTAATCATCACATCTAGTATTGAAAATCACGAAACCCTAACCTAGAACTGGTTAATCCGGTGGAAAAAAAAAAATTTAATCCGTTTCATCATCGTTCATCATGCATCATCATCATCAACAACAACGACGAGGACTACAACTACTATTTTTTAAAATTTTTCAAAAAAAAATTTTCTGAGATCCTATATGTATATATACATCATATAGAACACAGATCTATATATATACATCATATATCCATAGATCTATATATATGATTTTGGTTTCTCTCTCTCTAAAGCTAATTGTTTCTCTCCCTAAATTTCTCTGTTTTTGTTTTCTAGAGAGAGAAAATTAACTCCAATAGCTTACTCGAGCGTAGCGGTGGTTTTGATGTTCGCTTTGGTGGCTGGATCTGCCATCGCTCAGGCTTTGGCAGCCGCCGACGAAATCTCAGGTGGTGTCGCCGCCGAAGGCCACCGAGACTCATTCAGTGGCTCCGACACCGTCCGTGAATGCACCGCTGCAGGGATTTACGGACAGAGAGAGAGAGATATAGATCTGATGATAAGGAGAGAGGGGGGTTAGGGACAGCGACGGCGAGGAGGCTGGAGGGGGAGACGACGGCTAGAAGGCGAGAGGAGGCGTGGGCGGCGACGACGAGATGGCAGTGGTGAATCTGAAGGGGAGAGAGATTTGAGGGAGTGAGAACCGTGGTGTAATGATATATACAGAAGGGTATTTTGGTGGAGTTTGTCCTTTTGCAACGCTTGGACCTATGGATAAAACATAATTAGAAATTTTTGGATGAGATAGATGTCATGTGGTGTTTTTCTCTTCTCTTATTAGTTGAGTGAGTGGATTTATATTTATGTGTTGGGTAATGAGGAGACAACATGAGAAGCCATAGTGAGCCTTTTTGGTAAAACTGTGGAAAAGTACTTATAGCTTATGCCTAAACAGCTTATAGCTTATAATTATGAACATTAGCTGATTTTTAACTTATAAATTAAGCATCTTCTGCCCCACTCAAAGAATAAGTTGATTTCTGACTTCTAAAAAGCTATAAGTTATGATAGTTCAGTTCGTCCTGGGTGGATGGGTCGGGCTGGTCCAGGCTCTTCAAGTTCTGGTTTAGGCGGATGGTTCCACCGGATGACCTGCAAGCAAGTCCAAAGGGGAATAGGGCAGTCCCCCAGTGAACCCTTCGGCGAGAGAATCAGTAGAGGAAGAAGGAAAAAATGTAGAGAGAGAGAGAGAGGGATAAAAAGCTTAACCTTCATTTTGTCTTCTGATCTTGCTTACCTTGTTCAGGGTGAGGGGGCTCTGTTCCGACGGAGAGGTGTTGTCGTAATAAATGCTGTGATGGGCTGCATTAATGGTGTGTTGTGGCAATAACTATGCAGATCTTTGTCTGCTGATGTGGCCTATGTTTTATCTGCCATGTGTCCGGATGCCCTTGGTCCTCCACGTCCAGGTGGCCTCCAGCTGTCCTGGGCTTTGCCAACCGGGTTATGCTATGGGTCCAAAGCGATGGGTTCGGAGTGGTTTGCCGTGGGCTGTATGCCTCGTGGGCTTGTCCATGTCAAGTTATAAGTTATAAGCTAAACCAAACACATTAAAATAGCTTAAATTAAGCTGAAAGCTGAAATAAGCAGCTTTTAAGCTGCACCAAATAGACACAGTATTTATAATTGGTTAAAAGTACCATGTGACATGCCACGTAGTACCCTATCTACACCCAATAATTTTTTGAAATTTACACTTTTAAATAGAGTGTATTAGTTTATAAATTATATCCAAAACAATTTATTTCAAATAATTATGGGGGTGTTTGGGAAGAAAAAAAATAGCCAAATTTAGGCTAAAAATCACAAAAAGATAAAATAGGCTAAAATAGCTAATAAGACAAAATATCACATCAAACCCATAATCATTTCACTTTTTCTCTCACAAACATCACATCCAATTACAAAAAAATCCAATCATCTTCCCAAACACAAAAATTTTAGCCTAAGGCCTCGTTTGGCAAGAGGCTATTTTAGTCAAAAAGCCAAAAAGTTACTAAAAAAGTCAAAAAGCCAACAACTCATACCAAAAAGTCAAAGATTCCCTTTTCTCTCTACTTTTTGCACATCTTTTCGTAAAAAGCCAAAAAGTCATCCCAAACATACTAGTTTTTTTTACATCACATTTTAGCCAAATAGCCAAAAAGTTACTAAATTAGTCTGTTCCCAAACAAGGCATTAAAATAGCCAAAAACTAAAATAGCTTACTAAAATAGCCACTTCCCAAACGAGGCCTATATTTAATTCAAAGAATGTAAATTTTCGAGTGTATTAGTTTATAAATTATATTCAAAACAATTTATTTCAAATAATTATATTTATTGCAAAGAATGTAAATTTATTAATATTTGACAGCCCAAAATATCAACTTCCGTTGTAGTCTAGTTGGTTAGGATACTCGGCTCTCACCCGAGAGACCCGGGTTCAAGTCCCGGCAACGGAACTTTTTACTTCTTGTTATTAAATTAAATTATTTTTTATTTTTTCCCTTCACAACTGAATTCTAAAACTATAGTAAAGTTCGAACTGTTCTTGTTAATAGGGTGCGCACAAATTGAGTCGGGGATATCTCATCCGCTATCTATTTGAATTGAAGGCCTAGTTTGGAAGTAGGTGTTTTTAGTTAAAATATGATATTAAAAAAAAATAATATGTTTGGTATGATTTTTTAATTTTTTATAAAAAGATGTGTAAAAAATATAAACAAATGACAATTTTTGACTTTTTGATATAGATTATTATCTTTTTAATTTTTTTAATTACTTTTAAACTAAAAAGTAATATTACCAAACGAAACCTAAGTATGGTTTATTTGAATTTAAGTGCAGATGCAAATTGTATTAAGTGATATCCCATCTGCCATCCATTTAAATTTAAGTGCGAGTATTGTTTGAAAAATCGGTATGAATTAATGGTAGATGCGGATTATTTTGACGATTTAAACTTTATTATTTTGGATAGTTTTTTGAATTATTTTTCAATAATTGTCTTTACTATTTTAGATCTCGTTTGAGAACAGACTTTTTAAATAATTTTTTGACATTTTAGCTCAAAATTTCTTATGTTCATTTTTTATAATAAAAATAAAGTCTTGAGTTTTATATTGGGATTTTTATTGATAAATCTCATTTAGAAGTGTTTTAACCTAAGAAGTTCATGAATAAATTTTTTAACTCACTTAGTCACATGTATTTATACTTTTATTCCATAAAGTCTTTTTTCTTGATTTATGTTATTTTCTTAAACTCTTATACCCTTATATTTAATATTGATATTTAATGTTGATATTTAATGTTGGAGGTAGGAGGGAGAAGAGAAAGAACCAAGGTATAAGAAATTCATACACAAATTAAATAAAATTGATGTTATTATTTTATATTATTATATAATGTGAATATATTTTTAATTGACAACACATTAAAAATAATGTGATCATTCTCTCTCATCTGATGTGAACGTTTACAACACCTTTCCGAAATTTTTTCTCTCATCTAATGTAGTGATGTGAACCTTCTTATTTTTAATTGATAGCACATTAAAAATAACGTTAATTATATTTTTAATTGACAACACATTCTTATTCACAAACATGTGGTGATGTAAACGTTCACAACATGTGAACATTCGCTCTCATCTAATGTAATGATGTGAACGTTCACATTCGTATGCTTTAATATGAATATTCACATCATGTAATTAATAACACAATGACAAAAACTCATTTTAAATTGATGTGAATATTCATTTCACATTATGTAGTTAACAACACAATGACAAAAATTCATTTTAAATTAATATGAATATAATGACAGTCAACATCTTGATCCACGAGAACTACCGAAACATAATGACAATCAACATTAATAGGGGCAAGAGAGAATGTAGGTGTTTTGATATTCTTATCTCAAATAAAATCTAATGGAATAGTTAAAAAGAAAGGGAAAATTAGTCTAGGGTCCCTCCCCCACTTTTCGTAATGGAAGAGATCCACAAAATTATTTTTTGATGTCTAAGGTCCCTAAACATATATCAGAGAAATTTGACTCTTTGCCCACAATTCCTCTCTCTCTCTTTGACTTCGCGTTGTTGATTCTTCATCAGATATGGCCGAGGCCAGCAACAATAACATTGCGTCTTCCTCTTCTGCTGCTACGCCTATGGAAATAGCCATCGATGGATCCGACTCCGACGAGTGATAGTCTGAAGTGAAGCACCAAGATGAGGTGGAGATGGTATCGGCATGAACCGATGGTAGCCAGAGCTGTCGCGACGTTAATGGTAACCGAAGCTATGACCGCCGATGGTGTACAAGATGGCTTGGGCTTCGGTGATGACGACGGCCCCTAGAGTGGCAGCCGTGGGCTATGAGCAAGCTGGGTTTTGCCCCTGTGGAGAGAGAAAATGTGATAGATAGAGAGATCATGCATGTGTCTCACAAACAATGTTGTCTCTCCCACCCGAGAGAGAGAGAGGTCTGGGTTTGTGTCTATTCATCCGAACCTCGGTTGCTTGGTTTCTTGCTTCACCCGAACAGCAGCATCGTCCATGGTGGTTTTAAAGGATTTGCTTGCATGTGATGGATGGTCTCGTGCTAGAGAGAGAGAGGAGGCCACCTGAATTTTTGAAAACCAATTTTATTCATAACCCAACAAAGTGGAAGATTTGAAATCACAGCTTCAAATTCAAGATTCTAATGATTGTACCAATTTTCTCTGGACTTGGGAAGTCCATAATTTATCAATTTTCTCTGGTTTGAAAATTGGTCAAACTGAACCCAGAGAAATTTGAATTTTCTCTATGATTGAATCATTTATACAATGCCTGTGCTGTAGAACGATTATGTTGTATCCATGCATTTTGGTGCTGTTACTCTTCCTTTCACCAATATATATATGCATGCTCCTATATTGTATAGTCTCTCATTTAGTTATCCTTCCATCTAGTAACTTATTTTACCTATGATGTATTTGGTAGGCAGTAGATTTGAAGTTATGAGTTGGAATAATTTAAATTATTTGTGATCTCTATACTAGGTTTTTTGAAACCTTTAACAGTATCATGAGAATGAAACTGTGTATAGTAAGCAAAATGTGAGTATTCTAAGAACACCACTTTCCCTGATCTCCCTTAATAAGCTTCAGATTTTCACCAATACACAGAATCATTGCCATATTAGCCAAATATCAAATATTTGTGTCGTTTTGTTATGACTATACCCAGATCCAAATTGGATTTTCCCTATAATTGATTTGCCCTGAATAGAGAGAGAAACTAGAAAAGGCCTATAATGGATTGTTATAACTAGCTACAAAAATAATAATTTTCTCTGGACCAATTTTCTTTGGACTAATGGTATTTGAATTTCAATGCTACTGCATATATATCACTGCGTCTTCATTTTCTTAATGCATGTGTTCGATTTTAATTCTAATTATTTATTTATTATTATTATTTTGTGTGTAATCCACCAATGCACCGCTCTAGAGTTTCTAAACATTCTTCTCACCAACACTAGTTGCCTTTTTGTCAAGACCATAAGCAATGGCAGCAGCAGTGGGTTCATTGATGATATGCATCACATTGAGACCAGCAATTACACCAGCATCCTTTGTTGCCTCACTACTATGGCCATTCACCTTAACTGAATTTTCTCTGGGTTGAAACCAGAGAAATTCTCTGGTTTTTAAACTGAATTTTCTCTGGATTGGTTCAGAGAAATTCTTTGGTTTTTAAACTGAATTTTCCCGATTCAAAAATTTCAGTATTATGGAGATCCATGTAGATTTCGGCAAATCATCGCAAATCTCATGGGTAATTCAATCAAGGTAAGTATGCATCAGCTTCTAAAATTTCAGTTCAACAACCCAGAGAAAATTCAGGCCAACCAAACCAAAGAAATTCTCTGGACCAACCCAAAGAAAGTCCAGAGAAAATTCAGTTAAGACCAAAGAAAATTCAGTCTAAACCAAAGAATTTCTCTGGACCATGTAGACAAACCCATGGTGGTAACGCTGCAAATTCAAACAGGTGAAGAAATTATGAAAATATTGAGGAATTTTCTTTGGACCAATTTTCTCTGGACTAACTTGAGGGACCTTAGACATTATGAAAATATTGAGTTTCCTTTACGCTGTAAAGTCTAAATACCAGGGACCTAAAAAAAAATTCCCCTAAAAAGAATATAGATTGGATGGAATAAAACTCTTAGAAAAAAAATTTATCAAAAAATATTCCTTTTATATTTCATGATTAGCAAATCGAATTACTAAATGGTGTTTTGGCAAGTTGGTAAAAAATTAATTTTTTGACTTTTTAGCTTTTTTATG
Source organism: Camellia sinensis (assembly GCF_055761805.1). NCBI lineage: Eukaryota > Viridiplantae > Streptophyta > Magnoliopsida > Ericales > Theaceae > Camellia > Camellia sinensis. The sequence goes on along the minus strand of NC_138962.1, from coordinate 22,463,105 downwards.
ACTTTTTTGGCAAAAAAGCTGGCCTTTTTGGCTAAAAAAATTGATTTTTTCGACTAAAAAAATTAAAAAGTCAAAAAATTAACTCTTTTAACTTGTTGCCAAATTGCCCCTAAATAAAATATAATTTTTCAAACACACAAAGCATAAAAACATGACATTATTTTTTTTAGGTATGTTAACGGATCGAGTTGAGTTAAATAGTCTCTATTTACTAATCATCCGAACTTAAATAGATTAGGAAAAATATATTTGTATGTATCTATTCAGACTATCAAAATCGTTTACTTTATCAAATTGAATGGATGTTTGTCCACCTTACTTGTTAATGTATATAAGAAAAATATTATATTAGTGAAATTTTTTTAAAAAAGTTTATAAATCAAATGAAATTTTTTATAATTGTTAATAATTATAATTAATTATTTAATTATTTTTTATGAATATGTGTTCTTTTTTCTCTAAAATTTCACTGGGTGTAATTACTGTTACATCCACTCAATTTATTCAGTACGAATTTAGCTGAATGAAAGTCTAAGTTAGATCAATTCAAAAATAAATTCGGTGATGAATCACTAACGATACCCATATATATACCCTGCAAATTAGAAAGTTTTTATTCGCTCAAAATCTAGGGTTTCATTGTTCGTTGACGACAAAGGTCTGCCTATTCTTCTTCTTCTCCTTCTTCCCCTTATACAGGTATACATTCTCTCTCTCTTTCTCTCTCCCTATATTTTGTGGTTAGGTGTTTGTTTGTGGAAGTCTGTGTGCTTGTGTTTCAATGTTTTGAGTCTTGAGTTTCAATTTTATTCATGTCAAGATTGGTCACAGTGGTTCTGTGCTGGTGAATTTTTAATTTGGTGTTGGATGACAAATTAACAAAATTACTGAAGTATTTGTTTAAATTCTTTATCCCCAAATCAAATCATGGAAACTTAATGTTTGCTTGCCACTTAGAAACGGAGACCAGTTGCTTTGATTGTAAAGTTAGGTTGGAAAATTAGGAAGGCTATTGATTGTCTGGGTTTAGGTGATAAACCAAATTTACCCATGGAACTTGAGATTCTGTAACATGGCTAAATGAACATAATTGATGCAGCTGAAAGTAAACTTTAGTAGAACCTATAGTAAATTTTTTTCTTTTTTTGATAAATAAACCTATAGTTAATTTTGAGCTCACGTCAAACACTTATAGAAGTTTTTTATGATGATTATTGTCCAACTTTGATTTGGGTGATGTTCCAATCTCTGTACTTTAATGCTGCTTAAGCAATGACAGCTCACAGAAGTTTTATCCCAAGAACATGGGGCAGGCAGTCCAATTTTTGCTGAAAATTACCGAAAAATTAAATGTTGAATTAGAGCTGTACATAGAACCGATCACCCGATGAATTCGACTGAACCTGACCTGCTAAACACTGCAATGGACGGTTTCACACTTTGCAGCAGTTGGCTGCGGGTCCAGAGAGTTAAATAATTCGAGTTATCAGTCGGATTTCGGGTTGATTGTTTATTAAATTGCATTACCTGAACCGACCGAGTGTTATAATAAATTAATATATTTTACGCATGGTATGATTCCTTGGGAATCTCATATGGCACCTTTATCTTCCCAAACCCATCTCATCTTGGTCAAATTTCCTCTCTCTCCATCTCTCTCTCTCAGACGATTTTGTTTCTCTCAAACCCTAGCTGCGGTATTTTATCTTCCCAACCCATCTCATTTTGATCAAACTTCCTCTCCCTCTCTCTCTCTCTCTCTCTCTCTCAGGCAATTTTGTTTTTTCTCAAACCCTAGCCACAGTAGGCACCATTTTTGGTCTTAAGTTCATCTTTACACCTTACAATCTTCATAATTTAGTCTCAGCACAGTCCCCTCTTTCACAAATTGAAATTCAAAGAATGGGAAAGCTCTCTGCTGCCGGAGATTGCTTAGATCTTCATCCGGTGAGTACGTCTGATACTTGAGGCTTTGAGTGACTGTCGACAATTATCTTCTTAAAGTCCAACAGTAATATTAGATTACAAGATTTTGTTTCAATCTTTTTGATTTTATTTTATTTTTGTTTACCAATTTGATAGATCCATGCTAAAGGAAAGTGATAAATTTGTTTCAATTTTTTTTTCCCTGTTCTTGTTTACCAAAATTGATAGATCTATGAGATTCTCAATTCCTTTTGAGTTAAAAGCCTATGTTACATGGACTCGGGTACGCAAACTCGGCAAAAAAAGTCATATTTTTATATTTTTGATCAAGTATGTGAGATGAAAGTGTTATATGTAACTTACAATGTCAAAAAGACATTTATAGCAATTATGCAACAATATATACATATAATAATAGTGTTAAATATGATTATATAAGAAGTGTTTGATGAAAAGTATATGGCACATATCACATACCCTTGTCCAAGTGTCGGGTGTCTGACATGGGTATTTAATTTATTTTGAAGAGTCCGTGTAACATAGATTAAGGTCCGACCCGGTAATTGAACTGAATGGTTGGGTCAAAACCGAAAGGAGTTCGGGCCAAATCGGTTGACATTTTCTCCACCCGAATGGTGCCGGTCGGTTGATGGTTTAGGGGTAAACCCAGCCCATGTGCAGCCCTTGTTGAGATTGTATTGTTAGTTTGTTACCCAATTTTGTTTTTCCTTACACAGTTGGTGATTCAATTTAAGAATGGAAGATTTATCATCTGCACTTGGGAATTTTATCTTCTCACAGAAAGCCACCATAGAATATGAGGGCTTGTCTCTTCTTCTTATGTACCCATGATGTTCGATTTGTGTCCTGATAGAGGTGTTATACATTGGTGCGAGTAGGACTGTATTTGTTACAGCATTAGCAAATTCTTGGATTCTTACTTGTCTAAAACTTGAGGTTTTCTGAAACAGTTATGCAATATAGTGTTTTAGGATACCGATACCATGTGCTTTGCTGATATATGTGGGATTGTTGGTTACTTTCTGAAATCTGACACCTTGTATATATGCTGCAAGGAAGGCTACATTATTTGCATTTGACAGAAAGCCCTGAAATATGAACAAATTTGGCATGCCAAATTTGGTAGAATGTTTTTCTTGAGGCCAGTCCTTTCATTTTGTTGTTTTATGCTGTAATTATACAGTAATGATTTTGCTAAACATTACGTTGATGTGTGGCTGCACACTTTGTGTAAGATGAGAATGGGAAGGGAACCTAAGGTGTTCCACTACAGTGAAATTCTACAGCTGCAAGGGGCAATAACTCTAGCAAGTTATATGCTTTGAGATTGTCTGCACGATTATCAGCATTAAGACTTAATGTAAGACGACCCTGTGGGTGAGTCAATGTAATCTGACTGGTACAAACAAAATCTTGAGGTTTGTCAAAACCGAATTGTCAATTTAAACTAGTATGCTGCTCTTTGGTAGTTTAATGTAAATGATTTGTGTTGTTTGTAACTAAGGAACTTGGTTTGAGTGATGCTACTGAGAACTGTCTTCATCAGTTGTTACCATGTTCCTTTTTTGTTGAATGTTGACCTTGCTTATTGTTTTTGCCTATTTTTCCAATCTGTAAATGATTCCTGTCATTTGGGATATTCTTTTTTAGGGTGTCATAACTCATATGATAGTGGGTGCTAATGGTCCTTAGGGAAAGAACACTTGTTGCACCTTATAGCTTGCATGTTGCTATGCAATTGATCACAACTCTTGCCTCTGGTTTGCAGCTCTGCAACCATTGACCAATGTTGTAATTTTAAGCTGCTTGTCAGCTCATGAAGTCATCATTTGTTTGAAACCTTTCTTATCAGTGCGCGCTTCATACCTCACTTGGCAATATCAATTCTTTTATTTATCAGGGACCTTTATGTTTTGATTCTTTTGAATTTAAGCAGAGCGAAAACCAGCTGATATTGTGAAGAACTAACCATCCAGAAAATCTGTTGATTTTACAATTAATAATGGGTAGTGCAATACTAATAGATCTCCTTGGTAAGACTGACGGTTGCCATTATATGTTACTGACAGGGGGAACAATTCTGTACTCCATTCCATTTTATAGCCATGGCTATGGGAGATGATGTAATGGGAGGTGCCGGGTGCTCTTTTTTTCTTGATTCTGTGGAGTCCAAGCAGGGTGGAGATGCACTTTCCCCTGAAGATGTAGCCTGGGCTGATTCATGCCTCATCAAAGATTCTGAAATATCAGATGGTAACTGGGATTCTCTGAAAGCTGCCTTACTGAACTGTCTGGACATTACAACTTCACAACATGATTCACTTGGCTTCTCTGCAGCTGGAAGCGATGGTTTTACTGGAGGAACTGATTTTGAGAGTCTTCCTTCCATTGAAGAGGCACAAACGCCACCCAATCTGGGAAGGACTGTTGATAATGATGATGACGATGATGTTCTCCATAATGAAGTGGAAGAGAACAGTGATGATTACATAGTCCTCAATAAGGTTGACAAATTAAAGTCAAGAACTAAGTTGGGAAATCCTTTTCTGCCAAATTACAGCGAGGATGTGAAAGAAATCGAAAATACTGATCTTGGGTTGGATTTGGGTTTTCCTGTATTTGAAAGAGAGTCATTGGGTGCAGATATCTTCAGGGTCTGGGATTTGGACATCCCAGATGAGGAAGATGGTGAACTTGTTAAACAGCTTAACAAGGCCCTTGTAGAAAGCTCCGTGCGCTCAATGCCTTCACTTGATGATCTCATTGCTGGCATTTCAGACCTTTCTCTGAATCAATTTTCTGGATGAAAATGCTGTTAAACACTAAAATTTTGGAGTTGCGTTATAAAAAAAACAATGGCACATCTGGGTGTGGTGGGTTGCCTTTTGCTGTGTGTACAGATTGATCTATCTAAATGGTGGTTGAGTTTGTGTTAGAATATTGGAGAGTGCAATGTAATTAAAACATCTACTATATTGACTGATAATTTTAAAAAACGGAACTCTCACATCATTCTGATTGAGTTTTTGTATGAAAATTATATTTGTAAATGAAGTTGTACTGGGATAGACGTGCATTCTGTTTTGTTAGGTCAGGAGGTTGATTTGTCAGAGGCTATAACCTTAACTAGACTTCCCATGACCCAACTACCAAGACTTAACTAGACTCCTCATGACCCAACTTCCTAGTTTCATATGGGGGTTAGTTGAGTGTTGGAATAGCACCAAGTTTGATTGGAGAATTGGGGGTAGGGGGAAAGGAGGGTGTGAAATGATGGCATTACCAGTTCTATGCTCAATGGTATTTAGTGGCTCATGTTATGAAAGTAACTTTGTTCATTTCACTATAAATCAATATCTTGATTATTTTTTATTTTTTTATTTTTTTAAGACTATGTCTACTGTTTTAAACTTCACTAATTTGAATTAAAAGTGAGTGATGAGAATTGTATTTCAAACTAATGATTGAACATGTGCCCTTACAGTTCTGCACAAGAAGTCTGATGCCACAACACGTAAATATCTCTGATGTTGATGACCAAATCAAAGATTTGATTCCGTGGTTGCGCTTTGCTTTGTTGAATTTGAATTCTCTCAACCATACAGTACTGTCTTCCCAAATGGGTCACCAGCAAGCTAAATTGAGTGACTGCTCCAAGGTGAATCTGCTATAATTAGTTCTTTGGGCTTTCTCTAATGTTTACACTAACCACAGATCCTAGGTAGCTGACTTGGCAAGTTGTCTGCCGTTGACATGGTGATCATGTCACTTCAAATCCTGGAATAAAACCACAGCCGTTAGTCAATAAAAAATAAAAAAAAAATAACAGAGTGATCACAGCCTCAATTTCATTTTCCAAGGGGAATCTCCAAAACGACCCTGATATTTTGTATCAAATTCTTTCTGTATTTTGTTGTTTTAAAATTATTTATGATCGTTGAATTATCTCTTAATATTTTTAACAGTAATCTATTTGGGTCTTTTGTAATTTTTTTTTTTTTAAAATAAACAACTATTTTGATGAAAAAATGAAAAACATTCATCATTTTCATACGATTCATTTATTTATTTATTTGGATCAAAAATATGTTTTTAATATTTATTTTCGTTAAACTAATTTTTACTTTTTCACACAAAAAATTGCAAAAAACATATTTTAAAAACCAAACCAAACCAAACAGAGAATTCTTGTCCCTCCAAACAACTGTAGTTTGGAGTCCATACTGTAAGTGAAAAAAAGCTTGGTTTTCAGGACTATCATTACAATTTTTAAGTTGTTAATTTTTATAAGGTGGGCATTAATCCATCAATTTCAGCCACCTATGCCACATAGGCAAATTATCATCCACATGGCAACCTATGGTTGGTTGAGTCATGACAGCCTCAAATGAGACATCTTTTGATAATACAGACACTAGAGAACAATTATAAATAGAGTGAGTGAGAAAGCATGTGTGGTAAAGAGAGGCATAGAAAGCTTTGCTAGAGGAGATAAGATTGCACAGCTTCTCAACCAGAGCACAGTACAACAACATCAATGGCCTCAGCTTCTCTCCTAAAATCATCACCAGTTCTTGACAAATCCGAGTGGGTGAAGGGTCAGACCCTTCGCCAACCCTCGGTCTCAGTTGTCCGATGCCTCCCTACCGCTCCCTCGGCTCTCACTGTCCGAGCTGTTACCTCCTATGCCGATGAGCTTATCAAAACTGCGGTATGTCTCATACTTCATTTCAATCTCCCTAACTTATGTGAATTATGCTTATAAGATTCTCTGTCCTCATTTTTCTTGTTTTTTGCTTTAAATTTTTTATCATATGACGTGTCACGATAATAAATTTTTTTAACTAGAAGTTGACACATCGCAAATGGAAAACAACATGTGGAATATAAGATTATATACTTCATACTAATATCTAACATATACAAGTGTAAACCGTGTATTTAAGTAACCTGCACAAAGCATTAATTGCAACTTAGTGGGTAGTTGAGAAAAATTTTAGTTTTTCAAATAGAAGATTTTGTGCTTTATAGTCTAACATAACTCATTGAAGCGTAAATCGTGTATTTAAATAACTCAAACAACGTGGGTCAGAAAAAAATTAGGTGTTTGAGATAGAAGATTTCACGCCTTGTACTCCTACATACCATATGGAAGTGTAAATCGGGATAGTATTTTCAGAGTATGGACACGTAGTGTTTCATAAGGTTTTGATTGGTAGAGAGGGGTAGGGGCCTACGATTTATGTTAGGAATGATAGAATAACATGAGACTAAATAATTGGTGATTGGGTTGAAGTATGGTCACGTGGTGTTCCGAGATTATTAAATAATTTCTTGTGTAAATTGTGGGTCAAAAAAAATTATTGAGTAAATCCCACTTATAAAATAGTCATATTATCCTATTATTGAGGCACAAAACCACTATTAGAAACTTCTCTTGTAGGTGACCCCATAGAATACAAGCAGGGGTGATCAACGAGCTGAATAAACCAAACAATTAACTATTCAAACTTGGCTTGTTAAACTTTTTAAGCCAATCTCAAACGAACTTTTGTCGAGCCAAGCTGGACTAGTTTGGTATTTTTATATAATTTTAGGCTAATCAAAATGAGTCGATGAGTAATTGATTGTTCAAATTTGGTTTAAAAACTTTAACAAGCTCCAAAATATATTTAAACTTATCTTGTTTACTTAACAAATGAACTCAAACGAACTTTTAACAAACCAAACAAGAGTCGAACTCGAGATGTTTGGTTCGTTTATTCCCCTAAATACAATTAAGCCTAAGCTAGCTCATGAAGACTTCTCAAACCTTCTCTTGTCAACAAAGAGAACAAAAAATTGTAAGATATTATCATATATGTCATTGCCTATGCATAAGAATTAATGTAAATCTCTAAAACACTAAAAAGAATCTAAAATTAATGATTTGTACTTGGTGTGGATGGGTACAGAAAACCGTTGCATCGCCAGGGCGAGGAATTTTGGCCATGGATGAGTCAAATGCAACCTGTGGGAAGCGGCTAGCCTCAATCGGGCTAGAGAACACTGAGGCCAACCGCCAAGCCTACCGCACCCTCCTTGTCTCAGCTCCTGGCCTCGGAAAATACATCTCTGGTGCCATCCTCTTTGAAGAGACCCTCTACCAGTCCACTGTCGATGGCAAGAAGATAGTTGACGTGCTTATCGAGCAGAACATCGTCCCCGGTATCAAAGTCGACAAGGTAATTATAATCCATATTGTAAATGTTACGTATCCAGAAAAAATATTTAAAATTTAAAAATGTCAATAAAAATCTTAACTACATATTTCAAAAATGAGTACAGGGTTTGGTACCACTTGTTGGATCAAACAACGAGTCATGGTGCCAGGGTCTTGATGGACTCGCCTCCCGCACTGCTGCTTACTACCAACAAGGAGCTCGGTTCGCCAAATGGTATGTATATCTCTATAAATAATGAATATGATCCGCACATTTAATATTTTTCTAGATATTTTTTCTGGATACATATTAGTTATATGTTTCCAATTTCAATTACAATTAACATAAACCAATGACGAATTAACCAGGCGTACTGTTGTGAGCATTCCCAATGGTCCATCTGCTTTGGCTGTGAAGGAAGCTGCCTGGGGTCTTGCTCGCTACGCTGCCATCTCTCAAGTAAGAAAACTGCTTTCTCGGGAGTCTCATGCACTAGTGAATCATCATTTTTTAAAAAATAAATTATATTTGTTTGTGCACGAGCACGTTGATAGAGAAGAACTTGATAAATGAACTTGCAGGACAATGGGTTGGTTCCAATAGTGGAGCCAGAGATCTTGCTTGATGGAGAGCATGGAATAGAGAGGACATTTGAAGTGGCTCAGCAGGTTTGGGCAGAGGTGTTCTTCTACCTTGCTGAGAATAATGTGATGTATGAAGGAATCCTACTCAAGCCCAGCATGGTCACCCCTGGTGCTGAGTGCAAGGAGAGGGCTACACCCCAAGAAGTTGCTGATTACACCCTCAAGCTCCTCAAGAGGAGAATCCCCCCTGCCGTCCCCGGAATCATGGCAAGTGTCCCTTAACATTCTGTTTGTTTTAGCAGAAAAATGTTTTTGGAAAATATTTGTGCTTTCTTGTGTTTGGTATGACAGAAAACGAAATTGAAAAATATATTATTTGTAGTCAATGGAAAATGAGCTAATTTAAACACAAAGGTGGAAAAATGTTCTCCCTGCCACCACCACCGCTACCACTGCTGCCATTGCCTCCCTAGCACCACCAATACCATCTCTACCACAAAAGCATTTTTCTTCAAAACACATTTTTGAAAAATGTTTTCCACCCAAAGGGAGAATCATTTGCTAGACACTACTTGAAATCACAAAAATGCTGTGTAGCATGAATTTTTATCCAAAATTATTCCTGGAGTGTATGATGCAGATTTAAAATTAGTGGGATACGGGCCACACTCTCAATGAATATGGCTCATAGATATAGTATTGTTGATTCAAATCAAGTACTAATGTTTTGAAAAATGTGTTTCTTGATGATCAGTTCTTGTCTGGTGGGCAATCTGAGGTTGAGGCAACACTGAACTTGAATGCAATGAACCAAGGTCCAAACCCATGGCATGTGTCCTTCTCATATGCCAGAGCTCTCCAGAACACCTGCCTCAAGACATGGGGAGGCCGCCCTGAGAATGTCAAGGCTGCTCAGGAGACTCTCCTCATTCGTGCCAACGCCAACTCTCTGGCTCAACTCGGCAAGTACACCGGTGAGGGAGAATCCGAAGAAGCAAAGAAAGGAATGTTTGTCAAGGGCTATGTCTACTAAGCTTCTTTTTATGAATCTCTTTATTCTCTATAGATGATGAAGATCATGAAGAAGAAGAATATGAAGATGATGATGATGAAGTGAGGAGGACAGAGTTTCTCTCTGATGTGTACTGTTGGTTGCTTAGAACAATTAAATGGAGACTATTTTTGCTGATCACGACATGTATTTTTAGCCATTTTAATAAGCTTGTTGCTGCCGATGAGATCAGTTCCTGCCTACTTAATGCATTTTGGTGGTGTTTGTTTTTGCGGGATTGAGGGATGGGATTGGACTAGTCCATTGTTTAGTTTAAAATTTTTGCATCAGATTATTAGTCTCAAATCTATAGAACTATTGTGTCCCTTGAGGGTGGGACACAAATGGAGGGATAAAGAGGATATGGAATTAGGTGGTGAAATGATTATTTTGACCTTCTACTATTTAATTATGTATTATATTTAGCAAAATTCTATAAAATTTAAATGTCTCAATCTAAAAATAAAATAATTTTATTTAATTTTTATTGATGTTTTATTTATTTAATTTTTTAAAATAATTTTTTTATAGATATTATATTGATGTTTTATTTTAAAATTTTGTTTATATTTACTTAATTTCATTATTTAAATTTTAATAGATGTTTTATTTAATTTCATTATTTAATTATTATTATTTTTTAAAATAAATTTATTTTATATTTTATTTATATAATTTTTTAAAAATAAATTTATTTAATTGTGTAAAAAATAAAATAAAATAAAATTTTATTTAATCTAGTTAAAAATAGTTAAAATATTAAAGATATGTTTAATGTTGCTATTACATAGTAAATAATTGAAAAGAGTAAAATAGTCATTTGAACATTTATCCTTCTCCATAATATCCCAAACAAACCTGGGATTCATATATTATCCAACCAAATAGGCATCTAATCCCATGACTAAACAAATATGGGATACAATCCACAGTCTAACCAATAATCCGGAGACAATGTATCCCAGGATTAACAGTCCGGTGAATTCCAATCCCTTCTTATTCAGTCCGTTCATAGCTGCACTTGCAGTTTTTGAACAACTTAAATTGTTCCCAACTCAAACATTCAACTTCTGTACCATTCAAAAATCTTCAATTTTTTCTTGTTTGGCAATTTTTTAGATTTTAAAAAAGCAAAAGCAAAAACAAAAAGTTACTTAAAAAAAGCAATTACCAAACCCGACCTAAGGCATTCTCTAACTAAGCGTGATGTTTGGATTCAAGGCTTGCCACTACGAGTGCAACTTCCATTTCCCTATTTCCATGCCATCCATTGTTTAAAAAAATAAAAAATAAAAAATAAAAAATTGCGTTTAGAGCACAAATTATCAGCTTCGGCAAAAGCAACTTGGTTATTGGGGTTTACCTGAAACAATGGACTTCAAAAAGTGTCAGCATGCTTGTTTATTGTTATTGTTTTCTAGCCTAACCATGAAAAAGTACGGATTATCTGTTTTGCTCTCCGTTTTGTTCATCTCTCATTTTCATTTTATGTTCTCAAATTACCAAAATTATAGACTAAAACATAGGGGACAAATGATTGTACAAATGATCCCACATCCCATTAACTGTGAGTATAACTCAGCTCGAGATTTTCAATCTCCAAATTCTTCTATACCAAAAAATTTTTAATTATAAAATCTTGTCTCGAGATTTCTATAGCAAGTGTATTGAATTGAGACAATCTTCTTGAATGAACTCCCAAGTTCTAACATGATTGCAATTGTAAGGAAGTCACCACGCATAATCATGTTTAAAAAGTCATTTCACTGGTAGATTGGAACTTATTTTTTCCTGTTAGAATCATATAAGATTGACCAAGTCTTCTTCACTCCCCTAGTGGTAGAGACGCAAAGTTTATGCAACCCACACAACTATGATGAATTCATTTATTTAATTACATAGTAAACTAAAAAAATACTAAAATATAAGAAAAGTATATAGACTTATTTCTATGGCTTAAATTCAAACATTTGTGAAAAAGTTCAATTCAAACATTTGTCTGAAGACCCAAATTTATTTTACCATGAGATTTTGTTAATGATCCAAGTTCAAATAATTATTTGGAAAAATGCAATTCATTTTTGCAATACAATATATATTGGATCAATTAGTTCTTTTGAAGTTGGATTTGAAAATATTAGATTATGCCCAATATTAGGTCATGTCATGCTGGATTTGAAATGATACATATTCTCCCATCTGAACCCGACTCGGGGATGCTCTATGCCCACCCCAAATATGAGTTGCTGCAACCATGGTTATAGCAAGTTGTCGCATATCTGATGCCACTTGTAAACACCAGGGCACCACGGGCTAGAACAGATTTTGTAGTAGCCACTTGGATATTTTTGTTGACAGTCACTATTCTTCCCAAATTTTTAATACCTGTAACTTTAACATCGATTTAGGTTGCTCACGAGAGAATCAAAAGTCAACTTTTTCGCATTCATTTTTACCCAAACTTAAACTACAGAGGTCACTAACCAACTCTTTACAGAGAACCTTCCGGTTCAACTACACAAATGTAATGGGGAATTCAATTGCAGGGATTTTGAGGAAATAGCATGAATTGAACAGTATAAGAAACTACACTTGCTTTGCTACTATTCTGATTCTGAAAGCAAGAAATCACTTTTGGTGGACATCAGCGAAAGTTCTCTTCAACAAACCAACTTTTGTTAAGCATGGGAAGAGACAGCTTAAACATCGCGTAACATTGGGCAACCCATCAAGAAGACAAGAAGTCCTTAATTCAGTCAACAATCAGGTTGGTGAGAGAAAGTTGTCCAAGAACATCTGCTGCCACAAAGTGAGAGTTAGAAAAGAACTCAACGTAACCTTTAGCAATGCACAATAGCTTCTATGGACTGAACATGGTAACAAAAAATGTTCATTAAATGGCCCATAAAGCAATCATATAAATTACAAAGTTCAGTAAGACAATAAAAATTTCAAAATTATACAGGAAAAGCAAATTAATCAAGCAATGTAACAGTTTTAGCTGTTCACAGATTCTTTCAAATGAACTGCAATTGCTAAATTCAACCGAAATTGTCCAAAATGAGTCAGTGGTTATGAATCTGGTTCCAACTATATTGCAGAACTGTTAGTATAAACAGCAGTAATCTTGCCATGTTCTCATGCCAATTTTGGCATGATTTATGAAAAAATTGGTATCATAGCAAATGTACCAAAAAATCAGTTTGATTTTATATATTCTGACTATTTAGTTTGAACATCCTTTCTTCAAACCATCTGAAATAATTTCCTAGTACGTAGAAACAGGAGGAATTGGAAAAAGATGTCATCAAACCAAAGCTGATTTTTGGTGTACTTGATTAACTACATGAATCCCACTAAATGCTAAGTTTTGATCTTTTGATGGCATTCTTTTATTACAATCTAACAACCAGCATTGGCCAAATTTTAAGGAGTCAATTACTGCCAGAGACCATGCAATGATTCCTCTCAGCAGTGAACTACCTTGTCGCATTTACTCTTTGAAACTTGGATTTACAGAGGGACTCGTGGAGGGTAAAGAAAAGGGAAGAGATTTGTGAAACCTACACATTTTTGCATTTCACATGTTCTCCATCAACCAAGATTAGTTCTCAAGACAACTTTTCTCCATGTAAGAGAAATAATAAGTACCAACATGGTCAGAGGTAGGGACGGAGCTACATAGGGTCCAGGGGGGACACATGCCCTTCCCCCCCCCCCCCCCCTTCATTTTTTGAAAATTACACTTTTACCTCTAATTAGATAGGTTTTTTTATTTAATTCCCTTTTAAATTTCAAATATGTTTCAAAATGTTTATATCTCATCTTTCTTTTCTCTTTCTTTTTAATAAATTCTTTATAATTTACCATTATGAATGTTTAATTTTATCAAAATATTCTCTTATAATTATTTTTATCTCTCTCATTTCTCTCTTATTTTTCTCCAAATCTATCTTCTTCTTCTTTTTTTGTATGCATGTTATTACATTTTAAATTGTGGTTACCATCATTTTAGTAACTAAAATAGCAAATAAAAAAAGCATCGGTTAATTAAAACATATCTAAGGCACGTAATTTTGACATCACGATGATTTTTTGTCATTCTATCACTAAATGAAAATTGGATTTGGTTAAGTTTTGTAATTGACATCGCTAAAGATCAATGGTGTCCCCATGAATCAAAATCCAGGCTCTGCTACTGGTCAAAGGACTTTTTTTTGGCCAAACAAAAAAAAATGAAATCTTATTCTGTGAACACTTGTTGCATGCGGTCGATATGGTGATCAATCTTGTTATAGACTTGTAGTAGAGGAGAGAGCATAATTTTTCCAGCATATGCTAGTCTTCTTATTAAAAAAATGAAAAGCAAGAATAGGGAAATAGAAATTCTCAGAACTCCCTAATGGGGTCAAATTTCATTGACAGGTCAGAAATTCCAATAGCTTCTGAAATGGATAATCAAACATAAGATTCGATTAGCAATTCCAGTCAAGAACATGGTTTTGTGAAATCGGCAACAGCCCATGCAATCTGGAATTGTGATGCTTTTTTCAAGCTAAATTTTTTTAAGCTGTAAAAGTCATACCAAACATGCCCTATGAATGATGTCCAACGAGTAATCAGCTTCAATAACAAGCAACACAACGGACTATTTGTAAAAACTATAGAAGATAATAATAAACACTACACAAGACAAAAAATGGAGAAAATCATAAAGAAAACCAGCTGTGATGGGTGATGGTATATAATATATACCTTGATCAGTTCTCAAACTCTCTTGTGAAGTATCCACCAGGAACCACACCAGCAGATTCATGATTAGCCCCACTTAGAACATCCATTCCTTGTTCCTTAAATATAGGAGCAGGTATTGAACTTAATAAATCACTTAACCACAAATCCAAACTACGGTGTTCAGGTTGCAACAAGAAGCCCAATCAAAAGTTCAACATCACCCAATAGAACCTTTCTCAAAGAGAGAACAAAAATGGATATTGGAAAAACATCTACCTGGTTGTTTGAAGCCTGCCCGTGTATACGCTGGGGCTTGGCATTAAGATCAATCATTTTATTGTCCATCATGCCACTGTCATCAATATTCGTGTCTGGCACTGGAACAGAAGACACCCTGCGATGTTGCTGGTTCTCTCCCATTGTAGGCCTAGGTGGCTGATTTTGTTCCCTCTTTATTTCACCAGGTTGCATACCTAGCTCATCAATATGGCCAGGTTTATCCCCTGGAAACTACAGGTCACACCCAACAATAAGAGAACTTTCACGAGGCCTTATATCTACAAAGTACCTTAACCAGATACAAAATCACAAACCTCAACTCTTTGCCTCAGTAGAAGGTATCTTCCATGTGTTCTTTTACCTCCAACATGTACAATCATATCACATTGCAGGCAAAGGGAACTACCATCGATCTCACAGTAGAAGAAAGCTATGTACAAGTTTTCAAAAGAAGAAAACTTCAAACCATGTAGTGTAGAATGCAAATGTTGAAAACTGGAAAAAGGAAAGGCAGAAAACAAATAAACCTGCATACCAGGTGCATTTTCACATATGTCACATCGTGGAACATCACTAGGGTCGGCTAGCCCAACCCGTACATGCCGATTAGCAAGCTTGTTACACATATGAACCTGCCAATTAACTTAAGTAAATATAAAGCTTCACAGGTTTGATGGCATGCAAGTAAATAAAACAAATTAGGATGAAGCAACCCTGCGAGGAATGCAAGCGTGAATTTTGAAAACAAAAATTCCGTATAGAATTTTCTGAGACCTGTGTATAATGAAAATCCTAATCTATTTGCAATGATCTATAAAGTAAAAAACCATAATAAGCATGTCATCACATAATAGAGATTTCAATGTGATCTGCTCATAGTATCTATTTATATTAAAAAAAGGTTTAAATATTTAGTTTTGAATGACATAGATAAGAGAGTCATTCTTTTTTTTTTTGATAAATAGATAAGAGAGTCATTCTAGTCAACAATGGAATATTTTTAACAGATACCAACAGCAGGGAGGTTCTATCCAATTTAAAAAAGGGTAAACTACTAATAGGTCCTAATAGTTGGACTTAATTCCCATAAAGTCCTATTGAAAATAAATTTTGGTAAAATTGTTGTTAAAAATAATTTTTTTGTGACAATTTTTTATATATGTCGTTAAAAATTGATAATTAATAACTTTTTTTTGTCATGATTTTTATAAATTGTAGCTAGAACTTACAATCAGTGACATTTTTTTATGACAAATTTTTTTCATAGGACCTAGTAGACAATAAGTCCACTTATCAGGACCTACACGTAAGTACCCCTTTAAAATAAGGAGATCTAGCTACCTAATTTGAAACCTTAAGGGAGATGCAAGTACAATTAACCCTTTAAACCTAAGGGGAGATCTTGCGCATCCATAAAAACTTCTCAAGCACTCAAACATATGCCCAATAAATACTGGACATTGGGATAAGATTTTCTTTTCTCATGGAAAAAGTACTATTCTAACTATCAAACCAAAGGTTAATACATCTTTCCATTAAAATTATCATCCATTCTCAAAATGAAAAAGAATCAAAATATTTTATGCAAAAAAATGGTGAGTAGAATAATCGTAAAAATATGTATGCATATAGAGAATAAAGGAATATCCACATAAAAGTGCATGATGCAAGCTTGTAAATGCACATATCCACATGGTTTCACCTTGTTATGTCTTTATTGTGTGGTGCAGGTGAGTACTAGCGATAATAATGATTCATAGGCCACATATTTGATCTTATAACCACAAAAACAATATCCTTCCCCAAAACAATATTTCTATGTCCTAGTAGAGTCCATTTTCCACTTTTCATCAAAGATTTGTTAGATGTTGCATGTGTCCATGTTTACATAGAGGACGAGCTAGGGCCACCACCCCCAAACTCACAAAATCTTACTTCGGCCCCATGTCTGTCTAGGTGTGTATGATCCGTTTGGCACCCCCAATGTTCAACTAATATTTCCTTAGCCCACCCTTATCTATTTACTCATTATGGATATTTGAATATTTCTAGGATGTAAATTTTTGCATAGCTTGAATATAAGCCCACTATAGAAAGTGTTTATCCTTTTTTTCCTTGCATCCTTCATATATTTCTTTAACTTATGTAGTACCTAGTAAATCTTCTCTTATAAAAAAATGAAAAAAAAAATAATTGCATACATATATCCAAGTAATAGGTAACATTAATTCTCTAATGCTGTGTTTGATTGAGGGATTTGGAAAGGGAAATAGAAAAAGTAGGTGAAATGTAAATCAAATATACCTACATTTCACCTAGTTTCACACACTTTTTCATTTTTCCTTTCCAAATCCCTCCTCAAATTCCCCAACCAAACATAGCGTAAATACATTAAACTTATAATTTAAACCATTGAAAACATAAAAAATGTTTGGTTATTTTATATTTTGTCAATATTTAGAAGTATTCCAAAGACCTCTAAAAAGTATTTGACATATAAAATTTTGAATTATTTAGAAATTCATTTAAGATAAAGTATAATTACCAATTCATCAAAATACAATTTTCTTTTTATTCAATTTTCTACTATGGACTTAAAATAATGAAGCCATTGAAATAAAATTCAAATGAAATAGCTATTCTTATTTTAGTCTTACTCAGCACTACCTTTCTAATATAAGTAACTTTCAATTGATTGATTTATGTGTGTATTGTATTTGCAAAATGATCGAGAGAAATTGTATACACAACATATACATTACATATGTATTAATACATGGAAAAAACAACAAACAAAAAATAAAGCAAATATGCATCTTAATCTGTGACATTTTTAAAGATCCAAAGCAAAGTACAATAATTTTTTTTGAACATTTTTAAAGTAGTGTATTGGTTCTCCACTCCCCAATCCACATGAATTTGGCACCAAAAGTGACCTTTAATCTCAGTTTTTCTAGCACTAATTAACAATCGCTTCAACCTCCAACATTGAGAAACCCCAAACAATCAATTTTCAATTAGCAAATTAAGAGTCATACTACATGATAGATCCAAATGTTCATCAAAAATTAATTTCACAAAACAATCAGTCTTACAAACATCTAAACCTCAAACATACATACACATACAAAAAAATCAAATCAATACCTTCTCGTCGCAGGAACGGCAAAGAGCGGCCTCGTCCGCAGCACAAAACAGGATCGCAGCGGCGCTCTCACAAACGTCGCAAATTGTTCGCATAATTTCACGCTCTCGATTCCACCATCATCGACGTCCGATTCAGCGATAGATACAGAAAATTGATCAATCAGAATCTAATCGTACTTACATATATAGATGTACAAATATAGAGATTGGAGGAGAGAGAAGAGAGCGATGTGAAGAGCTTTAATAATGGTGAGGTGAGGAGAGGAAGAACAGTGAAGAAGCACGATTGGCGAGCAGAGAAGAGTTGGAGGAGAAAGAAATGGAAAAAAGCAGAACGGGTATTGGATACTCGCGAGTGTAAGTAGCATATTATGCATCCGCCACGTGGAACTGCGGGTAGCAGAGTGTGTGAGAAATTAGCAAATTACAGTTTCAACAATTTGAAATGAATCGGGAGATTGTAGAATATTATTAACTAATAATTAAATATTTGTATAATATATAGTATTAATTTATATAATATTTTTTATACGTATGATACAAATTAATTATATATATATATATAACTGTTAATTTGTAACAATAAATTTTATATTTTAAATCTCTTTCATATTTATTTTTATTTTGATATTTTATTAAAAATTAAAAAATATAATTATAACGAAACGGAACAATTTCGAATGTAAATTATAAATTTTAAAATTTAAATCTTAATTGATAGATAAAATAATATAAATTAATACTGATCGATGCGATTTTAATAAATTGAACAATATTTCACACCATCCTATAGAGTAGACAGGGGGCATTTTAGTAATTCAAAAAGTGAATTTGTTTTGCTGAAGTTACGAAACTACTCGATCATAGCGAGTACGTGCGTCGGCTATACCCTCGAAAGTCGTCTGTACTGGATGCCTAGGCTATGTCCCCATTGTGCTGACAATTTGATTGTTGACTATAATTTATCTAAATTGCTTGCAAATTTATTATTACTATTATTTTATTTTAAAAGTTTGGGTTACATTATTTAATATGAATTTTGTTTATAATTTATTAAATAAATTTTTTTTAAAAAAATAAAAAAAATATAATTACTAAAAGATTAATAAAATAATTATCAATTTTTAATTTACAATCAAGTTGAATCAATGTTTTTTTTTTATTATTTGATTTCTGTTATTGAGTGTTTTTTTTTAAATATTCAAATTCAAATTGATTTAAAGTCAAAATTTAAAAATAATTTACATTTTTTTACTCCCTAATTTTGGTCCAAAATATTTCATAAAAATTTAACAATAGTATTAAATTTGGATAAACTTTAGACTTTGGTTGAATTTTAGCCAATTTATATTTTAATTTATAAGCATAAGTAAATTCATTCAGATAGGGAGATTCGAGAAGAGGGACAGCGTGGCTAATTTTGTATTGGGTGGGCCCACAAACAACTTAGGCAACTTTGTGAGGGAGTGTTAATTAATGGGGAAATTATATTTTAGTGGTACAAGAAAAAAATAATTTTATTTTTATGATAATATAAATTTTTGTATACATAATATAAGTTATTTTTTGTGTGTGGTATAAATGTTTTTCTTTTTGTACGTCAGAGTTATATTAAAAAAAAATTATATTTACAATACAAATATTTTTTTTATTATACTACAAAAATTCAATTTTTTCTTAATTAATAAGCCTAAATAAAAAAAAAATAAAAAAGTTGAGGTTGTTGATATCAGGTTTTGGGGGTGGGTTCACCAGCAAATTTAGCCACAAGTTTGAAAGACAAATATGGAATGAAAGCAACTCTCGACCCATCATCGTCCACCAATTTCATATCTTTAATGTGTCCCACCTAGATCTTAAGGTCACTTCTTTTTCTCCTCCTTACAAAAGTAAAATTTTATTATTATTAATAATAATAAATTGTCATGAAGCTTCTTTTGCAATGATGGAAGAGAAATTTAAAAAAAAATTAACATATAACTTTTAAATTTATCTTTAATGATGCGAAAGAAAGTTGAATTTTAAATGATTAATTTTTAAATTAATCAATAACTAACTTGGAGTAGTTATTATTAGTGGGAGTACATCGTATTTTAAGAATCTAAAACTTTTTAATGATCATGAAAAAACATAAGCTTATAGATAGGGATGTGGAAAAAAAAAAATCATTGATTCGTCAACTCATGCCAATCCAATTCAACTGAAATCAACTCGTTTGATAATATAAACAGTTTTTTTTTTTGAACAGTAAAAGTAAATAATATAACAGCAGTGATTTAGACCCTCTCAAACTTCAACCCCACCACCCCCCACACACGTGGTGGGTGGTGATTGGAGGAAAAAAAGAAAAAGAAAAAGAAAAATTGATTAATCAAAAAAGAAAAGAGGTCAAAGGGGGCGGGGGGGAAAGAAAGTCCCACAGTCTTATGGTTTTTTGTTTGGTCCATTCAGATAATTAAAGGTCTATTGGGTAAAGTGTCCTGGGCTGGGCTTGTTTAGTCTTGACTCCTGAGTTGGAGGGATTCTATTTGAATACAAAATATATTTCACTATGTTTAATTTAAATTTATAAATTTTTATTTTTATTATATCTTAATATGAATTTACTAATAAGGATAACACATAAATCTTAAAATAATTTTTTTTTCTCATGATATATCCTAATCAGTTATTCTTATTCAAATATCTGAATCTTCTTCCCAAGGAGATCAAAGTTATTTTTTTTCTTCTTCTTCATCCTCCCTCCAAAACTCCAATTCACCCTACCAAAACTCAACATCATTATCAACATCATTATTTTTTATTATTTTGAAACCCAAAACCCTAGAAAAAAAGTTTGAACAAAATCAAATAATGAATGAGAGTAATAATGAAAATAGTTTTTTTGAAAAAACCCATCAAAAAAGAGGTAAGTATTCATATAAAAGGGTTTTATAATTTTTATAGAGTATCATCAATTATTTTTAATATCGTTTTTTGACAAAAATTAAAGAGCTCAGTAGTTAGATTAATAATAATATATTATTGAAGTTGTTCTTATTTTGCTATTTAAATAGTATATCATTTGAGAATTACTCTTTTTTGTTAGTGCCTAATGCTTATGTGCTTATAAGTTTGATTTTTACTTTTCCACGAACATTTTTGTGGATAATTTATAACATAATTTTTTCCCTGTATTGAAAAGTTTTATAATGCTTGTGTAAAAGTTGATTTTTTCAGTATTTATAATGCTATGTGCTTATAAGTTTTTATTTTTTTATTTTTCTGTATTTGACAATTATTTTATGTATTGAAATTTTTTTGAAATAATTTAGGGTGTGTTTGGTTTGTGTTTGTAGAGTAGTTTTTGAGATAAAAAAGTACGAAAATTTGTTTAGTTTGTCTTTTTTTAGAAATTGTTTTGGAAAATTGTTTTGGAGAGAGAGTTTTAAAAAAAGTGATTGATTTGATGTATATGAGAGGTAGAGTAATTTTGAAAAGTAGGTAACCAAACAAAATTTTGAGATTTTTTTTTAAAAAATTTGTTTGGTTTGATTACTCTTGAAAAATTATTTGTAGAGAATTTTTCTCAAAACTTTTTTTGAAAAACAAACCAAACAAGGCCTTAGTTTTTTTAGTTTGTTTATTATTTATTATTTCGGTTTATCTTGAGGGTAATTTGAAAAAAAAATAGGTATAATGAGAGTAAAATAAAATTTTAAATAATTAAACAGGATATAATTATAAATTAAGAGTACTTAATGATTTTTTGAGTAAAAATAAAATCTCCTCCTGAGTTGGGTAGCTCGGAGCCTTGTCTAGTTTGGGTTTTTTCTTTAAACTTAAACAAAGAAAGCCCACAATTAACTAGGCTGGTTCGAATGATTGATAAGCGAGTCAATACTGGTTTTGGTCAGTGTTGAAGCAGAGTTTTTTTTCTTTTTTTTAAAAAAAGAAGGGATAATAGGTTTGTGAGTTAGTGAGTTAAGTTAGCCCAACTCCGAGTTTGGCCTGGTGGATGAGATTTCGGACTTAGGAGTTTGCTCCCTCAAAGGTCTCTTAGATTCAACTCTTCTTGTCAACAAAACTTTTGGGCCTTGGATCGCCACACAAGATTTAGAAGAAGAAAAGAAAAATTCATGTGAAATTGTTAAACTCTAGATTTGCCAGACTAATTTTTTCTTTTTTTCTTGGAACACTCTAGTTTTATTGTAAATATTCAATTTATTTATTTATTTATGTTTTTGGAAATTAAAGGTATTTATATACTCTCTCTTTTTTTTCTTTTTCTTTTTATATGTAGTGGTTGCAATTATAGAAAATTATGTTAAAATGCGAAATATGTGTACAATTTACTGATTTAGGCAAAGAAATTAGCCCTGTCATATTATAAAAATTATAAGGACTTTATTGTAGTAAATTTTTTTTGTTTTGAGCAAAATTGAAAAACAGGCTAGAACATGCCAATCTTTCTGTAAACATTGCAAATTAGTGCTTAGATAGGACTGAGTTCTCATATATTTATTAGACGAGATTGACGTAAATTAGGGTGAAATTGTCCCACTCATTCGTGTTAAAGGTCCTTTTCGTTATTAGAATCAAGTTTGACTATTAATAAAGCTTGGAATGGTGGTGTTTTGATTGTAGACATAGTCCATGGAATAATCTATTGGAATTGAAGATTAATTAAAGTAGAGTCAGAAGATTAGCAAAGGGTTAATCATTTCCACCATTGAAAAGGTTTAACCCAACTCCCTCTCTTAGGTAAGGATTCTTTGCGATTGTTCTGTTTTAATGATTATGTCTTTTTTGTTATGATCATAATAAGACATATAAACAAATCATATAATCTAATTGTGTGTGGGTAAAATATGAAAGAGTATAATGAAGTTCCGTATGCAATTTGGACAATCCAAGAACCGCGACGGGCGTCAGGATCCTCTAGAATAAACTCTCTAGAGTGATCTCTTAAATTGAGAAGATCCAATGGTTGAAAATAATACTAACCAAAACGTTTTGGTTAATAAATTGAAAAAAAAAAATTTGATTTCAAAATAAATAGAGTGCGAGAGAGAAGAAGAGAGAGAGAGGGACTGCTCCTTCTTGTGGCCCGTCGCCCTGCCGCTGCTGACGCCCTTGATCTCCCCAATCCCAGAACAATACAGCATGAAAACTACCTAATCAACAATACCCACAACAAGGATCAATACAAATGTTGAAAGGATTTAATAAGAAGACACTCAATAAAATAAAATAAAACAAAAACCAAATTCAAACTACTTTCTAGTCCAACTCACATCAAATCAAGAAAACAAAAGCTTAAATTTTTCTAATGATGGATGTCAACAAAGACTTAGAAAGATGAACTTCCCAGAAATAATGAAATCTGAAAATGGGGTTTTCATCATCATCATCAGCAACTGTAATTGCAGACCCAAGCTTAAAATTTTCTAATAATGGATGTCAACAAAGACTGAGAAAGATCAAGAACTTATCAGAAATAATGAAATATGAACGTGGGGTTCTTATCATCATCATCAGCTGTGATTGCAAACCCCCCATCCGCCATTCTTCAACCCATTTTCTCTCTCTAACCCAAACACTTTCTCTCTTCCTCTTTCTCGCACTCTGATTATTTTGAAATTAATTTTTTTTTTTTCAATTTACTAACCAAAACGACGTCGTTTTGGTTAGTTTTATTTTCAGCCATTGGATCTCCTCACTCTAGGAGATCACTCTAGGGTCTTACTTTAGAGGATCTTGACGCCCTTGACGGGCCTCTTAGCTATTAACTTGCTTGGCCTGATTGAATCATTTCATTTACTCTCAAGGCTCATGTCTTTGGGATTTTAGGAATTTTGTCCAACACATAATTCTAAACACAGGACTAGGGGTGCTCAACCCATGTTCCTGCTCGGTTGAATTGGTCATTTTCACCAATGATTTGAATTTAAAATTAAAATAAAATAATATTGAAATATAATACATATTTATATTTTTTCAAAATTACACACTTCAAAACATATTTTTACTAAAATATTAAACTTAAACTACTAAATTTTTCACCAAAAAAAAAAAATTATAATTATATCCAACTATTCTCTCTCTCATCACTAAAAAAAGATCACTGTAATAGATCTAACTAATCTCTCTTTATCATCACCCCATACGTTGCCTGAGGTTGGTAAAATGGAGTGGTGGGTGGGGTTCAGCCATTTATGGTTATCAGGGGCCAATGTCCCTATGTTGCTTTGACTTGATAAAAATAAAAATAAAAATAAAAATAATAAACTATTTAAAATCGATTAGAAGTTTGCGCATATATAATATGATGTGTGTCAAATTAATAATAAATAAATAAATATTAAAGAAGTTGCAATGGTTTGCAATTGAGGGTCATAGTGATTTATAAAAATAAATTCAAATAGTTTGAATTAGGTGGATTTAGGTGTGAATGAATTTTCATACTCGTTTGTAAGTTAAATCAGGAATGAGATTAGTTTGAAAATTACTAAAAAGTAATACCCATGAGATATTTTTGAAATAAAAAGAAAAACACATAACTTCAAATTGAAAGGAATACCAAATTGCAAATTAGTGTTCTTCCCATACATAGGTACACAAATTCCCCAATCATTCAAGAAATAGTATTTTTTTTCTATTTTCTTAACAGAAAATTTATATAATTGATTGATCCAACTCTTCTTCTCCAAACATTTTTTTATGTCTCCTAATGTTACAAAAATTAAATTTAATTACTTAACTTTGAATATTATTTGATGTGTCACCATTACATTAATACAATACATAAAATGTGAGATCTATCAATCTAATACATTGATGACGCATAATTAAATGTCTAATGTGATATGATGCTCATAACATTTATAATATACATAAAATGCTCCTAACCTATTACTTCATTAGTTTGTTGTTGTTGTTCACTACAAGAAAAAGTATTTTTGGCGATTAAAAAATCACTTTTGGTCGCTGAAAGTATAAGTTTTGGCGACTAAAAAAAATTAGTAGCAAAAAATAAAGATTTTTGGCTGTTAAAAAAATTTAGTAGCCAAAAGTATAGGTTTTGGCAACTAAAAATCTGTTTGGTAGCCGATATATGGCTTTTACCGACTAAAAAAATTTTAGCAGCCAAAAGTAAGATTTTTTGGGGACTAAAAAAAATTTAGTAGCCAAAAGTGTGGCATTGGGCGACTAAAAAGATGTTTGGTCGCCAAAAGTAAGGCTTTTACGGACTAAAAAAATTTTAGTAACCAAAGTAAGGCTTTTTGGCGGCTAAAAATGATTTAGTAGCCAAAAGTGAGGCATTGGGGGACTAAAAAGATGTTTAGTAGCCAAAAGTGAGGCTTTTTGGCAACTAAAAAGAAGTTTAGTGGCCAAAAGTGGCAATTTTAGGGCGGGAATTAAATTTTTTACCGACTAAAAAATAATTAATAGCCAAAAGTATAGAATTGACGACTAAAATTATATTTAGTCGCCAAAAGTGGTCTTTTTTTTTCTAGTAAATAATTTATTTTTACATAAATTATGTTCATTAAAAAATAATTATCTTTATATATATACTTTTATATTAATCCGGGTCTATGTACTATAAAAATAATATATGTTGCATATAAAATTACATGGTGTTATAGAGGCGTAGTGGAAAGAGTGTGTTGTATAAGGTTTATGGTGTGAGAGGATGATGATTTGAATCTCCACAAGAGCAGATAAGAAGCTAGTGAATGTTTTTTTTTTTTTTTCACAAATGAGCTTTTGGCGACTAAAAGGTTTGGTTGCCGATTCCTTGAGTATTGGCGACTAAAACATTGGTCGGTAAATGTATAATTTAAAAATATATAATTGACTATTAGCGACTAAAACATTGGTCGATAAATATATAATTTAAAAAATATAATTGACTATTGGCGATCAAAGTTTTGGTCACTTAAGACTTGTTTTTTTGGCGACTAAAAATCTTTTAGTCGCCAATACCTTTCCCAACCGTCTCCCGGTGACTAAAAAATTTAGTCGGGGAAACTTAAAAACCGACTTTTGGCGACTAAAAATTGACTTTTGACGACTAAAAATTTAGTCGCCAAATGTATTTTTTCTTGTAGTGGTTGTAGTCTTTTTTTTTTTTCTTTTTTTTTTTAAATTTATTTTAAGCATCTTATAGCTACAATAGTTCAATCTATGTTAGAGGATTATTAAAAAGAAAAAGAAAAAAAAAAGGGTCTTTATATAGAGGATCAGAAACAATGATCTATTTTGACAATACGGTTAAAAGTTAACTTTTTAATTTTTTAATTTTTTAAAATCATATTACTTCTCTATTTTTTTTACACATTTTAAAAAAAAAAAAAATTCAAAACTCAATTTTTAACCTACTTTTTAAAATGAGCAATGATTGAGACTCTCACTTCTACAAGACTTTAACAAATTTAGACCACTTATGATATGGATCTCACACATATATAGAAGGTCAAGATCACTTTGAAAGTGTAAAAGTCATCCCCAAAAGAGTCCAAACATTTTTCTTTTAAAATAGACCAAATTTCATAATATTTATGTACTTGGTAATCAAATCGAAATATCCAAACCTTATATTCTTTTCATTTGAGGATGTGATGTGGCCATCAAGTCACCGAAAGAAGAAAACAGTAATAATATGACTACTGACTTCCTTTTGGCAATTTACAATTTCCCCAACATCATGGCGCAATGTGGGGTTGGAGTTGTGATAATAATTATTCAACCATGTAACCTTTTCTCCATCATCGTTGACAAAATACTTTGCATTCTTTATTTTATGGTGGCACTCACTATCTCTCTATAATGCTGGACATCATTTGATGTTAAGACTCTACTTACATTTTGAATATGAAATTATGAAAAAATTTGTACAAACTATTTAAATGCGAACCGAGTTTTGATGACGGTCTTAAATAAATTTAGCGCCTTTCATGGTTCTTAATAGAAATGTTGCATATAAATTTTCTTATTTAAAATATCTTCAATGGATTAAAAAAGTAATATCAAAGTTAAATTTTTGTACGCTTGTTTAGAATGATATAAATAAATATATTTTTTAATTTTTTATAAAAAAAATATGTAAAAAAATAGAGAGTTAATATGACAAAAAAAAAATAAAAAGATAAAAATTGTACTTTTTGGTACACCCCAAACCAACTGACAAATTATAAATTCAACTGTACAAATGCAATTTTCTCAAAAAATGTCACATAAAATGTTATTTGTGGGTCTTAACATAAAAGAAATACTCTCTCCGTTCTAAAATAATAATCCATTTTAGAGAATACAATTTTTTTTTATAGTACAATTATTATACTTTAAAAATATTAATTTTCTAAAATTACCCTTTGATAGTACATTTTTTTAGGAATATCAATTATCATAATTATACTTTTTGTGTTAATGAATTTAAAAGAAGAGCAAAGTAAGAAATTCATATTTTTTAGTCCTTAATTTTTAAAAATAGACTAATATTTTGAAACAACAAAAAATAAAACAAGAGACTAATATTTTAAAGAATAATGTTTGGTAGCTCGAGACTTCTCCCCCCCGAATCCCCCTAATGCCCAAAACGACGTCGTTTTGGGCATTAGGCTTTTTTTTTTTTTTTTTCCCCTCCATTTTCACGCAAAGGGAAGAGGGAGAGAAAGAGAGAAAGAGAGAAGAAGAGGGAAGAAGACGGCCGTCGTCGCAGCTCGTCGCCTCCGCCTTTGCCCGATCGTCGTCGCAGGCCGATCGCCGTCCGTCTCCGCCTCTGCCTTCTCCGTCCACACCTCTGCCTCCGCCCCCGCCCCCGCCCCCCACCTCCGCCTCCAGCCCAATTTATTAGCCCCCTCCAGTCCCTCCTTCTCCCTGCTCCTCCTTCTTCCCTCTCTTCTTCTTATTCTTCCCTTCTGATCTTCCTTCTTCTGCACAGAGAAAAAAAAAAAAAAATCAAAAACGGCAACGTTTTGGAATTAGGGGGATTTGGGGAGCTCAAATTCAAGCTCTCCAGCACGATCGTGTTTTAAAACAGAAGAAGTAAAGGAAATTATTTTATTTTGGTAATCAAATCATATGGCTTATGTGATCAGATGATAACCTTAGTGAATGTAACCCTCATACCAAACCTGCTGGTGGAATTTAAGTTTTATCATTGTAAGTGTAACTTTTCTTTTCCTATTCGATTGTAAAAATTAAAAAAATCAAAAACAAACAAACTCATGAATATATGCTAGGCACGTTTGGCATACATACTTTTTCCTTTCGATCTTTATTCCTTCTTTCTTGTCAAAGTAAGGACTTCGGAATATAATTCTGATTTCACTCGGATGGGAGGTTTTGGGTAGGAGTGGTAGGCCTCTTGTGTAACCCACAACATAATGATTGGATGAATTTATTCAATATATTTTTTTCAAAATAAAAAAAAAAACAACTTATATTGCTTACAATTGGATTGTCCTCCAGCCCGTTTGTTTTCCGCATTAACAATTTAGAGTGGACTGT
The DNA here is from genome assembly GCF_055761805.1 of Camellia sinensis. Classification (NCBI taxonomy): domain Eukaryota; kingdom Viridiplantae; phylum Streptophyta; class Magnoliopsida; order Ericales; family Theaceae; genus Camellia; species Camellia sinensis. The sequence continues at coordinate 22,434,663 of NC_138962.1, read as the reverse complement.
TAGCGATAAATAATAAAATTAGCTTATGTTTGTTTTGATTTTTGAATCCTGGTTTTGTAGTTCTTTCGGCTAAGAATAGGCCTTGGACAGTAAATTAGCAATTTGAGGTAGGAGATGGTATTAACAAAGTAATCTATTCGGATTGAGTGTTACCGGACGTTTGCTCAGAAGTTTCGCCGGACGTTCGGCCGGTCAACCGATCAACAACATTTTTTTTTTGTTTTTCACTTGTTGGGTATTTTTTTTAAAACATTAATGTTTAATGTTTTTGTATTTTTTGTTAAGTAAAAATTATAATTTTATTTGTTTTATTATTTTATATAAAAATAATTTAACAATCTTCACACTAATAACTATCATTAAAATAAATATAATTTTATTAATCCCTTCACTATTAATTTTTATATTATTAATTTTTTTACTATCAATCTCTTCAATTCTACCTTTGAAAACAACCGCCTTCCAATACAAACTTTGCCTTTACCCGGTAATTGTAGAGGATTAAAAAAAAAAAAAGAAAAAAAAAAGTTTATTAAGATATGAGGTGGCACTTTCGGGCCGCATTATATCATCGTTTGTAGGGGTGAACAGCGGATATACCGATCCGCCAAAACCGACTAAACCGAACCGATCCGTCGCATTTTGGACGGATGCGTGATGATGAGTGAACGATTGCGGATTGATTTTCTTCAATCTGTCAATTTGGCGGACAGATGACGGATTGGAGGTTCCATGACAGCAACCGATCCGTGCCCACCCCTATTCATTTGTTTGTTTCCTTTGTCAGTTAATGCGAGTAATCTAACCGACAAAACGGTAAGAGCACTGGTTACTTGCCTCTCTCTTTTCTTTATGGGTCCACCAATTGAAACGGTGATCCGTGATCCACGTTATCATATGGGCATTTTATGTAAATTTACCCGATATAATACATTATATTTTAAAGATGAATTTCTACTAGGTTGAAATCTCAACCAAAAAAAAAAGTCTAAATTATATTTTTTATTTTTTTATGGGAGTAGTGCATTAATCTTTGGTGGCATTACATGTCAGTGCAAAGCAGGAAAAAAATATTTATAAAAAATAAAAATTATTAATTATTAAATTATAATTTTTTAAAATTTTTTTGATTCCACTAATGTGTAATTTTCTTCTTAATTTTAGAGGTGTTAAAAATTTTGAAAATAAAATTATATAAAAATTCACTTTTTAGATTTATTTTTAAGTCTTAGCGATGTGTGAAATAAATAATTTTACCTAATAATTAGAGAAAACATGAGAGAGAGTTACGTTAAATATTCTAATAGATTGTCATATCGAATTTGAAAGTGAGCTTAACTTCTATGTTAGAGTAACATTACTCATTGTTAGCTTTTTGGCTTTCGAATGTTATTTTTGTAATTATGAGCGTGCCAACAAGGATCAATCAGTCCTTACAGAATTGTAATTGTCAACCAATTATTCAGACGATTGTGTTATAGTTCTTTCAGCCTCAATGAAGAGAACTTTTACTGGTGGCTTACTGGTAGCTTGATTTAGGAGAATTTAAGCATAAGAACAGTTAAATAAATTGAAGCATTTCATTAGTATGAAAAACTTACAATGATCTCAGTCTCGTAGAGATTTTCAGCGGCAATATACTCGAAAACTACTCCTACAAATGAATTGCAGTGCAGGAATTTAAAGTACAGATATGTAAGGAACAGGAAATAAAACTAGAATATGTAAAGTAAGACTGGTTTTCTTTAGATTTGAGCCTCCCCTGTCACTAGGGGTGTGCGCGGTGCGGGTCGGTGCGGTTTGACAGGAAAATAGAAACCGTATGGCGGGTGGCGGATTGATAAAAGTGTCACTAGAATTTGCCATTTTTCTTATCAAAAACCGACGGTTCGATTGGCAAATAATTGCGGATTTGCCTTGACGGTTTGGGCGGATTGGCGGTTTATAAAAAATATAATTCAAATTACGAAACTTAAATCAAAGAGTAAAAAAAAGACAAGAGATAACGTGATGTTAAGCATCTTGTGAAGCTTTCTTCTAATGCAGCAAGTGTAGCAACAACATGATAATATCAATGACTATGCCATCAGTTCATTACAAGCATCTGCGGAAGCTACAATGATCAAATACAATACATAAAATTAATATCATTCAGGATTTACAATATATTGAAAATGTTTACTGTTAAAAAGTATTTAGATTGAAAAGTGAACTGATGCAAGTTTGCAACATGGCCAGGAAAAAAAAAAAAAAAAGAGATTGAAAAGTGAATTGGAATCCAACTTTATTTTGGATTACTGACATCTTGAATTCCCCTCGAGCAATAATGTAATATTATATTCTAAGGTATAGAACAACAAGCAAACTTAAGTAAAAAAGAATTTTTAGAATCTTATAAAAACATGATTTAATAGCGGTGCGGGTCGGTGCGGTTTGGAGGAAAAATAGAAACCGGCGGATTGATAAAAGTGTCACTAGAATTTGCCATTTTTCTTACCAAAAACCGGCGGTTCGATTGGCAAATAATAACGAATTTGCCTTGGCGGTGCGGTTCGGTGCGGTTTTGGCGGTTTCGGCGGTTTTGGCGGTATTATGCACACCCCTACCTGTCACGACCCAAACCCGGCCCTATGGGTTTAGCACCGTAACCGGCCAATAATCCGAGATTACCGAAGGCCTGCTGAACAGTAATACAGTAAAACAGAGTACAGGGCCTGGCGGAAACCAAAACAGTAAATAAACAATGCCCAATGAGCTGTGACAGTCTGTATGCAAAAAGACTTTTCATCCATTTATACGTAAACAGTACGGAACAGTATGTACAATATTTACAATCATTCAGACTAGGGACTCAACCCTATACAACAGTACGGTAAACATTCAGTCTATACAAAACAGTAAGACGGTACAGAAGGGGGAATCGTAAAACACCCCTAAGCCTTAACACGATAGGCTCGGAACCTCGCAGTGAGGCACGGTAGTTGGCTTGACAAAACTGGAGTAACCTTGACGCTCCTAGCCGCGGTCTGGTGCCTGTACACCTACATATATATATGAGCAGTGAGCTAAAGCCCAGTGAATAACATAATGCGTAAAGAGGTTAAGAATGAATGTCCTTACAGTATGAAAACAGTTCATTTAAACGGTATTCAGTCATTCAATCAGTACAGTCATATGTGGTACACCCATTAGCATAACAGTACAGTATACAGTAGGTCTTAAAGACCGAACAGTAATGATGGCCATCAGTCAGTAAACAGTAGTGGTTCCACGAGGGAACCGACAGAGAATTCTGTCGCAGTAACAGTAAACAGTAGGTGCTAAGGATGCCACAATACAGTTCAGAATCTAGGACATACATTCATTCAGTAAGCAATGTCAGTTCAGTAAACAGTTCAGTTCAGTATTTAGAAGATAATCATTTGAACATATCTTTACACAATTGTTACTCACAGAGTTCGGGTTACAGTATGCTAGAGCGTGTCTCCCTAGTCGCCAACCCTACACAGTTAACAGATTGAACACACACTAAGCTACACAGCTGGGGAAAGATAATAACTTGGTCCCTAATGTCTCGGTGTGTTCTACATCTATATCCTCATTAAGATGTCTTAAACTAGGCCTAAGAATGCCTAGAATGGGATGAGGATGCAAGGATGTACACGTAAAAGCATTTTCAGAATTTTCAGAAAAACAGAGTTCCGCTCGAGCGCAGGTTTACCCGCTCGAGCGGTCATGCAACAAAGGTACACGCTCGAGCGTAATATTTCCCGCTCGAGCGTACTGTAAAAGTACTGGATGGGTGAAATCTCCGCTCGACGCCCGCTCGAGCTTGAGACATGACTCCGCTCGAGCGCCCGATCCTCCGCTCGAGCGGACTGTAAAACAGTGCAGAGAGATGCTGGATGCTCGGATTCCACGCTCGAGCGCTACTTTCCCCGCTCGAGCGTAAGTGCAAAATCTGGGAATTCCAGATTGCACCTCCAAGCTCAAACTCACATTCAAATGCATTAAAACCAATCCTCTTGGGCCCATTTTCTGGAAAACATTTATAAACACATAGAATAACATGGTTCAAAGCTCGATTTGAGAAATCAAAGCCCAAGGGTGTTTAATTCAAACTCAATTTCAAACCATTTTCATGAACAAGAAGAACATGCAAACATGCATGAATTCAAATCATTTTGAAGCTCCAATTAGATGCTCTAGGGAGCCAATTGATCCAAAAACAAGTTGAAAACATGGACCATTACAAAATTATGGACATGCATGCACCATTTTGCCATGAACTCAACTCCAAATTCAACCAAGAACACATGCAAGCATGAATTATGCTCTATATCAACATGTATGAACTAAAACATGACTTAGCTCTACAATTTAACATGGACCATGCAAGAATTAGTTCAAACACAAGAATGAGAAGATGAAATCCTTACCTAGGTTCCTTGAATGCAAGTCTAGAGGTCCAATTTAGCAATCTACACTTCAATTACCAAGCAATTCTTCAAGTTCTCAAGCTAAATCAACAAGAACAATTCTCTCTCTCTCTAACTCTCTTCTTGGTCGGTTGAGGCAACAAAAAGGCTGATGAAATGTTGTTTTAATCAAATGCATTAAGTGTAATAAGGCTCAAAAGGTTTGAGGTAGTGGGTCACTACAAGGCTAGTTCGGTAAATAAGTCCAACTAGGCAATTGATCAATAATTAATCTAATTTAATCATACCTAATCAGTTTCCAAATAATTATACCATGAAATCACATTAATTATGACGATCATAAAACACCAATCGGTTTCTAATTCGGCCGCCGATAAGGCCTTCAATGAGCAGTTTAAACATAAGACATGAACAGATCAAACAAACAGTCAACAGATAAAATGCAATTCGAACAGATGTATTCATTCGATTCAGTTTCAATTTCGGTCAGTCAGTTCAGTACTTTTAATCAGTTCAATTATCAGTCATGATCAGTTCAGTTTAACGGTAATCGATGGTTATCGGTAATCAATCAGTCATTAATCGGTAAACAGTATGAGGGTTGTTACATCCCCCTTCTCTGATGTCCTTCCTGCTATTTATACTCTCCAAAGATAACCATTGAAGTGCACTTTAAACTGTCGAACTACTTCTCTATAATCGCTGATCATGCTGCCTTATGAATAGTTCCATTACGCTTTCACTTGCAGTTAGGCTCCCCTCCTATATTTGAATTTGAATGTGAGTAACCGTTGAAGCCACGTCACTTTGCATCCTTTGTTGATCCACCGTTACTCAGATCTTATAACAACCAATTTTAACTGCCACGTGTATGATCAGGATTGGAGACTTGACTGGTTTCCCCATATTGCACTTACCTTGCCACACGTTGAATTGTCACTGGCGTGTACAAAATATGTAGCCAACATTACCCCCCGCACTAATATACCTAAGACTTGGTGATATTAGTGGATCAGGGTCGTTTCCCCATGTCTTAGAACGTGCATGCGTTTTGCATCTACCCAGAAATGCAACTGTCACTCATCATCTGTATTAAACTCACGTTTTAATCCTTTAAGCACTTCCACTGTCTTAGCATTCGAACAGACTAATACATTTCATGGCGGAATTAATTTTTTCCTCCAGTGATCGAGCACACGAAGAGTCATATGTCGATGCTGTTCCTCCTCGAAAGAACGTCCATGCATTTATTAGCCACCTTTACCCACCTTTCTATATTCAAGTCATGGATGCCTTTGCAAATTACCAACCTTTAGACTACGAACATATTGCTCTTAATCCTTCGATTCAGAAAGTTGCAGGTATAGTCATAAGAAGTTCTTCATCTAACTCACCCTTATAATTCGAACAAATTGCTCTCAAACCTTTGATTCGAAAAGTTGCAAATATGGACTTAAGAAACTCTTCTTCACAAGTCTCTGTATGGGATAAAGCTGCAACTTCTTCCTCTTCTAAGGGTTCTGACTGGACAAGCCCGTCAACATCTGAGACCTGTGATTTGAAGGAGCGAATCAACCACCATTTTGTTGAGTTTACTGACCCTTTAGAGTTTCCTTCCTAAGTCAAAGTTCAGTGGTCTCTATCCCTATGTACCCATTGACCATCGATGTAGTCTGGAGGAGAATCTGCTTGTAGCATGGTATACATCCTCCATGCCTACAAAGATAGTGCACGCTGCCCGCCGCCCAGAAGAAGCATAAGGGTACAACCCATCATTCTTAGCCCAGAAGGCGAAGATTTGTTTTTCTGACTGGCTTGATTATATTAATGCCTTTGTTCCTTCTGCTCCCGTGTCATCTCCGAAAATAGAAGCGTCCACACCTTCTTCTTCGTCTCCCGAAATTGAAATATTCATACCTTCTCCTCCACCAACTCTTTGCTGGACAGAGAGACTGAAGCTTGCCCTATCCATGAAAAACGTCTTCCCACCTTATAAACCTCTACCTTCTCCTACTCCAGTTGAGCGGAAACAAGCTTAACTTCTGCTTGCAGCTTTCTCTCACTTGCCTTTTAATGTTCTTGAGGACGAAGTCCCTCTCAAGAACCTTCGATGGGCTTGTGATATTCTGACTAGGGGCCATGTCCTTAATCCCCTTGCCCAGGCAGAACTTCATATGTTTCTGGACCAACTTCCATTGCTTCTCCACCGGCATCAAAATTCTGTGGCTACTACACAGTCTTTAGACCAACTTTCGTCTCTTCGAATTCATGCTCAGTACGAAGCAGAGAACTTCATTGAAGAATTCGGTGATTTCAAGAATAAAGATTCTGCGTATTGGGATGACTTAGACATTGACGAATTGGAACAAGAATTAAGAGAGGTGGCTTTCGAAATAAAGGCTGAAGAGCTCTACTACGAAGTGAGAACACATCAACTTATGCAGCCAATGCTAGAAGACTTAGAAGATAGAATAAGGAAAGAACAAAAGTTTATTGATCATTGTTGGACTAAATTTCATGATCTTATTATTTATTCCATTCTTTATTTTTATGAGCTCGAGTTTATACCGAGATAGGGTCACCTGATGTAATCGCTTTGGCTTTAATATAAACAAAATTCTTCTTCATTTGGCATTGTTTGACCCTGCTTTCACTTGTGTTTTAAAAGTCAATTCAGAGCTTCGAATTGAACAATTTCATCCTTTGAATTTGGACTTAATTGTTTTAAATGAAACACTTAAAAGAGCCAATTATGAACTTTTCCAATTTGTGGAATAAAGTTGACAGTTTTGGCTGATTTTCAATTAGAAACAGTGCTTCAGATCTAGCAATCTTATACTTAAAGTCTGTTTTGACCATAATCAACATCTAGTCATTGTCATTATTGCTTTTGATGTTTCAAACACCAAATCCCATCCTTAAAGAATCTCAAGTTTTGCCTCGAAGGACATTACCTTTGTTAAAAACCTGAAAACAGGTCTTTAAACCTTTTGAAGTAAAATAAACACTCGAGTATTCTTATATTTTGGGTATGGAAACCTGCTTCGAAGCCGGCTTCTCTGTTTCGAAACCGTTGTTTTTTTTTGGCTTTTGGCGCTAAAACTTGGCTTCGAAGCCAAATATCTTACTTCGAAGCTAGCCTCAACATCTGGGCTTTGTTTTTCTCTCCAAAAGTATCAATATTGAAGGAAGCTTTTGTATTCGCACTTCTAATACTTAACAACTTACACAATATATTTTCAGACATAAAGGTTTTAAAAACCCTATTGTTTCGTGCTCTGAAACCACTTACTTTTTTAACGCACAAAACCCTTTTTCTACCGATCTTCGGCTTCTCTCTACTTCCTTTCTCGGTTTCACTTTCAAGAAAAGCATACTGTCAATGGCTTCTCCTTTAGTATCGGTCGTAGAGCGTACGAGCCCATCTGTGGCCCTGAAAAAGATCATTGATGCAGAATGTGAGAAGTACAAAGCTGGGGAGAAAAGTGCTATTGATGGATGCATCTTTGTCCCTCGTCGCCATGTGCAGCAAGACTACGTGCTTGGGCCCATATTCAAAGAGATCCTTACTGAGCTCCCAGCCCTATATCCCCGTCTGGAAAACCAATGTCTCCTTTACGAAGGTGGTCTTGACTGGAGGAACTGGAGGATAAATCGCCACCACCGATGCTGGCCCATGGTGAGACCAGAGTGGCAAGAATGGTATGATCGGGTTATTCCTGCTAGGACTCTGGACCTTCAAGAACTCTGCCTTCTCGATGCTCTCAGATTATCCAGGGTAACTATCTCAGAGGACCCTTTCCTTATTCCTGCTGCCTTGTGTTTTTGGAATCCTATCTTTAACTTTTTTCAATTTAGATGCGGGATGATGGCCCCTACTGTTCTTGATATTTGCCATTTACTGGGACTATCCCCCATTGGTATCCCATTTGGACCGGATTACCCTGATTTAGCAGTCCCTTTCTCTCTCCCCTCCCTTAACTCATCTTATAGTAATTTCGCTAGGGCTAAGAATAAAAGAGAGGGCCCTGTGACTGATAGAGAATTCTTTTCTTTCTTATTGTATTGGCTTTGCAAATTCCTCTTCTGCACCTCCTCTTAGAGAATCATGCCTGAATTTGCCCCTCTTGCCAAAGCCTTTGTTTTACAGAAAAAGGTGGCCTTAGCCCCACATGTTCTAGGTCACTTATATAGAATCTGCTCCATTTTCTGTGAGAAACCCTTGGATGCTAATCAAGGGGGGCCATTATGGATTCTTCAGTTTTGGCTTTTCGCCTATTTTACTGAGTTACAATCTAAATGCCTTAAATTTTCTGAGCCAAACCCTCTTACTCATGGCATAAGGTTGGCCAATGCTTCACTTTACCCCTTTACCTTTGCTTTTTACTTCTCTTTCTTCTATCAACTCCCAGCCTCCCTACCTACTTATCGTTTTCGTCCCTTCGAACCCACCATTGGTCCATCTTGGTTGAGGAATTTCCTAAGTGACCAGTCCTGTACTTCACCTATTCACAGAGATATATGGGCTTCCATTTTGATTCCCAGAGAGTTATTTATCGGGACTTTGAACCCGAAGGCCTACAAATGCATTGCTGAACCTTACTATCCTGCTCAATTTGCTAGACAATTTGGCCTCACACAAGGGGTCCCAATACCTCTCTGTAGCAACACAAATCTCAGCCTTACTAGAAGGGATCTGAAAGTCCGGAAGTCCAGGCTAGAAGAGGCAACTTTTAAATTTATAGACGACTTGGTCAATTTCGAGTATACCCTTTTCATTCCTCAAGGTACCGTATTGAAGAGATACCAAAACTGGTGGGTGACTATCATGGAGATCTACTTGGCCATTTCACTTCTAGACCTACTAACGGTGTTAGATGTAACAAGCCCAAAGGAGCTGGAATTGTCACTTCTTCCACTGTTTCAGTTGTAGCACATGCTACAGCACAATCTGCTCCTGCTGTTTCAATTTCTCCTAGAGTTACCCGGGCTGCCTCAAAGAAAGGTATATACCCTTGTCCCTTCTCCTTTTGTCTTTTTATAATGCATTTTGCCTTATCTTTAATTCTTCTTTTGTGGAGGTGGCCAACCACAAAAGAAAAGGAGGCTCTTTGAGCTTGAGAAAGAAACATCCGATATTCAAGGAGAAGAAAAAGAAGAAGCAGATCAAGAGGAAGAGTTACCCTTGAAAAGAAAGAAGAGAGCGATCATCTTTTCATCTGACTTGGTTAGGGATGAGACAACTGTCAGAGAGATGGAAAATGAACTCATTTCTTCGGAATCCAGAGCTCAGCTTGAAGAAGTTGAGAAGGAAATTGAGAAGGAGCAGACCCTGCCAATACAGAGAAAAAGGAAAAGAAAGGTGATTGTCTCTCCTTCTGATATGGTCGAAGATTCTGATTCCGAGACAATTGCCAAAGCAATGGAAAAGAGAAAAAAGATGTCTGCTTCTGCTCCTATCTTGGTTGAAGATACCATCCATGAAGCAGCCGTCAAGGCAGTAGAACAAGAACATTCTAAAGCCATGATTGTCTTCGAGAGAGCTGAGAAGAGACGGCAGCAACAATTTCTGAGAGATGAAGCTGCCGCTGTTGACATACTACAAAGGGAAACTGCAAGAAGGCAACAAACTGCCAGACATTACACCCTTCGTAGTTCTCCCATCATCGCCGACACTTCTGGAGCAGGTAATTCTTTATACTTTTGCGGTTTTTCCTTTGTCAGCCTTTGGTATTGAAGTTTAACATCGCTTTACATTTCTTCCTCTTGCAGCAGCAACTTCTGAGTTCATCTTTCCAATGAGACCTCTCTCAGTTTCACTTGAGGTTGATCAGATGCAGGATGTAAGGGCCATTCAGACCATACTTCCACTTCCAAGGTCTACACTTCCTGCACTTTTCCTGAGGCCAAGCATTCCTGCACTTCTTTCTCTTGGTTTGACTCCACGTCTTTCCCACTTGACCCCTGACTTTTCTCAATTTACTTCTCTATCGAGTCTTGCTCCTCTTTCTCCTTCCAAAGAGATTCCAACTGCTACCTTATCTCTGATGGCAGTTAATTCCCCTATTGAGGGTGCTGGCAGCTCTCCAACTCGTGACTTATCACCTTTACCTAGCTCCAGCCCTCCTTCACTTGATTCATTGGTGGCTAGGACCATGGAGACTGTTAAAGATGCTCCATCCATTTCTCCTATCCCTATGCAGTCTTCTGTGTCTCCCGCGGCAACTCTTTCTGCGTCCCTCATGTCTAATGATGAGGTTGATGTCTTCGAAGTAAGATTAGCTAGTCTCTTTGACATCAACTCTACTTCTCCGACATTCGATGAGGAAACTGAGCCATTAGTTTTGGCTGATTCTTTGCTGGAAATTTTTGAAAGCTTTCCTTCCTCCAGCAGCCAGCCTTCTGTACCTTTGATAGACTTAGACACCTGCCTGGACCTGTTAATTTCCTTTTCGAGGATTCCCTTCGAGGCTCTATAAAGGCCTATAATTAAAAATGGGTTTCTTCAGTGCTGCAAACTTGCTGAGCAGTCTGGTATGGATGTCTCAAACCACCTATCCCAGGCAGCAGCTACTATCGACTTCTACATCAGCATCTGTCATGCTGCCAAGGCTGCGGATGAGAAATTGGTTAGAGACCAAAGTTTTGTTTCTCAAGTGCATACTGAAGTATCGAAGCTTAAGGAACAACACTCCTCTGCCTCTCACTTTCGAACTCAACTACTGGAGAGGAAAGCTCAACTCGAAGAGGAGCTTTCTGCAGTGAATCAGGCCTTACTCCAAACTGACATCAAACTGCAAATCACCAATCAAGGGCTGGCCGATCAAAAGAGAGACATGGCTGCAGCTATTCAACTATTTTCGTCATTTACCAATAGGAAATCTGTTGTACAAAAATAACTAAAACATTGTAATGATTTTTGGGCCAATTTGTGGCACGATGTACTTGACTCTGTATAAAAAACATTTTCTTGTTTATCATCTTATGTTCTTGTACTCAGTGTTTATTTTATTCCTTGTGTTTCCCAAATAGTTGGAAAATAAGGCTTTAAATATCTGCCATTAATCTTTTTGGGATGCACATAACCATTCAAAATTTTCAAATGGTATGCTCCAAAAGGCAACTCTATGAATTTGATATGGTCCTTCCCAATTAGGTGACCATTTGCCAAATCTATGGCTTTTAATTCCTATTGGAAGTATTGTCTTCCACACCAAATTACCTTCATCAAAGCCAACGTGTTTGACTTTCTTATTATAATTTTTGGCTGCTTTCTTCTTCTGAAAGAGAATGCTATTTAATGCCAGAATTCTAGCTTCATCTATGTCTTCTAACTCCAAGCACATATTCTGATAGTACTGCTCAGGATCCAACTGGTCTTGGCATTTTACTCTCAAGGATTTAACATTGATCTCCACAGGTAATACTGCATCATGCCCATAAACTAAGGCATAAGGAGTGACTCATGTGCTTGACCTTGGGGAAGTTCTATAAGCCCACAATACATCCAACAATAAGTTATGCCAATCCCTAGGATTATCTTCCACAACCTTTTGTATTCATTTTTTCAAGGACTTGCTGGATGATTCAGCTTGACCATTGGCTTGTGCATAATATGGGGTGGAATTAACAAGGCTAATTCCAAACTCAGACACAAAAGACTTTACCATTTTCCCATAAAAAACAGTCCCATTATCAACCGTTATCGTTTGTGGGATGCCAAATCTATGGATCAAATCTTTAATGAACCCAATAACCTCTGTCTGATCTACAGCTTTGTATGGCTTAGCTTCGACCCATTTGGTGAAATAATCAGTAGCTACCAAAATGAAACAATGATGCTTCGAAGAGGGTGGGTGTATTTTCCCCATCATATCCATGGCCCATCCTCTGAACGGCCAAGGCTTTACTACTGCATGCAGATCAGTTATGGGCACATGCCTTATTGTACCATGCTTTTGACATGCCTTGCAGCCCTTTGCATATTCTATGCAGTCTTTAAGGATAGTTGGCCAATAATAGGAATGTCTTCGAAGCAGCCATCTCATCTTTACACCAAGCTGATGTGCACCACAGATGCCTTCATGAACCTCAGCCATAGCTGTTAATGCTTCTTTTGGTCCTAAACATTCCAACAATAGACCATCGCCCCCCCTTTTGTAGAGATCATTGTTATATATGATGTATTGCATAAATTGCAATTTAACTCTTCTGCTGGCTTTTAAGGATAGGCCAGCCAAGTACTGTATTATTGGATGCCTCTAATCTTGTTCCTGCAGATCACTATGATTAATTTCCAGGACCACATTCCTTTTATTTAAGGGTGGTATAGATTTTTGGTATGTTGTTTGGCTTACGTCCCGTTGGGTACCATCCTTTCTCTTGAAATTCGAAGCTTTCTGAGCCACATCATTAGCTCTATTATTCAAGAATCTCGGAACATGAGTCATATTTACTATTTCAAATTGAGAGAGCAAATGTAATGCGACAACATAATATGGCAGCATACTTATACTTTGACACTTGAAAATCCCTTTTACTTGGTTAACGACCAATTGGGAATCTCCAAATATGTCAACTGCATGTACTTGTAATCCAATAAGAATTTCCAATCCCACTATCAAAGCTTCATATTCAGCTTGATTATTAGAACAAGCAGTCTCATCCACTCTGAAACCATGTGTGGTTTCTATTCCTTGTGGTGACTTGATCACTATACCAATTCCAGTTAGGCCATTGGCTTTCGATCCATCGAATCACATTTGCTATGGCTCGACACTAGCCATACTAAGTTCCATTATCTCTTGACTCTCTGTTTGAGATGGATGGTCTGCCAAAAAATTGGCTAAAACTTGTCATTTCACTGCCTTTTGGGACACATATTCTAAGTGAAATTCTGACAAGGCTAATACCCATTTGCCTTTCTAAGTGAAATTCTGACAAGGCTAATACCCATTTGCCAATTCTTCTCCTCAACATAGGTCTAGATAACATATATTTAACCAAATCTGTGGTTGCAATTACCAAGACAGTTGTAGGCAAAAAGTAATATCTTAATTTCATTACAGCAAAATACAGCGCAAGGCAAAGCTTTTCTACAGCTGAATATTTACATTCACAAGAATTTAAAAACCTACTAAGGTAATAAACAGCTTGCTCCCTGCCTTCCTCATTGTCTTGGGCTAAGAAAGCTCCCAATGAATCTTCTGCTGCAGCTATGTACAACTTCAAAGGCTTAACGCCATTTGGTGGCATCAGTATTGGAGGGTTGGCCAAATAGGCTTTGATTCCGTCGAAAGCACTTTGATGCTCCGTTGTCCACACAAATTCCTCTTCATCTTTCAGCCTTAATAAGGAAGAAAAAACTTTAGTTTTCCCTACAGTGCTAGAAATGAGTCTTCGAAGAAAATTAACCTGTCCAAGGAACTTTTGTAATTCTTTCTTACTTGATGGAGGTCTGGCTTCAATGATGGCTTTGGCTTTATTCTGGTCAATCTGTATTCCTTTCTTGTGTACTACATAGCCCAAGAAGTTTTCAGATGATACGCCAAAAGCACACTTAAGAGGATTAAGCTTCAATTTGAACTTTCTCATTCTTTCAAAGGCTGCCTCTAGGTGAAACAGATGTTCCTCCATGGATTGAGATTTAACCACAATGTCATCAATATAACACTCTAAATACCCACCAATAAGGTCATGAAAGATAGTGTTCATAGCCCTCTGATATGTGGCCCCGGCATTCTTTAGGCCAAACGGCATTTTAACCCATTCGAAGGTCCCGATATTCCCAGGGCATCTAAATGCTGTCTTATGAACATCCTCCTTCGCAATGCAGATTTGGTTATACCCAGAGTGCCCATCCATCATTGATAAAATCTGATGTCCTGCTGAGCTATCCACCAGCAAATCTACTATAGGCATAGGATATTCATCTTTCGGAGTCGCCAGATTTAGGTTTCTAAAATCGATGCATACCCTCATTTTTCCATTCTTCTTAACTACAGGCACAATATTAGATAGCCACTCAACATACCTGGCTGTCCTGATAAAGCCTGCCTTGAGTAGTCTAAGAATTTCTTCCTTAACTTTCTGGATCACGTCTGAACCCATTCTTCTTGGTTTTTGTTTATATGGCTTGAAGTTAGGCTTCATGGGAAGCCTATGTTCCATTAATGACCTATCCAATCCTGGTAGTTCATTATATGACCATGCAAAACAATCTTTATATCTTCTCAGAATAACCAACAACTGGTCCCTATCAAGAGAATTCAACCAAGCACTTATATAAATGGGTTGTTGTACAAAATCTACCCCTAAATTTATTTCTTCTAATGGGTCTTGTATCTGAGTACTTACTGGAACTCCTTCTTTGATCCCTTCTGACTTCGAAGTAGTCTCCTTGCTGTGTTCTGTTTCCAGGCTCTTTGATTCCTCCTCTTTATTCTCCTCCTCATAGACAAAGTCTGTCCACAAGGTTTCTTCTTCCTGTATTTCTTGGACTTTCGTTTCTATGTCCAATGCACAGTATTTATCAAGGGTCAAAACTCTGGCTTGTTGCTGCTCCCGCTTGTAGCCAATTGTCATGACTTCTTTCTCTTGCTCCCGTACTTTCTGGACTATTGACTTTATATCCAATATTGAAAACTCAATTAAAGCCAAAGACCTGACTTCTGGTGCTTCATCTTGCTGCCTATAACCAGGCATCATTGTCATCTTTAACAACCAACTCTTCATCAGCACTCTCCTGGACTAAGTGCTTCAGGTGTGCTACTTCCTCATCAGCCGGTACTTCGACTGAGCCATCAGATTTCATCAGTATACTGAGCGGTGCCACGCCATCAATATACAACTTGGCTTCTTCGAAATCTGCACAGGCTATGAAAGGTTGAGGATCTGCATTAATTTCCTCCGTCTCCCCATTGCCTAGAGCTATTATCATTTTCTGATACAAAGAGGAAGACACACATTTATTAGTGTGGATCCAATCTCTACCAAGTAAAGCATTGTACTTTGCATTGCTGTCGATGACGAAAAACGCCGTCATGCAGTCCTTGGTTCCCACACTCAGGTTGATGGGTAGAATTCCCTGGGCCATCTGTTTGTCTCTAGCAAAACCAGCAATGGCTGTATTGGTTGGGATCAATCTGGGATTCTTTTTTCCTAATTTCTTCAAGGAGGATTTCGGTAGTAAGTTCGCCGCTGCCCCATTATCCACTAAGACTCGGTTTAACTGTATCCCATCGAAAAAGGCCTTAATGTACAAAGGCTTAACATGCTGCGTCATAGAATTCGAGGGATATTCAAATGGATACGAGAGGTTAATACTTACCACTTCTTCACTCTCATACTCAGCTTCCATTGGGGTAACCATTCCGAAATTATCTTGTACCATACTCGCTTGTGAATCTTCACTAGAGATTAGAATTGGATCAATTTCTTGCCCCTCTTGATTCTCATCTCCAGCTTGGAATTCCTACGGTAGTATATATACCATGTTTACTGATACTGGGGGAAACGAGCCAAATTGGATGGCTGGCTGTACCTGTTTCCCTTCTTGGCCACCTTGGTCAATTACCTCAGAAACATCCTGCATGCTGCATTCTAGTATTTCATTGCTAACAGGTTCCTTCGAATGATTTTCCTCGGCTGGTTTTCCAACCAAAAATGTTTGCTTGGCCATGAAAGCTTCGAACATTTATTCTTTCACCATTTCTTTCTTTTGGCTCATGCCAATTTCTTCTTCTGTCTCGCTACCACTCTCCATCAGAGCTTTTTTCAACCCTGCTAGGCTATCATTCTCTCTGACTTTTAGTTCAGAATGAACCTTGGCCAACTGTTCTCTGCTACAACCCACCTCGTTTTGTAGAACTGGCTTTGAAGTATGGTCTGATTTTCGATTCTTCTTTTCTCCAGTCTGGATCAATGAAGAACTCTCTCCACTTTCTTTCAGGTCTTGCTGGTATTGGGTGTATCTACGCTGAGTTTTCCTCCTTTGTGATCTGGAAATAACGGGGACTATATCTGGTTCCTTCGTTCTTGGGTGTTTCAGCAATACCTAGTTGTTGGGGGCCACCAAAGGAGGCTTAACCATCCTACCTTGATTTCCAACATTCCTTTGGGTAGGCATTTCCCTAGGTTTGTTTTGCATCATAAACCAATCTGGGAACCCAGGTACCCACGAACTTACTGACCCAGACGTTGAACTGCCCTTTTCTTCCTTCGAGGTCACCTTTGAGGTTGGCTGTAAAGGCAATTGTTTGGCCCTGTCTCCAAGCTTTGAGCCTGATTCAGGCTTTCGATGATAGTGATCATTTTCTGTCCTCCGTGAAGCTAGTCCAGGGGGCCAATTTCTGGCTTTGATCCTAAAACCTGAACTCTTCTCCAATCTTCTTTCAGAATGACTACTCTCCATTCTGTAATAGTTAGGTAACCTGGTCTCATATAAGGGCCTCTTGCCTTTAGCATGCATTCTATCAACTGCAGGCTCAACCACTAATGGCTGCCGCCTAACATTAGCCGGATACGGCCTTTTATTATAAGCATTGGTTGGTTTGGAACGCCTCTGCACATCCCTGTAATATTGCTTCCCATCAACTGGAAGGCCTTTCAACCACTTATAACTCAGTCTGCACCTGGGACACATCCTTTGCATTACGGCTGCCTCTAAGGAGTCATCATCCAGTGCTTCTTCATCAGAGTCTTCCCTCTGGTGTGAGAAATCTCGTCCAATAGCTGGTAGATTTCTAGTATCTTTTTTGATTGCTGTCTGGTTGGCCACATGCATCTGTACATTGACTTCTTCCAATTCTTTCAAAGACAGGTTCTGAAAGTCTGACATAATGACATTGGCTGCCACCTCTCCAATTTTTGGAAATGGATTGCTGTCGATCCCCATGGCTTTTTGAGGTTTGGCTGGGAATTTCAAACTCCCTTTCCGAATTTGTTCTTGGATCCTGTCTCGAAAAACAACACAATTTTTAGTCGAGTGAGACCAAGAATTATGCCATTTAAAATATACTTTTCCTTTAAGTTCATCAAGAGATGGAATTTTAACCCCTTTTGGTAACTTAAGGAAGTTGGCTGCAAGCAAATGATCAAAAATGTCATCTGCCTTAGTTAAATCGAAAGAATACTTCCTGTGGAGATCTTTCTTTTTAAACTGCTGGTCAATTGTCGTATCTTTATGAATTAATGCTTCACAGATCATAGGCTTTTTTCCCACAATCTTTGCTGCATCAATCTCATAATTAGGATCTTTGTAGTATGTCTTATATGATGCATTATTTCGATCTTGTTCCTCTTCTAGTAATGCTTCATATCTAGATACTTTGTAAGTCAGTTCCACTAAATCCCTGAACTCTGTTGAATCAAACTTCTTTCGAAGCCTGAACTCTAAGCCATTTTGGGCCAATCTTACGAATTCTGGTTCTGGCAAGATTACTCTACATTTATTTCGAGCCCTCTTAAATCTGAAAATAAATTGAGTAGCCTTCTCTTCAGGCCTTTAACTCAATCTTGCCAAGTCTGCCATGGAAACTTCTAGCTCTGATTGGAAGAATTAGGCATGAAATGCCTCTTCCATTTGCTGCCAAGTCTGGATGGAGCTAGGTGGAAGGTTAATGTACCATACAAATGCTCCCCCAGTTAGAGAATTTGGGAATAGTCTCAACTTCATATAGTCATGATTGGTAAATTCACCACATTGAACAGCAAACCTAGCAATATGCTCTTCTGTTGATTGGTTTCCGTTCCCATGAAAGAGGACAAAATCTGGTATCCTGAAACCTCTTGGATATTCATGTACCCTGTCGACCCATTCTGGGTATGGTTTTCTGTACACAGGAGTTTGGACCCCTCAAGCCATTAGTCCACACAGCTCCCTAACTATATCAGTAATTTGGTCCCTAGGGACCATATTTTGTGCCTGCTAAACCACTACTGGGGGACCAAACACAGGATTTGGTGGACAAACTTGTGTTTGTGGTCCTCTTGGTCCATGGGGTGGTACATTTGGGACTGGTTATCCCTGTGGTACAGATTGCTGTTGGGGGTGTAGGTAACCTCTTTGAGCCTGTCCTGTGAAGGGACCCACAAAAGGTGCTGGAACAGGTATTGTATCCCTTCCATTTGTAGGAAAACCTTCCAACCCCCCGTGTATAAATTCGAATAAGGGATTATTGTACCCCCTAGTGCCAAGTATGGCTTCGAATGTGGGGTTTGAAACCATTCTTATGTCATTTTTTTGTACTGGGCTAGATCCACCAATTTGCATGGCTTCACTGTTGAACATTGAGGCATTCTGGCCTGCTACAGGCCTCGAAATGGGTTCGTACCAAGACTGAGGTGGTAATCTTTCATGAATCTGATTAGTGGTTTGACCATTAGAATGTCCATTAACTTGGATAGGCTGTTTATCTCTAGCCAATCTTTGCTGAGGGACATTTACTTCCTCCATGTGTCTTACATTTGTTGGTTGGTGGTTATTCATTCGATCAAAAAAGGATGCTGCCCACCTTTCCATTGTGTTTATTAATTGCTGTCCTATGACATCTACTAAGCCACCCCACGGATTTATTGGCTGAGTAGATGGGACATTGGATGATCCAATTCCTTGGTCTCGTCCAATATTACGAATAAATGGTATTTGCTCTGAAGTACTAGTCTGTTCGACTATGGGTTCCGATAAGATAGGAGTCTCCACAGGATGTGTTATCACATTATTCTCTAGATTAGGTATTTCCACCTCTCCTTCCACGCCTTCTTCCAAACGTTCATTTTCTCCTTGTCTCCTACGTCTAGCCATTTTAAATTATCCCACTGGGCGTGCCAAAAATATATGTTGGTTTTTTGGCTTTCGAAGGTTATTTTTGTAATTATGAGCGTGCTAGCAAGGATCAATTAGTCCTTACAGAATTGTAATTGCCAACCAATTATTCAGACGATTGTGTTATAGTTCTTTCAGCCTCAATGAAGAGGACTTTTACTGGTGGTTTATTGGTAGCTTGATTTAGGAGAATTTAAGCATAAGAACAATTAAATAAATTGAAGCATTTCATTAGTATGAAAAACTTACAATGATCTCAGCCTTGTAGAGATTTACAGCGGCAATATACTCGAAAACTACTCCTACAAATGAATTGTAGTGCAGGAATTTAAAGTACAGAAATGTAAGGAACAGGAAATAAAACTGGAATATGTAAAGTAAGACTGGTTTTCTTTAGATTTGAGCCTTCTCCTTCTCTGATGTCCTTCCTGCTATTTGTACTCCCCAAAGATAACCATCGAAGTGCACTTTAAACTGTCGAACTGCTCCTCTATAATCGCTGATCATGCTGCCTTATGAATAGTTCCACTACGCTTTCATTTTCAGTTAGGCTCCCCTCCTATATTTGAATTTGAATGTGAGTAACTGTTGAAGCCACGTCACTTTGCATCTCTTTGTTGATCCACTGCTACTCAGATCTTATAACAACTAATTTTAACTGCCACGTGTATGATCAGGATCGGAGACTTGACTAGTTTTCCCATATTGCCCTTACCTTGCCACACGTCGAATTGTCACTGGCGTGTACAAAATATGTAGCCAACACTCATGTTGAAAATATATAAAATAAGAAAACTATATTTTTGTTTCTAAATAATTTTACTTCACATTCAAAATTTTGTATCGAAATTTATATAATACAGTTTTTTCAATACATATTACATGATGAAAAAAATATAGTCCTATATATAGAACATTCTGTTCAGTTGCAGAGTTGGTACAATATTGTTTTTATTTTTGGTGGGGCAAAGTTGGTACAATTGTTGGTGAGCATCCTTTCCTACTTTAGAATGATGATCCTAGTTCGTTAACGAACCATTACCTGCACAATTTTTGTTATTTTGTTTGTTTGAGGACGAGTAACTAGTAGTTTATTTCATTGGAGATAAACAAATAAGGTTAGGTTTGACAAGTCTAAAATAATTTAAAAAGTCAAAAAGTTATACAAAAAGTAAAAAAGTTATTACTATTCACAAATAAAAAATATTTTATATATTTTTATAATACAAAAATTTGATAGATGCTGTCAGCTGTACTTGTGAAGCAGGAAGGCCATTGTACATTTTTTGGGCAAAAAAAAAAAAAAAATACATATGTAAAGTCACAAAGTTTGATGGTAATGTTAGGTCTTTGGGGGCCCACTAAAGGTTTCATTTTGATAATCTGAATCATTGAATATGTAAAACTCGTTGAGTAACATATGCCTGTAAAAAATTACGTTGATCGGATATTGTTAACTATATGATCAAATCAATTTTGCATAAACAAAATGGATGGTGTGATAGTTAACTGTTGAAAAAAACTAATCTAATCATATAACTATCGATATTCGATCAACGTGATCTATTACAGGCATATAATACTCGACGAGTTGTACATATTGAACGATTCAGATTATTAAAATGGAACCCATGGTGGGCCTCACAGACCGACCATCACTGTCCAAATACTTTGCCCTGAATGAGGCAATTATTTTCTGTGTAAGACATGTTGGGGCAGCAAAGTAGCAGTACAACCACTCAACTTTCTTTCACTATACACTTTATTTATACAATTTTTTATTACATATTTTTCGTAAAAAGACAAAAAATTAACTTAAACATCCATATTTTTTTTCTCAACTTTTTTAGTTTAGACAAAAAGTACACTTATTTAGAACATTCCAAACAACCCTGGGCAAAACAAAAAAAAAGACAAATAAAGTAAACGTTTGGCAATCATTCGTTAATGCTTCAGTTTTCTATTTTCTATTTTTTTAAGGAAAACTTGTTTGTTTTATTATTTTTGTTTCTAATTACAATGAAAATGAAAAAAAAAAAATATTGCCGACGACTTTCGACGAACTCCAGCCATCTTCATGTAATCCTTTGGCAATCGACTGGTCACCACCATAACCTCCAATGACCCTTCAACTATCAATACTTTGACCACCCCCGTCGCTAGTCACCACATCCGTCTACTCTCCACCTCTGTTAATTAACTCACCAAATGTGTTTCTTTGTTGTTATTTTCATTTATTTTCAAAATATTTTTATACACAAAATAACTTTTTTTTTACCCAAAAAAAAAAAAAAAACTGTTTCCTAATCTTTGTAAACAAAAAAATAGGAAAGTGACAAACACCTAATGAGTCTAAAAAACTGAAAAGTTATTTGAAAGTGATATGTAGTGTAATTTTTTTAATTTTCTTTAATTTGAGCTACACTAAAAAATAACAATCTACATATCTTATTTTTTATCAAATTTTCAAATAATTTTTTTTTTATAGACAAATACGTTTAGGACCAGTAAAATAAAATTTAAAAACTTTGTGAAAATATAATGGAATGATGGCATGCATTTAAAATAAAAAATATAAAAATATGTCCAAATTCAAACTCCTTAGCTTAGCATAGTAGGTGATACCATAAATAATTTATACTTGTTTTTTATTATTATTTATAATTAAGTTGTATAAAAAGGAATGAAAGAAAGTTAATATGGTAGAGATAAGAATAATAAGAAATGAAACCTATCTTTAATTATATATATATATATATGTATATAACTAATGATATTTATGTTCATTTTCAAGTCTTAACACTCATATTTATTTTTTATTATTTTAAAGTTTCTTAGAAGACTCACAATACAAATGCAAGAGACTAAAAAACCATTGGCGTATCTGGTGTATGTCACGACGTTTGGATTGTGTCACTATTACTAATTTTAACGTACTAATTTTTTCATATTATACCTGTGCATAACTTTGAGAGAAAAAAAATAAAAAATAAAAAATTCAACATCAATTATGATGCATAAGTTAGATTAAAAAAAGAAGAAGAAGATTTTTTTATAAAAATAATAGATTGACCTTAGTTCGGATTTAAATTGGCCCCATTAATTTGAGTATTGAAATCGTTACCAATTAGTATTTTTATAACAAACAAAGGCTTAAATTTGTGTATTTACATATATTCTTAATATTAATTTATTTAAATTATCAATAATGCTATACTTATCATATTTTTATTTTTATATTATATTATGTTTATCTTTTTACTTGTCAAGATAATATTTATCTATAATAATCACTAATGTATACCTTCAATATAAATAATTATTCTGTTTATCGAGAATTCTATGTTGGTGACCTAATACTTAATGTACTTAAAATTAAACGTGGTCTTCTTGAATCACATGATAATTTGTGCTTCAATTCAATATTAATAATTAACTAGATCATCAAATAATAAGATAAAATGATAAAAATAAATAATTATTGCAATATTATTATAAATTAATTGGAAAGATAGTCGTTGGACAAATTGAAGCCTTTAATTATTACAAAATTTTTAACAATTTTAATGCTTATACTAAATTCAAAGATACACTCGAAATTGGAGACAAACCATCTCATTAAGAAAGGCATCTAATCCTAGTACCGAGTAATTAAGAATAAAAAATTCCTAGCATCTCGGATCCAAACCCTCAGGTGCCATTAAAGGACAGTTTTATAATGGTCCAACAACGGTAGTACATGGCTTCGTTTGGGAAGGCTTGCGGAGCTTCTTTTTTTTTTTTTATTATTATTATTATTATTTTAGTCACAAAAAATAAAATAAATTTTTTAGTTTAATAAAACAAAACATCACATTAAATCCATAATTATTACATTTTTTTCTCACAAGAAAGTCAGAAAAGCCAAAAAAAAATCAAAAGTCCATCCCAAACCAAGCTTTTTAGTCCCAGGTTAAAATAGCCAAAAAAGTCAAAAAACTAAAAAGCCAACCCACTTCTCAAACGGAGACAAAGTGTATTATCGATGATACCCCCATCACACGTGGCTAACATTCAGCTTTTAAGGGGTAAATTACGAAAAATTATAAATTATTTCTGGAGTGTCTGTATTTCTAACTAATCATAACTTATTGTGTCTTTCATATTTTTCAATCACCCAACATTGGGGGTGTTTGGTGTGGATTATAGGGGGTGATTATAATTTATTTTAATTTGAGAATTTGTGCCAGACTGTTTGGTGTAGCTTACACTTATAACTTTTTAAGCAGAAATGACTTAAATAAGCTGAAAAAAATTAATTATTTAGAAACTGGGGAATGGGTGTTTTGGATTTTTTGTTTTTTGATTATCAGCTTTTAACTTACAATAAGCTACACCAAATAGTACCATAATACTCCACTTATCCACATTCTTCACTAATCACAATATTATAGAATACAACGTATTTATATTTTAAGATTACTGAATAATTTTGGTTTGACTATTTTTTCATTTGATTTCTGACTTTTTTTTTCACTTTAAATTTTCATATTTTAAAT
The DNA here is from genome assembly GCF_055761805.1 of Camellia sinensis. NCBI lineage: Eukaryota > Viridiplantae > Streptophyta > Magnoliopsida > Ericales > Theaceae > Camellia > Camellia sinensis. The sequence goes on along the minus strand of NC_138962.1, from coordinate 22,410,862 downwards.
TTATTTTAATTTACTTTTAAAATCAAATAAAGAATATTAAATTAATTATCACATAATATAAAAAATAAATATCATATTAGCATTTGAATTTATATTAGAAAGATGAGTTGTGTATAATAAAATATTTTTATATCGCGTAATTGCCAATATTTCAGACAAATAAATTGCGAAAATCATAAACCAAAATAAAAAAAAAGTAAAATATAAGCATTAAAGTAAAAAAATTGTCAAATGCTTGCGTTTGGCAAAGGGTTATTTTTTTGATTGATTATTGTATTGAAAAAATGTTTTTAAAATGATATTTGAATGTGGAATGACTAGATTGCCCCTATCATAATGCTGAGATGACATGTTTTAGGGACAAAATTATCATTTAATCACCTGTGATGGCAGTCTTTGAACCACGTGATGCTTTCCTTTACTCATTTTTTTGCTTTTTTGCTTTTTTCTTGTTGGAGGCTATTTTATCCGATTTTTACAGCAAATCAGGGCAAAACAGTAATTCAACAAATTTGATTTGAGCAAACTTTTCAGATATTGACGCCTCCGTCGATTTGCAGGGAAGGAACATAGCACCGTCCCAGAGAAGACAGGGCAGAGAGAGAGAGAGAGAGAGAGAGTGAAGAAGACGGGTGTGAGATAGAGACTGCGCTGTTAGAACCGACACTATTCTATTGGTATATCTCTCTCTGTGACTCCGTTTTTATTATTGTGAAGAAGACGAGTGTGAGATAGAGACTCTGCGCTGTTAGAACCGACACTATTCTATTGGTATATCTCTCTCTGCGACTCCGTTTTTATTATAGTGAAGAAGACGAGTGTGAGATAGAGACTGAGCTGTTAGAACCGACACTATTCTATTGGTATATCCCTCTCTGTGACTCCGTTTTTGTTTTGAAAATTACCGAGATCGTGGGAGGTTAAGATTTCGTCGATTTTTACTGCTTTATAGTCACTGTTAGCTTTCTTCTACTAACTTTCTGCTACTTTTTATCACCACCATCTTCACTTTATTCGTACCCTTTCTGTTGAGCTTCAAGTTCACACAACCCACTCAAAATTTTATCGAGAATGTGACAGAAAATTTGAAGTTTCAATGTCAAGCCGGTGTGTGAGCATTTCAGTTGTTAAAATGTGAAACGGCTTGGAATTTGTTTTATAATAAAATTTCCTAGTTGGGTAAAAAATTTCTGATACGTTCATTCAATTTTACCTTTCAAATCGTTTTCGAATAACAACTTTTAATGCGTAAAATCACAGTTACGTAATCAAAATGTTGATCTTTTTGCTTCAAAATATTTATTTATTTATTTATTAAATCTCAATGAAATTTAACGGTTACATTTGGTTTTTTTCCCCCCAATTGACACGCCTGATTTTGAAGGGTTCAATCCAAAAATCCTATATGAATTCTGAGTTCGATACCATTTGGCGAAAACGACAGACAAGGTAAACTATTTCTTGATCTGACTTTTTTTTATAATTTTTTAAAAGAAGAAGATAAAATGTATATATTTGTAAGATACATGTGTATGTATATGTTGGGACCACCATCTTTGAAAATTTCATAGAGTACCCTTCCTTAGTCTTCAAGCATAGTAGGTCCTCCCCATTAAAGAAAGCTATCTGTTCTGACCTTGAAATGGAGCTTTTAGGTTTGTTGATGAAGCTTGAGGCCAAAGATTAAGCAAAGAGCTTTCTCTCAACTAACCCATGATTAGCAATTTTAGATTATTCGTTGGTCGTTTAGTGAAACCATATGCCTTTTGTTGCAGAAAATGCGGTTATGACAAGTACAGGATATTTTTTTAAGGCAGTCACAGCAACCCTGTGTTAACATCTTAACTGTCTTGCACGGGAGGAAACCAGGATAGTAGTGAGGAGTACTGTTTATTTATGGGGTTTCAGGGGGGATTTAAATTATGGGTGCTTAATTTTTTGGATTAATGGAGATGGGTTTGTGAAGAAGAAAGAGGGTGAGAAATGGGGGCAATTGGTGGGGAAGAGTTGACGAAGTGGGAGAAGATGCAAGGAGCAGTAGGTGGTAATGAGGAGAAGATTCTTGTATTGGTAAGATTAAGGCCTTTGAGTGAGAAGGAGATTGCAAAGAATGAAGTCTCAGATTGGGAATGCATCAATGAGTCTACCGTTTTGTTCCGGAACAGCCTTCAAGAGCGGTCCATGTTTCCAACTGCCTATACATTTGGTAAGGAAATGCTAATTTATCTCTATATCTTGTTCCCTTACAAGAATCAAACGATTCTTTGGGTTTGAAATGTTGAAATACAATGGGTGAGGCATACATCGCTCTTGGGTTTGATCTAGAACATGTTGCAGTTAGGTACCAAAAACAACATACACCATGTGATAGCTTGGATTTCACTGCAATTGCCATGTTTTGTTTTCCCATTCCTTATTCAATTTGTTTCTGCTTTTGCATTTCATTTCCCCTTAAGTTTGGGTGTTTGGCCAAATGACGGCCAGGGATTCCATTCAGGCACTAAAGCTGAATGTTCAATCTTTACGCATGTTTAAGTAATTGTGAATTACAGTTCAGACTACAGAGTCTAGTTTCCATTTTTTCCCCCCCTCAATGCATTAAAAATGCAAATGGCGATCTGTCACAGGTTTGGAAGTGAGTGCAATTTCTATAAAATATGATTCCGTCAGAGTTTCATAATTATACTAGATTTCTATTGGAAGATATTCCTCCTTTTTTTTTTTTTTTTTGTCTTTTCCTGATTTTTCTTTCTATTATTGTTTTTTCATGTTGGATAGACAGAGTATTTAGTGGTGACTGCTCGACTAGGCAGGTTTACGATGAAGGAGCAAAGGAAATTGCTCTTTCAGTGGTCAGTGGTATTAATTGTAAGTATAATATACTGGGTGTCATATCATAACCTCACACTGATTATTTGAACAGAATGCCAAACATTTCACCGTAATTTTTTTTTTTCTCCATTCAGCAAGTGTTTTTGCATATGGGCAAACAAGCAGCGGAAAGACATACACAATGATTGGCATAACAGAGTACACAGTAGCGGACATTTATGACTATATACATAAGGTAAAATAAAATTCTAATTTGGCGTCAATTTTGTAATCCACTATGTTATTTTTTGCTTGAAACCTTTTTGGTGTGATATTCTTTTTCTCCCCCCTGTTCTCCAGCATGAAGAAAGAGCATTTGTTTTGAAGTTTTCTGCAATGGAGATTTACAATGAAGCTGTAAGAGACCTTCTTAGCACAGATACTACCCCACTCAGGCTCCTAGATGATCCAGAGGTGAATTTCATTATATTTTCAGTTTCATCCACTAAACATATATTTACATTCAGGTCTCTAATGTGTTCTCACCTTTAGAAAGGGACTATTGTGGAGAAACTCACAGAGGAAACTCTGAGGGATTGGAGTCATCTCAAGGAACTTTTGTCGATTTGTGAAGGTAAAAGCCATTCTATGACAGTAATAGTACTAGTATGAAATATTATCATATATTTATGTATAGAATTGCACTCTTGAATTGAAAAAAGAATTGCACTCTTGCAGCTCAAAGGAAGATAGGGGAGACTTCCTTGAATGAGACGAGCTCTAGATCTCATCAAATTCTTAGACTGGTGTGTCCCTCCTTCCACTCCCTTTTCTGATCAGTGCATTTTTCAACCAAGACATTTTTATTTTAGAAGTACTTTAGAATTTTACTTATCCCTTATGAATTTAATTCCTGCAGACAATTGAAAGTTCTGCTCGTGAATTTTTAGGCAAGGACAAGTCAACAAAACTCGCAGCTAGTGTGGTATATATCAATTGCCTTCCTTTTGGATACTTTTTTTTTTTTTTTACAAATATTAATTTGCCAAATGTATATAATTGGATATTTTTATTCTTTAGAAATCAATTTAGAAAAAGTTATGGCAAGTGACCACTAATTGTAAATTATATGGGTTTTTGTCTGCAGAATTTTGTTGATCTGGCAGGAAGCGAGCGTGCATCTCAGGCATTATCGGTTGGGGCAAGACTGAAAGAAGGCTGCCACATCAACCGTAGTTTACTCACTCTGGGAACTGTTATTCGCAAGCTAAGGTTCACTAATCATTCCTTTCTTTGATATGTTTACTTTTTAGCTTCATTTGGCAGCTTCAAATATTTTAAATGTATCATAGCTAGAAGTTGTTGGCTTAGCTGCCTGGTGTTTAGTTGTTTACTAGATAATATGCAGACAACTAAGTATAATTTCATCTGCTTATTATTGGTGAATTGAGACCTGTGTGTATGAGCACGTACACTTGCATGTGCGAGGGCATGAGCGGGCATGTTTCCTTTCTTTGCTTTCTTTTCTTCTTTTATTCTGTATCTTTTTTTTTTCCCCCCTATCTCAAGGTAACTGAAATTTTTTATAAAGCATGTAATTCTACAATTTGTAGTACTGTAGTTCATCAATTTACTGCTGTTGTTGGATGCAGCAAGGGAAGACAAGGACATGTCAATTACAGAGATTCTAAGCTAACACGCATACTGCAACCCAGCTTGGGAGGCAATGCTAGAACCGGCATCATTTGTACTTTGAGTCCTGCACGAAGTCATGTTGAGCAATCCAGAAATACTCTCTTATTTGCTAGTTGTGCAAAAGAGGTGTCTACGAATGCAAAGGTTAATGTTGTCATGTCTGATAAGGCCTTGGTGAAGCATTTGCAACAAGAGTTGGCTCGATTGGAGAGTGAATTAAGAACTCCTGCCCCTTCTTCCACTTGTGATTATTCGGCATTGCTGAGAAAGAAAGATCTTCAGATTGAAAAGGTTATGATTCACTTTCCAAACTCATTTTTCAATACATTTACATATCTTTTAACATGTTTATTTGCACCAAGTCAGGGGTAATGCACTTGGTTGCCTTAGAGGATACCGATTGCTGGATAGAAATGAGGTACAAAATCGGTAAATGACTCATACAAACTTCAGAAATGGTGAGCATTAGACACATGACCCAACCCCCACCTGGAAATATTGTCTTTTTATGGTCCAGCTCAATAGCTAGCCTCGGATTTGTTTATTTGGGCTCCAAGCCCAAAAGGCGCCTCCAGGATAGAAGTTTCTTGTGCTGTCTAATAACTCCATACTGGACATTGTTCTTACCCAATGTGGGATGTCAACATCCCAACCCCGGCACAGGTGCCATGTTACATGGGTGGCCCAGATCCTACCTAGAAGTGTTGTCTGCTATGGCCAGTGAATACTAGAACCAGTATTTTTGGGATGCTCAAGCTGTACCAACTAGGTGATAAGAATTATGGAGAATTAGAAGATATTAAAGAATAGAATGATGAAAGATGAAGTCAATACCTGAGAGCTTGATCGAATTGTTGAAGGCCATCTGGCTTCCTGCGTTATGCTAGGCTCCCATTAAATCCTTCCAACAGTAGCTGAGGACTTCCACAACTTGTGGGATGCTGGGAGTGAATATTTCTTTGCTTAGGCTTATCTTTTTGTTCATCCTCTGTAAATGTGTTAAATCAAGAGAAAATTTTATTGTGATGGTAGGACACACCCATAATAGTTGTAATTGACATCCTTCATATGCTTATACAAGGATTTGGCCAATAAAGGTCCATCTATATACAATGGCTTCTGATTTGCTTAAATTATACCCCTGTTTTTTCGTACCATGCAGTTAGAGAAAGAGGTGAGAGAGCTAACTAAGCAACGGGATCTTGCTGAATCTCGGGTTGAGGATTTGTTGCGCACGGTTGGAAATGATCAAGTTTCCAGGCAATGGGTATATGCTGTTTCTCACAGTTGAAGTTCACAATGCCTGATTGTGGCCGCTCCGATTGCTAACTCTTGTTTTCTTCCTTTCATTCAGGACGGGATCAATAATCATCCTAAATGGCAAGAAGGGGACAAATGGGAAGATGAATGTTCAGTGTCATCAGCGATGGCTGATACACATCGTCTGGATATAGGAGGCAGAAAAATTGACAATACTCAATATTCTAACGGAGACTACAGCAGTAATACTGAAGAGCATTATTCCCCACAGCTTCCAGGGAATGATGAAGACCATTATCTGTCTGATGGTACTTCTTCGCCGCTGTCAGTTAGAGGTAAGTTTGTAAGATCTGAAGATCCAGATGACATCTGCAAGGAAGTTCGATGCATTGAAATGGATGACTCCAGCAAGGACAAGATCTCTGAATCCCTTGCCTTATCAACTGGTGAGAATGAAGGAATGTTGGCATTGACGGTGTCCAGATATGGCAACAATGTAGCAGAACGGGGAATGGAAACCCCACCAAGGGAAGTAGGTGGCATCCAAAATAATTCGACTTATGGGGGGGCATCAGAGCGGAAAATCTGGGACGTAGGTGAGTCCATTGATTCTCTTGTCAGCCCTTACCCTGACGGCATGTCAAGTTTCAGAAGTCAGAAGTTGACAAGGAGCTGGAGTTGTAGGGCTAATCTCATGGTTGGCTCGTCTTCACCAAACTTTGAGAACACACCTCCTAATGGTTTTGAGAAAAGCTTTACTGGAAGACCAGAAGGCTTCCAAAGGATGGTTCCTCAATTAAATTACGGTCCCAACATTGTGTTCTCCAGAAATGCTTCTCAGTCTTCTGTTGGGAGTGCTTTTGTAGATGAACTTAAATCTCAGAACGGCAAGGCTTCTGCAGATGAGGATATTCCTAGCATTGATACTTTTGTCGCAGGACTGAAAGAAATGGCCAAGCTCGAGTATGAAAAGCAACTAGCAGATTCTCAGGTAAGAATGTGACTGTTATCTTTTGCTGCTGTGTCCTTGCATCCAATCACATCATTTTTGTGGCCAGCATAGCTTTTGAGAATTCGGTTTCAAACATTGAGTGGTCATTTGGCCACCTTATTTACATGCATTTGTAAATTGTAATTCAGTAAATTTGAAATGGTAAGCCTTTTTTGTGAAGCGCTCTAAATTTGATTGGTTTTATTATGTTCATGCCAGGTTCAGGAAACAGAACTAAAGGCTGAAAAGTCTGGAAAGAATGTCAAAGATGTTGGATTAGATCCGATGCAGGACACGTTGGAAGCACCTACAAATTGGCCTCTTGTGTTTGAGAAGCATCAGAAAGCAATACTTGAACTTTGGCAAACTTGCAATATTTCGTTGGTCCACCGAACATACTTCTTCCTGCTCTTTAAAGGTGACCCAACAGATTCTATATACTTGGAGGTGGAGCTCAGGAGACTTTCCTTCCTCAAGGAAGCGTTTTCTCGGGGTAATCATGCTATGGAAGATGGTCGGACTCTCACAGTAGCATCAAGGTCCGCCCTCTCTCTGTCAGTTATATGCGTTCATGTTACTCTGTTATTTTAATTTCAAGCATACATTTAAGAATGCCTGGTGAAATTCAAAACACCATAATGTTGAATCAAGGTGCACTATGAAAGTATTTAAGAGTGGCCACTCAATTTCCCCAGAAATTATCAAGTGGGTGGAGACCACCAGCTGGTCCGTGTTGCTGTCTAATTGCAAGTAGGGCTGTAAATGAGCCGAGCCAGGCTGAGTTGCAAGTTGTTCAAGCTTGGTTTGATAACTTAACAAGAGTTAACCTTGAACAATGCTCGAGTAACTTGGTTTTTTATAGTGCGGGTATATGTTTTTGGTGTACATAGCAAATTTCCACATTTCATGTCTTGCATTTACCTGGTATTTTGCCATTTTACCAAAAGATGATTGTTTTTTTCTGGATTGACAGCTTGAAGGCCCTTTGCCGGGAGAGAGAGATGTTAAGCAGGTTGATGCAGAAGAGGTTCTCGGAAATGGAGAGAAATAGACTGTTCCAGAAGTGGGGTATCAATTTGCAGTCAAAACGGAGGAGGCTGCAACTGGCCAACCGGTTGTGGAGTGACAAAAATGATACGAACCATATTGTGGAGAGCGCTGCGATTGTTGGAAAGCTGATCAGATTCTCCGAGCAGGGAGGGGCAATCAAGGAGATGTTTGGCCTTAGCTTCACGCCTCAACGTCCACACAATAGCCGAAGAGCCTTAGGTTGGACACGCAGCATGGTTTCCCTTTTGTAAGCTTTGTTTTTTATGACCAGTCTTACAAATAAATTTAGAAGTGGTTTGTTGATTTTTATCAACCACATGATATTCGTTTGTGATTGAAATAGAAAAAAGATTGTCCATGATTGTGAAAGATTTCTAAACATTTTGCTAATCTACTCAGGTTAGAAATGAGCCTGTTCTCTGTAAATTTGTTCTTTTTATCGTTTCCATGTATCTTCAATCATATATTGAGAAGGATGGACTTGCTATAGACCTTCATACCTTTGGGTGGTTGTAACAATTAATTGAAGCACATCAATAGGCTCTGCAATCTTTTCTTGTGCTTTTGAAATCTGATTCCTGTCTCTCTTTTTTTTTTTTTTTTTTTATGATGAAATTGTGTGAATATGATTATCATATTGATTTGATTATTTTCATGAATGATTGAGAGGCAGATCGGGTTCGGTTGACTAATCAAGCAGGGACATGAGCAAATTAAAATAAGAGACACAACATGCTAGCAAGGTGATCAAAGCACTAAAATATCATAATAACAATAATAATAATAATAATAAATAATATAAAATAAGAAATTGTTTAACAAAAGATTGGGAAATGCTATATCATTTGCGCCTATTTGGGCCTAACGAGTAATTTAAAGTTGGTTTCATTTAATTTCATCATAGGTTAAGCTTATTTTGATTGATCATTAATTCAAGCTAATTTGTAATAAATATTTTTTGGAGACATAACTAAATTATTTTAATTTAGGGTAAATTACAAATACATCTCCTGAGGTGTCACGCCTCAAGCTCTGTGACAACGCCGCACACTCATTTAAGTGAGCATGCAAGGCTAAGAGTCCAACACATAACCAACAATGTAAAATACTCAAATTAAATCCTTAATTGTCATAATGCCAAAATCCATAAAAATAAATAATTCTTATATGAAAATGTCCACCAAGTCCACTAATTTAATCCATTAACAAAACAATAATCCAAGTACTTAAATTATAGTCCTACTCTCGGCACTCTCACAAGTAAAAATCCCGCGCAGCTCTATTCCTCAAAATCTAAAATAAAATAAAATAAGGGTAAGCTAGACAGCTCAGTAAATAACCAACTATCACTGCTAGTTGGATCAAGTATACAAAAAAAATAAAAAAATAAATAGTCGATAACCAATAAATATAATTTTTGCTACAATTCAATAAATGAACAATTATTTGTAAGATGATTTCATAGCTAAAAATAAACAATGTACAATACATTTTAATTGAAAAGGCAACAAGATAATTCAAAGTAACTTTGTTGTTCAAATCAATGGTTCGATATTCAGATGGTTTAATGATTTGATTCACAAAACCCAAATCTTAATGACTAGGTCACTTAGCCTGTGACAAGGCCCAGAACCACACATAGGCCGGTGGTAAAGCCCAAAAGAAACTAGTTTCTGTGCCAATAAATAACCCCATTGGCTAGGGTCCAAATCATAGTCAGACTAGAGTGATGTTCAAATATTCAACCAATACACAACTTTTAAATAAAACATTTGATATTTTCAGAATAAATATTTAGTACAATTTTCAGAATAGTTTCACCAAATATTTAAATAATTTTCATAATAATATTCGATATTGTTTTATACTTGACCCATATTTTATTTTAAGAGAACATGAAGGTTATAAATAAATATTTATGATTTTAAACAATTCGATAGGAATAAAAATGAACCAACAGTGATAGAGGGTTACTTACCTCAAACAGCTAAAATAATATTTCCCAAGCTAATCTCAAATTACCAAAATCCACCTCAATCTCACAAACCTAATAAAATATTACACTGCATAAACAATTATTATGTGCACCCATCTTTCTCTTCTTGTAACAACAATAGAATAAATTAACCCAATCGCCTATTAGGAACTCCCACAATTTAGCATCAAAACAAAGCCATTGCGGCTTTGGAAATTCCCAACCCATATTATTCTATTGTTGTTTATGTACATGTAAAAATTTGTAATTGCTTGTAGTCAATCTTGTATCCTACAAACACACCACCATTAAACCTAACCTATCACATACTAATTTCAAAATATGAACCACCCAAACGAAATGCAAAATACACTCTAAAATTGAGCAAAATCGAGAACCCCAACAATAAACTACATCAATATAATTATTTAATCATATATGCCTATAAAATCATCTATTGATATGTTAACACTAAAATCATAGATAGAAATACAATAAAATAAATCTTACCTAAGTGATGAATAAAGCAAAATCATCACTCTTATGAATCCTCCCTCTTCCTTTTGATTTTGGTCTCTTTTCTTTAATTTTTTTTTTCAAACCCTTGCTAGCATCCACGACCTTTTTTTTTTTTTTTTTTTTTTTTTTTTTTTTTTTTTTTTTTTTTTTCAAACCCTGCGCAGCCTTCGAAATAATGCTCCCGAGCCCTATGTTTTTTGTACTTCTCCTAGACTTGAAGCAAAACATGTGGGTTTATTAACCCAGTTTCTCAAACTTACAAAATTGCCTATCTATGTCATAGAAAGTATAATATCATTTCATAACTAATTCCTTGATATTATTAAATGACCCATATAAATTAATTTAATTATCAATCTATCCAAAAATAATAATATACAAAACTTGGATTTTACATCAGGTTTGCTTAAAATACGAATTGTCCCATGTGATTTGAAAAATTACAAATGCATCCATGTCAGAATTTTTTATTTAATAAAATTAATTAAAATAGTGAAATTTTTAACTATTTACCTATACAATAATAAAATTATCTGAATTATTAATTGAAATAAAATTTTAACATTATTAAAAATTATTAATTAATTTGATGATTTATTAATAAAAAGACCTATTTTTTATGAAATTAGAAACCTTAGGGGTATAATGTAATTTCTAGAACTACATGGAATAATTTATAATTTAAGTAAACCTCAGGGAGTGTGTTTGTAATTTACGCTTTAATTTATAATTGTATATATAATACATTCATATTCTAAAATGTGTACCATAATATCAATCTATACATGTCAAAATTTGGATAATAAAAATTAAATTGAAGTGAGGGGGAGATAAAAGTGAAATGAGAAGTTCAAAATTATATTTCAAACAATTTTAAGATATTATTTTTAGAAATTATTTACAGTGAGCAGCACATGTCCAGATTACTTAATTTGCATATTGTTTAGATGTTTCTAGACATTTTAGGGGAGAAAGTGGGAGAGAGAACCACAACACAAACAAAGCTGCCATTTTTGAATTCCTTCGTTTAGCACAGTACACACAGAGAGAGAGAGAGAGAGAGAGAGAGTACATTGCAAGCTCATCTTGATTGAACAAATCGATGTGACTGGAATATATCCAAGCACAATTCATATTTTGTACTATTTCACAACTGTTTTTGCCCGCTACTCTTTTGTTGTTGTCGTTTCAGAATTCATATCACATACCGAAATTTTCACTATTAATCCGACCTTCACTAAACTAATTACACGATGGATTAGCAAATTTTTTAGAATTCAATTCCACACCTCAATCCTATGAAACAAATGACTCCTGTGTTTGAATCATGAATTTGGAAAGGGAATTTTACTCGCCTTTTCTCTTTTCTTTTCCAAATTTTTATCCAAATCTATGATCCAAACCCAACTTTAGAGATTGAGTGAATGGATTATTCAGTTGCACAACCACTCCAAGATTTAAAATGAGCAATTCTGGTAAGAGATGACCATGTGTTTTTGGAAAATGCAGGGGGTATTCCATTTGAATTTTGGATTTGAAAAGAGATTTGTTGATGGAAAAGAAAAGGGAAGGAAGAAAATATAAACTAATAAAATTTTCTCACTTTTCCATTCTCTTTTTCTTTACCTCCACCAAATCCCTCTTCAAATCTTAGATCCAAACACAACCTTAATGTAATTGAAATGATTGCATGGCGAAAATATGGTATGAATGGTGTGGTTTTGCTAGTCTACACCGTGTGAAGCAGTGGTTGTAAGTATAAATATTCTGGAATAATGACCTAGAAGGACTTTCAGCATTTGGACAATTTACAGCTATGCTTTTACGCTGACATGGAAAATTAATGACAGTGATTATGATAGTATTAGTTGTGCCATTAATAATGATAGTAATATAGTTGTGTAGCGTGATAATGATGACTGGTTGCTTTGCATTACATGGTATAACTGAAACCAAGTGTTCCACTATATTTTGTGATAATGCTGTTATATGTTACATACTTGCATCACTTCGACTGCTATGGTGGATTGCCAGGAAGATATTGAGACAACTGATAGATTGATAGCCGATGGGGAAGCAACTTATAATAAGTGGCGGCACCCTGATCCTTACATTGGTAAGTACTATCTTCTTTTATTTTTCTATGGTAAGTAAGAATTTATAATAAAAGAATAAACACATTACATGTTGCAAGGGGCGTACTCAGGACACAAAAGGGCACCTTTAACACCTAAAGCTCTATCGGTCTATTCATTCATCACATAGCTTGTGTTATGAGGGTTTAAGAAGTATCGTCAAAGTGTTTGATGTTATAAATTTGCATTTTTAATTAAGACCCATTGAAGAAGTGTAAGGCATGCTTTTTTAGGAGTGTCTGACTTGTGTCTGACACGCCACGCCTCTTCCATAGAAGTGTTCATGCTTGTTATGGGTATATTTTATTAGGCTTTGCTAATTTATATGATTTGATGAAAAGAAGTGTTATGGTAATTGCCTCATTTTCGATGATAAAATGAAATACAGAATTTAACAGCTCAACATGCATTATAGCCAATGACATGGCTCCTTATCTGGAAGTGGCTTGCATAGAGATCAATACCCTAGACTACACCAATACAGAAAATTCAGAAGTAACAGTTTAAGGTTTCTTCTACAGTAATTGGCCATCTTATGAAGATCAGAAGAGATGATTTGAAGTTTTTTTTATTTTCCCCCATCTTAGTTTTTAGATTTTGATGTATCACCTCCTAGCTATGTTCTCTTACTTTGTCAAGGATTGTTTATTTTCCACTCTATTTTCAGTTTCTTTTATATCTTATTTAAACTGAAGTGATGATGTGAATTTAAAAAATTGCTTAAAATTCTTGCCTGTGTGCTTGATTATTATTGTGGCTGACCTTATTTTATACAAGTTTGACTTCACTTATGCAGTTTCAAAGCTCAGCTCCTTTTCTTTGAACAGTTCCATGGGCTCCTGGTGGCAGCAAGTTTACCTGAAACCCACCGCCACCTCCTGGGGTAAGTTATATATATATATATATTTTTTTTTTTGAATTTTGTTTGATTTGTCCAATATGTAGTTAATCAATACTTGATTTATTAGATATTGTGCTTATTTGCTTTATAACTTTCGTGGATGTGACTCAGAAGATTCTGAGTATGAAAATACATACGTATTTCTTCTTAATCGAGGGGCTCAAGTTTTGAATGTTTGTCCACATTAGATTTTGACTTCCTTGAGGTTGGAGCTTGAGATGCTCCCTCCCCGTCCTCTATCTCCTTTTCAGTTGGAAAAATGCTTAGAACTGAGGCAATTGCATTGTTGCATTATTTGTGATGTATATTATATTTTTATCATGTCTGTTCCATTCCTATAGAAGCAGTTGCAGGGATTTATTCAAACAGTTCATTTCTCTCCTGAACTTTGAGATACACTGATTGTTTCAGTTAAAAGGGATCTAGGAATTGAATGGTTATGTTTTCTGATACTGATGGTTTCTAATCTTTTGGTCCACATAACCTCCTGGGTGAGTTGGTAGTTGGGTATTGCTTTTTTTTTTTTTATCACATGTTCTCTATATTTGCTGCTATGGGTTGGACTGCTGGGTATTTACTGCTGAGTGAATGAGATTGTAGCAGCAGCCATTGTCACAGCAAATCACAATCCTTAGGACACCTTTTCTAGTCCTCAGTTTGGTCACAGCATTGTTTATGGTCTTCTGTGAGCAAAGCATATATTGTGAACAATTTATGTGTCAATTTGTGGATGAGTCCATTCCAATCCTTCGCAGTAGTTGGCTCCTTCCATTTTATATCACTTGCCAATGTATGCATGTGCACATGTTACTAGGGCAGCTAATGTGGCTAACCAAATTGTTTTAGAGAGACTTCATTTTGTATTTTCTTGTCATGGTCTTGCCATGTTATGTTTGCCCACAATTCTTGTGAAATATAATTCCATAATACATGTGTCTGTTTCACTAGAGTCAATCACTGCCATCAGCCATGCTTGAAAATCACAGGCTTTACAATCTGCTTATATGCCATTTGGTTCATTTCTTTCCTTTTGGTTTCTGATGCAGATTGAGATAGTATATGACTATGGCTGTGAAGATAATGACTGAAACTGTTTTCCCCTTCGTTCATGACAATAAATAATGGTAAGTATCAATTACCCATTTGGCATTACTGTTTTTTGCTGCATTTCAATGGTTGGAGACAGCCTGCAACCATGGGGTGTTTACTCAATAGAGAAGGGGAGAGTAGAGATTGATGAGTTAAATGTACTATATAGGATCGGTTTCTACTTGATATTATTATCTTCAACATTTAGATACTTTTTGCTACAACCAACCAAATTGGGCAAGTGCTACCCACTTGTTCCCCCAATTTTAAATATCCCTAGTCTAATAGAAAAAAGAAGAGAAAAAAAAGAAAAGAAAAGAAGAAATGTTCTTTTCTACTCTTATGAAACCCATGGACTAAGGATCCTGTCTCCAATACATTCCTAAATGGAAGACGTGGTAGAGATTTTGAAACACAAGAAACATAAGAATCTCGAGGCGTGATCTTGTGGCCGAAAATGCATTGGGAGTTGGAACAGGATCCCATATAAGCTAGGGTAAACGTTGAAGCCTATGTGTGTATGTGTGTGTGTTAATTAATGTTGATTCTCATATCATGAAATTTTACTGTTGATGCAGATCAAGGTAAATGACAATGGGAGAGCGTGCCGTTTCATCTTGATTGTGTCATTCAAGTGGAAACAGATTGTTAGCTTCAAAATTTTGAGATGCTCTGTTGTAGTGCTGTATTTGGTTATCTTTTGATAATCTGAATGAAGTTTGCATGACATAAAACAGAACTGATCTGAATTAAAGATGCTACCATTCTGTTTGATTTATTTGTTTTTGTTGATCACTAACCTCTGGTCCCAGCCACAAGCTCGGTTAGAAGAGTCGCCCAAAACAAATGTATCTGTGGACTAAATTTGGACGACAACAGGGACTAATAATCTTTCAAGGCTCAATAAACTGAATGATAATTACCATAATTGATTTGAAAAGGATCAGCATTAATGTTTTGATAATAAAACACACATAGTCTATTCATGGACATAATTTTTATCTACAAAATTCATGCAATAGTATTTTTGAAATTATAAGCAATGTGGTCTGAAGCAAACATATGAATTATGGTAAAGTTACCTGGGTTTGTGTCATCGCATATGTGAGAATCTGGAGTAAAGTTACCTGGGTTTGTGTCAATTTGGTAATCTCCATGCCTAATTTTTTTAAATTAATTTTTTGAATAAATTACACTTTGTCTTTTTTATGTTTGATCATCTTTCTATTTTGGCTGTTAAAGTTTTTTTCACCTCCACTTTGCCCTTTTATGTGACAAAAAACGTCACAATTTATGTTTATATCAAATGTGTAAATTATATATAATAAAATATCTTCATATCATGTGATTGTTAATGTATCATTTTCTATTTAATTTTTAAAATAAATTTACTTTTAAAGTAAATCAAAAAATACTTAAAACGTGAAAAGCCAAGAATACTTGAAACGTGAAAAGCCAAAGGAGCAAAGTTATAAAAATAGCCCAATATAAATGTGAAAATTTAATTTACCCCTTCCTTTTTCTTTTCTTTTTTTTTTTGCTTCTTTTATAATCCTTTAAAAGAAATTTTGTTTGACAACTATTTTTTTATTTTTAAAATTTTTAAAAAGTTTTATGTATGTAGTAAAATTTTTAAAATAAATTTCTATAGCTAAAAGTAGACCGACTTTTATTTTTGGCTTATTGAGCCAAACGGGTCAGCCTCTGGTGTAAAAGCTACTTGGATTTGTGTCAATTTGATAACATCCTTCACCCAAATTTAACACACATTGTTTTCTTCATCACATCGGTATATCAGTTGCAAGAAATTGATATCGATCATGACATTTCCAAATTCAAAAATATTCCATCTGATCAAACCGTAACCACAAGCCAAAAACCAGGAGGATGTATAAAGACCTGTGTCGAGGCTAACATGGATGCATGCATCTCCTCTCTCCATTTCAATGTGTTCCATTACAATCTCTCTCTGTTAGTATAGATTTTCTTCCGAAGATCCAGACAAGATGAATGATGATGAATCAGCAAACATGCAGACAGAAATCCACAAAGATATTGCGAGTATTGTTGTATCTATAGTCCCATTGCTCATGCTCCTATGGACCATCTATACTGGCTCCAAGTTTGCTATCAAACCTAATACACATGGAAGATATAACTGCTACACTTTCTCAATTGGAGTTTTCACTGTTGTGCTAGGCTTGACATATATTATCATGGGGCTTGCAATTGTAGCTGATTTGGCACTAAATTTGACAGGTCGGCTGCAGCGAGAGGAGAAAAAAATCGACATCCAGCAAGGTAACAATTCATATGCTAACTGCCTGTCTGCCTCTTCTCTTTCCTTCTTGATGAACCAAATGAAAATATGAAGGCATTTTATACACAAAACAAGTTAGTAAATGATAAAATATTATACTAACTTGTTAAACTTGTCTTGCACTCCCCAAAATTGTACAGTCAGAAGTTATACATAGGAGTTCCAATCCGATTTTAGAACAGACTGTTTCAGATACATAATCATTCCCAGTCTAAATATATATATTAGTCAAAGCTAGAGTGTGATCTTTCTTTCGGTGTACCAGATCTCTCCCACACTGGTTCACAACTGTGAAATTTAGAAAACTCACATAGAAGACTTTGCTAGCAACAAAGAGGACAATTTTTATACAAATTTGGATTGAGCAATTCGCCAATTATAACTGAGAGATACCATTTTCCCTTTTTGACTAATTTCATTCTATATCCATAAATTAGGTTTTGTTGCTTCTTACCTGGTTACACAGTGCTTCATCTCAAAAAGCTTCTCTATTTTCGTTTTCTTTCTTCCATTTTTTTCAATAAGCTGACAACAGTCTTACATGTGTGATGGTGAACTCATGAAGAACATGGAGTTCCAACTATGAGTAGCATCAAATTTCTTTCATTCTTTGGTACTGTATCTGAGGTTTTTGCACCTAAAAGCCTAACTGTGTCAATCAACTTCTTTGGGCATAGTGATTCTACCACATGGAAATAACCTCTATATCGCAATATGGGTATTTACCTATATAGCTTATGCAGTATGTGTAATTCCTTTACCCATTTTGAACTTTTCCAAACAAATATACAATTTCTAAAAAGAACTCAACTAGCAGTTTGTATGGTTGAATGCAAACTCACTAAATACCAAAATGACAACATCATATACAAAATGAAACCAAAAACTAAAACTTGACCCTTCCAAAACTTATTCTATTCTAATTGTTCCCAAAAATCAATATGACACCACACATGGATTAAAAAACTTAAAACTAGAGAGTAATGCTAGATCAATGCAAACTTTAAGCATATGTCTTCACCTTCTGCGCAACAATTTTGTTGGGGCTTGGATACTTTAGGTTGAGAAACAATACTAAACCAACCAAACCAAACCCAAATAAATATAAAAGCACAAGAAGAAACGGCCCTGTGAACATTTTGAATGTTTCGTATCAGTAACATTGGTTCTAACTTTTCTTTTTAGTTGCTATGTTCTTAATCTGCATTTAAAAATATATATTATGTTTTTTTTTTTTTTTTCAATTTATAATGTTTTTAATTGTATTCTTTTCCATAAGATCTGACTAAGATGATTGATGGAGCAGCAAAGGATAGAAAGACAATCTGCAAAGATATTGTCCTCTTCATTGTGACTGTGATCTCAATATTGCTGCTCCTGTGGACAATTTGCACTGGATTTAGGCTTGCAACAGAACCAAGAATAGATGGAAAATATAACCACTTAGCTTTCTTGATTGGGGTTGTCACAATTGCCTTTGGTTCAATATATTTCATCATTGGGCTAGCAATAGTTGCAGACTTGGCACAAAATTTGTCACACAAGTTAAAGCAAATGGACAAGAAGAAGGAAGCAGTTATTTATAGTTGTACCCACGCAGATGATAACTATACTGTTTGAGATTACTCTTACAGAATATACTTTGTTTTTTATATATGTTATAATGATGTTAGAAAAAATTATAATTTTACTTTTTTTCTTTTAATTAAAATTATACTTTTAAGAAACTATATTTGAAGCACTATATTATGATTTTATGCTGAGAAATATCCAAATTTTTTATTCTAAATAATTAAGAGGGCAACAGAAATCCTCTCCCAAGAAAAGTCTGATGGTATAGTTATTTGTCTGCATTATGTTTTGAAGAGGTAAACTAAGAGTTAAGGTCACTCTGATTTGAAACCATACAAAGACTCTTCAAAAAATCAAACATTGGATAAAAACATTCAGGAGAGATTGGATATGGTTAAAAAAGAAGAGGATATTGCACCAATCAAGGACCGATAGACGGTTGCCTGAGATTCATTGGTTACAAGCAACTGATACCATGAAACACAATAATCAAAATGGTTTTATTCATTTGATGGTGCCACAAGGAAAAGAGTAATGAAAAAGAAATTGACGTGGAAAAATGAGGGGCCATTTACTCATGATATTTCATAATTTATGACTGTATTCAGAGTATCTTTAGATGAATGGAACAAAAGTTCTCGTAGCTGATTTGGCTCAAAAGTACAACAATTTCCAATAGTTAGAGCATCTCCAATCCTTCATCTTTGCTGTAATCAAATTTAATACTCAAAAATCATATCCAATCCTTTCATCAAATGTTCATCAAATTGGGAACTCGTCCAATCCTTCATCAAATTTGAATGTTATGTAAATTTAAAAAGATGAAGAAGCATTGGGATGATTTTTTCCCCATCAAATTTTGATGAAAAGAGAAATTTGGGATAAGAGTTGAATTTTTTAAAAGATTTTGATGAAATTGATGAAAGGATTGTAGTTAATATCAAATCAAATTAGATGAAATTTTTGGTGAAGGGTTGGAGATTGTCTTACCTCACAAATTAGCCCAAACCAGTAAGGATGAACTAAATAATCAAAAACTTCTACACAAAAATTTCCAATTAAGCTTTTTTGTTTCTTAACCAGAGTAAAATTTCTTCATAATCACTACTTCCACTCTGTTGTTTGGATCATGAGGGGAGGTGAGGGAAAAAAAAAATGATTATGGTTTCTCATCCCACCTATCCAAACATGTTTGGAATGTTTGGATAGAGTAAGACAAAGGTAAAGAAAGTGTTATGGTTTCTCACCATTGGATGAATAAAATCCAATCATGTTTGGATAAAGTAACTAAGACAAAAGAAAAGAAGGTATTTTATTTTATTTTACAAAAATAAGCTTTCATATTAATAAATTATGTTTTTTTTTATAAGGGTAATTTTAATATTTTAAACAAGTTTCATTAAACCTAATTCTTTTCTCAACAAATCTCACCAAAGTGGTGAGAAACAAAACACAGATTTAGGTGGTCTCAACAGCATCCAAATGAAGGGTTTCCAATTCTCATAATTTCTTTTCTTTTCTCATCAAATCCCTCCATCGAAACAGAGTGTTACTGAACTTGAACAAAGCTTAATGCAGATGCCTATTTCTGGCCCTACCCACAAAAAATTCCAGAGAGGTAAAATCAAGTAAAAATTTTGAAGTAGAAACAGAGTGTTCAATAAAGATTCATAGAAATGTACTTGTTCTGATCATCAACCATAAATAGGAATTCTAGGGTTTACAGAACTAGTATTAAAAAAAAACATGATAGAATTCAAATGAGTTTGAAAGGGAGAGGCCAAGGGGTGGACCTGGGGACCTCGACCTTGTCCTTGATGCGCTCGATCTTCTTCTCCTTCTTCGGCCTCGAGTTGCCGTACGATCCTTTGAATCTCTTCCCTTTCTTCGTCCTCTTGTCGCCTCGTCCGCACAGGATCGGTACTGCCAACGCCGACGACGGCGTCGACGACAACGACGAAAAGGTTGCCGTACGATCCATCGTTATCGCTCTCCTCGCTACTGCGCCACACAACTGCATCATCATCGCCATTTCTTAGCAAACTTCAAGAAGAAGATGAAGGACCGACTAAACTCTCCCCCACTGTATCTTTTATTTTAGGTTTTGGTTTTTCACATGTGGGTGGCTGGAAGTTGTTATGTAGTTTTTAACTAATTTTAATAGGTTAAAAGTTTTGGGTTTAGAAAAATAGTTAATTTTTTTTTTTTTTTTTTTTTTTTTGTAATTGAATATGATATTTGTGAGAGAAAAAGTGAAATGATTATGAATTTGATGTGATATTTTGTTTTATTAACTATTTATTTTAGTTTATTTTGTCTTGTTGTGAATTTTAGTCTAAAAAGTTAAAAAATTGCAATTCATCGATTTTGAGAGAATTGGCAAATTGAATAATATGATAATCAATTATCAAGTCTTTACATAATATATAATATTAATTTGTATAATATTATATATATATATATATATATAACACAAACTAATTTTACATAATATTTTTCATATATATAACTTGTAATAAATTTCATATGTTAAATCTCTCTCATACTTATTTTTGTTTTGATATTTCATTACAAGTTAAAAATTATATATGTATTAATTATAGTGGAGTGGAACAACTATAAATTTTAAAGTTTAAACCACAATTAGCGGATAGAGCGGTGCGAATTGATGCAGATCAATGCAATTTTAACAAATTGGACGATATTTTGCACAATCCTAATTATGAACCTCCCATTTTGAGCTTTATTTGAACATACCTCCTTATTCTTTTCTTAATTTGCATTCAAGTCCACTGACAAAGTTCTCTCCTTTAAAAATAATAATCAGTGAGCATGTTAGAGGAGGCAGATCAATTTTATTCTTACTCTCTTCATACCTTCACGACATGTTCATAATTCACAAAATCAAAGGTTTCAAGCTCACCTCTTACATAGCTCAGAGCTCAAAATTGGAACTAAGGCCTTATTTGGAATGAATAGTTTTTAGTTAAAAGATCAGTATAAATTCTTAAATCATTCTCATTATTTTTTATGCTTCCTTTTTTTTTTTTTTTTTTTTGTAAAATTTTTAAAAAATTACTTAAAAAAAAATCAATTTTCAAACGAACCTGACACTCACTTAGTGGCAACCCTTCTCAATTTGGGTTAGACCATAATGGTGCAACTTAGGCATTACTCAACATGCAAAGACTTGTAGAAGTACCGAAACAACCAAGTTGTCCTCCCACTTTCCAGAAGTTTGCTCTTTCTTTTTTTCCTTTTTAAAGAAAAAATAGTGAGGCACTTGTTGAGTTGTCTGAGATTTTCTTTGATGACAAATCAGAAATGTCAAGCAGCTTCTACTCTCGCTAATTAGATACTGAAATTTATCAATAGGTAAAAGGGGGAAGACACTACAAAAAAATTTGTTTTTTGCGACGGTAAACGGCCGTCGCAAATGCTCCCGGAAGCCGTCGCTAATACCTTTTGCGACGGTAATGTGGCTTTTTGCGAAGGTAAGGGGGGGTCGCGACAGATGGGGTTGCAAAAGACCTTTCGTGACGGTAAGTACCGTCGCCATTAGTTTCTGCGACGGTAAGGTGTGTTTTTTGCGACGGCATTTTTCCCGTCGCAAATAATGGGAAAAAAATCACTTTTCGCGACGGCACGTAATTCCCGTCGCTAAAAGTGAGTTTTTGAGACGGGAACATTACCGTCGTTAAAGGCTCTGGCATCTTATAAGTATTGGCGACGGCACGGTTTACCGTCGCTAAAGGTGTCTTGTACATTCAATAAGACAGCTTTTGCGACTGTGTTGGTACCGTCGCAAAAGCCTATTAATGGTTTTTGCGACGGGTTCTTCTCCCGTCTCAAAAAATTAAAAAAAAAAAAAAACCCTGCTGATAAATTATTAAAAAAATTAAAATAACCTGTATTAGATAAAAAATAAGTATAAAAAATTGAAAAATTACAGAATAATATAAATACGTACATAAACAAAAATTGACAAATAATGAAAATTAATAATATTGTTCCATTCATAGCAATACATAAATAAAAATTCATAACAATAAAAATTATGCCACTACATAACGTCGCATAATACATACATAATGTTGCTCCCAAATTTAAATAACATAAATCAAAATCAAAATCAAAAGTTTTCGTCTTCATTCGTTCGTGGGTTACAAAAACAAAAATTGGTCATAATCTTGATACGCCTGCATTCCAGAAAAAGCCAACTGCTACTCAGGAAATATCTGAAAAAAACAAGATAAAAATAATTAAAAACCATATAATGTGTTAATATTTTAATTCTAGAAAAATATAAAAAAAAATTGACTACTATATAATTAGAAAGATAGTTTAGTAAATAATTTTGACTGGACCGAAATCCGGCTCTAACTCTCAAATCGGGAACCCGATTCGAGCCCCGTCTTCTCCCACAAGTCTCTCGTGCCTAGGCGGTCGTGTGTGCCAAGTTTCGTGCTAAACCGACGCCGTTTGGTGATTTTGGGGCGTTAACGCCTCGAAAAGAAGTTTCTTAAAGAAGTAGTTTGCCTAAAGTGAAATCCGACTCTAACTCCCAAACCGGGAACCCGATTCGAGCCCCGTCTTCTCCCACAAGTCTCTCGTGCCTAGGCGGTCGTGTGTGCCAAGTTTCGTACTAAACCGACGCCGTTTGGTGATTTTGGGGCGTTAACGCCTCGAATTCAAGTTTCTTAAAGAAGTAGTTTGCCTATAGTGAAATCCGACTCTAACTCCCAAACTGGGAACCCAATTAGAGCCCCGTCTTCTCCCACAAGTCTCTCGTGCCTAGGCGGTCGTGTGTGCCAAGTTTCGTGCTAAACCGACGCCGTTTGGTGATTTTGGGGCGTTAACTCCTCAAATTCAAGTTTCTTAAGGAAGTAATTTGCCTAAAGTGAAATCCGGCTCTAACTCCCAAACCGGGAACCCGATTCGAGCCCCGTCTTCTCCCACAAGTCTCTCGTGCCTAGGCGGTCGTGTGTGCCAAGTTTCGTGCTAAACCGACGCCGTTTGGTGATTTTGGGGCGTTAACGCCTCGAAAAGAAGTTTCTTAAAGAAGTAGTTTGCCTAAAGTGAAATCCGACTCTAACTCCCAAACCGGGAACCCGATTCGAGCCCCGTCTTCTCCCACAAGTCTCTCGTGCCTAGGCGGTCGTGTGTGCCAAGTTTCGTGCTAAACCGACGCCGTTTGGTGATTTTGGGGCGTTAACGCCTCGAATTCAAGTTTCTTAAAGAAGTAGTTTGCCTAAAGTGAAATCCGACTCTAACTCCCAAACCGGGAACCCGATTCGAGCCCCGTCTTCTCCCACAAGTCTCTCGTGCCTAGGCGGTCGTGTGTGCCAAGTTTCGTGCTAAACCGACGCCGTTTGGTGATTTTGGGGCGTTAACTCCTCAAATTCAAGTTTCTTAAGGAAGTAATTTGCCTAAAGTGAAATCCGGCTCTAACTCCCAAACCGGGAACCCGATTCGAGCCCCATCTTCTCCCACAAGTCTCTCGTGCCTAGGCGGTCGTGTGTGCCAAGTTTCGTGCTAAACCGACGCCGTTTGGTGATTTTGGGGCATTAACTCCTCAAATTCAAGTTTCTTAAGGAAGTAATTTGCCTAAAGTGAAATCCGGCTCTAACTCCCAAACCGGGAACCCGATTCGAGCCCCGTCTTCTCCCACAAGTCTCTCGTGCCTAGGCGGTCGTGTGTGCCAAGTTTCGTGCTAAACCGACGCCGTTTGGTGATTTTGGGGCGTTAACGCCTCGAAAAGAAGTTTCTTAAAGAAGTAGTTTGCCTAAAGTGAAATCCGACTCTAACTCCCAAACCGGGAACCCGATTCGAGCCCCGTCTTCTCCCACAAGTCTCTCGTGCCTAGGCGGTCGTGTGTGCCAAGTTTCGTGCTAAACCGATGCCGTTTGGTGATTTTGGGGCATTAACTCCTCAAATTCAAGTTTCTTAAGGAAGTAATTTGCCTAAAGTGAAATCCGGCTCTAACTCCCAAACCGGGAACCCGATTCGAGCCCCGTCTTCTCCCACAAGTCTCTCGTGCCTAGGCGGTTGTGTGTGCCAAGTTTCGTGCTAAACCGACGCCGTTTAGTGATTTTGGGGCGTTAACTCCTCAAATTCAAGTTTCTTAAGGAAGTAATTTGCCTAAAGTGAAATCCGGCTCTAACTCCCAAACCGGGAACCCGATTCGAGCCCCGTCTTCTCCTACAAGTCTCTCGTACCTAGGCGGTCGTGTGTGCCAAGTTTCATGCTAAACCGATGCCGTTTGGTGATTTTGGGGCGTTAACTCCTCAAATTCAAGTTTCTTAAGGAAGTAATTTG
This sequence comes from Camellia sinensis, assembly GCF_055761805.1. Classification (NCBI taxonomy): domain Eukaryota; kingdom Viridiplantae; phylum Streptophyta; class Magnoliopsida; order Ericales; family Theaceae; genus Camellia; species Camellia sinensis. The sequence continues at coordinate 22,386,226 of NC_138962.1, read as the reverse complement.
CCTAAAGTGAAATCCGGCTCTAACTCCCAAACCGGGAACCCGATTCGAGCCCCGTCTTCTCCCACAAGTCTCTCGTGCCTAGGCGGTCATGTGTGCCAAGTTTCGTGCTAAACCGACGCCGTTTGGTGATTTTGGGACGTTAACGCCTCGAAAAGAAGTTTCTTAAAGAAGTAGTTTGCCTAAAGTGAAATCCGACTCTAACTCCCAAACCGGGAACCCAATTCGAGCCCCGTCTTCTCCCACAAGTCTCTCGTGCCTAGGCGGTCGTGTGTGCCAAGTTTTGTCCTAAACCGATGCCGTTTGGTGATTTTGGGGCGTTAACGCCTCGAATTCAAGTAAAGAACGCAAAGATGCATTTTAGCTTAGAATGCAAAGATAAATTTTATACCTGATCTTCTGGTGGTGGTTGTAGACACCCCATTTTGACCAGCCCTAAGACTTGGGCACTTTCTTTTGACCACCCGCTGATAAAAATTAGAACATGTCATTCTATGAATTTCTCAGCTGAAAAATCAAATTGAAGCTTTAATCCCAAACCTCACCCATTTTGGTCAAATTATTTTATATCACTAATATTTTATCAATTTGTAGTATTTTATAATTTTTATCTAATTTTATGTGTGTGTACACATTTTTAGGTGTTTTTTTTATATAAAATAATAAAAAAAACAAACAAAAAATAAAAAATGAAAAAGAAAATAAAGAAAAGAAAAAGAGAGGGTCAGATGAGGATAATGGGTTTTAGGATGGAAAAGGATTTTGTTTTTGTTGGATTCAAAGGGGAACAGAGTGGACATTGTGATGAGGTTTTGGGTGGGAAAAATGATAAATTATTTTAAGAGATAGTGGGTGGTCTCGTGGGTGATAAGAAAAAGAGGGAGTGGGTGATATAAAAAAGAAAAGAAAAGAGAGCAGGTGAGAGTGGGTAGAGAATGATTGTTAAAGGAGCTGGTAGGTGATGATAAAAAGAAAAGGAGCAAGAGAAAGGACGAAGGGGGAGAGGGACAGCATTTTGAGGGGAGAAACATACATGAATTTTTGGCTCTCTCTCTCCCTTTCCCGGGGGCTTGGGTCGGAAGAGGATAGAAAATTGAGTTCTATCTCTCTTCACATGGCAACTATCAATGGAGTTTTAGGGGGTGTTGGGATATAAAAACAGGGGGGAGACACTACACGGCAGAGAGAGACCACAGACACCTAGGTCACACATGCACAACATCACTCAACACACCCATCCACCGCTGCCATCACACACCATGCACGGCACACACAGACACAGGCAGACCTCTCTCACACACTGATACACACACAGCACACACAACACATTGATACACACAGACAACACACACCTCTCTCTCACTCACGGCACCCATACACCTCCCATGCACACACCCACGGGATTGATCTGCTCACACACAGCACACACAACACATTGATACACACAGACAACACACACCTCTCTCTCACTCACGGCACCCATACACCTCCCATGCACACACCCACGGGATTGATCTGCTCACACACGGCACACACACACAGCACACTCACATATGTATCCATGCTTCACCACACACACACTGAGCTTCACTGATACACACTCACGGCACACACACACCCATCACTGCCATACACCCAGCAGCTCACACACTCACCCACACACCACCCATGCACACACACACCATTCACACACGGCATACACACACGGCACCTCACTGAAACACACCACCCACGGCTAACACACACACTCAACACACCACTCATCACCCACACACTACACATGCACACACGGCAAACCCAGCCACTGCTATCACACTACACACACCCGTGGAGATCACACGGCACACAGGATAGACACACAGACACACGGTTTTGAGAGGGGAAGATCCATACACATGCGGTCCCTCACCATTTTTTAGCTATCTCTCTCTCTCTCGGCAGAACCCCGCCGACTTGAACTCTCTCACACAGACACATAGATTTTTGGGCAGCAGGGGATTGGATGGTGATTGAGCAAAACACACAGGAGGGACTTCACCTTCCTCTCTCTCTCGGCTGTTTTTGAGTGTTGAAAATGGAAAGAGATACACACTGATACGGACTCAACACACACTTCCAATTGTTCTCTCTCTCAACATCAACCTCTCTCTCTCTCGGCTATCACAGTCCATACACACAGACCACAGAGCACACATTGAGACATGGGCTGATTCTCTCTGTCTTCTAAGTGCCATGGGCAGATCTCCTTGATGTGAGAAAAGAACATACAAACAAAGGAGCATGGACCAAAGAAGAGGAGTGGACAAAAGTAGTGGACTGTGCCAGTGATGATGTTCTTTATCTTCTTTTTTTTTTTTTTTGAGTGTTTGTGAGGTTTCATTTTATTTTATTATTCCCTCCTCTCTCTCATTTGGATTTGTAATATTTAAAGGATTGTAATAATTTCCCATCCTGTTTCTTTCTATCCCATTCTTTAATCGCTTTCCCTAACTGTACATATATATATATCTGACATGCCATGCATATCCATACTTTACATTTATGTCTCATGCATTAAGATTCGGCTACATTTACATGTGTGGATTTAATCAATTCTTCTGTGATTCTATGCGCTACCTCATGTTATTGAGATGATTCACATGCCATATTTTAGAAGCCGAATCTTTAGTGCATCACATGAGTGAATTGCATTAGGATTCTGTATATAAGATCATGCATATTTTACTAACTTTGTTTTGTAGTTGTTCGAGGGACGCCGGTCGATTTGTGAGTTTTTATGCTTTAGCATCTCATTTGTGCGTGATTTTCTTATTATGTTTAGCATCCTACCATGTGGCTATTTGCTTAAGTGATAAACTGTATGAATGCCTGTGGATGAAGGCTTGTTGTTTGAATTGGAATAATTCAATAAATGTACGTTTTAAGCCCACTTTGTAGTGGCAAATTCACAAACTTTAAGCCCACTTTGTCAAGTGGCAAATTCAAACCCTTTTCGAAAAACAAACATAAAATTGAATTGTTCTAATTTGAGCAAACTAGTCTATACTTGTATGCTTCACATAGTAAATTTTAGGATTTATTCAGTAATCAGAACATGAACATATAAAGAAAATAAAAAGTCATATCATGGTTTAGTAGAGGCCGATCTTTTGATCGGGTGAGCGGGGGTGCTCATTATTGACCTTCCCCTCTCATACCTAAGGTTCCGAGCCAAGCATCCTTGGTTACGACGAACAGTGGCCTTGGCACCGAGTCATGGGTTTCCTAATTTCCCAAAATATTAGGTGGCGACTTTGAGATCTGATGACGCAGTCCATTTTTGACAAAATTGCAATAAAATGGATTTTCAATAAAAGTTTTCAAATCTGGACTCTCGTCTACGTTTCACATTGCACTCGTGAAACTTGAGATCAAAGAGATCTCGGGAGTCCGAACTGTTTAACGTGCGCGGGTACTCCCCGGGCATGTTACAGTTTCTGGCGACTCTGCTGGGGACTTTATGAAACCTTGACTCGAACTCCATGATATGACCTTTATTTTCAATTATATGTTCATTGCATTGCACTCATTGGTGCACTTCAAGTCCTTGTGTTGCCCAGATACTGGTGGGAGCACAGGTAAGCTTTTTGTGACACTACACCTATTTTTACGATACTTTAGAGGCCTTGTGTTGTAACCTTTTGAGATTTGTCAAAAGGGTAGCTTTGCTATGTAGCCCTGCTATCTAGCTTTGCTATCTAAGGTTCTCAGACTCCGAAGAGAGGCTATTTGACTCTTTTGATTTCCTGGGATCTTTATTGGTTATGACCCAAAGGACTCTTTGGTAACGTCACCTTGGCTTCAACCCGTAAAATAGAGCCAACCTTGTACATATAGTGAGCTATAGTACCTTTCAAATTAGGACAGGATGCTTTCCCATTTCTAGGATGTATGATACCGCTTGTGTAAATAGTGAAACCCTAGATCATTCCAAGCTAGGACAGGATAACCCTACCCTCTTTAGGGGTGTTTGTTCTCTTTCCTGCTTTATGTGTAATGTATTGGATCTATACAGGGGTTCTCAAATTCGAATGAGTGGCTCAGGCTATTCAGTTTAGCACCATTACTTCAAAAACAAAAAAAAATAACAAAAACATAAAATCAAAAAAAAAAAAAAAAATTTGTTAAAAAAAAAAAAAAAAAAAATGCCGATATCCCACAAAGTCGACCATCTCTGTGATTGGGGAGTGACCACCTGTTGATTGCATGAGCTTTATTTTGAATGTTGTGGCTGGCCCACACTTTGACTAGCAATTTATTTTGAATGTTGTGGCTGGTCCACACTTTGACTAGCAAAATTGAGAATGGTTTTATTCTGAGTTCTGAATTGAGTATTGAGTGTAAGTTTGACTCCACCAAGTTTGTAGAGTTAGAGTCAGGCTCGAGTCAGCCTAATAAGTCAGAGTCTGTTGATTTCGATAGTGCTAACCTAGACATTTCTGTTCTGTCTAGGTTCTCTTTGTCATTTTCTTTTGAGTATGTTGTCAAAAGTCTGTTGTCATTGCTGAGTCATAGTCTCTTTTCAATAAACAGAAAAACAAAAAAATAAAATGCCATAGAGTCTGCTTACTTCTCTGTGCCTTAATTCATTGCATTGACCAAAGTTTTTCAAAATATTTTCCAAAACTCTGATGAAAACAAAGAGGAAGAATTTCCTCGGGATTTGCAAATTTTGATCAACTGAGAAGAAGAGAGGTGTGCTAAGCCTTTGATGAATAAAATCATTTTTGTTAATGTGGGTACTGAGAATGATCCTAGCTTGGTCCAAATTGGTTCTATCTTATCTTCGTAAGAGTACGGGTGATTAGTCACTTTGTTAAAAGATTTCAAAAACTGTTTTTGTGTGGTCCTACGAAGACATGCTTGGAATTGATTATACAGCATAAGATCCCTCTTGACTCATGGTCCGACCTCCTTAGCTCCTTAGCTTTCAAACCTTGATTCGAAGTATTCAATGATCATTCAAAGTGTAAGGCTTGCATAGCCGAATTGGAAATAGCCCTTGAACTAGGGGCCATGATGTGATTCAAATGGGGGCAGCCCTTCAACTAGGGGCAATAAGGTCGAATATGATTTAGATTGGAAATAGCCCTTGAACTAGGGGCAATGATGTGATCCAGATTGGAAACAGACCTTGAACTCAGGGTAGAGAATGTGATATCAATTTGAAACAGCCCTTGAACTAGGGGCAAAAGTATGAGGCTTGCATAGCTGAAATGGAGGTAGCCCTTGAACTAGGGGCAATAAGGTACCACCCTTGAGAGGCTCGCTGGGCCGAAAACCCGAAAGGGCGACCTAGGCAAAAGTTAGAGCACAAAAAAAAAATAATAATAATAAATAAATAAAAAAAAAGAAGGAAAAATAAAAAGAAAAATGAAAAGCTCGCAAGGTTGAAAACCCGAAAGGGCGGCTTTGGCAAAAGTTAGAGCGTAAAATGAGAATGTCAATACCCGAGTGAATCTTAGCCAAAACTATGTAGGGCTTGTGATTCAGATTGGAAACAGCCCTTGAACCAGGGGCAAGAAGGTCGGATGTGATTTAAGATTTGAAGCAGTCCTTGAACTAGGGGCAAAAGGTTGGATGTGATCAAAGAGTTAAAACTGAATCGTTTCCCAATGAAGATCACCCATAAAGGCAAAACCCAGAATTTGAGAGAATGAATTTTATTATTGAAGGACAGTCAAGTTCCTATCCATTACACTAGGGGCAAATTCAGACCCAATTAGCCTAGTCCCTACATCATCATATCTACTGGTCAAGTGTAGCAGTCATTGGCCTAGAGATTTCACACCCAATCAACATGGACAAGCTAAAATAAAAGTACCATCCTTGAGAGGCTCGTTGGGTTGAAAACCTGGAAAGGCGACCCAAGCAGAATTTAGAGCAAAAAAAAAAAAAAAAAAAAAAAAAAAAAATCAAAAAAACAAAAAATAATGAAAAACAAAAAAAAGAAATGAACAAAATGAAAAAAAATAGAAAAATGAAAAAATGAAAAGCTCGCAAGGTTGAAAACCCGAAAGGGCGGCTTTGGCAAAAGTTAGAGCACAAAAGGAGAGTGTCAATACCAGAGTGACCCCCAACCGGAACTACGATGGCCTGATTCCTATCTTTGGGATACGTAGGTAGCTTCATCTTGAAGTTCGGCCCCAATAATTTTTCAACTCATTCATTTTGTCCATGTTTGATTGGTGTATCTTTTTGACTTGGTTGTCCTATCCGTGTTTGATTAGTGTATCTTCGTTCTGCTCAGTCCAGTTGGTTTCGATTCAACTTGGTTCAGTTTGGTTCAGTGGTTCAGTTTGGTCCAGTTCTGCTCGGCTTCATTCGGTTCGGTTTGGCTTGGTTCGGTTTGCGTTGTTCGGATATCACCATTGATTATCTGGCTTGGGACTATGCACCCCGATGGTTGATCCCATGTTGTTTGAGTAATGGCCATTTGCAAAAATAGGTTTTGATTAATTTGAATGAAGCTGACTAATTTTTCTCAAAAATTGTTCCATTTTTGCAAAACTTGGACCATTCTTTGGATTTGAAAAGGGAAAATTTTCAGTGCTCACAGTTTAGCTTACATGATTTGAAACAGAAAATGGAATAAGTATGCTAATCTAACTCTCATGTTGATCAAAACATGTTTACAAAAAAATCAAGAGACAAAAAAAGGGAAGGCAATGAACTAGGGGCATAGTCGAGTCGAAGATTCTGTCTTCTCCACCACTCGAGTCAACTATTCAGTATATATAAGTGTGTATTCATACCAATCAGGGTATTCATACCAGTCAGTGTATATAAGGGTGTTCCTTTCATACCAGTCAGTATATTTATACCAGTCGGTGTATTTATACTAGTCAGTGTATATAAGTGTGTTTGGATTTTTTTTTTTTGCTTCGTTCTTCTTTCGTTAAGTCATTCTTTCAATTCAAAGTTCAAAATTCGATTACTCTCAAATTCAATCAAACAAAAATGTTTTCAAGTTCAAAGTGATATGCTAGTCACGCCATCGATGTGCAAAAACTAAACTGATTTTATTGTAGTCAGGGAAGGACATCCCCGATCACAGAGACACAAAAAAAACAAAAAAAAAAAAAACAAAACACAAAACACAAAAGAAAAAACAAAAACAACAAAAAAAAAAAACAAAAAAAGAGAGTAGCATTTTCTCAGTTTTTCAGCAGTAGCTCGGCGGCGAAGATTACAACCAGCTTCATTTGCACACAGTTTCGTTGCCTGACTTTACCATCAGCTGCCTCGCTTCATCTTTACTTCTTCGAAGCTCTTAAAGACTCTGCCTCGGCCTTGGCAGAGCTTCCGAAGGAGATTATCCCTCGCTGGCCGTCAAAGGTAGTCCCATGACGAGTTGCGACGGTCACCTGTCGTTTCAACTCTTTGATTTGTTTCTTCAAGCCGCTAACTTCCCCTCGAGAATCTTTGTACATATGTTGAAGTAAAGAAAGTTGTGCATTCAATCGATGTACTTCACACGTCCTGTTCTGCAGTCGACGGGACAAGTTGGAGACCGCTGTCACGGTCTCTACACATGACCTCAGTGTATATGAGTTTGCTTCGATGTCAGACTGTGCCGCCATGATTTGTTCAACTGACATCGCTGGAAAGTTGAAAACAGGGGAAGGAGGAGGAGCTCGTGGTTGAGGTTCAGGAGAGTCAGAATCGGTCATCTCTATCGTGGACTCGTTCAGGTCTGGAAAAAGAGTGAGAGAACCGTGTGAAGAAGCCATGGCAAAGGAGAATAATGCAAAAGAAAGAGGTTGCAGAGTGGTGGCAGAGAAAGTTTGCAGGCTTTTGCTCTGCCTCTCTCTTTCGCAGGCCTCAACTTAAGAAGAGGATGAAGCCAAAGAAGAAGACAAAGAGGGAGGAAGGCTGAGATGATCATTGACAATCGGGGCACGATTGGATAGCCTGTCGGTCAGGCGCCGCGATTGTTGAAATCGCGCGCCAAACACAACGCTCGAAGAAGATGGCGGAAGAGAGAGTGAGACAAAAACAGAGAAAGAGGCAGGAGAATTGTATATTTGTACATATATGTATATATATTGTATATCTATGTATTATATATATTTGTTTGAACGTTTTGGTTACAAGAGTGGCTTGGGTTCAGTGGTTTGGCTCAGTGGTTGAAGGCTGGAAGGTTGAGCCCGAGGTCAGGGGTTCGAACCCCACAAACAAATGTTTCTTTTGTTTTGTTTTGGTCTTATGTATATATATGTCTCGTATACCTATATATATATATTTGTTTGAATATTTTCTCACAAGAGTGGCATGGCTCAGTGGTCGAGGACTCGAAGGCCAAACTTGAGATCAGAGGGTCGAACCCCCGTGTCTATGCACTTTGTTTTTATTTTCCATTCTTTTTTTGCGTGTTTTGCGTACATGCGTTGACGTCAGCAAACGAAATATGCCTTCTCAGTAACGGTATCTTTCCGTTGATGGCTGCAAACAGAATATTCCCCGAATATATGTATACCGTATATGCATGTCTGTGTATATTGTCGTATTTGTATGTACTTTGTCTATACATGGTATATGTATATGGTATTTGGTTCGAACATACAATTCCTTCTTTCATTCTGTGCATCTATCGCACAATAATCTCACTTCATGCACCTATCACATAAATCATCAAATTCAATCGCCCTGTCTTGGGCATCGCACTGTCTTGTGCATCATCAAATTCAATCGCCCTGTCTTGGGCATCGCACTGTCTTGTGCATCCAATTCAATCGCACTATCTGTGCATCCCTACATCGCACTATCTTGTGCACCCCCCACTCGCATTGTCTTGTGCAATTTCAATTTAATCGCGCTATCTTGCGCATCACACCATCTTGTGCACTCCCTAGGTCTAGGAGACCTTAAATCCTCTGAAGGTGCAATTCCTTTGGTGTTTGTCGTGCCCGAACGACTTCAATGGTCTAAGAAAGGTCTAGGAGACCTTAAATCCTCTGAAGGTGCAATTCCTTTGGTGTTTGTCGTGCCCGAACGACTTCAGATGGTCTGGTATAGTCACCTGCCTGTGATTGCAATGAGTTCCTAGGAGACCAACTGCGACGGTGGAAACTAGAGTTCGAATGGCGATGCCTAGAACGCAAAAGGTTTGGAATTTCCGAGACTAAAGTCTGGTTTAAATACCCAGGGGTGTATCCCCGGCTTGAAATCTGTATGGCAGCCCCATAGGTTGAGGTAGCGTGTATGTGCCTCAATTCTGGATACTGAACCAACCTAGTCTGTCACCCCGTTGGAGAATAGGGAAAGTTGTGAATATGATCAGGAAGAAAAGCAGCATCGGTGGCTTCTACATGTAGAGGTTACCCCTTGTCATTCTACCATACCTTCTTCCACTTGCGTGAGACGCGTTTGGATTTCAAATCCACCTTTACTCCTTTCACGTGAAACATGTTAGGATGTGACGTTTACATGGTTAAAACCTTCCCCCTCTCCGTATAAAATACGGTTAGGTACGCCTGTTGGTTACACCATTGTCATTTTCTACTTGGTTAAAACCTTCCCTCTCTTCGTATAAAATACGTTGAGATACGCCTGTTGGTTACACCATTGTCATTTTCTACTTGGTTAAAACCTTCCCCCTCTTCGTATAAAATACGGTTAGGTACGCCTGTTGGTTACACCATTGTCATTCTCGTTGGTTAAAACCTTCCCTCTCTTCGTATAAAATACGTTGAGATACGCTTGTTGGTTACACCATTGCCATTTTCTCTGGTTAAAACCTTCCCTCTCTCCGTATAAAATACGTTGAGATACGCCTGTTGGTTACACCATTGCCATTTTCTCTGGTTAAAACCTTCCCTCTCTCCGTATAAAATACGTTGAGATACGCCTGTTGGTTACACCATTGCCATTTTCTCTGGTTAAAACCTTCCCTCTCTCCATATAAAATACGTTGAGATACGCCTGTTGGTTACACCATTGCAATTTTCTCTAGTTAAAACCTTCCCTCTCTCCGTATAAAATACGTTGAGATACGCCTGTTGGTTATACCATTGTCATTTTCTACTTGGTTAAAACCTTCCCCCTCTCCGTATAAAATACGGTTAGGTACGCCTGTTGGTTACACCATTGTCATTCTCATTGGTTAAAACCTTCCCTCTCTCCGTATAAAATACGTTGAGATACGCCTGTTGGTTACACCATTGCCATTTTCTCTGGTTAAAACCTTCCCTCTCTCCGTATAAAATACGTTGAGATACGCCTGTTGGTTACACCATTGCCATTTTCTCTGGTTAAAACCTTCCCTCTCTCCGTATAAAATACGTTGAGATACGCCTGTTGGTTACACCATTGTCATTCTCATTGGTTAAAACCTTCCCTCTCTTCGTATAAAATACGTTGAGATACGCCTGTTGGTTATACCATTGTCATTCTCATTGGTTAAAACCTTCCCTCTCTTCGTATAAAATACGTTGAGATACGCCTGTTGGTTACACCATTGTCATTTTCTCTGGTTAAAACCTTCCCCCTCTCCGTATAAAATACGGTTAGGTACGCCTGTTGGTTACACCATTGTCATTCTCATTGGTTAAAACCTTCCCTCTCTTCGTATAAAATACGTTGAGATACGCCTGTTGGTTACACCATTGTCATTTTCTCTGGTTAAAACCTTCCCTCTCTCCGTATAAAATACGCTGAGATATGCCTGTTGGTTGCACCATTGCCATTTTCTCTGGTTAAAACCTTCCCCCTTTCTGTATTAAATACGGTTAGGTATGCCTGTTGGTTACACCATTGTTGTTCTCCATGGTTAAAACCTTCCCTTTCTCCGTGACACATTTGCATGTGATCTTGTGGCACATTTAATGCAATGCATCCCCTGTTATATTTCATATCATTTGCACGAAGCTTGCCTCTTCATTGTTGTCATCTTCATATCTTTATCATCACTCCATGGCATGGTATTGCATTGCATAATCATGAATTTTCAAACAACTGGCTTCGCGAAGCGTGTAAGTCCAACCTTCAAACTGCATTTTGAGCATGTCACTTGCATTCTGTCCCTGAACTACGCTGGTTTGATTCCTCGTAAAAGGATACGTAGGCAACCTTCGGGTTCAACCACTTGCATTGCATTGCATCTTGTTTGTTTGCCCAAGTCTTACGGCCTCGTCAAAAGGGTCGTCTTTGGGCTTTGACATTCACTCACGTCATGAAATGACTTTGAGTTCTGTCAAAGAGGGGCAACTGTAGACACCCCATTTTGACCGGCCCTAAGACTTGGGCACTTTCTTTTGACCACCCGCTGATAAAAATTAGAACATGTCATTCTATGAATTTCTCAGCTGAAAAATCAAATTGAAGCTTTAATCCCAAACCTCACCCATTTTGGTCAAATTATTTTATATCACTAATATTTTATCAATTTGTAGTATTTTATAATTTTTATCTAATTTTATGTGTGTGTACACATTTTTAGGTGTTTTTTTTATATAAAATAATAAAAAAAACAAACAAAAAATAAAAAATGAAAAAGAAAATAAAGAAAAGAAAAAGAGAGGGTCAGATGAGGATAATGGGTTTTAGGATGGAAAAGGATTTTGTTTTTGTTGGATTCAAAGGGGAACAGAGTGGACATTGTGATGAGGTTTTGGGTGGGAAAAATGATAAATTATTTTAAGAGATAGTGGGTGGTCTCGTGGGTGATAAGAAAAAGAGGGAGTGGGTGATATAAAAAAGAAAAGAAAAGAGAGCAGGTGAGAGTGGGTAGAGAATGATTGTTAAAGGAGCTGGTAGGTGATGATAAAAAGAAAAGGAGCAAGAGAAAGGACGAAGGGGGAGAGGGACAGCATTTTGAGGGGAGAAACATACATGAATTTTTGGCTCTCTCTCTCCCTTTCCCGGGGGCTTGGGTCGGAAGAGGATAGAAAATTGAGTTCTATCTCTCTTCACATGGCAACTATCAATGGAGTTTTAGGGGGTGTTGGGATATAAAAACAGGGGGGAGACACTACACGGCAGAGAGAGACCACAGACACCTAGGTCACACATGCACAACATCACTCAACACACCCATCCACCGCTGCCATCACACACCATGCACGGCACACACAGACACAGGCAGACCTCTCTCACACACTGATACACACACAGCACACACAACACATTGATACACACAGACAACACACACCTCTCTCTCACTCACGGCACCCATACACCTCCCATGCACACACCCACGGGATTGATCTGCTCACACACAGCACACACAACACATTGATACACACAGACAACACACACCTCTCTCTCACTCACGGCACCCATACACCTCCCATGCACACACCCACGGGATTGATCTGCTCACACACGGCACACACACACAGCACACTCACATATGTATCCATGCTTCACCACACACACACTGAGCTTCACTGATACACACTCACGGCACACACACACCCATCACTGCCATACACCCAGCAGCTCACACACTCACCCACACACCACCCATGCACACACACACCATTCACACACGGCATACACACACGGCACCTCACTGAAACACACCACCCACGGCTAACACACACACTCAACACACCACTCATCACCCACACACTACACATGCACACACGGCAAACCCAGCCACTGCTATCACACTACACACACCCGTGGAGATCACACGGCACACAGGATAGACACACAGACACACGGTTTTGAGAGGGGAAGATCCATACACATGTGGTCCCTCACCATTTTTTAGCTATCTCTCTCTCTCTCGGCAGAACCCCGCCGACTTGAACTCTCTCACACAGACACACAGATTTTTGGGCAGCAGGGGATTGGATGGTGATTGAGCAAAACACACAGGAGGGACTTCACCCTCCTCTCTCTCTCGGCTGTTTTTGAGTGTTGAAAATGGAAAGAGATACACACTGATACGGACTCAACACACACTTCCAATTGTTCTCTCTCTCAACATCAACCTCTCTCTCTCTCGGCTATCACAGTCCATACACACAGACCACAGAGCACACATTGAGACATGGGCTGATTCTCTCTGTCTTCTAAGTGCCATGGGCAGATCTCCTTGATGTGAGAAAAGAACATACAAACAAAGGAGCATGGACCAAAGAAGAGGAGTGGACAAAAGTAGTGGACTGTGCCAGTGATGATGTTCTTTATCTTCTTTTTTTTTTTTTTTTGAGTGTTTGTGAGGTTTCATTTTATTTTATTATTCCCTCCTCTCTCTCATTTGGATTTGTAATATTTAAAGGATTGTAATAATTTCCCATCCCGTTTCTTTCTATCCCATTCTTTAATCGCTTTCCCTAACTGTACATATATATATATATCTGACATGCCATGCATATCCATACTTTACATTTATGTCTCATGCATTAAGATTCGGCTACATTTACATGTGTGGATTTAATCAATTCTTCTGTGATTCTATGCGCTACCTCATGTTATTGAGATGATTCACATGCCATATTTTAGAAGCCGAATCTTTAGTGCATCACATGAGTGAATTGCATTAGGATTCTGTATATAAGATCATGCATATTTTACTAACTTTGTTTTGTAGTTGTTCGAGGGACGCCGGTCGATTTGTGAGTTTTTATGCTTTAGCATCTCATTTGTGCGTGATTTTCTTATTATGTTTAGCATCCTACCATGTGGCTATTTGCTTAAGTGATAAACTGTATGAATGCCTGTGGATGAAGGCTTGTTGTTTGAATTGGAATAATTCAATAAATGTACGTTTTAAGCCCACTTTGTAGTGGCAAATTCACAAACTTTAAGCCCACTTTGTCAAGTGGCAAATTCAAACCCTTTTCGAAAAACAAACATAAAATTGAATTGTTCTAATTTGAGCAAACTAGTCTATACTTGTATGCTTCACATAGTAAATTTTAGGATTTATTCAGTAATCAGAACATGAACATATAAAGAAAATAAAAAGTCATATCATGGTTTAGTAGAGGCCGATCTTTTGATCGGGTGAGCGGGGGTGCTCATTATTGACCTTCCCCTCTCATACCTAAGGTTCCGAGCCAAGCATCCTTGGTTACGACGAACAGTGGCCTTGGCACCGAGTCATGGGTTTCCTAATTTCCCAAAATATTAGGTGGCGACTCTGAGATCTGATGACGCAGTCCATTTTTGACAAAATTGCAATAAAATGGATTTTCAATAAAAGTTTTCAAATCTGGACTCTCGTCTACGTTTCACATTGCACTCGTGAAACTTGAGATCAAAGAGATCTCGGGAGTCCGAACTGTTTAACGTGCGCGGGTACTCCCCGGGCATGTTACAGTGGTGTATATGGATTCTCGTCTTCTGCAGATTCCCTAAATGCCCGGTGGCCACTCGATGCATCAGGAACCTATGTTAGTCAGTGCATAATGTGTTAATCATATTCGAATTTCATACATAATCTTGAGTGAAAATTGAACTATCAAATAATTGTGATGTTTATATGGAACCTGTCTGTTGGGATCCACACTCGCCCCCTGTGACACAAGGGCCATCATCTCAGCTCTCATCTGCTGCAAATGTGTAGAGAACTCTGCTCGCAGCTCCTCCCTCAACTCATCCCTTAGCTCAGCACGAACCTGCTGCGTGATCTGATCAATAGTCGATGGATGGGGTGTTGACTGTGATGGCCCAGCACCATCCTTATACACCACTCTCCGAGGCACGATTCTCCCGTATGTGCGACAATATCCATGTCTGTCATGACCTATCAACTCATGGAAAATGGCATTCCTAGCCTCCAAAGTCCGACCATCCTCAGGTAGCATAGAGAGTTGACGATTAAACTCATCCTGTATTGAATAAGACACACAAGTATACGCGAAATTAAGATGGTTGACACACAAAAAATAAACTTTAAATACAATCAAAGGTGTTTGGAAACTACCAAGGTCTGGATAACCTCTGGGTCATCTACTCTACGTGTCATAAGCCAAACATTCATCTTATCAGTAGACTCCCCCTTACTGGTCATCTAAATTTTTTTTTAGAAATATGAAAATTAGAATCCAAATAATTTGCAAATATACAATGTTTATTTATATAGAAAAATAAAACAATAAAATGTAAACCTCATGCCGTATCTGAGAGAAAGTAGTACGCCCTGTGGTATGAGCTATGCCGTGAGCTCGCCGATTTTTAGCGTTCCTACTTGCAATTTTCTATAACAAGTTCAACAAATGTAAGTATGTAAATATGATTTGTATGTTTACATATCATAAATATAACGTAATTGTATACCTCAGCATCGGAAGTACGCCAATACTCTACAAGTTGTTCCCACTGGCTTGGCACAACGTTCATGGGAACATCATCCTTCAGATTAGGATCAGAGCTTCTAGGCTTGAAATACTTAGCCTTAAGCTTGTTCTTGTGATCCTTCCATATGCTGTTGCAGTTTTTCATGCAGATTGGCTTGTACTCCTCTGGACATATATTCAAATTGTCCTATAAAACACAAAGTTTAAGGCTAAGTATAACACAAATTTGGAATTCGAATTTGTGGACAAAAATATACTTTTATCTTCACATCCTTCCAGATAGCATCAACAATATCATCAGGCACACTGTTCCAGTCAACAAAAGTAAGAGGAACAATGTTACCATTCTGGACAATAATGCCAAGTTGAGTAGTTAACTTGGCCACGTTATCCCCTATTGGGCAGTAATTTCCATCAAATTGTATGTGCAGCTTTTTACCAGTACCCCACTCTTTAATGCCCTTGGCACATCCTCTACCACGCCTAGTCGAGGTTGATGAAGAACTAACATGACCTGCGATATACAATAATAATAAACAATATGCAATGGTAACAACCAAATGCAAATTTAAATAATGTGAATACAAATCATATCAAATAAACCTGATGTGGGCTGTGAAGAAGTCGAAGGGTCTGCAAAATACAATGAGAATAAACAAGTTATATATAATGAGCATAAATAAATGTATGTGTAAATAATTTTCATGCAAATCAAAGCAAATTTAAATACCTGCGGATGGCTCATAAGCTGATGATGATAGCTGCTGTGGTGCCATTGATGGTGGACGCACCGATGGTAGGCGTGGAGGCCGAGTACATGGTAGCTGCTGTGGTGCCACTGATGGTGGTCGATACGGTGGTAATGGGCCCTCAGATGGTGGTGGCACTAATGGCCCCTCCGATGCTGGCCGATGTGATGCCTCCTCTAATGGTGGTGCTACTGATGTCCTGTTATGTAGCACATCAGACATCATGCGCCGGGGATGATCAGGCTTCCTCTTCCTTCCCATAATAATCTGCAAGCAATATAACATTAATTGACATTAGAAACATAGACAATGGTTTGTCATCAACTATAATATGACATGAATTGAACTAATACAATTACAAAGACAAAGTAAATTAAGAAATTGATGATTAACTACAACCTTGGCCTTAATTGAATTACTAATGTTGATTACATATCAGCCTATTTGAACATCAACTGTTTCCCCTTCTGCGGCTTCCCTCACCCAACCAACTTCTTCATCACGAAGCATTATATTTTCTTCCAATTGTTGGCTCATGTATGGCTCGATTTGTGGATCAGTTGAACTCATATCAAATAAACCTCTTTGAGACATCTTCACCACGACTTGCCAGTCTGGTTGTAACGGGTCTGCAACATACCAAACTTGCTCTGCTTGGGACGCCAAGATGAAAGGTTCATTGGTAATTCGATCATCTCGGTACAACAAATGATTGAAGTTCACCAACGTGAAATTGAAGACATCTTCTTTCTTTCCGTGAATGTTGTCAATCCAATCACACTTAAACAACACATGTTTCTTCTCATTGGAATATCGAATCTCAACAATATCTGTCAATTGTCCATAATAGTACACAGACCCCAGACGAGGATTCTTGTCTTTTCGACTAGCATAACTTATGGTATCTGCCTTCAAAGCTACACCACAATTTTGTGTGGCTCGACGATCATCCATGGCCTTTACTCGATACCGAAACCCATTCAGTATATACCCGTTGAACCTCCTTGCCAGGTTATGAGGACCATTTGCCAATAGAATAATCTCTTCAGAAAGTATGACATCAGTAGTCCTTCGCAAAGTTTGGACCTATTTAACACGAAATGTAAAATTTAAAATGTAGATCGACTTAAGTAACTAGAATCTATAGAGTTAAATACATACATGTTCCTTGAACCAAATGTGAAAAGTTTCAAAATGTTCACGCCGAAGTTGATGATCGTCGACACGAGGCATTTTGAGCTTAAGTACTTCAAGGTGTTTGCTGTGTAGATTGAAATTTTAGCCATACAAAAATTTTAGTTGAAAATTCAATAAAACATAATAAAATATTGAGTGAGTGACTTAACCTACTTTATGAATGGTTGAACCGCGCTTGTATTGCATAAGATGTACCGATGAGCTTGTACCCAAGAAGTATTATCAAGATAAAAGCTTGTGTTTTCACCAGTAGCATGACCCAAATTATCAGCACCACTATAGTTCCTCACGGGTCGACTAGATTTGGTTTCCACATCACTGAGATATTGTGCACAAAAATTCATGCATTCTTCCATAAGATATCCTTTAGCAATTGATCTTTCAGGACGAGCTCTATTACGCACGTATTGCTTCAAAGTAAGAAGATACCTCTCAATTGGATACATCCATCGAAACTGAATCGCTCCACCCAATAACGCTTCATCAGCTAGATGTATAGGCAAGTGCTCCATTATATCAAAAAAACTCGGAGGAAATATTTTCTCTAGATGACAAAGTGTTACAGCGATACGATCTTTAATATATTGCAAACCCGTCGCACGATTCACTTTCGAACACAATTGTCTAAAGAAATTGCTCAATTCAATCAAGGGTTCAATTACATTCTTCGGTAACGATCTGCGAATAGCCAATGGAATAAGTTGTTGCATCAGAATATAACTATCGTGGCTCTTAAGACCCCCAATGCTTTTATCATGTAAACGCACACGACGTGATATATTGGATGAATACCCGTCGGGAACTCTTACTTCCTTTAACACTTTCAAGAACAAATCTTTCTCATCCTTGGTCATCGTGAATTGTGCTGGTGGTAAATAGGCTTTATTCGACCCTCTTAACTGCAAATGTAGGGGTTTTCTAATATTCATATCTTGTAAATCACGCCGAGCATTAACACCATCCTTCGATTTTCCTGCAACCCCTAATATTGTCCACAACACATTGTCACAAACATTCTTCTCTATATGCATCACATCGAGGTTGTGTCTTATTAGATTGTGCTCCCAATATGGCAATTCATAAAAGATACTCTTTTTCTTCCAACTATGGGTGCGATGTCCAGCTTTCTCCTTCTCTACCTGTCTCCTATGCCTCTCCTTAAGGTCATCCCTATTGTATTGGGTTAAAATACCCTCAGATTCTAATTGTAGCAACATCTCAGTTCCAGACAACAATTTTGGTTTGAGTCTGACTTCCCGACTACCATCAAATGATACTTTATCCTTCCGGAATTTATGGCCAGTAGGTAAAAATCTGCGATGACCCAAGTATGATTGTTTCCTACTATGTTTCAACCAACACGATGTAGTTTCCTTATTGCAACAAGGACATGCATATTCTCCTTTAGTGCTCCATCCTGACAAGTTTGCGTATGCAGGAAAATCACTAATTGTCCACAGTAAAGCTGCATGCATTTGAAACATTTGATTTGTTGATGCATCAAATGTTGACACACCTTCATTCCATAGTTCTTTCAACTCCTCAATCAACGGTTGCATATAAACATCAATCTTGTCACCAGGTCCTTTCGGGCCGTCAATAAGCACAGATAAAATTAGAAATGGTTGCTTCATGCACATCCATGGCGGCAAGTTGTATGGAATGAGCACAACAGGCCAAGTGCTATGAACTATGTTCATCGTCCTGAATGGGTTAAAACCATCAGATGCTAAGCCAAGCCTTACACTTCGGCAATCATTACTAAAGTCAATATTCCGACGGTCAAAATCTTTCCATGCAAGGGAGTCAGCAGGATGCCTGAAGACACCATCATCAGTTCGTTCCTCTGCATGCCATCTCATTAACTTGGCCGTCTTGGATGACATAAACAACCTCTGCAACCTTGACTTTAAAGGAAAATACCTCATCTGTTTTGCAGCTACTTGTTTGCCACTTGTGTTAGGACCATTTGAACCACCATCACCATTTGATTTCCATCTAGAACTGTTGCATATGACACATTTATCAAGATTGGCGTCCTCGTTTCGAAACAACATGCAACTGTTGGGACATGCATCCCACGTCTCATACGTGAAGCCCAAATCTGTTGTGACCTTTTGAGCTTTATAATATGAGTCCGGGAGTTTCACACCCAACGGAAACACCTCATTCAATAACTCAAGCAACATGTCAACAGACTTGTCCGTCCACTGATTAAGCACCTTCAAATGTAGAAGTCGAACAATGGATGACAAAGATGTGAACTTCTGACAACCCGGATACAATTCACTTTGTGCATCTTGAAGAAGTTTGAAATACTTTGCAGTCTCTGCATTTGGACCGAGCTGGGGTTCAGATGCACGGGGATCAGGCCCCTGTGGTTCATCATCCTCAACACTTGTACCGGCATGTGGATTTCCCATAGCCCCTTGTATCATTCCAATCATATCATCTCCAATGTCTAAATTAGCTAATGTTTCATTCTCTCGATTACTATGCAGAGATATGTAAGATTCCCCATGATTAATCCAATGTTTGTATTTTTTAAAAAAACCATTCAAAATCAGATGCTCCTGTACACCATCTCGTACAAAATAGTATCGATTCTCACACTTCCTACACGGACAACTGATCATCGAACCTTCAACCCTATTGGTGTAGGCAAACACAAGGAATTCATCAATCCCATTAATGTATTCACTCGACATCCTATTTGGCAAATCAATCCAACTCTTATCCATCATCTGTACACATCCACAAGAATATCTCACCAAAGTAACTCTAAATATAATACCTACACATAAATATTCACTCGACATCCTATTTGGCAAATTAACGAAATGTCTAAAATTCCTATTTAAGGTTTAAATTAATTAAATTAAAAATTTAAGATTTATTTTATTATAAGGGTTAAAATCCTGTTTTTTTTTTTTTTTGTATTTTTTTTATTTTCTCTTAAATATTTTTATGACTTATTTAAACATTTGCAATTTAAATTTGTAATCGAACCATTACATGTGTATGATATCAAACCCCCATTGTCAAAATTTTATTTCGTTAGTAAAGTTTTTTCAGACCTCCACTGACTTTCCGTGGTTAAAAACACCCCCATTAGTTAAAGATAAAACTTCATGACTTTATAATTGAGTTTATATTATTATTAAAACTTTATAATTGAGTTTGTCTCATGGTTATTTGTAATTGAATCTTCTTAAACACCAATATAATTTGAGACGATTTAAACAATTAAAGTATTAGTTTAATTTATTTCGTTCTTAAGTTCGTAAACTCAACACAAGTAACTAAAAAATACCAAAAATAATATATTTTTAATGTTTGACTAGCTGAAACTACTAACTGCATTTACTGAGCCAAAACTACGAAAACTAAAATAGCTAACTTGATAGTTATTAGTTCAATGGAGTTGAAATTTAGTGATTTAATCACTGTTTTAATTAAAAAAATAAAAACAACTATTTTGATAGAGATGCTCTAATATAATATGAATAAGAAAATAGTAGTTTGGCCGGATGATGTGGTTGTCTAAATTATAAGATTAAAATTTTTCACATTATGTTAGGTTGCTACTGTTACTGATTTTGACAAACTATTTCTAATTAGAGCATATGATTTGGAAAAAATAAAAAAATAAAAAACTTGAAGGATTGAATGGTAAAATTGATAATTTATGGATGAAATAGAAAAAAAAAATGATAATAGTTGAAGAGATATAAATGAAAACAACCATAAAAATAATTAAAAAAATTAAAAACACTAATTGATAATAGTTGTACAGCAAGCCAATGGCAAAGATAGTGAAGAGTATTGAGGTTAAAGATGAATTCTCACCGTTTGTTGTTTCGTTTTCACCAAGGGGGCCAAACCCAATTACATTAATAAACAGATTTATATATATATATATATATACATATATATAGACAGATTTATTAATAACCATGAGACAAATCTGTTATATATAGACAGATTTCAGATTTATATACATATATATAGATAGATTTATTAATTAAAGCATGTTCTTAATTAAAGTATGTTATTAATAAACAGATTTATATACATATATATAGACAGATTTATATATATATATAGACAGATTTATATATATAGATTTCAGATAAACAGATTTATATATATATATAGACAGATTTCAAATTTATATATATATATATATATAGATTTATATACATTGCATATATATATATAGACAGATTTATATATATATACACAGACCGAGAGAGAGAGAGAGAGAGAGAGAGAGAGAGAGAGCATACGCAGAGGGAGAGAGAGTCGTCGCCGGAGCACCACTCTTGTCGTCGGAGCCGTCGCTGCCGCACCACCGCTGTCTTCCTCGTAGGCCGTTTGGGAAATTTGGGGGTGAAGTTAGGGATTTGGGGAGGAGGATCGAGCGGCAGGCAACAGGAAAAAGAAGGGTTTTTTTTTTTGGACTTTTTGCGACGGTATGATGTAGACCGTCGCAAATAGAAGGCAAAACGGCGCCGTTTGAATTAATCCTTTTTTGCGACGGCAAATTTCCGTCGCAAATGATATATGCCGTCTCAAAAAAAAGGTTTTTTGCGACAGCTTTATTTACCGTCGCTAATACTTCCGCATTTCCGACCCCTCCGCTTAGTTTCATTACCGACGGGTTAGTACCGTCGCTAAAGGCTATTATTTGCGACAGGTGAAGTTACCGTCGCAAAAGACCATTTTTTGCGACGGGGGGCGCGGCGTCGCTAAAAACTCCGTGTTTTTTGCTATGTTTTCCTGTAGTGAGATAAAAGAAAAATGAACTCACCATACCTATGAAGTAGCTAATAGATGCCCACATTCCCCAAATGAAAAACACTAGAAACGATTATCATGGAGAGAGAGATCTCAGTAATGTCTATTTAAGATGCACATTTTGGTAACAGCAATGCATAACGTTAGGGCAGAGCATTAGGCACAAACCTGTGAAAAACTGGTAGTATCGGCCAATTGCAAGCCCATTATAAACAAAATGTATAACTTAAAACTTCTTTTCTCCAAGTTGAAACAAGAACCCACTGTTCCATTTTTTGATAGTACAACATCTCAGCTCAATATGATCCTTGTAATCCCTTGTTTCCTTAAAACAAGCCCCAGCAACAAACAACATAATTTAGAGGCAAGTCATTCCAATCAACCCTTCAGCGAGTACTTCTTCCCCGTAAAAGGCTGGAACTTAGGTTCATCTTTCTTCGAAGGCTCCTCTTGTTTAGGCTCTTTTGCAGGTTCCTGCTGAATTATCGAAACCTCATAGGTTGAGATACATTAACATCAGCAGCAATACTACAATACCCAGAAAAAAAAAGACCTAGAAAAGTACCTAAAATTTAAAATCTACGACCGAGATTCATTCAAGATTTGGGTGTGGCCCCACAACAAGAACTTTAAATGTACACCTCAGATTTCAAATTCTGAGTAAGTTTCTGGTAATTTTTTTTGGGTGCAGTTGACTTTTCCTAAAATCAGCTTAACCAAAAGTAGTTTATTTAGATGAAATAGGTGTACCTTTTGGGGCTCTTTGGTGCGGTTTACATTTTAGCCAAACATGAGCTTCCCTTGAGTCTGACGAGTGGTACCTGTTGGACATGGTGGAAAAAATTCTGGGTAAAATCAGAATTTTTCCTCAAGTTTGGTCTATTTTTTAGGTGGACCCCGAGTGTCGATTTACTCGGGTCAAAGTGGTAACGCGTTCTATGCCGCGTTGTGATTCACGTGGTATATTTGGTTGCTCAAAACCATTACCGAGTGAATGGGAAATTGAAGCCAAAGTGTGCTCCATGAAAATGGAGTTTTGGTGAAAATTCCTTAAGGTTGTAAATTGGCTTGTCCCACATTGATTTGGTGGGAAGTTTTGAAAGGGTTTATAAGGCTTGGGTTTGATACTTGGGGTGTGCCCCAAGGGGTACCCAAGTGTTTTAGAGGGAGAGGTTATGGACAAAATGGGCTAGACCCATTGGACCCGAAAATCACCACACGCGCGCCGCCGTTCGGGCTGGGCACGGGTGTGTGGTTGGGTTGGGCTTCTAATCTTTTTGGGCCAAAAACATTTGAATTTAATTTTATTTTTTATTAAAATAAAATCCAGAATTCAAATTAAATTGGTTTGGATTTTTTGTTCATCCAAACAGGGCCCTTCCCGTTTTCAAACAGAATTAAACTGATTTGGAATTATTGCTCATCCAAACAGAGCCCTTCCCGTTTTTATCTGTTTGAATAAATTAACCCAACAGATTCAAATCTGTTCAAATTTCAAAACTAACAGGTATCATACCTGTTCAATTCAAAACCAAGAGTCACCTTTACATCTATAAATAGAACCACCCTCATTTGATGTTTTTCATTCAGAAATTTCGTATTTCACTTCTGCTAATTATATTCTTCATCTTGCTGGATTTTATTTCCGAAAGAAAGAGTGTAAACACTTAGTGTGTTCGTAAGGCAAACAATTTGTAGTGCTGCTATTGTTTGTGGTAAGATCATTTCATCCTGGGAGATAGACGTCCAAATTCTGAAAGCACCGTGGAGAGGACAAATCTGTCTTAAGGACACAGTGTTAAACACTGGACTTGATCGGAATAGTTATTCAAATAAATTAATCAAGTAAGTTGTTTAATTTAATTCTGTTTTTATTTGTTTATTTAATCAAATTTTAATTTTGTTTTTGTAACAAAATAAAATATGTGGTTTTATTTATTTATTTTTATTTTGAGTTTGATTTTTGTAATCAAACAAATTCTCTCATTTTCTTTATTTCTTTAAATTCTATTTGTTGTTGTGTACACAATAGAATTAAATCTTTTAAATACAGTGAAGATTGTCCAACAATCTTAAGACAGATTCCTTTTTTGGATATCTTCATTGTATTTAATTTTCTGTGTTTTCAAATTAATATTCTGGTTGAAAAAATAAATAGTGATTTATGCTATTTGACAGATAGTAGTAATATACTGTCTCTTTTCTTTGACAACAACTAGTAGTACGATACTGGTGTCATTAACAATTCAGAATATTATTTGGTATTACAGAAAATTCTTGTGATATTTTATTTTTCTAGTTTTAGTAACAAGGAAAATAAAATTATTTTGTTGTTATAATTATTTTCTGGTTTTAGTAACTAGAAAATAAATTTGTGTCTTAATATTTTCTGATTTTTGTAATCAGAGATTATGGCTACTACAACTGAAACTGCATCTGGCAGTGGTACTCCTATTGTTACACCTACATCGGTCCCCATCCAGAACCATGTTCATGTACCAATCAATCATGGAGAAAAATCGAAAAAATTTAACGGTACCGAGTTTAAGAGATGGCAGCAGAAGATGCTGTTCTATCTTACAACTCTTAATTTGGCCCGGTTTCTCCATGAAGAGGCTCCAGCACTTAAAGAGGGTGAAAGTGATCGGCAAGTTGTTGCCGCTGTAGATGCTTGGAAACATTCAGATTTCCTGTGCAGAAACTACATCCTAAATGGCCTTGACAATATGCTGTATAATGTATACAGTCCTCTGAAAACAGCAAAAGAATTGTGGGATTCTTTGGAGAAGAAATACAAGACAGAAGATGCCGGCACGAAGAAATTTGTCGTCGGTAAATTTCTGGACTTTGTTATGGTAGACTCCCAGACGGTAATATCTCAAGTTCAAAGTTTTCAAATAATTTTGCATGATATTCATTCAGAAGGTATGTCTCTTAGCGAGTCATTCCAAGTCGCTGCTTTAGTGGAAAAGTTACCACCGACTTGGAAAGATTTCAAAAATTATTTAAAACATAAACGCAAAGAGATGACTATGGATGAATTGATTGTAAGATTAAGAATTGAAGAAGATAACCGAAAGGTTGAAAAGAGGAATGGGAAAAATCCCGTTGAGTCCAAGGCTAATGTGGTTGAACAAGTTCATAAACCACATAACAAAAAGAGGAAGTTTACTGGAGATGGTCCTAAACAAGGCGATAGTAGCAAGAAGGTCAAAGGAAAATGCTATAACTGTGGCAAAACTAGACATCGAGCTTCTGACTGCCGCCGCCCTAAAAAGAATCATGGAAGTACAAGTAAGAAGACCACCAATCAGGCCAATGTAACAGAATTGGATTACATCTCTGACGGAGTGAATGACATCAACCTTTCTGCTGTGGTGTCTGAGGCTAACTTGGTTGGAAATCCCAAAGAGTGGTGAGTTGACACTAGAGCAACTCGTCACATATGTGCGGACAAGAAGATGTTCACTACCTACAATGAGGCTGCAAATGGTGAACAACTTTTCATGGGAAATTCTTCTACTTCTACTGTGGCTGGACAAGGGAAAGTGATCTTGAAGATGACATCAGGGAAAGAACTGACCCTCAACAACGTACTACATGTACCTGACATCCGGAAGAATTTAGTTTCTGGGTCTTTGTTAAGTAAAAATGGTTTTAGGCTTGTATTTGAGTCTAATAAATTTGTATTAACAAAGAGTGGTATGTATGTTGGTAAGGATACATGAGTGATGGTCTCTTTAAGTTGAATGTAATGACAATTGTACCGAAAGTTGCTATGAATAAGAATAACACATCTTTTGTTTATATTCTTGAGTCAAATTTATGGCATGGTAGATTAGGACATGTGAATTTTGATGCTTTGCGTAGATTAATTGGTTTAGATTATATACCAAAGTTTGAAATTAATTCTAATCATAAATGTGAAATTTGTGTAGAAGCGAAACTAAGGCTCCATTTAAATCGGTTGAAAGGAAAACCGAACCTCTAGAATTAATTCATACTGATGTATGTGATCTAAAATTTATTCAAACTAGAAGAGGTAAAAAGTATTTCATAACTTTTATGGATGATTGCACAAGATATTGTTATGTTTATTTACTTAGAAGTAAAGATGAAGCCTTAGAAATGTTTAAACTCTACAAAACAAAAGTTGAAAATCAACTTGGTAAAACCATTAAAATGGTTAGAAGTGATAGGGGTGGTGAATATGATGCACCATTAAATGAATTTTGTGCACAACATGGCATTATTCACTAAACTACAGCCCCTTATTCTCCACAGCAAAATGGAATTGCTGAAAGGAAGAATAGAACCCTAAAAGAAATGATGAATGCCATGTTACTTAGTTCAGGCTTACCACAGAACTTGTAGGGGAAAGCAATATTGTCTGCTAATTATGTTCTTAATAGAATACCCCACAAGAAAACCAAAAACATTCCTTATGAATTGTGGAAAAGTCGACCACTTTCCTACAAATACTTAAAAGTGTGGGGGTGTTTGGCAAAAGTTGAAGTACATGTTCCTAAAAAGACTAAGATTGGACCAAAAACAGTAGATTGTGTGTTTATTGGTTATGCTCAGAATAGTAGTGCATATCGGTTTCTGACTTATAAATCAGAAATACCTGATATAAATGTGAACACTATTATAGAGTCAAGGAATGCTGTGTTTTTTGAACATGTCTTACCTTACAAGAAAGGACAGGAATTAAGTTCACAGAAAAGAACTTATGATTGTACACAAAGTCAAGGGACTAATGACAATCAAACACAAGAGACTAGTAATAGTCTCGACCAACAGGATTTAACTAATGATGAACCAAGACGAAGTAAAAGAGCGAGAATATCAAAATCCTTTGGTCCAGATTTTCTGACATACTTGTTAGAAAATGAACCTCAAAGCTTTAAGGCAGCAATGACAGGTCCTGAAGCACCTTTGTGAAAAGAGGCTGTTAATAATGAAATTGAATCCATTATGCAAAATCATACTTGGGAATTGGTGGATCTTCCACCAGGTTCTAAACCTCTTGGATATAAATGGATATTCAAGAGAAAAATGAAAGCCGATGGTTCAATTGAAGCAAGACTTGTTGTTAAAGGTTACAGACAAAAGGAAGGTCTGGACTATTTTGACACATATTCCCCTGTGACAAGAATAACATCCATTCGCATGCTTATTGCTATAGCAGCATTGTTTAATTTAGAAATACATCAAATGGATGTTAAGACAGCTTTCTTAAACGGTGATCTAAATGAAGAGATCTATATGGAACAACCCGAAGGGTTTGTAGTATCAGGGCAAGAAAAGAAAGTTTGTCGACTTGTAAAATCCCTTTATGGATTAAAACAAGCACCTAAGCAATGGCATGAAAAATTTGATCATGCAATGCTTACTAATGGGTTTAAGATAAACGAATGTGACAAATGCGTCTATGTTAAAAACACTGACCAAAGATATGTCATAGTTTGTCTTTATGTGGATGACATACTTATCATTGGAAGCAGTCAAAACATGATCAAATCAACTAAGCAAATGCTTAACAAAAGATTTGATATGAAAGATATGGGGGTCGCAGATGTTATATTAGGAATGAAAATTACTAAAACATCTGACGGATATGCATTATCTCAATCTCATTATATTGAGAAAATTCTTGATAGATTTATCAAGGATGATTTGAATTTAGCTAGAACACCTGTAGACATCAGTCTTTATTTATCGAAAAATAAAGGTGATGTAGTGTCTCAGTTAAAATACTCCCAAATCATTGGAAGCCTAATGTACCTAATGAATTGTACTCGTCCTGATATAGCTTATGCTATCAGTAAATTGAGTAGGTACACTAGTAACCCTGGAGAAGACCATTGGAAAGCGATCATTCGAGTTCTTAGATATCTAAGATTTACTTGTGATCATGGTTTGAACTTTACTCGATATCCAGCAGTACTCGAAGGTTATTGTGATGCTAATTGGATATCGGATACTAAAGATTCAAAATCCACTAGTGGATATGTCTTTACTCTAGGAGGCGCTGCTGTTTCTTGGAAGTCCACGAAACAAACTTGCATCGTACGATCCACAATGGAATCCGAGTTCATTGCTTTAGACAATGCAGGTGAAGAAGCAGAATGGCTTCGTCACTTCTTAAAAGACATTCCAATGTGGCCAAAACCTGTTCCAGCTATTTGCATTCATTGTGATAGTTAATTTGCAATAGGCAGGGCACAGAATCACATGTATAACGGTAAGTCACGACATATTCGTCGTCGACATAATACCGTAAGGCAATTGTTGTCAAACGGAATAATCTCAATAGATTATATAAAATCTAAAGAGAATATTGCGGATCCGTTAACAAAAGGTTTGACTAAAGAGCTAGTGTATAGTTCATCGAAGGGGATGGGATTAAAGCCTATTACATAAGAGTCGTCATAATGGTAACCCTACTTATATGACTGGAGATCCCAAGAACTAAGTTCAAAGGGACAACTAAGTTATGTATGGCTCGCCAGAAATCACCAAGGGATTAACATTCCTACCCATTCCTATGGTGAGAGTGATATCTGCAAACATATGTTGTCTGTAGGGGTATAAGGATAAGCTTTGCTTTTAATGATTACTTATATCTTGATTAAGGCATAAAATCAAGATGTGTATAAGGAGATACTCACAATAAGAATCACCTATATGAGTGTTGAACTGGGGCCGGTTCTATGAGAATGAAGAGGCTAAATTCTCTAGAAACACTTATGAAAATCAGGCGCGTTCAAGGCCAAAATGAACACAACAGTGAGAACCACGATGTGTTAGAAGATATTTTGTGTGAAATCTATTGTCTTGGCTTACACAAACGGCTGAACAATTCAAGGCATCGCATCCATTGGTTAGCCAGTAAGTCCGATAGGTTATCACTAGGGAAGGTTCAAGGCCGAAAACTATCTATCCTGATGCAAGATATTTTCGACTTATACTCTTTCGTTAAGTATGCATATTGTTGCATTTCCGTTGTCATCAAATTCCATTCATGTGGGGGATTGTTGGAAATGGTGGAAAAAATTCTAGGTAAAACCAGAATTTTTCCTCAAGTTTGGTCTATTTTTTAGGTGGGCCCCGAGTGTTGATTTACTCGGGTCAAAGTGGTAACGCGTTCTATGCCGCGTTGTGATTCACGTGGTATATTTGGTTGCTCAAAACCATTACCGAGTGAATGGGAAATTGAAGCCAAAGTGTGCTCCATGGAAATGGAGTTTTGGTGGAAATTCCGTAAGGTTGTAAATTAGCTTGTCCCACATTGATTTGGTAGGAAGTTTTGAAAGGGTTTATAAGGCTTGGGTTTGATACTTGGGGTGTGCCCCAAGGGGTACCCAAGTGTTTTAGAGGGAGAGGTTATGGACAAAATGGGCTAGACCCATTGGACCCAAAAATCACCACACCCGCGCGCGCGCGCGCGCCGCCGCCGTCTGTTCGGGCGGGCTGGGCTGGGCCTGGGCTTGGGCGCGGGTGTGTGGTTGGGTTGGGCTTCTAATCTTTTTGGGCCAAAAACATTTGAATTTAATTTTATTTTTTATTAAAATAAAATCCAGAATTCAAATTAAATTGGTTTGGATTTTTTGTTCATCCAAACAGGGCCCTTCCCGTTTTCAAACAGAATTAAACTGATTTAGATTTATTGCTCATCCAAACAGAGCCCTTCCCGTTTTTATCGGTTTGAATAAATTAACCCAACAGATTCAAATCTGTTCAAATTTCAAAACCAACAGGTATCATACTGTAACAAGCCCGCGGGGGGACCTCGCTACAGCTCGGACTCGACTTCTGTAGTCACGGTTCTAAGTCTGAACCAAAGAGTCCAAATCCGGCAAATCGTTTTTGAGAAAAACTGATTTTTGAAAGAAGTGCCAAACATGGACTGCTTTGCTAGATACAGAGTCGCCACCTAAATATTTTATTTTTGGGAAATTTAGGAAACCCTGACTCGGTGCCAAAAGGCCACGTGTCCGTCATCACCAAAGTTGCCTCGGCTCGGGAACTTGGGTACAATTGGGGAAGGTCACTTCGTGAGCACCCCTGCTCGCCCGGTCATAGACCGGCCTCTACTAACCATGATATCAATTTTTGAAAACATTGTGAGTTCTTATTCCGGTTATTAGCCTAGGTTACTATGTGATGCGCACAGCATACAAGTATAGATCGGGTCGCCTGGATCGGAATGAAACATTTCATGTTTGTTTTTGAAAATGGTTTGCTACCCGCAGGTAGGCTTGAAACATTTGATGATTTGTTCCAATTTAAGTAACCCGACCTTCACCCACAGGCATTCAGGCAGTTATATCAGATAAGCACATAGCCTCATGGTAAGCATGCTATTCATGGCAGTCACTCACACGCATGCAAGGATGCTAAAGCATAAAACTTATCGGGTACTCCAAGCCAAAATAGAAACTACATTAGAAATTATGCGTGATCCTAAGTATACAAAAATGCCTAATGCAACACATGCAAAATGCAACTATAGCAGGCTCGGCTATTCTAAGATGGCATATGAAATGCTACAACTATCATGTATTCAATTTGGAATTGAAAGCACAATGCAGTTAGTATGATGCGCCGAGCCCGGTGCATGCAAAACAGATGAATGAATGCAAACATGCTATCATACTGTATGCTAATTTAAATATGCCCTAATCTAACCATCGTAAGCGGATAAATAAAAGGGAGAAAGACGTGAGGTTGGAAGACATACATCACACTCATGCACACTTATTACAGTTGTGCCCTCGCGCAGAGGGTCCGAATAAATAACACAGTCCAAATATTACAGTCCCGAATGAAAGAATATTACAGTCCAAAACATTACAAAATCCTAATTAATTAACGAATTAACTAAGAAAGCTAATAAAACTGGCATGCAAGCCAGGGACTGCCTTGCTTCTGATGGATGATACATATCCGGGTTGTCTTGCGCGGAAATCCACCGGAATGCCCCAATTAGCCTCTGTTTACACCTGTTCTTGAAATGCGTGCCAAGCCCCGAAAGACCGCTGATTCTTGATTTTGCTGCAACAGAGAGCAGGAAAGGGGCATAGCAATGTATTTGCACAGATATATGTATGTCTCGATCTTCGTGCCACCAATCACGCATATCGAGGCATGATGGCCGAGGAGTCGAAATGCACAACTCAATATAGGATGAATGCACATGAAACTACAGCTAAAACCTAACTCCATCATGGATAATCCGGAGTGTCGGTGACTGGGAAATTGAGACACATCCGTCACTCGGAGTACGAAATGTACCTCGTTTCCCGTGCCTGGGCTAACTCCTATTCCGAACACGATGCAATATGCATGATATGTATGAAATGCAAGTAAGATGCAATCCTAACATACAGAATGCTATGGAAATGATATGCCTCGAAATGCGTGCACACAGGCACGCAAACCGAGATAATGACAGAATGTAATCTAAGATACAACCTAGTATGCACAATGCTATGAAAAAGAGATGCCTCGAAGTGCGTGCACACAGGCACGCAAACCGAGGCAGTGACAGAATGCGATGAAATGACATGGAAATGACAAATGGGCTTATATCAACATGAGTGAGCCTCAGCCACACTCACATCGGATGCCGGCGGATAAAAATGGAGTGCCTCGAAATGCGTGCACACGGGCACGCAAACCGAGGCGATGATAAAATGTGATGAAATGACATAGAAATGACAAATGGGCTTATACCAACATGAGTGAGCCTCAGCCACACTCACATCGGATGTCGGCGGATAAAAAAGGAGTGCCTCGAAATGCGTGCACACGGGCACGCAAATCGAGGCGATGATAAAATGTGATGAAATGACATGGAAATGACAAATGGGCTTATACCAACATGAGTGAGCCTCAGCCACACTCACATCGGATGCCGGCGGATAAAAAAGGAGTGCCTCGAAATGCGTGCACACGGGCACGCAAACCGAGGCGATGATAAAATGTGATGTAATGATATGGAAATGACAAATGGGCTTATACCAACATGAGTGAGCCTCAGCCATACTCACATCGGATGCCGGCGGATAAAAATGGAGTGCCTCGAAATGCGTGCACACGGGCACGCAAACCGAGGCGATGATAAAATGCGATGAAATGACATGAAAATGGATGGCAAACATTCTAATGGAATTCCAGCACTAAAATATGGGGAAAAACAGTCCCGAAATGAGGCAAAATGACATGAAATGCAAGGAATTTTCCCGAAATGCGAATTTAGGCACCCGAAATGGCCTATAGCTATGCCAAACATGCACAACATGGACACACAATGCAAAGACAGAAGCTATAAAGTCCCAAAAAATGCACTTTCACAGTTATAAACATGGCCAAACAGCAAGCATAGGTATGGCAAAAATGGCATGCAAGAATAGGGGCCAAAAGAGGGGTAATGAAGCAAGTGATATAAGTAAAACCCAAACTGAAAAATTCCTTCTACAACACTGAAGAGAGACCAAAAATATGAATATTTACAGTACATGGAAGCCTCAAAATCAGTATACAAACATGATAGAAATGTGATGCAAAATAAGGCTCAAAAATGGCTATAACATGAAGTATACAAAATAATCACCAAACAGAAAAAAAATGTTAATGAAACACGAAGTATAGGCCAAAATAAGGCCACTTTCAGTTCGGACCAAGGTCCAAAAACAGAAGTAAAGGGGGTTGCCAATTTATGCAAAAATGGAGCCAAATAAGGGATATGACTACAAGTGACACATGGAGGCACCAAACAATGTTGAGCCCTTCTCCAATGTTGAAGAGGGGCTCAAAATAAGCCTAATATCAGTTTACAACATGCTCAAAAACAGATTTCTCATGGGCCAAAAATAGCATGCAAAATCATGACATATAAGAGGGTCAATGAAGCAAGTGTATTATGGAGGGCTCAAACAGGGTTGAGCCCTTAATGAAAAGTGAAGATGAGCTCAAAATAGGGCCCTTTTCAGTTAGGGCCGGAGCTTGAAACAAAAATAATAGAAGACTTACAAATAGATCAAGAAAAAGGGTCAAAAGGGTAAAAGTGTTACTCACCCTTGAAGACTCAAACTTTTGTTGCTTCTTGGATGAATTTGCAGCTTCTTTGGCCTTTGAGAAACCTTCCTTGTTGCTGGAAATGAGGTGGTGGTGGTAGATCTTGGTGGTGTAGAAGGAATGATGGTTAGGGACTTAGGGTTTTTTCAAGAATTGAGAAGGATGAAGATGGAGTTGGCTATGGAAGCTTAAAGGAGAATTTTTCTAACCTCGAAAATGCATGTTGGCAGCTGGTTATAAGGTCCAAAAGGAGGGTGTAAAGGTGGGGCATAAAGGAGGCAAGCTTTCCCCACAAAATATCCCCCGGATACAGATATTATCTGGGGGAAAGGGCTACACAGCTGTAAAGTGCACACAGTGAGGAAGCAGGCCGGCCAGGTACTTTTGCTGCAGGTGGCCGGCCGGCCAAGTGAAAAATTGGCCTGAACAATTAGTGGCCGGCCACCATTTTTTTGGGTTCTCCAAGGTGTGTAGATCACAGGTATGTGGTTGAAAGTTGGCAACACTAACCCTAGGGTGTTCAACATTAGCCTCAAAGAGGAGGGGCAAAAATGGAAAGGACAATTAGTGGCCGGCCATGACTTTTTTGGGTTCTCCAAGGTGTGTAGATCACAGGTATGTGGTTGAAAGTTGGCAACACTAACCCTAGGGTGTTCAACATTAGCTCGGAAGTTGGAAAAACGGGCGCCGGGAGGCTCCGGAGGAGAGATAACTGGTTGCTGCAACAATTACTAGCCTTCCACCCTTCCATGACCTTCCTAGTGATGAAACAGAGGTACCTGCCAAAAATGAGCAAAAACCGATGCAAAACGAATGTTCGAGGGCCAAAACACGCAGTTCGGGATCCCGAAAATGGGCTATTAAGCACTGAAAGTGGCGTTCAGCCACGAAGTGGGTTTCCGGGACCCCAGTGTCCCTCAAAAGGGAACAAATAAGATGTATGCCAAAAATCAGAGCAAACGGAGATGGTTAGGCGGTCCCGAACCGAGGCACACGGCCTGACGGTCCCGGAAAATCGAAAATCGGGCTCCGAAATGGGCAAAATGGCCTACGGCCACAGAATGTAACCCACGGCCACTGAGAGATGGTCTACAGGACCTCTCTCTCCCCTCAGGAAAAGAAACAGAGAAAACCGAGTCTGGTTCGCAAACCGAGGCAAGGCACAGAAGAGGGTTCGGAAGTCCGGAGGCAGGGCGCACGGCCGTGACTCTGAAACTTCTGAACGAGCACATTATGCAACGTCATCGAGCGCTCAATCGGTGATGTTTGTGTCTTAAGGTCGGTCAAAAATGGGGTGTTTACACATACCTGTTCAATTCAAAATCAAGAGTCACCTTTACATCTATAAATAGGACCACCCTCATTTGATGTTTTTCATTCAGAAATTTCGTATTTCACTTCTGCTAATTATATTCTTCATCTTGTTGCATTTTATTTCCGAAAGAAAGAGTGTAAACACTTAGTGTGTTCGTAAGGCAAACAATTTGTAGTGCTGCTATTGTTTGTGGTAAGATCATTTCATCTTGGGAGATGGACGTCCAAATTCTGAAAGCACCGTGGAGAGGACGAATCTGTCTTAAGGACACAGTGTTAAACACTGGACTTGATCGGAATAGTTATTCAAATAAATTAATCAAGTAAGTTGTTTAATTTAATTCTGTTTTTATTTGTTTATTTAATCAGATTTTAATTTTGTTTTTGTAACAAAATAAAATCTGTGGTTTTATTTATTTATTTTTATTTTGAGTTTGATTTTTGTAATCAAACAAATTCTCTCCTTTTCTTTATTTCTTTAAATTCTATTTGTTGTTGTGTACACAATAGAATTAAATCTTTTAAATACAGTGAAGATTGTCCAAGAGTACCTTGTGAACTAGACCCGGTAGAAGGCTGCCCACCACCACTGGCAACATCAGGTCGCTTATCTTTGGAACCAGAAGAAGAAGACACAGGTGGAGGCTCGTACTTCAAGGGTTTCCCATCTAAGCGTCTCCCTGCTCCAGCAAATGGGTTGAACTTTGGTTCAGTCTCAGCTGGAACCTCTTCACCTGCATGAGCATAGGCAGTTGATTTGCTTAAAAAAGGGTAAAAAATATATATATTAAAACAAAGAAAGAAATTGCTAGTAGAATCTGTGATTGAAGTGTCGATCTTTGGTTTCAAAGTAGATGTGCAGGAGTAAACCAAATATCAGGTATCTTCATCCAACCAATAAAACCTTATCTCCAAAGTAATTTGGATCCTCAGACACCTTATGTTGAGGGCTAATCCACTCTCACACTCCACTCCAGGAAAGTACAAGGATGCAAAACAGATCCAGACACTCTTACAACAATATACGCCGTCCCCTAACATTCCCAATACAGGAGCCATGATCGGAATTATGCAAAAGCATGCATGAAGAGGGATATGATAATCATTTCATCTTCCCAATCTAATAAGAATTCATCTATGAGTAAACTTAAATAATCTATTGAACTGTGCCATTTCTTAACTTGATATTTATCATAGCAGAAGAATCAATAAGTGGTCAAACTTTATAGTTGAACAGATCTAAGCAGAGAGCACAAATTGGAGCGTCCAAATTGGAAGACTGAAATGCTAGAGGTGAAACAAATATAAAGCAATCATCTTCAATAACTTCCATTAAATCATTTGAACCTCCCATTGCCAAGAAATGCAGACTGAGCTAGCTCATATTGTGTTTTCCACACAAAACATCAAAAATCATGAGGACAGCTGCAAAAGTACAAGCACCACATGATTTAGATAAAAAAATTATGTACAGCTACACCTGCAAAAGATCTCTCAAAAATTGGAAGGAGTACTGAAAATGCAAGAAGGGCCAATAAGGATCCTTAAGAGGCATGATATCTTGATTAAAAAGCAACAAATAAAAAAACATTAATCATGTATGAAGAGTAACCAAACCAAACTAAACCAAGCCTTAAGTCTCATCAAATGGGGTTGGCTACATAAATTCTTCTTCTCCACTCGACTTTAACAAAGGCCATTTCATTAGTCAAATTAAGGAGATTCATACCTCTATGTATGAAGAGTATTTGTTGGAATTTAAACCTCACAAATTTGTCACAAGTGAACGCCACAAAGAAGAAAAATAATATAAGCATGTCCATAATGGGGGAAAAAACTTAAATAAACGTAACATGTGAAATAAGGCAAAGCATTTGTACCTCCCGCTGGTGCCTTGCCTGAAGGAACAGTCACAACAGGTTTTTCAGGTTCCTTGTAATCAAGGGGAGGTGCAAAGTCCACCTCACAGTCTGTCTCAATGATACTTATTGCATTAGACGGTTTTGTTTCAATAATATCTATGTAATATTTTTTATTATTGTATGCCACCATAATACTATTGTTGGAAAATGGTTTTATATAGGCATAATTTTGAGCCCATTATGGGTGGGCCCCAAACGTCTTTTGGGGTGGGTCCGAAGAGGTGACGTGTTCTTTGCCGCGTGGCAAGTCACACGGTGAAGACGGTACGTCAAAACCATTTATGAGTGAATGGGAAGTTGACATCGTTTTCGGGTTTTACATTAATTTTTTAGATAAAATTCATTTGAATTTTTTCAATAAAAATTATTGTGGAAATTTAATTTAATTCTAAATTCAAATTTTGAGTTCCTAAGTGGTTTCTTA
The DNA here is from genome assembly GCF_055761805.1 of Camellia sinensis. Lineage (NCBI taxonomy): Eukaryota > Viridiplantae > Streptophyta > Magnoliopsida > Ericales > Theaceae > Camellia > Camellia sinensis. The sequence goes on along the minus strand of NC_138962.1, from coordinate 22,349,445 downwards.
AAATGTGTAATTTTAGAATTTAATTTAATTTAATTCTAAATTTAAATTTTAGGTTCCTTAAATGTTTCCTAAAATTTGTACCTCTTTATTTATTTATTTATTTAACTATTTCAATAGTTATATATATTTATATATATTTGAAATAGATTAAATAAGTAAAGTGGCAACAGATTTGTTTTTGGTCCACCAACGGTTCACTTTTGATTGGTTGAATTTTGTGCTCTTGCACTAACGGACAATAAACAAAAACGGACATTTGTTTTCACTAACGGACAAAAACCTCCGTTCATTAATGAGTGCATTGTTTAGTGTTTGGTTTGCACCTTTTCACTTATACAGTGGTACCTGTTCGGACCATTTTTGGTTGCCTATAAATACAAACTTTTTCAGCAGTTTTGAGATCGAAAAAATCAGTGATAATTTTGTTCCTTTATGTTGTCCAGATTTTATCTTACATTTTAATCTTCATTCTAGTTTAGGAAATAATATAAGAGAGTATTAGAACACAAGGTTTGGTTCGCCGAACAAATTGTTAGGAGTACTACTACAATTTGTGAAGATCATTGTATCCTGGGAGATAGACGCCACTCAGCCGTAAGTACCATAGCGGGGCGAATCTGTCTTAAGGACAGAGTGTCACACACTCGACTTGGTCTTAATTTTATTTCGGTTCGACAAATTAAATCTGGTATGTTTTTATTTATTTTGTTTGAATTCTTTTTGGAGTTATTTTATTTACACAGAAGATTGTTCCAACAATCTTAAGACAGATACGAATTATTCTGTTTACAGAATTTTTCGTTTGTTTTCCTTTTTCATTCTTCGTAAATAATTTCGGAAGAAAATTATTTTCTGTGGATTTACAAAATAATATTCTGGTTGGAAAAACAAATAGTGATTATATGCTATTTGACAGATAGTAGTAATATACTGTCTCTTTTCTTTGACAACAACTAGTAGTACGATACTGGTGTCATTAACAATTCAGAATATATTTTTGTGGAATTTTTTCAGAAATTAATTTTGGGTTTTAGAAATTATTTTCTGAGTTTTCATTAATTAAAATTCTGTTTCAGTATTTTAATTATTGAAGTGTTACTGAAATTAATTGAAAAATAAAAGTTATAGTTTTTATTTCTTTTATTTTTACAGAATTTAATTTTCTTTTGTGGAATTAATTTGGTTAAATAAAATTTTATTTTATTTCCAAATTAATTGATAAATAAAAGTTATAGTTTTTATTTATTTTATTTTACAGAATTTAATATTCTGTGGAATTAATTTGTTTAAATAAAATTTTATTTTATTTTCAAATTAATTGGAAAATAAAAGTTACATTCTTGTTTCTTTTATTTTTACGGAATTTAATTCTGTGAATTTGGTTTAATTTTCTGTGTAGTGTAAATTCTAATTATAATTTTGTTTTATATATTAGAATTGATGGCTACTGAAACAAATGCCCAAACAAGTACTATTGTGGTGGCTGCAATGACGCCAACCCCCTCTCCTGTTGTAACAGTACCGGTAAATCACGGTGAAAAGCCAGAGAAGTTCTTAGGAACTGACTTTAAAAGATGGCAACATAAAATGTTGTTCTATCTTACAACTCTGAACCTGGCTCGTTTCCTCCGTGAAGATGCTCCTATCCTGAAAGAGGATGAAACCGATCGGCAAGTGGTTGCTGCGGTTGATGCCTGGAAATATGCCGATTTCCTTTGCCGGAATTACGTCTTGAACGGACTTGACAACACATTGTACAACGTCTACAGTCCAATCAAGACAGCAAAGGAACTTTGGGAATCGTTGGAGAAAAAGTACAAAACGGAAGATGCCGGCTCAAAGAAATTTGTGGTTGGCAGATTCTTAGATTTTGTAATGGTTGATTCAAAAACTGTGATCAGCCAAGCTCAAGATTTCCAACTCATTCTGCATGACATTCACGCAGAAGGTATGTCTCTCAGTGAATCCTTTCAAGTTGCAGCCTTAATTGAAAAATTACCAAAAGGCTGGAAGGAATTCAAGAACTACCTCAAACATAAGTGCAAAGAAATTTCTATGGACGAGTTGATTGTGCGTTTAAGGATTGAGGAGGACAACCGCAATTCTGAAAAACGGGCTGGTAAGCTTCCTATGGAGTCTAAGGCAAATGTGGTGGAACATGCTTCAAAAACCAAGAAACGAAAGTCTTCTGGAGAAAGTTCATCACAAGGCTCTAAAGGGGGGGATAATAAAAAGTACAAGTTTAATGGCAAATGTTACATCTGTGACAAAGAGGGACATCGGGCCAAAGATTGCTGTAGCAAAGGCAAAAACAAAAGAAGAACAAGCAAGAAGCCTGCTCAAGCCCACATGACCGAAGTGGATAATATTTCCAATGGTGTCAATGACATCAATCTTTCTGCAGTTGTTTCCGAGGCAAATCTTGTCGGAAATCCTAAAGAATGGTGGGTGGACACTGGTGCTACTCGCCATATCTGTGCCGACAAAAAGATGTTCACATCTTATTCTTCAGTGGATAATGGTGAACAACTCTTTATGGGCAACTCCTCAACTTCCAAAGTTGAAGGACAATGAAAGATTGTACTCAAGATGACATCTGGAAAGGAACTCACTCTCAACAATGTGCTGCATGTACCGGACATTCGCAAGAATCTTGTTTCCGGATCTTTGTTGAGTAAGAATGGGTTTAGGCTAGTATTTGAGAGTGATAAATTTGTACTTACTAAGAATGGGATGTATGTAGGAAAAGGTTACATGTCTGATGGCCTTTTCAAGTTAAATGTAATGATCGTTGTACCCTCAGTTATTAATAATACTACATCTTCTTCTTACTTGCTTGAGTCTTCAAATTTATGACATGGTAGACTAGGACATGTTAATTATGGATCTTTGCGTAGATTAATTAATATGGAATGTTTACCTAAATTTAACATTGATTCAAATCATAAATGTGAAATTTGCGTTGAGGCAAAATTATCTAAAACTCCTTTTCATTCAATTGAAAGAAGTACGGAACCACTTGAATTAATTCATAGTGACATTTGTGATTTTAAATCAATTCAAACCAGAGGTGGAAAAAAGTATGTAATCACTTTTATAGATGACTATACTAGATATAGTTATATTTATTTAATTCGAACCAAGGATGAAGCTTTGGAAACTTTCATTCAATATAAGAATGAAGTTGAAAATCAACTTGGTAAGAAAATCAAGAAACTTAGAAGTGACAGAGGTGGTGAATATGAATCATCTTTTGGTGAGTTTTGTAAAGAACATGGAATAATTCATCAAACCACCGCTCCTTACTCACCTCAGCAAAATGGTATTGCTGAAAGGAAAAATAGGACTTTAAAAGAAATGATGAATGCCATGTTAATCAGTTCTGGATTACCTCAGAACTTGTGGGGGGAAGCAATACTTTCTGCTAATTATATACTTAATAAAGTACCCCTAAAGAAAGTGAATCAAACACCTTATGAATTATGGCATGGAAGAGTACCATCCTACAAATACTTAAAAGTGTGGGGGTGTTTGGCTAAAGTGGCTATTCCTAGTCCTAAAAAGACTAAGATAGGTCCTAATACCATTGATTGCATTTTCATTGGTTATGCCAAGAATAGTAGTGCATATCGGTTTTTGATTCATAAATCAGAACATTCCGAAATGCATGTAAATACTATTATTGAATCTCGGAATGCATCTTTCTTTGAACATGTATTTCCAAAGAAGATTGGACAAGAGACTAGTACTAATAAAAGATCTTTTGATGCTATTACTAGTCAGGATCAAGAACATGATCAAGAACAAGAGTTAGATCAAAATGAGGAAGAGGAACTTAGGCGTAGTAAACGTGCTAGAACCTCAAAATCTTTTGGTCCAGATTTTCTAACATATTTGTTAGAAAATGAGCCTTTAACTTTTAAAGAGGCTATGTTCAGTCCTGAAGCTCCTTTATGGAAAGAAGCTGTCAACAGTGAAGTTGAATCCATCTTGCAAAATCACACTTGGGAATTAGTGGACTTGCCACCAGGTTGTAAACCTCTTGGGTACAAGTGGATTTTCAAAAGAAAATTGAAAGCGGATGGATCAATAGATAAATACAAGGCAAGACTTGTAGTCAAAGGTTTTAGACAGAAAGAAGGTCTAGATTACTTTGACACATACTCACCGGTTACTAGAATCACATCCATTAGAATGCTAATTGCCATTGCATCTCTATACAATCTAGAAATTCATCAAATGGATGTTAAAACCGCTTTCTTAAATGGTGAGTTAAATGAAGAAATTTACATGGAACAACCAGAAGGGTTTTCTGTTCCAGGGAAAGAAAAGAAAGTGTGTAAATTGGTTAAATCATTATATGGTTTAAAACAAGCGCCAAAGCAATGGCATGAGAAATTTGACAAGGCAATGATGTCAAATGGATTTAAAATTAATGAGTGTGACAAATGTGTTTATATTAAAAACACAGATAAAGGTTATGTCATTGTATGTCTTTATGTAGATGATATGCTCATCATTGGTAGTAATAATGACATGATTAAAACTACCAAGAAAATGTTGAATAAACATTTTGACATGAAGGACATGGGCATTGCTGATGTAATACTTAGTATGAAAATTACCAAAACATCAGAAGGATATGCTTTGTCACAATCTCATTACATTGAGAAAATACTTGACAAATTCAGCAAAGATGATGATCATCTTGCTAGAACTCCTGTAGATGTTAATTTGTATCTTTCTAAAAATGTACATGAAAGTATTTCTCAATTAGAGTATGCCCAAATTATTGGAAGCTTAATGTACTTGATGAACTGCACCCGCCCAGATATAGCTTATGCAGTAAGTAAATTAAGTAGATACACGAGTAATCCGGGAGTAGAACACTGGAAAGCAATGATAAGGGTTCTAAGATATCTTCGAATTACTCGTAACATTGGGCTTCACTATACTAGATATCCAGCAGTACTTGAAGGATACTGTGATGCAAATTGGATATCGGATACTAGAGACTCGAAGTCCACCAGTGGGTATGTCTTTGCTCTTGGTGGGGCGGCTGTATCTTGGAAATCTTCCAAACAGACTTGTATTGCTAGGTCTACTATGGAATCTGAATTCATAGCTTTAGACAAAGCAGGGGAAGAGGCAGAATGGCTTCACCACTTCCTTGAAGATATTTCAATATGGCCAAAACCGGTGCCTGCTATATGCATACATTGTGATAGTCAATCAGCAATTGGTAGAGCACAGAGTCATATGTATAACGGTAAGTCACGACACATTCGTCGTCGACATAACACCGTACGACAACTACTCTCTAATGGAATTATTTCCATAGAATATGTTAAGTCTAAAGACAACATAGCGGATCCACTGACCAAAGGGTTAGCAAGAGAGTTAGTTGAAAATTCATCGAGGGGAATGGGACTTAAGCCTATTAAATAAGAGTTACCACAACGGCAACCCAACCTAGTTGACTGGAGATCCCAAGATCTAGGTTCAAAGGGACAACCGAGTTGTGATTGACTCAGAAGGATCACTGTGAAGTCCAACTCCTACCCATTTCTATGATGAAATAAGTGATGTCTGCAGCGATTTAGGTTAAGTAATACTTTTAATGATTCTTATATCTAGGTAAACCTAGTGGAGTATGGTAGGATACTTTTCATAAGAATCACCTATGTGAGTGTGAACTGGGCCGGTTCTATAAGATTTGTGAAGGGCTACAAGTCTTTAGAGCACTCATGATAGACCAGGTTGTTCAGGGCCAAAATGAACACAATAGCGAGAACTAAACTGTGTCTGGGAATATACTGTGTGAGTTCTATTGTCTTGGTTTACACAAACGGCTGAACAGTTCAAGACATTATGTTCACTGGTTAGCTAGTAAATCCGATAATGTCTCACAAGGGAAGGTTCAAAGCCAAAAGCTACCTATCATTTGCAGAATATTTTCATTTTCTGTACTCTCTGTAATTAGATCATGTTGTTGCATTTTCTCTCCGTCAAATTCCATTCATGTGGGGGATTGTTGGAAAATGGTTTTATATAGGCATAATTTTGAGCCCATTATGGGTGGGCCCCAAACGTCTTTTGGGGTGGGTCCGAAGAGGTGACGTGTTCCTTGCCGCGTGGCAAGTCACACGGTGAAGACGGTACGTCAAAACCATTTATGAGTGAATGGGAAGTTGACGTCATTTTCGGGTTTTACATTAATTTTTTAGATAAAATTCATTTGAATTTTTTCAATAAAAATTATTGTGGGAATTTAATTTAATTCTAAATTCAAATTTTGAGTTCCTAAGTGGTTTCTTAAAATGTGTAATTTTAGAATTTAATTTAATTTAATTCTAAATTTAAATTTTAAGTTCCTTAAATGTTTTCTAAAATTTGTACCTCTTTATTTATTTATTTATTTAACTATTTCAATAGTTATATATATTTATATATATTTGAAATAGATTAAATAAGTAAAGTGGCAACAGATTTGCTTTTGGTCCACCAACGGTTCACTTTTGATTGGTTGAATTTTGTGCTCTTGCACTAACGGACAATAAACAAAAACGGACATTTGTTTTCACTAACGGACAAAAACCTCCGTTCATTAATGAGTGCATTGTTTAGGGTTTGGTTTGCACCTTTTCACTTATACAGTGGTACCTGTTCGGACCATTTTTGGTTGCCTATAAATACAAACTTTTTCAGCAGTTTTGAGATCGAAAAAATCAGTGATAATTTTGTTCCTTTGTGTTGTCCAGATTTTATCTTACATTTTAATCTTCATTCTAGTTTAGGAAATAATATAAGAGAGTATTAGAACACAAGGTTTGGTTCGCCGAACAAATTGTTAGGAGTACTACTACAATTTGTGAAGATCATTGTATCCTGGGAGATAGACGCCACTCAGCCGTAAGTACCATAGCGGGACGAATCTGTCTTAAGCACAGAGTGTCACACACTCGACTTGGTCTTAATTTTATTTCGGTTCGACAAATTAAATCTGGTATGTTTTTATTTATTTTGTTTGAATTCTTTTTGGAGTTCTTTTATTTACACAGAAGATTGTTCCAACAACTATCTCCTGTGGTTAAGCAAGAAAAGTTCCTCAGAGTCGTCTCCAAGCTGCATGAGAGAACAAATTATCCAAATTAGGAGATCCAGCCACAAGAAATGACATAAAAAATGGAACATCTTGTTCGTAAATCAGATCTTTGAAGAGAACAGGGAACACCTGACCAGACCATAAAACAAAATAGAGTTTCTAAACCCCTCATGCAACTTCAAAATGTCTTTGAAATTTCATGAGGAACATAATCACCAGGCTACCACCAGCCGTAGGTATCCACCCTTTTTTAGTCTCCATTATTGAGTTGAATTTCTGAAAAATAAATTTTCTAGGAATTTTAGGTAGCGTTTGGTTTTCTTTTCAAAACTCAACTCTATTTTTAAATCATGATTTGAATGCAACATGTTAACAGTGGCGGAGGGAGCATGTGACCAGGGGGGTCACGTGCCCCCTTGGATTTTGGGATTTTTTTTGTTTTTTTTTTTTTTGTTGCAAACATAAAAAAAAATTTAAATAAAAAATTACAAAAATATTATTAGAGTGAAATGTCAATGACATTTTAAAAATTATGAAAACAATAACGATTGTTTTGATTGAAAATGAAGAGACTATTATAAATAAACCACATTAGCTATGAAATTTTTTGAATGTAACAATGATGTCATTATTAGTGATATGCAAGTATAAGTAATCTCACTATAAAGATATAGAATTTATTAGATTGTTAGTTACATTTAATATTTGAGGTTCACTTTTATGCGTTTATTTACCATTAGTGGGTGATGTTACATACCAATGATGACGTGATATTACCATTATATTGAATTTTTAATCAAATTTTGTATCAAAAAATAATTTATCATTATATAATTTATTTTAAGGCTTATATCCATATATATTTTTTTGTATTGTCCATGATACACTAGTTACAAATAATATATATATTTTTTATGTTTCTTGAAATCAATCGTAAAAAATTTACGCGAAATATTTTTGTAAAAATTACTACAATTAGTAAGTGTCCCCTCTAAGTTAATTTTCTGACTCCGCCACTGCATGTTAACCAAATATATTTTTAAAATACAACTCAAAATTACTTTCAAAACTCCTCTCCTCTCTTTTCTTTGCTTTATTATTATTATTATTAATTAATCACTTTTTCTCTCACTTCTCTCCTCTCACATTCTATACATTCAATCAAAAATTTAAAAAAATACAAATCATCCCAAAACTATTTTCAAAACTCATAACCAAACAATTTTTTTCTTTTCAAATCATGATTCAAAAACTTAAAACTCAAAACATAACTCTACACTTAAATTATAATTCTAAAATTAAACCAAACGAACCCTTAGATTTTCTATTTATTTGGTCTAAGAAGAAATCAACTTCTGAAGAAAATTTCCTCCTTCTCATTTTGGCCCAAAGTTGTTTTCCACAAGTTAAAAAACAAACTGAGTAATCTTGTTGATTAGCATGTTCACAATTCAAAAATCATTCATTACTTCTAAACTAACTTGCTAACCGACTAGTCATTTTTTAATTCTCGTATTGTTGCTACAAATAGTAATGAATTATGATGTATTTTATCATACTGATTTGATAATACTCATCAGCAACTAAAATTATGAGAATTAATTGTGGATATGACCCTATTCAGCATGCCAACTCTAATAGAAATGCTAAAGACCCACAATTTTAGACGCACAAATCCACCCACAATGATGTGGCAAGGGAGTTGGGCCTTATATGTTTGTGTAACAAATCAAAACTTGACACCCACCATGTCACATCACTGGAGGACAAATTGAGGGAGTTTTTTTTAGAGGTTTCAAACATTTTTCTATAGGATATGGTGAAGTAACAAATTAACAAACGGATTGATTCTATGTTGGTATAATGATCAAGAGTTAGAATCAACTCAAGATGAATTAAAAAATGTTGAAAACAAAGAACTCATAAATATTACAAAACAACTACAAATGCTTATTAAATGAGGAAACCAGATAATTTGCGAATAGAACAAAACTGATTAGTGGACATTATATGTTCAAGAGATTGAGTCCAAACTCATCGGTAATCATATTCTAAACATGCTTTCGTTTTTTGAAAAAAGGAGTTGCAACCAATGCACAAGGTTCCCGTTTACAACAAAATTTGGAAGATGTAGTAGGTAGGCAACCTCATTCCCACCTTTTTTGTGGAAAGACTGATTCTCGTTCAATGTCTTTACTTCCCTTCCTAAGTAACACTGAAAATTAATAATCCTTCACTGTTGTATTCCCACTTAACAACCATTTTTCATCACTGCAAGTTCTTCTCCAAATGCAAAGGATTCACTCTACATTCATGCTTCCATAGAGCAAGAGGCTCACTGTCAAGCATCAACTTTAGCCATGCTGACAAACAATACAATAGTGAAGTAAAAAATACTAAGTAGGGTTGTGTTCTCTTGTTGGTCAAGACAGAAATTAAATGGTCAATTTTCCCCGGGTGCAGGGTACTTAAACTACCCACCACGAAGAAACATTACTATAAAGAGGACAATCAGCCTTTCCATCCTGAACTACACACTTCCTTGCCTTCCCTCTAAGGCTAACAGTAACTTTAAAAAATAAATTAAAATGAAATAATGGCAGCAGAAGTCAGCAGGCTGTAATTGAAAACAGAAGTGGAATATCATGACATGAAAAACTGCTAACATGTAGAAAAATCATCATACATTGCCAAGGTTACAGAATATCATTCTACCTCCAAAACTAAAACCTAAACATAAGGATCATGAACTCACATGGCCTTAGGATTGGAAATATCCAAGAAGTCTTTTGTATGGGGTTGCAGTTTAACATATGTCCCTTTTGGGAGAGTCACATTTTTCACTCGCACTATGTCTCCTTCTTGTAACAGCAGGTTCTCCATCATCTACAATGAAGCAATTCAGTGTATATAAAAGGAAAATAAATACCTAAAGAGTCTCCTTTACGGTTATATTGGCCAACAAAATCACACCAAAATTACGAAGCTCATATAAAAAACACTATAGGATGCCTACCCAGTAAGGCATGTATATCATGCCTTCTTCTGCAATGAACTCCAGAACCCCACAATGAGACATGCGCTCGGTAGCAGCATTGTGAAGTTCAAACAACATAGGATAATCAATATGAAGAGATGCTGCAGGATTAAGTCTTAATATTAGCATATTAGCATTTTAAATGATAACTTGGGGGAAAATTTAATTAACAATAGTGGATAGTAAGCCATCAGAGAATATTTCAAATAAATCAACTAACCAAGGCGGTCCAGGGCTGAGGGAGGCATTATAACTGAAACAACATAAAGTGAAACAAAAGAAATTAAGACATTTACAAGGTTGCAAAGACACACATTTGTTTAAACTGGTAAGAGTTTGATAACTTACTTTTATCACCATTTTCAATCTGTGGCTGCAGGATTGAAAAGAAACAAGGAAATTAGAGACAACTATAGTAGAGTTTCCCCCCCCCCCCCCCCCCTTTTACACTGTTTTCCTTTCTTACTTTAGATTTTCTATATTTTGTAGGCATTTTTTTTTTCTTATTTTCTTGTATTTTTGTTTGTGTGTGTGGAATTAATGGGGAAAAACAAAGGGTTTTTTTTTTTTTTTTTTTTTTAAATTTTTATCTCGATACTATTGTAGCAAATTGCTAACAAAACTGAACTGATACATTATAAAGAAAGCCTTCCAACCTTATCAATAAAAGATGCAGGGTAACATAGATATGTTTGCTCAAATGACGTTCCATGATATCCATATCCGTCAAAAAACTGCAACATTGAAGTGAATTATGACAGAGATAATGATAGAAACAAAAATTTAACACCAAAGATAATGATCTTTTTTTTTTTTTTTTGGGGATGAGTAACAAAGATAAAGATGATAATTGAAATAATAGTTTATAATAAGAAACACTATTATTAAATAATCTGCATCTTTTATAAACAATCCCCACCAAATAAGTGAATTAAGACAAAGATAATGATAAAAACAACAACGACAGGTATGCTTACTACAACAAGATAATCTGCAACTTTTGAGAAGTGACATTAAATGACATAGTCGACAAGAAATGATAATGAATCAAGGGGGAAAAGGTAGCAATTTCATTTTTAGAATTGAAATTCAATATACAGTTGAAAAAGGCAAAATAAGTCATTCCTTAAATTGCACAGGTAACAAATACAATTGAAATTCATTCATTCATTCATTCCTAAATTGCTATGATTGAACAAATGGAATGTACCCTACCTCTTATGATACTACAGTCAGTTCTAGCCTGCCATGAAAAGATTATCCATTGCCTAAATCAAAAAATTCTTTTTCCAAGATTTCATAAATTTTTTTGATAATCTAAGTAAAAGATCTTAGATGGCATGTGCTTACAACTTACAAAATTATTCAGACAACAAATATCTTTAAAGTCCATGAGAGACTATCAGGCTAACTTAGGTATAGTATCGTTTATGTAGCAAAACAGTCGAAATACATCTAGTCATGCAAAATATCAAAGTTTTCCTCATAAAGATACAAGATTTAAATACCGATTTGATGGCATTAAAAGAAAAAAAGGCAAGTTTCTCACTTTGGCGAGCAAAAATCGTCACCCGCGAAATTACCGAAAGGGGCACGCTTTACGTCCCATCCATGCCCCCCTTTTTTGGCCCTAAGGCCAAATACAGACAGCCACCGTTGGCTCATGAGGGGTATTCTCGTCCAACGCATTAGGGGTGGTGAATAACCCTGCCATTCCTCCAAACTATAAATTGGCTCATGGCCCAAGCACGCCTTGTAAGAACTCTGTAAGCCAAACACAAACATGAGAACTCCATTCGCCAGACTCCGAAGAACACAAACCAATCGCCCATCATCCTCCACACCCAACAACTTCAGAATACAAGGAAAATCCGTTTTCCTTACATACCCCCACTGCCCAATAATCAACCTATTCGCCATAAACACCCTCTAGAACATCCTAGAAAAATACAACCCAACATACGCCATAGCCGCTCAAGAACATCACCAAGATGGAGAGCCACACCTGCACGGCCTTATTCAATGCGAAAAACGCTTCAACATTCGTAACCAATTCATTTTCGACCTCACCGACCCTAACAACGAAACATCCATACGCTGCGGAGAATACCATCCAAACATCCAAGTACCCAGAAAAGACGCAGCCGTATACGAATACACAGGGCCGGCCCTGAGTTCGTCGGGGCCTAAGGCGAATTTCGGAAATGGGGGCCCTTTTATATTAAAAAAAATTTATGAATAAAACGATAAGTTACAATTTTTTTATTTGTTTGTAACCATAAAAAAATTTACTTACACATATAATCATTAAAATTATAAATAAAACAATTTAATAAAACAAAATTAGAACAAAAAAATTAAGAAAAAATTATTCAATTAAAATTGATAAAGCCCTAGGTAAAAAAATTTGAGCAAAATTATTTATTCCACTAAAATCTAATAGATAAAGAAGGTAAAAATAAAAAAATAAAAAAATAGGGCCCATATATTGTATGTATTATTTTTCTTGAGCCCAAACACTTTTTTTTTAATATATATTTTCATTTTAATAAATATGGACCAAACTACACTTATAAATAAATATGGAGTAAATTATACATGGACCCAAAAAAATATTTCGGGGCCCTTTAAATTGATCCTAAAACCAAAAAAAAAAAAAAACATTGAGCCTATAATATTTTACCAAATTTAGGGGCTCTATTTTTGGGCCAAATTTAGGGGCCCTATGTTATATATGTTTATATGTTTTACCAAATTTAGGAGCCCTATTGTTTTTTATTTATTTATTTATATATTTTAATTTTAATAAATATGGGCCAGACACATTTATAAATAAATATGGGCTAAATTATACATGAGCCCAATAAAACATTTGGAGCCCTTTAAATTGATCTTAAAACCAAAAAAAAAAAAAAAAAGGTTGAACCTATAACAATTTTTTAAATTTGGGGGCCCTATTTTTGGGCCAAAATATAGGGCCTAAGGCACAAGCCTTACCTGCCTTGGGGCAGGGCCGGCCCTGCGACTACATCTGCAAAGAACACAACTTCGTCGAAAAAGGCGAATTCAAAGCCAACCAAACCTCACCTAAAAAAACAAGAGACCAAATCTGGACCAAAATCTTGCAAGAATCCACAAACCAGCAAGAATTCCTCCAGAGAATCAAAACAGAACAACCTTACGTCTACTTCACCCAACTACGCAACCTCGAGTACGCAGCAAGAGTAATATGGCTAGAACCACCACCAATATACATACCAAAATACACACACTTCCTAAACGTACCACCACAACTGAAAACCTGGGCAGACGAAAACCTATTCATGGTAAGCTTCGAATCCATCTCTCTACTATACCCAGATATTACACTACAAGGCCTCAAATGGTCTCAAGAAGTCGCAGAGGACGAACTTGAGGACATTATAGAGGCCAATAGAGAACTTAACCCAATTTCTGACTCAATCGATTTCAAGAACCAGAATCCACACCAGACAGACCCACCTCCATCATTATAGAAGGCCATCAAGAACCGGCAAAACACAATGGGCAAGATCACTCGGAAGACACAACTACTACAACGGAGGAGTCGACTTCTCAACATATATTTTGATTTTTTTTTTTTTTTTTAAAAAAAATGTGGTCTTTTGTGATTTGATGATTAATAGGTTCAAGAGTGTGTGATTGGTTTCTCTGATGAATTTTTTGGTTTTTTTTTTTGGTTTTTTTTTTTGTTACAAGAAAATCCTCCCCCTCTCACTCTCCCGCAGGTCTAAGGCAGATCCCCTTGAGGAGATCACCAGGGTGTCCTGTTGTCCGTTTCGAGTAAGAGACTATAACCTGGAAGCTTGTCCCGACCTCCCAAGACAAGCTCCGCTTAAGTCAGGACTCGCACATCGAGGGAGCATTAAACCCACATCAAGCTGCTGATTAGGCATCCTGAGGTCAACCTCCTAACCAACTGTGCTACGCCCAGGAGATTGACCTAGAGGGGAATCGAACCCAGGACCTAGGGGCTTAAACCCCAGGCCCTTACCAGGTTGCCACCCACCCCTGGGATATTTTTTGGTTCTAATTTTTGAAGTACTTGTTAGTAGCTTGAGGGTAAAATTTAGGGATTAAGATTCTCTGCGATTCTTTTCCTACAATGATCTTGCTTTTCACCATAGCAAGTACACAATCCAATGGTTTAAGTTTTGAAGTGAAGTAAAATGATATTAAAAAATATTGTGCATTTTTTAGGTATAAATTTAGGGATAAGCATTCTATGCAATTCTTTTCCTACAATGATTGAAGTAAAATGGCATGTACTATTGTGTATTTTTTAGGAAAAAGTTTATCGATAAGGATTCTTTGGAATTCTTTTACTACAACGATCTTGTTGTGCTTTTTACCACAGCAATTCACATGAACAAAGTAAATAATCCGATGGTTTAAGTTTAGAAGTGAAGTGAAATGACATTAAAGTATTGTGAATTATTTATTTATTATTTATTAAAAATTATGCATCCTAAAACGGCATAGTTTTGCTTAATCTTTAAACTTGCACCATTGGAGTTTCTTTGTTGTTGACTAATTACCGAAAGGGGCACGCTTTACGTCCCATCCGTGCCCTATTTTTTTGGCCCAAAGGCCAAACGCAGATAGCTACCGTTGGCTCACAAGAGGTATTCTCGTCCAACGCGTTAGGGGTGGTGAATAACCTTGCCATTCCTCACAACTATAAATTGGCTTATGGCTCAAGCACGCTTAGTAAGAACTCTGAAAGCCAAACCACAACATGAGAACACCATTCGCCAGACTCCGAAGAACTCAACCAAATCGCCCCTCAACCTTAACAAACAACTTCCAAATCCAAGGAAAATCAATTTTCCTCACATACCCACTGTTAGAAAAATAGTACCAAACTATCGGGAAAAAATAATTTAAAAATATGCAAACGATTTTTGGGCAAAACCAAAACTGGAATAAATCGATATAATAATGTGATAAAGTATAAATAGATAAAACCTGATCGAGTCGAGTGTGTGACACTTTCTCCTTAAGACAGATTCGTCCTCTCACCGGTGCTTAGGATTCAATGGACGTCTATCTCCCAGGATACAACGATCAATGTCTTGCACTAGCAGCACTACTAATGCAAGCCTAGCGAACTTTGCTGTGCATGAACTCTCTTTATAGGAAAATTAGACTCAGGAAAAATGAAGAATAAATGCAAAGTGAAGAAGAATGACAATTCACCATTCAAAATGAAGTGAGGGAGATTGAATATATAGACTTCTATGTGACTCTTCAGAAAGGTTGTGATCCTTCAAAAGGACACACCCTTCCATCTCAAGAGACACAACCATTTGAGTAAATTTAAATTTAAATTTTTCCAACAATCCCCCACATGAATGAAATATACGGAAAGGACATGCAACAACATGCAGGCAAAGAGAGAGTACATTTAAGGAAATATCCTGCATCGGGATAGATAGCTTTCGGCTTTGAACCTTCCTTAGTGAAAGTCTATCGGACTTACTAGCTAATTAGTGGACGTGATGCCTTGAACTGTTCAGCCGTTTGTGTAAGCCAAGACAATAGAATTCACACAGAATATCTCCAAACACAGTTTAGTTCTCACGGTTGTGCCCGTTTTGGCCTTAGGCAAGTCCTGGTGTTTCATGAGTGCTTTAGAAAATTTAGCCATATCAATTCTCATAGAAGCGGCCCCTTCACACTCATATAGGTGATCCTTATTTCGAGTCTCTTAAATACTCCTCTTGAAAAATGCCCCTCTAGGTGTTTCAAGATATAAGTAATCATTAAAAGCATAGCTTACCCTAAATCCCCTACATACAACACATGTTGTAGATATCACTCTCATCATAGGAATGGATAGGAGATAGACTCCTTTAGTGATTTCTGACGAGCCACACATAACTTAGTTGTCCCTTTGAACTTAGTTCTTGGGATCTCCAGTCATCTAAGTAGGGTTACCATTATGATGACTCTGATGTAATAGGCTTTAATCACATTCCCCTCGATGAACTTTCCCTCATATGCTCTCTGGTCAAACTTTTTGTTTAGCGGCTGTTATTTTTTGTTTGACCTTCTCAATTATATATCATTGGTGGATCCATTATATTATCCTTAGACAATATTCATTAATGAAAGCAAATGTCCTACGGTATGAAGTCTTTGATTACATCGAGACTTACCGTTACTCTATGTCACTTTCATTTTCAAATTTAAAATAATAAACATAGAGTTGTTCCTTAGGAGTTAATGAAACCATTTTTGCTTCTACTCCAACTTTGTCCTATAGAAAGAATTGAGATTCTTTGTGGACCTATAATCGAAACCGTTATTTTGGTAAAATACTCCAAGCACCCCCACATTTTAAGCATTCCAAGGAAACTTAATTTCTCTTGCTGGTGTATAATTACACAAAAATATTAATACACCCACACAATTCTGAGGTAAATCAGAATATATCATTAATTGGCGTGCTTGAACTAAATTAAGCTGTGTTTGGTTGCTTTGTGAATATAATCACAATACTAATTTTGTCTAAAATACAATTAGACTTCATAACTTGCTTTTGCAGTACAAAGAAGAAATGACTAATACCGGTTGTGGCCACAACACTTTGTCAAAAAACATTTCTTTAGCCATGATTAATTTCTTTTTGTTTACTGCAACCCTTAATTCCAATCTCAACATAGAATATAAATATCGCTGTATAAATACATTTACATCTTATTTGTCTTATCCAGTATTGGTGACTATGTCGACAATTACCAAAGTGTCTTTTACCCATAAAATATTTTAACTCATATAATATTTCATTACGGAGTTATCGATCACCACACCAATTTCATAGTCATTATTCCAAAGAATAATTAGAATTCCTCTTATGTCAAAACACATAAGTTCACATTTTTTATCAACACTTTGATAAATAATTGACATCTATTTATAATACACCACATACCAAATTGATATTAATGACATCATAATTTGATTGTCAACTCTACAACATATGTAGACATATTTATAATACACCACATACCAAATTGATATTAATGACATCATAATTTGATTGTCAACTTTATAACATATGTAAACATGGACAAGATTAACAAGTCAATGGAATAAGATTAATGTCATAATTTAATTTGCATTAATCTCTCTTCCCCCACATTTGTGATAATACATAAATCACAAACAACATGATTCATTTCTAGACAAGTGACACAGTCACAAAAAAAATAACTCATGAAAATATATATATATATATATATATATATGGGACAAAAATGGAATTATCTCTTTTAATTCAAAAGATAAATTCCCACAGTAAGAACCTAATACAAGGTTAACCAAATCTACCACACAAAGGAAATAAAGATTGAAGACATCCTATCTCACAAAATTTAAAATTACTTAAAAAAAAACTTTCAATTAATTATTAAAAATAATAATCAACACAAAAGATGTCTCAAACTACTTCCAATTAAATTGTGATTGTATTTGTTTTGAATCATAGATTGACCAAACAATAGAAAATTTCCATTCAAATACAAATTACATAAATTAGAAATTCTAAATTATTTATTCAGAAAATTTACCCAAATATATAACATATACTTTATATTTTCTCAAGTTTCAAGAATTCACAAATCAAAAATCATACTAGATTTTAGTAATTAAAATCACAATTTAATTTCAAAATACATTTTTAAAACTTCCATAAAATATATTCTAATACTTGTGGATGTTCCTTCAACTGATTAAAAATCAAAGGCCCAAGCGTCCCAAATAACTATAAAAAATAAAAACAAAAATACATTACATTGGGCCCCCAAGATGCCTAATGTGATAGGTCCTTCTCATGGGCCCATTTCTATAAACAAATCAGATTTATATCACATGGAAACTGGGAATGGAAATTATGGCCATTCAACTAATAATAATAATAAACAGAGGCCAAACAAACTAAACACCAAAGTTGATCAAAAACTGACATACCTATCTGTTTAGAATTAAACCATCACGCGGATAACCACTCCGGCGATACAGAACGTTATTGACATGTTCAAATGGATTGTTATTTTTGCATGAAGTATAGTAACCCACATAAAAATTACTACAAATCCTTTGACAATGCCAAAAAAAAAAAAAAAAATTTACTAGAATTTGTCAAAAGAGTTGCACCAAATGGAAGTTCAGGCTGTGGTGAAGAGTGAAGATGCACCAGAAAGCAAAATTGTGGTGGAAGTCTCTCCAGAAACTCTAAATATTTCACCAAGAAACCTTAAAATTTTCGACCCCAACTCTCTGCCGAAGTCCACTAACGAATCACCCAACTTAAAGTTCCAAACAGTTTGGGTCGAACCATTATGTAAATGACACGTCACCTTTGTACGAAACATTATCATGCCGATTGGTTTCTCCGTTTCTAACGAGGGATTCAAAGGCATCACAGGCCAAACAAAGCATTGCTCTCATTAAGTACATTGACCCATCATAAACAAAAACTAAACCAATGATAGCATGCAAAATGTAATGAAGAGAAAAAAAAAAACGGTGGACTCAATCTCCGAGTCGGCATTTCCAAACTCGTAGTTGTACCTCCATCGAGTCCGAGTGAATACGTCGGCCTCTCATTTGCCATAAACAACCTGGAAAAATAATCGATGAAGAACTTCACCCTTCTTATGTGTTTGGCCTGTTCAATCAGAACATGAAAGAGACGTGTTCCGGACACTTTCTTTAAGGTGATAAATGCCCTCACTCAAAAAGAGTTTGCTTTATGAGAGAACACAACCTTGGTCCGAATTTTTAGAATTTTCAAATTCTGAAAACATGTCTTTCAACTTGAAAGGCGTCTTTAAAAATTTGAATTTTTATAAGTAACTGCCTACAAACTGATTCAAACATCAGACATCTTAGTAAGTTAATTGTTTTTTGCCAACTTCAGCTCCGAATCAGAATAAGTAACCATAACCAGGCATTAAAATCACAAAGAAATTTAGAACAAGCAAAAAGGTATCCTTGTTGGTTGTCTTCCAAAAACTCATCCTACACATTGCTTTTCCAATTAAAAAACGAAGTCTGTAACACAAATTTATTTTCAAATTAAAGAAAACAAGGTGGTGCAGACTAAACAATGTACATCTACATCCTTTAAATCATGCATCAAATTCCTACAATTTATTGGTACCAGAAAAAATCACACACAAGAGAACATCCAATTTTAGCAAAAGTTCACCAGTAAAGTTGATTGCACTTATACATCCATGTGCACAATCCTGGCCTTCATGAACAATTTACAGAAACACAGAATTATATTTTTCCCAAAAACCATAAACAGGATCCGAATCTGTCTTAAGATTGTTGGATAAATAGTATCAAACTGTCGGGAAAATATAATTTAAAAATATGCAAACGATTTTTGGGCAAAACCAAAACTGGAATAAATCGATATAATAACATGATAAAGTATAAATAGATAAAACCTGATCGAGTCGAGTGTGTGACACTCTCTCCTTAAGACAGATTCGTCCTCTCGCCAGTGCTTAGGATTCAATGGACGTCTATCTCCCAGGATACAACGATCAATGTCTTGCACTAGCAGCACTACTAATGCAAGCCTAGCGAACTTTGCTGTGCATGAACTCTCTTTATAGGAAAATTAGACTCAGGAAAAATGAAGAATAAATGCAAAGTGAAGAAGAATGACAATTCACCATTCAAAATGAAGTGAGGGAGATTGAATATATAGACTTCTATGTGACTCTTCAGAAAGGTTGTGATCCTTCAAAAGGACACACCCTTCCATCTCAAGAGACACAACCATTTGAGTAAATTTAAATTCAAATTTTTCCAACACCCACACTGCCCAGTCGTCAACCTATTCGCCATAAACACACTCTGGACAATCCTAGAAAAATACAACCCAACATACGCCATTTCAGCACAACACCACCAAAATGGAGAACCACACCTGCACTGCCTTATGCAGTGCGAAAAACGCTTCAACATTTGCAACTAGTTCATATTCGACCTCACCGACCCCAACAACGAAACCTCCATCCACTGCGGAGAATATCACCCGAAAATGTTTTTAATTGGGGGTATTTTGTGACATAATCAGAAGGATCCCTAACAACTGATCCTCTACAATCAAGACGCCGTCTACAACGTCATAGACGACATCAAGTACTTGACTGTCCCTACTGAATTAATGAAGAATTTAGTAGGTTTCCAGAGAGACTTCCATGTATTTGTTAAATTTCAATCAGATCTCATTATTAGAGGAGGAATTCCTTATATTATATTAACTAATGGCGATAGTAGTTAGTTAGATGCAATGTCCCCAAAATGAGAGAATGGTTTGATGTAAATGTAACCACTGTCATGATTAATGAAAAATTTTATTAATTTTATTTATAAAACCACTCAAACTTTTATTTACTTACTACATTTCCCTTATCATCAACTATTACATCTTGAGTCTTATCATTATTTTTTACACTCATTATTACATTTCTTAAAACATTAGAAAATTCTGAAGGATCCATAACAACTGATCCTCTACGATCAACTTCCTCTTTCCTAACTCCAACTCCGAAATCGACGGTCCAGGATCAACATCACTAAATTCATCACCACCTCTGCGTACATCAATCTCTGACAAACTCAGACGACCTTTGCGTTCATCTAGAAAGCACGGATACGGATACGAGATACGGATATGGCGATATAGCAAAACCTAAAAAAGTAGGATACGGGTACGGCTAGGATACGTTTGTAAAAAATAAAAAATAAAAAAATTATTAGTAGTGAGTTACACATAAGCTCAAGAATATTGAGAAACAACAGTAACTTTATAATGCAAAATACTAATATTTAAGAATTAGGTATTAATTTAAGCTAGTAGCTAGTTTATTTTTTAAATTTTCAATAGGTATTTCAATATCAAGTCTAATATGTTGATATTATAATATCAAAACAATTCACAACTTGACCCTATGCTTTTTCCTTTTGCACTAGTCAAAAATATTCTATGCAAGTTTGTTTGCTTATTTATTTATTGATATTTAATTTTACTATTATTATATTATCTTATTAATCCTTACTTCTATGTAGTTATAAGGGACATGCATGATACAAAGAAGATATGTCAATTTGATGAATTCTATTACTTTAATTTACTATGTTATTTTTATAAAAAAAAACTAAGCAAAGTATTGTAAAAATATTCTATTTATCCTCACAATTATATTATATTATGATGTTATGCAAGAAATGATACAATTCTAATTTTGTAAAAGAAGTAATATGTGACTTGAAGCATTTGATACTTCAAAATTAATTAAGAAGTATCTAATAATATGTGACTTGGAGTCCGATACTTTAAAACAAAGTATCCGATACTTCAAAATTAATGAAAAATTAATTACGAAGTATCCGATACTTTTAATAAGTATCTAATACGTATCCATAAGTATCCGAGGAGTATCGGTATCCGATACGGATACGATACGGATACGTCTTCCTATTTGAAGTATCCGTGCTTCATAGGTGTTCATGAATCATTGAATCACTTTCCCTAAAACCTCCCAACATTAGACTGACCTTTATTACCAAAAGTCTCTTCACCATTACCTTGCAAAGTAACTCTAAAATCACGCACAACTTGATAACGACTATTCAAATCAATATTAACAAAGGCACAATCAAGGACCCACTGATCCTGAGCAGGCATAACAAAAATATCACTCCACTTAGGAATAACAGAAGCCCCACCAGGAGACCTATCACGAACAATAAAAAACAAAATATCATGTAAAAAAGGATTCTTCATAGCAGAAGGAGTCAACTGAGCACGACCCTTAAAATAAAATCCAATGGTTAAAGTACAACCACTACTCCTATCTTCCTGACCATTTCCAAGTTCATAATTAGTCAACAACAAAGAGTAACCACCCTTTGTAATGCTAGACTTAGTCATAATCTGACGAAGAATATTGCAACTCTTCGGAACACCCCTTGGCACACGATGACGATAAAACTGACGCCTACCATACGTCACACGACTCTTCTTCCAACTCCGGTGCGTGTAACCCATGTGACTGTTCCCGTTTCCGCACCTCCGATAACTCTGGTACCCAGCGCGACGAACATACGCCATATCGCCAAATAAAAAACTCCTCACTTACGTTGAAAAGGGCAAAAACCCTCTAGAACCCCCCTCTTTCTCAGGGACTTCACCTTCCGATCTACCCGCCGCAACCGGCACCTCAACTCTCGAACCTTCCCGGCCTCCACAAAGCGCTTCACGTGTATAAGACACACCAACTGATTTGTCAACCACTGATCTACGCAAAGCCAAATCAACGGCCGTAAATCCGACGGATAATCATCGCAAAAGTATAACTTCATAGCAAATTAAAAAACAATTAAACAAAGAAATAATTCCCACCAATAACACACTAGAATCAAGACACATCACACAGTACGAGACCACAAAGGGACCCACTGCCCCAGACTCATAAAACAAGCAAAGCATTTCAAATTAAACTTAAACAACACGTGGCACAACGACACCCACATAAAACAAGTGGGCCAAGCCCACATCTTGGCAAGGAATATCTTTCCAAAAAAGCAAAGATTCCTTCTTATCCAAAAGCAACTACCCAGAAACTTCCCCCCAACAAAAGTGGGACCCACCACCCACTACTTCATTTCCTTTTGCACTACAGTCCAAACCGTGTCCCGATAAGCCACAGGCTCAGCACGTAACATTATGGCGTGCTGAGCCAAAAGCCGGACCCCACCACTCGCTGAAATTACTGAAAGGGGCACGCTTTACGTCCCATCCGTGCCCCTTTTTTTGGGCCCAAAGGCCAAACGCAGATAGCTACCGTTGGCTCACGAAGGGTATTCTCGTCCAACGCGTTAGGGGTGGTGAATAACCCTGCCATTCCTCACAACTATAAATTGGCTCATGGCTCAAGCACGTCTAGTAAGAACTCTGAAAGCCAAACCACAACATGAGAACACCATTCGCCAAACTCCGAAGAACTCAACCAAATCGCCCCTCAACCTCAACAAACAACTTCCGAATCCAAGGAAAATCAATTTTCCTCACATACCCACACTGCCCAATCATCAACCTATTCGCCATAAACACACTCTGGACAATCCTAGAAAAATACAACCCAACATACGCCATTTCAGCATAAGAACACCACCAAAATGGAGAGCCACACCTGCACTGCCTTATACAGTGCGAAAACGCTTCAACATTCGCAACCAGTTCATATTTGACCGCACCGACCCCAACAACGAAACCTCCATCCATTGCAGAGAATATCACTTGAAAATGTTTTTAATTGGGGTTATTTTGTGACATAATCAGAAAGATCCATAACAACTAATCCTCTACGATCAAGATGCTGTCTACAACATCATAGACGACATCAAGTACTCGACAGTCCCTACCGAATTAATGAAGAATTTAGTAGGTTGCCAGAGAGACTTCCATGCATTTGTTAAATTTCAATCAAATCTCACTATTAGAGGAGGAATTCCTTGTATTATATTAACTAATAGCGATAGTAGTTGGTTAGATGCAATGTCTCCAAAAATGAGAGAATGATTTGATGTAAATGTAACCATTGTCATGATTAATGAAATTTTTTATTAATTTTATTTATGAAACCACTCAAACTTTTATTTATTTATTACATTTCCCTTATCATCAACTATTACATCTTGAGTCTCATTACTATTTTTTACACTCATTATTACATTTCTTAAAACATTAGAAAATTCTGAAGGATCCATAACAACTTATCCTCTACGATCAACTTCCTCTTTCCTAACTCTAACCTCTGAAATCGACGGTTCAGGATCAACATCACTAAATTCATCACCACCTCTGCGTACATCAATTTCTGACAAACTCAGATGACCTCTGTGTTCATGAATCACTGAACCACTTTCCCCAAAACCTCCCAATAATAAATCTCTTCGCCTCTCTAGTAAACCAACGGACTTAGTTCTTGTTAGAATCGGAATGGCTTTCGTTGGGGCACAATGCCAAACATCAACATTATCATTAGTATATTTTTTAGATAACACAACAATAGATGGGGCCCTCATCTAAAAATCTTCTGGCATATCACTAGTAGAATACTTCAAATACCCCTTCATTTTACAATATATAATCCCCCTTTTAATATTCGAATTTTCAAGTCTATACTTCACCATCCATGGCACTTGTTTGTCATTAATTGAACAATAACCATTCCCATAATAGACTAACTCGTATTGACAATCCACAGGGAAAAGAAACCATGCCTGTAAATTGTCATTACCATCTAACCTCTGATCATAAACATTTACTCTGACCAACCCATTGGCATTGGGTGCGCAAAGGGGGGAATATTTTATCAATATTTTATCAACCTTAATACTTTTTTGTTTGTATCTTAACCTCAACTGAGAAAATAAATTAGGCAAAGCAAGTTCAATACAACTGAAATCACTTGCTGAAACACCTTCAACAACACCAGTTTTTATATCGTCCACCTCCATTAACCTGAACATTACAAATAAAATTACATAAAAAATACAATTCTAAACAGTTTTAAAGTACATTTGACTCCTTAAAGTAATTTTGTATTCTTTTCCACTAACAGTAGCAGCCACTAAATATATGGCTCCCTTCTGGATACTTCCAACATTTCCCAACAGCGTATCTTTGTAGTCCGTCCAAACATCAATTGAGAAGAACTGGTCCACAACTTCTATTCTGTGACGAACGTACTCTGTCCTTGCCCCCAACGAGCTTGAATCTCATTTTCTTTAGCATCCGAAACCTATTGAACTGATCAGGATCAACAATCCACGTCTCAGGATTACCCTCGCCAACTCCAACAAATATCTTGTCAGGTATGGGGACGGAATCTGATGGACTATTATCACTTATGACGAAAAACAAGGGGTGATGGACCACAGCTTCCTCTTTGGCATCTTGTCCCTATTGAACATTCCCAATAAATTTTATACCCTTAACCACGATCTTGTCTGATTGATGGTCACATCTTTTATTACTTAACTCAATCCCATTTAACAACCGCGCTACACCTTTATTATCAAATTTAGCATCCTTTAATTGCTCGTCGTACAGCTGTAACTTCCTTACTCCTCTCTTATTTTTCTTAATATTTCGAGGAATATTCTGATCATACCATCTGCGAACATACGCTGTAACAACCCAGATTTTTAATTATTATGTAGAATTTATACTAATATTATTTAATCTCAGTTCGGAAAATATATAATTTATTATATATTATTATGCGTAATTTTGTAAAATAATATAATTATTAAAAGTTTAGGGGTCAAAATATAAATAATAATAATATAGATAATATAAATAATAATAATAATGGGTGTGGTTCTAAAATAAATAATTAATTTTCTGTTGGTATACGATAAAGTGTAATTTAATTAGAAATTAAATTATTTATATAATTATATTAAAATATTGGGTCAAAAGGTAATTATTTTAAATATCTATTAAAGATAAGAATGAATCTTTATAATTATTATCGAATTTGGTAGAAAGGGATGGCCCGGCCACATGTTGGCAAAGCAATGGTCTCACCTCCTTATAAATAGGAGGTGATTCGGCTGAAGGAAAAGAAAGGAAAGAGAAAAAAGAAAGAGGAAAAAGAAAGAAAGGAGAGTGAGAGGAAAGAAAGGAAGGAAGGAAGAAAAAATAATGGAAATCGAAAGGATTTTTGGTAGTGGAAAAGAGGAGTAAGGTATTAAAGTTAAGGTGAGTTATATTATACCTTGAGTCACCAAAATGTATTTTACGTATGTTTTAACTTGCCAAAATCTGTTTTATACAAGTTATGTTTTTAATAAAAGTTATGTTTTATAAAGGTTTTAGTTACGTGGTTTATCTTTTGAACCCTATTTGCTTAAAAGGAAACCCATGGATATGTTTGTTTATATTTTAAAGAAGATTTGGCTATGACCTTATATAAAATTATGTTTTGTAAGTACCACCACGGGAGTCCCATGCCTTTGGGGACTTAAATAACCATTGGCCTTTGTTTGACCACTTTGTGATTCTCTGTTTGTCATGGATCCATTGACCTCTGTTCTATGCGGACCAAAGTGCTGTGCGGAGCTAAGTGCTACACTATTGTGGGAGCCACCTCTAGAATCCGTACGAGCCACCTCTTGAATCCGTACCTCTGTTCTGACTGTCACTTCTGTGACCTCTGTTTTGTACCGTGGTTATGGTTATCTATTTATATATATATATATATATATCTGTATTTCAGTTTCTGCTACTTAAATGATTTCTACTACTCAAATGATTTGTTTATGTAAATGTTTTGGCTACATAACTATCCATGGTTATTTCGTGTCCCTTATACTCTTGGTATAATATTTCTTACCCTGCCATGTGCTTATAGTTTTTTTTCTAATTTTTAGGAAACATGCAATTCAGAAATAGCTTCTGGAAAGTCTTAGACGCGGGGCTACAGAATAGACACACACAACACTTTTATGATATTTTTATATGTAAATATCGGCCTTTTTTGTCAATATATTTTGTAATAAAAATAGAAGCTCCAATGATTATTTTGGTACCCTTACTCAAATATTTCTTCCGCTTGCGTTTATTAATTTGTTTATGAATTGGCCGTAGGTAACTTCAGTTACTGGCCATCACGATGCTTAACCCTTGGGTACGGGGAGCGGTCGTGACATATGCCACCTTAAAAGGTGCACGACCACGGTAATTGTGCTTATATCCACTGGCTGCCGGTGTCCTTGACCTCCGGTACCCAAGGGGGGTCCGATACTAGCTGCTTACCTCTGCTAACCCTTCTGTTCAGACACCTTAGTTTGATATATTTGCTCTCTGCTCCTCGTACGCCAAACAAACTTCGCTGGAGTTGACCGCCGGCTCTCTTTCCACAGTCCTATTTGCCACGTCAAAAAGCGATTTGTACACATTTGAGTGAACTGCCCGTAATTCTCGAGATACTCTTCTAAGGAGTACAACACTGTATACCAAAATAATCAACAAAAAAGAAAGACAAAAAAGGAGGGATGAAACAATGCACCAGAAAAATTCTTTACCACAATAGCTATTCCACTGCAAAAGGATATTCCTCTCCGATATCAAATATTTTCTAATACCAAAAATATAGCCAAAGTAGCCCGTGTGTAAGTACGAAGATGCCCCATTCAAAATAATTCAAACATCATCATTTTCCCGCCTTTGCTTTATGTTTATCACTCCAAAAATATCTACACTTGCCAACCACGCAAACCGCTGCAAGCATGACACGTGTATAGCACTATCTGGCAAGGGAATTAAAAGTACTCACACCACTCACACCCGGGCCCAGGTGTGGCCTCCTTTTAACCACATCCATACACGTGCCCAAAAGTACAGCAATGGACGGCCCATATCTGCTCCGGGGTGGGGGGCGCTGGTAATATTAATACAGCGCCCTTCCCAAGTCACACCACTCACACCATTCACACCATTCACACCAGTTTTTTACTAAATAGAGAGGCCTTGTACGGCTGGTGTGAGTGTACGATTCTCCATTACAAAATGCCTCGCCAACCCTCTTTTCGTTTTTATGCCAAGAATGTCTTCCTCACCTACCCACAATGCCCATGCCTAAAAGAACAACTCTTAGAACTCCTCCAATCCCTGCTCCAACTAGCCTGTTAGCCATACTACATGCTTGTCACAAAGGAGCTCCACGAAGATGGAAACTCCTACCTTCATGCCATGGTTCAATTCACAAATAAGATCCAAACTACCAACTCGAGATTTTTCGATTTCACCGGAACCAACGGCAGAATTTATCATCCAAATATAGAAAAACTCCACTCACCAACAGCAAATCGACAGCATATACAAAAAGGGGGCGAGTTCGTCGAATGGAGAGAATTCTCATCTAAGGGGAAAAGTCCTTCAAAGAACAGAGACGAACTCTGGCGGGGAATACTTGCGGAGGTGGAAACGGAGGAACAATTCTTTGCACTCTATAAAGAGAGATGTCCTTCTGATTATGTCACAAAATGCTCCCAATTAAAAACATTTTCGAGGGATCACTACAAACGAGAAAGGCCCCCATATACTAGCTCCTTTAATTCATTTCCTTTTTTAAATGAAGTAAAAAAATGGGCAGAAAATAATATTTTGTTGTAATTCACAATTTTGTAAAATACGAACTATGTCAAAATTGTTGTTTCTCTATTTACAGTGAAGACGACAACATTAGATTAAGGATCCACAGAAATAATATACACGATTTATATACTGACAAAGAACTCTCATCCTCCTCTGATAATAGGATCCAGAATAGCGGCCCATCCGCCCAATCTCCCTCTACCTCGAAGGACCATCAAGGACAGGAAAACCGCCTGGCCCAGAAGTCTTGGACGACACAATTACTTCTCCAGCAGAGTAAGCTTCAAGGACTATGATCAAGACGCCATCTACAATGTCATAGACGACATCAAATACTCGACAGTCCCTACCGAATTAATGAAGAATTTAGTAGGTTGCCAGAGAGACTTCCATGTATTGGTTAAATTTCAACCAGATCTCACTATTAGAGGAGGAATTCCTTGTATTATATTAACTAATGGTGATAGTAGTTGGTTAGATGTAATGTCTCCAAAAATGAGAGAATGGTTTGATGTAAATGTAACCACTGTCGTGATTAATGAAAAATTTTATTAATTTTATTTATGAAACCACTCAAACTTTTATTTACTTACTTTCGTCACTCTGGTGCTGTTGGTGGGCTTCCTACTAGTTCTCACCCTGGTACGATTCTTGTGTATGTGCGAACCTATGCACAACGGACGAATGGATGGTGGCCTTGTGTTTCTTTTATTTGTATTTTTATTGTTTTCTTGCTCTTATTGAGCTATGTGTTGTACGAACATTGTAAGAGACATTCTTGTAAGTCGAAGTTGTTTCATTAATAAAGTGGTTCATTTATAAATACAAATTATACATTTTCTTCTGCCCAGTCTACAAATCTACCATCTTGATTTATGTCATAGTGGTAGCTTTGGTCCTGATTACATAATACTATTGTGGGTATTCCACCTTTGATTTTAGTTTTTGTTCTATGTTTTTCATTTACAGTGACGTCTGATTGGGATCCTAGCAGTTCTTTTTTACATGGTAGGAACTTGAAGGGTATGTTGTCTATGACATTGAAGAGTGCGTCCTTGTCATATGTTGAGAAGTTGACTCCTCTGTTGTAGTAGTTGTGTCTTCCAAGTGATCTTGCCCATTGTGTTTTGCCAGTTCTTGATGGGCCTTCTATAATGCTGGAGGTGGGTCTGTCTGGTCTAGATTCTGGTTCTTGAAATCGATTGAGTCAGGAATTGGGTTGAGTTCTCTATTGGCCTCTATAATGTCCTCAAGTTCGTCTTCTGCGACTTGTTGAGACCATTTGAGGTCTTGTAGTGTAACATTTGGGAATAGTAGAGAGATGGATTCGAAGCTTACCATGAATTGGTTTTCGTTTGCCCAGGTTTTCAGTTGTGGTGGTACGTTTGGGAAGTGTGTGTATTTTGGTATGTATATTGGTGGTGGTTCTGGCCATGTTGCTCTTGCTGCGTACTCGAGGTTGCGTAGTTGGGTGAAGTAGACGTAAGGCTGTTCTATTTTGATTCTCTGGAGGAATTCTTGCTAGTTTGTGGATTCTTGCAAGATTTTGGTCCAGATTTGGTCTCTTGTTTTTTTGGGTGAGGTTTGGTTGGCTTTGAATTCGCCTTTTTCGGCGAAGTTGTGTTCTTTGCGGATGTAGTCGTATACGGCTGCGTCTTTTCTTGGTACTTGGATGTTTGGATGGTATTCTCCGCAGCGTATGGATGTTTCGTTGTTAGGGTCGGTGAAGTCGAAAATGAATTGGTTGCGAATGTTGAAGCGTTTTTCGCACTGAATAAGGCAGTGCAGGTGCTTCTCTCTATCTTGGTGGTGTTCTTGAGCGGCTATGGCGTATGTTGGGTTGTATTTTTCCAGGATGTTCCAGAGGGTGTTTATTGGGAATAGGTTGATTATTGGGCAGTGGGGGTATGCAAGGAAAACGGATTTTCCTCGTATTCTGAAGTTGTTGGGTGTGGAGGATGATGGGCGACTGGCTTGTGCTCTTTGGAGTCTGGCGAATGGAGTTCTCATGTTTGTGTTTGGCTTACAGAGCTCTTACAAGGCGTGCTTGGGCCATGAGCCAATTTATAGTTTGGAGGAATGGCAGGGTTATTCACCACCCCTAATGCGTTGGACGAGAATACCCCCAGTGAGCCAACAGTGGCTGTCTGTGTTTGGCCTTAGGGCCAAAAAAGGGGGGCACGGATGGGACGTAAAGCGTGCCCCTTTCGGTAATTTCGCGGGTGACGATTTTTGCTCGCCAAAGTGAGAAACTTGCCTTCTTTTTTCTTTTAATGCCATCAAATCGGTATTTAAATCTTGTATCTTTATGAGGAAAACTTTGATATTTTGCATGACTAGGTGCATTTTGACTGTTTTGCTACATAAACGATACTATACATAAGTTGGCCTGATAGTCTCTCATGGACTTTAAAGATATTTGTTGTCTGAATAATTTTGTAAGTTGTAAGCAAATGCTTTGCCTTATTTCACGTGTTACGTTTATTTAAGTTTTTTCCCCCATTATGGACATGCTTATATTATTTTTCTTCTTTGTGGCGTTCACTTGTGACAAATTTGTGAGGTTTAAATTCCAACAAATACTCTTCATACATAGAGGTATGAATCTCCTTAATTTGAGGCCTTTGCTAGAGTCGAGTGGAGAAAAAGAATTTATATAGCCAACCCCATTTGATGTGACTTAAGGCTTGGTTTAGTTTGGTTTGGTTACTTTTCATACATGCTTAATGTTTTTTTATTTGTTGCTTTTTAATCAAGATATCATGCCTCTTAAGGATCCTTATTGGCCCTTCTTGCATTTTCAGTACTCCTTCCAATTTTTGAGAGATCTTTTGCAGGTGTAGCTGTACATATTATTTTTATCTGAACCATGTGGTGCTTGTACTTTTGCAGCTGTCCTCATGATTTTTGATGTTTTGTGTGGAAAACACAATATGAGCTTGCTAAGTCTGCATTTCTTGGCAATGGGAGGTTTAAATGATTTAATGGAAGTTATTGAAGATGATTGCTTTATATTTGTTTCTCCTCTAGCATTTCAGTCTTCCAATTTGGACGCTCCAATTTGTGCTTTCTGCTTAGATCTGTTCAACTATAAAGTTTGACCACTTATTAATTCTTCTGCTATGATAAATATCAAGTTAAAAATGGCACAGTTCAATAGATTATTTAAGTTTACTCATAGATGAATTCTTATTAGATTGGGAAGATGAAATGATTATCATATCCCTCTTCATGCATGCTTTTGCATAATTCCGATCATGGCTCCTGTATTGGGAATGTTAGGGGACGGCGTATATTGTTGTAAAAGTGTAAGAGTGGATTAGCCCTTAACATAAGGTGTCTGAGGATCCAAATGACTTTGGAGATATGGTTTTATTGGTCGGATGAAGATACCTAATATTTGGTTTACTCCTGCACATCTACTTTGAAACCAAAGATCGACGCTTCAATCACAGATTCTACTAGCAATTTCTTTCTTTGTTTTAATATATATATTTTTTACCTTTTTTTAAGCAAATAAACTGCCTATGCTTATGCAGGTGAAGAGGTTCCAGCTGAGACTGAACCAAAGTTCAACCCATTTACTGGAGCAGGGAGACGCTTAGATGGGAAACCCTTTAAGTACGAGCCTCCACCTGTATCTTCTTCTTCTGGGTCCAAAGATAAGTGACCTGATGTTACCAGTGGTGGTGGGCAGCCTTCTACCGGGTCTAGTTCACAAGGTACCACTCATCAGACTCAAGGGAAGCTCGTGTTTGGCTCAAATGTAAACCGCACCAAAGAGCCCCAAAAGGTACACCCATTTCATCTAAATAAACTGCTTTTGGTTAAGCTGATTTTAGGAAAAGTCAACTGCACCCAAAAAAATTACCAGAAACTTACTCAGAATTTGAAATCTGAGGTGTACATTTAAAGTTCTTGTTGTGGGGCCACACCCACATCTTGAATGAATCTCGGTCGTAGATTTTAAATTCTAGGTGCTTTTCTGGGTCTTTTTTTTTCTGGGTATTGCAGTATTGCTGCCGATGTTAATGTTAGAAAAAAGCTATTCACTAATATAATTAATTTAATAAAATGATTAAGAGATTTACGATAAATAAAATATGAAAGTAAATAAATTCATAGAGAGTAAGAAAAGTTGGCCTGTGAGATTGAGAAGCGTGTAGTCACTGCCCTAAAGCCGTTTTTCCTCCCCACGTGAAGGTACAACCGGAGTGCAATGGCTCCAAGGTACAACCCAAGCACTCATAGCCTTCCTCGTCCGGTGCTCACGTCCACCAGGAGGATATGAACGAGTCACGAACCATAGTTGCCCAAAAATATCAATATAAAATATACAACAATATAGACAACTCTCTCTAGAAACACTTATATTTGAAATCACTTTTTTCTTTTTTATGATCATCTCTTCTTTCCACCATTTCTCTACAAAACCTCATTTTTTTTCCTCTCTACCCAACTCAAATAGGTATACATATATATATAAGAATTAAAACTATATTAATATATGTATTAAACATGACATAAGTACTATAATAATAACTAATAAAACTCAAGTAACCGAAATGTTTAAAACTAATAAAAATGTTAATAACGGTCAAATAAATTAAATAGAAATAATCAATTTATTTTTATTAAAATTCCAACATTCCCCCACTTTTAATAAAAATAAAATTTTTAATACTACCATAATGTTTATAATATATCCCCACAATTTAAAACTTTATATTCAAAACAATATAAATATATATAAGGGCAACTACATACTGCGCAATAGGTGTGGGAGCCTTCCGGACTTGAACCACACTTAGTGTTGACAATTTTCATCTGAAGGATCATAGTGAAATATATCTTGAACTAGACCCTTTGAGCTAGAGTTCAACTTGTCACACACACAGCATTGGTATTGGACATCAGTTCGTGGGTTAGTGCTCTTAAAGGCCATGCACTAGATCTTGATTCTCATGGGGTTACGAGAGACTAGCCCAAGTCTCCAAGTCGCAGCCTCACGACAACTCCCACTTAGTAGAACCCTCCAAAGGTACAGTGACGGAATGCACCTTGCAGGAGATTGCCTGCCTTGGATTCATTCATGGTAAAACCCTTCCTAACCAGTCACTTCTTCAGCACTACTGCCTTAGGGATGTGCAGGAGATCAACCTTGATATGGTGTCTCCTAAAAAATGAGTGTTGGAAACAAGTCACGCTATATGGATTGTTTTTACCCATTGAACTTCCTTCATGAGATCTCCAATCACAGAAGATGGGTTACCTCCCTAGGTGACTTACTAACGGGCTTACACTCATCCTCCTCGACAAATAATAGATCTAGCCTCAACGCTAGTCCAGAGGTAAAATTCTTCCTCTGGCTTCTCAAGCCTAACTGTTGATCAACAATGTATTTCTTCATCTCATGGCGTATATAATTATTAAGCCTTTTCCATTGCGGCCCACATCTGTTTATCTTTACACACCTGTAAAATTTTCGAACACACTTCTCCAATAAACAAAATTAGTATACCCTCTCATGATAAATATGATTTTAAAATATCACATTTTCTTTTGATTCAGTAATCACCTCAAATATCAATTACTCAACATGTCAAATGTTCTTCAGGCATATATCCCACTGATACCTTATATAATGATCATGCCATTTGATTGTGACAAAGTTAATGTATCTCAACCTATGAGGTTTTGATAATTCAGCAGGAACCTGCAAAAGAGCCTAAACAAGAGGAGCCTTCGAAGAAAGATGAACCTAAGTTCCAGCCTTTTACGGGGAAGAAGTACTCGCTGAAGGGTTGATTGGAATGACTTGCCTCTAAATTATGTTGTTTGTTGCTGGGGCTTGTTTTAAGGAAACAAGGGATTACAAGGATCATATTGAGCTGAGATGTTGTACTATCAAAAAATGGAACAGTGGGTTCTTGTTTCAACTTGGAGAAAAGAAGTTTTAAGATATACATTTTGTTTATAATGGGCTTGCAATTGGCCGATACTACCAGTTTTTCACAGGTTTGTGCCTAATGCTCTGCCCTAACATTATGCATTGCTGTTACCAAAATGTGCATCTTAAATAGACATTACTGAGATCTCTCTCTCTATGATTATCGTTTCTAGTGCTCTTCATTTGGGGAATGTGGGCATCTATTAGCTACTCCATAGGTATGGTGAGCTCATTTTTCTTTTATCTTCTCCCTTTTACCTATTGATAAATTTCAAGTATATAATTAGGGAGAGTAGAAGCTGCTTGACTTTTTTGATTTGTCATCAAAGAAAATCTCAGACAACTCAACAAGTGCCTCACTATTTTTTCTTTAAAACGGAAAAAAAGAAAAAGCAAACTTCTGGAAAGTGGGAGGACAACTTGGTTGTTTCGGTACTTCTACAAGTCTTTGCATGTTGAGTAATGCCTAAGTTGCACCATTATGGTCTAACCCAAATTGAGAAGGGTTGCCACTAAGTAAGTGTCAGGTTCGTTTGAAAATTGATTTTTTTTTTAAGTAATTTTTTTAAATTTTTACAAAAAAAAAAAAATAAGTGTAAAAAATAATGAGAACGATTTAATAATTTATACTGATTTTTTAACTAAAAACTATTCATTCCAAATAAGGCCTTAGTTCCAATTTTGAGCTCTGAGCTATGTACGAGGTGAGCTTGAAACCTTTGATTTTGTGAATTATGAACATGTCGTGAAGGTATGAAGAGAGTAAGAATAAAATTGATCTGCCTCCTCTAACACACTCATTGATTATTATTTTTAAAGGAGAGAACTTTGTCAATGGACTTGAATGCAAAATAAGAAAAGAACAAGGAGGTATGTTCGAATAAAGCTCAAAATGGGAGGTTCATAATTAGGATTGTGCAAAATATCGTCCAATTTGTTAAAATTGCATTGATCCGTATCAATTTGCACCGCTCTATCCGCTAATTGCGGTTTAAACTTTAAAATTTATAATTGTTCTACTTCACTATAGTTAATACATATATAATTTTTAACTTGTAATGAAATATCAAAACAAAAATAAGGAGGCTTTTCCCTATCTAAGCCTCAATACTAAACTATTTCCCAAAATAAGCTTAGTTTGGCGGAATTTCCCAAAATAAGCTTAAGCGTGTTTACAAAACACGCTTTCAGCGTTTTCCTGCCCTAGGTCGTGAAAATAAATAAAACCATCAAAGCGTGGTTACAAACCACGCTTTTGATTAATAAGACGTGGTTACAAACCACGCTTTCACTAATTACCCATCAATTAAAAAAATAATTATATCACCTGAAAACGTGGTTATGAAACACGCTTTTAATTCAATTTCTTTTCCATATAAAGCGTGTTTAGGAACCACGCTTTTACCTGTTAAAGAAAGCGTGGATGATAGCCACCCCCGTCATTTCCAACCACGCTTTTCTCACTCTCACTCTCTCTGTGCGCTCACTCTCTCTCTCCTTCTGTGGGTTCTCTCTGCTCTCACTCTCTCTCTGCGCTCACTCTCTCTCTTTCTGGCCGTGGGTTCTCTGCTCTCTCTCTATCTCTGTCTGTGGGTCGCTCACTGCTCTCTCTCGCAGGTATGACTGTCTGTCTCTCTCTCTCTCACAGTTTGAATTTGATGTGTTTATTGTGTTTGTGAAAATGTGAATTTGGGTACAATGTGGATAGAATAGGGTTTGTGAATGTGAAAATGTTGTGAATTGAAATTGATATCAATGTGGGTAGAATAGGCTTTGTGAATTAAAATTGTGGTTTTGAATTGGTAAAATCTTGTGGTTTTGACTTGTGAAAATGCTCAATTGAATGTGAAATCAGAAATTAGGGTTAGGGTTTTGAATTGTGAAATCAGAAATTAGGGTTAGGGTTTCAGAAATTAGGGTTTTGAATTGTGAAAATGTTCTAACCCAAAGTTTTTGTTTGAATTTGTCTGACAATTCTAGGGTTAGGGTTTCATATCCGTATCTATAGGCAATTGATTCAAAGTGATGTCTAATAGTAGCTCCTGTGTATTGAGAACAATATTCCCACACATTTTGTTTCTCTTCCACAAACTTATGAGAGTATCATTCAAACATTTTTCCACCAAGAAAGCGCTGATATTATTTGCAGCAAAAAACATTGGCAGTTTATTTGATTTCTTTTACATTAACCATGATGTATTCAAACTAATACATGGAGTCTGTTAGTTAAATCTAAATGGATTTATGCAACTGTGTTGGATTGGTTTAAGGTTAGGCATGGTGGTAGGCTTTGCGGGCTTTGATTGAAAGGAAGAGGGAAGTGAGAATGGTGGTTGGGAAGTGGCTTGGGGGTTGCTGCGTTACATGAGAGAGAGAGAGAGAGAGAGAGAGAGAGAGTGATTTGTGTTTGTATTTAAAGAGGATGAACAAAACAAGGTGAGATGTGGGAGTTGTACTTGGAAGGGGGTTGGCACGATGACAACTCCCGTCAAAGAAAGACAGATTGTTTTCTTGTAGTGGAAACAGTGGAATGGGTTGGTTTGGAAAATGATTTATTTTGCGACTTTTTGGATTGTGGTTAATATATGAGATGAAAGTACCTAAATTTTTTTGTGAAGAATGCTTTAAAATATAGAAATAAAAATAAAATTTTAACTTTTTGTTGTGACTCTTTTTATTTATTTATTTATTTAGGCTAAAATTTATTATTTCTTACCGATCTTAACATAACAAAAATCCTATTAGAAAGGAGAAATAACAAATCAGTCATACTGTTGAAAAACAATTACAGTTTCATAGTAAATTTTATAAATTATAATAATTAAAGTCATAAACTTTTTCAAAAATCTGTATTTATTTTGAGAAAGTACCACTTATTTTTAACTTCCTTTATTAAGTTTAGAAAAAAAATTATAAATTAATGATAAAATTTAAAAACTTTAATAATACATGCATCAGTTTCGAGATGACAGAAACATTGTCAACACTCCTACATGTATCAGTCATTTATTGGAACTGTATTACCACTTTGTAAAAACCGCATTACCTCTTAGTGCTTAACAGTTTGGAGAATTGATTATTACATAATGCACACATGAAGTGTAACATCCTAGGTTCTTCCATTTACAATACATGCATACCATTTATTTTAATGTTGAATGCTTAGAGACAAATTGCTATATAGTTATATGAAGTGTTTGAAAATATGTTGATAACCATTTAACATGATTTAGAAATGTTGTTTCTTGAATAGGATGCACTTATATGCTTTCTTATGAAATGCCTCTTAACTATGAATTGTCTATATGCCTCTTTGATATGAAGTGAGAAAAACTTAAGCCATGAAAGAAAAACTATCATTTTGAATATGATACGCTAAAAGCTGTTTCATTTTCTCAATTAAGGTGCTTAATTGTTTTGGTCTAATGTGCTTGACATTTTTATGTATTGTGTGAAAAACTTAACCAAGATTAGTTGTAAGTGTGATTGTTATGCTTAATCTAAATTAATTAATCCTAATCATAACTAATTAGGCTAATTGAGATTAAAGATTAAACTTAACTTAAACCCCAAGGGGTTGGCTTCGTGGCAATGCCTTGGTTCTTGGAGGTGTGCTCCCTCCAAGATTCAAGGAGCAAAACCTAATAATTCCTTGGGGGCCATTGGACAGGGGGGAAACCCTTGAATTAACCGTGGTGCACTTGTCGAAAACTCCTTACCGAGGGCCTATGCACCCTGGGGATTAATCAGGCCTTGATCGAAACCCCCCAATGCCAATCAAAAAAAAAAGAAAAAAGAAAAAAGAAGATTAAGCCTAACTTAATTAGTGTTAATATTGATTAACTAAACTAATTATATGATTAGTTGGTTAGAGGCAAGCACACACCTCACTTAGGAGTGTGCCACCTCCAACTGGGAGGATAGGCACATAAGAGAGAGAGAGAGAGAGAGAGATATCTGAATTTTGTTGGAAAAGAGAGAAGAGAAGGGAGAAGAAGGAAGGGGGAATATTTGATTTCTTGATCTAGGCTTTTTCTAACTTGATTTAATTTCAAGTACATTTGTACATAAATTACATCTTATGTAAGAATCTTATATAATATGTAATATATGAGTATCCATAACATGTCCTATCCAACTTTTAGATACATATCCCAATATCTTAAGATTTAGATTTATGATGGTCTCACGCTTGGACATGAACTAGCACTCGCACTAGCAGTTGCACCTGATACTCGTATGTGAGTTCATGTAACATAGACTATAATAAACATTCTCACCCTCTTACCAATTTTTGAAAAAACCACCAAATATGGTTTCCAAGATAGTTAATGAAATTAATAGAAATACTGGTTTTATTGCCACATAATATTTCAAGTTATGACAATCCCTCCATACAGGAAATAGATAATTTCAACAACATATCGTTTTGATAATATTTTTGTAATTATTATACAAAGTATAGTTGTTAATTTGCATCATAGTCCATTGTGGTTTACTTTTTATTAGATTGTGATCAAAAGGCTACTACTACATTAAATATTAAAAAAAAAATATTTGGAGAAACAATTTTATAGAGTTTGTTAGTATTTTGAAAAATCTTATCCATCTATATACATTTTGTGTCCAGTTCTATAACCATTTTTGTGTTCTTAAAGTTATTCCAAATCTTAAGTTATTGCTGTTATGTGATTCAAAATTTCTTTTTGTTTCAAATTCAAGAAACATTTTTGTATAGGACATCTGTACACGTGTATGAATTAAAAAATGATCATATGAACAAACCATATCCAACCTCAAAAAGTTATTTTTATGTTTTCAATTCATATACAACTGCAAAATGTTGTTAGTCAAACAGAAAAGTTCTAGAACTATTTTGTATGTCTTAAAAACAACACAAATTGCCTAAATTTGATCTGGTCTTCAAAGTTTCTTATGTACTTTGGTAGTTGGTACAAGGTTGAAGCACTTAGACAACAATTTGCATGAGTTTATTTTTTAAGAAAAGAAATGTTGCGCTGTCGCATAGAGTGATTTAATCATATACAAAAATTACCATATTTTAAAATTAATTAGGGCTTTTTTTAAATTAATAAAATTAAATTAATGGTAGTGCTTGGATGGCTCCACTCGTTTGATGCATTTTAAGCATTTTAATAAATTAATATTATTATAAGGATGCTTAATCCAATGGGGATGGCTATTATCCATCAAATTGACTAATATTTTGGAGGTGTTCAAATTTGCCACACCACCTTGTTAACATCCAAAATTACACACATAACGTGAATTTTCTCTATGTTACTATTTGAGATAATGTACGCTTTAGTAATTTTTTTTATATAAAAAATATTTTAGGGCAAATTAAAAAAAA
Organism: Camellia sinensis; assembly: GCF_055761805.1. NCBI lineage: Eukaryota > Viridiplantae > Streptophyta > Magnoliopsida > Ericales > Theaceae > Camellia > Camellia sinensis. Next base: position 22,309,741 of record NC_138962.1, on the reverse strand, counting down.
AATGGGGTTTCGCGCAGCTTTTAAATTAAACCCTAGAATTTTAATTTTATCAATTTAAACCTTAAACTTTTTATTCCATATCAATGTTAACCATCTATTCATCTCTATGAACTTATTTAACCAGGAAAAAAAAAATTTTAATGCACACGTGGCATATCTTTTCCCTTTCCTCCATCATCCACCATCATCCCGTTCCTCAAATTCAATCACAACCATGTCCTTGATCCACTGCTCTCGCATCGTCAATGATGTCCAAAGAATGCGAACTCACCATTACCTACTCGATGCCGTAGCTCAAATCCTTGACTAATCAACAACTCCCCCTCAAAACCCCCTTCAAATCAAAGCGAAAATGAAGTAATAGAGGGAAATCCAGAAAGTTAGATAGTTATTTTGGTACTCCTCTGTGCCAGGAACTATTTGATTTCTGGGTTAGTTACTTCTAGAATTTTAGCTTGTATAGTAAACTTTAGTTGATCCACATACATACTCAAATTTTATGAATGGTAAAGAATGCATTTTTTAAAAAATTCTCTATTTAGGGAGAATTTAATTTTGTACTGAGCTGAAAACTTTTCACTTGAATGTGCTTCTCTGGGTTAGTTACTTCTAGAATTTTAGCTTGTATAGTAAACTTTAGTTGATCCACATACATACTCAATTTTTATAAATGGTCAAGAATGCATTTTTTAAAAAATTCTCTATTTAGGGAGAGTTTAATTTTTTCTACTGAGCTGAAAACTTTTTACTTGAATGTGCTTTTCTGGGTTAGTTACTTCTAGAATTTTAGCTTGTATAGTAAACTTTAGTTGATCCATATACATAGTCAAATTTTATGAATGGTAAAGAATGCATTTTTTTTTAAAATTCTCTATTTAGGGAGAGTTTAGTTTTCTACTGAGCTGAAATTTTTTTACTTGAATGTTCTTATCTTGGTTAGTTACTTCTAAAATTTTAGCTTCTATAGTAAACTTTAGTTGATCCACATACATACTCAAATTTTATGAATGCTAAAGAATGCATTTTAAAAAAAATTCTCTATTTAGGGAGAGTTTAATTTTCTACTAAGCTGAAAACTTTTTACTTGATGATTATTCCCAAGTTTCCATGTGAAGAGAAATAGACTATCTAGATGAGTAGTCTTAAATGAAAGAAACTTTGCAAAAGTTATTTTTTGAGTGAAGTATTTTTACCAAAAGAAATGGAACCAGGTTTTCCAATTGTAACAGTGCATTTAGAGGGTGGCGATGGGTTGTGGGGCAAAGGGGAGGGGAGGATGATTGTAGAGGTAGCGTAGGTTTTGATGGCGTTAGGCTGTAGCAAAAACAGGCGGGATTAAATGGCGAAAGAGATGGGGAAGGATAGCGAGTTTATCCACTGTGTGAGCTACATGGTAATGTTTAAATGGATGGTTAGGATAGTTTGTGATCTAGTATGGTCAAGTTTAAAATTGGTTTTACAAGAAGTTAAAAGAGTAAATAATATATTGCCACATGTATTTAAAAAAAAAAAGTAAATTGTTAAGCAAAGTAATTGAGATGGACATGAGTGTAGGTTGTGACACAGAATATTTTAAAGGAGTACTTATGTGTAGGTCCTATTAAGTGGACTTATTGTCTAATAGGTCCTACAGGAAAAAAAATTCATTAAAAAACGTCACTAATTTTAAGTTTTAGTAACAATTTATGAAAATTATGACAAAAAAAAGTCACTAATTGTCAATTTTTAGCAACGTATGTAAAAAATTATCACAAAAAAAATATTTTTAGCAACAATTTTATGAAGATTTATTTTCAATAGGTCTTGATGTGAATTAAGTCCAACTATTAGGACCTATTGGTAGTTTATCCTATTTTAAACATATAGCGATCCCGGTTGTCCCTTAACTATTCTGTTGTATTCCGGACTCGGTTCCGTGAAGTTGGTAGTGGTATCTATCTTGTTGTCGTCCTTTAATTCCACTTGATTGAGTTTTAGGATGTTTTGGGGAGAGATGTTACAGGTGGGTTAAGGCTTGGTCTCTATCCTTGTTGCCCAGGTTTTAGGTGTTACGCTCGAGCGGGTCATTCTGCGCTCGAGCGGAGTTTGGTTTCTAGTTTAGCGCTCGAGCGGGTGTTCTGGCGCTCGAGCGGGGATTGCACACCTCCAGTATTTCGAGTTTCTGCAAAACTTCTGCAGATGTGATTTCTGCGCTCGAGCGGGTTTCTTTACGCTCGAGCGGTGGCGCTCGAGCGGGTTTGTTGGCGCTCGAGCGGGTAGTACTTTCTGGGTATAAGTTCTGGGAGGTGGAAATCTGCGCTCGAGCGGACTGGTTTTGGCGCTTGAGCGGAAGTGCTTTATTCTTGTGTCTTGGTGCTCGAGCGGGACTTATTGCGCTCGAGCGTGTCCAGATTTTTGTTCTTGGCGCTCGAGCGTCGTGTTCTCCGCTCGAGTGGGTCATACGTATATGAGTTATCCGCTGGGTGATTTCAAATCACCTTTTGCTTTTCTTTCTCTCTCTTACTTTTTCTAAAAACCATTTTTGAGAGCCTCTCTCTCTAGATACTCCATTCTCTCTAGGGTTTGATCTAGTTAAAGTGTCCTCCTTCTCTTCGGCCTTTGTAAAAGTTGTGTTGATCGTCGAGGGCGTCGTTTTGATCTGAAAATCTCGGTCTTTGGAGCACGTTCGTTTTGGGTGTCTTCTCCATCCGAGCTCTAACTTCGAGGTAGGGATAACCTACTCCTTACTATGAGCTTTGTCTTTAAATTTTAGTATTTTGAGATGTTGGGAAAGGTTTGGTAATTTTGTAAAAGTTTGGGGCCTTTGTGTAAATTTTACAAAAGTTGGGGTTTTTATTTATATAAGACCTAAATGCATGTTTAGCATGGGAAAGTGGAATTAATGTTGAAACATTAATGAAAATGGAACCTAAGGGTTGTAATGTAAATTATGGAAAATGCCCTAATTACATTGGTTAATTAATTTGCATAATTAATTATGAGAAATGAGGAATTGATTTGGGAAGTCATGGGACAAAAGGGTGTAGTTGGATTATTTATCACTCACCTAGTTGGAATGTTGATTTTATATCCATTGTTGTATTTATTTTCTGTATAGAAATAACTGCTTTGGGCTATCGGTGGAGGATAGTCGTGGTTGTTGTAGACAATGTATGATGATTAGGCAAACTGAAACTAATCACTGGAATGTGTCATTGAGATTGACGATTGAAAGAATACATTAAATTTATGTATTGTGTGATAATGTGTATAATTGTTGTTTATATGCATTGTGTTGTGTTGGAGGAGATAGGGGATGTACTCCGCGGTTTAGGGAAAGATAGGGGATGGACCTGTAAACCGGATGTTGTTGGGAGGAGATAGGGGATGGACTCCGTAGATAGAGCTCATATGCTTATCTAATAATGTGTTGATAGAGCTCATATGCTTGTCATTGGAAGTGTGATAGTGCTCATATGCATATCTATGGAAGTGATGATATAGCTTGTATACTTATCTGTTAGTGTGTGATATAGCTAGTATGCTTATCTGTTATGTAATGGGAAGTGCTTGATATGGGTTACTGTCTCATATGAGTTGTTTGGCCAGGTTCTGAGCCATGGTTATAAATTGAGAATTGAAAAGAATTGGAAAATGGATTGTAATATGGACTTGTATGTCATGAAACCGTAAAGTGTGATAAAGGAAAGTATCTGTGTTGGCCATCTATCAACTGCTAATCTTTTAGTCATTGTTCATATTTGGTTTAGTATATTTCTACTGGGCTGTGGCTCACCCTATATGGGAATATCATTTTCAGGTACAGGTAGCATGCCACCTCTAAGGACGTAGCTTGGGAGGCTAGAGGCAGGCGGACTTTTTGTAGTTTTATTTCTTTGATGTATTACATGTATATTCAAGCCAAGGGCTTAATGTGTAAATGAGTTAGCACTCTTTTGTTGTAACCAAGTGTTAACTTGGAAAGTTGTAAGCCTCTAGGGCATTTGCTTTTATTGTTAACATGTAATACTTTTGTAAGGAACTACTCTGATGAATAGAAGAATGTTTATCTTTATTACCAATGCATGTCTATATTGATGGGTTTAATGTGTTATTTTGAGGGCGTTACAAAACATGTTTATGTTCATTTGTTGGCAAAAATGAAAATAAAAATATATTTAGTATACACTGTAATGTAAAAATTTCATGCCACTAATAAATGTATTTTTACGAACCAAATAATTTCGTGCTAAATGGTATACCTTTTTAAAAATAAAATTTTGGTCTTGACAAGATAGTAATTCATTACCACATGTCTAATTTCATCCTTAAATAGTAGAGACAATTGGTGAAAAGTTTATTTGAAAGGGGTATAAAGTATTAGATCCAAGGTAAAATCTTGTTTGGTAATAAGGACAAGGTGAAAATTGTTGACGATGTTGACAAAGTTGCTGGAAATGTCGCCGGTGGCCTGCGGTGGCAAGTGGTGATGGTGAGGTAGAGAAATGTATTATATTCAACAAATATGGTGTTAAATGAGTTGCATTTATCATATTTTAACACATAGTTAGTTTGGTGAATTTTAAGAGATAGGTTGATTTCAACCGGTAAGTTGCAATAGACAGTTGTTTTTTTGGATAAATTGTGTCTGTTTGGTGACATAGATTAGGGCTTTGATTTAATAACTTAAAAGATTCAGAAATTAACATGGTTTGAAGCTCCTAAAAACTATTGATGTATTTCCAATTCACATTCATTCTCATTATTATTATTATTTTGTGTGGCTATTTTTAACAAATTCTAGATTTATATGATAGAATTAATATTTGTGTAGGTTGCCGCTTTTAATAAATTTTTGACTCGATAACCTGTTATCTTTTGCTTGATTTCTTAATCGTGCTCCTTATCACATGCAATAAAGTTTTATACTGTTTTAGTATGAAGTGGCCAGTGGGTTTCACATAAATTAAGTTTGTTTTATCACACACCATAGATTTGTCATTGTATTTGTATCATAGAATAGCATAATACACTTTTAATAATTCTAATTTTTTTCATAAAAAATTATAATTCCCTTGTAAAATTTATCCAAAATTAATAGAAGAGCTTCAGAACAAAAAGTTAGCTGAATTATGACATAACGTGATTAGTTATAACATATTGTGATGTCAATTATGACATTATTTTGATTATGATGTAAGAGTTGTTTACTTATGCTTGCTTTTCTATTCGATTATAATTCAAATTTTATTTTTAATTACGACTCCCACAAAAAATTATGTCATTTATAATGATGAAATTTACAAATGACATAACTTGCACATGTTACACAATCTTTAATATTTGGTACATTATTGATGTGATCTTAAAATTGTACATGGTACATGAAGCATATATCAATAATGATCAAGGAAGCAATAATGGACATAGAGTAGAGTAAGAGGGGCAATTGTCCTAGTCATAAGATTTCAAAAAACTCTTTATTTATTTTTTATATTATTTTTTTCCTTCTTATGTTAGTAGAAAATAATCTTGTAGTTCATTATTTAAAAAAAAAATTATTTATATACATGTCTACCTCATGAAGATTAGAAAACATTTCGCAGTCATGTTGATATGTGTGTTAAACTCATACTATCCAACCACAACCACTTTGGCCATAAGAAAGCATCTACTTGTGGCAAGATGTCTCAACTAACCTAAATGGAAAAGTTAGGGTAACAGAAAAGATACTATAAAATTATTAGAATTTTAAATTGGGTGATTTTATTTATACATTATTAATACTCTAAGTACACAATATTACTTAATACATATACAAAATAATTTACAAAGTTTAAAAATGAGTGTTGTTATTAGCATCTACCCTGGAAAATATAAATTGACAAAAATGTGAGGGCTGATTTTTATAGGAAAATGTCACTTATGATATAAATGCCACTTATAGGAAAATATAAATTGTCTTTTGACTCCCACAACTTCCTTCCACCAAGTGTCTGCCTAAACAAATTCAAATAACCAACACAAAAATAAAAGCAGGTTAATTTAAAAAAATCAAATCAACACTGAAATATTACCAAAACAAAGAAGAAGAAACATGGGAAAAAAATTTTACACTTACCGTGCACAAGACCATGATGTTAATCGTAATAAATAATGAAAAAAGCAGAACAGAGGAGTTCTGAAATAAAAAGTTAAAAAATCTAAAACATAATAATTATTTTAATTCATATTTTAATTAAAAAATCAATAATGATTGTTGGATTACAATTGCTGATTACTGAAATAAAGTTCTAGCCTCACAATTAATTGTAATTGAATGAGTTAAAATTCATATAATTCTTTTAGAAGTAAAATCCGATATAAGTATATTGTTGATATTTTAATGTTTGTTGTTTCATTGAAGCAAGTATATGGAGACTATTCCAATTATCTTTTATTGGGGGGGAAACATAATTCGGGATCCTGATAAAGGTGTGTCATATGATTCTGAGCCGAAAGGGATATATGGGGTGCAACTTGGCACCACACTTAGCAATTTGGAGGAGATGATCATGTCCACGGTGGCAAGTTACGGGGAAAGTATCCGATTGCACTTCAAATGTAGATATTCTTATCGCCAATGGCAAGCAATCAGCAAATACAAGATATTACTGATCAATGACGATGAGGCTTTGAACACCATATTAAGTATCAATGCAAGTTTCCAACCACCAAATTGTTTGGAAGTGTACATTGATAAAGAGGTTGTACACAATGTCCCGAATATGACACAGATGGATTCTCGTCCATTCACTACATTGTTGACACAGGGGATTGACACGACAGCGTTTCGGTCTCCTATGTATGCATCAGATCAATGTTATGCAGTGGGCTACACACAACAGACATTTGAGGGTCATGGTGTGGAATCAAGTTCACGTGGTGGATATGAATATGAATTTCACAATAACACAAAAGATGTGCCCACCTGCAGCCATCATACCACTCCAGTTGAAGTTGTTGGTAATATGGCAGAAACGGCGAACTATGTGCAGTTTGCTGACAATATTGCTAACAATGACATGTACGGTTCTGATGTCGCCCTAGATGATGATGAGAATGAAATGTGTGATGAAGAAAATTTATTGGGCGGATCAGATGATGATGATGAAGAAGATAATGTCGACGCCCCTGTTGACCCTGAAAATGCCCCCCATTTCACCTAGACCTGAAATCCCTTTCTATGAGAACATTCCCATGGGTGGTAATTTTGACATGAGCAATCGTGATGTTGTTCCCCGTAACCAGATCTGGAACGCTAAACATCCAGAGTTGGACAAAGGGATGGTTTTTGTTGATAAGAAGCAACTTGTACATTCTGTGAAATTGTACCATGCAACAAATAATCGAGAGTATACGGCCGTAACCTCCAAGCAAGACCTTTGGGTGCTTGCTTGCAAGCACGATTACGATTGGTGGTTGCGTGCATCTCTTAGTAAGAAACATGGTCTATTTGAAATAAAGCAGTACAGGGGTCCTTACCATTGTTTATACCCACGAATGAACAGGAACCACACTAATATTAGCTCCAGTTACATTGCTTCTCATCTTGTGGGACAAGTTGCGGTGAGTATAAAAAAAAAATTTATATATATATATATGTTTGTTTATAGTGTTCACACACAAATAATCCAACTTATATTTGATTGTCGTATGTAAAATGAACCTGATATGCCAATTAAGAATGTCATCAAAGATATCAAAAAGACCATGAACTACAGTATATCATATAAGAAGGCGTGGCATGCAAGGGCAAAGGCAATTAGAATGGTATTCAGGGATTGGGATAACTCATATAGGCAGTTGCCTAAATTCATGCATGCATTACAGACATCTAATCCTGGCACTATCGTTCAATGGAAGTATAGATATACCGGAAGTACAACCATTATGCCTGTCTTCCACTTTGTTTTTTGGTCTTTCAAACCCGCCATCAATGGATTCAGATATTGTAGGCCTGTTATAACCATAGATGGTACATTCTTATACGGTAAATACACTGGGGTGTTGCTTGTAGCAACGATCGTCACTGCCAATGGCAAAGTATTACCCCTTGCATTTACTATTGTCGATAAGGAGAGTTTGGAGTCTTGGTTGTTCTTCATTTCAAATATCAAGCAACATATTGTCATGGACCGACAGGGAGTGACATTGATGTCTGATCAAGCTGAGAGTATTTTAGCTGCTGTGAGGCGGCATTGGCTGAATGCCTCGCTCTAATTTGTTGGATATCATCAGCACTGCCTTCGACATGTTTGTAGTAACTTTAACACAAGGTTTAAAAATAAGGAGCTGAGACAACTTCTATGGAAAGCAGGGAGTGCTCATCAACGACGAAAATGTAATGCTTACTTAGAACAGATACAGGCTATTGACCAAGATGCCATCAATTGGGTCCGTAACATGAATCCTGTGGAGTGGGCGTTTGCGTATGACGGTGGATATCGGTGGGGGGTATTGACCAGCAATGACGTAGAGTGCTTCAACAGTGTCTTAAAAGGTGTGAGGAACTTACCTATCTCAGCTATGGTTGAGTTTACATTTCGACGACTCGTAAAATATTTTGACGAGATGGGAGCCCAAGCAGAATTAGATGTAAGGAATGAGTTCCATTACCCTAGAGAGATGCAAAAAACTATCGAGGAGGGCATTGCAAGGGGAAATACTTTCCAGTTGATATCATACAACAGGTTAGTAATGCATTTTAAATTCTTCTTATTATGTTGTGCAATTAATTCTACCTAAAAACATGAACTTGATTAGTTTGTATGAATATTGCCTGATAGGCCCCACCGCGTATTTGAGGTGCAAACATCTTTTCGCCATGAACGAGGTCGTAATACACGGATTGTGCGCATGAATCAACCCACGTGCAGTTGTGGGAAATACGAGATAAGACACTATCCATGTTCCCATATGCTCGTTGTTATGTCTGAATGCGGTGACAATCGATTCGAGTACGTTGATCCAGTATATAGGCTTCCTATATACATGAGGGTTTGAAAAACTAAGTTCAATCCAATACCGCATCAAGATTATTGAGATGATCCGCAGTGGACCTTAATGCCTAATGTACTTCGTCTGCGAGAAGTAAAACGGAGTCGTAAATCTATGTCCCATATTCCGAATGAGATGGATATATCAGATAGACGTTTGACCGCTTGTTGCAGTGAGTGCCAGCAGACAGGTCATGACAAGCGAACATGTCCGGCACGGCTTAGTCGATGAAGACTGTAATACGTACATGAGTTTGGTGAATTGTGAAATTGTAAAATGATTGCACTTTGTAATTGTGAGATTGTAATTGGACAGGCCATGTGAACTTTTAGCTTGTAATGCAAATGACTCCATGTTCAACTATATTGTAATTGTTAATTTTTAAATCTTTAAATAGATCATTTTTAATTTTTAATTCTTTATATATTGTGATTGTTTTATATTAAAAAAAAAAATTACAACTAACATACTAAGCAAATAAATTAAACTAAATATGTATGCAAAAATATATAACTGTAGCACATAGGTATAAGTTTTTTATTGTGTACTTGATTACAAATGTGTATTACAAAATTCTATACTTAAGCAAATAGTTCTTCTACCATTTGAAAATTTAATATTTATGAATATATTTATTATTTTCAAATGCTACAAGCATTTTTCACATTTACAATTTATGAATAAATTTATGTAATTTAAAATTTTTATACTTTATTGAAAGTTTTAGTATTACAAAATCAATAATTAAGTTTTGTCAAATATGCCACAAATGTAATCATCAACTTATTTTTTAAACAAAATTTTCTCATTCAATTTTTTGGCAAATATTTATGTAGGAAAACTATCCACATGTTACTGGACTATATTTAATGACACATAATTTTAAATCTTAAAGTAGAAATATATATATATATATATATATATATTTAAAATTTAGTGGTTAAAATTTAGTGACATGTTAGTGGCACAAATTTATAATTTTAAATTAACTGAGCACATTTTATTTTTTAAGTCGTCATGTATGGAATAATTATAGTTTAATTGTTATAGTTAAATTATAATTAACCAATACAGTTTTTTTAAATCAAAATTAATTACATTTTACTAAATTGCTTCTCAATACATTATAACACAAATTTAAATTTTGAAATAACTGAGCATACTTTTCTTTTACAAATTGTAATTTATGGAATAATTATAGTTTTTCTATTATGATTAAATGAGAGTTTTATTGTTATGATCTAGTATTTTACTTGTACAGGATTGATGGCACATTTACCTGAGGAGGTCTCACTTTTCATTCATCCACATTGGGCCGACAATATATGGGAGCATCCGGTATGCAATAATGTTTGTTGGACTTTACGCTTACAATTAAAATGCCTTGCATTTTGTTTTATATTACGTGATAATGCTATTATTTAAACTAGTCATTCTGTTATGCAGGACGAGGCACGCACACTGTTGACATGCCACGGGGCAGATTCTGGCCTGTGGGAGCATCCGTTGGACCATAGAGTCTTGCAATATATACTACGCGCAGGCTTCTATGGTGTCTACTGTGTTGGTCATATTAGACTGGACCACCCACTCATCACTGCTCTAGTCGAGAGGTGGCGCACAGAGACTCATACATTCCATTTCCCGATTGGAGAGGCCACCGTCACATTGCAGGACGTATTTGTCCTATATGGTTTACGGATTGACGGGCGAGCAGTTACTGGAGTTGACCCATCATTGATGAGGGAGCAGTGGATAGCTCTATGTGGTGAGCTATTAGGAGTAGCACCTACACCTACAGACTTACAGGCAGGTAGACTGAGGGTGAGGTGGCTGGCCGAGCAGTTTGGTCCTCTTCCAAATCAGGCTCCAGATGAGTTAGTACAGCAGCATGCTCGAGCGTATATTCTGTGGCTTATTGGGGGGGTACTTCTCCCTGATAAGTTACAGAACCTGCTCAAGCTTATGTACTTGCTACTGCTGAGAGACATTAAAGATATTGGAGAGTACAGCTGGGGTGGCGCAACTTTGGCATGCTTGTATAGGATGCTATGTCGAGCAGCTCAGGTGGGTGCGAAGGAGATCGGAGGACCACTTGTCTTGCTACAGGTTAGTAAGAATTTTATTACATGTCAATTCATATTGTATAACATATATCAGTATTGTAATTGCATTCAAAGTATTGTAGATTTGGGCGTGGGAGAGACTCATTTGCATTGCCCCGTCTAGGCGGCAGGTGGTTACTCCTGGTGAGCTTCCCATGGGCCAGGGAGACATGCAGTTGCCACCCGGACCTTGAGGTAGCCGGTGGAGGGTTAACTTCGGTCACGAGGTCGTATCGACCCACGTAGGCATCATTTATAGAGACTAGTTCGACCGGATGATCGAGGGCGAGGTATGAATTTTTGCTCCCAATTTTAGTTGTCTTGTTCATTGTATGTGTTTTGAGTTCACGAGCGAATTTTAATATACTTGTCGTTATTGTAGTTTATTTGGCAGCCTTATGCTGGGGTACTCAGTACGCTCCCAAACTATTGCCGACTTGGTTAGGAGATATGGATGGCCAGAGTGCCACTTATTTGTTTCAACGTGGTTGAGTGGCATCTCCCCGATTGTGTCCTCCGACAGTTTGGTCAGGTTCAGTCCGTGCCGGATCGGTTTGACACCAAGTGGCGGTTGCATGTGGCTGATAGGCATGGCCGAGCTGGCACTGACTGAAGTCTGTTTTATATGCGATATATAAAGCTGTGGGATGCCTGTCAAGACAGTATTGTACAGGCTGACTGGAGCGATGAGGTGCTCCCCTCTTCCGACCCTTATATGTTGTGGTATCGGTGACATACACGTCTACTAGTCGATAATCCGAGCCACCTGTCTGAGTTCAGATATCAGGGAGTTGGGCCTTCTCTTGAGGCATTGGTGAGTATCATAGTATGTGTCAGATAATTATTAAGATCATAATTGATTTACTTTCAGTCAACTGTAGCCTAATACGTAAGAATTTTTGTTCAGGTGGTTGGAGCTGGGAGGTCATATCACTTGGCTAAGGACGCCCTTTTCAGACGTGATGGACAGCATGCCTTGCAGGCCGTTGTACAGATCCAAGACTTATTATACGAGGCGATCCAGCATGCCCATCAGGGAGATCGTCTGCATTTTCGCCACTACGATGTACACAGTGCAGCAGCTGCTCCAAACACATCAGTGCCTTCCACTTCAGCGCCGGCCACATCAGGTCCTTGGACATCAGTCACCCCACCACATGCTACCACATACATATCTCCAAATTCCCTCCACGTACATCCTACCCAGCATACTGGCATACCTTATGTATCTAACCCTGATTGGACACTGCCTCGATACATGCATGACGTTGTTACCCCACCCTCCCAGTTACCACCACCACACAGTTCAGGTGTGTGTAGTGTTGGAGTTGATACATGTACATCACATACTCCCACACTACATACACCTACTTTTGTGGGGACTAGTTCGACCGCGACCATGAGTACACATGATGCAGTTCTTACTGACATCTCCCACGTTCAAGATGAGGCCCATATTAAGGCCCCTCCCAGAGAGCGAGGGAGAGGCCGAGGTTATGGTCGTGGCGGACGTCACGACCGAGGTCGGGGTGCGGGCAGAGGCAGAGGCCGAGGTCCAACTGTAGATCGTGATACAGTTGCACCAGATGAGGGAGTTTCACAGCTTACAGCAGTATCCGATATTGGACCAGAGAGAGGATCAGGGGCAGCACAGGCAGGAGATGGAGGGTCACAGTCATAGGCTCCACATGCAGTTGGTGGAGGGACACATGCAGGGGAGGGAGTGCCACAGGATCCGCATTTACGATCGGAGGAGCCATATATTCAGAGAGTTTACCGCAGGAGACTGAGGAGGGAGGTCCACGGTCGGGGTTATGGGACTGGGGGCAGGTTAGGGCATTAGAGGGTGTGATATGGAGTGTATAGTATTTTTTATTTATAGTTTTTGTTATAGTTTTTGTAAATCATATTTGTATAGTGGATTTAAATATGTTATATTTATTTATTCCAAAATAAAATTTTACAATTTTTTATTCTTTCTTATTTTGAGGATTTTCTAACTAATTCAAATATTTAAATCATGATATCACAATGGGTTTAAACAGGGTGATTATATACATAAGAGATTGAAGTTGTACTGCATTTGGTATCAAATGGATTTTCATTTTACTATAATAAACTATATCATTTTTTATACATTTTTTTTAGTATATAATTATTTCTATACAAAAAACACAAAATAAATAAATAAATAAATTTTATTTCTTATTCTGTACTTTTTTTCCCAAAGAATTTGATAACATAATGGAAAATTTAAGAACACTTTTTTTGAAACACACACAAAAATTGAAGACTAAATAAAACTACAAAAAAAAAAAAAAAAAAAAAAAAACAGGTACAAAACCTGATAATATAATAGAAATTTTAAGAATATTGATTTTTTTAAACAACGTGCGCGCACACACACATACAACATTAAGAAAACAAACGCACAAATTTTTTATACTTTGCTTTTTTCCCCCAAAAAAACTAAAAGAAAGAAAAAATTTGTTGGATACTTGAATAGTCTTTCTCCAAAAAAAAAAAGAAACAAATTTTAGTTTTTAATAGAGTGGAGATGATGAATTGTGGAACTTACACAGCAGTTTGTTAGAAATTGAAAATATAAAATAAAAAAAAAAATATGAAAAAAAGAAGAAGAAAAGAAGCGAGAATACGTGAAACGTGGAACTGCACGGTAGTTTCTAAAATGTGGGAAGTGGAAAAGTAGAAGTTATTTACTGAGTTAGTAATTTATGATTGTACTCATAATTACAAATTCATATGAGTTTTAAAATAATAGATTATTTAACAAGTTATGGTCATTTTAGGAAAAATTTCGCCAAAATTTGTAAGCCAGGCTTCAGATTCATGCTTAAAAAATTGGTGTTCTCCTTTAATAATAGAATAGATTAACCCTCCAACTGGACTAACAACTTGCAAATGAGATTGTTTCTACAGCTCCCAAATTCTGTAATTTGCCAACCCCACCTTCTTTTATTCCCATCATCACTGTGGCCCTCTTCACTCGAAGAACCCCAACTTCCTCTACTGGACCCTCAACCATTTGCCTTTGACGTTGTGTCGTTCTCCAAAATCTGATTTTTGTCAACAGCCCACTCGTTGCCACCATTGGACTAGTTATTTTTATTACAACTCCAGATATTAGTGGGTGACTCATTTGCATGCCTGGTTTCAGATTGTATTTCAACTTTGGACACTGTAGGCCCTGACCCCCAATTATCTCTTGTACCCACAAGCCAACTGGGTTACGAGCATGCAAAACAGGTTCATCTGTTACTATGAACAGGTTCGTAATTAATGGAAGTTCAAACATGAAGAAGAAATTTTTTATTTGTGAAACAGAATTGAGTTTCTCTGTAATTTTGAATGAACCCAGTATTCCGTCTTTAATAATAAACAATTTCTCCCGCACCCAAATTATATATTCCGTCTTTAATAATAAATAGTTTCTCCTGCACCCAAATTCTGTAATTTGCCAACCCCACATTCGTTCCTTCCCATCATCACTGTGGTCATCGTTCTTACTCGACTTCTTCAAGGAATCGCCTGGTGAATTTTTTGGCCATCCTGTCTGTGATTGTAATTCAATTTTATTGTGGCCCTCTTCACTCGAAGAACCCCAACTCCCTCTACTGGACCCTGAGCCATTTGCCTTTGACATTGTCTCGTTCCCCAAAATCTGATTTTAGTCAACAGCCCGCTCGTTGCCACCATTGGACTCGCTATTTTTATTACAACTCCAGATATTAGTAAGTGACTCATTCTTATGCCTGATTTGAGATTGTATTTCAACTTTGCTCCCCTCAGTATTCGAAGAACACCAAGCTGCAGAAGTTTTTGGACTGAAGTACATGCTCTACATCTTCTTACTTGACTGTGGGTGACTCATTCTCATGCCCAGTTTGAGATTGTATTTCAACTTTACTCCCCTCAGTATTCGAAGAACCCCAAGCAACATAAGTTTTTGATTGAGGTACATGTTCTACATCCAGGTACTTCACCGTGGGTGTGTTTCACAGTGCTGTCTGCGACTGAGAAAACAATTTCGATTTTATCTCATGTAACTTCGCTTATGGGCATTTCAAGACATTTGAGGGTATTATGGGCATTTCAGTATTTATTTTTGATGACATCAGCAGCTTCGGTTTGTTGGGTGGACAATAGTACAAAAATGAGAGAATCTTCATATTGTCAGTTAAAGTAGGGCAGACTTCTGTAATTATTAAAATTACATGAGAGATTTCTGTATTTGTCAAAAATCTCTAGGGAGGCAAGTGTAATTTACCGAATACAAAAAGAAGCAGAAAATGCAAAGAGGAGAAAAGGGGATGACTGTGAAGTTTCGTAAAGTAAAAATAAGATAAAATATAGGCTGCAGTACTAATCTTTTTTACATATCAGGTGACCATTTTATTATTTTTTTTTTCTTTGTTTTGAATATTGTTTTGCTGAAAAAATCAAAGTTGTTTATGAACAGTATTGCTTTAAAACAAAGAAAATTAAAGTATCTGTTTCATTTTATGATTTAATTTTATAATTTTTTGCAAACACCAATTTGTACTAAAATTGTCAGTTCAAAGTGACTACTTATTGTATTAAAAAAGCAAGCATCAGATAACAGTTTACTGTGGCGATGTGACAACTCACTGCATTACTGATTAATTTGACAACTCACTGCTCGAATATAATGGGATTGCATTGTGAAAAAACCGACCCACAATTATGATTTTATCTAACAACCACGTCCGTGACTGCATCACAGGTACACAAAGTCACAGGTCCTCAGGATTGCATGAAAAGAATAAAATAAAATAATATCACGGGTATCACTTCTTCCATAGTGTCCCAACATCTCAATTATCGTCACCAGGTCATCTCTTTTGCATGTCTAAAATAGCGCTACCTCCAGTATGATATTTGTTCAAGTCATAACAGTAGTAATATATCTACAATTACTATTATTATTAATTTTTTTATTTTATGAACAATGTCTTCAAGAGGTGTAGCAAGTTCACGTCGTCAAAGAAATCCGAAAGTGTGACTACTACCTCCATTTACTTATGACTATAAGAGTGAAAAGTACTCAAGTCCGAAGGGTTATTATGGTGATATCCGAGTAGAATGGGCGTTCAGGGTAACGGAGCAAGATGGATTATTTAATGATCTACGTAACTTTGGGGCACCGGTACCTCATCGTCGTTCATTGAGTATGGTTAGACAAAATGTGAGTGACTATGAAAAAGCAGTTAGCAAAATTAAGAAAGAGAACAACAGAATGTTGATGCAGAGATGTCGACATTTCATGCTTTAGCTAGCCACCAAAATGGCAGATGCAAGCAACAGAGAATTGACAGTGATTGAGCAAAATAATGTCTTAAACAATGAAAAATATCTCTCTGACTAGTACATGTCAGATGAGAAATGAGAAATCAAACACCTTTATCTTTCATATATGTTTGTATGTTGTGTTGTATCTTCGTTACTAGAGTCTAAGACAATGTTGTTGTTCATCTAGCTTACAGATGTATTTCAACTATTTGTTATATGAACCTGAATTTTATAAAATCACTACATTTATAAGTACACATGTCAAGATTCGTTACGAATTTCCCTTCCTATTGATAACTCATGTATAAGCATTGCAAAGCCATTACAATGAATGAAAACGTTTGGTCATACATGCAACCAAGTTCATTCGGTATCATCATTATATTCCACATCAATAATGCATGAAATCATGAAAGCCTAGTTCAATTAGCGTTCTTCAAAATAACAGTAACAGAGAGAAAACAAAGGCATTTGTTATTTGTAAAATTACAAGAACTATTCAAAAACTATTGAAATTTCTCCCTTCATTGATAAGTCGTGGATAAACATTATAAATCCTTTACAAGATAAATGGTTTGGTCATTCATCCAAACAATTTCATTCATTCTCATCATCATCTGACATCTAAATATCAAATTCATACATAGCATCCATGCTCCAGGTGAAGTACTGGTGTGCATCATCCATTAACCCATCTTCGGCACGCTCATTTGCAGCCTTCATTAGTTCGGACCTTTGCAAACGTTGGGTCATGCGATTAACTTCATCGCGAATACGATACAATGCCCTTTGCAACAACTGTGGAGCGTCAGTTGGCATACGCATGGCTAATCGGCAAGGAAATTTAATATTAACTTTACGACATAACTCAACGAGAACGTTTGCTCGAGTTATGCGAAATTCCCACTCAACTCTCATGGTATTGACGGTGGCATGTGAGTAACGCAAATTTGGATTTAATGGGTATTAAAATTCATCTCCATCTGCAACCCAATGGCAGCCCATTGCTAAATATAGATCAACCGCTGTATATCTCATGATGATATCGCTTGAAATAGTTATAAAACTTTTGTTGTGGTATGATGCGATATTTATACCACGTATACACAGTTGTTGTAATATGTACAAATTCAAAATGGAGATGGACGCAAGTATTTATGTCTTATAAACTCTAAACTCACATGCCGCCAATGAAGTACTGATACTTTAGGAAGTTCACATGGTAGCTGTATGTTTGAAATTATTATAAACAACTATGCATCAGAGTTGTCACGTCAACTTTTATAACCTAAATAACTGTGCATCAACTTTATAGGAGTTGTCACTTCGACTTTTATTTACTACTCAGTGCGTATCTAAAGGTTTTAAGCAAAGTGCAAATCTGCTTAAAAATTTAATTTCACTTTTTCGCTTACAAATATAATTCAATTTATTTTGCATTGACATTATATTTAATTTAACTTTTCACCTTACATATTTAATTTAATTTAATTTGAGAAATTTGACTAATTTAATTTTAAGTTAACTATGTGTTGATTTAAGTCGGTGTTGTTCTTGTCTGCATACTAGGCTAGCTTTTATCTGTAATGCTTTCAAGTTCTATACATCGAAAAACCCATTCATTCTAACTCTACTACAAATAAATTTTCAATACATTCTAACTCGATAATATTTTCTCTTCAAGGTTTATGAATTTATTTGGAGCTGCATAGGGTGGCTTTTTAAACACAAAGGGTCTAATTGTTTTGTTATTTTGTTCTGACACCCCCTCATCCCATTATGAATTGCAGCAATTCACATGGGTACAGTAGTTATGGTACAATAATAAATTGTAGCTCGGTGCAGTGATACGTCCAACATTTCTCAGTCATGCAGTGATGTAGTGATGCAGTGACTTTAACAGACGTAATTAAGTGTATGCTTTATTTTTTCCTCAGATGCTATGTGACTTTGTGCAGCGATGCAGTGATGCATGTGACTTTTTTCCTCAGATGCAGTGATACATGTGACTTTGTGCAGTGATGTAGTAATGCATGTGACTTTGTGCAGTGATGGAGTGATGCATATGACTTTATGCAGTGATGCAGTGATGCATGTGACTTTCTGACTTTGTAAAGTATATACTTTGTGACTTTTTTTCTCACATGCAGTGATGCATGTGACTTTGTGCAGCGCGACTTAGATGCTTTGTTTTCTCCTCACATTTCAGAATTCATCTAAGTCACATTAATACGACCACATGGCAATAGTGTTGACAAACAACAATATAAAAGACTGAAGAAGCAATGGTAAACACACAACCTTTCCACTCAATTCGCCCTAGGAAACTATCGTTCATCTATTGAGAAAAAATCAAATGGAGTATAGATTCACGGCAGGGGTTAGGAATCGCAGAGGTGAGAGTTCACGACGAGGAAGAGGAACGAGAAGGGGACTCACAGAGGGAAGTGACAATGCTGAAGATGAAACACCATTTGTTTTGTTAGATACCTCTTGTGCTTATCATGATAGATTTGGGAAGCGACATTTTGTCACGCCCAAGTACTATCGAGATCCATGTGGTTTCGTGGAGGATCCATATGATAATCAAAGATATGGTTTAGCAGACGCTACACTTCTGAAGTGGCCCGCACTATTTATAGAACGAGTGCAAATGGAAAGATTATGTCAGGAAAATCGACTGAAGGTGCCGTAAGTACGTTCAGTTGATATCCAAAAGGAAGATCCAGATAATGTTGATCGACTATGTGAAAGACTTCAACGTGAGATTTCTCAAATGAGCCATAGGTTAGCCCGCGATATAAAACTATCTATACTTAAGTCGGATGCAAAGAAGACAGGAACAGCACCAGATGCTGAGGCTATCAAGTCTATCAAGGAGGATCCTGCACTTCTCTCTGACCTTGAGCTCTCAGATTGTTCAGACTCTGAGATTGCCGATTTGAGCAAGGATTAGGCGTCTATCTATCTACTAAATTATATTAGGTTATCTATCATTATGTACTGTGTGTGTTAAAATATCTCTTCCGGCAATGAGTTTGTGAAAGGTTTGTCTAATATTTGTCTATGTAACTATTAAGTATTGTACTCGTCGCTTTATTTTATGTATTGTGTTATGTTGAATGTTTCCACAAATTATTTTTGTGAGATACTTATGTTTGAACTAGTTATGTCGTTCTAAAGTGTTAAAAGTGTTGTAGTCATACCTTTATTTTTTTTCCTGTTCGTAGTAGTAATTAGCAAATTAGATACTTTGTATATGCTATGTGAAGTTTTATTTAAATATTTCTTGGCAACAAATATTTAAGGGAACAACAAATATTTAGTTTCGAAAATTCTGCAAAAGTAGGCTTAGTTTGGGAAATAAATTAGTATAGGGGCTTAACTGTTCTCTGGGGAGGGTGCACGTCTCAAGACCATTATTTTCTTCTTCTTTTTTAATTTTTAATTTAAAATTTTTTATTTGTTGTTTTTATTTTTGTCCATCATTGATCCTTTTTAAATTATATTTGAATTATATAACAAAATAAAATTTTAATTTAAAAATATATATTTAAGTAACAATTTGAAAAATATCAGGTAAATTAAGCAAATATTTAATTTACATTTTTTAGACAATTCACTACTCTTTAGACAATGCATGCTATTTAGTTTTTAAAAATTTTATGTATAAATTATTTATGTAAATATCAAATTGATCTGATAATTGTACATATAATTTTATCATTTAAAAAAAAAATAATGGATGCGAAACATAATTTCAAAATGACATACTTTATTTTTAAATATTAAAATATTAAAATTTGGTAGCTAAGATTGTTTATCAATACGATATTTAATATGAATAATTCATATATAGAGATTACAAGATGACTGAGCGAATGTTAAATCAGTGGCAGTTTAAAAGTTTCAAAATGACATAATTTATTTTTAAATATTAAAATAATAAAATTTGGTAGCTAAAACAATCCCACAATTCATTTTTCTACAATTTAACAAAGAAATTATACAATAATATCTATCATTAATATTGTTGACCGGACTATAAACTATTCATACAAGAAAGAAAAACATCACAGGAAATCATACAGCAATTAATAAATCATCATGTAATATACCAAACCAAACCAAATTAAGCATTATGTCCCAATCAAGTGGAGTTAGTTACATGAATTTTTGTTGACTCGGTTTAAATCTCAAATAGATGCAGATTAGTAACATAAGCGATGAATGATGGATAGATTTAACTTGTTCAATATATTGAAATTCATACATATATACATACAAATATGCGTGTGTGTGTGTGAGTAACATGAATATTTATTATTAATTGGTTTACATCTAAGCATCAGTATGTAGATTTGGATTAGCATAAATTTCAATTCTAGATGAAAATATAAATTAAAGAATACAGTGCAATGTCACCAAATAAATGAAAAAAGAAAAGCAACAACAGTGATTCCCCACCGAAGACATAAGTACAATTGTCATGTTTCTAAGGGTAACCATTCTGATCAATATTGAATTTGCATTGTGACTGTGTCAGTTCCAAAATTTGATAAGTCTTCAAATACCACTAGCATAATCATCACTACTTCCGCTACAATTTCCATTAATTCAATCCGTGCTTCTTGTGATCTGAATCAACAATTTTGACATTGATATAAAAATTCATTTAAAGTGTATTCTGATGTTCCCAGCATAACCAATGTCATCAATATCTAGAAAGCATGAACAACTACAAAGTCCAGACATACTTTTTAATAGGAACAAAATCAAAACATACTTACGCAACATTCCATGGTTCTGGACCAAGTACCCTTAAGAAAGTTAGAGGATTCATAGTCCCAGCTCCAACCTGGACAACACACTCAATGCCCAACTAAATCAGAAAATATATGACAAGAAGCTGGATTTGCAAAATGCAAGTATGTTTCATCAACGGAGGGTAAGATTAGAAAAGAAGATAAATATAGTTGTAATTCTACATTCATATGTTTTCTTATTCAATGCAAATCAAACAATGGACAATAGAATAATTTATCCTACTAATCTAACTGGATAGTGACTACTATACTAATTTGATGATATTATTAATATATTCATTATTAATCTTATGAATCAAGCATGACCTAAGTGTATAATTGAAACTCGTTGGTTATGGTTGTCGACCTATGTGAATTCAAATACCACAAATTTTATGCAATTATTGTTGTAAAAAATTACTATTAATAAAAGTACATTTGTGCAACATTCCTCTTCAAATAGGATCTGACAAAGGCTTGAGCTCTTCATTTTTGGCTCCATGTGAGTGGGTAGATTGGATTAATAGTGAAGGAGCATCATATATAGATAATATTTGATTGTGAAAGATTGTGATAGGATTAACACTCAAGGGACTAGCAATCTCCCTTCTTGGATGAACTAACATGGAAGAAAAATATATAGGATTAATAGATTAAAATATTAAATAAAATGAATTAAAATATTTCTAATATTAATTTTTTCAAATAGATTATTTGTGAAAGAAATATTTAAATTTTCTAATAAATACTAAAAAAAATTTGATTTTTTTTCATATTTAGTAAATTTTTAAATAATTTTTTATGCAAAATTTATATATTTTTTTTAAGTGTCTCTAGATCAAGTGGAATTAAAAAGTATAAAAATAATAATTATTATTATATTAAAAAAATACTAAAAATTAAAAAATATTAATTTTACAATATTTCCATGTATTTTTTCTTAGACATATGAAATCCCATTTGAGATAAATATATATCTTACATGAAACCTAAGATATAACACAAGATCCATGAATAATATGTAATTCAAGAAAAAAAAATCATGAAATTTCACTATGCTCATTATTACTTGAAATTTCAATATGACTGAGCGAATGTGGTATTAGTAGGGGTTTAAAAGTGTGGTTATGAATCACGTTGTCTTCCAAAATGAAATTGTAGTTGAAAGCGTGGTTACGAACCACGTTTTATTCAAAAAAAAAAATTTATTTGAAAGCGTGGTTTCTAACCACGCTTTATTCAGAATATACATTTGCTTAAAAGCGTGTTTCAGAAACACGTTTTTTAATTTGAAAGCGTGTTTTATAACCACGTTTTCAGTTCATATAAATTATTTTTTAATTGACGGGATAATTAGTAAAAGCGTGGTTTGTAACCACGTCTTCCTAATGAAAAGCGCGGTTTGTAACCCCGCTTTCATAGTTGTATTTGTTTTCTTCACCTGGGCCAGGAAAAGGCTGAAAGTATGTTTTGTAAACACGCTTCAACTTATTTTGGGAAATTCCGCCAAACTAGGCTTACTTTGGGAAATTGTTTAGTATATGGGGTTAAATAGGGAAAAGCCCCCAAAAATAAGTATGAGAGAGATTTAATATATGAAATTTATTACAAGTTATACATATGAAAAATATTATGTAAAATTAGTTTGTGTTATATATATATGAAAAATATTATACAAATTAATATTATATATTATGTAAAGACTTGATAATTGGTTATAATATTATTCAATTTGCCAATTCGCTCAAAACCGATGAATTGCAATTTTTTAGCTTTTTAGACTAAAATTCACAACAAGACAAAATAAACTAAAATAGTTAATAAAATAAAATGTCACATCAAATCCATAATTATTTTACTTTTTCTCGCACAAATATCATATCCAATAACAAAAAAAAAATTTAACTATCTTTCTAAACACAAAAATTTTAACCTATCAAATTAGTTAAAAACTAAAATAACAACTTCCAACCACCCACATGTGAAAAACCAAAACCTAAAATAAAAGATACAGTGGGGAGAGTTTAGTCGGTCCTTCATCTTCTTCTTGAAGTTTGCTAAGAAATGGCGATGATGATGCAGTTGTGTGGCACAGTAGCAAGGAGAGCGATAACGATGGATCGTACGGCAACCTTTTCGTCGTTGTCGTCGACGCCGTCGTCGGCGTTGGCAATACCGATCCTGTGCGGACGAGGCGACAAGAGGATGAAGAAAGGGAAGAGATTCAAAGGATCATACGGCAACTCGAGGCCGAAGAAGGAGAAGAAGATCGAGCGCATTAAGGACAAGGTCGAGGTCCCAAGGTCCACCGCTTGGCCTCTCCCTTTCAAACTCATTTGAATTCTATCATATTTTTTTTGAATACTAGTTCTGTAAACCCTAGAATTTCTATTTATGGTTGATGATCAGAACAAGTACATTTCTATGAATCATTACTATGAATCTTTATAGACCAAACGCAGACAGCTATCGTTGGCTCACGAGGGGTATTCTCGTCCAACGCGTTAGGGGTGGTGAATAACCCTGCCATTCCTCACAACTATAAATTGGCTTATGGCTCAAGCACGCCTAGTAAGAACTCTGAAAGCCAAACCACAACATGAGAACACCATTCGCCAAACTCCGAAGAACTTAACCAAATCACCTCTCAACCTCAACAAACAACAACTTCTGAATCCAAGGAAAATCAATTTTCCTCACATACCCACATTGCCCAATCATCAACCTATTCGCCATAACACACTCTGGACAATCCTAGAAAAATATAACCCAACATACGCCATTTCAGCACAAGAACACCACCAAAATGGAGAGCCACACCTGTATTGCCTTATATAGTGTGAAAAACGCTTCAACATTCGCAACCAGTTCATATTCGACCTCACAGACCCCAACAACAAAACCTCCATCCACTGTGGAGAATATCACCCGAAAATGTTTTTAATTAGGCGTATTTTGTGACATAATCAGAAGGATCCATAACAACTGATCCTCTATGATCAAGACGCCGTCTACAACGTCATAGACGACATCAAGTACTCAACAGTTTCTACCGAATTAATGAAGAATTTAGTAGGTTGCCAGAGAGACTTCCATGTATTTGTTAAATTTCAATCAGATCTCACTATTAGAGGAGGAATTCCTTGTATTATATTAACTAATGGCGATAGTAGTTGGTTAGATGCAATGTCCCTAAAAATGAGAAAATGGTTTGATGTAAATGTAACCATTGTCATGATTAATGAAAAATTTTATTAATTTTATTTATGAAACCACTCAAACTTTTATTTACTTACAACATTTCCCTTATAATCGACTATTACATCTTGAGTCTTATCACTATTTTTTACACTCATTATTACATTTCTTAAAACATTAGAAAATTCTGAAGGATCCATAACAACTGATCCTCTATGATCAACTTCCTCTTTCCTAACTCCAACCTCCGAAATCAACGGCCTAAGATCAACATCACTAAATTCATCACCACCTCTGCGTACATCAATCTTTGACAAACTCAGACGACCTTGGTATTCATGAATCACTGAACCACTTTCCCCAAAACCTCCCAACAACAAATCTCTTCGCCTCTCTGGTAAACCAACAGACTTATTTCTTGTCAGAATCGGAATGGCCTTCGTCGGGGCACAATGCCAAACATCAACATTATCATTAGTATATTTTTTAGATAACACAACAATAGATGGGGCCCTCATCTGAGTCTTCTGGCATATCACTAGTAGAATACTTCAAATACCCCTTCATTTTACAATATATAATCCTCATTTTAATATTCAAATTTTCAAGTCTATACTTCACCATCCATGGCACTTGTTTGTCATTAATTGAACAATAACCATTCTCATAATAGACTCACTCGCATTGACAATGCACAGGAAAAAGAAACCACACCTGTAAACTGTTATTACCATCTAACCTCCGATCATAAACATTTACTCTGACCAACCCACTAGCATTGGGTGCGCAAAAGGGAGAATACTTTATCAACCTTAATACTTTTTTGTTTGTATCTTAACCTTAACTAAGAAAATAAATTAGGCAAAGCAATTTCAATACAACTGAAATCACTTGCTGAAACACCTTCAACAACACCAGTTTTTATATCGTCCACCTCCATTAACCTAAACATTACAAATAAAATTACATAAAAAATACAATTCTAAATAGTTTTAAAGTACATTTGACTCCTTAAAGTAATTTTGCATTCTTCTCCACTAACAGTAGCAGCCACTAAATATATGGCCCCCTTCTAGATACTTTCAACATTTCCCAACAGCGTATCTTTGTAGTCCGTCCAAACATCAACTGAGAAGAACCGGTCCACAACTTCTATTCCGTGACGAACGTACTTTGTCCTTGCCCCCAACGAGCTTGAATCTCATTTTCTTTAGCATTCGAAACCTATCAGACTAATCAGGATCAACAATCCACATCTCAAGATTATCCTCGCCAACTCCAATAAATATCTTGTTAGGTGTGGGGACGGAATCTGACGGACTATTATCACTTATGACGAAAAACAAGACATGGTGGACCACAGCTTCCTCTTTGGCATCTTGTCCCAATTGAACATTCCCAATAAATTTTATACCCTTAACCATGGTCTTGTCTGATTGACGGTCACATCTTTTATTACCCAACTCAATCTCATTTAACAACCGCGCTACACTTTTATTATCAAATTTAACATCCTTTAATTGCTCGTCGTACAGCTGTAACTTCCTTACTCCCCTCTTATTTTTCTTAATATATCAGAGAATATTCTGAACATACCGTTTGCGAGCATACGCCGCCTTAAAAGGTGCACGATCACGGTAATTACGCTTATATCCACTGGCCGCCGGTGTCCTTGACCTCCAGTACGCAAGGGGGTCCAATACTGGCTGCTTACTATTCCTTCCATTTTTGATAAATTCCTCTGATTCTTTTATCTTGCAACTTCTACAGATTCTAGTACCTCTGCTAACCCTTCTGTTCAGACAACTTAGTTTTGATATATTTGCCCTCCGCTCCTCGTACGCCGGAACAAACTTCACCGGAGCTGACCGCCAACTCTCTTCCCACAGTCCTATTTGCCACGTCAAAAAGCGATCTATACACATTTGAGTGAACTGCCTGTAACTCTCGGGATACTCTTCTAAGGAGTACAATATTGTATACCAAAATAATCAACAAAAAAGAAAGACAGAAAAAGAGGGACGAAACAATGTACCGGAAAAATTCTTCACCACAATAGCTATCCCACTGCAAAAGCATATTCCTCTTTGACATCAAATATTTTCTGATACTAAATATATAGCCAAAGTGGCCCACGTGCAAGTACGAAGATGCCCCATTCAAAATAATTCAAACATCATTATTTTCCCGCCTTTGCTTTATGTTTATCACTCCGAAATATCTACACTTGCCAACCACGCAAACCGCTGCAAGCACTATCTGGCAAGGGAATCAAAAGTGCTCACACCACTCACACCCGGGCCCAAGTGTGACCTCCTTTTAACCACATCCATACACGTGTCCAAAAGTACAACAATAGACGACCCGTATTAGCGCCGGGGGGGGGCACTGGTAATATTAATACAGTGCCCCTCCCAAGTCACACCATTCACACCAGGTTTTTTACTAAATAGACAGGCCTTGTACGGCTGGTGTGAGTTTACAATTCTCCATTACAAAATGTCGCGCCAACCCTCTTTTCGTTTCTATGCTAAGAATGTCTTCCTCACCTACCCACAATGCCCATGCTCAAAAGAACAACTCTTAGAACTCCTCCAATCCCTTCTCCAACTAGTCTGTTAGCCATACTACGTACTTGTCGCAAAGAAGCTCCCCGGAGATGGAAACCCCCACCTTCATGCCATGGTTCAATGCACAAATAAGATTCAAACTACCAACCTGAGATTTTTCGATCTCACCGGAACCAACGGCAGAATTTATCATTCAAATATAGAAAAACTCCACTCACCAACAGCAAGTCGACAGTATATACAGAAAGGGAGCGAGTTCGTCGAATGGGGAGAATTCTCATCTAAGGGGAAAAGCCCTTCAAAGAACAGAGACGAACTCTAGCGGAGAATACTTACAGAGGCAGAAACGGAGGAACAATTCTTTGCACTCTGTAAAGAGAGATGTCCTTCTGATTATGTCACAAAATGCTCCTAATTAAAAACATTTTCGAGGGATCACTACAAACGAGAAAGGCCCCCATATACTAGCCCCTTTAATTCATTTCCTTTTTTAAATGAAGAAGTAAAAAAATGGGCAGAAAATAATATTTTGTTTGCAATTCACAATTTTGTAAAATACGAACTATGTCAAAATTATTGTTTCTCTGTTTACAGTGAAGATGACAACATTAGATTAGGGATCCACATAAATAATATACACGATTTATATACTGACAAAGAACTCTCATCCTCCTCTAATAACAGGATCCAGAACAGCGGCCCATCCGCCCAATCTCCCTCTACTTCGAAGGACCATCAAGGACAGAAAAAACCGCTTAGGCCAGAAGTCTCGGACGACACAATTACTTCTCCGGCAGAGTAAGCTTCAAGGACTACGATCAAGATGCCATCTACAACGTCATAGACGACATCAAGTACTCGACAGTCGCTACCAAATTAATGAAGAATTTAGTAGGTTGCCAGAGAAACTTCCATGTATTTGTTAAATTTCAACCAGATCTTACTATTAGAGGAGGAATTCCTTGTATTATATTAACTAATGGCGATAGTAGTTGGTTAGATGCAATGTCCCCAAAAATGAGAGAATAGTTTGATGTAAATGTAACCACTGTCATGATTAATGAAAAATTTTATTAATTTTATTTGTGAAACCACTCAAACTTTTATTTACTTACTTTCGTCACTCTGGTGTTGTTGGTGGGCTTCCTACTGGTTCTCACTCTGGTACAATTCCTGTGTATGTGCGAACCCATGCACAACGGATGAATGGATGGCAGCCTTGTGTTTCTTTTATTTGTATTTTTATTGTTTTCTTGCTCTTATTGAGCTATGTGTTGTACGAACATTGTAAGAGACATTCTTGTAAATTGAAGTTGTTTCATTAATAAAGTGGTTCATTTATGAATACAAATTGTACATTTTCTTTTGCCCAATCCGCAAATCTACCATCTTGATTTATGTCATAGTGGTAGCTTTGGTCCTGATTACATAATACTATTGTGGGTATTCCACCTTTGATTTTAGTTTTTGTTCTATATTTTTCATTTACAGTGAAGTCTGATTAGGATCCTAGTAGTTCTTTTTTACATGGTAGGAACTTGAAGGGTATGTTGTCTGTAACGTTGAAGAGTGCGTCCTTGTCGTATGTTGAGAAGTCGACTCCTCCGTTGTAGTAGTTGTGTCTTTTGAGTGATCTTGCCCATTGTGTTTTGCCGGTTCTTGATGGGCTTTCTATAATGATGAAAGTGGGTCTGTCTGCTCAGGATCAGTGGGTCCCTGATTGTGCCTTTGTTAATGTTGATTTGAATAGTCGTTATCAAGTTGTGTGTGATTTTAGGATTACTTTGCAAGGTAATGATGAAGAGACTTTTGGTAATAAAGGTTAGTCTAATGTTGGGAGGTTTTGGGAAAAGTGGTTCAGTGATTCATGAACGCAGAGGTCGTCTGAGTTTGTCAAAGATTGATGTATGCAGAGGTGGTGATGAATTTAGTGATGTTGATCCTGGACCGTCGATTTTGGAGGTTGGAGTTAGGAAAGAGGAAGTTGATCGTAGAGGATCAGTTGTTATGGATCCTTCAGAATTTTCTAATGTTTTAAGAAATGTAATAATGAGTGTAAAAAATAGTGATGAGACTCAAGATGTAATAGTTGATGATAAGGGAAATGTAGTAAGTAAATAAAAGTTTGAGTGGTTTCATAAATAAAATTAATAAAATTTTTCATTAATTATGACAGTAGTTACATTTACATCAAACCATTCTCTCATTTTTGGGGACATTGCATCTAACCAACTACTATCGCCATTAGTTAATATAATATAAGGAATTCCTCCTCTAATAGTGAGATCTGATTAAAATTTAACAAATACATAGAAGTCTCTCTGGCAACCTACTAAATTCTTCATTAATTCGGTAGGGACAGTCAAGTACTTGATGTCGTCTATGACGTTGTAGACGGCGTCTTGATCGTAGAGGATCAGTTGTTAGGGATCCTTCTGATTATGTCACAAAATACCCCCAATTAAAAACATTTTCGGGTGATATTCTCCGCAGTGGATGGAGGTTTCGTTGTTGGGGTCGGTGAGGTCGAATATGAACTAGTTGCAAATGTTGAAGCGTTTTTTGCACTGTATAAGGCAGTGCAGGTGTGGCTCTCCATTTTGGTGGTGTTCTTGTGCTGAAATGGCGTATGTTGGGTTGTATTTTTCTAGGATTGTCCAGAGTGTGTTTATGGCGAATAGGTTGATGATTGGGCAGTGCGGGTATGTGAGGAAAATTGATTTTCCTTGGATTCGGAAGTTGTTTGTTGAGGTTGAGGGGCGATTTGGTTGAGTTCTTCGGAGTCTGGCGAATGGTGTTCTCATGTTGTGGTTTGGCTTTCAGAGTTCTTACTAGGTGTGCTTGAGCCATGAGCCAATTTATAGTTGTGAGGAATGGCAGGGTTATTCACCACCCCTAACGCATTGGACGAGAATACCCCTCGTGAGCCAACGATAGCTGTCTGCGTTTAGTCTATTTCTAGCCCTACCCACAAAAAATTCCAGAGAGGTAAAATCAAGTAAAAATTTTTAAAGTAGAAACAAGGTGTTCAATAAAGATTCATAGAAATGTACTTGTTCTGATCATCAACCATAAATAGGAATTCTAGGGTTTACAGAACTAGTATTCAAAAAAAATATGATAGAATTCAAATGAGTTTGAAAGGGAGAGGCCAAGCGGTGGACCTGGGGACCTCGACCTTGTCCTTAATGCGCTCGATCTTCTTTTCCTTCTTCAGCCTTGAGTTGCCGTACGATCCTTTGAATCTCTTCCCTTTCTTCGTCCTCCTGTCGCCTCGTCCGCACAGGATCGGTACTGCCAACGCCAACGACGGCGTCGACGACAACGATGAAAAGGTTGCCGTATGATCCATCGTTATCGCTCTCCTCGCTACTGCGCCACACAGCTCCATCATCATCGCCATTTCTTAGCAAACTTCAAGAAGAAGATCAAGGACCAACTAAACTCTCCCTACTCTATCTTTTATTTTAGGTTTTGGTTTTTCACATATGGATGGCTAGAAGTTGTTATTTTAGTTTTTACCTAATTTAATAGGTTAAAATTTTTGTTTCTAGAAAGGTAGTTAATTTTTTTTTTTTATAATTGGATATGATATTTGTGAGAGAAAAAGTGAAATGATTATGGATTTGATGGGACAATTTGTTTTATTAACTATTTTAGTTTATTTTGTTTTGTTGTGAATTTTAGTCTAAAAAGCTAAAAAATTGCAATTCATCGGTTTTGAGCGAATTGGCAAATTGAATAATATTATAACCAATTATCAAGTCTTTACATAATATATAATATTAATTTGTATAATATTTTTCATATCTATATAATAAGGGGGATTGGTTTTTGAAATCTGATGGGACTGTTGTCTCTATGTCAAAATATCCCTTGGATTAATTCAATCCAACAGCTAAAAAAATGTCTATATTTCAAGGATGGATTTACAATGGGGAGATTCAATCCTACGGTGAGTTTACAATGGGGTTTCTTCTTCCCTTCCATCCATCTATCTCTCTCTCTTCAAAATTTAAAATTGAGTTTTCTCCCTCATCTTTCACTCTCAGAGGTCACTCTTAATACATAGCAGATCGGCGACAAACTAGCAAATCGACGACATACCAGTAGATTGATTACAGATTCAATCTTTTATTGAGGTTCTTCAAAATCGGTGAGGTTCGCAAAATCTTTTATTGATTACAGATTGATTATAGATTCAAAATATTGATTCATTCCTCATGAGATACCAACCCTTTGTTTTCAATGAAACCAGCAAATCGGCGACATACCAGCCCTTTGTTTTCAATGAAACCGACCTTATATTGATTACTGTACGGGGAGGAAATAATACTCCTCGTATAATCCTGTTGACCAAGTCCACGCTCCTCCGTACGACGTCACTTTATCACCTGAAAACACAAACGTGAGCTAGCCGGCGGGTGTGTGCCGGAAACCTCTCCGATGCCTAAGTCAGTAAGCTTGACAGATAGACAAAGTTTTATGCTCTCAGAAAGAATTATGTTCAATTACCTCCTCCAAGGTGATGTTTGTGGGCTTTTATAAGTTTCCCGTGGCACAATCCTAGTAGGACTTGTATTTCTACATGCAGAGTCCTCCTAGGATTCATACTCCTAAGGATAATGCTTATCCTTTTACACCCTCCCCCACTGCTTAAACCAAGTGGGATGGTTTTCTCCATGGCCGAACTACCATTTGACCGAAGTAAAGTAGGCCGAACTATCCTTAGTTCAGCCCTTCCATTTACTCTTCCTTATATCGGTTTCACATTTGTTCAACCCATGGTGTGTTTGGACCGAACCAACGACTCTCGACCGGTATAACTCCCAAACCGGTATACCTCTAAGGTCGATATAACTTCAAGGCCGGTCTAACTTCAAGTTGCTCCCAGACCGAAGTACATTTACAATCCTCTAACCGAAGTAACTTTATCATTTGTGAGCCGAAGTAATTTCACCTCCTTGGGCCGGAGTAACTTTGCCTCTCCTAGGCCGGAGTATCCTTGCTCTCCTGGGCCGGAGTAACTATTACGGCCTTTTTTACTTAGTCCTTCACGTTTTGGGCCTCAAAACCCAGCTCGCAGCTCGGCCCAATTTTTCCCAAAAATTACCCTCTCAATTACAGATTTTTTTTTTGTTTTTTTTTCTTTGAAGCCACAGAGATCATCAATTGATCAATTGAAGCCACAGAGATCATCAAAAAAACGATTCGCAAAATCATCCATCTTCATACCAGCCCTGTGAGTATTGTTGATTTTTCTTACACTTTTATGAAGAGTTGGTTGGGTTTCACAAATTTGATTTTGATTTTGGGTTTGGGTTTGGGTTTCGCAAAATCAACCCATTTACAATCATTTGGTTGTTACCAAAATGTTTGATAAAATATTTTTCTTAACCATTCTATATTCCTTGCTTATCAAGTGTTTGATAATATGTTTCAATGGAATTAGTAGGCACACAGCTGGAATTATTCTCTAAATCCAGTTGATGGTATCCTCTAAATTAATATTCCTCTAAAATGTTTATTGGATGATTCCCATTATCCTCTAAATTCCATCAACTGGAATTATTGGGATAAAATGTTTAATAACCATTCAATTTACACACAAGAAATCTCAGA
This sequence comes from Camellia sinensis, assembly GCF_055761805.1. Lineage (NCBI taxonomy): Eukaryota > Viridiplantae > Streptophyta > Magnoliopsida > Ericales > Theaceae > Camellia > Camellia sinensis. Next base: position 22,277,092 of record NC_138962.1, on the reverse strand, counting down.
AGATGTCAGTATTGTTGGGTGGGTCTAGAGATGTGAAGTTGATAACCATTCAATGGGTGGGTCTGGAGATGTAACCATTCAATTTGATAATTTACTCAATTTTTATTTGGAGATGTGAAGTTTTGTTGGGTGGGTCTGGAGATGTGAAGTTGATAATCGAGGGTTGGGTATTGTTGCGTCACCCTTTTTATTCCATTAAATTAATTTAATATAATATGCATGGCCCCATTATAGTCACGGTGGAGCAATAACCCACCAGCCATAACCAGCCATAATAAAATAATATTAAATTTTTAAAAATGGAATTATTCAATAAATTCGATGCTTTGAATACTAAAAGGATAATGGAAATCATCCTCTAAATCCAGTTGATGGTATCCTCTAAATCCAGTTGATGGAACTTACAGACAACAAATCCAGTTGATGGAATTTAGTTGGCACTTTTTGTTTTCGGTTTGATTTTGTGGAGAATTAGGAATCATCCCAATAATTTTTTAACTTGCTTTTGGATAATGGGAATCATCCAACTACCAATATTATGTGGTTATTTTTCTATGTGGGTTTTCTGAGTTTAGGCTTAAGTTGCAATGATGTTGTGTATATTTTTTCTTTGTTAGGAATAGACATAATTTCTTTACTTGCATTTTGCTGAACCTTTCAGATTCACTTTTCTAAATTCTATACCTTTCAGATTCACTTTTCTAACACCTATAAAATTTTCATGACACATAAGCATTCAATTTTGCTATAGAATTGTTGGTTATCTTCTTCAACATTACCTTTGGTCAGGTAACTAATTGCAAATTTTGCTAGAAAGTTGTGGCGGTTGTTTTTGATGGTCAAATTTTGGATGTTCTGTAAAATGCCTTAATTAAAATAGTTTACTTTCTTATATAATTATACTTTTTTGTGGTTCAAATAGTGAGTAAATCTATCAAGCCAAGTAAATGGCTAAACAACCTTTCCTACAGAGAGTTTGATTAACCATGCTTGAATGCACTTAGTGCTGGTAATGTGAATGTCCTAATTGATCAAAGTTATCTTATAGTTTATTCTACATTCCCCTCCCTCCCCCACACACAAAAAAAAAAAAAAAAAAATAGTGAGTGAATTTATCATAGTTTATTCTACATTCCCCCCAAACAGTGAATGATACATGCCTTGGATATTTGGTAAGATTAATGGGAGTTGGATCTTATTTTTAATAATAAACAGTGGGCAATTTTTAGGGAGTTGATTTTAGATAATGGATAATGGATAATGGATAATGGAGCTTGCTTGCTTATATTTTTTATTCTTCCTTTTGCTTCAGGTACATATGCCTTGGCTTTGAAGGTGTGTTTGATTAGCTCATAAAAAGTTGTTATGGCTTTGTTTGCTACAATGGTTGATTAGGTAATTGGTCTGCCTTCCATTGATGGATTTGTCAATAATTTATTGTTATTCTATTGTTTAACTTGGCTTCATTTTACATGTTGTGAAAATTAAGAATCTTAAATTTTTACTAGCTAGGCTTCATTTTATATGTTGGCTATCTTCTGGATTATTAGCTAGATGCATTTTATGTTTTTTGTTCAGAGACGGTAGAGAAACAAGAACCAAGAAAAGAGAATACTTGATTTTTTTATGCTAATAATTTGGGTCTTCTATTTTAATTTTTGAATTTCATACTATTTTGATGATAATCATTGTGATAATTTTTATTGTAATTTTAAAAATTAGCATTGTTTAGAATGCCTTTGTGTTTGATTTTATTGTTTTTCAATAACAAGATGTTTTAGTTTGTTTTGATTAGACTTGAAAATTTCAAGTTAGATAATGAATGTAAGTATTGTGTCGGTCTATTAGTGAATGTTTCAAGAAATGGTGAGCAATGGCACAACGGCCCATTTAACAAGTGAGCCTCTTTTTTTTTTCACAATTTTAGAAGTTTATTTATTGAGTTTCTTTTTATTGGAATTTTTCTTCTTGATAGGTGATTTTGAGGGTGGAAGAGAAATTTAGATTATATTGATTCAATAGAATAACTTTGCCTATTACTTTTTTCACATCCTATAACTCTACCAGTGCTTATAATCAATTAAAATTTTAATTTTAAAACTTAGACACTGTAGGCACAACTGTATATTCATTTTAAAATAGATGCGACAAAAAAATGTGGTTATAATAAATTAAATTTTTGATTGGATGGGTTAGAGTCAATTTTTTTCCTTCTTCTTTCCTTTACTCCTGCGACTCTTAACTCAATATATTTTTGTTTCATTGGGTGAAAACTGTCTGTTATTTTTTACAAGAGCTAACCCTATTATTTCCTTTTCTTTTTTTTTTCCTCTCGTTTTTTATTTTACTTTCAGAGTGAGGATTGTAAGTTCTGATAAAAAATAAAACAAATTATGCTTTCAGCTTTGCCAGTTAAACAATGCTGAGATTGGCTCAATGAGGTCTAGAAAGAATTTGTAAAAAAAAAAAAAACAGTAAAGAGGTCTAGAGTAACAAAAGTTAGTTTTTAGCCAATTGGCCGTTTTGATTTTTCTTCAAATATTTGGTTTCGGAACTACATTAATTCAGTAGACTATCTATGTTATTAGTTAGTCATCTTGGAGTAATAAGTGATGGCATAAACTTACTTTATGCTTGAAGCAGTTTAAACCTGTTTTATACTTTTAATTGGATGATTATGCATAATGGTACCTCATAAGTGAAGAAGAATGTGGTTTCACTATCAACCCTTAATGTTTGTTTCAGCTATTCAAAAATAGGCACTTAAATAGCTTACAAAAGCCTAGGCCCAATTCAAACCAAGGTTTTTTAAATAGGCACTTAATATGGAAAGAAGGTTTTTGAATTTGTCTTACGTGGCAAGAAATTGTCTTAGTTAACAAGTGAAAGAATTAACTGATAGAATTTTTATGCCCTTTTGAGGAGCCTTCTATTACCACTAGAATTAAGAAAGTGGAAAAAATGACACAAACTATACAAAATTTCAATATATATTTTTTTTAGTATCTTCATCAAAAAATGACATAAATTTTACAAATTTCAACATGATACGTATAAATTACAATTATGTTTTGATTTTAACATTAGGCACAGGCATACACTAATATATAGATATAGCTCACTCTCTTCTCTTTCCTCATTTCAATACACAGCTACACTATAGCATCAGCAAATGGCTCTGTTTCTCTCTCTATGCTCTGTTTTGTTCATCTTCTCTCTCTACAGCATCTATGCTTCCGCAGCTCTTCCTCCTCTTCAACTACATCTTGATGGTAAGCACTGCCTCACTCCCTTTTACTTGCTTTATATACATCTCACATTACATCTCTGTTTCTCTTTTTGGAAAAAGTTGCTTGAATGTGATGTGGTTTAGTTCTGATTTGGTTTGTAAATCAGCGAACTTTTTTACTTTTTAGAGTAACACTAACACTGCATTTCACTTAGCAAAAGTATATATAAAATAATTTTACTTTTTAATTTTATCTCACAACTTTACCTAATATGTGTACTCCAACAACAATTGCTACTCATGAAATTAGTTTGCCTAGCTTTTAGAACTCTCTAAATGTAGTTATCCAAAAGGTGTGAGGCAAAATGTAGATCCATTCTTGGTGAGTTTGGGACTAGCAAAAAAATAATAGAGTTTTTCCTTTTTAGTATTTTTTTTTTAAAAAAAAATTTGTGTAGAAAAAATTTACTTTTCAAGTCAATCTACTAGATCTAAAAAAAAAAAAAAAACAAACAAACAAAACAAAAAAATGAAAAAAATCTTCTAAAAGGTTCATTAAAAATAAAAAAGTCTTTTGTTTTTTTTTTTTTCCGTCTTAGTTGAATATAAAAATGTAATATTTTCTAAAAGGCTACCTATAAATTTTCCTTTTTTATTTTGAAAATTTATGCTAGACTCGAAAGTATTTTGTTGCAATTTCTACTTATAAAACATAAATGAATTAAATAAGTTTTAAAAAATTGAACATAAAAATTGAAAGTTGAGAAATAAGTGCATTTACCTTTAGTGCCCATTTCACAAAATAGGCACATTTCTCTTTCATCTTTATCCTAAATAGCATCCAAGTGGTAAACTCACATGAATATTATAAAATTTGATGTTCCATAGTTATCTTAGTAGTTTACATGGATTTTAATGTGTACTATTTGGGTGTTGTTTTTATATATTTTTGAAGGGTGACACTTTTGCCAAGTAAATTTTAAATTTTTCTACTTTTTTCCACAATATGTACTATGAAAATATGTCATGTTCCTAAATACTCCTATCTAGACTTTATGTCCCTAAATAATTTTTTGAAATATGTCATGCTCCTAAAGTAATCTTTCTTTTTTAATCTTTTTCCTTATTCATTCTAAATACTCTACCACTCTTGGTTGGATATGAATCTATAGGAATATGTTAGTTTTGATACTCATTTTCTTTGGAAAAATTCACAATAGTTTAAAGTTTGTAATATTTTATTTACCAGTGTAAGCACTTCCAAATTGAGGCATGAGTTATAGTTATAAAGGTAAATTCATGATTTAATTGTTAAGCTTCGTTGGAGGGTTTATTTAATATGATTTGAATTTTCTGGCTAGAGGATCATGTATATTTTTGGATCTCAATTAAAATATTATATTGTCCTTCGTCTCTCTTTTATTTTTATTTTGTATTTTTTAACTTTTATAATTAACATTGTTTCCAACTGGTTTGTTTTCTTGATAGGAACTCAAAGCAACATATTCGCCCAAAAATGAATATTAAACACAAGGTAAACTTTAATTGCTTTTTGATTTTTTTTTTTTCATACTCATTTTATAAATTTGAATTTAATTATTTGTCGGTTTACAATCTTAAAAAATTCTTATCCATTGTTTAGTCATGATGTGTAGGCATAAAAATAAATAAGGTAAAATTATAACGTTTTTTTTAAATATTTGGTCAGTCATGTAACTTTTCTTTTCTATGAAATACATGTCTCACATTCCTTTTTTGGGTTTCCATTGAACAATACTCTCAATGAGTTAGAAGAGTGTAGGAATAGCCTAGACTCTTGCATTGGGAAAAAATACACAAATTAGTAGGTACTTGGATTATTTTTCTCTTACAAGGTTGTCTTCCACTATCAACTGAATTTTGTTTTATATCTTGGTTTTAGTATTGAATTTTGCTTTTTCTTTGGTTGTTTTCTTTTTCTTATTGTATCAAACATGGTGTTTGCACTACAATAGGTTTTTAGGTAGCTACAGGTTGGAGGTTTGTATGATTTGTTGTCATTCTCAATTTCACTCTCTATGCTATTGTTTTCTTTCTATTCATTTATCTACTTTAAATGCAGACACATGTCTATTCACTTGAACATGGAATGGCAGGTTTCAATTGACCATAATAGCTGCATTGCTTTAAACAGTGATGTTGGCATTTGCAAGAGAGTTTGAAGTTATTATATTGCGTTGTAGATATCTCAACATTGAATCATGTATCATATCAATTCTCTTTTATGTAGCATGCTACTTTCTGTCTACCAAGTTACTAACCTAACTTTCACAATTTGAATTAATTTCTCACAGGCCAGTGGAAGCAAGAGCAAGATGGTGATAATCATGATCATGTTGCTTAGAGCTTTAGAGCCTTGAATAGATAACCATAAGTGATTATGTACTTGGATGAAGAATATAACTCTATTTTGTCATCACTTGAATTGTGAAGCTTTGTGAATTTCGGAAATTTAAGAATCATTGTTATTACATTGTTCTATACTTTATATCATTGTCCAAGTAGAGAGATTGGACAGTTGTCTCATGTATCATTTTAGATGGTCAAGATCAATTTTAAACATTTTGTCGAATCTCATACAGCTAAGATCAAGAAGGCAGCTTTTTTAAAGTATCTTGAATATTTTGGTAAGACTGATTATTTCTTTCTAAGATCAAATGGTGAGAGAAAAGCTTAACACTATGACAGATTTTTGACCTAAACAGAAAGAGCGACTTCAATTTTTTTTGTTCATATTTTTTAATTCATAGTTATTTATTTTATTATTTTTTAGAGGTCTGTAGTTATTGATTTTTTGTTTGTTTTCTTATTATTATGCTATCTACTTTAACTAAGAGGAGTTTGGCTGATGGAATTGCCTAATTTTAATTTTGGTGTCATTTTGAAAGGAAAAATGAGTAATACTGAATTTTCAAATTACTTTCCAATTAACTTTTTAGTCTTCTTCCAATCTCATTTTCTATCGGCTTTTATTTGTTGAGCAGATTTTTATCTATTTTGTGTTTGAGTGATCTAATGAAAATTATTGTTTTTGCTGAGGACCGCTTAATTGAGCATAGTCTATTGATTGCCTTTTTTTAGCAATTACAGTATTAATTTTTAATCATAATTGTTTTCGAACTCATAACACATTTGATATATTTATTTGAAATCATGCAAACAATTCATGAGATACGGTATGCAAGAATTGATAGAAAGCATGCTTAGATTTTTTTTTTTTTTTTCCTTTCCTTTTGGAATGTTTTTAGGCACAAGTCATTCGCTAATTGTCTTATATGAAAATGAATTAAAATAGCGAATGACCCGTGCTTGATTGGGGATAAAAAGATCTTAGTATCTTTGTAGAATTTTCACCAAGATTGCTTACGAAAATTGCAGGGTAAGTCATTTTTTTTTATATTTTTATTTCTTTGCATCTTTATTGTAACCTATTAAGTATTTTCTATCCGTGACACTTAATTATTGGAATTAATTTAGGAAAAATTGCAAATCAGTGGTAAGACCAAAAAATATTGCAAAATCATGGGAAACTTTATCACTTAAATTATTAAAGTTGATAAGCTTTACTATTGATTTGCAATTTTCCTATTAATTTTTATATTTTATTATCGATTTTGCTATCAATGGTTTTATTTCGAAAAGTGGAGAGACGAGTTGACTTTTTGCTATTCGTTTTAAATTCTCAAAAGATGTACAAGTGATTTAGAAAAAAACATTTGACTGCTATGTATGGTTGCTACTTTTTGTAAGGTTGTTATTTTTTGTACAAGTGATTTAATATTTTTCATGGATGTACAAGTGATTTAGTATTTTCATGGATGTACAAGTGATTTAGTATTGCTCAAAAAATGTACAAGTGATTTAGTATTAATCAAAAAATATTGTTAATTGCTCAATGACCCAATGTCTAGCTTTATATTGAGCTGCCTAGGTATATTAGTTGTTTCTCAACGTAATTAGTTTTATCTGAAAGTTTTCATAACATTTGTAGGTTTTTGGTTGATGTTAGGTTGTGTTGGGAGTACATTTTTCACATGTCACATTGTTTGTAGGCAAGTTAAATTATTATTATTTTTCCTAGATTTTTCTCACGTAGTTTCAGGGTGAGTGCCTGCAGCAGTTTGTGTAAGGGTGTCCGGCTTCCCACCGGCTAAATACCCCTCAGGATTAGTCCTAGCTTCCCTAAAAATCGGAGGGTTGGGAATACTTGAGTTATCAAAAAAATAATAATAATAATTTGCAAAGAACTATTACAGTGTGATTTGCAGCAGTAGCACCAGCAGGTGTACATTGCTTGGTATTTAAATTAATTTTTTTAGATTGCAGAGCACTGGTTGGTGTGCATTTCAATTTTAATTTTCTTAGATTGTAGAGCAATAGCTGGTGTGCGTTGGTTGGTATTTAATTTTAATTTGTTTTTTTTTTTTTTTTTGAATTGCAAAATACTGGCCGGTGTGCATTGTTTGGTGTAATTTTTTTTGAATTATAGAGTGTTAACAAATGTACAATACCTTGGTTTGTATGTTTTGTTTTGTCTTTACAATTTTTTATTAACTTGCATAGCAATGGTGCTTTTATTTTTAATGTTTGCATTGATATGAAGTTTATATTTTAGAGTCATAAAGTTTTTTTAATAAAAATGAAATGTTTATGATTGCGTTACTTGCCGTAATTTAAATAGTTGATTGGGAAATATTTATTTTCAAAATAGACAACCAAAAATATTTTCAAACTTTTTTAATAAAAAATATTTTCAAAACTAACCAGACCTTCATTCATATTTTGACTTCAAATTTTTAGCAACAAATGGGATAAATTACCTTTTAACCCAATAATTTTATATTTAATTACATTTTGATCTCATCATTATTTGCACCGTGCCTTTAGGCACGGGCATACACTACTATATATATATAGCACAAACTAATTTTATATAATATTTTTCATATATATAACTTGTAATAAATTTCATATGTTAAATCTCTCTCATACTTATTTTTGTTTTGATATTTCATTACAAGTTAAAAATTATATATGTATTAACTATAGTGGAGTGGAACAACTATAAATTTTAAAGTTTAAACCGTAATTAGCGGATAGAGTGGTGCGAATTGATACGGATCAATACAATTTCATCAAATTGGACGATATTTTGCACAATCCTAATTATGAACCTCCCATTTTGAGCTTTATTTGAACATACCTCCTTATTCTGTTCTTAATTTGCATTCAAGTCCACTGACAAAGTTCTCTCCTTTAAAAATAATAATCAATGATTGTGTTAGAGGAGGCAGATCAATTTTATTCTTACTCTCTTCATACCTTCACGACATGTTCATAATTCACAAAATCAAAGGTTTCAAGCTCACCTCTTACAAAGCTCAGAACTCAAAATTGGAACTAAAGTCTTATTTCGAATGAATAGTTTTTAGTTAAAAAATCAGTATAAATTCTTAAATCATTCTCATTATTTTTTACGCTTCCTTTTTTTTTTTTTTTTTTTTTGTAAAAATTTTTAAAAATTACTTTATAAAAAATCAATTTTCAAACCAACCTGACACTCACTTAGTGGCAACCCTTCTCAATTTGGGTTAGACCATAATGGTGCAACTTAGGCATTACTCAACATGCAAAGACTTGTAGAAGTACCGAAATAACCAAGTTGTCCTCCCACTTTCCAGAAGTTTGCTTTTTCTTTTTTTCCTTTTTAAAGAAAAAATAGTGAGGCACTTGTTGAGTTGTGTGAGATTTTCTTTGATGACAAATCAGAAATGTCAAGCAGCTTCTACTCTCCCTAATTAGATACTTGAAATTTATCAATAGGTAAAAGGGGGAAGATAAAAGAAAAATGAGCTCACCATGCCTATGGGTAGCTAATAGATGCCCACATTCCCCAAATGAAAAAACACTAGAAACGATAATCATGGAGAGAGAGATCTCAATAATGTCTATTTAAGATGCACATTTTGGCAACAGCAATGCATAATGTTAGGGCAGAGCATTAGGCACAAACTTGTGAAAAACTGGTAGTATCGGCCAATTGCAAGCCCATTATAAACAAAATGTATAACTTAAAACTTCTTTTCTCCAAGTTGAAACAAGAACCCACTGTCAATTTTTTGATAGTACAACATCTCAGCTCAATATGATCCTTGTAGTCCCTTGTTTCCTTAAAACAAGCCCCAGCAACAAACAACATAATTTAGAGGCAAGTCATTCCAATCAACCCTTCAGCGAGTACTTCTTCCCCGTAAAAGGCTGGAACTTAGGTTCATCTTTCTTCGAAGGCTCCTCTTGTTTAGGCTCTTTTGCAGGCTCCTGCTGAATTATCGAAACCTCATAGGTTGAGATACATTAACATCAGCAGCAATATTACAATACCCAGAAAAAAAAAGACCCAGAAAAGAACCTAGAATTTAAAATCTGCGACCAAGATTCATTCAAGATGTGGGTGTGGCCCCACAACAAGAACTTTAAATGTACACCTTAGATTTCAAATTCTGAGTAAGTTTCTGGTAATTTTTTTGGGTGCAGTTGCCGTTTCCTAAAATCAGCTTAACCAAAAGCAGTTTATTTAGATGAAATAGGTGTACCTTTTGGGGCTCTTTGGTGCGGTTTACATTTGAGCCAAACACGAGCTTCCCTTGAGTCTGACGAGTGGTACCTTGTGAACTAGACCCGGTAGAAGGCTGCCCACCACCACTGGCAACATCAGGTCGCTTATCTTTGGACCCAGAAGAAGAAGATACAGGTGGAGGCTCGTACTTCAAGGGTTTTCCATCTAAGCGTCTCCCTGCTCCAGTAAATGGGTTGAACTTTGGTTCAATCTCAGCTGGAACCTCTTCACCTGCATGAGCATAGGCAGTTGATTTGCTTAAAAAACGGTAAAAAATATATATATTAAAACAAAGAAAGAAATTGCTAGTAGAATCTGTGATTGAAGCGTCGATCTTTGGTTTCAAAGTAGATGTGCAGGAGTAAACCAAAATCAGGTATCTTCATCCAACCAATAAAACCTTATCTCCAAAGTAATTTGGATCCTCCAACACCTTATGCAAAGGCTAATCCACTCTTGCACTCCACTCCAGGAAAGTACAAGGAGGCAAAACAGATCCAGACACTTTTACAACAATATACGGTGTCCCCTAACATTCCCAATACAGGAGCCATGATCGGAATTATGCAAAAGCATGCATGAAGAGGGGTATGATAATCATTTCATCTTCCCAATCTAATAAGAATTCATCTATGAGTAAAGTTAAATAATCTATTGAACTGTGCCATTTTTTAACTTTATATTTATTATAGCAGAAGAATCAATAAGTGGTCAAACTTTATGGTTGAACAGATCTAAGCAGAGAGCACAAATTGGAGCGTCCAAATTGGAAGACTGAAATGCTAGAAGTGAAACAAATATAAAGCAATCATCTTCAATAACTTCCATTAAGTTATCTGAACCTCCCATTGCCAAGAAATGCAGACTTAGCTAGCTCATATTGTGTTTTCCACACAAAACATCAAAAATCATGAGGACAACTGCAAAAGTACAATCACCACATGGTTTAGATGAAAATAATATGTACAGCTACACCTGCAAAAGATCTCTCAAAAATTGGAAGGACTACTGAAAATGCAATAAGGACCAATAGGGATCCTTAAGAGGCATGATATCTTGATTAAAAAGCAACAAATAAAAAAACGTTAAGCATGTAAGAAGAGTAACCAAACCAAACTAAACCAAGCCTTAAATCCCATCAAATGGAGTTGGCTACATGAATCCTTCTTCTCCACTCAACTCTATCAAAGGCCACTTCGTTAGTCAAATTAAAGAGATTCATATCTCTATGTATGAAAAGTATTTGTTAGAATTTAAACCTCACAAATTTGTCACAAGTGAATGCCACAAAGAAGAAAAATAATATAAGCATGTCTATAATGGGGGGAAAAGACTTAAATAAACGTAATATGTGAAATAAGGCAAAGCATTTGTACCTCCTGCAGGTGCCTTGCCTGAAGGAACAGTTGCAACAGGTTTTTCAGGTTCCTTGTAATCAAGGGGAGGTGCAAAGTCCACCTCACAGTCTGTCTCAATGATACTTATTGCATTAGATGGTTTTGTTTCAATAATATCTATGTAATATTTTTTATTATTGTATGCCACCATAATACTATCTCCTGTGGTTAGGCAAGAAAAGTTCCTCAGAGTCGTCTCCAAGCTGCATGAGAGAAGAACAAATTATCCAAATTAGGAGATCCACCCACAAGAAATGACATAAAAAATGGAACATCTTGTTCTTGAATCAGATCTTTTAAGAGAACAGGGAACACCTGACCAGACCATAAAACAAAATAGAGTTTCTAAACCCCTCATGCAACTTCAAAATGTCATTGAAATTTCGTAACATAATCACCAGGCTACCACCAGCTGTAGGTATCCACCCTTTTTTAGTCTCCATTATTGAGTTGAATTTCTGGAAAATAAATTTTCTATGAATTTTAGGTAGCGTTTGATTTACTTTTCAAAACTCAACTATGTTTTTAAATCATGATTTGAATGCAACATGTTAACCAAACATATTTTTAAAATACAACTCAAAATTACTTTCAAAACTCCTCCCTTTTCTTTTCTTTTTTATTATTATTAATCAATCAATCAATCACTTTTTCTCTCATCTCTCCTCTCTCCTCTCACATTCTCTCACATTCTATACATCAATCAATCAAAAAATATTACAAATCATCCCAAAACTATTTTCAAAACTCATAACCAAACAAATTTTCTCTTTTCAAATCATGATTCAAAAACTCAAAACTCAAAACATAACTCTACACTCAATTTATAATTCTAAAATTAAACCAAACGAACCCTTAGATTTTCTATTTATTTGGTCTAAGAAGAAATCAATTTCTGAAGAAAATTTCCTCCATCTCATTTTGGCCCAAAGTTGTTTTCCACAAGTGAAAAACACAAACTGATTAATCTTGTTAATTAGCATGTTCACAATTCAAAAATCATTCATTACTTTTAAACTAACTTGCTAACCGACTAGTCATTTTTTAATTCTCATATTGTTGCTTGCTACAAATAGTAATGAATTATGATGTATTTTATCATACTGATTTGATAATACTCAGCAGCAACTAAAATTATGGGAATTAATTGTGGATATGACCCTATTCAGCATGCCAACTCTAATAGAAATGCTAAAGACCCACAATTTTAGATGCACAAATTCACCCACAATGATGTAGCAGGGGAGTTGGGCCTTATATGTTTGTGTAACAAACCAAAACTTGACACCCACCATGTCACGTCACTGGAGGACAAATTGAGGGAGTTTTTTTAGAGGTTTCAAACATTTTTCTATAGTATATGGTGAAGTAACAAATTAATAAAGGGATTGATTCTATGTTGGTATAATGATCAAGAGTTAGAATCAACTCAAGATGAATCAAAAAATGTTGAAAACAAAGAACTTATAAATATAACAAAACAACTACAAATGCTTATTAAATAAGGAAACCAAATAATTTGCCAATAGAACAAAACTGATTAGTGGACATTATATGTTCACTTGATTGAGTCCAAACTCATCGGTAATCATATTCTAAATATGCTTTTGTTTTTTAAAAAAAGGAGTCGCACCCAATGCACAAGGTTCCCGTTTACAACAAAATTTGGGAGATGTAGTAGGTAGGCAACCTTATTCCCACTTTTTTTGTGGGAAGACTGATCCTCGTTCAATGTCTTTACTTCTCTTCCTAAGTAATGAGGAAGGACCACTGAAAATTAATAATCCTTCATTGTTGTATTCACACTTACAGCCATTTTTCATCACTGCAAGTTCTTCTCCAAATGCAAATAATTCACTCTACATTCATGCCCCCATAGAGCAAGAGGCTTACTGTCAAGCATCAACTTTAGCCATGTTGACAAACAATACAATAGTGAAGGAAAAAATACTAAGTAGAGTTGTGTTCTCTTGTTGATCAAGACAGAAATTAAATGGTCAATTTTCCCTGGGTGCAGGGTACTTAAACTACCCACCACAAAGAAAAATTACTATAAAGAGGACAATCAGCCTTTCCATCCTGAACTACACACTTCCTTGCCTTCCCTATAAGGCTAACAGTAACTTTCAAAAATAAATTAAAATGAAATAATGGCAGCAGAAGTCAGCAGGCAGTTATTGAAAACAGAAGTGAAATATCATGACATGAAAAACCGCTAACATGTAGAAAAATCATCATACATTGCCAAAGTTACAGAATATCATTCTACCTCCAAAACTAAAACCTAAACATAAGGATCATGAACTCACATGGCCTTAGGATTGGAAATATCCAAGAAGTCTTTTGTATGGGGTTGCAGTTTAACATATGTCCCTTTTGGAAGAGTCACATTTTTCACTCGCACTATGTCTCCTTCTTGTAACAGCAGGTTCTCCATCATCTACAATGAAGCAAAATTCAGTGTGCATCAATGAAAAATAAATACCTAAAGAGTCTCCTTCACAGTTATATTGGCCAACAAAATCACACCAAAATTACAAAGCTAGTATAAAAAAAGACTATAGGATGCCTACCCAGTAAGGCATGTATATCATGCCTTCTTCTGCAATGAACTCCAGAACCCCACAATGAGACATGCGCTCGGTAGCAGCATTGTGAAGTTCAAACAACATAGGATAATCAATATGAAGAGATGCTGCAGGATTAAGTCTTAATATTAGCATATTAGCATTTTAAATGATAACTTGGGGGGAAATTTAATTAACAATAGTGGATAGTAAGAATATTTCAAATAAATCAACTAACCAAGGCGGTCCAGGGCTGAGGGAGGCATTATAACTGAAACAACAAAAAGTGAAACAAAAGAAAATTAAGACATTTACTTACAAGGCCGCAAAGACACACATTTGTTTAAACTGGTAAGAGTTTCATAACTTACTTTTATCACCATTTTCAATCTGTGGCTGCAGGATTGAAAAGAAACAAAGAAATTAGAGACAACTATAGTAGAGTTTCGCCCCCCCCCCCCATCCTTTAACACTGTTTTCCTTTCTTATTTTAGATTTTCTATATTTGTAGGTTTTTTTTTTTCCCCCTTATTTTCTTGTATTTTTGTTGTGTGTGGAATTAATGGGGGAAAACAAAGGATTTTTTTTTTTTTTTATCTCGGTACTATTGTAGCAAATTGCTAACAAAACTGAACTGATACATGATAAAGCAAGCCTACCAACCTTATCAATAAAAGATGCAGGGTAACATCGATATGTTTGCTCAAATGACGTTCCATGATATCCATATCCGTCAAAAAACTGCAACATTGAAACACTATAGCTTATAACAAAGATAAAGATCATAACTGAAATAATAGTTTATAATATGAAACACTATTATTAAATAATCTGCATCTTTTATAAACAATCCCCACCAAATAAGTGAATTAAGACAAAGATAATGATGAAAACAACAACAGTTATGCTTACTATAACAGGATAATCTGCAACTTTTCAGAAGTGACATTAAACGACATAGTCAACAAGAAATGATAATGAATCAAGGGGGAAAAGGCATAGTAATTTCATTTTCAGTATTAGGAATTGTTTGGGATGATCTAAATAAGTGCACTTTTTGACCTTTTACGAAAAAACGTGAAATATGAGTTGTGTTTGAAGTGATGTAGTAGAGAGATGATGTGATTTAAATAAGATGATGTGACTTAGGCCTTGTTTGGGAACCCTCCTTTTTAGCCAAAAAAGTCAAAAAGTTACTAAATTAGCCAAAAAGCCAACAACCCATACCAAAAAGTCAAAGATTCTCTTCTCTCTCTACTTTTTGCACATCTTTTCATAAAAAGCCAAAAA
Source organism: Camellia sinensis (assembly GCF_055761805.1). Classification (NCBI taxonomy): domain Eukaryota; kingdom Viridiplantae; phylum Streptophyta; class Magnoliopsida; order Ericales; family Theaceae; genus Camellia; species Camellia sinensis. The sequence goes on along the minus strand of NC_138962.1, from coordinate 22,261,954 downwards.
GTCATCCCAAACATACTAATTTTTTTTTTAGCTCATATTTTAGCCAAATAGCCAAAAAGTTACTAAATTAGCCTGTTCCCAAACGAGGCCTTAAATAGGATAGTGACTTTTTGACTTTTTGGCTCTTTTAGATTATGCCAAACTAGGTCTGAAATTCAATATACAGTTGAAAAAGGCAACAAGTCATTCCTTAAATCGCACGGGGAACAAATATAATTGAAATTCATTTATTCATTCCTAAATTGCTATGATTGAACAAATGGAATGTACCCTACCTCTTATGATACTACAGTCAGTTCTAGCCAGCCATGAAAAGATTATCCCAATGACTTGCCTAAATAAAAAAATTCTTTTTCCAAGATTTTATAAAATGTTTTTGTTAAAATAAGTAAAAGAACTCAGATGGCATGTGCTTAGACCACCTCTAATGGTTACTCAAACTTATCATCAAATTTGAATTTGATGAAAAATGGTGCTTTTTTCAGCTCCAACGGTTTCATCAAATCGGGTATCAAATCGAGAATATCAAAAATGTTTCACCAAATTGAAGACGTCCGGCCATATGTCCCCCAGTTATCTGCTTAGTTCAAAAATTCCCACAACAAAGCATACTCTCGGATGGCCAGGAGGATGTCCTCCCAGACAACCTACGTGTCTACAAGCTTGATTCAAGATATAACGTTGTTTGCTAGGTTTATTTACATAGTTTAATCTATTTATACATATCTTTTTGAGGGAAATAATTAATAAACCAAACCAAACCAAAGCCTTAAGTCCAATCAAATGGGGTCAGCTACATGAATCCTTCTTCTCCACGCGACCCTATCAAAGGCCATTTCATTAGTCAAATTAAGTAGGTTCATATCTCTATTTATAACGCTAGTCAACGTTAATCTAGGCTTACCCCGTCCCCTAACACTTCCATCTACCGTTACAACATCGCATCTCTTCACTACTGCCTCTGTTGGTCTCCGTTGAATATGACCAAACCATCTCAAACGATTCTCTCTCAACTTATCTTCTATCGATGCTACTCCTACCCATTCCCGAATACACTCATTCCTAATCCTATCTTGTCTAATCTTACCACATATCCACCTTAGCATCCTCATCTCAGCCACACTCATCTTATCTACATGTTATTTCTTGGTTGCCCAACACTCCGTCCCATACAACATAGCTGGTCTAATAGCCGTTCTATAAAACTTACCTTTTAGTCTAGTGGGTATTCGTTTATCGCACAATACCCCAGACGCACTTCTCCACTTATACCATCCTGCCTTAATCCTATGGGCCACATCTGCATCAATCTCTCCTGTTGTTGTGATAATCGACCCTAAATAACGAAAATGTTCACTCTTAGGCAGTTCTTGGTTCTCAATCTTCACTTCTCCTCTGCTTTCACTGTTACTGTTACTGTTACTAAATTTACACTCCATGTACTCAGTCTTAGTTCTGCTTTCGAAATCCTTTAGATTCAAGAGCTTTTCTCCAAATCTCCAACTTTGTGTTAACTCCTTCTCTAGTCTCATCCACTAACACAATATCGTCTGCAAAAAGCATACACTATGTCACGTCATCCTGAATATTTATCGTCAACTCGTCCATAACTAAAGCAAAAAGATAAGGACTTAAGGTAGATCCTTGGTGTAACCCTACAGTGATAGGAAATTCATTTGTCTCTCCAGCTGGCGATCTAATAGTGGTCACCACCCCTTCATACATGTCCCTGATCACGTCCATGTAGCCTTTTGTCACTCCTTTCTTCTCTAACACCCACCATATTATATCTCGGGGCACTCTGTCATATGCTTTCTCAAGGTCGATAACCACCATATGAATGTCTCTTTTTTTTTTCTTTATACATTTCTATTACTCTCCTCAAAAGATAGATCGCTTCCATTGTTGACCTACCAAGCATAAACCCAAATTGATTCACTGACACCTCTGTTATGTCTCGCAATCGGCATTTCATCACCCTCTCCCACACTTTCATTACATGACACATCAGCTTGATTCTTCTATAGTTGTTACAATTCTGGACATCACCTTTATTCTTATAGATTGGCACTAAAATACTCTTCCTCCACTCATCTGGCATGTTCCTAGTCAACAAAATTTTGCTAAACAACTTAATCAACCAAGCAACTCCCTTTTTACCCAAACACTTCCAAGCTTCAATAGGGATATCATCGGATCCTAAAGCCTTATTTGATTTCATTTTCTTAAGTACAATCTCCACTTCAAAGTTCCTAATCTTGCGATAGAACCTATAGTCTTGGTTTATCGTATTACTGGCTATTTCTTCCCCTATTTTCGTACTTCCATGTTCCTCATTTAACAGTTTCTCAAAATAATTCTTCCATCTTTCATTAATCTCATCATCCTTCACCAATACCTTAGAATCCTTACTCTTGATGCACTTTACTTGATTAAAGTCTCTTGTTTTCCTCTCCCGTATCTTAGCAAGTTTGTATACCCTCTTCTCTCCCTCCTTACTATCTAGTGTAGTGTATAGGTCATCATAAGCTTTCAACTTAGTCTCTCTCACTACTTTCTTGACCTCCCTATTATCCAATTTATAGCTCTTAAGGTTTTCCTCAATTCTATCCTTCTGTCACTTTTTAAAGCACTCTTTTTTTGCCTTAACTAGCTTGAACCTCTTCCCTCCGCCACCAAGTTTCCTTAGAGCTGGGTCCCGTTCCTTTCGACTCTCCAAGCACTTCCCTTGAGATTCTCCTCATACAATTGGCCATCGAATTCCACATAGTGTTAGCATCACCTTCTAAGTCCCAAGTACTTTCCTTATCTATTCGATTCTTAAATATTTCTAATTTATCCCCTTTTAGGTCCCACCATCTCGTCCTACGACGCCCACCATCCTCCCTAGCTTGGTATTGTCCTCTAAAACATAAATCTAGTACCAAAATCCTATGTTGAGAGATCAGACTCTCTCCAAGAATCACCTTACAATCATTGCATTTTAGGCAATCCACTTTTCTCACTAAGAAGTAATCAATTTGGCTCTTAACTAATCAACTCTTAAAGGTTATCAAATGCTCTTCCCTCTTCTTATACATAGTATTGGCCACCACCAGGTCAGAAACCAACGCAAAATCTAAGATTCTCTCTCCAGCCTCATTTCTGTCACCAAAATTGTATCCACCATGCACCCTTTCATAACCTAGTTTATCTATGCCCACATGGCCATTAAAATCTCCACCTATAACCAGGTTCTCTCCTACAGGTATCTCCTGTAAGATCTCATCCATTTGCTCCCAAAAATCCCTCTTAGTCTGATCATCTAACCCTACTTGAGGGACATAAGTGCTAATAATGTTCACTATATTCCCTCCAATAACTAGTTTAACTAACATAATCCTATCTCCTTTCCTAGTGACCGCCACCACACTTTCCACAAGACCCTTGGCAATTATGATTCCAACCCCATTCCTACGTCTATCCTTACGACTATAATAAAGTTTAAAACCAGTATCCTCAATTTTCCTACCGTTCTCTCCCGTCCACTTAGTTTCTTGTATGCAAGCTATACTAACTCTCCTCCTAATCATAACATCTACCAATTCCATCGTCCTACCAGTTAAGGTTCCTATGTTCCAAGTGGCTACCCTAAACCTATAGTCTTGGACTAGCTTCTTTACTCGCGCTCGTCCAGAAAAACGCGGTAACCTTTGCCCATTTTTCACCGCACCCAAGCGTCGATGCGACACCCCTTGCTCACTTTTCGAAACACCCAGAGGCAGGCACAACACGTCACTTGAGGAGAAATAATTAATGAGGTAAAAACAAATAACAAAAGAATTGAGCGAAACAGAAATGGAGGGAAAAAGAATTTTCAGAATCGATGGATTACACTTGCTGGTTGATCGCCCGGTCTTTCGCCCGGTCGTCCTCCCGGTCAACCAATGTTGATAACAGCCAAAAATGCTCCATTTTACTCAAATTTGGTGAAATAAATAATACACCGTTGGATATGCTCTTACAACTTACAAAATTATTCAAACAACAAATATCTTTAAGGTCCATGAGAGACTATCAGGCTAACTTAGGTATAGTATCATTTATGTAGCAAAACAGTTGAAATACATCTAGTCATGCAAAATATCAAAATTTTCGTCAAAAAAATACAAAATTTAAATACCGATCTGATGGCATTAAACGAAAAAAAGGCAAGTTTCTCACTTTGGCGAGTAAAAATCGTTCTTCATTAAGGATCAGGATTATCTGTCAATGATCTTGTCATGCAAAATCCAATGGTACATGTTTAAAGATTAAGCAAAACTACGCTGTTTTAGGATGCATAATTTTTAAAAAATAATAAATAAAAAATTCGCAATACTTTAATGTCATTTCACTTCACTTCTAAACTTAAACCATAGGATTATGTACTTTGTTCATGTGAATTGCTGTGGTGAAAAGCACAACAAGATCATCGTAGTAAAAGAATTCCAAAGAATCCTTATCGATAAACTTTTACCTAAAAACTTCACATCACCTCACATAAAAAAGCCAAAAAAAACTAGAAAAGCCAAAAAAAAAAAAAAAAAAAAAAAAAAAACCAACTTTTAACCAACTTCCCAAATCACCCCGACGATCATTGTAGGAAAAGAATTGCATAGAATGCTTATCCCTAAATTTATACCTAAAAAATGCACAATATTTTTTAATATCATTTTACTTCACTTCAAAACTTAAACCATTGGATTATGTACTTGCTGTGGTAAAAAGCAAGATCATTGTAGGAAAAGAATCGCGGAGAATCTTAATCCCTAAATTTTACCCTCAAGCTACTAACAAGTACTTCAAAAATTAAAACCAAAAAATTCATCAGAGAAACCAATCACACGCTCTTGGACCCAACGAACCTATCAAATCACAAAAGACCACATTTTTTTTTATAAAAAATAAAAATCATAAAAACCATAATTACAGAACATACCATATTTACTATCTCTGGATTGTCTCAGCACGTAATCAACTGTCACAACTCCCTATTTGAAAAAGAAAACCCTTAATTAAATTGAAAAAAAATCACCGCAGCAAATAGTTGTATATACATGAGGTGAAATGAAATGCTTAAGATCGATACATTTTCTGATCGAAAATCAGATACAGATCGATAAATGAGAGAGAGAGAGAGAGAGAGAGAGAGAGAGAGAGAGAGAGAGTTCACAAAGTGAAGTTAACCTATAATGGAGAGAGAGAATGAAAATAAAATTGATTAGAAAGCTCTGATCTTGACGAAGATTTTGAGAACAAACCTTCAAAGAGTCCAAGGAATGAATTTGCAGAGACTGTTCACCGAAGCTTGTACACGACGAAACTGAACCTTTGGAGAGAGAGAGCAGAGAGGGAATGAATGATAATGGGGAGAAGAATAAGTTAAGATGCGCTGCGGTGCGGTGCGTTGTGTGCACGCCATGTCGCTGACTGACACGTATGTGTAGAGTGGTTCAGCAACTTTGGGCTTTTACAAAAAAAGGCCCCCATTATGATTTTAATTGGATCCAACCCAATAGCTAATAATACAAAGTGAACCCTGGGCTTAATCCAAGTCGTTGAGTATAAATTTTATATTATTTACATATTATTTGAAAATAAAAAAATAAGAAAGGTATATAATTTTTATTTACCACTTAAATTCAAATATTTTTTCAAACTGTTTTTTGGTTTTCAAACTCAAAGATTATTTTTGAGTTTTTGAGTTGCGTGTGTGGATGGTGAATTTTTAAAAAAATACTGTTATTAGCACCCTATCAATTATTTTGGATTCTCTATTTGTTATTTTTTTTATTACAATAATAACTTCAAATAAAATTACTAAGAAGGACATCAATAATTTTGGGATACTCATATCACAATTAAGCTCACACACCTACTACATCATGAGTTAGGGTTTATGAGAGTACCTACTTCCATCACTAAGACTAGCAACGGGCTGGGGATCACACTCCCCATCCTCAATTCCCAATAGTGAAAATTCCTTCATCATCGGACCCAATCCTCGACGGGAAACTTATCATCCTTCCCGTCCCTGCCTCCTAATGGGAATCGGGTTTTCCTAACCTCGAAAATTTCTCGGTCAAAAAAATAAATAAATAATACATCAGATCCACAAAATTATCAACAATAGATCAACTCAACAAAATCATAAACAATAAATCAACAACATCATATATCAACAACAGATCATCAATAACTTACACAACAAATCAACAAAATCATCAACAACATCATACATAATAGATCCAAAAAAAAGAAATCAGAGAGCTGGTAAGATTTGAAAAGTACAACTCAAAAAGAGAAATCAGAGAGATGGTGTCGGGGCCACTAGCTTGATGATCAAAGACAGCGACGTTGACGGCAACGATGGGAAAGGCATTACAGTTGCCCTAATATTCTTATGGAGAGAGATCGACAGTGATGGGAGGAGGGAGAGGAGGATAACGGAAGAGCCGTCGCCGACGTCGTAAGGAGCACCTGCAGCACACAGAGAGAGAATGAGAAATGCTGAGAGAAAAGAAGTGAGTATGAGTGGAAGAGTGACAGACTTAAATAACCCTATATATATATATATATAGATTATTCGAGGCGGGGACGAGGTAGGGCTGGGGAAACCTATCACTGTCCCAGGCCCGAAAACCGTCGGGGATTCAATTTTTAATACCATCCCCAGCCTTATGGGAGGTAATTTTCAAAAAAAAAATCCATTCTAATCGAGATTGGGGGTCATATCCCCGTTGGGGCAGGTTCAAATTGCCATCCCTCCATCACCACCTATCCATCTTCTCCAAATCTCACCTTCAAAACTTACCCACCCTTAAAATCTTGAAAACCCTTTGGCGGTAATATTCCGGTAGTAATGATGGTAACCATTTGATTACCTACACTTCTCTTACAATGACAATGAGTGGAAGTTTTTTCAACAATCACAACTCCATGAGACGAGAGGAATACAACAATAAGAGTTCTGAAGAGATTCATAGTTTTAATGGTATTCTTAGTTTAGAGGAGATTAGCATTGTAAATGTAAGTTTCTTGAAAAAAATGACAAAAATAATAAAAATTGTTAATTATTTTTTCAGGACTGAACTCCCGAACATATAAACAAAATTCAAGAACACAAACCTGAGCATTGTTCATTTGTTCGGGAACAGATAATCGAATATTTCTTATTTGTTTAGGAACAGATAACCGAAACTCGTGAAAATCGCAGAATCTATAAAAGGAAATTTTGAATTAACAACAAAAAAACCCAACATTTTTTTTCTTAAGTTATTAATAAGTATGTGGAGATGAAATAATAATCACTTTCGTGGGTTTTGTTAGGATTTTGGGGAGAGAGGCCTTTTGGGGATTTGGGGGTGTGCATTCAATTAAATTGGTGTAATATTTTCACAAAAATAATTTTGGTATTATTTGGAGGGAGAATTTTTTTTTTTTAGGTTTTTTCCAAAATAATTAATTGGATGTTAATAGCAATACTCTTTTAAAAATATATTATGATTAATTTTTTTTTTAGTTTTTAAATGCACCAAATTTATATCACCTAAAAATTTAAATATTTGTGAAAATTGTTGAAAAAAAATCACTAAAAACAAAAGCAAATAAAATAAAAAAAAATTCAAAAATAACTTTCTCCAACTAAACCAAACAATGATTGTAGAGGACTTAAGAGTTCATTTGGAATGTGGGTTGGCTTTTTAACTTTTTTAGTTTTGGGTTAAAAAGTCTCATTTGAGATAGATTTTTTTAATTTTTTTGACTTTTTTAAGATAAAAAATAAAATGATTATGATTTGGATGTAATATTTTATTTTATTAATTTATTAATTTATTTTATATTTTTATAGTTATTTTAGCCAAAAAAAAAAAATCTTCCACTTTTTTATGCCAAATGATAGTAAGTTAGGTGAGCCTAAAACCCGTTTGTTTGACCCATGTTTTTTTGGGGACGACCTTGACTTTAATTTGGGCTGATTCAGCTCCATAAAAAAAAAAATTAAGCCCAAATTAATTTTTCTCTTATTTTCTAGTTTTAATAGGTCAACATCTACCGGGAGTAAATCTATCACAATTTTTACGGAATAGAAGGGAGATGGAGAGTCACACTCAGCAGATAGTAGACGCAACAAGACCATTCAAATATGAATAAAGATTGTAGGTCTAATTTTAAAATTTTAAAGTGAATTTTAGGTCAAGTTTGGCATCCTTCAAAAAATTTAAAAAGTCAAAAAGTCACTATCCTATTTAAGTCACATCATCTTATTTAAGTCACATCACCTCTCTAACACATCACTTCAAACCCAACCCAAATCCAACTCATATTTCATAAAAAGTCAAAAAGTACACTTATTTAGTCTTCCCAAACTTAGCCTTAATGATATGATAAGGAGTGAGATCTATATATGATGTGATGTGTGTGTCTATATTTTTATTTTTTATTTTTTTTCTCTTAACACATCATTAAAATTTTAAAATTAAAGTTCTTTTTAAAACTCTAAAATTAAAACTCTTTATCATTGTTGTTAAAATATTTTCGACTCAAACAAATGGTTGAAGTATTATTTTGGAAAGAAAGAAAAAAGCTTGTTTCCACTTGATTTCAAAAAGCCAAAAGTCAATTTGTTTGAGTAAAAATACATTTGAGAAGTTGGAAATAAGTCAACAAGTAAAATTACTAAAATACCTTCGTATGTGTAAATAAGCCAAAATAATATAAAATTGCATGAGGGTAATATGATTAATTTATAATTTTGCAAGTGATGTGACTTTATTAAAATAATTTTTTTTATAAAAAACAAACAACGGTTTATCTCCATCTTTTCAAATGATTTTGTGAATAAGTCAAAAATTAAGAAAATAAGCAAAAAAAAACTGCTTATTTTGATCTTCTCAAAGTAGGCCTTCGTTTTTTCCCTACAAACAAAGTGGGTGTTTGGAAAATTGCTATTTTAGTAAATTATTTTAATTTTTGATTATTTTAGTTGGCTAAATTTTTTGTGTTTGAAAAGATAGTTAGATTTTTTTGTAGTTAGATGTGATATTTGTGAGAGAAAAAATAAAATGATTATAGATTTAATGTGACATTTGTTAGAAATGGTTTTGGAAAAAAATTAGATTTTTCCTCAACTTTGGTCTATTTTTTAGGTGGGACCCATGCGCTAAAGTTGGCGGATCTAAATGATAACGCATTCTATGCCGCATTGTAATTCACGTAGTACATTTGATTGTTCAAAACTATTATCGAGTGAATGAGAAATTGAAGCCAAAGTGAGCTCCATGGAAATGGAGTTTTGATGAAAAATTTTTAAAGGTTTGAATTAAAGGCTTGTCCCACATTGGTTCGCTGGGCAAACTTTTGTGGGTTTATAAGGCTTGAGTTTGCAACTTGGAGAGGGCCCCAATGGGCACCCTAAGTTTGTAGAAAGAAAAGGCTATGGGCTATACCCATTTGACCTAAAAATAAACATACGTGCTGGCTGGCTAACCAGGCGCTGGTGCGTTTTGAATTTATTTTATTTGTTTGGAAATAAAATCTGTCATTTTTTATTTCAAATTATGGTTGGAAATAAAATTCAAATTTTGGTTTGCACCTCTTTAGAATTTCTGTACAATTTCATATTTATTCAAACAAATCCGAATCTGTTCAAATTCAAACTCAAAATAATTTTTTATTTGTTTGAAATTCAAACAAGATCTGTCTGAACAAGTAGCATATGTTAATCATATTATTTAATTTTGATGATGACTAAAATATTATTTGTAACGATTTGAATTTTTTAATATACATATGTATTTGACCCAAAATATTATCTTTTTAAAAGAAAAAATATATATATATATTTGTTAAATATTAGTTAAATAAAAATATTTTTGAAAACTTTACTATTCATTTTTTGAAAATTGAGGCTGATCACTATTCACTTTTTGACCAAATTAAAAATTGATTAATTATATTATTTTGACAAATTTGATATTGATGAGTTGTGTTGACAAAATTAATATGGAGTGGTAGAATATATTTAGTTTTAAATCTCTACAACATATACAATATTTTAAAGATGACATACATTTTCAGATCCATCATAAATATCATTTGAAGAGATTTTTCTGTATGCAAATATTTGATTAGAACATTATATATATATATATATTGCATATAATATAAATAGAATACATCGCGTGCGCTATTAAATTTTTTACATTACATTGATTATATCATATTATAATCAAACAAGAAGAAAAAGATGGAGTTATATATATGTGTATATATATATATATATTATAAACTAGATGGAGAAAATTTTTTGTTTGTTTGAAAGTTGTAAACTTTGTATTAAATTGTCTACAAAAATGGTGGCTCCATGTTTGAAAAAACAAAAAGAAAAAAAAAATCAATCTTATTTTTTATCTTTTGCTGACTATTCAAAATCAAGGAGTGTGCTTATGTAAGCGATGACATCAAGAATATGCTTATGTAAGCCATGACATCAGGAGCGTGCTTATGTAAGCCATGACGTCAAGAGCGTGCTTATGTAAGCCATGACGTCAGCAAGGAGCGTCCAATGGGTATATTTTTGTGTATAAATAGAAGTGTTGGATGTGAAAAAAAATCAAGAACTTGAAGAGAAAATATTTCTGTGAGCTCCAAAATTCTGAGTATTCTGCTCTTTAACTTTCAGATCTAAGTCTAGCTTTTGATCTTACATTTTCATATCTACTCTTTGTGAAAGAATTATTGTAAAGAGGGTTTAAGTACTACTTATTCTTATTCCTTATTTTTGTGAGAGATTTCTGTAAAAGTAAGGTATTTATTGTTGAGTGAGACTCAATAGATAAGAGTAAGTCCTGTGCCAAATCCACAAGATTGATGGTGTATTTATTCAAGTGATAATAAAGAAATTCTCAAGGAGGTTCCTTGGGGAGTGGACGAAGGCCTGACGTGTCGAACCACTATAAATCGTAGTGTTTGATTTTCTCTCCCTATCTCTTTTACTTTTATATTGATAATTATTATTCTGTTTGTTTTTATTTAAAATTCTGAATATTGTGTTAATTTTAATATTGTGAAATTTTTAATAACCCAATTCACTCCCCTCTTGGGTTGCCTATCTGGGATAACAATTGGTATCAGAGCCTAGACTCTAGTTTTTGTGACTTAACCGTCTTAGAGTAGATCATGGCAACCCCTAGTTATTCCTTACCCGAAGGACAAGCATCTAATAGACCACCTCTATTTAGCGGCACAAATTTTAGCTATTGGAAAACTAGGATGACCATACATATTCAATCTAATGATTATGAATGTTGGAAAATTATTTGTAATGGTCCAAAAATTCCTACCAAAACTATAGATGGACTTAAGGTACCAAAACCTGAAGATGAGTGGGATGAATCAAATACTAGAATGGCCCAAATTAATGTCAAAGCTACAAACATGTTGTACTGCGCCTTAGATGCCAACGAGTTCAATAGAATTTCCACATATAAAACCGCTAAAGAAATTTGGGACAAGCTTATAGTGACTCATGAGGGAACCGAACAAGTTAAAGAATCTAGAGTCAGTTTGTTAGTCCATAATTATGAACTTTTTAAAATGAAGCCTGATAAAACTATTCCTCAAATGTTTACTCGTTTTACTGATATTATTAATGGTTTAACTTCTCTTGGCAAAATATATACAAATGCTAAAATTGTAAGAAAAGTTAGGTCATTGCCAAAAAGTTGGGAGACAAAAGTCATTGCCATTACCGAAGCCAAGGATTTATCAAAGCTAAGTCTAGATGAGTTAATGGGATCTCTCTTAACTTATGAGCTCATAATGCAAGAAGGAAAGGAAGAGGAGGACAACAACAAGAAGAAAGGAATAGCCTTCAAATCCACCTCGAAACATCAAGAGGATAAGGAAGATGATTCAGATGAGGATGAGGAAATGGCATTCATCACTAGAAAGTTCCAAAGGTTTGTGAGAAAGAAACAAGGCGTACAAAATTTTTTCAGAAAAGACTTCAACAACAGGGATTTTCAAAAAGGAGAAAATCACAAAAAATCTGAAGTAACCTGTTATGAATGCAACAAACCTGGACACTACAAATTAGAATGTCCAGAACTTAAGAAAAAATTCAAGAAGGACAAGACGAAAGCTATGATTGCAGCATGGGGAGAAGATAGTGATGAAAGCGACACAGAAACCGAAGTTTGCAAAAACGAGGTTATTAACCTATGTTTAATGGCACTTGGAAATGAAAATGAGATAAATAACGAATCCTTTACATTTGATGAATTACAATTAGCTTTTGATGAATTACATGCTGAATTTAAGAAACTTAGTTTGAAAAATAATTGTCAAAAGAAAGTAATTTCAAGTTTATCAAAAGAAAATGAATCATTGATTTCCAAGATAAATGTTTTAGAAAATGAAGTCATGAAAATGAAAAAGGAAAATGAGATTTTAACTCAAAAAGAGTCTTCAATTTCTGAAAAGCATTTAGTTGTATTGCAAAAAGAAAACGAATCTTTAAAAAATGAGCAAATTATTTTGAAAGAAAATATTGAAGACTTGAAAACTACTCTTTCAAAGTTCACTCAAGGTAGAGAGACTTTAGATAAAATTCTTAAAAATCAAAATCGTACTTTTGATAGAGCCGGAATTGGATATAAACCTTTTTCAAAAGTAAAAACTGCCAAAAATGGTTTTGTATATGCATCTTCTAATCACTCTCATCTCACATGTCATTTTTGTGGAACAAAAGGTCATATTTCACCTTCATGTCCTATTAAAAGAAATCCTTTTGCTAAAATAAAAAAGATACGGGTTCCTAAGGATATCTCAAGGGTGTCAAATTCTAACTTTTATGGACCCAAGAAAAAATGGGTTCCAATAGAGAAATCAAATTTTTGTAGGTATGTTTCAAGACAAAATCCAGTAACGATAGATGGTATCTCGACAGTGCATGTTCGAGGCACATGATTGGAAATAAAGCTATGTTCGCCACACTCCAACCAAAGGATGACGGATATGTGACTTTTGGCGACAATAGCAAGGGTAAAATCATTGGTGTAGGAAGTATTGGTAAAAATCCCTCTCCTATTATTGAAAATGTTTTATTTGTTGAAGGTTTAAAACATAACTTGCTTAGTATTAGTCAATTATGTGATAAAGGTTATAGAGTTATTTTTGAGAAAACTCATTGCATTATTGAAAATACCTTAGAAAACAAAACTTTATTTGTAGGTTATAGACATGAGAATTTATATGTGTTTGATTTACATGATTTATCTTCTCATTTTAACATTAAATGTTTATCTGCTATAAATGATAATGGTTGGCTTTGGCATAGAAGATTAGGACATGCTCATTTTGATTTAATTTCCAAGCTTTCAAAAAATGAGTTAGTCATAGACTTACCAAAAATTGTTTTTGAAAAAAATAAACTTTGTGATGTATGTCAATTTGGAAAACAAACTAGAATTTCTTTTAAATCCAAAAATATCGTTTCAACTACTAGACCGCTTCAACTCTTGCATATTGATCTATTCGGACCATCTAGAACATTAAGTTTAGGAGAAAAATCTTATGCCCTTGTTTGTGTTGATGATTATACTAGATATACATGAGTATTATTTTTAGCACACAAAAATGAAGCTTTTTATAATTTCTCAAAACTTTGTAAAAAAATTCAAAATGAGAAAAATCTTAATATTTGTAGTATTAGAAGTGACCATGGTAGAGAATTTGAAAATGATGATTTTATTAAGTTTTGTGATGACTTAGGAATAAATCATAATTTCTCAGCCCCTAGGACTCCTCAACAAAACGGTGTGGTTGAAAGAAAAAATAGAACTCTTGAAGAAATGGGTCGTACTATGCTTTGTGAAAATAATTTGCCTAAATATTTTTGGGCGAAAACTGTAAACACTACATGCTATGTTATAAACCATGCCATGATTAGATCTATTTTTAAGAAAACTCCTTACGAACTTTGGAAAGGTAGAAAACCTAATATTAGTCACTTGCGTGCTTTTGGTTGTAAATGCTTTGTATTAAATAACAATAAAGATAATTTAGAAAAATTTGATGCTAAATCGGATGAAGCTATATTTCTTGGTTATTCTATGTCTAGTAAAGCTTATAGAGTATTCAATAAAAGAACTCTACTTGTTGAAGAATCTGTGCATGTTGCTTTTGATGAATCTAACGATATTATTTCCAAGAATCTTTTTAGTAATGATATTGTAGAAAATCAACTAAGCATGGAGAGCATTCACAAAAAGGAAAATGAAGAAAATTCATTACACGAACATGATGAAGAAATGACAATGGAGAAACTTCAAGAAATATATGCTCTTCCAGAAAATGACTCAATTCTACCAAAAGAATGGAAGTATGCTCATGGCCACCCCAAAGACCTCATCATAGGTGATGCGGCAGAAGGTATAAAAACTCGTTCCTCTGTTAGAAATATTTGTGGTAACTTAACATTTGTTTCACAAATTGAACCAAAATCATTTTTAGAAGCTGAAAATGATGAAAACTGGATTTTAGCAATGCAAGAGGAATTAAATCAATTTGAAAGAAATGAAGTTTGGTTTTTGACCCCTCGACCTAAGGATCATCCCGTTATTGGTACAAAACGGGTTTTTCGAAATAAAATGGACGAATCTGGAGTTGTTACTAGAAATAAAGCTAGATTAGTAGCTTAAGGCTATAATCAAGAAGAGGAAATTGATTTTGATGAAACTTTTGCACCAGTTGCTAGACTTGAAGCTATTAGAATGTTACTTGCTTTTGCGTGTTTTAAAGATTTTAAATTAGATCAAATGGATGTTAAAAGTGTTTTTTTAAATGGGTACATTTCGGAGGAAGTCTATGTTGAATAACCTCCCGGTTTTGAAAATCATAAATACCCGGATCATGTTTTCAAACTTTCAAAAGCCTTATATGGCTTGAAACAAGCTCTTAGAGCATGGTATGAAAGATTGAGTAATTTTCTACTTGATAAAGGTTTTTGTAGAGGAAAAATTGATACAACAGTTTTTATAAAAATCAAAAAGGAAGATATGCTAATTGTTCAAATTTATGTTGATGATATCATTTTTTGTGCTACTAATGAAAATCTGTGCAAAGAGTTTGCTAAAGACATGCAAGGTGAGTTTGAAATGAGTATGATGGGGGAATTAAATTACTTCCTTGGTCTATAAATTAAACAAACTAATGATGGAATCTATTTAAGTCAAACGAAATATATCAAAAATCTACTCAAAAGGTTTGAAATGGAATCTTCAAAGCCTACAGCAACTCCAATGAGCACATCGATAAAAATCGACAAAGATGAGCAAGGTAAACCTGTAGATGAAAAGAAATATCGAGGTATGATTGGTTTTTTACTTTATCTTACTGCAAGTAGGCCCGACATAATGTTTAGTGTTTGTATGTGTGCACGTTTTCAATCCGCACCGAAAGAGTCACACATCACCGCAGTCAAACGCATTTTCAGATATCTTGTCGGCACTCAAAATTTGGGATTATGGTATCCTAAGGGAACCACCTTTGAACTTTTTGGTTACTCAGATGCCGACTTTGCGGGATGTAGACTTGACCGAAAAAGCACTAGTGGCACTTGTCATTTTCTTGGACACTCACTCACTTCTTGGTTTTGCAAAAAACAAAACTCAGTGGCTCTGTCAACTGCTGAAGCAGAATACATTGTCACCGCTGGGTGTTGTGCACAATTGCTTTGGATGAAACAACAACTTCAAGATTTTGGACTTCACTATGATCATATTCCTATAAAATGTGACAACACAAGTGCCATTAACCTTTCAAAAAATCCTATTCAGCACTCACGCACTAAACACATTGAAATAAGGCATCATTTTCTAAGAGATCATGTACTCAAAGGTGACATTGAACTCGAATTTGTACCTACAAATTGTCAATTAGCTGACATATTTACCAAGCCTCTCAATGAAGAACAATTTTGTTATATTAGAACAGAACTTGGTATGATGAATACTCTAAAATAATGTGTATATGAAAAAATAATTTTTTATAAATAATTAAATAAAATAACAATAAAAAAAATTAATAACAATAATAATAATATACATATATTTATATATATATAATTTTTTTTCTCTCTCTCTCGTTCCGTCTCTATCTCTCACCCACTCTCTTCCTTACTCTCTCTTTTTCTCTTTCTCTTGGCCTCTCGCTCTCTCCTTCTTCCTCAGCCGACTCCATATCCATGTTCACCATCATCTACAACCATCTCCACCATCCACAAAATCATCTATCACTTTCATCACTACTATCATCCACCCAAATCCCTCACCAATCCATCGAACTCCATCACTTTTCTACCAAAAAATCTGCATCACCATCTTTACCGATCCATCAAGTTCCATCGCCGATCCACCAAGATCCGTGACAGATCCATCAAGATCCATTGCCGATCTACACAAATTCGCCACCGATCTACCCAATTTTCTCTATTTGTTCCGATCATCAAGGTCATCACCGATCAACATGTTAAAATTCTTGTTGCACTGTGTTGTATTTTTTTACTTGTTATATGTGCTCCAAATTCTCTTGGATTTAATAATGGTTGCTTCTACCTTGTTTGAAGAATTTGTTTTTGTTTTTATTTTCTCCTTTTATGCTAGTGCACTTGGTGTAGTTGTTTATGGCCAGATCTTAAGGGCCCTTGGTATTATAGATTGGTAATTTGTTTCTTCAAATTTATGTAATTTTTAGTGCATTAATTCAGGGGGAGACTCATATATTTTGAGATTAACAATCTTTATAAAAATACATAAAAAAAAAAAAAAAACAAACAAACAAACGTGTGTATATTCTGTGCATAATTTTAGAGGGAGTATATATACATATATTTTTTTTTATCTGCCATACTCCTTATCTGCACCAACAAACAATTTTTTTTGTGCAAAGTCAAAATTTAAAAAAAAAAATTAATAAAAAAAAAATAATAATAATAAATAAAGGAAGAAATGCTCACAATTTTATTTCAAAAAAAGAAAATATTACTCGATTACATGTAAATTTTCAGAAGGTTTCACAGATTTTTTCTTTTTCACTTCTCTCAACAATTTTTCATGAGCCTCTTTTACATGCCTTTCTCTATTTTCGATTTCTGTGAGTCTTGGCATTATCACCGTTGCATAATAATGTACTGCATTCTCCAACTGTGCATTTTTCCTTTTTAGCTCTTTCTTCTCCTTACACATATTCACTACTTGTTGTTTTAACAAGCACACCTCATCTCTCCATTGCTGATTTTCTTGTACTCTTGCTTGTAATCGTCGCGCCATATTGGAAACTACAGTCATGGCCTGTGTACTAAGAGTCATAGTGTGATTAATAGTATCGAAATCATTTCGATTGCCAATACCACTAAAACCCTCATTTACAGGCATAGCATGTGCCTGCGTCACTGGTACTCTCTCATTTGCCTGCATTACAGGTAGGGCTGCTCGCGGGTCGGTTTTGGCCGGGTGCGGGTCAAAACCGACCCGACCCGCACTTATGCGGTTGGGGAAAAATGGACCCGCAACCGCCCGCGATGTGGTTCGCGGTTTGTGCGGGCAGGTGCGGTTCGGTTTGCGGTTTTTTTTTTTCTTTAACTTAAGTAAATTTGGCATTTTTTGTTACTTTCTAAACACTTTTTTTTTTTTTAGAAGAGTTATAAATTAAATTACAAGAT
The DNA here is from genome assembly GCF_055761805.1 of Camellia sinensis. NCBI lineage: Eukaryota > Viridiplantae > Streptophyta > Magnoliopsida > Ericales > Theaceae > Camellia > Camellia sinensis. The sequence goes on along the minus strand of NC_138962.1, from coordinate 22,244,208 downwards.
ATACAATTCATGATCATAATAAATAGTCCGCATGTTAGATAAGATGATATGGAACCATGCTTGAGGATAGTAATTAATCTTCCTCCTTAGCTTGCAAAAACAAACCCTTAAAAGTCAAACTAGTAACACTAATTTAAATATGCAAAAACAAATCCTTAAAAGTCAAACTAGTAACACTAATTTTAATAGTGGATTAATCTTCACTGTTTAGTTTTTAATATGCAATAATGTGATAATAGAATGACAATTCAAAATATCATATTTAACTGTTTCTACTAGACTAATGGAATATAATGATTTTTTTTATATATATAAATAAAAGTCAAACTAGTAACACTAATTTAAATATCATTAGATCGTGATAATGTATATAAGTGCCCATATAATAAATTTTACTTTCATCCAAAATGTAAAAATAAAAATAATAACTAGTTATCTCCATCCATCCAAAATACAAAAAATAATAATAATAACTAGTTATTTTTTCTTTAAAAAAAAAAAAGATGCGGGTTGCGGGCGGGTCGGGTTCGACCTGAACCCGATCTTTTGCCAATTTCTTGACCCGCACCCGCCCGCCTACCTACATCGAAACCGCCCAAAGCACTGCGGGTAGGGTAGGGTCAGGCGGTTTGTGCGGGCGGGTGGGTTTGTTGCCCAGCCCTAATTACAGGCACCTCATGCAGGTCCGACTCATTGATAGACAAGGTAAAGAATGACATGATTACAAAAGGAACTAAAACAAATTTTTCTCTGAAACACTTGATGATTTCATATCTTTGCTTTTGATCTGTGTCACTTTTTATACACTTCATTGCTCTATTACTCGATGCATATCTGCTATATCTGTTCAAATATTTTGTTTGTCAATATTTCCTGCGCTCGAGATGCTCCAAAATCCCCATACTGATTCCGACAAGACAGATGGCCCATTATTTTATTTTTGGCCACTCCGATTATTGTATCAAATGTGCTTGTTTCTTATCTTCATCTTTATTTTGATGATGTCAAAGGGGGAGAAAAAATATGATTTTGAAAATTATATGTTACAGGATTATCAAATATTTTGTCAATTTATTTTGTGTCAAATCCATACAAATATTGCCATCATCAAAAAGGGGGAGATTGTTAATTATATTATTTAATTTTGATGATGTCTAAAATATTATTTGTAACAATTTGACTTTTTTAATATACATATGTATTTGACCCAAAATATTATCTTTTTAAAAGAAAATATATATATATATATATATTTGTTAAATATTAGTTAAATAAAAATATTTTTGAAAACTTTACTATTCATTTTTTGAAAATTGAGGCTGATCACTATTCACTTTTTGACCAAATTAAAAATTAATTAATTATATTATTTTGACAAATTTGATATTGATGGGTTGTGTTGACAAAATTAATATGGAGTGGTAGAATATATTTAGTTTAAAATCTCTACAACATATACAATATTTTAAAGATGACATACATTTTCAGATCCATCATAAATATCATTTAAAGAGATTTTTCTGTATGCAAATATTTGATTAGAACATTATATATATATATATATATAAATTGCATATAATATAAATAGAATACATCACGTGCGCTATTAAATTTTTTACATTACATTGATTATATCATATTATAATCAAACAAGAAGAAAAAGATAGAGTTATATATATATGTGTATATATATATATATATTATAAACTAGATGGAGAAAATTATTTGTTTGTTTGAAAGTTGTGAACTTTGTATTAAATTGTCTACAAAAATGGTGGCTCCATGTTTGAAAAAACAAAAAGAAAAAAAAAAATCAGTCTTATTTTTTATCTTTTGCTGACTATTCAAAATCAAGGAGTGTGCTTATGTAAGCGATGACATCAAGAGTATACTTATGTAAGCCATGACATCAGGAGCGTGCTTATGTAAGCCATGACGTCAGGAGCGTGCTTATGTAAGCCATGACGTCAGCAAGGAGCGTCCAATGGGTATATTTTTGTGTATAAATAGAAGTGTTGGATGTGGAAAAAAATCAAGAACTTGAAGAGAAAATATTTCTGTGAGCTCCAAAATTCTGAGTATTCTACTTTTTAACTTTCAGATCTAAGTCTAGCTTTTGATCTTACACTTTCATATCTACTCTTTGTGAGAGAATTATTGTAAAGAGGGTTTAAGTACTACTTATTCTTATTCCTTATTTTTGTGAGAGATTTCTGTAAAAGTAAGGCATTTATTGTTGAATGAGGCTCAATAGATAAGAGTAAGTCCTGTGCCAAATCCACAAGATTGGTGGTGTATTTATTCAAGTGATAATAAAGAAATTCTCAAGGAGGTTCCTTGGGGAGTGGACGTAGGCTTGACGTGCCGAACCACTATAAATCGTAGTGTTTGATTTTCTCTCCCTATCTCTTTTACTTTTATATTGATAATTATTATTCTGTTTATTTTTATTTAAAATTCTGAATATTGTGTTAATTTTAATATTGTGAAATTTTTAATAACCCAATTCACCCCCCCTCTTGGGCTGCCTATCTGGGATAACAGCATACCTGTTGGATTCAAACCAAACAGCCACCATTTTCATCTATAAATATACAGTTCCTTGATTGATTTTTTCACTTGAATTTTCGTCCAAATTTTTCCATTGCTTTCTCTGCATTTTTGCTGCATTATTTTCTTGTGAGAAAGAGTGTAAACACAAAGTGCATTCGTTGTGCGAATAATTTGTGTGTGAGTGATTTTCCAATCACACTGCCCGACTCAATAATCAGCTGGAGAACACTGGCAGAATAGATGACACCTGGCTAACCTGTAACAGAAAGAGAAGATTCCGGCGGTGGTTCGTCCACCCGGGGGCACTCCGACGATCAAGTCAGTATATCTTTCTTAGATAATCAATAGTGCAAATCTCATTGTACTGAATATAAATTGCGTACCTTAGACCCATGGGGGTGCCTCTCTTTTATAGTTAACTCAGTCCTAGTCCTAATAGAAGCCTGACCTCTATGGACTCCTGTGCAACATATACTTTGGACTCCTCAAGAGATAATGATAGATTCCTTAAGAACATTATCCTTATCCATCTTGAAGTCTTTCCTCATTCTAGGACTCTTGTCCTTTATTCGCTTATCTCGAACTTTGATATCTTCGGAGATAACCTCGGCTTAACCGAGATTACCTCGGCATATTGACCAGGACACGTGACACCTCGGCTGACACGTCGGCGTCACCTTGCCACGTGTTGGTACTCAAAAATATATCCCCACAACTGCTCCTTAAGTTCTATTACCTCGATATTCTGAGGTGATGGAACCTATATCACACCTCGGCTTAACCGAGATTACCTCGGCATATTGACCAGGACACGTGACACCTCGGCTGACACGTCGGCGTCACCTTGCCACGTGTTGGTACTCAAAAATATATCCCCACAACTGCTCCTTAAGTTCTATTACCTCGGTATTCTGAGGTGATGGAACCTATATCACACCTTTTTTCCAATTCGTCGATTTACAGTATCTCAGCTGAGATCATTATTTTAGCCGACATGTCTTTGATGAAGAACAAGAACTTCAAGAACTCTTTCAAGCGTATGAGCTGTCATACACCATAATTCAACCGTTTTTAGCCGCGCGTTTCCTTCTTACTGGTTCGTACCTGTGACGCGCCTGTAAGCCGTCTCTCTCTCACGTGCGCCATCTGACGCATACGTTCTTCTAGGCATATTGATTACTTTTTGCCACCGTTTTCATTTTTAACAAAACATTTCTTCGATTTTTCCCTTTCACCTTACTCTCGTTTCTAAAATACCCTTTCTCTCTCTCTAGCTCTTCTCATTTCTTCCATTGTTCTAGACCTCAAGCTCTGCAACGGCCTTCATTCTTCCTCTCGTTGAAGCTACCGCCATCTTGTTACTTCTGTAACCATCGTCTGACTTCGGCGATCCTTACACCGGCTTTATTTTTTCTGGTAAGCAACTGTTCCTTCTAATTTCAGTTTTTGATTGTTCTTCTGGAACTTGTTGTTATTACTGCTTTATTCGAATGTTCAATTTGTGAATTTAAATGCGTTTATTCCATGATTTGGTCCTTGCCCATATCTTGAACACACGCACTGTTTCACCACTTCCCTATATTGTTGCCACATGATCTTGGCCCTACACTTTTTGTATTCTTTGTGTTCTTGATAGACCTTTTCTGTTCTTGCTTCTGAAACTCGTTCTTGTTTCTGTTTTTTGTGTCTTTTCCAGATCTGTGCCTTCATTCTTTGTTTCCATAGATTTAGGTTTAGGATTTGTCTGTAGAACCCACAATTTAGGAAAAACTGAAACATCCCTTACAAATTTCTGTACCAGCTCAAACCTTGTTTTTTGTCGAGGTTCCAATAACCCTTTCTTGATACATCCTCTTTCTGAAATCCAGTACCTCTAGTTACCCTGACATTATGGGTATGTGAAAACATCGGGTAGACACCCCCTCCAAGCTAGAATTTTTTAGGCAAGAATTTGAAATCCCAGCCGATGTCAATCTGAGGTTGGCTGGGGATGATGACTCCATCATGCCTACTGATCACTCCATGCCCTTCCCTGTAGTTACTTTTATTGAGTATGGACTTTGGTTTCCACTTGACCCTTTTTTCCGTCAAATTCTTCACTTCTATAAGTTGAACCCCATGCAACTCGCCATCAATTCTTACCGAGTTATCACTGGTACCATAGCTTTAGGCAAACAAGAGAATGCCAGGATTACACTTGCCGATTTCCAGTACTGTTATACCATGTGTCGCCTTAGGAAAGACACAGACTATGTCTATTACCTGAAGCCGAGATCCACTGAATATAAAATCGTAGCCGACCTCCCAGATTCTAACAAGGGAGCTGGAGACGATTACATCATCGTCTCGGGCAATTGGGAGTTTTAGCCAAACGATGACCTTCATCTTTATCCTTTAAGCCGAACTGTTTTGGGAGAAGGAGCTGGTAAGGGCCACCCTTCATAAGTTTTCTTATCTTCTTGCATAAAGTTTTCCAATATTCTTGTTCTAATGTCTGTGCCGTTTTTATCTTTGCAGTTCTTCCTCAGCCGCCAAAGAATTTTCGCCAATCCTTCTATTCCAGCAAGGATTTGAAAAAACTTCTGAACTTGCCAATTCACAAACGAAAGGCGCCTTTGCTTTTCAACTTTATCCAACGTACAAGTCAGCTTTGCCCGACGTTCCTAAGAGGAAGAAGAAAAGCCTCTCTCCGCCTTCTGCCACAACTCCACAGACTGCGTCCACATCTCGGACAGATCAAGGGTCAACTTCTGATCCAGCTGATCTGCCATCAACCTCGGCTCCATACTTGGTTCCAATATCGCAACGCCGCCGCCGCCGATGCCGATGCCGATGCCGAACAGTTTCTACCGCCGAGATGGGTCGCCCAAAATCGATAGCAAAAGATCTTCTAGCTAGTATTCCATCATCCGTTGACGATCAACCAGCATAAATTCAACCTCCACCGAAGTCGAAAAGAATAAAGAAGGCTCAACCAAAGGCTAAGGTAACTCAGGTCGAGTCTGAAGATACCTTGCCTATCTCAAAGTTGGCTGAGAGTAACAAATCTTAACCCTCTGCTGGAAAGAGACGCTTTGAAGCCCAGCCATCAGAATCCCCAAAATCCAAAAAGCCGAGGTCATCTTCTGCGACCACCTCGGGGTCTAAGAAGCCTGCTGCCCCCTGGGCCCCTGAAATCACTTTGGAGGATAAGCCAGTCATGGCCAATGATAGTGCCGTGGATATAAACGTCGACGTTGCGCTCAGTACTGCCCTCCTGCTGCCAGGTGATCTGGAGCGGAATGTTGAGTTGAGCGAATACGAAAACTATGCATTGATGCTTCAAAGCTCTGTTCAAGTAAGTGTCTTTTACTTTGTACTTTTCTTTTTTCTTTTTTATACTTAGAAATTTTGCAATAACTTTTACCTTGTGTTTTCTTCAGGCCATCCAGCATGCCCACTATTTCTCTATTCAATCTTTCGAAAACCGACAGAAGCTGGTTGACATGAAGAGGGAGTTCTCTTCTCTTCAAAAAACTAACAAAGGCTTACAGTCAAAAACGAAGAAGCTGGAAGACTAAGCTGAGGCCGCAATCAAAGCTCAGACCAATGCCGAAGAGAAGGCTGAGGCTGCTGAGGCTATCAGGAAAATGGCTGAGTCTCAGAAGAGAGAAGCCGAGGAAAAAATGGTCCAAGCCGAAAAGGAGCTTCAAGAGGCACTGGCCACTAAAGAAGCCGAAATAAAATATGCTGACGAGAAGGCGTATGCCCAAGGCATGGCCAACGTCACAGATACCTACGAACAGCAGGTGAAGGAGGCATGCAACAAGGGTTTCACCCTTGGTTGGATGTCCATTCTAAAGAAACTCAATGTCCCAGACGACTCACCATTGAGGAAAACTGATGCCATTCCTTTTTCATTTCCTCCAGCTCAACCTCCAAGTTAAGACGTCGGCGAATCTGAGTCTGAGGGTGGTGATGAGGAAGAGGATGAGGCTTTGGTAAGAAAATCCAAAGATGCTGATGGGGCCAAGTCCCCTCTTCAGAATGAGCAAGTCCTAGACTTGACTCAGGATGAAGAAGGTGATGAGGTTCCTAAAAATGCTGTTTATGAGAAGCAATCAGCCGATGCCACCCTTGCTGATAAAAGCCTTGACGACACTCTTGCAGAAATTGACGCCGAGCTCGCGGCGGAGAAGACGGCCGAGGTTTCTTCTCAACAATCGCCGAGGTCCCAACCCAGCTTACTGTCGACGCTGAGAAACCTTAGTTTCCATATCTTTTCTTTTGTACTTTATTTTTCTTTTGTGGGAACAATTGTAAGCTTTTTGTATGGCCGATGTGCCCTTCTTTTGTTGAATGCTAATACAACTTTCCTTTTTTTGAGTGCTTGTATCTTTGTCTTTTCTTTACTGCTTTCGTATGATTCTATACTTAGGATATTTCTGTATGTCTTTCACATACTCTTCCCTCTTTGTGCAATCTTCTCGGGGTAACACACCTCGAATAAACAAACTTCCTGGTTTAACTCGTAAACTTTTAACAAGTGTTGAACATCATACTGGTTTAAGTCAACTTATAAATTGTCCACAAATTTCAACAAGTGTTAAACAAGGACTTCGATTTAACTTAACTTGTATATTGTCCACAAATTTCAACAAGTGTTAAACAATGACTTCGGCTCAACTTAACTTGTAATTTGTCTGTAAATTTCGACAGGTGTTAAACAATAATTTCGGTTTAACTTAACTTGTAAATTGTCCACAAATTTCAATAAGTGTTAAACAAATAACTTCGGCTTAACTTCAACTTGTAAATTGTCCACAAATTTCAACAAGTGTTAAGCAATGATTTCGGTTTAACTTGACTTGTAAATTGTCCACAAATTTCAACAAGTGTTAAACAATGATTTCGGTTTAACTTGACTTTTAAATTGTCCACAAATTTCAACAAGTGTTAAACAATGATTTCGGTTTAACTTAACTTGTAAATTGTCCACAAATTTCAACAAGTGTTAAACAAATAACTTCGGCTTAACTTTAACTTGTAAATTGTCCACAAATTTCAACAAGAGTTAAGCAATGATTTCGGCTTAACTTAACTTGTAAATTGTCCACAAATTTCAACAAGTATTAAGCAATGATTTCGGTTTAACTTAACTTGTAAATTGTCCACAAATTTCAACAAGTGTTAAACAAATAATTTCGGCTTAACTTCAACTTGTAAATTGTCTACAAATTTCAACAAGTGTTAAGCAATGAGTTCGGCTTAACTTAACTTGTAAATTGTCCACAAATTTCAACAAGTGTTAAGCAATGATTTCGGTTTAACTTGACTTGTAAATTGTCCACAAATTTCAACAAGTGTTAAATAATGACTTCGGCTTAACTTAACTTGTAAATTGTCCACAAATTTCAACAAGTGTTAAACAAATGACTTCGGCTTAAGTTCAACTTGTAAATTGTCCACAAATTCCAACAAGTGTTAAACAACGACTTCGGCTTAACTTAACTTGTAAATTGTTCAAAAATTTCAACAAGTGTTAAGCAATGATTTTGGTTTAACTTAACTTGTAAATTGTCCACAAATTTCAACAAGTGTTAAACAAATAACTTCGACTTAACTTCAACTTGTAAATTGTCCACAAATTTCAACAAGTGTTAAACAATGATTTCGGTTTAACTTGACTTGTAAATTGTTCACAAATTTCAACAAGTGTTAAACAATGACTTCGGCTTAACTTAACTTGTAAATTATCCACAAATTTCAACAAGTGTTAAGCAATGATTTCGGTTTAACTTAACTTGTAAATTGTCCACAAATTTCAACAAGTGTTAAACAAATGACTTCGGCTTAACTTAACTTGTAAATTGTCCACAAATTTCAACAAGTGTTAAACAATGACTTCGGCTTAACTTAACTTTTAAATTGTCCACAAATTTCAACAAGTGTTAAGCAATGAGTTCGGTTTAACTTAACTTGTAAATTGTCCACAAATTTCAACAAGTGTTAAACAAATAACTTCGGCTTAATTTCAACTTGTAAATTGCCCACAAATTTCAACAAGTGTTAAGCAATAATTTCGGTTTAACTTAACTTGTAAATTGTCCACAAATTTCAACAAGTGTTAAACATATTCTTCTTCTCTCTGCCCCCTAATGTGAACCTGAGTTCTACTTGGGTTCTCATTATGTATGTATTCTAGAGACAATATCAAGTATCTTGAAAAGAGAACTGAATCTTTATTTATTTACTTGGTAAATGGCAAAGGAACAAAGAAATTCTAATGATAGAAAAATTTCAAATTACAAGTGTTCCAAGGTCTTGGCAATTCTTTGCCCTCATTATCTTCAAGTCGATATGTCCCATTATCTAGTACCGAGGTGATTCTGTAGGGTCCTTCCCAATTTGGGCCAAGCTTACCTTCTCTGAGATCCTTCTTATTGTCGACGACTTTTCTCAAGACTAGGTCGCCGACTTGAAACTCTCTTGGATTGACTTTTTTGTTATAAGCTTTTGCAAGTTGTTACTGGTATGCTGCAAGCTGGATTGTAGCTTTCTCTCTTCTTTCTTCTAAAAGATCCAGATCTCGGGCTAAAAGTACGTCATTAGTCCCGTTTTCTACTCCTTGGGTTCTAATTCTTGGAATGCCGATCTCCAGCGGAATGACTGCTTCTGTGCCATAAGCCATGGCGAAGGGGGATTCTCTTGTTGATCTTCTCGGCGTAGTCCGATATGCCCAAAGTACATTGGGCAATTCATCTACCCACTTGCCTTTTGCTACCTGTAGCCTCTTCTTTATTCCATCGAAAATTACTTTGTTGGATGCTTCTGCTTGTCCATTACTTTGTGGAAAGCTTGGAGTTGAAAAGTAGTTTTTGATCTTGAACTTTGCACAGAAGTTCTTGATTAACTTGCTGTCAAATTGAGTCCCATTGTCTGTAACAATTGCTCTTGGAATTCCAAACCTGGTGATAATGTTTCTCTATATGAATTTCTTGACATCTACATCTCGGATCTTGGTAAGAGGTTCTGCTTCTATCCACTTTGTGAAGTAATCTGTTACTACCAGCAAGCACTTTCTTTGTCCAGTTGCTTGGGGCAATTGCCCAATGAGATCCATGCCCCATTGGGCAAATGGCCAAGGACTGGATATAGGGTTTAGGTCAGCAGTTGGCTGGTGTATCAAAGGTGCAAACCTCTGGCATTATTCACACTTCTTCACATAGGCTTCGGCATCTTTTTGCATGTAAGGCCACCAATACCCCTAGGTAATGGCCCTGTGAGCTAGAGATCTGCCCCCAGCGTGGCTTTCACAAATTCCTTCATGAATTTCATATAAAAAATCTTCAACCTGCAGAGGATGTACGCACCTTAAAAAGGGTCCAGTGAAGGACCTTCTGTAGAGATGTCCTTCTGCTGTCAAACTGAATCTTGCCGACTTCAATCTGACCTTGTGTGCCTCCTTGTGATCTTCTGACAGCTTCCCTTCTTTCAGGAATGCAACAATTACATCCATCCAGCTTGATCTCATGTCCACACATATTGCTTCGTGCTCTATGGTTAGTGGTTTGATGCTTGGGCCCGACAAGTAATTGATCATTATTGTCCTTGCTTTTCCAGGTTGTACTGCACTGGCTAGGTAAGCCAACGCATCGGCGTGGCTGTTATCATCTCGGCTTACCTGAAGTAGTCGGCAGTTCTAAAACAGGGTTGACAATCTGATGACCTCTTTTGCGTAGGCCGACATTCTTTCATCTCGGGCTACAAACTCGCCTGTTGTCTGGTTAACTATCAGTTGTGAATCACAAAAAACTATTACCTCATCTGCTTGCACTATTGCTGCCAACTTTAGTCCTGTAATGAGTGCTTCATACTCTGCTTCATTGTTTAAGGCCTTGAATCCCAAACGAATTGACTGTTCTAGTACGTGCCCATCTAGGGATATCAATACTACTCCTGCCCCCGCTCCTTGTCGGTTTGAACTCCCATCAACAAACAGTCGAAATGAGTCGCTGATGTAAATACTGCAGGGTCTGAGTTTGTCCTCTTTTCTTTGTTCTTTCGCCTTTGTCCGGGCTTCTCATTGCTTGTCTGGACATCGTTCATCCTAGCTCAACGGAGCCTGATGTTCGATGGATTCTGGTGTGAACTCAGCCACGAAGTCAGCCAGAACCTGGCCTTTGATTGTTGTCCTTAGCCTATACTCTAGGTCATACTGGCCTAGAGTGACTGCCCACCTTGCTATTCTTCCTGTCAGGTCTCCTTGTTGCAGTAAGGACTTCAAGGGGTGCTCTGTTAGTACCACAATTTTATGGGCCTGGAAGTAATGGTTCAACTTCTTTGAAGCCATTACCAAAGCTAATGCCAATTTTTCTAAGGGTAGGTACCTTGTTTCTGCATCGGCTAGGGTTTTGCTTACATAATAAACTGCCCTTTGCTCCCCTTTTTCTTCTCGGATAAGTACTGCGCTTATTGCATGTTCTGAAACGGCTAAGTATAGGAACAGCTCCTCCCCTGGTTCTGGATTGGAAAGAACTAGAGCTGTGATCAAGTATTTCTTCAGGTCGGCCAAAGCGGCTTCGCATTCTTCTGTCCACAGGAAGTCTGTGGCTTTCTTTACCAAGTTGAAGAAAGATCTGCACTTGTCTGAGCTTCTGTTGATGAATCTATTTAGGGCTGCGGCCCTTCCAGTTAGTATTTGCACCTGTTTTGCCGACGTCGCCCTCTTCAACTCTAGGATGGCCTTGATTTGGTCTGGGCTGGCCTCGATTCCCCTTCTGGTCACCAGGTATCCTAGAAACTTACCAGATCCAACTCCAAATGCACACTTCGATGCATTGAGTCGGAGCCGATATGTTTTAAGGATTTCAAAGACTGCTTTTAGATCGGCAAGATGACCCTCAGGCTCCTTGGTTTTAATGACCATGTCGTCGATATAGACTTCTACTGTTCGGCCAATCAGGTGTTTGAACATTTTGGTTACCAACCTTTGGTAAGTTATTCCTGCGTTCTTCAACCCGAAAGGCATTACTCTGTAACAGTACAGGCCTTTTGGGGTGATGAACGCGGTTTTCTCTTTGTCTGGGGGGTACATGGTTATCTAGTGGTACCCCTTGTAGGCATCTAGGAAGCTCATTCTTCCATGCCCAGAAGTGGCATCTACTAGCTGGTTAATCTTGGGTAGGGGAAAGCTGTCTTTGGGACAAGCTTTTTTAAGGCTGGTGAAGTCTACGCAGACCCTTCATTTACCGTTCTTCTTCTTCACTACTACTATGTTAGATAGCCATGTCGGGTAGTGAACTTCTCGGATGGCCCTGGCCTCCAGAAGTCTGTCTACTTCTTCCTCTACTCCTTCGACGTGCATCAACGTCGGTCTTCTAGCTCGTTGAATTACAGGTTTTGCCGACCTGTCGACATTCAATTTGCGGCAAGTGACCTCGGGGTCAATGCCAGGCATTTCGTAAGGTGTCCAAGCAAACACCTCAATATTGCCTCTTAGAAAAGTTTCCAACTCTTTTTTTTCTTCTTCGGCTAAGCCCGAGCAGAGAAGAAAGAAGCGTTCTTCATCCCTATCCCGGACAAGAATTTTCTTCAGCGCCTCTTCGCTCTTCTCGACTGGCTCCTTGCCGACGTCTTCTAGGACTTCCACGTCCTCATCTTCAATTTCTGCCTTTTCTGGCTCTCGTATGCTGCAGGTTGATTTCATTGCTACCATGGAGCAATTTTTCGCCTGTAGCTGATCGCCTCTGACTTCCTCCATCCCATGCTCTGTTAGGAATCGCAATAGTTGATGCAACGTTGAGGGAACTGCCCTCATTGCATGCAACCATGGTCTTTCCAAGATGATGTTGTAAGGGGAAGGTGTGTCGATGATGGTGAATTCTGTCTTGATCTTCCTGGTGCCTGCCTGCACCTCCAAGCTTACTGTTCCCAGTGGCCATGTCGGAGTTCCATTAAACCCAACCATTGGGCTACTAGATTGTTCTATATCATCTGGGTGAAGGCCGAGCTCTTTGTAATATTGGACGTACATGATGTCACAAGAGCTGCCTGGGTCAATCAAGATGCGTTTCACTTGGCACTCCCCAACCTGGAGGGATACTACCAAGGCATCGTTGTGTGGGTGATGGACCATTTCTAGGTCGGCTTCAGTAAAGGTTATCGTTGGTCCCTGGTACTCTTCTGCCCGATGTCTTTTCTCTCTGACTTGGTAGACATGTTGTAGGTGTTTCACTTTCTGGGTCTCCCTCCTAATTTCGTTCTCGTTGACCTTCGAGTGAATCACATTGACTACCCGAGGTCCTCCTGCCTGAGGTTGTGGTGCTGGGGGAGGCGGAGCTGCTACCGCTTGAGGCAATCTTGCCTGTCATCGACAAGGTCTCTCAGATGTCCTCGTCTCACAAGGTCTTCCAAATATGTTTTCAGGGCTCTACAACCCTGAGTTGTGTGCCCATCTTCGTTGTGGTAGGCACAATGCCTGCCAATGTTTCTTCCCATAAACTCTCCTAGAGTCTTCTCTGGCGTTCTGAAATAAGGCTGGTTCTGAATTTGATCCAGGACTTTGGGAATTGCGATTCGGAACACAGTTGTTACTGCTTGTGTGGCCCTTAGTTCTACCTCTTACCTGTTCGTTCCATTGTAACCTCGGCCTCGCTTTGGCGAGCCGTTTCCTTTCTCTTGTTTTATCTCCCAGGTTCCCGACGTATCTTCTTCGACTCTGGCGTACTTCTCGATTCTCGCCATAAACTCCTATACTTTTTGGCAATGTCTTTACCAAAGACTTTCGTAGTGGATAGTTGTCTTTCAAGCCATTCTTGAAAGATACGACCGTCACCTCTTGATTACATTCGGGCATTCAATTGAACACCTCATAGTATCTTTTTGCATAGGCCTTAAGGCCTTCATCCTTGCTGATCTTCAGAGCCATCAATGCGTCCACCTTTAATGGCTATAGCTTGTTTGTTACGAACCTGGCCACAAACATCTCCCCCAGGCCTTCCCAAGTCTTCACACTTCCCTTCGGTAATTTGTGGAACCAATCTGATGCAATCTCCCCAAAAGATGAGAGGAACACTTTGCAGAGCAACGGCTCGTTCCCACTATATAATGTCATTGAGTTCAAATACAGTCTAACATGGAAGTTGGGGTCTGACTTACCATCGTATATTTGAAACCTCGGCATACTGAATCTCTTCAGTGCCTCGAACCTGTCTAATTCCACCGAGAATGGTGTCTTCGACTTATCTGGGGAGGTTACCTTGGCCTCGGCATTCTGTTGCTTCCTCTTGAGATAATCTCTTAAATCTTCCTTCGCCCGTCCAAGAGCTCGGCTATCTCCCGTTTTCAATCTTTTTGGTGCGCTGCTTGCAGCTTCAAGGCGAGTCCTTTTCGACCCTTCTCCATGAGTTGTGTCGAAGCACAATTCCTGCCCCTGGACATTCCGATGTCCTTTAGGGTTTGCTTCTTTTGTGCGATGCGTCCTCTATGATTCTTCTCTTCTTGACTCTCTTCGTCCGACTTTCCTGGAAGGTTGGTGAGAGTATTTTTCGCTCCCGTTGTGCTGAGGGGCTACGGGGATTGTTGTCTGCCCTCCCTTCTGGGCATTGGTTGCTGGAATCGACGCATCCTGCAGCGGGAATGACGGCTGCATGACGTTGTTTTGCATCATGAAATTGACGACCGACTACAGGTCTGCCAATTTGTTTGCCATCTCTCTTACCTCTTCGTCCCTTCGTAGGCACCTATCCTTCCAAACTTGGAGGTCGTCCTCGTTATAGTACCTGTTTTGATCAGGTTTCTTTGGCACATCGCCAGTCTGGCCGACGTCTATTACTCCGCGATTCTGGTCACGAGTTTCTGCGTTGTACCTTTCTCCTTCGCCATCAAGGCCAATAAGTCTCCCACTCCTAGTAGGAGTGTCGTCCCCAATCTTTTCTTTCTATGCGTTACTGGCCATCTATTCTACTTTCTTTCCCACAGACGGCGCCAAATTGTGTAAGTGATTTTCCAATCACACTGCCCGACTCAGTATTCAGCTGGAGATCACTGGCAGAATAGATAACACCTGGCTAACCTGTAACAAAAAAAGAAGATTCCGGCGGTAGTTCGTCCACCTGGGGGCACTCCGACGATCAAGTCAGTATATCTTTCTTAGATAATTAATAGTGCAAATCTCACTATATTGAATATAAATTGCGTACCTTAGACCTACGGGGGTGCCTCTCTTTTATAGTTAACTCAGTCCTAATCCCAATAGAAGCCTGACCTCTATGGACTCCTGTGCAGTATATACTTTGGACTCCTCAAGAGATAAGGATAGATTCCTTAAGAACATTATCCTTATCCATCTTGAAGTCTTCCCTCATTCTAGGACTCTTGTCCTTTATCCGCTTATCTCAGACTCCGATATCTTCGGAGATAACCTCGGCTTAACCGAGATCACCTCGGCATATCGACCAGGACACGTGGCACCTCGGCGTCACCTTGCCACGTGTTGGTACTCAAAAATATATCCCCACAATTTGTAGTGCTGTTATTATTCTTAGTTGATCATTTTATCCTGGGAGATAGATGTCCATAATCTGAAAGCACTGTAGAAATGATGAATCTGTCTTAAGGACACAGTGTTAAATACTGGACTTGATCAGAATTTTATTCAATAAATACATAAAGTTAATAATTAATTTACTTTCTGTTTTATTTATTTATTTTTATCAAATTATGATTTTGTTTTTGTAACAAAATAAGAATATATTGTTTAATATTATTTTTTTTACTGGTTTGATTTTTGTAATCAAACAGTCTTTGTCCTTCTTTATTTTTTCTGTTTATTTTTAAGTACACAAACATTATTTATTCTTAATACAGTGAAGATTGACCAACAATCTTAAGACAGAATATTTTTTGGTGTCTTCATTGTATTTATTTTCTGTGCTTTTTACAAAGTGATATTCTGGTTGAAAAATACAAATAGTAGTCATATACTGTTTGACAAATAGTAGTAATATACTTTTTATTTTCTTTGACAACTATAAGTAATATAATGATGTCATTAATAATTTCAGAATATTAATTTGTGTAATAGTGTTACAAAAAATTATTGTGTAGTAATTTATTTTCCTGGTTTTAGTGACTAGAAAAATAAAATTATTTTGTGTTATAATTTATTTTCTGGTTTGAATAACTAGAAAATTAATTTGTGTTTTGGTTTTTCTGATTTTTGTAATCAGATATTATGGCTACTGAAAGTAGTACTCCAAATTCGATTGTTACAACGATTCCGGTCCCTATCTAGAACCATGTTTAAGTTCTAATAAATCATGGAGAAAAATTGAAAAAACTTAATGGCACCGAGTTTAAGAGATGGTAGCAGAAAGTGTGTTTTATCTTACAACTCTAAATTTGGCCCGGTTTCTCTGTGAAGAGGCTCCAGTACTGAAAGAAGATGAAAGTGATCGGCAAATTGTTGCTGTTGTAGATGCTTGAAAACATTTTGATTTTCTGTGCAGAAACTACATCCTCAATGGCCTTGACAACATGCTGTATAATGTTTATAGCCCTCTAAAAACAGCAAAAGAATTATGAGATTCTTTGGAAAAAAAATACATGACAGAGAATGCTGGCACAACGAAATTTATTGTCGGTAAATTTTTGGACTTCGTTATGGTAGACTACCAAACGGTGATTTCTCAAGTTTAAAATTTTCAATTAATTTTGCATAATATTTATGCTGAGAGTATGTCTCTAAGCGAGTCTTTCCAAGTCGCTGCGTTAATGGAAAAATTACCATCGGCTTGGAAAGATTTCAAAAATTATTTAAAACATAAACGCAAAGAGATGACCATGGATGAATTGATTGTAAGACTAACAATTGAAAAAGATAACCGTAAGGTTGAAAAGAGGAATAGTAAAAATCTTATTGAGTCCAAGGCTAATGTGGTTGAACATGTGCCCAAACCACATAACAAAAAGAGAAAATTTGCTGGAGATGGTCGTAAACAAGGCGATAACAATGGCAATAAAAAGTTCAAAGGTAAATGCTATAACTGTGGCAAGACCGGACATCAAGCCTTTGATTGCCGCCACCCTAAGAAGGATCACAGAAGTACAAGTAAGAAAACTACCAATCAAGCCAATGTGATAGAACTTGATTACATCTCTAACGAGGTAAATGACATCAATCTCTCTACTGTGGTGTTTGAGACAAATCCCAAAGAATGGTGGGTTGACACTGGGGCAACTGGATACATTTGCATAGACAAGAATATGTTCACTACTTATAATGAGGCTGTAAATGGTAAACAACTATTCATGAAAAATTCATCTACTTTTGTTGTGGCTGGACAAGGGAAAGTAGTCTTGAAGATGACATCGGAGAAGGAACTAACCCTCAACAACATGCTGCATGTATCAGACATCCGAAAGAATTTAGTTTATGGTTCTTTGTTAAGAAAAAATGGTTTTATGCTTGTATTTGAGTTTGATAAATTTGTATTAACAAAGAGTGGTATGTATGTTGGTAAAGGATACATGAGTGACGGTCTCTCCAAGTCGAATGTAATGACGGTTGTACCAAAACTTTCTATTAATAAGAATAACACATCTTTTGCTTATATTCTTGAATCAAATTTATGACATGGTAGATAGGACATGTGAATTTTGATACTTTGCGTAGATTAATTGGTTTGGATTATATAGTAATGGTTGAAATTGATCCTAATCACAAATGTGAGACTTGTGTAGAAGCGAAACTAACTAATGCTCCATTTAAATCAGTTGAAAGAAAAACTAAACCTCTAGAATTAATTCATACTGATATGTGTAATCTTAAATTTGTTCAAACTAGGGGAGGTAAGAAGTATTTCATAACATTTATTGATGATTGCACAAGATATTGTTATGTATACTTACTTAGAAATAAAGATGAAACCCTAGAAATGTTTAAACTCTACAAAACTGAAGTTGAAAATCAACTTGGTAAAATCATTACAATGGTTAGAAGTGATAGGGGTGGTGAATATGATGCACCATTAAATGAATTTTGTGCACAACATTGCATTATTCACCCAACTACAATACCCTATTCTCCACAAAAAAAAAAAAAAAATGGAACTACTGAAAGGAGGAATAGAACTCTTAAAGAAATGATGAATGTCATGTTACTAAGTTCAGGCTTACCGCAGAACTTGTGGGGAGAAGCAATATTGTCTGTTAATTATATTCTTAACAGAATACCCTACAAGAAAACCAACAGCACTCTTTATGAATTGTAGAAAGGTTGACCACCTTTCTACAAATACTTAAAAGTGTGGGGGTGTTTGGCAAAAGTTGAAGTTCCTGTTCTGAAAAAGACTAAGATAGGACCAAAATCAATGGATTGTGTGTTTATTGGTTATGCTCAGAATAGTAGTGCATATTGGTTTCTGACTTATAAATCAGAAATGCCTGATATAAATGTGAACACTATTATAGAGTCAAGGAATGCTGTGTTTTTTGAAAATGTTTTTCCTTACAAGAAATGACAGGAATTAAGTTCATAAAAAAGAACTTATGATTGTATACAAAGTCAAGAAACTAATGACAATCAAACATAAGACACTAGTAATGGTCTCGACTAGCAGGATTTAACTGATGATGAACTGAGACAAAATAAAAGAGCAAGAACATCAAAATCCTTTGGTCCAGATTTTCTGACATACCTGTTAATAAATGAACCTCAAAGCTTTAAGGAAGCAATGGCAGGTCTTGAAGCACCTTTGTGGAAAGAGGCCGTGAATAATGAAATTGAATCCATTGTGCAAAATCATACTTGGGAATTGGTGAATCTTCCACCTGGTTCTGAACTTCTTGGATGTAAATGGATATTCAAGAGAAAAATGAAACCGGATGGTTCAATAGACAAGTATAAAGTAAGACTTGTAGTAAAAGGTTACAGTTGAAAGGAAGGTCAGGACTATTTTGACACCTATTCCCCTATGACAAGAATAACATCCATCTGCTTGCTTATTGCCATAGCAGCGTTGTATAATTTAGAGATATATCAAATGGATGTTAAGATAGCTTTCTTAAACGGTGATCTAAATGAAGAGATCTATATGGAGCAACCCGAAAGGGTTGTAGTGCCAGGACAAGAAAAGAAAGTTTGTTAGCTTGTAAAATCTCTTTATGGATTAAAACAAGCACTTAAGCAATGGCATGAAAAAACACTGACAAAGGTTATGTCATCGTTTGTCTTTATGTGGATGACATGCTTATCATTGGAAGCAGTCAAAACATGATCGAATCAACTAAGCAAATGCTGAACAAAATATTTGATATGAAAGATATAGGAGTTGCAGATGTAATATTAGAAATGAAAATTACTAAAACATCTTATGGATATGCATTATCTCAATCTTGTTATATTGAGAAAATTCTTGATAAATTTATCAAGGGTGATATGAATGTAGCTAGAACACCTGTAGATATTAATCTTTATTTATCGAAAAATAAAGGTGATGCGGTGTCTCAGTTAAAATACTCCCAAATTATTGGAAGTCTAATGTACCTAATGAATTGTACTCGTCCTAATAGAGCTTATCCTGTTAGTAAATTGAGTAAGTACACTAGTAACCCCGGAAAAGACCATTAGAAAGTGATCATTCGGAAAGCGCTGTTGTTTCTTGGAAGTCCATGAAATAAACATGTATTGCACAATCCACAATGGAATCTGAGTTCATTGCTTTAGACAAAGCAGAAGAAGAAGCAAAATGGTTTCGCCACTTCTTAGAAGATATTCCAATATGGCCAAAACTTGTGCCAGCTATTTGCATTCATTGTGATATTCAATCTGTAATAGGCAGGGCACAGAATCATATGTATAATGGTAAATCACGATATATTTGTCGTCGACATAATACCATAAGACAGTTGCTCTCAAATGGAATAATCTCAATAGAATATATAAAATCTAAAGAGAATATTACAGATCCGTTAACAAAAGGTTTGACAAAAGAGCAAGTGTATAGTTCATCAAAAGAAATGGGATTAAAGCCTATTACATAAGAGTTATCATAATGGTAACCCTACTTAAATGACTGGAGATCCCAAGAACTAAGTTCAAAGGGACAACTAAGTTATGTGTGGCACGCCAGAAATCACCAAGGGATTAAAATTCCCTACCCATTCCTATGGTGAGAGTGATATCTGCAACATGTGTTGTATGCAGGGGTTTAAGGATAAGTTTCGCTTTTAATGATTACTTATATCTTGATTTAGGCATAAAAATTAAGACGAGTATAAGTGATACTCACAATAAGAATCACCTATATGAGCATCGAACTGGGGGCCAGTTCTATGAGAATAAAGAAGCTAAATTCTCTAGAAGCACTCATGAATAACTAGGAGCGTTCAATGTCAAAATGAATAGAACCGTGAGAACCAAGATGTGTCAGAAGATATTTAGATATTTTGCGTGAAATCTATTGTCTTGGCTTACACAAACGGCTGAACAATTCAAGGCATCGCGTCCATTGGTTAGCTAGTAAGTCCAATAGGTTATCACTAGGGAAGGTTCAAGGCTGAAAGCTACCTATCCTGATGCAAGACATTTTCGATTTATACTCTTTCAACAAATTCTGCATATTGTTGCATTTCCGTTGTCATCAAATTCCATTCATGTGGGAGATTGTTAGAAATGGTTTTGGAAAAATTTAGATTTTTCCTCAATTTTGATCTATTTTTTTAGATGGGACCCATGCGCCAAAGTTGGCAAGTCTAAGTGGTAACACGTTCTATGTCTTGTTGTGATTCACGTAGTATATTTGGTTGTTCAAAACCATTATCGAGTGAATAAGAAATTGAAGCCAAAGTGAGCTCCATGGAAATGGAGTTTTGGTGGAAATTCTTTAAAGGTTTGAATTAAAGGCTTGTCCCATATTGGTTTGGTGGGCAAACTTTTGTGGGCTTGTAAGGCTTTGAGTTTTCAATTTGGAGAGGGTCTCAAGGGTTATCCCAAGTTTGTAAAAGGGAGAGGTTATAGGTAAAATGGACTAGACCCATTAAACTAAAAAATAAACACGCGCGCGCGCTATCGTTCGTTCGGTCGATCAGGCGAACTGGGCTGGGCCTAGGCGTAGATGTGTGGTATGAGGTTGGGTTGGACTTGTCCGACCCAATACTTATTTTTTTTGGCAAGAAATATTTTATTTGTTTGGAAATAAAATCTGTCCGTTTTTATTTCAAATTCTGGTTGGAAATAAAATTTAAATTTTGGTTTGCACCTCTTCAGAATTTCTGTACAATTTCATATCCGTCTAAACAGATCCGAATCTATTCAAATTCAAACCCAAAATAATTTTTTATCTATTTGAAATTCAAACTAGATCTATCCGAACAGGTACCATACATGTTGGATTCAAACCAAACAGCCACCATTTTCATCTATAAATAGGCAGTTCCTTAATTGATTTTTTCACTTGAATTTTCGTTCAAATTCTGCCATTGCTCTCTCTGCATTTTTGCTGCATTATTTTCTTGTGAGAAAGAGTGTAAACACAAAATGTGTTCGTTGTGCGAATAATTTGTAATACTGCTATTATTCATAGTTGATCATTTTATCCTTGAAGATAGACATCCATAATCTGAAAGTACCGTGGAGTTGACGAATCTGTCTTAAGGATACAGTGTTAAACACTAGACTTGATCATAATTTTATTCAATAAATACATAAGGTCAGTAATTAATTTACTTTCTGTTTTATTTATTTGTTTTTATCAGATTATGATTTTGTTTTTGTAACAAAATAAGAATCTATTGTTTTATATTATTTTCTTTACTGGTTTGATTTTTGTAATCAAACAGTCTCTCTCCTTCTTTATTTCTTCTGTTTGTTGTTAAGTACACAAATATTATTTATTCTTAATACAGTAAAAATTGACCAACAACATTTATCTAATTAACTATTTTAACTTATTTTGTCTTTTTATAGATTTTAGTTTAAAAAAAAGAAAAAAAAAAAAAGCTAAAACCCAATTTGCCAAACACCCCAAAATAAGCAGTTATCCCATTACTTGGAAAGCACCAGCATCCTATGCATAGAATTGAAGCCTAAATGACATGTTGAAGCATTGAAGCATATACATCTAAAACAGAAAAAGAGTAAACAATAAGGCAGATTGTAGCGTATCCCATGACTCTTATGCTGTGATCACTGCTATATGAAAGAGAGTATAAAACAAACAATAAAAATTTGAAGCATTCAATCATGAAGGAAAAAAGTAGTCATGAATCACTTTAACAAGCCTTGCAGATTTGACATAGAAAATGGTCGGATCAAATTCAAAACCAGAGGGGTAAGCCCACGAACAGGACACTCATGGTGTGTTGACAATTGTTTTAAAAGAAACATGGACTTTGTTCATGAAGGTTTCAATCAATCTAACCGCAAACTTCTAGCAGTCTTATTCTGCAACCACCAACACATCAAAATCAAGGTGTGCAACTCAAGCAAAAACACAATACAACAACAATTGAAATGCTAATGTCAATTATCATCATTTGTCCATATCTCTCCATATATATCTCAACACTTGTATAAAATAGAGAATTCATAAATTGGGTTCAAAATAAGATTCAAATTTCAATCAAAAACCCAAGTCAAATATCTAAAATATATATATTTTAGTTAAGTTTTTTACTTTTTAAATGTACCAAATTTAGATCACCTAAAATTTAAATATTTGTAAATTTTTTTGAAATAAATTCACTAAAACAAAAGCAAGTTAAGAAAAAAAAATAATAACTCAAAACTAACTTTCTTCTACAAAACCAAACAAGGCCTGCGGAGGACTTTAGTAAGCGTTGCGACTCTGAAGCCCATTTATTTGGCCCATGTTTTTTGGGGGCTGAGCTTAATTTTAATTTGGGCTTATTGAGCTCCATCAAAAAATTAAGCCCGAATTCATTTTTCCTTTCTTTTCTACTTTTAATAGGTGTACTGGGAGTAGATCTAACACAAGATTTTCACAGAATAGAATAGAGATGGAGACTCACACTTTGCAGAAGGTAGACGCAACAAGACCATCAAAATATTTTTCACTCAAACAAATGGTTGGAGTATCATAAGTCTTTGTTTTTTCCCCTACAAACAAAATAAGCAGTTATCCCATTACTTGGAAAGGACCAGTATCCTATGCATAGAATTGAAGCCTAAATGACATGTTGAAGCATCGAAGTATATCCATCTAAAACAGGAAAAGAGTAAACAATAAGGCAGACTGTAGCATATTCTGAAAGAGAGAGTATAACAAAAACAATAAAAACTCGAAGCATTCAATCAAGAAGGAAAAAGGTAGTCATGAATCACTCTAACAAGCCATTCAGATTGGACATAGAAAATGGCAGGATCAAATTCAAAACCAGAGATGTAAGCCCCTGAACAGGACACTCATGGTGTTGTTGACAATTGTTTTAAAAGAATCCTAGACTTTGTTCATGAATGTTTCAATCAATCTAACCACAAACTTCTAGCAGTCCCATTCTGCAACCACCAACACATCAAAATCAATCTGTGCAACCTCCAAGCAAAAACACCATACAACAACAATTGAAATGCCAACGTCAATTATCATCATTTTGTCCATATCTCTCCATATATATCTCAACATTTGTATACAATAGAGAATTCATAAATTGGATTCCAAACACGGTTCAAATTTCAATCAGAAACTCAAGTCAAATATCTTAAAAAAGAACAAGTCGAATTCTTTACAACCTAGGATTGAAAACCAGGTCGTCATTAATTTGTAGCCAGGCAAACGCACACTTCTACAATTCAAACCAAGTCCCCATTCTTGATATTCATAACATTATCTTGTAATTGTGATCCCAAGCTCCACAAATTATCAACCATCGCAACCCTCACATGTCTCACAAATCACAAATCACAAACTGCCACTCTTCACATGGTGTCATCCACTCAATTTTCACCACAAAATGTTTTTGAGGCATAGGCAACAGATAAGCCCCAAGCCCACAAACTTGTGGCTACGAAATGTCCGTCCAGTAAAAAGGAAGAATCAAAAGATTATTCCTTTGCTTACCAAGGATGGTGGTTTAGATAAAACAACAATAATCTACTTTACAGCACCAAATACAAAATTCCAATACTTTTTTTGTTTCTACTTGAAATCACTATCACATGATTCTCAAAATTCAAGCAAAAGGCAAAAAAGATTTAACAAACTCATCAATTTAACAAATCATGCCATTTCTTGTTCAATCCAACAGTATTTCAAATTAATAGTGACAATCATAAAATTATTGCACACTAAGTTTACGCGTTTTTTAGCTGTTTCTTTCCCTTTGATCGTCCAATCGAGCCCATCTTTGGTCAAATACGCAAGCTGGAATCTGGAGAAAATGCCACGAGACCCCCGACAAGGAGATTACAGAATCTAGTTTTCTAAACTTAACAAAAGAAGTCGACCCCATTTCCATTTCTTTTTCAGCACAAGGGGACATAATCACAATCAATATTCTAACTATCAAGGCCCTACACAGGATCACAATTGAATAAATAAAGCATAATTTTTAAAAGTAACCAATTAAAGATACTGCACTAACAAGAAAGTTTGAGAGAAAGTAAAAAGAGAACAGAATCACTGAAAACTACCACAAAAAAAAGATATATAGAGAAGGAATTTGATACCGAATTTACACAGACATATTCGGTCACATTCCAATTTCTCCACAAAATCCCAAAAGACTCTTGTCCTGCTTCTTACATCTTGTTTCATCAGGAAAACCAAAAGGGAAATAAACCAAGAAAATAAAAACAAAAAAATTCATAAACAGACCACCTCCACGACAAACGAACCACTAAAACACCAATAGAGATGCTAAAGACTAATAATCTCAAGCACAGCAATAGGACCACTGCTCATCCTCACTGGCGGCAGAATCAGCAGTCAAGCAGCATGAAGAAGCCGCGGCAAGGTAAGGCATGTTGTGGAACGAGCGAGCAAGCCCACTAGCAAGCGATATATGGGCCATACCATCATCATCCTCGTGCACAAATTCCTCTGCGCGGTGCTTGAGCGTCTGAAACATGAGCTCGGGCTCGTGCTGCATCACACGGAGCACATCGCTGCACGATGGTCCAGGCACTGCACGCGTCACCGCAAAGCTGTGGGGTCCATCGCTTTGCAAAACACGCACAACGCTTGGACCGCCAAACAGGTTGTGAACTCCCCCGAGCGCTTCCTCATAAGCACCACCCAAGAACATCCCCAAATAGTACCGCCCACCACTGGAAAACCCACCGTCCCCTTCCAATTCGTGCAAAGGCAAGCTTGACTCGCCCCCGATGAATTTGTTGATCTTTCCATCACTGTCACAAGTCAAATCCGACAATATCCCCCTTGTGCTCGGCCTTTGGTCGAGCCTATGAATCGGAACGATAGGGAAAAGCTGCCCAATACCCCAGAAATCAGGAATAGAAGTGAACACCGATAAATTAACATGGTATGTGCGAATTGGATCCGACAATCCTATCTCCTTTGAGACCAATTCACATAACCCATCAACAGCAGCGAGTTGTTCAATACCCAAAGATCCTTCCTTGAACTGTTCAACACATCTCTGCTTAAGCTGATCAGCATAGAGCAAGCAAGTATCGTACTCACCACGAATTGCAGCCGCAGACAACTTCTGATAATCGCCGAACAAGTCCTCCGGGAGCCCCTCCACGAAGTAGTGAATGCTGAGAGTATTCATCGCCGGCGCATTGTATGCTCCACCCGAAACAGCTTCGAATATCAAAATGGAATGATGAGAGACAATTGCTCGACCACTTTCGCTGCATATTACTGGGTGCTTCACCGATTTTCGATCGCAAACGAACCGAACAGCTTGAACAACCGCAGCAGCATACTCTTCAAGCCCATAACTAACCGAAATATCAGATTTTCCAGACTTCGAACCATCATAATCAATCCCTAGTCCGCCACCAATATCAATGACTTCCATGGAAGCTCCGAGGCGGACTAATTCGCAGTAGATCTGAGCAGCCTCGCCGACTCCATCGGCTAGCAAGGTGGTTGTGGGTATCTGAGATCCGATATGAAAATGCAGTAATTGTAAACAATCTAACATTCCAGATTGTTGAAGCTTCTTCACAACCCTCAAAATCTGGGTAGTTGTCAATCCAAACTTCCCTTTCTCTCCCGAAGTCGATCCGAAATGGCCTGAATGTTTCGTCCTCAGCTTCGCTCTAACCCCAATGACTGGCCTCACAGAGAGCTTTTTGCTCAGATCAATCACCAAATCAACCTCTTCTTCTTGCTCAAGCACAATCACTGTATTCAAAGCTAGTTTTCTTGCAACCAAAGCAAGCGAAATGTACTCAACATCTTTGAACCCGTTACAAACCAACAGAGCTTCAGTGCTTCCCTTGCAGAGACAGCTCATAGCGAGAAGAAGCTCGGGTTTTGACCCTGCCTCCAACCCGAATCGGAAACCCGCCCCGAATTTCACGATATCTTCAACCACGAACCTGTCTTGGTTGCATTTCACAGGATAAACGCCTTGGTAATGCGATTCGTAGCCTTGCGATTGGATCGCGAATTCAAACGCGGATTGAAGGGATTCGAGGCGGTTCTTCAACACGTCCGGTAACCGAACGATGAGAGGGAGCTGCAAGCCGAGTCCGCCGGCCGATTTCCGGTCCGAAGCCTTCTTCACGACCTTCAAGAGATCGATCTCTTGGTGAGGCAGCGTGGCGGGTCCAAACGGCTTGACGGAGATGTTGCCGGAGGAGTTGACGGAGAAGTACGGAGCACCCCATAAATCGATTTTGTAGAGAGAAGCTGAGTGAGACGGAGACCAATGGGGGTTCTCAACGGCGGTGGCGGTGGTGGTGATGGTGGTTGGTGGTGGCGGAGGTACGCCGGAAAATTGGTCCGGCGAGGGAAGAGAGGGAAAGGCGTAGCCGGCGACGGCGGCGTCTAAGCAACACGCCACAGCAGGCATGATTTTTTTCTCTTCTCTTCCCCGATCTGTTTTATGGGATGAAAAAGAATTAAAGAATTGGGTTTCGGAATTTAGGTTTTTGGTGTGTAGGTGGGGGCTTTAGAACCCGCCGAGGCCGGAGCCCCGGCTACCCCCTCAAAAGAAGCAGAAGAGATCGGAGCAAAAAGAACGTAACCCTAACTCACCCTTACGAACTACAACAATCCCCACACCGAGCTCTCAGAAGAAGAAAATCTCGTGAGATTAAAAAAAAAATGGAGGAACACGAATTGAGAACGCAAATCTAAGAAACGAAAACAAATCTCACCATACAGAGGTTATCGAAAACGAAGGAAAACGAAGAGCGATACAACTGGGTCAAGGAAACGAGAGAAACGGCCGGGAAAGTAGCAGGAAAAGGCGAGAAAATTGATGGAAAACTTTCGCGGAAGCCTAACGGCGGAAGGAAAATTAAAGATCGGAGAAAGTAATCTAGGGTTTCGTTATATTGTGTTCTAGAGAGAACGGTTTATCAATGTGAAATTTGCGAGAATTGCATGAAAGGCGGAGGTCCTTTATATAGGGGGGCGAGGGGTTGGGCTGTGGCCCAGCCTGATTTACTTTTTTAGCTTAATTAACAAAAATAGGTGGAAATCTTAAATATTTTAATATTTGATAATTTTTTGTTTAGAGTAGTATCTAGTATTACTTCTTAATTAAATATCAATTTCTAATTTCTCATGTGTATTTTTATCAATATTGTACGTACTTTTTCACGAAACACACATCATGTGATCTTATATGAGTCTCACACTCATGAGAGGAAGTGTGTCCAATATTTGAAATCCTAAACTTCTTCTTGTTATTGAGATGTAATTTTTTCCCTCTCTTGTTAGACTAATTGGAAACATCAAAACTCTACTTGTTTTTGACCCCAACCCCCCCCCCCAACCACAACTCTATTGTGGCCGAAACCAATGATTGGCAATTCATATCCAATTTTACCCCCTTCCACAAAAACCCAATTCATCTCCTTTGCTAGTTGGAAGCCATCCAGTGTTAATAGATTCAAACTCAATACAAACGGTGTGACCAAAGGTAGCCTTGGACCTACCTCAGCTGGTGGTCTCATCAAGGATACCATAGGCAAATGGGTTGTTGGGTTCACTCATAAAATTGCTAGTTCTTCTAGTGTTGCAGCTGAATTATAGGGACTTAAGCCCTGTTTGGTAGAGCTGTGGGAAAGTACTTATAGCTTATGCCTAAACAGCTTATAGCTTATAACTTTCAGCTTAAGCTGATTTCCAGCTTATTCTTAAAGCATCTCCTGCCCCACTCAAAGAATAAGCTGATTTCTGACTTCCACAAAGTTATAAGCTATAAGCTATAAGCTATAAGCTAAACCAAACACATCAAAATAACTTAAATTAAACTGAAAGCTGAAATAAGCTGTAAATAATTTCTGCCAAACAGGCACTTAGAGATGTCTTTCAACTAGTACTTGACCTCAACATTAGAAATATTGATGTTGAAATAGATGCATTAACAGTCAACACACCTCATTATGGGCAATACTACATATCACCATCAACTTAGTAATTTTGTTCATGACTGCTGGTGCCTTATGAACCAACCGGAAGTGGTGGAAATAAAACATGTATATCACGAAGCAAATGGTTGTGCTGATCTACTAACCAACAAAGGAAGCTTGAGAGAAGGCGGCTTGTTTATTTATCATGTCGTTCCTTTAGGTATTAAGCAAAAACTTTATGATAATGCTCGAGGGATCCAATATCGCAGACAATTGTATGAATACTTTGAAATATCAATTATCAAAATCATAATTTACCAAAACAAAAAAAGAAAAGAAATCCCAACATTATTCTATAAATAATTATACTTCTAATGGACGTGCAAGTTTGAACAAATAGACTATAACGTCACAACTTTCACGGATATAGAGTTACTTGCACTTTTATAAAATTACGAAAATCATGTTTCAATTACTATCTTTTTAGAGAAATACTAATGAATAGTATGATCTATACAACTAATGTAATTGTGAAAAATGAAATAATAAATCTAATAAATACACAAAGAAGGTCATCATAGTATTATTCAAATTATAATTATTTTTGAGTTATTTAAATATACTTTTCTTTTTTATAATTGTAATTATTAAATTTTGGTTTTCAATTCTAGTGTATTTGTGTTTTCATTGGTAGTTGGGTTGGGTCTTGACTCTTGAGATTCTTTCTTGGAGTGAATCAGCGTCGGGTTGCCGCGTGGCTTGTGTGTGTTTTGTGTGTGTGGGCCCGATTTTCGGTGTGAGATTCCTCATCTCCAGGTTTCATTGGTTTATTTCTATTTCTCGCGATAGAATGACGATATGTTGTGTGTTGGGAAAGTGCGGCGAAGTTTCTCTCTAAGCCTTGTTTGGAATCCGAATTTTGACTTGAAAAGACGCTATAAATTGTTAAATTATTTTTTAATAAAAAATTAGAGAAATGTTAAAAGTAAAGTTAGAAATCTCAAAAATTTATTAAATTTTTAATTATAAGTCTTATGTAGGTATATGACTCACATAATATATGAGTCTCACACCTATATAAGACATTTAATAAAACTGTCGAGGTGCCTAACATTTTTCAAATTAATCTGCAAACACCTAACTATGAGAAGTTATTTGATGGTGCAGAAACATTGCTCTATTTCATTTAGAAAGTGACATGGACAGGCCCACGAGGCATACAGCCCACGGCAAACCGCCCCGAACCCATCGCTTCGGATCCATAGCATAACTTGATTGGCAAAGCCCAGGACAGCTGGAGTCCACCTGGATGTGGAGGGCTAAGGGCATTCGGACACATGGCAGATGAGACACAGGCCACATCAGCAGACAAAGATCTGCAGAGTTATTGCCACAACACATCACCATTAATGCAGCCCATCACAGCATTTATTACGACAACACCTCTCCGTCGGAACAGAGCCCCCTCACCCTGAACAAGGTAAGCTACGGCACAGGCTTTCGGCGGAAAGGGGGCACGTTACAAAGGACAGTGAAATGATTACCAAAGGATATAAGCAACAAGAGAAGCACAAAAATAAGGTTAAGCTTTTTATCTCTCCATCTTCTCCCCTACATTTTCCTGTTTTTCCTCGACTAATTCTCTCGCCGGAGGGTTCACTGGGGGACTACCCCGTTCCCCTTTGGACTTGCTTGCAGGTCATTTGACGGAATCACCACCCGAAACCGAAACCTGAAGAACCTGGGCTAGCCTGACCCATCCACACGGGACGGACTGTATCATCAGAAAGGACATTTGTTCATTTGTTACTTAACAGAAGAGTATTATGTTAGTGTGTTTAATCGATGGTAAAGATTTAATAATTACAAATCTTTAAAAAATTAAAAAAAATAAATTGAGAAAGAATAGAAGACTATTGAATAGGCATTCATTCATGTGGTAATTTTTGTTCAATAATAATACAATAATAATAATAAATTTTATTATTTTAACCAATAAAAAATCTAATTGAAGGACTACATTAGGTTAGAAAGAATATTTAGTGTTCCACGGGTACTATTTGTGCATGTTTCTCACCAATTATTATACATCATATCTCTTGCTATTATTTAATCATTCAACATAAAATTATGAATCTCACATTCTCTTTCAATCACAAAGTTTTTGAAGACTTATGTGATCGTACCCTAAGACCACCAAATAACGTTTCCTTAGATTATTCTCCAAATCATTTCTATTTAGGTTCCATTTATTTCGACGTAAAATATTTTATGTAAAAAAAAGATTTTACTTTTATTTTTTAACGTTTGATTGGCATTTGAAATAAAAATATATATATATTTTTTAGGAGAAATTTTGATTTAACAAAATTTTATTTATGATTTTTTAGTGAGTTAAAATATTTATTTGAAAATACTTAGATGTGTTAATAATATAATCAGTGGGAATTAATTTTGTAAAAATTAATTTATGAAAATTTTAAAAATAAATTATTTTTTAAAAATAATATGATATTTTACTTATTTTTTATCTAATAAAATATTGAAAAATGAGTAAAAAATATATTTTACGTTAAGTTAAACGAACCTTAACTGTGTCTGATTTTGCCACGTCATGATGGGTTCGTTGGGACTCGTCTTCTAACGTAGATTCCTGATAGGTGTACTAAAAGAGAAACAGACAAGGCTGATTCATTTCGGATATACGTTACAAGTGTTAGGTATGAAAAAGTAAAAACTCTGCTCCCTGTTTGGATAGAGGGGTTTGATGATGGAACAAAAAAATGATAAAAATAAAAAATTCTCTCACTTAGTTAGATGATTATTAAGGAAAATTTACTTATAAATGATAATTTATTTAGTCTTAAATTTTTTTTTTATAGACCAATTAATTTCATTAATTTTAAAAATGTAGATTTAATATATTATTTAAAAATTAAATTTACGGTTATACCTTTATTTATATTATATTCCTTTTCTTTTTGCCTTTTGTGCTAGAAAAGTAAGGTACATAATATATGAAAATTAAATTTGGGATGAATTTTTATACAAAAATATTTTTTATTTGAAAAAAATTTCAAAAGAAATATAAAAATGACTTAAAATATGATATTTTTCAAACATTCCAAAAGGATGTGAGATTCTTCAAATATTTCAAAAGGATTACAAAAATTACTTTGTAAGTTTTGGTCAAATGTATAATTTCAAACTGTAATACTCCAATGTAACACTCAAACGTAATACTCCAATGTAATACTCAAAAAAAAAAAAATCTTAATGTAATACTCTAATATAACACATAAAAAATCTTTTTTTTGTACTTTTTTTTTCAAACATAACACTCCAATATGACATTCCAAAAAAACTCTTTAATTAACACTCTAATGTAATACACAAATAATAATAATAATAATAATAATAATAATTAACACTCTAATGTAACACACAAAAAAATTTCTTAGTGTATTGTCTCAAATATAACACTCTAATATAACACTCAAAAAAACTTTTTAGTGTAACACTCTAATGTAACACAAAAAAAAAAAAAAAAATCGTAGTGTATTTTTTTCAAATGTAACACTCTAATATAATATTCTAAAAAAATTCTTTAATGCAACATTCTAATGTAACACACAAAAAAACAAGAATGTAATACTAAAAACGAAAAATGTGAGATTATTCAAACCATTCTAAAAGGAGTATAAATATTCCTTAGTGAGTTTTAGACAAATGTATAATTTTAAACTGTGAATGTTGCATTTGAAAAAAGTACACTAAAGAGTTTTTTTTTGTGTTTTTTGTGCTTTTGTGTGTTATATTAGAATATGTTGCATTGAAGTGTTACGTTTAGGATTACACTAATTGGAGTGTTACGTTTGGAAAAAGTACACTAAGAATTTTTTTGTGTATTACATTGAAACGTTACATTTGGAAAATAGTACACTAAAAAGTTTTTTTTTAGTGTTATGTTGTTATATTTAGAAAAAAGTACACCAAAGATTTTTTTTGAGTGCTATGTTTGGGAAAAGCACACCAAGGAGTTTTTTAGTGTATTACATTAAAATGTTACTGTTGGCTACATATTTTGTACAGGCCAATCACAATTTAACACGTGGCAGGATGAGGACAATACATGAAGACAATTCGAATATCCAATCGCAATCATACACGTTGCAGTTAGCATTGGTTATTGTGGATCTGCATAGCACTAAATCAGGAAAGAGATGCAAGATGACGTGGCTTGATGGTTACTCATCTATTTAAATTCAAAATCAAGAGGGAAGCCTAACTGCGGACATGGCGTAGTGGGGCTAACTATGAGAGAGCATGATCAGCAATCATGGAAGGATGTTTCAACGGTTAGAAGTTCATTTCGACGGTTATCATTGAGAAGTATAAATAACAGAGAAGGCTCTAGAATAAAACACACACTCAGATCCAGAAACCAGTTTTATCTACTTTATTTTCCTTCTAGTTTTTACATTTCTTGCTTTTTACATTTCTGTACTTCAAATTCTTGTACTGTACTTTATTCATAGGAGTTGTTTCGAGTAGTTTGTTGTTGTAAACCTCTACAAGGCTGGATCGGATTATTGTAAGTTTTTCATTTTTACTTAATGAAATGCTGCAATTGTTCCTCATTTAATTGTTGTTTATTAAATTCTCTTAAACAAGCCACCAGTAAAAGTCCTCTTCATTGAGGCTGAAAGAACTGAAATACAATCGTCTGATAATTGGTTGGCAATTAATCTTCTGTAAGGACTGATTGATCCTTACTGGCACGCTTAAAATTACAAAACTAACTTTCAAAAGCCAACATATATTTTTGACATGCTCGGTGAGACAAATTGAAATGGCTAGACGTAGGAGACAAGGAGAAAATGAACGCCTGGAAGAAGGTGTAGAAGGAGAGGTAGAGATACCTAATCCAAAGGATAATATGATAACACATCCTGTGGAAGTACTTGTCTGATCAGAATCTATGGTTGAACAGACCAGCACTTTGGAGCAAGTACCACATGTTCAAAATATTGGACGAGGCCATGGAATTGGACCATCCACTGTTTCACCTACTCAGCTAATGAATCCATGGGGAGGCCTAGTAGATGCCATGGGACAGCAGTTAATGAACACAATGGAAAGATGGGCAATATCCTTTATAGATCGGATGAATACCCATCAACTAACTAACACAAGGCATATAGAGGAAAATTTAAATATCCCTCAGTAAAGATTGGCTAGAGATAAATAGTTTATGCAAAGCAATGAATATACTAATGGTCAAAATTCTGAAAGACCAGCACCTCAGTCTTGATATGAGTCTTTTTCGAGACTTATGATAAACTAAAATGCCTCATTATCTAACAGTGAAGCCATATAAATTGGTAGATCTGGGCCAACACAAGAAAATGGCGTAAGAATATTCCCAATCCCATGTTTGAAGCCATACTTGGTGCAAGGGGGTTCACTAATCCTCTATTCGAATTCACACTCGGGGGGTTGGAAGGATTTCTTGCAATTAGAAGAGAAACAACACATGTTCCTTCTATTACACTGCCTTTCGCAGTCCTTTCGCAAAACAGGCTCAGAGGGTTCAACCCTACCCTCAACAACAACCAATATCACAGGGACAGCCAGTCCCAAATATACCTCCTTATGGACCAAGAGGACCTCAAGCACAAGATTTTACACAAAATCCTATGTTTGTTCCTCCAGTGGTAATCCAATAAGCACAAAATATAGTTCATAAGGACCAAATTGCTGATATTGTCAAGAAAATGTGTGGACCTAGGGGTCGGGGGGTTCAAACTCCTGTATATAGGAAACCATACCCAGAATGGGTAGATAGGGTACATGAATACCCAAGAGGATTTAGAACACCAGATTTTGCTCTTTTTTATGGGAATGGAAATCAGTCAACAGCAGAACACATTGTTAGGTTTATTGCCCAATGTGGTGAATTTACCAATAATGATTACATGAAGTTAAGACTGTTTCTAAATTCTCTAACCGGGGTAGCTTTTGTATGGTATATTAACCTTACACCAGGCTTTATCCAAACTTGGCAACAAATGGAAGAAGCATTTCAAGCCCAATTTTTCCAAACGGAGCCATAAGTTTCCATGGTAGACTTGACAAGGTTGAGCTAAAGACCTGATGAGAAGGCTGTTCAATTTATTACCAGATTTAAAAGAATACGAAACAAGTGTATAGTCATTTTGGCAAAGCCTGAATTTGTGAGATTGGCTCAAAATGGCTTAGAATTTAGGCTTTGAAAGAAGTTTGATTCAACTGAGTTTCGAGACTTAGTGGAATTAACCTATAAAGTGTCTAGGTATGAGTCATTACTTGAAGAAGAGCAAGATCGAAGTAATGCATTATATAAGACGTATTATAGAGATCCTAATTATGAGATTGATGCACCAGAGATCATAGGAAAGGAGCCTGTGATCTGTGAAGCGTTAATTCATAAAGACACTACAATAGATCAATAGTTTAAAAAGAAAGACCTTCATAGGAAATATTCTTTCGATTTAACAAAGACAGATGATATTTTTGTTCATTTGCTTGCTACGAATTTCCTAAAGTTACCAAAATGAGTCAAAATTCTTTCTCCAGAAGAGCTTAAATGAATAATGTATTGTAAATGGCATAATTATTGGTCTCACTCAACTAAAAGCTATATTGTTTTTTGGGACAGGATCCAAGAACAAATTAAAATGGGGAGTTTAAAATTCCCAACTAAAGCAGAGAAAGCTATAGGGATTGACACTAATCCATTTCCAAAAATTGGAGAAGCCACAACCAATGTTATTGTGCCAGGCTTCCAGAACTTATCCTTGAAGGAATTGGAAGAGGTTAATATGTAGATGTATGTTGCCAGTCAGACCACTGTCAAGAGAGATGCTAGAAGTTCACCAGCGAATGGGCAGGACTTTGCAGATCAAAGGGAAGACTCTGATGAAGAGGCACTCGATGATGACTCTGATGAAGAGGCACTCGATGATGACTCTTTAGAGGTAGCTGTCATACAAAGAATGTGTCTCAGATGCAGGTTAAGCTACAAATGATTGAAAGGGCTTCCGATTGATGGGAAGCTATATTACAAGGATGTGCAGAGACGTCCTAAATCAACTATTGCTTATAACAAAAGGCCATACCCAACTAGTCCTGGACAGGAGCCATTCTTGGCTGGACCAACAGCCACTCAAGTACATTCCAAGGGCAAGAGACCTCTACATGAGGTTAGACTACCCAACTATTACAGAATGGGGGGCAATTATCATAGGAGGAGACCTGAAGTGGGCTCAAGGTATGGAATCAGAGACAGAGATTGGCCTCATAGACTAGTCTCACACAAGATGGACAACAGCCACCCTCATGGAAGGCCTGAGTTAGGCCCAAGATAAGGGGGCAGGGCCAAGCAAGGTCCTTCACAGGCAGCTTCGAAGCTAGCCTCAAAGGTAGAAAGAGCTAGTTCATCAACTAAGCTAGTGGGTTCATAGGTACCTGGGGTTCCAGATTGGTTTGTGATGCAGAACAAACCCAGGGAAATGCTTACCCAGAGAAATGTTGTTGGGGACCAGGGTAGAATGGTTAGACCTCCCTTGGTGGCTTCAAATAATTGAGTGTTGCTGAAGCACCCAAAAACAAAGGAACCAAATATGGTTCCAATAATTTCTAGGTCCCAAAGAAGGAAGATCCAACGAAGGTACACTCAATACCAGAAGGATCTGAAGGAGAGTGGGGAAAGTTCTTCAATGGCCCAGCCAAAAGGCTAGACAGAAGAAAGAGAAAGTCCAAAATTGGACCATAGTCCAAAATCGACTCCTCAGAATAGAAAAAGTGTCAGCAAAGAGCAGTTGGCTAAAGTTCACTCTGAACTAAAAGCCAAGGAAAGATCCAGCTTAGCAGGTCTTGAGAAAGCTTTGATGGAAAGTGACAGTGAAGCGAAAGGAGAACTTGGCCTAGGCCAGAGGAAAAAAATGGTCGATGAGGAGATGTTTGAAGCCTTCATGGCTGAACAAACATTTTTGGTCAAGAAACCAGCAGTAACAGGCCATTCGAAGGAAGTTATTAATACTGAAGTTCCAGAGTGTAGTATGGAGGATACTTCTGAGGTAACTGAACAAGTTAGCTTGGAAAAGAAACAAGATCAGCCGACGGTTCAATTCGGCTCATTTCCTCCAGTATCAGTAAATATGGTACATATACTGCCACAAGAGTTCCAGGCTAAGGATGGAAACCAAGAAGGTCAAGAGATTGACCCCATTCCAGTTTCTAGTGAGGACTCACAAGCTAACATGATTCAAGATGAGTCTGAGATAACTACACCAATGGAAACTGAAGATGAGAGTGAAGAAGTAAGAATTAACCTCTCATATCCTTTTGAGTATCCTATAACATCCATGACACAGCATGTCAAACCCTTGTATATCAAGGCCTTTTTCGATAGGATACAAATGAGCCGGGTATTGGTGGACAATGGTGCAGCAGTGAACCTACTTCATAAATCTTCTTTGAATAAACTAGAAAAAAGGAATCCCAGACTAATTCCAACCAGCACAACCATTGCTGGCTTCGCTGGGGATAAGCAGATGGCTCAGGGTATTTTACCCATTAACCTGAGTGTGGGGACCAGAGATTGCATGATTGCATTCTTTGTTATTGATAGTAATGCTAAGTATAATGCTTTACTTGGCAGGGATTTGATCCACGCCAACAAATGTGTGCCTTTCTCTTTACATCAGAAGATAATTATGGCCTTATGCAATGGGAAGACAGAGGAGATCAATGCAGACCCTCAACCCTTTATAGCTTGTGCTGACTTTGCAGAGGCCAAATTGTATATTGAAGGAGTAACACCACTCAGTATACTGAGAAAGCCTAATGGATTAGTCGAAGTGACGGCTGATGAGGAATTAGCACACCTTAAGCACTTAGTCCAGGCAAGTACTGATGAAGAATTTGTCACTAATGATGACAATGATGCCTGGTTGTACGCAAAAAAATGAAACCCAGGAAGCCAGATCTTTGGCTTTAGCTAAGTTCTCAGTATTGGACATAAAATCAATAGTCCAGAAGGTTCAAGAGCGAGAGAAAGAAGCCATGGTAGTTGGCTGTAAGCAGGAGCAGCAACAGGTCAGGTTTTTGGCCTTTGATAAATACTGTGGGTTGGATATCGAAACAAAAGTCCAGGAGATACAGGAAGAAGAAGCCTTATGGACAAACTTTGTCTATGAGGAAGAAGACAAAGATGTTGAACCGGGAAAAATGGAAGCAAAACAAAGCAAAAAAATTACTTCAAAGCTAGAAGAAATAAAGGAAGAAGCATCAGTAAGTTCTCAAGTACAAGACCCCTTAGAAGAAGTTAATTTAGGGGAAGGTTCTGCATAGCAACCCACTTATATCAGTGCTTGGTTAAGTACTTTTGACAGAGACCAATTATTGGTAGTCTTAAAAAGATATAAAGATTGTTTTGCATGGTCTTATAATGAACTGCCAGGATTGGATAGGTCATTAGTGGAACATAGACTCCCTATGAGACCTAATTTCAAGCCATACAAGCAAAAGCCAATAAGGATGAGTCCAGAAGTGATTCAGAAGGTTAAGAAGAAAATTTTTAGGCTCCTTAAGGCAGGCTTTATTAGAACAGCCAAGTGTGTTGAATGGCTATCCAATATTGTGCCTGTGATTAAAAAGAATGGTATAATGAGGGTGTGCATTGATTTTAGGAACCTGAATTTGGCAACTCCAAAAGATGAGTACCCTATGCCCATAGTAGACTTATTTGTGGACAATTCAGCAGGGCACCAGATTTTATCTATGATGGATGGACATTCTGGTTATAACCAAATCTGCATTGCAGAGAAGGATGTCCATAAGACAACATTTAGATGTCCTGGAAACATAAGCACCTTCGAATGGGTTAAAATGCCATTTGGTTTAAAGAATGTTGGGACTACATATCAAAGAGCAATGAACACTATCTTCCATGATCTCATTGGAGGATATCTAGAATGTTACATTGATGACATTGTAGTAAAATCACAGTTAATGGAGGAACACTTGTTTCACTTGGAAGCAGCTTTCGAAAGAATGAGAAAGTTCAAGTTGAAGCTTAATCCTCTCAAATGTGCTTTTGGTGTATCAGTTGGAAATTTCTTGGGGTATGTAGTACAGAAGAAAGGAATACAGATTGATCAGAATAAAGTCAAAGCCATCATTGAGGCCAAGCCTCCATCAAGTAAGAAAGAAGTACAAAAATTCCTGGGTCAGGTTAATTTTCTTCGAAGATTTATTTCTAACACTGCTGGGAAAACTAAAGTATTATCTTCTCTATTAAGGTTGAAGGATGAAGAAGAGTTTGTATGGACAGTAGAGCATCAAATTGCTTTCGAAGGAATCAAAGCCTACTTGGCCAAGCCTCCAGTACTAATGCCACCAAAGAGTGACAAGCCATTGAAGTTATACATTGCTGCAGCAGAAGATTCATTAAGAGTTTTCCTAGCCCAGGACAATGAAGAAGGCAAGGAACAAGCAGTTCATTACCTTAGTAGGTTTTTGAATTCTTGTGAATGTAAATATTCAGCTGTAGAAAAGTTGTGCCTTGCATTGTACTTTGCAGCAATAAAATTAAGATATTATCTTTTGCGTACAGTTGTCTTAGTAATTGCAACCACAGATTTGGTTAAATATATGTTATCTAGACCTATGTTGAGAGGAAGAATTGGCAAATGGATACTAGCCTTATCAGAATTTCATCTAGAGTATGTCCCCCCAAAAAGCAATAAAATGACAAGTTCTAGCCAATTTCTTAGCAGATCATCCATGTCAGAAAGAAAGCCAAGAGATAATGGATCTTGGTATGGTTAATATTGAGCCATGGCAAATATGGTTTGATGGATCAAAAGCCAATGGTTTAACTGGAATTGATGTGGTAATTAAGTCACCACAAGGGATAGAAACCACACATGGTTTCAGAGTTGATGAAAGTACTTGTTCTAATAATCAAGCTGAATATGAAGTTTTAATAATGGGACTGGAAATGCTTATTGGATTACAAGCCTATGCAATTGATATATTTGGGGATTTTGAATTGGTGGTATACCAAGTTAAAAGAATTTTCAAATGTCAAAGTGTAAGCATGTTGCTATACTATATTGTTGCATTACATTTGCTTTCTCAGTTTCAAATAGCAAATGTGACTTATATCCTAAGATTCATGAATAACAAAGTTAATGATGTAGCTCAGAAAATTTCAAATTTCAGAAGAAGAGATGACACTCAAATGAACGTAAGTCAAGCAACATATCAAAAATTAATACCACCTTTAGTTAAAAGAAATGTGGTATTAGAAGTCAATCATAATGATTTGCAAGATCAAGATTGGAGGCATCCAATAATACAGTACTTAACCGGTCTATCTTCGAAAGCTAATAGAAAGATCAAATTACAGTTTATGTAATACATAGTGTATGGTAATGCTTTTTATAAAAGGGGAGCAGATGGATTGTTATTGGAATGTCTAGGGCCGAAAGAAGCATTTACAGCCATGGCTAAAGTTCATGAAGGTATTTGTGGTGCTCATCAGCCTGGTGTGAAGATGAGATGGTTGCTTTGAAAGCATTCCTACTATTAGCCTACCATTCTTAAAGATTGTATAGAGTATGTTAGAGGTTGCCAGGCATGCCAAAAGCATGGCGTGATAAGACATGTGCCAGTAACTGATTTACATGCAATTGTGAAACCTTGGCCATTTAGAGGCTAGGGGGGTATGGACATGATAGGAAAAATACATCTACCCTCTTCGAAGCGCCATTGTTTCATCCTAGTGGCCACAGATTACTTCATTAAGTGGGTCGAAACT
Organism: Camellia sinensis; assembly: GCF_055761805.1. NCBI lineage: Eukaryota > Viridiplantae > Streptophyta > Magnoliopsida > Ericales > Theaceae > Camellia > Camellia sinensis. The sequence continues at coordinate 22,204,285 of NC_138962.1, read as the reverse complement.
AAACCATATAAGGTTGTGGACCAAACTGAGATTATTGGATTTATTAAGGATCTGATACACATGTTTGGCATTCCGCAGACCATAACTGTAGATAATGAGACTGTATTTGGTGGAAAGATGGTAAACTCTTTCGTGACAGAGTTTGGAATTAGCCGTGTTAATTTCACCCCCTATTATGTGCAAGCAAATGGTCAAGTAGAATCATCCAATAAGTCTTTGAAGAAAAAAATATAGAGAGTTGTGGAAGACAATCCCAGGGATTGGCATAACTTACTGTTGGACGTATTATGGGCTTATAGGACTTCTCCAAGATCAAGTACAGGAGTTACTCCTTATGCCTTAGTATATGGGCATGATGCAGTGTTACTTGTAGAAATTAACATCAAGTCTTTGAGGATGAGATGCCAGGATCAATTAGTTCCTGAGCAGTACCATTAGAGTATGTGCTTAGAATTAGAAAATGTGGATGAAGCTAGAATTTTGGCATTAAATAGCATTCTTTTCCAAAAGAGGAAAACAACCAAAAACTATAATAAAAAAGTCAAGCGCATTAGCTTTGATAAAGGTGATTTGGTATGGAAGATAATACTTCTAATAGGGATTAAAAGCCATAAGTTTGGAAAATGGTCACCTAATTGGGAAGGACCATATCAAGTTCACAGAGTTTTACCTTTGGGAGCATATCATTTGAGAAATTTAAATGGGTGTGTACACCCTAAGAAAATTAATGGTAGGTATTTGAAGTCTTATTATCCAACTGTGTGGGAAACGCAAGGAGTGTAATAAGTGCTAAACAAGAGGAGCATGAAAACACTCAAGTAATAAATAAAGAATTTTATTTCATAATGAGTTGAATACATAGAGCCATAAATAGGCCCAAAAGTCAGTACAATGTTTCAGTTGTTCCATTACAATTGACTCTCTACTCTTAAGAGATGGGAATAACTGAATGGTCATAGTCATATCCTGTTTTCGATCAGCCAGTCCTTGGTTGGTAATTTACAGCTTGGTGGCAGTTCGATCCAAAGCCAAGTTGACTGTTGATAACTCTTCTTCTAGCTGAGCTTTCTTTTCCTATAGTTGAACTCAAAACTGGGAGACAGAGGAATGTTGTTCTTTCAATTCTGACACTTCAGCATGTATCTGGGAAACAAATCTCTGGTCTCTCAACAATTTCTCCTCTGTAGCTTTGACAACATGGTAGATTTGATATAAAAGTCAATGGTAGCTGCTGCCTGAGATAAATGACTTAAAATAGTCATATTGGATTGCTCAATAACCTTACAGCACTGAAGGAAGCCATTCTTGATAATAGACCTTTGCAAGGCTTTGAAGGGGATCCTTAGAAAGAATGTTAGCAATTCCAAACAGCTGTCCAAATCTAATAAAGGCAAGGAAGTCCTATTGGTGGAGGAAGAGCTCTCAAAAATTTCTAAGAGAGAATCAGCTAGGACTAATGGCTCAGTGTCATTGCTAGCTGTTGGAATGGTGGAAGGCATGTCAAAAAGGCTAGCTAGTCTAGCTTCGAAAATGTCCACCTCTTCTATTGTCATGGTTGATGCATAAAGAGCTCTAGTAGGAAGAAGAGATGGTTGCATAGGGATAGGAGAGGAAGATGAAGTATTCCTGACAGTTTCTATAGTCTTGGCTACCAGTAAGTCAAGAGAAAAGGGACTGAAGCTAGATAGGGATAGTGGACAAGGAACTGGTGAGTTACCAGTGTCTTCTCTAAGGGGATCAACTATTACTGGAGATGAAGTAATAGCTGGAATTTCCTCAGGTGGGGAAGGAGCGGCAAGGCTTGAAGGAAGGATAAATTGGGCAGAGTTAAAAAAATAGAAGAGGAAAGTATGGAGTTAAGACTACGGATAAGGATACATGAATGCTTTGGCTTAAGAAAGGTATGAAAAGTGTAGGACCAGAGAGTGGGAGTATTGCTTGACTAGGCTCTAGATTTCAAGGTTTTTCAGCTTCAGATAAAACTAAAGGAGTCCTTATTGAAGGAGAAAGTAGAGTAGCTATTGCTACAAAAAAAGAAATGCAAAGTAATATTAAGTTTCAGTATCAAGAACTTGAGAAAAGAAATTAGAGACACGAAAGGAAATTACTGGTTTCAGAAGTGGTGGCAATAGTTGGAGAGCTGCGAAGAGTATAATGTTCAGCAGTTTGTTGTTTCCTTGCAGTTTCTCTTTGGAGTTCATTAGCAGCAGTAGCTTCATCCTTAAGCATTTGTTGTTGTCTCCTCTTCTCAGCCCTCTGAAATACAATAAGTTCTTTGGAGTGTTCTGTTTCCACTACTTTAGCAGATGCTTCATGAATAAGGTCCCAGTGAAATCAGAAAGAGAGACCGTCATTTTCTTCATTCTTTTTAATGGTATCTCTTGCTCTTCTTCTGTTTTTTCTTTTTCTGCTTCATTTTCTTCTGCATGAACCTTAGTTACCTCCTCTTCAAGATTAAGGAAGAGTTTTATTTCCCTTTGTTGTTGATGTTTGCTCTTGAGAAGATTTAAAGCTTGAACCTTTTGGGGAGAATCTCCATGTGAGGCACCCACATCACCTACATCAGAGAAAGAACTATAAGTAGGAGCAAGAGCATTATAAAAGAGGAGAAAAGAAAAGAAGCAGTAGTACATACTTTTCTTTGAGGCAGCTCGAGTAACCCTAGGAGGAGGTGAGGCAGCAGGAGCAGACTTTGTAGTAGCAGGTGCAAGAGCTGGGGTAACATGAGCAGTGGAGGAGATAATAACTATAGTCTTTTTGGACTTGGCTTAAGGTACATCTAGTACCATCAATAAATCTTGAGGAGAAATAGCCAAGTGCACCTCTATGTTGGCCATCCACCAGTTTTGGTACCTCTTCAATGAATTGCTTTGAGGAATGAAGGATAGGTACTCAAAGTCAATTAAATCTTGGATAAATTTGGAAGTTGCTTCTTCCAATCTAGATCTTCGAATCTTCAAATCTCTACTGGTAAGGCTTAAATTGGACTAGCTACAAAGAGGGATACAGACCCCTTGTGTGAGTCCAAATTGCCTAGCAAATTGGGTAGGACAATAAAGCTCAGAGATGCACTTGTAAACTCTAGGGTTCATAGTTCCAATGAATAGTTCCCTGGGGATTAGAATAGAGGCCTATATGTTTTTGTGCTGGGGCGTAGAACAGGACCTATCACTCAAAAAGGTCCTCAGCCAGGATGGGCCAATATTGTTAGTTTCGAAGGGACGGAAGGTGTAAAAAGAAGGGGAAACTGGGAGTTGGTAAAAGAAAGAAAAGTAAAAGGCAAAGGTGAAAGGATAAAGTGAAACATTGGCTAACTTCAGACCATGAGAAGTAGGGTTTGGCTCCAAAAACCTTAAACATTTAGACTGCAGGTCAGTGAAGTATGCAAAAAGCCATACTTGGAGTATCCAAAATGGGCCTCCTTGATTGGTATCCAAGGATTTTTCACAAAAAAAGGAACAAGCTCTATAAACGTGACCCAAAATGTATGGAGCTAAGGCCACTTTTCTCTGTAAAACAAGGGCTTTGGCAAGAGGGGCAAACTCAAGCATGATTCTCTAAGAAGGAGTACAGAAGAGGAATTTGCAAAGCCAATATAATAAAAAATAAAAAAATTCTCTATCAGTCACATGGCCTTTTCTTTTGTTCTCAACTTTGACAAAGTCACTATATGATGAGTTCAGAGAGGGGAAAGAAAAAGGGGTTTTGAGGTTAGGATAGTTTGGACCAATGGGGGCACCAGTAGGGGATGATCCTAACAGATGACAGATGTCAAAGACAGTAGGAGCCATCATCCCATATCTAAATTTGAAGAAATTGAAAGCAGAATTTCAAAAACAAAGAGTAACAGGAATTAAAAAAGGGTCCTCTGAAATAGTAAACCTGGACAATTGAAGGGCGTCGAAGAGGTAAAGCTCCTGAAGATCTAGTGTCCTATCAGGGATGACCCGATCATACCATTCCTCCTACTCTGGTCTTACTGTGGGCCAGCAACGATGGGGTCGGTTCATCCTCCAACTTCCCTAATCAAGACCGCTTTCATAAAGGAGGCAATGATCTTCCAGATGCGGATACAAAGCTGGAAGCTCAGTAGGAATCTCCTTGAAAATGGGCCCAAGCATGTATTCTTGTTGTTCATGGTGACGGGGAATGAAGATGCGTCCGTCGACGACACTTTTCCCACCAGCCTTGTATTTCTCACACTCTTCATCAATGATTATCTTCAAAGCTACGGATGGACTCACACGTTCCACGACTAGTATCTTTGAGGAGAAAGAAGCCATTGACAGAGGTTTGAAGAAGACAAAGTTGAGAAAGAAAGGGTAAATAAGAGGAGAAGTCAATAGAAACGAAGGGTTGATGTGTTCGGCGAACAAGTGAATTGAAAAAACTGAAAGGAAGGGTTTTAAAACCTTTTTGTCCGAAAAATACCCAATCGCGTTGAATGGGTAGAATTCATAAAGAAGTACTGAAGGTACCGATGCGAAAAGCCTCCCTCAATATTGACAATTTGGAGGGAAACACACCTCAAATATTCATAGTGGCTTCAAAATCGAATACTTGGCTTTGAAGCCAAGCTTTGGCTCAAAAGTCGACAAATGATCGGCTAGAGTTTCGAAAGCAAGAAGTTAGCTTCGAAGCACATACCTAAAAGCGCAAGAATGCTCAAGTGTTTGTTTACTTCAAGGGAATTAAAGACAGACTTGTTTTTAAATTTCTTTTTGAAAGTAACAGCCTTGGAAGCAAAATTTGAAATATTCTGCAACTAGGATTTGTTTGTTCTAGACTTCGAAGTAGCAAAAAACCAATATTTGGTTAAGCAATGAAAGATACAAAGGGACTCACCTTTTGCAATAAAACAGTGCAATCTCTAAGGGAAGCTTCAATACTTTGATGTACGTAGTCTGTGTTTCGAAGTAGAGTTGTTTAATTCGAAGCAGATTATGTTAATCCTAGAATTGGGATGTAAAGCACTGATTGTTTTTCTTGAAAGAAAATTCCACACTTTGGAAGTGTTTAAGTTAGACTTCAAGTTGAAATTGGGAAGTTAAAGCGCATCAACCATACAGTCAAGTTTACAATTGGAATATGAAGTTAGAGACTAACAAATGAAATTTAGAAAGCCCAGCATTATTGATAAGCAATACTTACATTGGGATTCATTTGGCTACATTCTCAATCTCATAAAAATATGGAATAGACAAAGTTACAAGATCATGGAATTTAATCCAACAAAATTCAATAAATAAATACTCTTTTCCTACTCTATCCTCTATCCTGTCCAGGTTTGGTTTATCTAATTAATAAGCCCTTAGTTGGAAAAAGAGTTGTTGGGCATGCACTTTGAATTCTCTATGCTTTAAGGCTTTATCTATTGCGTCCATTTCCTCTTCTCTATGCACTTCGTCCATAGTAGCATTCTCCCCGCGCTTTGAATCCTGACTTCTAAAGATCTTATATTCATCAAGGAGGTTCTCTACCTCATACTGGACCTGAATTCGAGCAGAGAAGGCTTCATCCAGAACTTCACTAGTAATTGAAGCATTGGAGTGCCAGTTGAACAAGAAGGGAAGTTGGTCTGGAAATGTATAAAGCTCTGTTTGGGCCACAGGGTTAAGAAGATGACTTAGAGACATAATGTCACAAGCCTATAGGAGGTTTTTGTGGGGAATGTCGCTTCGAAGGACTTCAAAGGATAAGTGGGAGAAAGCAGCAAGTAGGGTCTGAGCCTTATATTGCTGATAAGGAGTTGGAGGCATTGGAGCCTAGTAAGGAGTGAAGTATTGGCCTTTGGAGAAAGTGAGCCTCAATTCATCAATCCAATTTGGATCAGGAGGCAGAGGAGAAGCAGTTGGAGGTTTCATGAACGAATCTGGGAATTCAGGTTTGTTCACACATTCCAGCCAATCAAAGGAACAAAGTTTTGCTTTTTTGCCTAAAAGCGCTGGACTGATCCCTAAGGCTTCGTCAGGACGTGGAACACTTCGCACCATTCGAGATGGCAAGATAGAGGTATACCATGCTGAAAGCAAATTGTCCTCAAGACTGCGTAGACGGTCAAAAGGAACATATGGGTATACTACGAAACTGCGTTTGGAATGGGGGATTGCAAGAGGGTCATCGAATTCAGGGAATCAATGATGAATGCGTTCTCTCGTCTGAGGTTGAGTAGGGGTAGCCCAAGATCCCCAACCAGAGGTCATAGAAGAAGAAGAAGCAGCCGCCTTATCCCATGTAGAAGGCTTTGCTGCAGAACAAGAGCTTCCGATATCCATAGTTGCAAAGTTTTGTTCCAAAGAATTGTAAGCAATAGGTTCTTGGTTCGAAGGTCGTTGATTTGCAAAAGCTTCCATAACTTGTATAAATAGAGGTAGGTACGGGTGGCTAATCAATTCATGAAGGTTTTTTCGAGGATGAACAACATTATCAAACAACTCTTCGTATGCTTGATCCATGTAAGAAAGGGTTTGCTTGGCCATAAGAGTTGTATCAGTCTTTTCGAATACTTAGATAGTGGAAAATGTTCAGGGAAAATAAGAGAATTTAATGCAAATGTTTCATTGATGAATAACGGTTGCAGAACCCATGCACGTTCTAAGACGTGGATAAAATGCCTTGATCCACTAATATCACCAAGTATTGGGTATATTAGTGCGGGGGGTAATATTGGCTATATATTTTGTACAGGCCAATCGCAATTCAACACGTGACAGGATGAGGACAATACATGAAGACAATTAGAAATATCCAATCGCAATCATACACGTGGCAGTTAGCATTGGTTATTGTGGATCTGTATAGCACCGAATCAGCAAAGAGATGCAAGATGATGTGGCTTGATGGTTACTCATATATTTAAATTCAAAATCAAGAGGGAAGCTTAACTGCGGACATGGCGTGGTGGAGCTAATTATGAGAGAGCATGATCAGCGGTCATGGAGGGATGTTTCGACGGTTAGAAGTTCGTTTCGACGGTTAGAAGTTTATTTTGACGGTTATCATTGAGAAGTATAAATAGCAGAGAAGGCTTTAGAATAAAACACACACTCAGATCTAGAAACCAGTTTTATCTACTTGATTTTCCTTCAAGTTTTTACATTTCTTGCTCTTTACATTTCTGTATTTCAAATTCTTGTACTGCATTTTATTCATAGGAGTAGTTTCGAGTAATTTGTTACTGTAAACCTCTACAAGGCTGTATCAGATTATTGTAAGTTTTTCATTTTTGCTTAATGAAATGCTGCAATTGTTCCTCATTTAATTGTTGTTTATTAAATTCTCCTAAACAAGACACCAGTAAAAGTCCTCTTCATTGAGGTTGTAAGAACTGGAACACAATCGTCTGATAATTGATTGGCAATTAATCTTTTATAAAGACTGATTGATTCTTGTTGGCACGCTTAAAATTACAAAACTAACATTCGAAAGCGAAATTAGCCAACAGTTACATTATTGGAATGTTATTTTAGAGTGTTAGGTTTTTATTCATAATGTAGGATTTGTTTTAGAATGAGAGAAAATCCAAAACTTCTATAGTTCAAATTGCCCAAATGTGTACTTTTACAAAGGCCCCGTTTGTTTTGGGAGATAGAATGGAGGGGATTGATAGTGAGGGAATTAATAATGAGGGGATTGTTAGTGAGGGGATTGATAGTGAAGGGATTAATAGTGAGGGGATTGATAGTGAGGAGATTAATAGTGAGGAATTGTTAAATTATTTTTATATAAAATAATAAAACAAATAAAAAATATAAAAATTAAACATTAATATTTAAAAAAAAATTTCCAATATAAAAAAAAATAAAAAAATTTCTAAACCCCTCACTGTTTTTCTAATATCATCTCTACCTCCTCCTTACCAATCCCCCTTCCTCCTCCTTACTAGTCCCAAGGGATTACTAGTCCCCTCCCTATCTCTCAAAACAAACACCCCATTCTCAATCCCCTCCTCACTATCAAACCCAATCCCCTCCCTATAACCCCAAACAAACGTGGCCTTTGAGAAACTCACTTTTATCCTAAAAAATTAAATCCAAACATATAAGTGACTACTTTTTTATGTAATTTTTACTTTAATGGGACATCTGGGTTCATAAAAAAAAAAAAGAAAAAAAGAAAAAAAAAAGGACTAAACAGTTCACAATATTACATTTTAAGATTTATTAATACTTCACGTTAATAGGTGAGAAATGATGAAAGATAGTGAGAAATAAATTCTTACCAAACTTGTATTTTATTTCTCACCAAAAGTTATACGATTTGGTGAAAAATGAATTGAGTTTAATGAATTTTTTTAAAAATACCGACATTATTGTTATGAAAAAACATAATTTATTAATATGGAATATTATTTTGATAAAACAAAATATAACACTTCTATTTCTTTTCTCTTATTTACTCGCCTTTTTTGAGAAGATAATAAAAAATTACTTTTTGATTTTTAACCTATTTTAGGTTCTATAACTTTTCTACTTTTTTACACATTTAAAATATAAAAAAAAAACAAAAAAGTATAAAAATAACTTTTAATCAAATTTTCAAAACAAACCAAACAAGATAGGTGAGAAACAACAATCTCTTATCTTTTATTTATCCAAACATAATAGTTATCCAAACATAATAGTGAAGAATTATAATCATTTATTTTCTTTTCTCATCTAAACGAAAACTATAATTATTTTTTTCTCACCTCGTATGACTATCCAAACGGAGTGTTAATACAACGCCATACATGAAAATGAATAACATAAGAAAACATCAAACAAAAAAAATGAATTCCGTGTAATTACTTTTAGAACAAAAAAAAAATGTAATTACTTTGCTTAATTCATTTTATTAACCGACACATACGCATAGTGAAGTTAAATTCAGTGCAATTTATTGACGTGAAATTGGGAACTTTGAGAAAGTGGGGCACCGAGATGTCCTTTTAAAAAATGGCGACCTCCCTCAGTTAACCTTATCCTCCTTAGAATCTCCATTTTTAAAACATTAAAATATTGTTTCTATATTTGACAATGTTTAAATTTTTAACATTTTTATTAAAGAAATATATTAAAAATATTAAAATTTTATAAAAAACTTTGAAATTATATTATATTTTTTTATTTTTTTAGGAGTGTTAAAGAATTGATTTTTTTTTTCAATAATTTTGTAATTTTTTACAAAAAAAAATATAGAGAATAATTTGACAATTTATAGTATATATATATTTTTTTATTTTAGCCCCTAGAATTGGTTAGCTTAATTCAATTTTTAATTTTTTACCAAAAAATATATATAAAAAAGGACTATCAATTTATAATAACTTTTATTTTTTTTAAAACTATATTTTAATTACTCTCCAAACTAGCCGATAATATTATCCATTGAGTTATGCTAGTAACTGTAAATAATTTATTAAATTTTTTATCAAATCTCTTACACAAATGTAAAATCTATATATATATATATATATATAAATTTATATAAATTTTACATCTATATAAAAAATTTAATAAATTATTTAAGATTTTATATTTGTGTAAGAGGTTTGATAAAAAATTTAATAAATTATTTAAGATTCTAAATATTTTTCATCGTCATTTGACGCGCAGGTCACACGTAAACAGCTCTATGGGTCAATTAGAAAAAGACAACCCAATCTACAAAAGGATAAAAAGGTAAATTGAAACACATTGATGGTAGTGCCTAGGCCAGGTTCACGTGGTCAGTTTATTGACCCATTCCAATTACAAGAAAATTATTGGCTGCTTTTGAAGTATCACACATTCATACTCTTTCCTTAATAATAAAAAATGGCTTTGTTTGGCAAAATTTATTTTTTTATTTTTTAAGCTAAAATTTATAAAAAAATAAAATAGATTAAAATAATTAATAAAATAAAATATTATATTAAATTCATAATCATTTCACTTTTTCTCTCACACACATCACATCCAAATAAAAAAAATCTTATTATCTTCTCAAATATAAATATTTTAACTTACTAAAATAGTCAAAAATTAAAATAGCCTATTTTCCCAACACCAACATTATATTTTTTTCTATTTTTCAATCACTTAACACAAAATTATAGATCATATTTTTTCTATCAATTACAATATTCCTGAAGCACCACGTTATTGTACTTAGGTGCACCCAATAACTTCCCCCAATTATACGTCATTTCTTGCGTCTCTTGTACTGAATTTCCAAACTTACCCTTTGGGTTGTTTTGGGAAGATGGTAAAAAGTGACTTTTTGGCTTTTAACCAAGTTTTTGGCTTTTTTAGACAAATGATTTGGGAAATTGGTAAAAAGTGACTTTTGACTTTTTTGATTAATATTTGTTTATGATGTCAAATCATAATAAAATGACTAAACTACCCCATTTATTTAAAATATTTACAACTGAACCTATGTAACACATTGTGACCCATGAGGAGTAAAATTGTAATTGCACCGTTGGCTAAAAACCAACTTGCCAAATGAAAAAAAAGTCAAAAAAGCCAACTTTTGGCTTTTGCTACTAACAAAAAAAAGTGACTTTTAGCCAAGTTCTCAAAATAGCCCTTTGTCGCATCAAAAATGTTATTTTACCCCCAGTGACGACATTAATCCTTTCTTTCTCATCCCTTTGAAAGTACATTTATTATTTAAAAAGTCTATTTGTTTAAAAAATATATATATCTTTTGTGTCATTTGGCCACCTTGAAAAGCTATTAGAAGGAACGAAAGAACACAAAACAAAAAAAAATCTAAATGAAAGTTTTTTGTCATTAAATTAACTTTTTTAATTATTAAAGGAAGCCAAAATAATCAACCTCAACAAATGAAAGTGGGTTTCGTACCCATGAGTGTGAGAGCGCACTCATTGAATGACATAAGAATAGTAAAGTTAGACACACAGACGAAGGTAATAGAGCGCCAAGCGGCACCCTTATTTTAAAAATATATATATTGGCCTATTTTAGAAAATAAGTTAAAAGTTATTTTTTAATTTTTAATTCATTTTCTTTTCTTACAAAAAAAAATTTTAAAAAATTAAAAAATAACTTTTAGTCATCTTCTCAAAATACTCCATTATTACCCTTTTAATTTATAAATATTTTATGTAAAATGGTCTCTTAAATTTTTAAAATTTGTTTTATCAACCCTAAGCATTCATACAATATATACAAGATGACCCCAAATTATTTCATATATTACGTAATAACATCCATTTCTATTATTTTGGGAAGCTAGCAAAAAGCTAGCTTTTAGCTTTTTTAATCAAAAAAGTTAATTTTTTTTACCCAAGTCACTATCCAAAAAAGTTAGCTTTTTTGGCTAAAAAAGTCAAAACTCAATTTTTTATCAACTTTCTAAAACACCACTGATTTAACATATAAATATCATTTGTTGTTTTTTTATTATAAAAATTATACAAGTAATTTTTTATTTATGTAAATTATATTGACCAATGATATGTCTTAAAATGATAGTCTAATAGATTATGGACTAAGAAACTAATTATAATTTAAAAATTGCATGGAATAATTGAGATAACTATTAAAAATGATCGACATATTTATTTATTAATTTTTTAATAATGCAATTATCATTTTCTAAAAAATAACTTATTTTGATTTTACTATCCCTAGTCTTGATTTTATCTAAGCCTGTGTTTGGCAAGGGCTTTTTCAGGTTTTTTTGGCTATTTTAGCCACAAAAAACAAAATAGGCTATTTTAGCCATAACAAACAAAACATCACATCCAACCTATAATCATTACATTCTTCTCTTACAAAAAAAGTCAAAAAAGCCAAAAAGTCAAAAAGCCCTTCCCAAACCAAGTTTTTTAGCCCAAGCTAAAATAGTCAAAAAAGCCAAAAAACTAAAAAGTCAATCCACTTCCCAAACGGAGGCTAAATAAAGTTCATAAGTTCAACTCCGAACATCATATACATATATATAAGAGTATTGTTTTTCCTTTTTTTGTGTACCACATTCTAAGATACTTTAAAAAAAAGAAAATCACAATAGCATACTTTTTTCATTTACATATAAAATTTTATGTGAACTTAATTTTAATTATAATAACTAATTTTATATGAATTCTATTTGATAAATACTTATTTTTATACATATAATTATAATTTAATTATTATGATATTTGAAAAAATAAAAATTATGTCGATATATAGATAAATAAGATAAAATATACTTAATTATATATATCACACGGATCAAATTAATTTTATTTTATATTTTTTTATCAAATATAAAAATATTTGATAACTCACACAATCAAATGTGAATAACTCGTACAATCTTATTGATATAAGCATAAAATACCTTTGAGTCAACCTATTTTAAGCACTTTTTCGTATAATAAAATGCTTAAATATTGTCATATAAAAATATTATAATAGATCATAATCAAATACCACTTGAAATATAATTAAAGACCCGATGCACCACTTTAGACATTATCAAAAACATATGAAATTAACAAAGACTTTTTCGATTAATAACCAAAGTAATACACCCAAGTCATAATTTATATATTATGGAATTTTTTGATGTTTTTATTTTTTTCAGAAAAAAAATATTTTAATACAAGTGACAATCATGATTTTTAGTTAATTTGATTAACACAAATGAAGATTTGATTTCAGATTCAAAATACATGTTTTTTTAAAAAAAAAATTGAAAGAAATTATTTTTATAAGCCTATTTCATATAAGATCGCACATAGTTATAACAGTTTTTTTATCAATCATTAAAAAATCTATTTGTATTTGACTTTCAATTATTAAAATTTTTTATACATAAAATATTATGACTCAAAATTTAAATTTCATTTTAAAAATAAATTATCCTACATCACAAAAATCACCTACTAATGTTATTCAATAAAAAAAATATATGAGTCATCATATTTGAATGAATGAGTGTTCTACATGTCCTGAAGCACCAAGAAAACATCAACCTAAATCAATAAACAAACATGAGATAGTGGATGACACTGCAGCCTTTGTTAGAAGGGTTAGGAGAGTTTGAATTTGGATGCAATTTCACATTTGAATTCCGAATACATGTCATGTTATTCTAAGCAGAGGATAAGATTCATAGGCTCTGTTTTTGATAAATAATTTTTTGCATAATTCATCAGAAGACTTGCACATGAAAAAATATATATATATATATATATATTTAAAAAACAAAAAACAAAAGACTTGGCCTAATATAATATACTCCAGTTTCTTCATTGTTGATAAAATGTCAAGATATTGATGAAAACAAGCATTAATGGTCAAACCAAACCCCACACGTTTAATAGTTTACCAATGTCACGAGAACAATGTCGTCACCAAAGTCGTCAAAGTTGCCCTTTTAGATTCTACATCAAAGAGGATTCCATTTTGAGTTTATAATTAAAGTATACAATATTTGAAATACATCTTATATGACATAATCACAATTATTAGATATTAATGAAGAATTGGATCATCCAATCCAGACTTATGGATCCAACATGACTCATAAAAATCTAATCAATCAATATTTAAATCCTTCATTAAAATAAGTTTTATGGTAAGTAAGCATGTTCGAACTATACAATCATATAACAATACATAGCTACAAGAATCTAACAATCACAACAAATACATCATTCAATATGTATTAAAAAAATTTACAACTTTAACAATAGAAAATTGTTTAAGAGCTCTAAACAATGAGATCTAATAGTTCTAAATACACTATAACTCCAATTGATTTGATGTTTTGCTCTTTATTTTTTTTAATTTTATTTTCTGCACTGCGAGCTCATTAGAGCTGGTTTAGTACTCTCTTTTTAGTGATATGTATCACCACGGTTAACAATAATACTATCAACTAGATGTCATTCAACTATTCACACCTTTAAGTTAATTACAAACGTAATTTTATGACATGGGCGAAATAATTTGAAAATAAAAAATGAAATTTTTGAGGACCATAGTGACATAGAAAGGTAGACCAATTGAGGCCCATCCATGTGAACGAATCTACAAATTGAAATAGAAGGCATCCTTCTTTTACCCGCAACCCCCTCCTAGTTTGTTTGGACTAATTGACTTGGAAAAGAGCATATATACCTGTTTTTCTTTTTGATTGGGCGTGTTCCATTGGTCTTTGTCTAGGTGGCCGTTGATTTTTTTTTTTTTAACCCATAACACTTTTTTTTTTTTTTTTTTTATAATTTTTTATTTAGAGGGTGTTTGAGAAATAAAAATTTTAGTGAGTAATATGATTGAATATTTTGATTTTTTAATTATTTTAATCAAAAAGCTAACACTCCAAACGGGTTCTTAGTAGTTAGTTCAAAAACTACAATTTAACAATTAATCAGTATTTTAATTATGACTTTTGAATCAATCGCTGAATGATAATTGACTGAAAAAAATGTTGGAGAATTTTTTTTTTTTGGGCCCAAATCCAAGGTTTGTAAATAAATAGTCATTGTCTACCAAAATACAAGTTTTCAAATAACATGGATGCGAAATTGTTGACAGGAATCGTCATGAAATGACTAAATGCAGCCAACGAATATAAATTACCTTGATATAATTGTCATTTAACCTTGATTTGGTTTTTTTAATTATTGTTTTTATATTGCATATGATGCCATGCAAATATAATCCTTGGTTTTCAAAATCAACGTGTGTGGCACTTTTTTGAATTTTTTTTAGGAGAAACCCTGTGGTACATCTAGACTAGTCTTTGTATAAAATAAAAGATCTAGATTAGTCTTTTGTATAAATCGGTAGCTAGGAGAGGTAAGACTTGGAGAGGTTAATCTATTATTATTATTATTATTATTATTAAGTTAAGAGGGACCAGTGGTGTTAGTGTACCATAACTCCTATGGATAAGATAAAAGATTTAACAAAAATGTTTTTATTCAATTCAACATTTTTTATTTTTTTTACTTATTTCAATACGCTTTGACTCCAATACCAATACTAATAAATAATATCCTAAAAGCACTTATTGGTAATGTTCAATTTATAAGTCCCAAAAGAGTTATATCATTACCATTTTTTTTTTAAATCATAAAGATAGGTATCTTTGTGGTATTATTATGGGTAAATTGGAATTTAAAGCGATTAATTACAAATGAGTCTGACTTTATTTACACACTTTAAATAAATTCATGAGCTATTATTGACAAAAAATAATGGAGTTCATATCAATAGAACATATTTCACAATCTATTTTCAAAAAAAATTCAGAAAATTTATTTGAAAAAAAAATTCTAAAACACTTATCATAATATTTTTTTGAAAGAAAAAAAATAAAAAATATCTTTTTGATAGTTATTTTTGTCAAATTTATTTCTATCTTTTTGAAAAATATTCAAAAAATTAAATCAAACATGGCAAAGTCTTTTGATTCAAAATAATCATGAGTCAATACACGTTTTGAATGATAACATCTCAATTTTAATATGAAAAATATTTCATACACATAATTTTTCTCCTACAAATCATTTCAAATGACTTAACAAGAAAAAGTAAATTAATAATCCATATTTCTACACACTTTTTTTCGCGCAAAATCTTTCAACCAACCTTATCATGTCATTTGAATGGATTTGTAAGAAAAAAATTATGTAGATATAACAGTGCTATTTTAGTATAATATATGAGATGTTAGGGTGAAAATAAATTTATTTAAATAATGTTAGGAATCTTAAATAATCTATAAAATATTTTACTAAATCTCTCATATGAGTATGAGACCCACACATATAAATTTGTGAGTGTCACACCCTTATAAGAGATTTGAAAAAATATTTAATAGATTATTTAAAATTCATACTATTTTCCAATTTATTTTTCAAGATGATGATAGCGTCGGATAATGGAGGAGCGGTTGTTCCGCAGCTCTGACTTGGTTGGAGAGGGGGCCACTTGGGGTTGGGTGGAGTAAAGTGGAGTGTAGTGACAATAAACTAACAAAGGGATATGCTTGTCTATTACCACCAAAAGCAAAACGATTTTATTTATTTATTAAAGTTATGTCGGTATCTATACTATCATATTATGCTAAGGTTGAATTTGGTGTCTTGAATTTTTTATTTTTTTTCATCATGTCGTGTGACACGTGTTTTTTATATTTAAAAAAAAAAATTTACTAATAAATCCTATGTGAGAGAAAATTGTACCGTTTAGTCCTAAGAATTTTTTTTATGTACTAATTAGTCTTATTTTTTTTTTGAAAAAGTTTATTAGTTGATGTTTAGGTTACATTAATATACCCCTACTGTGATATTATTTTCTTATTGTGGCTGATTCGTTTGTTGTGTTGGTATGGAAACGTGTGCAAGGGTTTTACGTTTGTAACACTAGCCGCGAGTAAGGGTCAACGTTTTTTAGGGTTTGTGGGGATTGGCATTTGGGTTGGTTGTGTATTGTTTGACGTGAACGTTATAGGTGGTTTGGCACTGTGTATTGATTTTATTTTCGGGGGGGTGGACTGCTGGATTATAACAGATGAGTCTACACTTTTTTTTGTTGTTGTGTGTAATGGATTGGTCTGTGTGTTTGGTGATTTTTGATTGTCTAGTGTTTCCTCGGGGGGGGGGGGGGGGGGGGGGGGGTGGACAGCGGTAATGGTATGAGGTTTGTGGAGTTTTCATTGTAATGGTATGAGGTTTGTGGAGTTTTCATTTTTGATTGTTTGGTGTTTCACGGCTGATGTAGTTTTGTACCATTTTCATTTTCTTTTATATTTTTGTGTGGTGTAATGGGTCTCGTTTTTTTTAATGTTGATTGGGGGGCGTATGGTGTAGTTTTGTACCATTTTCATTATCTTTATACATTTGCTTGGGGTAATGGGTTTGATAAATGTGTTGTGTGACAGGTATGGATGATGGTGTTTTGTTGCTGTGTACATATTTACAAATCAATGCTATTATTCGGTTGTATCACGGGCTCCCATTCGCTTAATTGGTCAATTCAGTGTGTGTGAAGTTTGGCGGGTTAGTCCTGGGTGAAGTGTATATGTTGTCTGATGTTCTTGGGTATAAGAACTTTAAGGTCGATAGTGACGATGACATATAGAACATGGTGTGTCTTGCGAAGACGTTCGGGTTAACTCACATCGACGTCCTGATTCAGACACGCAACGTGGGTGCGGGTGGTAGGGGTGGGCGACGTTCGTGTTCATGTTACTAGTGGCAGATATATGAGTTCCCATGGGCGACATTCGTCTTTGTATTCCCACTTCCTCTATTAACATTACTGTATGCTTTACAATCCACACAAACAATCCAAACAAATGTTAAGGAACACAATCAGTTATGGATCAAAGTGTCACGACCCAAACCCGGCCCTATGGGTTTAGCACCGTAACCGGCCAGTAATTCGAGATTACCGAAGGCCTGCTTAACAGTAATACAGTAAAACAGAGTACAGGGCCTAGCGGAAGCCAAAACAGTAAATAAACAATGTCCGATGAGCTGTGACAGTCTGTATGCAAAAAGACTTTTCATACATATATACATGAACAGTGCAGAACAGTATGTACAACATATACAATCATTCAGAATAGGGACTCAATCCCTTGTTTACAGTACAGTACAGTGCTATGAGTCTATACAGTTATCACAAACAGATACAGAGACGGACGGGGAAATAAAAGACCCCTAAGCCATAACTTGACAGGCTCGGAACCTCGCATTGAGGCACATAGGTTGGCTCGACAAAACTGGAGTTTACCCCGACGCTTCTAGCTGCGGTCTGGTGCCTGTATACCTACATATATATATGAGCAGTGAGCTAAAGCCCAGTGAATAACACAATGCGTAAAGGTGTTAAGAATGAATGTCCTTACAGTGATGAAAACAGTTCATTAAATCAGTATTTCAGTCGTTCAGTCAGTACAGTCATATGTGGTACATCCATTAGCATAACAGTACAGTAAACAGTAGGTCTTAAAAGACCGAACAGTAAATGATGGCCATCAGTCAGTAACAGTAGTGGTTCCAACGAGGGAACCGACAGAGATCTCTGTAACAGTAACAGTAAACAGTAGGTGCTAAGGATGCCACAATACAGTTCAGAATATAGGACATACATTCATTCAGTTAACAGTAATCAGTTCAGAAAGCAGTACAGTTCAATTGTTCAGAAGATAATCATTTTGAACATATTTTTACACAGATGTTACTCACAGAGTTCTGGGCTACAGTAAAGGTAGAGCGCGTCTCCTCAGAAAGCCAATCCTACACAGTTAACAGATTGAACACACACTAAGCTACACAATCGGAAGAGATAATAACTTAATCCCTAATGCCTCGGCGTGATCTACATTTATATCCTCGTTAAGATGCCTTAAACTAGGCCTAAGAATGCCTAGGATGGGATGAAGATGCAAAGATGTGATCAGAAAACAGTTTCAGGATTTTCAGAAAAACAGAGTCCCGCTCGAGCGGACATGCAACAAAGGTACACGCTCGAGCGGCAAATACCCCGCTCGAGCGTACTGCAAAAGTACTGGATGGGTGAAATCTCCGCTCGACGGACGCTCGATGCCCGCTCGAGCTTGAGACACATGACTCCGCTCGAGCGCCCAATCTTCCGCTCGAGCAGACTGTAAAACAGTGCAGAGATACAGGATGCTCGGATTCCACGCTCGAGCGTCACTTTCCCCGCTCGAGCGGGAGTGCAAAATCTGGAAATTCCAGATTGCACCTCTAAGCTCAAACTCAAGTTTTAGACCATAAATTTCGATCCTCTTGGGCCAATTTTCCAGAAAACACATCAAAACTCATACTTTAACATGATTCAAAACTCAATTTGTAAAATAAAAGCCCAAGGGTGTTTCAAATAAATCCAATTCAAACCAATTTCCATGAATATGAAGAACATGCAAACATGCACGAATTCAAACCAATTCAAAGCTTCAATTTCATGCTCTAGTGAGCCAAATCTTTCAAAAACATGATGAGTTCATGGTCTATTGCAAAAATATGAGCATGCATGTACAATTTTATGAAAGACAACTTCAAAACTTCAAAATAAAGGCATGCATGCATGAACTAGGCTCCAATTCAACATACATGGACCAATTCAAGGCTCAAATCACTAGAGGCTCAAGAACTAAGCATAAACAAGTTCAAATGCATTACTAGAAGGTTAAATTCTCTTACTTAAGTCTTGTAGTCCAAGAAGGGAGCTCAAATATGCAATCTATACTTCAATTTCCTCAAGCTTCCAAGCAAAACCCTCAAGTGAACTCAATTCTCACTCTCACCCTCTCTAAGGTCGGTTGTGTGCAAGAAATGGGAGAAGAAATGTTTTGATCAAGTGTTGTACAAGGATTCACATGTGTTGGGTAGTGGCCACTAAGTGGTCTAATTGTAAATAAGTCCAATTCATGTAATTTGATACCATTTAATCTAATTTAATCATACCTAACCAGTTTTCAGATAATTATACCATAAAATCACATAAATTACGATGGTCATAAAACACTAATTGGTTTCCCGTTCGGCCACCGATAAGGCCTTCAATTTGCAATTTAAACATAAAAACACGAACAGATAATCAATTAACCCAACAGATAGAATTACAATTAAATAGATATACTCAGTTAATTCGGTTTCAATTTCAGTCAGTCAGTTCAGTTGTTTAATCAGGTCAATCATCAGTCATAATCAATTTCGGTTTAACGGTAATCAGTGGTTATCGGTAAACAGTGACGAGGGTTGTTACACAAAGTAATTATAACCAGAGTTCGGCAATCACAGAATCCAAAAATGATGTTCTTATTACCCAAACACACAATTTTCCGATTCCGCAAAGCTTAAGAACCACAAGTGGGTCACTAAACCAATGTCTTACCAAATCTTAATTTAAAAAATGTTTCCATGCATACATTAAAAGATACAAAACATCTGTCAAATACAAGCAATGCTAACAACACAGCAACTGCGCGCCACTGTGTTATTCATGCTACAACCTGGTTATGATGTTCACACACTATCCCACGGATTCAACAAACAACAACAGCAACCAACACAAAAACACTGGGACATAATACAGTTCCAACCAAATGTGGGTTTCCAAACACAAATTTATCCAGCAAAACACACATTAAAGTAGATCCACATATATAATTCAAAATAATTATAACCATAATTCAAGGATGACCAATTCCAAAATGTCGTTCCAATAACCCAATCAAAAAAATGGAATTATGCGCATCCTATGAACAAAAAATTGGGGCATAATTCAAATGTGTTATCAAATAATAAATTAAAAAAAAAAACACACACACACAGCTATGCGTTCGGGCATAATTTATGGCCTGCGTATGTGATGGCAAAAAAAACTATAAAACAATCGACCACAGTCAATGTTGATATTCATATGGGGGCGGGGCAATTGCATTTCGGAGTCCTCTTTCGAGATCGTTGATGAACGTTTTAACCATTTTTTATCTGAACACACTCGGCGACAAACCATCCATCGAACCTTCAATTTCAACATTCTTCGCATACTGTCTCATGATGTAGCATACCACAATTGCATAATTAGGCCTGCAAAAAAAACACAAGTATCACTTTACGTCATTACCAAAATCAAATTTCGGCCTTGTGGCACACACTTGGTCACTGTGTTCAATCGTCACTTACGATTCCGGGTGTTGCTAGGGGCAATTCACCAAGGACTCCAATGGCCCGTCCACATTTGGTGGAGTCAGCCCACCAAACGTCGGCATTAACTTATACACACACTATGTATAATCAAACACCACAACAAAAATGGGTATCACCAAACACCACCACAACAAAAAAAAAAAAAAACCCAACACAGCCACTCACCAGCCGTGTCATTGTGACACGTTACATATCGACAACCATCACGACTGTCAACGCACAGCTACAAAACAAGCCCATCAATTGCAGATACAACCTCACTCACATTGCAATTTCAGCCCCCCTAAATAATGTTAATTTACCCACATAAAACAATTACAATGCAATGTCCCCATCAAGAATCATAGCCCTCAAACCAACATACCGGTATACATGAAACATCACCAATCGCCTCGTGAAATGACGTTACCTTAATGGGAGCTTATGAACCGTCATTTTTCTTACATTCGACCAGCACAATCGTAAATACATACACATAATCAACAATGTTAACATACATCCCCAAACCCTTGTACAAATAGTCCACCTACAAATGCGTTCGAACCCAACCCAACACGATAACATATACATCACACACATACATAATACTCAACCTAACATTACCCTTGTACCCAAAAAACTAAACTCAATGCGCATACATATGTAACAACGTAGATAACATTACCCCCCACAAACAACGTCCCAAAATTCATAGAACAATACACACACCACAGCAAGCGTTAAAATTCACAAAATCCTAAATAGCCATATCATATATTCCCACCCCTACAAAATGCCAACTACTATTTCATTATCAAAATCCAATTCGTTTTGGTGTACACACTTCATCCACATCAAACAACATTATACAACCACTTACCTTAACACCACTCCATTCCGAAATTCATAGCAACAAATACAACAATAAAACATTTCAAATGGAAAAATCAAACAACAACACAAAATAGATACCTGATTGATTCTTGACCATGTTACGATGTCCCAACTTCACACACCTTCACGCAATGTTTTCGCAGAAAACCAAGATATTGCAAATGCTGTTTACCAATTGCTGTTCGATTAGCCTTTCACACTTCACAAATTGCACACACAACTACCGAATTGAAGCCACAACTGATGTTTTAGGGTCTCCCGCATCTAAGGATAGGATTTACTTCCTTCATTTTCGGAAACATAAACGTTAGACTCAAATATACATTACCAAAAAATCCGACGTCCAAACCATTAACGTTGATTGCTAGAATCTTTCAAATTTCCCAACTTCAACACCTACCATGAAGGAAATGAATGTTACCCAATGTCATAATTTCGTCATTTGTAAAATACCATTGTTGTCCACCACTTTGTAACACAGTCTTACATTCCGTTTGCCCTTGTTGGTAATATTGTGTATAATAGGACCTCCTCGTCTATAAGAAATTTCTCAAGATTAAATAATGCATAAGTCCACAATTTGGGATTTATTAGTGCATCTCCCTTAAAAAAAAATAATAATTTATATAAAAAAAAGGTGTAAAAGATTTAAAACTAAGATTTCAAGTTTTAGGAGGAAAGCATTTACTACTTTAACAATTTATACATTGTGCTATTAATTTATTTATCATTTATTTTTATTTTTACTTACTTGAATTCTGCTAGTTACTTATAGATTAAATTTTATGATTAAAAGTAAGTCATTAAATACAATGAATCTCACTCGAATGTCATTAATATTCAAGCGTGATTATTTGTAAAATAATGTAAAAAGAAGTGGTTATTTGATAATTTTGAAACACTACTTCATACTAATAAGAAGTATTAAATTTTTCTATTTTAACTAATAAATACCGCAGTTAAGGCAACATATATATTTATCTCAGAACCATTAAATATTTTTCCAGTCAAAAGAGTGTGCATAATAGAAATCATTAATAAAGGTAAGCAGTTGGTCTGGTTACAATCAAGGACACAATTATTTTTTTGTTGTCATTAGTGTTGGGTTAGCAAAGTAAAAGGAAAATAACCAAAATAAAATAAAAGAAAATGATTTATAAATAAAAAAATTTACACAGGATTTTATATAAAAATGATGCGGTAATGACTTCTTTTTTTTAAAAATATATATATATATATATTAAGTTTAGTTGATGAGATTTGTTTTAAAATAATAAAATAAGTTTTTTTACTTATATAGCACTACTTTTGTGAAAAATATTCAATAGTTGTAATGGAGATTGTGCTTTGGTGATAGTTGAAAAATGAAAAACATTAATTGCATGGTTATTAATAAACGGTTTCGATTCGTAGTTCGAATTTTTCGTGGTTCGAGTGGCTCGAAATTCTAAAACGACGTCGTTTTAAGATTTTTTTAATTCTCTTACCGGTAAGATAATATTTTTCATACCATTCGAGCCATTTGAGCCTCACTTTCTCGAACGACGGAGCATTTTCCATTAATAAAATTTAAGAAAATAAAACCCATAAAGCGCACTCATGAAATAATGAATGTTTGAAAAAGAAAAGTGTTCAAAATTGGTGTTCCTACCAAATGATCAACAAAGGACGACTGTGTGTCCAAAACTCATTAAGTTGGTGGTGGCGTCCACAAGGCTTTTGCAGTGGTCCAAGCCCACAAATTAAAATAAAAAATTTAAAAAAAATAAAAAAGTGGGCTATTTTTAACTTTTGTGACCAAGAAAAAAAATTCATATTCTCCTTGTGAAAAATTTCAAAATAACAGTGATAATGTGTCATTAATACGTAATATCACTATTGAATAATAAATTTTCAAGTAAATATTATCAATTTCATTATATATATGTGACCGTTATAAAATTATTTTGAAAGAGTGGTTAAATTTAAACTGTGTGATTTACTATTTAATAGATAATTTTATTATTAGTTAGTGTAGCCTTGAGTGTAAAAGAATATCATTTTATGTGATATTATTAATCAATAAAAAATCTCGAATGTGTCCAGGTAGGCGAAAATCAACATAATCTCTCATTTAAATGGTCAATCGCTTTGACTCGCTTTTAATTAAAACTTATTATTGATTTATATGGTGTTATCATTGCATCAAATAAACGTTTCATACGATATTGTGTACTCGTCTAGAGTGTGGTGATTGTCTAGGGGACAAGAACAAAAATATATTGGGTAAATTACAGTGATACCTCATCAAGTTTGATTCAATTACATTTTATCTTCCTAATATTCTAGAAAGTATATTTTTACCCCTGTAGTTAATAGTCACATTTCACAAACTTCTTATTTATATAAAATGCAATAACTCCTAATAGAAAAATATAGAAAATTAGGTTGAAAAAAAAAGTAAACAAAGCAAAGGAAATAAAAATAAATAAAAAAAGAAGTAAAGTAAAGTAAGAAAAGAGAGAGTGTATGAGTTAAATATTTTTATTTTGTCTAAATAATTACAATGATAGGGGGTTAGTGTAATTTTTCAAATATCAAAGAATAATATGTATTAAACCTAAATCTTGGTTTTCATCTTTGTCCATATAATCACAAAAAGACAAAAAAAAAAAAAAAAGTTACAAATCACAAAAAGACAAAAAAATTACAAAAGTACCAAACTATCCCATATACATACAAAAAGTCAAAAAGAGATCATTCTATACTGGGCAATTTTGTCATTCAAAGGTGAAAAAGTCAAAAAAGCCAAACAAGAATACTAGACAACTAAAAAAGTCTCAAGCTAAAAAATTCAAAAAAACCAAAAAATCAATTAAAAAAATCATTACCAAACCACCCATAGCTGAGGGACTAAGGGCATCCACAATGGATGTGTTAAAGTTGTGTGTTAAAGTGTGTTATATGACAAAAAGTGTTAAAAGTTGGACAAAAAATATGTGTTAAGAGTTTGTTAATTTAGTGAGTGAATAGTGAATGAATGGTAATACAATGGATGTGTTAAGGGGTGTATTAAGGTGTGTGTTAAAAATATATATATATATATATATGTGTATATAATAAACAAAATAAATAAATAATTTAGTTTAATCAAAAATTCCAAGCCAAAAATTAAATTTCAAGTCCAAAAAAAATCCCAAGTATAAAAAAAAAAATATTGCCGTTGACCAGTCAACCAGTAAGACCAAATTTTTTTTTCTTCTTTTCTTGAAGGATTCGGAGCCGGACGTACGGGGGACGTCCCCAAGTACATTCGCTCTCTCTTTCACTGGTTAAAACACTCACTGCAGTTAATACACATATTAATATCTGACACTAACACACAGTACTAACACACACGTTAACAGCTCTATTGCAAACACCCTCAACTAGTCAAAACTTGACACCTGACACTACCATACAATTTAATATGAC
Organism: Camellia sinensis; assembly: GCF_055761805.1. Taxonomy (NCBI): domain Eukaryota; kingdom Viridiplantae; phylum Streptophyta; class Magnoliopsida; order Ericales; family Theaceae; genus Camellia; species Camellia sinensis. Next base: position 22,179,282 of record NC_138962.1, on the reverse strand, counting down.
TATTATGGATGCTCTAAATAATAAGGACCTCAAACCACTTTGCTTAGATAGTCTGACAAGTTGATTATAAGTTAGTTAATAGGTCATTTATGTCGATATAGGAAAAAATAGATTTGACCAGCTTCAAATTAAGGTTAAGTTTGACATACACAAAATAATTCATTTTTTTATCTTTTTTTCATCACATTATCTCTCTATTTTTCTGCACATCTTTTCATAAAAAAATAAAAAACACACTTATTTAGGACATCCAAATAACCCTTGGCACAATATATAATTTTGCTATTTTTTGACAAAACATTTGACTCATCATTAAAATCAGCCATTAACCACTAATAGGAAACGTATTCCAGTGAAATAATTTTTAACTAGCAATACTACCTACACAACACGCGTAACAAGAAAATTAAACAAAATATTCATTATATGACCTAAATTTATTTAGGTATTGTTTGTCATAATTTAAAAAAATTAAAAAGTCAAAAAATAACTATTCTATTTAAGTCACATCATCTTATTTAAATCACATCACCTCTCTATCACATCACTTCAAACCCAATCCATACCTAATTCATATTTCATAAAAAGTTAAAAAATAAACTTATTTAGATGATTCCAAATAATCCCTTAATATACGTTTTGTTAACGAGTAATGTTATGTATATAAAAAAAGTTTATATATAATAATGTGATTTATTATAAATTTTTCATTTCAAAACAAAATATCATTAAAGATGAACTTATTTACAATAATAATAATATCACATCATTGTTGTCAAATTTTTTTGTATGAAGTTTACGTATGTTTAGAATTTTCTTTTTGTAACCACATAAGAATTTGATCTCAATCAGACATTATCTTTCTTGATAAATTTTTTTGCACACAGATTCAATGCGCCTAGTTTATTTGAATTTTAATCGCCTATTTTGGCAACATGTTTTGTAGTCACTTTTTTTGGTTAGTAACAAAAGCTAAAAGTTGACTTTTTTGTTTTTTATTTTTTTCATTTGGGAAGTTGGTTTTTAGCCAACAGTGAAATTACAATTTTACCCTCATGGGTCAAAATGTATTACATAGGTGAAGCTGTAAATATTTTAAATAAATGGGGGTAGTTTGGTCATTTTATTATGATTTAACATCATAAACAAACATTAATCAAAAAAGTCAAAATTCACTTTTTACCAACTTCCCAAATCATTTGTCTAAAAAAGCCAAAAGCTTAGTTAAAAGTTAAAAAGTCATTTTTTACCATCTTTCCAAAAAAAGCCACGTTTTGGGAAATGAAATTATTTTTCTTTTTGAGTAAATTACAAACACGCCTTTTGAGGTTTATTTAAATTATAAATTATCACATGTGGTTCTAGAAATTAGATTATGCCTTCTAAGATTTTTAATTTCATAACAAATAGGTTTTTTTATTAATAAATTATCAGTTAATTAACAGTTTTTAATAATGTTAATATTTTATTTTAATTAATAATTCAGATAATTTTATTATTGTATAGGTGAATAGTTAGAAATTTTATTTTTTTAATTAATTCTGTTAAATAAAATTTTTTGATGAGGAAATATTTGTAATTTTTTAAAGTACAAGAAATAATTCATATTTTAAACAAATTTCAGATGGTGTATTTATAATTTACCCTTTCCTTTTCTATTCTTCGTCTAATAAATAAAAAGAAAGAAAGAAAAATGTTAAGTCTAATTGAATTCTTTATAGAAAAATTATAATACTGGCTTTGTTATGCTAATTCTGGAATCAGATTCACTGTCCTAATCAGATATAAACTGACTTACAATTGTTCATTATTTATTTATTTTCTGAATCTTCCTGACTTTTTGAGACTCAAAAAGTTGAGTACAAATAAATAAATTAATAAATTAATTCAATTTCAAATTTTCATTTATCTATTTGTTTTCTACAAAGTTCAGTGTTGGATTGTCCCAACAACCCCCACCCAAAAAAAATAAAATAATAATAATAAAAATAAAATAAAGATGGTTGCTACAAGGAGCCTATGGGATCTCTTAAATCCATTTTGGCCTATTTTCTTCAGCTTTTATATTCTTCTTTAAATATATAATTAAGGGGCCGTTTGATATCGGAATTTTTTAGTAGTTTTTAGTTTTTTTATAAGATGAGAAAATTAGTGTATTTCAAAATAAATTTTTTAATTATATGAAAAAATATGAATAATTGATGTGTTTGGCTTGCATTTTTAATAAATTTTTATTTTTTTTAAAAAAAATTAGTTTGCAAATGACCCTTTAGATAGTAGATGATGATGATGATGATGATGATAATAATAATAATAATAAAAATAAATTTGAATAGCACATGATATGAAAATTGAGGTCCTATTTTTGGAATGATTAAAGTTATAATTTTTATTATTACTATTTTGTTACAAATTCTTGTAATATAATTATAAGCCACATACAGTGGTGGTGTTTGGTGTAGCTGTTAAAACAGATTATACATTATAGCTTAACAGATTATAGATTATGACTTTAATCAGAAGCGGTTAATCTGTTTGGTATAGCTGTTGGATTATAGATTTAAGTTGCTGAGTAGTGTTTGTTAAATAAGCTGTGAAGTAGCTTTTTCAATTAATTTTTATTTTTTATTATTCACTATTTGTCTACATTTTTCATAAAAAATAATAATAATATTTAATAGTCCATTTGAGTCTTTTTCTATTTTTAAAAAAATAAAAAATAAAAAAATCTAAGAGTATAACCGTGAATTAACATGTCCACAGCAGAAGCTGATAATCAGAAGCAAGGGGTGAGCAGCTTCTCAGAATCAGCTTTTTTGACTTAAAATAAGTTGTTAGAATCAGAAGCTGTTTGAAATAAGTTTAACCAAACAGTTCAAAATAACTTTTTAAAAGCCAGAAGCCATCAGTTGGCTTAAAAAAGCTGCACCAAACACCCCCAGTATACACTTTTTAAGGGTGTTTACCAAAAAATATTAAAATTAAGCTGATAAAAAAATTATTAAAATTAGTTTACACTTACACTAACACTTTAATAAGTGAGGAGTGAGGACTATCTCAAACAGGGCGTTAATGGTTGTTTTTAATTCTATCATCTAATGAGAACTTTAAAGGAGGATTGCAAACCAATAAACATGGTGGCAAGCATGTTTGGAAAGAGGGAAAATTTAGATAACACTGGTTTTCCAACGTAAGAAAACAACTCCAACACCACGTATTTCATTCTCTCTCTCTCTCTCTCTCTCTCTCTCTCTCTCTAATGAGAGATTCTGAGATCATTCATCACTTCCATGAACAAAAAGACAGTGTTTGTGTATAGAAATCGTCATTCCAACATCCAAGTGGGGCTAAAATGTGTGTTTATGCACCGGCCAAAAATAAATTTAAATGAAAAAGAAAAAGAAAATAACATTCAATTAGGTAAATGTATCTGTGCAAGCCAATCCACCAAGAAAAGGAGGAAACAAAGAGCAAAAAATAATAATTATTAGAAGAAAGTAGACAATGAGGAAGAAAAGATATGACAAGATGATATAAAATAAGGGATACAAGTTTGTTCAATTGAATATAAATTAGATGAGCAAATTATAAGACAAGAAGATATAAAATAAGGAAGAAAAGTATGGACAAGTTGAAGACTCCACTCAATAAGAAAAATGTTTGGAGCTATAATTTTTAAGCTTTAAAGCCAACTCTACTGAGTTGGCAGTGGGTTCCATTTATTATGATGTGATATTTTGATCTCGGTTTATTTATTTTATTTTATTTTTTTCTTGTCATGTCATTAGTGTTTCATTACAGCACCCATATTAGTGCTCTGAATTATTGTTGCACTCAATAAATACTAAATTAAAGAATTTTAAAAAAAGAAAGAAAGAAAAGGTTTGTACTATTTTCGGATGAGGGGTTACTGCGGTGGTACCCCTGTTGTGCTTGCTATGCCGTTCAAAACGGCACCGTTTTTTTTTTTTTTTTTTCTTTTTGAGAATTAACTTCTTATTTTATTACTCAAAAAAAAAAACATCTAAATCCTAAATCTTAAAATAAAAAAAAATTAATTTTGAAGAATTAAACCTTAAATCCTAAAATAAAAAAAAAATTTATCCCTAAATCTTAAAATAAAAAAATAAATTTTAAGAATTAAACCCTAAACCCTAAAATTAAAAAAAAAATTAAAAAAATTTATCCGTAAACCATAAAATAAAAAAAATAAATTTTAAAAATTAAACCCTAAACTCTAAATCCTAAACTCTAAAATATATAAATAAAAAAAATCCCTAAGCCCTAAAATAAAAAAAATAAATTTTAAAAATTAAACCCTAAACCTTAAAAAAAAAATTAAGAATTAAAATAAAAAAAGTGACCAAATATATGAACAAAGTGTAATTTATCATGTCAAAAAACATAGTGAGAACATAAAAAAAAAAAAAAAAAAAAAAAAAGATGAAAAGGGCCCAGTTTCATTTTTTTTTTTTTTTTGTGATAATGAAATGAGAAGTTAATGAAATCCTTAAAAAAAAAAAATAAAACAAAAAAAAAACGGTGAACGGCACAGCAGCCACAGCAGGGGCACCACCGTGACCCCTCATCCACTATTTTCTAACAAGTAATGTTAGAAACACTGGGTGACAAAAAGTGCAATAGAAGCTGAGATTATATCTAAAAAAAAATATTTGGGAGTTTTAAGCTATGAGCTTTAAAAGAGCTCTAGAGGGTGAGTCCCACCTATTGATGTGATGTTTTGGCCTTAATTTCTTATTATTATTATTATTATTTTTTTTTTTGAATTTTCACCTCATTAATACTCAATTAGAGCTTCCAATTTAGAGAGATGAATTATTGTTGTATATCTAATTATGGAGGATTCACATTGAGTGCTCGTTTGGGAAGATAGATTTGGGACTTTTTTTGTTAAAATGGTCACAAAAAATAAAATAATCTTTTTCGTTTAATAAGACAAAATATAACATCTAACTTATAATCATTATATTTATTTTCTTACAAAAATAAAAAAAGTTAAAAATTCTATCACAAACAAAACTTTTTAGCCTGAAACTAAAATAATTAAAAATTTAAAAAGTCAACTCACTTTTCAAACGAACCTGAGAATAAATCTCAATCAAATATAACATTTAATGTGACACATTATGTGTTTTTCCAGTGCATTGTTGTTGTGAGAGGCTTGTAGGGCTTACGGGGTGCCCCACAAATGCCATGGATTTATAAACATTACACAATGATTAGTATTTTGGAGAGAAATCTGACTCTAAAGATATACAGGTTCTTAAGGGTGTAATTTTGGCTGGGTCGGGCTCGAGCCGGCCCGGCTTACGGGTTAGAAAACTAGGCCCAGGGGTATTCGGGCTTTGGGTGGGGCTAATGGGCCGGGCCCATGGGCTTGGGTCTGGGATCGGGCTTTGGGCCGGTTTGGGCAGGCTTAAACAATTTTTTTAGTTTTTTCACCAAAATTTTATTATTTTCTATTAAAAAAACAATGGGCATCTGGTGGGCCGGGTAGGCCTTGAACGGGCCCATGGGGCGGCCTGGGCTTCAAAACGATAGCCCAGGCCTTGGCCCAAGGCATCGGGCTGGGCTTGGGCCTTAACAAGCTGGGCCCACCTCAGACAGTCCGCGGGCCACGAGCCAAAATTACACCCCTACAGATTCTATGCAATTTTGATTTATTTATGAATACGACATGAAAAGTTTTCCTAGAGATAAGATAAAGTTTAATAGTAATGACAACATACAACAATAACCCCTATGATATATATATATATATATATGAATTATGGTAGGAATTTCAAATAATTTATTAAATTTTTTAAAAAACCTTTCACATGGGTGTGGAACTCACACGCATGTAATTTTGTATGAGACCATACACATGTGAGAAATTTGATAAAATATTTGATAAATTATTTTAAGTTCACAACATTTTTCTATATATATTACTTTTGAAGAGAAATATGAGCACTTTCATGACGCATGTGTTTGAGGCCATGACCAAAATTTTCTGTTAAATCAATTAAACAATCATCACTTAATCCCAAACAAATCATTCAAAATGTTATACTTCCATTATATATATAGATGATGAGGCTTTTGATTTCTTTTTATACATTATCTTCATCATCAATTGCTTGACAAAAATACATTTGGATCGCACTAAAATAAAAGTTTGTTTAAACACCATCGTGCATCGATCTATTCCTAAGGAGAATATAATGCTTACATAAAAATATATTAGAAGGTATGCTTAATCACATGAGTGTAATAGCTACAAAGGACTTGTAGACGTGTTTGAATATGACAATGAAAAGGGTAATTTTGAAATAAAAAAAATTAGAACAAAAAAGATTCATACAATTATATAGATGTATTTTTTTAAGAAAAATAAAAATTAGCAACCAATAATTTCAGGAAAACAAAATAGGAAATATTCCAATTAAAAAAATAAAAACAAAAAATTATCTTCCAGTTGCTGGTAGAGCATCTCTAATGGTAACATTTTGTGATTGTTAGTGTCAGTAAATGAGCAGATAGAAAACAACTTTTTTGTTTTTGTTCCAATGGTTTTGCTAGAGGCGTTGCTAGTTAGTGCAGATGCTCAAATTTGCTAAACAATTTGATATCTGTGGCGGTGCTCTTAATTAGGACGGTGTAAAATATTGTTTACCTTGTTAAAATTGTATTGATTTGTATCAATTTATATCGTTTTATCAATTAATTACGATTTAAATTTTAAAATTTATAATCTGTTTTTTAAAATCGTTTCGCTTCGCTATAGTTAATACATATATGTTCTTTAACTTATAATGAAATATCAATATAAAAATGATTGTGAGAGAGTTTTAATTTGTGAAATTTATTATGAATTAATAATTATATATATGAAAAATATTATGTAAATTAATTTTATTGTATATATAAAAAATATTATGCAAATTAATATTATGTATTATACAAAGATTTAATAATTGATTAAAATATTTTTCAATTCATCAATCTATTTAAAATTACTTGAATCATAATTTTCTAATCTCTCAATCCATTAATCTATCATTTAATTTATAATTTCAATCTTTTGGAATGGCACTGCGCACGCCTCTACTCGTAAGTCACAGGCGGTTGGTGAGAGAGTAAAGAGGGAAGGAGAGGACCAATGTCTGCCATTTTGGCCGAGGAGACAAAAGAAAAGGCAGAAAAGAAACAAAAGTGAGTAACAAATAAATGTTAGTGGTGGGCCTAAAAATTTATTTAATATTTTTTTTTATCATTTTTATACACATCTTTTATATGTATATATATCATTTAACACAAATTTTAATTACATCATTAAAATATATACTTATTAACAAACACTTGATACACATAAATAAATTTTAATTTTTACACTTTTTATCCTATAACAAACGTCCTTAACTTCACCATTGGAGATGCTATTAAGCAACTAAAAGATACAATCAAATCAATATATCAATATCTCTTTCAATCAATTTTAGGATGAAGAGTATTTTAAGAATAAATTAAGTATGAAAACAGAAAAAATATTTACATACTAGTAAATCTTTATAAAATTTATCATTCATTTGAATTTTATTTATTTATTTATTTATTTTGAAGATGGAGGTAGACTGAGTGGTAATTTTCCCATAAATTAATAACTTTAAGTATCATGAAATTATGTAAAATTAGTTTTAAAAGTTTGAATAGTAGTGTAGGCCAGAGATTTCTCGTTTCAAAATCGGTGATAACACTGAAAATTTTAAAACATGAAAATCTCCGGACAAAATTATGAGACTAATTGAGACAAAAAAAAATTGAGAACAGTGTTCTTCCAAGATTTTGGGGGAGAAAAGGAAAAAGAAATTTCAGAATCTAGACAGTGAAAATAATCTGTCACAAGACTATGCAACCAATGTTAAATAATGTTTTGCTACTTTTTGCTTTGAAATTGTTCTTTTTGGCGAGCAAAGAAAAAGGCAGCACCTTTCATCTGACTAATTTACCTCTACCAACCAAAAAGAGGAGTCTTCATGATTGAGTAAGAAAATTAAGTTTAGATGTCGAAAAACTATTCACAATTTTACTATAAAACAAAAAAATAAGTATGATTCAAATTTAAATTTTATATGGCAAGATACACCTTGAAAATGGATCTGAATTGCATAATATTTTTAATCAAATCAAAGAATGTCAAAGTATTTCTAATTTTCCTGTATCGCTTAATGATTTTTTTTTTTATCATACATGAATTTTTTTAAATAATAATTTTCAAGCAAGAGGGAAAACAGTTTTTCTTCCCACTTTCCTGGTCTTCTTTTTATTTTCTACTTTAATCCGAGTTCAAAAAATTTCCATCAAAACAAGACTAGAATTACAGATCCAACAGAAGTCAAAAAAAAAAAAAAAAAACACACAATAGTCGATTCCATATTTAATAAATAATAAATGATACACACATTAGTTCCAAAATAATAGTCCCCAGAGGTCTGAAGTTGTAATGGCAAAGTACAGCAATAGATAAAACCAAACAAGAACTTAACAAAGCTTTATTCGGCAGATAAACTCAAAAGCCTATTCTACAAACAGCACTGAATAGCCACAAAATGAATGTAATAGGGTGGTAATTACTTTTAAACTGAAGAATTTGAAGAACCCTGCAAGTGCTGTTCTAACTTTTTCGTTCTTTTGGGGTTAAGAAAACCATCTTCTCAGTCTGCTCTGGATTGACCAGCTCGAGAAGACAATATGATGCCAACAATCAGACCATATAGGGCCAAGGCTTCAGCAAAGATGAGAATGAGGATCATTCCAACAAAAAGTTTTGGCTGCTGTGCATTAGCTCTGCAAAACAAAACCATATATTCATAAAGGTCTACAACACATCGACAGAAATTAGGAGAGCTACCACAAAAAAAAAAAAAACCCATTTGATATGTGCCGCCACCAAGATGGGGCAGCAAAAAATCCTTTTCTTTTTAATAAACATGACCTTTATTACAACTATTGACTTAATTAACGAGAATTTGATTGGTAAGCCACAAAACCCTCAATATAACCCTAATGGAAATTAAGAGCAGCATAGATCTAACCTAGTAAATCCAGCTCAAGCCTGCAAGTCCCATGCCTAAGTTCGAGAGAAGGGGTAAATGTCCTCCCCCATCCCTCTTTACTCCTATTTGCCCGGCAAAGTCTTTTCTCAATAGAAAATTGCTTTCCTCCAACAGGAAATCTCTTCATATGGTTACCAACTTACCATGCATCATCGCATAAAGTTCACGACATTTTACCCTAATATGAAAGTACACTGACCACAGTAAATTTATATATTTAAAATGAGCTTATTGTTATCATTTCACCACAGTAATAATTGATAGAACCAAGAAAGTAAGAACAGACGGGGCAACTCATTACTTGTCTTTTCATCATGCACACTTAAAGATATAATATTTTTTCCATACTACAATTGTTTATATATGCAACTTATTGGCATGTTATTATTTCTACAGAATTCCCTCTAAGGTCTTGTTAAACTGGAAGAGTTACCAGCAGTTGCACAGCCTTACATATTGTGCAGCAAGAGTCAATCAAATGTACTTCACAATTTGAGAGGCAGAAAAACTACAACATTGAAAGGCTAAAACATTGAGAGGCTTTCTCACTTGGCTAAATACTATTAAATCTTCTTGGGTCTTGGCTATGCCACCAGGGTTCCAGGCACGAAAACTATTCTAGGAAACCTGATGTTCTTCTAAGTTAAAGACAATAAGTGGGGTATTTTATCATGTCAAAAAATATCCCACAAAAAATTATATGTTTTCTGTATCCCCCGTTAAATAAAGAATATGAATCACTGCCAGGAAATCCACTTCATCAATTGGGTTCTGCAAGATGAGAGTTGAGGAAATATGGAAAGGATTATGAAAACACGGTTGGCATTAGTCCAACCTTATGTTACATGGACTATTCTAAGCTTGTAAAAACCTACAACAGACACTCGACACTTGGGCTAGGAGAAGGGTATGAGTTATTGGTCTAGCAATTCAAGTTCACTACACACTTGTACATATTTTGCTTTCATCTTACTTCCATGAAACAATTGGTTCAAAATAACAGAGGTGTCCATACTTTACACTTATATTAGTTGCCCATACTTAAGAAATAAATGAAGAATATTTAAAAATATGAACAATTAGCGGTGTCATAGTATCATTGGACTCCAGAATTAGACAATCTGACATTTACACATACCCATACCCATACCCATACTCATACCTGACACAAGTACCTAATGCATGTATAGTGCAATAAGGCCAATAAAATCGGTAATGGAAACAGCAGAATTAACACAGTGAACCCCCCCCCCCCCCCCAAAAAAAAAAAAAAAAAAATCCCCGGGTTCGACAATTAGTCATCCAAATTGGGAAACTCTTCCGATTCTTTCTACTATCAGTCCTTCAAAGCAAGGACATACATGACACTGGAACAGGGAGCATAAATCTGAGTGTTTTTTATCAGATGAATGAAGTGCAAAATGTTTGTTCTACAAGAAATAAGCATGATGCAAGAGGAGAAAAAATCAAGATACCAAGGTCAACACAGCAAATTAGTGTTCACAGGTAACTTAAGATAGAACATAGGCCACCCCAACCATAACTTCGAAACTAGAGGTGTGGGAACACATTCGTGTGGAATGTAAAATAATTATGGTAGTTATTTGAAGCAGTTAAGATCTGAGAATCATGTTAATTACTATGTATAGAGGTATTTTAGGTATACAAAAGTCGTGGCAAAGCTTCTTTTGAGTTGTATAATAGTACAGAGATGGAATATGGATAAAGCAAAGCAATCAAAAAATACAGCAACCAAAGCTACTGCCTAGAGAACACAGCAAACAAAGAACCTTGCTATGTGAAATAGTCAATGCTCAACTCGAAAAATCAACAAGTCAAGAACACCCAAAACATCACTGTCCAACCAGTTTTCTGCGAGTAATACTGGTACATGTTACCATTAATACTTCTTCAAATTTTGTTTACAATATCATCTTTCAAATCATCTTTTCACTTCCTTTCGTTCTCAAATCCATATTACTAACACTTGTGAACATAAAAAAATAAACATATTACTAATCATCGTTTGTTCATTTACACTATAATTTTCTTCCCCTCTTAGGATTAGACCCAACGCACATATATCACAGTTTTTATAAAGTAGAACACAAAGAGCTCCCCACACCTGTGTTACATGGACTCGGGTGCGGGTATCGGGGTGTGGGTGCGTATCTAGGAATCAGACACTTCAAAATTAAAAATTGAGAATACTTGGATATGGATCCAAATTTGAACACGGGTACAGGAATTCGTTATTTTTTTAAATATATTTAATATATGAAGATGACTTAAAAAAAAAATTAAGGAATAACAAATTTTGTTTAAAAAAAAACAAATAAAATATAAATAATACGGCCAAGTTTGACATATTGTAAAGAAGTCAAAAAGTCAAAAAGTTACTCAAAAAGTTAAAAAGTTAACACTATTCACCAAAAGTCAACAATTACGGCTGCACAACTCCCAATCCTAATTTTTCTTTACAAATCAATTTTTACAATTTTTTATTACACATTTTTCTATAAAAAGTCAAAAAGTTAACCCAAACATCCATATTTTCTTCCTCAATTTTTTAGTCTAAAAAGACAAAAAGTACACTTATTTAGGACACCCCAAACAACCCCTAAATAAAAATTATTTTAAACATAAAATAAATTATATTATATATGATAAAATAAATCATTTTTATTTTAAACATAAAAATTATATCATTTATGATATATTATATTATATAATATTTTTTGAGTGAATATTATATAATATGAATACTATTATATAACCAAACCAAACCAAACCAAGCCTTAAGTCCCATCAAATGGGGTCGGCTACATGAATCCTTCTTCTCCACGCGGTCCTATCAAAGGCCATTTCATTAGTCAAATTAAGTAGATTCATATCTCTATTTATAACGCTAGTCAACGTTAATCTAGGCCTACCCCGTCCCCTAACATTTCCATTTATCGTTACAGTATCGCATCTCTTCACTACTGCCTCTGTTGGTCTCCGTTGAATATGACCAAATCATCTCAAACTATTCTCTCTCAACTTATCTTCTATCGGTGCTACTCCTACCCATTCCCGAATACACTCATTCCTAATCTTGTTCTGTCTAGTCTTACCACACATCCACCTTAGCATTCTCATCTCAGCCACACTCATCTTATTTACATGTTGTTTCTTGGTTGCCCAACACTCCGTCCCCTACAACATAGCTGGTCTAATAGCCGTTCTATAGAACTTACCTTTTAGTCTAGTAGGTATTCGTTTATCGCACAATACCGCAGACGCACTTCTCCACTTACACCATCACGCCTTAATCCTATGGGCCACATCTGCATCAATCTCTCCCGCTATTGTGATAATCGACCCTAAATAACGAAAATGTTCACTCTTAGGCAGTTCTTGGTTCTCAATCTTCACTTCTCCTCTGCTTTCATTGTTACTGTTACTAAATTTACACTCCATGTACTCTGTCTTAGTTCTGCTTATCCGAAATCCTTTAGATTCAAGAGCTTTTCTCCAAATCTCCAACTTTGTGTTAACTCCTTCTCTAGTCTCATCCACTAACACAATATCGTCTGCAAAAAGCATACACTATGGCACGTCATCCTGAATATTTATCGTCAACTCGTCCATAACTAAAGCAAAAAGATAAGGACTTAAGGTAGATCCTTGGTGTAACCCTACAGTGATAGGAAATTCATTTGTTTCTCCAGCTGGCGATCTAATAGTGGTCACCACCCCTTCATACATATCCCTAATCACGTCAATGTAGCCTTTTGTCACCCCTTTCTTCTCTAATGCCCACCATATTATATCTCGGGGCACTCTGTCATATGCTTTCTCAAGGTCGATAAACACCATATGAATGTCTCTTTTCTTTTCTTTTCTTTATACTTTTCTATAACTCTCCTCAAAAGATAGATCGCTTCCATTGTTGACCTACTAGGCATAAACCCAAATTGATTCTCTGACACCTCTGTTATGTCTCGCAATCGGCGTTCCATCATCCTCTCCCACACTTTCATTATATGACACATTAGCTTAATTCCTCTATAGTTGTTACAATTCTGGACATCACCTTTATTCTTATAGATTGGCACTAAAATACTCTTCCTCCACTCATCTGGCATGTTCCTAGTCAACAAAATTTTGCTAAACAACCTAGTCAACCAAGCAACTCCTTTTTTACCCAAACACTTCCAAGCTTCAATAGGGATATCATCAGGTCCTAAAGCCTTATTTAATTTCATCTTCTTAAGTGCAATTTCTACTTCAAAGTTCCTAATCCTGCAATAGAACCTATAGTCTTGGTTTATCGTATTACTGATTATTTCTTCCCCTATTGTCGTACTTCCATGTTCCTCATTTAACAATTTCTCAAAATAATTCTTCCATCTTTCCTTAATCTCATCATCCTTCACCAATACCTTAGAATCCTCACTCTTGATGCACTTTACTTGATTAAAATCTCTTGTTTTCCTCTCCCGTATCTTAGCAAGTTTGTATACTCTCTTCTCTCCCTCCTTACTATCTAGTCTAGTGTATAGGTCATCATAAACTTTCAACTTAGTCTCTCTCACTACTTTCTTGACCTCCTTATTAGCCAATCTATAGCTCTTAAGGTTTTTCTCAGTTCTATCCTTCTGTCACTTTTTAAAGTACTCTTTTTTTGCCTTAACTACTGCTTGGACCTCTTCCCTCCACTACCAAGTTTCCCTAGAGTTGGGTCCCGTTCCGTTCGACTCTCCAAGCACTTCCCTTGAGATTCTCCTCATACAATTGGTCATTGAATTCCATATAGTGTTAGCATCACCTTCTAAGTCCCAAGTACCTTCCTTATCCATTCGATTCTTAAATATTTCTAATTTTTCCCCTTTTAAGTCCCACCATCTTGTCCTACGACGCCCACCATCCTTCCTAACTTGGTAATGCCCTCTAAAACATAAATCTAGTACCAAAATCCTATATTGAGAGACCAGACTCTCACCAGGAATCACCTTACAATCATTGCATTTTAGACAGTCCACTTTTCTCACTAAGAAATAATCTATTTGGCTCTTAACTAATCCACTCTTAAAGGTTATCAAATGCTTCTCCCTCTTTTTATACATAGTATTGGCCACCACCAGGTTAGAAGCCAACGCAAAATCTAAGATTCTCTCTCCAGCCTCATTTCTGTCACCAAAACCGTATCCACCATGCACCCTTTCATAACCTACTTTATCTATGCCCACATGGCCATTAAAATCTCCACCTATAACTAGGTTCTCTCCTACGGGTATCTCCTGTAAGATCTCATCCATTTGCTCCCAAAAATCCCTCTTAATCTGATCATCTAACCCTACTTGAGGGGCGTAAGCGCTAATAATATTCACTATATTCCCTCCAATAACTAGTTTAATTAGCATAATCCTATCTCCTTTCCTAGTGACCGCCACCACACTTTCCACAAGACCCTTGGCAATTATGATTCCTACCCCATTTCTGCGTCTATCTTTACCACTATAATAAAGTTTAAAACCAGTATCCATGAATACTATTATATATTATTATATTAATATCATTTATAAATAGAAAGCAAAGAAAGAGAATAGAGAGGAAGAGAAGACAGAGTCACAGAAGAAGAGAGAGAGAAGAAGGGAAGAAGAAAATAGAAGAGACACAGAGAGAGAGACCAAAGGGGAATCGAAGCCCTAGTGTCATTTTCTGGGTAGAATTGACTTTGAGATGTTGGTTTTCAGATCTCCTTCGATTCGGTCTAGTTTGCGACTAGGGTTTGCGCTTCGATCTTGCTTCACAACTCGACTTTCTTCGCAAAGGTGAGTTTCAGCTCTCTCTCTCTCTCAACAACCCTTTTTCTTTCTCTTCTCATGTCAGCCATGTTCAAGAAAACCATGCCGAATCTGACACATATCTCACACCTGCACCCGTGTCGTGTCGTGTCGACACGGGTACTCTACCTTAAACCAGCAAGTCCATGTAACACAGCCCCACACAACATGATAATGTTGACTGGTCATGAAAATAACCCAAAGTGACCATTCACTTAGGTTAATCCTTAACCCATATATGAGGGGGAAAAGGATGCATTTCACACGGGCAAAGGAAACAAAAAAGGAGAAACATCTTGCTGATGGTATATTACTGAAAGTCCATTTAACTGGTCAAACTATCTCAATAAAACATGGAAATCCAACATTCACAAGCCAAGTGCATATAAAAAGTAATTTAGTGAGAACCATAAAGAAGCTATCAAGAACTTATTTAATGTATAGGCAATGTCAAGTAGATTACACCGTGATCCAAAAATTCAAGTCAACTAAGCAACAAGAAATCATATCATACATATTAATAACAAATTGTATAAGATCATCCCCATCAATCCCATAATTGTGAATTTAGTCATATGATTTCAATGCTTCCAGTATGACAATTTTCCTTCATTAGCCAGCACTGCTCTTATAGCTGACAAATCCATTCATGGGTTTTCTTCAATTTACTCCTGATTTAATTCGAAGTAGTACTATGCTAAGAACCTATATTATATAGCATAACTTGATAACCAATCTTAAAATGTATTTCAGAAATTAACAACATGAAACAATGAGATAAATGAACAATCCAAAAAGATAGCAATACCTAACACCGGCATCGCCGACGATCCCAATCGCCATTCCAGCAGAGAGGCCAGCGAGGCCACAAGCGAGACCAGAGGAAAGATGAGCATAACCATCAAACAGGTAATAGGACTTGGCCTTAGGGTTAATACCAGTGCTGATGATAACAGCAATGATCAATCCATAAATACCTAACACTCCAGCCATAACAACAGGAACGATCGACTTCATCACCAGTTCTGGCCTCATCACACCCATCGACGCCACTCCAACACCACTCTTCGCTGTCCCATACGCAGCTCCCATACCTGAAAACAGTCAAAAACCAAATCTTCAAAATCTGTACAAACAAAACTATATAGATAATTAGAGAGAGAGAGAGAGTAATCTAGGGTTAGGGTTTGAATACAGGAGAAGACGAGGGCAGCAGCGGCGCCGAGGAAGCCGAAGAAAGGAGCAGTTTCATCACCGCTGAATGTCGAAGACATCTTTTGGATTCGATTGGATTTTCTCAGCGGCGAAACGTGTTTGGATCGCGAGAAAATTTGTGGTGTACAGAAAGAAAAAGAGAGGGTTTTTTCGGAGTCAGATCTTCCTTCTCTATCTGAAGTTCTAAACTCCTACTGGTCGAGAAGCAAATTATTATTAGTAATATTTATAATAATACACGTGGCAATCAGCTAGGAAAAGGGTTGAAGATTGGGCTATTCCATGTTTTTGGGCTAAAATGTCATTGGGCTCTTTCATCCAAATTTCGTTTTTGTTTTTAATGGTAATATGGGCCTATATTTGTCACTAGGCTTAACCAAATATTATTGGGCTCTTTCATGTATATGCCAATCCATCTCGATCATACTAAAATTACAGTGGGTAAACAAGGGGAAAAAAAAAATTCTCAAACAAGAAAATTAAAGAATAATTTAAAACCATAAACTAATATAATTCAAAATTTGAATGGATATACGTTTCCTATGTTTGATTGAAAATGTTAATATAAAATTTTAAATTAATAAATGTAGATGTGGTCATTATGGTTATAGGAATAAAAATTTAAAATTTGAAACAAATTTGTTTAAATAATATATGTGAGTAAAAAATAATTATAATTTTTTTTTATTTATATTAGGGGTGTTCACAAGTTGAATCGATTTGGATCTATCCTCAACCTGACAATCATTCGATATTGTTTGGCAAGCTAATCGAAATCAATCGAGGTGAAACTTTTTGATTTAGCTGTCAACTTAGTCGGTGCTACACAAATCTCAAAAAGAGACAGCCAGTGTCGTTCACAGCCACCGTTGATCTACAACATTGCCATATTCATAGAGGGAGATAAAGATAAAGATAAAGATAAAAGGGTTTGGAAAAAGAAGATTTGAGACATGTGGCACTTTTTGAGCTATAGCAATATCAAAAGTTTATGAAATTATCACATGAATTTGGCATATTTAGTAAAAATGTGTACGTTTAATAAGATTTTATGATCCGTTTATTTTGTCTGTTTTTTATTCTCTGATCATAACTATTGAATGAAGACAATCAATATATTAGTATTGACAGAAGACAAACAATTATTAATGGTAAAATTTCTGAAGATAAAATCGCTAAATAAGAAAAATACTAAAATGAGATTGATTTCCTAATAACTATATAAATCTCTTTATTTTTCATATTTGGGGTTTGTTACTACTAGTTCTTTATACTATTTATACTAATTAATTGTTAAAAACAAATCAAAAAAATGGTCTAATGGGAAATACATTATTAGAGATTGATTTCACAATATCTCTCTATATCACCCAAAAGTCACCCAAGTTTGTTAATATAGTTTAAGAGTTACTTCATCGGTTATCAATTGGTTTTAAGATTGAATGAGTACATTAATTTTAACATAATACTCTAGTTTGGTTTTGGATAGCCTTAGTGGTCAAGCCTCTATCCCATATATAATTCTATCATCCTTCATTTTTCTATCTGCCCATATTACTTTTAATGTAAATAAAGTATATATATTAATAAGATCATCTATACCAATACTAATTAACTTATGTTCAAAAAAAATTTGCTGGGCAATTTTAGCTAGTAATAAAACATTAAGGCCTCGTTTGGGAACCAGCTATTTTAGTAATTTTTTTGACTCTTTACGAAAAGATGTATAGGAAAGTAGAGAGAGTAATATGACAACTTATACTGATTTTTTAACTAAAATATTTAGTCTCCAAACGAAACCTAAGAGTGTTTTCTCTACTTGGACATTAATTTTTTACCATGCATTACTCAACAGTGTTATCTAATTTAACTACTTACTTTTCAACATTTTAAAAAATTACATTTTAAGGAGGGAAGACAAATAAGAGGAGGGGGGGGGGGGAATATGAAGAATAAAATAAATTTATAAATTTAACTAGTACAAATTAAGGAGGGCAAAATAAAAAGTGCTTAATTAAAATGGTTAAAAAATTTCATTTAACTAGCATTTAGTGGGCTTGCCAATATCCACTTTTATTCCGTCGTTACTTAGTTAATACCTAACTTGTATGTTAACATGTTTATTAACCGTGGAGGGAAAGTTAACAAGGTTGAGAGAGAAAAGATAGAAACAAAGAGTGAAGGAGGCCAATGATATAGAAGTTATACCACAATTGAGATAGAGTAGAGAAAGAGAGAGCCAGCGACATTCTGAAGACTTACTTCACATTTTTAAAGTGTAGATCTACACCTTTAAAATATAGATCTATAGTATTAGAATGGAGATTTGAACTTTTTATGTCTAAAATAGAGGTTTTTAAAGTTTTTTCCTCCGATTTCAGTATAAATTTTTTGATTTTTGACACCTACAATAGTTCCTTCATCTTTGAAACCTTCTCCTATACCATTGTGGGTGTACTTTCTTTTCAATTCTAACTTACGAGCATATCACCCGTGCTATCCACGGGTTGTGTTTCACCACTTTGTCTTTTTTTTTATACTATATTAAAATTATGAAATATTTTTGTTATTAAATAAATAAACCAGTCAATAGTTTTTTTTAATCTATTTTGTAAATTAAAAATCAATAATTTTGAAAAATTGATTAATTTGTCTCATTAAGTGATTTAAAATTTTGATAGATATACATAAAAAAAATATATAATTATATTATTAAATCATAATTCAAATTTAGATGTTATATCTTTTTGAGATCTATAGCTAAATTCTTATATATATATATATACTTTAATTTTTGTGTGTAACCATAGTGTATGAGAGAAATTGAAAAGGGTGTTGCAATAATTATGAGAGAAGTCAAAAGAGATTGTGGGTTGGGAGAAGTCAATAAATGCTGAGTTTTTTTTTTAAAAATCAAAAAAATAGAAAATTAGGATTAGGAGATTGGAGCTCTCATAGGCTTTGGGGTTAAAAACCTCCTTTTGCTTAATATATAGTATAGATGGCGGTGTTCGATATCCGGAGGTGACAGAGTTGGTCAGTAGTGACAAGAATGATGTCGATGGGGACGACAGGTTTTTAAGCAAATTTTACTTTTCAGACCACATCTTTTAAAAAATCGGTGATTTTTCTTGAATAGTAACTATTTTTTGGGCAAATTCGTTTTTTGTTTTGTTGGAATGACCCTTCGGGATCTTATTTATATAATGTTGTTGTTTATTAATAATAATATTTTCTATGTTCTCAAAAAGATAAGTGATGTAGGCCGAAAGGTACCACATTTAGGCCACTTAGGTTACATTTTTTGTCTTTTAATTTTATTTATTTGGTGGAGATGATGTGTTTCGTGCACTTGTACAGATTTGATAGGAAATATGAAAATTCAATCAAAAGAGGGTGCGAAATCAGATTCTCCGAGCGAGACGTGAAAAATCCGAGTCCACCAGACCACCGCACGAGCGGCCAATACCACCGCACGAGCGGCCAATACCACCGCACGAGCGGCCAACCTAGGGACGCGTGCACGGACTTTTTGGTCTATTTTGCTCCGAATAAAAGACAGAAAATCAGTCACAGTTGGGTTCGAAAATTGAATACAGAAAGGAGGGAGGCTAGGGTTCCAAAGGGGGAGACACTACCAAAGCTTGGAAAACACTTCCATGGGGGCTTCTTCTTCATCTTCTTCCTCTTTCCACTCCTCCATGAGTGGCTAGTCGTCTTTTCTAGGGTTTTGATGAAACCCTAGCCATGTAATGAAATTTTTCACGAGCTTTCATTGTAACTTGGTTTGAATGAATGCATGGATGTTTTAGAAGTTTATAAATAATTGTTTCGTTATTCTCTTCAAGCATTTTACTCTCTGTGATTGTTTAATGTTTTCCATACATTAATATTCTTTGTGTTTGTATTCAAAGTACGAGACGAGTTATGCTATGAGAGACGGGTCGTTTTGCTAACATAGTTTAGAGCAAACGACTCGTACTACTCGGGATGATTCGTGCCTATACATTGAATGCAACAATCCTCTTGATCAATATTTCAAACTTGTAGTTGTGAAATATTGGATAATTCAAACCGAATTGCGGTTGATAGTTGATGTTAAGTCTCATTCATGTGGTTAGTGGTGAATTCTCTCCCCTAGGAATTTTTTCCCGAAAATTAATATCTCAAACCCTAGATTTTAATTGTCAATATAATTCTTCAATTTTATTTAATTGTTGTTTAGGTATAGAATCAATCTTATCTTTTTAATCAAAATTAATTTAGGAATTTTGCGATTGAATTAATTTAATTTCACAATAGTCCCTGTGGATCGATACCTAGACTTGCCATTATTCTGATTGAATTTGGTATAGTTTAGTATTTAATTTTGGTGTGTTCAACGACCCATCAAATTTTGGCGCCGTTGCCGGGGACTTCTGGCGAAATTAGTTAATTTAAAGTTACATTCTTACTTTAATTTTTAGTTTAGGATTTTATGCTTTTGGTGTTGCTAAGTGTGCAGAGCGTTTGAAATTGGAGCTATCATTGAAGTGCAAGCGGAGCGCAGCCGAGCTTAAATAAAAACCGTAGCACTAAAAGTGAGTAAACAGAAGCAAACATTCACAAGCAAAACACCAAAGTGCTAAAACGAAAGTCAAAGCTCAAACAGAGGTTGGAAACAACGTCTACACGTTAAGCATCCGCAAGACGAGTAAAGCGTTTTCGTTAAACCGCTGTGAGTATTTCTTCCTTTGGTATTTTGCTTTCATACTTAGTGCACAGAGTCGGTACTTGTTGTGTGTGTTTGGGTAGTGTATGCACGGGCGTCGTTCTTGTCGCCCTGAATTGTGGAGTTTGGACCTTGAACTAGAAAGGATCCTTAGGAGACTTAGGACCTCTGCCCGTATTCCTAGGCTTGAATATTCATACATTGAGCCATTAGAGATGGCAGATCCTAATGTCTCGAATGTGCCCAACCGGACACTTAAGGATTATTTTACACCCACTGCATATACATCACCATCATGCATCCAATTACCCAACACCACTGCTGCTCATTATGAGATTAAGTCCAGCACCATACAAATGCTCCCATCATTCCATGGACTAACTCATGATGATCCTTATAAGCATTTGAATGAATTTCTGGAAATTTGCTCGACAGTGGGGATCCAGAATTTCACAAATGAAACCTTAATGTTGCGATTGTTTCCATTCTCGTTAAAGGATAAAGCCAAACATTGGCTAAATTCTTTACCTGCTAACTCAATCACAACTTGGGACCAATTACAGCAACGATTTTTGGAGAAGTACTTTCCCATAGGTAAAACAAACCAACTTAGGCGAGCCATCACAAACTTTGCTCAAATGGATGGCGAACAATTCCATGAGACGTGGGAAAGACTTAGAGACCTTCTCCAACAGTGTCCCCACCACCAAGTGCCTGATTGGCAACTTGTTCAAACATTTTATTATGGCTTAACTGAGCCACACCGCCAAATGGTGGATTCGTCATGTGGTGGGACATTTATGTCTAAAAATGATGTCGAGGCATGGCAATTGTTTGAGAACTTAAGTGATAATTCCCTTCACCATGCCTCCGCAGCCCGGCAAGTCCGGCAACCCATAGTTGGAGCCCCGAAAAGAGGGGGCATTTATGAGGTCGGGCAAAACCTAGAGTTAGCCCAACAAGTAGAGGCACTGTCCCGCAAGATGGACCAATTATTAGCTATGGGACATGCCCCTACCCAACAAGTTCAGCCTCAATTTCACGAGGCATGTGTTATTTGTGCAAGCCCTGCTCATGACTTGAGTGAGTGCCCTTCGGCATCACAATTTTCGGAGTTAGTCCAAGAGCATGTAAATGCAGCTCAAGGATTCTCCAACCCGGGTAATGATCCATACTCCAACACATACAATCCGGGATGGAGGAATCACCATAATTTCTCATGGAGACCTCCTTTGTAAGGCACTTCTTACAATCCTCCACCACCAAGGCAGAATTTCAATAATTTTGCCAACTAATTATCTTACCGACCACCGCAACCTTATAGACCCCCACAACCATACCGGCAACCACAACCACAACCTCCGCTTGTTCCTCAGGGCAACTCTGCCTTTGAGACTCAGGTGTTGGAAGTTCTCTTAGAACTTAAGGGGTTAGCACCAATAGTTCACTCCCACACTCACTCTATTGCCAAGATAGAGACCCAATTGGGTCAAATGGCTAACAACATGAATCGGAGAGAGGAGGGAAAATTACCAAGTCAAACTGTGGCCAACCCTAAGGGACAATACGGGGCAGAGAGTTCGGGTGGAAATGGTAAGCAACATGAGCAAGTGCAGGCGGTGGTTGCTTTGAGAAGTGGTAGGGAGCTAGAGCCTCAGTCAGTTATGTCTGATGCAACTAGAGTTAGGAAGGGTGACCACGGTGGTTCATCTGGTGAGAGTAAGGGTGAGGGGGAAACACTTAAGAGGGATGACTTAGTCCCTAGCACTTCATTTGAGTCTAAGGCACCATATGTGCCTAAGGCACCTTTTCCCCAGTGCCTTGATACACCGTCCCATTTTAATAAGAAGGCGGCATCTTTGGAGGCAATGATGGAGGTCTTTAAACAGGTAAAAATCAACCTCCCCCTGTTGGAGGCGATTAAGCAAGTACCATCATATGCCAAATTTCTGAAGGACCTTTGTACGCAAAAGCGTAGCGTAAATCTAGGACACATGTGTCCCAAAAAGTCCTACTCACGGAGCAAGTAAGTTCCATCTTGTTGAATGACACACCTCCTAAGCTTAAGGACCCAGGTGCCCCAACCATTGCATGTATTATTGGGGACCATTTCATTGATAGGGCCTTATTAGATTTAGGAGCTAGTGTAAATTTGTTGCCGTACTCTATGTACGAGGAATTTGGGCTTGGCGAGTTGAAGCCCACTACTGTTACTCTTCAGTTGGCTGACTGGTCCCTCAAAGTGCCACGAGGCATGATTGAGGATGTGCTAGTTAAGGTTGATAGGTTCTACTTCCCTGTTGACTTTTTGGTTTTAGATATGGAACCGGTAGCCAGTTCAAGGAAACAAATCCCGGTGATTTTGGGTCGACCTTTCTTGGCTACGGCCAATGCATGCATTAATTGTCGGACCGGGGTTATAGAAGTTTCATTTGGTAACATGCAAGTGAAACTTAATGTTTTCCAAGCATCACAACAACCTCACGAGAGAGAGGAGTGCTTATTAGTGGATGTTGTGGATGAGATTGTCGAGGAGGCTTTGCCCTCCATTCTTGTAGAGGACCCTTTGGAGGCTTGTCTAGCTCATTTTGGGTTTGAAAATTTTGATATAGATGGGTCAGTTGAGGAGGTGAATGTCTTGCTTAATTCTTCTTCTATACCGGATTTTCCTCCATGGAAAGCCCGGTTTGAGCCACTTCCTCCTATGTCGAGAGAGCCTGCCGCACCATCCTTGGTCACACCACCTACACTTGAGTTGAAGCCACTTTCGGCCACACTCAAGTATGCATTTTTAGGGCCCTAGGAGACTTTACCAGTTATCATTGCATCTGACTTGACTGCGGAGCAGGAGAGTCAGTTAATGAGTGTTCTCGTGGCACATCGGAGTGCTATAGGGTAGTCAGTGGCTGATTTGAAAGGGATAGATACCTCTGTGCGCATGCATTATATACACCTAGAGGAGGACACCAAACCTTCTCGTGAAATGCAATGGAGACTGAATCCTAACATGAAAGAGGTGGTGAAGAAGGAGGTTTTGAAATTGTTGGATGCGGGTATCATATACCCCATCTCAGATAGCAAGTGGGTGAGTCCCACACAAGTGGTGCCCAAAAAATCGAGCATCACTGTTGTTGAGAATGAGGGAGGAGAGTTAGTCCCCACACGAACCATTACTGGGTGGCGAGTGTGCATTGATTATAGGAGACTAAATTCCTTGACTAGGAAGGACCATTTTCCCTTACCTTTCATTGACCAAATCCTAGAGCGGTTAGCGGGGCAGGGGTTCTATTGTTTTCTTGATGGCTACTTAGGGTATAATCAAGTCCCGGTGTATCCCGCTGACCAGGAAAAGACCACATTCACATGCCCTTTTGGCACTTTTGCTTACAGGCGCATGCCCTTCGGGCTATGTAATGCACCGGCGACCTTTCAACGGTGTATGATGGCCATTTTCTCCGACATGGAGGAGAAATTCTTAGAGGTTTTTATGGATGACTTTTCGGTGTTTGGACCATCTTTTGAGGAATGCCTTAGGAACATGACTAGAGTGTTAGAACGATGTACTGAGGCAAACCTAATCTTGAGTTGGGAAAAGAGCCATTTTATGGTTCGTGAGGGTATAGTGTTGGGACACATTGTGTCCCCTCGAGGTATAGAGGTTGACAAGGCTAAGGTTGACCTCATTGCAGGCCTTCCTCCACCCAATTCCGTGCGTCAAATTAGGTCTTTCTTAGGGCATGCAGGTTTTTACCGTAGGTTCATCAAAGACTTTAGTAAGATA
This sequence comes from Camellia sinensis, assembly GCF_055761805.1. Classification (NCBI taxonomy): domain Eukaryota; kingdom Viridiplantae; phylum Streptophyta; class Magnoliopsida; order Ericales; family Theaceae; genus Camellia; species Camellia sinensis. The sequence continues at coordinate 22,154,625 of NC_138962.1, read as the reverse complement.
TCACGTCCTTTGTGTAGTCTACTAGTTAAGGACGCGCCTTTTATCTTTGATGAGGCATGCTTAAAGGCATTTGAAACACTAAGAATGGCCTTGACCACCGCCCCAATCACGAAATCACCAGATTGGTTGTTTCCTTTTGAAATCATGTGTGATGCCTCTGGTTATGCTGTCGAGGCTGTGTTGGGCCAAAGGGTCAATAAGGCACCATTTGCTATATACTATGCTAGTCGCACTCTCTCGGATGCACAATTGAATTACACTACCACCGAGAAAGAGTTGCTAGCTGTGGTCTTCGCCTTAGACAAGTTCCGGTCATATCTCCTAGGTTCCAAGGTCATAGTCTTCACTGGTCACGCCGCTTTGCGGTATTTATTATCAAAGAAAGAGACCAAACCTAGATTGATTAGATGGATTTTGTTGCTTCAAAAATTTGACTTAGAGATCCGTGATAAGAAAGGATTCGAGAATGTGGTGGCAGATCATCTCTCCCGAATCCTTGTTGAGTATAATAGTGACCCTCTTATTTTGCATGATTCGTTTCCGGACGAACAACTCTTTGAGCTGTCACAAGCGAGCCCCCCGTGGTTTGCACATATTGTGAATTACTTGGCCATTGGGCAAATTCCACAGAATTGGTCTAAGCAAGACAAAGACCGATTCTTTTCGCAGGTCAAGTATTACTTTTGGGAGGATCCGGAGTTGTTTAAATATTGCTCCGACTAAGTGATCCGACGGTGTGTGCCGGAGAGTGAGGTGCAAAGCATTCTTACATTTTGTCATTCTTCTGCATGTGGCGGTCATTTTAGTGGGCATAAAATGCCAAGATTTTACAGAGTGGGTTTTATTGGCCCACAATTTTTAAAGATGCCCATCAATTTTGTAAAACTTGTTTGCGCTGTCAGCAAATGGGTTCGATGTCTTGGCGTGACATGATGCCAATGTCCCCTATTCTTGTGGTAGAAATATTTGTTGTTTGGGGAATTGATTTTATGGGCCCTTTCTCGTCGTCATTCGGGTTTGAGTACATTCTCTTGGCAGTAGATTATGTGTCTAAGTGGGTGGATGCAATAGCTACCCGAACAAACGATCATAGAGTGGTAATCAAATTTTTGCATGAAAACATCTTTATTCGTTTTGGGTTTCCTAGAGCCATAATAAGTGATCAGGGTACACATTTTTGTAACCGGTTCTTTGAGTCGGTAGTTAAGAAATACTCTATCAATCATAAAGTTGGCACTCCATACCACCCTCAAACTAGTGGCCAAGTGGAAGTCTCAAATAGGGAGGTAAAGCACATAATTGAGAAAACTGTGAGATCGGATAGGAAAGATTGGTCACAACGGTTAATTGATGCATTATGGGCGTATCGTACTGCTTATAAGACACCCATTGGGATGTCACCATATAGAGCGGTGTTCGGCAAAGCTTGCCATCTCCCGGTTGAACTTGAGCACCGAGCATTGTGGGCCATAAAGAAGTTTAACTTCGATATGGCCGCGGCGGGGCTCAACCAGAAATTGCAACTCAATGAGTTGGAGGAAATCCAGAATGATGCATATGAGAGTTCGAGAGTTTTTAAAGCTCGGACTAAAGAATTCCATGAGAAGCACATCAATAGGAAATCCTTTGAACCCGACCAAAAAGTGTGGCTTTTTAATTCAAAATTGAGACTCTTTCCGGGTAAGTTAAGATCAAGATGGGATGGCCCCTTTGTAGTTGTTGAGGCATTTATTCATGGCGCCGTTGAGGTGCGAGATCCAAAGACTGGCCACACTTTCAAAGTGAATGGCCAAAGATTGAAACCACATATAGAGGGGATTGGAAATGGAGATATGATTGAGTCCATTGCTTTGATGGACCCATTTTACTACAATTAAATGATTGATTTCTTGTTCTTTTTTCTTTCTCTTCTATGCTATTCTATTTTTCTTTATTCTCATTATGCTTTACGTGCGTCTAGGAGACTTTAAATCCTCTAAAGGTGTAATTCCTTTGGTGTTTGTCGTGCCCGAACGGCATCTGACGGTCTGGTATAGCCACCTAACCGTGTTTGTAGTGAGTTCCTAGGAGACCAACTGAGACGGTGGAAACTAGAGTTCGAATGGCAAAGCCTAGAATACAAAGGTTTGGGATTTCCGAGACTAGAGTCTAGTTTAAATACCCAGGGGTGTGGAGATTGCTTCAAAACTACCTCGGCTTGAACTCTGTATGGCAGCCCCATAGGTTGAGGTAGCTTTAGGCGCCTCGATTCTGGATATCGAATCAACTTAGTCTGTCACCCTGTTGGAGAATAGGGAAAGTTACAAACACAGTTAGGGAGAAAAGTAGTACCCGTGGTTTTCGCGTGAAGATTATACCTTTAGTGGGCATTCCGTTATGTTCTCATGTGCTATATTTATTTCGGATGTCAATTGAAGGTAGAAATGGTTAAGTACATTTGGTTGTACTAGCCCGAAGGCTATAAACTGCGCTGGGTTTTATTACTTGGGGGATTCTGAAGTGGCAACTTTATGCCATAACTTTGGTGCCTTTTGTTAGGTGCTGGGAGTTAGTTTTCCATTTTCTCGAAGTATGTACGCTTGTGAGTGCTTCTTGTTTTTGTTAAACTATGCTGTTGCAATATAGCAGAAAAAGGTCATTGCATGCGTGTGGGTGGAAGGGACCCTCTGCGTAAGGCATTGATGTGTGTTTTTATTTTTAGTTTGTGGCACATCTCTTATTAACTAATTTCTGAGATGCTTAGCTCTTTGAGGTCTCAGTCATATTTAAGAGCAATTTTAGATGATTAGAACTTTGTGGTTTTTGTCAAAAAGCATGCTTCTTAGTTTAATTTCTTTGTGTTTCGTTCTTCAAAAAAAAAAAAAAAAAAAGGGGGGTGTTATACTTGTTCAAAAAAAAAAAAGAAAAAAAAGAAAAAAAAAGGGGGTGTTATACTTGTTCAAAAAAAAAAAAAAAAAAAATCAACCCAGACTGCTTGAGCGGTTGGGCTCGCCACACGAGCGACCCAGCTCAAGATGGCTACTGTTTAACGTCGCAGGAGCGGTCCAAATGCATCGCAGGAGCGGCCCAAAATCCCCGCTCGAGCGGCCCAGGTCCAAGTCAAAAAAAAAAAAAAAAAAAAATCAGCCCAGACCGCTCGAGCGGTTGGGCTCGCCGCACGAGCGGCCCATACCAATTTGGCTACTGTCTACGGCCGCTGGAGCGCCCAATCTCGCCGCACGAGCGGCCCACTCTTAAAAAAAAAAAAAAAAGTTTTGTTTTGTTTATAATTTATAATACATACGTAAATAAATACATAAATACATACAATTCATTTTTTTTTATTTTTTTAAAAATAAATACATAAATAAATTTTAAAAATAAATAAATAAATATACAATTTTTTTTTTACAAAAAAAAAAAAATATTTTTTTTTGTTTATTTATTTATTTATATATATAATTAAATAATAATAATAATAATAAATAAATCGTATTTTATTATTATTATTATTATTATTTTATTATTTGTTTTTTTTTATTTCCTATTTTCGAAAAAAAAAACCCTTATCTAAACCCCACAAACCTATTCTCTTCTTATCCCAATCACTCTCATTCTCAGATTTGTCTCTCTCTCTCTCTCTCTCTAAACCCCACAAATCCACTATCTTCACCATCTTCTTCTTCCTACTTCTTCCCTTCTCTTCTTCTTTCTTCTTCCTCCCCAAAACCATCTCACCGCCGGCGTCCTATAACCCTCTCCGTCCGTCGAATCTTCAGCGACCACCATTTTTTCCAGCGAATCACCACTTTTTTTTTTCTCTTTCTCCACTTTTTCAAGGTAATTTTTTTCCTTTTATGTGTAGATTGTGGAGTCTTTGATGTTGTTTTTCTGTTTATTTATTTTAGATCTATTGGTCATCCAAAAAAAAAAAAAAAAATTTTGCGAATCTGGGCAAGAACACCATCGCCGCACGTGCGGCCCCCACTCGGCACATGTGCAGCCCATGCCAGAATAAAAAAAAAAATCAGAAATAAAGTTAATAATAATAATTTAGTTTATTTTTATTTCCTCAATTTGTTAAGTTTAAATAATTTCATTAGTGATTCTGGTTAGTTTAATTAGTTAGTGGATTATTTTTATTTTTATTGTATTTGTTTAGTTAGTGATTTCATTTTTATTTTTATTTATTTATTATTATTATTATTTAGCTATTTTAGCTATTTAGCTTAGTTTATTTTATTTTATAGCTTAGTTTATTTTATTTTATTTTATAGTTTAGTTACTTTAATTTAATGTCATTTTTATTCATTTATTTAATTATTTTCGTTTTTATCTTTAAAAAAAAAAAAAATTGGTGATGTGAGGATGATCCGGTTTTGAATGATTTATGCCTACATACTATTTCTGATGAATGTTTATATAATGGTTCCACATTTTTGGTTGTGTTGGTTGAACTATTTTGTGCAGATATGGCTTCATCATCCCGCCGAGCACCCAAATGGCCTCGCATTGCCAACATTGCATTTAGGGATACGCCAATAGATGGTTGGGCCACCACACCGGAGGTATGTGATACATCCTTTGATGTGGAATCGTCGGCATCAAACCACTACATGGAGTATTCAACAACTTGAAGACCGGGGCCTCTTGGGCATCTGCACTGTCACTGAACCGGCATACCCGTGCATTGTGCGCCTCTTTTATCAGCATATGTACGTCAGCGACGAGGCCCCGGGAGCTCTTTGCTCCATTGTTGACGGAGTGGAGTTAGTGGTCACTCCAACTTCAATTGCCGAGGTCCTCCACTGTTCCATGGACCCTATCAATGCAGAACAGTTCCCGGTATTCACTCGGGAACTCACCATCCCGGAATTGGTGACTGAGTTTTATGAGGGGCGTCAGGAGGATAACAACCGTACGAGCATCAAGCGGGCTAATTTACTATGTCGCCTTCTCTTCCTCGATGTGGTCCTGAAAAAGAATGTCATTCCTATTGGCCACAAGGAAGAGCGGAGAGGGGACTTCCTCCGTGCCTTGCATCGGTTTGACCTCGGGTTTTGGATTGACATCCCTACCTTGATCTACAATCAGATGTATAGAATCCTAAATGAAGTCAAAATCCGCAATACACGGGGTAGTTCTACATGGGCCCTCCCTTTTGCCAACCTCATTACAGCGCTCATAAAAGCCCAAGGGACATACCCACTGCAGGCCATTGAGGTTCAGCTTCCGCCGCCCCTATTTTATGGTAGAACTCACTGGCGTCAAACCACTGCTCGCTTGCCGCCTCCACTAGTTCTTCCTGCAGCCCCGGCAAATCCTAATGATGCCCCAGTCGAGCCTGCAGCCGCCCCAGTGCCGGCACCATCGCCATTCCGTATGACGAGGGCACAATATCAGGCTATTATGGATAATCAAGCCGCCTTTCAGCAATCTATGGTTGATCTCCAGAACGACTACCAGGCTGACCGGGATTATTCACGGGCGACATTTGATGGGTATCAGCAGTCAGTTGCCTCTTTGCACACTGACTTTTATGCATACCGGGATTCAAGTGGGCAGCAGTTTGATCGGTTTGATCAGTTTGATCGGCAATTTGATCAGCATGGTACTAGGGTTCATGATGAGGCGTTCGAGACTCGGACACTGATGCATGCCCTATTTGAGCAGCATTTCCCACCACTAACACCAGATCCACATCAGTGATTTCTGTATATTTCCTTTATTTTCTTTCATTTCATTTTGTTTATTCTCTTTTCCTTTCTTTTTTATATGTACTTAAAAAAAAAAATATCGAAAACTGTGTTTGGGTGTCCTTGCCTCGCTGGATGTGTGCCCATGATGTCTGGTACGCTCCTCTCTCTCATTTTACTATCTCATGTCTCCTTGCTTACATTGAGGACAATGTTATATTCCAATTGGGGGGTGAGGGTATTTGTAATAAATATTCATGTCTGTACTTGCTGCACTTGATTTGCACCACTTCACTTAATGTTTACTTTGTGCCAGTATGGTAATGATATGAACATATGTTAATTGGGGAACATAGTGGGCTTGCATGAAAAGGGTTTATTGGGTAAATACTCACATGTGATGTTTGCACTAGGATAGTTGTTTGTGTTTGTGGTATTAGTACACTTGTCATGAGTATGCCTTAATTCACATGAACACACTATCATAGCAGTGACCTCTTTATTATAATCCCTGGTGTACATCATTGATAATGGTTGAGGTTGCAGAAAAGAATAAATGAGTAGCCAAGATTCTCTTTAAAAAAAAAAAGAAAAAAGAAAAAAGAAAAAAAACAACAACAACAACAAACTTGACTTGTTTGGGTTCGTAGCCTCTTTAACTCGAGTTATTAAGCCCGTAGGGGTGTCTCTACACCTAGTGCCCTAAAACCGTCTGGTTTGGGAGTCATTGGCCCAATACTTGCTACATGGGTTAATTAGAAAGCTTAAGGGACCTAGACATTGCACAGTTAAGGAAAAATAAAGAGAATGACTAGTTCGGATCCGTAGCCTTTTCAGCTCGAGTTATTAAGCCCGTAGGGGTGTCTCTACACCTAGTGTCCTAAAACCGTCTGGTTTGGGAGTCATTGGCCCAATGCTTGTTACATGGGCTTAATAGAAAGCTTAATGGATCAGGATATTGCACAGTCTAACAAAAAAAAAAAAAAAAAAAATTTGAGAAGCTTGGTTGCAACAGTTTAGTTTCTCTGTATATGTTGAGTGTTATTATGAGTTACATTGGGCTATTATAGTGGATAGTTAACTAATATGGTGATGGCACTTTACACCGAGGGTACTAATGATGCGTCTACTAGCATTCACAAGTACAGGGGACTCTACTTTTGTATTAACTGAATTGTGATTTAAGCTCAATAGATTCCTTCATACTTGTCCACTATGCCTTTAATGAATCATCACGTTTTAATATCACACTGTAGTGACACATAAGTTGGTTGTTGTGTGGAGTAGTGTGGTTAATTGTTGTTGAGCGGATTTGAATATGTTGATATTTGTGGGTATCATTTCTGAAAACCCTCACGAGACTATACTCGTCCACTTGGGGTAACCTTGTGGTTTAAAGGCTTGTTGCACATGCTAAATGCAATCGTGTTCCCTACGAAAGTGACTGAGAGTATTTTACTTTTCTTATTTCTTTTGTTTTGCTTGAGGACTAGCAAAAATGTAAGTTGGGGGGTGTGATGTAGGCCGAAAGGTACCATATTTAGGCCACTTAGGTTGCATTTTTTGTCTTTTAATTTTATTTATTTGGTGGAGATGATGTGTTTCGTGCACTTGTACAGATTTGACAGGAAATATGAAAATTCAATCAAAAGGGGGTGCGAAATCAGATTCTCCGAGGGAGACGTGAAAAATCCGAGTCCACCAAACCACCGCACGTGCGGCCAAGTTCCACTGCACGAGCGGCCAACACCACCGCACGAGCAGCCAACCTAGGGACGCGTGCACGGACTTTTTGGTCTATTTTGCTCCGAATAAAAGACAGAAAATCAGTCACAGTTGGGTTCGAAAATTGAATACAGAAAGGAGGGAGGCTAGGGTTCCATAGGGGGAGACACTACCAAAGCTTGGAAAACACTTCCATGGGGGCTTCTTCTTCATCTTCTTCCTCTTTCCACTCCTCCATGAGTGGCTAGTCGTCTTTTCTAGGGTTTTGATGAAACCCTAGCCATGTAATGAAATTTTTCACGAGCTTTCATTGTAACTTGGTTTGAATGAATGTATGGATGTTTTAGAAGTTTATAAATAATTGTTTCGTTATTCTCTTCAAGCATTTTACTCTCTGTGATTATTTAATGTTTTCCATACATTAATATTCTTTGTGTTTGTATTCAAAGTACGAGACGAGTCATGCTATGAGAGACGGGTCGTTTTGCTAACATAGTTTAGAGCAAACGACTCGTACTACTCGGGATGATTCGTGCCTATACATTGAATGCAACAATCCTCTTGATTAATATTTCAAACTTGTAGTTGTGAAATATTGGATAATTCAAACCGAATTGCGATTGATAGTTGATGTTAAGTCTCATTCATGTGGTTAGTGGTGAATTCTCTCCCCTAGGAATTTTTTTCCGAAAATTAATATCTCAAACCCTAGATTTTAATTGTCAATATAATTCTTCAATTTTATTTAATTGCTGTTTAGCTATAGAATCAATCTTATCTTTTTAATCAAAATTAATTTAGGAATTTTGCGATTGAATTAATTTAATTTCACAATAGTCCCTGTGGATCGATACCTGGACTTGCCATTATTCTGATTGAATTTGGTATAGTTTAGTATTTAATTTTGGTGTGTTCAACGACCCATCAATAAGTTATACACTGTGAGAGAGAGAGAGAGAGAGAGAGAGAGAGAGAGAGGGCATAAGGCACAATGTAATTTCTCCCTAGTTTTGTAATTATTTAACACATTTTAACTATGAATAATGCTATATGTACCAATTGGTGTACTAACTAGTGTATCAATTGATGATGTGTCATAATTTAAGAGGTTTTTGAAATTTGTGAGGTGATTAATGAGTGGGGGTCAATAATAATGTCATAATTAGTGTTGATACACTAGTTAATACGCTAATTAGTGCATATAGCACCACCGTTTAACTATATAATTGAAATATCCATTTATTTAATAAACTAACAAACATTTAATACATAAAAAATTGAATCTGGCAATTATTTTTTTAATAATTTTTTTATTTCTTTGTTTATAGAATCTAAAAAAATTAATGCGTTTATTATTATTTTTTCTTTTTCTATTATGAGGAAAGCTTTGTGAATATTTTCAAACTCTTACTCCCGTTATAAATTACCATGTTACTTTTATATTGTCGTGGAATCCTTGTTACATAATCAAAGTGTGGGGATATATTTTATGAGTACCAACACGTGGCAAGGTGACGCCGATGTGTCAGCCGAGGTGCCACGTGTCCTGGTCGTGACACCGAGGTGATCTCGGCTAGGCCAAGGTTGCCTCCGAAGATATCGGAATCCGAGATAAGCGGATAAGGGACAAGAGTCCTAGAATGAAGAGGGAACTCAACTTGGATATGGACAAGAGTCCTAGATTGGAAGAAGACTTCAGTTTGGGTAAAGATAAGACTCTTAGAGAGTTTATCCTAATCCCACTGGGAGTCCCAGATTAGCAGTAATCCTAAGTCCATTAGGGCCAGGCTCCTATTGGGGCTAGGATTGTATTGGCTATAAAAGAGAGACACCCCCATGGGTCTAAGGTATGCTTTTGATACTCAAGCTTGTGAGTTTAGTACTTGATTTATCTTTGAGAGATATACTGACTTGATCGTCGGAGTGCCCCCGGGTGGTCGAAACCACCGCGGGATTCTTATATTTCTGTTACAGGTCAGTCAGGTGCCATCTATTCTGCTAGTGCTCTCCAGCTGGTTACTAAGCGGGCAGTGTGGTCGGAAAATCACCCACACAATTTGGCGCCGTCTGTGGGAAAGAAAGAAGAATAGATGGCCAATGACGAACAGAATGACTAGATTAGAGACTACGCTCCTGCTGGGAGTGGAAGACCTATTGATCTCGACGTTGAAGGGGACAATAGCAACACAGACACTCGTGACCAGAGTCACGGAGTGAAAGAAGCCGGCCAGGAAGGTGACGCACCAAAGACAACAGATCGAAGCAACGAAGACGACCTCCAGGTATGAAAGGATAGATACCTGCGGAGGAACGAAGACCCTTCTAGAAGGGATGCAAAGACAGGGGGCATGAGCGCTCCCAAGAAGATAACATTCAAGTATAGAAGAGCTCAACCTGAGTGAGCAAATCCCGGATCCCAGATCCCAGAAGACATGATCTCGGCCTAGATGAGTAGGTCCGAGAAAAGAAGAGCTCAACCTGAGTGAGTAGATCCAAGATTCCAGAAGATAAGATCTCAGGACCTGAGTCCGAGAAGAGAAGAGCACAATGAGCAGATCTCAAATCCCAGAAGATAAAAAGGAAACACACAAGATCAGACTAAAGTTGGCCAGAATTGAGAAGTATGCTAGGGCCGAGGAAGACATGCCAGGAACAAAGGCATCGGAACAAGAAAAGAGAAACGGCTCGCCGATGCGAGGCCGAAAATCAAACTCAGGTTGGAGCCAAGTAAGATCAATAGAGAAACCAAGGCCGACAACCTCGGATTGAATTCAACCTCGGCGACAAGGTCGAAGCTACATGATGAGAACCCAAGTGGATTTTAAGTTCACATTGGGGGCAAAGAGAAGAAGAATGCGGTTACCACTTGTTGAAATTTGTAGCAATTTACAAGTTGGTTAAACCAATATGATGCTTAGCCGAAGTTAAGCCGATATGATACTTAACTGAAGTTAAGCCGAGATAATGCTTAACCGAAGTTAAACCGAGACGATGCTTAACCGAAGTTAAGCCGAGATAATGCTTAACCGAAGTTAAGCCGGAGATGATACTTAACTGAAGTTAAGCCGAGATAATGCTTAACCGAAGTTAAGCCCAGATGATGTTTAACCGAAGTTAAACCGAGACGATGCTTAACCGAAGTTAAGCCGAGATAATGCTTAACCGAAGTTAAGCCGGAGATGATGTTTAACCGAAGTTAAACCGAGATAATGCTTAACCGAAGTTAAACCGAGATAATGCTTAACCGAAGTTAAGCCGAGACGATGCTTAACCGAAGTTAAGCCGAGATGATGCTTAATTGAAATTAAGCCGAGATGATTCCTTGTCTCCACTTGTTGAAATTTGTAGCAATTTACAAGTTGGAGTCAAGCTGATTCCTTGTCTTCACTTGTTGAAATTTGTAGCAATTTACAAGTTGGAGTCAAGTTGATTCCTTAATTCACTTGTTGAAATTTGTAGCAATTTACAAGTTGGAATTAAGCTGATTCCTTATCTTCACTTGTTGAAATTTGTAGCAATTTACAAGTTGGAGTTAAGCTGATTCCTTATCTTCACTTGTTGAAATTTGTAGCAATTTACAAGTTGGAGTTGAGCCGAGATTACTGTTTCTCTTCACTTGTTGAAATTTGTAGCAATTTACAAGTCGAAGTGAACCCGAGGTTATAGTCTGCACACTTGTAGCAATCTACAGGTTGGTTAAACCAGAGAAGATGCTTAACACTTGTTGAAATTTGTAGCAATTTACAAGATAATGTTAAGCCGACATGTCATATGTTGAAATTTGCAGCAATTTACAGGTTGAGGTAAAAGCTAAGTATATTGTTTAAACACTAGTTGAAATTCGTAGCAATTTACAAATAGATTATTGTTTAACACTTGTTATGTTAATCCTTATTGAAATTTGTAGCAATTTACAAGTAGGCTAGACCGAGATCACCGTTTAAACACTTGTTGAAACTTGAGAAAAAGTTTACAAAGTTAACATTAAGTAGTATATGTTCTACATTTATTAGAATGAAAAGTTTACAGGTCAGTATCTTGCCGAAGTGAAAGTTTTATAGCTATTATACCCGAGGTATGTAACCCCGAGAAGATTGCACAAAGGAGGCAAAGTATGAAAGGCATGCACAATATTCTAAGTATAGAATCATGCAAGAGCAGTTAGAAGAAGATCAAAACATAATTCATCGTGATTGACACGCCTTCACCTTACAACATCATCTTGGGAAGGCGATGGTTGCATGCAATGGGGGCAGTTCCCTCAACGTTGCATCAACTATTGCGGTTTTCCACAGAACATGGGATTGAAAGAGTCAGAGGGGATCAACTGCAGGCGAAGAATTGCTCCATGGCAGCAATGAAAACTACCTGCAACATTCGGGAACCAGGGAAGGCAGAGATTGAAGACGAGGACATGGAGGTCCTAGATGATGTCGGCAAGGAGCCAGCCAAAAAGAGTGAAGAGACACTGAAGAAAATCCTCGTCCAGGAGGGCGACGAAGAGCGCTTCATTCAGAGAAGGAAAGTTGAATTAGACATTGAAGAACAAGGAGGCACATCGGCCATATGCAAAGCTTACATTATCTAAAGAACAAAAAGGTACAAGAGTACAAGCGACAAAAAAAAAGAAAAACTTCAAAAACTGAGATGATGCTTAACCGAAGTTAAGCCGAGATGATGTTTAACCGAAGTTAAACTGAGATGATACTTAACCGAAGTTAAACCGAAATGATGTTTAAACACTTGTTGAAATTCTGAGAGAATTTACAAGCTAAAGAGTGCACAAAGTTAAATGTCGGCAAAAGATTCTCCAGAGTCAAACGTCGTTTTGATTAGAACCACTAAATGCACGCCAGAAGTGGTGACCAGAATTGTGAAAAGGAATAAATGCTTCAAGAAATAGCGATGATAGTTTGCAAAGGCCAAGAGAAAGAGGGTCTAAAGGGGGTGAATTAAATACCAGAAGTTTTAGTACATCGACGAAAGAAGAACACATCAGGTCTGTGACTACGGCACGAAGCCAACTTCCCTAATGTGATCCTAAGTACAACTTACATTCACATTAGGGGGCAGGGAGAAGGTGTAGGGGGAAGGAATGATAATTAAGGAGCAAGGAATGTTAATACTTGTTGAAATTTTTGAGCAAATTACAAGATGAGTTAACCGAAGATTATGAAGTCTACCACTTGTTGAAATTTGTAGCAATTTACAAGTTTGTTATAGCCGAGATAACACAGAAAGACGTTTCCGAGATATGATCAACCGAGATGACCAACTAGCTTGTTAAGAGCTGAGAAGGTTGGCAAAAATGAAGACCTTAAAGAACTAGGGACTGAAAGCAAGAACGTCGGACTAATCTGCTTCGACGGACGACAATGGTTCAGCCTCGGCAGTCAGTTGGAGGAGCTTTCCTACCACTACCTCGGAATCAATTTCAAGAGGGAAGCAAACTACTCGGCATCAGCGGTAGGTTGTGTCTCACCCCCAGAAGACAGTTGGAAAGAACTTCTCAGCAGCTTTCTCAGCCACGAACTCAGCATCAACCTCCTGAAGAAATTGATCAAAGCTCTTCTCGGCGATTGGCACCTTGGAGTTTGAAGGTAAAGATTGAAAGTAAGAATCTGGAAAAAGACACAGAAAACAGAAACAAGAATATAATTCGTAATCAAGAATGGTGATGAAGCTATCAAGAAATCAAGACAAAAAGATTGCACAAGTGTGTCAAGCCAAGAACAGTGGTAGAAATCAACAGATGTGTGAACAGTGTGTATTCAAGAAGATGATTTGGAAATAACGGGTAAAACAAGCAATGGTGATTAACAATGAAGCAGAGCTTCTTGGAAAGCAACAAGAAATAAAACCAGGAGGAATAGTGGCTTACCAGAAAGAGGGAAGCCGAAATGAGAATTGCCGAAGTCTGACGACAATGACAGAATGACGTAAAGCTTCACCGGAGGAGAGAAACGAAGACAGTTGAAGAAGCTTGAAAGCTTGGAACAAATGACGGATTTAAGCAAAAGAGCTAGAAAGAGAAGAAGCCAGAGGATTAAATGAGAAAAGAAAAAAATAGTCAAGAAGACGACAAAGTTCAAGAATAAAGCCAAGTGCACAGGCACTAAGTAAGTATGTGAAGAACAAGAAAGTAATGAACCAGACATGATGCTAGCAACAGAAAGCGGATATGACAAAGAACAGTTTCAGGCATTTTAGCAATAAGAAATCAAAAAATTGAAGACAGATGAGAACAGAAGGCCACAGATGGAAAATAAACAGATTTAAAGTAAATCAGAAGAGTTATGAAAGATTGAGCTTAATAAAAAAGTAAGAGTTTATGAACCTACAAAGTGAAGTGAACGCCGATATGAAAATCGCCGGAGTCAAATAGGTGACTGGAAATCGGGAACTCACCAGAGAGTGTGAGTGGAGCAGTTGCAAAGCTCTTGGAGTTTACGAATTAAAGGAACCAAAATCTCGGCTAGGAGGTGCGATTTCAAGCAGTTTGGAAAGCATGAAACTTGATTCTTGACACCAGTGGACAGCGAAGTCCAGGGAACTTTGAGGTCGGCAAGTTTGATCTCAGATAGAGGGGCACAGATGAACGAACAGTGTAGGTTCCATCACCTCAGGATGCCGAGGTAATAGAACCTAGGGGGCAGTTGTGGGGATATATTTTCTGAGTACCAACACGTGGCAAGGTGACGCCGATGTGTCAGCCGAGGTGCCACGTGTCCTGGTCATGACGCCGAGGTGATCTCGGCTAGGCCAAGGTTGCCTCCGAAGATATCGGAATCCGAGATAAGCGGATAAGGGACAAGAGTCCTAGAATGAAGAGGGAACTCAACTTGGATATGGACAAGAGTCCTAGATTGGAAGAAGACTTCAGTTTGGGTAAAGATAAGACTCTTAGAGAGTTTATCCTAATCCCACTGGGAGTCCCAGATTAGCAGTAATCCTAAGTCCATTAGGGCCAGGCTCCTATTGGGGCTAGGATTGTATTGGCTATAAAAGAGAGACACCCCCATGGGTCTAAGGTATGCTTTTGATACTCAAGCTTGTGAGTTTAGTACTTGATTTATCTTTGAGAGATATACTGACTTGATCGTCGGAGTGCCCCCGGGTGGTCGAAACCACCGCGGGATTCTTATATTTCTGTTACAGGTCAGTCAGGTGCCATCTATTCTGCCAGTGCTCTCCAGCTGGTTACTAAGCGGGCAGTGTGGTCGGAAAATCACCCACACACAAAGGATAACATAAAATTCCTCAAATGTTAAAGGTAAACATAAGTCCACGTAGATTATAAAATAGTTTTTTTTTAATTTATTTTTATGGAAAATTACCAAAAAAATTAAATAGATATTTTAATTTTAGTTAAATTTTTAGTCAATAATAAACTTATTTAAAAATTTCAAAAGTAGCTAAAATTAAATAATTTATCAATTAATACACTTTAAACACATCACTTTATTTAGAAAAAACTACAAATCAATTGTGTTTTTTCAAAATATTTATAAATTTATAACTTTAATTATTAAAATTGATAAGATTTATCACTGATTTAAATATTTTAAAAAAATGAAATGCAATTTCTTGTTTTAATTATAATCGCTATAATTATGGTGAAAAATATAGAAAAAGGGCAAATAAATAAATAAATGGGGAATATTGGGGGTGTGAAGGGAGAACGCATGCGGGATAACTGGGAGGATGGAAAATTATTGGTTGCTTCAGGGCGTTAAATAGCTATATGTCTCTTTAATTATAATTTATTATGTCTCTTTAAGAGAGTGAGGGATGGATTTTTAACTTTCTAGTGGAGTCAGACTGAAGTGAGTATAGATGTAAGAAAAATCAAAAAAAAAAAAACCTATCAAATCGGTTGAACCAAACTGAACTGATCATATTTAGTCTATTTTTTAACAAGAATTAATCTATTCAACTTTTTATTTATTTTTGTCGATTTTCAGTTCAGTACCGATTCGAGTACATTATACACCGAACTAAATGAAACCAACCGCTTTAGTATATATAATATTTAAGGGCAAATTACACTTTGCCCCCTAAAGTTTTGCTGTAACAACCCTCACCTTACTCTTGTCATACTTGCATACATTCTTGCATGATCTTGCTTTGTTATGTTAAATTGAAGGTTTTGTCTTGCCTTGATTTGCTTAAAGTTGCTTGCATGATTTTGTTCTTTGCTTAGTGTGTGTGTGTGTGGCCGAGGTTGCCTTGAGCTTAGTTCGCCTTTGAACCCTTGTACTTAGAACTGTTTTGAGACCTTGGTCGACCCCCCCCACCTTCACCTCGGGCATTTATTGCCGAGATGTTTTGCACTCAGTGAACCTTGTCTGCAGGCAGGTATGGCCTAGGCCGAGATGTGGCACGCCCCGGCCAAGGTGTGGCACAGCTTAGTCAAGTGTCGTCCTCCCTAGCCGATGTTTTGTTATCCTGTTGCCGGATCCTTGATTTGAGCCGATGTCATTTCTTGCCGATGTATCTTGCCGAGCTTGCTGCATACGCTTTGTCAGGGACCTGTCTTATCTATCAATCACCTTTTTGAGCTGAACCAACCCGATAGCGCCACGTGTCCGAGCTGATTGTTAAGGCAGCCGGCAGACCTTGAAACAAATCATTTTTGGTCTCAATCTTTGTTTTTAGAGAGAGAAGCTCTAGAGAGGAGGAAGAGAAGTTCTTGAGTGAGAGTAAGTCTCCCAAGCTTGATCTTCGTGGTTTGAACCGTTGGATATGAGTTTTGAGGTTAGAATCTTGATCTCCTTTGGTTGTTCTTGCTGATCATCTAGCTGCATTGCATGTTCGAATTTGTGTTGCATGTCATGCATTGTTTTGAAGTTGGTTTTGAAAAGAGAAAATGGTTTTCCATATGTTCTTGAAGAAAGTCTCGTTTGGATCGAAAGTTTGGAACGGAAATCATGTTTTTGTGTTTGTTCTTGCATAACCTTCTTGCGTGGGTACCCAGGTCCATATTTTGAACTCTTGGCATGAAAACTCAAATTTTTGTAACAAGTTGTGAACTTGCATCCATCTTTCAAATGATCATGTTCTTCATATTCTTCAAAGGGAAACCCAGGTTTTTCCCGACTTTGTTTGATGGGACCTCGGAAAGGGCCTGGACAGTGCCCAGTGCGTTCTTATGTGGCAGGAGCAGTGTTTAAACTCCCAGCATGTTTTGCTTTGTTTTTGACTTGGATCTAGTGAGAATGCCGAGATCATCTGCATGCACATAAAGCTTGTTTTGAGAATGTGATTTGCCATGTGATTGTAGGTCCTTGATATTTGCTTTGAGCCTACACCCGTGGAAAACTATGTGAGTGGTATTTCTAATAAAGCTATGTTACACTTGCTTTTGATAAATCTTGTTTTGTTTGTTTTGACGTGAGTATTTGCTAAGCATGAATAAATAGCCTTGTTTTGATTGTTATTCTTGGAAAGTCCCTTGTGCTGGAGGACTCTAAACTTTCGCAGTATTAAGTATAAAAGGATACGGTCCTTGTTAAATCGGGCTACGGGCCTAAGTAACACAAGTCCCTTGTGCTGGAGGACTCTAAACTTTCGCAGTACTAAGTATAAAAGGATACGGTCCTTGTTAAATCGGGCTACGGGCCTAAGTAACACAAGTCCCTTGTGCTGGAGGACTCTAAACTTTCGCAGTACCACTTGACTGATGAATACGGTTCATCCCTTGCTTCGCCGATGTTATACCACTTGACTGATGAATACGGTTCATCCCCTTGCTTCGCCGATGTTATGCTACTTGACTGATGAATATGGTTCATCCCTTGCTTCGCCGATGTTATGCTACTTGACTGATGAATACGGTTCATCCCTTGCTTCGCCGATGTTATACCACTTGACTGATGAATACGGTTCATCCCTTGCTTCGCCGATGTTATGCTACTTGATTGATGAATACGGTTCATCCCTTGCTTCGCCGATGTTATGCTACTTGACTGATGAATACGGTTCATCCCTTGCTTCGCCGATGTTATGATACTTGATTGATGAATACGGTTCATCCCCTGTTCGACAAAGTTTTGACTTGTGTTGTTTTGAAAGGACTCCGGCTTTATTCATGCAAACCTTTATTATTAGTACCATTCACTGAGTAATTGTACTCACCCCTCTATATATATGTAGGTGATGAGCAGGACGGCGGCGACGCCTAGATCGTTTTGGATGCTTGTTTTGGATTCGTGCTTATGTCGGCTTTGCTTTTGTATTTACGTCGGCGATGCCCTTCATTGCATGTCGGCAAATCTTGAAAATCATGCTTCTTGACTTGTATTTTATTGTATTTTGTATATGTCGGCTCGAGAAGCCTTTTGATCAATATGTAACATGTATTTTGCTTGGCTGTATTCAAATTGTAAGATGAATGTCATTATATTTGATCTATGCACAGCTCTTATGGACGACTTGTATTTTGATTTACTTCTTCCGCAATTGTGAGCCCCGTTCATTATTACTCTGATTGTATTAAGCTTTTTTGAAAGTTGGCCTTCGGTAATTACGGATTGCTGGCCATCACGGCACCAAACTACTAGGGGCGGTTTGAGGTTGTGACAGAATGGTATCAGAGCACAAGTTCCTCGGTATACGTTAATGACACACTTTGAGTCCTAAAGAGCATAGGATTTCCCTTAGAAAGATGTTAGGGTTGCATCATGGTATTTGTTGTTTGAGTGAGGTGTGCATTGTCTTGATATGCTTATTTGTTGCTTGCCTACGTGGTTATTTGCTTACTTGTTTTAAAGTCATACTTTGCACGATCATAGCATCATGAGGAGAGGTAGACCTCCAATTGGCCGGGATCAGCCCGAAGACAGAATGGATAGACTGGAAAGATTGGTTGAAGGTTTGGCCCGCTAGTTGAGGCAAACCATGCAGCAGTTCGCTAGTGCTACGTCGACTCAGGCCGAGCAGACCAACGGCCGAAATGTAGTTCCGCCTCCACCTCCTCCAGTGCCGCAAGTTCCCCCGCAGCCTGCCTTATATGGGGATGGCACGATAGCTTTGATCAGGGAGTTCAAGAAAATGAGACCACCGAGATTCTCTGGGGGTATAGAGCCGATGAAGGCTGAGGCATGGGTTTTGGAAATGGAAAAGTTGTTCGAGATCTTCCCTAGCACCGACGCTCAGAAGGTGACGTTGGCAGCATTCACATTAGATGATGACGCCCGCAGGTGGTGGATGATGGTTAGAGGGAGCAATCCAGATTTGTCCTGGACCCGATTCTTAGAGCTGTTCTACAAGAAACATTTTCCCCTAAGTGTTCGAAACCGCAAGGCTACCGAATTTCACACTTTGACCCAAGGCAACCGAACAGTAGCGGATTATGACCGCGCTTTTACTGAATTGGTGAGGTTTGTACCTCATATGACCAACGATGAATATATGAAGGCCAGGAAGTTCGAGTGTGGGCTTCGTGGACCGATTCAAGACCGGGTTAGTTTGCTCGATATGCCGACTTATGCTGAAGTATTGGACAAAGCCATTCAGGCCGAAGCTAATTTGAATCGATACCAGAGCTCGGGAGAGAACCAACGAAAAAGGCAAAACTATGACAATCGCCGAGGACAGCTGGGCACCAAGAAGAAAATGAACATGGGCAGTACTAGTAACCTAAGACAGGAAGGGAGTGCTAAACCGACGTGTTCGGACTGTGGGAAGCAACATTTTGGAATCTGTCGTCGGACGTCTGGAGCCTGCTATGAATGTGGCGAGATGGGCCATTATGTGAGAGATTGCCCCAAGACAAAGGCTGATAACAACAAGAAGGGTGAGAATACCTCGGGTTCCGTTCAGAAGGGAAATGCTGGGAAAGGACAGATGAGACAGGGCAGAGTGTTTGCGTTAGTACCAAGAGACACTCAGAATGCTGAGGCAGTGGTGTCAGGTATACTTCTAATTTGCTCCCAAGATGCTTATGTGTTGATTGATTCGGGTTCTACTCATTCGTTTATATCTACTAAGTTTGCCGAGAAAATTAATAGAAAACTAGAGCCCCTTGATTTCATATTATCTGTGTCTACTCCATCTGGAAGACCTATGATTGTTGAGTCCATTTTTAGGGCATGTGTTGTTATGATTGAGAATGTCGAACTGTTAGTAGATTTAATGCCTCTGGATATGGCTCATTTTGATGTTATACTGGGAATGGACTGGTTAGTCGCAAACGATGCATCTATTAATTGTGTTTCAAAAAGTGTCACCCTGAGACCCCCAAACCTAGCCGAGGTTATTTTCCAGGGTAAAGGGGTAGTGCCCCCACCTTACTTGATTTCGTCCATTAAGGCCTGTAAGTTAATTCAAAAAGGGTGTCGAGGCTACTTGTGTAGTATACTGAGTGATCGGAATGGAAATGTTAATTTAGCCGACATCCTAGTTGTTAACGATTTCCCCGACGTCTTTCCAGACGAATTGCCTGGTCACCTAACCGATAGAGAAATAGAGTTTACTATTGACATCATGCCGAGAACACAGCCGATCTCCAAAACACCTTATAGGATGGCCCCAGCTGAACTTAGAGAATTGAAACTGCAATTGCAAGAGTTGTTAGATAAGAGGTTTATTAGGCCGAGCACTTCACCATGGGGAGCACCTGTTTTATTTGTTAAGAAGAAGGATGGCACACTCCGTCTTTGTATTGACTATAGAGAACTTAATAAGATCACCATTAAGAACAAGTACCCATTACCTAGGATTGATGATCTGCTTGACCAATTACAAGGAGCACGAGTCTTTTCTAAGATCGACCTTCGGTCTGGTTACCATCAGCTTAAAGTCAAAGCCGAAGATGTTGAGAAGACTGCTTTTCGGACAAGATATGGCCACTACGAGTTTTTAGTGATGCCTTTTGGAGTGACCAATGCCCCCGCAGCATTTATGGATTTAATGAACAGAGTCTTCAAGCCATATTTAGATGAGTTTGTAGTTGTCTTTATTGACGATATATTGATCTATTCCAAGAGCGAAACTGAACATGAAAATCATTTGAGACTTGCCTTACAGATTTTGAGAGAGCGGAAATTGTATGCTAAGTTTAACAAGTGTGAGTTTTGGCTTTCTACCATCTCATTTTTAGGTCATGTGATTAATGAAGAGGGTATCTCAGTTGATCCTAGCAAAAATGAAGCCGTAGTAAATTGGCCGAGGCCGACTAATGTATCCGAGATTCATAGTTTTCTGGGTTTGGCAGGTTATTACAGAAAGTTTGTGAAAGATTTCTCAAGGATTGTAATTCCATTGACGCTACTGACTAAGAAGGGAACACTGTATGAATGGACTGAAGATCGGGAATCAGCTTTCCAGGAACTAAAGACAAGATTAGTTATAGCACCAGTACTTGTACTACCATCAGGTAACGAAGAGTTTCGTGTCTATAGTGATGCATCGCATAAGGGTTTGGGTTGTGTATTAATGCAAAAGGGTAAGGTTATAGTATATGCATCTCGTCAGTTGAAACCTCATGAGAAAAACTATCCTACCCACGATTTAGAATTAGCGGCCGTAGTATTTGCTTTGAAGATCTGGCGCCACTATTTGTATGGAGCTACTTGTCAAGTTTTTACAGATCATAAGAGTTTGAAATACCTGTTTACAGAGAAGGAATTGAATTTGAGACAGAGAAGGTGGCTTGAGTTGTTGAAAGACTACGATATGCAAATTCAATATCACCCAGGTAAAGCTAACAGTGTAGCCGATGCTCTGAGCAGAAAGTCAGATGGAAGTTTGGCGTGTTTGACCATGATAACAGTGGAGCCGACTATTGTCGATGAGGTAAAGACAAGACAGATGGAGGATAACTTCTTCAAGAAAATAGCTGAGGAGATTGACACAAGGCCGAGCCCAGGGTATACCATCGAAAATCAAGTGCTCAAGTTTGAAGGAAGGTTATGTGTGGCCGACATCCCAGAGTTGAAAAGGAAAATTTTGCAGGAAGCTCACGGTTCTAAGTTTGCTGTCCATCCAGGGAACACCAAGATGTATCAAGATGTGAAGCAGACCTTCTGGTGGCCAAGTATGAAAAGAGAGATAGCCGAATTCGTGTCCCAGTGTTTACATTGTCAGCAAGTGAAAGCAGAACATCAAAGACCAGCAGGACTTCTTCAACCCTTGCCGATTCCTGAGTGGAAATGGGAACATGTCTCCATGGATTTTGTGATTGGGTTGCCGAAGACACCAAGAGGTATGGATTCGATTTGGGTTGTTATTGACAGATTAACTAAGTCAGCACACTTTCTACCTGTTAAGACTACCTTCAACGCCAATCAACTTGCCTTGCTATATGTGAACGAGATTGTCAGACTTCATGGAGTACCGATATCAATCGTGTCAGACCGAGATCCTAAATTTGTTTCTAGATTTTGGCAGATTTTACAGAGGGCTTTTGGAGCCGAGCTGAGATTTAGTACAGCCTTTCATCCCCAGACAGATGGGCAGACTGAGAGGACAATTCAGACGCTTGAAGATATGCTTAGACTTTGTGTATTGGACTTCCAATGAAGCTGGGGAACGCATTTGCCCTTAGTGGAATTCGCTTACAACAACAGTTATCAAACTAGCATTGGCATGGCGCCGTATGAAGCCTTGTATGGAAGAAAATGTAGGTCGCCGATATGTTGGACCGAAGTTGGAGACAGAGCTCTGCTTGGTCCCGAACTGATTCAAGTGACAACAGAGAAGATTAAACTTATCCAACAGAGGATTAAAACTGCCCAGAGCCGACAAAAGAGCTACGCCGATCAGAGAAGAAATGAGTTAGAATTCGAAGTTGGGAATCATGTATTCCTGAAGGTTTCCCCAATGAAAGGAGTTTTAAGATTTGGAAGGAAAGGTAAATTAGCACCTCGGTATGTTGGACCATTTGAAATCCTTGAGAGAATTAACCCCGTTGCCTACAGACTTGCTTTGCCGCTGGATTTGAGCCAAGTCCACAATGTGTTTCATGTTTCGATGTTGAGGAAGTACATCCGAGATCCACTACATGTAATTAATCATTCCGAGATCACGGTTAATGAGGATTTGGGCTACGAGGAGAAGCCAATGAGGATTATTGACAGACAAGTGAGACAGTTGAGAAACAAATCGATACCAATGGTAAAGGTCGAATGGAAGGAACATTATGGCACAGAAGTCACGTGGGAAAAGGAAGAGAATGTGAGAATCCGTTATCCGGAGTTGTTCAAGGAGCAAGGTAATCTAAGTTTGGGGACCAAACTTCTTTAAGGGGGGTAGGATGTAACAACCCTCACCTTACTCTTGTCATACTTGCATACATTCTTGCATGATCTTGCTTTGTTATGTTAAATTGAAGGTTTTGTCTTGCCTTGATTTGCTTAAAGT
Source organism: Camellia sinensis (assembly GCF_055761805.1). Classification (NCBI taxonomy): domain Eukaryota; kingdom Viridiplantae; phylum Streptophyta; class Magnoliopsida; order Ericales; family Theaceae; genus Camellia; species Camellia sinensis. The sequence goes on along the minus strand of NC_138962.1, from coordinate 22,131,862 downwards.
TGCTTGCATGATTTTGTTCTTTGCTTAGTGTGTGTGTGTGTGGCCGAGGTCGCCTTGAGCTTAGTTCGCCTTTGAACCCTTGCACTTAGAACTGTTTTGAGACCTTGGTCGACCCCCCCCCACCTTCACCTCGGGCATTTATTGCCGAGATGTTTTGCACTCAGTGAACCTTGTCTGCAGGCAGGTATGGCCTAGGCCGAGATGTGGCACGCCCCGGCCAAGGTGTGGCACAGCTTAGTCAAGTGTCGTCCTCCCTAGCCGATGTTTTGTTATCCTGTTGCCGGATCCTTGATTTGAGCCGATGTCATTTCTTGCCGATGTATCTTGCCGAGCTTGCTGCATACGCTTTGTCAGGGACCTGTCTTATCTATCAATCACCTTTTTGAGCTGAACCAACCCGATAGCGCCACGTGTCCGAGCTGATTGTTAAGGCAGCCGGCAGACCTTGAAACAAATCATTTTTGGTCTCAATCTTTGTTTTTAGAGAGAGAAGCTCTAGAGAGGAGGAAGAGAAGTTCTTGAGTGAGAGTAAGTCTCCCAAGCTTGATCTTCGTGGTTTGAACCGTTGGATATGAGTTTTGAGGTTAGAATCTTGATCTCCTTTGGTTGTTCTTGCTGATCATCTAGCTGCATTGCATGTTCGAATTTGTGTTGCATGTCATGCATTGTTTTGAAGTTGGTTTTGAAAAGAGAAAATGGTTTTCCATATGTTCTTGAAGAAAGTCTCGTTTGGATCGAAAGTTTGGAACGGAAATCATGTTTTTGTGTTTGTTCTTACATAACCTTCTTGCGTGGGTACCCAGGTCCATATTTTGAACTCTTGGCATGAAAACTCAAATTTTTGTAACAAGTTGTGAACTTGCATCCATCTTTCAAATGATCATGTTCTTCATATTCTTCAAAGGGAAACCCAGGTTTTTCCCGACTTTGTTTGATGGGACCTCGGAAAGGGCCTGGACAGTGCCCAGTGCGTTCTTATGTGGCAGGAGCAGTGTTTAAACTCCCAGCATGTTTTGCTTTGTTTTTGACTTGGATCTAGTGAGAATGCCGAGATCATCTGCATGCACATAAAGCTTGTTTTGAGAATGTGATTTGCCATGTGATTGTAGGTCCTTGATATTTGCTTTGAGCCTACACCCGTGGAAAACTATGTGAGTGGTATTTCTAATAAAGCTATGTTACACTTGCTTTTGATAAATCTTGTTTTGTTTGTTTTGACGTGAGTATTTGCTAAGCATGAATAAATAGCCTTGTTTCGATTGTTATTCTTGGAAAGTCCCTTGTGCTGGAGGACTCTAAACTTTCGCAGTACTAAGTATAAAAGGATACGGTCCTTGTTAAATCGGGCTACGGGCCTAAGTAACACAAGTCCCTTGTGCTGGAGGACTCTAAACTTTCGCAGTACTAAGTATAAAAGGATACGGTCCTTGTTAAATCGGGCTACGGGCCTAAGTAACACAAGTCCCTTGTGCTGGAGGACTCTAAACTTTCACAGTACCACTTGACTGATGAATACGGTTCATCCCTTGCTTCGCCGATGTTATACCACTTGACTGATGAATACGGTTCATCCCTTGCTTCGCTGATGTTATGCTACTTGACTGATGAATACGGTTCATCCCTTGCTTCGCCGATGTTATACCACTTGACTGGTGAATACGGTTCATCCCTTGCTTCGCCGATGTTATGCTACTTGACTGATGAATACGGTTCATCCCTTGCTTCGCCGATGTTATGCTACTTGATTGATGAATACGGTTCATCCCTTGCTTCGCCGATGTTATGATACTTGATTGATGAATACGGTTCATCCCCTGTTCGACAAAGTTTTGACTTGTGTTGTTTTGAAAGGACTCCGGCTTTATTCATGCAAACCTTTATTATTAGTACCATTCACTGAGTAATTGTACTCACCCCTCTATATATATGTAGGTGATGAGCAGGACGGCGGCGACGCCTAGATCGTTTTGGATGCTTGTTTTGGATTCGTGCTTATGTCGGCTTTGCTTTTGTATTTACGTCGGCGATGCCCTTCATTGCATGTCAGCAAATCTTGAAAATCATGCTTCTTGACTTGTATTTTATTGTATTTTGTATATGTCGGCTCGAGAAGCCTTTTGATCAAGATGTAACATGTATTTTGCTTGGTTGTATTCAAATTGTAAGATGAATGTCATTATATTTGATCCATGCACAGCTCTTATGGACGACTTGTATTTTGATTTACTTCTTCCGCAATTGTGAGCCCCGTTCATTATTACTCTGATTGTATTAAGCTTTTTTGAAAGTTGGCCTTCGGTAATTACGGATTACTGGCCATCACGGCACCAAACTACTAGGGGCGGTTTGGGGTCGTGACATTTGCCCATTTCCAACTTTGGCCCTTTAAGTTTGATTTTTCTTACTTTGACCCTTCATGTTTGCAATTTTTCCACTTTGGCCCTTTAAATTTGATTTTTCCTACTTTGACCCTTCATAGTTGCAATCCTTCCCACTTTGACTCTTTATGTTTGCAATCTTTCCCACTTTATTCCTAGACTAAATTTCATCCAAAAAATTAACAGAATCTGCCACACCACTAACACATTAGCTCAATGTGTGATGTAAAGAATTCGCTTAAAGATGCATCTAGTGAATAAAAAAAAAATTATTCACAAACATTATTATATTATAGATGCATATAAAAAAATTAACTAAAAAAAGAAAAAAAAAATACTAAAGATGAAAAAATATATATATACTAACTCAAACACCTGTATTGTCAATTTGAAATGAAAAGTTTACTATCGTTTTTTTTCATCTTTAGCGAACTTTTTTCTTTTTTAATTAAACTTGTTTTTATTTTTTTAGGTGCATCTAGTCTAGATGCATCTATAATGTAATAATTTTTATGAATAAATTTGAAAAAAAGTTCGCTAAAAACTTTAAAAAAAAATTAATTTTTTTGTTTTCTATTTTTCATTTTTTGCATCTTTAGTGATTTTTTTGCATCACACATGTAACGCCCTCAAAATAATAACAATAAACCCATCAATATAAGCATACATTTATATACAAAAGATCCACATTTCCTCAATTAATCAGAGTACTTCATTACAAAAGTGTTACACGTTAACAACAAAAGTAAATGCCCTACGGGCTTACAGCTTTCCAAGTTAACACTTGGTTACAAAAGAGAGTATTGGCTCGGTTACACATTAAGCCCTTGGCTTGAATTTTACATGTAATACATCAAAAGGAAAAAAATAAGGCAACAAAAGTAAGTTTGCTCCTAGCCTCCCAAGCTATGTCCTCAGAAGTGGCATGCTACCTGTACCTGAAAGTGATGTTCCATATAGGGTGAGCCACAGCCCAGCAGAGATATACTAAACCAACTATGAACAATGATTAAAAGATTAGCAACTGATAGATGGTCGACACTTACACTTCCATGTACATCTTATTTCAATTTCCATGACAACCAAGCCTATGTTACAATTCACTTATCATTTCTTATTCAACTTTGAGTTTGAAAATAGGGCTCAGTACTCTGGCCAAAACATTTTGATGAGATTACAGTTCATCACTCGAACACTTCCAAAATTCACCGTGGATGCACATTTGGTGTTGTATCAATAACACATAAACTACTTCCATACTTCACAAACGATGATGATATACATTTTAGTGCTATATCAAATCAAACGAACTTTTCAATAGATAAGCATATGAGCTATATCACTACTACAACAGATAAGCACAGAAGCTACATCAATACCACAACAGATAAGCATATTAGCTGTATCCACACTTCACTAGACAAGCATATGAGCTGTATCTACACTTCACAAAGATAAGCATATGAGCTGTATCTTCACTTCTCTAGAGAAGCATATGAGCTGTATCTACGGAGTTCATCCCCCATCTCCTCCCAATCCTATCCGGTTTAGAGGTACATCCCCCATCTTCCCCTAAACCGCGGAGTACATCCCTCATCTCCTCCTCTACACAAGCAATGCATATAAACACAGAATCATATACACATCGATCAATACATAAAGTTAATGTATTCTATCAACCGTCTACACATAATGCATATAAACACATTGGTCATATACACAATCACTCAATACATAAAGTTAATGTATTCTATCAACCGTCATACTCTATGACACATCCGATTGATTAGTTTTAGTTTGCCTAATCATCATGCATTGTCTACAACAATCAACACTACCCTCCACCGGTAGCCCAAAGCAATTATTTCTAAGCAGGAAATAAATGCACAAATGGATAATATATCAACATTTCAATTAGATGAGCAATGAAAGATTCGACTACACTCTTTAGTCCTATACATTCCCAATCTCGACATTTTCAATTTAATTCCTCGTTTTCTTCAATTAATTATATGCATTAATTAATTAATCCAATTAGGGCAAATTACCATAATTCACAAAACAACCCTAAGGTTCCATTTCCATCAATGTTCCAACGTTAATCTCATTTCTCTATGCCTAACATGCATATAGGTTTATATATTTAAAACCCCAACTTTTGCAAAATTACCCAAAAGCCTAAACTCTCTCAAAATTTCCCAACAACCCCCAACATATCAAAATGCTAAAATTCAAAGACAAAGCTCATAAGATGGAGTAGGTTATCCCTACCTCGAATGATGGGGCTCAACGAAGGAGATGAAGAAACGGAAATGCTCCAAATCCTGAAATTTTTAGATTAGAAGATAGCCCTCGACGATTAACACAACTTTTGTAAAGGCCCAAGGTGAGAAAATAACTCCTACTAGATCAATCCCAAGAGAGAAGTTTGGGTTTTAGTGAGAGGAACTCTCAAAATAGCTTTTTGGAAAAGTAGGAGAGAGAAAGGATGTTGAAGAGTGAACAAAAAGGTCGGATCTCGGCTTTATATAAAAGTCGCCCCGCTCGAGCGTCACTCACAGATACCCGCTCGATCGTCCAATCCCCTGCTCGAGCGGCGGATGCACGCTCCCAGAACTTTTACAGACATGATACCCGCTCGAGCGTTAAACTCTCCGCTCGAGCGTCAGACACATACCCCCGCTTGAGCGTCTAATCCCTTGCTCGAGCGTATACCACTGCAGACGAAATACTGGATGGGTGATTTCCCCGCTCGAGCGCCAACACCCCCGCTCGAGCGGACAAGCAACAACAGGGTCCCGCTCGAGCGTCAAAATCGCCGCTCGAGCGGAAAGACCAAAAACTGGGCAAAGACTTTACGTTATAAAACGTAACCAACTTATTCCCAACTTGCCCAACACAACCCCAAGCTCGAACACAAAGAGAAAGGGATAGAAAGAGGATAAGACAACAACACCCTTACGAAATCGAATCCGGATTACAGTTAAGCACAAAAAGGAAAACCGGGATCGCTATAACACATGAAGCTGATGTGTTGGTGAGGTGGTAGATTCTGTTAGTTTTTTTTTTTTTTTTTTTTTTTTTTTTTTTTTTTTTTATGGAAGTTAATCTAAGAGTAAAGTGAAAAGGATTATAAGCATGAAGGGGCAAAGTGAGAATGATTGTAAATATGAAGAGCCAAAGTGAGAAAAATCAAACTTAAAGGGCCAAAGTGGAAAGGATTGCAAACATGAATGGCTAAAGTGGAAAAAATCAAACTTAAAGGAACAAAGTGTAATTTATCCAATATATAATATAATAATATTAATAAGTATAATAAATTATTAATTTTAATTAATTAGTTTTATCATCTCTATAACCTAAGTTTATAAATTCTTATTATATATAATCTTAATTCTAACTCACTATTCTTGAAATCTTAATATTTATTATTTTATTTTATTTTTATTAATTTAGGAATTTAAAAAAATTTATTAAATGGATAGATTGGATATATTTGAAGTAGTGGCCAAATGGCTAGACCGATTAAATTGCACTAAATCAAATAGTTTGAATTAGTGAGGTTTGATGGGAAAAGCTAGGAGTGATCTCGAATTGGGGTTGGGTAGGGCGGCATTCCATCCGCCATCCGTCCAAAATTAGACGAATTGAAAAAGTCAATCTGTATCTGTCTACCAATTTTGTGGATGCAGAATAAGCGGGTTGGTGGATGTATGCGATTAGTTTGGCAGTTTGGAATTTACAAATTTTGAGCATTTTTTTGAATTATAATTCATATTTTTTACAATCTCCAATGACTAGCAATTTGAAAAATTATGTATTATTTATTTATAATAGGCCATGGCACCACGCATTAATATTTGTAAGACATTATTTTTTATTTACATAAAATATATATTTTATTATTTTTATTCTATGTTGTTACTTGTTTGTATTTTTTTTTTTGAAACTTCATCTATGAGCAGATCGCCTTCATTCGGTGCGAGATGGTTGATTTTGCCATCGAAACTGTATCCGTGAATTTTGAAATATTTCATCCGCGTCCGTTCATCGAAAGACACGTATCCGCCCAAAATTAATCGGGTTGAATTGGTTCAGTCGGCTGGGACGAATTAGACAAATTTATAATCACTTCTATAAAAAAAAATCTATATCTATATTTAAAAGAAAAAAATGATATTATCAATTCAATAAAAAAAATTACTCATTTCGTTTCAAAATAATAGTCCCTTTTGGGGAATTCAATTTTTTTTGGTAGTACAATTATTGTACTTTAAAAAAATATTACTTTTCTAAAATTACTTTTTGATAATATATTTTTTTGGGAACATCAATTGTTATAATTGTACTCCTTTTTTTTTGTTGTTAATGAATTTAAAAGAATGACAAAATAAGAAATTTATATTATTTTAATTTTTTATTTTTGAAAAATGACTAATATTTTAAGACAATAAAAAATAAAATAAGAAACGAATATTTTAAGATGGAGAAAGTATCAAAATATTGACTGTACGAATTGATTACATCCTAAAAGGATGATATGTGAGGAGACAGACATTACTGTAGATGAGAGAGAAACTTAACAGAGGGGAGTTTTTTTGTTCGTTTGTTTTTTTAGAAGAGAAAGAATTTTTCATGTAATTAAGACCTCATTTGGGAATAAATTATTTTAGTAATTTTTAAATTTTTTACAAAAAGTTATACAAAAAAAGTAAAGAAAGTGATATGACAATTTATCGTGATTTTTTAATTTTTTAATTAAAACATATAATTATCAAACGAGACCCAAAAGAGAAAGAGTTGGTAATAATTGACGGTAGTTGGATGGTGTGTAATTAAGAGAGAGAGAGAGAAAGAGAGAGAGAGAGAGAGAGAGAGAGAGAGAGATGGTAATAATTGACGGAAGTTGAAAGGTGTGTATTAGAGGAGCAATGATTCATAGCTCTAAATTTGAAGCTTTAACAATGTGGCATGGAGCACACAAAAAAAAAAAAAAAAAAAAGAAAAAAGAAAAAAAAGAAAAGACACTGTTGGCTACATATTTTGTAAAAGCCAGTTACAGTTCGATACGTGGCAGAGTAAGGGTAATAAAGGAAGGTTATTCAAGCCTTTAATCCTGATCGTACACGTGGCAATAAATATTGGTCCTCACATGATCTGAGTAACACTAGATCAATAACGGGATGCAAGATGACATATCTTCAACGGTTACTCATATTCAAATTCAAGTACAAGAGGGAAGCTCAACTGCCAGTAATGGCGTAATGGAGCTACTTGTAAGGAAGCATGATCAGCGATCATGGAGGAGCAGTTCGACGGTTCGAAGTGCAGTTCGAAGGTCATCACTGACGAGTATAAATAGCAGGGCAGCCCCCAGAAAAAAGGACGGACTCAGATCATACAAATCAGTCATTTACTTCATATATTTTCTTTTCCAGTCTTTTACATTTCCAGTCTTTAAATACCTGCTCTTTAAATACCTGCACTTCAAATACCCGCACTGTACTTCGATTCATAGGAGTAGCTTCAAGTAGATTCAAGTAGATTGCTGTTGTAAACCTCTCCGAGGCTGAGTTTGAACCATTGTAAGTGTTCATTTTTATGAAATACTTCAATTGTTCTTCATATTACTGTTATTTCTCTTAATTTCTCCTAAGTCAAGCCACCAGTAAAAGTCCTCTTCATTGAGGCTGAAAAGAACTAAAACACAATCGTCTGATAATTGGTTGGCAATCACAATTTCTGTAAGGACTGATTGATCCTTGCTGGCACGCTCACATTTACAAAAATACCCTTCGAAAAGCCAAAAAGCCAACATATATTTTTGGCACGCCCAGTGGGACCTAATTAAAAATGGCTAGAAGAAGACGACAAGGAGAAAATGAACGCTTGGAAGAAGGCGTGGAAGGAGAGGTAGAAATACCAAATCCAGAGGATAATGTGGTAACACATCCTGTGGAAACTCTTATATTGTCAGAACCTATGGTCGAACAGACCAGTACTTCTGGACAAGAACCATATGTTCATATTATTGGACGAAACCAAGGAATTGGACCATCCACTGTGCCATTTACTCAACCAACAAATCCATGGGATGGTTTAGTAGATGCCATGGGACAACAATTAATGAACACAATGGAAAGGTGGGCAACATCCTTTTTGGATCGAATGAATAACCACCAACCAACAAACACAAGACACACGGAGGAAGTTGTAAATGTCCCCCAACAAAGATTGGCTAGAGAAAAACAGCCTATGCAAGTTAATGGACATCATAATGGTCAAACTAGTACCCAAAACTTTGAAAGACTATCACCTCAATCTTGGTATGAACCCATTTCAAGGCCTATAGCAGGCCAAAATGCCTCAGTACTTAATAATGAAGCCACACAAGTTGGTGGATATGGCCAAGTACAAGAAACTGGCATAAGAATGGTTACAAATCCCATGTTCGAAGCCATACCTGGCACAAGGGGGTACACTAATCCCTTATTCGAATTTACACCCGGGGGGTTGGAGGGTTTTCCTACAAATGGCAGAGACACAACACCTGTTCCAACACCTTTTGTAGGTCCTTTCGCAGGTCATGCTCAAAGGGGTTACCCATACCCTCAACAGCAACCTGCACTGCAAGGACAACCAACCCCAAATTTACCACCTTATGGACCAAGAGGACCACAAGCACAAGTTTGTCCACCAAATCCTGTGTTTGCCCCTCCAGTAGTGGTTCAGCAAGCACAAAATATGGTCCCTAGAGACCAGATTGCTGATATTGTTAGGGAGATCTGTGGACCAATGGCTCGGGGGGTCCAGACTCCTATATACAGAAAACCATACCCAGAATGGGTAGATAGGGTACATGAATATCCAAGAGGATTCAGAATACCAGATTTTACTTTATTTTATGGAACTGGAAATCAGTCAACTGTAGAGCATATTGCTAGATTTGCTGCTCAATGCGGTGAATTCACTAATCATGATTATATGAAACTGAGATTATTTCCAAATTCTCTGACTGGAGGAGCATTCGTATGGTACATCAACCTTACACCTGGGTCCATTCAAAATTGGCAACAGATGGAAGAGGCATTCCATGCCCAATTCTTCCAATCAGAGCCAGAAGTTTCCATGGCAGACTTGGCTAGATTGAGTCAAAGGCCTGAGGAAAAGGCTACTCAGTTTATTTCCAGATTTAAAAGGGCTCGGAATAAATGTAGAGTCATTCTCCCAGAGCCAGAGTTTGTCAGATTGCCTCAAAATGGTTTAGAATTCAGGCTTCGAAAGAAGTTTGATTCAACCGAATTCAGAGATTTGGTCGAACTGACCTATAAGGTGTCTCGATATGAAGCATTATTAGAAGAGGAACAAGATCGAAATAATGCATCATATAAGACATATTATAGAGATCCTAATTATGAAATAGATGCAGCAGAGATTGTAGGCAAAGAACCTGCAATCTGTGAAGCATTAATTCATAAGGATACAACTATAGACCAGCAGTTTAAAAAGAAAGACTTTCACAGAAAATACTCTTTCGATTTAACAAAAGCAGATGACATCTTTGATTATTTGCTCGCGGCCAATTTCCTTAAGTTACCAAAGGGAGTAAAACTGCCATCTCCAGATGAACTTAAAGGAAAAATATATTGTAAATGGCATAACTCTTGGTCTCACTCGACTAAAAACTGCATTGTTTTTCGAGATAGGATCCAGGAGCAAATTCGGAAAGGAAGTCTGAAATTCCCAACCAAAACAGAAAAGATCATGGGGATTGATAGTAACCCGTTTCCAGAAGTTGGAGAAGGCACAGCTAATGTGGTTGTACCAAACTTCCAGAATCTATCTCTGCAGGAGTTGGAAGAGGTCAACGTGCAAATGCATACTGCCAACCAGACAACTGCTAAGAAGGAGACTAGAAACCCACCAGCTATTGGACAAGGTTTCTCACATCAGAAGGAGCAATCTGACGAAGAAGCACTAGATGACAATTCCTTGGAAGCAGCTGTAATGCAGAGGATGTGTCCCAGGTGCAGACTGAGTCATAAATGGTTGAGGGGGCTTCCAATTGATGGAAAGCAATACTACAGAGATGTTCAAAGACATTCTAAGCCAACCAATGCTTACAACAAAAGGCCGTACCCAGGTAGTGATAGGCAGCGACCATCAATGGTTGAACCTGCAGTGGACAGAATGCATGCTAAAGGCAAGAAGTCCTTGTATGAGTCTAGACCACCTAACTACTACAGAGTAGAAAGCAACCATTCTGAAAGAAGATTGGGGAAGAATTCAGGTTACGGGATTAAAGCCAGGGATTGGCCTCCTAGACTAACCTCACGCAGAACTGAAAGTGGCCACTTTCATCAAAGGCCAGAAACAGACTCGAGACATGAAGTCAGGAACAAGCATCTACCTTCACAGCCAGTTTCGAAGGCGGTTTCGAAGGTAGAAAGAAACAGTTCCACGTCTGGATCAGTAGGATCGTGGGTGCCTGGAGTCCCAGACTGGTTTGTAATGCAAAACAAACCTAGGGAAGTGCTTGCTTGTGGAGATGTTGTAAACCAAGGCAGGATGATCAAGCCTCCTATGGTGGCTCCGAATAACTGGGTACTGCTTAAACATCCAAAGACGAGGGAACCAGATATGGTCCCAGTCATCTCAAGATCACAGAGGAGAAAAATTCAGCGCAGGTACACCCAGTACCAGAAAGATCTGAAGGAAGGTGGAGAAAATTCTTCACTAGTCAAAACGGAAGGAAGGAAGAACCCAAAGTCAGACCATGCTCCAAAGCCGGTTCCACAGAGCAAAGTGGTCTGCAGCCGAGAACAGTTGGCCAAGGTTCATTCTGAACTGAAAACCAGAGAGAAGGCTAGTTTGGCAGGGTTGGAGAAAGCTCTGATGGAGACAGATAGCGAGACCGAAGAAGAGATTAGCACAAGCCAAAAGAAAGAAATGATGGAAGAAGAGATGTTCGAAGCCTTCATGGCTGAACAAACGTTTCTGACTAAAGAGCCAGTTGAGAAAGATCCTTCGAAGGGATCAGTTAGCAATGAAATACCAGAATGCATCATGCATGATGTTTCTGAGGAAGTCGATCAAAGTGACCAAGAGGGGAAACAGGTACAGCCAGCCATCCAGTTTGGCTCGTTTCCCCCAGTATCAGTGAACATGGTACACATACTACCACCGGAATTCCAAGTTGGAGATGAGAATCAAGAGGGGCAGGAAGCTGATCCAGTTCAGATCTCTAGTGAAGACTCACAAGCAAGTATGGTGCAAGATAATTTCGAAATGGTTACCCCGATGGAAGATGAATATGAGAGCGAGGAAGTGGTAAGCATCAACCTATCGTATCCATTCGAGTATCCCTCGAATTCCATGACACAACATGTTAAGCCTTTGTACATCAAGGCTTTCTTCGATGGGATACAACTGAATCGAGTCCTAATAGACAATGGGGCAGCAGTAAACTTGTTGCCGAAATCTTCTTTGAAGAAACTAGGAAAAAAGAATCCTAGGTTGATACCAACCAGCACAACCATCGCTGGTTTTGCTGGAGATAAGCAAATGGCTCAGGGGATTCTACCCATTAATTTAGGTGTGGGAACCAGGGATTGCATGACAGCATTCTTCGTAATCGACAGTAATGCTAAATATAATGCTTTACTTGGAAGGGATTGGATCCACACTAACAAATGTGTGCCTTCTTCCTTGCATCAGAAAATCATGATGGCTTTAGGCAATGGAGAGACAGAGGAAATCGATGCAGATCCTCAACCCTTCATAGCCTGTGCAGACTTTGCGGAGGCTAAATTGTATATTGAGGGAGTGACACCGCTCAGTATACTGATGGAAGATGACGGTTCAGCCGAAGTGACGGCTGAGGAGGAAGTGACACACTTGAAGCACTTAGTCCAAGAAAGTGCTGATGAAGAGGTCGTTCTAAAGGATGACAATGATGCCTGGTTATAGGCAAAGAAGTGAAAAGCAAGAAGCCACATCCTTGGCTCTGATTAAGTTCTCAACATTGGATGTAGAAGCTATAGTCCAGAGAGTACAGGAGCAAGAAAGGGAGGCCATGATACTCGGCTGCAAGCAGAAACAGCAACAGGTCAGAATTTTGACCTTTGGGAAATATTGTGCATTGGACATTGAGACAAAAGTCCAGGAGATACAGGAGGAGGATGCCTTATGGACAGATTTTGTCTATGAGGAGGAGGGCAAGGATGTTGGACTAAAGAACCTAGGAGCAGAACAAAGCAAGAAGGCTACTTCGAAGGTTGAAGAAATCAAGGAAGAAGCTTTGGTAAGTCCTCAGGCACAAGACCCTTTAGAAGAAGTAAATCTAGGGGAAGGTTCTGTACAACAGCCTACTTATATAAGTGCTTGTTTGAATGCTCTGGACAGAAACCAGCTATTGGTTGTTCTGAAGAAATACAAAGATTGCTTTGCATGGTCTTATAATGAACTACCAGGATTGGATAGGTCATTAGTGGAACATAGGCTCCCCATGAAGCCTAATTTCAAGCCTTACAAGCAGAAACCAAGGAGGATGAGTCCAGAAGTAATTCAGAAGGTCAAGGAAGAGATCCTTAGACTCCTCAAGGCAGGTTTTATTAGAACAGCCAAGTATGTCGAGTGGCTATCTAATATTGTGCCTGTAGTCAAGAAGAATGGCAAAATGAGGGTATGTATCGATTTCAGAAACTTAAATCTGGCAACTCCCAAAGATGAGTACCCTATGCCTATAGTGGACTTGTTGGTAGACAGTTCAGCAGGTCACCAAGTCTTGTCAATGATGGATGGGCATTCCGGCTATAACCAAATCTGCATTACAGAGGAAGATATCCACAAGACAGCATTCAGATGTCCTGGGAATATTGGCACCTTTGAATGGGTTAAAATGCCATTTGGTCTAAAGAATGCTGGAGCTACATATCAAAGAGCCATGAACACTATCTTTCATGACCTCATTGGAGGGTATTTGGAATGTTATATTGATGACATTGTGGTTAAATCCCAGTCCATGGAAGAGCACCTGTTTCACTTAGAAGCAGCCTTTGAAAGAATGAGAAGGTTCAAATTAAAGCTCAACCCTCTTAAATGTGCCTTTGGCGTATCATCTGGAAACTTCTTGGGTTATGTGGTACACAAGAAAGGAATACAGATTGACCAGAACAAAGCCAAAGCCATCATTGCAGCCAGGCCTCCATCAAGTAAGAAAGAATTGCAGAAGTTCCTTGGACAGGTTAACTTTCTTCGAAGGTTTATTTCTAACACTGCAGGAAAAACTAAAGTATTTTCTTCCTTGTTAAGGCTGAAAGCTGAAGAAGAATTCGTGTGGTCAGTAGAGCATCAAATGGCTTTCGAAGGTATCAAAGCCTACTTGGCTAACCCTCCAGTGCTGATGCCACCAAAGGGGAACAAGCCCTTAAAGTTGTACATAGCTGCAGCAGAGGATTCATTGGGAGCTTTCTTAGCCCAAGACAACGAAGAAGGCAAGGAGCAAGCTATTTATTACCTTAGTAGGTTTTTAAATTCTTGTGAATGTAAATATTCAGCTGTTGAAAAGCTGTGTCTTGCTTTGTATTTTGCTGCAATAAAATTAAGATATTATCTTTTGCCTACAACTGTCTTGGTAATTGCAACCACAGATTTGGTTAAATATATGTTATCTAGACCAATGTTGAGGGGAAGAATTGGCAAGTGGATACTTGCCTTGTCAGAATTTCATCTAGAATATGTCCCTCAAAGGGCAGTAAAAGGGCAGGTATTAGCCAATTTTTTGGCAGATCATCCATCTCACACAGAGAGCTAGGAGATAATGGAGCTTGGTATGGCTAATGTTGAGCCATGGCAGATGTGGTTTGATAGGTCGAAAGCCAATGGTTTAGTTGGAATTGGTGTTGTAATAAGATCTCCACAAGGGGTAGAAACCACACATGGTTTCAGAGTAGATGAAGCTACCTGTACCAATAACCAGGCTGAATATGAAGCCTTAATTGCGGGACTAGAGATTCTTATTGGATTACAAGTACATGCAGTTGACATATTCGGAGATTCTCAATTGGTGGTTAACCAAGTGAAAGGAATTTTCAAGTGTCAAAGCATAAGTATCTTGCCATATTATGTTGTTGCATTATATTTGCTTTCTCAGTTTCAAATAGCAAATGTAACCCATGTTCCAAGATTCTTGAACAATAGAGCCAATGATGTGGCTCAGAAAGCTTCGAACTTCAAGAGAAGGGATAATACCCAAAGGGACATAAGCCAAACAACATATCAGAGATTAATACAACCTTTGAATAAAAGGAATGTGATCTTGGAAGTCAATCATAATGACTTACAAGAACAAGATTGGAGGCATCCAATAATGCAGTACTTGGCTGGTCCATCTTCGAAGGCCAGTATAAAAGTCAAATTGCAGTCTATGCAATATATGATATATGGTAATGCTCTCTACAAAAGGGGGGGAGATGGCTTATTGTTAGAATGTCTAGGCCCGAAAGAAGCATTAACAGCCATGGCTGAGGTTCATGAAGGCATCTGTGGTGCTCATCAACCTGGTGTAAAAATGAGGTGGTTGCTTCGAAGGCATTCCTATTATTGGCCAACCATCCTTAAAGACTGCATAGAATATGCAAAGGGGTGTCAGGCATGTCAAAAGCATGGCACAATAAGGCACGTGCCCATAACTGACCTACATGCAGTAGTGAAGCCTTGGCCATTCAGAGGTTGGGCCATGGATATGATGGGAAAAATACACCCACCTTCTTCGAAACATCATTGTTTCATTCTAGTGGCCACTGACTACTTCACTAAATGGGTCGAAGCTAGGCCATACAAGGCTGTAGACCAAACAGAGGTTATTGGTTTTATTAAAGATTTGATCCATAGATTTGGCATCCCGCAAACCATAACAGTTGATAATGGAATTGTGTTTGATGGGAAGATGGTGAAGTCTTTTGTGGCAGAATTTGGAATTAGTCTTGTTAATTCCACACCCTATTATGCACAAGCTAATGGTCAAGCTGAGTCATCCAATAAGTCCTTGAAAAAAGGGATACAAAAGGTTGTGGATGACAATCCCAGGGATTGGCATAACCTATTATTGGATGTTTTGTGGGCATATAGAACCTCACCGAGGTCAAGCACAGGAGTCACTCCCTATGCCTTGGTGTATGGACATGATGCAGTCTTACCAGTGGAGATTAATGTTAAATCTTTGAGAGTAAGATGTCAAGATCAATTGAATCCTGAACAATACCATCAAAGTATGTGCTTAGAATTAGAAGGCATAGATGAAGCCAGAATTTTGGCATTAAATAGCATTCTTTTCCAAAAGAAGAAAGCAGCCAAGAATTATAATAAGAAAGTCAAACACATTGGCTTTGATGAAGGTGATTTGGTATGGAAAACAATACTCCCAATTGGGATTAAAAGCCATAAGTTTGGCAAATGGTCACCTAACTGGGAAGGACCATATCAAATTCATAGGGTTCTGCCTTTTGGAGCATACCATTTAAGAAATCTGAATGGTTATGTACATCTCAAAAAGATTAATGGCAGATATTTAAAACCTTATTTTCCAACCATTTGGGAAACACAAGGGATAGAGTGAACACCATATGCAAAAACACAAGCTTGCTCAAATGATATACAAAATATTGTGCTTTCATAAAGAATCAAGTACATTGTGCCACAAATTGGCCCAAAAATCATTACAATGCTTTAATTGTTTTTGTACAATAGCTTTCCTATTGCTAAGAGAAGGAAATAATTGAATAGCTACAGCCATGTCTTCTTTTCGATCAGCCAGCCCTTGATTGGTGATATGCAGTTTCTTATCAGTTCGAACCAAGGCTTGGTTTACTGCGGCTAACTCCTCTTCAAGCTGAGCTTTCTTCTCCAGAAGTTGGACTCGAAAGTGGGAGGCAAAAGAGTGTTGTTCTTTCAGAGTTGATACTTCAGTATGCACTTGAAAAATAAAACTCTGGTCCTTAGCCAGCTTCTCATCCGCAGTCTTAGCAGCATGGCAAATGTTGAGATAAAAATCAATAGTAGCTGCAGCCTGAGATAGATGACTTGAGACACTCATGGCAGACTGCTCAGCAATGTTACAGCATTGAAGGAACCCATTCCTGATGATAGGCCTTTGTAGAGCCTCGAAGGGGATCCTTGAAAAAGAAGTCAACAGTTGCAAGCATGTGTCCAAATCTACTGAAGGTGCAAAAGGCTTGTTGCTGGAGGAAGGAGAACTCTTGAAGATTTCCAGTAGGGAGTCAGCCAAGGCTAATGGCTCAGCTTCAGCAGTAGAGGTGGGAGAGGTAGAAGGTATGTCAAAGAGACTAGCTAGTCTTCCTTCAAAGATGTCTACCTCGTCCCTTGACATGAAGGGCATAGAGAGTGTTGTGGTGGAAGACACAAAGGGCTGCATAGGGATGAGAGAAATGGATGGAGCATCTTTGGTAGCCTCTATGGTCTTGGCCACCAGCAAATCAAGTGAAGAGGGGCTGGAAGTGGGCATTGGTGATGAGCCATGAATTGAAGAGCTACCAATGTCCTCTGTGGAAGAATCAACTGCCCCTGGGAATGGAGCAGCAGTTGGAGTTTCTGTAAAGGACGGAAAAAGAGCAAGGCTCGAAGGAAAAGTAGACTGAGGTAGGTCACGAGCCAAAAAAGGGAGGTATGGTTTTAATCCAAGAAAAGGAGATGCATGAATACTGGGACTTAAGGAAGGTACGTCAAATATAGGCTTTGGAAGTGGAAGTACGATTCGAACAACCCTGACTTTCTGCATCTGATCAACCTCAACCGAAATTGAGGAAGGCCTTATTGGAAAGGTGAGTGCAGTAGTTGTCGCTGCAAAAGGAAGAAATGCAGAAAAATGTTAAACTTCAATACCACAAGCTGACAAAGTAAAAAACAGCAGAGGTATGAAAGAAATTAATTGTTCCAGAGGCACTGGTACTGATGGGAGAACTGCGGAGAGAATAGTGTCCAGCAGTCCGTTGTTTTCTGGCTAGTTCCCTTTGCAATGCATCAGCAGCAGCAGCTCTCTCTCTTAAAATTTGTTGTTGCCGTCTTTTCTCAGCCCTTTCAAAGACGACTATGGCTTTGGAATGTTTTTGTTCCACGACCTTGGCGGCTGCCTCATGGAGAGGATCTTCAATCAAGGCAGTAGTTGAAGTAGTCATTTTCCTTCTCTTTCCTATTGCTTGGGCAATTGTCTCAGAATCAGAATCCTCATCAAAGTTGGAAGGGGAGATATTAAACTCAGAAGAAGAGACAGTAATCTTTCTTCTCTTTTTTCTTTGAATTGGCATTGTCTGCTCCTCAACTGTTTTCTCAGCTCCTTCAGCCTGAGGTTCGGATTCCTTAAAAATAACCTCCTCCTCTACTTCCCTAGTGGTTGTCTCTTCTTGGGACAAATCAATCACCCTTTTTCTCCTCATCAAGGGTGACTCATGCTCTTGATCTTTTGCATCTTCTTTTTCTTCTTCTTGCACCTTAATTGTTTTCTTCTCAGGCTCAAGCAGTCTCCGCTTCTTTTGTTTCTGATCACCTTCAACTAAATAAACTTCCATATTACTCACCCACCAACTCTGATATCTCTTCAAAAAGGTGCCTTGAGGTATGAAAGGGATGTACTCAAAAGTGGCCAGATCATCCATAAACTTGAAGGTTGCCTCTTCTAGCCTTGACTTTCGAACCTTCAAATCTCTCTTGGTCAGAGTTAGGTTGGTGTTGCTGCAGAGAGGTATTGGAACTCCTTGTGCGAGGCCAAATTGTCTAGCAAATTGAGCAGGACAATAAGGCTCAGCTATGCATTTATAGGCTCTGGGGTTGGTGGTCCCAATAAACAGTTCTCTAGGGATCAGTAGGGAAGCCCACATATCTTTGTGAATAGGCAAGGCACAGAGCTTGTCACTGAGGAAGTGACTCAACCAGGCTGGACCTATGCTAGCTTCGAAGGGACGGAAACGGTGATCAGGAAGAGCAGCTGGTAGTTGATGAAAGAAGGAGAAATAAAAGGCAAAAGTAGCTGGATAAAGTGAAGCATTGGCTAGTTTTATGCCAGGAGTAAGAGAGTGTAGCCCAGAAAATTTAAGGCATTTGGATTGTAGTTCAGTAAAATAGGCAAAAAGCCAAAGCTGAAGGATCCAAAATGGTCCCCCTTGATTAGCATCTAAGGGTTTCTCACAAAAGAGGGAACAAACTCTATATACATGACCCAGAATGTATGGGGCTAAGGCTACTCTTTTCTGCAAAACCAAGGCTTTGGCAAGAGGAGCAAATTCAGGCATGATTCTTTGGGAGGAGGTGCATAAAAGAAATTTGCAAAGCCAATATAATAAAAAGGAAAAGAATTCCCTATCAGTTACTGGACCCACTCTTTTGTTCTCTGCTCTAACAAAATCACTGTAAGATGAATTAAGAGAGGGGAGGGAGAAAGGGACTGCTAAGTCAGGAAAGTCTGGTGTGATGGGGGTACCAATGGGGGATACTCCTAATAGATGGCAAATATCAAGAACAGTGGGGCCCATCATCCCACATCTAAATTGAAAGAAATTGAAGACGGGTTCCAAAAGCACAAAGCAGTAGGAACTAAGAAAGGGTCCTCCGAGATAGTTACCCTAGATAATCGAAGAGCATCGAGGAGGCAAAGTTCTTGGAGGTCCAGTGTCCTAGCAGGAATGATCCAATCATACCATTCTTGCCATTCCGGTCTTATCGTGGGCCAGCATCGATGAGGACGATTGCTTCTCCAGTTCTTCCAGTCAAGGCCACCTTTATAAAGGAGACGTTGGTCCACCAGACGCGGATAAAAGGTTGGGAGCTCAGTAAGGACTTCCTTGAAAATTGGTCCGAGCACGTAGTTCTGCTGCTCATGATGACGAGGGACGAAGATACGCCCATCAATAGCGCTTTTCTCTCCAGCCTTGTACTTCTCACATTCTGCATCAATAAGCCTCTTCAAAGCTAAAGATGAGCCTACGCGCTTTGGGGCTGGTACTTTTGGTGAAGAAGAAGCCATTGATGATATACTCTTCAGAAGACGAAGACCGAAGCAAAGAGGAACCAGTAGAGAGAAGGGTTTGTAAAAAGCAAGAGATTTCAGAACACGAAACGAGAGGGTTTTAAAACCTTTGTGTCCGAAATTATACCCCGTAAGTCGTTAAGTACTAAAAGTACGAATGCGAGGAATCTCTTCCAATATTGATAGTTTTGGAGGGAAGAGCTTATTCCGGGATTGGGGCCAGCTTCAAAATGAAATATTTGGCTTCGAAGACAAGATGTTGGCGCCAAAAAATCAAATAACAACGGCTTCGAAATACATAAGCCGGCTTCGAAGCCTATTATATGCTTAAAGGTGCTAAATTGCTAGATTATTGGTCTATTTCGAAGGGTTTAAAGACCTGTTTAGGGATTATGAATCAAAGTAACGACCTTCGGAGCAAACCCTAGTATTCTCTGAGTATGAGAAACACTGTTCGAAGCATCAAAACCAATTGTTGGTTTTTTGTACATATCTTCGAAAAAAAAATGGTTAATTTGAAATTGATTGATTATATTAACCATGATCATATGTTGGTTGTAATTGGTTTTGAGGGGTAAGAAACACTGTTCGAAGCATCAAAACCAATTGTTTGATCGGCCAGAATTGTCAATTTTACTCCATAAATTGGAATAAGACATGTTGGTTCTTTTAGTACTTCATTAAAACAATGGACTTGAAGGATGAGATTGTTCAATTCGGAGTTATGAGTTAGCTTTTAGAAATGAAAGGAAATAGAGTCAAACAGTGTTAAGTACAGAAAGACTTTGTTTATATTAAAGCCAAGATGATTACATTAAGTAACCCTATCTGGGTACAAATTCAAGTTCATAAAAATAAGGAATAGAATAAATAACAAGGTCATGAAATTTTGTCCAGCAATGGTCAATAAATTTCTGTTCTTTCCTTATTATTTCTTCTATCTCTTCTAAAGTTGGTTGCATAAGCTGATGAGCTCTCACTTCATAATAGAGTTCTTCAGCCTTTGTTTCGAAAGCCTCTTCCCTCGATTTTTGTTCCAATTCATCTACAACCAAATCATCCCAGTACGCAGAATCTTTATTCTTGAAGTCATCGAACTCTTCGATAAAATTCTCTGCTTCATATTGGGCATGAATTCGGAGAGATAAAAGTTGATCCAGAGATTGGATGGTGATCTTTGAATTCCGATGCCAGTAGAGGAGTACTGGGAGTTGGTCCAAAAACAAATGAAGCTCTGCTTGGGCAAGAGGGTTGAGGACATAACCCCTAGTCAGTACATCACAAGCCCATTGAAAGTTCTTAAGAGGAATGTCATCCTCAAGAACATTAAAGGGCAGGTGGGAGAAAGCCGCGAGCAAAAGTTGAGCTTGTTTTCGCTCGGCTGGAGAAGGGGGTGACGGAGGTTGGTAAGGTGGAAAAACTTTGTCCATTGGAAGGGCAAGTCTTAATTTCTCTGTCCAGGAAAGAATGGGAGAAGGAGAAGGAGAAGATGGTCCTGCTTCGGAAGATGGGAAGAGAGTAGATGGCTCTGCTTCAGAAGACAAAGGGGAGGGAGCAGATGCTTCTATCTCAGAAGATGCAGAAGAGGGTGTGGATGCCTCTATCATGGGAGATGGCACGGGAGCAGAAGGAACAAAGGCATTAATGTAATCAAGCCAATCAGAAGAACAAATCTTCGCCTTCTTGGCTAAGAATGAAGGGGTGTACCCTTGTGCTTCTTCTGGGCGCTGGGCAGGGTGCATTATCTTTGTAGGCATGGAAGAAGTATACCAAGCCACAAGCAGAGTCTCTTCCAAGCTACGTCGAAGGTCAATGGGCACGTAAGGGTAGACCACTGAGCTTCGAGCGTAGGAGGGAAACTCCAAGGGATCGGTAAACTCAACAAAATGGTGATTGATTCGCTCTCTTAAATCATAAGTCTCAGGAGTTGACCAGCTTGTCCAGCCAGAAGCCCCAGAGGGTGAAGAGGTTACAGCTTCATCCCATGCAGAGGTCTGTGAAGAAGAGTTTCCTAAGTCCATATTTGCAACTTGTCGAAGCAAAGGCTTGAGAGTAGTTCGGTCAAAATACAAAGGGAGCTTAGGGGAAGAACTCTTTGTATCTGTAAGTTTGTAAACCAAGGGATTAAAGGCAATGTGTTCGTAGTCCAAAGGTTTATAATCTGCAAAAGCCTCCATTACCTGAATAGAGAAGGGCGGGTAAAGGTGGCTAATGAATGCGTGGAGGTTCTTTCGAGGGGGAATAACATCACTCAAAGGCTCTTCATATGCTTGATCAGTAGTAAGGGAAGTTGATGCAGCCATAGCCTGTTCGAATACTAAGGTATTGGGATGTTCGACGAGTTAATGCAAATGATCACCAAATGGATGACGGTTGTGTTTCCAGAATTTGGACTCCATACACGTTCTAGAGGCGCGGGAAAACTGTAATCCACTAATATCACCAAGTATTGGGTATATTAGTGCGGGGGGTAATGTTGGCTACATATTTTGTAAAAGCCAGTTACAGTTCGACACGTGGCAGAGTAAGGGTAATAAAGGAAGGTTATTCAAGCCTTTAATCCTGATCGTACACGTGGCAATAAATATTGGTCCTCACATGATCTGAGTAACACTAGATCAATAACGGGATGCAAGATGACATATCTTCAACGGTTACTCATATTCAAATTCAAGTACAAGAGGGAAGCTCAACTGCCAGTAATGGCGTAATGGAGCTACTTGTAAGGAAGCATGATCAGCGATCATAGAGGAGCAGTTCGACGGTTCGAAGTGCAGTTCGAAGGTCATCACTGACGAGTATAAATAGCAGGGCAGCCCCCAGAAAAAAAGGACGGACTCAGATCATACAAATCAGTCATTTACTTCATATATTTTCTTTTCCAGTCTTTTACATTTCCAGTCTTTAAATACCTGTTCTTTAAATACCTGCACTTCAAATACCCGCACTGTACTTCGATTCATAGGAGTAGCTTCAAGTAGATTCAAGTAGATTGCTGTTGTAAACCTCTCCGAGGCTGAGTTTGAACCATTGTAAGTGTTCATTTTTATGAAATACTTCAATTGTTCTTCATATTACTGTTATTTCTCTTAATTTCTCCTAAGTCAAGCCACCAGTAAAAGTCCTCTTCATTGAGGCTGAAAAGAACTAAAACACAATCGTCTGATAATTGGTTGGCAATCACAATTTCTGTAAGGACTGATTGATCCTTGCTGGCACGCTCACATTTACAAAAATATCCTTCGAAAAGCCAAAAAGCCAACAGACACATATCAAATCATCCATGAGTGGGGCCTACTGCGTAACGACCATCACTCTACCCTAGTCATGCTGCATATATTACATGATCTTGTCTTGATGTGTTGCATTTTGCAAACCTTGATTTGATTTGCTTAAGAGTTTCTAGCATGTTTTGTACCCTGCTTGGTGTGAGTTTAGCCGAGGTCATCTTTAGTCTAGAACTTCCTTGGAATCACTTTGTTTGACCTCCACCTTTGCCCTGACATATTGGCCGAGATGTCATTATCTAGGCCGAGGTGTTCATCACCAAGGTCGAGATGTGTATTATCTGGGCTGAGATGTCACATTTGCACCTAAGTAATCTTGTCCTGGAGTGGTGTGACCTAGGCCAAGGTGTGGCACATTTAGGCCAAGGTGTGGCACAGCTTAGTCAAGGGTTGTCCTTCCTAGCCAAGATCATTGTTCCCCTACTTGCCGATGTCTTGTTCTTAGCCGAGATCATTACCCGCCAGAGTGCCCATGCCATCTTGCTTGTTGAACACACTTTGTCATAGTCTTGTCTTTTCACTCAGCCACCTTTATGAAAAGAACCAACCCGGTAGTGCCACGTGCCCCTGCAGAGGGTTAAGTCAGCCGACAGACCTAGAAAATATACATTTTTTATTACATCTTTGCCTTGTAGAGAGAGAGGCACTAGGAAGAAGAAAAAGTTTTAGAGTGAGAGAGTGGGTTTT
Source organism: Camellia sinensis (assembly GCF_055761805.1). Taxonomy (NCBI): domain Eukaryota; kingdom Viridiplantae; phylum Streptophyta; class Magnoliopsida; order Ericales; family Theaceae; genus Camellia; species Camellia sinensis. The sequence goes on along the minus strand of NC_138962.1, from coordinate 22,108,472 downwards.
TGAGCTTGATTTCTAGGGATCAAACCGTTAGATTCGCGTATTGAGGTTAGATTCTTGATTTACTTTTGTTGTTCCTTATGTTTATCTAGCTGCATTGCATGATCGAACCTGATTTGCAAGCCATGCATCGATTTAAAGTTGGGTTTAGAAAGAGAAAGTGGTATTCATGTGTTCTTGAAGAAAAAGTCTTGTTTGATCCGAAAGTTTGTATCAAGATTCATGTTTTTGTGTTTATTTTCATAAAGTCTTCGAGTATGGGTGCCCAGGTCCATGTTTTTGAATTCATAGCATGAAATCTCAGATTTTGTAATGATAAGTTATGATCTTTGCATCCATGTTCTTCATGTTCATATTCTTCAAGAAAGGGAAACCCATATTTTCCCGACTTCATTTCCTTGAATGTGGCCATCGGGACCACACCTCGGCAAGGAGGTGTGGGACCTTGGCCAAGATCTGGTTGGTACCCATTATGTTTTCCCGAGATGAGGAACAGTGTTTTGTTTTGGTTCGACTTAGTTCTGAAGGAATGCCGAAATCATTTGTATTCATGTAAAGCTTGTTTGATAGTGCATTCAATGGGATTTGTTATGTGCTTGTAGGACTTGGATCATTGCCTGTAGCCCCGACGTTTGAAGAATTATGTGAGTGGTATTTTTAATAAAGTTATGTTATTAAGTTTTGATAAAGTTTTGCCTTGCTTGTTTTGGAAAAGTATTTTGTGAAGCATGAATGATGATCCCTATTTTGTATACCAAGTATTAGCCTTGTTTTGAATCACAATCTTGAAAAGTCCGTACGTGCTAGGGGACTATAAGCATTTGTAGCACAATCTCGAAAAGTTCGTACGTGCTGGGGAACTATAAGCATTTGTAGCACAATCTTGAAAGTCCGTACGTGCTAGGGGACTATAAACATTTGTAGCACAATCTTGAAAGTCCGTACGTGCTAGGGGACTATAAGCATTTGTAGCACAATCTTGAAAAGTCCGTACGTGTTAGGGGACTATAAGCATTTGTAGCACAATCTTGAAAAGTCCGTACGTGCTAGGGGATTATAAGCATTTGTAGCACAATCTTGAAAGTCCGTACGTGCTAGGGGACTATAAGCATTTGTAGCACAACCTTTGTTAATGTCATCCCTTGGAACTTGAAAGCCTTGAAAGACTTTAATTGTCGAGACTTGAAAGATTTGTTAGATAAACTTGATTTGCCCTTGGATTTTGTACAAGATGTGTTATGCTTTGATTTGATAAAGATTTCGGATGTCATTCATGTAAACCCCTTTATTATTTGTACCATTCACTGAGTATCCAAGCTCACCCCTCTGTATATATATGTAGGTGACGAGCAGGACAGCAGTGACGCCTAGATGTACTTGCCATTTGTTTTGGACTTTGCACTTTTGCTGCATCTTGAAGATTATGCTTCTTAGTTGTATTTCATTGTATTTTGTATTTGATGGCTGAGAAGCCTTTTGGTTAAGATGTATTTTGTACTTCATTTGTTGTATTAAAGCTATGTAAAGATGTATGCCATTCCATTTAAACTAATGCACTGCTCTTATGGACTACTTAGCTCGAAATTTATTGCTTCTGTATTTGGAAGCCCCATATGTATACTCTGATTGTGTGTGAATCTTGAAAGTTGGCCTTCGGTAATCACGAATTACTGGCCATCATGGCACCATTCTACTAGGGGCGGAATGGGGTCGTGACAGATTGGTATCAGAGCACAGATTTCTAATAGTACGTTATTCACACACTTGAGTCCTAAAGAGCATAGGATTTTCCTTAGAAAAATGTTAGGATTGCATCATAATGCTTGTTATTTGACAAGGTGTGCATTATCTCGGCTTGACTGTTTGTTGCTTGCGTACATGTCCGTTTGATCGTTTTGTTTTAAATCACGTTTTGCATACTCATAGCATCATGAGGAGGGGTAGACCGCCAGTTGGCCGAGATCATCCCAAAGACAGATTGGACAGATTAGAGAGATTGGTTGAAGGTTTGGTATGTGAGTTGAGACAACCTACGCCACAAGACACTAGTACTATTTCTACCCAGGCCGAGCAGACAAATGGCCGACATGCAGTTCCACGTCCGCCTCCTCCAGTGCCGCAAGTGCCTCCATAGCAAGCTTTATATGGGGATGGCACCATAGCCTTGATCAGAGAGTTCAAAAAGATGAAACCGTCGAGGTTCTCTAGGGGTATTGAACCGATGAAGGCCGAAGTGTGGGTCTTGGAAATGGAGAAGCTGTTTGAGATCTTTCCCAGTATCGACGCCCAGAAGGTGTCATTGGCAACATTCACACTAGACGACGATGCACGAAGATGGTGGATGATGACCCGAGAAAGTAACCCAGGTCTGACTTGGGCCAGATTTTTGGAATTATTTTACAACAAGCATTTCCCCCTTAGTGTTCGAGACCGTAAGACCACAGAGTTTCAAACTTTGACACAAGGCAACAAGACAGTGGCAGAATATGATCGTGCTTTTACCGAGTTGGCAAGATACGCGCCTCACATGGTCAATGATGAATACAGAAAGGCCAGGAAGTTCGAAAGTGGACTGCGTGGACCAATTCAGGATCGAGTTAATATGCTCAATATGCCGACCTACGCCGGAGTGTTGGACAAGGCCATCCTGGCAGAGGCTAACTTGAACTGATATCAGAACTCAGGAGAAAATCAGAAGAAGATGCAGAACTATGATAATCGCCGAGCTCCGTTTAACGCCAAGAAGAAGACGAATGTGGGCAGCTCCAGCAACTCGAACCAAGAAGGTAATACTAAGCCGACGTGTGCAAGCTGTGGGAAGCCGCATTCTGGAGTTTGCTGTTGGGCATCGAGAGCCTATTTTGAATGTGGTGAAATGGGTCATCGTGTGAAGGACTGTCCGAAGGCAAGGACTGATGATGGTAAGAAGAATGGGAGTAGCTCGGGTTCTGCACAGAGAAATAACATCGGGAGGGCCTAGACGAGACAGGGCAGAGTTTTTGCATTGGTACCAGGAGACACTCAGAATGCTGAGACAGTAGTGTCAGGTATACTCCCAATTTGCTCTCAAGATGCATACATATTAATTGATTCGGGTTCTACGCATTCATTTGTATCTGCTAAGTTTGCCGAGAAGTTAAATAGAGAGCAAGAACCCCTTGACTATGTGTTATATGTGTCTACTCCATCTGGGAGAACTATGGTTGTTGCATCCATTTATAGGGCGTGCGTGGTCGTGATTGGGGGTGTAGAATTGTTAGTTGATTTAATGCCATTAAGCATGATTCACTTCGATGTCATATTGGGGATGGATCGGTTAGTAGTGAATCATGCATCCATTAATTGTGTTACTAAGAATGTCACACTGAAACCCCCAAACCAAGCCGAGGTTATTTTCCAGGGTAAGGGAGTAGTGCCGCCACCTTACTTAATCTCATCCATGAAAGCCTATAAGTTGATCCAAAAAGGGTGTCAGGGTTATTTGTGCAGTGTACTAAGTGATTCGAATGGAAGTGTTGAGTTAGCCGACATACCAGTTGTTAAGGAATTTCCCGACGTTTTTCCAAATGAGTTGCCTGGCCACCTGATCGATAGAGAAGTAGAGTTTACTGTGGACATCATGTCAGGAACGCAACCTATCTCTAAAACACCCTATAGAATGGCCCCAGCTGAACGTAAGGAACTAAAACTGCAACTACAAGAATTGTTGGATAAGGGATTCATTAGGCCGAGCACTTCACCATGGGGAGCCCCGGTTTTATTTGTCAAGAAAAAGGATGGCACACTTCGCCTTTGCATTGATTACCGGGAACTTAATAAGGTAACCATTAAGAACAAGTACCCATTGCCTAGGATTGGTGATTTGCTTGATCAACTACAAGGAGCACGAGTCTTTTCCAAGATTGACCTTAGGTCGGGCTACCATCAACTGAAAGTTAAAGCCGAGGATATTGAGAAGACTGCTTTTCGGACAAGGTATGGCCACTACAAATTTTTGGTAATGCCTTTCGGAGTGACCAATGCTCCTGCAGCGTTCATGGACTTGATGAATAGAGTCTTTAAGCCTTATCTAGATGAGTTCGTAGTTGTTTTTATTGACGACATACTGATCTATTCCAAGAGTACAATTGAACACGAGAATCATCTGAGACTTGCCCTGCAGATCTTGAGAGACAAGAAGTTGTACGCCAAGCTGAGAAAGTGCGAGTTCTGGCTTTTCAGCATTTCATTTTTAGGGCATGTGATTAATGAAGAGGGTATATCAGTTGATCCCAGTAAGATTGAAGCCATTATGAATTGGCCGACGCCGACCGACGTGTCCGAGGTTCGTAGTTTTCTAGGCTTGGCAGGTTATTATAGAAAGTTTGTGATGGACTTCTCAAGGATTGCAGTACCATTGACACAACTAACCAAGAAGGGAACAGCATATGAATGGACCGACGATAGAGAATCAGCCTTCCAAGAGTTGAAGACGAGGTTAGTTACGGCACCAGTTCTTGTACTCCCATCAGGTAATGAGGAATTTCAAATTTTCAGTGATGCTTCACATACGGGTTTGGGTTGTGTATTAATGCAAGGGGGCAAAGTCATAGCATATGCATCTCGCCAGTTGAAACTTCATGAAAAAAACTATCCAACCCATGATCTAGAGCTAGCAGCCGTGGTGTTTGCTTTGAAGATTTGGCATCACTACTTGTATGGAGCCTCTTGCCAAGTTTTTACAGATCACAAGAGCTTAAAGTACTTGTTCACTCAAAAGGAACTGAATTTGAGGCAGAGAAGGTGGCTTGAATTATTGAAGGACTACGACATGCAGATTCGGTATCACCCAGGTAAAGCAAACTCGGTAGCCGACGCATTGAGTAGAAATTCAGTGGGAAGTTTGGCATGCCTAGCCATGATTTCAGTGGAGCCGACTACTATTGGGGAAGTAAAGGCAGGGCAAATGGAGGATGAATTTCTGAAGAAGGTAGCCAACGAGATTATCACCAGGCCGGGGTCAGGTTACACCCTTGAGAATGGAGTGCTTAAGTTTGAAGGAAGATTGTGCGTGGCCGACGTCCCAGAGTTGAAAGGAAAGATTTTGCAAGACTCTCATGGATCCAGGTTTGCAGTTCATCCAGGGAACACCAAGATGTATCAGGATGTAAAACAGACTTTTTGGTGGCCGAATATGAAAAGAGAGATAGCCGAGTTCGTGTCCCAGTGTTTGTATTGTCAACAAGTGAAAGCAGAACATCAAAGGCCAGTAGGACTTCTCCAGCCTTTGCCGATTCCTGAGTGGAAATGGGAACACATCTCCATGGACTTTGTGACTGGTTTGCCGAAGACACAGAAAGGGATGGATTCGATCTGGGTTATAATCGACAGATTAACTAAGTCAGCACACTTCTTGCCTGTTAAAACTTCGTTTAATGCTGATCGACTTGCTGTGTTGTATATGGATGAGATTGTTAGACTTCATGGTGTGCCGATGTCCATTGTGTCAGACCGAGATTCAAAGTTTGTTTCTAGATTTTGGCAGAGTTTACAAAGGGCTTTGGGGACCGAATTGAGGTTTAGTACGAATTTTCATCCCCAGACCGATGGCCAAACAGAGAGAACGATTCAAACATTTGAAGATATGCTTAGACTATGTGTATTGGACTTCCAAGGAAGCTGGGAAGAGCATTTGCCATTAGTAGAATTCGCTTACAACAACAGCTATCAAGCTAGCATTGGCATGGCGCCGTATAAAGCCTTGTATGGAAGAAAGTGCAGATCGCCGATATGTTGGACCGAAGTAGGAGATAAAGCTTTGATCGGTCCCGATCTAGTTCAAAGGACAACCGAAAAGATTAAGCTTATCCAATAGAGAATTAGAACTGCTCAGAGTCGACAAAAGAGTTACGCCGACCAGAGAAGAAAAGAGTTAGAGTTTGAAGTTGGGGATCATGTATTCCTGAAGATCTCGTTGATGAAAGGAGTTTCAAGATTTGGGAAGAAGGGTAAATTGCCCCCCCGTTACGTCGGCCCTTTTGAAGTTCTTGAGAAAGTTAACCCAGCTGCCTATAGACTAGCTTTGCCACCAGGACTAAGTCAAGTTCACAATGTGTTCCATATTTCGATGTTGAGGAAGTATATTCGGAATCCACTGCATGTAATTGATTATACCGGGATTGCGGTTAGTGACGATTTAGGCTACGAGGTGAAGCCGATGAAAATTATTGACAGACAAGTGAAACAGTTGCAGAACAAATCTATACCAATGGTGAAAATCGAATGGAAAGAACATTACGGCAAGGATGCTACATGGGAAATGGAAGAAGAAATGGAAATCCGTTATCCGAGGTTATTTGTAGAGCAAGGTAATTTAAGTTTGGGGACCAAACTTCTTTAAGGAGGGTAGGATGTAACGACCCTCACTCTACCCTAGTCATGCTTGCATATATTACATGATCTTGTCTTGATGTGTTGCATTTTGCAAACCTTGATTTGATTTGCTTAAGAGTTTCTTGCATGTTTTGTACCCTGCATGGTGTGAGTTTAGCTGAGGTCGTCTTTAGTCTAGAACTTCCTTGGAACCACTTTGTTTGACCTCCACCTTTGCCCTGACATATTGGCCGAGATGTCATTATCTAGGTCGAGGTGTTCATCACCAAGGCCGAGATGTGTATTAGCTGGGCCGAGATGTCACCTTTGCACCTAAGTGATCTTGTCCTGGAGTAGTGTGACCTAGACCAAGGTGTGGCACATCTAGGCCAAGGTGTGGCACAGCTTAGTCAAGTGTTGTCCTTCCTAGCCGAGATCATTGTTCCCCTACTTGCCGATGTCTTGTTCTTAGCCGAGATCATTACCTGCCAGAGTGCCCATGCCATCTTGCTTGTTGAACACACTTTGTCATAGTCTTGTCTTTTCACTCAGCCAACTTTTTGAGGAGAACCAACCCGGAGTGCCACGTGCCCCTGCAGAGGGTTAAGTCAGCCGACAGACCCAGAAAATATACATTTTTGTATTACATCTTTGCCTTGTAGAGAGAGAGGCTCTAGGAAGAAGAAGAAGTTTTAGAGTGAGAGAGTGGGTTTTTGAGCTTGATTTCTAGGGATCAAACCGTTAGATTCGCGTATTGAGGTTAGATTCTTGATTTACTTTTGTTGTTCCTTATGTTTATCTAGCTGCATTGCATGATCGAACCTGATTTGCAAGCCATGCATCGATTTAAAGTTGGGTTTAGAAAGAGAAAGTGGTATTCATGTGTTCTTGAAGAAAAAGCCTTGTTTGATCCGAAAGTTTGCATCAAGATTCATGTTTTTGTGTTTATTTTCATAAAGTCTTCGAGTATGGGTGCCCAGGTCCATGTTTTTGAATTCATAGCATGAAATCTCAGATTTTGTAATGATAAGTTATGATCTTTGCATCCATGTTCTTCATGTTCATATTCTTCAAGAAAGGGAAACCCATATTTTCCCGACTTCATTTCCTCGAATGTGGCCATCGGGACCACACCTCGGCAAGGAGGTGTGGGACCTCGGCCCAGATCTGGTTGGTACCCATTATGTTTTCCTGAGATAAGGAACAATGTTTTGTTTTGGTTCGACTTAGTTTTGAAGGAATGCCGAAATCATTTGCATTCATGTAAAGCTTGTTTGATAGTGCATTCAATGGGATTTGTTATATGCTTGTAGGACTTAGATCCTTGCCTGTAGCCCCGACGTTTGAAGAATTATGTGAGTGGTATTTTTAATAAAGTTATGTTATTAAGTTTCAATAAAGTTTTGCCTTGCTTGTTTTGAAAAAGTATTTTGTGAAGCATGAATGATGATCCCTATTTTGTATACCAAGTATTAGCCTTGTTTTGAATCACAATCTTGAAAAGTCCGTACGTGCTAGGGGACTATAAGCATTTGTAGCACAATCTCGAAAAGTCCGTACGTGCTAGGGGACTATAAGCATTTGTAGCACAATCTTGAAAGTCCGTACGTGCTAGGGGACTATAAACATTTGTAGCACAATCTTGAAAAGTCTGTACGTGTTAGGGGACTATAAGCATTTGTAGCACAATCTTGAAAGTCCGTACGTGCTAGGGGACTGTAAGCATTTGTAGCACAATCTTGAAAGTCCGTACGTGCTAGGGGACTATAAGCATTTGTAGCACAATCTTTGTTAATGTCATCCCTTGGAACTTGAAAGCCTTGAAAGACTTTAATTGTCGAGACTTGAAAGATTTGTTAGATAAACTTGATTTGCCCTTGGATTTTGTACAAGATGTGTTATGCTTTGATTTGATAAAGATTTCAGATGTCATTCATGTAAACCCCTTTATAATTTGTACCATTCACTGAGTATCCAAGCTCACCCCTCTCTATATATATGTAGGTGACGAGCCGGACGGCGGTGACGGCTAGATGTACTTGCCACTTGTTTTGGACTTTGCACTTTTGCTGCATCTTGAAGATTATGCTTCTTAGTTGTATTTCATTGTATTTTGTATTTGATGGCTGAGAAGCCTTTTGGTCAAGATGTATTTTGTACTTCATTGTTGTATTAAAGCTATGTAAAGATGTATGCCATTCCATTTAAACTTATGCACTGCTCTTATGGACTACTTAGCTCGAAATTTATTGCTTCCGCATTTGTAAGCCCCATATGTATACTCTGATTGTGTGTGAATATTGAAAGTTGGCCTTCGGTAACCACGAATTACTGGCCATCATGGCACCATTCTACTAGGGGCGGAATGGGGCTGTGACATATTGTCATATAAGTAGAGCTCTCATTAGAGTTCTACTTTTAGTTCTCTTAAACATTTTTGTGTATTAGAGGGAGTTGTGATAAATAAGAATTTATTTATTGTTTCAGAAGCATTATTTAATATTATTCACATTTAATCTTTGTTTGGAATGTGAGTTAGTTTTTTGGTTTTTTAACTATTTTAATTTGGAACTAAAAAGCCTCGTTTGAAATAGACATTTTGGTTTTTTTGACTTCTATGAGAGAAAAAATAAAATGAAAGGGTTGCTATTGGCACTTACCTCTTTACTTTGGCCCATCTATTTCTTTGAACCCCCACCCAACAAAATGAAACCCCTCTATTTTTTCTTTAAACCCCACCTTAATACCAACTATACCCCATATCTTTTTGACTCCCGACTTTTTTTTTTTTTTTGCAATTTGCCTACCACCACCAGCAATTCCACCCTCTGGTGACCTCCTCGATTGGCGACCCCCTTCCTTTTCCTTTTTTTTTTTCCCCATATCTGGTCTCTGTCTCTCTCTTCTTCTTCTTCTTCTTCTTCTTCTTCCTGAGATCTGGCTTCTCATTCTTCAAGGTTTCAATTTGACGGACAGTTCACCGTCGTCATTGGCTGTTGCGCCATGCGTTTGACGGAGGACCCAGATGGGTTATCATCGGAGTCACGGGATTTCCCGCTGATATGGCAAGCCCAGTTTCTTTAAGCAGTGTGTTCTAATCTCGTTGTTTATTTGCTTTTGTACACTTACTTAGATAAACCTTGAGATTTTTAGCTTTAGTTATGACATTAGGTTTAGATTCAGCACCATCAAGTTTAGAATGATATAATGCCTTTTTTGCTTTTCCTAATTTGTGTGAAGGAGGGTTTAGACCATGGAGAGGCGGGAGGAGAGGTCGCCGGTGGCAATGGCAGTAGTGATCACCAATGGAGATGGTGGTGAAAAGGTTGGTGGGGTAGGGTTTGGAAAATTAGGGTTAGAATGTTAGGGATGAGGGTAAAAATGTAATTTTATGTTTGAACAAAATTGGAATTAAAAAAAATAAAAGAAATGAGAGGTTCAATGAAGAAAAGTAGGTGCTAATAGTAGCACTCTAAATTATTATGGTTTAAATGTGATATTTTGCCTTATTAATTTTTTAGTCTATTTTATTTTTTTGTGACTAAAATATACAAAAAAAAAAAAGTCTATGCCAAACATAGCCTTAGATTAGTGTCTAGTTATCTTTCTAAAGGAGATAAATAAGTAGTAGGATCTATTATTTCAACCAATAATATTTGGGTAATGTTAGGGATATTAAATTTTCTGCCAAATAAATGACCAAATGTCTTGTAGACCCACACCCATATGAGACATTTGGTCATTTATTTAGTAAAAAATTTGAGACCTATAACATTTTGTTTTTCCATAATATTTAGGTTGGGATACCACTTAAATTTGCCCAACAATGAATAGCAATTTCTCGTGATAAATGATGAAGTTATTTTTATTTTATTTTTTTGATCATAAGAGAATTCCATTGAGGAAATAGCCAAATGGCACTTTCAGAGTCCAACTGCCAAAAAGGATACACCGAACAAAGTAGAAATACTACAAGAAGCGCAAAGGCAAAAACTATAAAAATATCTAGACGCACAATTGTGCTCGTGCTCATACTGCGAAGTAGAGCTGATCATAAAAGTTTGGCGTTAGAGCATGTCTGAGATACATTATAGATAACAACCACTGAGTATGTAGGTTACAATCAAGCGCCAAAAGACTCCAAGAACACAACCAAAAACCAAAAAATCAAAACAAAACAAGAAGAAAAACGAAACCTCAGGTCCTAAGCATCCAGATTTGTGAAGGCGAGTCAGATCTGAGCAGATCTGGTGGCGTAATATAGAAAGTGGCTTCGGCATGATTTAGCGAAGGTGAAACAAGGCAGATGTGGCGTTGACGGATAGAAGAGAGAGGAAAACCAGCAAAAACTTCCACCAAGAGGGGAAAAAAAACCTCTCATGGAGGGAGAGAAGTGGGATAACATAGCTCCCAAAACTTATTTACAATAAGCAGAAGAGGAAAAACAAGGGGAGGAGGAAATATAAGAGGTGGCCGGAGGCCGGAGGCCCCCTCTCCCTCTTTAGACGATGCTGCAGACAAAACCTAGAAAAGTAGAGAGAGAGGCTCTCGATAAAGAGAGAAAGTGGCGCTTCAATGTGATGTTTTATTGATGAATGATGAAATTAGAAGCTGTGTAATTGGATGAGAGAGAAAGTTGTGATAAGAGAAAGGTCAAATAAGTTAACTATTTTTATTTTTATTTTTTAAGAGAATGCGTAAAAAGTAAAAAGATAATGTAATTTAAATAAGTTAAAAAGTTAATAAGTTAACTTATAAACCATTTTTCAAAAGAGGCCTTAACTGTTTTTCTAAAATATTTGTAAATTTATAAAGTTGATAAAGTATATCATTAATTATTAGCGGATTAGATGATATTTTACACAATTCTAATCATATATATGACTAAAGGGTAGTGTTTGGTTGTGCAACCCCTTTTATGAGTTCACTTATTGTCACGACCCTATTCCGCCCCTAGTAGAATGGTGCCGTGATGGCCAGTAATCCGAGATTACCAAAGGCCAACTTACAAAAATTCACACAACAATCAGAGTATACATATGGGGCCTACATGTGTGGAAGCAATATATTTAAATCTAAGTAGTCCATAAGAGCAGTGCATAGATCAAATGAAATGACATACATCTTAACTTGGTTTTACAACTTGGATGCAAATAAAATAAAGTACATATTACATCTTCATCAAAAGGCTTTTCAAGCCGACATATACAAAATGAATTACAAACAACTTGCAAATAATATCTAGGCGTCACCGCCTTCTTGTTCGCCACCTACATATATATATAAGGAGAGGGTGAGCTTAGATACTCAGTGAATGGTATAAGTAATAAAGGTTTGAATGAATGATATCCGAGATCTTTTCCAAAACAATACATATCATAACTTTACAAATCAAAGGGATGAACTAAGTTAATCCATCAAATCTTTCAAAGCTTCTTGGATGTTAATAACATCTACATAATACCAAAGGATGACATTAAACAAAGGTGCTACAAAAGCTTAGAGTCCTCTAGCACGTAAGGACTTGTGCTACAAAGGCTTAGAGTCCTCTAGCACGTAAGGACTTGTGCTACAAAGGCTTAGAGTCCTTTAGCACGTAAGGACTTGTGCTACAAAAGTTTAGAGTCCTCTAGCACGTAAGGACTTGCCAAGAATGTTTTCAAAACCAAAGCTAATACTTGATACACAAAATAGGGATAGTTATTCATGCTTAACAAATACTTTTCCAAAACAAGCAAGGCAAAGCTTTATCAAATGTCATAACATAGCTTTATTAAAAATACCACTCACGTAGCTCTTCAGACGTCGGGGTTAAAGCAAGGGTCCAAGTCCTACAAACACATAATAGAGTCTACTGAATGCACTTCAAGAAGACAATAAGAGATGTTCAAAGATGGGTATGAATGCATTCTTAAAACAAGCTTTTCCTGAGTGTAAATGATCTTGGCATTCCTTCAAAACTAAGTCGGACCAAAACAAAACACTGTTTCTCCTCTCGAGAAAACATAATGGGCACCAACCAGGTCTTGGCCGAGGTCCCACACCTCCTTGCCGAGGTGTGGTCCCGATGGCCACATTCAAGGAAATGAAGTCGGGAAAATCTGGGTTTCCCTCTGCTGAAGAACATGAACATGAAGAACATGAATGCTCAAACACAACTTGTTATTACGAAATCTGGGATTTCATGAGATGAGTTCGAAAACATGGACCTGGGTACCCATACTTGAAGATCTTATGAAGACAAACATAAAAACATGAATCTTGATGCAAGCTTTCGGATCAAACAAGGCTTTTATTCAAGAACACATGAATATCACTTTCTTTTTCTAAAACCAAACTTTAAATCAATGCATGGCTTACAAATCGTGCTCAATCATGTAATGCAGCTAGTTGAACAATAAGAACAACAAGAGTAGATCAAGATTCAAACCTCAAGACACAAATCTAACGACTCAAGGTGTGAAAATCAAGCTTGGAAATCTATTCTCTCCCTAAGAACTCCTCCTTGTTCTTCCTAGAGCCTCTCTCTCTAAAAGACAAGGATGTGATATAAAATGATGTGTTCTCAACAGCTCACTGACTTAACCCTTTGTTGGGACACGTGGCATCGGCTGGTTGGTTCTTCTAAAAAAGGTGACTGAGTGAAAAGACAAGACTATGACAAAGTGTGCTCGATAAGCAAGATGGCATAGGCACTCCGGCAGGTAATGATCTCGACTAAGGACAAGGCTTCGGTAAGTAAGGTCTCAATGATCTCGGCTAGGAAGGACAACACTTGACTTAGCTGTGCCGTAGCTCAGTCTAGATGTGCCACACCTTGGTCTAGGTTATACCAATCCAGGAACAAGATCACTAGGTGCAAGGGTAACATCCCAGCCTTGGTGATGAACACCTCGGCTTAGATAGTGACATCTCGGCCAATATGCCAAGGTGCGAGTGGAGGTTAACCAAAAGATTCCAAGACGGTCCTAGGTGTAAGAGGTTCAAAGGTGTGACTTAGGCTTAAGATGACCTCGGCTACACACACACCAAGCAAGGAACAAAGCATGCAACAACACTTAGATAAAACAAAACAGGATTTCATGAATGCAACTTAACAAGACAAAGTTATATATATATATATATATATGTGCATGTGAGCATGACTAAGGCAATGCGAGGGTTGTTACATCCTTCCCCCCTTAATGAAGTTTGGTCCCCAAACTTAACTTACTTGTCCCCAAAACAACTTCGGATGTCGGGTTCTCATTTCTTCTTGTCGTCTCTAGCCTTTACCTTTGGACAATCCTTAATACGATGACCCATCTCACCGCATTCAAAACATGCTCCAAATACCCGATAACAAACCCCAAAATGTTGCTTCCCGCAGCTTGTACATGTCGGCCTGGTGCCACTTTCCCGATTTGAGTTGCTTGAATTATCCACATTTACCTTCTTAGAGTTATCCAAAATGTTGCCACTTTTCTGATTTGAGTTGCTTGAATTAGCCACTTTCCCGATAACTCATTCATCGTACTGTCTCTCTCAGAGTTTTCTTGTTCAGTGCACAAACATATCTACATATCAACATGTTCAACAAACTCATGGCTAAGATTTCATGTGGCAGCGGCGATGGAAGCAAGAGAGCTCCAAAGGGCCACTTCGTGGTTTATGTTCGTGATCGTGATGATGATCAAGAGTTGATGACGAGGTTTGTGGTTTCGATATCGTACTTGAAGGACCCAATTTTCAAGCAATTACTAGACAAGGCTGCAGAGGAGTATGGCTTTCGTAGCGAGAAAGGGATTGTTCTTCCTTGCTTTAAGGATTACTTCCAACAGCAATTAGATTTTATTGCCAAGAGATCATAGTCATCGTACAGACACAGAAGTAGATCACATGATAGAATACGGAATACGTTGTAAATAAATAAAATTTTTCAAAAGTCATTGAGAAATATGCGTCATGATTATGTGATTAGTTTTTTGAGTTTTTAGATAATGGGAAATTTTTTACCCTTTTTGTTTGCCTTTCCTTTTTTTTTTTATTAAATTCTTTTTAGTCATTGGCAGTGACGGAGCCACAGCAGGGCGAGGGGGTCACGTGTCCCCTAGTTTTGATTTATTTATTTATTTATTTTTTTTTGCATTATTCACACAATATGTAATTTATTTAGTACTTTTGGAGCACCATGTAGTGTTATTTATGTGGTGGTCTAAATCAATAATATAGTGTCAAATTTTATGAATAGAACATAGTAACTCATTATTGTTAGGTAATTCGAAGATAATAGGTGAATCACTTAGTGTGAGTTGTGATTTCTTATATCCAAAGCACCACATCATCAACACCACATAATATTATGGGATTATATAATAATTTCTATTCAAAATACATTTTTATAATCAATACTATCTCTCTAATATTTTTCTATCAAATAAAAATTATAGAAATTTTATAATGATTTGTGCTATAAATGATTTGCTTCTATTTTCTAAAATTAAGAATTTTAATTTGTAATTTTTTGTGCTAAAATTGCATACTTACATTAATATTGTGTCCGAATTATTTCACATTATTATAGAATTTTGATTAGTTGCTATTAATACTAAATAATTATATTTTTATGCTTAAATTTAGCTCATAAAATTATTATTATTTTATTGTTGATCACCAAAAAAATTAAAATTATAAAGTGCACCCTCTGCCTTAATTTCTTGGCTCCACCACTAGTTACCGTTATCCAATCAACTTGGTTTTTTATAGGGATGATATACTTGACAAATCCTAAAATATGAACGGTTCAAATAATCGAAACGAGACTCAAAAAGTAAATCCATTAGGCCGAACAACACATCTCTAGCCTACAATCTTATATATAATTATACGTGAACTTTTATGATTGATCCCGTCATTTATTGCATAATCAAAATTATTTTATGATTAGTCATGTGATTCATTTTGTATCCATAATATTTTTTATTTGACGAGAACTATTTGTAAAAATAGTCTGTGGCCCGTGGGCGGTTTGAAACCCGTCCTCGGAGCTCGTGGCGTAGCCCATTGGCCCGTTCAAGGCCTACTCAAATCCCGGCTCACCCGAGACCTAGTGTCATTTTTTGTAGAAAAAAAATAAAATTCTGGTGAAAAAATAGAAAAAAATTTTAAAAAAATGTTCAAGCCCTGCCCAAGCCTGAGCTCGAACCTGAGCCCGAGCTTGTCCAAGACTCGAATACCCCTGGGTCTGGGCCTAAATTTTTGACCCGTGGTCCGGCCCGAATTTCGATAGAAGCCCACAAAGCTCAACATGGGCTAGCCCAAGCCTGAGCCCGAGCCCGGGTGGACCAGGACGGACCAAATTTATACCCATAGACATGCTTACTTTATTTTTATTAGGTAAAACAGTAAATGTTAAAATCTAGTATTTTTATATTTGTTGGCTTATTTTTCCTACGAAGGAAAATATCATAAATGCGAGCGTGCCAGCAAGGATTGAAAAATCCTTACAGATTAAATTCAAGCCAATTATCAAGCGATTGTGTTGACGGTTCTTTTGCCTCTACGAAGAGGACTTCAAAATTGTCAAGTGTAGGGAAAAGAAAAATTAAAAGAAGAATGAGGGAGACGGAGAAAGACGATTGAGTGAGCAATCAAAGTAATAATTACTTACCTCTACTCCTATGCTTCGAAAAGGAAGTGCATAAAATGCTTCGAAATTGAAATGCTGAAAATAAATGCTTTGAAATATAAATCTATGTTAAACTACTCCTAAGATAAGGAAAATGACAAGAAATATTGAAATCAATTGTCTTTGATTATGAATTCTAGATGGATTACAATGTAGCCATTAATGGCTATTTATAGAAGACAAAATACAACAATAACTACTTAGTAACTACCCATTTCTTCCATCTTCAGTCTTGTCTGGCCATGTGCCCTTCCACTCATCCACTTTGTCCTCCCACTCATCCACTTTGTCCTTCATATTCTCCATTATCTCTATAACTTCTTTTAACATCCAAATGAATAAGAGGATGTCACGTGTCCTGCAATTATATAAATAATAAATAATAATAAAAATTACAGATTTATAGTGCTAACAATATTATTTTTGAAAAATAAGATGACTAAGTGTCTTGAGATAAATAGTTTATTATTCCAAAATAACTATGATAGTCGTATTTGAGGAGCAATGTGAAACAACACATTCGCCACGCGCATCCATATTTGTTTGTTACAATAATGTCAAGGTAATTTTTTTATTCTATATTCCGTTGAGAGAAATATTATTTATCATTAATCTTATTCTACCAAGGATTAACGCTATTAATAAATACAGGATTCACGCGATTAATAAATACAGAAACTTATCATGTAATATAAGAAATTTATAAGAGCTTAAAGAGTGTCAATGAACTATTTTGACGACATATATTTGATATATATCTTTACTATATATATAATAGAATGTAGTGGTGTTTCCAAAAGCCTTCAAAATGATATTCTAAAATTCTCATAATTTTCAAATATACGCGGCAGCTCTCTTTTTAGTTGATAGTTCATTTCCTCCCCTCTCAAAGACTTTCGGAACAATAAAAACTCCTAACAAACCATCCATAAAAGCTGTAAAAAAAAAATCAAGACTTTCACTCTCCCACAACTCCTACAATAGATACATATCTCTCTCCCACGTATATCCTTTTTCCACGTTTTGAGAACAATAAAAACTCCGAACAAACCCATCCATAAAAGCTGTCAAAAAAAAAAAAAAAAAAAAACCAAACAAAACCTATCCATAAAAAGCTATAAAAAATAAAAAATCAAGACTTTCACTCTCCCACAACTCCTACAATAGATACATATCCCTCTCCCACGTTACTCTCCCACCTCAAACAAATCTAAAAAGAAAAAACACCCATCTATCCATATCCTATAATAGATAGATATAAAGACTTTCACTCTCCCACAAGTCCTACAATAGATATATATATCCAATAGATGCATATCCCACTCCCACGTTACTCTTCCACCTCAAACAAATCTAAAATATACTTCATTAACTTCTTTCATCAGCAGTGAACACCAGCAGTCCTCGAATTTAGCAGTCCGCCTCTCGATCGAATGCATGTCTCGGTTCTTCTTTTTCTTTTTCTTTTGCTTTACTAATTTATTTTTTGTAATTGTAGTGTGCATGTCTCTGTTTTTCTTTTTCTTTTGCTCTGAACATGTCTCTGTTTTTCTTTTTCTTATGCTCTGAAAATTATAGTCTCTTTGTTCCATCAATTTTGAATTTTTAATGAAGACTCAATAGGATATATATAACCCATTCTTCTCTCCGATTCTATATCTCTCTCCCTCATCTCCATTGAAGAATCCTGTAAACACAAATGTCTCTCATCTGCCCCATTCCATAGAGCTTAATTAAGTGCACATGGCTATTGTTTATGAGGGCAACAAACATGTCCTGTTTCTTTTTTTTCTTATGCTTTGAAAATTGTAGTGTCCATGTCTCTGTTTTTATTTTTCTTTTGCTCTAATAAATTTTTTTTTTCCAACCATTTGTGATTTTCTATTTTCATTGTAAAGATTACAGAAAAAGCAAGTGTAATTTACTCATAACTTTACGTGCAGATTTTAGATCTGCATGATTTTAGATCTTTCAGAGAGATTAGTACAGACAAGAAGCTCTGTAGAGAAACATTAGAAATCCCAATAAGATCCTATGATCTTTACGTCCAGATGAAACATTAGAAATCCCAATAAGATTGTCCATTTTCAGAGAAAAAATTATATATATATATATATAGTATAGACTAGAAGCTCTGCAGAAAAAAACTTTTCTAGCCACTGCAAATTTTGAAACCACAAATCTTTTAAGTTTTAAGAGAGTTTTAAGAGAATTTCAAGACAAACAACTTTCAAGCCCATGGAAAAGTATGCTCATCCACCCCATACATGGTGGTTAAGCTAATGTTTCTTTTCATATCCGTTTAAATGGAGTGGAAATTTATGATCAGAAGTTAAACAAAAAAAAAAAGAAGTGAAAGTAAACTTTATTTTCTTATATACATTTCACAAGGATATATATTTATATATTTTATTGCAAGGAAATTGGAAGATTATACAAAAGCTGGCTACTTTGATTCCTGAGGTATAAGGTAAATTATAAACACGATATTTTGCTTAAAATGTAAATTATTTTTTGTGATTTAGAAAATTATAAATATTTTCTTATCAACAATTTTTATTTGACATAATTAATTGAGAAAAAGAAATTCTTAGCTACTCTCCTATACAGTGATAAAATTGTCTAAATTATTAATTGAAATAAATTTTTGACATCATTGAAAACTGTTAATTGACTTGGTAATTTATTAATAAAAATAACAATTTGTTATAAAATTAGAAATTTTAAAGGGCAAAATGTCATTTTTAAACCCATAGGAGGTAAATTATATTTTAAACAAATCTCATAAAATGTATTTATAATTTATCTATATATATATTTCTTAAAAATATAACCAAATGAAAAGCCCAAATCATATCTACTACCTTATTAATTATCTCTATGAAAATGGTGAGCAAAGTGGTAATTGACCACACAATAGACTTTTTCTTCATAAAGATCATAACAGCAGCAGTAATCACGGCTTAACCAAGGGGTTGTACCTGTGTGGCAATTACTCATTTTGTATTTTTTTTCAAACCATTTGTGATTTTAATTGATTTAACAAAAATCTATAATTATTAAATAAATTAATAAAAAAGATATAAAATATAAAAATTACAAATATTCAATGTTTATCACGTTATTTAAAAAAAAGAGCTCAAATATTTGTAACTTAAATAAATTAAAAACATAGATACAGACTAAAAATATTCAATGTCTATCACGTTATTCTTTTTTAAAAAAAAGAAAAGAAAAAGAAACCCACAATTAAATCAACACTCCTCATAAGGTAATATATATTCTTCTTCTTTTTTTCTTTTTTTTTTTAAAGTTTGTTTGTATGTAAAAAATGATAACAAAAAAATGTTAAGACTTTTTTATTTTACAGGTACTTTTTGAAACATTTGGACATGATGAGCGACATATATTGAGTTTTAATTTATCAAATATAGATAGATTTGATTTATGACATTTAGTTTATTATTAGTTTTTTTTAGCATATATATGTTTTAGACATTAGGTTTATTGATAAACATCTTATTTATTGTTAATATATATTATTTCATTAGTTAGAAATCAAGTTTATTGTTTTAAGAAAAATTACTCAATTGGATGATTTAAATATTTTATGAATATTTGCTTTGAAATATTGTCTTCACTTAAGAAATCTGAAAAAGATAATCTCTATGCATTATGATTATAATTTTATGAGTAAATTTAGAAATTAATGCGTTATTAAAAAATTTACACATTATTAAACCAATCCTGTGCATAGCACGGGTTTACCACTAGTATATGTATATGTATATGTATATGTAGTAACCCTCTTCTATTTACGTACACACTATTAAAAGTGGTGTATTATATATATTTTTAGTTATGTCATTATTTTTTTAGTTATGATTAATTTTCTTATTTAGTTATGATATTATTTTAGTTATAACTTATAAGTTCTTTAGTTATATTTCATATTATGTTTAGTTATGATCTATTTTTTTAAGTTATAATTTAGAAAGTATGAAATCATGACATTTTCTTCTTTAATTATAAGGTACACATGATACACACCTTTGAAGGGTATGCATCATATATAGTGTTTCCCTTTAATTGTTACTCAAATTTTGTCAGGATAGTATATAGACTAGTGTATTCAAAGACAATCGATTTTGAGTTAGATGTTTCTAATAAATCTAACGTTAGAGTTTTGAGAAATTATTTTAATTAATATATGTGAGTAAAAAATAATTACAAATTTTTTTTATTTATATTAGGGGTGTTCACAAGTTGAATCGATTTGGATCTATCCTCAACCTGACAATCATTCGATATTGTTTGGCAAGCTAATCGAAATCGACCGAGGTGAACCTTTCGATTTGGCTGTCAACTCGGTCGGTGCTACACAAATCTCAAAAAGAGACAGCCAGTGTCATTCACAGCCACCGTGGATCTACAACATTGCCATATTCATAGAGGGAGATAAAGATAAAGATAAAGATAAAAGGGTTTCAAAAAAGAAGATTTGAGACATGTGGCACTTTTTGAGCTATAGCAATATCAAAAGTTTATGAAATTATCACACGAATTCGGCATATTTAGTAAAAATGTGTACGTTTAGTAAGATTTTTTGATCTGTTTATTTTGTTCGTTTTTTATTCTCTGATCATAACTATTGAATGAAGACAATCAATATATTAGTATTGACAGAAGACAAACAATTATTAATGGTAAAATTTCTGAAGATAAAATCGCGAAATAAGAAAAATACCAAAATAAGATTGATTTCCTAATAACTATATAAATCTCTTTATTTTTCATATTTGGGGTTTGTTACTACTAGTTCTTTATACTATTTATACTAATTAATTATTAAAAACAAATCAAAAAAATGGCCTAACGGGAAATACATTATTAGAGATTGATTTCACAATATCTCTCTATATCACCCAAAAGTCACCCAAGTTTGTTAATATAGTTCAAGAGTTACTTCATCGGTTATCAATTGGTTTTTAGATTGAATGAGTACATTAATTTTAACATAATACTCTAGTTTGGTTTTGGATAGCCTTAGTGGTCAAGTCTCTATCCCATATATAATTCTATCATCTTTCATTTTTCTATCTCCCCATATTACTTTTAATGCAAATAAAGTATGTACATTAATAAGATCATCTATACCAATACTAATTACCTTATGTTTAAAAAAAAATTGCTGGGCAATTTTAGCTAGTAATAAAACATTAAGGCCTTGTTTGGGAACCAGTTATTTTAGTAATTTTTTTGACTCTTTTCGAAAAGATGTATAGAAAAGTAGAGAGAGTAATATGACAACTTATACTGATTTTTTAACTAAAATATTTAGTCCCCAAACAAAACCTAAAAGTGTCTTCTCTACTTGGACATTAATTTTTTACCATGCATTACTCAACAGTGTTATCTAATTTAACTACTTACTTTTCAACATTTTAAAAAATTACATTTTAAGAAGGGAAGACAAATAAGAGGGGGGAATATGAAGAATAAAATAAATTTATAAATTTAACTAGTACAAATTAAGGAGGGCAAAATAAAAAGTGCCTAGTTAAATTGGTTAAAAAATTTCATTTAACTAGCATTTAGTGGGATTGCCAATATCTACTTTTATTCCGTCGTTACTTAGTTAATACCTAACTTGTATGTTAACATGTTTATTAACTGTGGAGAGAAAGTTAACAAGGTTAAGAGAGAAAAGATAGAAACAAAGAGTGAAGGAGGCCAATGATATAGAAGTTATACGTCAATTGAGATAGAGTAGAGAAAGAGAGAGCCGGCGACATTCTGAAGACTTACTTTACATTTTTAAAGTGTAGATCTACACTTTTAAAATATAGATCTATAGTATTAGAGTGGAGATTTGAACTTTTTATGTCTAAAATAGAGGTTTTTAGAGTTTTCTCCTCCGATTTCAGTATAGATTTTTTGATTTTTGACACCTACAGTAGTTCCTTCATCTTTGAAACCTTCTCCCATACCATTGTGGGTGTACTTCCTTCTCAATTCTAACTTATGGCAGTGTTCGATATCCGGAGGTGACAGAGTTGGTCAGTAGTGACGAGAATGATGTCGATGGGGATGGCAAGTTTTCAAGCAAATCTTATTTTTCAGACCACATCTTTAAAAAGATTGGTGATTTTTCTTGAATAGTAACTATTTTTTGGGCGAATTCGTTTTTTGTTTTGTTGGAATGACCCTTCGGGATCTTATTTATATAATGTTGTTGTTTATTAATAATAATATTTTCTATGTTCTCAAAAAGATAAGTTATACACAGAGAGAGAAAGAAAGAGAGAGAGAAAGAGAGAGGGGCATAAGGCACAACGTAATTTCTCCCTAGTTTTGTAATTATTTAACACATTTTAACTATGAATAATGTTATATGTACCAATTGGTGTACTAATTAGTGTACCAATTGATGATGTTTCATAATTTAAGAGGTTTTTGAAATTTGTGAGGTGATTAATGAGTGGGGGTCAATAATAATGTCATAACTAGTGTTGATACACTAGTTAATACACGAATTAGTGCATGTAGCACCACCGTTTAACTATATAATTGAAATATCCATTTATTTAATAAACTAACAAACATTTAATACATAAAAAATTGAATTTGGCAATTATTTTTTAATAATTTTTTTATTTCTTTGTTTATAGAATCTAAAAAAATTAATGCGTTTATTATTTTTTTTTCTTTTTCTATTATAAGGAAAGCTTTGTGAATATTTTCAAACTTTTACTCTTGTTATAAATTACCACGTTACTTTTATATTGTCGTGGAATCATTGTTACATAATCAAAGGATAACGTAAAATTTCTCAAATGTTAAAGGTAAACATAAGTCCACGTAGATTATAAAATAGTTTTTTTAATTTATTTTTATGGAAACTTACCAAAAAAATTAAATAGATATTTTAATTTTAATTAAATTTTTAGTCAATAATAAACTTATTTAAAAATTTCAAAAGTAGCTAAAATTAAATAATTTGTCAATTAATACACTTTAAACACATCACTTTATTTAGAAAAAACTACAAATCAATTGTGTTTTTTCAAAATATTTATAAATTTATAAATTTAATTATTAAAATTGATAAGATTTATCACTGATTTAAATATTTTAAAAAAATGAAATGCAATTTCTTGTTTTAATTATAATCGCTATAATTATGGTGAAAAATATAGAAAAGGGCAAATAAATAAGTAAATGAGGAATATTGTGGGTGTGAAGGAAGAACGCATGCGGGATGACCGGGAGGCTGGAAAATTATTGGTTGCTTCAGGGCGTTAGGTAGCTATATGTCTCTTTAATTATAATTTATTATGTCTCTTTAAGAGAGTGAGGGATGGATTTTTACCTTTCTAGCGGAGTTAGATTGAAGAGAGTATAGATGTAAGAAAAATCGAAAAAAAAACCTATCAAATCGGTTGAACCAAACCGAACTGATCATATTTAGTCCATTTTTTAACAAGAATTAATCTGTTCAATTTTTTATTTGATTTTTTTGATTTTCAGTTCAGTACCTATTCGAGTACATTATACACCGAACTAAACAAAACCTACTGCTTCAGTATATATAATATTTAAGGGAAATTACACTTTGCCCCCTAAAGTTTTGCCCATTTCCAACTTTGGCCCTTTAAGATTGATTTTTCTTACTTTGACCCTTCATGTTTGCAATTCTTTTTACTTTGGCCCTTTAAATTTGATTTTTCCCAATTTGACCCTTCATATTTGCAATCCTTCCCACTTTGACTCTTTATGTTTGCAATCTTTCCCACTTTATTCCTAGACTAAATTTCATCCAAAAAGTTAACAGAATCTGCCACACCACTAACATATTAGCTCAATGTGTGATGTAAAAAATTCGCTTAAAGATGCATCTAGTTAATAAAAAAAAATTATTCACAAACATTATTATATTATAGATGGATTTAGATTAGATGCACCTAAAAAAATTAACTAAAAAAAGAAAAAAAATTACTAAAGATGAAAACATATATATATACCGACTCAAACACCTATATTGTCAATTTGAAATGAAAAGTTTACTATCGTTTTTTTTCATCTTTAGTGAACATTTTTCTTTTTTAATTAAATTTGTTTTTATTTTTTTGGGTGCATCTAATCCAGATGCATCTATAATGTAATAATATTTATGAATAAATTTGAAAAAAAGTTCGCTAAAATTTTTTTTAAAAAATCAATTTTTTTGTTTTCTATTTTTCATTTTCTGCATCTTTAGTGATTTTTTTGCATCACACATGAAGCTGATATGTTGGTGATGTGACAGATTCTGTTAGTTTTTTTTATGGAAGTTAGTCTAAGAGTAAAGTGAAAAGGATTATAAACATGAAGGGGCAAAATGAGAATGATTGCAAATATGAAGAGACAAAGTGAGAAAAATAAAACTTAAAAGGCCAAAGTGGGAAGGATTGCAAACATGAATGGCCAAAGTGGAAAAAATCAAACTTAAAGGAACAAAGTGTAATTTATCCAATATATAATATAATACTATTAATAAGTATAATAAATTATTAATTTTAATTAATTAGTTTTATCATCTCTATAACCTAAGTTTATAAATTCTTTATTATATATAATCTTAATTCTAACTCACTATTCTTGAAATCTTAATATTTATTATTTTATTTTATTTTCATTAATTTAGGAATTTAAAAAAATTTATTAAATGGATAGATTGGATATATTTGAAGTAGTGGCCAAATGGCTAGACCGATTGAATTGCCCTAAATCAAATAGTTTGAATTAGTGAGGTTTGATGGGAAAAGGTAGGAGTGATCGCGGATTGGGGTTGGGTAGGGCGGCATTCCATCCGCCATCCGTCCAAAATTAGACGAATTGAAAAAGTCAGTCTGTATTTGTCTACCGGTTTTGTGGATGTAGAATAAGCGGGTTGGTGGATGGATGTGATTAGTTTGGCGGTTTGGAATTTACAAATTTTGAGCATTTTTTTGAATTATAATTCATATTTTTTACAATCTCCAATAACTAGCAATTTGAAAAATTATGTGTTATTTATTTATAATAGGCCATGGCCCCACGCATTAATATTTGTAAGATATTATTTTTTATTTACATAAAATATATATTTTATTATTTTTATTCTATGTTGTTACTTGTTCGTATTTTTTTTTTAAAACTTCATCTACGAGCAGATCGCCTTCATTCGGTGCGAGATGGTTGATTTTGCCATCCAAACCGTATCCGTGAATTTTGAAATATTTCATCCGTGTCCGTTCATCGAAAGACACGTATCCGCCCAAAATTAATCGGGTTGAATCAGTTCAGTCGGCTGGGACGAATTAGACGAATTTATAGTCACTTTTATAAAAAAAAAAAATCAATATCTATATTTAAAATAAAAAAATGATGTTATCAATTCAATAAAAAAAATTACTCATTCCGTTTCAAAATAATAGTCCCTCTTGGGGAATTCAAATTTTTTTGGTAGTACAATTATTGTACTTTAAAAAATATTACTTTTCTAAAATTACTTTTTGATAAAATATTTTTTTTGGGATATCAATTGTTATAATTGTACTCTTTTTTTTGTTGTTGTTAAGAATAACAAAATAAGAAATTTATATTATTTTAATTTTTTATTTTTGAAAAATGACTAATATTTTAAGACAATAAAAAATAAAATAAGAAACGAATATTTTAAGATGGAGAAAGTATCAAAATATCGACCGTACGAACTGATTACATCCTAAAAGGATGATATGTGAGGAGACAGACATTGCTGCAGATGAGAGAGAAACTTAGCAGAGGGGAGTTTTTTTGTTCGTTTGTTTTTTTTAGAAGAGAAAGAATTTTTCATGTAATTAAGACCTCATTTGGGAATAAATTATTTTAGTAATTTTTAAATTTTTTACAAAAAGTTATACAGAAAAAGTAGAGAAAGTGATATAACAATTTATCGTGATTTTTTAATTTTTTAATTAAAACATATAATTATCAAACGAGACCCAAAAGAGAAAGAGTTGGTAATAATTGACGGTAGTTGGATGGTGTGTAATTAAGAGAGAGAGAGAGAGAGAGATGGTAATAATTGACGGAAGTTGAAAGGTGTGTATTAGAGGAGCAATGATTCATAGCTCTAAATTTGAAGCTCTAACAATGTGGCATGGAGCACACACAAAAAAAAAAAAAAAAAAACAAAAACAAAAACAAAAACAAAAACAAAAACAAGACACATTTCAAATCATCCATGAGTGGGGCCTACTGTCATATAAGTAGAGCTCTCATTAGAGCTCTACTTTTAGTGCTCTTAAACATTTTTGTGTATTAGAGGGAGTTGTGATAAATAATAATAATTTATTCATTGTTTCAGAAGCAATATTTCACATTATTCCTATTTAATCTTTGTTTGGGATGTGAGTTAGTTTTTTGGTTTTTTAACTATTTTAATTCGGAACTAAAAAGCCTCGTTTGAAATAGACATTTTGATTTTTTAACTTCTATGAGAGAAAAAATAAAATGAAAGGGTTGCTATTGGCACCTACCTCTTTACTTTGGCCCCTCTATTTCTTTGAACCCCCACCCAACAAAATGAAACCCCTCTATTTTTTCTTTAAACCCCACCTTAATACCAACTATACCCCATATCTTTTTGACTCTCGACTTCTTTTTTTTTTTTTTTTTTTTTTTTTTTTTGCAATTTGCCTACCACCACCAGCAATTCCACCCTCTGGTGACCCCCTTACTTTTTTTTTTTTTTTTTCCATATCTGGTCTCTGTCTCTGTCTCTGTCTTCTTCTTCTTCTTCTTCTTCTTCTTCTTCCTGAGATCTGGCTTCTTATTCTTCAAGGTTTCAGTTTGACAGACAGTTCACCGTCATCATT
This sequence comes from Camellia sinensis, assembly GCF_055761805.1. Classification (NCBI taxonomy): domain Eukaryota; kingdom Viridiplantae; phylum Streptophyta; class Magnoliopsida; order Ericales; family Theaceae; genus Camellia; species Camellia sinensis. The sequence goes on along the minus strand of NC_138962.1, from coordinate 22,081,574 downwards.
GGTTGTTGCGCCCATGCGTTTGACGGAGGACCCAGATGGGTTATCATCGGAGTCACGGGATTTCCCGCTGATATGGCAAGCCTAGTTTATTTAAGCAGTGTGTTCCTATAGCGATCCCGGGTTTACCCTTGTTGAACAGTGATCCGGACATGTGTCCGTGGATGTTGGTAGTTGTTTATTATCTTGTTTGCATCCTTTTTACTTTGTATATTGAGTTTTGGTTGTGTTTGGGAGCCTAGTGTTGCTGCCCAGATTTTTGAACCTTCGCTCGAGCGAGGAGTTTGTCGCTCGAGTGAGAGTTGAGTTGTGTCTGGTGGGTCGAGCCAGAGTGGCTTCGCTCGAGCGAGTGTTGCGTCTGGTTCTGGACCTGAGAGTCGTGTTTCTTGGCTCAAGCGAGATTTTCTTGGCTCGAGCGGTCTGGTTTGTTCTTCGCTCGAGCGAGAGGTCTGTCGTTCGAGCGTGCTTGTGGTTGCAAACCTGAGGGTTCGAGTTGTTGGCTCGAGCGAGCATTCCTTCGCTCGAGCGCACTTGTGAGTTTTTGGCTCGAGCGAGAGTTCCTTGGCTCGAGCGAGAGTTTTCTGTGTCTGGTCGCTCGAGCGACCAAGTCTTCACTCGAGCGAGCATGTTTTATATCAGCGGACAGTAGCGATTTTAAACATCACTTTTTCACCTTTTCTTTTGATCAAACCCTAAATCCGAGACCCTCTCTCTCTACACTTATATTCTCTCTAAGAATTGATCTCCCTAGGGTGTGAATCTAACCTAGAGCCTTTGTTAAAAAGATAGAGGGCGTTGAGAGCTTTGTTTTAATCTGAAAAAGTTTGGATTTGGAGCAAGTTGATCTTCGAGTCTTCATCTCCTTTTGGGCTTAAACTTTGAGGTAGGGATATCCTACTCCTCTCTATGGATTTTGTCTTTAAATTTTGGTATTTTGAGATGTTGGGGTTGGTTTGGTAATTTTGTGAAAGTTTGGGGCTTTTGTGCAATTTTACAAAAGTTGGGGTTTTATTCATAATAAACCTAGATGCATGTTTGGAATAGAGAAATGGAATGAATGTTAAATCATTGATGAAAATGGGACCTAAGGGTTGAAATGTTAATTATGGGAATTGACCTAATTACATTGTTTAATTAATTGGGATAATTAATTGAGAAGAATGAGGAAATGTAATGTTGATTGAATATCCATTGTGCATTTATTTTCTGTTTAGAAATAACTGCTTTGGGCTATCGGTGGAGGATAGTCGTGATTGTTGTAGACAATGCATGATGATTAGGCAAACTGAAACTAATCAATGAAATGTGTCATGGAACTTGACGGTTGATAGAATACATTAACTATATGTATTGAGTGATTGTATATAGAACCATTGTGTTTGTATACGTTATGTGTAGAGGAGAAGATAGGGGATGTACTCCGCGGTTTAGGGGAAGATAGGGGATGTACCTCTAAACCGGATAGTGTTGGGAGAAGATAGGGGATGAACTCCGTAGATACAGCTCATATGCTTGTCTAAAGAAGTGAAGATAGAGCTTATATGCTTATCTTTGTGATGTGTGGATATAGCTCATATGCTTATCTGTGGATATTGTGGTTATACATATCTGTTGTAGAATGTGGATATAGCTCATATGCTTATCTGTGGATATTGTTGTTATACATATCTGTTGAGAATGTGGATATAGCTTATATGCTTATCTGAATGTGGGATATAGTTTTTATACATATCTGTGGAAATGATGATAGAGCTAGCATGCTTATCTGTTGAAAAAGAGAAAATGAAAGGAAACTTGGACTCATAAGTCGTATGACATAAATATGTGATTTATGTGATTGTATCAGTGTTGGCCATCTATCAATTGCTAATATTTTAGTCATTGTTCATGGTTGGTTTAGTGTATTTCTACTGGGCTGTGGCTCACCCTATATGGGAATATCATTTTCAGGTGCAGGAAGCATGCCACCTCCAAGGACATAGCTTGGGAGGCTTGAGGCAGACATAATGTTGTCGTTTCACTTTTTGATCTATTACATGTAAATACAAGCCAAGGGCTTAATGTGTATGAGTTAGTACTCTTTTGTTGTAACCAAGTGTTAACTTGGAAAGCTGTAAGCCCGTAGGGCATTTTGTTTTGATGCTAACATGTAATACTTATGTAATGGAACTCTAATGAGTAAAATAATGTGGAACTTTTGAGTATCAATGCATGTCTTATTTGTTGTGTTTAATGTTATTTTTTGAGGGCGTTACAACTTGGTATCAGAGCGTACCGGGTTCGAATACTTTGGGTACGTGGGAAGTGATTAGGATCACAATGGGTTTGTCTCGCTTGATAGAGACTTAGATGTAGTATCATATGCTATGTGCTTAATTGATAACATGCTTATGTGATTATGTGGGTATGGGATTTGATTTCTAGGATGTTGATTGGATCCTTGAGTTTCTGGGAGTCTTGTTGGAAAAGCACTTGATCAATGCTGTTTCTAACCGGAACTCTAGTAACGCCTCGGGACTATTATTATCCGGAAATAAAATTCGTAAGTGCTTATGTGCTTATGTGCTTACGTGGAGTGAATTACTGTTGTCCATGCATTAGGACGTGAGTGTTTAGTTTCGGCACATTTATGAATGTGCTAATGTTCTGTGTTACCTTTATTAGGATGTCAGGACGAGGAAGAGGTGCTAGGCGTGGTAGACCTGCGAGGCAGGAAGCACCGTTACTGGGTGAGATTCCGGCAGTGCAGGAGGGGGTTGGCCAGGCCAATGTGGCTGAGCCAGTGGGTCAGCAGGCCATGGGTGCCTTGGCCAGAGAGATAGCAGGAGCTTTGGGTATTCTTAGAGCTGGGAATCAGGCAGCTGAGGCAGGGCCTTCTTTCTTGAAGAGGGAGTTCTTCCGGTCTAATCCGAATGAGTTTATTGGGGATCCGAAGGAGCCACTGAAGGCTGATGAGTGGCTAGAACAAATGAGTAAGACGTTCGAGATGCTTGGCATCGAGGACGGAGCACTGAAAGTGACCTTGGCATCCTTCCAACTGAAGGGAGATGCGGGTCAGTGGTGGAAGTACGAGAAGGCTCGTGTTGGTGGTACTTGGGAGGCGTTTGTGAATGCTTTTCAGGAGAGGTTTTTGTCTACAGTAGCTAGGGAGAAGCTGAGGGATCAGTTTAGCCGGCTTAATCAGCAGGGCTTGTCAGTGGCCGAGTTTGAGGCTACTTTTACCAGTCTGTCCAGGTTTGCACCTGAACTGGTGGCGTCTGAGGAACGCCGTTGCTATGAGTTTGAGCGGAAGTTGAGGCGGGGCCTCAAGTTGAGAGTTGGTGGGTCTTACATCCGAGAGTATAGACACCTGGTAGATGCTGCAGCTCATATGGAGCTCATGATGCAGGAGGAGGATGAGGGGCAGAAAGGCTCCAAGAGGAGTCAGGATGGTCAGGGTGATGGCAGGAGGCAGAGGGGTTCTAACCCTCAGCAGTCGCAGGGTGGTGTTGCTAGATCGACCTTCCCAGTGCCGAGTGCAGGCTCCGGGAGAAGTGGTCAGGGGATTTCACCTGTTACAAGTGTGGCCAGCTGGGTCACAAGGTTTCTGTTTGCCCGCAGAAGGGTGGAGGTCAGAGAGCTGCTTCTTCTTCAGCTAGACCGCAGAGTCAGAGTTTGGGCAGGGGACAGCCCTTGTCTTGTTATCAGTGTGGACAGCCTGGGCACCTGAAGAGGTTTTGCCCGCAGTTGAGTGCCACTTCGGGAGTGTCTGGTTCTAGGCAGACGCAGGGTTTTCAGCCAGCTCAGTCTGTGCAGGCCTCGAGGGCCAATCCGGGAGCTTCGTCATCCCAGTCTGTGCAGCAGTCTTTTGCTCCGAGAGGTGAGCAGGTAGACCAGGGGCCTACGGGGCGCGTGTATGCTGTTACCGCGTAGGATTTAGTACCAGCTCCATCAGTAGTGAGAGGTACTTTTCTGTTTTGCAACTCGGTTGCTAGTGTGTTGATAGACACGGGTGCATCTCATTCTTTTGTATCTGCTGCATTTGCATCTGTTTTGGAATTGGAGTTAGCACAGTTAGCATCTCCTATTTGTGTGGTATCGCCTTTGGGTGGTGAGTTGATTCTGAAACAGGGTGCTAGAGGATGTGATATAGAGGTCGCCGACTATAGGCTTCCTTTTCCGTTTGTTGTCATGCCCATGAAGGGTTTTGATGTTATTTTGGGTATGGACTGGTTATCGTCATACCGGGCAGTTATCGATTGCTACCGCCAGAGGGTCATGTTATGTACCTTGAGCGGGGAGTGGTTCCATTTCTTGGGAGACCGGGTTGGTAGTGTTTTGCCACCGGGGTATGATTCGCGAGGGCGAAGTGAGCTTAGTGGTTTACTTGCTAGCTTTGAGAGTAGTGAGTGTGTTGAGACTCAGATTGTGTTGCCGAGGGTGGTTTGTGAGTATTCGGGTGTCTTTCCCGAAGATCTTGTTAGTTTGCCACCTCACCGAGAGATAGAGTTCTCTATTGATTTGGTGCCCGGCATGGCGCCGATTTCTATGGCACCTTACCGTTTTGCTCCAGCAGAGTTGGTTGAGTTGAAAGTTCAGCTCCAGGAATTGCTCGATAAGGGCTTTGTTCGCCCTAGTGTTTCGCCGTGGGGAGCGCCGGCCCTCTTTGTTAAAAAGAAAGATGGTGCCTTGAGATTGTGTATTGACTACCGAAAATTGAATCGGGCTACGGTTAAGAATAAGTACCCTATGCCCCGTATAGATGATTTGTTTGACCAGTTGAAGGGTTCCCGTTGTTTCTCTAAAATAGACTTGAGATCGGGTTACCACCAGTTGAGGGTCAGGGAAGAGGATATTCCGAAAATGGCATTCCGTACGCGGTATGGCCATTATGAGTTTCTGGTGATGCCATTTGGGCTTACCAATGCACCGGCAGTCTTTATGGACTTGATGAACCGGATTTTCCGGGAGTTCTTAGACCGATTTGTGGTCGTCTTTGTGGACGACATCCTTATCTATTCGCCTTCAGAGGAGGAGCACGAGGAACACTTGAGAGTGGTGCTTGAGTTGCTTAGAGCCCATAGGCTGTATGCCAAGTTTGGGAAGTGTGAGTTCTGGCTGAGGGAAGTCAAATTCTTAGGCCACGTGGTATCCGGGGAAGGGGTGTCTGTTGATACATCCAAGGTAGAGGCAGTGCAAGATTGGGCACAGCCTAAGAGTGTGTTTGAGATCCGCAGTTTTCTGGGATTAGCTGGGTATTACCGTCGGTTTGTGAAAGATTTCTCCAGGCTAGCGTCACCGTTGACTAGACTGACTCGGAAGGGAGTCAAGTTTGTGTGGAGTGAGACTTGTGAAAAGTCGTTCCAAGAACTGAAAGTTAGATTGACCACCGCTCCGGTGTTGATTATTCCGGAGAGAGGGTTGGGTTATGCGGTTTATTGTGATGCCTCACGAGAGGGTTTGGGTTGTGTGTTGATGCAAGAGGGGAAAGTGGTAGCTTATGGCTCACGTCAGTTGAAAATACACGAGAAGAATTACCCCACACACGACCTAGAGTTAGCAGCAGTGATCTTTGCCTTGAAAATCTGGAGGCACTACCTTTATGGTGAGAGGTTCGAGGTGTTCTCGGACCACAAGAGTTTGAAGTGTCTGTTTACACAGAGAGACTTGAATTTGAGGCAGAGGAGATGGATGGAGTTCATCGAGGACTATGATTTTGAGTTGCACTATCATCCGGGAAAGGCCAATGTTGTGGCCGATGCCCTTAGTAGGAAAACCATTAGTGATGTAGCTTGTATAGCCATCCGGGAATGGGAGATATTGAGTGCACTTGGCGAGTTTGATTTGCTACTGGGCGAATCTGTTAGGGCTGCGGCCTTGTTTTCTGTTGTTGCGCAGCCTACACTTGTGACTAGAGTGTTAGAAGCACAGAGAGGTGACCTTGAGGTTGAATCCCTCCGAGAGAAGATCTCCAGTGGGACAGTTGAGAAGGGTTTGACGGTGTATCCCGACCTGAGTGTGAGATACCGAGACCGTTTGTTTGTACCGGAGGCTTGCCGTGAGGAAGTACTCCGAGAGTTTCACCATTCGCGCCTTGCGGTGCATCCGGGAGGTACTAAGATGTATCAGGATTTGGGTCGCCAGTTTTGGTGGCGGGGTATGAAGAGAGATGTGGCTGTTTTCGTATCGAAGTGCCTTACTTGCCATCAAGTGAAGGCCGAGCATCAGAGGCCAGCGGGTTTGTTGCAACCCTTGCCTATTGCCGAGTGGAAGTGGGAGCATGTCACTATGGACTTCGTTGTGGGTCTTCCGAGGACTCAGCGGGGTAGTGATGCTATTTGGGTGGTTGTAGACCGGTTGACTAAGTCGGCGCACTTTATTCCTATGCGCGTGAGAGATTCGGTGGATCATCTTGCCGACTTGTATGTTCGGGATGTAGTGAGATTGCACGGGGTCCCAGTGACGATCATCTCAGATAGAGATCCTCGTTTTACTGCTAGGTTGTGGCAGAGTTTGCAGAGTGCCTTGGGCACTAAGTTGACCTTTAGTACGGCTTATCATCCTCAGACTGACGGGCAGTCCGAGCGTACTATTCAGATCCTCGAGGATATGCTTCGGGGTTGTGTCCTGGATTACAGTGGGATGTGGGAGAGGCACTTGCCATTGGTAGAGTTTGCCTACAACAACAGTTTTCAGTCTAGCATCGGTATGGCACCGTTTGAGGCCTTGTATGGCCGACCTTGTAGGTCTCCAGTTTGTTGGGCCGAGGTGGGTGATGCACCTTTGTTAGGTCCGGAGTTGGTTAGGGAGACGACAGAGAAAGTTGAGCTTATCCGTAGGAGGCTTGTTACAGCCCAGAGTCGACAAAAGAGTTATGCCGACCGTAGGAGGAGGCCTTTGGCGTTTGAGGTAGGTGATCATGTCTTTCTGAAGATATCACCTAGGCGAGGTTTGATGAGATTTGGGAAGAGTGGGAAGTTATCCTCTCGGTTTATTGGTCCTTTTGAGATCCTTGAGAGGATTGGTGAGGTTGCTTATCGGTTAGCCTTACCGCGGCAGTTGTCCGGAGTACATGACGTGTTTCATGTGAGTATGGTTCGGAAGTACGAGCCAGATCCATCACATGTGTTGGATTGGACCGATTTAGAGGTTGATGAGGATGCCTCGTATGAGAAGAGACCGGTTCGGGTCTTGGATAGGCGGGATCAGGTCCTGTGTGGCAAGACCATTCCTTTGGTGAAAGTCTTGTGGAAACATCACGGAGTGGAGGAGGCCACTTGGGAACGTGAGTTGGAAGTCTGAGAGAAATATCCGGACTTGTTTGTTGATATGTAATCTTGTATTTAAATTTTGCATTGTTGTTGAACTTAAGAGCTTTCATATATGTCTTAAGTTGTGAAACATTGAAAATGTTTGGTTTATTGGAAGTATGTTTTGGAACTTGCCTCATATGGAAGTTGAATGTGACATTATATATGTTGATTATATTGTTGAAATTGGAAAGATAATGCATAATGTTGATGCATGTTGAAAGTACATATGTTGTTTACATATTGTGAGATGCCTCTTGTTAAATGGAGGGGAGGACCAGTAATGGGTCGGATTGTTGAATGTTAAAGTGTAACATTGTTTAAAATGGAAGAAAACCTGTTTTTGAAAACTTGTGCTTAATTTCGGGGACGAAATTCTTTAAGGGGGGGAGGTTATAGCGATCCCGGGTTTACCCTTGTTGAACAGTGATCCGGACATGTGTCCGTGGATGTTGGTAGTTGTTTATTATCTTGTTTGCATCCTTTTTACTTTGTATATTGAGTTAAGGGATGTGTTGGGCAGGTTTGTTACAGGTTGGTTGTGTTTGGGAGCCTAGTGTTGCTGCCCAGATTTTTGAACCTTCGCTCGAGCGAGGAGTTTGTCGCTCGAGCGAGAGTTGAGTTGTGTCTGGTGGGTCGAGCCAGAGTGGCTTCGCTCGAGCGAGTGTTGCGTCTGGTTCTGGACCTGAGAGTCGTGTTTCTTGGCTCAAGCGAGATTTTCTTGGCTCGAGCGGTCTGGTTTGTTCTTCGCTCGAGCGAGAGGTCTGTCGTTCGAGCGTGCTTGTGGTTGCAAACCTGAGGGTTCGAGTTGTTGGCTCGAGCGAGCATTCCTTCGCTCGAGCGCACTTGTGAGTTTTTGGCTCGAGCGAGAGTTCCTTGGCTCGAGCGAGAGTTTTCTGTGTCTGGTCGCTCGAGCGACCAAGTCTTCGCTCGAGCGAGCATGTTTTATATCAGCGGACAGTAGCGATTTTAAACATCACTTTTTCACCTTTTCTTTTGATCAAACCCTAAATCTGAGACCCTCTCTCTCTACACTTATATTCTCTCTAAGAATTGATCTCCCTAGGGTGTGAATCTAACCTAGAGCCTTAATTAAAAAGATAGAGGGCGTTGAGAGCTTTGTTTTAATCTGAAAAAGTTTGGATTTGGAGCAAGTTGATCTTCGAGTCTTCATCTCCTTTTGGGCTTAAACTTTGAGGTAGGGATATCCTACTCCTCTCTATGGATTTTGTCTTTAAATTTTGGTATTTTGAGATGTTGGGGTTGGTTTGGTAATTTTGTGAAAGTTTGGGGCTTTTGTGCAATTTTACAAAAGTTGGGGTTTTATTCATAATAAACCTAGATGCATGTTTGGAATAGAGAAATGGAATGAATGTTAAATCATTGATGAAAATGGGACCTAAGGGTTGAAATGTTAATTATGGGAATTGACCTAATTACATTGTTTAATTAATTGGGATAATTAATTGAGAAGAATGAGGAAATGTAATGTTGATTGAATATCCATTGTGCATTTATTTTCTGTTTAGAAATAACTCCTTTGGGCTATCGGTGGAGGATAGTCGTGATTGTTGTAGACAATGCATGATGATTAGGCAAACTGAAACTAATCAATGAAATGTGTCATGGAACTTGACGGGTTATAGAATACATTAACTATATGTATTGAGTGATTGTATATAGAACCATTGTGTTTGTATACGTTATGTGTAGAGGAGGAGATAGGGGATGTACTCCGCGGTTTAGGGGAAGATAGGGGATGTACCTCTAAACCGGATAGTGTTGGGAGAAGATAGGGGATGAACTCCGTAGATACAGCTCATATGCTTGTCTAAAGAAGTGAAGATAGAGCTTATATGCTTATCTTTGTGATGTGTGGATATAGCTCATATGCTTATCTGTGGATATTGTGGTTATACATATCTGTTGTAGAATGTGGATATAGCTCATATGCTTATCTGTGGATATTGTTGTTATACATATCTGTTGAGAATGTGGATATAGCTTATATGCTTATCTGAATGTGGGATATAGTTTTTATACATATCTGTGGAAATGATGATAGAGCTAGCATGCTTATCTGTTGAAAAAGAGAAAATGAAAGGAAACTTGGACTCATAAGTCGTATGACATAAATATGTGATTTATGTGATTGTATCAGTGTTGGCCATCTATCAATTGCTAATATTTTAGTCATTGTTCATGGTTGGTTTAGTGTATTTCTACTGGGCTGTGGCTCACCCTATATGGGAATATCATTTTCAGGTGCAGGAAGCATGCCACCTCCAAGGACATAGCTTGGGAGGCTTGAGGCGGACATAATGTTGTTGTTTCACTTTTTGATGTATTACATGTAAATACAAGCCAAGGGCTTAATGTGTATGAGTTAGTACTCTTTTGTTGTAACTAAGTGTTAACTTGGAAAGCTGTAAGCCCGTAGGGCATTTTGTTTTGATGCTAACATGTAATACTTATGTAATGGAACTCTAATGAGTAAAAGAATGTGGAACTTTTGAGTATCAATGCATGTCTTATTTGTTGGGTTTAATGTTATTTTTTGAGGGCGTTACAGTTCCAATCTCGTTGTTTATTTGCTTCTGTACACTTACTTAGATAAACCTAGAGATTTTTAGCTTTAGTTATGACATTAGGTTTAGATTCAGCACCATCAAGTTTAGAATGATATAATGCCTTTTTTGCTTCTCCTAATTTGTGTGAAGGAGGATGTAGACCATGGAGAGGTGGGAGGAGAGGTCGCCGGTGGCAATGGCAATAGTGATCACCCATGGAGATGGTGGTGAAAAGGTTGGTGGGGTAGGGTTTGGAAAATTAGGGTTAGAATGTTAGGAATGAGGGTAAGAATGTAATTTTATGTTTGGACAAAATTGGAATTAAAAAAAATAAAAGAAATGAGGGGTTCAAAGAAGAAAAGTAGGTGCTAATAGTAGCACTCTAAATTATTATGGTTTAAATGTGATATTTTGCCTTACTAATTTTTTAGTCTAGTTTATTTTTTTGTGACTAAAATATACAAAAAAAAAAAAAAGTCTATGCCAAACATAGCCTTAGATTAGTGTCTAGTTATCTTTCTAAAGGAGATAAATAAGTAGTAGGATCTATTATTTCAACCAATAATATTTGGGTAATGTTAGGGATATTAAATTTTCTGCCAAATAAATGACCAAATGTCTTGTAGACCCACACCCATATGAGACATTTGGTCATTTATTTAGTAAAAAATTTGAGACCTATAACATTTTGTTTTTCCATAATATTTAGGTTGGGATACCACTTAAATTTGCCCAACAATGAATAGTAATTTCTCGTGATAAATGATGAAGTTACTTTTATTTTATTTTTTTGATCATAAGAGAATTCCATTGAGGAAATAGCGAAATGGCACTTACAGAGTCCAACCGCCAAAAAGCATACACCAAACAAAGTAGAAATATTACAAGAAGCGCAAAGGCAAAAACTATAAAAATATCCAGATGCACAATTGTGCTCGTGCTCATACTGCGAAATAGAGCTGATCATAAAAGTTTGGCGTTTGAGCATGTCTGAGATACATTATAGATAACAACCACAGAGTATGTAGGTTACAATCAAGCGCCAAAGGACTCCAAGAACACAACCAAAAACCAAAAAATCAAAGCAAAACAAGAAGAAAAACGAAACCTCAGGTCCTAAGCGGCCAGATCTGTGAAGGCGAGTCAGATCTGAGCAGATCTGGTGGTGCAATATAGAAAGTGACTTCGGCATGATTCAGCGAAGGTGAAACAAGGCAGATGTGGCGTCGACGGACAGAAGAGAGAGGAAAACCAGCAAAAACTTCCACCAAGATGGGAAAAAAAACCTCTCATGGAGGGAGAGAAGTGGGATAACATAGCTCCCAAAACTTATTTACAACAAGCAGAAGAGGAAAAACAAGGGGAGGAGGAAAGATAAGAGGTGGCCGGAGGCCCCCTCTCCCTCTTCAGACGATGCTCCAGACAAAACCTAGAAAAGTAGAGAGAGAGGCTCTCGATAAAGAGAGAAAGTGGCGCTTCAATGTGATGTTTTATTGATGAATGATGAAATTAGAAGCTGTGTAATTGGATGAAAGAGAAAGTTGTGAGAAGAGAAGGGTCAAATAAGTTAACTATTTTTATTTTTATTTTTTAAGAGAATGCGTAAAAAGTAAAAAGATAATGTAATTTAAATAAGTTAAAAAGTTAATAAGTTAACTTATAAATCATTTTTCAAAAGAGGCCTTAGCTGTTTTTCTAAAATATTTGTAAATTTATAAAGTTGATAAAGTATACCATTAATTATTAGCGGATTAGATGATATTTTGCACAATTCTAATCATATATATGACTAAAGGGTAGTGTTTGGTTGTGCAACCCCTTTTATGAGTTCACTTACGGAGAATTAGTGTTAATTTAAGTATTTTTGTGAGATTATTTAAGTAAATTTGTGAAAATTTATGTAATTTTGTATTTTGTATTTTGTATTTTTTTGAGATAACTTACACTAATTTGTGTTAGTTATGAGTTTTTATGAGATCACTTACACGAGTTCATAAAAACTTGAGTGATTTTGTGATTTTCAAAATTTTTATGAGTTCACTTATTGAAAATTTATGTTAACTTGTACGTTTTTGTGAAATCACTTACATTAGTTCATGAAAATTTACGAAATTTGGTGATTTTTAAAATTTTATTAGATAACTTATGAGAATTTGTGTTAAATTGCATATTTTTGTGAAATTATTTACATAAATTCGTGAGAAATTACATAATTTTGTAATTTATAAAAATTTTATAAATTTATTTATACAAAATTCTATTACTTTAAATATTTTGATTAGATAATTTATGTGAATTGTTGAAAAAATTAAAAAAAAATTATATATAGATTGTACATCATATACATGCACACCCAAGATAAATCTGCAAATGCCCACCACTAGTTCTGGAACATCTCTCAGTCCGGATCCTCTCCAGCTAGTGTCTCCAGACTTTATTTCGGGTGATGGCCCAGATTGGGCCATGTTACCCCACTCAAAATATACGACTCAAATCAGCTTAAAAAAATAAAAATCAAAAAAATCAAAAAAAGAGTTAAGTTTGTTCTTCTTCTTTCTTTCTCTGCTTCAAACTCTTAAAAAACCCAACTCTTAATTTAATTTAGTGTCTCAAATTGGAGAAAGAGTAAGAGTTTACAAATTTTGAGATTTGGTTAAAAAAACCCGACTCATAATTTCCATCTCTGCAAATTTTTTTCCACCTCCAGGAGCCCACCGCCATTGATGGAATCTGCAAATTTACCACCAAAGTTTTAGAGATTTAAAAGAACACCCAACAGATCATCAAGCCACAAATGTTAAAATCATCAAAATCTGAAGCAAACCCATTTTCTCTCTCTAAAATTCAAGCCACATAAATCATCTAAATTCAACACTCTAATTTTGGTTGCTTCAATTTCTTTCTGTTCTTTGATTTTTTCTTTACTTTCTTTATATTTTTTTTGGAGAGTTATTTATTTGTACATGGGTTTTGCTCTGAAAAAATATATCTAAAAATTTCAGATTTGGAAGAAGAATGAGGGAGGGCGATGTTGGGTCAGCCGAAGTTGGTAAGGGTGGGGGTGGGGGTGGGGGAGAGGAGTCCGACGGGTGCTGGCGGTCGCGGTGGTGCATGAGGGTCATCGAAGGGTTTGGAAAAAGGAAGAATGTGGTATATATGTATATATGTATGTATGTATCAAATGTAAAATTAAGAAGAGAGAGATGGAGAAAGGAAGAAGATAAAAGCAGAGCATCCATGGAAGATTTGGGGGGGGAGAGAGAGAGAGAGAGAGACAGAGAGAGGAAATTTGTCCCTGTTTTTGAATTTTTTTTTTTTAAAGTTGATCTAAGCCGTATAGTTGATCTGGGCCCGTCACCCGGAGGAAAGTCTGGAGACACTAGCTGGAGAGGATGCAGACTCAACATCTCCAACAATTAGATCCAAAAAAATCTCAGATGTCACCCTTTTTGCAGCACCTGTAATAATCTGTACAATTTAGATCTGTACAATTCATACCAATAATGGGTTTACAAATAAATTCACCTGTACCTAACTAATCATAAAATTAATTACGTAAAAGGATTGTACTTCTCTTCAGTTTATCATTGATAGACTTATTTTTGAATTGTTTTTGATAATTTTAATTGTTCATATTTTAGAATTTGTTGAGTATATTATTTTTGTAAAAATTTATATTGATCGGATAACAACAATTACATATTAACATCAGTTTTGTATGAATATCATTCTTGCAAAAAAATAAGTTCATCGAATAACGGTAATCATATGCTCTGATAAACGGTTCACACAAAATTGATCCGAACATGTGGTTACTGTCAGTGGCGGAGCCACAATAGGCCGAGGGGGGTCACGTACCCCCCCTCAGTTTGATTGTTTTTTTTTTTTTTCATTATTCACACAATATATAATTTATTTAGTACTCTTGGAGCACCATATGGTGTTATTTATGTGGTGGTCTAAATTAATAATATAGTGCCAAATTTTATGAATGGAATATAGTAACACATTATTATTTGGTAATTCAAAGATAATAGGTGAATTGCTTAGTGCGAGTTGTGATTTCTTATATCCAAAGCACCACGTCATTAACAATGCATGATATTCTAGGATTATCTAATAATTTCTATTCAAAATACATTTTTATAATCAATACTATCTCTCTAATATTTTTCTATCAAATAAAAATTATAGAAAATTTTATAATGATTTGTACTATAAATGATTTGCTTCTATTTTCTAAAATTAAGAATTTTAATTTGTAATTTTTTGTGCTAAAATTGCATACTTACATTACTATTTTGTCCGAGTTATTCCACATTATTATAGAATTTTGATTAGTTGCTATTAATAATAAATAATTATATTTTTATGCTTAAATTTAGCTCATAAAATTATTATTATTTTATTGTTGATCACCAAAAAAAATTAAAATTATAAAGTGCCCCCTCTGCCTTAATTTCTTAGCTCCGTCATTGATCCTAACCGTTATATAACGCCGTCATGTAATGGTTGTGATAGTTATCGTCACTTGTTACTGTCGTTATAGTGGTATGATGAAAACTCAAATGTGTAATGACCATTTCAGGATTACGTAGTAGTTGTAACAGTACCGTAATCATTGTAACGATCCGTTACACATCGTTACATATTTTTATAACATTCTGAATAACTTCTTTTTCCGAAAGAAAAAAAGAAAAAAGCTTACCCCAAAAAAAAAAAATCATATATAATTTTTTTTTCTTTATAATTTATTTTGCAATTTTTATTTCATCACATTAACATGTAAAATAAAAAATATATAAATAGTGATTATATTTATTTTTATAATCATTTTTTTTAATATTTAATTGTATTTTTTTTACTGTAATATGTTATCTAAAACATATCTTTACAAAAATAAATAAAATTAGTAGTTCGAAATAATTTTTATTTGTGACACAATTTTTATGTTTATAATCATTTCATTTAATACTTAATTGTAAATAATTTTATTAGTTAGTAGTAAAGTATTATCCAAAAAAATACCTCAAAAATAATTTTTATTTATGGCACAATTTTTATTTTTATAATCATTTTATTTAATAATTGTGAATATTTTTTATTCAGTTAGTTCAAGTATTGGTCAAAAATAATTTGTAGATATTTAAAAGGGATTTTTATTGATAAGTCCAATTTAGAAGTGTTTTAATCCAAGAAGTCCATGAAGGAATTTTTTAATCCATTTAGTCCCATGTATGTATAGTTTTATTCCATAAAGTCCATTTTCTTGATTTACATTATTTTCTTGGACACTTATGCCCTTATATTCAATTTTGATACTGAGAGGGTGATTTATGATCTGGAGTTGGGCCGAGATATCGACCGATCAGGTTGAGGGCCCAGCAGTGCATTGGGCCGAGATGATCCACTGTTCGCCCAGAGAAGGGCAGCCAAAACTTGGGCCGGGCAGAGTTTGAACCGAGTGTGTGCCACCCCGGACCGTACAGAAATTGCTCGGCCAGGAAGTGACCGGTCAGACCAGGATGCTCGGTCCGAGGATGGTCGAAGCCAGACAGGCTGAGAGACCGGCGCCCGGAAAGGCGTGGTCAACCGAGGTAGTTGATTGACCGGCAGGAAGGCCAACCAAAGGAGGTGCCCGGGCAACGCTTTGTCGAGATGCCGCCTAGCCCGGTCATCCGCATGTTTGTCCGGCTAGGCGCGTGAGTATGAAGCATGACACGGCCGAGGAAGAGCAGCTCGGCTGCCGAGCTCCAGCTGCGAAGTCAGGCAGTTGAGGTTAGGTGGTGAATGGCATGGTTTATGCTGACAGATGGGATAGCAGAGCCACGTGTCAGGAGACGAATGGGAGTGGATATGGGGGTCAGAAGGTATATAAGCATGTTTGCGCCCCCCATATAAAACACACGAACACATCTGTAAGGATTTCTTACACTCAAACACTCTCTCCCTTCTCTCTATCCATCCTAAGGTGTGTGCTAACTTGACCGTCGGAGGGTTTTTCCGGCCACACACCGCCGGGTAGCTCACCATTACTTGCTCGCAGGTGATCGGACATCGACGGAGCTCGGAAGAAAGGAATACGGGCACGCCGGAATATTTGCTCCCCGTACAATTGGCGCCGTCTGTGGGAATCTTGACAGACAAAACCTTGTCTTCCAGGTTCATCTGATCGCCGTCCATGGCGAACAACGACGAGTTCCCGTTGTCCGCCATCGATGGAGCCACCCCGGAGTATACCCGAAGGAGAGAGGGACCACCTGCCGTCCATCCAATGGCTGAATTGGGGACGCCCACTGGAGGACAGTCAGGAGACGCGCGGGATAAGCGCGGAAGGAGTCATGGGCATTCACGGAGTCCAGACGGTCACCGGCGGAGAGACTCACACGCCAGGCGACTGGAAAGCAAGTTAAGGGACCAAGACGCTGTCATCAGGCGGATGGTGGCGGAGATGGAGGATCTTAAGCGGCATGTCAAAGGGAAAGGTGTAGCTGGAGTGGGAGACCACAGTGAGCGCACCCCATCCCGCCGGTCAGGCGATCAGAGTCAGCGACGTACTCAGTCCATTTCCATCACCAGGAGTTACCAGTTTGGTGATTCCGACATGCGTGCAGAAAATTCTAGCGCGCACGACAGCACTTACAAACCCTCACGTCCGGCGACGACGTCGAGGTACTCTTATTCTGCTCAGTCAGAGGACCTACGGGCAGTGTTAAGGGAGCGGGCTCGCCGGCGCGAAGCTCAGAGAATACCTGCTTTCCAGCGGCTCTCCTACGGGGTTCACGGCAGCGAGGAGGTCGGAATGCCTCCACCCCGCCAAGCAATGCCAATATTCGAAGATACAGATTTGGCAAGGCTGAGTGCCACTCCTTTTTCCCTGGAAATAGAAACAACGCCGCTTCCGGCAGGCTTCCACCAGCCTAAGTTCACACTTTACGACGGAAAAATCGATCCGTACATGCATGTGAGCCACTTCCGACAGGTTATGGCCGGACATCGGCGCAATGACGGACTTATGTGCCTAATCTTCCCGTCAAGTTTAGGCGAGCTGGGCCTAAAGTGGTTCGAGAGGTTGCCGGAAGGGAGCATACAAAGGTGGCATCAGTTGGCCGAGGCGTTTGTTACGCGCTTCAAAACCAACACAAAAACACCAAAGGAAGTCGATCACTTGCTGAGTGTCAAGATGGAACCGTGCGACACACTGAAGGCATACAATTCAAGGTATTGGGAAACCTTCAACGAGATCCTGGATTGCCCGGTCAACCTTGCAATCACGCAATATAAGCGTGGTCTCCTGGTCGGACATAGACTGCGGGACTCGCTTACCATGCACCAGCCGACCTCCATGGGCCAGCTCATGCAGCGCATCAATGAGCACATCCGAGTAGAGGACGATGCATCAGCTTCCACCGTGAAGGCCACTCCGGTCGGAACAGACAAGAAGACAGCAGGCAAGGTGCACGCAGTTGGGCAAGAGTCCAGCCGCTCAAATGACCGAGCAGAGGAATCAGACCGAGGTTCAAATCGTAAAAACCGGGGTAGAGGACGTCGGAATGACCGGGATGATTACCCCCGAGATGACGTAGAGGATGCAAACAGGAGAATGAAGGCGAGGACTGGCATAACCACGGTCTTCAAGATTCCAATCTATCGCATACTTAGTGAAATCCGAGACGAGGAGTATGTCCGGTTTCCTGCTAAGTTGGGCGATGGACAAAAGGGCTACAATCTGCGGTATCGATGTACGTTTCACCGGGAGAGGGGCCACCGGACTGAGGATTGTTTGCCTTTGCGACAACACTTGGAAGAACTGGTTGCGGCCGGGCATCTGGACCTTTACATTGATGGCGGCGTGAAACCGAATCAGGCTCCGGTCGATCCTAGGGGACAGGATGACCGAGATGCACCACCACAAGGAGTTATTAATGTCATCCACGGCATCGTGGAACCGGAGCGTGTCTGCGAACTCCGGGGCATGATCAAGAAGGCAGAACATATGAGGGAAGTTTTGTCAGTACAGCCCGCCATCAAAAGGGGGAAGACAGAAGAGAAAGATGTGATTAGTTTCACCTCAAGGGATTTAGAGCGTATCCAGACGCCGCACAACGATGCTCTTGTAGTAACACTACGCGTCAAAGAATTTGATGTTAGACGGATCTTGATCGATCAGGGAAGCTCGGTCGAGATCATGTATTATGATGCGTTCAAACAGCTCAAACTCCGTGAGACAGACTTGGCTCCGGCCACTTCGCCCCTGGTTGGATTTAACTCGCAGCCGGAGTGGCCATTGGGAAAGATTATCCTGCCGGTCAAAGCGGGATCCGTGGTCAAGCAAGTGGAGTTTTGGGTGCTACAAGTGCCTTCAACGTACAACCTTATCCTTGGAAGAGGATGGCTTCACGCCATGCAGGCCGTAGCATCGACCTACCACCAGGTGATGAGATTCCCCTCGACTATGGGGGCAATTGAGGAGATTTGGGGTGATCAGGTCATGTCCAAGCAATGCTTCGTGGCGGTCAACGGGAGCCGGGCTGCCAAAGGATTCGTTCAAATGATCGAGGGACCGGAGGACCGGAGTGTCTTGGATGATGTTGGCACCAAAGCCGAAGACAAGGCTGTTGAAGAATTGGTTGAGGTGCGGATCGATGCCGAGCAGCCGGACAGATTCTTCTTGGTCGGTTCAAGTCTCTCGGCCATGGAGAGAACCGAGATGATTGAGTTTTTGATGGCGAATATCGAAGTCTTTGCATGGTCACCTTACGACATGCCTGGCCTTGACCCAAGCTTTATCTTCCATCACCTCAATGTCTTCCCTGGAGCAAAGCTAGTCATCCAGCGAACAAGGAGATCGGCGCTGCATCACGCCGAGGTAGTAGCAGAGGAAGTAAAGAACTTGCTTGAGGCACGAGCAATACAGGAAGTGCACTACCCTCGGTGGATTTCCAACACGGTAGTGGTGCCTAAGAAGAATGGAAAGTGGCGAGTTTGTGTCGACTACAAGACAGTCAACCGAGCTTGTCCAAAAGACAGCTTCCCTTTGCCGCGCATTGACCAGCTAGTGGATTTGACGGCTGGACACAATCGGCTCAGTTTCTTAGATGCGTACCGCGGCTACCACCAGATTGCCATGCATAGGCCTGACCAAGAGATCACCTCTTTCACGACTCCAAGGGGACTCTTTTGCTATCGAGTCATGCCCTTTGGTTTGAAAAACGCCGGGGCAACCTTTCAGAGGATGGTTACCAAAATGTTTGCTCCTTTGCTCGGCCGGACAATGGAGGCTTACATCGATGATATGGTGATAAAGAGCCGACATGAGGCAAACCATTTGTCCGACTTAACCGAGATGTTTTCCATTCTGAAGAAGCACAAGTTGCGCTTGAACGCCTCGAAGTGTGCCTTTGGTGTGGGATCTGGGAAATTTTTGGGATTCTTAGTCATGAACCGAGGCATCGAAGCAGACCCTACTCAGATTAGAGCCGTGCAAGAGTTGAAGCAGCCCCGCTCGGCTAAGGACGTGCAGCATCTGGCCGGGATGGCCGCCGCGCTTAACCGATTTATAAGCCGGTCATCAGATCGCTGCCGCCCTTTCTTTCAAGCATTGAAGTCAAAGTTCTCATGGGATGACGTGTGTGACCGAGCTTTGGCCGAGCTCAAAGATTATTTGTCTTCTCCGCCGCTGTTGGTTACACCAGAGCCCGGTGAGGAACTCTACCTTTACCTTGCCGTCTCCCAGCACGCAGTAAGTGCGGTGTTAGTCCGGGCTGAAGGAGTCAAGCACCTCCCAATTTTTTACGTAAGTAAGACCTTGCTGCCGGCTGAGACGAGGTACTTGCCGCTGGAAAAGCTTGCGTTGGCACTGATGATGGCTTCGAGGAAATTGGCACATTATTTTCATGCCCATACCATCGTCGTACTGACCGAGTTTCCCCTCAAGGCCTTGTTTGAGTGCGCAGACTTTTCAGGCCGAATTTTAAAATGGGCGGTCGAGTTGGGACAGTTCGATGTGAAGTTCTAGCAGCGCACCGCAATCAAAGCCCAAACCCTTGCCGATTTTGTTGCCGAGTTCTCACCTGGCACTCATCCGGTATGCCCGGTCGACATTGCCGAGGCAGATGATGAGACGCACACAATGCCAACCGAGGAACAACCAGCTGCAGAAGGTCGCGCCGCGGAGTTAGCGCGCACTATCGAAGTTCCCTCAGTTTGCACGGTAATACCTCCCGGTGCTGCGATGGCGGAGTTGTGTATCACCAACCCATCCACTCTGTCCGGTACCGCATCACCAAGGGGGGAAGGAATGGTTCCACACAGCTCAGAACTTGATGATTCGCCTACGGACTTGGGCATTCTGAACCAACTTGCTGAGTCCGGTGCCGAATCATCAAGGGGGGGAGGAATGGTTCCAGACAGCTCAGAACCTGCGGCCGGCTTCACACCGCAACCTGGTGATTCGCCTACGGACTTGAGCATTACGGACCAACTTGCTGAGTCCGGTGTCGAATCACCAAGGGGCACTGAATTTGAACCGGTCAACACCAAACTTGACACCGCACAGCCGAGCAGTTGTGATCCCATTGCCCTTCGCAACTCTCAGGACCCATCTGACTGCTGGAAGCTTTTTGTGGGGGACATGTGGAAGCTTTTTGTTGATGGAGCGTCCAACCGTCATGGTGCCGGCCTAGGTATTGTTCTTATATCCCCGGACGGCCTAACCATTGAGCA
Organism: Camellia sinensis; assembly: GCF_055761805.1. Classification (NCBI taxonomy): domain Eukaryota; kingdom Viridiplantae; phylum Streptophyta; class Magnoliopsida; order Ericales; family Theaceae; genus Camellia; species Camellia sinensis. The sequence goes on along the minus strand of NC_138962.1, from coordinate 22,060,993 downwards.
TTCTATCACACTCGGCTTCCCGGCGTCTAACAACGAGGCTGAGTACGAGGCGCTTCTTGCTGGGCTCAAGAGCGCCATTCAAATGAAGGCTGCCGAGCTTCTGGTATATAGTGATTCCCAGCTTGTAGTTAACCAAGTTTCAGGGATTTATGAAGCGAAGGACGACAGGATGGCGAAGTACCAAGCTCTGGTCAGGGACCATATCAAGCAGTTTGAGGCAATCAGAGTCCAACGGATTGGCCGGGAAGAAAACAGCCGGGCTGATGAACTCGCCGGCCTCGCTTCCATGGTAGATGGTACGTCTCCAAACCCCCTGTTGATTGACTTTCTTCCGCGGCCAAGCATTGAAAACGCCGGGCAGACGGATGTACTCTGCGCCGAGCTAGGTCCTTCATGGATGGACCCCTTGATCTTGTTCCTCAGAGACCGGACTCTTCCAGCGGACAAGAAAGAAGCACACAAAATCCGGGTGAAGTCAGAGCGGTTTTGGCTCTCTCCATCAGGCGCGTTGTATAAGAAGTCCTTCACCGGTCCGTATCTCAAGTGCGTGCACCCAAACAGTGTGGAGGCCTTCTTGTTTGAAATTCATGAAGGTATTTGTGGCAGCCACATCGGGGGCAGGTCCTTGGCCTACCGAGCTATTTCGCAGGGGTACTGGTGGCCGTGCATGCAGGCCGACGCACAAAAATATGTCCGCAGGTGCGAGAAATGCCAGAAATTCGCCCATCAGATCCACCAGCCTGCCAGGGAACTTCTTCCCCTCACCAGTCCTTGGCCTTTCGCCATATGGGGGCTAGATATAGTGGGACCATTGCCAACAGCACCGGGCAACCGGAAATTCTTCATCGCGGCCACAGATTACTTCACAAAGTGGGTTGAAGCTGAGCCCTTGGCAACCATCAAAGAGAAAGACGTGATGCGATTTGTCTGGCAGAACGTTGTCACGCGGTTTGGCGTCCCCAAGATTTTGATCTCTGACAACGGCACCCAGTTTGACGGTCGCCTATTCAGAGGATTTTGTGAAGATCTGAAGATAGAATTCTACAACTCCACCCCGGCCTACCCGCAGTCCAATGGTCAAGCCGAAGCGTCGAACAAGACTATCCTGGATGGGTTGAAGAAACGGCTGGAAAAGGCCAAGGGAAAGTGGGCTGAAGAATTGCCCAGTGTACTTTGGGCATACCGAACAACCCCGCGACGTTCAACCGGGGAAACTCTATTTGCTTTGGCTTACGGCATGGAGGCGGTCATACCCTTGGAAGTCGAAATACCTACCCTCAGAACCGAGAGTTTTGAGCCCGAGCTAAATGCCGAGGCCATTGCCTTGGAGCTGGACCTAGCGGAAGAGCGCCGGGAGAAAGCCCTCATCCATGTGGCCGCCTACCAACAAGAGCTCTCCAAGAAGTATAACAAGACAGTGCACCCCAGACCGTTCAAAGTTGGAGATTGGGTTTTGAGGAAGATTATGGGCAACACCCTGGTGCCAGGAGAAGGCAAACTAGGGGCAAATTGGGAAGGACCCTATAAGATCACTGGTCTGGCTGGAAAGGGGGCTTACCACTTGGAGGATCTAGAGGGAAGAGCCATACCCCGACCATGGAATGCGGCCAACTTGAAATTGTATTATTTTTAAGCTTTTTACTTTCCCCTTTTTGTAAAGCAATTTTTTGGCTTGCAAAGCAGAATGTAATTCTTTTTGTCAAATTATAGAAGTCATTTTGCTTTAGCACTTGGATTATTGTTTTAATGTTACGGACCGAAATGATGTACTCCAGTTGGAAGAGTTGGTGTTTTGTCCAACTTAGGACTCCCAACCGAGATGATGTACTCCGGTTGGAAGAGTTGGTGTTTTGTCCAACTTAGGATTCCCAACCGAGATGGTGTGTTCCGGTTGGAAGAGTTGGTGTTTTGTCCAACTTAGGACTCCCAACCGAGATGATGTACTCCGGTTGGAAGAGTTGGTGTTTTGTCCAACTTAGGATTCCCAACCGAGATGATGTACTCCGGTTGGAAGAGTTGGTGTTTTGTCCAACTTAGGACTCCCAACCGAGATGGTGTACTCCGGTTGGAAGAGTTGGTGTTTTGTCCAACTTCGGATTCCCAACCGAGATGGTGTACTCCGGTTGGAAGAGTTGGTGTTTTGTCCAACTTAGGACTCCCAACCGAGATGGTGTTCTCCGGTTGGAAGAGTTGGTGTCTTGTCCAACTTTGGATTCCCAACCGAGATGATCTACTCCGGTTGGAAGTGTTGATTTGTTCGACTTAGTTACAGCCAAAGTGGCTACTTCGGTTCATGAATTTGTCTTGTTCTGTTGAAGTGCTTAGACCGTGTTATGTATTCCGGTTCGATGAGTTATACTGAGATGTTTTGATGAAGACAGAACTGATTACAACCGTGCATACACTTGCAAAAATTTGAATTTTCATTGATAAGAAATTCATTACAAACGGAGGGGACAGAGCCCGGTTACATCAAAAGAGTTGATAGCAAAAATACAAAAACAAGGTAAAAGCAACCTAAACTAAGGGGGAAAGATTGGTGAACGCATCCTCGGCAGCATCAGCATCAAGGTCAATAGCTTGGCTTGCTTCTTGGGCGCCGGGCTCATCGTTGCCGGGCTGCTCAGGCACCTCGGCCTCTTCTTCCTCAGAATCTGTCTCCCCGTCCCCGTCTTCAAGTCCCTCCTCGGCCTCAGCCTGTAAAGCGCTAAAAACATCGTTTGCATATGGCACAAGGTAGACCGGTAGAGAAGCTGGAGGAGGGTTGGCAAATACGTCGGTGTCAGAACTTTGGCCGAGCTGTTCGCAAGCGGATTTCCAGCCAGCCTTGAAGTATATGTCTTGTGTTGCAAAGACTTGCTTCTGGTAATTCTTCTCGGCCTCGTTGAAACCCACGTTGTTGGCAGCCCGGCAAGCCTTCCTCTTCTCCTTCTTCAGAGTGTCAACCTCGGCCTGGAGCTCGCTATGTTTTTTCTCGGCTGCATTCAGTTGACCGAGCAGCCTGTTATTATCATTGTTGGCCATCTCGAGAGAAGCTTTAGCCCGGCCGAGCTCGGCTTGAAGGCTTTCAACCTGGCTGGCAGTGTCATTGGCTTTCTGCCTAAGCCGGTGGATGCGCTCCAAGACCAAATGTTGTTTCTGAATGGCCTGCACAAAGAAGCAAAGTACATCAGAAAGGGGACCGAGCAAGAAGGACCGAGCAAACACTTGTGAAATGTTAAAAAGAACGCCGACTTACCCTGGCCATGGACTTGACTGAGGATTTCACCAGCCGGGTGTCAGGGACGTGGTCGCTGCCGACCACGTCGCCCGGTAGGAGAAATGCTTTGGAGATATCGAAGGCGAGCAAATGTTCTTTGTCAGCCTTGATTGAAGCCGTCGCCGGGATGTCCTGTCCCCGGTGCTTCAGCTGAGGACGCCAAGCGGGCACGGGAGCAGGAGTTTCAGCTGGATGCTCGGTTGTCAGCTCGGCGACGAGCTCGGCGGAGGGATCTGCCCTTGGTCTTTTTCCAGCCCGGCGCGCTTTTCTGGCAGATTGCCCGGCAGCTGGAGCCGGGGACGCAAGGGCGACCACAGCGCTGCTGGATTGGCCAGCGGCTGGCGACCGGGTTACAACGCTCGGTATCTCGGCTGAGGTAGCGGTCAGAAGGTTTTTGATTCTGCTGCGCTTTGCCATCTCTTGTTCCTCGGTCAGCCGGATTAGCGGGACGTCGGGTAGGGTTGGATCTGGAGGTGGCGAAGGAGCTCTGAGGAAGTCGGTCACTCTACTCCGGCGCGGGGCAGAGTACCTGTACGTCGGGGTGTAGCTGAGTAAATCGTTGCAATCCCGGTGGCGGTACCTAAGCACGGCCCGGATTGCTTCGACGTTGGGGAACTGGTAGTTGGCCTGCAAGGCTTGGATAGCTGCAAAAGAAACAGGGAAACCGGTTAGTTAAACTAAAGAATTAAGTTCACCGAGCAAGTTTGAGTGGCTTACATGAAGAACCGAAGTCCTTGCTTATGCGCCAGCCTGGTACCTCGGCTGTTTCGTAATTGCCGGACACCCAGAAAAAATCATCGTCGTGCATATCTTTATCTGGGGTGCCGGTTACGATTTTCTCCTTGCCCGGTCTTATTTTCAAGTAGTAAGCTAGGCCGTCACCGGTGTGGCCCATTGTGTATTGCCTCAATATCTCGGCTAGGCCTAAGTTGGTGCCTAGCCGTTTGTTCAATTCGTGAACGCCGTTGATTATTCTATAAGTGTTGGTGGACACCTGTGTGGGTGCCAGCCTGGTGCGGCGGAGGAACTCGGTTATAAGAGGGTTGAGCGGGAAACGAAGGCCCCCTTCGACAATAGATAGCACGGTGAAGGGGCATTCCTCCCTACCCCAAGGCGTGGTCTCTTCCTCGACCAGCTCGAGATGGACGTCGGCCGGGACGCCGTACTCCTCTCTGAAAGCGGCGAGCGCGGCCGGAGTATCCACTAGGAAGCGGAATTTCCCCATTTTTGGCCGGCTTAGTGTATCCCGGCTGAGGGGTTTGGCTCTGGGTATTGGATGTTGCCTGGTCCTGAGAGCCTCAGGAATGACAGTGGTCCCCTTGGACTCTGCAGGAAAAGGATGGCAAGTGTTAAGTGTTAGCGCGGTCGCGCGAAAGGTGCTGAATTTTAGCTCGGTCATTAAGGGCGCCAAACCACCTCGGTTGTCTATTCTATCTAAGGAGCCCGGTCGCCCAAGCGGACCAGATGTTAGCCCGGTTGAACGGCCAAGTCCTTTTGTTAACTCGGTTTTCGCTGGGGTTGAAACAAACATGTTGTTTGCCCGGTTTGGTTGGTTTTTTGGATCAAAAGAAGGCCCAGAGCCCGGTTCACCCCAGTTCATCAGTGTTCTTTAGAAATATGAAGAACACCAAGAACAGAGGAAGGTTTTAATACGGATTCTACGACCTATGCCCTAATAGCTACGTTTTTGTACCCTAATGTGTGTAATATGAAGGAACATAACAACAAAATGAGGATGGAATGACTTACTAGTGAAGAGTAGGACCTAATCCTTCAAGCACGAAGAATGGCAGCGAGTCTGGATGAGGATGCAAGAGCTCTGGGATCGAATGTCGAAATGGCAGTAGGAGGATTTGGAGTTCGAGCAGGGCATGTATGTATAAGCAAAGAAAACCGCCCAAATTCAAATTCTGGCAAAAACGACGGGTTGGCTGCCCGATGACCAATGGCAGACCGCCACGTGTCCCCATTTATGGCTTTGACAGGACTGAAGCGACGGGTTGAAAAGACGAAGAGCCAACCGAGCTACTTTCAACGAGAATAGGTCAGCCGAGGAATATAACCGGTCAAATCTGCGGACAATTACGTCAACTAGCTCGGTCGAGGCTTGGCATCTTGACGATCGGAGAAACGTTATCTCGGTCGAGGTGAGTAATCCCAGTCACGCTTCCGCGGACGGAATTAAGGGGCAATTGAGAGGGTGATTTATGATCTGGAGTTGGGCCGAGATATCGACCGATCAGGTTGAGGGCCCAGCAGTGCATTGGCCCGAGATGATCCACTGTTCGCCCAGAGAAGGGCAGCCAAAACTTGGGCCGGGCAGAGTTTGAACCGAGTGTGTGCCACCCCGGACCGTACAGAAATTGCTCGGCCAGGAAGTGACCGGTCAGACCAGGATGCTCGGTCCGAGGATGGTCGAAGCCAGACAGGCTGAGAGACCGGCGCCCGGAAAGGCGCGGTCAACCGAGGTAGTTGATTGACCGGCAGGAAGGCCAACCAAAGGAGGTGCCCGGGCAACGCTTTGCCGAGATGCCGCCTAGCCCGGTCATCCGCGTGTTTGTCCGGCTAGGCGCGTGAGTATGAAGCATGACACGGCCGAGGAAGAGCAGCTCGGCTGCCGAGCTCCAGCTGCGAAGTCAGGCAGTTGAGGTTAGGTGGTGAATGACATGGTTTATGCTGACAGATGGGATAGCAGAGCCACGTGTCAGGAGACGACTGGGAGTGGATATGGGGGTCAGAAGGTATATAAGCATGTTTGCGCCCCCCATATAAAACACACGAACACATCTGTAAGGATTTCTTACACTCAAACACTCTCTCCCTTCTCTCTATCCATCCTAAGGTGTGTGCTAACTTGACCGTCAGAGGGTTTTTCCGGCCACACACCGCCGGGTAGCTCACCATTACTTGCTCGCAGGTGATCGGACATCGACGGAGCTCGGAAGAAAGGAATACGGGCACGCCGGAATATTTGCTCCCCGTACAGATACCTTTATAAATATTTTTTGAACGATTAGCAATTTAATGATGTGAACATTCGTATTTTAAAATTCACATTGGTAGGAATGTAAAATTGGCCCGTGGACGGCCCAAAACCCGCCCGCGAGCCGGGGCGGGCCCGGCCCGTTGACAATGTGAATATTCACATTGACATATTAACATTCACATTAATAGGAGTGTAAAATTGGCCTGCGTTCCGTGGCGGCGCAAAACCTGCTCACAGCCCATGGGCGGCCCGGGGCGGGCCCGGTTCTGCCCATTGACAATGTGTATTCACATTGACATGTTAACATTCACATTGATAAGAGTATAAAATTGGCACACGGCCCATGGGCGGCCAAAAGCCCACCCGCGGCCCGGCCTGTTGACAATGTGAATATTCACATTGACATGCTAACATTTACATTGATAGGAGTGTAAAATTAGCCCGCGCCACGTGGCTGCCCGAAACCCGCCCACGGCCCGTGGGCGCCCGAGGCGGGCCCGGCCCGACCTGTTGACAATGTGAATATTCACATTGACATGTTAACATTCACATTGATAAGAGTATAAAATTGGCCAGCAGCCCAGGGCGGGCCCGACCTGGCCCGACCCGTTGACAATGTAAATATTCACATTGACATGTTAACATTCACATTAATAGGAGTGTAAAATTGACCCCCGTCCCGTGGCGGGGCGAAACTCGCCCGCGGCCCATGGGCGGCCCAGCGCGGGCATGGTCCGGCCCGTTGACAATGTGAATATTCACATTAACATGTTAATATTCACATTGATAAGAGTATAAAATTGGTCTGCGGCCCGCAGCCCGGGGCAGGGCGGGCCCGGCCCGGCCCGTTGACAATGTGAATATTCACATTGACATGTTAACATTCACATTGATAAGAGTGTAAAATTGGCTCGCAGCCCGTAGGCGGCCCGAAGCCCGACCGAAGCCTGAGACAGGCTTGGCCCGACCCGTGACAATGTGAATATTCACATTGACATGTTAACGTTCACATTGATAGGAGTGTAAAATTAGCCTGCACCTCGTGGCTGCCCGAAACCCGCCCACGGCCTGTGGGCGGCCCGGGGTGGGCCCGGCCCGGCCTGTTGACAATGTGAATATTCACATTGATATGTTAACATTTACATTGATAAGAGTGTAAAATTAGCCCGTGACCCGTGGGCAGCCCGAAGCCCGACCTCGGGCCCGGGAGAGCCCGACCCGTTGGCAATGTGAATATTCACATTGACATGTTAACATTCACATTGATAGGAGTGTGAAATTGGCCCGCAGCTCGTGGGCGGCTCGAAGCCAGATCGCAGCCCGAGGCGGGCTTGGCTCGACCCGTGACAATGTGAATTTTCACATTGACATGTTAACATTAACACTGATAGGAGTGTAAAATTTGTCCGCTGCCCGATGCTCGTCCGCGGCCTGGGGTAGGCCCGGACCCAAACCCGGGCCGCCCCGGGCCGCCCATGGGACGCGAGTCAATTTTATACTCTTATCAATGTGAATGTTAACATGTCAATGTGAATATTCACATTGTTAACAGGCCGGGCCGGGCCCGGCTAGAGCCGCCCACGGGCTGTGGGCAGGTTTCGGGCAGCCACGGGACACAGGTTAATGTTACACTCTTATCAATGTGAATGCTAACATGTCAATGTGAATATTTACGTTGTCAACGGGCCGGGCCCACCCCGGCCCCGAGTCGGGCTTCGGGCTGCCCACGGGTCACGGGCCAATTTTACACAGTTATCAATGTTAATGTTAATATGTCAATGTGAATATTCGCATTGTCAACGGGCCGGGCCGAGCCCGCCCTGGGTAGCGGGCGGGCTTCGGGCCGCCCATGGGCCACGGGCCAATTTTACACTCCTATCAATGTGAATATTAATATGTCAATGTGAATATTCACGTTGTCAACGGGCCGGGCCGGACTCGCCCCGAGCCGCCCATGGGACGCGAGTCAATTTTACACTCTTATCAATGTGAATGTTAACATGTCAATGTGAATATTCACATTGTCAACAGGCCGAGCTGGGCCCGCCCCGGGCCGCCCACGGGCCGTGGGCTGGTTTCGGGCAGCCATGAGGCGCGGGCTAATTTTATACTCTTATCAATGTGAATGTTAACATGTCAATGTGAATATTCACATTATCAACGGGTCGGGTCGGGCTCGCCCAGGGCAGCCCATGAGCCGCGAGCGGGTTTCGGGCTGGCCACCGGCCGCAGGCTAATTTTACATTCCTATTAATGTAAATGTTAACATGTCAATGTGAATATTCACATTGTCAACGGGCCGGGCCGGGCAGGGCCCGGACTTCTGGCTGCCCACAGGTCACGGGCTAATTTTACGCTCTTATCAATGTTAATGTTAATATGTCAATGTGAATATTCACATTATGAACGGGGCGGGCCGGGCCCGGGCCCGCCCTGAGTGGCGGGCTGGCTTCTGGCCGTCCATGGGCCGCAGGCCAATTTTACACTCCTATCAATGTGAATGTTAACTTGTCAATGTGAATATTCACATTATCAACGGGCCGGGCCGGGCCTATTTTTTTGGCCTGTGGGCCGGGCCCCTACACATTGACGATATGAACAGTCACATTGACGGTATGAACATTCACATTAGGGGTATTTTGGTAATTATGTCACCCATAGGACTTATTGAAATATAAGAAAATAATGTGAACTAAATGGAACATAAATAGATGAAACGGGTATTTTGGTCTTCTTATATCAAATTGGACCTAATGGAATAGTCAAAAAGAATATAGATTAGATGGAATAAAACTCTTAGAAAATGGATTTATCAAAAAAGCTCCCTATTTAAAATCAATTATTGGTAAAGTTTTTAACTATTGAAATAAAATGTAAAAAATTATTTTATAATAATTTAAAAATATGAAATATATTGAATCATACTTAAAAATTAACAAAAATTGATCAAAATATATTTTAAATCCTAATAAATGTGATGTTGAAAAAAATATATATATCAATAATTTTTTCAAATTGTGAAAATAAAAAAATAAAAAAATAAAAAAATCACAATTTCAATTACTGTAACCGTTATAACTTTTACGTTCCCGCAGCAGCGAGTGCAACTTTTTTTGGAAGAGAAATGTTAGAGATCATGAAAATTTTGTCATGAAAAGGATCATGAAAAATTTGTGACTCTTAGATTATCTTGATTTGTGTGTGGTGTTTTATTGTAAGTGTAATCCAAAGGTCACAAATCTTTCATGACCATTTTCATGAAAAACTTTTTATGATACCTAGCATTGCTCTTTTTGGAAACCTGGATAGTGTAAGATCACGTTGTCAATGGTGTTGCTGGTTTAGGACATATTTTCTTCTTATCCTCTCTCTCTCTCTCTCTCTCTCTCTCTCTCTCTCTCTCTCATTCCTTGTAAATCCCAATAACATCTACTTATAAATACATCATCAATAATTGATTCGAAACCAAATCATAACTCATTCATCGTACTGTCTCTCTCAGAGTTTTCTTGGTCAGTGCACAAACATATCTACATATCAACATGTTCAACAAACTCATGGCTAAGATTCCATGTGGCAGCAGCGATGGAAGCAAGAGAACTCCAAAGGGCCACTTCGTGGTTTATGTTCGTGATCGTGATGATGATCAAGAGGTGATGACGAGGTTTGTGGTTTCGATATCGTACTTGAAGGACCCAATTTTCAAGCAATTACTAGACAAGGCTGCAGAGGAGTATGGCTTCTGTAGCGAGAAAGGGATTGTTCTTCCTTGCTCTAAGGATTACTTCCAACAGCAATTAGATTTTATTGCCAACAGATCATAGTCATCGTACAGACACAGAAGCAGATCACATGATAGAATACAGAATACCTTGTATATAAATAAAAATTTTCAAAAGTCATTGAGAAATATGCGTCGTGATTATGTGATTAGTTTTTTGAGTTTTTAGATAATGGGAAATTTTTTACCCTTTTTGTTTGCCTTCCCTTTTTTTTGTTAAATTCTTTTTAGTCATTGGCAGTGACAGAGCCAAAGCAGGGCGAGGGGGTCACGTGTCCCCTAGTTTTGATTTTTATTTTTTTTTGCATTATTCACACAATATGTAATTTATTTAGTACTTTTGGAGCACCATGTAGTGTTATTTATGTGGTGATCTAAATCAATAATATAGTATCAAATTTTATGAATAGAACATAGTAACTCATTATTGTTAGGTAATTCGAAAATAATAGGTGAATCACTTAGTGTGAGTTGTGATTTCTTATATCCAAAGCACCACATCATCAACACCACATAATATTCTGGGAATATATAATAACAATGATGGGCTATCAGAAACGCGAAGAATACAAAGGGTTAAAAGTCAAGAATTATGGCAAGAAAAGTGGTGAAATAGTGCAAGTATTCAAGATATAGCCACGATTCAAGATACAAATGAATTAAGGCTTTGAACAAAGCAATAATGACAACAGGCAGACGAAAGCACATAAAGAGAACTAAAAGTGAAAGGAACAGAATCTTACCAGAACAAATGAAGCCGGAGCAATATTCGCCGAAATCAGATGTCGGTTGTGACAGCAAAGAAAGCTTCGCAAGAGTGGAAGATTAAAGACAGTTGCATAAAAGAGATTGGAGCAATGGCAGATTCGAAGAAAAAAGAACTTTCGGAGAGAGAAAGAGCAAGAAATCAGAATGAAAAAGTGAAGAAAGAAAGAGGCAAAGAAAAGTTTTGTCAAAAACTTAAAACGGCGGCAAAATAGAGCATTTATTGCGCCTGGAGCATCGGATACGTTAGACGACGCAGACGGATGAAAAGACAGCCTTAAGGCGCGTCGCAGGAACGGGCCAATAAAAACAAAGCACGTGAAAAGAACGGTTAGATGTGCATGACAGCTCATGCGCGTGGTGGAGTACATTTGAATTCTTGTTCTCAGAAGTGAACACATCGGCTTGGAAAAGAATTATCTCGGCCAAACAGTTTCTTAGCCACAATGCAGAAAGAAATATCAATATAGGTTCCATCACCTCAGAATGCCGAGGTAATAGAACCTAGGGGGCAGTTATGGGGATATATTTTCTGAATACCAACACGTGGCATGGTGACGCTGACGTGTCAGCCGAGGTGCCACGTGACGTGGTAGTTAGGCTGAGGTGATCTCGGTGTTGCCGAGGTTATCTCCGAAGATATCGGAATCCGAGATAAGCGAATAAGGGACAAGAGTCCTAAGACGAAGAGGGGACTTAACCAAGATAAGGATAAAGCTCTTAGGGAGTTTATCTTTATCTCTTGAGGAGTCCAAAGTAAGCACTGAATTGGAGTTCATAGAAGTCATACTTCTAGTGGGACTTGGATTGAGTATATTATAAAAGAGAGGCACCCCCGTGGGTCTAAGGTATGCAATTTATGTTTTGAGTATTAAGTTTAGCACTTGATTATCTTTGAGAGATATACTGACTTGATCGTCGGAGTGCCCCCGGGTGGAAGAACCACCGCCGGAGCCTTCTCTTTCTGTTACAGGTTACTAAAGCCATCTATTCTGCCTGTGCTCTCCAGTTGATCACTGAGCAGGCAGTGTGGTCAGATTTTCACCCACACATAATCAATACTATCTCTCTAATATTTTTCTATCAAATAAAAATTATAGAAATTTTATAATGATTTGTGCTATAAATGATTTGCTTCTATTTTCTAAAATTAAGAATTTTAATTTGAAATTTTTTGTGCTAAAATTGCATACTTACATTAATATTGTGTCCGAATTATTTCACATTATTATAGAATTTTGATTAGTTGCTATTAATAATAAATAATTATATTTTTATGCTTAAATTTAGCTCATAAAATTATTATTATTTTATTGTTGATCACCAAAAAAATTAAAATTATAAAGTGCACCCTCTACCTTAATTTCTTGGCTCCACCACTAGTTACCGTTATCCAATCAACTTGATTTTTTATAGGGATGATATACTTGGCAAATCCTAAAATATGAACGGTTCAAATAATCGAAACGAGACTCAAAAAGTAAATCCATTAGGCTGAACAACACATCTCCAGCCTACAATCTTATATATAATTATACGTGAACTTTTATGATTGATCCCATCATTTATTGCATAATCAAAATTATTTTATGATTAGTCATGTGATTCATTTTGTATTCATAATATTTTTTATTTGACGAGAACTATTTGTAAAAATAGTCCGTGGCCCGTGGACGGTCTGAAACCTGCCCTCAGAGCTCGTGGCCCAGCCCATTGGCCCGCTCAAGGCCTACTCAAATCCCGGCTCACCAGAGACCTAGTGTCATTTTTTGTAGAAAAAAAATAAAATTCTGGTGAAAAAATAGAAAAAAATTTTAAAAAAATGTTCAAGCCCTGCCCAAGCCCGAGCTTGAACTTGAGCCCGAGCTTGTCCAAGACTCGAATACCCCCTGGGTCTGGGCCTAATTTTTTGACCCGTGGTCCGGCCCGAATTTTGATAGAAGCCCACAAAGCTCAACATGGGCTAGCCCGAGCCCGAACCCGGGTGGACCAGGACGGACCAAATTTATACCCATAGACATGCTTACTTTATTTTTATTAGGTAAAACAGTAAAAATTAAAATCCAGTATTTTTATATTTATTTTTGAAAAATAAGATGACTAAGTGTCTTGAGATAAATAGTTTATTATTCCAAAATAACTATAATAGTCGTATTTGAGGAGCAATGTGAAACAACACATTCGCCACGCGCATCCATATTTGTTTGTTACAATAATGTCAAGGTAATTTTTTTATTCTATATTCCATTGAGAGAAATATTATTTATCATTAATCTTATTCTACCAAGGATTCACGCTATTAATAAATACAGGATTCACGTGATTAATAAATACAGAAACTTATCATGTAATATAAGAAATTTATTAGAGCTTAAAGAGTTTCAATGAACTATTTTGACGACATATATTTGATATATATATATATATATATATATGTATATGTATATGTAGTAACCCTCTTCTATTTATTATATTAGGAGTGATCATTCAATTGAGGAAAATTTTTACGTACACACTCTTAAAAGCGGTGTATTAAATATATTTTTACTTATGTCATTATTTTTTTAGTTATGATTAATTTTCTTATTTAGTTATGGTATTATTTTAGTTATAACTTATGAGTTATTTAGTTATATTTCATATTATGTTTAGTTATGATCTATTTTTTTAAGTTATAATTCAGAAAGTATGAAATCATGGCATTTTCTTCTTTAATTATAAGGTACACGTGATACACACCTTTTGAAGAGTATGCATCATATATAGTGTTTCCCTTTAATTGGTACTCAAATTTTGTTAGGATAGTATATAGACTAGTGTATTCATAGACAATCGATTTTGAATTAGATGTTTCTAATAAATCTAACGTTAGAGTTTTGAGAAATTATTTTAAATAATATATGTGAGTAAAAAATAATTATAATTTTTTTTTTATTTATATTAGGGGTGTTCACAAGTTGAATCGATTTGGATCTATTGTCAACCTGACAATCATTTGATATTGTTTGGCAAGCTAATCGAAATTGACCGAGGTGAACTTTTCGATTAGGCTGTCAACTCGGTCGGTGCTACACAAATCTCAAAAAGAGACTGCCAGTGTCGTTCACAGCCACCGTTGATCCACAACATTGCCATATTCATAGAGGGAGATAAAGATAAAGATAAAGATAAAACGGTTTCGAAAAAGAAGATTTGAGACATGTGGCACTTTTTGAGCTATAGCAATGTCAAAAGTTTATGAAATTATCACATGAATTCGGCATATTTAGTAAAAATGTGTACGTTTAATAAGATTTTATGATCCGTTTGTTTTGTCCGTTTTTTATTCTCTGATCATAACTATTGAATGAAGACAATCAATATATTAGTATTGACAGAAGACAAACAATTATTAATGGTAAAATTTCTGAAGATAAAATCGCTAAATAAGAAAAATACTAAAATAAGATTGATTTCCTAATAACTATATAAATCTCTTTATTTTTCATATTTGGGGTTTGTTACTACTAGTTCTTTATACTATTTATACTAAATAATTATTAAAAACAATTCAAAAAAATGGTCTAATGGGATCCTCCTATCAAGTTTCATATAGAATTTTTTTGCTGTCATTTTACAAGTCAGTTTGCCAGAAAGTTCCTACATTGAGAGAGTGCTGCCACTGTTCTTGTTTGCTAAGCTAGACAGAAAGTGCTTCTGTTGTAGTTGGTTTTGACCGTCGTATCCTGGGAGACAGACGCCGGGATTCCTCAAGCACTCGACCCGTGAGGCGGCGAAATCTGTTTTAAGGAAACTGCTTCCGTGCAGGCTTCGGTTTCGTCTCTTTACCCTTTTATTGTTTTGTGTATTTCTGTTGAAATTTAATTGTAATCATCAGCATATGTTCTTGGTATATAATTTGATTTTTTCATAAATCTATTTATTTAATTTCACAATTTGAACAACAAGCTTAAAACAGATTATATATATATTTTCTATGAAATTGATCGAATAGATTTATATAGACTATTAGGTTAGCTTTGTATAATGTTACTAGGAATTGTTGCGGAATTGCTCACTATTTCAATTATTGTAAATTATGCAATGGTACTCTCTAATTGCTTGGTTTAGTTAGAATTCTCTATCATAATTTGCATGAATTTTAAGGTTATAAAATATAATTTATGGATGTTGCAATTTTGACATGCTAATTCTATTCTAATTTTAATGTGTTACATGCTTATTATTTTCTAGACTAGATTACATAATTTAATGTATTTTGGAGTTATAGAGTTTTTTTTTTTTAATGAATTGTGTACATGATTAATGTGAATTATTTAATTAGGTGCATTAATCTAAATTATCTAATTGGGAGCATTAATCTAAATTATCTAATTGGGTGCATTCATGTGAATTATTTAATTAGGTGCATTAATCTAAATTATCTAATTGGGAGCATTAATCTGAATTATTTAATTGGGAGCATTAATCTGAATTATTTAATTGGGTGCATTAACTTTTATAGCGATCCCGGGTTTTACCCTTGTTATACAGTGATCCGGACATGTGTCCGTGGATGTTGGTAGTTGTTTATTAT
Organism: Camellia sinensis; assembly: GCF_055761805.1. NCBI lineage: Eukaryota > Viridiplantae > Streptophyta > Magnoliopsida > Ericales > Theaceae > Camellia > Camellia sinensis. Next base: position 22,045,626 of record NC_138962.1, on the reverse strand, counting down.
CTTGTTTGCATCCTTTTTACTTCGTATTGAGTTATAGGATGTGTTGGGCAGGTTTGTTTCAGGTTGGTTGTGTTTGGGAGCCTAGTGTTGCTGCCCAGATTTTTGGCCCTTCGCTCGAGCCAAGAGTTTGTCGCTCGAGCGAGAGTTGAGGTTGTGTCTGGTGGGTCGAGCCAGAGTGGCTTCGCTCGAGCGAGAGCTTGCTCTTGGTTCTGGACCTGAGAGTTGTGTTTCTTGGCTCGAGCGAGCTGGTTTGTTCTTCGCTCGAGCGAGAGGTCTGTCGCTCGAGCGTGCTTGTGGTTGCAGACCTGAGGGTTTGAGTTGTTGGCTCGAGCGAGCATTCTTTCGCTCGAGCGCACTTTTGAGTTTTTGGCTCGAGCGAGGACTTCTTGGCTCGAGCGAGAGTTTCTGTGTCTGGTCACTCGAGCGACAAACGCTTCGCTCGAGCGAGAGTGTTTTATATCAGCGGACAGTAGCGATTTTGAACTTCACTTTTTCACTTTCTTTTTGATCCAAACCCTAGATCCGAGACCCTTTCTCTCTACACTTATATTCTCTCTAAGAATTGATCTCCCTAGAGTGTGAATCTAGCCTAGAGCCTTTGTTAAAAAGATAGAGGGCGTTGAGAGCTTCGTTCTAATCTGAAAAAGTTGGGATTTGGAACACGTTGATCTTCGAGTCTTCATCTCCTTTTTGGCTTAAACTTCGAGGTAGGGATATCCTACTCCTCTCTATGGATTTTGTCTTTAAATTTTGGGCTATCGGTGGAGGATAGTCGTGATTGTTGTAGACAATGCATGATTATTAGGCAAACTGAAACTAATCAATGAAGTGTGTCATGGAACTTGACGGTTGATAGAATACATTAACTACATGTATTGAGTGATTGTATATAGAACCATTGTGTTTGTATACGTTATGTGTAGAGGAGGAGATGGGGGATGTACTCCGCGGTTTAGGGGAAGATAGGGGATGTACCTCTAAACCGGATAGTGTTGGGAGAAGATAGGGGATGAACTCCGTAGATACAGCTCATATGCTTGTCTAGAGAAGTGAAGATAGAGCTTATATGCTTATCTTTGTGAAGTGTGGATACAGCTTATATGCTTATCTGTGGATATTGTGGTTATACATATCTGTTGTAGAATGTGGATATAGCTTATATGCTTATCTGTGAACGTGGATATTGTTGTTATACATATCTGTTGAGTATGTGGATAGAGTTTATATGCCTATCTGTTGAAAAAGGGAAAATGAAAGGAAACTTGGACTCATAAGTCGTTTGACATAAATATGTGATTTATGTGATTGTATCAGTGTTGGCCATCTATCAATTGCTAATATTTTAGTCATTGTTCATGGTTGGTTTAGTGTATCTCTACTGGGCTGTGGCTCACCCCATATGGGAATATCATTTTCAGGTACAGGTAGCATGCCACCTCCAAGGACATAGCTGGGAGGCTAGAGGCAGACATACTTTTGTCGCTTAACCTTTGATGTATTACATGTAACTTCAAGCCAAGGGCTTAATGTGTAAACGAGTTAGTACTTTTTTGTTGTAACCAAGTGTTAACTTGGAAAGCTGTAAGCCCGTAGGGCATTTTGTTTTGATGTTAACATGTAATACTTATGTAATGAAACTCTAATGAATAAAAGAATGTGGTTAGTTTATATGTAAATACATGTCTTATCTGATGGGTTTAATGTTGTTATTTTGAGGGCGTTACAACTTGGTATCAGAGCGTACCGGGTTCGAATACTTTGGGTACGTGGGAAGTGATTAGGATCACAATGGGTTTGTCTCGCTTGATAGAGACTTAGATGTAGTATCATATGCTATGTGATTGAGTGATAACATGCTTATGTGAATATGTGGGTATGGGATTTAATTTCTAGGATGTTGATTGGATCCTTGGGTTTCTGGGAGTCTTGTTGGAAAAGCACTTGATCAATGCTATTTCTAACCGGAACTCTAGTAACGCCTCGGGACTATCATTATCCGGAAATGAAATTCGTAAGTGCTTATGTGTTTATGTGCTTACGTGGAGTGAATTACAGTTGTCCATGCATTAGGACGTGAGTGTTTAGTTTCGGCACATTTGTGAATGTGCTAACGTTCTGTGTTACCTTTATTAGGATGTCAGGACGAGGAAGAGGTGCTAGGCGTGGGAGACCTGCGAGGCAGGAAGTACCGTTACAGGGTGAGATTCCGGCAGTGCAAGAGGGAGTTGGCCAGGCCAATGTGGCCAAGCCAGTGGGTCAGCAGGCTATGGGTGCCTTGGCCAGAGAGATAGCAGGAGCTTTGGGTATTCTTAGAGCTGGGAATCAGGCAACTGAGGCAGGGCCTTCTTTCTTGAAGAGGGAGTTCTTCCGGTCTAATCCGGATGAGTTTATCGGGGATCCGAAAGAGCCACTGAAGGCTGATGAGTGGCTAGAGCAAATGAGTAAGACGTTCGAGATGCTTCGCATCGAGGACGGAGCACTGAAAGTGACCTTGACATCCTTCCAATTGAAGGGAGATGCGGGTCAATGGTGGAAGTACGAGAAGGCTCGTGTTGGTGGTACTTGGGAGGCATTTATAAATGCTTTTCAGGAGAGGTTTTTGTCTGCAGCAGCTAGGGAGAAGCTGAGGGATCAGTTTAGCCGGCTTAATCAGCAGGGCTTGTCAGTGGCCGAGTTTGAGGCTACTTTTACCAGTCTGTCCAGGTTTGCACCTGAACTGGTGGCGTCCGAGGAACGCCGTTGCTATGAGTTTGAGCGGAAGTTGAGGCGGGGTCTCAAGTTGAGGGTTGGTGGGTCTTACATTCGAGAGTATAGACACCTAGTGGATGCTGCAGCTCACATGGAGCTCATGATGCAGGAGGAGGATGAGGGGCAGAGAGGCTCCAAGAGGAGCCAGGATGGTCAGGGCGATGGCAGGAGGCATTGGGGTTCTAACCCTCAGCAGTCGCAGGGTGGTGTTGCTAGATCGACCTTCCTAGTGCCGAGTGCAGGCTCCGGGAGAGGTGGTCAGAGGGATTTCACCTGTTACAAGTGTGGCCAGTTGGGTCACAAGGTTTTTGTTTGCCCGCAGAAGGGTGGGGGTCAGAGAGCTGCTTCTTCTTCAGCTAGACCGCAGAGTCAGAGTTTGGGCAGGGGGCAGCCCTTGTCTTGTTATCAATGTGGACAGCCTGGGCACATGAAGAGGTTTTGCCCACAGTTGAGTGCCACTTCGGGAGCGTCTGGTTCTAAGCAGACGCAGGGTTTTCAGCCAGCTCAGTCTGTGCAGGCCTCGAGGGCAAATCCGGGAGCTTCGTCATCCCAGTCTGTGCAGCAGTCTTTTGCTCCGAGAGGTGAGCAGGTAGACCAGGGGCCTACGGGGCGCGTGTATGCAGTTACCGCGCAGGATTTAGTACCGGCTCCATCAGTAGTGAGAGGTACTTTTCTGTTTTGCAACTCGGTTGCTAGTGTGTTGATAGACACGGGTGCATCTCATTCTTTTGTATCTGCTGCATTTGCATCGGTTTTGGAATTGGAGTTAGCACAGTTAGCATCTCCTATTTGTGTGGTATCGCCTTTGGGTGGTGAGTTGATCCTGAAACAGGGTGTTAGAGGATGTGATATAGAGGTCGCCGACTATAGGCTTCCTTTTCCGTTTGTTGTCATGCCCATGAAGGGTTTTGATGTTATTTTGGGTATGGACTGGTTATCGTCATACCGGGCTGTTATTGATTGCTACTGCCAGAGGGTCACGTTATGTACCTTGAGCGGGGAGTGGTTCCATTTCTTGGGAGACCGAGTTGGTAGTGTTTTGCCACCGGGGTATGATTCGCGAGGGCGAAGTGAGCTTAGTGGTCTACTTGCTAGCGTTGAGAGTAGTGAGTGTGATGAGACCCAGATTGTGTTGCCGAGGGTGGTTTGTGAGTATTCGGATGTCTTTCCCGAAGATCTTGTTAGTTTGCCACCTCACCGAGAGATAGAGTTCTCTATTGATTTAGTGCCCGGCACGACGCCGATTTCTATGGCACCTTACCGTTTTGCTCCTGCAGAGTTGGTTGAGTTGAAAGTTCAGCTCCAGGAATTGCTAGATAAGGGCTTTGTTCACCCTAGTGTTTCGCCGTGGGGAGCACCGGCCCTCTTTGTTAAAAAGAAAGATGGTGCCTTGAGATTGTGTATTGACTATCGGAAGTTGAATCGGGCTACGGTTAAGAATAAGTATCGTATGCCCCGTATAGATGACCTGTTTGACCAGTTGAAGGGTTCCCGTTGTTTCTCTAAGATAGACTTGAGATCGAGTTACCACCAGTTGAGGGTCAGGGAAGAGGATATTCCGAAAACGGCATTCCGTACGCGGTATGGCCATTACGAGTTTCTGGTGATGCCATTTGGGCTTACCAATGCACCGGCAGTCTTTATGGACTTGATGAACCGGATTTTCCGGGAGTTCTTAGACCGATTTGTGGTCGTCTTCGTGGACGACATCCTTATCTATTCGCCTTCAGAGGAGGAGCACGAGGAACACTTGAGAGTGGTGCTTGAGTTGCTTAGAGCCCATAGGCTGTATGCCAAGTTTGGGAAGTGTGAGTTTTGGCTGAGGGAAGTCAAATTCTTAGGCCACGTAGTATCCGGGGAAGGGGTGTCTGTTGATACATCCAAGGTCGAGGCAGTGCAGGATTGGGCACAGCCTAAGAGTGTGTTTGAGATCCGCAGTTTTCTGGGATTGGCTGGGTATTACCGTCGGTTTGTGAAGGATTTCTCCAGGTTAGCGTCACCGTTGACTAGACTGACTCGGAAGGGAGTCAAGTTTGTGTGGAGTGAGACTTGTGAAAAGTCATTCCAAGAGTTGAAAGTTAGATTGACCACCGCTCCAGTGTTGATTATTCCGGAGAGAGGGTTGGGTTATGCGGTTTATTGTGATGCTTCACGAGAGGGTTTGGGTTGTGTGTTAATGCAAGAAGAGAAAGTGGTAGCTTATGGCTCACGTCAGTTGAAAATACACGAGAAGAATTACCCCACACACGACCTAGAGTTAGCAGCAGTGATCTTTGCCTTGAAAATCTGGAGGCACTACCTTTATGGTGAGAAGTTCGAGGTGTTCTCGGACCACAAGAGTTTGAAGTATCTGTTTACCCAGAGAGACTTGAATTTGAGGCAGAGGAGATGGATGGAGTTCATCGAGGACTATGATTTTGAGTTGCACTATCATCCGGGAAAGGCCAATGTTGTGGCCGATGCCCTTAGTAGGAAGACCATTAGTGATGTAGGTTGTATAGCCATCCGGGAATGGGAGATGTTGGGAGCACTTGGCGAGTTTGATTTGCTATTGGGCGAATCTGTTGAGGCTGCTGCCTTGTTTTCTGTTGTTGCGCAGCCTACACTTGTGACTAGAGTGTTAGAGGCACAGAGAGGTGACCTTGAGGTAGAATCCCTCCGAGAGAAGATCTCCAGTGGGAAAGTTGAGAAGGGTTTGACGATGTATCCCGACCTGAGTGTGAGATACCGAGACCGTTTGTTTGTACCGGAGTCTTGCCGAGAGGAAGTACTCCGAGAGTTTCACCATTCGCGCCTTGCGGTGCATCCGGGAGGTACTAAGATGTATCAGGATTTGGGTCGCCAGTTTTGGTGGCGGGGTATGAAGAGAGATGTGGCTGTTTTCGTATCGAAGTGCCTTACTTGCCAGCAAGTGAAGGCCGAGCATCAGAGGCCAGCGGGTTTGTTGCAACCCTTGCCTATTGCCGAGTGGAAGTGGGAGCATGTCACTATGGACTTCGTTGTGGGTCTTCCGAGGACGCAGCGGGGTAGTGATGCTATTTGGGTGGTCGTAGACCGGTTGACTAAGTCGGCGCACTTTATTCCTATGCGCGTGAGAGATTCGGTAGATCATCTTGCCGATTTGTATATTCGGGACGTAGTGAGATTGCACGGGGTCCTAGTGACGATCATCTCAGATAGAGATCCTCGTTTTACTGCTAGGTTGTGGCAGAGTTTGCAGAGTGCCTTGGGCACCAAGTTGACCTTTAGTACGGCTTATCATCCTCAGACTGACGGGCAGTCCGAGCGTACTATTCAGATCCTCGAGGGACGTGGGAGAGGCACTTGCCCTTGGTAGAGTTTGCTTACAACAACAGTTTTCAGTCTAGCATCGGTATGGCACCGTTTGAGGCCTTGTATGGCCGACCGTGTAGGTCTCCAGTTTGTTGGGCCGAGGTGGGCGATGCACCTTTGTTGGGTCCGGAGTTGGTTAGGGAGACGACGGAGAAAGTTGAGCTTATCCGTAAGAGGCTTGTTACAGCCCAGAGTCGGCAGAAATCTTATGCTGACCGTAGGAGGAGGCCTTTAGCGTTTGAGGTAGGTGATCATGTCTTTCTGAAGATATCACCTAGGCGAGGTTTGATGAGGTTTGGGAAGAGTGGGAAGTTATCCCCTCGGTTTATTGGTCCTTTTGAGATCCTTGAGAGGATTGGTGAGGTTGCTTATCGGTTAGCCTTACCGCCGCAGTTGTCCGGAGTGCATGACGTGTTTCATGTGAGTATGTTTCGGAAGTATGAGCCAGATCCATCACATGTGCTGGATTGGACCGATTTAGAAGTAGATGAGGATGCCTTGTATGAGGAGAGACCGGTTCGGGTCTTGGATAGGCGAGATCAGGTCCTGCGTGGCAAGACCATTCCTTTGGTGAAAGTCTTGTGGAAACATCACGAAGTGGAGGAAGCCACTTGGGAACGTGAGTTGGAAGTCCGTGAGAAATATCCGGACTTGTTTGTTGAGATGTGATCTTGTATTTAAATTTTGCATTTTGTTAAACTTAAGAGCTTTTATATATGTCTTAAGTTGTGAAACATTGAAAATGTTTGGTTTATTGGAAGTATGTTTTAGAACTTGCCTCATATGGAAGTTGAATGTGACATTATATATGTTGATTGTATTGTTGAAATTGGAAAGATAATGCGTAATGTTAATGCATGTTGAAAGTACAGATGTGATTTACATATTGTGAGATGCCTCTTGTTAAATGGAGGGGGTGACCGGTAATGGGTCAAAATGTTGAATGTTCAAGTGTAACATTGTTGAAAATGGAGAAAAACTTGTTTTGAAAACTTATGCTTAATTTCGGGGACGAAATTCTTTAAGGAGGGGAGGTTATAGCGATCCCGGGTTTTACCCTTGTTATACAGTGATCCGGACATGTGTCCGTGGATGTTGGTAGTTGTTTATTATCTTGTTTGCATCCTTTTTACTTCGTATTGAGTTATAGGATGTGTTGGGCAGGTTTGTTTCAGGTTGGTTGTGTTTGGGAGCCTAGTGTTGCTGCCCAGATTTTTGGCCCTTCGCTCGAGCCAAGAGTTTGTCGCTCGAGCGAGAGTTGAGGTTGTGTCTGGTGGGTCGAGCCAGAGTGGCTTCGCTCGAGCGAGCGCTTGCTCCTGGTTCTGGACCTGAGAGTTGTGTTTCTTGGCTCGAGCGAGCTTTTCTTGGCTCGAGCGGTCTCGTTTGTTCTTCGCTCGAGCGAAAGGTCTGTCGCTCGAGCGTGCTTGTGGTTGCAGACCTGAGGGTTTGAGTTGTTGGCTCGAGCGAGCATTCTTTCGCTCGAGCGCACTTTTGAGTTTTTGGCTCGAGCGAGGACTTCTTGGCTCGAGCGAGAGTTTCTGTGTCTGGTCGCTCGAGCGACAAAGGCTTCGCTCGAGCGAGCGTGTTTTATATCAGCGAACAGTAGCGATTTTGAACTTCACTTTTTCACTTTCTTTTTGATCCAAACCCTAGATCCGAGACCCTTTCTCTCTACACTTATATTCTCTCTAAGAATTGATCTCCCTAGAGTGTGAATCTAGCCTAGAGCCTTTGTTAAAAAGATAGAGGGCGTTGAGAGCTTCGTTCTAATCTGAAAAAGTTGGGATTTGGAACACGTTGATCTTCGAGTCTTCATCTCCTTTTTGGCTTAAACTTCGAGGTAGGGATATCCTACTCCTCTCTATGGATTTTGTCTTTAAATTTTGGTATTTTGAGATGTTGGGGTTGGTTTGGTAATTTTGTGAAAGTTTGGGGCTTTTGTGTAATTTTACAAAAGTTGGGGTTTTGTTCATAATAAACCTAGATGCATGTTTGGCATAGAGAAATGGAATAGATGTTAAATCATTGATGAAAATGGGACCTAAGGGTTGAAATGGTAATTATGGAAAATGGCCTAATTACATTGTTTAATTAATTGGGATAATTAATTGCGAGGAATGAGGAAATGAAATGTTGATTGAATATCCATTGTGCATTTATTTTCTGTTTAGAAATAACTGCTTTGGGCTATTGGTGGAGGATAGTCGTGATTGTTGTAGACAATGCATGATGATTAGGCAAACTGAAACTAATCAATGAAGTGTGTCATGGAACTTGACGGTTGATAGAATACATTAACTACATGTATTGAGTGATTGTATATAGAACCATTGTGTTTGTATACGTTATGTGTAGAGGAGGAGATGGGGGATGTACTCCGTGGTTTAGGGGAAGATAGGGGATGTACCTCTAAACCGGATAGTGTTGGGAGAAGATAGGGGATGAACTCCGTAGATACAGCTCATATGCTTGTCTAGAGAAGTGAAGATAGAGCTTATATGCTTATCTTTGTGAAGTGTGGATACAACTTATATGCTTATCTGTGGATATTGTGGTTATACATATCTGTTGTAGAATGTGGATATAGCTTATATGCTTATCTGTGAACGTGGATATTGTTGTTATACATATCTGTTGAGTATGTGGATAGAGTTTATATGCCTATCTGTTGAAAAAGGGAAAATGAAAGGAAACTTGGACTCATAAGTCGTTTGACATAAATATGTGATTTATGTGATTGTATCAGTGTTGGCCATCTATCAATTGCTAATATTTTAGTCATTGTTCATGGTTGGTTTAGTGTATCTCTACTGGGCTGTGGCTCACCCTATATGGGAATATCATTTTCAGGTACAGGTAGCATGCCACCTCCAAGGACATAGCTAGGAGGCTTGAGGCGGACATACTTTTGTCGCTTAACCTTTGATGTATTACATGTAACTTCAAGCCAAGGGCTTAATGTGTAAACGAGTTAGTACTTTTTTGTTGTAACCAAGTGTTAACTTGGAAAGCTGTAAGCCCGTAGGGCATTTTGTTTTGATGTTAACATGTAATACTTATGTAATGAAACTCTAATGAATAAAAGAATGTGGTTAGTTTATATGTAAATACATGTCTTATCTGATGGGTTTAATGTTGTTATTTTGAGGGCGTTACAACTTTGAATTTAATTTATTTATTTGGAGTTAATAGTTTAAATGTTTATTATGAATTAATTTCATTCATAATCCATGAGTATAGAACTTTATTTTAAAGTTTTAATTTAATTGGCATTTTAATGCATTGGTTACTTATATAATTAAAAGTTGGCTAGATGGTTTCATTTAATTTATTAAATTTTTTAGATTATTTGTTTGTATTTTGTTGTGGTTTGCTACTAACTTTCTTTGTAAGGATACCAATGCGAAAAACAAATATAAAACCAAATGAACAGTATTTGGGATGTAAAAACAATAATGTTTGGAATACTAACTTTTGTGTTGAATAGGAATACCTAAGCGTGGAAAGGCTTTTGGACTAAATAAAATCTTTATGGATTGACTATTTTATTTAAATGTTTGAAGCATGTTTGCTTGAGATGTAGTTGGTTTGTTTACCAATTTTGTAGTAGCAAGTTTTATTTGCTTATATTATTGTAGCAATTGTTTTACATTGCTTGTAAAAGTTTTGGACCCTGGTTTGCTTTAGCCTAGTTCATCCCTAAGAAAATTTAATTCTTAAAATTGTTTATCACGGACTAGGAGTCAACATGCTCTTAAAAGTTTTGTCAAAAGGTTAACTGGGTTTTAAGTGGGACCGATGTGACCCCTCCAGTCTTCCTAGAAACTTTCTTGACCATGTTCGATTCTAGGTTTTGTGGTGAGACTAATTTTTGAATTAATTTTTCTTCTAAGGGATTTTCTAAGGGTTAAGTTTAATTTCTAGAAACACAGAAGTGATATTCTGGTGTAATTTTTAGAAAATGGCAACTATCACTAATGCTACTGCTACTGCTAATGTTGGTGGGGATTTGAACCCCGGGGCAACTGGATTACCAACCCCTACTGCTGTGACCTCTGGGGTCAACCCTGGTGTTACTCCGGCTGTTCCGGGAGGACCGCTTAGTCACCTTGAGCGCCCAGAAAAATTTGCTGGGGAAAATTTTAAAAGATGGCAGCAAAAGATGTTGTTTTACTTGACCACGCTTAACCTTGCCAAGGTTTTAAGCGAGGATCCTCCAGCCGTGGTAGAGAATGAGCCTAACAGGCAGAAAGTCATCGCGCTTGACACATGGAAGCAGACAGACTATCTTTGCCGGAACTATGTGTTCAAATGTAACGCCCTCAAAATAATAACATTAAACCCATCAATATAAACATACATTTATATACAAAAGATCCACATTTACTCAATTCATCAGAGTACTTCAATACAAAAGTATTACACGTTAACAACAAAAGTAAATGCCCTACGGGCTTACAGCTTTCCAAGTTAACACTTGGTTACAAAAGAGAGAGTATTGACTCGGTTACACATTAAGCCCTTGGCTTGAATTTACATGTAATACATCAAAGGAAAATAAGACAACAAAAGTATGTTTGCCCCTAGCCTCCCAAGCTATGTCCTCAGAGGTGGCATGCTACCTGTACCTGAAAATGATGTTCCTATATAGGGTGAGCCACAGCCCAGCAGAGATATACTAAACCAACTATGAACAATGATTAAAAGATTAGCAACTGATAGATGGTCGATACTTACACTTCCATTTACATCTTATTTCAATTCCATGACAACCAAGTCTACGTTACAATTCACTTTTCATTTCTTGTTCAACTTTGGGTTTGAAAACAGGGCTCAGTACTCTGGCCAAAACATTTTGATGAGATTATAGTTCATCACTAGAACATTTTCAAAATTCACGGTGGATACAGATTTTGGTGTTGTATCAATAACACATAAACTACTTCCATACTTCACAAACGATGATGATATACATTTTAGTGCTATATCAAATCAAACAAACTTTTCAATAGATAAGCATATGAGCTATATCACTACTACAACAGATAAGCATATGAGCTATATCAACATTCCAATAGATAAGCATATTACACATCAACAGATAAGCATATAAGCTATATCCACACTTCACTAGACAAGCATATGAGCTGTATCTACACTTCACTAGACAAGCATATGAACTGTATCTACACTTCACAAAGATAAGCATATGAGCTGTATTTTCACTTCTCTAGACAAGCATATGAGCTGTATCTACGGAGTTCATCCCCCATCTCCTCCCAATCCTATCCGGTTTAGAGGTACATCCCCCATCTTCCCCTAAACCGCGGAGTACATCCCCCATCTCCTCCTCTACACAAGCAATGCATATAAACACAGAATCATATATGCATCGATCAATACATAAAGTTAATGCATTCTATCAACCGTCTACACATGATGCATATAAACACATTGGTCATATACACAATCACTCAATACATAAAGTTAATGTATTCTATCAACCGTCATACTCTATGACACAACCAATTGATTAGTTTTAGTTTGCCTAATCAACATGCATTGTCTATAACAATCAACACTACCCTCCACCGGTAGCCCAAAGCAATTATTTCTAAGCAGGAAATAAATGCACAAATGGATAATATATCAACATTCCAATTAGGTGAGCAACAAATGATTTGTCTACACTCTTTAATCCCATACATTCCCAATTTCAACATTCTCAATTCAATTCCTCGCTTTCTTCAATTAATTATATGCATTAATTAATTAAACCAATTAGGGCAAATTATCATAATTCACAAAACAACCCTAAGGTTCCATTTTCACCAATGTCCCAACATTAATCTCATTTCTCCATGCCTAACATGCATATAGGTTTATATATTTAAAAACCCAACTTTTGTAAAATTACACAAAGGCCCAAACTTTCTCAAAATTTTCCAACAACCCCCAACATATCAAAATACTAAAATTCAAAGACAAAACTCATAAAATGGAGTAGGTTATCCCTACCTCGAATGATGGGGCTCAACGAAGAAGATGAAGAAACGGAAATGCTCCAAATCCCGAAATTTTCAGATTAAAAGATAGCCCTCGACGATCAACACAACTTTCGTAAAGACCAAAAGTGAGCAAACAACTCCTACTAGATCATATCTAAGAGAGAAGGACCGGTTTTAGAGTGAGAAGCTCTGAAAATGGCTTTTTGGAAAAGTAAGAGAGAGAAAAGATCTTGAAAAAGTGATCCAAAAGTCGAATCTCGGATTTATATAAAAGTCTCCCCGCTCGAGCGTCCAAACCACCGCTCGAGCGTCACTCACAGACTCCCGCTCGAGCGTCAACAATCCCGCTCGAGCGGCGGATACACACTCCCAGAACTTTTACAGAACCAGGTCTCCGCTCGAGCGTCAACCCTCCCCGCTCGAGCGTCACACACAACATCTCGCTCGAGCGTCAAAACTCCCGCTCGAGTGTACAACACTGCAGAGGAGATACTGGAAGATGGAAAACTACGCTCGAGCGTCGAAAACCCCGCTCGAGCGGACAAACGACAACGAAGGGCCCGCTCGAGCGTGAAGGCCAAAATCTGGGCAACTACTCTTGGTTTCTAAGTCCAACTAACCTGTAACAAACTTGCCCAACACAACCCAAGACTCGAATGCAAGGAGTAAATGATGTAAACAAGATATACACGACAACCAACTCCACGGAACCTAAGTCCGGATACAACAATTAAAGAAAAGGGGAAACCGGGATCGCTATATCAAACGCTTGGCAGACTCATTCTATAGTGTGTTTTGTTCCAAGAGCTCAGCAAAAGAATTATGGGAATCTCTGGACATAAAGTACAGGACTGAGGATGCCGGGGCAAAGAAATTTGTGGTTGGCCGGTTCCTTGATTTTAAAATGGTAGATTCTAAAACTGTGATAAGCCAAGTCCAGGAGTTCCAAGTGATCTTGCATGATATTCATGCTGAGGGGATGCCTTTGAACGAGTCATTCCAAGTTGCTGTGATCATTGAGAAACTTCCCAATGGTTGGAAGAATTTCAGGAATTACTTGAAGCACAAGCGCAAGGAAATGTCAGTTGAAGAGCTGGTTGTCCGACTTCGGATCGAGGAGGATAATAGAAAGAAAGGAGGGAGTACCTCCTTAGTAAAGGCCAATGTAGTTGAGCATGGCAAATCTTCTGGGATAAGGAAGAAGCCCCCTGTGAACAAGAGCTCTAAGTTGGGGCCAAGGGGTGGTGTTGCAAAGAAGTCAGCTTACAAGCCGCAGGAACCAGGTTATCGGTTCTTTGGGAAGTGTTATAACTGTGGTAACAAGGGGCATCGGCTAGTGACTGCCGCAAGTAGAAGAAGCCATACAAGACCAAACCTCGTGCTCATATGGCAAACTTGCAAGAGCACTCCCATGAGGAGGATGATATGCACTTGTTTGCCGTTGTCTCTGAGGTGAATCTGGTGGGTTCAAACCCAAGATAATGGTGGATTGATACTGGGCTACAAGCCACGTCTGCTATGAGCAAAAGCTGTTTACAACTTTCGAACCGGTTACAAACAGTGAGAAGTTATTTATGGGAAACTCTGCTACCTCGATTGTTGAGGGGAAAGGAAAGGTGGTCCTGAAGTTGACGTCAGGAAATGAGCTGACCTTGAACGAAGTCTTGTATGTTCCGGACATTCGTAAGAATCTTGTCTCAGGGTCCCTTCTCAGTAAACATGGTCTTGGCATGATTTTTGAGTCCGACAAGGTCGTTCTTACCAAAAGCGGAATGTATGTGGGTAAGGGTTATATGTTGGGGGGTATGCTTAAACTCAATGTTATGACTGTTATCCCAAAGATGAATAAAGGTGCATCTTCTTCTGTTTACATGTTTGAGTCTTCCAATTTGTGGCATGGTAGACTAGGACATGTGAACTTTGAATCTTTACGTAGATTTATCAAGTTAGATCACATACCATCTTTTAAGATTAATCTGAAACACAAGTGTGAAACTTGTGTTGAAGCAAAGTTGACAAGATCTTCGTTTCATTCTATTGAAAGAAGTTCAGAACCGTTGGATTTAGTGCATAGTGATGTGTGTAACTTAAAATTTATACAATCACGTGGTGGCAATAAGTACTTCATCACTTTTGTTGATGATTGCACTAAGTATTGTTATGTTTTTTTTGCTCAAAAGCAAAGATGAGGCGATTGACAAGTTTGTTTTTTATAAGAATGAAGTTAAGAATCAAGTAGGCTGCAAGATTAAGGCTTTAAGAAGTGATCGTGGTGGTGAGTATGAATCTCCGTTTATCGAGATTTGGGATTATCCACCAAACCACGACGCCTTATTCTCCTCAGTCTAATGGAATTGCTGAGCGAAAGAATAGGATGCTAAAGGAAATGATGAATGCAATGTTGAAAAGTTCTGGATTGCCACAGAACTTGTGGGGGGAAGCAATTCTCTCTGCAAATTACATTCTAAATAAAGTACCCCGGAAGAAGGTGGGCAAGACGCCGTATGAGTTATGGAAAGGCGTTAAGCCTTCATATAAATTCTTATGAATGTGGGGGTGTCTTGCAAAAGTGGCGATTCCTACACCCAAACGAGTTAGGATAAGCCCGAAATCCGTGGATTGTATATTCATTGGTTATGCACATAATAGTAGTGCATATCGGTTTCTTGTACATAAGTCTGAAATTCCAGACATACACAGGAATACCATCATGGAGTCAAGGAATGCATGTTTCTTTGAAGACATTTTTCCTTGCCGAACCCATGAAGGGGTTCCAAGGTCTTTGGAGCAATTTGACGAGCTTGCTGGTGAGGATGATCATGTTGATGATTCAGGTGATAATCAAATTGAGGTTTTAGATGAGCCCTGAAGGAGTAAAAAGACTAGGATATCCAAATCTTTTGGTCCAGACTTCTTGACTTATATGGTTGAGAACGAACCTCAAACTTTCCATGAAGCTGTGACTTCTCTTGAGAGTCCTTTATGGAAAGAAGCGATCAAAAGTGAGATTGACTCCATCTTACAGAACCACACCTGGGAGTTGGTAGATTTACCTCTAGGTTGCAAGCCTTTAGGCTGCAAATGGATTTTTAAAAGAAAGATGAAGGCCGATGGCTCAATTGACAAGTATAAGGTGAGGCTCGTTATCAAAGGGTACAGGCAACGAGAAGGCCTGGATTACTTTGATACGTACTCACCTGTAACTAGGATGACATCCATTCGCATGGTGATTGCGATAGCAGCTCTGCGCAATCTTGAGATACACCAGATGGATGTAAAGACAGCTTTTTTAAATGGGGATTTGAATGAAGAAATCTACATGGAGCAGCCTGAAGGGTTTTCAGCTCCAGGACAAAGCAAGAATGTCTGTAAACTTGTCAAATCTATGTGTGGTTTGAAACAAACGCCTAAACAATGGCATGAGAAGTTTGACAATGTAATGTTGTCAAATGGGTTTAGAATCAACGAATGTGACAAGTGTATTTATGTCAAAGACACTGACAGACGTTATGTCATTTTGTATCTATATGTTGATGATATGCTCATTATAGGTAGTAACGATGAAATGATCAAAACTACCAAGAAGTTGTTAAACTCTAAGTTTGACATGAAGGATATGGGCATTGCAGATGTTATTCTGGGAATTAAGATTACCAGAATCTCTGGCGGCATTGTACTATCTCAGTCTCATTATGTTGATAAGATACTTGGGAAGTTTAGTGGATCAGATACGAGTGTGTCATCGACACCTGTAGACTTAAGTCTACATTTTACCAAGAATAATAATGAAAGTGTCTCACAGTTAGAATATTCTTGGGTAATTGGAAGTTTAATGTATCTGATGAGTTGTACTAGGTCGGATATAGCTTACTCGGTTAGCAGGCTTAGTAGATACACAAGTAATCCCGATGCTTCTCATTGGAAGGGCATTGTGCGGGTGTCAAGGTATTTACGCTACACTCGGGATTATGGGCTGCATTATACTCGATATCCAGCGGTGCTTGAAGAATATAGTGACGCGAATTGGATATCAGATATAAAGGACTCAAAGTCCACTAGTGGATATGTGTTCACTCTTGGTGGGGCAGCCGTGTCTTGAAATCTTCCAAGCAAACGTGTATATCTAGATCAACGATGGAATCAAAATTTATTGCTTTGGATAAAGCAACGGAAGAAGCAGAATGGCTTCGCCATTTCATTGAAGATATTCCATGTTGGTCTAAACCTGTGCCAGCTATTTGTATTCATTGTGATTGTCAATCTGAAATTGGTAGGGCACAGAGTAATATGTATAATGGAAAGTCTAGACATATCCGTCGTCGACATAATTCCATACGACAACTACTCTCGAATGGAGTTGTCTCTTTAGACTACATAAAGTCTAAGGACAACATTGCGGATCCGCTAACTGTAGACGTGCCCTTGGGCCTCACTACAGTTCAGACTCAAATGTCACGGTCCTATATCTAATCTCGCGGAGTGCAATGCAAGACCGATGAATCATCAAAGAGTCCAAATCCGGCAAATCGTTTTTGAAAACTGATTTTTTTTGAAAGAAATGCCAAACATGGACTGCTTTTCCAGATACAGAGTCGCCACCTAAATATTTTATTTTGGAGAATTTAGGAAACCCTGACTCGTTGCCTAAGGCCACGTGTCCGTCATCGCCAAAGTTGCCTCGGCTCGGGAACTTGGGTATGATTGGGGAAGGTCACTTCGTGAGCACCCCCGCTCGCCCGATCAAAGATCGGCCTCTACTAACCATGATATCTAGTTTTGAAAACATTATGTGTTCTTATTCCGGTTTATTAGCCTAGAGTTACTATGTGATGTGCACAGCATACAAGTATAGACTGGATCGCCTGAATTGGAACAAAACATTTCATGTTTGTTTTTGAAAGCGGTTTGCTACTCGCAAGTAGGCTAAAATGCAGATTTGCCACCCTCGGGTCGGCTTAGAAAAGATGGTTTTGCCACTATCTAGTGGGCTTAAAACTCACAGTCAATGCATTATTCCAATTCAGATAATCCAACCTTCACCCACAAGCATTCAGGCAGTTATATCATATAAGCATATAGCCTCATGGTAAACATGCTATCATGGCAACATTCACACGCATGCAAGATGCTAAAGCGTAAAAGCTTACCTAGTACTCCAAGCCAAAACAAAAGCTATGTTAGAGATCCATGCATGATCGTAACTATGCTGGAATGCCTAATGCAACACATGCAAAATGCTACTACAATAGGCTCGGCTATTCTACAATGGCATGTGAAATGCTACAACTAACACGTATTCAACTCGGAATTGAAATACAATTCAGTTAGTATGATGCGCCGAGCTCGGTGCATGCAAGACAGATAAATGAATGCAAACATGCTATCATACTGTATGCTAATTGAAACATGCCCTAATCTAACCATCATAAGCTGGTAAATAAAAGGGAGAAAGACGTGGGGTTGGAAGACATACATCACACGCATGCACATTTATTACAATTGTGCCCTCGCTCGGAGGGTCCGAAAGAATAATACAGTCCGAATAAATAATTAAATATTACAAAACCCTAATTAATTAACAAATTAACTAGGAAAGCAAATAAACTAGCATGTAAGCTTATGGACCGCCTCAGCTCTGTTCCGAATGATGAAAGATGCATGCTTGAGTTGCTTGGCGCGGAAATCCATTGCGATGCCCCGATTCGCCTCTGTTTGCAATTAATCCCGGAATTTTGTGCGAAGCTCTAGAAGGCTGTTGATTTCTGATTTGCTGCAACAGAGAGCAAGAAAGGGGCACAACAAAGTATTTTCACACATGTATGCAGGACTACTCTTCAGAGAGTGTAGTCCTCGATCCTCGTGTCACCAATCACGCATCTCGATGCATGATGGCCGAGGAGTCGAATTGTATGACTCGATGTGATATAAATGCACATGAAAACACAGCAAGAACCAAACTCCATCATGGGTAATCCGGAGTGTCGGCGATCGGGAATTGAGACACGTTCCATCACTCGGAGTACGAAACGTCCCTCGTTTTCCGTGCTTGGGCTAACTCCTATCCCAAACACAATGCAAATGAGATGGCATACACAATGCGACTAACATACAACCTAGCATACGCAATGCTATGAAATGGCATACACAATGCTCGATGTAACATGGCATACATAATGCTCTAACACGCAACTCAGCAAACACACTGCTATGGACCAAAATGGCATACACAATGCACGATGGACTTAAACCAACATGAGTGGACCTCAGCCACACTCACATCAATGGCCATTAGATGAAAATGAGACAACCGAAATGTGTGCACACATGCACGACTACCAAGGACCGAACCTAAGGCATGGAATGCCACTCTACCAAAGCATGGCAAGGATGAAACATGACATGGAATAGCATAAATTACAGCTCTAAAACAGCATGAAATATGGTCCCGAAACATGCAAATATGTCATACAATGCAAGCTAGGGGGCCCGGGTACCGAAACTAGTGAAGTGCGTTACACTAGAGGTATCCAAAGCAATGCACCAAAGGCCAAACCAACCCCAAATAGACCCTAGGTAGGTCTGAAACAGTGAGGAAATGGCCTAAAATGATGGCTCGGAATGCAACGGGATGGAGCTCATTCAATGGTCCGAAAATAAAGCATACAAGCCCGACTCTCAAACGCATTTAAAGAGATGAAAATAGGGCAACATGGAATTCAAACAAGCTCTAAAATGTGATGAATAATAGGCTTAAAACATGAACACACCTCAGTATATACATGCGGTGAAACTCAAAACTCGAAGCTAGGCAAATGCATTGAACTACAAGTATGCAAAACTAACATCATTCAACCACAAGACCCAAAAATAGAGCTAGGGCAGTCCAAAATAAGCACATTATCAGTTCAAGGCATCGCCAAAAGGTGCCAACATGAAGGGCCAAAACAACATGCAACATAGGCTAGTGAACCATGAGTTGTTCTACAGCTATATGAAACATATGAGGGCTCACCCAACCAGCCAAAAATAGAAATATTTCATGCCAAATAAACCCCAAATAACCACTAAAATGCGTCCAATGCATGCAAAAATGATGAGCTTCTTTGGAGGGCCATGCAAGGGGTTACTCAACACATACAACAAGGACACTTAGCATGGAAAAAACAGCTCTGGAAATCAAATATGACAAGCCTAAAACTCACCAAATTGGCCCTGAAATGGGTCAATGAAGCATACAATGAAAGGCCCCCTCAAAAGGCCTTGAATGGAATTGTTCTACACATGCATTATATGGACACAAAATATGGTCAAAGAGGCCCTGGACAGAGCTAGGTAAGACCTTAAAACTCACCGAATTGAGCCCAAAAAGTGACTTCACAACATGCAAGTGAGGGTCCCCTTGGGCGGCCAACAAAGTTAGTAAAGAGAATGAGGGGTGAGAGGGTCACCCCTCTATGATTTTGAAGCTCAAAGGCACATCTAAGCCACTAAAAATCCGCTGTATTTCAGTGGCCAAAAGGCCAAATCAAGGCCAATGCAAGTGCTCACATGCATAGCTCAAAACATGAGGAAATAAGGCATGAAAGGGGGTAGATGACCCCAAAAAGAGAAAGTATCTTAAACAAACATGTTTATAAGCTCAAAAGGAAATCTTTTCAAGTTTATGACAAATCTCGAAAATGCTCACAAGTAAGGCTAAGATATGATGCAAAATAAGCCTACAAAGAGGGACAAAGCATACAAGGGTGTAGGAGACCTCAAACAGAAAAGTATCCTTAATAAATATTCAAGAGGAGCTCAAAATATGACACTTTTTAGTTTATGACAAAGTCCAAAAATACTTTCAAGTAAGGCTAATCAATGGAGCAAAAAAATGCAAGTTTAAGGGAAATAGGTGCTTACCCTTGAAGAGCAGCAAAGCTGGAGCTTCTGGACCAAGTTGGTGAACCTTCAACCCTTTCAAATCAGTCCCAAAGTGCTGGAATGGATGGAGGAGGTGTGGTGCTAAGGGTTGTAGTGCAAATGGTCCAAGAAAACTAGGGTTTGGAGGCTCAAGTGTAAAGATATATATATAGAGAGAGAGAGAGAGTTGTAAGCCTTCAAAGTTGTTCAACCCTTCAAATGGAAGAGGAGGGCCTCTCTTATAGAGAAGAGAGGCTAAAGCTTCTCTTGGAAGCTTCAAATATCCTCCATACACGTGTATGGCGGATGGTCGAAATGCCTTCCAGCTGGCACAGCTGTGATGCATTCAGAGAGAGCAAAAAGCAAGAAGCAGGCCGGCCAGTTCAAGTGGCCGGCCGGCCACTCCCCCTGGTCGGCCGGCCAGGGGTCAAAAGGTTCAAGAAGAATTTCTGGCCGGCCACCCCAAAAGAGTGGCCTCCCAGATGAGTGAAACACAGCTGTATAGTGAAAAACCAGAAAATGTGACCCAAGAGAGAGAAAACCAGCTTTTTAGCAAGGTTCAAAAAGGGTCAAGATGAATTACTGGTCAGCCTACCCATATTGGTGGCCTCCCATATGAGTACAACACAATGGTGGTATGAAAAGCCAGAAATTGTGGCTCAAAAGTGAGAAAAACCAGCTTTCTGTCAGAAAATCGGCTTTTTGAGAGAGAAAAAGAGAAAACTAGTTTTTCAGGGGAAAATGTGGCCTCTCACCATCCTACCACCTCCCTAGAAATGAAAATAGGGTCCCTACCAAAAATGGACCAAGACGGATGCAAAACGAGGGTTTCGGGGCCAAAATGCGCAGTCTGGGGCCCCGAAAACAGGCTGTTAGGCACCGGAAGTGGCGTATGACCACGAAGGTGGTCTCCCGAGCCACAGTGTCCCTCTAAAGGGAGGAAATAAGGGGTGTGCCAAAAACCGAAGCCAACGGAAGTAGTTAAGCAGTCTCGAATCGAGGCACACGGCCGACGGCTCCGAAAACCAGAAACTGGGCTCTAAACGGGAAAAATGGCCTACGACCACGAAACATAGCCTACGGCCACTGAGAGATGGTCTATGAGACCTCTCCCTCCCTTTGGGAAGAGAAAACAAAGAAAACAGGACCTGGTTTGCAAACCGAGGCAAAGCACAAAAGAGCCCCGAAGTCCGGGGGCAAGGCTCGCAGCCGAGACTTCGCAACCTCAGAACGAGCATAATATGCAACATCACCGAGCACTCAGTTGGTGACGTCTGAGTCTTAAGGTCGGTCAAAAATGGGGTGTCTACACTAACCAAAGGGTTAAGTCGAGTGTTAGTCGAAACGTCGTCAAAAGGAATGGGGTTGAGGCCTTTGGAAGTTACCGGAATATGTCACTGAGGAGGTTAAACCTCTAGCTATTCCTTCTATTAGTGATACCTACAAGTGTAGAGGTTAAGCTGAGCTTTTAATGACTCTAGTGTGTTAAGCTGTTGAGCTGAGTATTGCAGGATACTCAAGTAAAGTCACCTATGTGAGTGTGATGTGAGGCTGCTTCTAGAAGAATTGGGCAGGCCAAGATTTTTTGAAACCACTCGCTGAACCAGGCTAGTGTCCAGGGCCACACAGGGCACACCAGTGAGAACAGAATGGTGGTAGGAGTAATTCCCGTGTGAGATTTATTGTCTCAGTTTACATAAACGGCAAAGCAGTTCAAGATGTCTTATTCACTGTTCAGCCAGTAAACTTGATAGGTTTTCACTGGGAGAGGTTCAAAGCCAAAAGCTACCTTCTCTGATGTCGGGGTTAGTTCGTTGTACTCTCTCTTCGAGTCATTATTGTTGAACAATGTTCGTTTGTTGAGTCTTTCAGTCAATTTTTATTCATGTGGGGGATTGTTGGAAAAAATAATTTTTGGTGACTTTAATTTAATATTAAAGTGTGGTGACTTTAATTAAATATTAAAGTGGGTCCCAACCTTTTATTGTGTTAGGTCCATGTGAGCCAAAAACCATTGGGTTTTGAATAAGAAATTGCCAAGAAATTACCTCATGATGTTAGATTCATGAATAGGATTTTAAAAAGTATTTAAATCCTTTTTCTTGGCTAAAGGGTGTGAATCCTTTGGGCATCCAAACTTTCATATTTTTGGAAAGGGACTATGGATTCTTGGTGTTTTAATGACCAGCCTTAAAGGCTGGAGGCTCTTCTTCTCTCCCCTTTACATATATAAATTGAGACCCTCCTATCAAGTTTCATATAGAAATTTTTTGCTTCCATTTTACAGGTCAGCTTGCCAGAAAGGTCCTACATTGAGACAGTGCTGCTACTGTTCTTGTTCGCTAAGCTAGACAGAAAGTGCTTCAGCCGTAGCTGGTTTTGATCGTCGTATCCAAGGAGACAGACACCCGGATTGCTCAAGCACTCGACCCGTGAGGCGGCGAAATCTCTTTTAAGGAAACTGCTTCCGTGCAGGCTTCGGTTTCGTCTCTTTACCCTTTTATTGTTTTGTGTATTTCTGTTGAAATTTAATTGTAATTATTAGCATATGTTCTTGGTATATAATTTGATTTCTTCATAAATCTATTTATTTAATTTCACAATTTGAACAACAGTTATACCACAATTGAGATAGAGTAGAGAAAGAGAGAGCCGGCGACATTCTGAAGACT
Organism: Camellia sinensis; assembly: GCF_055761805.1. Classification (NCBI taxonomy): domain Eukaryota; kingdom Viridiplantae; phylum Streptophyta; class Magnoliopsida; order Ericales; family Theaceae; genus Camellia; species Camellia sinensis. The sequence goes on along the minus strand of NC_138962.1, from coordinate 22,022,963 downwards.
TACTTTACATTTTTAAAGTGTAGATCTACACTTTTAAAATATAGATCTATAGTATTAGAGTGGAGATTTGAACTTTTTATGTCTAAAATAGAGGTTTTTAAAGTTTTCTCCTCCGATTTCAGTATATATTTTTTGATTTTTGACATCTACAATAGTTCCTTCATCTTTGAAATCTTCTCCCATATCATTGTGGGTGTATGTCCTTCTCAATTCTAACTTATGGCAGTGTTTGATATCCGGAGGTGATAGAGTTGGTCAGTAGTGATGAGAATGATGTCGATGGAGATGGTAGGTTTTCAAGCAAATCTTACTTTTCAAACCACATCTTTAAAAAGATCGGTGATTTTTCTTGAATAGTAACTATTTTTTGGGCGAATTTGTTTTTTGTTTTGTTGGAATGACCCTTCGGGATCTTATTTATATAAATGTTGTTGTTTATTAATAATAATATTTTCTATGTTCTCAAAAAGATAAGTTATACAGAGAGAGAGAGAGAGAAAGAGAGAGAGAGAGAGGGGCATAAGGCACAATGTAATTTCTCCCTAGTTTTGTAATTATTTAACACATTTTAACTATGAATAATGCTATATGTACCAATTGGTGTATTAACTAGTGTACCAATTGATGATATGTCATAATTTAAGAGGTTTTTGAAATTTGTGAGATGATTAATGAGTGGGGGTCAATAATAATGTCATAACTAGTGTTGATACACTAGTTAATATACTAATTAGTGCATGTAGCACCACCGTTTAACTATATAATTGAAATATCCATTTATTTAATAAACTAACAAACATTTAATACATAAAAAATTGAATCTGGCAATTATTTTTTTAATAATTTTATTTATTTCTTTGTTTATAGAATCTAAAAAAATTAATGCGTTTATTTTTTTTTCTTTTTCTATTATGAGGAAAGCTTTGTGAATATTTTCAAACTTTTACTCTTGTTATAAATTACCACGCCACTTTTATATTGTCGTGGAATCCTTGTTACATAATCAAAGGGTAACGTAAAATTTCTCAAATGTTAAAGGTAAACATAAGTCCACGTAGATTATAAAGTAGTTTTTTTAATTTATTTTTATGGAAACTTACCAAAAAAATTAAATAGATATTTTAATTTTAATTAAATTTTTAGTCAATAATAAACTTATTTAAAAATTTCAAAAGTAGCTAAAATTAAATAATTTATCAATTAATACACTTTAAACACATCACTTTATTTAGAAAAAACTACAAATCAATTGTGTTATTTCAAAATATTTATAAATTTATAACTTTAATTATTAAAATTGATAAGATTTATCACTGATTTAAATATTTTTAAAAAATGAAATGCAATTTCTTGTTTTAATTATAATCGCTATAATTATGGTGAAAAATATAGGAAAGGGAAAATAAATAAATAAATGAGGAATATTGGGGGTGTGAAGGGAGAACGCATGCGGGATGACTGGGAGGATGGAAAATTATTGGTTGCTTCTGGGCGTTATGTAGCTATATGTCTCTTTAATTATAATTTATTATGTCTCTTTAAGAGAGTGAGGGAAGGATTTTTACCTTTCTAGTGGAGTCAGACTGAAGAGAGTATAGATGTAAGAAAAATCGAAAAAAAAAACCTATCAAATCGGTTGAACCAAACCGAACTGATCATATTTAGTCTATTTTTTAACAAGAATTAATCTGTTCAATTTTTTATTTGATTTTTTTCAATTTTCAGTTCAGTACCGATTCGAGTACATTATACACTGAACTAAATGAAACCAACTGCTTCAGTATATATAATATTTAAGGGCAAATTACACTTTGCCCCCTAAAGTTTTGCCCATTTCCAACTTTGGCCCTTTAAGTTTGATTTTTTTTACTTTGACCCTTCCTATTTGCAATCCTTCCCACTTTGACTCTTTATGTTTGCAATCTTTCCCACTTTATTCCTAGACTAAATTTCATCCAAAAAATTAACAGAATCTGCCACACTACTAACACATTAGCTCAATGTGTGATGTAAAAAATTCGCTTAAAGATGCATCTAGTGAATAAAAAAAAAATTATTCACAAACATTATTATATTATAGATGCATCTAGATTAGATGCACCTAAAAAAATTAACTAAAAAAAGAAAAAAAATTTACTAAAGATGAAAAAATATATATATACTGACTCAAACACCTGTATTGTCAATTTGAAATGAAAAGTTTACTATCGTTTTTTTTCATCTTTAGTGAACTTTTTTCTTTTTTAATTAAATTTGTTTTTATTTTTTTGGGTGCATCTAATCTAGATGCATCTATAATGTAATAATATTTATGAATAAATTTGAAAAGAAGTTCGCTAAAAACTTTTTTAAGAAATCAATTTTTTTGTTTTCTATTTTTCATTTTCTGCATCTTTAGTGATTTTTTTGCATCACACATGAAGCTGATGTGTTGGTGATGTGGCAGATTCTGTTAGTTTTTTTTATGGAAGTTAGTCTAAGAGTAAAGTGAAAAGGATTATAAACATGAAGGGGCAATGTGAGAATGATTGCAAATATGAAGAGCCAAAGTGAGAAAAATCAAACTTAAAAGGCCAAAGTGGGAAGGATTGCAAACATGAATGGCCAAAGTGGAAAAAATCAAACTTAAAGGAACAAAGTGTAATTTATCCAATATATAATATAATAATATTAATAAGTATAATAAATTATTAATTTTAATTAATTAGTTTTATCATCTCTATAACCTAAGTTTATAAATTCTTATTATATATAATCTCAATTCTAACTCACTATTCTTGAAATCTTAATATTTATTATTTTATTTTATTTTTATTAATTTAGGAATTTAAAAAAATTTATTAAATGGATAGATTGGATATATTTGAAGTAGTGGCCAAATGGCTAGACCGATTAAATTGCACTAAATCAAATAGTTTGAATTAGTGAGGTTTGATGGGAAAAGCTAGGAGTGATCGCTGATCGGGTTGGGTAGGGCGGCATTCCATCCGCCATCCGTCCAAAATTAGACGAATTGAAAAAGTCAATCTGTATCTGTCTACCGGTTTTGTAGATGCAGAATAAGCGGGTTGGTGGATGGATGCGATTAGTTTGGCGGTTTGGAATTTACAAATTTTGAGCATTTTTTTGAATTATAATTCATATTTTTTACAATCTCCAATAACTAGCAATTTGAAAAATTATGTATTATTTATTTATAATAGGCCATGGCACCGCGCATTAATATTTGTAAGATATTATTTTTTATTTACATAAAATATATATTTTATTATTTTTATTCTATGTTGTTACTTGTTAGTATTTTTTTTGTAAAACTTCATCTACGAGCAGATTGCCTTCATCCGGTGCGAGATGGTTGATTTTTCCATCCAAACAGTATCCGTGAATTTTGAAATATTTCATCCGCGTCTGTTCATCGAAAGACACGTATCTGCCCAAAATTAATCGGGTTGAATCGATTTAGTCGGCTGGGACGAATTAGACGAATTTATAATCACTTCTATAAAAAAAAATCTATATCTATATTTAAAATAAAAAAAAATGATATTATCAATTCAATAAAAAAAATTACTCATTCCGTTTCAAAATAATAGTCCCTCTTGGGGAATTCAATTTTTTTTGGCAGTACAATTATTGTACTTTAAAAAATATTACTTTTCTAAAATTACTTTTTGATAATATATATTTTTTGGGATATCAATTGTTATAATTGTACTCTCTTTTTTTTGTTAATGAATTTAAAAGAATGATAAAATACGAAATTTATATTATTTTAATTTTTTATTTTTGAAAAATGACTAATATTTTAAGACAATAAAAAATAAAATAAGAAACGAATATTTTAAGATGGAGAAAGTATCAAAATATCGACCGTACGAACTGATTACATCCTAAAAGGATGATATGTGAGGAGACAAACATTACTGTAGATGAGAGAGAAACTTAACAGAGGGGAGTTTTTTTGTTCATTTGTTTTTTTAGAAGAGAAAGAATTTTTCATGTAACTAAGACCTCATTTGGAAATAAATTATTTTAGTAATTTTTAAATTTTTTGCAAAAAGTTATACAAAAAAAGTAGGGAAAGTGATATGACAATTTATCGTGATTTTTTAATTTTTTAATTAAAACATATAATTATCAAACGAGACCCAAAAGAGAAAGAGTTAGTAATAATTGACGGTAGTTGGATGGTGTGTAATTAAGAGAGAGAGAGAGAAAAAAAAAGAGTTAGACCCCCTTTATGGAGGACCCCCACAACCCCCTTACTGATCTACACCATTCATGATGTGTGGGGCCCACTCATATATGTGTGGGGTCCACATCATGAATGGTGTGGATCACAAAGGGGGTTGTGGAGATCCTCCACAAAGGGGGTCTCTATCATTGCCGGATGGTAATAATTGACGGAAGTTGAAAGGTGTGTATTAGAGGAGCAATGATTCATAGCTCTAAATTTGAAGCTCTAACAATGTGGCATGGAGCACACACAAAAAAAAAAAAAAAAAAAAAAAAAGAAAAAAAAGAAAAGACACATTTCAAATCATCCATGAGTGGGGGCCTACTGTCATATAAGTAGAGCTCTCATTAGAGCTCTACTTTTAGTGCTCTTAAACATTTTTGTGTATTAGAGGGAGTTGTGATAAATAAGAATTTATTCATTGTTTCAGAAGCATTGTTTCACATTATACATATTTAATCTTTGTTTGGGATGTGAGTTAGTTTTTTGGTTTTTTAACTATTTTAATTCAGAACTAAAAAGCCTCGTTTGAAATAGACATTTTGGTTTTTTTGACTTCTATGAAAGAAAAAATAAAATAAAAGGGCTGCTATTGGCACCTACCTCTTTACTTTGGCCCCTCTATTTCTTTGAACCCCCACCCAACAAAATGAAACCCCTCTATTTTTTGTTTAAACCCCACCTTAATACCAACTATACCCCATATCTTTTTGACTCTCGACTTTTTTTTTTTTTTGCAATTTGCCTACTACCACCAGCAATTCCACCCTTCAGTGACCTCCTCGATTGGCGACCCCCTTCCTTTTCCTTTTTTTTTTTTTTTTGCCTTTGTCTCTGTCTTCTTCTTCTTCTTCTTCTTCTTCTTGAGATCTGGCTTCTCATTCTTCAAGGTTTCAGTTTGACGGACAGTTCACCGTCGTCATTGGCTATTGCGCCCATGCGTTTGACGGAGGACCCAGATGGGTTATCATCGGAGTCACGGGATTTCCCGTTGATATGGCAAGCCCAGTTTCTTTAAGCAGTGTGTTCCAATCTCGTTGTTTATTTGCTTCTGTACACTTACTTAGATAAACCTAGAGATTTTTAGCTTTAGTTATGACATTAGGTTCAGATTCAACACCATCAAGTTTAGAATGATATAATGCCTTTTTTGCTTCTCCTAATTTGTGTGAAGGAGGGTATAGACCATGGAGAGGCGGGAGGATAGGTCGTCGGCGGCAATGGCAGTAGTGATCACCGATGGAGATGGTGGTGAAAAGGTTGGTGGGGTAGGGTTTGGAAAATTAGGGTTAGAATGTTAGGGATGGGGGTAAAAATGTAATTTTATGTTTGGAAAAAATTGGAATTAAAAAAAATAAAAGAAATGAGGGGTTCAAAGAAGAAAAGTAGGTGCTAATAGTAGCACTCTAAATTATTATGGTTTAAATGTGATATTTTGTCTTATTAATTTTTTAGTCTATTTTATTTTTTTGTGACTAAAATATACAAGAAAAAAAAAAGTCTATGCCAAACATAGCTTTAGATTAGTGTCTAGTTATCTTTCTAAAGGAGATAAATAAGTAGTAGGATCTATTATTTCAACCAATAATATTTGGGTAATGTTAGGGATATTAAATTTTCTGCCAAATAAATGACCAAATGTCTTGTAGACCCACACCCATATGAGACATTTGGTCATTTATTTGGTAAAAAATTTGAGACCTATAACATTTTGTTTTTCCATAATATTTAGGTTGGGATACCACTTAAATTTGCCCAACAATGAATAATAATTTCTCGTGATAAATGATGAAGTTATTTTTATTTTATTTTTTTGATCATAAGAGAATTCCATTGAGGAAATAGCCAAATGGCACTTACAGAGTCCAACTGCCAAAAAGCATACACCAAACAAAGTAGAAATATTACAAGAAGCGCAAAGGCAAAAACTATAAAAATATCCAGACGCACAATTGTGCTCGTGCTCATACTGTGAAGTAGAGCCGATCATAAAAGTTTGGCGTTAGAGCATGTCTGAGATACATTATAGATAACAACCACAGAGTATGTAGGTTACAATCAAGCGCCAAAGGACTCCAAGAACACAACCAAAAACCAAAAAATCAAAGCAAAACAAGAAGAAAAACGAAACCTCAGGTCCTAAGCGGCCAGATCTGTGAAGGCGAGTCAGATCTGAGCAGATCTGGTGGTGCAATATAGAAAGTGACTTTGGCATGATTCAGCGAAGGTGAAACAAGGCAGATGTGGCGTTGACAGACAGAAGAGAGAGGAAAACCAGCAAAAACTTCCACCAAGAGGGGAAAAAAAGCCTCTCATGGAGGGAGAGAAGTGGGATAACATAGCTCCCAAAACTTATTTACAACAAGCAGAAGAGGAAAAACAAGGGAAGGAGGAAAGATAAGAGGTGGCCAGAGGCCGGAGGCCCCCTCTCCCTCTTCAGACGATGCTCCAGACAAAACCTAGAAAAGTAGAGAGAGAGGCTCTCGATAAAGAGAGAAAGTGGCACTTCAATGTGATGTTTTATTGATGAATGATGAAATTTGAAGCTGTGTAATTGGATGAAAGAGAAAGTTGTGATAAGAGAAGGGTCAAATAAGTTAACTATTTTTATTTTTATTTTTTAAGAGAATGCGTAAAAAGTAAAAAGATAATGTAATTTAAATAAGTTAAAAAGTTAATAAGTTAACTTATAAATCATTTTTCAAAAGCAGCCTTAACTGTTTTTCTAAAATATTTGTAAATTTATAAAGTTGATAAAGTATACCATTTATTATTAGCGAATTAGATGATATTTTGCACAATTCTAATCATATATATGACTAAAGGGTAGTGTTTGGTTGTGCAACCCCTTTTATGAGTTCACTTACGGAGAATTAGTGTTAATTTACGTATTTTTGTGAGATTATTTAAGTAAATTCGTGAAAATTTATGTAATTTTGTATTTTTATTTATTTTTTTTTTTTTTTGAGATAACTTACGCTAATTTGTGTTACTTATGAGTTTTTATGAGATCACTTACACGAGTTCTTAAAAACTTGAGTGATTTTGTGATTTTCAAAACTTTTATGAGTTCATTTATTGAAAATTTATGTTAACTTGTACGTTTTTGTGAAATCACTTACATTAGTTCACGAAAATTTACGAAATTTGGTGATTTTTAAAATTTTATTAGATAACTTATGAGAATTTGTGTTAAATTACATATTTTTGTGAAATTATTTACATAAATGCATGAGAAATTACATAATTTTTTAATTTATAAAATTTTTATAAATTTATTTATACAAAATTGTATTACTTTAAATATTTTTATTAGATAATTTATGTGAATTGTTGAAAAAATTAAAATATATATATATATATATATATATATAGATTGTATGTCATATACATGCACACCCAAGATAAATCTGCAAATCTCCACCACTAGCTCTGGAACATCTCTGAGTTCGGATCCTCTCCAGCTAATGTCTCCAGACTTTACTCCGGGTGATGGCCCAAATTGGGCCACATTACCCCACTCAAAATATACGGCTCAGATCAGCTTAAAAAAAAAAAAATCAAAAACAGAGTTGAGTTTGTTCTTCTTCTTTCTTTCTCTGCTTCAAGCTCTTAAAAAACCCAACTCTTAATTTAATGTAGTGTCTCAAATCGGAGAGACAGTAAGAGTTTACAAATTTCGAGATTTGGTTAAAAAAACCCAACTCATAATTTCCATCTCTGCAAATTTTTTCCCATCTCCGGGAGCCCACCGCCATTGATGGAATCTGCAAATTTACCACCAAAGTTTCAGAAATTTAGAAGAACACCCAACAGATCATCAAGCCACAAATGTTAAAATCATCAAAATCTGAAGCAAACCCACTTTCTCTCTCTAAAATTCAAGCCACATAAATCATCCAAATTCAACACTCTAATTCTGGTTGCTTCAATTTCTTTCTTTTCTTTGATTTTTTCTTTTCTTTCTTTATATTGTTTTTGGAGTGTTATTTATTTGTACATGGGTTTTGCTCTGAAAAAATATATCTAAAAATTTCAGATCTGGAAGATGAATGAGGGAGGGCGATGTTGGATCAGCCGAAGTTGGTAGGGGTAGGGGTGGGGGAGAGGAGTTCGGCGGGTGCTGGCGGTCGCAGTGGTGCATGAGGGTCGCCGAAGGGTTTGGAAAAAGGAAGAAGGTGGTATATATGTATATATGTATGTATGTATCAAATGTAAAATTAAGAAGAGAGAGATGGAGAAAGGAAGAAGATAAAAGCAGAGCATCTATGGAAGATTGGGGGAGAGAGAGAGAGAGAGGAAATTTGTCTCTGTTTTTGAATTTTTTTTTTTTTAAAGTTGAGCTAAGTCGTATAGTTTGAGTGGGGTGACGTGGCCCAATCTGGGCCCTTCACCCGGAGGAAAGTCTGGAGACACTAACTGGAGAGGATTCAGACTCAACATCTCCAACAATTAGATCCAAAAAAATCTCAGATGTCACCCTTTTTGCAGCACCTGTAATAATCTGTACAATTCAGATCTGTACAATTCACCAATCGTACCAATAATGGGTTTACAAATAAATTCACGTGTACCTAACTAATCATAAAATTAATTACGTAAAAGGATTGTACTTCTCTTTAGTTTGTCATCAATAGACTTATTTTTTATAATTTTAATTGTTCATATTTTAGAATTTGTTGAGTATATTATTTTTGTAAAAATTTAAATTGATCGGATAACAACAATTACATATTAACATCAGTTTTGTATGAATATCATTCTTGCAAAAAAGTAAGTTCATCGAATAACGGTAATCATATGCTCTGATAAACGGTTCACACAAAATTGATCCGAACACGTGATTACTGTCAGTGGTGGAGCCACAGCAGGCCAAGGGGGGTCACGTACCCCCCCTCAGTTTTGATTGTTTTTTTTTTTCATTATTCACACAATATATAATTTATTTAGTACTCTTGGAGCACCATATGGTGTTATTTATGTGGTGGTCTAAATTAATAATATAGTGTCAAATTTTATGAATGGAATATAGTAACTCATTATTATTTGGTAATTCGAAGATAATAGGTGAATTACTTAGTGCGAGTTGTGATTTCTTATATCCAAAGCACCACGTCATTAACAATGCATGATATTCTAGGATTATCTAATAATTTCTATTCAAAATACATTTTTATAATCAATACTATCTCTCTAATATTTTTCTATCAAATAAAAATTATAGAAATTTTATAATGATTTGTACTATAAATGATTTGCTTCTATTTTCTAAAATTAAGAATTTTAATTTGTAATTTTTTGTGCTAAAATTGCATACTTACATTACTATTTTGTCCGAGTTATTCCGCATTATTATAGAATTTTGATTAGTTGCTATTAATAATAAATAATTATATTTTTATGCTTAAATTTAGCTCATAAAATTATTATTATTTTATTGTTGATCACCAAAAAAAATTAAAATTATAAAGTGCCCCTTCTACCTTAATTTCTTAGCTCCTCCACTGCTCCTAACCGTTATATAACACCGTCACATAATGGTTGTGATAGTTATCGTCACTTGTTACTGTCGTTATAGTGGTATGACGAAAACTCAAATGTGTAATGACCGTTTCAGGATTACGTAGTAGTTGTAACATGTCACGACCCAAACCTGCCCCTATGGGTTTAGCACCGTAACTGGCCAGTAATCCGTGATTACCAAAGGCCTGCTTAACAGTAATACAGAGTATAGGGGCTGGCGGAAGCCAAAACAGTAATTAAAAGACATCCAATGAACTGTGACAGTCTGTATGCAAAAAGACATTTCGTATACATTCAAACCATAACAGTATGTACATGCATCTGATACAGGTATACAGTTAGGGACCAAATCCCTAACATAACAATACAGTAACAGGTACACATATCAATCTATACAGTGTTACAAAACCAGATACAAAAGGGGAAAAACTAAAACACCCCAAAAAGCCCTAGCTTGAAGGACTTGGAACCTCGCAGTGAGGCACGGTGGTTGGCTTTGACAAAACGGGAGCTTAGCCCCGACGCTCCTAGCAACGGTCTGGTGCCTGTACACCTACATATATTTATGAGTAGTGAGCTAAAGCCCAGTGAATAACATATGCGTAAAGAGGTTAAGAATGAATGTCCTTTCCGTATTGAAAATAGTAATTTATCAATATATCAGTCATTCAGTTTGTGGCTCATAATTCATGCCATAACAGTCATTCAGAAACTATAATAGTCATATGTGGTACATCCAATAGCAAAACAGTACAGTAGGTCTTAACAGACCGAGCAGTCAATGATGGCCATCATATCAGTAAATAGTAGTGGTTCCAACATGGGAACCGACAGAGATCTCTGTAACAGTAGCAGTAACAGTTCAGTAACAGTAATTAACTATGGATGCCACGAGTACAGTTCGCAAATAGTACAAGCATTCATTCAGTAAGTAGTGTTATTTCATAAAGCAGTACAGTCATTGTTCAGAAAATAATTTCAATTGAACATATCTTTACAACGTTGTTACTCACAGAGTTCTGGGCTACAAATAAGCTAATACGCGTCCTCGGATGCCAACCCTACACAGTTACAGAACGAACACAAACTAAGCTACACAGTTAGGAAATAATAACTTAATCCTTAATTTGCCTCCGTGTGGTTCTACATCAATATCCTCATTAAGATGCCTTAAACTAGGCCTAGGAATGCCTAGAATGAAATGCGGATGCAAAAATACACTTTAAAACACTTTTCAGAATTTTCAGAAAACAGAGGTCTCACTCGAGCGGACATGCAGACAAATGATCTCCGCTCGAGCTTGACTTCCGTCGCTCGAGCGGACTATAAGCTACAGTAGAAGTACTGGATGCACAAAAATCACACTCGACGGGCGCTCGATCCACGCTCGAGCGTGAGACACAAGTCCTTGCTCGAGCATGCATTCCTTCGCTCGAGTGGACTGTAAACACATGCGAAGTACTGGATACACGCATTTCACACTCGAGCTCCACTTTCCTCGCTCCAGCGGACTGCATGAACACAAGGCTTACGCTCAAGCGTAGAACTCTTCGCTCGAGCGTGAGTCCAAAATCTGGAATTTCCAGATTTGAACCTCAAGCTCAAAACTGAATTCCAATGCATCAAATTCGATCCTTTTGGGCTAATTTTCTGGAAAACACTTATAAACTCATAGTATATCATGATTCAAAGCTCAATTTGTAAAATCAAGGCCCAAAGGTGAGTCAATTAAACCCATTTTCAAACAAAACTTCAAGAACATAATCAAACATAACATGCATGTGTTCTAATAAGTTCAAAACTTTTAATACATGCTCCAATGAGCCAATTCCCTCCAAAAACAAGATGATTTCATGATCTAAAACCAAGATATGGACATGCATGTAACAAATTCCATGAAAACAACTTCAAAACCTCAATATAAGAGCATGCATGCATGAATTGAAACTCAATTCAACAATTTAAGCCATAATTTGGCTTTAGGCTTCAAAATTGACATGGACCATCCAAGACAATACATAAATACATCAATGAGAGGTTGAATTCTCTACCTTAAACCTTGTATTTCAAGATGTAGAAGCTCAAACAGGTAAATGCTCTTCAATTCCTTCAAGTTCACCAAGTCTCCAAGGCAAAACAAGATGAAAACAAGTTCTTTCCTCCCTCTCACTCTCTCTAGTCGGTTAAGTACAAGGAAATGGCTGAGGAAGATGTATAAATCAAGTCTCAAATGTTTTAGAGATAGGCCACTAAGTGGCACTCTCGTAAATAAGTTCAATTCTAGTAATTCAACTTAATTAATCTAATTTAATCGCACCAAATCTAATTTCAATTAAATATACCATAAAATCACATAAATTTTAACTAGCACATATCGCCAATCAATTTCGGATTCGGCCGCCGATAATGCCTTTCAATTTGCAGTTTAAATATAAGACATGAACAGATAATTTAACAGTCAAACAGATAGATATGCATTTAAACTCATACGCTCAATCAATCAGTTCAGAATTTCAATCAATTCAGTCACTTATCATGATCAGTCTCAGTTTAGCAGTAATCAGTGGTGTCATCAGTAAACAATAGTGAGAGTTGTCACATAACAGTACCGTAATGACTGTAACGATCCGTTACACATCATTACATATTTTTATAACATTCTGAAAAACTTCTTTTTCCGAAAGAAAAAAAGAAAAAAGCTTACCAAAAAAAAAAATCATATATAATTTTTTTTTCTTTATAATTTATTTTGCAATTTTTATTTCATCACATTAACATGTAAAATAAAAAATATATAAACAGTGATTATATTTATTTTTATAATCATTTTGTTTAATATTTAACTGTATATTTTTTTTTACTGTAATATGTTATCTAAAAATACCTTTACAAAAATAAATAAAATTAGTAGTTCAAAATAATTTTTATTTGTGACACAATTTTATGTTTATAATCATTTCATTTAATACTTAATTGTAAATAATTTTATTAGTTAGTAGTAAAGTATTGTCCAAAAAAATGCCTCAAAAATAATTTTTATTTATGGTACAATTTTTATTTTTATAATCATTTTATTTAATAATTGTGAATATTTTTTATTCAGTTAGTTCAAGTATTGGTCAAAAATAATTTGTAGATATTTAAAATCAATTATTCTTAAAGTTTTTAACTATTGAAATAAAATGTAAAAAATTATTTTATAATAATTTAAAAATATGAAATATATTGAATCATACTTAAAAATTAATAAAAATTGATCAAAATATATTTTAAATCCTAATAAATGTGATGCTGAAAAAATATATATATATATATATCAATAATTTTTTCAAATTGTGAAAATAAAAAAAAATAAAAAAATCACAATTTCAATTACTGTAACCGTTATAACTTTTACGCTCCCGCAGCAGCGATTGCAACTGTTTTTGGAAACCTGGATAGTGTAAGATCACGTTGTCAACGGTGTTGCTGGTTCCGATATCGTACTTGAAGGACCCAATTTTCAAGCAATTACAAGACAAGGCTGCAGAGGAGTATGGCTTCCGTAGCGAGAAAGGGATTGTTCTTCCTTGCTCTAACGATTACTTCCAACGGCAATTAGATTTTATTGCCAAGAGATCATAGTCATCGTACAGACACAGAAGCAGATCACATGATAGAATACAGAATATGTTGTAAATAAATAAAATTTTTCGAAAGTCATTGAGAAATATGCGTCGTGATTATGGGATCAGTTTTTTGAGTTTTTAGATAATGGGAAATTTTTTACCCTTTTTGTTTGCCTTTTCTTTTTTTTGTTAAATTTTTTTGAGTCCTGCTAGGTTTCATGAAAATTGTCATGAAAACTGTCATGAAAACAATCTGCACCGTTGGATCATGAGACACATACCTGATCTAACGGTGCAGATGGTTTTCATGAAAATTCTTCATGAAACCTAGCATTTCCCAATTCTTTTTAGTCATTGGCAGTGGCGGAGCCACAGCAGGGCGAGGGGTCACGTGTCCGCTAGTTTTGATTTTTTTTTTCTTTTTTTTTGCATTATTCACACAATATAATTTATTTAGTACTTTTGGAGCACCATGTAGTGTTATTTATGTGGTAGTCTAAATCAATAATATAGTGTCAAATTTTATGAATAGAACATAGTAACTCATTATTGTTAGGTAATTCGAAAATAATAGGTGAATCACTTAGTGTGAGTTGTAATTTCTTATATCCAAAGCACCACATCATCAACACCACATAATATTCTGGGATTATATAATAATTTCTATTCAAAATACATTTTTATAATTAATGCTATCTCTCTAATATTTTTCTATCAAATAAAAATTATAGAAATTTTATAATGATTTGTGCTATAAATGATTTGCTTCTTTTTTCTAAAATTAAGAATTTTAATTTGTAATTTTTTGTACTAAAATTGCATACTTACATTATTATTGTGTCCAAATTATTTCACATTATTATAGAATTTTGATTAGTTGCTATTAATAATAAATAATTATATTTTTATGCGTAAATTTAGCTCATAAAATTATTATTATTTTATTGTTGATCACTAAAAATATTAAAATTATAAAGTGCACCCTCTACCTTAATATCTTGGCTCCACTACTGGTTACCGTTATCCAATCAACTTGATTTTTTATAGGGATGATATATTTGGCAAATCCTAAAATATGAACGGTTCAAATCATCGAAACAAGACCCAAAAAATAAATCCATTAGGCCGAACGACACATCTCCAGCCTACAATCTTATATATAATTATACGTGAACTTTTATGATTGATCCCGTCACTTTTGCATAATCAAAATTATTTTATGATTAGTCATGTGATTCATTTTGTATCCATAATATTTTTTATTTGACGAGAACTATTTGTAAAAATAGTCCATGGCCCGTGGGCAGTCTGAAACCCGCCCTCGGAGCTCGTGGCCCAGCCCATTGGCTCGCTCAAGGCCTACTCAAATTCCGGCTCACCCGAGACCTAGTGTTATTTTTTGTAGAAAAAAAAATAAAATTCTGGTGAAAAAATAGAAAAAAATAAAAAAAAAATATTCAAGCTCGACCCAAGCCCGAGCCCGAACCCGAGCTCGAGCCTGTCCAAGACTCGAATACCCCCTGGGTCTAGGCCTAATTTTTTGACCCGTGATCCGACCCGAATTTTGATAGAAGCCCACAAAGCTCAACATAGGCTAGCCCGAGCCCGAGCCTGAGCCCGGGTGGACCAGGACGGACCAAATTTATACCCATAGACATGCTTACTTTATTTTTATTAGGTAAAATAGTAAAAATTAAAATCTAGTATTTTTATATTTATTTTTGAAAAATAAGATGACTTTTAAGTGTCTTGAGATAAATAGTTTATTATTCCAAAATAACTATGATAGTCGTATTTGAGGAGCAATGTGAAACAACACATTCGCCACGCGCATCCATATTTGTTTGTTACAATAATGTCAAGGTAATTTTTTTATTCTATATTCCGTTGAGAGAAATATTATTTATCATTAATCTTATTCTACCAAGGATTCACGCTATTAATAAATACAAGATTCACGCGATTAATAAATGCAGAAACTTATCATGTAATATAAGAAATTTATAAGAGCTTAAAGAGTTTCAATGAACTATTTTGACGACATATATTTGATATATATATATATATATATATGTATATGTAGTAACCCTCTTCTATTTATTATATTAGGAGTGATCATTCAATTGAGGAAAATTTTTATGTACACACACTCTTAAAAGAGGTGTATTATATATATTTTTAGTTATGTCATTATTTTTTTAGTTATGATTAATTTTCTTATTTAGTTATGATATTATTTTAGTTATAAATTATGAGTTCTTTAGTTATATTTCATATTATGTTTAGTTATGATCTATTTTTTTAAGTTATAATTCAGAAAGTATGAAATCATGACATTTTCTTCTTTAATTATGAAATACACGCGATACACACCTTTTGAAGAGTATGCATCATATATAGTGTTTCCCTTTCATTGGTACTCAAATTTTGTCAGGATAGTATATAGACTAGTGTATTCATAGACAATTGATTTTGAATTAGATGTTTCTAATAAATTTAACGTTAGAGCTTTGAGAAATTATTTAGATTATTAAAATAAATATTTTAGACTTTACTAAAATTACACATACTATATAATATATATAATGCACTTATTTGAACAAATTTTAATTTCGTAAATATTTCAGAGTTGGATCTAGATATAATCTCGATGACTATTTTTACCCAAGTAGTGTTAGAAGCACTTTTCACATTGCTTTTTAAGTTGGATCATATAAGGCGCCTTTGAAAATATATTATTTTAATTGATTTTTTTTATTATTTAATTATTTTAATAAGTTATTTTAGGTTTTTATGTTGGAAAAAGATGGATGATTTTTTTTTTGAATAAATTACAAATACACATCCTGAAATTTTATTAAAATACGAATTGTCCCCTGTGGTTTTGAAAATTACATTCTATTCTTGAAAATTTCTAATTTCATAACAAATTGTCATTCTTATTAATAAATCATTAGGGTTCGTTTGGAATGTGTGATGACTTTTTGGCTATTTTAACCTGGGGATAAAAAGTCTTGTTTAAGATGAGCTTTTTGGCTTTTTTTACTTTTGTGAGAGAAAAAAATAAAATGATTATAGTTTGGATGTGACATTTTATCTTATTGACTTTTTAGTCTATTTTGTCTTTTTGTGGTTATTTTAGTCAAAAAGTCCTAAACTTTTTCTTGCCAAATGAAGGCTAAGTCAATTAATAATTTTTAATAATGTTAAAAATATGTTTCAATTAATAATTTAGGTAATTTTATTACTGTATATGAGAGTAATTATGAATTTTATTTTTTCAATTAATTCTCTTAAATAAAAAATTCTAATAAGGGAATATTTATAATTTTTCAAAACAATAGGGACTAATCTGTATTTTAAGTAAACATTGGGGATGTATTTGTAATTTAATCTTTTTTTTGTGATTTTTGTGTATTGAAAAACGTGTTTGAATGATTTGGATGGGGAAGAGGCTAGTGTGCTCCTATCGTTTTTTTGTTTGTATTGGTGTGTCTTTCGAACTCTCAGAGGCGTAAAATCGTCATTTGACACGCTGTGCGGGGCAGCTCTAGTAGGAATGGCAATGGGGCGGGGCCGAAGACTACACTCCCCGTCCCCGATCTCCCAAAAGTGATAAATTCCCCGTCCCCGGCGGGGAGCCCGTCATTCCCCCCAATTCCATAAATCCCCAAATTACAGTAGCAGGTGGTAGGTATTGAAAAGCAGATCAATAATTAAAAAAACAGATCAATAAAATAATAGAGGTCGAAAACAGATCATTTATATATATATATATTTAAAATAAATAACAGATCGTTGTTATATATATATATAACAGATCATCTGTTGGAATTTGGAAATTTATAATAAATAAATTTAGAGAAAAAAAAAACAAAATAACAAAAAAACAAAGGTCGAAATCCCTATAGAGATACTATATATACACTCATATATATATATATATATGTATATAAACCCTAGATTGAAATCGATAGTGAGGAGGATTGCCGGTGAGGGAGCAGCAGCCGTCGTGCATATATGAGAGAAAGAGAGAGAGAGAGAGAGAGAGAGCGGGATGCGAAGCTCTAAACAGCAACGACGGTGAGGGAGGATGATCGGCAGTGAGGTATGAGCGGCGGTGAGAGAGGATCGGTGGTGAGGGAGGATCGACGGTGACGGAGGAACGGCAGCTGTCGTTCGTTGTGTGAAGAAGAGAGAGAGAGAGAGAGAGAGAGAGAGAGAGAGAGGGAGATGAAACCCTGAACCAACAACGGCGATGAGAGAGAGAGAGCAGCAGAGCATCAGTGTTTGTGTATGAGTGAGTGTTCAACAAAACCCTACAGACACACACACACACACACACACACACATATATATATAAACAGGGGCAAAATAGTAATTTTATATCAGGGTAAATAGGGTGGGGGCCGGGTCTGGTGCTGAAACATATATCCTCGTCCCCAGCCCGAATATCATCGAAGATTCATTTTTTAATACCATCCCTGACTCGTCAGGGATATTTTCTGGGAATAACCGCTCAATTCGGGATCGAGGGGTCGGGTCCCCGTCAGGTCGGGTTTCGATTGCCATCTCTAAGCTCTAGCATGGTCATGTGAACCATTATTGCCTTTTTCTCTTGTATTGGCTTTTTGATTGTTGGTTAAATTATAATTACATATTGTCTTTAGTGATTTGAAAAATTATAAATATTTTTTATTTAATAAAATTAATTACAAAAATAAAATTTATAATTACTCTTCTATATAATAATAAAATTATTTAAATTATTAATTCAAATATATTTTTAATATTAATAAAAATTATTAATTGACTCAATAATTTATTAATAAAATGAATAATTTATTATGAAATTTAAAACCTCAAAGGTGAAATAAAATTTTTAAAATCATAAAAAATAATTTATATTTTAACCAAAATTCAAAAAATATATTTATAATTTACGCTGGACTATTTGTACTCCCAAACCAACATACCGCCATAATCTAATTTCAACCTTGCGACTGGCAACATGTTTGAGAAAGTGTTTGAGACTTGTCTCTCTTTATCACTTCCACACTTGACAAGACCAGACCTCATATGCGAGAAGAAAACACAGAGAGTGGTTATAGAAAGAATGAAACAGGGTAAATAAGAAGAGGCCAGCCTTTTATTTGACAAATTAAATATTGTAAAAATTTGGAAAAACAAATCAAATTAGTTAATTATCAATTCTTGCCACAATAGCACTATATATAGACATGCTAGTTCCCACATTAGAGGACCAACATTGTCAAAACAACACAACCAAAGTTCTCAAAACTTTTGAAAAATGGCTGTTACACTCAAAAATGGCTACAAGATGCTGATTATCGGACTCGGCATCCGGCATATGGATAGCAAAGACATAAAAACTGTCCTCATCCATGCTATCAAGGTCAGTTACCGCCATTTCGACTGTGCTGGTACTCTCACTCTATCATATGTATGTGTATGAAATTATTTGAAAAGTTGTCAAAAAATAAAGTATATAGACTAAATTTATTCTCAATGTAGCAGAAATTGTATTGCATTTTATTCTTTCATATATTTTGTGAAGTGTGTTTTCATGATTTAGAGATATATATACACCATGTTAGTTTAATATTAATATTATTTAACCCAATTTCTAATAGCTTAGGTTTTGAAAATAATCAGTGATTTAACTTGGTATCTCACTCTTTCAAGAAAATGTGAATTCAAATCTTGTTGCCCACCACCCGGGGTGGTGGCCTAGTGGAGAAGGTATCCTTCTCTACAGGCATGACCCAAGTTCGACTCCTAGGGGGAGCGAAAACGTTGGGTTCTCCAGTGGTTCATTTTGGAGACCTCGCTCTGTATTCCAATCGACTCCTGGGCTCGTCTATGGCGTCTGGTTGAACTCCGTTGGTACCTCGGTGGTGAGTCCCTTTCTATAAATTAGGTTAAATTAGGCTATTGGTACACTAAGCCTGGGCCCTGGATGTTGTGATGACACCTCAGAGCATCCTTTCTTGTGTTTAAAAAAAAAAAATCTTGTTGCCCAAAAACTTGAATAATGTTGAATGTGAGAATTTTGCAATTTTTACAAAAATAAAGTTTCTTATAGTAAAAAACTGATTTTAATTATATAATTATAAAATTAGAAGTGTGTCGGTTTTAAAAGAGGCATACTTACGTAACATTCTTGTGTCTAAATCTGTTGTTATTTTGCTTTTATTTTCTCTCTCTTCATCACAGTGGTCTCTTGCATGTAATATTAGTAATTTTGTCTCCTACCATTCCGTGCAAATGTAACCTTACCAATAACAAAAACGGTACACTGACAAGCCGATGATTAACAACTTTGCTCTTTTGCATTATAATAATCTCAAATTTTTTGTTGTTGCAGCTCATTACAAGAATGAAGAAGAAGTTGGTGAGGCACCAGCAATAGCATTGCAAGCTGGGCCTCTAAAGAGGGAGGATCTTTTCATTACTACCGAGGCTAGTCATAACAAACCATTTTTTTTTTTCAACGAATCTAAGCGCACAGAAAGATTTTGTGTCCCATTCTGTGAAATCTTTTTATGCGCTTAGCACAGTTGTTTTTTGACATCTAGCCTTTTTGGGCTTTCCAAAAGCATATATGAAATTTCACATTGGCTTAGTAATGATAACTATTTAAATTATCATATTTTGTTGGTATTGCAGCTTTGGAATTCAGATCACGGACATGTTGTTGAAGCCTGTAAAGACAGTTTGAAGAAGCTTCAGCTAGATTATTTGGATCTATACCTTGTTCACTTCCCTTTAGCCTCACCACACCTACTCTTTTCACCATTCATCATAAACAAACTTGCAATGAATTGTTTGGTTTGTAAGAGTAGCATTTTTTTGGATGTTTGTCTTAATTTTTTAAAGTTTTATTTATTTATTTATTTAGTTCACTCACATGCATGCAGGAGTTGGTAAAACTAAGAGTGTTTTAAGGGAGGATGGTGAGCTAGACATAGACGCAACCATATCCTTCGAAACTACTTGGCATGCCATGGAACACTACAACAAAAAAGGTCTTTGGTGATGAAAATGCGTGACGAAAAAAAATTCCGTCTCCAAATATACATGTTTTAGAGATAAAACACTACAGGAAAAAGGAGGTATGGTGGCGTTTTTTTAACGACGTTTTTTTGAACGTCACTGTTATTAGTATTTAACGGCGTTTTATAAACGCCGCATATTCTATTAGACAAGACGGCACCGTTTTATAATGGGAAAACGCCTCCAAATGCGGTGCCACACGCGCCTCCTTTTGTTAAACCTTATTTTGAATCAGAACCCTCTCTAAGCATTTCGATCGAAGATTCAGAACTCTCTCTCTCTCAACTCTTATACGCACACATCTCTCTCTCCCTCTTAACCCTCTCTAAGCTCCATCGAAGATTCAGATCGAAGCCCCATCGAAGCGATTTCGAAGCTCCATCGAAGATTCAGATCGAAGCTCCATCGAAGCGATTTTGAAGCTCCATCAAAGATTCATACCTAAGCTCCATCGAAGATTCAGATCGAAGTCCCATGGAAGCGATTTCGAAGCTGCACCGGCGAGGTAGCGAGCTCCACCGGCTCATTTGCAAAGATTCAGTGATTTTCAGAAGCTCAGATCTGAACTCTGACCCCTCGATTACTCGCATTTCAAGCTCCGATCTGGAAAAAATCTCAGTTCGATTCTTGAGGTATGTTCGGATTGACTCAATTTGTACGATTATTTGTTGTTCCCTTCATCTCTCTCTCTCTCTCTCTCTCTCTCTCTCTCTCTCTTATGGTTCTGCGATGGTGGAGGGGCTGGGAAGGGGTAGGTAGATCGTCGGATTTTGGAGGATAGGCAAGGGGATTACTGAGTTTGGTCCTGGAGGGAGGGATTTCTGTATCAATGTGCAGATACATAAATGATATATATATATATATATATATTTTAATAATGTCTATTGGAAATGTTTCTATTTTTAAATCAAGATGCAAATGATGGGAACTTGAATGGATAGGATTTTTGCACAGAGTCTTGTCTGGCCTCTGAGACCGACCATTTACTTGTAGATACTATTGAAAGCAGGGTGTTGAGTAACAAGGAGGGAGAGTCTTCTCTTTCAGAAGCCAAGTGGTTAGAACATGATGAATCTTTGGCTGTTTGGGTCAAGGTATATATTAATGTTGTTGCTTTGACTTCTACCTTGTTCTCTTTTATTATATCATTAGTATAGTGCACATATACAAGTTTGATAGTTCTGGGGCGCTGTTTCTCAATGTGGTTGCCTTGTTGATTGAGGTTTGATTGTACAGATTAGTATGATGGCTGGTGAAGTAGAAATTAAAACTTCACCTGGCGCACCTTTGTAATTTAGGCCCTTCTGTTTTCATTTTATAGAGTTGATTGAAAAATTTTCGGAGCTCTTTTCTTCACTCTCATGAATGTATTGTTTAACGGGTTGACAAAGGTTGCATTGACTGTTTTGAGGCTTCCTGTATTCTATAAACAGAGGGATTTCTTATTCTATCCTCCATGGGCTTTTGGGTTGCCAATTTGGGTCCGCAGTATACCCCTCTCCTTAGTGGAATCAGCGATATGGATCAGTCTTACATATTACACAATTGGGTTTGCTCCAGACACCAGCAGGTAGTAGTGGTCTGCGTGTTCTTGGTTTCTCGTTATAGTTTTTCATGTTTATACTTTTGCTTACCAACTTAAATTCTTCATGAGAAATTTATTCTTCCTACTCTGCATTTAGTGGTCACTTGAACCTGATAATTTATTCACTGACAAATACCCACCATCTGATTCAGGTTTTTCCAGTAGTTATTGGCATTGTCCAGTATACATCAAATTCTCTCTCTCTTTCGCTTTGTTGCTGTGGGAAGAAAGCTGGTTGTTGTATGCACTTTAGGAACCTGCACATTGATAATGAATATTCTGCTTGGAGGATTTATAGTTGCCCAAAGTAAGCTGCCTGATTTCTATTTTCACTTTTGAGCCCATCTTGAATTAGAATGAGCTTTTAATTTACCAATCTTTATACCACATTGTTGAATATTTCTTGACACCACTACACATTCATAGCACTATCATCCCGACTAATTTTGCCCATGGAAAGTGTGAAGTAAATCAGTAATATAGTTCCCACGCTTGACCTGTCAGAAACAAAAAGTGAATCCAGAAGTTCCCATCAGAATCACAATTGTTTCAACCATTTATAGTGTTAATAGCAATCCATATAAGAGGGTGTGGTGCTTCTGGACCAATAAGACTTCTTGTTACATGGTTATTTGGGCACGAGAAAAAGTCAACAGTGCTACATGTATGTAATTAAAATATAGAAAAATATATAAAACGTACACTCTGTGGTTTAGATTGATTTTAAGTGTAATCCAAATAATACTAAAAATATATCTCAGCCACAGATTATATTTTCTGTGCATTTTCATTGTTTTAATTTTGTGCAACTATCATTTCTAAAGAAAAGGTCAGTCATACCCTTCTATTTTTGTGCGGCCTCGTTGATCGGGAGCACCTTGTGTAGATGTCACTATTGGAAAGAATGAGTTGCCTTATATATATCTATGTATTCATCATAATGCATAGCTCTTCGTTTCTCATCAAACACAATGGAAAGAATGAGAAAACAATTGCATATCCTAGAAATTCAAGTTAAACAGTTGTGTATCCTTATTGTTGATGCGGTGACTGAAGTGGCTTGGGTTATTACCCTACTTGAATTTTTGACCAACTTTTACTCCCTATTTTATTTTTCATGGCTACCATTACTTGTTTCGTAATTATCCTATTAAGGTTACCTCAATTATATTTTCACAAAGTTAGACATGACTAATGGTTATTTTCCCATTAGATTTTGTGGACAACTTACTATTTTCCCATTAAATTACTAAGTTTTTCCCTGTTTTTTATTTTTTATTTTTTTATTATATATATTAAATTTTAGTACTAGTTTTCATATTTTTTCCCCTAAAAATGTAAAATAAATTTTTAGTTGCCCACATGCCCCAATAATAGAAAAGATAGTAGTGACATATATATGTCTATTTGAAAAAATTTACAAACATAGACATAAACCTCTTATATATGAGATGGGTTTACTTTTTTTTTTTTGGGAACTATACTTATATGAGAATGTTATATCTGATTTTATAATTAATTTCAGTGTAAATAGAATTTTTTTTTATCATTCCGTGTGCAAGTAAAATAATTCGACCTATTTACATACTCAAATGCGTAGTCATAGAAAGTGTGTGTGTGCGTGCTTCACAAACATATGTGTTGAGTGTGTAAAGTAAGTGAGTATGATTGTAATATGAAAGTAGAATTATGCATCCTTCTTTGTTTTCTCACACACATTCTTAGGTTCATGCCTCAGGGTGTTACCTCATGTCTTGATTTCCATCTTTTAATTCTTTATTATGGAATGCTTCCTTGTTTTCTTTCTTTATTAATATTTTTTAATTTTTATTTTATTTTAATGTGGGACTTGGGCTTATTTATGTATGCTTATCTTTGCTTTGCAGGAGGCAAAATTTCAAATATGGTGAAGAATGAAGATTCAGGTAGCCCTAGCTGGAGTGCTTCACTCTTTATGCAGACAATAGAAAATGTTGCAAGAGCTGTTGCTGCTGCAGCTGCTGCTGCCACTACTGTTCGTTCACCCCGACCATATGTGGTATTCTCATCAAAAGATGACAACGGCAATAGTCCACTACATAAACTTCAACACCAAGTTTCTAGAGTACTAAAAGGCTTTTCACAGCCTCCTGAAGTGAAAAGTGGAACTTATAACCCAGAAGTACTAACTAGCCAAAAGCGTCAATGGGCAAGCGTCCAATTGCAGTCCCTGGTATTTATATTTATCTCAAGTAAAACCCTTTTTGGTCCAGGTTACTTATCTCTTTAGCAATCAGCTGTTCATTTTGCTCTGGTACTTGCTGTCATCTTGCATATATCTTGTAGTTTCACCATGTAGTGCTTACTTTGAATGGAAAGCTTATAAGAAGTTGTGCAATTTGAGTTCAAACCTGCTCATAACGTCAAATGCCTTCGATTCTTGTGTGTTCCCATTCCCTTTTATACAGATGGTCGTAATAAAAATGAAATTTTTGTCCTTTGTGTTTCTATGGTAGGTTTTATAGCAACACTGGTTTTACTAAGTGTGTTATTCAAATTTGCAGGATCATAGGCCTTTAAAAGAGCCATCAAGGCTTTTTGAGTGCATGGTGGTTGTTGGACTTCATCCTAATTGTGATATTCAGGCACTTCAGAAGCAGTACTTCGGGAGAAAGTCTGAAGGTTCAGGTAAATTTCGAAGTGCATTAAGTGGTCAGCATCAGTCTCGTGTAGAGCCTAACCTTGAACCCCAGGTGCTAATTCTTTTATGCTAAACATTGAACATAATAATTTTATAGATCATTGGACATGCTTTGGATATGATATATGACCTCTCAGTTTTTTATTTTCAGGTCTTACTTAAGTATAAGGATCTTCTTTCATTCTGCTTTCCTGGAGGTGTGGAGGTTAGTTGGATATGAGATTTATTTGTTAATGAGTTCATGTACTCTGAATAAATTGTAATTTATTTCCAGATATGTACTGTAGTTACATGGGCATTTTGGCTGCATAGAATTTAATTATGCTTAATATTATTGAAATTCAAGAAAGTAAACCTTGGAAGTTCTGAGAGATAACTCGTGAACACATGGATGGGCACATAGAAGTCACAGATGAGGTTTGATGTCACTCATATATCTCCATTTCATCATAATTAGAGGATTGTGACCATCTTGATGCATCATTTCTTGCAGAGCACTTGAAGACTTAAAATGATTGAACGAAGTTAGTTATCAATTATCTGCTATATTATCATATTCTCTGATGTTTTGGCGTTTGATAATGTTTACATTCTATTAGTTTGATTTCCTTTGATTGACTGAAACGGTTGCTTAGGATTTCGATTTCCATTGTTGATCTAGGTGCTCTTCTCTTTTATTGGTCTGACTCAAGCTTGTTTTGGATGATTTTGATTTCGATCTATGTTTTTGTTTTTCTTAGGTATCGGATCTATAACTGTTTTATTTGTTTTAGTTCTCTCAGGTAGTCAGCTTCAATGGTTTTGATCTGTAACTGTCTTTTATTTAAATAGTTTTATTGTTTATTCTACAAATAGGTAGCTAAGAAGATTTATGTATTTTCTCTCACTCTCTGTGTTTCCTCTTTTTTAGGTTTTTATTTGCTAAAAGATGATTGATGAACATTGCTTATTGCTCTCCTTTGCAATTTACCATTGATTACAGACAGTTGCTGGATTAGCAGCAGATGGGAGGCAAGTTGTTGCAAGAGCAAAGTCTGAAGCAACAAATTATGAAAGGTTTACATTATGAATGATGAAAAAACTATCAAGTCAAAAGAAAATATGTAGACAATAGATATTTATTCTCTATTTTGGTTTTCCTCTTAGGAATTTATGGATGAAATTTTTTAATAGTTCTATAATTCTGATATGAATTGTTACTTTTTTAATGAGATCTTACTATGCTTATGTCTAATTGGTAGTGGTAATGTAATGTAGGTATTTATGTCTAATTGGTAGTGCTAATGTAATGTAGATCTTCTAATTCTGGTCGATGTTGGGTTCGGTCTGGTCTGCTCTGTTGTGTTTATGTCTTTCTTCTACTCGTCTTTCTCTGCCTTCTCGTTGCCATGTCTGCAGAGCTTAAACTCTCCCAATCGAACCGTATCTTTCGCCCTAATGTAACTCCCCCCTCCTCTCTCTCTCTCTCTATATATATATATCTATATATACATATATGTGTGTATTTATTGATTCTGTAACTAATTTCAGGAACCACTTGAAGGCAAAATCATCACAAAGCTTCCATCTTCAATCTCCCACAACGGGATTCGCCTCACTGTCAATGGATCAGTCACCTTACAGGTTCTAGTTCTCTTGTTGTTTCATTTTCTCAGCTTCCAAACAAACATAGATTAAGCTGAAACTTCATATTTATATATTTGTTTAGGTCCGTGGTGGATCAGCTGGAGTGATCGAGTCTTTATATGGTGTTCTCAAGCCTATCCCAATTGTGTAAGCCATCTCCATTTCTCCCTTTTTTAATATCATTAACATTAGGATAAATACGAGTAATTTTTAAGTGGAATTAACAGTTAAAAGAGCAAAGAAAGATGAATTCTTTTAGTTATGAACATAGGGAAGAAATTCAAAAGCATGAATTTTTCAATTGATTGATTTTATTAACACTATGCCTCAATATAGGGAATTAATAAAAGAAAAGAATTATAATTTTAGAATTTTGATACATCAATATCAAGGACTGAAGAAATTTAAAGCCTCAATTCAACTGGTCTGATCCTAATGCTACAAGAGTATGCATTGAAGATTGTTTTGTTAATACAGGTTTTATTTCAAGAGTTTTACTAATAGAAATCCTTTCTTGGGTTGGCATCTAAGCTGATATTTATTAAGAACTCTATATTTGGTTGGTTGGAGTTGATGATTGAAGTATAAGATGGTTCCCATGTTGATTAGAGTAATTTTTAGAAAGATTTATGTCTTTGGCTTAGGCCTTGTCAGGATGGTTCCCATGTTGATTAATCATGAAACTTCATATTTTCAACAATGCTTATTGGATGGTGATACTGCCACATGTTATCACCCTTGCATCCAATATTTACTCCTTGGGGAGGTGTCTTGTCAAAAAAAAAAAAAAAAACTAAACTAAATTTGGAAAATTCGAATAATTCCTCATATCTTTCCATAGTTCCCTCTTGTAAGCAGAAACATAAATGAACTTTAGTAGAATAGATAGTTTTCAGAATAATAAAGGATAGTCATACATGAAGAGCTCAATATGTGTAAGATACAAGAAGTTCAAGGCTATGTGTGATTCATCCGAATATCACATATTTCTATAATAAATGAACAATGGTCATTTTCTGCATCTGGGCTGTTTATATGTATAGACAGTGTGTGATCTGCATATTAATTATTTCTTCTATGTACACTAATTGTATTTATAAAAAAAAAAAAAAAGACACTAATTGTGGATTGTTAAATGCACCTAACTAAGTTTTTAACTTTCAGCATCTAATCTTGTTTCATTGAAGACAAGTTTGTATTTACTCTCAAGAACTGCAGTGCCTTATGTTTCTATTTTCCGGAGGCTCAGTTATGCTATATGTAGTTAATATTTACATAGTGACCCTTGAATTAAGGTGCAATTCCAAAATCCCTGTTTTGCTATTTTTGTTTGTGATCAAGTCAATAATTGTGTTTTTTTTCCTTTGTTATCTATGCGTGCAGGTTAGGTTTAATGTTTGTGGGAGGCCTAGTTTTGGCGTATGCTTCAGAACACCTGGGGATTGGATCATTTTTGAGAGGTTTTGAAGTGCATATGTTTCTTATGCTGATTTTCTTAGGCTTGTAAGGAAAGCTAATTTTTTTTTGAGCAATTGACTCTCAACATGCTGATTTTCTTAGGCTTGTAAGGAAAGCTTTTTTTTTTTTTGTTGACATGAAATGTATGTTTCTAGGAAGGATGGTGAACAATGTTATGTTATTGTTGCAGGAGCATGTTGAAGTATTCAAGTATTTAATCAAATTTCGATCTTTAAACAATGTTATGTTATTGTTGCTATTTTACAGGTATATTTTTAAAGTTAAATATGACAAATTAATAGATTAAAAAAAAAAAAAGAAAAAAAAAATCTATTGCGGTGTTTTTCAAAACGCCACCATAGTTGTATTTTTAAAATAACAAAAAGCTATTACAACGTTTTTGAAGCGTCGCGAATGCCTGTGTGACGTCATGTGACCGTCGGCTGCAACATTTAGCGGCGTTTATAAAAACGCCGCCTATACTAATTTTACGACGTTTTTAAAGCGTCATATACTTACAGCGACGGCGGCATCCTCGGCGTTTGGTGGTAAGCGTCACTGAAGGAATTAGTGGCGTTTTTGAGACATATAGCGGCGTTTTGCTAAAAGTCATTTTTCCTGCAGTGAAAGTAAGATTTCGCCTCCAATTGTAATATTTTTAGACAAAAAAATCAAATTTCGTCACCAAATGCTTAAAATCAATAACACAATAGGATACAAAAATTTTATTCATCTCTATATTTTATTTTTCGTCACAAAAAAAATTCCCGCCCTTGGAAAATTTCGCGGAATATTTGGGTGCCATTTTAGAGACAAAAGTTTTCGTCACCATTGTACAAATTTTTCCGCAAGGAAATAATTTCATCTCCTATAGTTTTATTATGCAAAACGACGTCGTTTCATGCCATAATTGAGAAATCCTCTTTATTTGCCTAAATCAATTCCTATTTTGCAAAGCTCTCTCTTTCGATTAGACATGAGTACCTGTTTAAATAGATTTTTCTACCACCATTGCCGCCATTCCAACACCACCACCATCTCTGCTGCCATGGATCCATTACCACCGCCGCTACTACCACCACCACTCTACCACCACCTCTCTTCCACTTCCATGTTGCCATTACTTTATTACCGTTGTCACTCTACCACTACTATCACTACTACCACCACATATCTTCCGCCACCGCCATCACCACTGTACCACTGTACCACTGCCACCACTAACTCTCTTCCACCACCACTTCCACCACCGCCACTTTACTACCACCACCATCACCTTTATACCACCACCGCTACTACTTCACCACCACCATTGCCACTACTCCACCACTGCTGCCCCCGCCACTGCATCACCACCACTACCACCATCACCTCTCCACTACCTCCACTACCACTGCCACACCACTACCATAACCACCGCTGTCGCTACCATTTTTGTTCCATCACCACTGCCTTACTTTACCACTACCGTTGCCGCCACTCCACTTCCATCGCCGTCGCTCCACTGCCACCACCACTAGCACTCTACCTCAACCGAAACCATTTAAATCCCTTTATCAAATAGATGAGTTTGAATCGATTTCATTTGGTTTCAATTTCGAAAATTAATTTTCAAGTTTCAATTCTTATTTTTTAAAATTTTTAGTGAACTTTTTAAATATTTTAATTGATTAAAATATTGAAAAATTCCAATAAAAATAAACAAAAAAATATTAATTAAAAACTCAAAAAACAATTTTAAAAAATTGAAATAATTTTTTAATACAAAACCTATTTTGACTCATTCAAACCCTGATGAAAAAAAAAAACTAACAAATTATTCCCAAAATTCCTCTTGAAATTTCCCCCCCACCCTTTTTCTTTTCCTTCTCTTGCTTATAGTCGCTCATTTGTCTCTCAGTTGTGCTCAACGGCGTAGGGCAAGGGAGGCGGCGGCTTGCAGCGGCAGCATCTCTCTCAGTCGCTCATCTCTCTCTCGACAGCGTCTCTCTTTCTCTCTCACGCGCTCACTCAGTCTCAATCGCCTCTCTCTCACTCACTCAGCGGCGTAGAGCAGCGAAGTGGCGTAGAGCGACTGCGAGTAGGGGCAGTAGCAGCAGCGTCCCACTCCATCGTCATCATCTCTGAAGAAAAGATGAATTTCTTATTCAATACTTTCAATGTACAAGCTATACTCATATATATAGTGCTACAACTATATCTATACAAGAGATATGTATCTAAAGCACATGTGCTAATTTTTGTAACTGTCTAACCATCTACAAACTATCAAACTGCCTAACTGTTATCTGTTTTGAGCTAGCTTGGCTTTATTACTGAAACAGAACAGCAGCTGAGCTGCTATGCTTGGGCTTTGATGGCTGATTGCTTTGATGCAATATCCTCAACATTCCCCTTCAAGCTAATGGGGTGAATGAACTCCATAAGCTTGTCTTTGAGATACAAAAATCTGGAGATGGAGAGAGGTTTAGTGATGATGTCAGCCAACTGGTCAATAGTTGGAATATACTGAAGAACCAGCTTTTTAGCGAGAACTTGTTCTCGAACATAGTGGCAGTCCACTTCAATGTGTTTAGACCTGGAATGAAATACGGGATTGGAAGCCAAAGCCATAGTAGAAATATTGTCACACCAGAGAGTAGGAGGCACATGAGAGGCAATAGACAATTCAGTAAGGAGCATGCTAATCCAAGCCAACTCTGCAGCAGTATAGGCGAGAGAACGGTACTCTGCTTCAGTGGAAGAGCGAGAAACTGTGGCTTGCTTTTTGGCGGACCAAGACACCAAGTTAGAACCCAAAAATATATAATAACCTGAGGTAGATTTTCTGTCTGAAACATCTCCAGCCCAATTAGAATCAGAGTAGGCCTGAATATCAAAAGAGCTGGGAGAATAGGTCAGACCATGGCCAATGGTACCATTAACAAAACGCAGCAGTCGTTTAACTGCAGCAAAATGTCCAATGGTGGGAGCATGCATATGCTGGCATGCGTGATTAACTGCTAAAGAAATATCTGGACGAGTTATGGTGAGGTATTGGAGAGCACCAACAAGGCTACGATAGAGAACAGGATCAGAACATGGAGCTGATGAATCAGGAGCAAAGGAGGGCTTAACTGATATAGGTGATGGACAGGGTTTACAATTAGCTAAGCCTGCCTTATGAAGAATATCCTCAGCATATTTCTATTGGGACAAAACATAGCCATTGGAAGCTGGGGTGATGGAAATACCCCAAAAATAGGATAAGTCACCAAGTTCTTTCATAGAGAAGGCAGTGTGCATATGAGAGATAAATGTTTGAATGTGAGAAGCATCATTGCCTGTGACTAAAATGTCATCCACATAGACCAAAAGAGCAGTGAAAGTAGTGCTGGTTTGCTGGATGAATAAAGAAGAATCACACTTGCTATTATGAAACCCTTGAGATAAAAGATAATTGGA
Source organism: Camellia sinensis (assembly GCF_055761805.1). Lineage (NCBI taxonomy): Eukaryota > Viridiplantae > Streptophyta > Magnoliopsida > Ericales > Theaceae > Camellia > Camellia sinensis. The sequence goes on along the minus strand of NC_138962.1, from coordinate 21,991,725 downwards.
AAATGTAGAATACCAAGCCCAGGGTGCCTGTTTCAAGCCATATAAAGCTTTCTTGAGATGACAAACATGATGAGGGTAATCTGGATGAACAAACCCTGGTGGTTGAAGCATAAACACTTCCTCTTCAAGAACTCCATGAAGGAAGGCATTGGATATGTCCAATTGCTTCAAGGGCCACTGATGATGAAGAGCGAGACAGAGCAAAATTTTGATGGTTGGAAGCTTAGCTACAGGACTAAAGGTCTCTTGAAAATCCACACCTGCTTGCTGAAGGTACCCTTTGGTCACTAGACGAGCTTTGTGTCTAGCTATGGTACCATCCGAATTCCTTTTAACCTTGAAAACCCACTTACAACCTATAGCAGTTTTGCCTGGGGGAAGATAGACAAGCGACCAAGTATGTTGCTGTTGCAAAGCATGAAATTCAGCTTGCATAGCCTTTTACCAAACAGGAGAAAGAAGAGCTTCGGTATGACATGGAGGTTCAGAAGTTGAATATAGAGCAGAGGAAGAAGAAGGTTTGGTATGAAGTAAACATTGAGAAGAGAGTTTAGACCGCGTAATCATGGGATGAACATTAGTAGTTGTAGGGGGAAGTAAGGGTAAGTGGACTGAGAGGGAATCAATAGGAATAGAAGAAGAAGGACCACAATGGGGCCGACCAAGAGGCTGAACAGACAAAGTTACTGCTGCTGCTGGAGGAGCAGACAGAGATACTGGTGGAGCTGCTGGTGATGGAAAAGCTGAAGAAGTAGACGGAAAAGTTGAGGAGATAACTGTAACTGCAGCTGGTGCTGGAGCTGAAGAAGATGGAGTAGGGATAGTAGACCAAAAGAAAGATTGAATTTGAGGTAAAGGAAGAAAAGAAGAGATAGAGGACACTTGCTTAAAAGGAAAGACAGATTCATTGAAAAGAACATGTCTAGAAAGATAAATCCGGCCAGAAATGGGATCAAGACACTTGTACCCCTTAGCAAAGGGATGATAACCAAGAAAAATACAAGGTAGAGACTTTGGATGAAGTTTAGTGGATGAATAAGGCTGAAGCCAAGGATAGCAGAGATAACCAAAAACCCTGAGAAAAGAGTAATCTGGAGGATAATGAAATAAAACTTCAAAAGGAGATTGATGCTGCAGCTGAGTAGAAGGAAGTCTATTGATCAAGTAAATAGCAGCAGCAACTGCTTCAAACCAGAATTTAAGAGGCATGGAGGAATGATGAATCAGTGCAACTGCTATCTCTGTGATATGCCTATGTTTTCTTTCAGCAGTGCCATTTTGTGGTGGAGTGTATGGGCAAGAATGTTGATGAATAATGCCATTAGCAACAATAAAGTTCTTCATTTTATTATTACAAAACTCAGTTCCTCCATCAGTACGAAATATCTTTAAAACAGTATCAAATTGTTTCTCAGCATAAGTTTTGAATTCCAAAAATTTGTCATAGACCTCACTTTTATATACTAGAGGATACAACCAAGTAAATTTACTAAAATCATCCACAAAAATCACATAGTATTTGTAAGTAGTAGAAGAATGAAAAGGGCCCCAAACATCACTATGAATAAGAGAAAGAGGCTTATTTACACTTGAATTGGACAAATGAAAAGGAAGGCGATGACTTTTAGCAACACAACAATCTACACAATCTTGAGGAGCAAGAGGTACAGATTTAAGATGCAAATGATGTTGAAGATGATGAAATTTTACAGAGGAAGGGTGCCCTAGTCTATTATGCTAAATAGTAGGTGTAACAGAAGTAGACCTATCAGTAGATTTATTAGTACTAGTAACAAAAGCTTGTGAACAAACTGGTGAAGCAGCAGATGAAGAACTAGGTGGCAGAAAATGATAGAGTCCATTAATGTTACATCCCTTGTGAAGAACTTTCTTTATAATTTTGTCTTGAATCACAAAGTTAGACTCATCAAATGTTATGATGCAATGATTATCCTGAGCTAACTTTTGAACAGAAACAAGATTGGAAGAAATAGATGATGAATGAAGAATATTATTAAGTCGAAATGAATGATGTGGAGTAGGTAAAAGTCCGTTACCAGTGTGATTGATAGGGACAAAAGTGCCATTTCCAATAGTGACCTGATCAGTACCTTGATATGGTTGATAATAGGACAGATTATTGAGGTCATTGGTGATGTGATCAGTAGCAGCAGAGTCTAGGTACCATGGGACTGATGAAGATGATGAGGCATCTGCAGCTGAAGAAGCAACAAAGGCCCTAGGAGCAGATGATGAAGAACCATTGGTATTGACATTATGAGGCAAAGACTGATATTGAGAGTGATACTGAGAGTCCATTCGGTGCCAACAATTAAGAGCTAGATGACCAAAACCGCCACAAATTTGAGAAACGTGAGAGTTGTGAGGAGAATTTGGTGAATATCTTCCTCTTCCTCCTCTTCGTCCTCTTCCTTGAGTGTAATGACCAGAGAATCTGCCATTACCATTGGCTCCTCTGTAATATTTGCCTCCTCTGTAAGAAGATCTACCGCGAGAGGCATGATCGCGAGAGGAAAATGTAGAAGTAGGAGAAGCAAAGCCTTTGACAGTAGAAAAGGCAACTGTTGGCTCAAAAGCCTTTTTAGTTTTTGCTTCCATGTGAATCGCTTCAGAACACAACAGAGAAGACAACTCTTCCATTGAAATACAACCAGATCGGGCTCGAATGGATGTTTTGAAAGCATCAAACTCGTCAGGAAGACCATTGAAGGTTAATAGGACAAGATCTTCATCATCAATAGCTACTGATGCAAGAGCCAGCTGACTGACGATATCTTTGATTTTGGAAAGATATTCCTCCATTGATTTAGATTTTTTTAAAACAGAATTCAATTTATTCTTTAACTGATGAATGTGTGATCTGGAAAGAGAAGTGAATTTCTTGTGAAGAGCAGACCAAACTTCGGCATAGTGATGAAATGGAAGAATAGTAGAATAGATCGGAGGAGATAGAGTAGCATTGAGACAACTTAATTGATGAGCATCAATAAGTATCCATTGAGTGTAATCTGGATTGGTTACTTCAAGACCATCTCTATTAACGATCAAAGGAGAAGGAGAGAGTATGGAACCATCAACATATCCAAAAAGATTAGTAGCTCTAAGGATATTAGTAACTTGACTACTCCAAATGATGAAATTGGTAGAATCAAGTTTTACTGTCATAAAAGAAGATAGGTTGGAGATCAGAAGAGACAGATTAGATGGAATAGTTGAAGACAGAGATGATGCAGAAGCTGCCATGGAAGAACACTCGTTAAAGCTTCATTGCTCTGATACCATGAAGAAAAGATGAATTTCTTATTCAATACTTTCAATGTACAAGCTATACTCATATATATAGTGCTACAACTATATCTATACAAGAGATATGTATCTAAAGCATATGTGCTAATTTTTGTAACTATCTAACCATCTAACAAACTATCAAACTACCTAATTGTTATCTATTTTGAGCTAGCTCGGCTTTATTGCTGAAACAGAACAGCAGCTGAGCTGCTATGCTTGGGCTTTGATGGCTGATGGCTTTGATGCAATATCCTCAACAATCTCCAAGTCTTACTGCCCGTATGCTCTCTCTCTCTCAAAATGTTGTTGACAATTCGACTCAATTTGAAACATGTTCGCACCTTTCACACATGAATTCGCCGTAGTCTGGAACTTAATTGAAGGGAATTTCAGTTCAATTCAGGTATTTATTTTTAAAAAAAAAGAATTTTAGTTCAATTCAGATTGTTAGGGCTTCAAATTGGTTCAGATAAAGTTCAAATCCATCAGATTTGACTCAATTTGAAATGATTTTGCAAATTCAAACTCGAATTAGGGCCAGAGGCAGTTTCATGGAGCGAAAATGTTGTTCTTGTCGGACCATTATGGTGTACAGAGTGCTCACATGATAGAAGGGAAGTGCATTGTCCATACTTTCAAGAATTACACAAAGCTTGAGAATGTTGGGGCTGAGGATTACTTTTGTCAGTTCGAGTACAAAGCTACCACTGGAGGGTTCACTTTAGACCGTGTGGCTCTGTGAGTTACATTTCTATTCGATTTTGGATATGTGTTATTTTGTGTGATTGGTAGGTACAACAAGGTAGGTACACTCAACAAATAAATATATTTTTATGTATACACTCAACTAAAATTTTGATATCGGATTTGCATTAGAACTGGTGAATTTCGTCTAGTTGGGGCTTTTGTGCAAATTTTGAGGTCAGTGCATTTGTAGGAGTAAAATTTTTCTCTTGCTTTGATTCAATTAACAATTGATTCCTAAAGTTGTTGACGAAATGGACCCTAAAAATTTATAAATTGGAGCTATGAGGAGCTGATGTGTATTATGTTCAGATCTTCAAATTCATAATTGTCAATATCTGATTGGTGTGATTCATTTTTAATTATGGCTTTTGATCCCTTTTTTTTTTTCTTCTTTTTCTTCTAATTATTTACTATCCTAGACATCTGGAAAAGTTTTTTTTTTCTTAATTTATTCTTTTTTTCAATGATTATGAAGATCTTATCTACAAGAACTAAACGAGATATTTTAATTTATGAACTTCATTTTATGAAATACATTATTTATTGATCTGATTAAAGGGTATAGATGCGAAAAATAGACAAACAATTTGGGATGGAGGGATTATTATTATTTATTTATTTATTTGACAAATGCTAGTTTCGTTGTTACATATTCAACAATGATAGAGACCACTAATTTTGGAGCTCTAAAAAGACCACTAATGACATGGCACTCAATAAAAAAAGAAAAAAAATACAATACCAAGGCCAAAATATCAAATCATTCATGGTGGGGCCTACTGCCACAACATTAGTGGTAGCACTAATTAGTGCTCCCATTCATTTTCCTTACATATTATGGAACTTTATGGTAATAGGAAGATATCAAATGTAGATTGTGTATGACTATTATTGCTGCTAACCAACTCTAAGCCTGGGTTTGTACTCTTTTTTTTCTTTTTCTTTTTTTTTTTTTTTTGAGTGGAGAGAATAGGAGATTTGTTTATTAATATAAAGTTGGGAAAAGAGATCTAATATTATAATCTGAATATAGCATTTTTGAGTTTTAATTTGCTTTTATGAACAGTTCTGATAAAGAGGAGCCTGATGCTGAAACAGTTACATCCATGTTGGGTTTCCAAAATTATTGGGATGCCACTTATGTAGATGAATTGGTGAATTTTCGTGAGCATGGCCATGCTGGTGAAGTTTGGTAAGTTTTGCTCTAACTATTGTCACCTCTCTTTGATCTTCTTCTTTAGGGATTGTAAGTGGTACTTTATTGTCTTTACACAATTATTAAGGTCATTATCTTGTGCCTGGCGGAAAAGGAGTATCCTTGGTAGTTGCTATTAACCGTATATTCCCACATTAGAAATCTTTTTCTTCTTCTTGGTTTGTTTTTGTTTGAGAGAGGAAGTTCAACTCAGTTATCACTATAATGTAGTAATAAATTATTTGAGGATGGTATCAATTTGTAAGTATGAGAATAAGGTTCTTGTTGTTATTGGCTTGGAGCTAAAGGGTAATCATAGGGCTCTCACTGAATACTCTAACAGCATGATTATTGTTATGAGCTTTTGTCATCTCTAATCTGGACTCATAAACAACATGGAAGTTATTGGTTTTAGAATTCCTAAAATAAAAAATTCTAAAGCAGAGAGATTAATAGGTATAAATTACAGTAATTTTTTTTCAAAAAATTATCATTACATCCCAAATTATTTTCCTCAAACTTTCAATGTGTTTAAGTGATAACCATGTGTGTCCCCCAATTGTTGGAAGCATGTTTGACACAAACGTGACACCTTAGAATTGTCTTGTGTGTTCGCTTTGTTGAACATTATTTGTTTCTATATATAATGGGGAATGTTGGATTTAATTTTTCTGGCAGCCCAATACTCGTACAAAATACCCTAAATACGGAAAATAATTTCAGTACTTTCATGTGAAATGATTTGAGCAGGCTTTTGAACAGTAACCAACTCAGTGGCAACATCCCTTTAATGCTAGGATCAGTATTGAATTTGGAGGCGCTGTGAGTATCTCCATGTCATACCCAATTAAAATCATAAAGCTGTGAATTTCCATGAAAGTTTTGAATTGAGTATATCTTGTGTTGTTACAAATGTCTTGATAGGAACTTATTAAGTGGGTCTGTACCACCGAACCTCAATAACCTTGTAAATGTCCGAGAGCTGTAAGTAGACAAAACAAATATTTTTTTTTTATTTAAGCATATATACTTGTTTCCAGGTAGTCAACTTAATTTGCATTCAATTTTCAGCTAAGTATTACAGACTTTTGATTTTCTACTTTCAGGTTCTTGTCAAATAATCAACTGTCTGGCTCCTTGCCCAATCTTACGGGCATGGCCACTCACAACTTCATGTAAGTAGTTACCATGTTGTTTACTAAGGAAAAAGCATCATGATTCTCGAGCACTTTTCTAATGGATATCTTATTAATTCCTTGTTTTTTCCTTCCTAAGAAAATTTACTTTTCTTGCCATCACCTTGTTTTTGTTATTATATTCCATACATGATACATACCAATTTATTTATTGACTAAAATGTGACTTGCAGGTCTATTAGCAATAATTCTTTTAACAAGTTAGATGTTATTGCATGGTTTTCAACCTTACAATCTTTGACAACATTGTACGTCTCTCTCTCTCTCTCTCTCTCTCTCTCTCTCTCAACAAACATGCATGCATGCTGTCACATACAAACACACAACTTAACAAGATTTCTTTGAACTATTTAAGGTATGCTACAAGGGTTCTTTTCCACGATTTAGCTTTATCTAGGGCCTTACGTTTTCATGCATCGTAGTGATCATGCCTCTTCGCACAATGGTAATCATCTGTTTTGGCCTTCTTTTTATCTTTGGATTATTTTCAACTTAAAATATTTCACTCCTTGCTAGTGTACTCTTGGGATTTTGTACTAATAACTGAACAATTGCAGCCAATTTTCTTATATTTTTCTCAGTTTTGGGTGATGCAGCATAGGAATTTGATTTTTGGACCAATTATTGATTGCTAGTGGACATGGTTGTAGGGCCTCTGGTAGAGTTTTAAAAGTACTGAAAAAAGAAAAAAAATACCATTGAGAGCTGGAGACAATAAGGCTTCATCTTGACATGTATGACAACGATTTGATATAGGAACCAACATATTTTCTTTGATGATGTCAGCTAATTAATTGACATGTATGGGACTCCCGGTTCGAAAGCGAAGTCCAAAAATGCACCTTTCACACTTAAGCTTGAAAAATAGGTTGTCGGAGACCAAAATCGTGCAACATCCACGAGACAACCCAGGGATTACTTCAGACAATTTGGAAGGGACCAATGTGAGTCGTGGAAACTTACGGAACTAGCATGGGACTCCCGGTTCGAAAACTAAGTCCAAAAATACACTTTTTCACACTTAAGCTTGAAAAATAGGCCATCGGAGGCCAAAATCGTGCAACAGCCATGAGACGGATGGGGAACACCTCAAACACCTCGGGAGGGACCGATGTGAGTTATGGAAACTTACGGAACTAGCACGGGACTCTCGGTTTGAAAACTAAGTCCAAAATTACACTTTTTCACACTTAAGCTTGAAAATAGGCATTCAGGGGCCAAAATTGTGTAACAGCCACGAGACGGCCCAGGAAACACCTCAAACATCTCGGGAGGGACCAAAGTAAGTTGTGAAAACTTACGGAACTAGCACGGGACTCCCGGTTTGAAAACTAAGTCCAAAAATGTACTTTTTCACACTTAAGCTTGAAAATAGGCCATCGGAGGCCAAAATCGTGCAACAACCACGAGACGGCTCGGGGAACACCTCAAACACCTCGGGAGGGACCAATATGAGTTGTGGAAACTTACAGAACTAGCACAGGACTCCCGGTTTGAAAACTAAGTCCAAAATTGCACTTTTTTACACTTAAGCTTGAAAATAGGCCATCGGAGGCCAAAATCATGTAACAGCCACGAGACGGCCCGGGTAACACCTCAAACACCTCAAGAGGGACCAAAGTAAGTTATGGAAACTTACGGAACTAGCACGGGACTCCCGGTTTGAAAACTAAGTCCAAAAATGTACTTTTTCACACTAAAGCTTGAAAATAGGCCATCGGAGGCCAAAATCATGCAATAGCCACGAGACGGCCGGGGAACACCTCAAAAACATCGGGAGGGACCAATGTGAGTTATGAAAACTGACGGAACTAGCACGGGACTCCTGGTTTGAAAACTAAGTCCAAAATTGCACTTTTTCACATTTAAGCTTGAAAATAGGCCATCGGAGGCCAAAATTGTGCAACAGCCATGAGACGACTTAGGGAACATCTCAAACACCTCGAGAGGGACCAATGTGAGTTATGGAAACTTACGGAAGTAGCAGGGGACTCCCGGTTTGAAAACTAAGTCCAAAAGTACACTTTCTGAGTACCAACACGTGGTAAGGTGTAGACACCCCATTTTTGACCGACCTTAAGACTCAGACATCACCGATTGAGTGCTCGGTGACGTTGCATATCGTGCTCATTCAGAAGTTTCAGAGTCGCGGCCGTGAGCCCCGCCTCCGGACTTTCGAACCCTCTTCTGTGTCTTGCCTCGGTTTGCGAACCAGACTCGGTTTTCCCTGTTTCTTTTCCTGAGGGGAGGGAGAGGTCCCGTAGACCATCTCTCAGTGGCCGTGGGCTACATTTTGTGGCCGTAGGCCATTTTGCCCATTTCGGAGCCCGATTTCCGATTTTTCGGGACCGTTGGCCATGTGCCTCGGTTTGCTCTAAATTTTAGCATGCCACTTTCGGTGTTTAACAGGCAGTTTTCGGGGCCCCGAACTGCGCGTTCTGGCCCCCGAGCATTCGTTTTGCATCGGTTTTCGTTCATTTTTGGCAGGTACCTCTATTTTATCACCAGGAAGGCCGTAGAAGGGTGGGAGGCCAGCAATTGTTTCAGCAACCAGTTATATTCCTCTGGCGCCCTCCGACGCCCGTTTTTCTTCACTTCAAAGCTAATGTTGAACAACCTTGGGACATTTTCTTGAACTTTTAACCACATATTTGTGTTGTACACACATGGGAGGACACTAAAAGTTGGTGGCCGGCCAGTAATTCCACCTGACCCTTTTGACCCCTTTCTAAAAATGGCCTATTCTCTCTCCTGTTTTACAGTTAACAATTTTGAACCACAGGGTTGTGTTGAGGGCACCTGGGAGGACACCTATCTGTGGTGGCCGGCCACTAAATCTTCTTGACCTTTTTGACCCCTAGCCGGCCAGCCACCTGCAACTCTGAAAAGTGGCCGGCCATGATCCTTGCAATGTGTACTTTACAGCTGTATAGCTGTTGTCCCCCAAAAATATCTATATCCGGGGGACAGTTTTTGGGGAAAAGATTGGCTCCTTTTCCCCCACCTTTTCCCCTCCATATCTCCCTTTCCTTGGTCCATATAACCAGCCTCCAGCTTTGGTCTTAAGGGTTGGAAGAAATTGCTTTGAAACTTTGCATATTATCTCCCTCCATCTATCTCTTTCAAGCAAAAGCATCCAAGTTCTACCACCGTTTCTTCATCACCACCTAGCATCACCACCACTACTCCATTTCCAGCAGCTTGGGGAGCTTTCCAGCAGCTAGGAGGCATCACTTCTCAAGCCAAGGAGCAACCAAAGACTTGTCTTCAAGGGTGAGTACCATTTCCTCCTTTTTTGGCTCATTCTTGTATCATTTCCTAGCCCTACATGCTTGCTGTTTTGAGCTCCGGCCCTAACTGAAAGTGGCCTTCTTTTGAGCTCTTTTTCACCTTTTCTTAAGGGCCTCTCACTGTTTGAGGTCCCCATCTTGCACTTTCTTCATTATCCATCTTGTATGCCATAATCTTGCATAGTATTTTTGGCCTATATGTGATCTGTTTTGGAGCATGATGTAAACTGTAGATAGGCTTATTTTGAGCCCCTCTTCAATATTGAAGAAGGGCTCATCACTGTTTGGGACCTCCATGTGCCACTTGTCATTATACCTCTCTTTGGTCCCCTTTTTTGCATGATTTATTAGCCTGTTATGCTTCCATTTTTGGACGATTTTCAGAACTGAGAATAGTCTTATTTAGGCCTTCTCTTCATGTTTCATTGAGGGTCTTTCATGGTTTGAGGCATATTTTATACACTTTGTATTATATCTCTCCTTTGGTCCCCATTTTTGCATGATTTATTAGCCTATTGTGCTTCTATTTTTGGACGATTTTCAGAACTGAGAATAGTCTTATTTTGGCCTCTTCTTCATGTTTCATTGAGGGTATTTCACTGTTTGAGGCATCCTTTATATACTTTGTGTTATGTCTCTCTTTTTTGGCCATATTTTGCATAATATTTTTGGCTTGCATGCATACTGTTTTGGGTCCGGTCATCAACTGTAAAGTGTATTATTTTTGGTCCCTCTTCAATGTTGTTGAAGGGCCCCTTTGTGTTTAAGGCCAGAAACCTTCACTTGCTTCTTTATCCATCTTTTGGCCCATTTCTTGCATGAGAGTTTAGCCATATCTGTGCTGGTTTTTGTGATTTGCCATAAACTGTAAAAGATCATATTTTGGGCCCCTCTTCAACTTTGTTGAAGGGTCCTAATCTGTTTGAGGATAGAAGCTGTGAGTTGCTTCTTTATCTCGCATTTAGGGCCATTTTTGCATGCTAGTTTTGCCCTGTTTCTGTTAGCTGTTTGGCCATGCTTTGAACTGTAAAAATGCTTATTTTGGGGCTGCCTTGCTTCTGTATTTTCATTCCATGTACCAATCATGCATGCTTTGTATAGCTGTAAGCCATTTCATGTACCTAGTCTTGCATTTCGAGAGAGATTCCATGCATCGGGTGTCATTTCGCCTTATTTCGGGGCTGTTTTGCATCTCATCTTGCCTCTGATTTTTGCATATTTGCACATCATATTCCATGTCTTTTCCATGTCTCATTAGAGTGGCGTTTTGGTGCCTGAGGGTCGGTTCTCGGTTTGCGTGCACGCGTGTACGCATTTCGAGTTGTCTTGTTTTCATCTTATGGCCTCCTATGTGAGTGTGGCTGAGGCTCTCTCATGTTGGTGTAAGCCCATCATTGCATTCCGCATGCCATTTCATCCATAGCATTGTGTATGCCCGGTTGTATATTACCTCGTGTAGCGTGTATGCCATTCCATAACATTGTGTATGTTTGGATTGTATCTTAGTTGCATTTCATGAATGACATGCATATTGCATCATGTTCGGGATAGGAGTTAGCCCGGGCACGGGGAACGAGGTGCATTCCGTACTCCGAGTGACGGAATGTGTCTCGATTCCCCAGTCACCGACACTCCGGATTATCCATGATGGAGTTAGGTTTTGTTGTATTTTCATGTGCATTCATTCCATATTGAATTGTGCAATTAGACTCCTCGGCCATCATGCCTCGATATGCGTGATTGGTGGCACGAGGATCGAGGCATGCATATATTTGTGAAAATACATTGCTATGCCCCTTTCCTGCTCTCTGTTACAGCAAATCAAGAATCAGCGGTCTTCCGAGGCTTGGCACGTATTTCAAGAACAGGTGCAAACAGAGGCTAATTGGGGCATCCCAGTGGATTTCCGCGCAAGGCAACCAAGACATGCATCATTCATCAGAAGCAAGGCAGTTCCTGGCTTGCACGCCAGTTTTACAGCTTTCTTAGTTATTTGTTAATTACTTAGGAATTTGTACATTATTCGGACTGTATTATTTGGACTGTAATATTCTTTTATTCGGGACTGTATATTTATTCGGACCCTCTACGCGAGGGCACAACTGTAATAAGTGTGCGTGTGTGTGTTGTATGTCTTCCAACCCCACGTCTTTCTCCCTTTTATTTATCTGCTTATGATGGTTAGATTAGGGCATATTTCAATTAGCATATAGTATGATAGCATGTTTGCATCATTCATCTGTTTTGCATGCACCGGGCTCGGCGCACCATACTAACTGCATTGTATTTTCAATTCCAAATTGAATACATGTTAGCTGTAGCATTTCATATGCCATGTTTAGAATAGCCGAGCCTGCTATAGTTGCATTTTTGCATGTGTTGCATTAGGCATTTCTGTATACTTAGGATCATGCATGATTTCTAATGTAGTTTCTATTTTGGCTTGGAGTACTCGGTAAGTTTTATGCTTTAGCATCCTTGCATGCGTGTGAGTGACTGCCATGAATAGCATGCTTACCATGAGGCTAATTGCTAATATGATATAACTGCCTGAACACCTGTGGGTGAAGGTTGGGTTATTTGGATTGGAATAATTCATCAAATGTTTGTTTTAAGCCCACTAGATAGTGGCAAAACCATCTTTTCTAAGCCCACCCGAGGGTGGCAAAATCTGCATTTTAAGCCTACCTGCGGGTAGCACCATCAAACCATTTTCAAACAAACAAACATGAAATGTTTTGTTCCAATTCAGGCGACTCAGTTTATACTTGTATGCTGTTCGCATCACATAGTAACCTAGGCTAATAACCGGAATAAGAACATACAATGTTTTCAAAAGTAGATATCATGGTTAGTAGAGGCCGGTCTCTGACCGGGCGAGCGGGGGTGCTCACGAAGTGACCTTCCCCAATCGTACCCAAGTTCCCGTGCCGAGGCAACTTTGGTGATGACGGACACGTGGCCTTAGGTAACGAGTCAGGGTTTCCTAAATTTCCCAAAAATAAAATATTTAGGTGGCGACTCTGTATCTGGCAAAGCAGTCCATGTTTGGCACTTCTTTCAAAATCTGTTTTCTCAAAACGATTTGCCGGATTTGGACTCTTTGGTTCAGATTAAGAACCGTGACAATTTGAGAGTCCTGAGCTGTAGTAACCCCAAAATGAACAGAACGGGAGCTCGTCCCTCCCGGGAGCGTTCGGGGACGTCTACACAAGGTGACACCGACGTGTCAGCCGAGGTACCACGTGTGTTGGTCGTGACGCTGAGGTGATCTCGGCAAGGCCGAGGTTATCTCCGAAGATATCAGAATCCGAGATAAATGGATAAGGGACAAGAGTCCTAGAATGAGAGAAGACTTCAGTTTGTATTAAGATAAGACTCTTAGAGAGTTTATCCTAATCTTACTGGGAGTCCAAGATTAGCAGTAATCCTGAGTCCATAGAAGTTAGGCTTCTATTGGGACTAGGTTTATGTTGGCTATAAAAAAGAGGCACCCCCATGGGTCTAAGGTATGCTTCTGATACTCAAGCTTGTGAGTTTAATACTTGATTTATCTTTGAGAGATATACTGACTTGATCGTCGGAGTGCCCCCGGGTGGTCGAAACCACCGCGGGATTCTTATATTTCTGTTGCAGGTCAGTCAGGTGCCATCTATTCTGCCAGTGCTCTCCAGCTGATTACTAGGCGGGCAGTGTGATCAGAAAATCACCCACACAATTTGGCGCCGTCTGTGGGAAAGGAAGAAGAATAGATAGCCAATGACAGACAGAAGGATCAGACTGGAGACAACGCTCTTGCTGGGAATAGGAGATCTATCAACCTCGACGTTGAAGGGGACAATAGCAACACAGAAACTCGTGACCAGAGTCACGGAGTGAAAGAAGCCGGCCAAAAAGGTGACGCACCAAAGACAACAGATCAAAGCAACAAAGATGACCTCCAGGTATGGAAGGATAGATAGTTGTGGAGGAACGAAGACCCTTCCAGAAGGGATGCAAAGACAGGGGGCATGAGCGCTCCCAAGGAAATAACACTCAAGTATAGAAGAACTCATCCTGAGTGAGCAGATCCCGGATTCCAGATCCTGGATCCCGGATCCGAGAAGACATGATCTCAGCCTAGACAAGTAGGCCCGAGAAGACGAGAGCTCAACCTAAGTGAGCAGATCCAAGATTCCAGAAGATAAGATCTCGGCACTTGAGTCCGAGAAGAGAAGAGCACAATGAGCAGATCTCAGATCCCAGAAGATAAAAAGGAAACACACAAGATCAGACTAAAGTTGGCCAGAATTGAGACGTATGCTAGGGCCGAGGAGGACATGCCGGGAACAAAGGCATCGGAACAAGAAAAGAGAAACGGCTCGCCGATGCGAGGCCGAAAATCAAACTCAGGTTAGAGCCAAATAGAGAAACCAAGGCCGACAACCTCGGCTTGAATTCAACCTCGGCGACAAGGTCGAAGCTACATGTATGATGAGAACCCAAGTGGATTTTAAGTTCACACTGGGGGCGCAGAGAAAAAGAATGTGTTTGCCACTTGTTGAAATTTGTAGCAATTTACAAGTTGGTTAAACCAATATGATGCTTAACCGAAGTTAAGCCGAGATGATACTTAACCGAAGTTAAGCCGAAATAATGCTTAACCGAAGTTAAGCCGAGATGACACTTAACCGAAGTTAAGCCGAAGTAATGCTTAACTGAAGTTAAGCCCAGATAATGTTTAACCGAAGTCAAACCGAGACGATGCTTAACCGAAGTTAAGCCGAGATGATGCTTAACCGAAGTTAAGCCCAGATGATGTTTAACCGAAGTGAAACCGAGACGATGCTTAACCGAAGTTAAGCCGAGATGATGCTTAGTTGAAATTAAGCTGAGATGGTTCCTTATCTTCACTTGTTGAAATTTGTAGCAATTTACAAGTTGAAGTTAAGCTGAGATGGTTCCTTACCTTCACTTGTTGAAATTTGTAGCAATTTATAAGTTGAAGTTAAGCTGAGATGGTTCCTTATCTTCACTTGAAAACACACAAGATCGGACTAAAGTTTGCCAAGTAAGATCAATAGAGAAACCAAGGCCGACAACCTCGGCTTGAATTCAACCTCGGCGACAAGGTCGAAGCTACATGTATGATGAGAACCCAAGTGGATTTTAAGTTCACACCGGGGGGCGCAGAGAAGAAGAATGCGTTTACCACTTGTTGAAATTTGTAGCAAATTACAAGTTGGTTAAACCGAAAAGTATTGCTTAAACACTTGTTGAAATTTGTGAACAATTTACAAGTTAGGTTAAGCCTAGATGATGTTTAACCGAAGTTAAACCGAGATGATGCTTAACCGAAGTTAAGCCGAGATGATGCTTAACCGAAGTTAAACCGAGACGATGCTTAACCGAAGTTAAGCCAAGATGATGCTTAACCGAAGTAAAGCCGAGATGATGCTTAACCGAAGTTAAGCCGAGATGATGCTTAGTTGAAGTTAAGCCGAGATTATTCCTTAATTCACTTGTTGAAATTTGTAGCAATTTACAAGTTGGAGTTAAGCTGATTCCTTATCTTCACTTGTTGAAATTTGTAGCAATTTACAAGTTGGAGTTAAGCTGATTCCTTATCTTCACTTGTTGAAATTTGTAGCAATTTACAAGTTGAAGTTAAGCTGAGATGGTCCCTTATCTTCACTTGTTGAAATTTGTAGCAATTTACAAGTTGAAGTTAAGCCGAGATTACTGTTTCTCTTCACTTATTGAAATTTGTAGCAATTTACAAGTCGAAGTGAAGCCGAGGTTATTGCTAAACACTTGTAGCAATCTACAGGTTGGTTAAACCAAAGAAGATGCTTAACACTTGTTGAAATTTGTAGCAATTTACAAGATAATGTTAAGCCGACATGTGATCATCTGTTGAAATTTGCAGCAATTTACAGGTTAAGGTAAAAGCTAAGTATATTGTTTAAACACTTGTTGAAATTTGTAGCAATTTACAAGCAGATCATTGTTATAACTTGAGAAAAATTTACAGTATATGTTAATCCTTGTTGAAATTTGTAGCAATTTACAAGTAGGCTAGACCGAGATCACCGTTTAAACACTTGTTGAAACTTGAGAAAAAGTTTGCAAAGTTAACATTGAGTAGTATATGTTTCACACTTGTTAGAATTTATGAAAAGTTTGCAGGTCAGTATCTTGCCGAAGTAAAAGTTTTGTAGCTATTATACCCGAGGTATGTAACCCCGAGAAGATTGCACAAAGGAGGCAAAGTATGAAAGGCATGCAAAATATTCTAAGTATAGAATCATGCAAGAGAAGTTAGAAGAAGATCAAGACAAAATTCATGGTGATTGACACGCCCTCACCATACAATATCATCTTGGGAAGGCCATGGCTGCATACAATGGGGGCAGTTCCCTCAACGTTGCATCAACTACTGCGGTTCCCAACTAAACATGGGATTAAAGAAGTCAGAGGGGATCAATTGCAGGCGGAGAATTGCTCCATGGCAGCAATGAAATCCACCTGCAGCATTCGAGAACTAGAGAAGGCAGAGATTGAAAGCGAGGACATAGAGGTACTAGATGATGTCGGCAAGGAGCCAGTCGAGAGGTGTGAAGAGGCACTAAAAATCCTCGTCCAGGAGGGGGATAAAGAACGCTTCTTTCTTCTCGGCTTAGGCTTAGCCGAAGAAGAAGAAAGGGAGTTAGAAGTTTTTTTTTTAGAGCAAACATTGAGCTATTTGCTTGGACACCTTATGAAATGCCTGGCATTGACCCCGAGGTCACATGCCACAAATTGAACGTCGACAGGTCGGCCAAACCTGTACTCCAACGAGTAAGAGGGCCAACATTGATGCACGTTGAAGTAGTAGAAGAAGAAGTAGACAGACTTCTGGAGAACAGGGCCATCCGAGAAGTCAATTACCCGATATAGCTATCAAATACAGTGGAAGAAGGAATGATAATCAAGGAGCAAGGAATGTTAACATTGGCCAACAACAGACATTTTTCAGAAACAAAAAAGGTGACATATGCAAAAAAAACAAAAGCACAAAGATGAAGACCCTAAAGAACTAGGGACTAAGGCAAGAACGTCGGACTAATCTACTTCAAACGGTTGACGGTGGTTCAGCATTGGCAATCAGCTGGAAGAGCTTCTCTACCACTATCTCGGCAACAATTTCAAGAAAGGACGTGGTTCTAAGACTATGCAGAAAATAGAAACGAAGGCAAGAATCTGGAAATACAACAAGAAAAACAAGAAGAGAAAAATCGGAGTCCAGAAGATGACAAAGTTCAAGAATAAAGCCAAGTGCACAGGCACTAAGTAAGTATGTGAAGAACAAGAAAGTAATGACCCAGACACGATGCTAGAAACAGAAAGCGGATATGACAAGAACAGTGGCAGGCATTCAAACAATTCAAAACTTGAAAACAGACGAAAATAGAAGGCAACAGATGGCAAATAAACAGATTCAAAGTAGATTAGAAGAGTTATGAAAGATTGAGCTTAATAGCAAGTAAAGAGTTTATGAACCTACAAAGTGAAATGAACACCGATATGAAAATCGCCAGAGTCAAATAGATGACTGGAAGTCGGGAACTCACAAGAGAGTGTGAGTGGAGCAGTTACAAAGCTCTTGGAGTTTACGAATTAATGAAACCAGAACCTCGGCTAGGAGGTGCGATTTCAAGCAGCTTGGAAAGCATGAAACTTGATTCTTGACACCAGTGGATAGTAAAGTCCAAGGAACTTTGAGGTCGGCGAGTTTGATCTCGGACAGAGGGGCACAGATGAACGAACAGTGTAGGTTCCATCACCTCAGAATGCCGAGGTAATAGAACCTAGGGGCAGTTGTGGGGATATATTTTCTGAGTACCAACACGTGGCAAGGTGACACCGACGTGTCAGCCGAGGTACCACGTGTGTTGGTCGTGACGCCGAGGTGATCTCGGCAAGGCCGAGGTTATCTCCGAAGATATCAGAATCCGAGATAAATGGATAAGGGACAAGAGTCCTAGAATGAGAGAAGACTTCAGTTTGTATTAAGATAAGACTCTTAGAGAGTTTATCCTAATCTTACTGGGAGTCCAAGATTAGCAGTAATCCTGAGTCCATAGAAGTTAGGCTTCTATTGGGACTAGGTTTATGTTGGCTATAAAAGAGAGGCACCCCCATGGGTCTAAGGTATGCTTCTGATACTCAAGCTTGTGAGTTTAATACTTGATTTATCTTTGAGAGATATACTGACTTGATCGTCGAAGTGCCCCCGGGTGGTCGAAACCACCCCGGGATTCATATATTTCTGTTGCAGGTCAGTCAGGTGCCATCTATTCTGCCAGTGCTCTCCAGTTGATTACTAGGCCGGCAGTGTGATTAGAAAATCACCCATACAGTTATTTTATTGAACAGGTTATTGAAATACGCAGGGAATTTTTACTGAAAAGAAAAATTTTAATTTGAAAATAGTACCCCCATTTTAAAAATTTTTAATTTTTATTAGCGACAAAATAAAAAATGTCGCTATTAGTTTCCAAAAAACATGACGAATAATTTTGTCATTAATGATATAGTACCAAACAAATAATTTCGTCACATTTGCTGAATATTTCGTCGCTAAATTGAAATATTTGGTGACAAAATGTTTTTTGTCATTGAAGAATTTTTTTTTCTGCTCATTTTAGTGATGATTTTTTTGTCACCTTAATCTATATCATTGGTAAGGAAAACTTTCGTCACTAAAATCTATTTGGTGACGAAATATTTCGTCGACAAAAACAATTAAAATAAAATATTATTTAGTTTTGATGACGAAATTGATGTTATAGAGGACGAAAAATGCAACATTTGGAGACGAAACATTTTGTCGCCAAAAATGAAAAATAGGCGACGAAACTGTTTTTCGTCACCAGGTACTTTCGGTGACAGCGTATAGGTAACAAACGTGGTGACAATTTTTTTTCGTCACAGATCACTTTAGTGACTAAAATTTGATGTTTGGAGACAAAATCAACCTGTTACCAAAGGCCTTTTTTGTTGAAGACACACACACAGAGGCAAACAAATAGACAGAGAGAGAAGATGTTTTTAGGGAAATTACATGTTCCTTGAACCATTTTATAGAAAGAGAGGGATATTTATACCTCAAATTGTTTTTAGGGAGAGTTGAAGATGCTCTAGAAAATGGGGATGGTGAAGGCCCTGGTGGGTAAGACATTGTAGAACAAAATTACTTTAGTCAAAAAGAAAAAAAAGACAGAGAGAGTCACAGAGTGAGAGAGACAGATATTAGGGGAAGAGATGCAGAAAGAGGGACAAAGAGAAGACAAAATAGAGAGGACATATTGGGGTAATGCTTCAATAGTGGATCGACGGTGGTGCTCGATGGCAGTGATGCTCCTTACTCGACGGCGATGGAAACAAAGCAACAGAGATTCAATATCAGGAGGAGGGCAATCGGCATGAGAGAGAAAGAGAGAGAGATAGAGAGAGAAAGTAATGGAATGAGAGAGACAAAGGCGTGAGAGAATCGAATAGGGCAGATGCGAGAGAGAGAGAGAGAGAGAGAGAGAGAGAGAGAGAGAGACGTGTTTAAGCCCTAACCCATTTTAGTGTGTTTGAAATCCCTCCAGAGTTCCTCACCAAATTAATTTAAAAATCCCTCCAAAATGATAATAAATAAAAAATAAAATTATAATAATAAATAATAATGATAATAATAATAAAATTAAACATGAACTCAAATTGGGCAGTATGTGTTCCCACAAAAAAAAATTAAATTTTATTGCTGACTAAATGTGTTTTAGTCACCAAAAAGGTATATTTGCCGACCAAATGAGGTAGTCACCAAAGATTAAAAATAAAATTATACTAGATATTTGGCGACTAAATTTCTTTTAGTTGGCAAAAGTTGGTATATGACGACTAAAATTTATTTAGTTGTTGAAAATAAATTTCTGGCGATCAAACTTTTAATCGCCAAAAATAAAAGTAAATTTTTGTTTTCCTTTCAGCGACTAAATAAATTTAGTAGCCAAAAGTAACTATACAATGACTAAAATATTTATTAGTCGCTGAAAATAAATTTTTGGCGACCAAACTTTTGGTCGCCAAAGATAAAAAGTAAATTTTTATTTTTCATTCAGCGACTAAAATATTTTAGTTGACAAAACTATCTATACAGCAACTAAAATATTTTTTAGTCGCTGAAATTAAATTTTTGCCGACCAAACTTTTGGTCGCCAAAGATAAAAAGTAAATTTTTATTTTTCATTCAGCGATTAAAATATTTTAGTTGCCAAAACTATCTATACAGCGACTAAAATATTTTTTAGTCGCTAAAATTAAATTTTTGCCAACCAAACTTTTGGTTGCCAAAGATAAAAAGTAAAGTTGCCAAAACTATCTATACAGCGACTAAAATATTTTTTAGTCTCTAAAAATAAATATTTTGCGACCAAACTTTTGGATGCAAAAAATAAA
Organism: Camellia sinensis; assembly: GCF_055761805.1. Classification (NCBI taxonomy): domain Eukaryota; kingdom Viridiplantae; phylum Streptophyta; class Magnoliopsida; order Ericales; family Theaceae; genus Camellia; species Camellia sinensis. The sequence goes on along the minus strand of NC_138962.1, from coordinate 21,971,521 downwards.
AAGTTAGATTTTATTTTTCACTTGGCGACTAAATTATTTTAGTAGCCAAAACTAACTATACAGCGAGTAAAATATTTTTTAGTCGCTGAAATTAAATTTTTGCCGACCAAACTTTTGGTCGCCAAAGATAAAAAGTAAATTTTTATTTTGATTCAACGACTAAATTATTTTAGTTGCCAAAACTATCTATACAGCGACTAAAATATTTTTTAGTCGCTGAAATTAAATTTTTGCAGACCAAACTTTTGATTGCCAAAGATAAAAAATAAATTTTTATTTTTGATTCAGCGACTAAATTATTTTAGTTGCCAAAACTATCTATACAGCGACTAAAATATTTTTTAGTCGCTGAAATTAAATTTTTGCCGACCAAACTTTTGGTCGCTAAAGATAAAAAATAAATTTTTATTTTTTATTCCGCAACTAAATTATTTTAGTAGCCAAAACTATCTATACAGCGACTAAAATATTTTTTAGTCGCTGAAATTAAATTTTTGTTGACCAAACTTTTGGTCGCCAAAGATAAAAAGTAAATTTTTATTTTTCATTCAGCGACTAAAATATTTTAGTTGCCAAAACTATCTATACAGTGACTAAAATATTTTTTAGTCACTGAAATTAAATTTTTACCGACCAAACTTTTGGTCGCCAAAGATAAAAAGTAAATTTTTATTTTTCATTCAGCGACTAAATTATTTTAGTTGCCAAAACTATCTATACAGCAAAAAAAATATTTTTTGGTCGCTGAAATTAAATTTTTGCTGACCAAACTTTTGGTCACCAAAGATAAAAAGTAAATTTTTATTTTTCATTCAGTGACTAAATTATTTTAGTTGCCAAAACTATTTATTTTTAGTCACTGAAATTAAATTTTTGCCGACCAAACTTTTGGTTGCCAAAGATAAAAAGTAAATTTTTATTTTTGATTCGGCGACTAAATAATTTTAGTTGCCAAAACTATCTATACAGCGGCTAAAATATTTTTTAGTCACTAAAAATAAATATTTTGCAACCAAACTTTTGGTTGCAAAAAATAAAAAGTTAGACTTTATTTTTCATTCGGCGACTAAATAATTTTAGTAGCCAAAACTAACTATACAGCAACTAAAATACTTTTTTAGTCGCCAATTGTGACAAATTTAGCGACTAAATTTTTTTTAGTCGCCAATTGTGACATTTTTAGCGACTAAATTTTTTTTTAGTCGCCAATAATCAATATACCCCAACTAAAAAAATTTAGTAGCTAAATATTGTACTTTTACCGGCTAACATAATTTTTGGTCTCCAACTCCACAACTTTTGGCAACCAAAAATTTTTAGTCGGCAAAGATGGTCGCCAAAAGTGTATTTTCTTGTAGTGTGGTCTTTTCCACCTACTCTTTTCACCATTCATTATAAACAAACTTGCAATGAATTGTTTGGTTTGTAAGAGTAGCATTTTTTTGGATGTTTGTCTTCATTTTTTAAATTTTTATTTATTTATTGCAATTTATTTCACTCACATGCATGCAGGAGTTGGTAAAACTAAGAGTGTTTTAGGGGAGGATGGTGAGCTAGACATAGACACAACCATATCCTTCGAAACTACTTGGCATGCCATCTGGTTTCAATGGGTTTAGTTCGCAGCATTGGGATCAGGTGTGCATTGATCTAACATTTTTTGACACGGATCTTTTGTTCTCAAAATTCATATCAATTGGTCCAATACATTTTTAATTGCAAGATCATGTTTTCGGAACTCCCAACTCCCATTTTCTTGTTTTAATTGGGAATCACATTAGGGAAGGAATAGAAATTTGAGGATAGAGAATCGTTAGTCGGTCATTTCACCTCTTAATTACTCTCGTAATATGTTACATTAATACATGGGTAAATTATGCTGATTATTCATAAACATTATTATATTATAGATGCATCTAGATTAAATGCACCTAAAAAAATAAAAAATACAAAATACAAAAGATGAAAAAATATATATATACCGACTCAAATACCTGTATTGTCAATTTGAAATGAAAAGTTTACTATTGTCTTTTTTCATCTTTAGTGAACTTTTTTCTTTTTTAATTAAATTTGTTTTTATTTTTTTAGGTGCATCTAATCTAGATGTATCTATAATGTAATAATATTTATGAATAAATTTGAAAAAAAGTTCGCTAAAAAGTTTTTTAAAAAAAATAAATTTTTTTGTTTTCTATTTTTCATTTTCTGCATCTTTAGTGATTTTTTTACATCACACATGAAGCTGATGTGTTGGTGATGTGATAGATTCTGTTAGTTTTTTTTTATGAAAGTTAGTCTAAGAGTAAAGTGGAAAGGATTATAAACATGAAGGGGCAAATTGAGAATGATTGCAAATATGAAGAGCCAAAGTGACAAAAATCAAACTTAAAGGGCCAAAGTGGAAAAAATCAAACTTAAATGGCCAAAGTGGGAAATGGGTGAAACTTTAGGGGACAAAGTGTAATTTATCCAATATATAATATAATACTATTAATAAGTATAATAAATTATTAATTTTAATTAATTAGTTTTGTCATCTCTATAACCTAAGTTTATAAATTCTTTTCATATATAATCTTAATTCTAACTCACTATTCTTCAAATCTTAATATTTATTATTTTATTTTATTTTTATTAATTTAGGAATTTAAAAAATATTTATTAAATGGATAGATTTGATATATTTGAAGTAGTGGACAAATGGCTAGACCGATTAAATTGCACTAAATCAAATGGTTTGAGTTAGTGAGGTTTGATGGGAAAAGCTAGGAGTAATCGCGGATCGGGTTGGGTTGGGTAGGGTGGCATTTCATCCACCATCCGTCCAAAATTAGACGAATTGAAAAAAGTCAATCTGCATCTATCTACCAGTTTTGTGGATGCAGAATAATGGTGGATGGATGCAATTAGTTTGGTGGTTTGGAATTTACAAATTTTGAGCATTTTTTTTAATTATAGTTCATATTTTTTACAATCTCCAATAACCAGCAATTTGAAAAATTATGTATTATTTATTTATTATAGGTCATGGCACCACGCATTAATATTTTTAAGAAATTATTTTTTATTTACATAAAATATATATATTTTTATTTTTATTCTATATTGTTACTTGTTAGTATTTTTTTTTTAAAACTTCATCTACGAGCAGATTGCCTTCATGCGAGTGCGAGATGGTTGATTTTGCCATCAAAACCGTATCCGTGAATTTTTAAATATTTTATCTGCATCCGTATAGCGATCCCGGATTTACCCTTGTTGTACAGCGATCCGGACATGTGTCCGTGGATGTTGGTAGTTGATTATTTTCTTGTTTACATCCTTTTTACTTTGTATTTGAGTTATAGGATGTGTTGGGCAGGTTTGTTACAGGTTGGTTGAGTTTAGAAACCAAAACTAGTTGCCCAAATTTTGACCTGTCCGCTCGAGCGGGGGTTTTGGCACTCGAGCGGGAATTGCACCCATCCAGTATTTCCTGTGCAGTATTGGACGCTCGAGCGTGGAGTTGGCCGCTCGAGCGGGGTTGTGTGAGTGCCGCTCGAGCGGGGAGCTGGAAGCTCGAGCGAAGACCTGGTTCTGTAAAAGTTCTGGGAGTGTGTATCCGCCGCTCGAGCGGGATTGTTGACGCTCGAGCGGGAGTCTGTGAGTGACGCTCGAGCGGGTCGACTGGGTTTAAGTTCCGTGTTTTGACTTTTCAAATCACTTTTTCACTTTCTCTTCTCTCTCCTACTTTTCCAAAAAACACCATTGTTGAGCCTCTCACTCTAGAACTCTACCTTCTCTCTAGGTTTTGATCTAGTAGGAGTGATTTGCCCATCTTTGGCCTTTACAAAAAAGTTGTTGATCGTCGAGGGCTACATTTTAATCTGAAAATTTCGGGATTTGGAGCACGTTGGGTTTTATCATCTTCTCCCTTGAAACTCCGAATTTGAGGTAGGGATATCCTACTCCTCTCTATGGATTTTGTCTTTAAATTTTGGTATTTTGAGATGTTGGGGTTGGTTTGGTAATTTTGTGAAAGTTTGGGGCTTTTGTGTTATTTTACAAAAGTTGGGGTTTTATTTATAACAAACCTAGATGCATGTTTGGTATAGAGGAATGGAATAAATGTTGAATCATTGATGAAAATGGGACCTAAGGGTTGAAATGGTAATTATGGAAAATGACCTAATTACATTATCTGATTAATTGGGATAATTAATTGTGAGAAATGAGGACATGAAATGGAATTGTTGAGATTGGGAGTGCATGGGGTTAAAGGGTGTAGTTGAATTGTTTATCACACACCGAATTGAAATGTTGATTGAATATCCATTTGTGCATTTATTTTCTGTTTAGAAATAATTGCTTTGGGCTATCGGTGGAGGATAGTCGTGATTGTTGTAGACAATGCATGATGATTAGGCAAACGAAAACTAATCAATGGAATGTGTCATGGAATTTGACGGTTGATAGAATACATTAACTGTATGTATTGAGTGATGGTATATAGAACCAATGTGTTTGTATACGTTATGTGTAGAGGAGGAGATGGGGGATGTACTCCGCGGTTTAAGGGAAGATAAAGGATGTACCTCTAAACCGGATAGTGTTGGAAGAAGATAGGGGATGAACTCCGTAGATACAGCTCATATGCTTGTCTAGAGAAGTGAAGATAGAGCTCATATGCTTATCTTTGTGAAGTGTGGATACAGCTTATATGCTTATCTGTGAATGCGGGATATTGTCGTTATACATATCTGTTGAGAATGTGGATATAGCTTATATGCTTATCTGTGAATGTGGGATATAGTTCTTATACATATCTGTTGAAATGATGATAGAGCTAACATGCTTATCTGTTGAAAAGGGGAAAATGAAAAGCAACTTGGACTCATAAGTCGTATGACATAATTGTGTGATTTATGTGAATGTATCAGTGTTGGCCATCTATCAATTGCTAATCTTTTAGTCATTGTTCATGGTTGGTTTAGTATATTTCTACTGGGCTGTGGCTCACCCTATATGGGAATATCATTTTCAGGTACAGGTAGCATGCCACCTCCAAGGTCATAGCTTGGGAGGCTAGAGGCGGACATACTTTTGTCATTTTACTTTTGATGTATTACATGTAAATTCAAGCCTAGGGCTTAATATGTAAATGAGTTAGTACTCTTTGTTGTAACCAAGTGTTGACTTGGAAAGCTGTAAGCCCGTAGGGTATTTTGCTTTTGTTGTTAACATGTAATACTTTTGTAATGAAACTCTGATAAATAGAAGAATGTGGTTATTTCATATGTCAATGAATGTCTTATTTGATGGGTTTAATGTTATTATTTTGAGGGCGTTACAATCCGTCCACCGAAAGACACATATCTGCCTAAAATTAATCGGGTTGAATCGGTTCAGTCGGCTGGGACGAATTAGACGAATTTATGATCACTTCTAAAAATTAAAAAAAAAACTATATCTATATCTATATTTAAAATAAAAAAATTGATATTATCAATTTAATAAAAAAAAATTACTCATTCTGTTTCAAAATAATGGTCCCTTTTGGGGAATTCAATTTTTTTTGGTAGTACAATTATTGTACTTTAAAAAATATTACTTTTCTAATATTACTTTTTGATAATATATTTTTTTTGGGGATATCAATTGTTATAATTGTACTTTTTTTTGTTGTTAATGAATTTAAAAGAATGACAAAATAAGAAATTTATGTATATTTTTTTATTTTTGAAAAATGACTAATATTTTAAGACAATAAAAAATAAAATAAGAAACTAATATTTTAAGATGGAGAAAGTATCAAAATATCGACCGTACGAATCGATTACATCCTAAAAGGACGATATGTGAGGAGACAGACATTACTGTAGATGAGAGAGAAACTTAACAGAGGGAGAGTTTTTTTGTTCGTTTGTTTTTTTAGAAGAGAAAGAGTTTTTCCTGTAATTAGGACCACATTTGCGAATAAATTATTTTAGTAATTTTTAATTTTTTTACGAAAAGTTATACAAAAAAAGTAGAGAAAGTGATGTGACAATTTATCGTGATTTTTTAATTAAAACATTTAATTAACAAACAAGACCCAAAAGAGAAAGAGTTGGCAATAATTGACGGTAGTTGGATGGTGCGTAATTAAGAGAGAGAGAGAGAGAGAGAGAGAGAGAGAGAGAGAGAGATGGTAATAATTGACGGAAGTTGAAAGGTGTGTATTAGAGGTGCAATGATTCATAGCTCTAAATTTGAAACTCTAACAATGGCACTAATAATGTGGCATGAAGCACACACAAAAAAAAAAAAAAAAAAAAAAAAAAAAAAAAAACAAGACACATATATCAAATCATCAATGAGTGGGGCCTACTGTCACATAAGTAGAGCTCTCATTAAAGCTCTACTTTTAGTGCTCTTAAACATTTTTGTGTATTAGAGGGAGTTGTGATAAATAAGATTTTATTCATTGTTTCAGAAGCATTATTTCACATTATTCATATTTAATCTTTGTTTGGGATGTGAGTTAGTTTTTTGGCTTTTTAACTATTTTAATCCGAAACTAAAAAGCCTCGTTTGAAATAGACATTTTGGTTTTTTTGACTTCTATGAGAGAAAAAATAAAATGAAAAGGCTACTATTGGCACCTACCTCTTTTCTTTGGCCCCTCAACCTGTTTGAACCCCCACCCAACAAAATGAAACCTCTCTATTTTTTCTTTAAACCCCACCTTAATACCAACTATACCCCATATCTTTTTGACTCCCAACTTTTTTTTTTTTGCAATTTGCCTACCACCACCAGCAATTCCACCCTCCAGTGACCTCTTCGATTGCCGACCCCCTTCCTTTTCCTTTTTTCTTTTTTCCATATCTGGTCTCTGTCTATGTCTCTATCTTCTTCTTCTTCTTCTTCTTCTTCTTCTTCTTCTTCTTCTTCTTCTTCTTCCTAAGATTTGGCTTCTCATTTTTCAAGGTTTTAGTTTGACGAACAGTTTACCGTCGTCATTGGCTGTTGCGCCCATGCGTTTGACGGAGGACCCAGATGGGTTATCATCGGAGTTATAGGATTTCCCGCTAATATGGTAAGCCCAGTTTCTTTGAGCAGTGTGTTCCAATCTCGTTGTTTATTTGCTTCTGTACACTTACTTAGATAAACCTAGAGATTTTTAGCTTTAGTGATGACATTAGGTTTAGATTCAGCACCAGCAAGGTTAGAATGATATAATGCCTTTTTTACTTCTCCTAATCTGTGTGAAAGAGGGTGTAGACCATGGAGAGGCGGGAGGAGAGGTTGCTGGCGACAATGGCAGTAGTGATCACCGATGGAGATGGTGGTGAAAAGGTTGGTGGGGTAGGGTTTGGAAAATTAGGGTTAGGGTTAGGGTTTGGAAAATTAGGGTTAAAATGTTAGGGATGAAGGTAAAAATGTAATTTTATGTTTGGACAAAATTGGAATTAAAAAAAATAAAAGAAATGAGGGGTCCAAAGAAGAAAGGTAGGTACTAATAGTAGCATTCTAAAATGATTATGGTTTAAATGTGATATTTTGTCTTATTAATTTTTTAGTCTATATTATCTTTTTGTGACTAAAATATACAAAAAAAAAAAAAAAAAAAAAAAGAAAGAAGAAGAAGTCTATGCCAAACATAACCTTAGATTAGTGTCTAGTTGTCTTTCTAAAGGAGATAAATAAGTAGTAGGATCTATTATTTCAACCAATAATAATTTGGTAATGTTAGGGATATTAAATTTTTTGCCTAATAAATGACCAAATGTCTTGTAGATCCACTCCCATATGAAACATTTGGTCATTTATTTAGTAAAAAATTTGAGACCTATAACATTTTGTTTTTCCATAATATTTAGGTTGGGATACCACTTAAATTTGCCCAACAATGAATAGTAATTTCTCGGGATAAATGATGAAGTTATTTTTATTTTATTTTATTGATCATAAGAGAATTCCATTGAGGAAATAGCCAAATGGCACTTACAGAGTCCAACCGCCAAAAAGCATACACCAAAGAAAGTAGAAATATTACAAGAAGCGCAAGGGCAAAAACTATAAAAATATCTAGACGCACAACTATGCTCGTGTTCATATTGTGAAGTAGAGTCGATCATAAAAGTTTGGCGTTAGAGCATGTCTGAGATACATTATAGATAACAACCACATAGTGTGTAGGTTACAATCAAGCACCAAAGGACTCTAAGAACACAACCAAAAACCAAAAAATCAAAGCAAAACAAGAAGAAAAACGGAACCTCAGATCCTAAGCGGCCAGATCTGTGAAGGCGAGTCAAATCTGAGCAGATCTGGTGGCGCAATATAGAAAGCGGCTTCGACGTGATTCAACGAAGGTGAAACAAGGCAGATCTGGCGTCGACGGACAGAAGAGAGAGGAAAACCAGCAAAAACTTCCACCAAGAGGGGAAAAAAAACCTCTCATGGAGGGAGAGAAGTGGGATAACATAGCTCCCAAAACTTATTTACAACAAGTAGAAGAGGAAAAACAAGGGGAAGAGGAAAGATGAGAGGTGGCCAGAGGCCCCCTCTCCCTCTTCAGACGACGCTCCAGATGAAACCTAGAAAAGTAGAGAGAGAGGCTCTCGGTAAAGAGAGAGTGGCGCTTCAATGTGATGTTTTATTGATGAATGATGAAATAAGAAGTTGTGTAATTGGATGAGAGAGAAAGTTGTGAGAAGAGAAGGTTCAAATAAGTTAACTGTTTTTATTTTTAATTTTTTAAGAGAATGCGTAAAAAGTAAAAAGATAATGTAATTTAAATAAGTTAACTTATAAATCATTTTTCAAAAGAGGCCTTAACTGTATTTCTAAAATATTTGTAAATTTATAAAGTTGATAAAGTATACCATTAATTATTAGCGGATTACATGATATTTGGCACAATTCTAATCATATATATGACTAAAGGGTAGTGTTTGGTTGTGCAACCCCTTTTATGAGTTCACTTACGGAGAATTAGTGTTAATTTACGTATTTTTGTATTTTTAAATTTTTTTTGAGATAACTTACGCTAATTTGTGTTAGTTATGAGTTTTTATGAGATCACTTACATGAGTTCATAAAAACTTGAGTGATTTTGTGATTATCAAAACTTTTATGAGTTCACTTATTGAAAATTTATGTTAACTTGTACATTTTTGTGAAATCACTTACTTCATGAAAATTTACGAAATTTGGTGATTTTTAAAATTTTATTAGATAACTTATGAGAATTTGTGTTAAATTACATATTTTTGTGAAATTATTTACATAAATTCATGAGAAATTACATAATTTTGTAATTTATAAATTTATTTATAAAAAATTGCATTACTTTACATATTTTTATGAGATAATTTATGTGAATTCTTGAAAAAAATTTAAAAAAATTATATATAGATTGTACATCATATACATGCACACCCAAGATAAATCTGCAAATCTCCACCACTAGTTCTGGAACATCTCTGAGTCCGGATCCTCTCCAGCTAGTGTCTCCAGACTTTCCTCTGGGTGACAGACGTGATTAGGCCACGTCACCCCAATCAAAATCTACGGCTCAGATCAGCTTAAAAAAATAAAATAAAATAAAATTCAAAAACAAAGTTGAGTTTGTTCTCCTTCTTTCTTTCACTGCTTCAAACTCTTAAAAAACCCAACTCTTAATTTCTCAAATTGGAGAGAGAGTCAGAGTTTACAAATTTTGAGATTTGGTTAAAAAAACCCAACTCATAATTTCTGTGGGGATGTATTTTCTGAATACCAACACGTGGCAAGGTGACGCCGACGTGTCAGCCGAGGTGCCACGTGTTCTGGTTGTTACGCCGAGGTTATCTCGGCAAGGCCGAGATTATCTCCGAAGATATCGGAATCCGAGATAAATGGACAAAAGATAAGGGACAAGAGTCCTAGAGTAAAGTGGAGACTTAGCCAAGATAAGGATAAAACTCTTAGGGAGTTTATCTTTATCTCCTAAAGAGTCCAAAATAAGTACTGAACAGGAATCCATAGAAGTTAGGCTTCTAGTAGGACTAGGTTTATGTTGGCTATAAAAAAGAGGCACCCCCGTGGGTCTAAGGTACGCAGTTTTATGCTTTGAATAGTGAGTTTAGCACTCGATTATCTTTGAGAGATATACTGACTTGATCGTCGGAGTGCCCCCGGGTGGAAGAGCCACCGCCGGAGCCTTTTCTTTCTGTTACAGGTGAGCTGAAGCCATCTATTCTGCCGGTGCTCTCCAGCTGATTACTAGGCGGGCAGTGTGGTCAGAAAATCACTCACACAATTTGGCGCCGTCTGTGGGAATCTTAGAAGAATAGATGGCCAGTAACGGACAGAAAGAAAACATTGGGGGCGACACTCCTGCTGGGAGTGGCAGACCAATTGACCTTGACGTTGAAGGAGACAACCACAACGCAGAAACTCATGACCAAGGCCACGGTGAAAACGACGTCGGCCAGGAGGGCGATACTTCGAAGAGGACAGACCAAGGCAAGTACTATCACGAAGACAACCTTCACGTATGGAGGGATAGGTGCCTACGGAGGGATGAGGAAGTAAAAGAATTGGCGAACAAGTTGGCAGACCTACAATCGGTCGTCAACTTCATGATGCAAAACAATGTCATGTAACCACCATACCCACTGCAGGATACGCCGATGCCAGCAACTAATACCCAGAAGGGAGGAGGAAGAACAATTCCCGAAGTCCCTTAGCACGCCAGGAGCGGAAGGCACTCTCACCGACCTTCCAGGGAAGTCGGACGAGAAGAGCCGAGACGAGAGGAATCCCAAAGAACGTATCACACGAACGACCCAGAGCCCAAAGAACATCGGCATGTTCAAGGGCAGGCGCTCTGCTTCGACATAACACATGGAGAGAGATCAAAACGAACCCACCACGAGGCTGAGAGTAGTGTGCCAAAAAGATTAAAGTCCAAAGATAGCCGAGCTCCAGGGAGGAGTAAAGAAGACTTAAGAGATTACCTCAAGAGGAAACAACAGAATGCTGAAGCCGAGGTAACATCCCCGGTTAAGCCGAGGACACCATTCTCGGTGGAACTGGACAAATTTGAAGCACCAAAAAGATTCAGTATGCCGAGGTTCCAAATATATGATGGTAAGTCAGATCCCAACTTTCACGTTGGACTATACCTAAATTCAATGGCATTGTATAATGGGAACGAGCCGTTGCTCTGCAAAGTATTCCCATCATCCTTCGGGGAAATTGCATCAGATTGGTTTCATAAACTACCGAAGGGAAGTGTAAAGACTTAGGAAGGCCTGGCCGAGATGTTTGTGGCCAGGTTTGTGACAAATAAACTTCAACCCTTGAGGGTCGATGCACTGATGGCTTTAAAGATCGCCAAGGATGAAGGCCTTAGGGCCTACGCAAAAAGGTACTACGAGGTGTTCAATCGAATACCTGATTGCAACCAAAAGGTGGTGGTCGTGTCCTTCAAGAACGGCCTGAAAGATGACTGCCCACTACGGAAATATTTGGCAAAGACATTGCCAAAAAGCATGGAAGAACTCATGGCAACAATCGAGAAGTATGCCAGAGCCGAGGAGGATACGTCGGGAAATAAAGAAATAAAGTAGGAGAAAGGAAATGGCTCGCCAAAGCGAATCCGAGGTAACAACGGACCGACCAAGCAAGAAACGGACTTGAAGGCAAAACAAGCAGTAACGACCATATTCCGAGTCCTGATCCACAAAGTCTTGGATCAAATACGAAACCAACCATATTTTAGAGGACCGACAAGAACACCAGGGGAATTCATGGGAAGAAACGTCGGTAGGCGTTGTGTTTACCATAATGAAGAAGGGCATCCAACTCAGGGTTGCAGAGCCCTAAAAGCACACTTAGAAGACTTGGTAAGGCAAGGACATCTGAGGGACCTTGTTGATGAGGCCAGGACTAGAGAAGAACAGGCAAGATTGCCTCAAGTACCAGCAGCTCCGCCTCCCCCAGCACAGCAACCACCCGCAGGAGGACCACAGGTGGTTAACGTAATTCACTCAAAGGTGAACGAAAATGACATACGAGGGGAGACCCAGAAGGTAAAACACCTGCAGCACGTGAACCAGGTTGGACATAAACGACCTCGGCCTGAAGAAAGCCAGGGACCGACGATAGCATTTATTGAAGCCGACCTAGAGATGGTCCAGTATCCCCATAACGACGCCTTGGTAGTATCCCTCCAGGTTGGGGAGTGCCAAGTGAAACGCATCCTGATTGATCAAGGAAGCTCTTGCGACATCATGTACGTTAGATGTTACAAAGAGCTGGGCCTTCATCCTGATGACTTGAAACAATCAAATGGCCCGATGGTCGGCTTCAATGGAACGCCGACGTGGCCACTGGGCGCAACAAGCTTGGAAGTACAAGCTAGCACTAAGAAGATCAGGACAGAATTCATGGTGATTGACACACCTTCGCCATATAACATCATCTTGGGAAAACCATGGTTGCATGCAATGGGGGCAGTTCCCTCAACATTGCATCAACTACTGCGGTTCCCAACAGAGCATGGGATTGAAGAAGTCAGAGGAGATCAACTGCAGGCAAAGAATTGCTCCATGGCAGCTATGAAATCCACCTGCAACATTCGAGAACCAGAAAAGGCAAAAATTGAAGATGAAGAAGTGGAAGTCCTAGAAGACGTCGGCAAAGAACCAGCCAAGAAGAGCGAAGAGGCGCTGAAGAAATCCTCGTTGAGGATGGGGATGAAGAACGCTTCTTTCTTCTCGGCTCGGGCTTAGCCAAAGAGGAAGAAAAAGAGTTGGAGACTTTTTTAAGAGCCAACATTGAGGTGTTCACCTGGACACCTTACGAAATGTCTGGCATTGACCCCGAGGTCACTTGTCACAGACTGAATGTCAACAGGTCGGCAAAACCTGTGATTCAACGAGCCAGAAGACCGACATTGATGCACGTCGAAGCAGTAGAAGAAAAAGTGGACAGACTTCTGGAGGCCAGGGCCATCCGAGAAGTTCATTACCCGACGTGACTATCCAACACAGTAGTGGTAAAGAAGAAGAACGGTAAATGGCGGGTCTGCGTAGATTTTACAAGCCTGAATAAAGCTTGTCCCAAAGACTACTTTCCTCTACCCAAGATTGACCAGTTGGTAGACGCCACATCTGGACATGGAAGGATGAGCTTCCTGGACGCTTACAGAGGATACCACCAGATAGCCATGTACCCCCCAGATGAAGAGAAGACAACGTTTATCACCCCGAAATGACTGTATTGTTACAAGGTAATGCCTTTTGGGTTGAAAAACGCAGGAGCGACTTACCAAAGGTTGGTAACCAAGATGTTCAAAAATCTGATTGGCCAAACAGTGGAAGTCTACATTAACGACATGGTCGTGAAGACCAAGGAACCAAGGGGTCATATTGCCGACCTAAAAGAGGTCTTTGAGATTCTCAAAGCATACCGACTTCGACTCAACGCATCGAAGTGCGCGTTTGGAGTTGGATTAGGTAAATTTTTGGGGTACCTGGTAACAAGAAAAGGCATTGAGGCCAGCCCAGATCAAATCAAGGCCATCCTAGAGCTAAAAATCCCGACGTTGGCAAAACAAGTTCAGATGCTTACTGGAAGGGCCGCAGCCCTAAACAGGTTCATAAGCCGAAGCTCAGACAAATGTAAACCTTTCTTCAACCTGGTAAAGAAGGCCACAGCATTCCTATGGACTGAGGAATGTGAGGCCGCCTTGGCCGACCGAAAGAAGTATCTGACCACGGCTCCAGTCCTCTCAACACCTGAACCTGGAGAAGAGCTATTTTTGTACTTAGCCGTTTCAGAACATGCAATAAGTGCGGTATTAATTTGTGAAGAAAAAGGGGAGCAAAGGGCTGTTTACTATGTAAGCAAAACCTTAGCCGATGCAGAAACAAGGTATCTACCCTTGGAAAAATTGGCGCTAGCTTTGGTAATGGCTTCAAAGAAGCTGAGCCATTACTTTCAAGCGCATAAGATTATAGTGCTGACAGAACACCCACTGAAGTCCTTATTAGAACAAGGAGACTTAACTGGAAGAATAGCAAGATGGGCAGTGGCTTTAGGCCAATACGATCTGGAGTTCAGGCCGAGAACAGCAATTAAGGGCCAAGTTTTGGCCGACTTCGTGGCCGAATTCACGCCGGAATCCATCGAACATCAGGCTCCGTTGAGCCGAGATGAATGATGTCCAAGCAAGCAAGGAGAAGCCCATCCAAAGACAAAAGAACAAGGAAAAGAAAAACTAAGATCCTGCAGCATTTACATCGGCGACTCCTTTCGCCTGTTTGTCGATGGGAGTTCAAACCGGCAAGGAGCGGGGGCAGGAGTAGTGTTAATATCTCCTGATGGGGAGATATTGGAACAGTCTATTCGATTGGGGTTCAAGGCCTCAAACAATGAGGCAGAATACGAAGCACTGATTGCAAGACTGAAGCTAGCAGTGGCAGCAGAGGCAGATGAGGTAATAATTTTTTGTGATTCACAACTTATAGTAAATCAAACAACAGGAGAGTTCGCAACCCGAGATGAGAGGATGTCGGCATATGCAAAAGAGGTCATCAGACTGGCAGCCTTGTTTCGCAATTGCCGACTTCTTCAAGTCAGCCGAGATGATAACAACCACGCCGATGCATTGGCCAACTTGGCAAGCTCAATGCAAACTGGAAAAACAAGAACAATAATGATTGACTATCTGTCAAGCCCGAGCATAGAACAGCCGATCACAGAGCAAGAAGCAATATGTATGGACTTGGGTCCAAGCTGGATGGATGCAATTGTTGCATTCCTAAAAGAGGGAAAGCTACCAGAAGACCATAAGGAGGCACACAAGATCAAATTGAAATCGGCAAGATTTAGCCTGATAGCAAGTGGACATCTCTACAGAAGGTCCTTCACAGGACCCCTTTTAAGGTGCGTACACCCTTTGCAAGTTAAAGATTTTCTATACGAGATTCATGAAGGGATTTGTGGAAGCCACGCTGGGGGCAGATCACTAGCTCACAAGGCCATTACCCAGGGGTATTGGTGGCCCTACATGCAAAAAGATGCAGAAGCCTACGTAAAGAAGTGTGAACAATGCCAAAAGTTTGCACCTTTAATACACCAGCCAGCTGCTGACCTGAACCCTGTATCCAGTCCATGGCCATTTGCCCAATGGGGCATGGATCTCATGGGACAGTTGCCCCAAGCAACTGGGCAAAGGAAGTACTTGCTGGTAGCAACAGATTACTTCACAAAGTGGATAGAAGCAGAACCTCTTGCCAAAATCCGAGATGTGGACGTCAAGAATTTCGTATGGAGAAACATCATCACCAGATTTGGCATTCCAAGAGCAATAATTGCCAAAAACAGAACGCAGTTTGACAGCAAACTCATCAAGAACTTCTGTGTGAAATTCAAGATAAAGAATTACTTTTCAACACCAAGTTTTCCCCAAAGCAATGGGCAAGCAGAAGCATCCAACAAAGTAATTTTGGATGGGATAAAAAAGAGGCTGCAAGCAGCAAAAGGAAGGTGGGTAGACGAATTGCCCAATGTACTCTGGGCATATCGGACTACACCGAGAAGATCAACAAGGGAAACCCCCTTTGCCATGGCTTATGGCACAGAAGCAGTCATCCCACTAGAGATCGATATCCCAGGGATCAAAACCGAAGGAGTAGAGAATGGTACAAATGATATACTTCTAGCCCGAGATTTGGATCTCTTAGCAGAAAGAAGGGAGAAAGCTGCAATTCAGCTCGCAACATACCAGCAACAACTTGCTAGAACTAACAATAAGAAGGTTAATCCAAGGGATTTTCAAGTCGGCGACCTAGTCCTAAGAAAAGTTATTGGCAACAAGAAGGATCCAAGAAAGGGCAAGCTTGGCCCAAACTGGGAAGGGCCCTACAGAATTACTTCAGTATTGGGCAATGAAGCATACCGGCTTGAAGATAATGAGGGCAAAGCATTGCCAAGACCTTGGAACAGTTGTAATTTGAAATTTTTCTTTCATTAGATGTTCCTTGTTATTTTTTGCCAAACATCATCAATAAAATCTTAGCAGAATTCTCCAAAGACTTGTGAATTGATAAAAGATGCATAATAATTGTTTCTGAGTAATGAGAACCCAAGTGGAACTCAGGTTCACATTGGGGGCAAAGAGAAGATAGTAATGCTTAACGCTTGTTGAAATTTGTAGCAATTTATAAATTGAAGTTAAGCCGAGATAATTGTTTATCTTCACTTGTTAAAATTTGTAGCAATTTACAAGTTGAAGTTAAACTAAAGTAATGCTTAACGCTTGGTGAAATTTGTGGCAATTTACAAGTTGAAGTTAAACTAAAGTAATGCTTAACGTTTGTTGAAATTTGTGGCAATTTACAAGTTGAAGTTAAGCTGAGATAATTATTTATCTTCACTTGTTGAAATTTGTAGTAATTTACAAGTTGAAGTTAAGCCGAGATAATTGTTTATCTTCACTTGTTGAAATTTGTAGCAATTTACAAGTTGAAGTTAAATTAAAGTAATGCTTAACGCTTGTTGAAATTTGTAGCAATTTACAAGTTAAAGTTAAGTCGAGATAATTGTTTATCTTCACTCGTTGAAATTTGTAACAATTTACAAATTGAAGTTAAACTAAAGTAATGCTTAACGCTTGTTGAAATTTGTAGCAATTTACAAGTTGAAGTTAAGCCGAGATAATTGTTTATCTTCACTCATTGAAATTTGTAACAATTTACAAGTTAAAGTTAAACCGAAGTAATGCTTAACGCTTGTTGAAATTTATAGCAATTTACAAGTTGAAGTTAAGCCAATATATTAGCACTTGTTATAACTTGAGAAAAAAAATTTATAATCATTATATGTTTATCCTTGTTGAAACTTATAAACAATTTACAGGACAAATACTTGCCGAGATAAATTATCGGGTGGCATAACCGAGGTGTGTTACCCCGAGAAGATTGCACAAAAAAGAAAGAGTACATGCGATATATGCAGAATATTCTAAGTATAGAATCATACGAAGACAAAGAAGAAAAGACAAGAGTACAAGCATTCAATAAAAGAGAAAAGTTGTATTAACATTCCAAGTAAAAAGGGGGGCACATCGGCCATACAAAGAACATACATCCTTCCCTAAGACAAAGAAACAAGAAAATACAAATAAGAAGAAGACTTAAAACTAAGACTCCTCTCCGCCAGATTGTTGAAAATGAAGATCAGATACCACCTCGGCCTCCTTCTCTGTCGCTATCTCGGCGTCAATTTCCTGAAGAGTTTCTTCAACCGTCTTGACCTCAGAAGGGATGTCGGCTGGTGCGATCTCGGGAACAGCCTCTATGGGAACCAAATCACCTTCATCGTCCTGAGTCAAGTCTAGGACTTGCTCATTCTGAGGAGGGGACTTGGTCCCATCAGCGTCTTTGAATTTTCTAATCAAAGCCTCGTCATCTTCCTCCTCGGCCTCATCCTCAGCATCAGATTTGCTGACGTCTTCACTTGGAGTTGGAGCTGGAGGAAATGGCAAGGGAATGGCGTCGGCCTTGCGCAAAGGAGAGTCATCAGGAATATTAAGCTTTTTAAGAAGGGACATCCAACCAAGGGTGAAACCCTTGTTGCATGCCTCCTTCACTTGTTTTTCATAGGCCTCAGTGACGTCGGCCATACCCTGAGAATATGCCTTTTCGTCGGCTTCTTTGATTTCAGCTTCTTTGGTGGCCAGGGCCTCCTGAAGCTCCTTCTTAGCTTGGGCCATCTTTTCCTCGGCCTCTCTCCTTTGAGATTCAGCCACCTTTCGGATAGCCTCAGCTGCCTCAGCCTTCTCTTCAGCATTGGTCTGGGCTTTTATTGCAGCCACGGCTTGGTCCTCTAGTTTTTTCATCTTCAATTGAAGACCTTTGTTGGTCTTTTGGAGGGAAGAGAACTCCCTCTTCATCTCAACAAGCCTTTCCCGATTTTCGAAAGACTACATTGAAAATGAGTGGGCATGCTGGATGGCCTGAAAGAAAACAGAAGTGTTAGAGAATATTCAAAGTATAAAAGAGGACGATTACCAAATAGAAGACATCTACCTGAACGGAGTGCTGTCACATCAGGGCGTAATTCTCATACTTGCTAAAGCCAGCATTTCGTTCCAAGTCCCCTGGCAGAAGCAGAGTTGTACTGAGTGCTACACCGACGTTGATATCATCGGCACTGTCAGAGGACAGGACTGGCTTGTCCTCCAGAGTAATTTTTAGAGTCCAAGGGGCACCGCTCTGTTTGGACCCCGAAGTCGTCGTGGAAGAAGACCTTGGCTTTTTGGATTTTGGGGATTCTGATGGCTGAGTTTCAGAGCGCCTCTTCCCAGCAGAGGGTCGAGGTTTGTCGCTCTCAGGCAACTTTGATATAGGCAAAGCATCCTCAGACTCAGTCTGAGTAACTTTAGCCTTTGGTTAGGCCTTTTTTATTCTCTTTGGCTTCGATGGAGGAAGGGTTTGGGTTGGCTGCTCATCAACAGATGATGGAATGCTGGCCAGAAGATCTTTTGCGACAGGCTTAGGGTGACCCATCTCGGCAGTTAGGACAAGTCGTCGCCGACGTTTTCATTCTGCAATTGGAACCAAGTATGGAGCTGAAGAAGATGGTTGATCTGCTGGATCAGATGTTGACCCCTGATCTGTCCGAGATGTGGATGCAGTCTATGGGGTGGTGGCAAAAGGTGGAGATAAACTCTTCTTCTTCTTTTTTCTGGGGACGTCGGGGAGAGCTGATTTATATGTCGGGATGAAGTTAAGAAGCAGGGGGGCCTTTCGCTTCTGAACTGGCAGATCTAGTAATTTCTTTAAATCCTTGCTGGGAACAAAGGATTGGCCAAAGTTTTTTTAGCGCCTGAGGCAGAACTGCAAAAGTAAAGGCAAAGCAGACATCAGGAAACAGATAAAATATAGAAGACTTTAAAAGTAAAGCAAGTATGAATGAAGGGCTCTTACCATTACCCTCTATAAAGACTGATCGTGGGAGAGGGAAGAGGTGGAGGTCTTCATCTGGGGCAAACTCCCAATTCCCCGAGATAATGAAATAATCATCTCCAGCCCCTTTGTTGGAATCTGGGAGGTCGGCTACAATTTTGAATTCTGTGGACCTCGGCTTAAGAATGTAGCCTTTTTCTTTCAAGTTAAGGCCACACATGGTATAGCAATATTGGATGTCGGCAAGAGTAACCCTAGCATTTTCCCGTTTAGCTAGGGCTATAATACCAAAGATCACTCGATAGGAATTGATTGCCAATTGCATGGGGTTTAACTTGTAGTAATGGAGAACCTCACGAAAGAGAATGTTTAATGGCAGCCGAAGTCCACGCTCTATAAAGGCGACTACAGGGAAGGGCATGGAGTTTTCGGTAAGCATGATGGAGTCATCATCCCCAGCCAACCTCAGATTGACATCGGCTGGGATTTCAAACTCCTGTCTAAAGTATTCTAGTTTGGAGGGAGTGTTTACCCTATGTTTCCACATACCCATGATATCGGCTTAATCTTAGAAGGAGGGTCTCAGAAGATGTTTTTAGAAGGTTATTGGGACCTCGGCTAACAGTAAGGTAGGTACAGGTTTCATTTTTTTCCTAAGTTATGGGTTCTACAGACAAATCCCAAGACCTAAATCTATGGAAACACGGATTGAAAGCAAGAATCTGGAAAAGATGCAAAAAATAGAAAACAAAAACAAAGTTTCAGAAACAAGAATTGGGATGGGCTATCAAGAACATGAAGAATACAAGAGTATATAGCCAAGAACAGTGGCAAAAGTGTAAAGATGTGGTGAAACAGTGCGTACGTTCAAAATATGGGCAAAAGTAAAATCATGGATGAATGCATTCGGATGTACGGTTTATAAATTAAAAGAGCTTGAAACAGTACAGTAATAGCGACAACAAAAGAAGAAGAAACATCAAGGAACTAAAAACGAAAGGAACAATAGCTTACCAGGAAAAGGGAAGCCGGAAAAGGATTTGCCGATGTCCTACGACAATTGCAGAAGCAGAAGACCGGTAGAAATCTTGCCGGAAGGGGTAACGAAGAAGGTTGCAGAGCTTTGGAAACTTGAGCAATGGAAGATTTCGAAAGCTAGAGAGAGAAAGCAGGGGATTCGAATGAAAAAATGAAGAGACGGAAAAAAGAGAAAAAAGTTTTTGATTAAACAGAAACGGCGGCAAAAGCAATCAATACACCTAGAAGAATGAGGGCGTCAGACGGCGCACGTGAGAAAAGAGGTGGCTAACAAGCGCGTCACATGTACGAACCAATAAGTGGGAAACGTATGTCTAAAACGGTTGGGTTGAAGTGCATGACAGCTCATGCGCGTGAGAAGTTCCTTTAAAATCTTGATTTTTTAGGGAAAGCATGTCGGCCAGAAATGAATGATCTCGGCTATCAAATTTTAAGCCGATTTACTGGCAGAAAATACAGATATAGGTTCTATCACCTCAGAATGCCGAGGTAATAGAACCTAGGGGGCAGTTGTGGGGATGTATTTTCTGAATACCAACACGTGGCAAGGTGACGCCGACGTGTCAGCCGAGGTGCCACGTGTCCTGGTTGTTACGCCGAGGTTATCTCGGCAAGACCGAGGTTATCTCCAAAGATATCGGAATCCGAGATAAATGGACAAAAGATAAGGGACAAGGGTCCTAGAGTAAAGTGGAGACTTAGCCAAGATAAGGATAAAACTCTTAGGGAGTTTATCTTTATCTCCTAAAGAGTCCAAAGTAAGTACTGAACAGGAGTCCATAGAAGTTAGGCTTCTAGTGGGACTAGGTTCATGTTGGCTATAAAAAAGAGGCACCCCCATGGGTCTAAGGTACGCGGTTTTATGCTTTGAATAGTGAGTTTAGCACTTGATTATCTTTGAGAGATATACTGACTTGATCGTCGGAGTGCCCCCGGGTGGAAGAACCACCGCCGGAGCCTTTTCTTTCTGTTACAGGTGAGCTGAAGCCATCTATTCTGCTGGTGCTCTCCAGCTGATTACTAGGCGGGCAGTGTGGTCAGAAAATCACTCACACAATTTTCATCCCTGCAAATTTTTTTCCACCTCTGGGAGCCCATCGCCATTGATGAAATCTGCAAATTTACCACCAAAGTTTCAGAGATTTAGAAGAACACCCAACAGATCATCAAGCCACAAATGTTAAAATCATCAAAATCTGAAGCAAACCCACTTCTTTCTCTAAAATTCAAGCCACAAATTTGAAATAAACCCACTTTCTCTCTCTAAAATTCAAGCCACATAAATCATCCAAATTCAACACTCTAATTCTGGTTGCTTCAATTTCTTTCTTTTCTTTAATTTTTTCTTTTCTTTCTTTATATTGTTTTTGGAGAGTTATTTATTTGTACATGGGTTTTGCTCTGAAAAAATATATCTAAAAATTTTAGATCTGGAAGAAGAACGAAGGAGGGCGATGTTGGATCAGCCGAAGTTGGTAGGGATGGGGGTGGGGGTGGGGGAGAGGAGTCCGACGGGTGCTGGCAGTCGCGGTAGTGCGTGGGGGTCGTCGAAGGGTTTGGAAAAAAGAAGAAGGTGGTATATATGTATATATGTATGTATGTATCAAATGTAAAATTAAGAAGAGAGAGATGGAGAAAGGAAGAAGATAAAAGCAGAGCATCCATGGAAGATTGGGGCAGAGAGAGAGAGGAAATTTGTCTTTGTTTTTAATTTATTTTTTTAAGTTGATTTGAGCCGTATAGTTTGAGTGGGGTGACGTGGCCCAATCTGGGTTGTCACCTAGAGGAAAGGCTGGAGACACTAGCTAGAGAGGATTCGGACTCAACCTCAACATCTCCAACGATTAGATCCAAAAAAATCTCAGATGTCACCCTTTTTGCAGCACCTGTAATAATCTATACAATTCAAATCTGTACAATTCATCAATCGTACCAATAATAGGTTTACAAATAAATTCACGTGTACCTAACTAATCATAAAATTAATTACGTAAAAGGATTGTACTTCTCTTCAGTTTATCATCGATAGACTTATTTTTGAATTGTTTTTGATAATTTCAACTATTCATATTTTAGAATTTGTTGAGTATATTATTTTTGTAAAAATTTAAATTGATCGAATAACAACAATTACACATTAACATCCGTTTTGTATGAATATCATTCTTGTAAAAAAATAAGTTCATCGAATAACGGTAATCATATGTTCTGATAAACGGTACACACAAAATTGATCCAAACACGTGGTTACCCCCCCCCCCCAGTTTTGATTTTTTTTCTTTTTTTTTTTTTGCATTATTCACACACCATATGGTGTTATTTATGTGGTGGTCTAAATTAATAATAGTGTCAGATTTTATGAATGGAATATAGTAACTCATTATTATTAGGTAATTCGAAGATAATAGGTGATTCACTTAGTGTGAGTTGTGATTTCTTATATCCAAAGCACCACGTCATTAACAACACATAATATTCTGGGATTATCTAATAATTTCTATTCAAAATTCATTTTTATAATCAATACTATCTCTCTAATTTTTTTCTATCAAATAAAATTATAGAAATTTTATAATGATTTGTACTATAAATGATTCTAATCTATTTTCTAAAATTAAGAATTTTAATTTGTAATTTTTTGTGTTAAAATTGCCTACTTACATTACTATTTTGTTCAAGTTATTCCACATTATTATAGAATTTTGATTAGTTGCTGTTAATAATAAATAATTATATTTGTATGCTTAAATTTAGCTCATAAAATTATTATTATTATATTGTTAATCACCAAAAAAAATTAAAATTATAAAGTGTCCCATCTACCTTAATTTCTTGGCTCCATCACTTATCCTAACCGTTATATAACGCCGTCACGTAATGGTTGTGATAGTTATTGTCACCTGTTACTGTTATTACAGCGGTATGATGAAAACTCACATGTGTAATGACCGTTTCAGGATTACATAACAGTTGTAACAGTGCCGTAATGACTGTAACGATCCGTTACACATCGTTACATATTTTTATAATATTCTGAATAACTTCTTTTTCTAAAAAAAAAAAAAAAGAAGAAAAAAGCTTACCAAAAAAAAAAATCATATATAAATTTTTTTTCTTTATAATTTATTTTATAATTTTTATTTCATCACATTAACATGTAAAATAAAATATATATAAACAGTGATTATATTTATTTTTAAAATCATTTTGTTTAATATTTAATTGTATTTTTTTTTTACTGTAATATGTTATCTAAAACATATCTTTACAAAAATAAATAAAATTAGTAGTTCAAAATAATTTTTATTTGTGACACAATTTTTATGTTTATAATCATTTCATTTAATACTTAATTGTAAATAATTTTATTTAGTTAGTAGTAAAGTATTGTCCAAAAAAATGCCTCAAAAATAATTTTTATTTATGGCGCAATTTTTATTTTTATAATCATTTTATTTAATAATTGTAAATATTTTTTATTCAGTTAGTTCTAGTATTGGTCAAAAATATTTTGTAGATATTTAAAATCAATTATTCTTAAAGTTTTTAACTATTGAAATAAAATATAAAAAATTATTTTATAATAATTTAAAAATATGAAATATATTGAATCATACTTAAAAATTAATAAAAATTGATCAAAATATATTTTAAATCCTAACAAATGTGATGCTGAAAAAATATATATATATATATCAATAATTTTTTCAAATTGTGAAAAAAAAAAATCGCAATTTTAATTACTGCAACCGTTATAACTTTTACGCTACCGCAGCGGCGAGTGCAACTGTTTATGGAAACCTGGATAGTGTAAGATCACGTTGTCGACGGTGTTGCTGGTTTAGGACATATTTTCTTCTTATCCTCTCTCTCTCTCTCTCTCTCTCTCTCTCTCTCTCTCATTCCTAGTAAATCCCAATAACATCTACTTATAAATACATCATCAATAATTGATTCGAAACCAAATCATAACTCATTCATCATGCTGTCTCTCTCAGAGTTTTCTTGTTCAGTGCACAAACATATCTACATATCAACATGTTCAACAAACTCATGGCTAAGATTCCATGTGACAGCGGCGATGGAAGCAAGAGAGCTCCAAAGGGCCACTTCGTGGTTTATGTTCGTGATCGTGATGATGATCAAGAGGTGATGACGAGGTTTGTGGTTCCGATATCGTACTTGAAGGACCCAATTTTAAAGCAATTACTAGACAAAGCTGCAGAGGAGTATGGCTTCCGTAGCGAGAAAGGGATTGTTCTTCCTTGCTCTAAGGATTACTTCCAACAGCAATTAGATTTTATTGCCACGAGATCATAGTCATCGTACAGACACAGAAGCAGATCACATAATAGAATACAGAATACGTTGTAAATAGATAAAATTATTCGAAAATCATTGAGAAATATACGTCGTGTTTGATTATGTGATTAGTTTTTTGAGTTTTTAGACAATGGGAAATTTTTTACCCTTCTAGTTTGCCTTTTCTTTTTTTGTTAAATTCTTTTTAGTCATTGGCAGTGGCAAAGCCACACCAGGTCAAGGGGGTCACGTGCCCTCCTAGTTTTGATTTTTATTTTTTGCATTATTCACACTGAGAGAGTAATTTATATTTATAAATTGGGCAGAGTTGGGCAATGAGCCGTTATGGGTCACAATACGGAGGGCAGAGTAAAAAGACCTTGAAAATTAGTCCGGTCCTAGAACCTTGAAGTTAGTCCGGTCCCAGACGGCCCTAAAGTTAGTCCAGTCCCTGAGAGCCTATTGTTATCTTGGTCCAGGAGAATACTACGGATAGCTCGGTCGCCAGGTTACCGCACTCAGAGTTAGTACAGTCACGGTATAGCGCAGCTAGCTCTGTCAGACCTAGCTAATGGTTAGCACTATCTAAGCAATACTATGGTCAGTACTGGGAAAACCGTGGTAGGAGCAGTGAATGGAAGAACTGAGGTAGAGTTATCTCGGTCTAGTCTGCAGCTTAGCATAGCCATGCTTACCTCGGTCATGTTGGAGTCCGGCCATGGTAAGACCTCTCACTTGGTTTAAACAGTGAGAGGGGTGTTGAAGGATAAGCATTATCTTTCAGGAGAATGAATCCTAGAAAGACTCTACATGGAGGAGTAAAAGTCCTACTAGGATTGTGCCACACGAAACTTATAAAAGCTCACAACATCACCTATGGAGAGGTAACATAACTTTGATTCCCAAACACACAGAGCTTTTTGTCTATTTGTCTATTTTGCTGACTTACGCATTGGAGAGGTACCCGGCACACACCCGCCGGCTAGCTCACGTTTGTGTTTTCAGGGAGTAAAGCGACGACGTACGGAGGAGCACAGACTTGATCAACAGGATTATACGGGAAGAATATTTCGTGCCCGTACAATTGGCGCCGTCTGTGGGAAAATCAGACTAGAACAAAACCTCTTGATCAAGCTTTTCCTCTTTAGAAGCAATAGCGCACAACGAAGATTTGTCGCAATCCGCCATCGACGGACAAACACCAGAGGGGGGTGCAAGGCGCGAAAGCCTACCTTCTATCCCTCCCATGACGGACTTGAAGCCACAGCAACAAAATCCCAGGAGGGATGCAAGGGGGAGGAGGCGGACTAACAGCCCCCGCCACTCTCGTTCACGAAGTCCTGACAGACAAAGGCGAAGGATTGATCCTCAAGTTCTGGAGGACCGCGTGAATGAGCAAGATGAATTAATAAGGAAGATGGTGGCGGACATGAAGGCCATGAAGCGCCAGATCAAGGGAAAAGGAGTGGCGACAGGAGAGGGGCGCAAAGGCAATGCGCCTCCTCGCCACTCAGAAGATCGTAGTAGGCATACCACGACATCGCAAGCAGAAAGTAGAAGCCTCAGGACGAGCGACACTCAATCAAGGACTTCCAGAACTCGTTACTCCAGGTCTGAGAGAATGAGATCATTAAGGTCTTACACAGAGGGAAGTACCTATCGGCCCTCACACACGCACCATACATCATCCAGGCAAACGGAGTTACCTAGATCATCCGACTTACGGACTATGCTTGAAGAAAGGGCGCGACAGAAGGAAGATGCTAGGGCACGCGACCCGCACAGAGTTTCAGCCCTTCGGCGGTTGGCTCCTCGAATGCATGGAAGCGTCGAGGTTGGAATGCCAGTACCACACCTTGCCTACGAACCAACAGATAAAGCGTTGGCAAGACTACATAGCTCGCCATTCGTCCCGGCGATTGAGAACGCATCATTACCCTCAGGCTTCATCCAGCCTAAATTTACCACTTACGAAGGAAAGACAGACCCTTACATGCACCTAAGCCACTTCCGCCAGGTTATGGCGGTATATCAACAAAACGAGGCTTTGATGTGCATCCTCTTCCCATCAAGCCTTGGTGACCTAGGCTTGACTTGGTTCAAAAAACTTCCAGAAGGCAGCATAGCCTCCTGGGCGCAATTGGCAGAGGCATTCGTAACAAGGTTCAGAACAAACACCAAAACCCCGGTGGAAATTGATCAACTGCTCTCCATCGACATGGGCAAAAAGAGTCATTAAAATCCTACAATAGCTGCTACTGGGAGACCTTCAACCAGATTGGGGACTGCCCCACCAATCTCGCTATCGCACAGTACAAAAGAGGCCTTCTAGTCGGGAACAGACTAAGGGACTCAATCACTATGACATCGCCTCTCACGATGGAGGCCTTAATGGAGAGAGTACACCAACACATTCGGGTAGAAGAAGATGGTGCCCGTGCTAAGGCAAAGTCTAGCACGACCGCAGTACTAGATAAAAAGACCGCGGCAAAGGTCAACGCAATAGAACGTCCAAACAAAAACCGACGAGGCAGGCGGGACAACGGAGAAGACCAGGATAAAAGATGGTTAAGAGTCCGCACTACCATTACCACGGTATTCAAAAAGCCAATCTACCGGATTCTAAGCGAGATACGCAATGAACCTTTCGTCAGATGGCCTGCCAAGCTAGGAGAGGCTCAGAAGGACTACGACAAAAGATCACGGTGCACCTTTCATAAAGAAAAGGGGCATCGCACTGAAAATTGTACACCATTGAGACAACATCTAAAGGAGTTGGTGGCGGCCGGTCACCTGGACAAATACATTGAAGGAGGGGCGCAGCCAGCCCCCCAAAATGACAACCACCCGAACGGAATGCCAATCGACGCCCCACCTCAAGGCATGATAAACGTAATACATGGGATATGCGAACCTGAGCGCGTATGTGAGCTCAGGGGCATGATCAAGAAGGTTGAGCACTTAAGGGAGGTTCTAAGTGCACAACCCACAATCAAGAAAGAAAGAACGGAGGCCACAAACGTCATGTCTTTTTCAGACAAGGACTTGGAAAGAATATATTGCCCTCACAACGATGCACTGGTCATCACCCTCCGCGTCAAGGACTACGACGTCAAGCGAATTTTGATTGACCAAGCGAGCTCATGTGAGATAATGTACTATGACACCTTCAAACAACTGAAATTGGAGGACAAAGACTTGGCACCAGCTGTGTCCCCTCCGATCAGATTCAACTCAATGCCAGAGTGGCCAGTCGACAAGATCATCCTTCCAATCATGGCAGGAAGCGTGACAAAACAAGTGAAGTTTTGGGTGTTAAAAGTCCTTTCCACTTACAACATAATCTTGGGAAGAACATGGCTGCATGCCATGCGATCTGTAGCGTCATCCTACCATCAAGTAATGCGGTTCTCCAACGAAGTCGGGGTAATTGAAGAGGTCTTTGGAGACCAGATTATGTCCAAGCAATGCTTTGTCATGGGTAATGGCAGCCGCGTCGTCAAGGGATATGTTCATTTGGTGGAAGAACCTGAGAGCAATGAACTGTTCGCAGATGTCGGCAAAGCAGCTCATCAAAAAGCGGTGGAAGACTTGGTAGAGGTAAGAATATATGACAAGAACTCGGATAAGTTCTTTTTTCTCGGTTCGTCGTTGTCCAGCACTGAGAGATTAGAGGTCTTGGAATTCTTGACCTCTAACATCGAAGTGTTCGCCTAGACACCCTACGACATGCCAGGCATTGATCCAAACTTCATCTGTCACCAACTCAATGTCCACCCATCCGCCAGACCAATCATTCAGCGCACTCGCAGATCGGTACTCCACCACGCCGAGATAGTGGCGGAAGAAGTGGGAAATCTGCTAGAGGCAGGAGCTATCAGAGAGGTGCACTACCCCAGATGGATTTCCAACACAGTCGTGGTGCCAAAAAAGAATGGCAAATGACGTGTCTGCGTCGACTATAAGACAGTCAACAAAGCATGCCCAAAGGACAGCTTCCCCTTACCACGGATAGATCAATTGGTAGACCTAACGACGAGGCACAACCGACTTAGCTTTCTGGATGCGTACAGAGGCTACCATCAGATCGCCATGTACGAACCAGACCAGGAGGTCATGTCCTTTACCACTCCAAGAGGACTGTATTGCTACAAGGTCATGCCCTTTGGCCTAAAGAATGCAGGGGCAGCATTCCAGAGAATGGTCACCAAGATATTTGAGCCGTTGTTAGGCAGAACAATGGAAGCTTACATCGACGATATGGTGGTCAAAAGCAAGGATGAGAACGACCATCTAAGGGACCTAGGAGAGATGTTCCAGATTCTGAAGAGGCACAAGTTGCTCCTTAATGCATCTAAGTGCGTGTTCGGTGTAGGATCTGGCAAATTCCTAGGCTTCCTGGTGACCAACCAAGGTATAGAAGCAGACCCCTCCCAGATCAAAGCTATTCAGGATCTGGAGAGGCCTAACTCAGTAAAAGAAGTACAGCATCTCACCGGCATGGCAGCTGCACTCAACCGATTCATTAGCCGATCGTCAGACAGACTACGACCATTTTTTCAAGCATTGAAAGCCAAGTTCGAGTGTGACGAAGAATACGACCGCGCTCTGCAAAGCTTGAAAGAATACATGTCTTCTCCACCACTACTTGTCACCCCAATGCCTGGAGAAGAACTCTTCCTGTACCTGGCAGTCTCTCAGCACGTAATCAGCGCAGTGTTAGTCCGCGCAGAAGAAGTCCAACATCTGCCCATCTTTTATGTCAGCAAGACATTGCTAGGTGCCGAAACAAGGTACTTACCACTGGAAAAACTGGCACTAGCCTTGATGATGGCCTCAAGGAAGTTGTCGCACTACTTTTACACCCATACTATAGTTGTCCTCACAACTTTTCCATTAAAAGCTTTGTTTGAGAGGGCGAACTTTTCTGGGCAAATCTTGAAGTGGGCAGTAGAGTTGGGACAATTCGACATCAAGTTCCAACCCAGAACCGCGATAAAGGCCCAAGCTTTGGCAGACTTTGTTGCAGAATTCACCCTAAGAAGTCATCATATTTGCCCAGTCGACCTGACTGACACAACCGAACTAAGGATAGAAGTTGACGCCGGAATACCGTAACCCCTGGTGCAGGATACTCAGTCAGACCCCAAGGCAGACCAGAGTAAAGAAAGCAAGGAAGAAGCGAACCATGCTACACCAAGCCAAGACTCACCATCAAATAAAGACTTGGTACAATCAGATAACGAGGGGCAGACAGCAAGCATGGACCTTGAAGAAAACGTCAGCAACATTCTTAACCCCGCGACATCATCTGATCCCTCCACTTGCTGGAAGTTGTTCATTGGAGAGATGTGGAAGCTCTTCGTGGACGGAGCATCCAACCGGCATGGTGTAGGCCTTGGCATAGTCCTCATCTCACCAGACGGCCTGGTTGTGGAGCAAGCAATCAACCTTGGCTTCCCAGCATCAAACAACAAAACGGAGTATGAAGCACTTCTTGCAGGACTCAAATCAGCATTCTACATGAAGGCCACCGAACTAATGGTCTACAGCGACTCACAGCTGGTGGTAAACCAAATTTCTGGCGACTATGAAGCAAAGGATGACAGGATGGCCAAGTACCAAGAATTGGTCAGAACAGAGATCAAGAAATTTGAAGTAGTTAGGATAAAACAGATTGGCAGGGAGGAAAACAGCAGAGCAGACGAACTAGCAGGCTTTGCTTCAATGGCATATACATCCATCCCTCATCCACTACTAATTGACTACCTACCAAGACCAAGCATTGAGGACCCCGAAGTAGAAGAGGTATGTTGCGCTGAACTAGGCCCCTCATGGATGGATCCCATCATACTGTTCTTAAAAGACGGCATCTTACCGGAAGAAAAAAAAGAAGCCAACAAAATTAGAGCAAAGTCACAGCGATTTTGGCTCTCCCCATCTATGGCATTGTACAAAAAGTCATTCTCAGGACCTTATCTAAAGTGTGTCCACCCTAGCAAAGTAGAAGCATTCTTGTTTGAAATACATGAAGGCGTGTGCGGAAGCCACCAAGGAGGAAGGTCGTTAGCTTACAGAGCCATTTCGCAAGGATACTGGTGGCCATACATGCAAGCAGACTCGGAGAAGTATGTGAAGAAGTGCGAGAAATGTCAGAAGTTCGCACACCAAATACATCAGCCAGCTAGAGAGTTCCTGCCGCTAACCAGCCCATGGCCCTTCGTAATGTGGGGCTTGGACATAGTAGGACCACTTCCAACAGCACCCGGAAACAGGAAGTTCTTTCTCGCAGCAACAGACTACTTCACAAAGTGGGTGGAAGCAGAAGCATTAGCATTAATCAAGGAAAAAGATATGAAGAAGTTTGTCTGGCAGAATATCATTACTCGGTTCGGCATACCTAAAACCCTAATATCAGACAATGGCACTCAGTTCGACGGCAGAATCTTTAAAGGATTTTATGAAGAATACAAGATAGAGTTCTACAATTCTACACCGGCATATCCCCAAGCAAATGGCCAAGCAGAAGCATCAAACAAGGTTGTCTTGGATGGATTGAAGAAGATGTTAGAAAAGGCAAAAGGCAAGTGTACTGAGGAATTGCCTCATGTTCTGTGGGCTTACCGTACCACACCTCGGCGATCAACTGGAGAGACACCATTCTCTTTAGCCTATGGCATGGAGGTAGTAATCCCACTGGAAGTTGGCCTCCCTACACTTAGAAGCGAAAATTTCGATCCAGACTTGAATGGAGAGGCCATAACATTGGAACTCGACCTCACCGAAAAAAGAAAAGAAAAAGCACTGGTTCACATCGCCTCATACCAACAAAAGTTATCCAGGAAATACAACAAAACAGTACATCCAAGGCAATTCAAGATTGGAGATTGGGTGTTGCACAAAGTGATGGGAAACACCTTGACACCAGGAGATGGCAAGTTAGGGCCTAATTGGGAAGGACCTTACAAAGTAGTCGGATTAGCTGGCAATGGGGCATACCACTTAGAAGATGAGGACGACAAAGCAATTCCCAGGCCATGGAACACTGCCAATCTCAAACTATTTTATTTTTAGCTTTTCTTCAAAATACTTGTAATTTTTCTTTTCCCCAATAAAACAAGTAGTTTTCTTTTCAGCATAAGTGTTTTATTCTGTAAAAATTGTTTTAGTGAGTTAGGGGCATTGAAAACATGGTTGGCTGGAAAAACCAACACCCTTCCTAAGCCCAGGATAAGGATCCAGGCTGCAGGACGTTTGGTCAGAATAACCAAACAGTTTACTCTAGGTTGGCTGGAGAAACCAATCTAGACGTTGGCTGGAAAAACCAACACCCCTCCTAAGCCCAGGATAAGGATCCAGGCTGCAGGACATTTGGTCGGAATAACCAAACACTTTACTCTAGGTTGGCTGGAAAAACCAACTTAGAGGTTGGATTCAAAACCAATACCCCTCCTAAGCCCAGGATAAGGATCCAGGCTGTAGGACGTTTGGTCGGAATAACCAAACACTTTATTCTAGTTTGGCTGGATTAGACCAACTCTTAGTACTCTTCAGCCGAAGTAAGGATACCGGCTAAAGAGTGGTTGGCTGGATTAAACCAACTTTTAGCACTCTTCAGCCGAAGTAGGAATATCGGTTACAGAGTGGTTGGCTGGATTAAACCAACCCTTAGTACTCTTCAGCCGAGGTAGGCATCTCGGCAAAAGAGTGGTTGGCAGGTATGACCAGGGAAAAGTATCTCGTCCGGGAAATATTGTGTTTCATTCAAATTGTAGTGAGAAAGCAAGCACAAACAGGAAAGTAAACCGAGATAACAGTTGGAGCAAAAGAAGACTTCATTAAAAACTCATTACAAGCACAAGCATACAGATCAAACAGAAATAAGTATTGAAAACAAAAGAGGCATGCATTCAAAATTCACAAGTACAGAAGGATGTTACTTCAATCCGGTTACAAACTTTTGTCCAACGAACAGAAGAAAAGCGAAGTCAGGCAAATAGATCGTCAAGATCGGCATCAAGAGCAACTCTAAGACCAGTTTCAGCTGGCAGCACAGTCTCCGTTGGGAGCACGGTTTCAGTAGGCAGCTCATCAGTCAGGTTCCCCACCATTGGCTCCAACCAAGCTAACTGATCAGCAGGATCATTGACAACCGAGGTATCGTTGGGCACGGTTTCTTCTTCCTCATCTGATTCTTCAAGAAATTGTTATTGAACGGTCGAAGCATACTCTGCCATTGAGCTCGGTATGAAATATGGTAGAGGATTGTAGACCTCGGTCTCTAGTTGATGACCGAGCTGCGTTACAGCCACCCTCCACCCGCATTTGAAAAAAGGTCCTTCGCAGTTTCGCACTGCTTGATGTACAAGGCTTCGCCTTCTTTGAAACCTCAGCTTTCAGCATCCTCCAGCTTCTTCTTCAGCTCCTCAATTTCGGCTTTCTTCTTTCCTTCTAGTTTAGCCAGTTCGCGCAAATATTTATCCTTTATCACGGCAGCAGCCTTTTGTTTGTCTTCTTCTGCCGAGCTAACCAGTCCGATCAGACGACCATTCTTGGATTATAGCTCGGCTATCTGCTTCCTGGCTTGCTCTAGCTCGGCAGTTTTTTCAGTCACTTCGGCCATGGCCTGCCTTGTTGTCTTACGAAGTTCTAACACACGCTTGTGAGCAATGTGACTCTTCTGCATGGCCTGCGAAGGAATGGGAAGACTTGTAATCAAACCGAGAGAAAAGTTGGGCAAATTAGAAAAATCAGCAAATGAAGCTACTTACAAGCACCATGGATTTTATGGCCGAACGGATGGCCTTTAGCTCGGTCAAATTTTATGATGCTCCATGTCTGCTGGTAGGCAAACACTCTTGGCAAGATTGAATGCCATTAAGTGATCTTTTTCAGCGACCACTGAGTCAGTGTCCTGAATAGCTCGGTTCTGAAAAGTGATTTTGGGAGCCCACTTGGAGGAGCCATCTCGATCAGAAAGCTCTGGCTGCGGGCTTGGTGGAGGGCTTGGTGGAAGAATGGTTTCGTCTTCATCAACAAGGCGTTGCTCGGTTTGGGTAGTCCGGGTACGCTTGCTTGGGCGAGATGAGGAAGGTTGTTGAGATAAAAGGGCCACCACGGTTTCCTGAGTCTGGATGGGTGGTGGTACCTCGGCTCGGTTTGTTTCGGTTAGGAGGGCCCTTACTCTGTTCCTCTTTGCCATCTCTTCTTCGACAGTAATTCGAACCAAGTTGATTTCAGGCAAGGTTGGATCCGGTTCAGGAGAAGCCTCCAGCAAGAAGTCTGTTACTCTGGCTTTTCGTCGACTGCTGTATCTATACGTCGGTTCAAAATTCAGTAGCTTGGCCCAACTTCTTTCAGGATATCGTAGTGCGGCGCGAAGTATGTTTAGATTGGGGTAGCTATACAGTGACTTAAGATGGGCTGAATCTGCATAAAGAAGACAATTGTCAGTTCGGTTCAGGAACAGGAAACCAAAATAAATGGAGGCATACGAAGAAGCTGAGGTAATTATACCAGGGGTTCCTTTCTTCCAGTTTATACTACGGCCTGGGATCTGGGCTTGGTGGTCTTCAAAATTCCCAGATACCCAAAAAAAATCATTATCGTTCAAGTCTTTATCCGGCGTGTCCTTTATTATTTTCTCTCGACGGCGGCGTATTCTTAGATAATAGACCCAACCATCTTCTTTTGATCCTATGGAATATTGGTGGAAGAGTTCGGCTAAGCCGAGGTTAATGCCAGCTCGGCGGTTTAGTTCGACTATACCATTTATTATGCGGTATGAATTTGTGGAGAGTTGGGTGGGGCATATCCTAGTAAGGAATTCACAAAGTAAAGTCTGTACAGGGAATCTTAGTCCGGTTTCTATAATGGACAAGAGGGTAAAAGGTACAAAACCTTGGTTTCCCCATGGTATGATATTTTGTTTGGCTAAGGTGAGATGGACATCGTCAGGAATGTTATACTCCCTTCGGAATTCGACCAAGCCACCAGGTGTGTCTACTAGAAACCTATATTTACCCATTCTCTATTAAGTTACGAATAAATTAAACTGGTGTTAGCTCGGTCAGAAAAAGGCGTTGAGTAGCTCGGTTAAGCGCTCAAAGGAGGGCCTGGGCAACCTAAAGTCTGCAAAGTGAAAAGAAAAGTGTTAAGCACAGATCATGGGACCGTGCTAAAAGATATAAAGGCAAGATAAATATAGTCCTCGCTCGGTTTGTAGAAGGGATTTGGTATCTCGGTTTGTGCAAGGGGTCTGTTATCTCGGTTTGTGCATGGGTTTTGTTAGTCCGGTTGAGCCTCTAGGGGCAGCGCTCTTAGTTCGGTCTGAACTACGAAGGCTGGTCTAGCCCCAGGTTATAGCTCAGCCGTGGTCGAGACTATCAAGCACACTATTACGCAGACTTAGTACGGTTTGTTAGCTCGGCAAAATTAAATCAAAAGATGGTTTGACTTGTTGAAATTACTGGTATAGCATGAAGTATTAGTTCGGTTGTACAAGTCTGACTAAGATTCACAGCAACTGCAAACAACTTTTTAGTTCGGTTATATTGTGATTTTGGATTAAATACAGTGTTCTACAGACTGCTTCATGAAATACAAGTGGTTCTTATGAGGTTTTTCCCAGAAAACGCAAGGAAAAACAAAAATGTGTTTTGAAAAAACACACAAAATACACGTATTATAAAAGCAAATGCGAAAAATAACAAAAACAAAGCAGATTTGAGTAAACTTACCAGGTCAAGAGGAAGAAATCGAAGATGGAGGCAACGGCAGTGAAGAACACGAACTCAGCAAAGTTCAGGGTCGAGAAAAAATAGAAGCCCAGAGAGAGAGAATGAAGGAAATGAATAGTAGGTTGATAGATTCAAAATGAAGAGTGTGTTTTGTGTAGAAGGACAAAAAAAGAGCAGGACTGTTCAAAAAGCACGGAGTACGAAGACGGCGTAACAGCTGCATTGGGCCAATCAGAGTAGGCCACGTGTCATGGGAATGGGGAACGATTCAGTGGCTGTGATTGAAGAGACGTTATGACCAGACAGGTAGAGCCCGGTGTAAATTTAGTTTGGATGGAAAGGCTCAAGTGTTTGGCTCAGTTGTGCGACTAAAGTTTTATAGCTCGGTTGGAAGGCTGAAACTTTTTAGCTCGGCTGGTGATAGGTAATCCCTATCATGCTGTGCAGATGGAATTAAGGGGCAATTGAGAGGGTAATTTATATTTATAAATTGGGCCAAGCTGGGCAATGGGCTGTTATGGGCCACAATACGGAGGGCAGAGTAAAAAGACCTTGAAAATTAGTCCGGTCCCAGAACCTTGAAGTTAGTCCGGTCCCAGACGGCCCTAAAGTTAGTCCAGTCCCTAAGAGCCTATTGTTATCTTGGTCCAGGAGAGTACTACGGATAGCTCGGTCGCCAGGTTGCCACACTCAGAGTTAGTACGCTCACGGTATAGCGCAGCTAGCTCTGTCGGACCTAGCTAATGGTTAGCACTGTCTAAGCAATACTATGGTCAGCACTGGGAAAACCGTGGTAGGAGCAGTGAATGGAAGAACTGAGGTAGAGTTATCTCGGTCTAGTCTGCGGCTTAGCATAGCCATGCTTACCTCGGTCATGTTGGAGTCCGGCCATGGTAAGACCATCTCACTTGGTTTAAGCAGTGAGGGGGGTGTTGAAGGATAAGCATTATCTTTCAAGAGAGTGAATCCTAGAAGGACTCTACATGGAGGAATAAAAGTCCTACTAGGATTGTACCACACGGAACCTATAAAAGCTCACAACATCACCTATGGAGAGGTAACACAACTTTGATTCCCAAACACATAGAGCTTTTTGTCTATTTGTCTATTTTGCTGACTTAGGCATCAGCGAGGTATCCGGCACACACCCGCCGGCTAGCTCACGTTTGTGTTTTTAGGGAGTAAAGCGACGACGTACGGAGGAGCGCAGACTTGATCAAAAGGATTATACGGGAAGAATATTTCGTGCCCGTACACACACAATATGTAATTTATTTAGTATTCTTGGAGTACTATGTGATTTTATTTATGTGGTGGTCTAAATTAATAATATAGTGTCAAATTTTATGAATGAAATAGAGTAATTCATTATTGTTAGATAATTCGAAAATAATAGGTGAATCACTTATGCTGTGTTTAATTGGGGGATTTAAGGAGGGATTTGGAAAGGGAAATGGAAAAGGTAGGTGAAATATGAATAAAACATGTTTATATTTCACATAGTTTCACACACCTTTTCCCTTTCCCTCTCTAAATCTCTTCCCAAATCCTCCAATCAAACACAACATTAATGTGAGTTGCAATTTCTTATATCCAAAGCACCACGTCATCAATACCACATAACATTCTGGGATTATCTAATAATTTCTATTCAAAATATATTTTTATAATCAATACTATCTCTCTAATATTTTTCTATCAAATCAAAATTATAGAAATTTTATAATGATTTGTGCTATAAATGATTTGCTTCTATTTTCTAAATTTTAATTTGTAATTTTTTGTGTTAAAATTGCATACTTACGTTACTATTGTGTCCGAGTTATTTCACATTATTATAGAATTTTGATTAGTTGCTATTAATAATAAATAATTATATTTTTATGCTTAAATTTAGCTCATAAAATTATTATTATTTTATTGTTGATCACCAAAAAAAATTAAAATTATAAAGTGCACCCTCTACCTTAATTTCTTGGCTCCGCCACTAGTTACTGTTATCCAATCAACTTAATTTTTTACAAGGATGATATACTTGACGAAT
This sequence comes from Camellia sinensis, assembly GCF_055761805.1. Taxonomy (NCBI): domain Eukaryota; kingdom Viridiplantae; phylum Streptophyta; class Magnoliopsida; order Ericales; family Theaceae; genus Camellia; species Camellia sinensis. The sequence goes on along the minus strand of NC_138962.1, from coordinate 21,934,463 downwards.
CCTAAAATATGAATAGTTCAAATCATCGAAACAAGACCCAAAAGTAAATCTATTAGGCCGAACAACACATCTCCAGTCTACAATCTCATATATAATTATACGTGAACTATAATAATAAAATTGCATATTTTATGATTGATCCCATCATTTATTGTATAATCAAAATTATTTTATGATTTGTCATGTGATTCATTTTGTATCCATAATATTTTTTATTTGATGAGAATTATTTGTAAAAATAGTCTGTGGCCCGTGCGCGGTCTGAAACCCGCCCTCGGAGCTCGTGACCCAACCCAGCCCATTGGCCCGCTCAAGGCCTACTCAAAGCCCGGTTCACCCGAGACCTAGTGTTGTTTTTTGTAGAAAAAAAATAAAATTTTGGTGAAAAAAATGCTCGAGCCCGAGCCCGAGCCTGTCCAAGACTCAAATACCCCCTGGATCTGGGCCTAATTTTCTGACCCATGGTCTGACCCGAATTTTGACAGGAGCCCACAAGGCTCAACATGGGCTAGCCTGAGCCCGGACCCGGACCCGGGTGGACCAGGACGGACCAAATTTATACCCATAGACATGCTTACTTTATTTTTATTAGGTAAAATAGTCAAAATTAAAATCTAGTATTTTTATATTTATTTTTGAAAAATAAGATGACTAAGTGTCTTGAGATAAATAGTTTATTATTCCAAAATCACTAAGAGCATCCCCACCAGTCTACCTAAATTTTATCCTAAAATATTAATAAAAAATTCATTCCCTATTTTAGGAATCACTTTTTCATTTATTTCCCCCAACAGACTCCCTACCATTTCTCTATTCTATTAAAATGATATTTTTTATTATTTTTAAATTTAAATATTTTTTTAATAACAAAATAATAAAAGCAAAAGCAATAAAAAAATAAAAACAAAAGCAAGAGCACAAGAACATGATAGCTTCTGTGCAACGAAAGGAGGTCGACCGGCCGGATGACCGGGTGGATGTTCGGGGACTTCCAGGCGCGCCTTCAAAATGAAATAAAAAATAATTTTATATTTTTGGGAAGTGAACAGTGGCTCCCTACATTTGGGAAGGGACTGTAGCAACACTTTTATTTGAGGGGTGGGTTAAAGGATCTGATACGGGTTGTTTTTTATAGCAAAATCCCTTATTTTGAGTAAGGACACCATATAAGACATCTGCTGGGAATGCTCTAAATGATAGTCGTATTTGAGGAGCAATGTGAAACAACACATTCACCACGCACATCCATGTTTGTTTGTTACAATAATGCCAAGGTAATTTTTTTATTCTATATTCCGTTGAGAGGAATATTATTTATCATTAATCTTATTCTACCAAGGATTCACGCTATTAATAAATACAGAAACTTATCATGTAATATAAGAAATTTATAAGAGCTTAAAGAGTTTCAATGAACTATTTTGACAACATATATTTCATATATATATATATATATATATGTAGTAACCCTCTTCTATTTATTATATTAGGAGTGATGAGTGGCGTAATCAGGAATTCAATGCAAAGGGAGCACAAATTAATGATAATTTGGTTTTATTTTTATAAAAAAACTTTTCAAAAAATTCTACTTTCTTGTTTTTCTTTTTTTTTTTTTTTTACTAAATTTTTAAATATTTTAAGCAATTTGTTTTTTTAGTTTTTAGACATACCTACATAAATATACCTAAAAAGTAAAAAATTATGAAAAAAACCTTTTAAAAATTCACTAAATACCAAAAATATAAAATAAAAAAAAATACAAGAATTCAGTACATTTTTTATATTTTTATGTGTTTATTAATTTTTTAAAATATTTTTTCACAAATTTTTTACTTTTTAGATACATCTAAGTAATGTGCATCTAAAAAAGTAAAAAAAATGTTTAAAATTTTAAAAATATTCACTCAAAACAAAAAAATATGAAAATCAAAAAACTCAATTTTCAAAAAACTTAATCCAAAAAACTCAAACTAAACACACTGATTAATTTTATTTTTTTTTTATAATAAACAACAATGAGATATTACTAAACTTAGATGTTAAGAGTTCATTTGAATAAATGTGAATTTTAAATTAAAGGATTTGAGATTAAATTTTATACAAATTTTGGGGAGTAACTATTTTATAGGTGGATTGAAAAATTAAAAAAGAAGATACGTTAAGACAAAAATGATATATTTTAGTAGAGAAATTCTATAAAACATACCGCAAAAAAAATGTCTATCATTTGTCGCAATTATGATATTCGTGGTCTTTAGTTATAACACATTATAGTGTTAGATATAATTTAGTTATAACTTCTTGTGGTTATTATTTTATTTATGACTATATATCAAGTAATAGTTAGTTATGACTCATCCTGATATTAGTTATAACATATTGTAAATTTTTTTATTTTTTTATTTTTATAATTGAAGATGTGTTGCTTGATTATAATTTATATAGTGGCCATTTTAGTTATGAATGGAAAGAAACACATGAAGGATAAACTCCACATGTCAAATGTAACTAAAAATCCAATAAATTTTATATCTTCATTGAAATTTATTATGTTTACATATCAATAATGATAGACATCACCATTATATTGAAATTTTTATAGATAATAATATGACTTATTATAGTTTCTTTATTTTCAATCAAAATAACCATTATTGTTCTCATAATTTTAAAAATGTCATTTACATTTCACTTTACATAATTTTTTTATTTAATATATTTTCTTTATATTTAAAACAAAAAACAAAAAAAAAATTCTCAAAACTCAAGGGGGGCACGTGACCCCCGGAGCCCAACATGGCTCCGTCCCTGGGAGTGATCATTCAATTGGGAAAAATTTTTACGTATACACTCTTAAAAGAGGTGTATTATATATATTTTTGGTTATGTCATTATTTTTTTTTTAGTTATGATTAATTTTCTTATTTAGTTATGATATTATTTTAGTTATAACTTATGAATTCTTCAGTTATATTCCATATTGTGTTTAGTTATAATCTATTTTTTTAAGTTGTAACTCAAAAAGTATGAAATTATAACATTTTCTTCTTTAATTATAAGGTGCATGTGATATACACATTTTAAAGAGTATGCATCATATATAGTGTTTCCTTTTAATTGGTACTCAAATTTTGTCAGGATAGTAAATAAACTAGTTTATTCATAGACAATTGATTTTGAATTAGATGTTTCTAATAAATCTAACATTAGAGTTTTGAGAAATTATTTAGATTATTAAAATAAATATTTTAGACTTTACTAAAATTACACATACTATATAATATATGTAATGCACTTATTTGAACAAATTTTAATTTCATAAATATTTCAGAGTTGGATCTAGATACAATCTGATGACTATGTTTTTACCCAAGTAGTGTTAGAAAACCACTTTTCACATTGCTTTTTAAGTCGGATCATAGGCCTCTTGGTAGGGCTTATAAGCTGCTTATTTCAGCTTTTAGCTTAATTTAAGTTAAAATATTGTGTTTGGTGCAACTTAAGTTAACCAGCTTATAGCTTAAATTAAGCTATTTCTCGGCTTATCTCAAAAGCTGGTCAAGGGATGCTTAAATTTTCGACTTAAGCGCGCAATTAGTGCGGGGGGCTTAAATTACTTTAATGCCCTCATCAATACCCAAATATTAATATTAATTAATATTATTATTAATTAAAAAAGAAAAAATTGTATATTTTTTAAGAAAAAGAAAAAAATCAATATTAATTAAAAAATAAATATTAATTTGTATTAATTATTAATAAATTCATATTGTATATTTTTATATTGATTAAAAAATAAAAAATTGTATATTTCTGAAGAAAAAGAAAAAAATCAATATTAATTAAAAAAAATATTAATTGGTATTAATTATTAATAAATTCAAATTAATATTTTTATATTAATTAAAAAATAAAAATTGTATATTTCTAAAGAAAAAAAATCAATATTAATTAAAAAATTAATATTAATTGGTATTAATTATTAATAAATTAATATTGTATACTTTTGTAATGAATTAATTATTAATTGATACTAATTAATTACAATTGTTGATTACTAATATTAATTGATACTAATAAAAATTAATTATTAATATTAATTTATACTAATTAATAATTTTAGTATTAATTGAGACTAATTAAGCCATTAATTGATACTAATTAATAATTTTAGTATTAATTGATACTAATTAAACAATTAGTTGATACTAATTAATTTATAATGGAAAAAAATTGTAACAATAATACTTCCATTACATTTTTATCAAATGTATCCATTTTTATATTAATTGATACTAATTAATACTAATTATATTAACTTTTATTAATGAAATAATTTTTTTTAAATTAAAACTGAAAAAAATGACAAAATAATCATTTTTATATCATATAAGGGCAGAAAGGACCATTATACAGTAAAAAGCTATTTTACAGCTTATTAACCAAACACTACTCTGCTGCTTAAATCTATAATCTCATAGCTGCACCAAACAGATTAACAGCTTATGTTCACAGCTATAAGCCATAATCTATTAAGTTATAATCTATAATCACTTTTCCACAGCTCTACCAAACGGGGCCCATATAAGGCGCATTTGAAAATATATTATTTTAATTGATTTTTTTTATTATTTAATTATTTTAATAAGTTATTTTAGGGTTTTATGTTGGAAAAAGATGGATGATTTTTTTTTTTGAATAAATTACAAATACACATCCAGAAATTTTACTAAAATACAAATCATCCCCTGTGGTTTTGAAAATTACATTCCATTCCCTAAGATTTCTAATTTCATAACAAATTGTCCATTTTATTAATAAATCATTAGGGTTCGTTTGAGATATGTATTGGCTTTTTGACTATTTTAGCCTGGGGCTAAAATGTTTCGTTTGGGATGAGCTTTTTGGCTTTTTTTACTTTTGTGAGAGAGAAAAATGAAATAATTATGGTTTGGATGTGACATTTTATCTTATTAACTTTTTAGCCTATATTATCTTTTTGTAGTTATTTTAGCCAAAATGTCCCAAACTTTTTCTTGCCAAACGAAGGCTAAGTCAATTAACAGTTTTTAATGATGTTAAAAATATGTTTCAATTAATAATTTAGATAATTTTATTATTGTATAAGAGAGCAATTATGAATTTTATTTTTTCAGTTAATTCTGTTAAATAAAAAAATTCTAATAAAGGAATATTTATAATTTTTCAAACAATAGGGACTAATTTGTATTTTAAGTAAGTATTGGGGGTGTATTTGTAATTTAATCCTTTTTTTTGTGATTTTTGTGTATTGAAAAACATGTTTGAATGATTTGGATGAGGAAAAGACTATTGTGCTCCTATTGCTTTTTTGTTTGTATTGGTGTGTCTTTCGAACTCTCAGAGGGGTAAAATCGTCATTTGACGTACTGTGCGGGACAGCTCTGGTAGGAATGGCAACAGGGCGAGGCGGGCCGGGGACTACACTCCCTGTCCCCGAAAGTGATAAATTCCCCGTCCCCGGCAGGGAGCCCGTCGTTCCCCCCGACTCCGATAAATCCCCGAATTACAATAGCTGGTGGTAGGTATTGAAAAAACAGATCAGGTATTGAAAAAACAGATCAATAACAGCCAGCCTCGAGTCACAAACAGATCAATATTCAGCCATAGATCAATATTCAGCCTCAGTTCACAAACAGATCAATAATTAAAAAAACAGATCAATAAACTAAATAGAGGTCGAAAATAGATCATATATATATATATATATATTTATTTATTTAAAATAAATAGCAGGTCGTTGTTATATATATAAATATAAAACAGATCATCTGTTGGAATTTGGAAATTTAAAATAAATAAATTAGAGAAAAAAAAACAGAGGTCGAAATCACTACAGAGATACTATATATACACTCAAATATATATATATATATATATGTAAACCCTAGATCGAAATCGGTGGTGATGGAGGATCGGCGATGAGAGAGCAGCAGCCGTTGTGCGTGCATGAGAGAGAGAGGGAGACGAAGCTCTAAACAGCAGCGGCGGTGAGGGAGGATGATTGACAATGAGGCACGAGCGGAAGTGAGAGAGGATCGGTGGTGAGGAAGGATCGGCGGTGATGGAGGAATGGCAGCCGTCGTTCGTTGTGTAAGAGAGAGAGGGACGCGAAACCCTAAACCAACAACAGTAGTGAAAGAGAGAGAGCAGCAGAGCATCAGTGTTTGTGTGTGAGTGAGTGTTCATCAAAACCCTACAGACACACACACATACATATATATATATATATATAAATAGGGCAAAATAGTAATTTTACATCAGGGTAAACGGGACGGAGGACGGGTCCGGGGTAGAAACATATATCGCCATCCCCGGCCTGAATATCATCGAGGATTCATTTTTTAATACCATCCCCGCCGGGGGTACTTTCTGGAAATAACCGCTCAATCCGAAGTCGGGGGGTCGGGTCCCTGTCGGATCAAGTTTCGATTGCCATCTCTAAGCTCTGGTAGGGTCATGTGAACCACTATTGCCTTTTTTGTTTGTATTGGCTTTTTGACTGTTGGTTAAATTATAATTACATATTGTCTTCAGTGATTTGAAAAATTATAAATATTTTTTATTAAAATTTTTTATTTCATAAAATTAATTACAAAAATAAAATTTATAATTACTCTTCTATATAATAATAAAATTATTTAAATTATTAATTGACTTAATAATTTATTAATAAAATAAATGATTTATTATGAAATTTAAAGTCTCAAAGGTGAAATAAAATTTTAAAATCATAAAAAATAATTTATATTTTAACCAAAATTCAAAAAATATATTTATAATTTACTCTGGACTATTTGTACTCCCAAACCAACATACCGCCATAGTCTAATTTCAACCTTGTGACTGGCAACATGTTTGAGAAAGTGTTTGAGACTCGTCTCTCTTTATCACTTCCACACTTGACAAGACCAGACCTCATATGCGAGAAGAAAACACAAAGAGAGTGGTTATAGAAAGAATGAGAAAGGGTAAATAAGAAAAGGCCAGCCTTTTATTTGACAAATTAAATATTGTAAAAATTTGGAAAAACAAATCAAACTAGTTAATTATCAATTCTTGCCACAATAGCGCTATATATGGACATGCTAGTTCCCACATTAGAGGACCAACATTGTCAAAACAACACAACCAAAGTTCTCAAAACTTTCGAGTTCTCAAAACTTTTGAGTGCTCAAAAATGGCTGCCACACTCAAAAATGGCTACAAGATGCTGATTATCGGACTCGGCATCTGGCGTATGGATAGCAAAGACATAAAAATTGTCCTCATCCATGCTATCAAGCTCGGTTACCGCCATTTCAACTGTGCTGGCACTCTCACTCCATCATATGTATGAAATTATTTGAAAAGTTGTCAAAAAATAAAGTATATAGACTAAATTTATTCTCAATGTAGAAGAAATTGTATTGCATTTTATGCTTTCATATGTTTTGTGAAGTGTGTTTTCATGATGTACATGATGTTGGTTTAATATTAATATTATTTAACCCATTTTCTAATAGCTTAGGGTTTGAAAATAATTAGTGATTTAACTTGGAATCACACTCTTTCAAGAAACCGTGAATTCAAAACTTGTTGCCCACCACCGGGGGTGGTGACCTAGCGGAGAAGGTATCACACTCTTTCAAGAAAACGTGAATTCAAAGAGTTTTTGTTTTGATACAAAGGGACAAAGGTGGGAACTGTTCAAATTACTCGAGATACGAGGGCGGCGTGACAACTGTCTTTAGCCAATCAGAGCGTGCCACGTGTCATTGAAATGAGAATCAATTTAGTTGCTGTGATTGAAGGGACGTTTTGACTAGACAAGCTGAGCCCGGTATGAAATTTAGTTCGGCTGGAGAGCTTAAGAGTTTTAGCTCGGCTGAAAAGACTAAAGGGGTTTAGTTCGGCTGAAAAGGCTGAAACTTTTTTAGCTCGGCTGGGGACAGGTAATCCCTTTCATGCTGCGCAGATGGAATTAAGGGGCAATTGAGAGGGTAATTTATACAAAAATTGGGCCGAGCTGGCTAATGGGCCGTTATGGGCCACAGTGCGAAGGGCTGAGTAAAAAGGCTATGAAGTTACTCCGGCCCAAGAGAGGTGTAAAGTTACTCCGGCCCAAGAGAGGTGTAAAGTTACTCCGGTCCCGAGGAGGTTAGCTCGGTCACCATACTAAAACTTATACCGGTTATGGCGCAGTACGGTTAGTTCGGTCTAAACCTTGCTAAAAATTAGCTCGGTTTAGACCTACCACGGTTTGTACAGGAGGAACTGAGGTAAGGGCAGTAAAAGGACGAACCGAACTAAATATAGTTCGGTCTGTTCTACGGCTAAGCGGAGCCATGCGTACCTCGGCCACATTGGAATCCGACCATGGTAAAACCATCTCACTTGGTTTAAACAGTGAGGGAGTGTTGAAGGATAGGCATTATCTTTCAGGAGTATGAATCCTAGGAAGACTCTACATGGAGGAGCAAGAGTCCTACTTGGATTGTGCCACACAGAACCTATAAAAGCTCACAAACATCACCTATGGAGAGGTAACACACAACTTTGATTCCTGAATACACAAAACTTTTGTCTATTCGTCTATTTTGCTGACTTAGGCATCGGAGGGGTTTCCGGCACACACCCGCCGGTTAGCTCACATTTGTGTTTTCAGGGAGTAAAACGACAACGTTTGGAGGAACGCGGACTTGATCAACAGGATTATACGAGAAGGTTTATTTCTTTCCCGTACAAATATTAATATTATTTAACCCATTTTCTAATAGCTTAGGGTTTGAAAATAATTAGTGATTTAACTTGGTATCACACTCTTTCAAGAAAACGTGAATTCAAAACTTGTTGCCCACCACCGGGGGTGGTGACCTAGCGGAGAAGGTATCCTTCTCTACAGGCGTGACCCAAGTTCGACTCCTAGGGGGAGCGAAAAGCTGGGTTCTCCAGTGGTTCACTTCGGAGACCTCGCTCTGTATTTCGATCAACTCCTGGGCTCGTCTATGGTGTCTGGTTGAACTCCGTTGGTGCCTCAGTGGTGAATCTCTTCCTATAAATTGGGTTAAATCAGGCTATTGGTACACCAAACCTGGGCCTTGGATGCCGTGATGACATCTCAGAGCATTCTTTCTTGTGGTTCAAAAAAAAAAAAATCTTGTTGCCCAAAACCTTGACTAATGTTGAATGTGTTGCAATTTTTACAAAAATAAAGTTTTCTTATAGTATCAAACTGATTTTAATTATAAATTATAAAATTAGAAGTGTATCGGTTTTAAAAGAGTCCTACTTACGTAACATTCTTGTGTCTAAATCAGTTGTTATTTTGCTTTTATTTTCTTTCTCTTCATCACAGTGGTCTCTTGCATGTAATATTAGTAATTTTGTCTCCTACCATCCCGTGCAAATGTAACGTTACCAATAACAAAAACGGTACACTGACAAGTCGATGATTAACAACTTTGCTCTTTTGCATTACAATAATCTCAAATTTTTTGTTGTTGCATCTCATTACAAGGGTCATTCAAGACAAGTCAACATTACATAGAATAGAACAAGAAGTCTTCATTTTATAATTAGTCAAGGACCAAATAAAATAAAGGCTATAACGTGAGGGTCAAATAGCAATATCATGTTCAGTATATTTTAGTCACCCTTGTAAAATGACTAACGAAAAGGGGACACATTGTTTTTGACCTATTTTAAATTGAATTTCTCTGATTATAAAAGTATTCATCTATATATATGTATGAGATAATAATTTTTGGGATGTTGCAGCAACTGTGGGATTTTGCTGACTAGAGATTGCTTGGCATATGCAAAAGTGAAGCCAGCAATGAACCAGATAGAGTTACACCCATACTTGCAGTGTGAATCTCTTGTTAACTTCTGTCAAAAACATGGCATCTGCGTCACTGCCCACACTCACCTCGGCGGTGCTTTGGCTAACTCTCTCTCTGTGTCCGATATTTTGTAATTGAATGATAAAGTAACATGTTAATGATGATGTAGCATGAATAATTTTTTTCTCGCTTATGTGGTGTCAGGGTTTGGCTGAGAAATATAAAAAGACGGTGGCACAGATAATTCTCTGATGGGGTATACAAAGGAACACAGCAGTTATCCCAATGACATCAAGAATTGAGAGGTTAGAGGAGAATATGCAGATATTCGACTTTGAGTTAGCCAAAGAGGACATGGATCTGATTAAGAGCATCGACAGGAAGCACCGGGCCAATCGACCTGCCAAAACCTGGGGCATAGACATATATGAATGAGAAAGTATGCAGAACGGGACACCAACAAAATTGCAGAATAGATACAAGGGTCGGTGTGTGTAGACACCCCATTTTTGACCGACCTTGAGACTCAGACGTCACCAGTTGAGCACTTGGTGATATTGCATAACGTGCTCGTTCAGAAGTTTCAGAGTCTTGGCTGCGAGCCCCGCCTCCGGATTTCCGAACCCTCTTCTGTGCCTTGTCTCGGTTTGCAAACCAGACTCGGTTTTCTCTGTTTCTTTTCCTGAGGGAAGGGAGAGGTCCCGTAGACTATCTCTCAGTGCCCGTGGGCTACATTTGGTGGCCGTAGGCCATTTTTCCCATTTCGGAGCCCGGTTTCCGGTTTTCGGAGCCGTCAGGCCGTGTGCCTCGGTTTGGGACCGCCTAACCACCTCCGTTTGCTCTAATTTTCGGCATACATCTTATTTTCTCCCTTTTGAGGGACACTGGGGTCTGAGAAACCCACTTCGTGGCCGAACGCCACTTTCGGTGTTTAACGGGCAGTTTCCGGGGCCCCGAACTGCGTGTTTTGGCCCCCGAACATTCGTTTTGCATCGATTTTCGTTCATTTTTGGCAGGTACCTCTGTTTTATCACCAGGAAGGTCACTGAAGGGTGGGAGGCTAGTAATTGTTGCAGCAACCAGTTATCTCTCCTCCGGAGCCTCCCGGCGCCCGTTTTTCGCACTTCCGGGCTAATGTTGAACACCCTAGGGTTAGTGTTGCCAACTTTCAACCACATATTTGTGATGTACACACATGGGAGGCCACTAAAAAGTGGTGGCCGGCCATTAATTCCTTTTGACCCTTTTGAACCCCTCCTTCCGGGCTAATGTTGAACACCTTGGAGCCATTTTCTTCAAACCCCAACCACATATTTGTGATGTACACACATGGGAGGCCACTAAAAAGTGGTGGCCGGCCATTAATTCAACTTGACCCTTTTGACCCCTAGCTGGCCGGCTAGGGGGGGTGGCTGGCCGGCTAGGGGGTGTGGCTGGCCGGCCACCTGCAGAAAAAGTGATAGGCCGGCCGTGTTCCTTGCACTGTGCACTTTACAGCTGTGGGGCAATATCCCCCAGATATTTTCTGTGTCCGGGGGATATTTTGTGGGGGAGTTTTACCCTCCTTTTTGCCCCACCTTTACACCCTCTTTTTGTCCATATAACCAGCTGGTGGCCTCACTTCTAAGGGTTAGAAAATTTACTCTTCAAGCTTCCATAGCCAACTCCATCTTCTTCCTTCTCAATTCTTCAAAAAACCCTAAGTCACTAACCATCATTCCTTCTACACCACCAAGCTCTACCACCATCATCTCATTTCCAGCAACAAGGAAGCATTCTTGAAGGCTAAAGAAGCTGCAAATCCATCCAAGAAGCAACAAAAGTTCGAATCTTCAAGGGTTAGTTACACTTTTACCCTTTTGAACCTTTTTCTTGATATATTTCTAAGCCCCACTTCCTTTTTGATTCAAGCTCCGGCCCTAACTGAAAAGGGCCATCTTTTGAGCTCATCTTCACTTCTCATTAAGGGCTCAACCCTGTTTGAGCCCTCCATGACACACTTGCTTCATTGACCTTCTTGTATGTCATGATTTTGCATGCTATTTTTGGCCCATGAGCAATTTATTTTCGAGCATGTTGTAAACTGATACAAGGCTTATTTTGAGCCCCTCTTCAACATTGGAGAAGGGCTCAACATTTTTTGGTGTCTCCATGTGTCACTTGTAGTTATATCCCTTTTTGGCCCCGTTTTTGCATAAATTGGTAGCCCTCTTTGATTCTGTTTTTGGACCTTGGTCCGAACTGAAAGTGGTCTTATTTTGGCTTATACTTCATGTTTCATTCACACTTTTTTTCTGTTTGGTGATTATTTGGTACACTTCATGTTTTAGCACCTTTTGAGCCTTATTTTGCATCACATTTTTAGCATATTTGTATACTGATTTGAGGTCTTCCATATACTGTAAATATTCATATTTTTGGTCTCTCTTCAATGTTGTAGAAGGAAATGTTTCAGTTTGAGTTTTTCTTATACCACTTGCTTCATTACCCCTCTTTTGGCCCCTATTCTTGCATGCTATTTTTCCCCTACCTATACTTGCTGTTTGGCCATGTTTATAACTGTGAAAGTGCATCTTTTGGGACTGTCTAGCTTCTGTCTTTGCATTGCATGTCCATATTGTGCATATTTAGCATAGCTATAGGCCATTTCGGGTGCCTAATGTCGCATTTCGGGACATTTCCTTGCATTTCATGTCATTTCGCTTCATTTCGGGACTGTTTTCCCCCATATTTTGTTGCTGAAATTCCATTAGCATGCTTGCATATCATTTTTGCCATATTTCATTGTGTTTTATCATTGCCTCGGTTTGCGTGCCCGTGTGCACGCATTTCGAGGCACTTCATTTTTATCCGCCGGCATCCTATGTGAGTGTGGCTGAGGCTCACTCATGTTGGTATAAGCCCACTTGTCATTTCCATGTCATTTCATATCATTTTATCATTGCCTCGGTTTGCGTGCCCGTGTGCACGCATTTTGAGGCACCTCATTTTTTATCCGCCGGCATCCTATGTGAGTGTGGCTGAGGCTCACTCATGTTGGTATAAGCCCACTTGTCATTTCCATGTCATTTCATATCATTTTATCATTGCCTCGGTTTGCGTGCCCGTGTGCACGCATTTTGAGGCACCTCATTTTTTATCCGCCGGCATCCTATGTGAGTGTGGCTGAGGCTCACTCATGTTGGTATAAGCCCACTTGTCATTTCCATGTCATTTCATATCATTTTATCATTGCCTCGGTTTGCGTGCCCGTGTGCACGCATTTCGAGGCACCTCTTTTTTTATCCGCCGGCATCCTATGTGAGTGTGGCTGAGGCTCATTCATGTTGGTATAAGTCCATTTGTCATTTCCATATCATTTCATAGCATTCTATCATCGCCTCGGTTTGCGTGCCCGTGTGCACGCACTTCGAGGCGTCTCATTTTCATTGCATATCATTGCCTCGTGCCCGTGTGCACGCATTTTGAGGTGTCTCATTTTCATTGCATATCATTGCCTCGGTTTGCGTGCCCGTGTGCACGCACTTCGAGGCGTCTCATTTTCATTTCATATCATTGCCTCGGTTTGCGTGCCCGTGTGCACGCACTTCGAGGCGTCTCATTTTCATTGCATATCATCGCCTCGGTTTGTGTGCCCGCGTGCACGTATTTCGAGACACATATCACCGCCTCGGTTTGCTTGCCCGCGTGCACGTATTTCGAGACACATATCACCGCCTCGGTTTGCGTGCCCGCGTGCACGTATTTCGAGACACTAATAATTTCCTCGGTTTGCGTGTCCGCGTGCATGCATTTCGAGGCATCTCGTTTCATAGCATTCTGTATGTTAGGATTATATTTTAGTTGCATTTCGTGCATATCATGCATATTGCATCATGTCCGGAATAGGAGTTAGCCCGGGCACGGGAAACGAGGTACATTTCGTACTCCGAGTGACGGAATGTGTCTCAATTCCCCAGTCACCGACACTCCGGATTACCCATGATGGAGTTAGGTTTTAGCTGTAGTTTCATGTGCATTCATCCTATATTGAGTTGTGCATTTCGACTCATCGGCCATCGTGCCTCGGTATGCGTGATTGGTGGCACGAGGATCGAGACATGCATATATTTGTGCAAATACATTGCTATGCCCCTTTCCTGCTCTCTGTTGCAGCAAAACGAAGGATCAGCAACTTTTGGGACTTGGCACGCATTTCAAGAACAAGTGTAAACAGAGGCTAATTGGGGCATTCCGGTGGATTTCCGCGCAAGACAACCCGGACATGCATCATCCATCAGGAGCAAGGCGGTCCCTGGCTTGCACGCCAGTTTTATTTGCTTTCATAGTTAATTTATTAATTAGAATTTTGTAATATTTCGGACTGTAATATTCTTTTATTTGGAACTGTAATATTTGGACTGTACATTTATTCGGACCCTCCGAGTGAGGGCACAACTGTAATAAGTGTGCGTGAGTGTGATGTATGTCTTCCAACCCCACGTCTTTCTCCCTTTTATTTATCCGCTTATAATGGTTAGATTAGGGCATATTTCAATTAGCATACAGTATGACAGCATGTTTGCATTCATTCATCTGTATTGCATGCACCGGGCTCGGCGCAACATACTAACTGCATTGCACTTTCAATTTCAAAGTTGAATACATGATAGTTGTAACATTTCATATGCCATCTTAGAATAGCCGAGTCTGTTATAATTACATTTTGCATGTGTTGCATTAGGCATTTTTATATACTTAGGATCATGCATGATTTCTAATGTAGTTTCTATTTTGGCTTGGAGTACTCGGTAAGTTTTATGCTTTAGCATCCTTGCATGCGTGTGAGTGACTGCCATGAATAGCATGCTTACCATGAGGCTATATGCTTATATGTTATAACTGCCTGAATGCCTGTGGGTGAAGGTTGGGTTATCTGAATTGGAATAAACCATCAAATGTTTCAAGCCTACCTGCGGGTAGCAAACCATTTTCAAAAACAAACATGAAATGTTTCGTTCCAATTCAGGCGACTCGGTCTATATTTGTATGCTGTGCACATCACATAGTAACCTAGGCTAATAAACCGGAATAAGGACGCACAAAGTTTTCAAAAATTGATATCATGGTTAGTAGAGGCCGATCTTTGATCGGGCGAGCGGGGGTGCTCACGAAGTGACCTTCCCCAATCGTACCCAAGTTCCCGAGCCGAGGCAACTTTGGTGATGACGGACACGTGGCCTTTTGGCACCGAGTCAGGGTTTCCTAAATTTCCCAAAATAAAATATTTAGGTGGCGACTCTGTATCTGGCAAAGCAGTCCATGTTTGGCACTTCTTTCAAAAATCTGTTTTCTCAAAACGATTTGCCGGATTTGGACTCTTTGGTTCAGACTTAGAACTGTGACTACAAAAAGCCGAGTCCGAGCTGTAGCGAGGTCCCCCGCGGGCTTGTTACAGTGTGGCCTCTACACCTTTCTGTTCTGTGAATTTTTACTGTATCCATAGCAAAAATTATTGAGAGATTATCCTTAATTATGTTGAGAATAAGAGTGTAATCCAGAAGATCATTACATTTTTTAGAAATCTATTATCAATTTCAATAATTCTGTATCATGGAATGCACCTACTAAACTCCAACACTAGCATGTGTTGAATTATGTAATGTCAGAGCATTTATTCTATGTTGGTCTGGCATTGCTTGAAAAATGTTGCTCTTCAATTTTTTTTTTTTTTAATTAAAAAAATTCAGATATTTGTAACCCAAAGCTGTAGAAGATACAAAAACAGAGTAAAGAGTCATAAAAGACCAAAATGCAAGTGTGAATCATCTGAACAATAATCTTGAAGAAAGACATTGAGATTGTGTCAGTTGAAAATACTAAACTAAAAGATCTATTGGAACTGTAGCTGTAACTACATTTGTGTACAAACATCTCAAGTTTTCTATCGTTAACATTACAAGAAATTGGAATCATTTGATTTCCATTAACCAGAGGTATTTTCCAGTCTCTGTACTTAAATCACTAAAAAACAAAAGGGATGATCGCGAATCGGCTTCTAGGGTAATTATCAAATTTATGGAGATACCATTTGTGTGTTTCGGCAGCTGCAAGCACAAGATTTGCCACCTGCCAAATGTAGAAGGAGCATTAGTCGCCACATTTTCCCTACTCCCCCGATGTAACCATAAAAACAGATGGCTGCAATGGACCATAATAATGGACTCATCCATTTGACATTGGAAATGAATTCTATCATACATTTCAGGTGTGATTGACATTATGGCACATGATGTATCAATTTTAGACTTCCATCAAATATAATTCATGCATGCTGAGACCTTCAACATTTCAAATCAAGCAATATATATGACGAGAGACAGATGAAAATTGTAGTGTAATAAGACACAAGAAGATTTATTGTGTGTGCAGCACATATGAAGAAGCTGAGTTCTGACTACAAACTCCTTAGGTAAAATACAACTCCTTATGGGTGAGATAAATTCATGAGAAAACCGTTTCATCCCTTAAAAATTAAACTGAAATTATTTCCAGCATTTTTCTTTAATGCAACAAAGAAGCACGTGAAGCACTGTAGTGGTCTCCATTTACAAGCAACTTTCTTGACAGTAGGCACCAACTTCTTGCGATGGTAACATATTTATGTAATATTAAGTATTAACTAACAAGCAAATAAAGACTTAGTGAATTAGAAGTTATTGAGCAATAGGGTTGTTCAAAAATCCGTTCAAACCGGTAATCCAGACCGAACTAGAATGACTCTTGCGGTTTGGTTCGGTTCTATTAAGAATTGGTTCGATTTTGGATTAAGAAATATGAGAACCGTAAAAACGGTTTGGTTAATGGATTTTATGAAAAAACCGCGGTTCGAACCGAACCGAACCGAACCGAACCGAATTTTAAAAGAGATATATATATATATAATATCAAGTTTTATTTTTATTAATTGGTTTCTTATAATTTTAATGATATTAGGATGGTATAGATATTCAATGTTGAGTAATGCCTTAATATTATTAGTTTTTATCATGAGTTAAATGTAATTAGTTTGAGTAATTATTTGGCTAATATTAACAATTTATTCTTGTAAATAGAAATTTTTGGAACCGTGAACCAAACCGAAACCGAACCATTTTTTTGGTTTGGTTCTGGTCCGGTTTTACAAGTGTAATGGTCTGATCTGGTTCTCAAAATCACAGAACCGTTAGGATCGGTCCGATTCTTGGATTTTCTCATAACCGAACCAATCCGGACCGTGTACACCCCTATTGAGCAACAGTAATTTTGTAATTTATTGACCAAAGACAGTATTCCAAACCTAAGAGATTTAAATCTCAATCAAACAAAAGAATATGACAGATGTGAAGCTTACAAGAATTGCATGACAACGGCACTGATGTATCCAACCCCATAAAAATATAGCCATTCCAATCTACGAGTACCATCTAAGGATCATAAGAGGACTGGCAAATCCCCGCCAATCAAATTCTTTGGCTGGGATCTGATTCTTTCCTTCAACAATGAACTCAACCACCCGGTTCGAAGCAAAAACAAAGGTCTCCAGTGCAAATGTACAGCAAAGTGACAACAGTGCTGCTGTATAGAAACTAAGCTCAGAAAGATGCCAAATATCAGTAAAATATCTTCCTACACATCAACGGTATCATTTGCTATCACGAAAATAGCATTCTCTTCATTCTATAAAATCTAAATGTCAGAAACAAGCTTATTATGGTGTTGTTCTTTGATCCATGAACCTTCACGTGTCTGCAAGAAGGTGCATAGTAGAATTGCAGATCAAATCTAGACTGTGAGTCAAATGGTAAAAACAGTGACATCCCCTAGTAAAAGGCTAGGTCAGAAGTTTTGTTTCCATTTGCAATTGTACTGGTTCTCCATATAAGTCACTGCTGGAAAAAAGGCTTTTAGCGGCGTTTTAAAAACGCCGCTATATGTCTGAAAAACGCCGCTAATTCCTTTAGTGACGCTTATCACCAAACGCCGAAGACGCGGCCGTCGCTGTAAGTTTATGACGCTTTAAAAACATCGTTAAATTAGTATAGGCGGCGTTTAAAAAAACGCCGCTAAATGTGATAATCAACGGTAACATGACGTCACACAGGCCTTCAGCGACGCTTCAAAAACGTTGTAATAGCTTTTTAGCTATTTTAAATATATAACTACAGTGGCGTTTTGAAAAACGCCGCAATAGATTTTTTTTTTTTTTTTAACTACTAATTTTGTAAGATTTACCTGTAAAAATAGCAATAATGAATAAAACTTTGTATAGACATATATTTCTGTGAGATTACTATTCCCTCACATCTATAATAGTACCCAATACATCCTTCAAGAAAAAAATCCAATAATTTCAATCCCAACATCATTCTACCTGTGTATGTTTTATCTTGACCAAATGCATTTAAATTGTTTATTGATAGAACATTTCTAGAACACATCAGAGGATTTACAAAGAACCCACAAATCCCTGTTGTATTTTATACAAGTGCATGAATCAATCACAAAAAGAAAAATAAAATAAAATCTGTGATTTCTCAAATCAATGTCTTCAATTTGGAATGTTCACCATCTCAGCTTGGCTGGGAAATACTGCAAAAAAGTTCACTAATAAGAATGCAAAAAATCAAGATAAAAAAAGAAAAAAATAACACAAAAAGTTCGCTCAGGAAGAAATTCGAGTACCTTTTTTTGAATAACACAAAAACTGAATTTAATAGCATCTAACCCATTACCTGAATTGACTGCAGAATGAACATCTAAACACTTAGAATTAATCAAATACCATACCTTCAGTATAGGCATGTTGTCCTTTTCAATTGATGGAAGTGCCTGTAAAGTCAACATAAGCTACAAAATCACAGATTAAACTGTTTTTCAGTAACTAAACAGACAGAATCACATATTTGAAGCTCAAATAACAAACAATCAACAATCAAATTAAACTTCATAAACACAATCATGTACATACACACACACACACACACACACATATATATATATATGCAATTTGTATAGATCAAAAAGAAAGTAGAGAAACGAAACATACCTTGAAGATCGGCGATCTCGCAGTGACAGTGAGGAACAGAACAGAGCTCAAGAGGAGAATCAAACAACAGAACAGCAATTTCTGAAGGCACATGCACAAATACCCAATAAATATCTTATATTTGATTCAAAACTGTGGGCCTTTCATTTGGGATTCAAATTCCCAATAAATAACCCACATACTCTGCATTCTTTCCCATAACAGAATCAACTATAAAGTAGGTAAGATTCAAATTTTGTTTACTCAGATTCAGAATATGGTATCCACAAACCTAATATATGTATGTAAAGACAAACAGAAACAAATATATGTCAACATTTATATATATTATAGATGCAACACAGATAAACTACAAAAGGGAAAATCAGATAAACTACAAATTTGTCTATCACTACAACTAGATTTTCATTAAAAAGAAGAAATATAGGAGAGAGTGAAAAACATTCCAAAGCACTTACAGCAAATCTCAGAAGAAGACATGATTTTCCAACTCCAGAATCTCCAATCAGCAAAAGCTTGAACAAGTAGTCATTGCAAATGACAAAAGGAATAATAACCTTTTCATTTTAAACTCAGCTGAAAAATTACAAAATACTTAACGAGGAAATACACCTTCAACATTTAATTGAATAATATAGGCCTATGGTAAATATAAAAAAAAAGAGTAATCATTTTCCACAAAACAGATATTTCCTGTAGCGAAGGCTTTCAATCACAGCATCAGCCAAATCTGAAATGAAAGTGGCACATCAGCCAAAATGAGAAAGATATAATACATATAAAAAGAGTCCTTGCAATACCTGCAGCCATGTTAGGCTAACCTGCACCGCAAGACTGGAGGTGGACAGTACTTTCCACAATGCCATTGTACCAAGTCACAGCTACACTCTAATTAAGAACCAAGAAACAATGAGAATGGAGAAAGAGGTAATTTGCACTGTAGTATTTGAATGAGGCAAGAATTTAATCCAATAAGAGAGATCAATTCTTGTTGCATTCTGTTTCAAACATGAATTGCTCTAAGGAAGTTTCTAATTGTTTAATAGTTGACAAGAAACCAATTTCTTTTGAAGCTTTGTCTTTTGGGAAGTACCAATTTCTTGAAGAACTGAAAACATATATGAACCTATTCATCAGATCAAAATACCTCATTCGCAAAAATCTGACATGACATCATGGAAGAAAACCACTGTAAATATATGTAATAGTAAAATTACTCCAAACAGAACATCATCTTTGCCCGATTCTCATTGAAGCTCAATATTGAAGCTACATTACCACAGCGATAACAATAATTTGGAGCAGACCATACCTGATAAGCCAAGAAGCACACAGTAAAATTAATTAAAATATCACCAAATCTGAAGTGATGTTATATACACTAGTCATGTTACATAGACTCAAGTCCCCCTATCAAGTGTGGATATTATACATCTAAACTCCCAAATTTCTTGGCATGTTTCTCTTATTTCTCAAGGCAGAATACTGACTTTATGTAAGACAGTGTAAAAGCAACAGAAAATGAAAAAATAAAAGACAATTTCTTAGTATTCGTGTTTTATTTCCTAAGGTGGAATGGTGACTTTTCTTCAAGATGGCACTTCACTTGCTCTAAAGCAATCATGTCACAAAGAAACATAATAAGGGAGGTCTATCAATTAATTACACAGTAAATTTGCATAACTAAACATGCTTGTTGGGCCCAGTTTTGACTGGACATGTCGGACACACAGCCCATATCCTTACTTTGAAACTAAACCAGTAAACAGTCCATTTGTCAATGGTATAGAAGGAACAAAAATATATCATCTTAAAAGCTTATGACTTTTAAGTGACGTCAATACCATTTGATGACATCCTTAAAGAAACAATTAATGAGAAGTTAAGTTGAGAGGGGTCCAATGTCATTATATCATGCTGTAACACCATATACGAATATCTTACCAAGTTATTAGCTGAGAAAGTTAAGAAAGTATTTCCCAAGGTTACTGATGAGACTCAGTCAGCTTTTGTGTAGGGTAGGAGGATAAGTGGCAGTGTATTTTTGGCTCAGAAATTAATGAGAAATTATCATCGGGTTGGCAAGGTCCCAAAAAATGTGCTGTTAAAGTTGACTTGATGATGGCTTATGACAATAAAATGGGATTTCTAATAGGACACGAGTTGATAAGGTTCCCCTTAAAACTTATTATTGACTGGATCAAAATGTGTGTTGATTCCCTATATTCTCAGTTAATATTAACGGGGAGCTATATCAAATGCACTGTTCTTGGAAACTAGAAAACGTAAAGGCATGAGTGGTGAAAACAAAAACAAAAAAGCAAAAACAAGGTTGTTGCATGGTGTTCGATAACTACATACTATATGCTCCGTGATTTTCTATAGTCACATAAAAATCAAACATAGAAGAACATATAAATACCAATAGAACATTGGCATTTGAAAGAGGAAGAAAAAAGTTACCTGGATGCTTTCATGAACATCAGTCACTATGGGAATATCATATGCAACCTTTACCTTCTCAAGGATCTAAAACCAGAAAGGATTAATGTGTATGAGTAAAGCATTAAGGGAATTCTGTTGGCTTAGATAAGCATGAAATTCCAAATTGAAGGCTTGTTTAACCATTGTACCCTTGAACTTGACCTGCCCCATTGCATTTTCTATGGCATTGAAGTAAATATCAGTCCATTGCCTAAAGTGGGAGAATTGTGAATAAACGAAGAAAAAATTGTATATCCAAACGAAGAAAAATACTTACTGAAGGTTCACAAAAATATCATCTTCAATTGGATCTCCAACACCATGGTCAAATGAAGGAGCGTAAACTGATCCCTGAAAGAGAAATAACCATCAGAACTCAATATGAGGAAAGAAAGCATACATGCTATTCTTGCCTATAAGCAATAAATTCCAAAGTACTATAGAAGAGAGCCGTAAAAGAATTTCCATAAGTCTATGAACTAAATCTACAATTTCAACATAAATAGCTACTCACCTGATTCTTCAAAGTCTTGAGACATATCATAGTGGCAGAGTTCTTTACATTGCAAAAGAAGCATTGTACAATTCTTACCGTCTTTGTCTACATCACAAGCATTAACTAAGTAATAGAGTAAACAAATCAATGAACCAGAGTAGAGTATCATTCTGAAATGGTATAGTTTTTCCTATCATAGTGATATTAACCAAAATATAATGCTTGCTCAAGCTGATACTTGCTTTTGATGTTCTAAAGGAATTTGAACATCGGAATTCCTATGGCATTCAATATATATATATATATAAGATGTTATTAAAAAAACTAGATACATTTTACGAAAATCAAAGTTTTGAGCTCCACTGAATCAGAATCTATTTTACAATGGAGTCATCTGGAAACCAACCATGAACAACAAAAAGTTATGATTTTAATATAGTCATATAAAATTTTATATATATAAAAAAAAAGGATAACTAGTTTTGTTCGAACATGTATCTCTAAATCATTTATGAAAAACAATGCATGTTCCAACTTCTATTGGTAATATAAAATAGTAAAAAATTAAATCCCATGATCAACAGACATTCTAGTTCATTTAGCTTCCTTGATAGTAAAAGAAACACAAACTGAGAGTGCAGGGCATAAAGTATAAACTAAAAATTCAGAGCTAAATCTGCAGACAAAGGCTTGTATATTTGACAAATTTAATGCTGCTAAATCTGCATAAGATCCATAGTTTCTAAGTAAATATTTTCATACAACTCTAAGTAAATATCTGCATAAGATCCATAGTTTCTAAGTAACAGAGCAGCACACAGAAACAGAGGCATAAAATATAACTCTAAATTTTCCATCATGTTTATATTAGCTTCATGTAGATGATTTCTATGAAATCTTGAAAATGAAACTTTCTATTTATGTAGCTTCATGTAGAGAGCGAGAGAGCGAGAGAGAGAGAGAGTACCGATTTAAGCTTGAAATGCGAGTAATCGAGGGGTCAGATGTCAGATCTGGAGCTTTGATGGAGCTTCGAAATCAGTTCGATCTGGAGCTTCGAATATCTGAATCTTCGATGGAAATCACCGAATCTCTGAATCTTCGACGGAGCTTCGAAATCGGTTCGATTTGGAGCTTCGATGGAGCTTCAAAATTGCTTCGATGGAGCTTCGAATATTTGAATCTTCGATGGAGCTTAGAGAGGGTTGAGAGAGAGAGAGAGGGGGCTCAGATTCTCAGATTCCAAATGATGCATGCGTATGGGTTGAGAGAGGGGCCCCAGATACAAAATATGGATTGAAAAGGCGCGTGCGGTATACCGCATTCGGAGGCGTTTTTCAACGCCTCCTATTATAAAACGGTGTCGTTTTTGGTTAAAAGAATATGCGGCGTTTTTTAAACGCCGTTAAATGTTAATAACAGTGACGTTTAAAAAACGTCGTTAAAAAAACGTCACCATAACCCTTTTTTCCTGTAGTGAGTTATCATTGTTAATTAATTTTGATTTATACTTCCTCTATGACAAAAACAACTGTATTGATGGATAACAAACAAAGAGCATCGAAATAAAGAATCTAGTAAGGAACCTACTGATCCCACAGAATGATGAGGGATCAGTGTAATACCACCCACCCAAGAACCCACAGAATTCAACCTTGAAAAGCAGCATAAGCATGACCTTGACAAAATAGTTTGTGACATGAAGTAACACACTATGCTGTCAAGCATAAACTCAATTAGAACAAGGAGAAAACATTGTATCAATCAAATTAAAGATTAAAATTATAGATCATAAATTGTACGGGGAGCAAATATTCATCGCTGTCCGTACTCCTTTCGTCCAAGCTCTGTGTCTAACCGATCAACCTGAAAGCATAATGGCGGTAAGCTACCCGGCGGTGTGTTGCCGGAAACCCCTCCGACGGTCAAGTTAGCACACACTCAGAGAGAGAGAGAGAGAGAGAGAGAGAGAGAGAGAGAGAAACTCAATGAATGTAAGTCTATCTCACCAAATGATGTTCTATGTCCGGCATGGGGGCCCAGTCACGCTTATATACTTTCTGCGCTCAACTCTACACCCATTGCTCTCTTGACACGTGGTGTTGCTCTCCCATCTGTTAGCACAAATCCAGCAATCACCACCTAACCCAACCGTTAGGCTACATTAGCGAGAACTCGGCAACCCGGCGGAATCACCTCGACCTTCCACGACCGTGCTACGTAACGTGCCCGAGTGCTCCACTCGCCGAGCTCCATAACAGCCGAGCTCGGTAGCACTCCGGCAGGACCGAGTTCCAGACAGGTTACACTGGCATTCAGAAGACTTTTTCCACCGAGCTAATCGTGTTCCCACAAAACCCGGTAGCAGACGCTCATCTCGGCTAAGTAGACCTCGAGGAAAGGCCTCGGCCGAGCAAGTCCAAATCCGGAGAAGCTCGGTCCAAACATGGGACCTGGACCTCAGTTCTAGGCCTGGACCGAGCAAGATCATCTCAAAGGAAGCCCCAATTAGCTCGGCCTAAACAGGGGCGAGCCTCAACCAAGCAAATCCCACTCTAATCAGGCCCAAGTTAGCTCGGCCCAAACATGCTCGGCCATCTTCTGTCCGCCTCCTTCCGGCCCAAAGCTAGATTATAAATCTCCCTCTCAATAAAGTTTTCAGGTTATGAAACTTATAATAGGCCAGCAAGGTTGCCAAAAACGTGCATCCGAGCTGAGGGACTATAATTAAATACATTTATTGTCTCAACAAGGCACCTCAAAGCTTGAACTCCCATCAACAAAAGCAGAAACACAGACCGCCATACCCTGTGTCTCTCAGTGTTTGAACTTTCACTACTAGAATATTGCAATGGCTCAGACACCAACGGTGCCATTTTATACACATAAAACCAAGTTGCAGCGAGCAAGAATGTTGTCCAAACCACAGCCAATGTGTAAAAATGACAGAAGAATTTCTGAGGTACATGAATTTCTACAATTCAGCAATTCAATGGAACGAAGTTTCAGTGAAATTTGATGCAATCATGAGAAGTTTTAATGGAGCAATCTACTGAAGCTTCAAAACCTCCTTTACCATGGGCTAAAAATGCAACTAAAAAAATCAACTATTTCACTCACCAAAAAAAAAAATTACAATCAAACAAATTTGCCTTTTAATTTTTAATTTTAAAAAAAATTCAAAAAAATATTATATTTCTAAATTTCTGCACAAGACGAATTGAAAATTAAAAAATAAAAATTTCCAAAATAATAGGAAAAAATGATTTTTTTTATTTTTTAAAGAATTTTTTTTAAAAAAAAATTCAAAATTCGTCTACGACACAAGGAGGACAGTAAAGGTAAACAATTTTTTTTTTTTATAAAAAAAAAATCACTAACAAAAACAACTTCTTAGAGTTTGCAAAAGTAATAAACAATGGAAAAAACCAAACAGACTTCCCAAATCCCATCTTCAACAGGGTAACAACCGACTGAGAGAAACCCAACTCTAATTCCATTAATTAGTCCCAAATCAAACTCAAAAACATTTTCAAAATTTGCATAAGCCCACGAACAGATTGTCGACAGATCAAATGGTTACCTAAATTTGATTACCACAGAGTATTACCGTATCAAAACTCGAACACAAAAATTAATCTTGCATACGTACATACATATATATTTACATGGAGATAAAATCGCTTACTTGTGAGGATGATTGCATGATCTTCCCTCTCTTGGCAAACCCTAACAAAAATTCGTGAAACGAATTAAGCAGAGATGAAGGTGTTAGTGTAATATTAGTGTGCAATATCTAGCTATCCAGCTATCCCACTAATGATAATGTTTCTGCTTTCGGTGTTAGTTACTTAGTATCCTATGTATACCACCTTTTCTCTCTATAAATGAGAGTGTTGTAAATCACTGAATAATCAATCAATTGAATACATACAATTTATTTTCTCTGTATTTCTCTCTCTATCAATTTATCTTACATGGTATCAGAGCTATAGGTTAACCTCTTGATATTCTTCGCCTTTCGGCGGGCGGCAACCTTGCCTTGACCGTCCACCGGACCTCAACCAATTTGAGACCTCCATCAACTCCAGCAAGACCTCTCTCACACTTTCTCTCTCCACTTCACAGTGATAACTGCAAAACTTCTCCATATAGCTAATTCTGATTCTCTTCTCGGTAACCAACCCAACACAACAAGTCTCTTGGGTTCAACTATTATGGATTTGGATATACTGAATCTTGATGTGGATAACCAACCCATCTCATTCGCCATGCAAACAAATGTTGGGTCCAATAGGTGGCTGTGAATCAATCAATATGGCGTCTCCAATACCAGATCAATCCTTCCGTCGAACCACTACAAGCTCTTGAAATCAAACTTCGACGCTTTGAATCTCATCCAGCTCGGTCTCACTCTCACTGACGCCGCCGGAAACCTCACACATCTCGGCTCCGACGAGAGCGGCTTCATTTGGGAGTTCAATTTCTGTAACTTCGACGTTGCGCGTGACCTCCACGCACCGGACTCCGTCGAGCTCCTCCGCAGCCAGGGCATCGAGCGACTACCTCAAGGCTACCAGTGGGTCCTTTGCTGCAACCGCAGGCACCACCGACGCATCCGTAGGCGGTGGATAACAACTGCGCGTCACCATCGCAACATGAATCTAACGCCGGAGCTCTGCCGCCCTCTTCCGGCGTCATTGGCAACCTCCCGGTATCGTTGTCGGAGACAGCACCACCATCGTCGCTAATCTCCGTTGATATCGATCTCGAGCTTGGAATTATAGCTGAAAATGAGAAACAGACCGTTTGAAAGAACACACCATACAACACACCCACACCCATACTGTCACGCCCCCAAACCGCCCCTAGTAGTTTGGTGCCGTGATGGCCAGTAACCCGAGGTTACCGAAAGCCAACTTACAAAAATCACACACAATCAGAGTATAAAATATGGGGCTTACAAGAGCGGAAGCAAAATATACATATAAAACTGAGTGGTCCATGAGAGCCGTGCATAAGTCCAATGGAATGTCATACATCAAACACCTTTACAAGTCTTACAATTAGGTACAGCAAGAATGAGATACAAAATACATCCTGACCAAAAGGCTTCTCAAGCCGACATATGCCAAAATAAACAAAAGAAATCATAAGCCGAGAAGCATAATCTTCAAGACGATGCAAAACGCAAATCCAAAACATGTCGGCTATGCGCCCAAAACACATCGGCATCATGCCTAGGCCTCAATGCCTTCTTGTTCATCACCTACATATATATATGGAGAGGGAGAGCTTGGATACTCAGTGAATGATATCAGAAATAAAGGTTTTGCATGATTGATATCCAAGATTTCTTACAAAACAATACATAGTATACTTTACAACCAAGAGGGAAAAATCAAGTTCATTTGCCGGCTTTCAAGTTCCTTGGATGTTAATAACATCTACTTATTTCAAGGGGTGATGACATATCAAGACAAGCTGTGCTGCGAAAGTTTAGAGTCCTCTAGCACTAAGGACTGTCAAGACAAGCTGTGCTGCGAAAGTTTAGAGTCCTCTAGCACTAAGGACTGTCAAGACAAGCTGTGCTGCGAAAGTTTATAGTCCTCTAGCACTAAGGACTGTCAAGACAAGCTGTGCTGCGAAAGTTTATAGTCCTCTAGCACTAAGGACTGTCAAGACAAGAGTGCAGTTGCATTATAGTCCCCTGCAGCTAAGGACTTTCAAGACATGTCATCAAAACAAGATAGTGCTTGATATACAATTAGGGATAGTCATTCATGCTAAATCAAATACTTTTCAAGACAAGGCAAAACAAGATTTATCAAAACAAGTGTAACATAGCTTTATTAAAAATACCACTCACTTAATTCTTCAAACGTCGGGGTCAAGCAAGGTCCAAGTCCTACAATCACATGGCAAAGCGTACTTGAACATATTCCTCAAAACAAGTCTAACATGCATGCAAATGATTTTGGAAAACATACTGGGCACCGACCAGGTCTAAGCCGAGGTTCCACACCTTCTCGCCGAGGTGTGTTCCCGAGGGCCACATTTAAGGAAAAGAGATCGGGGAAAACCTGGGTTTCCCTCTGCTGATGAATCGTGAAAACATGAGTATGAAAAACGTGAGAAGTATGAATGTTCAATCACCACTTGACATCACAAAATCTGGGATTTTCATGCTACAAGTTTGAAAACATGGACCTGGGTACCCATAATTGGAAATCATGCAAGAACAAACACAAAACGTGAATCTAGGCAAAAAGCTTTCGGATCAAAACATGACTTTTCTTGAAGAACACATGAATGTCATTTTCTCTTTCTAAAACTGAATTTCAAAACGATGCATGGCTTACAAATCATATCCGATCATGCAATACAATAACATGAACATAAAGAACATCATGAGCAGATTAAGAATCTAACCTTAGAACACGAATCTAACGGTTTGATCTCTAGGAATCAAGCTTGAAGACTTACTTCTTCACTCTAAAACTCTTTCTTCTTCCTAGAGCTTCTCTCTCTACAAAGCAAGTTTATGATACCAAATGATAGTTTTCTATACCCGGTTCTGGGGTTAACCCTCTGCTGAGACACGTGGCGGCGACTGGTTGGGTTCTACCTGAAAAGGTGACTGACAGACCAGACAAAACATGGTGGAAGGGTGTTCAACAAGCAAAACGGTATGGGCTCTCTAACAGGGCAATGACATCGGCTAACAACAAGGCGTATCTAACAAGCTACACAGAATGACACTCCGGCAAGGGGTGACATCGGCTAACAAAGGACTTTGGCAACTAAGGTGGCAATGACCTCGGCTAGGAAGGACAACACTTGACTAAGCTGTGCCGCATCTTGGCCTAGATGCGCCACACCTCGGCCTAGGTCGTACCACTCCAGGACGAGATCGCTTGGGTGCAAGGTAACATCTCGGCTAATGTGGTCGAGGCAAGGACGGAGGTCAACAAGGGGGTTCCAAGATACTACTACTAGACTAAGGGTTACCTCGGCTTGGAATGATCTAGGCATAACGTCGGCTAAACGTAACTTCGGCAAGCACATAACACTTAGACAAATCACAAAGGTATCAAATCAAGGCATGGATCTCGCTCACCTCGGTAGGACAAGTCACGAACACACACATGCAAGCTTAACAAGCCATAATCATACAAATGCTCATGAACATGATTAAGATGAAAAATGTGGGTTCTTACAGTCTACCCTCCTTAAGGAAGTTTGGTCCCCAAACTTAAGTTACCTTGTCCCACAAATAACTCCGGATAACAGATTTTCATTTCTTCTTCCTTTTCCCACGTGGCCTCCTTGCCATAATGCTCCAACCATTCAATTTTTACCATCGATATCGACTTATTTCTCAACTGTCTCACTTGTCTGTCAATAATCCTCATCGGCTTCTCTTCGTAGCCCAGATCTTCATTAACCACAATCCCGGAATAATCTATTACATGCGGTGGGTCTCGGATGTATTTTCTCAACATCGAAACATGGAACACGCTGTGGACTTGACTCAACTCTGGTGGCAAAGCAAGTCTGTAAGCAACGGTGTTAATCCTCTCAAGAATTTCAAATGGCCCAACGTATCGGGGTGCGAGTTTGCCCTTCTTCCCAAATCTCGTAACTCCTGTCATCGGCGAAACCTTCAAAAATACATGATCCCCAATTTCAAATTCTAACTCCCTCCTTCTCTGATCGGCATAACTCTTCTGTCGACTCTGCGCGGTTTTAATCCTCTGTTGAATGAGTTTGATCTTTTCAGTTGTCATTCGAACCAACTCAGGGCCAATTAGAGCTTTGTCTCCCACTTCAGTCCAACATATCGGCGACCTGCACTCCCTCCCATACAAGGCTTCATACGGCGCCATACCGATGCTGGCTTGATAGTTGTTATTGTACGCGAACTCCACTAATGGCAAATGTGATTCCCAACTTCCCTGAAAATCCAACACGCACAACCTGAGCATGTCTTCGAGTGTCTGGATCATTCTTTCTGTCTGCCCGTCGGTCTGGGGGTGAAAGGCTGTGCTAAATCTCAACTCTGTTCCTAAAGCTTCTTGTAGACTTTGCCAAAATCTAGAAACGAACTTCGGATCTCGGTCTGACACAATGGACATCGGCACACCATGAAGTCTGACGATCTCATTCATGTACAATTCGGCAAGTCAGTCGGCATTGAATGTATTCTTGACAGGCAAGAAGTGAGCTGGCTTAGTAAATCTGTCGACTACGACCCAGATGGAATTCATACCTCTTTGCGTCCTCGGCAAACCCACTACGAAATCCATGGAGATGTGCTCCCATTTCCACTCAAGAATTGACAAGGGTTGAAGAAGTCCAGCCGGTCTCTGGTGTTCTGCCTTTATTTGCTGACAACACAGACACTGAAACACAAACTCGGCTATCTCTCTTTTCATGTTTGGCCACCAAAAAGTACGCTTCACGTCTTGATACATCTTGGTGCTCCCTGGATGAATGGCAAACTTGGAGTTATGGGCTTCTTGCAAAATCTTTCTTTTCAACTCTGGCACGTCGGCCACGCACAATCTCCCTTCGAACCTAAGCACCTGATTTTCCACTGTGTATCCTGGCCTCGGCTTGGAGACGAATTCATCAATTACCCTTTTTAGGAATTTATCTTCCATCTGCCTGGTCTTCACTTCCTCAACGATGGTCGGTTCCGCTGAGACCGTTGCCAGACACGCCAAACTTCCGACTAGCTTCGTGCTTAATGCGTCGGCTACGGAGTTTGCCTTACCCGGATGGTACTGGATCTGCATGTCATAGTCCTTTAATAACTCAAGCCATCTTCTCTGCCTCATATTTAACTCTTTCTGGGTGAACAAGTACTTCAGACTCTTGTGGTCGGTGAAAACTTGGCAAGATGCTCCATACAAGTAGTGATGCCATATCTTCAAAGCAAAAACCACGGCAGCCAACTCCAGATCATGGGTAGGATAATTCTCTTCATTGGGCTTCAACTGACGAGACGCGTACGCTATGACTTTACCTTCTTGCATTAACACGCAACCCAAACCCTTATGTGAAGCATCACTGTAAATCTGAAATTCCTCATTAGCCGATGGTAGTATAAGAACTGGTGCTGTAACTAACCTCGTCTTCAGCTCCTGGAAGGCTGATTCTCTTTCATGGGTCCATTCATAAGCTACTCCCTTCTTAGTTAGTTGTGTCAATGGCACTGCAATCCTCGAGAAATCCTTCACAAACTTTCTGTAATAACCTGCCAAACCCAGGAAACTACGAACCTCGGACACGTTGGTTGGCGTCGGCCAACTCACAACAGCTTCAATCTTGCTGGGGTCAACTGATATACCGTCTTCATTAATTACATGCCCTAGAAATGAAATGTTGGAAAGCCAAAACTCGCATTTACTCAACTTGGCGTACAACTTCTTATCCCTCAAGGTCTACAGGGCAAGTCTCAGATGATTCTCGTGCTCGCTCGTACTCCCGGAATAGATCAATATGTCGTCGATAAAAATAATGACAAACTCATCTAGGTACGGCTTAAAGACTCTGTTCATCAAGTCCATGAATGCTGCTGGGGCATTGGTCACTCCGAATGGTATTACTAAAAATTCGTAGTGGCCATATCTTGTCCGAAAAGCAGTTTTCTCGATGTCCTCGGCTTTAACCTTCAACTGGTGGTAGCCTGACCTAAGGTCAATCTTGGAAAAGACTCGTGCTCCTCGTAGCTGATCAAGCAAATCATCGATTCTTGGTAATGGATATTTGTTCTTAATGGTCACCTTATTAAGTTCTCTGTAGTCAATGCAAAGACGAAGGGTGCCGTCCTTTTTCTTAACAAATAAAACGGGTGCTCCCCACGGTGAAGTGCTCGGCCTGACGAATCCCTTATCCAACAATTCTTGTAATTGCGATTTCAGTTCTCTAAGTTCTGCTGGGGCCATTCTGTAGGGTGTTTTGGAGATGGGTTGTGTTCCTGGCGGGATGTCCACGGTAAACTCTATTTCCCTATCGACAAGGTGGCCAGGCAACTCATTCGGAAAGACGTCGGGGAATTCCTCAACAATAGGTATGTCGGCTAACTCAACATTTCCATTCAAATCACTTAGTATACTGCATAAATAACCCTGATATCCTTTTTGGATTAACTTGTAGGCCTTCATGGATGAGATTAAGTAAGGTGGAGGTACTACTCCTTTACCTTGGAAAATGACCTCGGCTTGACTTGGGGTCTTCAGTGTGACGCTCTTAGTAACACAATTAATGGATGCATGGTTCGCTACTAACCAATCCATTCCCAATATGACATCGAAGTGGGTCATGCTTAATGGCATCAAATCAACTAACAACTCTACCCTCTCAACCATGACAATACACGCCTTATAAACGGATGTGACAATCATATTCCTCCCAGATAGAGTAGAAACAGATAATATGTAGTCAAGGGGTTCTAATTCTCTACCCAACTTCTCGGAAAATATAGTGGACACAAATGAATGCGTAGAACCCGAATCAATCAATACGTATGCATCTTGAGAACAAATTGAAATGGTACCTGACACCACCGCTTCAGCATTCTGGGCGTCTCCTGGCACTAATGCGAAAACTCTGCCCTGCCTCGCCTGTATCCCCCCGACGTTATTTTTCTGTGCCGAGCCTGAGGTGCTTCCATTCCTCCTCCCATCATCGGTCCTTGCTTTCGGGCAGTCCTTCACGCGATGGCCTATCTCGCCGCACTCATAACAAGCTCCTGTTGTCCAACGACAAACCCCGAAATGTAGCTTTCCACAACTCGCGCACATCGGCTTAACGTTACCTTCTTGATTGGAGTTGCTGGAACTGTCCGTACTCATCTTCTTCTTGGCGTTAAACGGAACTCGGCGATTATCATAACTCTGTCTCTTCCTCTGACCCTCACCTGAACTCTCGGCGGTTTCATCTTCTTGAATTCTCTGATTAGAGTTATCGTGTCGTTCCCATACAGAGCTTGCTGCGGAGGCACTTGTGGCACTGGAGGGGGTGGAGCTGCATATTGGCCATTCGTCTGTTCGGCATGCGTAGAAGTGGTACCAGTATCCTGTGGCCTAGGTTGTCTCTGCTCACGAACCAAGCCTTCGACTAACCTTTCCAATCTCTCCAACCTGTCTTCTGATCGATCTCGGCCAACTGGGGGTCTACCTCTCCTCATGATGCTAGGGGGAATGCAAGATGAGACTTTAAAACAACTAAACAGATAACACTTATACAAGTAACAAACGTCTAGGCCAAAATGATGCACACATAGTCAAGTAGCAAGCAATATGATGCAATCTTAACATTCTTCTAAGGGAAATCCTAGGCTCTCTAGGACTCAAGGTGTGTGATTAACGTACTACAAGGATCTTGTGCTCTGATACCAATCTGTCACGCCCCCAAACCGCCCCTAGTAGTTTGGTGCCGTGATGGCCAGTAACCCGAGGTTACCGAAAGCCAACTTACAAAAATCACACACAATCAGAGTATAAAATATGGGGCTTACAAGAGCGGAAGCAAAATATACATATAAAACTGAGTGGTCCATGAGAGCCGTGCATAAGTCCAATGGAATGTCATACATCAAACACCTTTACAAGTCTTACAATTAGGTACAGCAAGAATGAGATACAAAATACATCCTGACCAAAAGGCTTCTCAAGCCGACATATGCCAAAATAAACAAAAGAAATCATAAGCCGAGAAGCATAATCTTCAAGACGATGCAAAACGCGAATCCAAAACATGTCGGCTATGCGCCCAAAACACATCGGCATCACGCCTAGGCCTCAATGCCTTCTTGTTCATCACCTACATATATATATGGAGAGGGAGAGCTTGGATACTCAGTGAATGATATCAGAAATAAAGGTTTTGCATGATTGATATCCAAGATTTCTTACAAAACAATACATAGTATACTTTACAACCAAGAGGGAAAAATCAAGTTCATTTGCCGGCTTTCAAGTTCCTTGGATGTTAATAACATCTACTTATTTCAAGGGGTGATGATATATCAAGACAAGCTGTGCTGATACCAATCTGTCACGCCCCCAAACCGCCCCTAGTAGTTTGGTGCCGTGATGGCCAGTAACCCGAGGTTACCGAAAGCCAACTTACAAAAATCACACACAATCAGAGTATAAAATATGGGGCTTACAAGAGCGGAAGCAAAATAAACATATAAAACTGAGTGGTCCATGAGAGCCATGCATAAATCCAATGGAATGTCATACATCAAACACCTTTACAAGTCTTACAATTAGGTACAGCAAGAATGAGATACAAAATACATCCTGACCAAAAGGCTTCTCAAGCCAACATATGCCAAAATAAACAAAAGAAATCATAAGCCGAGAAGCATAATCTTCAAGACGATGCAAAACGCGAATCCAAAACATGTCGGCTATGCGCCCAAAACACATCGGCATCACGCCTAGGCCTCAATGCCTTCTTGTTCATCACCTACATATATATATGGAGAGGGGGAGCTTGGATACTCAGTGAATGATATCAGAAATAAAGGTTTTGCATGATTGATATCCAAGATTTCTTACAAAACAATACATAGTATACTTTACAACCAAGAGGGAAAAATCAAGTTCATTTGCCGGCTTTCAAGTTCCTTGGATGTTAATAACATCTACTTATTTCAAGGGGTGATGACATATCAAGACAAGCTGTGCTGCGAAAGTTTAGAGTCCTCTAGCACTAAGGACTGTCAAGACAAGCTGTGCTGCGAAAGTTTAGAGTCCTCTAGCACTAAGGACTGTCAAGACAAGCTGTGCTGCGAAAGTTTATAGTCCTCTAGCACTAAGGACTGTCAAGACAAGCTGTGCTGCGAAAGTTTATAGTCCTCTAGCACTAAGGACTGTCAAGACAAGAGTGCAGTTGCATTATAGTCCCCTGCAGCTAAGGACTTTCAAGACATGTCATCAAAACAAGATAGTGCTTGATATACAATTAGGGATAGTCATTCATGCTAAATCAAATACTTTTCAAGACAAGGCAAAACAAGATTTATCAAAACAAGTGTAACATAGCTTTATTAAAAATACCACTCACTTAATTCTTCAAACGTCGGGGTCAAGCAAGGTCCAAGTCCTACAATCACATGGCAAAGCGTACTTGAACATATTCCTCAAAACAAGTCTAACATGCATGCAAATGATTTTGGAAAACATACTGGGCACCGACCAGGTCTAAGCCGAGGTTCCACACCTTCTCGCCGAGGTGTGTTCCCGAGGGCCACATTTAAGGAAAAGAGATCGGGGAAAACCTGGGTTTCCCTCTGCTGATGAATCGTGAAAACATGAGTATGAAAAACGTGAGAAGTATGAATGTTCAATCACCACTTGACATCACAAAATCTGGGATTTTCATGCTACAAGTTTGAAAACATGGACCTGGGTACCCATAATTGGAAATCATGCAAGAACAAACACAAAACGTGAATCTAGGCAAAAAGCTTTCGGATCAAAACATGACTTTTCTTGAAGAACACATGAATGTCATTTTCTCTTTCTAAAACTGAATTTCAAAACGATGCATGGCTTACAAATCATATCCGATCATGCAATACAATAACATGAACATAAAGAACATCATGAGCAGATTAAGAATCTAACCTTAGAACACGAATCTAACGGTTTGATCTCTAGGAATCAAGCTTGAAGACTTACTTCTTCACTCTAAAACTCTTTCTTCTTCCTAGAGCTTCTCTCTCTACAAAGCAAGTTTATGATACCAAATGATAGTTTTCTATACCCGGTTCTGGGGTTAACCCTCTGCTGAGACACGTGGCGGCGACTGGTTGGGTTCTACCTGAAAAGGTGACTGACAGACCAGACAAAACATGGTGGAAGGGTGTTCAACAAGCAAAACGGTATGGGCTCTCTGACAGGGCAATGACATCGGCTAACAACAAGGCGTATCTAACAAGCTACACAGAATGACACTCCGGCAAGGGGTGACATCGGCTAACAAAGGACTTTGGCAACTAAGGTGGCAATGACCTCGGCTAGGAAGGACAACACTTGACTAAGCTGTGCCGCATCTTGGCCTAGATGCGCCACACCTCGGCCTAGGTCGTACCACTCCAGGACGAGATCGCTTGGGTGCAAGGTAACATCTCGGCTAATGTGGTCGAGGCAAGGACGGAGGTCAACAAGGGGGTTCCAAGATACTACTACTAGACTAAGGGTTACCTCGGCTTGGAATGATCTAGGCATAACGTCGGCTAAACGTAACTTCGGCAAGCACATAACACTTAGACAAATCACAAAGGTATCAAATCAAGGCATGGATCTCGCTCACCTCGGTAGGACAAGTCACGAACACACACATGCAAGCTTAACAAGCCATAATCATACAAATGCTCATGAACATGATTAAGATGAAAAATGTGGGTTCTTACACATACAAAGGGAGATGAAAGATAGCATGTTTTGGAGCTAGACAACACACCCACACACCATACACAACACACCCAGATACACACCATACATTCACACACCGATACAGACAGCACGACACAGACCCACACCATTCACACTTGCATCGAAGCTCTCTCTCTCACAATCCGGCAAAAAGATTTTCTCTATCTCACTTTACTTTTTTTCCCACCCACCAAAACCTAATCATCCTGCTGGCCATGTATCTTCTTCCACCACTCTAACCAAACACCACTCAGTTCCCCACTACCCCCTTTAATTTTTAATTTATGTTATGTTTTTACTTTTCATCATCAGCATGTTCACACTCTCTTCAACTTTCTTTTCTTTTCTATATATACATACATATTTTGTTTATTATAATACCAACCCACATTCAACACCATCTCACTAATTTTTCTGCTCCAAACAACCTTGTGTCATTCTTGCCATCCGGCTTGCGCAACACCCTTGTTTTCTTCATATCAGGGCACCCCGCTCACTGTTCTACACACACACAAAAAACAAAAACAAACAAAAAAAAAAAACCTTTCTACCATTTTTTTTCCACATCTCCACTCTGTATTGAGCCGTTCTACTCCACTTTATTAATCCATTTGTTTCAACCTCCAATAGGTTTCTATCTTCAAACCTATTTGAGTTTGAGAGGGGGTATTATACATATATCATGGTGAGCATGGTTATACACCATGCGAACCACCCAAGCCACCCCATGGCGCACTCTCTAAGTCGCTCCCTTAATGTACCACCAAAGTTTTCTACAACGGTCTGGCATGACCCCGTAAACTGTCCTGACATTGATTCTGGTTAGCTTCTACATCGGTCCGGCATGACCCCATAAACTGTCCCGACATTGATTCCGGTTAGCTTTTATATCGGTCCGGCATGACCTCGTAAACTGTCCTGACATTGATTCGGTTAGCCTCTACATTGGTCCGGCATGACCCCGTAAACTGTCCCGACATTGATTCCGATTAGCTTCTACATCGGTCCGGCATGACCCCGTAAACTGTCCCGACATTGTCTGCTACAACGGTCCGACACGACCATACAGTTTCTTCTCCAACTGTTTGACACGACCATACCGTGTCTTCAATAACGATTTGACACGACCATACAGTGTCTCCTATCCAATTTTATTTTATTTATTAGCTTACTTTCCTGTTTTGTTACTCTCTCCAAACTCAAGTTGGTTAGTACCTATCCTCCTTGAGTTTGAGGGGGGCTGTTAGTGTAATATTAGTGTGCAATATCTAGCTATCCAACTATCCCACTAATGATAATGTTTCTGCTTTCGGTGTTAGTTACTTAGTATCCTATGTATACCACCTTTTCTCTCTATAAATGAGAGTGTTGTAAATCACTGAATAATCAATCAATTGAATACATACAATTTATTCTCTCTGTATTTCTCTCTCTATCAATTTATCTTACAGAAGGAATGGAAGCGACGAGTATAGGTAGCGTCGCCGTGACCCATGCTGCTCTCAACAATGCAACGAGCTCTATCTCCATTCTTCAAATACCCTGATTCGTCCGCTAAACAACCCACCATGGCTTCAATTTTCTATACACCATTTCAGAGTAACGATTGTCGAAGTAATAGCCCATGCAAAGGCTGTGGTGTGGACACTTCACTGGATTGATGAGAATTATGGGGTTGTTGCATGTGAGTTTAGTTTATTTTAAGGGCAAATTACATATAAATATCCTGAGATTTGAGAAATTACAAATATTTCTCTGAAGCTAATATTTTCATAATAAATTGTAACAAATTATGGGACAATTTGTTATGAAAATATAAATTTTGGGAGACAATTTGTTATGAAAATATAAACTTCAAAGATATCTGTAATTTCCGAAACTTCAAAGGTATCTGTAATTTAGCTAAACCTCGAAGGAGGTATATGTAATTTGTCCTTATTTTAACTAGTGTAATAGCCGTGCTATGCACCGATTAAAATAAATAATTAAAAATTTATTTAACATTAATTAGTTTTTATATGATAATTATATTTACGATAAAATATAAATATATTTCGTTTCAATAAATTTCGTAATTTTGGTTTTTTAATTTACCAATTATCTCATATCTATTATGTAAAATTAATTATCTTATCAATAAATCAAAATTGAAGAATAAATAAAAAATAGAAAAAAAATAGAATATCAGTAACCCCAATCTTCAACCCACTCTTCAAATAAGATTTCAATGATTTCGATCTGGCTAGGTTGCTAGGTATAACCTCTGAAACGGTCTCATTAAATATTAATTAATTATATTTGCTAATATTTTAGAGGTTAGACTAATTGAACATTTTGCAAACCCTATAGCCATTTCCTTAATTTGAACTCCATATAGATCATTTTTTATTTTTATATTTTTGAATTGTTTTATATTAAAAATAAACTTAGAACTAATATACTAAACAAATAAATTAAACTGAATATGTATATAAAACAATTTAACTCTAGCCCATAGGCCTAAATTTTTTTCAATGCGTATTTGATTGAAAATGTGTTAGACCATTTTAATGGCTAGTACATAAATCTCAATATTTATTCAGTAGGCAACTTAAGCCAAAATGACTACTTGGCTTATAATTAGCATGGTTCAAATAAAAGGTAATGCATGTACTATATGGGAATTTATAATTTTTTTTCCTCATTTGTTAATAAATTTATGCATAATCCACATTTCAAATATGTATTTTATAAATTTTTAAGAGTTAATCACAAACTTTAAAAAAAAAATAAACATGATACATTATAAATATGTATAAAATAACTTTATTAATAAACCATTTTTATTAAAAAAATTCTATACTTAATCAAATAGTTCTTCTAGCATTTGAAAATTTAATATTTATGAATAAATTTTTTATTTTCAAATACTCCAAGCACTTTTCACATTTAAAATTTCTGAATAAATTTATGTAATTTAAAATTTTTATATTTTATTAAAACTTTTAGCATTACAACATCAATAATTAAGTTTTATCAAATATGCTTTAAATCTAATCATCAACCTATTTTTTAAACAAAATTTTGGCAAATATTTATTTAGAAAAACTATCCACATGTTAGCGCACCATGTTCACGGTTATTGTTAAGCTTATGTAACTTAGGCACTAATCTAAATGCACCTTGTATTTTTTAAATTTTGTTTAATGTTTGGCATGACCTATAAAATGGTTATAAATTATAAGTAAAATTTTAAATTATTAACTTAAAATAAGTTGTAAATTTATTTGGTGCAATGTAATTTTTGATAATCTATATAACATTTTTATTGTGTAAATATACATAATCCCTCAAAGTTATTACTAAGACGAAAGATATGAGATTCTTATGTTCATATGTATTTAAGGATTTCAAATAAGTTTAAAAAAAAAAAAAAAAAAAGTTACAAATTGTAGTTTAAAAAACCTCTATTTTTTAGCCAAATAACCTATAAAAATATCAAATAAATTATAATTTAAAATTACAACCAAATAAACTTAGTCACACACAAAATATATATATATATATATATATAATGTAATATAAAAATTTAATAAGTATGACATTATTTAAGAATAAGTGCACCAACTATAAAATCTAAAAATTAAAAGCAAACCTTTTAAAAATTTTGAAATATGAAACCATGGAAATTATAAAACATAAATGCATAAGTAATATTATAACTAGTAATGCTATGCAGCTCGAATCTGCCTTTCCCCGAATCCTCCCGAAATCAAAATGACGTCGTTTCGTCGTTTTGATTTATTTTTATTTTTTTTCAGAAGAAGAAAATCAAAAAAGAAGAAGGAAGAAGAAGAAGAAGAAAATCGGACTAGGCATCAACCATCAACCATTTCAGATCAAAAAAAAAAACAAAAACAAAACAAAATCGGGCTGCGCATCAACCATTCATCTTCATCATCAACATCATCAACCATTTCAGATCCAAAAAAAAAATCGGGCTGGAGGCGGAGGCGGCGGCGATCGGCGACGGCCTCGACCCTCGATCGGCCGGCCTTGACCCTCGATCGGCAACAGCCTTGACCCTCTCTCTCTCTTTCTCAATTCTCTCTTTCTCTCTTTCTCTCCCTCTCCCTCTTTCTCTTCCTCTTCCTCTCTGCGTTTCAGACATAAAGGAGGGAAGAAAAAAAGAAGAAAAAAAAAAGAGGAAACTGCCCAAAACGTCGTTTTGGGCAGTTGGGGAATTCAGGGAAGAAAATTTCAGGGGAAAAATCATTTTCCATATTATAACCATATGCATCATCCAAAAGAAGAAGAAACTTACAATGAAAATTTGTTAATAAATATGCACATTTTCTCAGTAGCCTCTGTCATCTATATTTATGTACTTGATAAATATAGATTTTAAATTGAATCTCGACCGAAGAGATTGGAGATTTATTTTATAAAATACACTTAGATTAAATAAGCATGCAATAAATTTTTAGAAATTAACATAATTGTTAGATGTATAATAGAAATAAGGATGTGCGGGGCTAAAGATTATAAATTGATCTTTATAAAAAAGCATAAATTTACAATGAAAAAATTTATCAATTGAATTCTTTATAATTACTCCATCACTAACAGTTACAACACTTGATGAACACCGCCTCTAATTTGACTCGAATCCAATAAGTGCAAGAGAGAAGATTTATGGGAGATGTAAATTTCTTCTCATGATTTGTGATACACAATTTAAAATTTTTAAAATTGATTTTAGTCTTCTTTCTTTTTAAAAGTCATAAATTATGAGAAAATTAGATTTTTTTTTTTTTTAAATAGTTATATGGCACATTTTTGAATATTGAAATAAGTTAATATACTTTCCTGTCAAATTTCACGAATCATTAGATAGCTATATTTTTATTGTTGAGAAACTGTTAGCCAATAGATTTTTAAATTTTTTTTTTTTTGAATAATAAATAAAAATTAATCAAGAAACTTAGTATGTGAGTTTGGAAATAAATAAATAAAATGTAATTTTAAAAGCTTGGAAATAAATAAATAAAATG
The DNA here is from genome assembly GCF_055761805.1 of Camellia sinensis. Lineage (NCBI taxonomy): Eukaryota > Viridiplantae > Streptophyta > Magnoliopsida > Ericales > Theaceae > Camellia > Camellia sinensis. The sequence goes on along the minus strand of NC_138962.1, from coordinate 21,893,061 downwards.
TAATTTTAAAAGATTACTATATTAATTTTGAAAGGAGCATTATTTTAAATTTTGAAAAAGATTTCTATATTAGTTATAGCATGGATAACATGACCATTTGAAAGGTTTTTATAAATTTTAGATTCTGTTGAATTGTTAATCATATTTAATGACACATAATTTTAAATCTTGAAATAGAAAATATATATATATATATATTTAAAAATCATAAACTATGGAATAATTAGAGTTTTTTTATGATTATAATTAGATTTTAATGAATTGCTTCCATATTAGTGGCACACAAATTTAAATTTTAAAATAATTGAGCATACTTTCCTTTTAGAAGTCGTAATTTATGGAATAATAAGAATTTAATTGTTATGGTTAAATTAGAGTTAACTAATAGACTTTTTTAAAAATAAAAAATAATTAGATTTTAGGAAATTGCTTCCATATATAGTAGCACACAAATTTAAATTTTGAAATAGTTGAATACATTTTCTGTAGCGATCCTGTTTTCGATCCTTTTTTCATATTTTGCCACTTCGACTAGACCAGTTAGGGATCGAGCTGCCCGGTCAGCTCGCGGAGGTCCAGGGGGGCAGCGCCCCTTGGCGAGTCCGAGAGCAACGCCTTAGCGGGGGTCGAGGGGCAGCGTCCCAAAGCAAAAATTCAAAATGCATTCGAAGTTGCTTGTCCGCTTGAGTAGTCGTTTATGCGCTCGAGCGGAGAATGTTTGATTTCAGAAGTTTGACCTGTCTGCAAAAGTACTGGGTTAGTGTATTTGACGCTCGAGCGGGGCATTCCACGCTCGAGCGGATCATGTTATATCAGCTCGTGAATCTGATATTTCAGATCACTTTTTCAGTCTTCTCTCTCTCTCTAAATCTTTCCAGAATTCCAGATCGGGAGCTTCTCTCTTTAGAAGTCATCTTCTCTCTTTGATTTCCCCAAATCCATTGGGATTTAGACCTAAGTTCTTTACCAAAGTTGGTTATCATCTCGAGGGCTTCGTTGTGTGCGGTGAAGATCGAGTTTCGACACCATTGATTTTGAGGGTTTCATCTCATTTCTTCTTGAAAACTTAAGGTAGGGATTTTTTTAGAGTTATATATATGTTTTTGCAAGATCTATATGATTTTCGAAATCATCTTTCAATAGCTTTGAAAATTGATTGTTGATTCAAGAAGTTGAGCGATTTTGAAAGTGGGTTTGTTTCTTATTCTTTTAAAATGATCTTATGGGTTTTGATCTTCGTTGATTGAAGAAAAGATGATTTTGGAAAGTTTTCTTTCAAAAGATTTGAGTTGTATAGTTTTGGTGAGAAAACCTGAAATTTGGAGATTTTTTTTTAAGAGACTGAAAATCCATGAATGATATTGTTATATTTATTTTGTGTGTCAAAATAAATGGATCTTTAGAAAATTTCTTATTTATATTTATATAAATAATGAATTTCAGGGAATATGAGAATTATTGTTCATTTTGGAAATTATTGTTCAAAACGTTGAAATAGTCTTCAAATAACTAATTGTTGAGGATACTTAAGAAGAGTGAATTGTATTATTCCTTGGATGATGAATTGGAATAAAAGTATTTATATTCATCTTGTGTTATTTGCATATCAATTCATTTGATTATATTAAACTTTGAAAGTTGATTTGAAAACTTGCATTGAGAAAAGAATGCTGAGAAACAAGTTTTCATGGAATGGTTTTAGGGTAAATATGTTGGTAAGTCTTGATAGGTGGTGTAGATGATATTGAATAAGTTGGCCTAAGAGTCTGGGGTGAAAGACCGAAAATCCGCGTGGATAGGTGTCGAGCCTTCCAGTTAATACCGGTAAAAATGATAAATTGGTAGCACTTGTATAATCTACTTGCAGGTACCGACCTAGGGATTACCAGAGTCGTATTTATCACTCTTGAAATGAATTGTTAAGTTTTGAAGAATTGAAATTGCCTGACATCATTGAGCATGATGGTTTTCAAAGATGAAGATGTAATTTTCTATCAAAATGGCATAGCATGGCATGTGCATTTCATCTATTGAGACTTGTATAAAATGTATATACTTTGTTAAGGATTTCCTACTGGGCTTTATGCTCACCCTACGGGACTTTTGTGTAATAAAAGATGTGGTGATGATGTCTAACTAAAGGCGAGGAAATGTGTGTTAAGAGTACGGGACTCTCATTTTACTGTGACTCTGTGTGTAAGCCAAGGGCTGTATGTGTGTAGGTTTGAATAACCGTTTTGTGTAACCAGACTCAAGCCTTGGAAACTTGTAAACCCTTGGGAGTATTTATTTATTTATTTATTTTCTTATTGTTGGATTAATGTATTGTTGCATGAAGAACTATTGTATCATGTAATGTAAGTTTGGAGATTTATATTCAGTTTTCCTTGAAAGAGCCATGATTGTTGTATTATCATTTGGGCTAGAAATTTGAGGCATTACACTTTCCTTTTAAAAATCGTAATTTATGGAATAATTAGAGTTTTATTGTTATGATTAAATAAGAGTTTAATTGTTATGGTTAAATTAGAGTTAACCAATAGACTTTTTTAAAAATAAAAAATAACTAGATTTTAGTGAATTGCTTCTATATATAGTAGCACACAAATTTAAAATTTGAAATAGTTGAGCATCCTTTCCTTTTAAAAATCGTAATTTATGAAATAATTAGAGTTTTATTGTTATGATAAATAAGAGTTTAACCAATAAAATGTTTTTTATTATTTAAAAATTGAAAAATCTTAAAATTTAGTTTGAGGGTTTAAAGCTCCCACAAGCCTTGTCATTAGAAAGACCCTTTTCTTTATAGATAACTAGTGGTCACCCGTGCGATGAACAGGATTTTAGAAAGTCAATAATTAATAAAAAAAAATTTGCTATTTGTTTATATTTCTTAATATTTTTATTTGGTTTGTGTATATAAATCTTACTTCACATCATTAAAAATATTTAATATTTCACATTATTGAAAATTTTAAAAAAGTATCATACATTAGTAAATCATCACATATAAAATAGTTAATTTATCTAAGAATTACTTCAGACAACCAAAAGTAGAGTAACAAAGGCATATTATAATTAATCAAAATGACTAATATATTAAATAAAAATAACACTAATTTGGCTTAATCAATAATATAGATACACTACAACAAAAAACACCAACGGCGACTAAAAAAAAAAAATTCGTCGCTGAAAGTGCATGAAATGGCGACTAAAATGGAATTAGTCGCCGAAAAGCAAGGTTTTAGCGACTAAAAGAGTATAGTCGCCGAAAATCAGGGTTTTAGCGACTAAAATGAAGTTTAGTCGCCGAATATAGGGTTTTTAGCGACTAAACTTTGTTTCGTAGCCAAAAGTCACAGTTTTTGGCGACTAAAATACTTTAGTAGCGAAAAGTTACGGTTTTGGCGACAAAAAACAGGTTTAGTCGCCGATTATAGCAGTTTTGGCGACTAAAAACAATTTAGTCACTGAAAGTGGGGGTTTTGCCGACGAAAATCCATATTAGTCGCCCAAAGTAGTGGTTTTGGCGACGAAATTTCTGGATAGTCGCCAAAAGTCCTGATTTTTAATTGAGAACTTGTTTTTTAGCGACAAATAAGTAATTAGTAGCCCAAAATAATACAATTAGCGACTAAAAAATGGTTTTAGTCGCCAAAAGTCGCATACTTTTTTTTTTAGCAAATAATTTATTTTTTTACAAAAATTATATTGAATTAAAAAAATTATATTTATAAATATTATTTTGTATTAATTGCGGTTAATATAGTATATAAATAATATATATTGCATATATGATCATATGATGATATAGTGGCAGAGTGGAGGGAGTGTTGTGCCAAAGGGTTTGGCGTGGGTTGGCGCAAGTTCGAAACCTGCTAGCAGCGAAGGCAAAAATTTTTTTTTCCTGAAAACACTTTCAGCGACTAAAGTGAATGGTCGCCAAAGGTATAAATAATAAAATAAAAAATGAACTATTGGCGACTAAACTGTTAGTCGCCAAAGGTATAAATAATAAAATAAAAATGACTATTGGCGACGAAATCTTTAGTCGCTGAAGACATATATATTGGCGACTAACAGTATTTTAGTCGCCAAAGGCATCCGCGACGATTTATTGGCGACAACACGGGCGACTAAACTTTTTAGTCGGGAAAAGTGAAATTTTGACATTTGGCGACTAAAATGGGACCTTTGGCGACTAAAAATTTAGTCGCCAAAGGTGTTTTTTTTTGTAGTGATATTACATTAATCATCTCATATAATATAATAAATTAAAATAAAATTAATTTTAATTCCCATTATATTTATTTAGTGGTAAAAAATTTTACATGCTATTTGTTTTTTCGTTATATTAATTCATTAAACACAAATAGGTTTGGAATGATTATAAAAAAAAAAAATTAAAAAAATGTTTGAAAATGCATTATACTTTAATTGACAATCATAAAGAATATAAATATTTAAATTATTCAAAAAAAAATTAACATTTTAAATATGAGATATCTTCCATTTGCTCAAACTCAGAATCTAAATAAATAAATAAATAATTTAAACAAAGAAGAAATTTGTGGTTTAGTTCTCAAAGGAAATGAGTTACTAAAAATAAATTTAATCATGAATTATTTCAATAGAATAATCAACAATAAAAAATCAACTGATGAATATATTTAAAGTATAACCCATATCCAATAAATTTTGATGTGTTTTTCATTTTCAATCTAACATCTACACCAAAAAAAAATTAAACACAAATAATCAATAAGTGAGAGAGTTACAAATTGATAATAACAGTGCTTTTATAAATACAAAAAAAGAATAAAATCTTAATTAAATGACACGTTATTAACAAAAAGAAAGAAATAAGGAAAAATACAGATTGTAACCAAAAAAAATTTTAAAAAAAATAATAATATCCATTTATATGAACTCACTTTCTTACAAATGCAAAAACTCATGCAAGTACAAATTTCAAATGTAAAGCAAATATTTAAGATTTTTAGGCACCGAAAAGGGATCAAAAATGGCTCAATGTTGATTGTTTTCGCTCCAATTTTCTGTTCATGGTTTCTTTTGCAGGAACTTGTTTTATATTAAAAAGATTGTGTTTAAACAAAAAATATATATGAAATTCTATCATGTTTAAAATTTGTATGGATAAGTAATTGATGATTTTAAAAGATAAAATATTAAATTCCACTTAAAGATAAACTTTAAAAAGATTAAGTTGAAATATATAGAAATTCTATAACAAACTAACAAAAGATAAATATAGATCGTTAAAAAAATTATCATTTAAAAAAATTATCATCTTTTTGGGATATTTATATCCCAATCTTATTCTTTTTTTTATTTAAATATTTTGTTATCTTTTATTTGAATTTTCATTAAATAGTTATATTTTTATTTTTGTATATTTTTTCATCTATATTTATTTGTTATTCATATATACATAATTACCTTTTTTATTTTAAAAATCATTTGACTTGTAATATTTTTTTATTTAATTTTTTTAATTGTTCATATATAAATAGTTAACTTTTTATTTTTATAATTAATTGACTCGTAATATTTTTATTTTTTTATCTTTTATTTGACTCTTTATATTATTTTGTAGTTGAAATTTGAATAATTATCTTTTTATTTTATTTATTTTATATTTTTATCTCTACCTCTTTGTTGTTCATATTTAAATATTTATCATTTTATTTAAATATATATAATCCTTTTGGCTTTTGAGATTTAGATAATTGACAAATGATTAAAAATTACGAAAAGTGGGAGGGGAGATCTGAAAAGCGATACGTAGGAGAGAGAATCCATAAGAATTTAGTATTAAAAGTTTGAAGAATTCTCATACTCCACTACATTTGTTTATATATATAGTATAGTATAGATATAGATATTCACTTTAGAGCATCTCCAATACTTATCAAATTTAAATGTAATAAAAAAACATTGAAAAATTATTTTCAATTCTTTTATCAGATGTTCATCAAATTAAAGAAAAATTAATTTTTCATCAAATTAAGAATTTAGTAAATCTTTTGTCAAATTTGAATTTAATGAAATTTTAAATAAATGAAATATTAAAAATATTTTTTCACCAAATGTAATGAAAGAAAATTTTAAAATAAATGAAAATTTTGATGAAAAGCTATACCAGTGTGTAATCACTTTCTATGATAGAGCTCTATTCTTCAAATTCCTCCCAACTTATACGAAGTGTTGCTCACATCATTTACTAGTGGGATAATGGGCGTGTGCGGTGCGGTTCAGACGGTTTGAGAGTAAAATTATAAATCAAATGACGGATTAATAGATTAAAAGATTGTCAAATTGCAGTTTGAGCGGTTTTAGACGGATTGACGGATTGAAGAATATTTTAACCAATTATCAAGCATTTACATAATATATAATACTAATTTGCATGATATTTTCATATATATAAATAAACTAATTCTACATTATATTTTTCATATATATAACTATTGATTTGTAATAAATTTCGCATCTCAAATCTTTTTCACAATTATTTTTACTTTGATATTTTATTATAGGTTAAAAAATATAAGACATTTTAAAGGCGAATTATAAATTTTAAAATTTAAACTACAATTAACAGATAAAAAGATGTAAATTGATGTGAATCGATGCAATTTTAACGAATTATATAATATTTTGCACGATGCTGAGTGGGATTACTAGTGACTTATGCATTGTTCGGCGATAAAATGAAAGAGGGAGCCGTTTGATGTGGGTGGAAGAATTTTATCTCAAAATAAAATGTTGAAAAAATTATAAAATAATGGAATAATAAAAAATTAATTACATTATAAATGAAATATTTTCTATTATAATTATGACACATAAAAAAGATTTATACCAAATAATAAAAGGACTTATACCATGCATACATAAAATTTATATCATCCTGGAAATGTAAATATTTTTTAGTATACCATTAATTTACATTTTTTCCTAAAATTGTCATCACATTTGCGTTTAGAACTTCTATACTCTTATAGTAGTTCTAAAATGAATTCGTTTTGATTTGAAGGAAAAAAAATACATATATATTTATTAAGATTTGGTTAAAATATAGATTGTCTCTCATGATTTTAAAAATTATAGAAACCCTCTTATCAAATTTTTTTATTTAATAGAATTAACAGAAAAAATTCTTAATTATTCTCTTATATAACAATAAAATTATCTGAATTGTTAATTAAAATATATTTATAATATTATTAAAAATTGATAATTAATTTGATGATTTATTAATAAAAATAATAATTTATAATTAATTAATAACTTAAACTATAATTTCTAAAATTACAAGTAATAATTCATATTTTAAACAAATGTTAAGGTTGTATTTGTAATTTATCCAAGAAAAAAAAAGAACATAACACAAGAGAACGAAAACCCCCACCGGTCGCGGCCACCCCTTTCATTGAAGCTAGGGCAACAGGTCTCTCAGTTGTTTGTGTGTGGGATACAATTTTTTGTTGTATTGTTTGTTATAAAAATCTAATAACATGTCTTTCTTCGGAGAATGCGATTTTTTTTTTGGGGGGGGAAGAAATTAGAAAAGTAGTATGTGATGTCTTGTGCGTAGGTAGAAGCACATATGACTTCAGAAAAAACACACAAAAATTAATCTAGGGAAAATTGGAGTGTGACTTTTGTAACAAAATAAATATATTTTTAATTTTATCAATTTAAATTTTAATATTTTAATTTATTTTTAATTCAAATTATTTGTCTATTCTAGTAAGTAAAATTGATGAAAAAAAAGTATTTTAGTCATAAACTCAATGTAAATGTACATAAAATGTTTAATTATCATTTTTCGTTAAGTTTAATGAATAGAATATCATTTTTTTGTTAATGAAAATAGGCAAATGGTTTAGATTCAAAACTAATCAAAAGATTAATATTTAAATTGACGAAATTAAAAATTCAAGTTTACTATTTTGTTACAAGAGTCAAACTTTAGTTTTTTACTTTTTATTTTTTTATTATAATATTCCCATTAATCTTACTCTAACAATGACTGCAGAGGCTAAAAGAGCCAAAAATTCTGTCAAATAAGTTTATGAGAAAACCTCTATTCAAATAGTTTACATATCTAGGCATTTCTTATTTTAATGTTGTCCATTCACCAAAATTTCGAGATGTAAAAGAATTTGAAATTCAAAATTCAAGAGCTTGATGTGCACAGGAGTTGTGCTCCATTGGCTGCAGCTCTTGTTGCTCTTAAATGGGCTTGTAAGCATAATTTTCTCAACATTAATATTTTATTGCCAACTCTTGAATCTCTATTTCAGCAGATGGAGGGCAGTAAATGTCACGACCCGCTCCCCGTACCCAAAGGTTAAATATCGTGATGGTCAGTAACCGAGATTACTTCCGGCCAAATCTTTAAACAAATTAATAAACGCAAGCGGAAGAAATATTTAAATAAGGGTACTAAAATAATCATTGGAGTTTCTATTTTTATTATAAAATGTATTGACCAAAAAGGCCGATATTTATATAAAAAAAATACATCAATAAAAGTGCTTTGTGCCTACCCCACACACTGGTCCCGACATGTCACCTGAAAGTGGTAAAAAAACTATAAGCTCATGGCAGAGTGAGAAATATTATACTAAGAGTATAAGACATAAAATTCACCGTGGATAATTAGTTGGGCCAAAAAGAGCTTGATACATAACATATATAATACGTAAATCATTTGACATATACTTCAGATCATTTAACACGGAGATCATTTAATATATAATACGGAAATCACTATACAACCATAACCACGGTACATCGCTAAGTGCCAAGCACTACACTAGTCAATAGATCCACGACAAACACTGGACCACAAAGTGGTCAATCACTAAGCCAATGGTTATTTAAGTCCCCCAAGGCATGGGACTCACTAGTCAATGGTTATTTAAGTCCCCCAAGGCATGAGACTCCCGTGGTAGTACTCACAAAATATATTTTCATATAAGGTCATAGTCAAATATTCTTTAAAAGCAAAACAAACAAATCCATGGGTTTCACTTTTAAGCAATAGGGTTTAGAAATAAAACCACGTAGTTGAAACCTTTATAAAACATAACTTTTATATTAATAAAACATAAATTATATAAAATAGATTTTGGTAAGTCAAAATATAAGTAAAATACTTTTTTAATAACTCAAGATATAATATACCGCACCTTAACTTTAATACCTTACTATTCTTTTCCACTATGAAAGACCGTCTTAACTTCCACTACTTTTCCTTTCCTTTCTCTTTCTTTCTTTTCTCTCCTTTCTCTTCTTTTTTTCTTTTTCTTTTCTTTCTTTCCTGGTCTTCTTTTCTTTTCCTTTCTTACTGAGTCTACTTGTCCCTCATTTATACAAATTCAATTCGTGATGCCCAAGCAAACTGCCACGTGTCACATCCCTATTAATCTTCATTACTTCAAATTTATCTAAACTAAGTCAAGCTTCTCAAGACTTATTTATTTACACTTTGACTAATAAATTATATTATTTTACAAAATAATAATATATAATAAATTATATATTTTTCAAACTGAAATTAATAATATTAATATAAATTTTACAGAATAATTAAAATTTTGGATTGTTACAATCTTCTCTCCTTTTAAAATTTTGTCCTCGAAATTTGTTATATGTAAGCTATCCGCTGCGCACTCTGATAAATATATATTAGATGATTAATCTGATAGAAAATAGTATCTCAATAACTTTATCCAAAAACCACTCACTGTCAACTTGTTAAAAATTAATTTGGGCCAAAATGAGAAATAATGGGTGACTTTAAAAAATATTTCACTCGTATTGTTCACGATAAAAATAAATATATGGAAATAAAATGAGACCATAATGACAAAATCATATGTGAGAGTTGAAAAAAATTTGAGATCAACTTTTCATTAATTGGAAATAATTTCAAAATTAGTATTTGTAAAATTGAAACCCACTTTTTAAAAAGTCAAATTTTTTTTTTTTTTTGAATACTAAATTAAAATTTTTGTATATTTAATTATATTATAATTTTTTTTTGTGGGTGTTTGACATCTTTTGTTTCTTCTTCATTCGTAAATTATATCTAATATCCTTCACAAATTCGGCACACAAAAAAAAAAATTTAATATATATATATATAGAAAATCATAGAAAATTATAATATAATTAAATCGACGAACTAAATATAATATTTAGGTACTAATTACCCGCTATCTCACTTCTTAAATATGCATGTGTCCTATGCTCCAATAATATTTTTTTTTTTTTTTTATAAACCATTGCTCTGATACCATTTGTCACGACCCACTCCCCGTACCCAAGGGTTAAGCATCGTGATGGCTAGTAACCGAGGTTACCTCCGGCCAAATCTTTAAACAAATTAATAAACGCAAGCGGAAGAAATATTTAAATAAGGGTACTAAAATAATCATTGGAGTTTCTATTTTTATTACAAAATGTATTGACCAAAAAGGCCGATATTTATATAAAAAAAATACATCAATAAAAGTGTTTTGTGCCTACCCCACACGCTGGTCCCGACATGTCACCTGAAAGTGGTAAAAAAACTATAAGCTCATGCCAGAGTGAGAAATATTATACTAAGAGTATAAGGCATAAAATTCACCATGGATAATTAGTTGGGCCAAAAAGAACTTGATACATAACATACATAATACGGAAATCATTTGACATATACATGTAATATGGAAATCACTATACAACCATAACCACGGCACATCACCAAGTGTCAAGCACTACACTGGTCAATGGATCCACGACAAACACTAGACCACAAAGTGGTCAATCACTAAGCCAATGGTTATTTAAGTCCCCCAAGGCATGGGACTCACTAGCCAATGGTTACTTAAGTCCCCCAAGGCATGAGACTCACTAGCCAATGGTTATTTAAGTCCCCCAAGGCATAGGAGTCCCGTGGTGATACTCACAAAACATATTTTCATATAAGGTCACAGCCAAATATTCTTTAAAATATAAACAAATATATCCATGATTTTCTTTTAAACAAATAGGGTTCATAAAATAATCCACGTAACTGAAACCTTTATAAAACATAACTTTTATAAATATACTAATAAAATATAACTTGTATAAAATAGATTTTGATAAGTCAAAACATAAGTAAAATACATTTTGATGACTCAAGGTATAAATTAACTCACCTTAACTTTAATACATTACTACTTCCACTACTTTTCCTTTCCTTTCTCTTCCTTTCTTTTCTCTCCTTTCTCTTCTTTTTTCTTTTTCTTTTCTTTCTTTCCTGGTCTTCTTTTCTTTTCCTTTCTTACTGAGTCAACTTCTCCCCCATTTACACAAATTCAATTCGTGATGCCAAGCAAACTGCCACGTGTCGCACCCCTATTAATCTTCATTACTTCAAGTTTATCTAAATTAAATCAAGCTTCTCAAGACTTATTTATTTATACTTTGACTAATAAATTATATTATTTTACAAAATAATACTATATAATAAATTATATATTTTTCAAACTGAGATTAAATAATATTAATATAAATTCTACAGAATAATTAAAAATTTGAATTGTTACAGTAAAGATATCCAGGTGGGGTGTTATCTCACACAATCTCTTCATTCATGCCAATTATCTCAACGGCCACGGAGTTTGAGTTACAACAGCTTTTTCCTTGGCCTGGTTTGTAGCATATTCCCGTACCACTTCTCATGGAGGGATCTGCTTTCCACTTAATGATGGATGATCCTACCTGACAGCATCTAGCAAATTTACTGTTAGCTTCGCATCTTGTCTCAGTTTATGCTATATGTTACCTCTCGTGTTCTTTTTTGTTTTTGCTTAGAGTTTGTAAGGCTTGTTGATGTTGTTTGTTGATGCTTCCTGTGTTACTTTATATATATACTAGTGTATGTCCGTGTGTAAATAAAAATAAGTGAACAAAAAGGAGAAAACAAAAAAATAAATAAATAGGGAGGAAAATAAAAAAAATAAAAAGAAAAGAAGGAAGGTGGGATCATGGAATCATTCATGGGATCATGGGAGGACGGGTGAGAAAAGGAAAAAGTAAGAGAAAAAAGTGGGAAAATAGAAAATGTACACGTAGGATACATCGCTGCCATTGTTTTGTAATTTGAACAGATTTGAGCCGTCCAAATATCCTAATAGAACAAATGTGTGTAGGACATTTTCAAAAACCTTCTTGTCTTATTATATATATATATATATATTAAAGAATGCTCTTTCCTTGTGCTAAATAAATAAATAAAATTTGTGAAATCCTATGTTTTGTGGTGTCATGTAACACACCTAACACTGTTTGCCGTTGTTTTTATTTTATCTCAGTTTTGAACATTTAAATCTGTAGCACAGCCACATATGGGCTGCTCGAGGAATATGTGAGTTGTATTTATCATGATAAATCCCTATTATTCAGTCTTTGATCCAAATATTGTTACTTCTAAATCAACCCACACACAATTTATTTTCTTCAATATATTTTTTATGGTCTGTTTAAGTGAATGAATTTGTGACATGATGGTTATTTGCTTTATTAATATATAATTTTCCAAGTTGTCTGTGGAACCATGAACGGTAAGAATTCTTGATTTTTAACCATTTAATTGCAGAAAAACAGACAATTTTAATATTTGTTATTTGCTGGAAAAGGAATAGCCATAAAAACATGATATTGAAGAATCCAAATGTGGTGGATTTGAGATTAATGTGACTACAGCCATCAACCTCATTATACAAGCATTCTGAAATAAGAATCAAAATAGGGATCAAATCAAATAAAGGGCCTAAATCAAATAGAAAGTAGCAAAACATTTCTGTTTTTAGTTCAGAAATCATTCTAACATGACTAACACTCCCAACTACACTAGAACATTTTTTAGACTGGTCTTATCATTTTGATATATATATATATATATATATACATGCCTCATGTGACTAGCCAAATTCATAGTTAATGAGCAACATGACTAGCTAGTCGAGATGAAGGCTTCTGAATGGATCATGTAAGCTGCTGATACAGAGTGTTTTGTAAAGCAGAGATCAATATTGTTAACTCAAAGTAGAATTTTTACAGAAATTCAACTTTCTTTGGTCTCAAAATTGGACATGGCTTCTGATAGAAGTAAATAACAACCTGTGCAAGAGCTCCTATTTCCCTCTCTTGGATTGGACTTTCTATGACTTCAACTTCATGGTGAGTTGTTCTAGAATGAAAGCAAGAATCTGCACATTGTTGATGCAATGTTGGAACATTATATGAGTTCTCTTTGATTCTATCTGCACTGAATGGAATTAAGTAGGTCATGATTGTTGCTTGGACAGAACAGTGACTAATTTTTTCCGCCAAGGATTTCATGTTTGATGGAATGCATTTCAAAGATGCACTCAAAAGCCTCCTTGCTTTAAAAAGGACTGTGAGAACATTGAACTAATGCGAACTTGGATTGCATCCAAAGAATATTGGATTGTGTCGTTGCTTGACTTAATGGACTTTCTGATAGCCAAAATTCCTGTGCTCATGTTCAAGACAAAAAAGCATTGTGCCTAGAACTTTAGTGACTGATTTTGTTGAATTTGGCCCCTAGTTATTGAACTGCTACCAGTAAACAACAAAACTTAATAGTTCCCAAGTGAAATTCAGTTGACAATATTGTCAGCGTATTAACCAAAAAATGATTAAAGAATTCTTAAACTTGTTTACATTTTCCTAATTTTTCTTAGCATCATGATTAAAGAATAGTTAAACTCTTTTGATCCAAGTCTCAAGTTTTAATCCCTCAATCTCTATCAACTTAGGTTTCTGAATATAATAAATACATTTGACATAGGACTTGGAATCAATTGAGTTTCAAGAGAAGAATTCTTCTCTCGAATTGAAAGAAACAGAGTAGTTTTTTAGCATCCCACTTTCCTTGGTTTGCAAAGGAAGTTGCTACATAGATGTATGATCATGTTTAATTAGCAACTTTTCCTTCAGATACAACTTACATCTCAAGTTTTGGACCTTCAATCTGTTTTTCTGTATAAACTTAGTCTCTTTTGAACTGATCCTCAAGTTTTGAACCCTCAATCTGTATCAACTTAAGTTTCTAAAAGGGAACACCTCTAAAACCTATAAAACTAGGAACTTCAGGACTATTCTTGTGGCCAGCGGGTATAAAATCATTGATTTATTTATCAAACTCATAATTTTCAGATTGACCAACGATCAAGCCTACACTATACGGATTGGGCAAGTTTTGATGGTTCAGTATTCCTACTAGTCAGTTTTTGTTGGACGGGACCCTAAGGAATCAAAGTAAAGAAAGTAGAGAATAGGCAGCATGATCATCTGATGGGCAGTTTCACATTCTTGCTCGGGTGACACATCGATTGATCTCACTTCTCATTTGAGTTGATTCTGCTAATTGTGGAGACAGAAATTGTTGTAGAGCAAAGACCACAATAATTTAATTTGAAACAATTTCATACCATTTTGGCATGGCCTTTGACAGAGTTAGAATCGCAAAGCAAGCTTGGAAATCTAATCTTTGATGGTTGAGCTTATAGACTAATCCAGAAAATAAATGTAAAAACATTTGGTCCTCAATCCGGCAAAGAAAATTCTCTCTGACAAATTTTGTAAACAAGGACGGAACAAAGAAGCTCTTGTACATCTTTTCTTCTTCTTCTTCTTCTTTTTAATTTTTTATTTATTTATCTGGTGTATAAAAATGTAGAGACAGAAAAGTAAAAGCTTTACTATATGAATGAGAGTGAGAAATGGAATTTCTTGTTTTTCTTATTTTTTTATTTTTATTTGAGTAATTTGTTACAAACTTACTTTATTGTTTATTGAACTGAAGACATGGCAGATTGACATGTGACAGTAAATGCTACTCCCTTGGAGACGTCCTTTCTATATTGCTCTCTAGAATGTAGTTTTTCATATTAGACAAAATTGCGGTAGTTTTCTAAAGGAAAAAACTAGCAACTTTGGGGCTTAACTGAAATCCTGCATTTTCTTCCCATTAACTGCAGAAAACTATGAATTATCATTCATGTTTAGTGAACAAAATAAACCACAATACTAGGATACTCAGAAACCAAAATATGTTGGATTTAAAATCAATGTGACTACAGTCATCCAATTTGAAGAATCACAAAAGCTGTCAATTAGGCATCCGTTATAATAGCCTAACAGTGCATAAGTTAATTGGTTGATATTTTGTTTAATATACTTGTTCATTCATAAAAAGAAAGTTATCCTAGTCCATTGGTGTTCACATTCCATTCATTTTGGCTATTGTGATGCGGGAATTCCATCAGCTTTAAGCAGACGAGAAAATGCTGCTCGTGCAATACTCTAAAGAGATCATGAGATAAAGTTTTGTTGATTGTTATATAGATGTATGATCATGTTCAAACCACATAACTTTCCCTTCAAATAAAACTTACGTCTCAAGTTTTGAACCCTCAATCTCTATTCTGTATCAACTTAAGTTTCTAAAATAAAATAATGAAAACTTGAGAAAGTGCATAGAATCAATTGTGCTGTGCTACAAGAGAAGAATATAACAAAGTATTTCTTTTCTCAAATTGAATGAAGTAGTAGTTTCTTTAGCATCTCCCTTTCTCTCTCTTTCCTTTTCTTTTTTTTTTTTCTTTTTTTTTTCTGCATTATTCTTTGCCTACAAGGTTGGCAAAGGAAGATTGCCACATAGATGTATGATTTTGTGCAACTTGAATAATTTTTCCTTGATGCAAACACAAATGCTCATGTTTTGAAGTCTCAATCTGTATCAACTTAGTTTTCTAAAAGCAAATAAAATTAACTTAAGGAATTGGAATCAATCTATTGAAGTTCATGAAAAGAATAGAACTTATCATTTCTTTTCTTAAATTGAAAGAAAAACATCAAGTAGTTTCTTTAGCATCTTTCTTTTCAATTTTCTTGCTGCATTATTCTTTGCCTTTGAGGTTGGCATAGGAAAATGTTGGGATTCCAAGCAAAGGAGAAAATTCTAATGCCCTAATGAGATCATATGATCAAGCTCGCCGATTGCTAGATAGATATATGATCATGAGTATCTGATACTTGATGCAAATACAACTTACGCAATGCATTGTGCATAGCGAATCCATGCTTAGTTGGTACGTCAATGGGGATTGTGGACCCCTAGTCCCCTGTGTTTGCTTTTTAAAATTAACTTCTCTTGAAAGATTGATTGAAGAAGTGTTGTTGAGGGAAACCTAAGATTTCCCACCACTATATATATAGTAAAGGTATGTGTTCGTTGCTGGAGTCATTCTTTTATTGTATAGCCATATGAGCTTTGACAAATGCACACATTAAGTCATTCACAAAATCGAAACAGATAGGCGTTGAGTCCATTTTCCATATCACCACTGTGGTAGCATTTTTCTTTGCTATAAAAAAACTGATGTCTTTGTAGAATTTGTGAAAGAAGAAGACTCTGTAACTATGGCAGAAACTGTGGCTAGGCCTTTTGTATCCTTTGTGGTACAAATGCTAGGCAATGTGCTCAGCCAAGAAGCTAAATCGTTGCGTGGGGTAAAGGGCCAAGTCCTTCAAATGCAAACAGAGTTAAATCGAATGCAATGCTTTTTGAAAGATGCAGCTGCAAGGCGAGAAGAAGGAGACAAGACAGTCCACAACTTAGTTGCGGAGATTAGAGAAGCTGCTTATGATGCTGATGATGCAATTGACACGTTTATTGTCAAAGTTGCATTCAGGAGGGGAACAGGTATCCTCAATGTTCTCATGCGGCATTCTTGTGTTGTCAAGGATTATATAGCCATCCATAAGGTTGGGGTGGAAATTGAGTCAATTAAAACCAAGATCAGTGACATCACGTCAAGGTTTCAGACTTATAACGTGAGGGCAATAAGTGAAGGAGAAAGTTTGAGTTCTTCCAGGTATGAGAAGCAACGACTGCTATTACAGCCTTATCCTCATATCATGGAAGAGGATGTCGTTGGCTTAGATGAAGGCTTGACAAAAATAGTAGAATATTTGGTGAAAGAGAGAGAGTGTCGAGTTGTTTCCATTTGGGGGATGGGCGGTCTTGGCAAGGCCACCCTTGCAAAAAAGGTTTACAATTACATTGATGTTAGGCGTCATTTTGATTGTTTTGCCTGGGCTTTTATATCTCAACAATGTAATACTAGAGAAGTTTTGGAAGGGATTCTAATCGAACTTACCTCTCCGTCACATGAAGAGAGGAAAAAAATCAAAACAATGAGTCATGGCGAGCTAGTTGTGGAACTTTATCGAGTTCAAAGTCAGAAGAAATGTTTTCCAATCCTTCCCGAATAAAAAAGTTGCAGGTAGCAAAATACTACTAACTACTCGCATACAAGAAGTGGCTTCGTACGCTGATCAACCCCACGAACTGAGGCATTTAACTAAACCTGAGAGTTGGGAACTGTTTGGAAAGAAAGCATTCTCGAGGAGAAATGTTACAGGTAATTATTAATATCATCCACCCCTCAAAATGAAAGTTACGCTTAAATTTTTAAATTTCTTTCGTCTACCTTGTCTTTTGATTCTCATAGGAGTAAGCCACACAATTTTTATAAGGAGTAATACAAACTAACACATTTAGAACTTGTTTGACATGATCTATATTAGCATATTTTTTTATTTTATTTTTATCTTTTATGGGTCATATTGCCTCTCTATTTTTTTATACATCTTTTCTTAAAAAGTTAAAAGATACACTTATTTAGATCATCTCAAACTACCCCATAATTTTTAAGAAGTGGTAATTTTTCTCCAAGTCATCATAAAGAAGGCATAAATTAAGAAGGTCGCTATATATTACCTAAATATTTTATCAAATTTTCTATTGCTTATCTGACTTCTCACATGACATGATAAGTTACATCAATTTATAATACTTATGAGTTTATATTTTATTTCTATAATCCTTAAATAGGTTAGAAATTAAGTACTTTAGGGATTTAATTGATTCGATTGATAATTTAGGTACTAAATAGGCTTTGACTTATATATACTTTAGACATTTAGTAGACTCAATCGATAACTCAGGGACTAACTAGACAATTTGACGATAATCTAAGTGTATAAAGTGTAATAAACCCTTTTTGGATTTAAAGAAAACTATACGACTTTATTAATTCTAGTTTTTAACTGAAAAATACTATTTCATTAATTTGCAAAAGAGTTTAAGAAAAAATTCCAATTTAATTTAAGGGTGAAGTATTAATAAATCCAAAAATGTGATTTGGTGAATTGTTTAGTTCTCATTTTTTTCTTATGAACCCAAAGCTCTTATTAAAGTGCACTTACATATTTGGGTTTAATTTTTTGGGATAAAAATGGGTTTCTCAAAATGTAAAATTACATATTTGGACAATTTGCACTATAAAAGTTTTGAATTTTTCCTCATTCTAGAACAAATTTCACATTACGAACAAAAACCTAACGCTCTAATGTAATATGCCAATAAGGTAACACTTCAATGTAGCACACTAAAAAACTCCTTGGTATATTTTTACCAAACGTAACAATGTAACACTCAAATAAAAACTCTTTGGTGTATTTTTCCCAAACGTAATGCTCCAATGTAACACAAAAAAAAAAAAATTTCCTTAGTGTACTTTTCCCAAACATAACACTCCAATATAACACACAAAAATACTAAAAAAACTCCTTAATGTACTTTTTTCAAATGGAACACTCACAGTTTGAAATTATACATTTACCCAAAATTTACTAAAGAATATTTGTACTCGTTTTTGGAATGGTTTGAAGAATCTCACATTCTTTTTTTTTTAGTGTTACATTGAAGTGTTACATTTAGGAAAAGTATACTAATTTTTTTTTTTTTTGTGTGTGTGTGTGTGTTACATTGGAACGTTATATTTGGAAAAAGTACATCAAAGAGTTTTTTTTGTGTGTTACGTTAAAGTGTTACACTAAGGAATTTTTTAGAGTTTTATATTGAAATGTTACGTTAAAAAAAAGTACACTAAGGAGTTTGTGTGTGTGTGTGTGTGTGTGTGTGTGTGTGTGTGTTTGTGTTAAATCAAAATGTTATACTGAGGAGTTTTTGTGTATTACATTAGAGTGTTATACTAAGGAGTTTTTTTGGAGTTTTTACGTTTGAGAAAAGTACAGTAAAGAATTTTTTTTTTATGTGTTGCATTAGAGTGTTACACTAAGTTTTTTTTTTTTTTTTTAAGTGTTATATTGGAGTGTTGCGTTTGAAAGTTACATTAGAGTATTATAGTTTGAAAAATTAGGGGTACTTACGTGTAGGTCCTAATAAGTGGACTCATTGTCTAATAAGTCCTATGGGAAAAATTTGTCATAAAAAAAGTTACTAATTGTAAGTTTTAGCGATAATTTATAAAAATCATGATAAAAAAAGTCACTAATTGTCAATTTTTAGCGACATATATAAAAAATTGTCACAAAAAAATTATTTTTAGCGATAATTTTATCAAGACTTATTTTCAATAGGACTTGATGAGAATTAATTCCAACTATTAGGACCTATTGGTAGTTTACCCTGATACTACATTTGGCCAAACGTACCAAGTAGTTTTTGTACTCCTTTTGAAATGTTTGAAAAATCCCACATCCTTTTGAAATGTTTGAAGAATCCCATATTTTAAGTCATTTTTGTTTTGAAATGTTTTCCAAATAAAAAGATTTTTATATAAAAATTCATCAAAAATTTGATTCCCATATATTGTGTACGTATAACTGTAAATCTAATTTTTAAATAATATATTAAATCTATCTTTTCAAAATTAATGGGACTAATGGTCTATAAGAAAATCTTTAAAACTAGGGCTGGTTTGGCATCATCAAAAAAATCTAAAAAGTCAAAAAATTACTAAAAAAGCAAAAAAGTTCATAGTATTTACCTTTTTTTTGGCTGGAAATATGTCAATTGAAAAAAAAAAAAAAAAAAAAAAAAAGGGAAAACAACACTGCACAAAACTGTGCAGCCACACATCCAAGTCAATGGAAAACGTGGCACACTTGTAGCCACACATGCCATTTAAAAAAAAAAATTTTGAAAAGAGACAGAAAGTGCACTGCCAGTACTGCTGCTTGTGTCAGCGAGGGTAATTTCGTAATTTTACAATTTTATACAATATTTTAATACACATTTTTTTCGTAAAAAGTCAAAAAGTTAATCCAAACATCCATATTTTTTTCCTCTACTTTTTAGTTCAAAAAGACAAAAAGTGCACTTATTTAGGGCACCCCAAACAACCAAATGGATCACCATTTCTCAAGATGAAATTTATAGGTAAATTTTCCTTAATTTAATTCAGCAACATCATTACTTTGTAGGGAGAGGTTACAACACGTACTTGCACACCGTAGGAAAAGTTATAGGTAGCGTTTGGTAGAGTTTTCTAAATATGATTTGAGAATAGAGTTGTATTTTGAGTTTGTGAGTTTTGGAATTATGATTTGAGTATGAAAAATTTGTTTGGTTATGAGTTTTGAATTGAGTTTTAGAGGGAATTCTGAGTTTTTGAAATTATAAAAGTTATTTGATTAAAAAACTTACAACTCATAACCAAACACACAACCAAAAATTCTATTCAAAGCTCATATAAAAATTTAAAAAATTTCAAAAATATTTTTTATTTACATAAAAATAACAAGTGTGAAAAAAAAAAAAAAATAAACACTGATCCGGTCAACCGACCGGACGTGCAGGAGGATGACAGGGTTAGCCAAATTTATAATACTCATGAGTTTATATTTTATTTTTGTAATCCTTAAATAGGTTAGAAATTAAATACTTTAGGGATTTAGTTGATTCAATAGATAATTTAGGTACTAAATAGACTTTGACTTATATATATTTTAGAGATTTAGTAGACTCAATCAATAATTTAAGGACTAAATAGATAATTTGGTGATAGTTTAAAGGTATAAAGTGTAATAAACCCTTTTTGAATTTAAAGAAAACTATACAACTTTATTAATTTTAGTATTTTAACTAAAAAATACTATTTCATTAATTTGCAAAAGAGTTTAAAAAAAAGATCCAATTTAATTTAGGGGTGAAGCACCAATAAATCTCAAAATGTGATTTGTGAACTGTTTAGTTCTTCATTTTTTCTTATGAATCCAAAGGTCCTATTAAAGTGAAAATTACATAAAAGAGATTTACATGTTTGAGTTTAATTTTTTGGCGATAAAGGTGCGTTTCTCAAAATGTAAAATTATACATTTGGACAATTTACACTACAGAAGTTTTAAATTTTCCTTTATTCGAGAACAAATCCCACATTACGAACAAAACTCAACACTTTAACACTCCAATAACGTAATACTTCAATATAACACACTAAAAAACTTATTGGTATATTTTTTTTCAAACGTAACAACGTAACACTAAAAAAAGACTATTTTGTGTACTTTTTCCAAACGTAACGCTCCAATGTAATATACACACACAAAAAAAAAATGCTTAGTGTACTTTTTCCAAATGTAACACTCCAATTAGTGTAATCTCAAACGTAACACTCCAATGTAACATACTCCAATGTAACACAAAAAAAACACTAAATAAACTTCTTAGTATACTTTTTCTAAACGAAACACTCACAATTTGAAATTATAGATTTGCCCAAAATTTATTAAGAAATATTTGTACTTCTTTTAGAATGGTTTGAATAATCTCATTTTTTTTTTTTAGTGTTATATTGGAGTGTTACATTTAGAAAAAGTATACTAAGATTTTTTTTTTTTTTTTTTTGTGTTACATTGGAGCGTTACATTGGGGAAAAGTATACCAAATAGTTTTTTTTGTGTGTTACATTAAAATGTTACACTAAGAAATTTTTTTAGAGTATTATATTGAAGTGTTACATTTGAAAAAAGTACACTACGGAGTTTTTTCATGTGTTACATTAGAATGTTACACTAAGGAGTTTTTGAGTGTTACATTAGAGTGTTACACTAAGAAATTTTTTTAGAGTATTATATTAGAGTGTTACATTTGGGAAAAGTATACTAATTTTTTTTTTTTGTGTGTGTTTAATTAGAGTGTTACATTAAGGATTTTTGTGTGTGTGTGTGTGTTACGTTGGAGTGTTACATTAAGGAGTTTTTTTAGAGTGCTAAATTAGAGTGTTACGTTTGAAAAAAATACACTAAGGAGTTTTTTTATGTGTTACAATAGAGTGTTACAAGAAGAAATTTTTGTATGTGTTACACTAAGGAGTTTTTTTGGAGTGTTTTACGTTTAAGAAAAGTACAGTAAATAGTTTTTTTTATGTGTTACATTAGGGTATTACACTAATATTTTTTTTTAGTATTATATTAGAGTGTTACGTTTAAGTGTTACATTGAAGTATTACAGTTTGAAATTATACATTTGGCCAAAACTTACCAAGTAGTTTTTGTACTCCTTTTGAAATGTTTAAAAACTCCCACATTCTTTTGGAATGTTTGAAAAATCCCTTATTTTAAGTCATTTTTCTTTTGAAATGTTTTCAAAATAAAAAGATTTTTATATAAAAATTCATCCAAAATTTGATTCCCATATATTGTGTACATTACCTTTCTAGCACAAAAGAAAAAAAGAGAAGAAATATAATAGAAATAAGGGTATAACCGTAAATCTAATTCTTAAATAATATATTAAATCTACTTTTTAGGAATAAGTGTATTCGGGAATGGGTAAGAGTAGCACCGATAGAAGATAAGTTGAGAGAGAATCGATTGAGATGGGTTGGTCATATTCAACGGAGACCAACAGAGAGACAGTAGTGAAGAGATACGATACTGTAATGGTAGATGGAAGGGTTAGGGGATGGGATAGGCCTAGATTAACGTTGGTTAGCGTTATAAATAGAGATATGGATCTTCTTAATTTGACTAATGAAATGGCTTTTAAAAGGGCTGCGTGAAGAAAAATGATTCATGTAGCCGACCTCATTTGATGAGACTTAAGGCTTGGTTTGGTTTGGTATTAAATCTACTTTTCCAAAATCAATGGGACTAATTGGTCTATAAGAAAATTCTTAGGTCTAAATGAATCACCATTCCTCAAGATGGGATTTATAGATAAATTTTTCTTAATTTAATTCAATAAATTTAATTCAGCAGCATCATTACTTTCTAGGGAGAGGTTACAATGCGTACTTGTACACCGTAGGAAAGTTATATTTTTTATGAGAGAAGTTATACATTTTGTGAGATGAAAGTTACGATTTTTGTGATGAAAGTTATGAATTTTGAAGTTATGATGTGCACCTAAAAGTCATGTAAACTAAAATTATACTTTTTATGAGAGAAGTTATACATTTTGTGAAAAGCAAAAAGTTATATTTTTTGTGACAAAAATTATACATTTTGTGAGAGAAATTATATTTTTTTGCATAAATTGCATATGATGTGCAAAGCATTCTCCTATTTGGGAACTTAGATATGAGAATTCTTATTCAAAACAAACAAAAAATATTTAACCATCTTTAGCAACTCTACCTTTTAAAATAATATATATTTTTCAAATAGATAGATGCATATTATTTTCCCAGGTAGATAAAACCATGTTTATTGAATAGTACTTAATTGGACATATGTCTTAAAAAATTTATGAATTAGTACTTGGACATATGTCTTAAAAGTTTACAAGACTTGTTAGTATTTGGAGAGAAAAGATAAGTCGATAAAGTATAAAAATTTGGGGACAAATTACATTGGTAGACTTTATATTTTTTTTTCTTGTATCATTTTGATCCCTACATTTTTAATTGACTCAATTTTGACCTTCAATTTTAGATATTATTTCAATTTGGTTCAATTAATAATATCATTAGTATTTTTTAAGAAAAAATTATCACTAAATTAGTTGAGATTAACTAACTGAATTGAGTAAATTTATAATTTTGTCCTTAAAAATATGGCACATGACACTTAAGTGCATATTTTCCAAAAAAAATACTAAGAATTGTAATCAATTGAACCAAATTGAGACAAAATTAAAAATTCAATATCAAAATCGAACTAATTAGAAGTATAAGGATTAAAATGACACAAGAAATAAAGCACAGGAACTACCATCACAATTTACCCAAAATTTGTAAGTGGCTAATTTTGGGCTCAAGAGTAACTTGTATCACCCAATTATCTCCTTCAAATGGCTTATTGTACATATGATAAACACAGGTACTAGGTTACCCATGCTACATTCGTTTCTATTTTATATCAATAATTAATATATATAGGTTATTTTTTACTTCTTAATTTGCAAACCTAATGATAGATGACTCACTTTTTTGTGTGTGTTCGTAACATTTTAATTTTGCAGAATTTGAGCCGAGCACTGAAATGATGAAGTTAGGGAAGGAAATGGCGAAACACTGTGGGGGTCTACCGTTGGCCATTGTGGTATTAGGACTTCTAGCAAACAAACACAAGATGGAGGAGTGGAAGATGGTGAGTAGAAACATCAATTATTACTTAAACAAGAAGGGTGAAGGCAGCCATGGAGTTCGAGACATTTTAGCTTTAAGTTACCAAGATTTGTCGTACCATCTCAAGGCATGCTTTTTGTATCTGAGCCATCTTCCTGAAGATTATGAGATACGTGCAGAAAAATTAGTTCAAATGTGGATGGCTGAAGGCATTGTGTCATCATCATTAGTACCACCAGCACAAGTAGGAGAAATGAATGTAGAAGAGACAATGTTGGATGTTGGAATGAGTTATTTAAGTGAGCTAGCTTAGAGATGCATAGTTCAAGTCCAATTAACAAGGTCCGGCAGAAGGATTAAACTTTGTCGCCTCCACGATCTCATGCGGGACTTATGCTTGTTGAAAGCCCAAGAGGAGAATTTTCTCAAGGTTGTTCGCGTTGAAGTCTTTGATAATCAACAGCTCAAGTGGGAGAACTCTGCCTTTCATCTTCGTCGTCACCGTTGACTACAATTCGTAGGCTTGTTGTATACTATGCGGGAAATCCCACATCGGTCTGTAAGGGACTATTTTCCCACCTTATAAGCAGGCTAGCTCCTCTTACCTTGCATAGGCCTTTTCCCACAGTGGGGGAGGAACAAAACCATGCGGTCGGAATGCCAAAGCGGACAATATGTGCAAGGCACGGGGACCGGTGGCTTTATTTGGCGCCGTCTGTGGGAACTCTCTCCGGGGTGACCGGAGCCAACGCGGCTGGGGGCTAATGTGCAAAAAATCCCACATCGGTCCGTGAAGGACTACTTTCCCACCATATAAGCAGGCTGGCTCCTCTTACCTTGCATAGGCCTTTTCCCCCAGTGGAGGAGGAACAAAACCGTGCGATCGGAATGCCAAAGCGGACAAAATGTGCAAGGCACGGGGACCGGTGGCTTTATTTGGCGCCGTCTGTGGGAACTCCCTCCGGAGTGACCGGAGCCAGCGCGGCTGGGGGCTAATGTGCAAGAAATCCCACATCGGTCTGTGAGGGACTACTTTCTCACCTTATAAGCAGGCTGGCTCCTCTTACCTTGCATAGGCCTTTTCCCCCAGTGGGGAAGGAACAAAAACCGTGCGGTCGGAATGCCAAAGCGGACAATATGTGCAAGGCACGGGGACCGGTGGCTTTATTTGGCGCCGTCTGTGGGAACTCCCTCTGGGGTGATCGAAGCCAGCGCGGCTGGGGGCTAATGTGCGGGAAATCCCACATTGGTCTGTGAGGGACTACTTTCCCACCTTATAAGCAGGTTGGCTCCTCTTACCTTGCATAGGCCTTTTCCCCCAGTGGGGGAGGAACAAAACCGTGCGGTCGGAATGCCAAAGCGGACAATATGCGCAAGGCACGAGGACCGGTGGCTTTATTTGGCGCCGTCTGTAGGAACTCCCTCCGAGGTGACTGGAGCTAGCGCGGCTGGGGGCTAATGTGCGGGAAATCCCACATCGGTCTGTGAGGGACTACTTTCCCACCTTATAAGCAGGCTGGCTCCTCTTACCTTGCATAGGCCTTTTCCCTCAGTAGGGGAGGAACAAAACCGTGCGGTCGGAATGCCAAAGCGGACAATATGTGCAACGCACGGGGACCGGTCCCCGTGCCTTGCACATATTTTTCGCTTTGGCATTCCGACTACACGGTTTTGTTCCCCCACAGACCGATGTGGGATTTCCTGCACATTAGCCCCCAATCGCGCTGGCTCCGGTCACCCCGGAGGGAGTTCCCACAGACAGCGCGAAATAAAGCCACCGGTCCCTGTGCCTTGCACATATTGTCCGCTTTGGCATTCCGACCGCACGGTTTTGTTCCTCCCCCACTGGGGGAAAAGGCCTATGCAAGGTAAGAGGAGCCAGCCTGCTTATAAGGTGGGAAAGTAGTCCCTTACAAACCGATGTGGGATTTCCTGTACATTAGCCCCTAGTCGCGCTGGCAACGGTCATCCCGAAGGGAGTTCCCACAGACAACGCCTAATAAAGCCACCGGTCCCTATGCCTTGCACATATTGTCTGCTTTGGCATTCCGACCGCACGATTTTTGTTCCTCCCCCACTAGGGGAAAAGGCCTATGCAAGGTAAGAGGAGCCAGCCTGCTTATAAGGTGGGAAAGTAGTCCCTTACAAACCGATGTGGGATTTCCCGCACATTAGCCCCCAGCCGCGCTGCCTCCAGTCACTCCGGAGGGAGTTCCCACAGACGGCGCCAAATAAAGCCACCGATCCCCGTACCTTGCACATATTGTCCGCTTTAGCATTCCGACCGCACGGTTTTGTTCCTCCCCCACTAGGGGGAAATGGTCTATGCAAGGTAAGAGGAGCCAGCCTGCTTATAAGGTGGAAAAGTAGTCCCTCACAGACCGATGTAGGATTTCCCGCACATAAGCCCCCAGCTGCGTTGGCTCCGGTCATCCCGGAAGAAGTTCCCACAGACGGCGCCAAATAAAGCTACCAGTCCCCGTGCCTTGCACATATTGTCCACTTTGGCATTCCGACCGCACGGTTTTGTTCCTTCTCCACTGGGGGAAAAGGCCTATGCAAGGTAAGAGGAGCCAGCCTGTTTATAAGGTGGGAAAATAGTCCCTCACAAACCGACGTGGAATATCCTGCATATGTACTATTTAGGTGATCATGATGCAAATAATATAAGGCGAGAATATATTAATCTCGAAGAATTAACTAATCACCACCATATGCGGTATTGCCAATTTTACTTCTTTGTAAACGATTTGAAAATGTCTGGTTGGGAACAGATAAAATCACTTCTCAAGGGCTTCAAGTTGCTTAGAATTTTAGATGTCGAAAGCATGGAAATCAAACATGAGGAGGGGATGTTGCCGAGAGACATAGGAAACCTGTTTCACTTGAGATATTTAAGTATAAGAGCTTCTGAAATTTATAGTGTGCCTTCTTCTATAGGCAACTTGAGATTCCTCCAAACCCTAGATCTAAGGGCAGTTGATGAACTAGAAATACCCAATGTCCTGTGGAGGTTGGAACAATTGAGACATCTATATCTTCCTCGTAGAATCAAGCTGACTGGTACAAGTAAGTTGCGATTGGATGGTTTGAGCAAATTGGAGACGCTAGAAGACTTTGACACAGAGTATTGTGATGTCAGATACTTTCCCAGACTGACAAATCTTCGAAAAGTTGAAGTTTGTTCGGAAGCCCCCAAAGACTTGGCAGTGATCCTTAAATCTCCAATCCTCCTCAACAATTCAAACAGCCTTCTTCTACCATCTTTATCCTTCGCGATTGTTGGAGATTTCCGAATGGAAGAAGAACAAAGCCTTTTAAGGCAACTTTTAGGATGCCACCATCTTCACAAATTGAATTTAGCAGGGTCCCTGAATCTGGTTAATAAATTGCCAGACCAATTCCCTCCAAATCTCACCAAGTTAGCCTTGGAGGATACTAAACTAGAGGAAGACCCAATGCCAACATTGGAGAAGTTGCCCAACTTAAGAACTCTCGGCTTATTTCAGGATTCCTACATTGGGAAGGAGATGGTTTGTTCTTCTGCACCACCGAAAACAACAACAACAGCACCATCCAGCAGCAGTGGTGGAGGAGGAGGAGTGGGCTATGGCGGCTGTGATGGTGGAGGTTTTCCGAAACTCATATCTTTACAACTCTACTCTCTTGAAAACTTGGAGGAGTGGACGGTGGAACAAGGAGCCATGCCCTGTCTCTTCCGTTTGGTAATTCATGGATGCCAAAAATTGAAGGAGATTCCGGACGGATTGAGGTTCATTACCACCCTCCGTGAATTTGATATTAAATACGCATCTAAAGCACTCGGAAACAGGGTTAGAGAAGGAGGAGAGGACTTCTACAAAGTCCAGCACGTTCCTTCCATCATAATTATTAATTGACGCCTGTTCTCTCTCGGATCTTCCTACATTTACATCAGGTTGGTTGGTAGTTTCTTCCCCCCTCTTTCCTTTCTTTCTTTTTTTATAAGGGTTAATTTCACTTTTATCTCTAAGCTATTAATTTCGTCTATTTAGTCTATTAAGTTTCTAATTTTTGTTCATGTGATCCGATTAGAGACGATTATAAAAATCAATAACAGTTGAAAAAAAAAAAAGAGGTAATTTTATAATTTGAACAACTTAAATCATACAATTAAACACTCATTAAGTTGGTTGTAGGTTGTAATTTATTCAAAATAATAAGAAAAATTAGTATTTTGTTGTATGGTTTAAGATGTTCAAATTCTCAAATTAATTTTTTTAATCAAATTAAGTTTTAACAGTTGTTTGTTTTTAAAATTGTCTCCAATTGGACTACACAAACATAAATTCAAATCTTTAGGAACTCAATAGACGAAAATGATAGTTTATGAATGAAATAGAAAAAATGGTGATATTTGTGACTTCAATGATCCAAAACCATGTCAAAACAATTTTTTCTGATTATTAGTAATACTAGGTTCGAAAATTCTAATTTCTCAGTCCAGTGCTTTCCTTCGTTTCCTGAAATAGAAAAAATTGACCAGCAGTCCTTTTTTTTTTTTTTTAAACAGGTTTTTTTTAATATTTTTTTAACTTTTTGTGAAAAGATATATATAAAAGTATACAAAATGATTTGACAACTTATATTGGCTTTTTGGCTAAAATTCTTACTTGCTGGACATATATTTTAATTTTGCAAAAGAAGTATTACTTTTGTTACAGAAAAGAAGTATAACTACCTTTCAAATTTCATGTCAAATAATAGAGAACACATGTGCATGCATGTATGTATGTCAAGATATGCTCTCCATTCTTGTGATATTTATAGAATTGCCATTCTTGCAAATCTCAAGGCTCGTTTGCATTGGGGAAATATCATTGTATGCAAATCACGTAGCTCGTTTTATGTTTACATACAATACGTGGTGAAATTCTCCTATGTTGTTTGTATGTGGGATAGAATTTGTAGTAGTATTGTTTATGAATCTAATAACATGTCTTTCTCCAAGGAATGCAATTATTTAGGCACAAATAATTAATCTTACTCCAACTTTTAAAATGACTGCAGGAGCTAAAAGAATCGAGATTTTTGTTAAAATCAGTTCACAATTGAACTTTAAATCACCTATTTCAGTGAATTTAGAGCAAGAAAAATCTCTTATCTATAACAACAATTACATGAATTCTACTGTAGTTAATCCTGTTGGCCAATCCTCAATTGCAATTTGAATATATGCAAAATGAATTTATGCTTTCTTAGCCTATTAATCACTAGATGATTAAAGTGGGAAGACAATATGATATGCAATGTCTGTTGTAGTTTTGCAGGACATAGTGTCATTGGCCATAAAAAAAAAGTTCTGTTCAAGCCATTTTAGCCATTTCCACCAAATCCTCAAAATTTCTTTTAGCTTAGCTTTCTCATAAAGACTCTGGAAACATGATTTGAATATTTGGTCTTTGCATATCATATAGTTATACTGCCCTAGGTATCAACTAAACTGATCTATGAGAATATATGATAATTTCGTTGATAAGTTATGGTCAATCCCTTGGAACATTTGAATTAACCCATTGAAATGGGGAAAATAATAATAATTCAATTTAAGGCTTACTGATTTGTTGCCCTGGTCAATTGGGATTGAGATGTTGGCATCATAAAGAACAGATATCAGGCTGGTATACTGCTTCACTCAACCTATCATCCTTCCTTCTAATTAGATCACATCATCACCAATTCTCATTCATATGTATTTCCTGCCGATGTCGTAACCTCATCAAGTTCATTCCTCTTTCTCAACATGGCTTTCCAGATAGGCTTCATTGGGGTTTTGGGGACTTCATTGTTAACTCTGCATATAAGCCACCTTGAAGACTCTGACACATCACCCAGTCCCTTAATCTATGGTAGTGTTGCTAGAATGACCATGGGCATGAATGGAATGACTATTCCTTGGCCTCCTAATGGAATGGCCATTTATGCTGGAAATAAGAATTGCTCTTCAGCGCATCAGAACCAGCTACTCTTCAATGCATAAGAACCTGCTCAGAAACTTGATTTTGAAAATCTTCACAATGCAGAGAAGCTTAAACATCTTCTGATATTTTGTTGATTTTCCGAAGGCCATTAATTGAGGAGCTAGAATCTTAATAAAAGCATTAAGCATACGTTATAATTCCTTACAACAGGCCCTGGGATTCCACAGCTGCACATGCATGAGTAACTGTGTATGCTCCTGTTTGAACAACTAAATTGCTAGTAATGTTCGCATCTTTCTTGATGTCATCTTTTACTTATTGGTACAATGACTGCAGATGCTAAAGAGTAAAGATTTCTGTCAAAACCAGTTCACAACTTTTATAGCGCAAGAAAATCCCGCCTTTTGCTTGCTTTTAGCTTTCCAGTGAATTTGGTGCAAGAAAAATTTCTAAACATCATCAGAGAGGCCAGTTCACAGATATTTTTTTTTTTTTGTTATTGAATAATTTTTTCTTGCTTATATTTGTAGATTGATGAAGCTTGGAGTTTGGATGAAGCTGTTGTGGTTCTTTGGAGTTTGGATGAGTGGATGTTGCATATGTAGCAGCTGTTGCTATTTACTGTGGATTTCTTGGACTGTTTAATTGTATAATTTAGATGATTGGCTAGATTCTCTTGGACTTAATTTGGATGGTTTGCTTGTGAGTGTGTACTGTTAATTTCTTTTTATTCATGTTGGACGTAATTTGGATGGTTACTTGTATGTTTGATTTCTTTTAATCAAGTTGAATTTAATTTCTTGTTACTCTTGGGTGATAGTTTGTCTCTTGAATTAAGGTAATTTATTTGAAAAACAGGATTGAAGGTTGAATGAGCCATATGATCTCTCTGATGAACTATGTACGTCTGCAGATTTCCCCAACAAAACCATCTAGATGATGTTTGTACACACCACATAGACCACAATTTCATAGGAATATCCTTTATGCCATTTGTCAATGGTGACTCTAGAAATTTTCATGAGCGGTGTCATTTAAATTTTTTTGATTAACTTTATTTTTGGTTTTTGATTTTTAAACTTTTTTAAAAAAAAAAAAAAAAAAAAGTTTGAAAAGACTCATCATTTCAATCACCCTTTTCATTTAATTTTTTTTTTTGAAACTCCAAAAAATAATTCAAACAATATTTCCATATTAGTTTTTTGCTTTTTTCTAATTCTGAAAACAGAAACTTCTCAAATCATAAATAAAAAATTGATATTATTTTTGAAATATGATTACATACACTTTTTTTTGTTTGTGTGTGTGTGTGTGGGGTGGTAGTAGCCTTAAATCTCCAGACTGATTATTCATGTCAGCACAATTCTTTTTAAAAAAATTATTTATATAATTATCACAAGTTTCATAGGTAAAAGAAGAATTTACAGTACAATTAAAAAAAATTTGAAATTTATCCACAACAAGAAAACAAAATTAGTGAATGTAACAAATAGCCACCTCTCACGTTGCTTCTTAAAAACACCAACACAAAATTGATAACTGTATGAATCAATTATATTTAGGAAGACATACATATAGATCCTACTAAATGGATTTTGTTTAATAGGTCCTATGATAATTAATGACATTTTTTATCATATACTATTAAAAAAGTCACTAATTGTTAATTTTCAATGAATGTTTGAAAATTGTCACAAAAAATTATAAGTTTTAGTGACAGTTTAAAAAAATCGTCACAAAAAAATAAAAATTTAACTTTAAGCGACAGTCTGAAGAATTCATCACAGGAAAACGCATTAATTGTAAGTTTTAGCGATAATTTATAAAAACCGTAACCAAAAGAAAAGTTACTAATTATCAATTTTTAGCGACATATGTATAAAAATCACAAAAAATTATTTTTAGCGACGATTGTAATAGGACTTATTTTCAATAAGACTTTATAGAAATTAAGTCCAATTATTAAGACCTATTAATAGTTTACCCATACATAATTTTAAATATGTGCGCCAAATTCCAATCAAAGTCATCGAATAATTTTATAACATAGTAGACTACTATATATCATTTGTTTTTTTCATCCTTTGATATCACTAAATTACATGATAAGATATTATTTGTTTCCATTAATTGTTTAGCAATTATCTTAAAACAATGAATCATAAGTATTTATGTAAGAAGTAAAATAAAACGGTGATAAAAAAAATAAAAATAAATAAATTATGATATACATAATTTCTCATTATAAAAAATGTTGCTCATTATAAAAACTGTAACTATGATTTCTATGTAAGTATGAGGGTTCATAAAATAAAAAATAAAAAAATGGTAAAAAGAGGGTTCTGGCAAAAAAATTCAGAAGGTTCATTCAAGACATTATTTACATTTAACTATAGAAATTCATATATCTAGTAAACAGTCTTGAAATATCAGTGGGTTCAAGTGAACCCTCTCACCTCGACATGGAGTCGCCTATGTAAACATAAATTTCAGAACATAAACCTTACATTTTGGATCATTTACCATGTGTATTATCAAGAAATCAAGACAAAATGACATACCTGAATCCATTGATGAACGGTTAAACGGAAGCGTCTGATTGTCAATAAAACCTTAATATTGACTTTGTTAGAGCCTTCTAATCCTTTCCCTTTGGTGCCTTATGTTTCTCCTTGAGAGGATTTAGAGAAAAAAAACAGTGTTCTTATTTTTCACCTTGGGAAAGAATAGGGACCATAACCTTTTAAAGGTTGTAATTGGTTTTCATAACTGAAAGGTAATGAAAACCAATAAATTAACCATTATTGGTTTTAAAACTGAAAACCAACTTTAACCAATATGTTTTAATTTCTATTTCTGCCCCTCATAGAAATAGAAATTATACAACTAGTATCTACACATTAGGTCCATAACACATATACCCTTAAGCCTATTAACTAAATTGAATCACTTAAATTGTAGGCTTCTTATAAATTATAACACCACATTTAATTATGTGGTCCCATTGAGACATTATCTAACAATCTCCCACTGGACCACATATGTATCCTGAAAAATGTGCTTAACTTTAGTGAGCTCAGAAATTTGTTATCATAACTTGAGGGTATCCAAACAATCTTGTCCATTAACTATATTAATATAGGATCAAAGCGGTCTTCGTTACATCAATCGTAACTCGACCAACCAATGGTCACGTATACTAATACAGCTAAATGACATAGATCAATCATGGATGCGTAGCATGGAAATTACATGTGATGTGATCCATACATGCCTATTTCCAACTGGTCCTACTTAACTTTATTGAGATCAATACTTCACAATACGTAATAGAGCGTAATAAACTGAATACTTCATTTCTGCAGAAATTAATCTAATTATATAGATAAAACTCAAGGCTGACATAAAGCCGTAATATAAATACAAACTCCCACTAAACCAGAATGTTCTCAAATAGAACAACACCCATCTGAGAAGTGTGCTCATGAAAGACCTTGGGTGGTAGTCCCTTCGTAAGTGAATCCGCTATCATGGAGTTTGTCCCAATGTGCTCTATGGAAATCTGTCCACTCTCCACTTATGAGAGTTGGAACTTTCCATGGCTTGACGAAAGTTGATTGGATCATCTTTCGACATTCCATTTTCTACCTCATGTTCCTGGAGATATACAATATAATCATCTGAAAATGCAAATCTCCTTTCTCTGGTGGATCACCTTAATGGCACAGATTAGAGTTTGTTCCTCAGGAACAATTACCTCATCTTCACATTAAGTTACCAAACAGATAATCTCTAAATAAATTAATTTAATGACAACATCTCAAGATACCTAGCACAACATTAATACCAAGCCTTTGGGTAGTGATATTAACTGTAAGTGGTATTCTTGTTGTAATGATCAAACATTGACAATAAGTTATGTCAAATAACAAATCTATCTTTTGATGGATTTATTATTCACATTAGGTTTCCTTGACAATTGGCACATGTTTATCACCACAAAATGTGTGTGTAATTCTGCCAAGTCTTAATCATGTCTTTGGACCGATAAATACCCGCATGAGATACACAGACATGAACTTTAAAACATTCCATATAAAACAATCTAGACAAGAGAGATCACTTTTGTGACATCTTGTTTGAATTGACTTATATTGAGAATGTTAGAAAATTAAATTTCTGTAGACATTGTACGAAATTACATTAAATTTAAAGATTTCTAAATTTGTGACCCCGTATATGTTATATAATCTGCAGCAATTCCAATTATATATATACATATATAAATAGAATTGACGGGTCCAAAAAAAACAAATAGTTTTTTTTTTTATGATGTTCAAAATTAAACCGATCAAATCGCAAGATATATCTATATATATATATAAATACATGATGTTCATCCATTTCAGAAATGAACCGCTCATCCGAATTATGTTCCATTTCCAGAAAACAAAACAGAATTTGCAGCAGAGGAAAAAACAGAAATACAAAAACAGAATCTGATTCCAGGAAACTAAATAGGATGAATAAAAGCATATCTATTCTGATAATACACATGATATAACCGCTCTGATACCACTTGTAAACATAAATTTCAGAACATAAACCTTACACTTTGGATCATTTACCATGTGTATTATCAAGAAATCAAGACAAAATTACATACCTGAATCCATTGATGAACGGTTAAACGGAAGCGTCTGATTGTCAATAAAACCTTAATATTGACTTTGTTAGAGCCTTCTAATCCTTTCCCTTTGGTGCCTTATGTTTCTCCTTGAGAGGATTTAGAGAAAAAAAAACAGTGTTCTTATTTTTCACCTTGGGAAGGAATAGGGACCATAACCTTTTAAAGGTTGTAATTGGTTTTCATAACTGAAAGGTAATGAAAACCAATAAATTAACCATTATTGGTTTTAAAACTGAAAGGTAATGAAAACCAATAAATTAACCATTATTGGTTTTAAAACTAAAAACCAACTTTAACCAATATGTTTTAATTTCTATTTCTGCCCCTCATAGAAATAGAAATTATACAACTAGTATCTACACATTAGGTCCATAACACATATACCCTTAAGCCTATTAACTAAATTGAATCACTTAAATTGTAGGCTTCTTATAAATGATAACACCACATTTAATTATGTGGTCCCATTGAGACATTATCTAACAGCCTATGCCATTTGTTCTCTCATGTATGTTTTCTCTCATGTATTAAGGGTTTAACCAACAAAGATCATTAATATTCTCTCCTATCAAAATTTTTTTGTCGCCAAGAAGAATTTTGGAGATCCTTTTGTGCCCCTCCATAGAAAACCATGGCTATCCGGCTGCCCAGCATCTTTCAAGCCAAAGCCATCTTCTGCTGATCCTTTTTTGGTTCCAATATAAAAAATAAAAATAAATAAAAAAAAAAGAAAAAAAAGAAAGAAAGAATTTGAAGAAATGCCAAGCAAGCTAAAGAAGGTCTGATCATTGATGATTGGCAATATGAAAATTTATGCAAAGCAGAATAGACACATTCGTCTCTCTCACATTGAAATGGATGTTGAAAGTTGAGAGGCTACAACGACATGTAAATAATTACAAACAATTTTGTAAAGCAGATTCTTCAATCCCATGTGAAATTTGTTCTGGTCTTTCATTTATATTAGAAATAAGAATTGCTCTCTGAGGAACCCATGATGTGGTTGTTTTTTTAGTTATAATAAGGCTTCTCTTTTCTTTTCTTTTTTTTGGTGTAAGACAGAATATTGTGGCAGAATTGATATGTAACTGTAATAACACATTATGACTTTGGTGATTGAGCTTATAGACCGGTACAAGACACAATAAATAATGTTCATGGATGTAATACCTTTTCCACCCAAAACAAATTTAAAAGGAAAAATGTTCATGCAATTTCTGTTAGCTTTTGATAAAACTCTCTCTAGAATGAACTATTATTTTGTATTGAATTTTTCTCTCTTATTATGCATATACTTTGCCCATAGGTTTACATCCTTTTATATAGAGAATGTTATACATAAGTTCAATGAATAAGATCCATGAACCTAAATAATCTTGCAATTAACTAGGTACATGAATATAATCTAGACAATGTACTTAATAAATATAAAATACATGAATACAAAGAATGTATGAACTCAATATATTCAATGTATCTAATGTAAATATGGCATTAATTTTAACACTCCCCTTAATGCCATATTGTGACACCCAACATTTCTCTAAAAAATTCAAACTTGTCCCTTGGTAGAGCTTTGGTGAAGATGTCCGCAGCTTGATCTTCAGTCTTGCAATACTTGATTTGAATCTCATCATCTTCCACAACTTCTCTAATGAAATGATGTTTGATAGCAATGTGTTTGGTACAAGAATGGTAGACGGGATTCTTTGTCATAGCAATAGCAGACTTATTATCACACATAATTGGAGTAGTTTCACCTTGCTTCTCATCAAAATCATCCAAAATTCTTCTTAGCCAAATTGCTTGTGTAGTTGCCAATGACGCTAAAATATATTCAGCTTCAGCAGATGATTTTGCCACAGTTTGTTGTTTCTTGGATGACCATGAAATTACACCCGATCCAAGAGAAAATGCATACCCAGAAGTGCTTCTCATATTATCAACACATCCGGCCTAATCACTATCACAAAATTCAAGTAACTTTGCATTAACAAATTTCTCATAAAAAATTCCATAATCAAGTGTACCTTGAATGTATCTCAACACTCATTTTGTAACCCCAAAATGAATTTGGATTGGACTGTGCATGAACCGAGACAATAAACTTGTAGTATACATGATGTCTGCTCTTATAGCAGTTAAGTACAACAAACTTCCAACCAAGCTTCTATAACAAGATGCTTCAGCTTCTTTGCTTCCATCTTCCTTTGACAACTTTTCATTCACAATCAAGGGAGTAGCAACTGCTTTGCAATTCTTTATTTTAAATTTCTCAAGAAGTGTTTGAGCATACTTCTTTTGGCAAATAAAAACACCACCATTGTTTTGGTAGATTTCAATGCCTAAAAAATGATGCAATAGCCCCAAATCACTCATTTCATATTTCTTTATCATTTCCCTTTTAAAATCTTTAATCAATTTTTCATCACTACCAGTAAAAACCAAATCATCAACATAAAGTGAAACAATGAGAATACCGGTCGTACCTTGCCTCTTGATGTACAAAGTTGGCTCACTTTTGCTTCTTTGAAAACCCTTTTCATTGAAGTAAACATCAATTTCACTATACCATGCCCGGGGTGCTTGCTTCAGGCTATATAAAGCCTTCTTCAACTTGTACACTTTATCTTCTTTGCCTTTGACAACAAAGCCTTGAGGTTGATCAACATACACCTCTTCTTCTAATTTTCCATTCAAAAATGCTGATTTTACATCAAGTTGGTGCAAGAACCAACCCTTTTGAGCCGCCAAAGCAATGATAGCTCTAATTGTATCAAGTCGAGCCACAGGAGCAAAAGTTTCTTGGAAATCAATTCCAGGTTGTTATGAATACCCTTTTGCCACAAGTCTTGCTTTGTTCTTTTGAATAGAGCCATCCGGATTAAACTTTGTTTTGAAAATCCACTTCACACCAATTATTTATTTTCCTTTCAATTTCCCCACTAGCTCCCAAGTCTTGTTCTTCTCATTCACATGAATTTCATCTTCCATAGCTTTCTTCCATGCTTCATCTCTAATTGCCTCTTCAAAATTTTCAGGTTCAACAATGCATAAATTGCAGCTTGCATACACATCACTAAGACTCCTCATATTTCTTGGAGTTGAACTTGGAGATGAAGAACTTGAACTTGAACTTGAACTTGAACTTGGAGAAGATTGTAAACTAGCAATTGGGGACCCTCTTTGTGGAGATTCAAGAGTTGCAACATCTTCAACGTGTGGACTTTTTGATTCTTCATTGAAAACAATGCTTTGATCTTGGACTTTTTTTTTTTTTCTAATCAAAAGACGCCTTCTCATCAAAGAGAACATCTCTACAAATAATCACCTTCTTTTGATCCAAACTGAAGAGTCTGTAGCCTTTGGATTTCGAGCTATAACCCACAAAGATGCATTTCTTATTATTTTCATCAAGCTTGTGCCCCACTTCTTTTGGAACATGAGCATAACAAATGCAACCAAGCACCTTCAAGTGATTCACTGATGGTTTCCTTCCACTTCAAGGTTCAAATGGATTTTTCTCCTTAAGAGCTTTTATAGGACATCTATTCATCAAGTAAACTGCTGTATACACGGCCTCACCCCAAAAAGTTTTGGGTAGCCCCTTCTCATGTAGCATAGACTTGGACATCTCCTCTATGGTTCGATTCTTTCTTTCCGCCACACCATTTTGTTGTGAAGTGTACCCAACAGTCAATTGCCTTTCCATTCTAATATCTTCACAAAATTTTATAAACTCATTTGGGTTATATTCTCCGCCTCTATCACTTCTCAATACTTTCATCAAACAACCACTTTGTCTTTCAACAAGATTTTGAAATTTCTTGAAGATAGAGAAAACTTCACTCTTTTGTCTCATGAAATACACCCAAGTCATTCTAGTAAAATCATCAACAAAGACAATGAAGTACTTGTTACCTCCATGAATTGGTGTATCCATGGGTCCTCACGCATCGGTATGGACAAGCTCCAATGGTGCTTTAGCTCTCCATGCTTTCTCCTTTGGAAATGACTCCCGGTGATGCTTTCCAAGTCCATGACCTTCACAAATATGTTGCACTTCATGAATGGTTGGCAACCCAAAAACCATATTCTTTTGTTGCAAATGCTTCAAGCTTTGAAAATTCAAGTGCCCAAATCTTCTATGCCAAAGCCATGAATTATCAATCACATCCATCTTCAAAGCTGCATTTTTGCTATACCGGAAAATGAGAGGAAAAACTTCTATTCTTCTCCATCTTGATTTTTGCTATAGCTTGGCTTTTCCCCCTTTTGCCAAAAAGTTTGCAAAAATCGTCTTCAAAGTGAACAAGGTGTCCATGCTCCATAAGTTGTCCAACACTTAGCAAATTTTGCTCCAAGTCTGGAACTAGGAGAACATTGAAAATGAGTCTTGTACCCATCTTGGTTTCTATAGCAATAGTATATTTTCCTTTTGTTTGGACTAAGGCACCGTTCCTCATTTTTACTTGAGAACTGGAGGAAGCATCCATTTTCACAAAAATGCTTTCATCTCCTGTCATGTGATTGCTACATCCGCTATCGAGAAACCATACATCCTTGTTTTGATCTGATGCCTTGTGACAAGCATAAAACATGTGCCCTTCATTTTCTTGCTCCTCAGAAAAATTAGCTTGTTAAGTGCTCTTGACTTAGCAATCCTTCTTGACATGCCCAAATTTGTTGCAATTATAACATTTTGGCTTTCCTCAAAACCAACAATCTTTATCAACATGATTGCTTCAGTTGCAAATTCCACACTTTTGTTGAGTGGACTCTTCATTTTCCTTTCTTTAAAAATTAGACCTTCCTCTTCCTCTTACATTTCTTGCTCTTCCGGTTGCATTTATTCTTCTTCCTTTTCCTTGGGAATTAGAGGTACTAACATTAAGCTTGGATTGAAAGGCACTTTCAATTGACTTTTCAGATTGCCTACTCAACCTTTGCTCAAATTTGTAATTGAACCCATCAAATCTTTAATACTCAAATCAGCAAGTTCTTTAGTTTCTTCAATGACAGCAACAATAGGATTGTATTTCTCCGACAAACTTATCAAAAAAAATTCAACAACTGTTTGATTAGTAATATTATCCCCATAAATTTTCATTTGGTTTACAAGTTCCATAACCCTAGAAAAATAATCCTTTAACAGTTCCATATCCTTCATCTTTAAATTTCAAAATCTCTTTTCAAAAGTTTGATGGTTCTTACTTTCAAGTTGCCTCTATACTCTTTCTGAAGAATATCCCATGCCTTCTTCACTTTTGTTGCATTGATAATTCTTGGAAAGATTGCTTCTGAAACTCCTTATTGAATAAAAGAGAGAGCCTTTGAATCCTTCTTCCTTTGTTCTTTTAATTGGTTCTTTTGGGGATTTGTCAAAGCTCCTTCATCTTCAGGTTCCTCGAACCCATTTTTAACAATATCCTAAAGATCCATATAGACAAAAATAGTTCTCATTTTCACATACCAAAAATTAAAATTTTCACCATTAAAGATAGAAGTAGATACATTTTGGTTGTTGGGATTCGCCATGGACGTCGGTTTGTTCTTGTTCGGGGCTTGTTTCCCTGTATCTGATCTCTACGCCCAGCTTGTTCTTGACCCAACCAAAGCTCTGATACCACTTCTATTAGCTTTTGATAAAACTCTCTCTAGAATGAACTATTATTTTGTATTGAATTTTTCTTCCTTATTATTCATATCCTTTGCCCATAGGCTTACATCCTTTCATATAGAGAAGGTTATACATAAGTTCAATGAAAAAGATCCATGAACCTAAACAACCTTGCAATTAACTAGGTACATGAATATAATTTAGACAATGTACTTAATAAATATAAAATACATGAATACAAAGAATGTATGAACTCAATGTATCCAATGCATGCAATGTATCCAATGTATCTAATGTAAATATGGCATTAATTTTAACAATTTTTCCATATATGCCAGTTGCTATATGATTTTGAATAGATGGAAGAAATGATTTTGAATTTTTGTAACAATGTAGGCTTGCAAAGGATTTATAAAATGAATGGTTCGAATAGCACTAATATTCGGCCACATGGGTCAAATTTGACTGTTCAATTTGTGAACCAGAATTGGTTTGTGAAGGGGCGCAATTACTCAAGCCTATTTGTATGGAACCTAGTTAGGCTGCACAAAGGTCCCCACTCCGAAGTGGGCCCTCTCTCTTACTCTATGATGGGTCAAGCTAATGGTCTTGGCCCACTCCCCACTCTGTGAAAGACCATGAGCCTGGCCCTAACACCCATTCCCACTCTGAAATGGGTTAGTCCATAACTTAGGCTCCAAGGCTCCCACTCCATGGCATATGAGTGCTAAAAGGTAACCTTACTCTATTAAGGGATGGACTACCATCACGACTGATGAGAAGGCGGCAAACAAGGAAGCTTGATGAGTAAGCCATACAATTCTTATAAAAGGTAACCTTACTCTCCTTGAGAAAGGGCGATCTCTTTATTCTAGAAACACACTGGTCTTCTCTATCTTGTCTCTACCAAACTCCGATACTGACTCAACCGTCGAAGGGGTTTCCGACCACCCCCCGGTCAGGCAGCCTAACCATTTGTTCCTTGTGCAGGCCTTCACCCATCAGTGCACCAGGGTTCATCCACGAAGTTCCATTTTACTCTATTGGGGAAACCAATCGGCACATTTGGCGCCGTTTATGGGAATCGTTCTCTGATTACTTTGTGACAAACTCAGATGATGGGTATTAAAGGAACCTCGCAACTAGGGATTGAATAGAAGACTCCAGGAACAGAGAGAACCAAAGACAAGGGTCTGCCTTCCCTACTTGGAACGACGACATGATGGACCACGACAGTCCGACCTTTAACACGGCAGAGCGACGTCATGCCGCCGCCTATCAATCATCTTAACGGCTGTTTGTTGAGAAGGACCACCATGATTGTGTCATTGACTCGATAAGTCTGGAGATTGAGGAGCTACGTGCTCAACTGAGGATGCAGATGATACCTCAGGGTGAGCCAAGGAAGTCCGGAAGGGGACCGTCGCAGCATCGGAGGCACACTCCTCCGCCGCCCCTACGATGGGAATGGTCCAACTACAGTCCTGGTCGTGGTGAGCGCAGCCAGCTGATTCCAGTACGCAGTGAGGGAGCCAGCAGTAGGACGGGGAATCCCTGAGAGAACTCTCACAAGAGACAGAAGACCGTCAGTCATCATTCACTAATCTCTCCTCCTCCGCGCCGTCGTGACGAGTGACCATGGGACTTGAGGACATGGTTGAACGACAATCGAGGAGATGACCGATGGTCAAACAAGGTAGCGGAGCGGCGATTAGACAAGAAGAGGGAGCATCTAGATCGGTCCGTTCATCAAATAGAGCGCCGTGCTCTGGACTGACTAGTCTCTTCACCCCTTTGCCCTGAGATTAAAGCGGTGGAAGCTCCTCATAAGTACAGTCCACCGAAATTCATCCTCTATGATGGAAAGTCAGACCCCCTGACTCATATCAACCACTACCGCCAAATGATGTCACTCTGGAATCAAAACGATGTGTTCATGTGCAAGGTTTTCGCCTCTAGCCTTGGTGAGTATGGTCTCCGGTGGTATGACAAGCTTCCTCCTCAATCATTTTATGATTGGGCCCAACTCTCCGAGGCCTTCCTCGCACGGTTTGTCTCTAATAGCCGAATCCCGAAGGGATTGGACCTTGCTCAATACTCGGAAGGATAAAAAGGAGTCTTTGCGCGAATACGCTCAGCGGTATTAGGAGGCATATGGTGATTTAGAAGAAGATGTTTGTAGTGAGCCATTAGCAACTCTATACTTCAAACAAGGCCTCCCCCCTTCATACAAGCTCGGGCAGTCGTTGACAAAACGACCCGCCTCTTACTTGAAAGAGTTGAGGGCCCGAATAGAGAAGCGAGCTCGTATGGAATATGACGTTGCCTTTGTACAAGTGTCAGTTACAGATGATATAGTTAAGGCCTCTTGGCAACATAAGGCTGAGCAGCCTAGGAGGGAGGACCAAGAAGGAGGTGCGGCCAAAATAGGCAACCGACCGTAGAAACCGAAGAAGAAAGGAGTAGAACCTATGAAGCCATAACCATTGTGTTCACGGAGCCAATCTCCAGGCTCTTGGAAAAAATCAAGGGAGAACCCTACTTTGTTTGGCCTCCTAAGATGATGGGGGGCCCTGCTCGGCGTAATCAGAAGTGGCGGTGCACCTACCATCGTGAGAAAGGGCATAAGGCGCAG
Organism: Camellia sinensis; assembly: GCF_055761805.1. NCBI lineage: Eukaryota > Viridiplantae > Streptophyta > Magnoliopsida > Ericales > Theaceae > Camellia > Camellia sinensis. The sequence goes on along the minus strand of NC_138962.1, from coordinate 21,849,671 downwards.
AACTACAGAGACCTTAAGAGGCATCTTGAAGACTTGGTCACTGTCGGTCACCTCCAGCAATGGATTGATGTGGAGAAGACCAGGGCAAAACAGGGGCAACCCCCAATCCCTCCACCAAAGGACCAAGCCCCAAGACTAGTGATCAATGTCATCCATAGGATGACCGACCCCCAAAAGGAGAATGCCCTTTGGGGTGAGATTCAGAGAGCCACGTACTTACAACAAGTCATGTCAGTAGGACCATTGCTTAAGAAGTCTAGAACAGAAGCAAAGCCCTCTCAGTTCAACATTGTGTTCTTCGAAAAGGATTTAGAAGGGATCCAACATCCTCACATTGATGCATTGATCGTCACCGTCAGTGTGGCAAACAAATTTAATGTGAAACGGGTCCTAGTTGATCAAGGGAGCACCACTAACATTATGTATTATGACCTTTTCAAAAAACTGGGTCTTAATGAGCAACACTTAATCCCCGTAATCTCCCTTCTAGTCGGCTTCAATGGACAAACAGAGTGGCCGCTCGGCTGAATCACTTTGTCCGTCACAGCAAAGTCCAAAGTGGTCCATGTCGACTTCTTGGTGATCAACACTTCATCTCCTTACAATGCAATCCTCGGTCAACCTTGGATTCATACAATGGAGGTGGTGCTATCCACTTACCACCAGGTAGTCCGTTTCCCAACAAAGAATGGGGTGGAGGAGTTTAAGGGTGACCAAGTAGCTACAAAGCACTGCTTCATCGCCACCATGAAGTCTAAACAAGCATGCAAGGAAGTCCAGATGGTCGAACTCCCTGATCAGCCTGTACTGGAAGACGTTGTTAGAGTACCAACAGAGAAGATGGTGGAGGACCTCGAAACAATCTCGGTGGATGGATGAGATCCAAACAAGTTTTTTCTGCTTGGCAATTCGCTTCTCGCCGAAGAGAAGAAGCAGTTGCTAGCTCTCCTCCACAAGAATATCAAAGTATTTGCCTGGTCTGCTTATAAGACTCCTAGGTTGGACCCAATCTTTGCATGTCACCAACTTAATGTCCAACCAACAGCTCGGCCCATAATCCAAAAGAGCAGACAATCATCCGTAGAACACACTGAAGCGGTCATCCAAGAAGTAAACAAGCTTCTGGCGGCAGGGGTTATGCGAGAGGTACAATATCCGAAATGGTTGTCTAACACCGTTGTGGTGAAGAAAAAGAATGAAAAATAGAGGGTGTGCGTTGACTTCACCAGCCTCAACAAAGCTTGTCCTAAGGACAGCTTTCCCCTCCCACGGATAGACTAGCTGGTAGATGCAACTGTCGAACATGAACGAATGAGCTTCCGGAATGCCTACAGTGGCTATCATCAAATCCCCTTGTTTGGCCCTGACCAGAAGAAGACAGCATTCATTAGCCCAAGGGACATCTACTACTACAAAGTGATGCCCTTCGGCCTAAAGAACGCCGGTGTGACCTATCAACGGATGGTTACTAAAATGTTCAAGGACCAACTAGGCAAGATTATGGAGGCCTATATAGATGACATGGTGGTCAAAAGTAAGTTAGCCGAATGTCATCTGAGAGACTTGGAGGAAGTGTTCCAAATCCTGAAGTCCCACAAGCTTCGTCTGAACGCCTCGAAATGTGCATTCAGGGTAGGTTCAAGGAAGTTCTTGGGATATATGGTGACCAGGCAAGGCATCGAAGTCAACCCCGACCAGATCAAAGCCCTCCAAGACATTGAGGCACCTACGAAGGCTAGGGAACTGTAAAAGCTCACGGGTATGGCTGCAGCATTGAATCGTTTCATTAGTCGGTCTTCCGATCGAATAAGGCCCTTTTTCCAACTCCTAAGAAAGAAGGAAGACTTCGAATGGGATGACTAGTGCTCTGAAGCACTCACAGAGTTGAAGAAGTATCTTTATTCCCCTCCTCTTTTGTCTACTCCAGTCCCCAACGAAGAGCTCTTTCTTTACTTGGCTATCTTCAATCACGTTGTGAGTGCAATCCTGATTAGAGAGGAAAGAAAGGAACAAAAGCCAGTATACTACGTTAGCAAAAACCTCTTGGATGCTGAAACCAGATACCTGCCGCTAAAGAAGCTGGCATACACCCTACTGATCGCCTCTAGGAAGCTTACTCATTACTTCCAAGGACACACTATCAATGTCCTCACATAGTACCTTCTAAAGTCTGTGTTCAGCCGAGCTGATTTCTCGGGCCAGACAGCAAAGTGGGCAGTAAAATTGGGGGCGTTTGACATTAAATTCTAGCCACGGATTGCTATCAAAGCTCAAGTGTGTAGACGCACCCGAATGTCTCGGGAAAATCTCGTTTTGTTCATTGGGCTCACTACAGTTCAGACTCAATGTCACGGTTCTTAATCTGATCTCACTAAGTGCAATACAAGATCGATAAATCACCAAAGAGTCCAAATCCGACAAATCCTTTTGAAGAACGAATTTTTAGAAAGAAGTGCCAAACATAGACTGCTTTGCCAGATACAGAGTCGCCACCTAAATATTTTATTTTTGAAAAACTTAAGAAACCCTGACTCGTGCCTAAGGCCACGTGTCCGTCATCACCAAAGTTACCTCGGCTCGGGAACTTGGGTACGAGAGGGGAAGGTCATGCAATGAGTACCCCCGCTCGCCCGATCAAAGATTGGCCTTTACTAACATGATATCTTGTTTTGAAAACATATGTGCTCTTATTCTAGTTATTAATCCTAGAATTACTATGTGATGCGCACAGCATACAAGTATAGACTGGATCGCCTAAATTGGAACAAAACATCTCATGTTCATTTTTTAAAGCGGTTTGCTACTCGCAAGTAGGCTAAAATGTGGATTTTGCCACCCTCAAGTAGGCTTAGAAAACATGGTGATTTTGCCACTCTCAAGTGGGCTTGAGAACTCACAATCAATGAATCGTTCTAATTCAAGTGATCCAACCTTCACCCACAGGCATTCAGGCAATTGTATCACATAGGCAGTTACCTCATGGTAAGCATGCTATCATGGTAGTCACTCACACACATGTAAGGATGCTAAAGTATAAACACTCACCGAGTACTCCAAGCCAAAACAAAAATTAGTTAGTAATCAATGCATGATCCTAGTTTATGTCAAGAATGCCTAATGCAACACATACAAAATGCAACTAAGATAGGCTCAGCTATTTTAAGAATGTCATGTGAAATGCAATTTGATACATGTATTCAAACAGGAGTTGAAATACAATGTAATTAGCATGATGCGCCGAGCCCGGTGCATGCAAGACAGATGAATGGATGCAAACATGCGAGCATAAGGATGCTAATTGAAACATGCCCTAAAATTAACCATCATAAGCTGGTAAATAAAAAGGAGAAAGAAATAGGGGTTGGAAGACATGCATCACACACACATACACTTATTTACAACATTTGCTCTCTCGACGGAGGGTCCGAATGAATAATACAGAACCAACTAGCTATTCTAAGCTAATCTAATTAAGCTAGTTATTACACAACAGAATGAATAACAAACTACAGCTAATTATTACACAACTCTAACTAATTAACAAATTAACTAAGTTAGCAATTAAACTATATGATGTAGGCTACCTCAGCTCTGCTTTGGATAACAAAGGATGCATGCGTGCTCGAGTCGCCTTGTTCGGAAATCCCTTGCGACGCCCTAACTTGCCTCTGTTTGTAATTGATCTCAGAACACTGCACAAAGCTCCAGAAGGCTGAAACTCTACCAAGGGAACCTGTGGGAAGGCTGCCGACTAGATATTGGCCTTGGAGACCATCGGCCGACCAGTTTTTGTGGTGAAAACCAAAAAAAATGGTCGGCCTGCCACTTTATCTGGTCGACCGACCAGTTTTTGCTGCTGGTTTCTGGTTTTCTATAACAGAGGGCAAGAAAGGGCCATGGCAAAGTATTTGCAACACATGTTTACGCGACCACCCTTCCTATCATTACATAAGCTCAAAGGAGTGTAGGTCTCGACCCTCGGGCCACCAATCACGCATCTCAATGCATGATGGCCGAGGGGCCGAATTGCGCAACTCAATATGGAATGAATGCACATACAAACACCTAAAGTCTAAAATTCCATCATATATAGTCAAGAGTGTCGGCGACCGGGAATTGAGGCATGTTTCATCACTTCGAGTATGAAACGCCCCTCATTTCCCATGTTTGGACTAACACATATTCCAAACACAAATGCAAAGCAAGCATGGCATACACAATGCGACTCAAGCATGCACCTCAATGCAATACAACTTAGACATGCAAACATGCAAGGGACAAATATGCTAGTCATAATGTAATGCAACACAAGCATGCAAATAACATGAGCATGCAAACAACAATATGGCATACACAATGCAAACAGCATAGCATACACAATGCAATGTAACATGGCATATACAATGCTCAATAGACTTAAACCAAATATGGGTAGACCTCAGTCATGCCCAAAACAGAGGCCATAATGATGAAACTAAGGCACAAAAGGGCAAGGCAAGCATACTCAATGCAATGGCCCATTGGCTAGGCATAAGAGCACAACTCTCAAGAGCGCTCAAGGAGTGACAAATGTGGAAGTGTAACAACACTAAAGGCTCTGAAATCAAGTGTGAAATGATGCCAAATCATTCAAACAGCACAAGTAAAGCATGCAAAAGGGCCTAAGGCACAAAGCCATTAAAGGGACTACACAAAGGGGCATGCAATACAGGGCACAAATGATTAAACCAACCATGGACAAAGCTCAAATAGGTCTAAACAAAGACCAAAACATGCTGAGATGAGAGCTCAAGGACCTAGGCAAGATGGCATACATGCTAGGCCGCAAATAAGGCAACAATGCACAACACTCAAGGGCATTCAAAGCATGAACGAAGTAGGAACATGGCAATGCTAAATGCTTTGAAATGAAGTATTAAATGATGCCAAATCATCTAAATAGCTCAAAGATAGCATGCATGAGTCAACAAAACACGAAACTAGCAAGGCCAATTGCACTACAGCTATACAAAGCTTGAAGGATATGGAAAAGGCAACCCAAAACAGTCCTAGGTCATGCCAAAATGATACTAAAACGTGCATGGAAGAAAGCCAAAACAAGCTAGCATGAAGGGCATAAGGCATAGTGTATACAAGGCAAATAAGGTGGATTGCACTACACCTATTAAGACCAAGCATGGGATGACTTAAGCAACAAAAATCAAAGTTATATCGTGGCAAAATAACCCCAAATAAGCACTGAAATGATGGCTTGCAAGCTAAGGCATGAAGGCATAGGCAATGACCCATGTTAAGGCATAAAGAGGCCAACCCTCTAACGCATTGAATGAGTGATAAATGCAAGTGCATGAGCATGAAACATGAACTGAAATCATATAATAAATGATGCCAAATCATTCAAATAGTCCAAGTAAGGCATGCTAGTGGACTTGATACACCAAGCTACCAAGCTAGAATGCACTATAGCTATACAAAGCATGGCATGCATGACCAAGACAACACAAATCAAACCTTAAACATGGTAAATCATGAACAAAATCTTCTTTAAGTTAAGCCTAAAGCATGCTAGAATGATATATTACAACATGATGCATGTTAGGCTATTTCATGGAATTGCACCACAAGTGCATGAGGCATGCAAGAGGTGACCAAACCAAACCCTAACAGAGGTATGACATGGAAAAACAGCACCAAAAACATGCTGAGATGGACTCAAATCGAGCTAGAATAACATGCTACTTCATGAAGCATATAAAGCTAGTTTGAGGGATTTACACTACAAGTGTATAAGGCAAGCATGGAGTGACCAAGACAAGTTAAAAAAGATCTACGACATGCTGAAATAACCCCAAATACATGCTAAGATATGGCCAACACACACTTAACAAAGGTGCTCAAATATGAGGCAAATATGACAAGTATTGAAGACAACAAGGAGATGGGATGACCCTCTCCTTCTTGGGACCTCAAAACACCATCCCCACCATTGAAATCCAGAGGGATTTCAGTGGTGAGAAGGCCAAAACAAGGTGGTCCCAAAGCTCACAAAAAAGGCACAAAAACAAGGCCAAACAAGGCCTAAAAAGGGGCAAACAACCCCAAACGAAAAAGTGACCTTAAACAAACTTTTTAAGCATGCAAAAACAGAGGTTTTTCCAGCTAAGAGCTAAGCTTAAAACAGTATGCAAATAAGGCTAAAATCTTAAGCAAAAATGGGGGATTTAAGGGTTGGAAACTCACTATTGATGACCCTCTTCAAGGCTACAACTCCAGCAATCTCTTTGAGCTCAAACCAGTCCAAAAACTCCAGAAACAACTCCTAGGTGCCTCAGCAACAAAAGGATGATGTTTGGATAGGAGGTTGTGTGCACAAAAGTGTGAATAATGGTCACTTTAAGGCACAAAACAAGAGGGAAATGGAGGATTATAGATATAGATGATATGTATAGCTCAAACACAAAATTCTGAACCCTAAGAAGGGAGAGAGGCCTTCCCTCTTATAGAGAAACAACTCTCAAGCTTCTTGGACAAGCTAAGAGCTTGTTTAAATCCCTCCATACACGTGCATGGAGGATACAGTCTGTGCCCTCCAGCTGGCACAGCTGGCATCCATTCAGTCAGACAAAACAAGAGGAAACCTGCTGACCAGAAAAGGTGGTCGGCCTGCTACTTTTACTGGTCGGCCGACCACCCAAACTGGTCTCCCAGAATAAAAGCTGAACAGCAGAGGGAATTGGTGGTCTCTACACTGAAAGCAAGCCAATGGTGGGGTGGGAAACCAGAAAATGTGGCCCAAAGACCAAGAAAACCAGTTTTTCAACCAGAAAATCGACTAACGGGGAGAAAAGTGATCTCCAAGGATAAAAGCTGGTCTCCCACCCTTGTGCCACTTCCCAAACAAGGAAAGTAAGGTTTGTACCCAAGACAAACCAAAACGGATGCAAGACGCGAGTTCTGGAGGCAAGACGCGCGGCCGGGGGCCTCGAAAACTGGCTATTGAGCACAAAAAGTGGCGTATGAGCACAAAAGTAGTCTCTCGGACCACAGTGTCCCTCTAGATAGAGGAAACAAGGTGTGTTCCAAAAAACGTACCAAACAGAGAATGTTAAGCGGTCCCGAACCAAGGCGCACGGCCGACGGCTCCGAAAATCGGAAACTAGTCTCCAAACGGGAACAGTGGCCTACGACCACGAAAAGTAGTCTACGACTACTGAGAGATGGTCTACAAGACCTCTCCCTTCCTCTGGGAAGAGAAACAAAACTTGGTCCGCAGATCGAGTTAAACTACAAAGGGTCCCAAGATCCGAAGATGAGGCTCTCAGCCAAGAACTCCGAAACCTCGAAACGAGCACAACATGCGCGATCACCGAGTGCTCAATCGATGACGTCTGAGTCTTAAGGTTGGTCAAAAATGGGGTGTTTACAAAGTGTTAGCAGACTTCGTAGCTGAATTTACTCCAGGACTGACTGACCCCTCCGAAGGGAGCTCGTCCTTAGCAACCGGAATCCACAACACTCATCAAACCCCCGCTGAGGGATGGAAACTTTTCATTGGAGACGTTTGGCAGCTGTTCGTTGATGGATCCTCCAACTAAAAGGGTTCTGGAGCGAGAATGGTCTTTATTTCACCAGATGGGTTTAGTTGGGAGCAAGCCGTCAGACTAAGATGGAAAGCTTCCAACAACGAAGCGAAATACGAGGCTCTACTAGCTGGTCTACGTAGCGTCAAACACTTTAATGCAGAAGAGTTGCTTGTTTATAGTGACTCCCAACTTGTGGTGAACCAATTGACTAGAGTATACGAAACTCGCGATGACCGAATAACATCCTATGCGGAACAAGCCAAGCACCTGATCCGCAAATTTCAAGCTATCAGGGTTGTGAAAATTGGCCGTGATTGAAATAGCCACGCCAATGCCTTAGCCTATCTTGGCTCTTCGGTGGACTCCAGAAATGGTCGCAAGATATGGGTCGAATTTTTTCCTCAACCAACTGTCGATCCACCCAGCTCGGTCCTCTGTACTGACCTCGGTCCAAGCTAGATGGACCCTCTCCTTGCTTTTTTAAAAAATGGTGCCCTTCCAAATGACAAGAAAGAAGCACATAAAACAAGGCATCGAGTTGCGCGATTTTGGGTCTCACCATCGGGTAAGCTCTACAAAAAGTCTTATCTTGGTCCATATCTTCTTTGCGTTCACCCCAATCTTGTAGAGAACTTTCTTTATGAAATCCATGAGAGGATCTGTGGCAGTCACATTGGAGGTCGTTCCTTGGCACATCGAGCCCTCACTCATAGGTACTGGTGGCCGCATATGCAGAAAAACGCCCAACATTATGTCCAAAAATGCGACAAGTGCCAAAGGTTTGCCCTACTCATTCATCAACCAGCCAAGTACCTAACTCCCCTCACCAGTCCATGCCATTTGCACAATGGGGTTTGGACATCGTTGGACCTTTAGCAAGGGGTACTGCTAACAAAAAGTTCTTCGTTGCTGCCACTGACTATTTCACTAAATGGGTAGAGATTGAAGCCTTAGCAAGCATAAAGGAAACTTACATGAAAAGGTTCGTTTGGCGGAGTGTTATTACTCGGTTCGGTATCCCAAGGGCCTTACTATCTGACAACGGCACCCAATTTGATGGGAAGGTTTTCAGAAAGTTCTGCTCTGACTTAAAAATTGAGTTCAGAAATTCTACTCCAGTCTACCCTCAAGGCAATGGTCAAGCTGAAGTGTCTAACAAGACGGTTATTAATGGGATGAAGAAGTGGCTGGAGAAGGCCAAAGGCAAATGGGTGGAAGAACTGCCAAACGTTCTGTGGGCGTACAGAACAACACCACGACGATCGACAGGCGAGATGCCTTACTCTCTCACCTATGGAATACAGGCCATCATCCCCTTAGAGATTTTTGAACCAGCAAACAATGATGAGGCTATCGCTCAAGCTCTTGACCTGGAAAAGGAGCGCAAAGAGGCCTCGCTCATTCGTTTGGAAACATACCAACAACAACTTACTAGGAGTTTCAATAAAAATGTGCTAATTCGCCAATTTCTACCTGGAGATCTGGTGCTAAGAAAGGTCATGGATCATAAGAAGGTCCCTGGTGAAGGGAAGCTCGGCCCTAACTGGGAAGGGCCTTACAGAGTTACCTCTGCCTTAGGCAACGGAGCTTACTACTTGACTAACCTAGCAGGCAAGCCCATTCTTCGTCCTTGGAATGTTGCCAACTTGAAGAAATACTATTAGTGATGTAATGATCTAAAACAACTTTTGAATGTAATCGCAATTTTCTAAGTATTAATGAAATCACCTTTTCCCTATGAATTGTGTTCTTTTTCATGTGTCGTACATATTTTCGCTCGGCAATTGAGCAAGAACGGGTTACAGGTCTTAACCTACGCCCCAGCCTGCAAACTCGGCCCTTCGGTCAGAGTAGGGCACCAAGTGGTATAGCTTGGTGGAATTTGTGCCAAGTATCGTTACTTGAAAGCATGGTCCATGGTAACAACTCTCGCTCAACAAAGAGCCGAGTTACACTCTACGATGAGTTAAGCTTGACCGAATCAAGTAAAGGCTAAGCAACGAAATACTCGGCCGAATCCAACTAGACATTTCTAAGACACAAAGCCTAGTCTGCCCGATTAGACACCCTATATAGTCTCGGAGCCTCTACTCGGCTGGGGGCATTGAAAGTTCTTTCTTCCAATTTTTCTACTGCACGGAGCCTAGTCAGATTGAACAGGTGGCCTCCTTCTCTAGAGAGCCCCTGCTTGACCGGGGGCAAGCATAACACATGAAAGCAAAAATTGAAAATTAAAGTTCAAGACATACAAAAATTCAACAAAGCATGGCATTACTATAAAGCATCCATTACAAAAAGAGGAGCTCGGCTTTACATTCAAGACATACAAAAATTCAACAAAGCATGGCATTACTATGAAGTATCCATTACAAAAAAAAGAGCTCGACGTTACAAAATGGCGATGTCTAACTAGCCAAACTCCAACACTTGCACACAAAAAAAAAAAATGACAAAATGCAGAAAACAAGTAAAGGGCTTTCAAACCTCATCACAAGGCTACTTTTGCTCATTTAGAAATAGCGCTCGGCAGACAAAGGGGGGAAACAGAAAGGGTGGCCTCCGAAGTCTCAGCCACTAACGTCTCATTTGCTTTAGCAGCCCTTGCAGTAGCAGTCTTAGATGGAACATGGATGTCTTTAAAGAGAGCATAAGTCTCCTCGGTTTCAACAGCACGAAGGGCCTCTGTCCAACCCTTGGCGAATAAGTCATCCCTTAGTTCCAGCACTTGTTGGGCATAATCTGCTTCAGCCTCATCCCAACCCTTCTGGATGGCCTCTTCAATTAGTTTAGCTTAGTCGACCTTCATTGCCTCCAACTTGGCCGCCACTTCAGCTTTTCTCTGTTCGACCTCTTTGTTGGCAGCCAGAGCCACCATAGCAGTTTTCTCCGTCTCCAACAACGCTTTCTCCTTAGCAAGGGCCAATGCCCTAGCAGTGGCAGCCTCCTCTTCGGCCCTTATTCGTTTTGCTTCGGCTGACTTCAAAGCAAGGTCGGCGTCAGATAGTAACTGCGTAGTTTGGTTGAAGTCTATTACTTGCTCCAGGCGACGCTGCTCCAGAACATGAAGCTGTTGTGCCAACTGTCAAGAACCAACATAAAACACTTAGAGAAGTTTATTGAAAAATGACAGGAAAGCAATCAAATCAGGGGAGGGATACTTACTGCGGTTACCATTTGAATAGATCCTTTGATTAGAGATTCATAATCTACATTACACTCCATCATGTCCAAGGGTAGAAGTAATGCCTTAGACAGGTGGAATGCCAAATCACGAGAATCTGTCACGCTATCAGCCACAGTGATAGGCTGACTTTTATACTCCAAGGGAGGCAGCCACTTCTCAACCAAATTTGCTCGGCAGAGCCCTCTACAACGTCTTTTCCCTTACTCATCTTCCTCTTGGAACCCCTCAGTTCTTCAGTACGTGTTGTACTATGTCGAGTAGGAGAATAAACTTCCTTGGAAGTCTGTACGGATTGTCTTGGAACCAAGACTCTTTGGTCAACTGGTCGAGTGGTCACAATAGCTACTTCAAGAATAGGACCTGTACTGTAAGCAAGAGCTGCAAGGTCAAGCTTTCGGCGAGTCATGCCTTCTTGGTCGTCGTGACGAGGGCCCCCACTCGTAGTTCCACTTGATGACCAAACAATGGCGGAAGTAGAAATACCAGTGTTATCACAAGCTTGCTGCTCAAATGACCTCTCTGGAGACTTTCTAAAGTAGTTAATTACACGAACCCTCCTCTCATTAAGCTTGTGCTTGTAAGTGGCCTTGTAATTAAGTAGTTTTGTCACAGATCGATTGAGGTAGGAAAATACAGTCTCAAGGTCGGCCAGATGTTCTTTGGTAGTCTGCCTCCTCATCCAAGAATCGCATGTCGAAGTCATACAACAAAAGTTAAAAGTCAACACCAAAAGTATGGAAGTAAAGCATTAAGGATAAAAGCTAACCTGGACCACCACTTTCACGAGATATTCGCGTTGGTCGGTCCTCTACACCGGCAGGATACTCAAAATTCCCTCCTACCATGAAGAAATCTTTCGAATGCTTATCGGAATCAGCAAGGTCTAAAATCATTTGGGATACATCGGACCGAACTCTAAGGTAGAAGGTGCCACCCGGGTGATAAGAGAAGTTGTAACAATGGAGTATGTCCCATACTTCTAAATTAAGGCCAAGCAATTTGTTAAGGGCCACGAAGCCACTTACAATCCTAAAAGTATTCATGGCTATCTCCATGGGGTGTAGTTTGAAGTAATGAAAGAATTTGAGCCACAAAGGGTCCAAGGGAAACCGAACTCCTCCTTCTACGATGGCTCCTACAGGAAAAGGCACAGTGTCATCGGTTGGAGTTCGAAGTATGTTTAACCCCCCTAACACCAGTGTAACGTCTTCGGGAATATGGCATTTCTTGTGGAAGAGGGCTAGTATAGATGGTGTGTTCACTAGACTCCTAAACTTACCCATTTGACAAAATTAAGGGTTCGAAACAAGTGATGAACCAACCGAACAACACGGGGGCATGTCTAATAACAAATATACCACAAGCAACCAAGGTGCAAAAGGAGGGAAGGAACTAAGTTATTAACAATACGAAGTCAGTGCTACCAGGTACGAAGCAATGACAGCCACCAAGCAACGCAAAACCCACAATAGCAAGACCAACCTGTTGACAGAAAGTTATTGAAGTAGCATCAGAATCACATTTGTCCAAGTCAAGAAGCGAATATCAAAATCAATTTGAAAATGAAGGAGCAAACCCACTACAGAGGCACATGTTTTAATGTGTTCGGATAGCCAAAAGGGGTTCACCATCTCACAAATCAAAAATGAAAATGTGTGTTCATAAAATTGAAAATACCAAAAGTAGCTTTTTTGGAGCAAAGGTCTAAAGCAACAAATTGCCACCAGCAATTTGAAAGTACCAAAATGTATATATATGTATATATATATATGGCAAAGACTCAAAGAATTGTTTTGAAGCAATGAAAATGAAACCAATTATAAGAACTTACAGTGCTAGAACCGAAGCAACGATGACGAGCAAAACCTGTTGAAAGTCGCGGACCAATTGAGAACACCGGCGGAAAATCAATGGGTAGCACCGCCAGAAATAATGGCAGATGGCTTCGGTAATGATGACCGTTGACGGCTCAAAAACACGACCACGGTAGTGGTTAGAAGTCCTCTAACGATAACAACACAGCAGACCACCACTGTCGAAAAAAGACAAGCGGACGAGCTTTAAATCTAGTAGACCCAAAGCTAATAACGTAGATTCAACGTTGCGAGCTCACTAGCAACAACACAGCAGCACTTTAACAACACCCCAGCAACGATGCAAATACCAAAAATGGTGGCGCAGGTTGATGACAACAAAGGCAAACCCACAGTGAAGCAAGAACAGACGTTGGAAAAAATGAATCGAAAATAGTTTAAAAGCAAAGGAAAAGAAGAACTAGTAGCTGGGCTCACGAAATTTGAATTCTGAAAAAGAAAGAGTGCAAAAACGTCTAGTTTGGAGGTCAACCCAATATCTAATATAATGTGTGTGTGTCAATTTCCGACCACACTGCCAAACTGGTACTTAGTTGGAGAGTACTGGCAGAATAGATTGTCTGAACGACCTGTCATAGAAAAGAAGAAATTCAAGCGGTGGTTCGTCCACCCAGGGGCACTCTGACGATCAAGTCAGTTATCTCTCAAAGATATCAAAAGTGCTTAACTCACTATTCAAAGCATAAAAAGCATACCTTAGACCCATGGGGGTGCCTCTCTTTTGTAGCCAACACAAACCTAATCCTAATAGAAGCCTAGCTTCAGTGGACTTAGGATTACTGCTAATCTTGGACTCCCAGTAGGATTGGGATAAACTCTCTAAGAATCTTATCTTTACCCAAACTGAAGTCATCTCTCATTCTAGGACACTTGTCCCTTATCCGCTTATCCCGAATTCTGGTTTATTCGCAGATAACCTCGGCGCAGCCGAGATCATCTCGGTGTCATGACCAAGACACATGACACCTCGGCTGACACTTCGGTGTCACCTCGGCCACGTGTTGTCATTCAAAAATTATGTCCCCACAACTGCCCCCTAGGTTCTATTACCTCGACATCCTGAGGTAATGGAAACTATATCATTCCTTCCTTTAATCATGATCCCGGTTTAATTTCAGCTTGTAAATTTTTCTTAAAATTTTAACAAGTGTTAACATGACCTCGGTTTAACTTCAAGTTGTAAATTTTTAAAATTTCAACAAGTGTTAAACATGACCTCAGTTTAACTTCAACTTGTAAATTTTTCTTAAAATTTCAACAAGTGTTAAACATGACCTCAGTTTAGCTTCAACTTGTAAATTTTTCTTACATTTCAATAAGTGTTAAACATGACCTCAGTTTAACTTCAACTTGTAAATTTTTCTTAAAATTTCAACAAGTGTTAAACATGACCTCAATTTAATTTCAACTTGTAAATTTTTCTTAAAAATTTCAACTAGTGTTAAACCGATCTTGGCTTGAAAATTCTAACTCCCAAGCATCATTCTCCAGCCCTCTGCATGGCTTCCACCTACTCATTTGTGAACCTTATATAAAAAGTCTTTAACTTAGGCTGAGCTTTTCTCTTTTCGGACCTAATCATCTAGGCCGAGATCGTGTCTTCTGGGATTCTCCATGCCCGACCTCCCGCGAAGGCCGGTGAGAATGTCCCTTGGTCCCACCATGCTGAGAGACTGCAGGAACCATTTTCTACCCTTCTTTCTGGGCACCTTTCTTGGCCGCTGGAATCGGCGTATCTTGTAACGGGAACGGTGGCTGTATGACGTTGTTCTGCATCAAGAAATTGACGACCGTTTGCAGGTCCGCTAATTTGTTCGCTATTCCCTTCATCTCGTCGTCCCTCCACAGGCATCTATCTTTCCATACATGGAGGTCGTCCTCGTTATAATACCCGCTCCGATCCGATTTCTTCGGTACGTCGCCCTCTTAGCCGACATCCTTTCCTCCGTGATCCTTATCACGAGTCTCTTCGTTGCAGTTGTCTTCTTTGACGTCAAGGTCAATATGTTTCCCACTCTCAGTAGGGGTGTCGTCTCCAACCTTCTCTCTTTCTGTCCGTCGTTGGCCATCTATTCTCCTTTCGTTCCCACAGACGGCGCCAAATTGTGTGTGTCAATTTCCGACCACACTGCCAAACTGGTACTCAGCTGGAGAATACTGGCAGAATAGATTGCTTGAACGACCTGTCACAGAAAAGAAGAGATTCCAGCGGTGGTTCGTCCACCCGGGGGCACTCTGACAATCAAGTTAGTTATCTCTCAAAGATAGCAAAAGTACTTAACTCACTATTTAAAACATAAAAAGCATACCTTAGACCCATGGGGGTGCCTCTCTTTTATAGCCAATACAAACCTAGTCCCAATAGAAGCCTAGCTTCAGTGGACTTAGGATTACTGTTAATCTTGGACTCCCAGTAGGATTGGGATAAACTCTCTAAGAGTCTTATCTTTACCCAAACTGAAGTCCTCTCTCATTCTAGGACTCTTGTCCCTTATCCGCTTATCCCGGATTCTGGTTTATTTGCAGATAACCTCAGCTTAGCCGAGATCATCTCGGTGTCATGACCAAGACACGTGACACATCGGCTGACACTTCAGTGTCACCTCCGCCACGTGTTGTCATTCAAAAATTATGTCCCTACATAATAATATTAATAAGTATAATAAATTATTAACTTTATCATTTCTATAACTTAAGTTTGTAAACTCTTATTATATATAATTTTAATTCTAACTCACCATTCCTGAAATCTTAATATTTATTATTTTATTTTATTTTTGTTAATTTAAGAATTTAAAAATATTTATCAAGTGAATGGATTGGATATTTTTGAAGTAGTGGACAAATGGCTAAACCGATTAAGTTACGCTAAATCGAATAGTTTGAATTAGTAAGGTTTGATGGAAAAAGTTAGGGGTGATCGCGGATCGGGTTGGGTCCCATCCGCCATCTGTCCAAAATTAGGTGGATTGAAAAAAGTCAATCTGCATCTGTCTACTGATTTGGTGGATACTAATTGAGTGGGTTAGCGGATGGATACGATTAGTTTGGCGGTTTGGAGTTTACAAATTTTGAGCATTTTTTTTTTTTTGAATTATAATTCATATTTTTTACGATCTCCAATAACTAACAATTTGAAAAAATATGTATTATTTGTTTATAATAGGTCATGGTATCACGTATGTATATTTTTAAGGTACTATTTTTAATTTTCACAAAATATATATTTTATTATTTCTACTCTACGTTGTCACTTGTTAATATATATATATATATATAACTTCATCTACAGGCAGATCGGTGTCATGGGAGTGCGAAGTTGTTGATTTGTCATCCAAACCATATTCGTGAATTTTGAAATATTTCATCCGTATTCGTCTGTCGAAAGACACATATCTACCTATAATTAATCGGGTTTAATCGGGTCAGACGAATTAGACGGATCTATAATCACTTCTAAAAAAAATCTATATCGATATTTAAAATAATAAATTGATATTATAATGACATGAAAAATCAAAAAAAAAAAAATTAAGACACAAACACCACTATCACAGTGGGACTCACCCTCAATTAGAGCTCTTAAAACTCCTTTATTAGAGTTTTAAAACATTTTTAATTGTGATAATTAAGAAATTATTCATTGTTTTAAGAGTATTGTTTCATATTATTCATATTTAAACAATTATTTAGTTGTCTTTATAAAAGAAACGAGTAAATAGTGGGATTTATTATTTTAATTAAAACTAATTAGGTTGGGACATCATTTAAATTTGTCCGATAATAAATAATTTCTCGTGATAAATGATGAGGTTGGAAGCTGTGCCATTGGAAGAGAGAGAAAGTTGTGATATGTGATGAGAAAATTGCAAATCACGCCTATTTTGAGAAGGGTCAAATAAGTTAACTTTTTTTTTATTATCATTATTATTTTAAAAAGATGCGTAAAAAATAAAAAAAATAATAATGTGATTTTAAATAAGTCAAAAAATTAATAAGTTGGTTTATAAGTCACTTTCTAAAAGAGACTTGGTATATTTTTAAAATATTTGTAAATTTATGAAGTTGATAAAGTATACCATTAATTATTAGCGGATTAGATGATCTTTTGCACAGTTCTAATCATATATATAACTGAAGGGCACTGTTTGGTTGTGCAATCCCTTTTATGAGTTCACTTACGAAGAATTAGGAGTTCATTTGGGATGTGGGTTGACTTTTTGAACTTTTGGATATTTTAGCCTGGGATTAAAAGTCTCGTTTGGAATATGCTTTTTAGCTTTTTTTTTATTTTTGTGAGAGAAAAAATGAAATGATTATGATTTTGAGGTGACATTTTGTCTTATTAAATTAAAAAGCCTATTTTATCTTTTAGTGACTATTTTAGCCAAAAAGTCCCGTTTAGCTTATGCCAAACGAGAGCTTAGTGTTAATTTTGACATTTTTGTGAGATTATTTAAGTAAGTTTATGAAAACTTACGTAATTTTGTATTTTCTAAAAATTTTATGAGATAAACTTATACGAATTTGTGTTAGTTATATGTTTTTGTCAGATCACCTACGTTAGTTTATGAAAACTTAAGTGATTTTGTGATTTTCAAAATTTTTATGAGTAAACTATGAGTTCGCTTACCGGGAAATTAAGGCCTCGCTTGAGAACAAGTTATTTTATTAATTTTTTTACTTTTTAAAAAAAAAGATATGTAAAAAAGTAGAAAGAATGATATGTGTTGGCTTTTTGGCTTTCGAAGGTTACTTTTGTAATTATGAGCGTGCCAGCAAGGATCAATCAGTCCTTACAAAATTGTAATTGCCAAACACTTATTCAGACGATTGTGTTATAGTTCTTTCGGCCTCAATAAAGAGGACTTTTACTGGTGGCTTACTAGTAATTTGACTTCAGAGAATTTGAGCATAAGAACAGTTAAATAAACTGAAGCATTTCATTAGTATGAAAAACTTACAAGTTCCGTAGAGAATTACAGCGGCAATATACTCGAAAACTACTCCTACAAATGAAGTGCAGCACCGGAACTTAAAGTACAGAAATAGAAAGGACAGGAAATAACACTGGAATATGTAAAGTCATTCTTTAGATCTTTTCTTCGTCCCCTTCTCTGAAGTCCTTCCTGCTATTTATACTTTCCGAAGATAACCATCGAATTGTACTTCAAACCGTCGAACTGCTCCTCCGTAATCGCTGATCATGCTTCCTTATAAGTAGCTCCACTACGCCTTCACTTGCAGTTAGGCTTCCCCCTTACATTCGAATTTGAATGTGAACAACCGTTGAAGCCACGTCACTGTACGTCTCTTTGTTGATCCGCTACTACTCAGATCTTATAACAACCAATATTAATTGCCACGTGTATGATCAGGATCGAAGACCTACCTGGTCTCCCCATATTACCCTCACTTTGCCACGCGTCGAATTGTCACTGGCTAGCACAAAATGTGTAGCCAACATTACCCCCCGCACTAATATACCCAAGACTTGGTGATATTAGTGGATCAGAGTCCCTTTTCCCACGTCTTAGAACGTGCATGGCCTTTGCATCTTCCCAGAAATGCAACTGTCACACACCATCTGTATTAATACTCTCGTCTTAATCCTTTAAGTACTTTCACTGTCTTATTATTCGAACAGACTGATACATTTCATGGCCAAATTAATTCTTTCCTCCAATGATGAAGCATACGAAGAGTCATATGTCGATGCTATTCCTCATCGAAAGCATGCATTTATTAGCCACCTTTACCCACCTTTCTATATTCAGGTCATGGACGCCTTTGCAAATTACCGACCTTTGGATTACGAACACATTGCTCTTAATCCTTCGATTCAGAAGGCTACAAACAAAGACATAAGAATTTTCCCCTCTGACCTACCTTTATAGTTCGAACAATCTACTCTCAAACCTCTGATTCGTAAAATTGCAAATATGGATTTGAGCAACTCTTCTTCGCAAATTTCTGTATGGGATAAAGCTGCAACTTCTTCCTCTTCTGGAGGTTCTGACTGGACAAGCTGGTCAGTACCTGAGACTTATGATTTAAAGGAGCGAATCAACCACCATTTTGTTGAGTTCACTGACCCTTTAGAGTTTCCTTCCTATGCTCAAAGTTCAGTTGTTTATCTTTATGTGCCCATTGACCATCGGCATAGTCTGGAGGAGAATCTTCTTGTAGCATGGTATACATCTTCCATGCCTACAAAGATAGTGCACTCTGCTCCTCACCCAGAAGAAGCACAAGGGTATAACCTATCATTCTTAGCCCAGAAGGCGAAGATTTATTTTTCTGACTGGCTTGATTATATTAATACCTTTGTTCCTTCTGCTCCCGTATCATCCTCGAAAACAGAAGCGTCCACACCTTCTTCTTCGTCTCCTGAAATTGATTCTCCCCTACCAATTCTTTCCTGGACAGAGAAACTGAAGATTGCCCTATCCACGGAGAATGTCTTTCCACCTTATAAACCTCTACCTTTTCCTACCCCAGCTGAGCGGAAACAAGCTCAGCTTCTGCTTGCAGCCTTCTCTCACTTGCCTTTTAATATACTCGAGGACGAAGTCCCTCTCAAGAACCTTCGATGGGCTTGTGATATTCTGACTAGGGGCCATGTCCTTAATCCCCTTGCTCAGGCAGAACTTCATATGTTTCTGGACCAACTTCTATTGCTTCTTAACTGGCATCGAAATTCTGTGGCTACTACACAATCTTTAGACCAACTTTCGTCTCTTCGAATTCATGCTCAGTACGAAGCAGAGAACTTTATTGAAGAATTCAATGATTTCAAGAATAAAGATTCTGCGTATTGGGATGACTTAGACATTGATGAATTGGAACAAGGATTAAGAGAGGTGGCTTTCGAAATAAAGGCTGAAGAGCTCTACTATGAAGTGAGAGCACATCAACTTATGCAGCTAATGCTAGAAAATTTAGAAGATAGAATAAGGAAAGAACAAAAGTTCATTGATCATTGTTGGACTAAATTTCATGATCTTGTTATTTATTCCATTCCTTATTTTTATGAGCTCGAGTTCATACCGAGATAGGGTCAGCTGATGTAATCGCTCTGATCTTAATATAAACAAAAATTCTTCTTCATTTGTCTTTGTTTGACCCTGTCTTTACTCGTATTTTTACTTGTGTTTTAAAAGTCAACTCAGAGCTTCGAACCTCGAACAATTTCATCCTTTGAATCTGGACTTAATTGTTTTAAATGAAACACTAAATGAGCCAATTGTAAACCTTTCTAATTTGTGGAATAAAGTTTTGGCTGATTTTCAATTGGAAACAGTGCTTCGAATCTAGCAATCTTACACTTAAAGCCTGTTTTGACCATAGTCAACATCTAGTCATTGTTATTATTACTTTTGATGTTTCGAACACCAAATCCCATCCTTGAAGAATCTCAAGTTTTTGCTTCGAAGGATATTACCTTTGTTTAAAAACCTAAAAACAGGTCTTTAACCTCTTTTAAGTGAAATAAATACTCGAGTATTTTTATATTTTGGTTAGGGCAACCCACTTCGAAGCTGGCTTCTCTGTTTCGAAGCTGTTTGACTCGGCTTCAAAGCAAAATATCTTACTTCGAAGCTAGCCTTAACAACTAGGCTTTGTTTTCCCTCCAAAAGCATCAATGTTGAAGGAAGTTTTTGCATTCGTACTTTTAATACTTTAACAGCTTATGTAATATATTTTCAAATACGAGAGCTTTAAAAACCCTTTTGTTTTGTGTTCTGAAAACACTTGCTCTTCTAATCGCACAAACCCCTCTTATTACCGATCGTCGGCTTCTCTCTACTTCCTTTCCTGGTTTCATTGTCAAGAAAAACATATCGTCAATGGCTTCTCCTTCAGTATCAGTCGTAGAGCGTATGAGCCCATCTGTGGCCCTGAAGAGGATTATTGATGCAGAATGCGAAAAGTACAAAGTTGGGGAGAAGAGCGCTATTGATGGACGCATCTTTGTCCCTCGTCGCCATGTGCAATCAGACTATGTGCTTGGGCCCATATTCAAAGAGGTCCTCACTAAACTCCCAGCCCTGTATCCCCGACTAGAAAACCAATGTCTTCTCTATAAAGGTGGTCTTGACTGGAGGAACTGGAGGATAAATCGCCCCCACCGATGCTGGCCCATGGTGAGACCAGAGTGGCAAGAATGGTATGATCGGGTTATTCCTGCTAGGACCCTGGACCTTCAAGAACTCTGCCTTCTCGATGCTCTCAGACTGTCTAGGGTAACTATTTCAGAAGACCCTTTCCTTGTTCCCGCTGCCCTATGTTTTTGGAATCCTGTCTTTAACTTTTTCCAATTTAGATGTGGGATGATGGCCCCTACTGTTCTTGATATTTGCCATTTACTGGGACTATCTCCTATTGGCACTCCTTTTGGACCAGATTATCCTGATTTAGCAGTCCCTTTCTCTCTCCCCTTCCTTAACTCATCTTATAGTGATTTCACTAGGGCTGAGAATAAAAGACAGGGCCCTGTGACTGATAGGGAATTTTTTTCTTTCTTATTGTATTGGCTTTGTAAATTCCTTTTTTGCACTTCCTCTCAGAGAATTATGCCTGAATTTGCCCCTCTTGCCAAAGCCTTTGTTTTATAGAAAAAGGTGGCCTTAGCCCCACATGTTCTAGGGCACGTATATAGAGTCTGCTCCCTTTTTTGTGAGAAACCCTTAGATGCTAATCAAGGGAGACCATTCTGGATCCTTCAGTTTTGGCTTTTCGCCTATTTTACTGAATTACAATCCAAATGCCTTAAATTTTCCGATCCAAACCCTCTTACTCATGGCATAAGGATAGCCAATGCTTCACTTTACCCTTCTACCTTTGCTTTTTACTTCTCTTTCTTTCACCAGCTTCCAGCCTCCCTTCCTACTTACCGTTTTCGTCCCTTCGAACCTTCCATTGGTCCATCTTGGTTGAGGAATTTTCTAAGTGACCAGTCCTGTACTTCACTTATTCACAAGGATATATGGGCTTCCATTCTGATTCCCAGAGATTTATTCATCGGGACTTTGAATCCGAAGGCCTACAAATGCATTGCCGAACCTTACTGTCCAGCTCAGTTTACTAGACAATTTGGCCTCACACAAGGAGTCCCAATACCTCTCTGTAGCAATACAAATCTCAGCCTTACCAGAAGGGATTTGAAAGTTAGGAAATCCAGGCTAGAAGAGGCAACTTTGAAATTTGTAGATGACTTAGCCACCTTTGAATACACCCCTTTCATTCCTCAATGTACCGTGTTGAAGAGGTACCAAAACTGGTGGGTAACTAACATAGAGATTTATTTGGCCATTCCACCTTTAAGCCTACTAACAGTGTTAGATGTGATCAAGCCCAAAGAAACTGGGGAGGTCACTTCTTCCACTGTTTCAGAATTAGCACATGCTGCTCCTGCTGCTTCAATTCCTCCCAGAGTCACTCGGGCTGCCTCGAAGAAAGGTATACCCTTGTCTCTTCTCTTTTTGTCTTTCATAATGCATTTTGCCTTATCTTTAATTCTTCTTTTATGGAGGTGGTCAATCACAAAAGAAAAGGAGCCTCTTTGAACTCGAGAAGGGAACATCCAATATTCAAGGGAGAGAAAAGGAAGAATCAAATGAAGAGGAAGAGTTATTTTTGAAAAGAAAGAAAAAGGCGATCATCTTTTCATCCGACTCGGTAACTGCCAGAAAGTCAGAAGATGAATTCATCTCTTTGGAATCTAGATCGCAGCTTGAAGAACTTGAGGGAACAGTTAAGAAAGAAATTGAGAAAGAGCAGACCTTGCCAATACAGAGGAAAAGGAAAAGAAAGGTGACTGTCTCTCCTTCCGATATGGTCGAAGACTCTGATTCTGAGACAATCGCCAAAGCCATAGAGAAGAGAAAAAAGATGTCTGCTTCCGCTCCTATCTCAGTCGAAGATACCATCCATGAAGCAGCTGTCAAGACAATAGAGCAAGAACATCCTAAAGCCATGATTGTCTTTGAGAGAGCTGAGAAGAGACGGCAGCAACAGTTTTTGAGAGATGAACCTGCTGCTGCTGACATACTACAAAGGGAAACTGTAAGAAGGCAACAGACTGTCAGAGATTACACCCTTCGCAGTTCCCCCATTATCGCCGATACTTCTGGAGCAGGTAATTTTATGCTTCTGCGGTTTTTTCCTCTGTTAGCCTTTGGTATCGAGGTTTAACATTGCCTTACATTTCTTCCTCTTGCAGCGGCAACTTCTGAGTTCATCTTTCCGATGAGGCCTCTCTCAGTTTCATTCGAGGTAGATCAGATGCAGGATGTAGGGACTACTCAGACCATACTTCCATTTTTAGGGTCTACATTTTCTACACTTTTCCTGAGGCCAAGCATTCCTGCACCTTTTCCTCTTGGTTTGGCTCCCTATCTTTCTTACTTGACTCTTGACTTTCCTCAATTTACTTCTTTACCGAGTCTTGCTCCTCTCTCTCCTTCCGAGGAGACTCCAAGTGCTACCTTGTCTTTGATGAGTGCTGACAGCTCTCCAATTCGTGACTTACCACCTTTACCTAGCTCCAGCCCTCCTTCTCTTGATTCATTGGTGACCAGGACCATGGAGACCATCAAAGATGCTCCACCCATTTCTCCTATTGCTATGCAATCTTCTGTGTCTCCCATGGCAACTCTCTCTGCTCCCCTCATGTCTACTGATGAGATTGATATTTTTGAAGCAAGATTAGCTAGTCTTTTTGACATCACTTCTATTTCTCCAACATTCGATGAGGAGACTGAGCCATTAGTTTTAGCTGATTCTTTGCTAGAAATTTTTGAGAGCTCTCCTTCCTCCAGCAGCCAACCTTCTGTGCCTTCGATAGACTTGGACACCTGTCTAGACCTGCTAATTTCTTTTTCGAGGGTTCCCTTCAAGGCTCTACAAAGGCCTATAATAAAAAACGGGTTTCTTCAATGCTGCAAACTTGCTGAGCAGTCTGGTATGGATGTCTTTAACCACTTATCCCAGGCAGCAGCTACCATCGATTTTTACATCAGCATCTGTCATGCTGCCAAGGCCGCAGATGAGAAATTGGTCAGAGATCAAAGTTTTGTTTCTCAAGTGCATACCGAAGTATCGACGCTTAAGGAACAACACTCCTCTACCTCTCACTTCCGAACTCAACTGCTGGAGAGGAAAGCTCAACTCGAAGAGGAGCTTTCTGCAGTGAATCAAGCCTTACTCCGAACTGACCTCAAACTGCAAATCACCAATCAAGGACTGGCTGATCAATAGAAAGATATGACTGCAGCTATTCAACTGTTTTCGTCGTTTACCAATAGGAAATCTGTTGTACAAAAACAGCTAAAACATTGTAATGATTTTTTGGGCCAACTTGTGGCACAATGTACTTGACTCTTTATAAAACATTTCCTTGTTTACTATTTTATGTTCTTGTACTCACTGTTTATTTTATTCCCTGTGTTTCCCAAATAGTTGGAAAATAAGGTTTTAAATATCTGCCATTAATCTTTTTGGGATGCACATAACCACTCAAATCTTTCAAATGGTATGCCCCAAAAGGCAAAACTCTATGAATTTGATATGGTCCTTCCTAGTTAGGTGACCATTTGCCAAATCTATGGCTTCTAATCCCTATTGGGAGTATTGTCTTCCACACCAAATCACCTTCATCGAAGCCAATGTGTTTGACTTTCTTGTTATAATTTTTGGCTGCTTTCTTCTTCTGAAAGAGAATGCTATTTAATGCCAAAATTCTAGCTTCATCTATATCTTCTAATTCCAAGCACATATTTTGATAGTACTGCTCAGGATCCAACTGGTCTTGGCATCTTACCCTTAAGGATTTAACATTGATCTCCACTGGTAACACTGCATCATGCCCATAAACTAAGGCATAAGGAGTGACTCCTGTGCTTGACCTTGGGGAAGTTCTATAAGCCCACAATACATCTAACAATAAGTTGTGCCAATCTCTCGGATTATCTTCCACAACCTTTTGTATTCCCTTTTTTAAGGACTTGTTAGATGACTCAGCTTGACCATTGGCTTGTGCATAATATGGAGTGGAATTCACAAGGCTAATCCCGAACTCAGCCACAAAAGACTTTACCATTTTCCCATCAAAAACAGTCCCATTATCGACCGTTATCGTTTGTGGGATGCCAAATCTATGGATCAAATCTTTAATGAACCCAATAACCTCCGTCTGATCTACAGCTTTATATGGTTTGGCTTCGACCCATTTGGTGAAATAATCAGTAGCCACCAAAATAAAACAATGATATTTCGAAGAGGGAGGGTGTATTTTCCCCATCATATCCATGGCCCATCCTCTAAATGGCCAAGGCTTTACTACTGCATGTAGATCAGTTATGGGCACATGCCTTATTGTACCATGCTTTTGACATTCCTGGCAGCCCTTTGCATATTCTATGCAATCTTTAAGGATAGTCGGCCAATAATAGGAATGTCTTCGAAGCAGCCATCTCATTTTTACACCAGGCTGATGTGCACCACAGATACCTTCGTGAACTTCAGTCATAGCTATTAATGCTTCTTTTGGCCCTAAACATTCTAACAATAGACCATCTTCCCCTCTTTTGTAGAGATCATTGTTGTATATGATATATTGCACAGATTGCAATTTAACTCTCCTGCTGGCTTTCGAGGATGGGCCAGCCAAGTATTGTATTATTGGATGTCTCCAATCCTGTTCCTGCAGATCATTATAATTGATTTTCAGGACCATGTTCCTCTTACTTAAAGAAGGTATAGGTTTTTGGTATGTCGTTTGGCTTACATCCCAATGGGTACCATCTTTACTCTTGAAATTCGAAGCTTTCTGCGCCACATCGTTAGCTCTATTATTCAAGAATCTCGGGACATAAGTTACATGTACTATTTCAAATTGAGAGAGCAAATGTAATGTGACGACATAATATGGCAGCATACTTATACTTTGACACTTGAAAATCCATTTTACTTGGTTAACGACCAATTGAGAATCTCCAAATATGTCAACTGCATGTACTTGTAATCCAATAAGAATTTCCAATCCTACTATCAAAGCTTCATATTCAGCTTGATTATTAGAACAAGCAGTTTCATCTATTCTGAAACCATGCGTGGTTTCAATTCCTTGTGGTGACTTGATTACTATACCAATTCCAATTAGGCCATTGGCTTTCGATCCATCGAACCACATTTGCCATGGCTCGACACTAGCCATACTGAGTTCCATTATTTCTTGACTCTCTGTTTGAGATGGATGGTCTGCCAAAAAATTGGCTAAAACTTGTCCTTTCACTGCCCTTTGGGGCACATATTCTAAGTGAAATTCTGACAGGGCTAATACCCATTTGCCAATTCTTCCCCTCAACATAGGTCTAGATAACATGTATTTAACCAAATCTATGGTTACAATTACCAAGACAGTTGTAGGCAAAAGGTAATATCTTAATTTCATTACAGCAAAATACAATGCAAGGCAAAGCTTTTCTACAGCTGAATATTTACATTCGCAAGAATTTAAAAACCTACTAAGGTAATAAACAGCTTGCTTCTTGCCTTCCTTATTGTCTTGGGCCAAGAATGCTCCCAATGAATCTTCTGCTGCGGCTATGTACAACTTCAAAGGCTTAACGCCATTTGGCGGCATCAGTACTGGAGGGTTGGCCAAGTAGGCTTTGATTCCATCGAAAGCACTTTGATGCTCCGTTGTCCACACAAATTCTTCTTCATCCTTCAGCCTTAATAAAGAAAAAAAAATTTTAGTTTTCCCTGCAGTGTTAGAAATGAATCTTCGAAGAAAATTAACCTGACCAAGGAACTTTTGTAATTCTTTCTTACTCGATGGAGGTCTGGCTTCAATGATGGCTTTGGCTTTATTCTGGTCGATCTGTATTCCTTTCTTGTGTACTACATAGCCCAAGAAGTTTCCAGATGATACGCCAAAAGCACACTTAAGAGGATTAAGCTTCAATTTGAACCTTCTCATTCTTTCAAAGGCTGCCTCTAGGTGAAACAAATGTTCCTCCATGGATTGGGATTTAACCACAATGTCGTCAATATAACATTCTAAATACCCACCAATAAGGTCATGAAAGATAATGTTCATAGCTCTCTGATATGTGGCCCCTACATTCTTCAGGCCAAACGGCATTTTAACCCATTCGAAGGTCCCAATATTCCCAGGGCATCTAAATGCTGTCTTGTGAACATCTTCCTCCGCAATGCAGATTTGGTTATAGCCTGAGTGTCCATCCATCATTGATAAAATGTGATGTCCTGCTGAGCTATCCACCAACAGATCTACTATAGGCATAGGATATTCATCTTTTGGAGTTGCCAGATTTAAGTTTCTAAAATCAATGCATACTCTCATTTTGCCATTTTTCTTGACTACAGGTACAATATTAGATAGCCATTCAACATACCTGACTGTTCTGATAAAGCCTGCCTTGAGTAGTCTAAGAATTTCTTCCTTGACTTTCTGGATCACTTCTGAACCCATTCTTCTTGGTTTTTGTTTGTATGGCTTGAAGTTAGGCTTCATGGGAAGCCTATGTTCCACTAATGACCTATCCAATCCTGGTAGTTCATTGTATGACCATGCAAAACAATCTTTATATCTTCTCAGAATAACCAATAACTGGTCCCTATCAAGAGAACTCAACCAAGCACTTATATAAATGGGTTGTTGTACAGAATCTTCCCCTAAATTTATTTCTTCTAAGGGGTCTTGTATCTGAGTACTTACTGGAACTCCTTCTTTGATCTTCTCTGACTTCGCAGAAATCTCCTTACTGTGTTCTGCTTCCAGGCTCTTTGATTCCTCCTCTTTATTCTCCTCCTCATAGACAAAATCTGTCCACAAGGTTTCTTCTTCCTGTATTTCTTGGACTTTTGTTTCTATGTCCAATGCACAATATTTATCAAGGGTCAAAACTCTGGCTTGTTGCTGCTCCCGCTTGCAGCCAATCGTCATGACTTCTTTCTCCTGCTCTCGAACTTTCTGGACTATTGACTTTATATCCAATATTGAAAACTTGATTAAAGCCAAAGACCTGGCTTCTGGTGCTTCATCTTGCTGCCTATAACCAGGCATCATTGTCATCTTTAACCACTAGCTCTTCACCAGCACTCTCCTGGACTAATTGCTTCAAGTGTGCTACTTCCTTATCAGCCGTTACTTCGGCTGAGCCATCGAATTCCATCAGTATACTGAGCGGTGCCACGCCATCAATATATAACTTGGCTTCTGCGAAATCTGCACAGGCTATGAAAGGTTGAGGATCTGCATTAATTTCCTCCGTCTTCCCATTGCCTAGAGCTATTATCATTTTCTGATGCAAGGAGGAAGGCACAGATTTATTAGTGTGGATCCAATCTCTACCAAGTAAAGCATTGTACTTCGCATTGCTATCGATGACGAAAAATGCCGTCATGCAGTCCTTGGTTCCCACACTCAGGTTGATGGGTAGAATTCCCTGGGCCATCTGCTTGTCTCCAGCAAAACCAGCAATGGTTGTACTGGTTGGGATCAACCTGGGATTCCTCTTCCCTAATTTCTTCAAGGAGGATTTCGGTAATAAGTTCACCGCCGCTCCATTATCCACCAAGACTCGGTTTAACTGAACGCCATCGAAGAAGGCCTTAATGTACAAAGGCTTAACATGCTGCGTCATGGAATTCGAGGGATACTCGAATGGATACGAGAGGTTAATGCTTACCACTTCCTCGCTCTCACATTCAGCTTCCATTGGGGTGACCATTTCGAAATTATCTTGTACCATACTAGCTTGTGAATCTTCACTATAGATCGAAATTGGATCAGCTTCCTGCCCCTCTTGATTCTCATCTCCAGCTTGGAATTCCCGTGGTAGTATGTGTACCATGTTCACTGATACTGGGGGAAACGAGCCAAACTGGATGGCTGGCTGTACCTGTTTCCCCTCTTGGTCACCTTGGTCAATTACCTCAGAAACATCCTGCATGATGCATTCTAGTATTTCATTGGTAACGGGTCCCTTCGAATGATTTTCCTCAGCTGGTTTTCCAATCAGAAATGTTTGCTCAGCCATGAAAGCTTCGAACATTTCTTCTTCCACCATTTCTTTCTTCTGACTTACGCCAATATCTTCTTCCGTTTCGCTACCACTCTCCATTAGAGCTTTCTCCAACCCTGCTAGACTTTCCTTCTCTCTGACCTTTAGTTCAGAATGAACCTTGGCCAACTGTTCTCTGCTGCGATCCACCTCGTTTTGTGAAACTGGCTTTGAATTATGGTCTGACTTTCGATTCTTCTTTTCTCCAGTCTGGATCATTGAAGAACTCTCTCCACTTTCTTTCAGGTCTCTCTGGTATTGGGTGTACCTACGCTGAATTTTCCTCCTTTGTGATCTGGAAATAACGGGGACCACATCTGGTTCCCTCGTTCTTGGGTGTTTCAGCAATACCCAGTTGTTGGGGACCACCAAATGAGGCTT
Source organism: Camellia sinensis (assembly GCF_055761805.1). Classification (NCBI taxonomy): domain Eukaryota; kingdom Viridiplantae; phylum Streptophyta; class Magnoliopsida; order Ericales; family Theaceae; genus Camellia; species Camellia sinensis. The sequence goes on along the minus strand of NC_138962.1, from coordinate 21,820,552 downwards.
AACCATCCTACTTTGATTTCCAAAATTCCTTTGGGTAGGCATGTCCCTAGGTTTGTTTTGCATCACAAACCAATCTGGGACTCCAGGTACCCATGAACTTACTGACCCAGACATGGAACTGCCTCTTTCTTCTTTCGAGGTCACCTTCGAGGCTGGCTGTGAAGACAACTGTTTGGCCCTGTCTCCAAGCTTTGAGCCTGATTCAGGTTCTCGATGATGGTGATCATTTTCTGTCCTTCGTGAAGCTGGCCCAAGGGGCCATTTCCTGGTTTTGATCCCAAAACCTGAACTCTTCTCCAGCCTTCTTTCAGAATGACTACTCTCCAACCTGTAATAGTAGTTGATCTGGACTCATATAAGGGCCTCTTGCCTTTAGCATGCATTCTCTCAACTGCAGGTTCAACCACTAATGGCTGTCGCCTAACATTAGCCGGATACGGCCTTTTATTATAAGCATTGGTTGGTTTGGGACGCCTCTGCACATTCCTGTAATACTGCTTCCCATCGACTGGAAGGCCTTTCAACCACTTATAACTCAGTCTGCACCTAGGACACATTCGTTGCATTACGGCTGCCTCTAGGGAGTCATCATCCAGTGCTTCTTCATCAGAGTCTTCCCTCTGATGTGAGAAATCTCGTCCCATAGCTGGTGGACTTCTAAGGTCTTTTTTGGTTGCTGTCTGGTTGGCCACATGCATCTGTACATTGACTTCCTCCAATTCTTTCAAAGACAGGTTCTGAAAGTCTGACATAATGACATTGGCTCCACCTCTCCAATTTCTGGAAATGGATTGCTATCGATCCCCATGGCTTTTTCAGCTTTGGCTGGGAACTTCAAACTCCCTTTCCGAATTTGTTCTTGGATCCTGTCTCGAAAAACAACACAGTTTTTAGTCGAGTGAGACCAAGAATTATGCCATTTACAATATATTTTTCCTTTAAGTTCATCAAGAGATGGAATTTTAACACCTTTTGGTAACTTAAGGAAGTTGGCCGCAAGCAAATGATCAAAAATGTCATCTGCCTTAGTTAAATCGAAAGAATATTTCCTGTGGAGATTTTTCTTTTTAAACTGCTGGTCAATTGTCGTATCTTTATGAATTAACGCTTCACAGATCATAGGCTCTTTTCCCACAATCTCTGCTGCATCAATCTCATAATTAGGATCTTTGTAGTATGTCCTATATGATGCATTATTTCGATCCTGTTCCTCTCCTAGTAATGCTTCATATCTAGATACTTTATAAGTCAGTTCCACTAAATCTCTAAACTCTGTTGAATCAAACTTCTTTCGAAGCTTGAACTCTAGGCCATTTTGGGCCAATCTTACAAATTCAGTTTCTGGCAAAATTACTCTACATTTATTTCGAGCCCTCTTAAATCTGGAAATAAACTGAGTAGCCTTCTCTTCAATCTGGCCAAGTCTGCCATGGAAACTTCTGGCTCTGATTGGAAGAATTGGGTATGAAATGCCTCTTCCATTTGCTGCCAAGTCTGGATGGAGCCAGGTGGAAGGTTAATATACCATACAAATGCTCCTCCAGTTAGAGAATTTGGGAATAGTCTTAACTTTATATAGTCATGATTGGTAAATTCACCACATTGAGCGGCAAACCTAGCAATATGTTCTACTGTTGATTGGTTTCCGTTCCCATGAAAGAGGACAAAATCTGGTATCCTGAAACCTCTTGGATATTCATGTACCCTATCGACCCATTCTGGGTATGGTTTTCTATACACAGGGGTCTGGACCACCCGAGCCATTGGTCCACACAACTCCCTAACTATCTCAGTGATCTGGTCCCTAGGGACCATATTTTGCGCCTGCTGAACCACCACTGGGGGAACAAACACAGGATTTGGTGGACAAACTTGTGCTTGTGGTCCTCTTGGTCCATAAGGTGGTACATTTGGGACTGGCTGTCCCTGTGGTAGAGGGTGCTGTTGGGGTTGTAGATAACCTCTTTGAGCTTGTCTTGCGAAAGGACCCACGAAAGGTGCTGGAACAGGTATTGTATCCCTTCCACTTGTAGGAAAACCTTCCAACCCCCCAAGTATAAATTCGAATAAGGGATTATTGTACCCCCTGGTGCTAGGTATGGCTTCGAATGTGGGATTTGGAATCATTCTTATGCCATTCTCTTGTACCGGGCCAGATCCACCAATTTGCATGGCTTCACTGTTGAACATGGAGACATTCTGGCCTGCTACAGGCCTCGAAATGGGTTCGTACCAAGACTGAGGTGGTAATCTTTCATGAATCTGATTACTGGTTTGACCATTAGAATGTCCATTAGCTTGCATAGGCTGTTTGTCTCTAGCCAATCTTTGCTGAGGGACATTCACCTCCTCTATGTGTCTTACATTCGTTGGTTGGTGGTTATTCATTCGATCCAAAAAGGATACTGCCCACCTTTCCATTGTGTTTATTAATTGCTGTCCCATGGCATCTACCAAGCCGCCCCACAGATTGACTGGCTGAGTAGATGGGACACTGGATGGTCCAATTCCTTGGTCTCGTCCACTATTACGAACAAATGGTATTTGCTCTGAAGTATTGGTCTGTTCGACCATAGGTTCCGATAGGATAGGAGTCTCCACAGGATGTGTTATCACATTATCCTCTGGATTGGATGTCTCCACCTCTCCTTCCACGCCTTCTTCCAAACGTTCATTTTTTCCTTGTCTCCTACATCTAGCCATTTTTTAAAGGGTCCCACTGGGCGTGCCAAAAATATATGTTGGCTTTTTGGCTTTCGAAGGTTACTTTTGTAATTATGAGCGTGCCAGCAAGGATCAATCAGTCCTTACAAAATTGTAATTGCCAAACACTTATTCAGACGATTGTGTTATAGTTCTTTCGGCCTCAATAAAGAGGACTTTTACTGGTGGCTTACTAGTAATTTGACTTCAGAGAATTTGAGCATAAGAACAGTTAAATAAACTGAAGCATTTCATTAGTATGAAAAACTTACAAGTTCCGTAGAGAATTACAGCGGCAATATACTCGAAAACTACTCCTACAAATGAAGTGCAGCGCAGGAACTTAAAGTACAGAAATAGAAAGGACAGGAAATAACACCGGAATATGTAAAGTCATTCTTTAGATCTTTTCTTCGTCCCCTTCTCTGAAGTCCTTCCTGCTATTTATACTTTCCGAAGATAACCATCGAATTGTACTTTAAACCGTCGAACTGCTCCTCCGTAATCGCTGATCATGCTACCTTATAAGTAGCTCCACTACGCCTTCACTTGCAATTAGGCTTCCCCCTTATATTCGAATTTGAATGTGAGCAACCGTTGAAGCCACGTCACTGTACGTCTCTTTGTTGATCCGCTACTACTCAGATCTTATAACAACCAATATTAATTGCCACGTGTATGATCAGGATCGAAGACCTACCTGGTCTCCCCATATTACCCTCACTTTGCCACGCGTCGAATTGTCACTGGCTAGCACAAAATGTGTAGCCAACATTGTGATAATTTATAGTGACTTTTTAACTAAAATATATAGTTGACAAACGAGACCTAATTTGTATCAACTTATGCCCTTTTGTGAGATCACTTACGTGAGTTCGTAAAAATTTACGTGATTTTGTATTCTTCATAACTTTTATGAGTTCACTTATGAGGAATTTGTGTTAATTTACACGTTTTTGTAAAATTATGTTAGATCATGAAAATTTATGAAATTTTGTGATTTTTAAAATTTTTATAAGATAACTTATGCGAATTTATATTAAATTATATATTTTTGTAAAATTACTTATATAAATTCGTAAGAATACATAATTTTGTAATTTGTAAAATTTTTATAAATTTACTTATATTTACACATTTTTATAAAATAATTTATGTGAACTCTTAAAAAAACTCAATATATATATATATGTATGTAGATTGTACATCATGCACATGTACACCCAAGATAAATCCGCAAATCTCCACCACTAGTCCTGGAACATCTCCAACGGTTAGATCTAAAAAATCTGTCACCCCTCTTTGCAGCACCTCTAATAATCTCATAAGTCATAAATTATCTTCATCTGTACAATTCATCAATCGTACCAATAATGGGTTTACAAATAAATTCACGTATACGTAACTAATCATGAAAGTTTCATTTGAGATGGATGTTAGTTTTTTAATTTTTTTAATTATTTTAATCTAAGGTTAAAATAGTCTTGTTTGTGATGAGTTTTTTTTTTTTTTTTTAAACTTTTGTAAAAGAAAAATGAAGTTGTACGGGAAAGAAATAAACCTTCTCGTATAATCCTGTTGATCAAGTCCGCGCTCCTCCAAACGTCGTCGCTTTACTCCCTGAAAACACAAACGTGAGCTAGCCGGCGAGTATGTGCCGGATACCTCTCCGATGCCTAAGTCAATAAAATAGACAAAAAGGCAAAAGCTCTGTGTATTCGAGAATCAAAATTGTGTTACCTCTCCACAAGTGATGTTGTGAGCTTTTATAGGTTCCGTGTGGCGCAATCCTAGTAGGACTCTTACTCCTCTATGTAGAGTCCTCATAGGAATCACATTCCTGAAAGATAATGCTTATCCTTCAACACCCCCCTCACTGCTCAAACCACGTGAGATGGTTTTACCATGGTTGGATTCCAGTATGACCGAGGTAAGCATGGCTATGCTAAGTTGCAGAGTAGACCGAACTATCTAGTTTGGTTCTTCTTTTCGCTGCTCTTACCTCGGTTTCTCCTGTACCACCCATGGCGCGCTTAGACCGAGATAGCAAATAGCAAGGTTCCAACCGAGCTAACCATAGTATGTTATGACCGAGCTAACGCTGAGTAGGGTGACCGTGCTAACTACAAAGCTCTTTTGGACCGGACTAATCTTCAAGATTTTCTCGGACCGGGCTAACTTCGAGGCCTTTTTTACTCAACCTTTCTTACTATGGCCCTCAACGGCCCATTACTCAGCTCAGCCCAATTTAGATATGAATTACCCTCTCAATTGCCCCTTAATTCCATCTGCGCAGCATGATAGGGATTACCTGCTACCAGCCGAGCTAAAAACTTTAGCTTTTTAACCGAGCTAAATCCATACCGAGTTGCCCATCTGTTCGGTCAAAACGTCTCTTCAATCACTGTAACTGAATCGCTTCTAATTCCAAAGGACATGTGGTAAACGTTTATTGGCCCAGAAAAGCTGTCACGCCGTTCTTCGTACTTTGTAACATTTGAACAGTCCCGTCTAAACTCGAATTCTTCACAAAAAACCCTATTCTTCAAACGCAATACTATTCACCTTCTTCTCTCTCTACTTTCTCTCTTGTTCAAGCCTTCATTTCTGCAACCACTGTTTTTTTTCGCAAAGCTCGTGCTTTTTTCTTGCAACTTGGATCTTCATCGACTTGCCTCTACTCTTGTAAGTAACTCAACCTCTTTGTTGATTTCGCACATCTCTTTGCAACACAAAGCATGTTTATGTTTTTTCAAAGCGTATGCTCTATTTTCGCTTCCACTTTCTGGAAAAACCTTTGTAATATAACCACTGGTACTTACGAATAAACTGAAGAACGTTGCATCTGATCCAAAATCATGCATCAACTGAACTAGGATACTGTTTGTATTAGATGCAAGCCTAGCCACAACCAACAACCGCACTAAAACTTATGCCATACTTGTGGTTTCCATAAGTTAGGGACCCATTGCTTCTTTTAACTAAGCTATCGAACCGCACTGAGTTTGTGCAATACCGTGCTAGAAAACCTCAACCGCTGACCGGGCTAAAACTTGGGGCTAGACCAGCTCCCTTAGTTCAGACCGAGCTAAGATTGCTTCCCCAATAGCCTTAACTATCGACCGAGCTAAAACTTGGGGCTAAACCAGCTCCCTTAGTTCAAACCGAACTAAGGGTGCTGCCCTAAAAGCTCAACCGGGCTAAAAAGTCCCTTGCACAAACCGAGCTAAAAACTGATAGCATTTTATGTACCCGAGCTAGGACGTCATTTATCTCGCCTTTGTTTCTTGTAGCACGGTCCAACGATCTGTGCTTAACACCTTTGTTTTTCACTTTGCAGACTTAGGTTGCCCAGGCACTCTTTTGAGCGCTCAACCGAGCTACTCAGCATCATTCTTCGACCGCGCTAACACTCCAGTTTAATTTATTCATAACTTAAACCACAAATGGGAAAGTATAGGTTCTTAGTTAACTCACCAGGTGCCATGGCCGAATTCCGAAAGGATTATAACATCCCTGATAATGTCCATCTCATTTTAGCCGACCTGGATATCATACCATGGGGAAACACAACTTCGTTCCTTTTACCCTTCTATCCATAGTAAAAACCGGACTAAGATTCCCTGTACAGCCACTACTCTATAAATTCCTTAGGCAGACCAACCTTTGCCGAACCCAACTTTTCATCAATTCTTACCGTATAATAAATGGTGTTGCCGAGCTAAACTGCCGAGCTGGCCTTAATCTCGGTTTAGCCGAGCTCTTCCATCAATATTCTATTGGCTCCGCCGAAGATGGATGGGTCTATTATTTAAGAATAAGACGCCGGCGTGAAAAGATAATAAAGGAGACCCCGGATAAAGATGTAAACGATGATGACTTCCTCTGGATATCTAGAAATTTTGAGGACCATCAGGCCCAGATCCCTGGTGACAGAATAAATTGGAACAAAGGTGTAGCCGGTAGAGTTACCTCGGCTTCATACTATGCCTTTCTTTACCTAAGTTTTCTTATCTTAAACAGCACTAACCGTTGTCCTTTTTTATGCAGATTTGAACTTCCTCAAGTCCCAATACAGCTACCCCAACTTGAATACACTTCACACCACCCTGCGATATCCAAGCCGAAGTTGGACCGAGCTACTGGACTTTTAACCGACCTACCGATATAGTGGCAAATGGAAGACCAAGCTAACTGATTTCTTATTGGAAGCCTCTCCCGAACTGGACCCAAACTTGCCCCAAATCAGATTGATCCCTTTAACCGCTGAGCAAGAGATGGCCAAAAAACGAGCTGTGAGGGCCCTTCTAACCGAAACAAACCAAGCCGAGGTACCACCAGCAAGCCAACCCCAAGAGACCGTAGTGGCCTTACAGACGCATCAACCCTCTTCATCTCGTCCAAACAAGCGTGCTCGGACTTCCATAACCGAGCCACGCCTTGTTGATGAAGAGGATACCATTCCTCCACCAAGCCCTCCACGAAGCCCACGACCGGAGCGCTCTGACCGAGCTAACTCTTCCAAGTGGGCTTCAAAAATCACTTTTCAGAACCATGCTATACGGGATACTGACTCAGTGGTCATTGAAAAAGACCACCTAATGGCATTCAATCTGGCTAAGAATGTTTGCCTTCCACCTGACATGGAGCACCATGACCACCTAACCGAGCTGAAGGCCCTTCGCTCGTCCACGAAATCCATAGTGCTGGCAAGTAGCTCACTTGCTTATCTTTCAAATTCTTACAACTTTCTACTCGGTCGTACTTAAAAAAGTTTCTTTCCATCCTTTTGTAGGCCATACAGAAGAACCATATTGCTCATAAGCGAGTGTTGGAGCTTCGAAAAACAACAAGGAATGCTATGGCCGAAGTAACTGAAAAAACCGTAGAGCTAGAAAAGGCCAGGAAACAGCTAGCCGAGCTACGAACCGAGAATGGTCGTCTGACCGGTCTTGTTAGCTCGGCTGAAGCGGACAAACAAAAGGCTGCAGCCATGATAAAAGACAAATATTTGCGCGAGCTGGCCAAGCTTGAAGGAAAAAAGAATGCCGAAATAACCAAGCTTGAGAAAAAGCTGGAGGATGCTGAGAACCTCGGTTTCAAAGAGGGCGAGGCCTTGTATATCAAGTAGCGCGAGGCTGCGAAGGATCTGTTCTTCAAATGCGGGTGGAGAGAGGCTGTGGCGCAACTCGGTCATGGACCTGAGACCAAGGTCTTCAATCTTTCTTCATATTTCATACCTAGCTCACTGGCAGAATATGCTGCTACAGTTTAGCAACAATTTTTGGAGGAGAATGATGAGGATGAGGCCCCAGTAGACAACATTCAGCCCGGTCGTCAATCTACCTCCCCCACTCCAGAAGTCTCCATCCCACCTTTGCCTGCTGATGCGGTGTCTTCGACCGAGCCTAACCAAAGGGTGCTTACCACAACCGAGCTACCCCTGGGTGAAGACCGAATTGTGCCTGATGCTGATTTAGATGATCTTTTTGCTTGATTCTGTACTTTTCTTCATTTTTGCTTTTGGACAAAGAGTTGTAACCAGGCTGAGGCCCCTCCTATGTACTTGGTTTGAATTTTCAATGAAAGCTTCTTTTGTTTTTCAACTATCATTTCGGTTTTTTCTTATGTTTGCCTTTACTTTTCAAAAGTATTCTGAATGTAGTATGACATTTTCCAGCTGAGGTAAATATCTCAGTTTTAGCTTTACAATTTTACTGGCAATACCTGCCAACCTCTTTAGCCTTGATCCTTATCTTGGCTAAAGAACAATAAGTGCTTGGTTTTTCCAGCCAACCTCTTCAGCCTAGATGCTTATCTCGGCTTGAAGAACAATGAATGTTGGTTTTTCCAGCCAACTTCTTCAGCCTAGATCCTTATCTCGGCTGAAGAACAATAAGTGTTGGTTTTTCCAGCCAACTTCTAAGTTGGTTATTCCTACCAACCTAGAGTGAAGTGTTTGGTTATTCCGACGAAACGTCCTGCAGCCTGGATCCTTATCCTGGGCTTAGGAGGGGTGTTGGTTTTTTCAGCCAACTTTTAAGTTAGTTTTTCCTGCCAACTTAGAGTAAAATGTTTGGTTATTCCGACCAAACATCCTGCAGCCTAGATCCTTATCTTGGGCTTAGGAGGGGTGTTGGTTTTTCCGGCCAACTATACTTTCAATGCCCCTAGCTCCCTAAAGCAAAATCTTTTACAGAGTGAAACAACTATGCTGAAAAGAAGCTACTTGTTTTATTGGAAAAAAAAAATTACAAATACTTCAAAAAGCTTAAAAATAGAATAGTTTGAGATTTGCAGTGTTTCATGGCCTGGGAATGGCTTTGTTGTCTTTATCTTCCAAGTTGTATACCCCTTTTCCTGCTAATCCGACCACTTTTTAAGGTCCTTCCCAATTGGGCCTCAACTTGCCATCTCTGGGTACTATGGTGTTTCCTATTACTTTGCGCAATGCCCAATCTCTAATCTTAAATTGCCTTGGGTGCACAGTTTTGTTATACTTTCTTGACAACTCTTGCTGGTATGAAGCGATGTGAACCAGTGTTCTTTCTCTTCTTTCTCCTGCAAGGTCGAGCTCTAAGGTGATGGCTTCTCCATTTAGGTCTGGATCAAAATTTTTACTTCTGATTGTAGGGAGGCCGACTTCCAATGGGATTACTGCTTCCATGCCATAAGCCAAGGAAAAAGGTGTTTCCCCTGTGGATCGACGAGGTGTGGTACGGTAAGCCCATAAAACATGAGGGAGCTCTTTAGCCCACTTGCCATTAGCTTTTTCTAGCATTTTCTTTAATCCATCCAAGACAACTTTGTTTGATGCTTCTGCTTGGCCGTTTGCTTGGGGGTAAGTCGATGTAGAATTGTAGAACTCTATCTTGTACTCTTCACAAAAGCCTCTGAAAATTTTGCCGTCGAACTAGGTGCCATTGTCTGATATTAGAGCTTTTGGTATGCCGAACCGAGTAATGATATTCTGCCAGACGAACTTCTTCACATCTTTCTCCTTTATTGATGCTAGTGCTTCTGCCTCCACCCACTTCGTGAAGTAGTCTGTTGCTGCTAGAAAGAACATCCTATTGCCGGGTGCTGTTGGGAGTGGCCCTACTATGTCCAAGCCCCACATTGTGAAGGGCCATGGGCTAGTTAATGGTAGAAGTTCTCTGGCTGGCTGGTGTATTTGGTGTGTGAACTTCTGACATTTTTCGCACCTCTTTACATACTTCTCTAAATCTGCTTGCATGTATGGCCACCAATATCCTTGCGAAATGGCTCTGTAAGCTAATGATCTTCCTCCTTGGTGGCTTCCACATACGCCTTCGTGTATCTTGAACAAGAACGCTTTAACTTTGCTGGGATGGACACACTTTAGATAAGGTCCTGTGAAGGATTTGTTGTACAGGGCCATTGATGGGGAGAGCCAAAATCACTGTGACTTTGCTCTTATTTTGTTGGCCTCTTTCTTCTCTTCCGGTAGGACACCGTCTTTTAAGAATGCTATGATGGGATCCATCTATGAAGGGCCTAGTTCGGCGCAACATACTTCTTCTACTTCAGGTTCTTCAATGCTTGGTCTTGGTAAGTAGTCAATCAATAACGGATGTGGGACGGATGTATCTGCCATTGAAGCAAAGCCTGCTAGTTCATCCGCTCTACTGTTCTCTTCCCTACCAATCTGTTCTATCCGTACTACAAATTTCTTGATCTCTTTTCTAACTAATTCTTGGTACTTAGCCATCCTGTCATCCTTTGCCTCGTAGTCACCTGAAATTTGGTTTACCACCAGCTGTGAGTCACTGTAAACCATTAGCTCGGTGGCCTTCATGTAGGATGCTGATTTCAATCCTCTTAAAAATGCTTCATATTCCGTCTCGTTGTTTGATGCTGGGAAGCCAAGGTTGACTACTTGTTCCACTACTAGGCCATCTGGTGAGATGAGGACTATGCCGAGTCCTGCTTCGTGCCTGTTGGATGCTCCATCCACAAAGAGCTTCCACATCTCTCCTACGAATAACTTCCAACAGGTAGAGGGATCGGATGATGCCTTGGGGTCCTGAGTGTTGCTGGTGTTTTCTTCAAAGTTCATGCTTGCTGTTTGCTCCTCATTATCTGATTGTACCAAGTCTTCATTTGCTGGTGAGTTTTTGCTTAGTGTTGCATGGTTTGCTTCTTTCTCCCTTACTTTATTCTGGTCTGCCTTAGGGTCTGACTGGGTATCCTGCACCAGGGGTTGTGTTATTCCGGCGTCAACTTTTAACCCTAGTTCGGTGGTATCAGTCAGGTCGACTGGGCAGATATGATGACTTCCTGGGGTGAATTCTGCGACAAAGTCTGCCAAGGCTTGGGCTTTTATCGCGGTTCTAGGTTGGAACTTGATGTCAAATTGTCCTAACTCCACTGCCCACTTTAAGATTCGTCCAAAAAAGTTCACCCTCTCAAACAAAGCTTTTAATGGGAAAGCTGTGAGGACGATTATGGTGTGGGCGTGAAAGTAATGCGACAACTTCCTTGATGCCATCATCAAGGTTAAGGCCAGTTTTTCCAATGGTAAGTACCTGGTTTTCGCGCCTAGCAATGTCTTGCTAACATAAAAGATAGGTAAATGTTGGATTCCTTCCGCTCGGACCAACACTGCGCTAATTGCGTGCTGTGAAACTGCCAGGTACAAAAATAGTCCTTCTCCAGGTATTGGGGTTACTAGCAGTGGTGGAGAAGACATGTATTCTTTTAAACTTTCCAGGGCACGGTCACATTCTTCATCCCACTGAAACTTGGCCTTCAATGCTTAAAAAAATTGTCGACATCTGTCTAACGACCGACTTATGAACCGATTTAGCGCGGCTGCCATACCGGTGAGATGTTGTACTTCTTTTACTGAGTTGGGCCTCTCTAGATCCTGGATTGCTTTGATCTGAAAAGGGTCTGCCTCGATGCCTCGGTTGGTTACCAGGAAGCCTAGGAATTTGTCAGATCCTACGCCGAACGCATACTTAGATGCATTAAGGCATAACTTGTGTTTCTTCAGGATCTGAAACATCTCACCTAGGTCCTTGAGATGGTCACTCTTGTCCTTGCTCTTCACCACCATGTCGTCGATGTGAGCCTCCATTATTCTACCTAACAATGGTTCAAACATCTTGGTGACCATCCGTTGGAATGTTGCCCCTGCATTCTTTAGGCCAAAGGGCATGAACTTGTAGCAGTAAAGTCCTCTTAGTGTTATAAAAGATGTGACCTCCCGGTCTGGTTCATACATAGCGATCTGATGGTAGCCTCTGTACGCATCAAGGAAGCTAAGACGGTTGTATCCTGCCGTCAGATCTACCAGTGGGTCTATCCGTGGAAGAGGAAAGCTGTCTTTTGGGCATGCCTTGTTAACCATTTTTAGTCCACACAGACACGCCATTTTTCATTTTTCTTAGGCACTACTATTGTGTTGGAGATCCATCTAGGATAGTGCACCTCTCTGATAGCTCCTGCTTCTAGCAGGTTTTCTACTTCTTTCGCCACTATCTCGACATGGTGGAGTGCCGATCTGCGAGTGCGCTGTATAATTGGTCTAGCAGTTGGGTGGACATTCAATTGGTGACAAATGAAGCTTGGGTCAATGCCAGGCATGTCATATGGCGTCCAGGCAAACACTTCGATGTTAGAGGTCAAGAATTCCATGACCTCTATTCTCTCAGTGCTAGACATAGATGAGCCAAGCAAAAAGAACTTTTTCGGGTTCTTTTCATCTATTCTTACTTGTACCAAGTCTTCCGCTTCCTTCTGTTCAGCGGCTTTGCCAACATCCGCAAATAATTCATTATTTTCGAGCTCTTCCACCATTTGAACAAACCCTTTGGCAGCTCGGCTACCATTTGCTGTGACGAAGCATTGCTTGGACATAATTTGATCCCTATAGACCTCTTCAATTACTTCGGCTTCGTTGGGAACCGCATTACTTGATGGTAGGTTGATGCTACCGCTCTCATGGCGTGCAGCCATGTCCTTTCCAAGATTATGTTGTAAATGGAGGGCACTTTCAATACCCAAAATTCCACTTGTTTAGTCATGCTTCCTGCTCTGACTGGGAGGATTATCTTGCTGACTAGCCACTCTGGCATTGAGTTGAACCCGATCAGGGGCGATACGGCGAGTGCCAAGTCTTTGTCCTTCAATTTCAATTGTTTGAAAGTTTCGTAGTACATTATCTCACATGAGCTTCCTTGGTCAATCAAAATTCGCTTGACGTCGTAATCCTTGATGTGAAAAGTGACGACCAGTGCATCGTTGTGAGGGCAATATATCCTTTCCAAGTCTTTGTCTGAAAAAGACATGACATTCGTGGCCTCTGTTTTCCCCTTTTTAATGGTGGGCTGCAAAGTTAATACCTCCCTTAAATGCTCAGCCTTCTTTATCATGCCCTTGAGCTCACATACTCGCTCAGGCTCAAATACCCCATGTATTACGTTTATCACGCCTTGAGGTGGGGCGTCGTTCGGTGTTCCATCTGGGTGGTCGTGGTTTTGGGGGGCTAGCTGCGTCCCTCCTTCTATGTACCGGTCTAGGTGACCAGCTGCCACTAACTCCTCCAGATGCTGCCTCAACGGCGAACAGTTTTCAGTGCGGTGCCCCTTTTCCTTATGGAAGGTGCACCGAGATCTTTCGTTGTAGTCCTTCTGCGCCTCTCCCAATTTAGTTGGCCATTTGACGAAAGGTTCATCACGTATCTCGCTGAGAATTCGGTAGATTGGTTTCTTGAATACCGTGGAAATGGCAGTGCGGACTCTCAACCATCTTTTATCTCGGTCCATCTCGTTGTCTCGCTTGCCTCGTCCATTCTTGCTTGGACGTTCTACCGTATTTACCTTCGCTGTAGTCTTCTTGTCTGGTGTTGCTGTCGTACCAGATTTTACCTTGGCACGAGCGCCATCCTCCTCCACTCGAATATGTTGGTGCACTCTCTCCATCAAGGCTTCCATCGTGAGGGGTGGAGTCATTGTAATCGAATCCCTCAATCTGTTTCCGACTGGAAGTCCTCTTTTGTATTGTGCGATGGCGAGATTGGTGGGGCAGTCCCCTATCTGGCTGAATGTCTCCCAATAGCGACTGTTGTAGGACCTCAATGTTTCTTTGTCGTCCATGTCAATGGAGAGTAGCTGATCAATCTCCACTGGCGTCTTGGTGTTCGTTCTGAATCTTGTCACGAACGCCTCCGCTAATTGTGCCCAGGAAGCTATGCTGCCTTCTGGTAGCCTTTCGAACCAGGTTAAACCTAGGTCGCCAAGGCTGGATGGGAATAGGATGCACATCAAAGTTTCGTTCCGCCGGTATACTGCCATAACCTAGCGAAAGTGGCTTAGGTGCATGTAAGGGTTTGTCTTCTCTTCGTCCGTGGTAAATTTAGGCTGGATGAAGCCTGAGGGTAATGGTGCGTTCTCAATCGCCGGAACGAACGGCGAGCTATGTAGTCTTGCCAATGCTTTATCTGTCGGTTCGTAGGCAAGGTGCGGTATTGGCATTCCAACCTCGACGCTTCCATGCGTCCGAGGAGCCAACTGCTGAAGGGCTGAAATTCTGTGCGGGTCGCATGCCCTAATCCTCCTTCTGTCGCGCCCTTTCTTCAAGCACTGTTTGTAAATCGAACGATCTAGGCAACTTCGTTTGCCTGGGTGATGTCTGGTGCGTATGTGAGGGCCGATAGGTACTTCCCTCAGTGTAAGACCTCAATGATCTCGTTCTCTCAGACCTGGAGTAACGAGTTCTGGAAGTCCTTGATTGAGTGTCGCCTGTCCTGAGGCTTCTACTCTTTGCTTGCGATGGCGTGGTATGCCTACCACGATCTTCTAAGTGGCAAGGAGGCGTATTGATTTTGCGCCCCTCTCCTATCGTCACCCCTTTTCCCTTGATTTGGCGTTTCATGGCCTTCATGTCCGCCGCCATCTTCCTTATTAGTTCATCTTGCTCTTTTACGCGATCCTCCAAAGCTTGAGGGTTAATTCTTCACCTTTGCCTTTCAGGACTTTGCGAGCGAGAGCGACGGGGCTGTTGTTCCGCCTCCCCCTTGTATCCCTTCGAGGATTCTTTCGCTGGGGCTCTAAGTCCGCCATGGGAGGGATAGAGGGCAATCCTTTGCGCCCCCCACCCCCTTCTGGGGTTTGTCCGTCGATGGCGGACTGTGGCAAATCTTCGTTGTGCGCCATTCAACTAGCGAGGAAAACTTGATCAAGAGGTTTTGTTCTTTGTCTGGTATTCCCACAGACAGCGCCAATTGTACGAGAAAGAAATAAACCTTCTTGTATAATCCTGTTGATCAAGTCCGCGCTCCTCCAAACGTTGTCGTTTTACTCCCTGAAAACACAAACGTGAGCTAGCCGGCGGGTATGTGCCGGATACCTCTCCGATGCATAAGTCAGCAAAATAAACAAAAAGGCAAAATCTCTGTGTATTCGAGAATCAAAATTGTATTACCTCTCCACAGGCAATGTTGTGAGCTTTTATAGGTTTCATGTGGCGCAATCCTAGTAGGACTCTTACTCCTCCATGTAGAGTCCTCCTAGGAATCATATTCCTGAAAGATAATGCTTATCCTTCAACACCACCCTCACTGCTCAAACCAAGCGAGATGGTTTTACCATGGTTGGATTCCAGTATGACCGAGATAAGCGTGGCTATGCTAAGCCGCAGAGTAGACCAAACTATCTAGTTCGGTTCTTCCTTTCACTGCTCTTACCTCGGTTTCTCATGTACCACCCATGGCGTGCTTAGACCAAGATAGCAAATAGCAAGGTTCTAACCGAGCTAACCATAGTATGTTATGACCGAGCTAACGCTAAGTAGGGTGACCGTGCTAACTGCAAAGCTCTTTTGGACCGGACTAATCTTCAAGATTTTCTCGGACCGGGCTAACTTCAAGGCCTTTTTTACTCAACCCTTCTTACTATGGCCCTCAACGGCCCATTACTCAGCTCGGCCCAATTTAGATATAAATTACCCTCTCAGAAGTGATTATGATTTAGATGCAATAACTTTTAGCTTGGGGCTAAAAAATCTATTTTGTCTTTTTACATGGTTTGGGATGTAAGTTCTATAGAACGGCTATTAGATTAACGATGTTGTATGGGACGGAGTGTTGAGCAACCAAGAAACAACATGTAGATAAGATGAGTGTGGCTAAGATGATGATGCTAAGGTGGATGTGTAGCAAGACTAAATAAGACAGAATTAGGAATGAGTGTATTCGAGAATGGGTAGGAGTAGCACCGATGGAAGATAAGTTGAAAGAGAATTGATTGAGATGATTTGGTCATATTCAACGGAGACCAACAGAGACAGTAGTGAAGAGATGCGATACTGTAACAGTAGATAGAAGTGTTAGGAGACGGAGTAATCCTAGATTAACGTTGACTGGCGTTGTAAATAGAGATATGGATCTACTTAATTTGATTAATAAAATGGTCTTTGATAGGGCCGCTTGGAGAAGAAATATACATGTAACATACCCCATTTAATAGGATTTAAGGCTTGATTTAGTTTAGTTTAGTTTGGTTTGGTTTAATTTATTTCATTCACATGCATACAGGAGTCGGTAAAACTAAGAATGTTTTAGAGGAGGATGGTGTGCTAGGCATAGACAACCATATCCTTGGAAACTACTTGGCATGCCATGGAAAATCTAGTTTCAATGGGTTTAGTTCGCCGCATTGGGATCAGGTGTGCATTGATCTAACATTTTTTGGCACGGACCTTTTGTTCTCAAAATTAATGTCAATTGGTCCAATGCATTTTTAATTGCAAGATCATGTTTTCGGAACTCCCATTTTCTTATTTTAACTGGGAATTACATTAGAGTAGGAATAGAAATTTGAGGATAGAGAATTATTAGTTAGTCATTTCACCTCTTAATTACTCTCGTAATATGTTACATTAATAATGGATAAATTATGCTGATCACTCTAGAGATTTTTACAAAATATAATAAATCCTACAAGTTTAATATAATTACACTGGCATCCCCTTAATAAAACTAAAACAAAGAAATTACAGCAATAGGTATATAAACACAGGAACAAATAAGAATAAAATATACATTTTCTTACAGAAAGTAAGAAATTTCATGGAAATATAGGGGGCATCCCCTATTGGGACAGATTGGATCATTCAAGATAAGTCAACACTACATAGAATAGAACAACCAGAAGTAGGAATGGCAACGGGGCGGGGCCGGGGATCACCCTCCCTGTCCCCGATCCCCGAAGGCACAAAAGTCCCCATCCCCGTCCCCGATCCCCCGCGAGGAACCCATCACCCTCCCCACCCCCGCCCCCAACGGGGATCAAGGATCCCCGACCCCGAAAAATCCCTGTAAAAAACAACATCCACAACAAACAACAACCCCCCAACAGAACAGATCAGCAACCACAACATTACAAGAAAAAAAAAATAGACAGATCTGATATACACACACATACATGTATACATAAACAATAAATGAACAAAAAAAAATGATACTGATACACACTCACACACACACATACATGTATACATATACACAGATCTGTGTGGATTGCGCACGGATCCATGTCGATCGACTCAGATTTACGCCGAAACATGGCTGAAACCGCGGTGCTACGGCGAGAGAGAAGAGAGAGAGGAGGTGCTACGGCCTACGGCAGTGCTGCGAATTTGCGATGGAGGATAGTAGAGAAAGTGTTGCGACGGAGGACGGCGGAGCGGCTGTTCTTGAGACTAGATCTAGTCTGGATCGACATGGCTTTGAGAGAGTTGACAGAGAGAGAAGAACCAGAGAGTGAGAGAGTGAGAAAGAGATGAGAGTCAGTTGAGATGAGAGTATGTATATGAGAGAGAGAGAGAGAGTTATGTGAATATAATAATACAACAATAATACAACTAAACATATAAATAGGATATACGCGGGGATCTTTCGGGGAAATGTCGGGCCGGGGCCGGGGCCGAGAAATTTATCCCCGTCCTCGGCCCGAAAATCATCGGGGATGCATTTTTTAATACCAACCCCGGCCCTACGGGGAATAATTTTCGAGGAAAAACCTATTTATCGGGACGGGGCGGTCCGGATCCCCGTCGGGCCGGGTTCATATTGCCATCCCTAACCAGAAGTCTTCATTTTATAATTAGTCAAGGACCAAATAAAATAAAGGCTATAACGTGAGGTCAAATAGCAATATCATGTTCAGTATATTTTAGTCATCCTTGTAAAATAACTAACGGAAAGGAAACACATTTGTTTTTGACCTATTTTAAATTGAATTTCTCTGATTATAAAAGTGTTCATCTATATATATGAATAAGAAAATAAATTTTGGGATGCTGCAGCAACTGTGGGATTTTGCTAACCAGAGATTGCTTGGCATATGCAAAAGTCAAGCCAGCAGATAGAGTTACACCCATACTTGCAGTGTGAATCTCTTGTTAACTTCTGTCAAAAATATGGCATCTGTTTCACTGCCCACACTCCCCTCGGCGGCGCTTTGGCTAACTCTCCTGTTCGGTTCTATCTAATGCTTGGACGATACCATTCTCCAAGTAAGTTAGAAAATTGGGCAAACTTCACTTTACCCCCTATGGTATAGGCCATGTGCAAATCATCCCTTGACGATCAAATATCATCCTCTGACATTCGAATATCACTACATAACTCCCTGTGGTTAATGGAGTGAAGTGCACAATTAGCCTTTCCATCTGTTTTAACAGGCTGTGCAATGCACGCGAGGGCTGTACAATTGGTCATAGAAAGATGATTTTTCATCCGAATTAAATGACTAAAATGCCCTCATCTTTATCACCAATTTGCAAACCAGCTTTTCTGCTTCATTTTTCAAAACCCAGATCTGGAAATCTTTACCCAGAAGAAGAAAAAAAAAATAGTAAAATTACAAACTCCCACCGGTAGCTCCATAATGAAACCACTCCCAGTGAAAGTAATCAATTACAAATGTTTAAGTTTGATCAAATGTAATCACACAGTGAAGGTAATCTAGTTTAACAAATGTAACAAATGTTTAATCAATTACAATACACAGTGAAAGTAATCACAATCTAAATATCTATTTTGTTTTGATTTTAACAGTTTCTTCTTCTTCTACATATCTATTTTGCTTTGATTTTAACAGTCTAAATATATATATATATATATGTGTGTGTGTGTATATAATAGATAGAAACAAATTTCAGATGTATATATGTATGTAAATAAATATTAGTTGTCAGATTGTTGAATGTTGGACCTAAGTTTCCTATGTTTTCTGGGTTGCCCAGAAGCACAATTGGCCTTTGGACAACCCTTCCCACCGACACAACTACTACTCCTCATATGCCGTCGTCCACCCTCGTACCACCACCAGCGCCTCAAACCCACCCAGCCGCACCACCCCTCTTCCTCTTCTTCTTGGTGATCTGAAAACCCCCATGTAGGAGAAGAGATCTGAGATAGATCCGAAAGAGATCTGCGATAGAGATGGCGATCTGCGTCAGAAGTCGCCGCCTTCCTCGCTCCTCCTCCTCAACCATCACCGTCTTCGTTCTTGAGCTCATCAATGAGAACTGCAATCGGATACAGAGGCTCGTTGATCATAGGAAGGCATAGGGGGTTGGGTGAGAAATGGTAAACAAGGATTATATATAAAGGCAAAATAGTCTTTTTACTTCTGCCATTAACAGTGTTAACTGTGCACTTCACTCCATTAACTATAGCAGGGTTATGTGATAATATTCGAACGTCATCCGCACATGACCTATACCATAGGGGGATAAAGTGAAGTTTGCCCTAAAAAATTTCTTCCTCTCTCT
Organism: Camellia sinensis; assembly: GCF_055761805.1. NCBI lineage: Eukaryota > Viridiplantae > Streptophyta > Magnoliopsida > Ericales > Theaceae > Camellia > Camellia sinensis. Next base: position 21,801,043 of record NC_138962.1, on the reverse strand, counting down.
CTACCTTTGATATTTTATAATTGAATGATAACGTAACATGCTAATGATGATGTGACGTGAATAATTTTTTTCTCGCTTATGTGGTGTCAGGGTTTGGCTGAGAAATATAAAAAGACAGTGGCACAGATAATTCTCTGATGGGGTATACAAAGGAACACAGCAGTAATCCCAAGGACATCAAGAATTGAGAGATTAGAGGAGAATATGCAGATATTCGACTTTGAGTTAGCCAAAGAGGACATGGATCTGATTAAGAGCATCCATAGGAAGCACCGGACCAATCCACCTGCCAAAACCTGGGGCATAGACATATATGAATGAGAAAGTATGCAGAACGGGACACCAAAACAATTGCAGAATAGATACAAGGGTGGGTGTGGGCTCTACACCCCTCTGTTCTGTGAATTTCTACTGTATCCGTAGCAAAAATTATTGAGAGATTATCCTTAATTATGTTGAGAATAAGAGTGTAATCCAGAAGATCATTACATTTTTTAGAAATCTATTATCAATAATTCTGGATCACGGAATGCACCTACTAAACTCCAACACTAGCGTGTGTCGAATTATGTAATGTCAGAGCATTTATTCTATGTTGGCCTGGCATTGCTTGAAAAATGTTGCTCTTCCAATTTTACTATTTTTTTTTTTAAAATTACAAAAAATTAGATATTTGTAACCCCAAGCTGTAGAAGATGCAAAAACAGAGTAAAGAGTCATAAAAGACCAAAATGCAAGTGTGAATCATCTGAACAATAATCTTGAAGAAAGACAATGAGATTGTGTCAGTTAAAAATACAAAACTAAAAGATCTATTGGAACTGTAGCTGTAACTACATTTGTGTACAAACATCTCAAGTTTTCTATCTTTAACATTACAAGAAATTGGAATCGTTTGATTTCCATTAACCAGAGGTATATCCAGTCTCTGTACTAAAATCACTAAAAACAACAGGGACGATCGCGAATCGGCTTCTAGGGTAATTATCAAATTTATGGAGATACCATTTGTGTGTTTCAGCACCTGCAAGCACAAGATTTGCCGACTGCCACACCAACACAAGAAACTTTGGCTTCATGTAAGAATCCAAATGCATAATCATTAACTATTTATCAAGTGACGGGTTTGAAGCAATACAACGAATCCAAAAATTAACCAGACTGTGAGGTCTGCACCACCACTAGCAACCATAAGACCGGCATATATAACCTACAGCAAAAATCAACAAGACAATGAAAATGAAAGTGACTGAAAACTTATTGTTTTAACTTGGGACACTATGATTTTCTCAGCACATGTACCAGACATATTTCGGCTACTATTTTGGGCTATTGAGATTGGGAAGAATTACTTAGAAAGAAATAACCGAAGAGAAAAAAGAGTTGTAGGGCATGAGAGTTACAAGCCCAGCTAAGTAGTGAGGAGAAGAAACATAGTCAAACCAATCGCCATGAGGAATTACGTACTCATTGGCTTGTTCTGGCTTCTTCCGCAATGAACCTTGGTTGAAGGTAGAAGGGTCAGTCGATGGTACAAAGAATGAACAATATTTTTATTTATTTTTTTGGATAAATAAGCAAACAACCTTTATTAAAAAAGTATCAAGATGATTCAAAGAATACAAAACCCCACAAGGGGAATCACCCTCTAACCAATAACCTCATCCAAGAACTCTAAAAACCCAAACATATCTGGATCAATTTTCAATTCTAACCAACTATACAAAGCAACAAAGTAAACAACTCTCAAGCCAACTATCTGTACGCTGAATCTCCTGAAATGTGCGTCTATTACGTTCCAGCCACACTAACCACATCAAACAAAATGGGATCAAATACGACACACGCCGTCTTCAACGACTAACCTGAGCCCCACACCAGCTCCACAACATATGCAACACCCTCCGCGGTTGAACCCAAGCAATCCCAAAAAGAGAGTAAACAAAACCCCACAAACGGAACGCCATGAAACAATGCAAGAACAAATGATCCACAAACTCTGCATCTTCACAACACATATAGCACCGATTTACTAGAGTATGACAACGCCACGTCAAGTTATCAATCATACGATTCCAACCCAAAGCCGCTGTCCACGTAAAGAAAACCACCTTAGATGGAACTCGTGGCACTCAAACACTCCTCCAAAGAAAATCCTATCTCACCTCCCCCACCATGCTCCAATAGAATTACGAGACCGAAAAACGCCCCCTTAGCCCCAACATTCCACCCCAAAACATTCTCCTCCACCCCAGAAAATGAGCAATATATCCAAGTCAAGCTCCAAATGTACAGGGAACATTAGTCACCACACTTTCCCTACTCCCATGATGTAACCATAAAAAAGATGGCTGCAATGGACCATAATAATGGACTCGTCCATTTGACATTGGAAATGAATTTTATCATACATTTCAGGTTTCAGGTGTGATTGCCATTATGGCACATGATGTATCAATTGTAGACTGCCATCATATATAATTCATGCATGCCGAGACCTTTAACATTTCAAATCAAGCAATATATATGACGAGAGACAGATGAAAACAATAGCGTAATAAGACACAACAAGATTTATTAAAGACATGCTTGTGTGTATCACATATGAAGAAGCTGAGTTCTGACTACTATACTCCTTCGGTAAAATACAACTCCTTATGGGTGAGATAAATTCATGAGAAAACCATTTCGTCTCTTAAAAATTAAACTGATATTATTTCCAGCATTTTTCTTTAATGCAACAAAGAAGCACGTGAAGCACTGTAGTGGTCTCCATTTACAAGTAACGTTCTTGACAGTAGGCACCAACTTCTTCTGATGATAACATATTTATGTAATATTAAGTGTTAACTAACAAGCAAATAAAGACTTAGTGAATTAGACGTTATTGAGCAACATTAATTATGTAATTTATTGACCAAAGGCAGTATTCCAAACCTAAGAGATTTAAATCTCAATCAAAAAAGAATATGACAGATGTGAAGCTTACAAGAATTGCATGACAACGGCGCTAATGTATCCAACCCCATAAAAATATAGCCATTCCAATCCACGAGTACCATCTAAGGGTCATAAGAGGACTGGCAAATCCCCACCAATCAAATTCTGTGGCTGGGATCTGATTCTTTCCTTTAACAATGAACTCAGCCACCCCGTTCAAAGCAAAAACAAAGGCCTCCAGTGCAAATGTACAGCAAAGTGACAACAGTGCTGCTGTATGGAAACTAAGCTCAGAAAGATGCCAAATATGAGTAAAATATCTTGCAACACATCAACGATATCATTTCATCAAGGGTAAGAGAAAAGTTGACTATTCACACTAAACAGTTTCATAGCAAATCACAGTTTGATAATAGTCATCAATCATTCAGCAATAAATTTACAGTAACATGTGCTGTATTTGCTATCATGAAAATAGCATTCTGTTCATTCTATAAAATCTAAATGTCAGAAACAAGCTTATTATGGTGTTGTTCTTTGATCCATGAACCTTCACAGGTCTGCAAGAAGGTGCATGGTAGAATTTCGAATCAAATCTAGACTGTGAGTCAAATGGTAAAAACAGTGACATCCCCTAGTAAAAAAGGCTAGGTCAGAAGTTTTGTTTCCATTTGCAATTGTACTGGTTCTCCATATAAGTTATCATTGTTAATTAATTTTGATTTATGCTTCCTCTATTACAAAAACAACTGTATTGATGGATAACAAACAAAAAGCATCGAAATAAAGAATCCAGTAAGGAACCTATTGATCCCACAAAATGATGAGGGATCAGTGTAATACCACCCACCCAAGAACCCACAGAATTCAACCTTGAAAAGCAGCATAAGCATGACCTTGTCAAGCATAAACTCAATTAGAGCAAGGAGAAAATTTTGTAGCAATCAAATTAAAGATTAAAATTATAGATCATAAAGTTTTCAGGTTATGAAACTTACAATAGGCCAGGAAGGTAGCCAAAAATGTGCATCTGAGCTCAATGCTTGAACTTCCATCAACAAAAGCAGAAACACAGACCGCCATACCGTGTCTCTCAGTGTTTGAACTTTCACTACTAGAATATTGCAATGGCTCAGACACCAACGGTGCCATTTTATACGCATAAAACCAAGCTGCAGCAAGCAAGAATGTTGTCCAAAAATTTGTTCACAAAAGGAGTTGAGAGGGGAAAATGTGGAGATCTGGTCATGAGATTGTAAGGCCAGCTGGTAAGCAGGGGAATGGAGGATGGCAACCGGTGGTTCGTAGACATGGGGATCGAGGAGTTGGGGGTCAAAGGGGGAATACCATATACTCTGTGTTTGTGGACAACATACCAGCATCTATGGGGGCGGAAGGTTTGTCTAAACTCTTCTCCAACTTTGGAGTTGTATTGGATGCGTATATTCCACAGAAGAGAAGAAGATCTACAGGTTCCAGGTTTGGGTTCATAAGGTATGGTTGTCCGGTAGCAGCGAGTATGGCTCTGCAAAAAGCAAATGGCCTTTGGTGTGATGACAAAGCGCTAAAGGTTAAAATGGCTGAGTTCAGGAAGGAGTGTGAAAACAAGCAAAGCAAGTCACAACAAGTACAGAAGAGGTGGGTTAAGGAAGGCATACACTCTGTACATGATACCCATCAGGGGAGAAAGTCATATGCTGATGTGGTCAGCGGCAGGGACTTTCAATCTAATTCAGGTCGCACTATTAAGGTACAGAAAGTTGGTAATGGTTGGCTGCATGAAAGTGTAGTGGTAAGATTAAAGCCAATTTTTTCAGTTGAAGATTTTAAGGAGGAGTTACAGGGACGAGGACATGGCGATATCACAGTTAGAGGCGGTGGTGGAAGACAATTAGTCCTCTCATTTCAATCAGTGGAAGCTATGAAGGAAAAGTTACCGTTCATGAAGGACTGGCTTACAGCTTGGTGTGAATCGGTTGAGGAATGGGAAGACAGCATGGTCTTGGAACAGGTGAGGCAGGTGTGGTTAAGCTGTTATGGTGTGCCACTGGTCCTGTGGAACAATAACACGTTTTGCAGCATAGGTAAAGAGTGGGGTGAGGTTCTGAAATTGGACGAAGATACAGCTAATCTGAAAGCCTTCCATTGCGGGAAGATAAAGGTAGCAACAAGGCACATGGGCGCCATTAATCATACCTTAAATCTAGAATGCAAAGGTATCCTATACCCAGTCCGGATCTGTGAGGAACAAATTATAGTATCACAAATAGTAAAAGAATATTGTATCTGCCAATCCTTCATGAGGAACAACGCTGATAGTTACAGTCCAGAGGAAGAAGTTGAGAATATTGCAGACCGAGGCAGCAGACAAGAGGTAGAAGAGGATGACGTGGAAGTCCATATGGGTGATGAGGTGGCTAACGCCTGTGATGTGGAAGAAGGGGTTAGGGTGGATGCACAAGTTAACACGAATGACTTGGAGGAGGATGCCAGCTTGAGGGTGGTTTCGGTGGTGGAGGAGACAGACATGATGGAGGGAGCGTCAGGGGAAGGCACCTCACGTAAGGAGGGCGCTGAAAAGAAGCTCTGTAAAGGAGTGTCAGAGAAGGGTGGCGCACGCAAGGAGGGTAGCTGTAGAGTTGATGATGAAGTGGTCACATCTGGGTTCATAAGAAGCACGAGTAGGTCTGCTGGGAAGCAACCAGGAATTAACCTGGAAGTAAATTTAAACAGGGCCCATTTTGAAACATGTAGGATTGGGTCGGCCCAAAGGGCTGAAGCTCCACTTATTTGGGCTGATAATAGCAGCAACTCTATCACTGAATCTACTAATGAAGTGGGGCAATCCAATTTTGAGTTTAGGAGGGTGTCCAACAACCAATCACCTCCTGAACCTGCTATTGGTGAGGAGCAGCCCAACTCAGCGAGCAGAAGGGTGAATACAACTTATATACGAAGGAAATATATGGAGTCAGGAGTAGAAAATAAAAGCCATAAATTTTCTCAGAAGGGGAAGAAAGCAGTGGGAAAGAAATTTGTGAAGCCACCAATGAATCTAAGGAAAGGGGCAGTGTTCAGGTCAGCAGTAGCTGCTATTTCTCTATCTATGGCAAGTAAGTCCAGTAGAGGATGCTTGAGATTATCAGAGGCAGAAGCATCACTTCAGATTGGTAAAGTGTTGGGGATAGCCTGTGATGGTAAGGAAGAGGAGATAATTAGCAAGCTAGAGGAACTAGAGGCCAACGATAGAAGGAAAGTGGGGTGTAGGGGAGGTGAAGCTAAATGAGCTTTCAGTCCTGGGAGTCTGGGTGCTAAACAAGTCTTGCAATGAAGTTACAATCTTGGAATGTTAGGGGCCTTGGCAGGCCTGAGAAAAGGAGAAAAATAAAAAAAAGTCTGGCTGGAAGGAAAATCAGTGTAGTATTGATCCAAGAGACAAAGAGCTCAACAATAACTCCTGAAGTAGTAAAATCCATCTGGTACGAAGATAATTTTGAGTTTATGGCAGTGGATGCAGAAGGCAGAGCAGGTGGGCTGCTATGTATTTGGAATCCAGGGGTGTTCCAACTAAATTCTTGCTGTGGCAACCGTAATTTCATCCTGTTGTCAGGTACTCTCTTTTCCTCCTTTAACTGTGTGATTGTTAATGTATATGGCCCATCGGAGGTGGCTAAGAGGAAAGAATTATGGGATAATTTTGCTCGGTTAAAGAATACTTTTTTGGGGCCATGGTGTATGGGGGGCGATTTCAACGAAATAAGGACCAACTCAGAAAGAATTGGGTGTTCTCGAAGAGACAGAGGAATGAGGGAGTTTAATACCATGATTGACCAATTAGAAATGATTGATTTACCAATGCTAGGTAGGAAATTTACCTGGTGTAACTCACAAATTAGAGAGAAATGGAGTAGAATCGACAGATTTTTACTCAATCATGAGTGGCTACAAAACTTCAATTTCAAGTTATGGGGACTTCCTAGGATATTATCTGACCACTGCCCTATAATTTTGATGGAGGACGAAAGAGATTGGGGACCTAGACCTTTTAGGTTCTTGAATGCTTGGGCCCTCCATCCCAAGTTTATTTCCTTAGTGGAGGAATCTTGGTCAGAATCTCAGGTGTTCGGTTGGGCTGGGTACAGATGCCTTAAGAAGCTTAAAGCCTTGAAACAAAAATTAAAAGTGTGGAATATTGAAGTGTTTGGGAAGATTGAATTTAAAATCAAAGCTGCTGAAGAGGAAGCACATGCTATTGAACTAATTGCTGAAGAAAGAGCACTCCTGGGGAATGAACAAGCTCGAAGAAGGGAACTAATGGGGGAAGTTTGGAGATTGAATAAAATGCTAGAGTGGTCATGGTTACAAAAATCAAGAATGGATTGGGCCTTAAAAGGAGATAGGAACACAAGGTATTTTCACATAATGGCTTGTAACAGAAATAGCAGGAATTCTCTGTGTTCAGTGATGGTAAATGGTGTAAGGGTTGAGGAACCTATGGAGGTCAGACATGTGGTGATGACTCATTTTAGGAATCTCTTCTCTGAAACGTGGGCTGGTAGACCTCACTTAGCTGGGCAGTTCAAGAATATTGGTGGAAGACATGCAGTGGATATGCTAGAAGCAGAGTTTACCGAGGAGGAAGTTAGGAATGCTATCAAGAGCTGTGAAGGCAATAAAGCTCCTGGGCCTGATGGCTTTAATTTGGCATTCTTTAAGAAATGTTGGGGAATAGTTAAAGTTGAGGTAATGCTTTTCTTTAGAGAGTTCCATCAGAATGCCACATTGGTTTCTGGTTTAAATAGCTCTTTTATTGTTCTAATCCCAAAAGTGGACAGCCCATCACACTTGAGCGAATATAGGCCCATAAGTCTTATTGGCTCCTTGTACAAAATCCTAGCCAAAGTTTTGTCACACAGGATGAAACAAGTGATGCCACAGGTAATTAGTGAGGCCCAATCTGCGTTCCTGGGGGGAAGAAATATTCTTGATGGGGTCCTTATTGCAAATGAGATAGTGGATGGGTGGAGAAAATGTAATAGGAAAGGTTTGGTTTTGAAACTAGACTTTGAGAAGGCATATGATTCGGTAAATTGGGAATTCTTATTCAGCATGCTATCCAACTTTGGATTTGGAAATAGGTGGGTGAAATGGTTGAAAACCTGTGTTACCTCCACAAAGGTGTCGGTCCTGGTAAATGGCTCTCCAACCGAGGAATTTTGTCCACAACGAGGTCTACGGCAAGGCGATCCATTGTCACCTTTTCTATTCAATATAGTGGCTGAGGGGTTGAATATTTTGTTTGAGAGAGCCAAGGAAATGGGTTTAATCCAAGGAGTTGCCATTGGTAATAATGGGGTAAGAGTTACGCATCTACAATTCGCCGATGATACAATTATATTTTGCGAAGCTGAGTGGGTGGAAGTGGTGACAATTAAAAGAATTCTCAGGTGCTTTGAAATTCTTTCGGGGCTGAAAATTAACTATCATAAGAGTGTGATTGCTGGCATTGGAGTAGAGGAGGGTCTGATGCAAAGTTTTGCAGCTAAATTAAATTGTGTTCACCAAAAATTGCCTTTTAAGTACCTTGGGTTACCTCTAGGAGCTAATCCTAGCAGGTTAAGCACTTGGAAGCCAGTTGTGGACAAACTTAAGCAAAAATTATCCACATGGAAGAGAAGGCTGCTATCGTTTGCTGGGAGGCTGACTTTAATTAAATCCGTTATGAGCAACTTGCCTACTTATTATCTGTCATTGTTCAAAATACCCGAGGGGGTGGCAAAGGAAATTGACAAAATTCAAGCTAAGTTTCTTTGGGGGGGATCAGATTTAAGAAGGAAAGTTCACATGGTTAGTTGGGAGAATATTACCAAGAGCAAAACTTTGGGAGGTTTGGGAATCAGAAGAATCACTGATATGAATAAGTGCCTCCTACTGAAATGGTGGTGGAGGTTTGGGGTGGAAAATCACTCGCTATGGAAGGAAGTCATATGCTCAAAATATAACATGGGGGGTGGAAGATGGCTGCCAGATTTGGAAGGAAGTGGGAGAGGCTCAAAAATTTGGTCTGACATAGTTAATGCAATTACCTCTAAGCCTGTATTACATAATTTCTATCTTGAAAACTCTGCAATTATTTTGGGGAATGGTAGGAGAGCACAATTCTGGAGGGATAAATGGGCTGGGGAGTTGTGTTTAAAAGATGAATTTCCCAGGCTGTTCTCCCTCTCTACTGTCAAAGATGGAGTAGTGGCTGACTTTTATACCAGCAGTGGAGGGCTCCAGGACTGGCTTTTCGAGTTTAGGAGACCTCTATTGGCTTGGGAAGAGGAGGAGGTGAATAGGTTACATACCGTACTCAGGAGTGCACCGGCTGTGAGGGTCCTGTCGCCCGATATATGGATGTGGAGGGCTAATTCCTCTGGGATGTATTCTGTTGCTTCAGGTTATAGAACATGTGAATCATTATTGGGTCCTGATAGGATAGTGTCAGGGGAAGTATGGAACAACTGTGCACCACCAAAAGTTAAATTCTTTGGGTGGTTGGCTTGGTTAGGCAAGTTGAAAACATCCAGCTATCTCCAAAGAATTGGGATTCTAGATGAGGCTGCCAATGTTAGCTGTTCTTTCTGTCAAAATGAGGTGGAATCGGTAAACCATATCTTGCTATTTTGCCCATTTGTATGGCTACTGTGGTCTCAGATTATGAAGTGGTGGGGTGTCCAGTGGGTGATGCCAAATTCAGTGGAAGGGCTATTGCAGTGGTGGTCATTTTGTAAGATGAAGAAGCTTGAGAAAGTGATGTGGAAGGTTGTGCCTATGGCTGTCCTTTGGTCCATTTGGAAGCATCGGAATGATTGCATCTTTAATGGTGCTCAACCAAGTTTAGAAGATTTATGTGAGGTTGTCAAAGTAAGAATCGCTTTGTGGGTAAAATCCTCCCCAGCCAAAGTAGAGTTCTCCATTAATGATGTAGTTTTTAATTTGCACCAGGTTCATTATTGTTTAAGGCAGGGGAGCTATTGAGGATGATTGTTGCTGTCTGCTGTATGTTGCTGCCTTGATGCAGTGCATTTCTGATGTGGAGTTCTGGTGTGGATGCTCTGTTGTTGGATGCATAAAGTCTGTTCTGTGGGTTGTTCTGTGGGCATAGCTGCAGTGCATTTCTGATGTTGGCTTATGGTTTGGGGCATTTGGACTGAGGCCTTTTTGTTTCACTGATTTTGATTGAGGATTGGTCTTGTTGGTGGCTGTTTTGAATGTGGAATGGTCTTGCTTCATTCTGCACTGCTGCACTAATGTTTGGGGGGTGAATCTGCTCTGCTGGTGTTGATGTTCTATCTGGGGGGTGAATCTGCTCTGCTCTGCTGGTGAATCTGCTCTGTTGTATCTGTCCTATTTCAGGGTTTGTTTATGTGAGCTCAACCTGATGTTGATGTTCTATCTGTTATGTTTTTTCTCTGAATACATGGAGTACTGCTGCTGGTTTGGTGCTGTTGGTTGCTCTGCTGGTTATGCAGCATTGTGAATTGGTTATGCAGCAGCATTTTGAATTGTTGTAATGGATGTTAGACCTGGACTGGGGCATTTGGTCTGAGGCCTTGTTGAGTCTGCACTGTTGGGGCATTAGAATTGTTGGTTCTGGTATAGTTGGTGTTCTGGTATTGTTGGTGGCTGGTTATTGTTTCTTTTCTGTTTTTTGGTTGGTTGCTCACCAACTCTGGGGGTGCTAGCAAAGGATAGGATGGGCTGTTTTGTGCCAACCTAGTTGGATGATTCAGTCCACTGTGATGCTTTCGCACTTTCCTTGCTTTATTGATGTATTTTGTCTTGTACTTTGTACTCTTTCTTACATCAATGAAGTCTCTTTGTTTTGCCGATCAAAAAAAAAAAAGAATGTTGTCCAAACCACAGCCGATGTGTAAAAATGACAGAAGAATTTCTGAGGTACAGTGAATTTCTACAATTCAACAATGAGAAAAGGTAGGGATCATGAAATTTTTTTCATGAAAATGATCATGAAAGATTTGTGACCTTTAGATTACCTTGATTAGTGTGTGGTACTTTATTTTAAGTGTAATCCAAGAGTCATAAAACTTTCATGATTATTTTCATGAAACTTTTTTCATGATACCTAACATTGCTCTTTTCAAAAAATTTGTTTACCTTTACGGCGGTCCTCCTTGTGTCGTAGACGAATTTTGAAAATATTTGTTTTAAAAAATTCTTTAAAAAATAAAAAAAATAATTTTTTTTTCCTGTTGTTTTGGGAATTTTTTTATCTTTATTTTTTAATTTTTCAATTCGTCTCGTGCAGAAATTTAAAAATATAATTGTTTTTGATTTTTTTTAAAAAAAAAGTTCACTACAAATAAAACTAAGCGCACACAAGAAAAAAAAAAAAAAAAAACCACAAACAAGTAAACCCAAAACACCTAAAGCAAAAGTATGTGGGAGGGTCTGGCAATTGTTTTTTTTTTTAAAAAAAAAAAATAGAAAGGCAATTTTGTTTGGCTTTGTAATTTTTTTTTTGGTGAGTGAAAAAGTTGATTTTTTTAGTTGCATTTTTAGCCCATGGCAAAGGAGGTTTTGAAGCTTTCAGTAGATTGTTCCATTAAAACTTTTCATGATTGCATCAAATTTCACTGAAACTTCGTTCCATTGAATTGTTAAACAGTAATGTTAGGTATCATGAAAAACCTTTCATAAAAATAATCATGAAAGTTTTGTGACCATTGGATTACACTTAGAATAAAGCACCACACACTAATCAAGGTAATCCAATGATCATAAATTTTTCATGATCATTTTCATGAAAAAAATTTCATGATCCCTAACTTTTCTCATTATTTATTGGAGCACTTTCATAAACTATGTTTAGATCCTAAATTTGCAGCGAGAGAAAAATTTGGGACAAATTATAAAAAAAAATCTCAAGATTTTGTATATTTTTCAAATTAAACTCCAAAGTTTTAATTTCATTAATTTAAATTTTAAATTCTATTTCATGTCACAATCTATGCTCTCCGTCTGTTGAACTAATGGAAAACTCAATTTTTTGCCAAAGCCATCCCAATATGACGTCAAGTCCCACATATAACCCCCAAATCTCCATTAAATGTTTAAAATATATTTTTCATGGAATTTAATAGTTAAAATACTATTTTTTCTGCCAATTTTTTTAATAGTTAAAATACTATTGGAGTTGCCATTGCCAAAATTTAACAATAGTCTCCAAAAATCTTACTCCTATAACTCTTGTTAAATTTGACAATTGCCATTTCTTCTGTCAAATTTGGCAACACGTTTGGTAATCATCATCCAAATAAATAGAATTTGGCTCCAAAATTTCTATGGAACAAAAAAACACATTGGGAAAAATCCAATAACAATACAATAATAATAAAAAATACTATTTTCTACATTTTTGGAGATGGAGATAGAGGCAAACACCCCCCCCCCAAAAAAAAAAAAAACAAAAAACAGAACATATATATATATAACAAATTTAGAAAACAACAACAACAATCACTACAAAGACAATAATCAAACAATTTGAGAGAAATTTCAAGCAATCTCAAACAAAGTAAAAAGAATCTCAACTAATTTCAAGTAAATTTCAAACAATTTCATAAATGAAATTTCACAAAAATAAATACTTGGAAAGGGGTTTGAAGTTTCTTCATCTTCTTCACTCAATTTTGTAGTGGTATCAAATGGTGGGGTAAATTATATTTATATATATATATATATATATATATTAATATTTTTAATTTTTTATATTTGTCTAGTCAGATAAAATGTAAATATTTAAATTTTTTTAGAAAAAATTTGAAAAAGGTCATAAAAGATAAAAAAAAAAAATAAACAATAAAAAAATCACTAAAAAACACATAACCTAAAATCCTATTCAAGGCTCATAAAAAAAATTTAAAAAATTCTGGAAATATTTTTGATTTAAAATATAAAAATAACAGGTGCAAAAAAAAAAATTGAACACTGTTTCGATCAACCGGTTGGACGTCCGGGCTAGCCAAATTTTCCCGCCTAGAAAAGAGTTTTCAAAAATGGGAGTAGAGTTATAATTTGAAAACTCAAAACAAATACGATACTGAAATCAATGGGTGGAAATGTGTTTGGAGAGCTTCTCCAAACGCAGCCAAATTTTTTGTCAAATTAAGGATGAACTAAATCTTTCACTAAATTTTCAATAAGCTTTTTTCTTTTAAATTTGATTCCGTCCCAAAATAATAGTCTATTTTGGAGAATTTAACTTTTTTTAGTAATACAATTATTACATTTAAAAGAAATTAATTTTCAAAATTATCCTTTGATAGTACAGTACATTTTTTAGGAAATATCAATTATCATAATTATATTTTTTTGTATTGTTAATAAATTAAAAAAAAAAGAGACCAAAATAAGAAATTTATATTATTTTAGTCCTTAATTTTTAAAAAAAAGACTTATATTTTGAGTGGGATGGAGAGAATAATAAAATTTAAGATGAACAAGTAATTTTTTAAAAACTTTTGATGAAATTTAGTGAAAGATTGAAATAACCCATATCAAAACAAATTTTTACTCATTTAAAATCAAATAAAAAATTTAACAAATGATTGGAGATGGTGTATCTATTTTACTTGTTAGATCAGCCGTTTCCAAAATTTTCATAACTCATTCCTTAATTAAATCCATTAATCAACTTTCATTCTCTTGAAATTCAAAATCCCTCTCTGCAATCTATTTTTCTTTCCAAAATTTTCACAACTCATTCCTTAATTAAATTCATTAATCAACTTCCATTCTCTTGAAATTCAAAATTCTCTCTCTGGAATCTATTTTTCTTTCCAAAATTTTCATAACTAATTCCTTAATTAAATTCATTAATCAACCTTCATTCTCTCTTGACATTCAAGGTTACGTTTGGTAGAGCTTTCTAACTATGATTTGAGAGTAGGAGTTATATTTTGAGTTTGTGAGTTTTGGAATTAAGATTTGAGTATGGAAAATTTATTTGGTGAAAAAGTTTTAAAAAGAGTTTTTGAATTGAGTGGGGAAATTTGATGTGACATATGATATTTGATACAAAAACTTATAACTCATAACTAAACATACAACTCAAAATTCTATTAAAATAAATTAAAAAATTTAAAAAATTTGAAAAATATCTTTTTTGAATATATAATAATAACATATGTCAATTGTAAAAAAAATAAAAAAAAATTTATATTATTTCAATCAACTAGCTGAACGATCAGTTAATCCAAATTTTCCCGCCTTTGAGTATAAAACTAACTTCGGAAACTAATAAAGTGGTGGAATCATGCAATCTCTCTCTCTCTCTCTCCATAAATACCTACCCCTCTCTTCCTTAGTATAGAACTAACTTTGGAAACTAATAAAGGGGTGGAATCATGGTTTGAAAACCATTCCAAACAGGGTCCAAAATTGTCTCCCCGCAATCTCTCTCTCTCCATAAATACCTACCCCTCTCTTCCTTACCTTCCACATCCTACATTACTCTCTCTCTCTCTACACAGAGCGTCTTTTGTTAGAATGGCAAAGGAAGTTGAGAAAACAGTAGTAACAGAGCAGGAGTTCTCAGCCAAGGACTACCACGACCCGCCTCTAGCTCCGCTAGTGGACGTGGTGGGGCTGACAAAATGGTCGTTCTACAGAGCTATCATTGCAGAGTTCATAGCCACACTTCTCTTCCTCTACATCACCGTCCTCACCGTCATCGGTTACAAGAGCCAGATTGACCCCATCAAGAACCCTGACCAGTGTGGCGGTGTCGGCATCCTCGGCATCGCATGGGCCTTCGGCGGCATGATCTTCGTCCTTGTTTACTGCACCGCCGGTATTTCTGGTTAGTATAACCTAAAACCATTATTTACCATTTTACTAATTTAAACCCTAATAATTATACATATTTTTTTATTAGTTAAGATTGTCACTGACCTTTGTAAACAATAATTATTCAACCTGCACAAAAATATATGGCTGAATTGATGTAGGATTAATAAAAGTGAGATTCATCTCATGTAAAAGGGTTCTGTTTAACTTTATATTCAATTTTTATGTTTCTAATTATTTATTTTGGAAAGAATTGAATTGTCCAATATTTTGATGTGAGCTCAAAATAAGATGATTCATCCTATTTATTTATTTTTAATTTGGATCATTTACAATCATATCATCTCACCTTATTATATTATTTGGTCATTTTTGTTTGGGTGAAGTACCAATAAATGCTAAATTTAGATTTTGTGAACTGATTAGTCCCTAGGTTTTTCTTATGGACCCAAAAGTCCTGTTATAAGTGAAATTACTTTAAGGGATGGGGGCAGAACACGCGTGTGTGGAAAACAAAGGGTGAATGTGGGATTTTGCAATAGGCTGAAATTACACATTTACACCAAGTTCACTATAGATTTTTTGTGTTTTCCCTCCTTTGCAATCGAATCTCACACTATCAGGGTAGGAAAGATTCTGTATTCCCAATGTTGAATTGTTGCGTAGTTAATATGACATTGGGTTCCAATGTTCTTCGTTGCAACTTCCAGAAGTCGTGAGATTGAGGCACATTAGGATACAGAAACCTTACATTGTGTGAACGAGGGATTGGGTGTTAGAGCCAGCAGGCGTTGAATTTGTATTGTTTAATGGGTGTTGCGGAGATGACGACGCCACGACCAAGTTAGTGATGTTTATTTGAAAAGGAGTCGGGAATGGGAGGCCTATTGATAGGGTTTGCTAGCGTAGAGTTAGGGGTTGTAGTGTTGGGGTTTAATACTGATGTTGTATGCCTTTTTTGTGGTATGTGCTTGGTATTTGGTCCACCACTGTTAGATTTTTGAATTTTGTTGGGTTTAGATTGTTTGGCAACATCGTCTGGTATTCAATCTTGTGTTGATGTGTGCTTTTTTTTTTTGGTAGGATATTCTGTGTTTCTCTCACTTTTAGGTTGGGGTATTATCCGGGTGGCACATTTTGCAATTGGATTGTGATGTTAATGGATGATATTATGAGAATTCCACATACACATTAAACCATATAACCAAAATGTGGTCCTGGTTATGTGATCCTAATGTCTATGTGGTTTGGCATTACATGTTGGCCAACCTAGGTGTAGTGCCCCGTGTTGTGCAACTGTAGATGTGTTGGATCTGCTTATATAACACGGCATTAACACTGTACTCAACTATGTCGTTGAACGATATGAAAATAAGGAGTAGTGGTTATATTGTCAATGTGTATGGACATTGTTCTGCCGAGGTTTTCTAGTGTTTTTTTATTGTTTTAATGTGTTCTTATTTTTAAACCAGTATGGGTCGGAATGGGTGGCTGATGTGTTGTTGTAGGTGTTGTTTGTATGTGATTCAAAAATTTGCGATAGTTGTTTAGGTCTTTGATGGGAAATGTTATATTGGTTATTATGTGTTCCGTCACACTTCGTTGAAAATGTATTATTGGGTCTTCCATAAGCTTGTGAGATTGTATTAATTGTTTCCGTATGTAAGGAATCGTTAAGGCATACACGTTTACATTGGAAGCGTGTTTATGGAGAGTGATAAGAATTATTGAGTCCATGAATGGAACAATGTTTTGCACGTTTGGTGAGCGAGTCCTGTACAGTCATAACCTAAGTACACTGTAATGCATATGACAAAGAATATGTTATTCAACTCATTGTCAACATGATACAAACATGTGTATTACACATTAGTATACAGTTATGTGGAAATGATGAATTCAAGCGTCGATCCACCTGAACTTATTGTAACCAGGTACGTCGAACAACACGTATACCAGACCCGGCACCAACCCATCAAACTTTCCACAAATAACATCAACAATTCTCTCGAACGTCGATGCATCATGCAACCGAATAGCAGCATTGGTTTTGTCTTACGTGCACAACAACAAAATCCCAGCATCCATACCTGCGCATAACAAACACATGGCCATCACACATTCCATACATTACACATTATAGTGATGTATAATTTTTTTGAATTAGACACCATTACAGTTAACTTCTTGATTGAAAAAAAAAAATTGAAACCCAGATTGAAACAAAACCACCATGATGACAAAACATGCTAACGTGCATCAGTAAACCAACATAGACACATCGAGACCACTGAATGCGAAAAAAATTGCCAACCTGTGTAGAAAACCACCTCGATCAACCACCAAACAAACCCAAATTACACATAAACACCCACCATTAACACAACACACGACAAACATGAAAAATGACCCCTAACCAATAACAATACCCACCCCCCTATCCAACTAAAAAATCACATCACACCCCTGTACATAAAGAACAATCGACCAAAACGTATATACCTTGTGTCATTCTGTTAGACCCGAGCAAATGCAACACCACCGTCTCTAGAAAAACACACTAGTAAAAAAGACTCCTATTCACTCCCCGAAATGCCAAAATCCACATCCACCGTGATACACTCTACCAAATCTCACACACAGAATAATATCAATCACATCTTACCCACCAAATCTCACACACCCAGCAATTTGTTCCCAAAATGAATCACTAAAAAGGGTATTCTAGTCAAGAGATACGCCTTCTCAAAAAAAACTAGGACCAATCAGTCCATAAGAAAACTCTTAGGACTAAATGGATCAACACTCCCCCATATAGGATTTATGGGTAAATTCTCCTTTTTGTTTTGTAGTATATTTTAAAATTATATTTATTATTGGAAAATGTTACGAACCCCAAATAATCTACCAAACTTCGACCCACACAAACTCACACATGTGAAAGATTTGGCAGAAAATTTAGTAGATTATTTGGGATCCCTAACATCACTCTTTATCATTTATTTATTACAAGAGTCTAGTTAATATGTTCTTTTAGAATAAATGCTAAAAATATTTAAAAATATTATGGTCTTGTTTGGTTTGTTTTTAAAATTTTTTGATATTTCTTTAGAAAATTATGTTCTTATTGCTGCTTATTTGCGATTGCTTCCAAGACTTTTGACTTTTAGGTTCTCCTTTATCTTCCTTCTTATATGTAGTTACGTCAATATCTATGTTTGTGTTTGTTTATCTCGGTTATATACAATTGTTATTCAAGTTTCAAATTTCCAATTCATTTCGAAACTAAACGAAGTTTAGGGTTTGAGGATTTATTTTGATGTTTGTTAATTGTGAAAATCTTGATGAAGCTTGATTTTGTGAATTGTAACATGTTCTTGTATGAAAGGAACTGCTTTTCTTGATCTCGATTGGATTATTTAATTTTTGTTATTATTTATTTTTGAAAAAATCTCTATTGGAGTTTTGTCATTTAACTGTGTGATGTAAGGGAAAGACTTTAAATTGTACTTGAAGGGTTAAGTTGCTTGTGGGTATTAATAGCAAAATCAAAGCATCAAACTTTGATTAGATAGTATATTAGTATCTACTTGTTTATATATGTATATATATATATATATGTTCTTCAAAACCAAACATTCTAGGGTTTGGGAAAGATTCCAACATTCACCCGAACTTCTTCCACCCAATTTGATTCGGATTTCGAAGTCCCTCTCCTCCAGATTTGACATTCATTGCAACCTATGAAATACAGATACTTCTAGATGAGAGTTGTATTTGTATCGAGTATCAATACTGTTTGGATACTAGCATAAACCTATTTGATACTTCTTAAACGTATCTATAATTTGAAATTTATTTTATTTTATTTCAATCAAGTACTAAATCGGCTATTCAATTGATCCTAAAATCAGAATATGTGGAGAATTGATCTAAAAGAGAAGATCAAAAAGTTTTGAGAAGAACTAGAAGGGAGAAGAAGAATACAACGGTCAAAACCTTAATCTCACAAAAATGGCCACAACCTTTAACTACTCAATACTATTATCTCAAAGCTAACCGAAAACTATTACATAGAGCCATATATATAGGCAACGTAGGAAACCCTAATTAAAAATAACAAAGTAAATCATGACATTATTTGGAAGCCTAATCTCTAATAAAATAAGTAACTAAATATATTAAGGTTTTAATTAAATTATTAATAAAATAAATAAATAAACATAAATTAAAAAAAAAATTACAAATAAATAAAATCCACATATCACGTTCCGCATCGTCTAGATCATGTAACTTATTTTGAAAGTTGAGTATTTCTTGCATAGCATTAGAGTAATTGTTAGGATAAGTACAAGAGTAGTTTCCAGGTAAGAAGAATTGGGAAACATTGAGAATAAAGCATGTCAAATTTGTTCCAAGTTTGAGTGGACATATTGAACCCTCAATATATCTTATATGAATATATTATCAATATTAATATATAAAGGGGCTCATTTTGGTGTTGATCATATACTGAAGTTGTGTATTATTTTCCTTCTATCAAGTTATGGGGCAATAATCAAAATTCTCACAAACTCCTTTCCACTTAGAAACATTAAAATCAACTTCCCACAAATTCACATCCCAACAACTTCTCCCGAAATTGCTTCACTTGCCAACTCTCTTTCAAATCAAATGGTTTCCTATATGAATTGGAGGATGTCTGTGGTGCAAGTGCTATTATAGATCAAGTGTTTTCTTGCTTCTACTAGTGTTGCAACTTGAAGGATAACATTTTTGCTTAAAGGCCTCAAGGTGGGTTGGGTCTTTGATTAAATAATGATTGTCATTCAGTTTCTTGTTGAAGTGGAAAAAACAGAGTTGCAAAGTACATCGTCTCTGTGTGTATCATATATATATATATATTTGCTCTATCAAAGAGGAATAGACTTTCCAATTCCTCTAAACCAATAGTATAGAGAAGAAGAACATTTAATTATCTCCTTGGATTTGCTCAGTAATTTTATACTATCACTACCACCTTGGTTTAAATGACGTCACTTATGTTGGAAATTGGGCCGGGTATTGGACCCGAATTTGGGCGCCCATGTGGCATGACCCATGGCCCATTCAAATTACGCATGTAATTTGAATTTGATTTCTTGATTATCCTATTTGTTAGGATAATCCTCTATCTATCTACATCTATCCTATCCTTAGGAGATACAGATAGATGGATAAATATGGTTATATATTTGATTATATATTTTAATATATAGAACATCAGATACGTGATGTGGTTTTTTATCCATAACATTTTTTCCCTATACTCTCTCTCTAACTCTCTCCCATCAGAGAACGATCCAGCCTTTGCACTGTGACTAGTGTGGATGATACTCAATACTGTAGTATCACTCCATTGCTAGGTGTTCATAGTTCATGGTTGTCAAGCACGTGATTTACCAAGAAAGTTCTTTGTTTCGGATTCTTTTACACAAGGTATGGTTTGAATCCTTTTACCTGCTGCGTTATCTGTATCTTACATTGGTATCAGAGTCATAAATGGGTGTTTTCGTGCTTGTTTTTTGTGCATTAAAATATGTATATAATTATATATACATATACACACGTGATATATGCATGAAAATTAATATTTTTTCAAACCTTCTCCGATCAACTTGAAATTTACATATGTTGTAGTATATTTTATGTACAATATATCTGCAAAGTTTCATGAAAATCCAACGGTCGGATTTTGAGAAAAATGGAGATTCATATTTAATTTTTCGTAACTTTGACTGCATGTTGGTTTTAAACGCTTTGTTTTTATGTTATGAAAATTATATATTGGAATCCTTGTTTCGATACCTTCAAAATGATATATTATGGGCTTGATTCCGACTTACGGTTGATGAGAAAAAATAAACCCTAATTTGGGTTCGTTTTCTGTTTTTGGTGGCTTAAGGAAGAAGATGAAGTGTAGAGTTTTTGTACTTCCACTCTCATTAGAGAGAGTGTGCTACACTTCATTATTTGTATTTGTTAAATGTCATTTTTGATACCACCATTGTTTTATTTTGGAAAATGGAGTCCGGCGGTACCAAAATTGAACCAGAAAACACACCGGAAGGCAGCGCGTGTGCCTTACGCGCCAACTGACGCCGTCAGCGGCGGCCACGCGCTAGGCGCCCTTCCCATGCGCTTCCACACGCCATCACTCGCGTGTCAGCCATGTTGTCCACCCGCCCCGCGTGCCCAGCTGAGCTGCACCGTTTTCAGCGCTGGCTTGTCTGGTTTGGCAGCTGGGTGTAAGGCGCTGTTTGTTGTTTTTTAAAATCTGGAATTGCTTTAAATGGTCATAAGTAATTCGTTATAGCTTTGTTTAAGCGTGGTTGGTACTGTTAGACTTAGAATTAAATTTTTAATCTATTGTAAAATTTTCAAAATTTTATGAAAATAAAAATATTTTTCCTAAAATAATAATTCATTATTTTTGCTTTAAAATGCTTCTAGTGTTGCATGACTAAGTTTTTGGGGCTGAAATTTTTTCTGTAGACTACTGTAATTGTTTACTATTAACTGGTATGATTTTTTCTTTTTCCCAAATTCTGGAATATTTATTTATGATTTTAAGTGTATTTATTAATTCTTTGAAATTCCAAAAAATATCAGAAAATTCCAGAAAAATTTCAGAAGTGATATACTTTCTGTTATGGCATAATCTGAATATTAAACATAGCATATTGTTATTTTTTGCCTAGAGAGTTTCTAATATGTTGTGATTAGAATAACATGATTAATTGTTTTTTATTTAAATTCCATTATTAAATGTAACATTGCGTGAGTTGATTGTGAATCTACATTAAAATGTTATTGTATGGAATTAGAATATTTTATCATGCTTTAGACATGCCATAGTCAGTGGGAGATTGTTCGGTTGAGAGAAATCTTTGTGGATTTACTCCCGAAAATTAATATTTTGCGCATGAATTAAATTAAATTTTTAGATAATTGTCACCTGTGGCGCAAGAGATGATTACGAGCATAGCGGATTTTCTATCTTGCGACTTGTGTAATATTGTCACTATTTAATTTAGATTTTTGCAGCAAAATTATATTATGCTAATCAAATTAATCTCAATGCGAATTTCTCTCTAAATTGACTTAGCTTGTGGAAGTTAATTTGGTTAACCTAAACTTAGTAGAGATGTTCAAATGTGAACAATGTAATCCTATTCTTTAGATGAACAAAAAGTCTTGGAGACTTTAGGTCAGAGTTTAATTGAGCCAAAGTAAGGAAACATGACTCAAAGTCGCCGTGGTTTTCTTGCCTTGTTTGGCACAATAAAAACTGATGTGTGCGCTATGGTTAGCGGCATGCTACGTAGTTTTGATTGGTGAGTTTTGGAGTTGTGAAATTAGTAAGCCCTCAATAGATCTGTATATGATCTTGACTATTGAGCTTCGCAGATTGACTTTGTAATTTAACTTGTAATAATGTTGCATTATTGGATGAAGTAACATTCAAGAGTCACATCATCCAAGAAATGCAAGCTTAAATGAATTAGTCATTAAGTATAAGACGAGTAACCAGTATGAGCAGTGTTTTGCTCTCTACCCAACTGTTGGGAGTGGATGAAGCAAAAATTTCACGCACTATAAGAGTGTGCATTAAAGTATCACTTAAAGTTAAAAGATTAGCGCTTAGTAGCAGCAAAAATCTATTAAGACTAAGTGAAAAGATTAGCGTCAAGTGATTGCAAAATCTATTAGCATTGCCAACTTGTCTAAGTCTGGACACTTACTGTTTCCACACTTGAGTGTGAGACATGATGAGGTGCTTCTTTGTATGATTCCTTAGCTAGGCTAACGCTTTTGAATAACGTTTACCCAAGGTTCTGAAAAGCGGTTGCGGTCGCCGTAACGGTGGCGGTGACGCGGTTGCGGTTGCGGGGTGTAAAGGCCGTAGTGTAACGGTTGCGGTAACCGGAACCGTGAATTTTTTTATTTTTTGCACAATTTGAAAAAAACTTACCGATACGCATATTTTTTTTCCATGATCATATTTATTGGATTAAAAATAAATATTGATCAATTTTTGTAAATTTTAAGTATGATGCAATATATTTCATATATTTAAATAACTATAAACTGAGTTTTTTACATTTTATTTTAATAATTAATGACTTCATATTATATAAAAAAAATCAATCACTAACTATTATATATAAGATAAACAATGATAAAAGTAAAAGAATAAATAAGAACTTAAATATATATATATATATATATATTTTAACCAAGCCAAATAGATAATGACCACACTTATTGTTATTATTATTTTCAAACAATATATAGATAGACACACACAAATAAAATGGTTTAGTGATAGCAGCTGAATAGAATAGCATAGGTCTTACAGTTTTAACAAATCAATAACATGTTCTTCATCTTCCCTCTTCTCTCTCTCTATCTCTTGCTCCTCCATTTTTCTCTTTATCTTCCCTCTTCTCTCTATCCTTCTTCTCCCATTTTCAGTGTTTTTTTTTTTTTTTTTTCGAAAGAAACAGTTTGAAACTGTTACGTAACGGTGTGTAATAGGCCGTTACGGCTGTTACAGCACTGTTACGACCGCTACGGCAGCCACTACGGCCGACACACCTGTGAATCTCAATCACACTGCAAAAGCGGCCGTAACGGGTGGCGGTAACTGCCAAAACCGTTACGTAACGGCGTTACGTAACGGTTGCGGCCGCTTTTTAAAACCTTGCGTTTACCACTTAGCAAACGTTGCAGCATAGTAATGAAAAGGTCAAGGCCGACAAGGTTGTTATGACTCTACGAATTTGACGCATGGCTCGTGAGAGCATTGTGTTGAATTAGACTCTTTAGCCTAATTCGTGCTTAAGTTACTTCGGGAGTTGTCATAGATTGATAGCTTATTCTCTCCTCCTTGTGGATAGTATAATTAATTGCAAGTAACTATGAAGCGAGAAACAGAGATGGCACGAGGAGTATCGTCATCTTTCAACTAGATGCAGTAAAGTATATGGAGAATAAAATTGACTTGAAGGTGCAGGGGATTAGCACTTACTAGTTAAATTTGCGACTTAGGTACACTTGATATCTCCATAACATCCTTTTATGATCTAGTGAACATGAATTTGTCGTGAGTCATTACCTAGTTGGGCCTAAAACCTTTAAAATTTGTCTTCGAGAATTTACACATTAGAATGATTGAAATTAGTTTATGACATTGGTCATGAACTGGTGGTTTATTATACTTAATCACATTAATGAGAAGATGACATAGATGGTTTGAGTAGGCCCTCTCGGGCCCACTCGCTTGTGTCATCCTGCTCTCATGTGACTATGTAACTTTGTTCGCAATAGTTGCGCACAAGTAAGTAGGAAAGCTGCAGAAGGGTATTTGTATTGGCGCATTTAGTCCACTATGATATTTGTGACTGGATATGTGTAAGGGTATGATAGCTAGCTTAATCTTGACACATTTATAGATTACGATACGCATCTTAATCAAGGCTATTTGATCTCCCATAAGTCAAAAGTTTTGAGATGATTTTTGACATTGTACACATGAGGTTGAGATCAGTTAGATAAGAGCTTTTGTGCTTTTAGTTTTGACCAAGGTAGCGAGTATCTATTTGAGTTTTTTTTGAAAACTCTGTGAAGGGAGATGGATGCTTAGAAAATTGATTATTCCTAGGACTCAGCAACACAATGGTGTAGTAGAGATAAGGAATTAAGTATTGTTTATGTTAGGTGGATGATGGCGCAAAATGTTTCCCAATTGGGAATTGCACTAGTTTGTTGCCTATATCCCTAACTAAGTGCCCTCCATATCAGATTTTACACTCCATTTTAAGTAATGGGTTAGCAGAGAACCATTTGTTGGCGATCTGTCACCATCAAGCAGCTTATCTTTATTTTACTTCTCTTAAGGTTGCGAAGTTAAGACCTAAAGATCTAGGGCACATTATTGTATGCTGTCTTGTAAAAACTTAGGGTCATGTGGCGCATTATTGTATGCAGTCATGTAAACCCTCTAGGTCATGTGCTTATAGATAAGCAGCTTTGTGGGAATGTAACTAAGTCACATAAAGTTTTCTTAGTAAATGTGACGTAAATAAAGTTTTGGAACTCTATAAAATAGAGAATTCTAAGTATAGCGGTTTATGTAGCCTAGTTGAGAATGGAAAGAAATTTCCAATATCCTAGGGACAGTGGGATCGATGTGCCTACTAATGGATTACTCCATTAGAGAAGAATACTCTACATTCTTAGTTGCGTGGTAGAGAATGTGAAAATTTTCCACTTCATCACTGGGTGATTGAGAGGGAAACATTCATGGTTGCTCCGCAAGATGATAAAGAGCCTAGGATAATACCAAAGGGTCTCTAGTCCCCGACTTTTAGAAAAGTGGATCAATGTTGCGCAGTTTAAGACAAAGTTTTTGAGGATTAACAATTTCTATAATTTGGTTGACTTTCCGCTATGACGCGAAACTGTTCTAAAGTTATGCGCAATTTGGATAGTCATTTTTTGAGGCATAAGGCTCGCTAGATACCGAAAAGTCGCACCATTGAGGAAGGTGTAGGCCATGAGAAGACTTTCTCTTGGGGAGTAAGGTTGCTTTGACTTAGGCTATGATTGACATGAGTTCGGAATTTTGATTTGTGGACGTTGTGACCCAACTTCTCGTTGGAGAATTGGATAAGTAGATCCGTAGGGATTTACCTTCTGCTTTTATGGTGAAAAGTTAGGAGCGCAAAAAGGATTGCTAGTTCTAATAAATCTTTTACGGCCTAAAACAGTTACCCAAATAGTAGTTCTTAGATTTCATCGAGCCATGATAAGCCAACGATGATCGATGAAGACCACTGAGGCATGATCAATGGTTCAAAAGAAGTTTTTCCTTACTTAGTCATTATGAGCTAGGAATTTATACGGTTGTCGCCACCTAGGGTTGACAGTCCTCTGTTTTAGACGTGAAGGACATGGGGGATGTTATTTATATGCTCGGATGTAAGATCCTTAGAGATTGTTCTGGGAGAATTTTCGATTTGTCTTTAATGACTTACATAAGGAATATCCTAGAATGATTCTAGATGCGAAATTGCAAACCCATTGACTTACCTATCGGTAAAAGCTAGAGCCTTAGCTATTGAGTGAATCCTCGGATTGTCTTTGGGAGAAACAAATGACCTATATTCCTTGATTTTTTTTTGTGGGAGCCTGAAGTACGCTATGTGGGCGTATTCGGCATAATGAGTGCTATCTCTTTAGATGGTCAACTGAGTAGTTTTAGACCTTGACCTTGCTCATTAGACTGTGGATAGGATGCTTTACTATTAGTGTATAAATTTGCCCTTTATAAGATTCAATGCGCTAGTTGGGCGCATCTTGAATGAACGTAGATTGGTCACCAAAATATCTTTAGAGAGGTAATTGCGCAAGAGGTAGTGATCTTGAACCACTTCATGTGAGGCGCACATGGTGGATTCCGTTGTATATGCTTATCGCAAGAGGTGCTGATAAGGTTTATGCTTGGAATCCAGAATTGCGCAGACTGTGGTCGTGTTTTTTTTTTAAATCGATCACTTATTTGTTGTGAGATGATGCGATGTTGACACTATTATGGTTTGTGTAATAATGATTAGCAAATGATGATGTCAGCAGGCAAGATTGACTCACTCACACGAGCAATCACCCTTGGTGCTTGGGAGCGAGCAAGGATGAGACTAGTGGTTTATTTTTATTTGGAGCCAAGAGGCTTAAATTATCCACTATATATGTTGCCTTGGTTACAACTAAGATGAGGTTGTGTTAAGGGCCAAACATGGATGTTGGTACCCACTTTCCATGTTGTGCCTGTTATGATTAGCCAGATGCGAGATCTCATTTGGCGCCTGGAAGGCGAGTAAATAGAGAATTCGGGTTAGGCGCTAGAAAGAGACTAGACTAAGATCTGTACGGTATATCGAGTATGTTGTCACTCTTTTGGAAGAGTTACTCCACCGTAGCATGTATTCATACTCCATGTGCTTGGCGACCGAGTAATGAGGTGAGAGAATGGATCCTTGTTTCCTCACCGTGAGTCTTACGTGTCATTATTGATATGACTCACTTGTGTACCCTTTTGTGACCTTTGACTATGTCATAAGGTAAGGGGTTGATGTTTTGCTACTTTGGTATGTTGCTTGCGGTCATGTATGATTCGGCCTTAAGGGACATCACTGGGAAAGCGGTCAATCCTAAACTAAATGGCATAAGGGCAAGGGGAAGATCATCTAGTATTACATCACAGTTGTATATTCACTACCGGCAACTCACATCGCTCTGTATGAGAGGCAGATTGAGTGTGAATATATTGCAAGAATTGAGAGGGTCAAACATGCTCTTTTGAGGGATTAGAGATGTTTTTGGACCAGTGCAATTAGATGGATCTGGGGTATATGAGACACTATTTCTATTTTTTGGGTTGATGTCCCTATGCTGGCTCATTTTGAGTTTCTAGTATAGAGCTCCCACATGCAAGTATTTCTCAGCAGTCGCACGGTTCATTGGCTAGTATGGGATTGTTCAATATTTGGGAGATTGAGATAGAGATGCGGCAGTATCATGCCAACTCATGTGCGAGTGGGAGATGTTGGAAATTGGGCTGGGTATTGGACCCGAATTTGAGCACCCATGTGGCATGACCCATGGCCCATTCAAATTAACCATGTAATTTGAATTTGATTTCCTGATTATCCTATTTGTTAGGATAACCCTCTATCTATCTACATCTATCCTATCCTTAGGAGATATAGATAGATAGATATATATGGTTATATATCTGATTATATGTTTTAATATATAGAACATCAGATACGTGATGTGGTTTTTTACCCATAACATTTTTTCCCTATACTCTCTCTCTAACTCTCTCTCATCAGAGAACGATCCAGCCTTTGCACTGTGACTAGTGTTGGTGATACTCATACTGTAGTATCACTCCATTGCTGGGTGTTCATAGTTAATGGTTGTCAAGCGCGTGATTTACCAACAAGGTTCTTCGTTTCGAATTCTTTTACGCAAGGTATGGTTTGAATCTTTTTACCCGTTGCGTTATCTGTATCTTACAACTTAAAAGAGTTTTCTTCATTTTTACGTACATATACATCTATGATAAATTGTATGTATATATAAATGTTATTTTTACTTTTTTTGTGTGATGTTGTGTATGAAGCTTTTCATAGTCATTGTTACCTATGAAGCACGGGTACAGGTACGAATACGAATGCTAGTACTGGTACGATACGGGTACATCAATACGGTAAAATTTTTAAAAAATAGGGTGCGGGTAAGGCTTGGTACGCTTGTAAAAAAATATTTATTTTTAATTTAGATTAATGCAAAAATTAATTAAATGATTTAATTTGTTAACGTTCTACCTAGAATTAACATTTAATGTCAAAAGTAAAGGTATAAATCAAAATTAAATGTCAATATATTAAATAACTTACAAACCATAGTTTGATTTTAAAATCATGCTAAGTATAAGACAAAAAATAAAAAAGAAGTCTAGTGAAAGGGGTTTTATTTCTACAGTAGAAGAAAATATTATTTCAACTGAGGTATGGTACGGCTTGGGTATATACTAGGTACGTCTGGGTACGCCAAAAATTAAAAAGAAAAAGCTTGGGTATGTGTTGTGTACCCGGTCAGTACGTATGCAGAAGTACCATATGAGGAATATACATATTTTCTCTATCAAAGAGGAATAGACTTTCCAATTCCTCTAAACCAATATTATAGAGAAGAAGAACATTCAATTATCTCCGTGGATTTGCTCAATAATTTTATACTATCACCACCACCTTAGTTTAAATGACATCACTTAAAAGATTTTTCGTCATTTTTACGTACATATACATCTACCATAAATTGTATGTATATATATAAAATTTATTTTGATTTTTTTTGTGTGATGTTGTGTATGAAGTTTTTCATGGTCATTATCACTATATGCTTAGCTAGATATAGTGATCTATCTGCCTATAATTTTCATTTCTTTCACTGTTATTAATTTCCTATGTCAAATGTGTTACAAAGAGATTAAATAACTTCAATTTGATGATGGTATTATTATCCCATGAAAAAAAAAAACACAAAAATTGATGATATTCTAAACATAAAATTTAACAGGGACTTTGAATATTTTGTTGATTACTTTTTTATTTTTCTTTTTGTCCATTTTTTAAAAAAAATTACTGTGTTGCTGATCTTTTGAAGTAATTTACAGCATCATTTCTGGTAACATTTCATTTATACCATAAATTTTATATTTAGAATTGTTATTGTCTTTCAATGATTTATGCACACTTTGTGCTTGCTATGACTCCTAGTAGTTTGAAAAACAGTCTTCACAAAATTACTTTTTAAATTTATATATGTTTATATATTGTCGTATCCTTAACATAATCCATATCTTACTTTTCCAGAATTTGTATCGATGTATCCATATTGTGTCATACCTCTATCATGTATCCCATTCCATGCTTTATAGATTCAACTAGTCACTTAATCTCTACCAATACTACACTTTGAATTTTTTTGCGTGCCGTGACTTCTAGTAGTTTGAAATTAAGACTATTTGGTAGACTAGAAAGTCAACACATACTTGATGTGCTTGAATACATCGTAGGGAAGCATTGCAACTCTTGATGATAGTGGAGTTATATGCGGAGCATGGGACTGGAAGTAGAGAGCTTACATACTTCATGGTGCTTATGTAACTGTGTATATAAAATAACTATGTGACTCTCAAATGATTTGATTAATTATCACCATCTAAATAAATTAATCAATTTTTATTCAACTTTTTCTAGAAATCTAAAGTCTGACTCAGCTTCGCCAAAATTAGAGTGTTTCCTAATTATAGATAAATAAAGAAAAATAGTTTATCCTAAAATATTTATGACAATTACTTTTTAATTTATATATATTTTTATTTATGGTCGTATCCTTTAACATAATCTATATCCTACTTTTTTCAGAATTTGTATTGATGTATCCATATTGTGTCATACCTCTATCTTGTATCCCTCTAGCCATGATTTATAAATTGTAACTAGTCACCTAATCTCCGCCAATACAATACTTTGTACTTATGTCTTAATGTGAGATAACACAAGTATATTGGAAGAAATACTCTGTAATAATCTAATTGTAGGTTATATAGTACGTGAATGATATTTCTCTGCTCCATGTAGGCATGTTTATATTCTAGTTCTTATTGTTTATCATAGTGTTAAGACTAATAATCAATCCATTAGAATAGACCTGTGTTTCTAATTCTTCAGTTACTTTCGGGGATGGGAGCAAAATTTTAAGAACCTTAATATTTTACAGTAGTTCCCTTATGGTAGGTCTGAATTTCTGATACCATTTTATTTGTGAGATATTTCATAGTTCTGCATCATCTTTGACTCTCCTAATTCCTGATAACTGACACATCAATATCTAAAGGACTCTAATTTGCTTAGGCTGCATGAAAAACCACCAACTAATCTTAGTTTCTGCATCAACATTAGGAACAATTCTGCAGTTACTTGAACATATACATTCTTCCATTTTCAATTTTGGCCTGAAACATTTTATTCTTGAATTCATTTTCACAGTAGTGTTGGAGAAAATAGATGAGCAAGAAGGTTTCAAGCTGTTTGGGACCACAGATTCTCGTGAACCTGAAGAAATACTTGAGCAAAGGGAGCAAAAGGTCTTATTTCATGAATCCACTGAGTTGGGAAGAGCAAGCAACTTGCGCAAAAGTTTAGATTGGGATACTGCTTTTTTCACCAGTGCAGGTATGCTTTTACAAGAAATCTAAAATATTTGGTGCCTTCTACCAATGTTAACTCATTTCATATGGTTAGAGCAAGTTAAAATTCGAACTCATTAATGCTTCATGTGTGATCAGGACTTCTAGATCCAGAAGAGTTGTTTATTATAAATAAAGGATTTGAGAAGGTTGAAGCTCACCTATTACCCGTAACTCAAGAAGATCTGTGTACGCGGAGATATGCAAACTCAGAATCTACATTAGATAGTGATGACTTCTCTTTGGACAGCAACCAAAGCACTGAGGTTGATTTGTTTGAAGAAATAAGAGCACCCATTGAGAAATCCAATAAAATGTCCAATATTTGCAAGTCAGTTTGCAAATCAGGAGTTGGAGAAGCCCACAAACGGGAAACCCACTGTAAGTATATTGCAAATTCAGAACAAATCTTATTGTCAATGGAAGAAGAAATTTTTGCCTGTTCATTTTGTATGTGAATTGCAATGTGATTGCATTTAAGGTATCCCAAAGAGATTTAATGGGTAATCAGGCCTTCCGCTGTTGTTGCAGCAGGAAATATTGAAACCTCACTTGTCCTAAATTCTTTTCTTACTCTTAGGCTTAGTAAGCATAATATCTTGTGTTTAGGAGGATGGTACCTAGCCTTAGTGTCTTGTAAAAAATGTTATATGGTCTCCCTTTTTATGCATCTGTTTATCACAAATCTATGCTCAATATCTATGGTTGCTTCTTTTCAGCCTTGAAGAAACTTGATGACATCTCTCGAAATAGGGTATGTGCTATTGATTGTAGTCTTTCATTGTAATTGTTCTAGCATTTATTGAGAAATTAAGTTCTCTTGTATCTAAATATCAGGTGAAATCCACACCAACTTCTAGAAGGCAAAGCGTCTATATGCAAGGATCAAAAAGAGTTAAGGAGGTTGTCCATCCACAAATCGTCCAGGCATGTATAAATCGAAGAAAATGAGATTATATAGTTCCTTTTAGTATTTAGTGTGCATAAGTGTTCATCATCTCAATTGCTCAAATTGAAAGGCTGCATTATTATTTATAACTTACAAGTTACAAGTTTGTCCAGGCATGTATAAATCGAAGACAATGAGATTATATAGTTCCTTTTAGTATTTAGTATGCATAAGTGTTCATCTCGATTGCTCAAATTGAAAGGCTGCATTATTATTTATTACTTACAAGTCACAAGTTTGTCCAACATTTGGTAGTCTAACAAGTTGGACATGTAGACACAAGATTGTGTAAGGAAATGAAATTTTAACTCTAGGATATGAATTAACTGACTCAAATTAATTTGATCAATACAGGATGCTAAAAAGAACATGATGTCAGTAGGACAAAGAAAAAAGATTTCCTTAGGTGCGGACCATGTCAAAATGGGAAATAAAGTTGCAACCCTTGGATCTGGTAAGAACCATCACATAATTTAAAAGTTCCTTTCTTCCAATTCTAATGGAATTTACATCAAAATGCATTGACTGTTACAGGGAAAGATTTAGTATCCAAGAAATCTGGATTGGGGAACTCATGTTGTTCCACAAGCTCTACAACATCCCTTGAATCATCTTCTTCAGTTTCTGTCACTACCAGTAATGATTCATCAGCTTCTTGTTCTCCATCTGGTAGTGCTTCGTCGTTGAAATCTTCCTCAAACTTGAGAAGAAAAGCAGATTCCAAGAAAAGTAGACTTGCTGCCTCTAGTTCAACATCCAAGACTCCTCTAAAGTGCTTACAAGGAGACAAAATTGTGGTGGAAAATCCTGGTTTGTCCACCCCTTCATTGTCCATGTCAAACCATTCTTCTAATGATCCTGCAAAATCGACCAGAAATTTCAAACCTTCCGGTCTCCGAATGCCATCACCAAAGATTGGGTTCTTTGATGAGGTAGTTTTATTTTCTTCCAATTTGTTTAGTTCTATGTTATGAGTATTATTATTTATTACTTACAAGTTACAATTTTGTCCAGCATTTGGTAGTCTAACTTGTTGGATATGTAGACACAAGATTGTGTAAGGAAATGAAACTTAACTCTAGGATATGAATTAACTAACTCAAATTAATTTGATCAATACAGGATGCTGAAAAGAATGGTGAAGCTAATTCTTTTCCTCGTAAGTCACCCAAGATATTAAGCAGGATGAACACGGTGTCAGCAGGACAAAGAAAAAAGATTTCCTTAGGTGCGGACCATGTCAAAATGGGAAATAAAGTTGCAACCCTTGGATCTGGTAAGAACCTTCATATAATTTAAAAGTTCCTTTCTTCCACTTCTAATGGAATTTACGTCAAAATGCATTGACTGTTACAGGGAAAGATATTATATTATCCAAGAAATCTGGATTGGGAAACTCATGTTCCACTAGCTCTACAACATCCCTTGAATCATCTTCTTCAGTTTCTGTCACTACCAGTAGTGCTTCGTTGTTGAAATCTTCCTCAAACTCGAGAAGAAAAGCAGATTCCAGGAAAAGTAGTCTTGCTGCCTCTGGTTCAACCTCCAAGACTCCTCTCAGGTGCTCACTAGGAGACAAAATTGTGTTGGAAAATCCTGGTTTGTCAACCCCTTCATTGTCCATGTCAAACCATTCTTCTTTTGAATCACCTACTAGCTCCATTGATGGATGGTCCTCAGAATCATCATCAACTGCCAACCAAAGCTCCAACTGTTTAGAGGTCAGTTTTCATGCCAGTACTTCCAGAGGAGCTTGTTTAGGAAATGATGCCACCCAAGCATTAAATTTTCAGAGTTTCCCACATGATGAATGTTTCGATGATCAAGAAAGTCATCAAACAAGGTTTCCAGATCCATGTCTTGAAGTAGTTAGGGGAACTGCTAATGATCTTGCAAAATCGACCAGAAATTTCAAACCTTCGGGTCTCCGAATGCCATCACCAAGGATTGGGTTCTTTGATGAGGTAGTTTTATTTTCTTCCAATTTGTTTAGTTCTATGTTATGAGTATTACCTTGTGAAGTCAGTATTTCAATCAATTAAAGCTTATCTGCTTTGGCAGGACAAAGCTACGCTATCGACGGTAGGTAGAGATTTCCTGTTTCATTTTGGAGCGCAGAGTGCTTTGCCTAATATCAGTGGGGTGACAAACAGAAAAAGGCCGGATAAACTTCAGACTACTAGAATTTTACTAGAGAATGGGGATACAAAACTTGGTTCTGTGCAAAATGGAGTGATGAATCCTTCTTTGAATGCCATTCGCAGATATGCAGCACAGAATCAAGAGCTAGATAAAAATTCCCCAAAAATGTCCAGCACGTCTGCAACCTTGAGAAATTTACCAGGGAAAACTTCAAAGGGTCAGACTGATTCATCTCCTCAATTGTGCAGAGAAAATTGCTCAAGATCTAGTAAAGTTATTGATGGGGGACATAATTCAAAAAAACTAGGCCTGCATTCTAGTTTGAAGGCAGAAAGGAAAAGAACAGAAGGGATATTGAAAAATGAAATGGGTGGAGAGAGCAAGAGGCCAATGACGAAAGAACATGAAAGGGCCAGCAGGCGCCCTCTTGAGAATAACCCTCATTCACTTCATGACAACGAAAAAGAAAACACACCTAGTTTTGGAGATCATGTTAATGGTTTAAATAGATGTTTGGAGGTCATTGATCTCAACAGGGGCGTGGTGATAGAGCTCGAAGGGAAGAGGGGTTGCTCTCATTCCCACCTTGGTGACAATTTCGCTGAAAATGACAGAGCCATATATTCATCATCCTTCTCTAAGGAGTACCTTTTTCCCCGCCAGCAGGTTTCACCAAATATGCTGTCAAAGACTGGACCACTCTCTCTTTCGACGACAGTTGAGTTCATGCCCAGCACAAGAACTCCATTGGCGGACAAAAATTCTGCTCCCATGTAGCAGCAGATTAATTCAGGTTTATAATAGAATCAGAATCAACAGTAGACAAGGCAGTGGAAAAGGTGTCAAAACACTCCATTACATGGCATTGGAGATCAGATTTTTTTTTTTTTTTATTATCTGAAACTAGGATTAACATTTCAAGGCATGGGTCTCTGCTCTATATTTCTCTCACCTGAGTTTATATCTTTAAGTTGGTTCTTCTGTGAACACTTCCCATATATTAGCAAATTGTCCGATCAACCTTGTCATTTAGTGTTTTTTGATTGTGCAAGAGTTTAATTGGATTGGAGTTCATAGTACTTGTATAGGAAAAATTGTTTCTGAATAAACACATACTATTTGTCAGATCAGATATAATAAATGTGTTGGATTTCTCATCTTTTTTGAGATTTGAATGCTAGCGTATGCTTAGCACATATTAACATGGAGAAAACAAGTAAGGTAATATAGAACATCATTAAATCCATTGACATTCCAGGCACTGAAGTTAGCCACTGAAAATGCAGCAGTCACTGAAGTTAGCCACTGAAAATGCAGCAGTCACTGATCCTGTTCTGTAAGGATAAATCACTAGTGCAACTCTCTCTCTCTCTCTCTCTCTCTCTCTCTCTCTCATTAATATGCTGTGAATAATCTGCAGGAAATTTGAGAGGGAATTTAATTCTGAGCTTGAGAGTCTCGGGCCAATTTTGAGCAGCAGTTCTCAAGCCGAGCCATATTTAACTCATCTTGCTCAGTGGATTCTCAGTGTTGGAAGGGACCAGTAAGTTAGTTCTGACACTTTGCTCTGTCGTTTTTTGGGTGTAGACAATATTATTTAAGATGCCTTGCTTGCATTTGACTGTATGTATAGGATAGAGAAAGTTTTGTACCTTGTTTGATTCTTTAGATTATGGTGATGAGATGTGACTCGATACTTGGCTGCTGATGCATACCAGCCAGGCTGGCCTTGCTAATTTTGGTTTTTCTGACTTTTAGACATGTAACATGTATTTCATTGAGACTAGGCTTCTAGTTCTTCTCTTGATTTTTTTTTTTTTTTTTTTTTACAGCGAGCACCAACTATTTCATTTCTACCATAAATCTCTCTCCCATTCTCTCATAAAAAAAAAGGAATCAAAATTTGATAAACAGTAAATCAAATCTCTCCCGTTCTCTCTCGTAAAAAAAAGAATTAAAATTTGATAAACAATAAATCAAACAATAATAAAGGTAGAGAGAAAACCATAAAAAAGATATGCATGTAGTGTGATGATATCAGAGTATTATCAAAGGTCTATGGGTGGGACTGGGTTGATTGTGGACTGTACCTCCTCTTTCACAGGCTCTTACAAAAGAAGTCCTTTGATGCACCAAGTTAGTAGGGGGTTTAGACAAAAGGAGAAGATAATAGAGATTAGGGTTAAATTAAAGTTACGTTTTGCATGTGGCCAACTTTTATATAACACATTCTTTTAGATCTCTCTCTCTCTCTCTCTCTCGCTCTCTAGTGATTGGAGGAATAATTTGAAAGGGGAAGCAGAGGTAGAAGTGATTTGAGGAACGGGCGGTGGATTTTTCATATGAACTCCCCATTTTGCAGGGGGTGGAGGGGAGTCTGGGGTTTGAAATGGGGCTGGAAATAGGGTAGGATCAAGCTTCGAGGTTCTGAGGTGTCATTTGAAATTGATGATAGAGGCCTTTTTATTCTCCAGAAGGTAGAGAAAAACATTGGTTGTAGTTATTGGTGGTTGCTCGAGCTATGAATAGTTTAGTGAAGTAGTTAAGAAGGTGAGAAAGTTTTCTGATAATAGTGATAAAAGGGTGGATGAGAAGATCAATAACTGCACTAGTCTTGAGAAAATTGAATTGAAGAAATCGACTAATTTGGGGAGGGAGGAGATTCATGAAGCTATTAAGGTAAAAAAAAGAAAGAAAAAAGAAGAAGAAAACTTATCTTCTAGCAAGGAAAAGGAACTAAAAAGGCTTCAATGTAGGGTTAATTATGAAGGGAAGTGAAGAAAGAGAGTGAGGTTTGGTGGGGTAGTGTAGTGTGGAGAATAAGGTTGAGCATTCCCATCTTGGAGGAGAGATTTTAGATATGAAGAAAAATTTTAGAGCCTTATTTCACTCCACAGTGAACCCCTGACCCTGGTCCATTCTACTTGCAACTGTATATGGCACATTCTTTAATAATTTGTGATTTGTGTTGTCATTGATGAGTCATTGTAACCAAGATACATAATAATAATAATATAAAAAGAGTTATGTGGGTTATTTTGGGTGAGCAGTGTCATATGTCCTTTTGATGTTATAGAAGTTCCTTTGTTTATTCATTCTACCCAATAAATTTAATACTTGTACATGTTTGGCTCATTCATTTAGAGTGCCCACACCTGAGGCAGCATCAATGATCTTGATAGATAAGTTAAACCCTTTGTAACAACTTAAGCTTTTAGATGAAATGGTCATTAACAAGTCAGATTTACTAGTGAAATCTATATTATCTTTGACATGTTCTCTCAAGTTTTGAATGTGTGTGCCTTGCTTAGGTCTGATTGGTGTTGAAAACTTGATAATTATTTAGCACAGTTTATGTACAATGTTTCTTTTATTCCTTATATAAATATTTCTAATCTAAGACAGGTGTGGAGCTAAACAATCCAGTCAGCTAGGTTCATCTTCTCAAGCACTTGATGGCATCCTTGGTTTTGGACAAGCAAATTCTTCCATGATATCACAGCTTGCATCGGTTGGAAAGGTTAAAAAAATGTTTGCACATTGCTTGGATGGTACTAATGGAGGTGGAATCTTTGCTATTGGACAACTGGTGGAGCCAAAACTAAACTCAACTCCGTTGGTCCCAAACCAGTATATGATTTTACATCATGTTTTCTAATTTGCAGTGAAACTATGAGATATTTTAATTTTGGGATGAGTTTTGTCTTCATTACAAAATTGGTATTTGAAGTACTTTCTGCATCCTTTTGATGGAATGGAAGTGGTTATTTAGCTTGGATTTTAGTACCTGACTAAGTTCACCAAGTTGACGCTTTAAATTGTCTATTTCCCCTCATGTGGAGTAATATTAAAAGACATTTATAATATTCAATAACACTGTAAAATAACCAAAATACCATCATACCAGCCATCGCAAAGACCGTTGGTTTCCCTCTCTACCTCTGAACTCTCTTTCTGTGTTACTTTAATTACCTCACCATGATTAGAGACATTGGTTGATGCCAACCGAAAGCAAATGACTCCGTTTTCAACTATTGTGTCTCTCTTTCCTATCAACCCAATTAAATTTATCACACGACCATATGAACCACCATGGCATGACAACCACCTTTACATCAGCTTCATCAAGACACATCAACTCTGTCAGGGTCCACCAATTTGAAGCTACAATTGCTAGATATAATTAAATCAATGAGCTTTAGTTTGGACCACTAAGCTCCAATTTCTTGACTTCAAGTCTGAACCTTCTGCTCCCACTCTCTCTCCAAGCGATTAACAATCTAGACCTATCTTAGACTCAACATTGATATGGTTTGTAAGATTAATTTAACATGTCGGGGCTTTGTTTTTTAAACGAATGGCTTTGTGCTTATGTTGAGACAAAAATTAAAAAGATAGAAGATTGAATCAATGGCGATGCATAATTTCTGCCATGCTTAACCGGAAATCAACCACCATCTCCACCAACAACACTGACACCTCCCACTTCTCCCTTGACCACCATAGGTTCCCCTTTCTATGTTTTTGCTTTTTTGTTTTTTGAGAAAAACTTTTCGTATTGTACATAATTTTTTTTCCCCTTAGATTTTCCATACTATTCGATACATCAGTAACCACTTATTGAATTTTGACAAATTACGCCCTATGTCCTAACCACCTGGGGTTGGCTACATGATTTTTTTTGCCATTCCACTTTGTCAAGGACTATATGCTAACTTTCTCAGGCAATGAGTGAGAAAAAAAGTTATCCCACAACTACTTAGGAAAAGAAGTGAGTATTTAAATCTTGGGTAATGATTGTTAAATTTACTTCAAGGAATAAAATAACATGCAAGGAACACCCTTAGTCAAGAATTAAGTTTCTATTTGCATTAGCAATTAGATTACGAAGAAATGATCCGCCACTGTATCTATTTTCTTTCATCTATTAGTAATTATTATTATTATTTTTTCAATTTTAGAAGAAAGAGATATTAATATAGCATATGGGAAAAAGTTATTTCCTAGAGTGAAAGTTAATTGTTTAACTGGTTTCTAAATGACCCCACTTGAAAACAAAAAATAAAAATAAAAATAAAAATCTGGCTCTGCGACTGGCTACTGCTTTTAATAAAGTGATTATTAAACATAAGTGTGCAAGTTATGAATACGATTATTAATCACTCTCAAGTGATTTCTGTGTTGCAACTTTCCTTTTGACGTCTGGTAATTTTAAATCTATTTTTAATGGACTCGCTAGTTGCTACTGCATAACATTCTTTTATTATTCTTGTCTGTTTATAGTTCCTCAATCGGGTTTGATCTCGGCTCAAGAATCTTGTCTAAATTACAGTTCTATTATTATCGTAGGGCACATTACAATGTTATTTTGAAGGCAATTGAGGTGGGTCATGATGTTCTACAACTTCCCACAGATGTATTGGATAGTCAGTCTGGGAAAGCGGTGGTAATTGATAGTGGTACAACCTTGGCATATCTTGCAGATGACATGTTTACCCCACTAATGGAAAAGGTATGCCAAATCTTTTAAAGCATATTGACCTTGGACTCTTCCTATCAAAGACTGATTTGCTCTCTCTTCTTCTTCTTCTCCTTCATCATTTTTTTTTTCTGTGTAATTAGATTATGGCCACACAACCCGATTTGAAATTGCATACCGTAGAGCAGCAGTTCACTTGCTTTCGGTTCAATGGAAAGTACGGACCCTATATGGGAATTTTTTTTTCTTCTTCTTTTCTATAGTGAAATGTTTGCAGATTATTTATATTATGGAACTTAGGCCATATTTGTTTGGGTGGACATGAGCTTGGGATTGGACTAATAGTCCAATAAAATTATTAATCCGATGTTTGGTTAAACAATTGAAGTACGGACTAATTATTTTAAACTTGACTATTAGTTAAGATAGGATACATAATCCAACGGATTCGTACTCCTAGGACTATTAGTCATGGGAATGCTAATCCAGTCTGCCCAAACAAACATGGCCTTACTTGCTTCAAGAATTTCACTTACCGTTTTACATTCACATGGTGATAAGGCATAGTTGTTATATGCATGTATATATCTGGAGAGTTTTTATAATAAAAAAAAAAGGGCACCAAGGGGGTGCTACCTGTGTATAAAAAGCATCTAGGGGAATATCACCCCTTATACATTATAAGCAAATGAGAAATGAGTTATTTGGTGTGTCATTGCTAGAAAACTAGTTTCTCAAAAGCTTGAGTTGTTATTGACTTGGCCCAATAATATATGCCAAGTTCTCACACGCCACCTCCATGTGTGCCCCCTTTGCATGTGGAGAGGAGAGGCAAATAAATAGAATGGGGTGTAAACACAGACAGGATAAAGTCCACATGTAGAAAAGGTAACATTAGATGTGATGTTTTGGACAGATAGTCTCACATGCTTCAAAGAGTATGGAGGTAGAAAATAATCAAGCATTTAGATTTGTTGTTTTTCAATTCTTAGGCAATATAGATGCATTTTTGCTGGTGCTTCAACTCAGGTGGTCTAATTGTGTTGGAACCACAGAACTAATTCCTATGCCCCATCATCACTGACCTTTTATAATTCTTATGCAAAGGTCATCCTATCCAACTTTCATTCATTCAGATGCAATGATTTTTCCACATCCTGGCCAATCTGACTCAACTTCTTTCATTATAAATCGTGAACAATGAATTGGCCATCAAAGCTAGTTGTCATAAGTCACATCTTTTTGCATTGAAACATTTAAATTTTTGGCTACAGTATTGAAAAATCTAACAATGCAAACTCATTATAAATTGAAGATCTGCTTCAACTATGGCCTCGTTTGGGAAGTGGCTATTTTAGTAGTCTATTTGGCTTTTTGGCTATTTTAGTAGGCTATTTTAGTTTTGTGTTTGGGAAGATGAGATGAATTTTTAGTTGGGTTCTTGTATTGGAAAGTGTGTTAAAATGATGTTTAAATTTAAAATGACAAATTTGTCCCTAACTTTTTATTTTTTAAATTGATATAAAGGGGCAAAATGGTAATTTTCCCATTGATGTGTCACTTTCCGGCTGTGACAGTGCCTACACTGTCCAGCGCAGTGTCTATTTATTTTATTTTTTTTTTGAAAAAGTGTTCAACAGTGATGCTTTTTGGCTATTTTTTGAAAATGGGCTATAACAGCCTCATCCGAGGCTTCCCAAACAGCGCCTATATAGCATCAGGCCCATAAGTCAGTATAGTTTTTATTCATCACAATCCAAAGGTTGTTGAGTTTGTGTTAGTTACATCAATGCTAGATTTGTGGCTCAATCTATATTCTTGAATAAAATTTTGATCACAAGGTTTGTTTGAAAGCAATTTAGTTTAGTTTTTTTTTTGATCGGCAAAAAAAGAAAACTTTATTGATGGCGATGAAAGGTACAAGATGTACACACAAAAACATCAAAACATCAATATAGAAAGGAGGGTACACAAAGCATCACAATGGGTTAGATCATCCCAACTATGTTGGCACCAAAAAAACCCATCCGATCATCTGCTAAGCACCCCCAACAGAGAGCAACACCCAAGAAAGGCAACCCAAATCTGGGGGGAACAGAGCAACACAGAAAACAACAGGCTGTAGCAGCAGAACAGGACTGCACATACCTCAACCAGCAAAGCAATACCTCAGTAGCAGAACATAAGATCCGCACAGATAACATAACAACCCAGATCATACACTAAGCTCAAAAAGCATACCATACACAGGCTCAACCAGTAGACCTCAGTAACAGATCAAACACTAACAGCACAACCCAGATCAGACACTAACCTCAGCAACTCGACCAGACACAAGCTTAGCCATCAGAGCTGATTCTAATACACATTCAAC
The DNA here is from genome assembly GCF_055761805.1 of Camellia sinensis. Taxonomy (NCBI): domain Eukaryota; kingdom Viridiplantae; phylum Streptophyta; class Magnoliopsida; order Ericales; family Theaceae; genus Camellia; species Camellia sinensis. The sequence goes on along the minus strand of NC_138962.1, from coordinate 21,759,438 downwards.
CACCATACCTGAGGCAAAATTTGACCTGCTGCAGATTATACACCAGATCATTCACAGAAGCTTCCACATGTAATGGCGAGGCCTTGACCCACATAAATTAGTTGTTGATTCAAACTAATTCGAGCACCAACAATAAAGTGAGAGAACAGAACAGCAGCAGTATCAAGAGCCCAGTGAGCAGTAAGACCTATGCAGACATGAACTACAGCATAACAACAGCACTACATCATGAACTCTGCTGCCATGAACTCTAAGCATAGCATCTGTTTCAAGTCCCAAAAGTGAGACACTCCATTTATAGACTGATGCAACAGTAAAAAGCTCATATGGGTAATCAGAGTATTCGCAGCAGGGTAAAAACTATACAACCGTCAGAATAATAACAGCAACAAAGGCCCTGTTGCCATGAACACATCAGAATAATAACAGCAACAATAACCAATGGATGGTGTCAAACAAACCACCATACTTAATTCAGATCATTCAATCTCCATTCAAATAATAACAGCAATTTAGTTTAGTTGGTGCATGCTAATATAAAGATGCTTCATTATGTTTTCTTTTCTTACATTCTTGCAGTGTGGACAATGGATTTCCAGCTGTCAATTTTCGTTTTGAGAATTCACTTTCTCTGACAATTGTTCCTAGTGAATATCTGTTCCAAATTCGTGTAAGTAATCTGGGATTCAGATCTTGATGAAACTTGTCATCCATTAACATGGTTGTTTCTTTGAACTAATTAAATTTGTAGTAGTGTGCATTATTTGTGATTACTTTTAAAATCATCCACTATTTGAATACTTGCGTGAATATTTGATGAGGAAATGCTTATCACAAAGGTAAGTTTCTATTTATGTCGTCTATTTATATCCTTAAGTTATATGAAGAAATTTCTTCTATAGCTCTGTCTTTATTTAAATTTTTTGGTAATGGATAGTTCAAATGAATTTGTTCTCTCTAATATGGTGGGGGGCTTTGAAAAGTGTGGCATAATCTCATTAACATTATTTAGAAGTTTTTTTATTGAAATTTGTTAGTCATAATTCCATCCTCAAAGAGGTTAGGACTGTTGAAGTTTATGTGCTGGTATATTTTTTTTCTGTGAATACTGTATATCAATAGGACTCATGAATGTTAAACAAAATATTTATGTTGTCTTTGTTTATTGTCCATTCTTAAGTTTGTTAGATGAAATTTGAGTTGGAGTTTTGAATTGGGTTCTGATTTTAGTGCTATTCGGAATAGCATTGTGTAGGTGGCACATACAATTGAAAGCAAGATGGCAGTTGAAGAGTAAAAGAAAGTCTTAATCATCAAATATAAAATTTATTGTTCTCGTACTCTGCTGTTCAAGTCTTGATATTACATTAGAAATGCAACTTTTGGAATTTGTTAAGACTTGAAAGAACAATTAGTTAGGCTTTTCATTTTATTTGCTTTAGATCCTTAGCACTATTTGATCTTTTTTTCTATGAAAAAAAAAAAAAGTATGTTTACCTCTTCACATGCAAGGTGAGGTCGCATTTGAAGAGTGTTAGCATGATATACATTGTTGGGCTCATTTCCTAACAATTTAAGTTTTTGGACAACTGGTCATTTAACAATGCAACAAAGCCATACGTTTACTTTTGAGTAGTATTTTAATTCAACTTAAAACAATGGTCTTGGGAAGCGAGAGGAGGTTTTGTTACATGGAACTCTCCGAAGGTCTTTTTACTTCATATTAATAATAAAAAAAGAGTATTTTTCCTTCAAATCTTTTTTATCATTATTTTTGCAGGATGACGTGTGGTGTGTTGGTTGGCAAAACGGTGGGATGCAATCGAAGGATGGAAATGGACTTACTCTTTTGGGAGGTATCATTCAAAATTTACTTGTTGAATTATAATTTATTTTTATTATATACAATGAGCTTTTTAAAAAATTGAATTCTTTCACTTTTTGGTCATTTTGGGTTGTGGCACGAGCCAGTCCTTCCGAGTTTTTTTAAATTAATTTAAGTCTCATTTCTACATCTTCAAGCTACCCCATGCTCACTGCTTACCAATTGATGTTTAATCGTAACCCTAAAACTCTATGGTTGCAATGATTTGAGCAGGGTTTTTTACTCTATAAATGATGAAGTTTGTCTTGTTGAAATACCTAAAATGCTCAAAACATTTCATAAATTATGAAAATTTCTATATGAACACGTCAATAATTACTAATTATTAATTGTAATCAATTTAACATTGCCTTCTCCTTGATATTTGGGATTTTGTGTGAGATTATTGTGGTTATTGTTTCATTTACTTTTATATTTGGTCATAGGTTTCATTGGTATAGGTCCTGTTGTATAATTTTCGACTTGTTTTCCACCCTCATTTTTTTGGCCTTCCCTCTTGTCTTGGAACTTGTAAGTTGAATCATACTCATATTCAATGATTTCCATGGCCCACGGAGCATGAACACTTCTATGAACTTGGAATGGCAATGGGGTCAATGGGGAGGATATTAATTCCCTATCCCTATCCCCATTCCCCTTTTATTAATTTTTGAAAAGGTCACTAACAAAAACAGCTTTTTAGAGTTTGCAAAACTAATAAACAATAGAAACAACCAAACAGACTTCCCAAATCCCATCTTCAACTGGGTAACAACCGACTGAGAGAAACCCAACTCTAATTCCATTGATTAGTCCTAAATCAAACTCAAAACATTTTCAAATTTTGCATAAGCCCACAAACAGATTGTCGACAAATCAAATGGTTACCCAAATTTGATTACCACAGAGTATTACTGTATAAAAACTCGAACACAAAAACTAATCTTGCATACGTACATACATATATATTTACATGGAGAAAAATCGCTTAGTTGTGAGGATGATTGCATGATCTTCCCTCTCTTGGCAAACCCTAACAAAAATTCGTGAAACGAATTAAGCAGAGATGAGGGAATGAAAACGACGAGTATAGGCAGCGTCGCCGCGACCCATGCTGCTCTCAACAATGCAACGAGCTCTATCTCCATTCTTCAAAAACCCTGATTCGTCCACGAAACAACCCACCATGGCTTCAATCTTCTATACACCATTTCAGAGTAACGATTGTCCAAGTAATTGCCCATGAAAAGGCTGTGGACACTTCACTGGATTGATGAGAATTATGGGGTTGTTGCAAACTTGCAGTTGAGGTTAGTTTATTTTAATTGAGGTGGTTAGACTATGATCAAATTTAAAAATAAAAATAAAAAAAGTTATTTTTTTATTTCTTTAACTATTTAAATCCATCATTAAATTTAAAATTTTACTTTTTTTTCTTCAAATTAAGAGTTAATGTACATTTTATTAAATCACAATTTATTATCGTTGAATTTTCATCACCAGATGCCTCTTAAATGTCTCTCGGATAATCACTTAAAACAATAATTTGTGAAAAAATTACACTGACCAGTCATCCGCCCAGTAGATCGATGGTTTGATAAAATTATAAAATTTTCCATTAAAATATCAAATGTAATTTTAATTCAAATTTAATGAAAAAATTAATATACCGTTAAAAATAAGGGCGTGGCTCGTTTTAATTATTTGAAGGGTTTATTTTATTGAATATTTTATTATGTATTTTATTTATATATATATAATTAAGTTAATTCAATAATCATAATTTATTTGATTTATTATTTCTGTTATTAAATAAATTAATAATTTATTTTTTAAATATATATTTGTTCATTTTTTAAAAATAAAAAATGTGATAAATTAAATAAGTTACGATTATTGAATCGATTTAAATTATTATTTTTTGAATAAAATATACAAAGTATTTGACAAAATGAATTATTCAGAATATCAAAATAAAACCCATAGTGAATCTCACGTAAGGCTGCAAATAAACAGAGTTGTTCGTGAATAAACTCGAACTCGGCTCAGTAAGAGCTCATTCGAACTCAGTTCGTTAATTTTTTTTTTGTGTTCAAGCCTTTTAAAATTTTTAATAAGTGAGTCCAAATATTCTAAAACTCGGCTCGTTAGCTGGCTCGTTTAATATTTATTATTTATATATTAAATAATATAAAAATATATATATATAATAAGATAAATATGTTATTTATATATTTAAAAATATAAATGTAAATAATAGTTAACTATAGATAATGCATTTATATAATAGTGGTAGTAGATATTATTATTTTGGTAAAATATTGATTTTTTTTTTTAGAATGTTTATATATATTGTATATATAATTAAATAATTAAAATTTTAATTGTAACTTTAATCCCATACACAAGTATGAATTTATAATTTTTTTTGCTCGTTAAGGTTCGTAAACAAGCTCGATCTCGAGTCCAGCCTAAATCAACTCGGCTCGATTTCGATTCGTTCAATTTTTGTTGAGTTTGAGCTCAAGTTCGAGCTCGAGCTCGAGTTCGAGTTCGTTAAAATCATAATTAACAAGTCAAAATATACTAAAGTTCGACTTGGCTCGACTTGATTCGTTTACAACCCTAATCTCACGTCTGTGACAAATTGTTTGACTTAGCTTCTATTCTTGATTAAGCAAAAATATTTTAAATAATTTTTTAAAAAAATAATTATCTAAATATTAAAAAATAATACTTTTAATTTTTATTTTTTAATTATCAATTTTTAACTATCAATTTTTAACTTATAATCAATTTATATATTGTTTGAACTAGGGTGGCATTAGGCCTGAAATCTTGCGGTTCAATTGAGGCCTGCCCCACTTTTATTAGGCCCAAATTGTGAACCAGACAGTATGGTCGGTTGGGCCAAGGCGAATGAGACATGGACTAGGCCTAGGCTTGTGGTTTGAACCCTAGAATGCTTGTGAGCCCAGCTTGCAAACCAACCCCCTGCATAGGAGTAAGAGGCCCACCAGCCCAGTTGCTTATCATTTTTTCCTCTCAAAAAAAATATTACTAAACTTTTAAATGCACTTTTCTTTTTCGTTTTTTTTTTTAAAAAAAGAGGCTTCAATAATTGGACTGAGAATTTTGTCCCATTGATAGTCATTACGTAAAGTTCATCCCATATATCCTTTGTGTAAAAAATTACACCGATTATTTGATATATATATATATATATATATTAAAAAATAAAATCATATTTGTAGATTATTTTTAAAAATAAATGTGTTTTAATCATATAATTATTTATCAATCAATTTTATTTTTTTAAATAACTTAACAAATAAGAGAAATTCAAATGAGGCCCATAATTCACTTAATTATATCCCTCAATAATTTATCATTTTTTTATGTAATAATTAGTATAATATATACATTGAACTCATGCCCCTACTCATATTTTTTTTAGCCTGTAAAAATTATAATTAATAATGAAGATCAATAATGGGGAGATATAAATACATAATTTAATCTAAAAAATAGTGGGTTAGTATCACACAAATAAAATACAATCTACAATTATCCGTATCGCATCTAATATCTTATTAAAAAACATAATGAAATGCCCTTTGTTACACATGATTTTGAATTCAAATTTAATTCGTTTGTGATATAATTTTTTTTTTATTTGCACTTTTTCCAAGAAAGTAGAATGGTGAGCGTTGTCTAGGCCGAGTGGTTGGTGAATGTGTTACTTAGCTCATGGTTTAATTATTGACGTTAAGCTGTGAAAAAATAAAACGAGAGCATCTCTCTCTAGCTTCTGTCTTTAGGGTTTCTCAAGTTGGCGCCGTTTGGGAGGGGGAGGGGGTTCCGGCCTCCGACCGCCCCTCTCCTCTCTCCTCCCATCTTTCTTTCCTTCTTTATTGCTTAATAAACCTTGGGAGTTATCTATTCCCAACCTCTCCCTCTTCGTGAGGTGTCTCTTTTCCCATGGTGGAAGCTTTACTGGGTTGCTCCTCCTTCTACCGGTGCCAGATCTACCTTGGTCTTCTTCTCCGTTGCTCGCCGTCGCTGTCTTCCCCTTCCCTCTACCAGATCTGCCTTGGATCTGTTTTGCCTCCATTGTTCCACAACCCAGATCTGGTGCCTCCGGATATGAGGTGTATTTTTCAGTTTTTTTGTTTTCTTGTTTGGGTGTGATTGTATAGAATCCATCGATACTTTTAGGTGGCTTACTCACTCTATAGTTACAATCTATGATCTCAGACATGCTCCACAGTTGATTTTATTCGACCTCTGCTTTGCAGTACGAGCGCGAGCACTTAATGTGCGTTTGAGATTTTCATAGTTTTTATACATGTGTGCTTATATTCTGATTTTTCTTAGCTTGGTGTAAGTTTTTTGTTGGATGGATTCCTATGTAAGTGTCGTTTGGCTTCAGTAATGAAATTTCTCTCTGATCAAAAAAAAAAAACTTGTAAAAAAATATTTTTTTTGCGAATTTCTTAATTGCAATATAGATAACTCTGAGAATGTAAATTTTTAGCAAAAGAATTAAATAGTCAATACAAATTATTAAATCATTATTTTATTTTTATTCATATCTTTTTATAAAAAATTTAAACATCATTAAAAATAAATTCTCAAACACACCTTAGACTATCTCCACCCAAACCTTAAAAATTTGGTATGTCAAATTTTTTTGACAGCTTTGGTGATTAATTAGCATATGCTAATTTGATATGGAAGATCTCCACTCTCGATATGTTAAACTATTATTATATTAGTTTTAAAATTTGAATTCTTTGTTTGAAGACAAAATAAAAAGGAAAACATAATAGATAAAAAAAAAAAAAAAAAAAAAAAAAAAAAAAAGGACAACAAGGGGTATTTATGTCAAAATTGGTGTGAAGGGGTAACGCAAAAAGCCACATCAGCTTTTGGCACATTAGATAAGATTGATGTTTAGTACCAAAATTGTCACGACCCAAACCCGCCTCTGTGGGTTTAGCATCGTAACCAGCCAGTAATCCTTGGACTACCGAAGGCCTCTGAACAGATTAACGAGATTAAGGGGCTAGCGGAAGCAAATACGTAAATATAGTTGTCTAATGAGCTGTGCTGACTTATATGAAACGGAATATTTAAAACTTTATATACATAATCAAAAGTCAATCATACATTATACCCACACACATTACAGTATCTTAAGTCCAGCCAACAGAATTAAAACAAGTCATACATATACATAGAACCAACAGAACTTGAACACAGGACACTTCGAGAACCCCCACGTGAGGCACAATAGTTGGCTGATAACAGGACACAGATCCAGACAAAAGCCTTCAAGCTCGGGCTCTAGAATGCTCACCTATACATATATATACACACAATGAGCTAAAGCCCAATGAATAATAACAGAGGAAAGGATTTAATGAATGATATCCATCACAGAGTTAGAAATCAAATTCTTATCAGAAACAGATTCATACACATATTCGTAATCATTTCCATATTCAAATTTTGCATATAATCATACGTGGCACATCCCTTAGCGTTAACAAATCTGATGGCCCATAAATGGACGGCCTTGAAGGCATTCTGATGACTCATGTGCACAAAGACGTTTCCGATGACCCATGGAGGGACCTGATGACCCATAAAGTGACGCATATTATATAATGCTAAGGATGTCATGAATAACTTTCAGAATCTTGGACAATCATTCATTCATTCAAAACATAGCGTAGCATTTCAGAGAACTACTTACTTCATATCATAATATTCAGAAAATACTTAACATTAAGCATAACTTTACAAAGTTATTACTCACAGATGATTGGTAGCCCTAACTAGATAGTAAGGCGGCCCTTCACTTGTTCTAAGGCGCGTGACCTACATGAACACACATACGAACACACACTTGAAACACACGTTTGAATTGTACATAACTTATGTTATTTGCTCCTAGTGTGTTTCTAACCCCTTAATCCTCATTATGGAGTCTTAAACATGGCTTAGAAATGCCTAGGATGGAATGAGGATGCAAGAATGCGTTGGAAAACATTTCTTAAGATTTGCTGAAAATAAGGTCCACGCTCGAGCGTGGCTTCCCTCGCTCGAGCGGACATGCAGACAATGAAGTTTCACTCGAGCATGAATCTCCTCGCTCGAGCGTACTGTAAACTCATGGAAAAGTGCTGGATACATGATTTTCACGCTCGACGGGCGCTCGATTTACGCTCGAGCATGAGACTCAGAACCTCGCTCGAGCGTGGATTCCCTTGCTCGAGCGGACTGCAAAACACAAGAACTTTTGGGTATATGCATTTCACGCTCGAGCGTACACTTTCACGCTCGAGCGGAGTGCACGTACTCAGAGTTCACGCTCGAGCGTAAAGTCCCACGCTCGAGCGTGGATCAAATTTCTGGAAATTCCAGATTTGATCACCAAGCTCAATTGCGACCTTTGAAGCATCAAACTCAATTTTCTGGGCCCAAAACTTTGGAAAACACTAATAACTCATAAAACAACATGTTTGAAAGATCATTTCAAGAAATCATGGCCCAAAAGGAAATCAATTTTGCACAAACTCAACTTAAATTCAAAATCAATTGATGAACATCACATGCAAGTACATTTTTGAGCTAAGGCTCTTCAAAACATGATCAAATGCTACCAAATCACATGAAACTCATTGTGTTTCCAAAATCAGAATAGACTTAACACATGCATAAATGAATTCTTGAAATAAATCTCTAAAATGCCATGAAACATGCATGCATGCATAATTTCATTCTTAATTCCCGACCTTTAATTCAATTCACATGTTAATTCGCCTACATAACTGATTTCAAGCATTAATCAACTAAATTGCAAGGCTAAAGACTAACATTCTTACCTAAAGTTGATTACAAGTGTGATCCTAACTCAAAGCTTCAAATTATCTTCAATCTTCTAGCCAATTCCCCCTTGTGAAGTCAATTTTTGAACTAGAACCCAAATCTCTCAACTCTCTCTCTCTCTCTCTTCCATCTCTTGCATCAGTTGGAAGGAATAAAAATGAGAAAGACAACTTAGCGGGGTCAAAAAGGCCTAATAAGTGGTAATTGACAAAATAAAACAAATAGCATTATTTTAATCAAATTTAGTCATTCCGAACCGAATTTTAATTAAGCCTACCATAAAATTCTATAAATTCTAACTAGCACATAAATCAAGTCAATTTTTGATTCGAATGCCGACAAGACTTTCAATTTACATATTAAAGTGGAATTCCAAACAGATATTTCTACAAGTAACAGATAGTAAGCCAAATATCATGCAAATCACATAATAAACCCATAATTTATTTTATTCACTTAATTAACATCCTTAACTACCGATTAGTGGCTAATTGTGGATCGGGGTTATTACAAAAATAAAATTATTAGAGTGTCACATTATATTTAAAATATCAAATGAAAATACTCGAAGTATTTAATTAAGTCCATAACTGTAATAACCCCGATCCACAATTAGCCACTGATCGGTAATTAAGGATGTTAACAAGAGGATTAAAATAAATTATGGTTTATTATGTAATTTGCACGATATTTGGCCTCATACCTGTTACTTATAGAAATATCTGTTTGGAATTCCACTTTAATATGTAAATTGAAAGCCTTATCGGCGTCCGAAACCGAAATTGATTACGTCAATATGTTAATTGGAATTTTTAGAGCCATATGGCAAGTTTTATTAAGGCCTCGTTTGGGAACAAGCTAATTTAGTAACTTTTTTGCTATTTGGCTAAAAAAGTAGGTAAAAAAAACTTGTATGTTTGGGATGACTGTTTGGCTAATTACGAAAAGATGTGCAAAAAGTAGAGAGAAAAAGAGAATCTTTGACTTTTTGGTATAAGTTGTTGGCTTTTTGGCTAATTTAGTAACTTTTTAACTAATTGGCTAAAAAAGTAAGTCCCCAAACGGGGCCTAAAAATTGATTCAGTCCGATTAATTAAGTCATGTTTAGTTAGCCTAATATTCCTAATTAATGTGTTTTAGTACCATATATACATATATGAGCCTTAACTTATTTTTGAGCTTAATTCTTTGCTCCTCTTAGTGCAAAAATCTGAGGTTTTCTTTTAGAGAGAGAGAGAGTGTGCAATTCTAAAGAGAGAGATGGAGGAATTGAGGGAGAATTGAAGACCTTGGCTTAGATTCATCAAAACTAAGCTAGAGCTAGAGTAATTCAAGACTATAGGTATGAATTCAACCCCTAAATTATGAATCTAAGTTATCAACATGAAGATTATGTGTTTAAGTGTGTATATTGAGCTTAGAAGGAAGATTTGAGTGGCAATTCATGCATGCGTGTACATTTTCTTACAAATTGAGCATGATTTCCATGAATCCTCTCTTGCATGTTTGAAATTCATCTTCATTTGGGGAAATCATCAAGTTTCAAGTTGTTTTGTGGTGTTTGATCATGTTTTGGGAAGCTCAAAACCAAGAAAACCCATGCATGTTGTGTTCATAAACATTCATCATGTTTTAAGTTGAAATTGTGAGTTTTTAACAAACTCTTGGGCCATGATTTTATGAAATAATCCGTAATTCTTCATGTTTTACAAGTTTACTATGTTATCTCAAGTTTTGGGGCCCAAGAGATGTGTTTTCAAGGTTGGAATTCGAGTTTCAAGCTTGAAGGTACAATCTGGAAATTTCAGAATTTGCATCTACGCTCGAGCGTGGGAGTTCACACTCGAGCGACCGCTCTGAGTGCGTGCACTCCGCTCAAGTGACCAAAAGTCTGCTCGAGCGTGAATTGCAAGCTCCCAGAAGTTTCATGTCTTTTACAGATCGCTCGAGCGAAGGAATGTGCGCTCGAGCGACCATTCACATTTTGCATGTCCACTCGAGCGAGAAAAGCTACGCTCGAGCGTGGACCTTATTTTCAGAAATTTTGCCTAAGTGTTCCAAGGCATGTTTTGGCATCCTCATTGCATCTTAGGCATTCTTAAGCCTTAATTAAACCATAGTAATGAGGTTATGGATTAAAAACACTCTAAGAAAAGAATGTACTAAGTTCCGAGACTGCAAGTGTGTGTGTTTTAGGTAATGTGATATGAAAGAATAAGAATCAATGTAATGAAAGCTAAGCCTTAATGGTTACTTGAATGTGTAATGATAAGACATGCTTGTGTTATGTATTTTGTGATTGTAGGTCAAGACTCGAGGATTGATTGACCGTTTACTAGAACCACTGTGAGTAACGTTATTGTAAATATACGTTCATATGAATTACGTTCCAAATGAAATATGATAAGTTCTGATTTCTGAAATGATATCTGTTTTCGTGAATGAATATTCCAAGTTTGAAATCTATTATGGCATCCATAGATAGTCCCAAGTCATGGGGGACGGTATGAAAATACGGGTCCATGACATACAAGTAATTACGAGACCTCGTTAGCCACTTCATTATGGTGATATGTGTTTAATCAGTATTCAAAACCGATTACTCTAGTCGGAAGACGTTCTGTGATGTGTTCTATGGGATGTACCATTATTATGTTCTGATATAAGAATGATTATGCTCTGGTCTGTTTTCTGCTTATGATATATTCGGATTTCGTTCACTAAACCCTTTACCTTAATGTTATTCATTATTCTTTAGCTCATTGTGTGTATATATATGTATAGGTGAGCATTCTGGAGCCCGAGTCTAAAGGCTTTTGTCTGGATCTGTGTTCCGTTGTCAGCCAACCATTGTGCCTCACGTGGAGGTTCCCAAAGCGTCATGTGTTTAAGTTTTGTGGTTTCTGTTTATATAAGACTTATTTTGATGTCGTTGGCTGTACTTAAAATACTGTAATGTGTGCGGGTATAATATATGGTTAACTACCAGTTATGTATATAAAGTTTTAAATATTCCGTTTCAAATAAGTCAGCACAGCTCATTGGACAACTATATTTATGTATTTGCTTCCGCTAGCTCCTTAATCTTGTTAATTTGTTCAGAGGCCATTAGTAATCCAAGGATTACTGGTCGGTTACGATGCTAAACCTATGGGGTGGGTTTGGGTCGTGACAATAGCACCAATAAAAAATTCGCAAAGTGTTTAATTGAGATTCTATTTGAAGTGTTAGTTTTTTTTGGGTAAATTATACTAACACTTTTAAGATTTGATTCAATTACATTCTATTCTCTAACATTCTGGAAATTATATTCTCACACCTATGGTTAATACTCTCACTTCACAACTCTTCATGCTTATTAGGAGTGAGTAGCGGATATACCGATCCGCCTAAACTGACCAAATCGAACCGATCCGCCGCATTTTGGACGGATGTGTGATAACGAGCGGACGGTTGGGAGCACTCCTAGGAATTTGCAAGACTTTGTATTTTCAATTTGTTTAGATATTCTATTTGTGTTTTCAAACACAAACAGAATATATTTTTTGAATTGAAAAAAATAAATGTATTATTTAGCTATATTTTTTAGTTTTTAAATCTAATTCTAAAAATAATAAATAAAAAAGACGATATATGCTGGTTGGTTTTTGTTTTAAAAAAGAGACATAGATGTAATAATACAGAGATATACAATCTCTACTACTGCCACGTTCATGATTTTGGTGGTTTGCATTATTTTTATATTTTAAGAACCACATATTGTAATACTTTATATGGATGTGGCATACTGTTATTGTAATATGTGGATAAGGCATACAATGATTATAATATTCTAAAGTTTCAAACTTTCTATCTTTGGACGAGGCATGTTGTACTTGTTATACTTTTTTAAATCATTCACGGTAATACTTTTTTTTTTAAGTGCACAAGTTGAATTATGTTGAAAATTTATAAAATTTTAAGTTGCCAAACCGATTCTCATCCATCCGCTCAATCCACATCCGCCGAATTGGCGGACAGATATGGATTGATTTTCTCAAATCCGCCAATTTGGCGGACGGTTGACAAATTGGAGATTCCGTGGCCGTAACCAACCTGCGCTCACGCCTAATGCTTATATAAAAGGCAACAACTCTAATAGAAAACACAGATGAAATTACATTTAAAAAAAAAAAGGCAAATTACACAAATAGTCCCTATAGTTTGGGGGTCGTATCACTTTAGTCATTAACTTTTCAATTATGACACATTTGATCTTGAATTTTGAATCTTGTTTCAAATAAGGACAATTGAACATACCATTGCTTAATTTCAGGGGCAAAATTGTCAATTTGATAAAATATAAACTAATTTGACAAAAATAAATGTCAAAAAAATATTTTGAATTTTTAAAAATTATTTATACCCATCAAAGATAAAATTATGTAAAATTAACAAAAATTACATGATTAATTTTTTAAAATTAATTTTACATGATCATCATCCAAATACATAATAAAAATTAATTTGGTAAAAAGAAAATAAATGTCCAAAAAATTTATCAATTTTATATAATTTTATCTTTAGTATATAGAAATAATTTTAAAAAATTCAAAAATAATTTTTTGACATTTATTTTTGTCAAATTAATATGTATTTTATCAAATTGACGAATTTGTCCTTGAAAAATCCAATAGTATCTTTAATTGTCATTGTTTGGAACAAGATTCAAAATTCATAGTCAAATGTGTCACAATTGAAAAGTCAGGGACTAAAGTGATATAAACTCTAAACCATAGGGATCATTGGTGTAATTAACCCAAAAAAAAAAGTAAAGCAAAGGAAGGAGGAAAAAAAAACAGAGGAAGTAAAGCAAAATAAGAAAAGAGAAAGTGCATAAATTCAATATTTTCATTCCGTCTAAATAATTACAATGACAATGGGGTTAGTGTAATTTCTCAAATGTCAGAGAGTAATATGTATTAAAGCCAAACATCAAAGGTATAAGTGTAATTTATCGTTTTTTGTGGTTAAAATAGTAAAAAATTCAAAACATTTCAGGATTGTTTTGAATATGACTTATAAGTTAATTTTTTTATTTCTTATGAAAAGACGTACAAAAAAATAAAGAGATGATGTGACTCAAATAAGACAAAAAAATCAATTAATTAACTTTTTTGGTTCATCCGAAAATACCCCAATCATATCACTATCTCTATTTTCTACACATTATTTTTTTTTTTTGTAAAAAATTAATGAAAATAATCATTTCACAAATACCGCTGAGTGCATATCACCATCATCTTGTTTGATTTCAATTTTCAATTTATTAAATTCAATTTTATAAAAATAATTTTTTATTTTTCATTTTTTTTGTTTTCAATAATTTTTTTAATATTTTAAGTAAATTTTTTATTTTTAAATACACATAATATAAATACAATAAAAAAATATAATATTTGTGAAAAAATACAAATTCATTATAAAATATAAAAAAATACAAAAATTCAATACATTTTTATATTTTTATGTATTTATTAATTTTTTAAAAAAATATTTTACCTTTTAAATATATTTAAGTTAAGTACATTTAAAAAATAAAAAAATTATTTAAAATATTAAAAAAATGTATTATGAAAAATAAAAAAAAATTATTTTTAAAAAATCAAAATTCAAAAAATTAGAATCGAATGAGATGATTGACATGGTTAAAAATGTAACAAAAAAATAAAAAATAAAAAATGCAAAGCAACACAAAAAGAAAAGAAAAACAAATTTGGGGTAAAAGGTAGCATCTGTACTAGGGAGGGTTGTAAGACACCTCGAAGACTATTAGAAGAAAAACACAGAAATATCTCTCTCTCTCTCTCTCTCTCTCTCGTGCTTCACTATGGAACTGTCAATTGAAAAGAGTTTCAGCGATGGATTTCGATTATAATCCATACAGATTCTTCTTCAAGCTCCATCGTCGTCTTCATCGGTAACTTTCTATCTTCCACTCAAAATCTCCCATTTTCACTCACTTTCTCACTCAATTTCTTTTATTTTCTTGTTTTGTACTTCTCTGTCCTGCCCTTAATCATCAAACACATATGCATTCGTCTCAAGAATTGTATATACATGCTTTGTAAAGCTTGATTTTTATAATTAATCTGCTCGAAACCCTAGCTTCATCGATTTTCGAGCTTACTCACTTTGAAGTTGTGTACAAAGAGGCAAAATCATGATCGATCATTATCTTGATCCCTAGCTACTGTAATTGTTTTGTGGTTTATTTACAAATAAAAGGTCATTTTTTTGGCTCCAGATTGGTGTATGAATTCCAAGAAATTTAGCTGGATTTGGGATAATGTGCAATTTGTGAGGTCTAGTTGTTTAGTGTTCGTTAGTGTATTCGAGGCTATATGAATCTTAAGAAAGTAATGTTTTTAGCTGGATTTGGGATAATGTGCAAATAGTGAAGTAAATTTCGCAAAGAAAAGGGAAATTAGTTGCTCCAAATTGGTGTATGAATCTTAAGAAGTAATATGTTTAGCTCAATTTGGCATAATTTGCAATTAGTGAGGTGTGGTTGTTTAGTGACTATTAGGGTATGTTTGATTCACTTCACTATTAGTGAAGTATTAATAATCCTATCAAATTAGTGTGGTGTTAACTATCCCACCCCTACCCCATTACTAATAATCCTACAAATTTGTTGGATTAATTATCCATTGGATTAATAATCCTAAACCAAAGTGTCAAAACAAACATAGGATGATTGGGCCCACGGATTAATAATCCTAATCCCATGCTTTAATCCTTCCAATCAAACATGTATAATAGTTTTAGATGGGTTTGTGATAATGGGCAATTCGTGAGGTAAATTTTGCAAAGAAAAGTTAAATTCGTTGCTCCAGATTGCTGTATGAATATTCAGAAGTAATATTTTTAGCTGGATTTGGGATAATGTGTGATTAGTGAGGTGTGGTTGTTTAGTTGACTGTTAGTGTATCCAATGCTGTCCTGATTTAACAGCTACTAGAATAGCTAATAAGGAGAGTGTGTATAAACATTTAGTTTAGAGGTAGGCTTGTGTATGATGTGTATGCAAAGGGTGGCTAATTGGATGCACAAAAGGGGAGAGAGACCACTTTAAAGGGAAGTCATGTCGGTGTTGTTGGGAAAGACCTTTGTGTGTGGTAGAAATTATATTATTTATGTTTTGCTTGTGCCCTAGTAAAAAACAAATTTTATTTCTCCCTCTACAATATTCAAGCATTACATATTCAACTTTATCCAAGTATTTGCACTTACAAAAGAAACCTTTTAAATGTATCAAGTGAGATTCTTAAAAAAATTGGAGAGCTGGGTGTTTTACCTCTATTTAAGATGAGCTTTTCTATTACTTTAGTTTTAAAAACTGTCATTGAGTTATTATTGCTTAAAAATTGAGAGTGGGTAAGGTATTGTTTTAGTGAAGTTTTCATGTTTAGGCGACCTTGAATTTAAGGAAAAAATGGTTTCAGTGGAGAGGAATTGAAGTCAGATATTCTTGGGATAGGGTGTTGGTTATTTATTTATTTATTTTTTGGATAAGTGGGATAGGGTGTTGGTTATGGATGTGTTGCCTTTGTAAATTATGCTGAAGATGCATTTGCTGGTTTCTGATAAAGATTCTGGTGGATGTTCCATTTTGTTTTCTGTTGGTGGAAAGTTGATAGCCTGCTGGACTAGAGGCTGCTATTGGTGTTTATGTTCATGTTTATGGTCTTATTGAGGGATTAGTGGTTTATTTGTTTGAGAAATATTTCCACCAGGTGATTCTTTTTTGTGTACGAAGAGATTTATCAAGGCAAAGAACCTGTATTGGACTTATTTTTCGATTAAGTATGTTTTTCTCATTGGCTGGTGGTGTATCTTGCTTGCTTGGGTGTGTGGTTTGGCTGTTGGGGAAGAGAGTGCCGAGGTTGAAGACTGTTTAATAACCTGTTCAACAAAGTGCTTTACTGGTTTGCTGCTGTCGTGGATGTAGAAGATGGCTGCTGCACCACTTGCGGTTGGTGTGAGTAGCTCTGGGCGAGTGGGGAGCTTGACTGGTTGGTTTGACTTGACCACCACTTGACAAGCCTTTTGGTGCGGGCAGTTGTTTTGATAATCAGTCAGTCATGTTGATGTTTTAAAAAGGTTTGGTTATCTTTTACAGTGTCTAGTGTGTAACCCCTTTTTGGGCCGTGTAATGGTGTTCCTCATGGAGTGTGTTGTTTTCGGCCACGTGAGCCTAATCTCTTGGGCTATGAGAGCGTGCATTTTATTGACTAGGCTTTTATTGTTCTTTGTAGGTTAGGTGTGTGTCTCCCTCTCAAGGGTGTTATCTTTGGGCATGTCTTCAGCTTCATTGTAAATCCTCTTTTTTATTTTTTCTCCTGGTAATAAAACACTTATGTACCAATAATATATATATATATATATATATTATTATGTCTGTAAACTGTTGTTATTGTAACCGGACATGTTTGTACATATATCACCAATATCAGCTCCCTGAGACAGATTCTGTTTTAGAATAACCTGTGCATCAAATAAACTTCATGACCGCATGGCTGTTTAAGATGTATAGCAGTATAGGGTTTGCATTGGACAGTGATAAGAATGGCAATCAGTTTTGACTGTTGATGGTGAAAAGCTAACATAAAGTGAATGCTTCCATTCTCCTGAGTATTTCTTTATGTAGTCTATATGGGTGGGTTGTAGGATGGGCCTAATGTTGGCTACACTCTATACGGTGGGCTAGGGCTTCAAATTATAGCTTAATGGTTGGAAAGATAAGATTAGAGTTGTAAGTATAGAATGTATGTCTGAAGTCCAAATGACATATGTTTATTAGAAGTCAGGGAGTTATTAAGGCTGGAGTAGTGTGGTAAACTAGGTTAGGATTTAAGGTCAAATAAAAAATAAAGAAGAAACCCAGATCTCTAAGGTTGTATTTAGATCATGGATTTAAGTAGGGATATTTGGAAAGGAGAAGGAGAAGGCGAGGAAATGCAAATCAAATATAAGCTAAAAAGATTTCTCCATTTCCCTCGGCTTTTCCTTTCCTTTCCTTTCCAAATCCCTACCCAAAATCCATGATCCAAACACATCATAAGGGTTTTGTAGGAGTCTCACTCAAAGAAATCAACGAAGCCTCACCTTTAAAAGAGAGCAAAATCTACAGAAGTTCCATTCATAATAAATTGTTTAATATGTTTACAAAGCTTTGCTTACGTAGAGGCATAAAACTTCTCCTACAAGACTGAGTTATTCCAATTTCCTACTAGAGAAGGATTTCTAAAACCAAGGCTCGAACATATTTCCAAATAAGAAAAGGACTCAATAAATCTCCCAAACAAACATCTAACTAATCAGGACCAAAGAAAATATGAAAATCATGAAAATATCCCTAGTCTATAAAATTTCAAAATGCCCTTAGTCAAAAATCTGTTTTTCTCCTAATAAAAAGGTACTAGAGCCATCTGGGCTGGTCCAATTCCATCAGAGAATAGTTTTTGGCCATGAAAAGGTACACCAAAATGCACTGGTACTGGTTTGTACTGTACTGATGGAAAAACCAGTACACTAGCTGGTTTGGAATTAACAACATTGTTGTAGCATCACAATCAGATGTCGTAGCTATTTAGAGTACACAGCATCATTGGAGTTATGCTCCGTTATGCTTAAAGCAGTAATCTATGTAGCACGGACACGGACACGGGACACGACATGGACAAGACACGGATACGTAAAAATGCAAATTTTTAAAAAATAGGGGACACGACACGTTGGGGACACGTTTAATATATATAATTTTTTTTATATATTATATGTAAAATTAAAAAATATATACTATATTTATTTATTTTTATTTATTTATTATATGTAAAATTAAAAAATATACACTATTTTTATTCATTTATTTTATTTATTATATGTAAAATTTAAAAATAAATATATTATTTGTATTTATTTATATTATTTATTTACAAAAAAAAAGGTATAAAAAAGAAAAAAGAAAAAAGAAAAAAAGAATAAAAGAGGGAGTGACGGTAATATAGGAAGAGGGGAGAAAAAGTGAAGAGAGTCAAACAAAAAAAATGGGAGAGAGGAAGAGGTGAGAACAGAGAGCGAGGAGATGGGAGACGAGAGGAAGAGGACTCGATCAGAAACGACGATCAGAGAGCGAGAGGCGAGAACAGAGAGAGAGGAGATGAAAACGATGAGAGACGAACACAGAGAGAGGAGACGAACAGAGACGCGAAAGAAATACCTCGATCAGAGACGAAGAGGCCTCAATCTAGGCTTCAACAGGTTCTTTCTCTTTCTCTCTTTCTCTTTCTCTTTCTCTCTCTCTCTCTCTCTATATATATATATATCTTCAATGGGTTAGGGTTTCTCTGTCTCCTGGTTAGGGTTTATTTCTGTTTCTAACGTGTCCTCGACGTGTCAAGCGTGTCTGAAATAGTGTCCGCCTGCAAAAATTCAAAAAAAAAACAGGGACGCGTTAGGTCGAGTGTCGGACACGTGTCTACCGCGTGTCCGACGCATGTCCGTGTCCGACACCCATGCACTGCCTCCAAAGACGTGTCCGTGCTTCATAGGCAATAATCTTTTTAGAGTTCTCAATTCCTTAAGCATCCATGATTCATCTGCTCCCCCCTTCTCCTTCTGAACCACTAGAGACAATGCAAGTAGAACAAAATCTGATTGAAACTAACTAAATGCTTTGATACTTGTAGGAAAAACTAACATGATAACTTAGCTTTTTCTTCCCTATATAGGCTTTAATGTCATACTTGAACATTTATGGTGCTGAGATGATTTTGGACTATTTTGGGAAGATGGTTATAATCAGCTTTTTGGTAAAAAGCTACTTATAAGCAGCTTATAATCAGCTTTTTTGTGAGAGAGGAAGTGGGTTATAATCCGGGAAGTGGATTATAACCCACTTCCCAAAAGAGCCCAAAGGGCTATGTTGTTTTGTTCAACTGTTTATGATGGAAATATTGAAGTCTTTCTATTTGTGATTTGAGTGGCTGTTATGAGATCACGTATCTTCTTTTTCAAATGGCACATAGCATACCTATTTTGTGGGGTATTTCTTCGTTGTTGTCAGATTTGTGTGATTTTATAAAATTGTAGTTGAAGAATGTTTGCCCTATACAAGTAGAAGTTAATGTTGTTTTATTGATTTGGGCCTTGATCTTTTGGGCAGTAGTTGTCTCTGGATTTGTGCTTGTTTCTGTCACCTCCATTCCCCAAAATCAGTAGTATAGTTCTTTGAACCATTGTCTGTTATTAGTTGACTCACGATCCCACTTGTGATTTTCTTTTGCGAAATACAGGAAATTCTCCACTCAGAATGCTAGATGATTGACAAGATAATCTGAACATTGATCTGCAGCTTTGAATTAACCTCTTCTTGTACTGCTGATTACATAGACAATCCCATTTGATTGGGACACAGGATTTAGTTTGGTTTGGTCTTATTGCTTATTTTGTGGACGTAGATGGATGATGGTGGACAACATGAAAATGGGAGGCATAGGATGGATTTCTACAAAGGCGTGCACACTCCGGTAATAACAATGTCATGAACTTTTTGCAAATTAATAAACAAATTTATTAATTTGTCATGCACACTCCAGTCTTTTGCTGTTTAGTTATTCATTTTTTATTATTTTTATTTATCTTGCTTTTAGTATGCAATTCTAGTTTCTTCTGACTTGATACAAATGAATTTTCTTCTACTATTCCTTTTATTATTGCAGTGGAATATGATGCCTCAGTATCAGATGAAGGAAGCAAATGCCTTTTATATGAATAAGAAGATCATGCACATCATTGCTGAGAAGGATAATGCTATTGAGGAACGGAATAGGGCAACCTCTGAAAGAAATGCAGCCATAGAGGAGCGCAATGAGGCAATCAAGCAGCGAGATGACGCAATTGCTGCACGCGATACTGCCATCAGGGAACGAGACAGTGCAATTGCAGCCCTTCGATTCCAGGAAAACTCCATGAATTGTGGAATCCAACGTGGAACAAAACGCATGCATCATTCCTCAAACCATCTTGCGAGTGTTACTGAAGCTGCTTACAATGCAAGGGAAGCCCAAATTACTGATGCCATCCCAATAACAGCAGTTTCATCTAAAGCTGCCAAGTCATGCCAAGCAAAACGAGCAAAGGAGAACAAGGCTGCTCCATCTAACGTATCGAAACCACCTAGAAAGGGAAAGAAAGTGGGTGAGGATCTGAATAGGCATGTCACTACTGATGGGTCAAAAGCCGAGTGGGATGCTCAGGAGCTTGGTTTAATTAACCAGGTTACTTTTGACGAGTCTACCATGCCCGCCCCTGTTTGTTCATGCACTGGAGTGCCTCGTCAGTGCTACAAATGGGGGAACGGAGGGTGGCAATCCTCTTGTTGCACGACCACACTGTCGGTGTATCCGCTGCCTCAGATGCCAAACAAGCGACATTCACGACTTGGTGGCCGGAAGATGAGTGGAAGTGTCTTTAGCAGATTGCTCAGTCGGCTTGCAGCGGATGGCTACAATTTGTCAGTACCAGTGGATCTCAGGAATTACTGGGCCAAACATGGTACGAATCGCTACATTACCATCAAGTAACTTGTCGACTATCCTTGTGAGTGTAAATTTGTTTTTCTGTTTGAGCCTCTTTAGTGTCCAAGACTTGCTGATCTCTTTAACCTAGATGTTGATGAACCAGATAAATGGAAAGATGATGGAGCTCCGGTCCAAGCACCTTTGCTTGACATGGAACTTCTTATCATGTGACTGAAAAAAATGTTTATCCCCCTTCTAAGGGGAGATTTTGTAGACTTTTGGAATTTGTACAAATGGTGTCTGATTATGGATGAAGGTAGTTTTTGTGACATTGACCTTCAATTCCGTTATTCACTAAAGAGGAAGGTTGTCAATTTGAGCTATACCCTATAGCTTTACGGATATGTATCCGTTTGACCCACTGTTAACTCCTCCCTAAACTTTCCCCAAACTTCTCATTTGGATTCATGATCAGTATAGTTGGAATAGAAATGATTGTGATCATCTAATTTTCCTGGTTGATCTCCATCACTCCATGAATTTGCTCTAACAGAAAAGGTTTCTCCCTCTTCATCTTTCCCGGCGATGTAGATTTTTACTATGAGTTTGACTATCTTTGTCATCCCGTTTCCCCCATCCATCCCGAGTCTGAATCTGAAGGCTCTGATACTGATACAACTGATCCTGACCTTTCAGCTACGATTTGTTTGGATCTCAGATTTGTGGAGGAAAAGTAAAGGGAAGGGAAATGTAGATGAAGTAGATTATTTTGTTTTATTTTTATTTTTCTTGGGTTTTTAAAATCATTTTTCCTTCTTTTTTCCTGGCTCTCAATAAATTAAAGATCCAAACATAGTATTGACAATGTTGAGATGAGTCTTTTTGTCTCCTCTCTCATGGGTTATGGTAATGGGTAGTGGATAATTCTGGAAGAATAACATTTTACTCTTTATCTTTGTTCAACATCAATGAAGGGTAGGTTGGAACTTGGAACAATTAGAGAAGTTTTTAAGGTAAAAAGTACGAAAATTTGTTTGGCTTGTCTTTTTTTAGAAATGATTTTGGAAAATTGTTTTGGGAAGAGAATTTTAAAAAAAGTGATTGATTTGATGTGTATGAGAGAGAAAGAATGATTTTGGAAAATAAGTAACTAAACAAAATTTTGAGATTTTTTTTTAGAAAAATTTGTTTGGTTTGATTACTCTTGAAAATTTATTTATAAAGAATTTTTTTTTAAAATTTTTTTGAAAAACAAACCAAAAGGCCTTTGTGTTTTTGAGTCACGAAAAGGGAATTAATTTAACCAAATGGAAGAGAACTCAGACCATATGTAAATTAAAGCACCAATTCCCACAAAAGCCAGAGATCTTGTTGCTAAAGTACAAGGCCAAACTTCTAATAAGTGCCTTAAGTCTTGACTTTCACACTTGGTTGTTCATCTACCATAAAGAAACTGTTTGGGCTTGGGCATTTTGGGTTGCAAGTCGGGTTTGAGCAGACAATTATGGGTTACAAGTTAGGTTTGGACAACGTGTGTTCCACTCACTTGTTGGGGTCATGCATCTAGATTTTCCACGTCTGAAATCAATTTCCCTCTTGTTGGGAGCTAGTCTTGATGAATAAAAACAAAAGTTGCGCTCATTAGATATCTTTTGATTCCTCCTGTCCTTTGTACAATTATTAATTGTCTAAGAATTTGAATTTTAATTCAAATTTTTTAATTTTTCTCTAAATTTTTTTTAATTGTTCTAGTTGAATGTGTTCAAGCTCCAATCTTAATTTTAGGTAGGGTTTCATTTTATAAAAATTGAATTAAAATCTCATATATATATATATATATATTTAAAGAATTTTAAATACAAATTCTTGGTATGTATTTGACCATTAAAATTTTCCCTACTTAAGATTAAGGTAAATTACACTTTATCTTTTCAATAATCACTTTTTTTCCCCTTTATCCTGTCAAATTAAAAATTAATGCAATCTATTCTTTTATTTTTTAAAAATTTTTAAGCCAAGTTTGGCACGAAGTCAAAAAATTATTCAAAAAGTTAAAAAATTATCACTATTTATCAAAAGTCAAAAAGGACGACTGTATAACTTTCAATTCTAATTTTCTTTTATACACTAATTTATATAATTTTTTAATACACATTTATTCATAAAAAATTAAAAAGTTAACCTCAATAATTATATATATTTTTTTAACTTTTTAATTCAAAAAATTAAAAAAGTATAATCCTTTAATCTAATCATTAGACCTCAATCGATAAAGTATAATTTATTCTAAAATTAAATTGTAAAATTTCAAAAAATCAACTATTGAAATGTCACATCAAAATGGCACCCATTCGCTCTAAAAATGGTCACCTTAGGCATTTATGACTTTGGACCCTCTAGTCTATACTCAGATGTGACAAGGCATTCCTGTTACAAACGACGTCGTCCACATTGTAACCTCATCCAAACCGTGTCGTTTTCATTGGGCCGCATGGGCTTCATTATCCACATTAAATGGGCTTGGCTAATTTAAAGTGGGCCACATTAGCCTAATCTAATGTGGGCCCATGTCAACTTTTTATGGTGGGTCTTTGACAAATGTCCTTCATGAGGATAAGGTGGCATTTATTGCCGAAGCAGTAAGAATGCACCACGTGGTCGACACGTGTTCAGATCTGGTACGCTAAATAATTAGAAGTCAACTTTGATGACACCATTAGAGATATACTATTTACGAACTGTGCACGTTTTGATGGAGGTGGAGATCACGAGAGGCACAGAGTCCTCTGTAAATTCTGATGCACGTTATCGTACAGTATCTTTATTTATTTTTAAATATTAATAATGTACGTATTTAAAAAAATAATTGAAATATATGAAAAATAGATTAAAATATACAACAATGATAGAGACCACTAATTTTGGAGCTCTAAAAAGACCACTAGTGACATGACGTTCAATAAAAAAAGAAAAAAAATACAACACCAAGGCCAAAACATCAAATCATTCATGATGGGGCCTACTGTCACATCATTAGTGGTAGCACTAATTAGTGCTACCACTCATTTTCCTAAAACATATTCACAGTGTTGAAATTTTAATTATTTTAAAATTATTTTTACTTTGACAAACAGTTCACACTTTTTATTTTATTTTATTTTTGTGTATAATCCTTTTTATCTAAAATATTTAATAAATTTGTGTTTTTTTTTTAATTAAATAAAAGTGAAACAATACTTCTAGTCTTTATGGCAATTATCTCATCAAATTTAATTATTCCCATCAAAATTAGTAATCAAAATCAATGATACTAAATTTTACCAATTTTGAAATTCCCAAATCAATCCCTAATGATATGAGAAGCACTCATTAAATAATTTTTATATTTTAACCAGTTCTCAAATGATAGAACTTATGACACATCATTTGAGATTAGTTTGGGAGTCTAAAATTAGAAGTTAAAACATTTCCTAATCCAAATATACCACATCATTAAAAATTATCCCAAATGAGATTGGGTACATCAGAATTTGTAATTTTGATGAAAGGGGGCTAGAATTCTTGAACCATAACTAGGTAGAGGTGCAAAGGTAATTAAGTTTAATAAAAATTATAATTACTATAATTTGGGTTAGATTTTGCTCATTCACTTCAAAATAAGGTTGGTATTTAATTATTGAGTAAATTACACTATTGGTACCTCTAATTCGAACAAAATTTTACAAGAAAGAGCGGTTACGTTAAAATATGGTAGACAATGATATTAGATCAAGAAACCAATCACAGAAAAATATCAAAAAAAAAAAAAAAGTGTGAACCAAATTTATTTTACATGTGAAACTTATAATACAAAATATGAATTTAGATTATTTTCTTTATACTTTTTAGTAATTTTTCTTGATCTCTAGTACTTTTGTATTAAAAGATAACTTTATCAAAATGTATCAATTTTCAACCAAATATTCTCTCCCCAAAAACAGGAAGAATATGAGAAAAAGACTGATAACGGTTTAGAAAACTCATAAAAATTTTCAATTTACTTTTTTCCCCCTTTCTATTCTATGCTTTGCACACGCAAAAGAAAACTTAAAAACTTCTCTTCCTATCCATATAGTAGTTTATATACTTGCTCCCTCCACTTTCTTCCCGTCCTCTACCTAATATTCTTCAACCTAACATATTTATCGTAAGAACAACTCCATTACCACTTCCCTTTTCTTTTCTTTTTTTAATTTTTTTTTTTTTTTATGTCTATCATTTGATTGGATATGATCAATGATAATAAAAAAATTATTTTATATTTTTTTAGAGGATGTATAAGACTATAATAATTACTTAAAATAGATATGGGTGTCTTAAGAAAATTGTTGGAGCTAATTTTTTGAGATAAAAGTGCCTTAAATTATTTAAAAAATAGGAACGGTGAAGTTTTTTGAGATGCTTTTAACATTTCTATATGTAGACTCAAGATTCTTTGTTCCTAAACAATAATGCTAGGGGCCATAAAAAATATATCATGAAATTGATCATGAATATTTTTTATCTCTAGATTAGTATATGGTATTTTATTATATAAATAATCAAAAGGTAAAAAATCTTTTATAATTATTTTCATGATATTTTTTTTCATAATTTCTAACCTTACTCGTTCCCAAAAGGTGTTTGTTGCATGTACTTAGAGTTAATATTAAAATAAAGCTATTGAGGTTATGGTGTTCATTTGCTTCTCCCAAAATAATTTGTCCTAACCTAACATGTAGATATCATCTACTGTGTTTGCAATGCTCAGCGCTAAGGTCTAGCTCTAGCCCATTTCTCATCGCCCAAAATACTTTATGTGACTCTAATAATCCGGCTAAATTTCCTTTAAACATTGGGTTATGTGACAATTTTGTAGTTGCATGAAATTTTGAGACATATAGGGTGTGTTTGGTAACGTTTACGTTTTCAGTTTATATTTACAAAAATTTTATAAACTAGTTTTTGTTTATTTTTTGTTTATTTTTAGAAAAACATAAACTACAAACGCGTTTGGTAATTGACAAAATGTTTAAAAAAATTTAAAAATATAAAAAAGAGTGAGAAATGACAAGTGGTGGCAAGTGGCGGCGGAAGACGGTGGTGGAAAGTGGTGACGGTGGGTGGTGGGTACCTGGTGGCGGTGTGTGGTGGCGGGTGGGTGGGTGACGATGGCGGGTGGTGGGTAGTAGCGAGTGAGTGGTGGTGGCGGGTGGTGGGTGGTGATGACAGGTGGGTGGTGGTGGTGGGTGATGGTAGCGGGTGATGGTGGCGGGTGGTAGATGGTAGCGAGTGGGTGGTGGTGGTGGTGGTGGTGGTGGGTGGTGGGTGGTGGTAGCAGGTGGGTGGCGGATAGCGGGTGGTGGTGGGTGGTGATGGTGGGTGGGTGATGGTGGCGGGTGGTGGGTGGTAACGAGTGGGTGGTGGCGGTGGCAGTGGTAATGGTGGTGGTAGTGGCGGGTGGTGAGTGGTGGTGGCAGGTGGGTGGCGGATGGCGGGTGGTGGTGGATGGTAGGTGGGTGACGGTGGTGGGTGGTGGTGGCGGCGGTGGCGGGTAGTGGTGGCAGGTGGGTGGCGGATGGCTGGTGGTGACGGATAGGTGGCGGGTGGTGGTGGTGGTGGGTGAGTGGGTGATGGTGGCGGGTGATAGGTGATAGCGAGTGGGTGGTGGTGGCAGGTGGGTGATGGTGGTGGTGGTGGGTGGGTGGGTGACGATGGCGGGTGGTAGGTGGTAACGAGTGGGTGGTGGTGGTGGTGGTGGGTGGCTGGTAATGGATGGTGGTGGCAGGTGGGTGGTGAGTGGTGGTGGCAAGTAGGTGGTGGGTGGTGGTGGCGGGCGGTGGATGGTAGTGGCGGGTGGTGGGTGGTGGCGAATAGATGGTAGGTGGGTGGTGGTGGTGGTGGTGGTGGTGGTGGCGGCGGCGGTGGTGACGAGGGGTGGGTGGCGGTGCGAGTGGGTGGCAGGTGAGTGGTGGTGGCGAAAGACGGTGGTGGAAAATGGTGGCGGGTGGTGGCTAGTGTTGGGTGGTAAAAAAAAAAAACTAAAAACTCAAAATGGAAACACATTTTTTGTGTTTTCATTTTTTGGCCAAATTTATAAACTGAGACCACTGATTTATAAATCATAAATTTACCAAATAAGTTTTTATTTGAGTTTTTAAAATTTCTGTAAATGTAAACAGAAAATTGAAAACGTAAGTGTTACCAAACGGCACCATAATAATCAAACGAGTTTGAACGAATTAAGACAAAAGACAGTTTTTGGAACAAAATCCACATGCATGATATATAGCCTAATCGATGGTGACAAAGGGAAAGGATGGGATTTGGTGTTCAATTTTTCAAAAGAAAAAAGAAAGAAAATAAATAAATCACATTTTGTCTACTTATTCTCAAATTAAACATGATCAATGATATGCATGTGTTCAAAGAAAAAGAAAAAAAGAAAAAAAGATCAATAATATATGGTCAATATATCAAGGCTAAATTACGAACATACCTCCTGAAATTTACTTAAGTTACAAATTACTTCATGTGATTTTAGAAATTACATTATGTTCCTTAAGATTTTTAATTTTATAATAAATAGATCATTTTATTAATAAATCATCAAGTTAATTAATAATTTTTAATAATGTTAAAATTTTATTTCAATTAATAATTCAGATAATTTTATTATTGTACAGGTGAACAGTTAGAAATTTTACTTTTTTAATTAATTCAGTTAAATAAAAAAAATTGACAATGAGATATTTTTAATTTTCTAAACCATAAGGAGTAATTTATATTTTAAATAAATCTCAGGATATATTTATAATTTACCCATATATCAATCTTAAAATTAGGAGTTCATATTCCTTATTATCTTATTAACAAAAGAGAAAAGAAAAAAGAAAAAAAAAAAAAAAAGGTTGGTTATGACTATTCCTGCTTGGTTCTTCAACTGCTCACATTGCCGGTGGGAGATTGATGGTCAAGCAAGTTAGGTTACTTTTTTATACTTCTTTTATGTGTAACCCACCAAGTGAAAAAAAGTAAAAGGAAGGTAGGGAGGGAGGGCTATAGTATAATAGTAACGCGGTAATTTAAAGATTAATTATAAAAAAAAGCGGCTCCAATTGCAAGTTGATTAACTAGAAAAATGATTCTTATTTGTTAATTTAAAATTCAAAAAATCGTTAAAAAATCAACAATCTATACAAAAAAATCAAAGATTCTATTTTCTTTTTACTTTTTGTATATCTTTTAATAAAAAATAAAAAATTCATTCCAAACATACTAATTTTTTTACATCATATTATAATAAAGTCTGTTCCCAAACGAGGTGTAAATGTCAACATAAGGTATATATATATATATATATATATATATATATATATCAATTATAAAGAGGAAAATGGGGCTAATTAAGCCTAACTTCTTGACAATCTTCTTAAAAAAAAAAAAAAAAACATAAACATTAGCATGTTCAACTTGTCAGGTGATTGTATATTCATCTCATAATAAGATTATACATAATTAATTTGTCTAAAATATAGGAGATAATATTAGAGAAATTAATAACATGGGCCAATACACTTGGAAGGGTGGGCTAATATAGGATAATTTATGTTGGAATAACATTTGAGATTAAAAATATATAATTTTTTAATATAAGAATTAAAGAAAACACAACGATTTTTTCATTTCTCAAATATGAATCAAGCCATTGAACATTATTTATGAAAAATTAAAAAATAACTTTCAAGGCAAACAGAGAGTTGGCAGCACTTTCCTTTCTTTTATTGTTATTTAATCAAAATACGGCAATAAACCATAATGATTAAGTTGCCAACATAATTTTATTTGAATTCAAGGCATCTAGTAAATAAACTTTTAATATATGCATTTAATGAACATTTTCTAAATGTAATGATTCCCCCATAAAGGGAAAGTGAGTTGGAATGAATGAATACATAAAAATAAAAATCTCATTGTCATAAATAAAATAACTATCAATAAGAAGATTACTAAATTAATGGTATCCATGTGTTTAAAATGATAATTAATCATCTATGAGAAATATTAATGACCCACATTTTTTTTTACTTTTATAAATAGTTTAGGAACATGAGATAATATTTTCATTCCTCCTCTTTATTTATACAACAACCTTGCAAAAAACTTAATAATATCATAGAAAGCCTACTAACTATGAAAGAGTAATTAATTAATAAATCACATTGAAATTGGGCTTTACTAAATACCTTTATCGGTAATAATGTACTTAATTAAATAGTGTTGCATTAAATTTGCTCCTATAATTTGGAAGATTTTATTACTATTATTATTGAATAGTC
This sequence comes from Camellia sinensis, assembly GCF_055761805.1. Lineage (NCBI taxonomy): Eukaryota > Viridiplantae > Streptophyta > Magnoliopsida > Ericales > Theaceae > Camellia > Camellia sinensis. The sequence continues at coordinate 21,729,754 of NC_138962.1, read as the reverse complement.
AGAACAAAAAATAAGGGATTATTCATTTTAACAGTCCAATGTAGAAAAAGAAATAATAAGTAATATTAGAATTAGAATAATCAAATAAAATTTACTTATCAAATAACAACATGCTATGTTTTACTATAGTAATTAAAGGTGGAATTTATGCCACAAATTTAATGATGACACATTATTTAAAAGAAAATTAGATATACAAATTTTGACATCGTATTAAAAAAAATTACAACTTTTTTCGGTCTTTACAAGAAATATACTAATAATTGCTCAACAAGTACTTATTGGTCTCCATAGTTGTAACATGAAATTACTTTAAGATTACCAAATAAATTTTAATAAATGTAGATAATATTTTCAAAATCCATTAAGACATTAACAAATTAAGAATGAACATGGTTCGAATTGATTTGATTCATGGTAAATCCATGACAAAATCATAAAAATATTGAAAGCAAATCAGGCTGACCTAGTAAAATGTAATTGTGTTCTATTTAAAAATATATATATATATATATATATATATTTAAACAGTTTGATACCTACTCTATACATTGAAAAAACAAGTCTAATCATATCAATTTGTGATTTTTTTTTTTGGTTTATTTCTTTCCTTACTTCTGTGACAAATTATTGTATAAACTCAAAGGATTATGACAACTTGGTAAGCTCTTGAGGTATATAAGTCTTGAGATCTCTAATTTCATTCTTTTCGTAGCCAGTCACCCGGGCGATATTACATACGGTTGATAAGTGAATTTTTTAGGCTTGAATAAATTGTATCCAATATTAGAAGTGTGAGTTTGAATTCTCATTTATATTTGAGTCTGTAACTTATTACTACATAATAGAGTGAACTATTATGTAAACACCACCTAAGAGTGACTTCTGAGTAGGCCTGTCAACGGATCGGGTATAACCCGAATCCGATCCGATTAACCTGATCCATTTATACATATCCGAATCCGAAAATCTGTTTAATCCGAATCTGCATAGCCCGATTTAAAACGGTTCGGATTCGGATAAATTCGATCCGGTCCATTTGTTTGCCTAATCCGATTGAATTCCTAGAAACCATATCAGATCTCTCAGAATCAAATCTCTCTCATCGTCTCTTTCATCATTTCTCATCAAAGAATACCTAGATCTCTCTCGTAATCAAATCTCTCTCTAATCGTCTCTTTCTACTCCGATTGACGACGGTGAACGTAGCCAAATCGAGCTCTGTGCCGTTTCTGATCTAGGTATTCTTCGGTGAGCTCTCTGGTCAATATCAAATCTATCTTTCATCATCTTCTTCTCCGACTTCTCTGATCTAGGTATTCTTCGGTGAGCTCTCTGATTCGTTATTGTATCTACTTTTTACTGCCTTGTTCTTGTGTTTCTCCTTTATATAAGAGGTCTGGGTTGTTTGTTTGAATGGAAAATCAATTCTGAAACATTTTTTTGGATGTTTTTGGGACTCTCTATATTTGTTATTTGATGGGTACTTTGGGTTGTTTGTTGAATGTAATATCATATATTTGTTATCAGTTTTGAATCAGGGGGTCGGTTGATTTATTTAAGCTGTTTCAACTTGGTGTTTTGTTGTCTAGTAGGCTGTGTTTTTTCCACTGTTTCCCTCATATTTTCCTTTCCATTTTCAAATTATTACCCCAATTCCATGACCCAAACACGGCCTTACTACATAGCAGTTTATATCTAGTCAACTCAGGATATGAGGAAGGAGAATTGCTACATAGCAGGACAGGTGAATGTTAATTCTATTATAGATTACAGTTGCTATATTTTTCACCTCAATGTGGAGACAAGAAAATGTGTTTATCTATATAAATTTTTATCTTAATTTTCACTTTTTATCTCAATAAATATTGGTATTATAATCTATACTGTCATTCTGAAATTTCTCTTCTATGTTAGATTCATGGGTCTGGTCTATCTTTGTATTTTTAACTAATTTCAATATAATTTTCTACTTTCTCACACAGGTAACTTCACAAGCCAACATAACATGAAATTTGTGAAAGGAAAACACAATAGAATATAGTATAATTTTATTTTTATTTTTTTTAAAGTTGATGGATCGTTAAACCTATAGTCTTTGTTTGCAAAGTAAGATGGTTTAGGCTCTGTGAGGACTTTTGCAAATTAAAGAGGGCTCAATTTCCTTTCTCTCATATTCCAAGAATCAAATGAAGAGAAAAATGAAAAACTAATTATAGAACAATAATATGATTCCCACAAATTTGGTTAAGTTCATCAGTATTTTAAATCAAGAATTTTATTTCACTTCACTTACACAAAAATATTAACTAATTAAGTAGAATCTTAAAAACAATTAACACCAATTAGAGAGGAAGAGAGGGTTACCTTCAATAGACCCCATAAATGCACTGCAATTTGTATCCTCTATAATTACTCCCAAATAATATAGATGACTGGTGTCCATAGGTTTTGGAAATTGTGGGTCTCAATGATAGGATGTTGGTTTAAATTCCCTTGTAGTACATGCATCTTTAGAACTCCACCATCTTATATATCTTCCACTAATTATATATCTATTATGGTTGGTGCATTATACCATCTTATATATCCTCTGCAAAGACTTAGTAATGGGATAGCTGCTTATCAGTTTTGTTGTTTTTAAATGAATTCCACACGCCTTTACAGTAGATTGATCACATGCACACAAATCTATATAATTTCCAAATTGGTGCACACTGTTTTTAAATGAACTCCTGCTCCTTTATGTTTGATTTCTTGTGCAGTGCATATTTGAGTTTTTGAGCCAAAGATGTCTTCGGATTATAGCGAACCTATTATTCCTGATGATGCCGAGTTGGATGACGATGTATCTCAAGGACCCACAAAGAGGATTCGAAAACTAACTTCGAAGGTATGGGATGACTTTGTCAAATTTAAAGGACCTAGTGGAAATGACATAGCTAGATGTAAGCATTGCAATAGGGAATTTGTTGGAGAGAGTAGGAAAGGGACTAGTCATTTAAAAAATCATTTGTCGAAGACATGCCCAGTACTTAAAGGGCCAAATGCCCCTAGGAATGCTAGTAAGGCTGCTTCTGAAACTACTCCTAAGGCTGCAACTTTTAAATTCGATCAAGAGAGAAGTCGTATGGATTTTTCTAGGATGATAATCAAGCATAATTATCCTTTTAACATGGCTGAGCATGAGTTTTTTGAAATATTTTGCAATAATCTTCCACCAATGTTCAAACTTGTGTCTCGTAACATTGTTAGAGCGGATGTCCTTGATGTTTATGAAATAGAAAAGGCCAAGTTATATCAATTTTTGGATGAACTCTCTTCTAAGATCACCTTGACAACTGATATATGGACTTCAGACCATCAGAATTTTGCCTATACACGTTTGACTGCCCATTATGTGACTAATGATTGTGAGTTAAAGAAGAAAATCCTTGCTTATAGACGCATTGATTACCCGTATGATGGAGACCATTTGTTCAGTTTTATCAAAGATCTAATTTTAGAGTGGAACATAGATAAGAAGTTGTTTTCAATGGTAACTGATAATGCGACGAGTAATGATGTCATGGTGAGACTCTTAAAGCGATGGCTACATGACCGAGGATTACTACATTTGGGTGGACAGTTGTTTCATGTGCGTTGTAGCGCGCACATATTGAATTTAGTTGTTCAGGATGGTTTGAAGGTGATTGGGAGTCTTATTTCAAAAATCCGAGAAAGTGTGAGATATTTGGGGAGGTCTCCTTATGGAAAACAAAAATTTAATGTTGCAGTGAATCATGTTAAGTTACATCATAAAAAGAAAGTCCCCATGGATGTTCCTACCAGATGGAACTCCACTTATTCAATGCTTGAAGCTGCATTGGATTTGAAAACTGCATTCCACCGCCTAGGGCAAATTGACAAACAATATAAGCACAATCCTTCTGAGGATGAGTGGAATGTAGCAAATGTGATTTGTGGGTGCTTAAAGATTTTTTTTGATGCTACATCTCACTTTAGTGGTACCACTTTTCCTACTTCAAATGTGTTTTTTCCCGATATTTGTCTTATTCAACTTGAAATGAAAAAATGGGAGCAAAGTGAGTATGATTGCATTCAATTGATGGCTGGTTCAATGAGAGTGAAATTTCAAAAATATTGGGAAGAATGTCCTTTGGTTTTAGCAATTACAGTGGTTCTTGATCCGAGATTTAAAATGGACTTGGTGGAATATTACTTTGGGCTTATTTATGGTGCTGATGCTAACAAGCATATTCAGAGGGTCCGTAATGGTTTTGTTGATCTTTTTTATGAGTATAGGAGTGATTCTTCTGATTCTATGAGTAGCATTGCACTTGTTTATGAAAATAGTAGCTCAAGTGGTAGTCAATTGCTTGTCGGGTCTTCGAAACAAGAAAATTTGGCTACTTTTCATGCGTGGTATGCCCAAGAACGTGCTTCTAATATTTATGTAACAACCCCCATACTGTTTACTGATTAATGACTGCTTGATTACCGATAATCACCGATTACTGTTAAACGAAACGGATAATGACTGATAACTGACTGATAATTGAACTGATTAAAAGTACTGAACTGACTGACTGAAATTGGAAACCGAATTGATTGAGTATATGTTAGTTAAATTGCATTTCATCTGTTGACAGTATGATTATCTGTTCATGTTCATATGTCTAAACTGCTAATTGAAGGCCTTATCGGCGGCCGAATCCGAAACCGGTTAGTGTTCTATGACCCTCATAATTTATGTGATTTTATAGTACAATTATCTGAAAATTGATTAGGTATGATTAAATTAGATTAAATAAGCTAATTAAAGAGTTGGACTTAATTACCGAATTGCCACCCTTAGTGGTCCACTCAAATACACACACTTGAGCCTTGTATACACTCCAATCAGAGCATTTCATCAGCTCATTTCTTGAGCTTAACCGACCAAGAGAGGGAAAGGGAGAGGAATTGAGTTCTACCTTGTGAATTGCTTGGAAATTGAAGGAATTGGAACATAGGTTGCAAATTTAGCTTCCTCACCTTGTAACTAAAGCTCTAGGTAAGGAATTCAACCCCTCTTTGTTGTGTTTAAGCTCATTCATGTAAGATTCTTGAGCCTCTAGTGATTCAAGTCTAGAATTGGTTCATTGTTGTTGATTTGGAACTCATTTCATGCATGCATGTTTGTAATGTAGATGTTTGAGTTGTTTTCATGGCAAAAGGTTACATGCATGTCCATCTTTTGGTCATACTCCATGAATTCATCATGTTCTTGAAGAAATGAGTCCATTTGAACAAGCTTTGAAGATTGAATTTGGTTTGAATCCATGCATGTTTGCATGTTTTTCATATTTTTGAAAATGGGTTTGAATGTGGTTTTAATTGACTCACCATTGGGGCTTGAATTCATAAATTGAGCTTTGAAACTTGTTATACATTGAATTTAGTGATGTTTTCCAGAATTTGGGCCCAAGAGGTCGAGTTTGGAGTGGTAGAATGCTTGGTTTGAGCTTTGGAGGCGAATCTGGAAATTCCAGATTTGGCTTCCTCGCTCGAGCGAAGGATTCCCCGCTCGAGCGAGCACCTTTGTCCAGGGCTCCGCTCGAGCGACCATCGAGCGACCATCGCGCGTAAAATCTCAGCATCCAGTATTTTTACTGTTTTGCAGACCGCTCGAGCGAAGGATTACTCGCTCGAGCGAAGCCTTTGATTTTGGAAGCCCGCTCGAGCGGAGAAAGTCTCGCTCGAGCGAGGCTCCTAGTTTCAGCAAACTTTGCAAAATGTTTTCTAAGTGTATTTTTGCATCCTCATCCCATCCTAGGCATTCTTAGGCCTAGTTTAAGACATTTAGATGAGGATATCGTTGTAGAACACACCAAGGCAAATTAGGGATTAAGTTATGAGATTTCCCAACTGTGTGGCTTAGTGTGTTCAACCTGTTAACTGTGTAGGGTTGGCGACTGGGGAGACATGCTCTAGCATACTGTAGCCCGAACTCTGTGAGTAACGATTGTGTAAAGATATGTTCACAAATGATTATCTTCTGATTACTGAACTGAACTGTTTACTGAACTGATATTGTTTACTGAATGAATGTACGTCCTTTATTTCTGAACTATACTGTGGCATCCTTAGCACTACTATTTACTGTCACTGTTACTGTTACAGAGATCTCTGTCGGTTCCCTCGTAAAACCACTACTGTTTACTGACTGATGGCCATCATTACTGTTCGGTCTTTTAAGACCTACTGTTACTGTTATGCTAATGGATGTACCACATATGACTGTTTACTGTACTGAACAACTGAAATACTGATTGAATTGAACTGTTTTCATTACTGTAAGGACATTCATTCTAAACCCCTTTACGCATTATGTTATTCACTGGGCTTTAGCTCACTGCTCATATATATATGTAGGTGTACAGGCACCAGACCGGAGCTAGGAGCGCGGGTTAGACTCCAGTTTTGTCAAGCCAGCCTATGTGCCTCACTGCGAGGTTCCGAGTTGCCATGCTATGGCTTTGGGGTGTTTTGTTTGTTTTCCCCCGTCTGTCTCCATACTGTTTGGACTACTGTACTGTTATAAAGGGATTAAGTCCCTGTACTGTGTGACTGTAAATTTTGTATAGACCGTACTGTTTTGTACAGACGGAATGTTTTCTGTACTGTTATGTAGGGTTGAGTCCCTAGTTTGAATGGACGTAAATATTGTACATACTGTTCTGTACTGTTTATGTATGAATGCATGAAAAATCTTTTGCATACAGACTGTCACAGCTCGTTGGACATTGTTTAATTACTGTATTGGCTTCCGCCAGGCCCTGTACTCTGTTTTACTGTATTACTGTTAAGCAGGCCTTCGGTAATCTCGGATTACTGGCCGGTTACGGTGCAAAACCCATAGGGCCGGGTTTGGGTCGTGACAATTTATGCCTATCAAAAATCAGAAGTGGAGCAATACTTGGAGGAGTTGGTGTTTCCAAGTAATGAGAGCTTCAATATTCTACATTGGTGGAAAGTTAATAAAGCAAAATTTCCTACTTTGGCAAGGATGGCTCGTGATGTTTTAAGTGTTCCTGCTACTACGGTTGCATCAGAGGCGACATTTAGTGTAGGAGGTAGGGTGATTGATGAGACACGTGCTTCATTACTTCCAGATATTGTGGAGGCCTTGATCACTTGCAATGATTGGATTGAATCAACCAAAAATAGAAGTAAGTCAAATATTGAAGTTTTTAAATAATTAGATGTTATTTAGTTTAGTTCTATAAATATCTTAATGTCACATTATTTTGAAATTGCAGAAGTAGAAGAATGCTGACATGAGTAGATGGATTGAATTGAATCACTTGAAGTAGATGGGTAAATATGGTTCATATTATGGGGCTTGTCCAATGCCTTTATAGTGATCTATGAAATTCGTATCTGACATAATTTGATAATCTGTTTGCATATTAAGGTAATAGCTTTCTTGATTTGCAAGTTTGATAATGAGCTTAACAAAGTGGTTGCTATTAAAGTTCTGATTCTTTCCTGGTTTAGTAGTTATAAAATTTAAATGTTCAAAGATCTTGCACACAGTTGGGGAGGCCTTTGAAAAAGTAATTTTGGGGCCATTTCATGGTGGGTTTAAAATCTGACGCCTCAACTTTTAAGGTGTTAATTGGGGACACCGGTTCCTGTGAACCCCATAAAGTAAAGGCAGCCTGAACCCTGGTAGAGTTGCTGGTCCTTAATCTGCTTTTATGTCCAGGTGTTGAACTTCCTTTCCCATTTCTCCGCGCTGTTAAATTGAGCATTTGGCATATACACGTCTTCTTCCATAATTAGGCCGATTGCTGACAAAATGATTAGCTAAGTAACAAAACTATATTTACTTATACCCTAACTTGCTTTTAGGTTCGGGTTTTGAATTTCTTCACCTATGTTTTTGGGCTGTTAAATTGGGCGAGTGACCTATGGATGTTTTATTCTCTCATTATATGGCATATTCCCATCCTCATACATGTTTGTTTGTATTGGCTACTCTTCGGCAGTGTTAACTAATTCTTGAAGCTTAGGAAACAATGTAGCAAGCACCTAGTAATTTAGTTTGAAACCTAGTTATATATGCTGTGGGCTAATCATGATACGCTGGGACTCTGCTTGACTGTTGAACTTGTTATATTATGAGGTTTTCTGACACATACTTCTCAGAAATGCAAGGGAAGCATATTCATTTTTGAATTCAATCTTATGAATTTCTTGCGTACTAATTTTCATGGTTCTGATTATTTTTCAACCCATCTCTCTCATCGTGCCGCATCGTTTTGAAGCATAAAGTTTTATCTTTAGATAAGATTATGTATTTTAATTTGATCTTGATTGCCATTGTTAGGGTCCAGTAAGCATCACATGTTTGCAGCCCTGTTTGGAAAGGGTGAGGGTGAGTATGACATTAGAGTGGTTGTATGCCTAATTGAGGAGGTGGCTATGTTAATAGGTCATGCATGGTACTTCATTTATATGTTAATAATGGTTAGAACTTAAAAGAACAGAGTCTGCACATGGTTTCTTTAGGTGACACTGTGACAGTGTACAACCTGATGGTGTCTATCAAATGTCAAGGTCTCTGTGAGTCTACTACCTTTCTAGGTTGTGGCACTCTAATTCTCATGTAGCATGTTTTTTTTATGCTAGTTTGTGTATATTATTGCTATTTATTTACTGTTCTGCACATTGTTTGCGATCTTTATATTGGACGCTGGAATCGTAGGAAACCCTCGATCAAATATTCAGGCCTGAGTATTTTTTTGTGATGCAACTTTGTGGACTCAGGCCGTGTTGGATATCTGGCTTAAAGGCTGAGGTTGGTTTTGACCAGATTATAGATTTGAGCTCACAAGTGCTACTTCTTTGGATTGGTAGTATTGTGTTTGATTTGGCAGTAGATAATAGAATTTGTATTCCTGCGTGATTGTTAATCCAAATAATGACCATTCATGCTTTATGATTCTTGATAGGTGTGGTACTATTTTTGCTGCTCTTTTCTCAACTTATTCCCACATTACTTCCATCTTTTTAAAATTTGAATACTCATTAATTTGTGTGGCACTGTTAGGATAATGTCGGTAACTCCTTGATTTTATATATTGCTCTAACTGTGGCAAAAAATGAAAGAGGGTTTTTTTTTTTTTAACCTTCCCGTTTAGAAATTAGTTATTTTAGTTAGTTATTTAACTTTTTACTAAAAAAATATACAAAAAGTAGAGAGAACTGAGATAGTTTGCAGTGATTTTTTTGACTTTTTAACTACAAACCCAAGTCTCCAAATAGGTATGGATCTTTTTATTATTTCTTTAAAATATAGATTTGGTTGATTCATAATTGTTAGGTATGTAATCGATTTGGCTCTAATCGAACATGGTTGAGAAAATTTAACACTGAATTGAATCTTCCATTTTGTTGATTGAGGAATTGAGGTTGACCATACATTTATATAGATAAAAGTGAAGTTAATCTTTGAACTTGAATATATTGTCGCTAATTTATGTTCAAAATAGCTGCTTTTGAAGTTTGGGCTATTTCATGAGTATTGATTGAGGTGCTTGTGTTGTTTTCTCTATGCAGGTTGAATCATTGGAATCGACAATTGAAGCTTTAATGACTAAGAACTCACTGCAATTATCTTTTTTTTGACTCTGTTGACAACACAGCATTGCTTTTGACAGTTTGTTATCCAATTACAGTGTCCTATTTTTGATCCAACAAATTTAGAAGAGGAGAAGAATATGCTGAAAATAAACTATTTACGTAATCAACCTTGTCAGATTGAGGCATAGTCTGTTCTTCTTCACGGTTGTATTTTGTGATAGTTAATTCGGTTGTATAGGTTGTGGTTTTGTCTATTATTGAGTCCTCTCAATTACCTTGGAAAATGCTGTAGTGATGATTCTTCTTGGGAAACCCTTCCTTTTCATGACCTTTAATTTCAATTTTTTCTTGTGTGCAATATGTTGGCTCAAGAAGATTTCCAAGTTTATCAAATCTGCAACTACTTTCATGTTCATTTGGTTGTTGGGATTTATGCATGTGTAGTAGACTTTCATACATTCATTTTCTACACACAGGTAATCACCAATGACAAATACAAGAGTGTGCTTCACAGAGTCATAGCACAAACAGATGGAAACAGGATGTCCATAATTTCAATTTTTCCTTGTGTGTAATATGACATATTTGGAATTCAATTGTATTTGTTAGCAGCAGTTCATTGGAACTCAAGAGTTGATGTTTTCTTGATGGCAGTTGTACTTTTTAACCCTCCCTCCTCCCAAAAATGCAAGATGAAGTGGTGGTTTTTTTCTTAAATCACCTTTGGCATTTGTTCTTGCAGTTTCAAATATGCCAAGTTCTTCAAAACCACCACTGGTAGTGGCTATGGCTGCTAACCATAGAGAAGAGGGGGAGGAAAAAAAAACAAAAACAAAAACAAAAACAAAACCCAAAAAAAAAAAAAAAGGATCGGATCGGATATCCGTTTAACACGGATCGGATCGGGTTGTAAGTAGTCGGATTCTTAATAATCGGATTCGGATTCGGATTACTGATTAATCGGATCGGATCAGATTTCGATAGATCCGACTCGGATCAGATTTCGATAGATCCGACTCGGATCCGACCCGTTAACAGGCCTACTTCTGAGCATTTGAGGCCCCGACTCCTTAAAATTTAACGCCAAAGATAGGCATTTTTTTTCGAATTATTGTACAAGTGCTTTACACGTGCTATGAGAGTCGCGTGTGGGTATTGTGACACTTGTAATTCAAGAAACATATAAATATATATTTTTCTCTAGAGAGATTTATTGCTACATAATCTGCGGTGATGGAGGGAGAAAAATTTTGACAAATTTGGTCGGAATGAAATTTAAATTTGTCCCAAATGCAAATTTCTCGATGTCCCCAAATGAAATTCATATTAAATTCACGCGTAGTTGCAGTCATAAACTCCGTGTTGTAGTAGCATCGATATAGAGCGAGAAAGAGAGAACAAAAACCAAACAATATAGAGAGCGGAAGTGTAGAGAAGTAGAAGAAGAACAAGCTCAGCCTGAGAAGAGAGTAGAGAGAGAGAGTAGAGAGAGAGAGGAGAGAGGCTTCGCCTGCAGCTTTGTTGTTTCCGACATTTTCGAAAACATTGTTTTGAACACTTTCTCACTCTGCTAACTTGCGCCCAAGGTACATAAACTGTCACTTTCTTCTCTTTGATTCGATTAGAATTTCATTGTTAGTTTGTGAATTCATTTCTAGATTCTAGGGTTTGAAAAGATCAATTTGTTTTCCTTGTATTTTTACTTTTGCTTTTGATTTTGACATATGAGCCTGGATTGAGATGTGTATAGCTCTGTGATTCAGGTGGGGATGAACTGGTTGTTTAGGGGTTTTTGAAAGGACATTAGAATCTATAAATATTGGTTGGAAACAAAATGGGTGATACTGAAGATGGAAATGTTGATATGATGCAAAGGCTACAATCTTCTTTTGGTACTTCATCTTCTTCACTTAGAAAACAACCCATAAATCAACTGGACATACCTCAGTTCAATACTTCACAAATTCGTGCTCCGATGAGACAATTTTCACCCAATTTCAATGTTGAAAGTAGTAAAAGAGTCGGTATACCGCCGTCCCATCCCCAAATCCCTCCTATTTCACCTTACTCCCAGATCCCGGTCACCCGGCCGACAAATCAGCAAGTGGGTTCTCAGAATTTCAGCCCCGGACCAACCCACTCGCGATCTTTGTCGCAACCCACATTTTTCTCATTTGATTCCCTGCCCCCAATGTGCCCATCACCCTATCGGGACTCACCATCGAGTTCTAATTCGGGACCGGTATCAACTGATGTATCAATGGAGGATAGAGATGCAAACTCGCATTCTCTATTGCCTCCCTCGCCTTTTACGAGGGGTAATTCTTTGAGGGTAGGGGAGAGTCTTCCTCCTCGCAAAGCTCACCGGCGATCCAATAGCGATATTCCATTTGGGTTTTCGACTATGATGCAGTCTTCGCCGCCCCTCATCCCGGTAAGGGGTGGCTCTGGTGGTGTAGATAATATGTCTTTGTCTGGTAGAGACAATTCGGGTGCTAAGCCAATTCAGTTGGTTAAAAAAGAGACAAGTTGGGAGAAAGGCAGTGAGGGCAACGGAGAAGGAATGGGTGAGAGGAAATCAGAAGGAGAAGTCGTGGATGACCTATTTTCAGCTTATATGAATTTGGAAAACATTGATACATTGAACTCATCCGGTACAGATGACAAGCTGTCTAATGAGAATCGTGAGGATTTAGATAGTAGAGCCAGTGGAACAAAGACAAATGGAGGCGATAGCAGTGATAATGAAGCAACAAGCAATGTAAATAAAAGTGGCCGTGGCTTGCAGAGGCCAGGTATGGGTTCTTCGACTGAGAACAGGGAAGGGATCAAAAGGAATGCAGGGGGAGATATTGTTCCAACCTCCAGACACTATAGAAGTGTTTCCATGGATAGTTTTATGGGGAATATGAACTTTAATGATGAGTCCCTGAAAATGCCACCTTCCCCTGGGATACACCCTGGACAAATGTCTCCCAGTGATTCAATGGATGGAAATTCAAATACCTTTAGCTTGGAATTTGGAAATGGCGAGTTTAGTGGGGCTGAACTCAAGAAAATTATGGCAAATGAGAAACTTTCTGAGATTGCATTAACCGACCCTAAGCGGGCAAAAAGGTAATATATTCTTGAATTTTGTCTCATTCAATCCAATGGAAGAGTATAACTATATGGTACACTAAGTGATTGGTTGGTTGATGTAGGATTTTGGCGAATCGTCAATCGGCTGCTCGTTCCAAAGAACGGAAGATGCGGTATATTTCAGAGCTGGAGCACAAGGTTCAGACATTACAGACAGAAGCAACCACATTGTCTGCCCAACTTACCCTGTTACAGGTAGGTGTTGGTGGGCTGTAAATTTGTTTCATGTCCAATTTGTTTGTTGCCAATGTCTTACTGTTGTTTTCTTCGTATTGTCTTGTAGAGAGATTCAGCTGGACTTACAAACCAAAATAATGAGTTGAAGTTTCGCCTACAAGCCATGGAACAGCAGGCACAACTCCGAGATGGTATCATACATTTCCAACTTGTCTAAATCACTGCTTTTGCAATGAATAGAAAGATCAGAAATTTGATCATGTGCATAAAACAGATATTGCAAATACCTGTATATTTTTTTGTTTCTACATAAATAATTTAAGTGGTGCATGTTGTGATTACTGAAATAAATTACAGACCTTATGTCTTTGTTTCTTCTTCTTTTTGGTTTTCCAGAGACTGAAAAACAGTTTATGCATGTGCTGAGTTAATGTTTGTTTCATAGATAAAATCTATAGGCGTCTCTGCTAGGTTGGTTGTGTGCTGCTTCAGTTGGGGCTAACAGGAGAAACCATGTTCTCAAATGGTTTCTCGTTTTCTTTATTATGCTGTACCATAATAGTGCTGCAATTTGGCAGCCTGTGTCTTGATAGAGGTGCAGCAGGGTCATCACAAATAAGAAATTTACTTAAAACATACAATATTAGGTTTGTTAGACTTAGATTTCAATGTGTAAGCTGTATTAGTTTCATATTCAAATTTTTTTATCACCTCTTTTTATGGGATTATGTGAGCTAAAAAACTGGATCATATCCAATATGTTTGCACAAAATTTGTACATGTTAAATTGTATGAAATGCATGTGCAGAAAAGCTTGCATAATGTTTTTAAAAGGTTGAATCATATAGTATAATGGCTTTTCATTTTCAATACAGAAAATGTGTTTGAGCTTTTCCCAATGTAAATAACCAAGTTTAGTACCCCACCACTTATCTTTCTTGCATGTCAAAGTGTTTTACCAATGTTGAGTGAATAGTTGTCCTCTCTCTATCTCTCTCCCATTTCTTCCTGCTCACAGTTGTATGAATGGGCCACTTCAGATGGCTGATCGATCGAATTGAAATCGATTGGGATATTGTTCTTGCATGTTGACGAGTGGGCTAGTTCCGGACATATCTTGCTTATCTTTATTTTCCTATTTTGTACCCTTGTTTTTCAAAAGTTGGGATTGACATTGTGGTCAGTAGTAGTGGATGACTAAAGCCATAAAATAATAATGCTTCTTTCCCCTTCGGAAATGGTAATAATAGCTCCTTACCCTCTTTATTGTGCTTTTCCATCATGCAATTTTTACATTTACAAAATCATTATGTTAGAGCTTTTGTTTTGAAAAATGACTTAGACCCCCAGTGGGGGTGACCCCCACCACCCCCACTGATTTTTGACTGGCTGAAATCTTTATTTTTTTGTTTATTTTTTTGAGTCTTCCTCTCACTGCCCCCACGTGTATGTGGGGGGTGCCGGGGGTCTGGAGCACTGTTGTTTTGTTTTATAATAAAAGGTTCATGTTCAAACACCATGATTTATAAGATTTTGCTTTTTTATTTGGCATGCTTAAATTTTGCTACTTGTATACAGCTCTTAATGAAGCTTTAACCACGGAGGTTCAAAGGTTGAAGCTTGCAACTGCAGAGGTGAGTGGTGACCCCTCCAAGTTTCAGCAGCTTTCCATTAACCCCCAGATGTTCCAGCGGCACCACCAGCAGCAGCAGAATGGCGGCACAACCACAAAGCAAGACTCGAACCAGTAAGGCTGTAAAGGACAAAGATGGTGTTGTAGAAGACTTGGATGCCTCTTTAATTTTTATTTAATAGTATATGGTTCTTGTTATTTTGTTGTAATTGAATCCAATGCATTCATTCATTTAGTTTTTGCATCTTTGACAACGAAGCACAGTAAGGGCGTGGTAAATTACAGATTCAACTGTTTAATTAGGTCATAGACAAAGCCTTAATATTTGTAGCCTTATATATGTTTGGATTAAGTTCATTTTGACATATTTTGTTGCAATAGTTGGAGAGTTAAAAAAAACTCTTTTTCAGCTTCACTTGTTCCTTCAAGTAAAGGTTACGTTTTGCTCAGTTTTTCATTAGATCTTGATCAACACAATAATTTGTAGCCGCCCAAATTTTGTCTTTTAGGCTGTATTTGTATAAGGCCTTGAGGAGAGGAGGTCAATGAATAAGACGGGATAAGATGGAAAAAAGTGAATGAAATAGAAGTAAAATTGTTTGCACTTTTTCCTTTAATTGCAAGCAAATCTCTTATAAAATATACTTGATCAAAACACAATTTTAGCAGTTTCATATTTAACTTCAGTAGACTCAGATAAAATTTACTTCAGCAAGTCCCTTATCGAATGCTTGGCAATGCTGATCCAATCCAGTTGTCAAGAATTCAGTTGACCATGACGATCGAAACTAACACACTAACTAACATGTAGTATTGTAAACTGTAAATATACCTTGCCGATCAAAACTTGGGCACACTAACCTGTAGTATTGTAAATTGTAAACAAACCATGCCGATCCAATTCTCATAAACTTGGTTGACCATGCTGATCCAAACTTGATAGCACTAGCTTGTAGTATTGTAAACTACAAACGTACTGTATTGTAAATTGTAAATAAACCGAATTTAGATGTCGAGCAAAAAGTTGTTTAATTTTTCAAAGGAAAAAATAATTAACAAGTTTCAAAATGCGTAATAATTAAATTTGGTGTGTTTACTTTTTGAAGTCAGAATTTTAATTGAACAAAACTTGAGTAATTTAATTTTTTTTATAATCCATAAAAGCTTGTTGGTGTCCAGCAAAGTAATAGGATGGTCGACCGCAATTAAAACGAGTATTTAATGAATGCTTCGTAGCTCTGTTTGTTTTATGGTTCTTCTAACCTGCAAGATTTCAAACTGCTTAGAATGCAGATGCTTTGTAGATTTGAATATCATCTTTTATATCATGGGTAATACTAGTGAAAGAATAAATTAAGATATATATTATCAATACGAAGGATATTGGACACAAAGGTCAGGATGGCCGAGTGGTCTAAGGCGCCAGACTCAAGTTCTGGTCCTCGTGAGAGGGCGTGGGTTCAAATCCCACTTCTGACATTTCCATTTTACACTTTGCCACCTATTTTTTTCATTATATATTACACTTTGCCCATTTATTTTTCCCTTTACATTGCATATTACTTTGGCCCTATTTTCCACTACTTTTTTCATTACATATTACACTTTGCCCTTATTTTGACCATTTTTTTTTCCGTTACATTACATAATACACTTTGCCCCCTATTTTGACCATGCTTCAAGTTTTTTCAATTTATTATGACATTTTCATCTTTTACATTTTACACTTTGCCCCTTACTTTTTTAATTAAATTACATTACATTAGATATTACACTTTGCCCCCCCCATTTTGACCATGTTTCAAGTTTTTCAATTTATTCTTAAGGTTAAATTCTGTTCAAAATTAGACAGAAAATAACACGTTGATAATTACATGACATATAAATATTTTATTATATATAACTCACATTTTTTACACCCAAGTTCCAATATAATAATATACTCCCTCACTCCAAAAATATTTATCCCTTATTTCATTTTTTATTGTCCAAAAATATTAGTATTTTTTTAAAAAATTAAGTAATAAAATAATATGAATTTACTATTTTGCTCTTCTTTTAAATTCATGGGTGATTTACAGCTAAGTCCCATTTTAAGAAATAATGGTACATTAAGTCCTACTTCAAAAACTTTTTACCAATAAGTTCTATCATAAGTTTAAATGACGAAGCTACCCTAACCAAATCAAAAACACAGAACATAAATCGCAGATTCGCGATTTCATTCTCACAGTTCATCCCACCATTTCTCATCCTCGCAGATTTCATTCTCACATTCATCAATTTTGCGTCATATTTCATTTTATTTCATCAATCTCGTCTCAGATTTCAGAAGAAGAAACTAGATCATCAAATATTCTTAGATTCAAACAACAAAAAATGGTGAAAACAAGTAAGATTCAAGTATCTTAAACCCTAATTTTTGCGAAATCTTTCATTTTCGAAACTTTTGTTTTTGATTTCCATTTCAGTTTGAATGTTGAGTTCGATTTGTTTTTGTTTGTGAATCTCAGAACATTCACTGTAATGGCACTAAAATCATGTTCTCATTCCTTCAGATTAGGTTTCATTGTTGATTTTGGTACGATTGCTGTGAATGTTCTTAGATTCTGAATCAATTTGAGTGAAAAATCCTAGTTAATCATCTTCTCTTGCTTTCAATTTAAGTTTCAATGTTGATTTTGCTACCATTGCTATTAATGTTCTTCGATTCTTAGTGAATTTAGGTGAAAAACCCTAGTTAATCATATTCTCTTACTTTCAATTTAGGGTTTAATGTTGATTTTGGTGCAATTGGAGAGAGTATCTTAGATTTTTGGGAGATTTTACAGGAGATACCTGTAAGAGAGAATTTGGTTATAGGTGGAGATTTTAATGGTCATGTAGGCATAGATAAACTAGGCTATGACAAGATGCATGGTGGATACGATTTTTGTGACAGAAATGAGGCTAGAGAGAGTATCTTAGATTTTGCGTTAGCTTCTGACCTGGTGGTGGCCAATACTATGTCTAAGAAGAGGGAGGAGCATTTAATAACTTTTAAAAGTGAATCAGTTAAGAGCCAAATAGATTACTTCTTACTGAGAAAAGCGGACCGCCTAAAATGCAATGATTGTAAGGTGATTCCTGGAGAGAGCCTGGCCTCTCAACATAGGATTTTGGTACTAGATTTATTTTTTAGAGGGCAATACCAAGCTAGGAAGGATGGTGGGCGTCGTAGGACGGGATGGTGGGACCTAAAAGAGGATAAACTATAAATATTTAAGAATAGAATGAATAAGGAAGGTACTTGGGACTTAGAAGATCATGCTAACACTATGTGGAACTCGATGGCCAATTGTATGAGGAGAATCTCAAGAGAAGTGCTTGGAGAGTCGAAAGGGATGGGGCCCAGCTTTAGGAAAACTTGGTGGTGGAGGGAAGAGTTCAAGCGGTAGTTAATGCAAAAAAAGAGTGCTTTAAAAAGTGGCAGAATGATAGAATTGAGGAAAACTTGAAGAGCTATAGATTGGCTAATAAGGAGGTCAAAAAAGTAGTGAGAGATGCTAAGTTAAAAGCTTATGATGACCTATACACTAGACTAAATAGTAAGGAGGGAGAGAAGAGGGTATACAAACTTGCCAAGATACGGGGGGGCGGAAAACAAGAGATTTTAATCAAGTTAAGTGCATCAAGAGTGAGGATTCTAAGGTATTGGTGAAGGATGAAGAGATTAAGGAAAGATGGAAGAACTATTTTGAGAAACTATTAAATAAGGAACATAGAGGTACGACAATAGGGGAAGAAATAACCAGTAATACGATAAACTAAGACTATAGGTTCTATCGCAGGATTAGGAACTTTGAAGTGAAGATTGCATTTAAGAAGATGAAATCAAATAAGGCTTCAGGACCCGATGATATCCCTATTGAAGCTTGGAAGTGTTTGGGTAAAAAGGGGGTTGCTTAGTTGACTAGGTTGTTTAGCAAAATTTTGTTAACTAAGAACATGCCAGAAGAGTGGAGGAAGAGTATTTTAGTACAAATTTATAAGAATAAAGGAGATATCCAGAATTATAACAACTATAGATGAATCAAGCTAATATGTCATATAATGAAAGTGTGAGAGAGGGTGATAAAACGCCGATTGTAAGATATAACAGAGGTGTCAGAGAATCAATTTGGGTTTATACCTAACAGGTCAATAATAGAAGTGATTTATCTTTTGAGGAGAGTAATAGAAAAGTATAGAGAAAAGAAAAGAGGCATTCATATGGTGTTTATCGACCTTGAGAAAGCATATGATAGAGTGCCTCGAGATACAATATGGTGGGTACTAGAGAAGAAATGGGTGACAAAAGGTTACATTGATGTGATTAGGGACATGTATGAAGGGGTGGTGACCGCTATTAGATTGTCTGCTGGAGAGACAAATGAATTTCCTATCACTGTAGGGTTACACCAAAGATCTACCTTAAGTCCTTATCTTTTCGCTTTAGTTATGGATGAGTTGACGAGAAATATTCAGGATAATGTGTCATGGTGTATGCTTTTTGCAAACGATATCGTGCTAGTGGATGAGACTAAAGAATGAGTTAACACAAAGTTGGAGATTTGGAGAAAAGCTCTTGAATCTAAAGATTCCGGATAAGCAGAACTAAGATAGAGTACATGGAGTGTAACTGTAGCAATGAAAGCAAAGGAGAAGTGAAGATTGAGAATTAAGAACTGTCTAAGAGTGAACATTTTCGTTATTTAGAGTCGATTATCACAATAACATGGGAGATTGATGCAAATGTGGCCCATAAGATTAAGGTGGGATGGTGTAAGTGGAGAAGTGTGTTTGGGGTACCGTACGATAAACGAATACCCACTAGACTAAATGTAAGTCCTATAGAATAGCTGTTAGACCAGCGATGTTGTATGAGACGGAGTGTTGGGCAACTAAGAAACAATATGTAGATAAGATGAGTGTGGCTGAGATGAGGATGCTAAGGTGGATGTGTGGCAAGACTAGACAAGACAAATTAGGAATGAGTGTATTCGGGAATGGGTAAGAGTAGCATCGATAGAAGATAAGTTGAGAGAGAATCGATTGAGATGGTTTGGTTACATTTAACGAAGATCAACAGAGGCAGTAGTGAAGAGATGCGATACTGTAACGGTAGATGGGAGTGTTAGGGGACGGGGTAGGTCTAAATTAACGTTGGCTGGCGTTGTAAATAGAGATATGAATCTACTTAATTTGACTAACGAAATGGCCTTTGATAGGGCTAAGTGGAGAAGAAGGATTCATGTAGCCGACCCCATTTGATGGGACTTAAGACTTGGTTTGGTTTGGTTTGGTTTGGTTTGGTTTGGTTTGCTGTAAAGTTCTCATATTTTGAGTCAATTTGAGTGAAAAATCCTTATTAATCATATTATCTTACTTTCAATTTAGGTTTCATTGTTGATTTTGGTACAATTGTTATGAATGTTCTCAAATTTTAAATCAATTTTAGTGAAAAAACCCTAGTTAATCATATTCTCTTGCTTTCAATTTAAGTTTCAATGTTGATTTTGGTGTGATTGCTGTGAATGTTCTCATATTTTGAATCAATTTGAGTGAAAACCCTAGTTAATCATGTTCTTATGCTTTCAATTTAGGTTTCATTATTGATTTTGGTACCATTGTTGTTAATGTTCTCAGATTCTGAATTAATTTAACTGAAAAACCCCTAGTTAATCATATTCTTTTGCTTTCAATTTAGTTTTCAATGTTGATTTTGGTACCATCGCTGTTAATGCTATCAGATTCTTAGTCAATTTGAGTGAAACACCCTAGTTAATCATGTTCTCTTGCTTTCAATTTAGTTTCAATGTTGATTTTGGTACCATTGCTGTTAATGTTCTCAGATTCTTAGTGAATTTGAGTGAAAAATCCTAGTTAATCATGTTCTCTTACTTTCAATTTAGTTTTCAATGTTGATTTTGGTACCATTGCTATTAATGTTCTTAGATTCTTAGTGAATTTGAGTAAAAAACCCTAATTAATCATGTTCTCTTGCTTTCAATTTAGTTTCAATATTGATTTTGGTACCATTGCTGTTAATGTTCTCAAGTTTTAAATAAATTTGACTGAAACTCCCTTGTTATTCATGTTCTCTTTCTTTGATTTAAGTTTCATTGTTGATTTTGATACGATTGTTGTTAATGTTCTCATATTGATAGTTAATTTGAGTGAAAAACCCTAGTTAATCATATTCTCTTGCTTTCAATTTAGGTTTCAATTTTGAGTGTGGTACCATTGTTGTCAATGTTCTCATATTTTCAATCAATTTGAGTGAAAAACCTTAGTTAATCATATTCTCTTGGTTTCAATTTTGATGTTAGTATGATTTCTGTGAATGTTCTCAGATTCTTAGTCAATTTGAGTAAAAAAAAACTTAGTGAATCATATTCTCTTGTTTTCAATTTAAGTTTCAATGTTGATTTTGATACGATTACTGTTAATGTTCTCAGATTCTTAGTCAATTTGAGTGAAAACCCAAACTTAATCATATTCTTTGGATTTCAATTTAGGTTTCAATGTTGAGTTTGACATGATTGTTGTGAATGTTTTCAGGTTTTGAATCAATTTGACTAAAAAACTCTGGTTATTCATGTTCTCTTCTTTTTGATTTAAGTTTCATTGTTTATTTTGATACGATTGCTATCAATATTCTCAGATTATGAATGAATTTGAGTCAAAATCCCTAGTTAATAATATTCTCTTGCTTTCAATTTCGATTTCAATGTTGATTTTGTTTTTATAGTCGTGAATGTTATCAAATTTAGACTTCATGAGAATGACATTGGATTGATTCTTTTAGGACACATTCTCAGTGTTAATATGTTGTCTATGTTGATTTTCTGTACAGGAAATCAACTCATGAAACTGCCAAGACTGAAGAGCAATGCAAGGAAAACAATAAGAAAGCATAAAGAATCACCTTCGAGGGAGAAAAAGCTAAAGGGAAAGCGTAGAGAATGGAAAGTAACTTTCGAATCAAACATGGTGACAATAGTGAAGCTATTACAACACATCAAACTCAGGAACGAGCATATTAAAGGGTTGAAGGAAACCCTATTCTAGTTATTGTTTGATACAATATTGAAGAACAAGTTGAATTATAAACAATGTAGAAAATATGATGATATTGCATTCAAAATAATTCAAACATACCAGCCAGACAACAGTGGTTCTTTCCAGTTAGGACTAGAAACTGTAAAGCTAACAACAGAAGACATCAAGTCCATCTTCGGTATATCTTGTGAAGATGAGCCGATGCATCTTGGTTATGGAAATAAAAGTATATTGTCATTTCTGACAAGAAGATCCATACAAACTAAAAGGCTATCGAGCACAACCATCATGGACTTGTTGTAAAAAGTATTAAAAGGCAACAAGAAAGAAGACACCGAAGGTGTAATTAGGATGCTCTGTATGTATACTTGTTTGAAGCTTTTTTTTTCTCTACATCAAAAACAATAGTTTGATGGGTATTTCTTAATTACATGGAAGACATGAACTCAATGAGAAAATACAATTGGGCAGAAGCAATAAGGAACACATTGATGTCTTCAATTGAAAAATACCATAAAACTCCAGCAAAAGTCACAAGATGTGTTATGGCTCTCTTAGTAAGTACATCTTTACTCTATCCTATTAGTTTATTGTTAATAATAGAAAGTATTATTTCTTATTCAAATGACAAAAATTCTTTACATTTGTTTGTAGTATTGGTTGTGTGAGCACACATTGATTATCTACCTTGAAGTTAGCGAAGCATGCCCAAGGGTGATCAAGTGGAATCTTATTAAATTACATAAATGTACGAAAGTCATATCACTACATAAGCTGACAACAAGACATGTCACATCCTTATCTCATTTGAATTTCAATTCAAGTTAGGAAAATTCCCTATTTTTATACACTGAATTATTATTGAGAAACTTTTTAGTTTCCTAAACTTCAATTATTTCAAAAAACAATATCTGCTGTATGTTGACCTACAGGTAACTAGTGCTTAATTGAGTGAGGAAAGTGATGAAGAACTTGATGACACTGAAGAAGAAGAGGAAGAAAAAGAAGAAGAAGATGAAGAAGAAAAAAACGATGCTGAAAATACTGAAGAAGAAGAACAAGAAGACGAAAAAGAAGATGCTGAAAATACTAAAGAAAAAGAAGAAGAAGAAGATGGTCAAGATGCTGAAGAACGCCACCAAGAACAAAAGCCAACAAATAAGAAATTACAAAATTCTAAAAGCACAGAAACTGCCAGCTACATGAGAGATGAATGGGAAGTCAATCAATAAGACACAAATGAAGACTTTGATGGCTTATGCAACATTATGATCAATGATGCACCTGATGGAGAAGAACACATTCATCAACAGACACTTGAGAAACTTCAAACTGAGAACAATAATTTGTAACTTGATAACACAGTGAAGATCGTCTACATAAATAAACTTGAAGAGGATAACAGGTTACTCACCGCACAAATACAACAATTGAAAGATGAAAATTCTCGATTGCATAACCAATTGTTTGAAAAAGAGGTCCATGAGATAACCCAAGAAGTTTGTGGAGGAAAGAATTCTGGGACAGATACAAAGAATGTAGGTCATACTATAAAAGATGAAAATTCTCAAGTAATGCAGAAAGAGGTCTATGAAAATTCTGAAGTGGTAGACAAAGCACTCCATCAGAAAAAGGTCTATGAGATAACGCAACAAGCTTTTGCAACAAAAGATTGTGAAACAAATGCAAATGCAAAAGATTGTTAAAATTCTCAGTTGCAGAATCAGTTTGTGCAATAAAAGCCGATGATCTGACAGAATCAAGACAAACAAATCTGTAGAATTCCATGATTAAAAAGATCAAAACTAAAGCAAGAAAGACTACTGAGATATTAGATTATGAGTATGGAGGCAAGAAAGTTAAAGTTGAAAAAAAGAAGGAACACAAATATGAGACAATTTCTAACAAGTATGCTTTGGCTCAATTGCTACCTCCTGAAGATAAACATAAATTACAAATTCTTTGGAAAGAAAAGTAAACAGAATCAAGATATAATCTTACATAAATCTTGCAATTTTTCATGTAGTACAAAATATGAAATGAAACTGAGAAATAGCTATGTTTTCTAAAAATATTTTGAATTAATTATTAACACATTTTTTCTTATTTTGTAGTGCTTGTATATGGTTTGGTGCAAGATATGACAATTATGTCTTTATTAATGATATCAAGAGCTTGGTAAAAGGGAACGATATATCCAACTGTGTACGTATAAAATTTGCAATATTTTAACAGTGAAAAACTTCTCATTAATTTATTAACATCACTTTTGTGTTCCAATTTGACAGACAATTGATGCATATGCTAAGATTCTTAAAAAAGAACCACAAGTACAGAATCCTGGTGATGAAGCTGAGTACAATGACAAGTCTTTTGTATTGTCAAGTCTATATTAGGTAAGGAATAAATGTGCATGTGTCAATTCTATACTTTATCTTCCTTTCGATTTTGGTTTCAAAGTTGATTTTTTTGTGTTTGTTATCATTGCTGTGAATGTTCTCAAATTTTGAGTTTGGTATCATTGCTGGGAATATACTCAGATTTTGAAACAATTTGAGTGACAAATTGTACTTAATCATGGTTTGTTATTTTTGATCGAGATTTGAATATTGAGTTTCATACCATTACTGTGAATATTCTTATATTTTCTTGTAAAAAACAACCAATGTTGAATAAGAAAACTTCAGAAAAAAGGAAAAAGATTTTGAAAAATACTTTGCAAAAATCCCTCACATGTAGATACATCCATATCCCCATCCACAATTCCAATCGCTGGACATTACTTGTTATCGATAAACACTTTGGGACTTGAAAACATTTCAACTCTTTGAGACCAAAAAAATGAAAGAACAAGCACTGCAACGTTGCATATCAACTGGTAAGAACAATTTTAGATTACCATTACAATAATCAAATATAAATCATTACATACTTTATATTGATGTTTTTTACAGCAAAAAATCATTAATGAATACATAAAGGATACACATTGTCAAACAGAAAAAACATGGAATCCTGATGTGAAGATTGAATCAGTCAAAGACAACCCTCAACAAGAAGCAATGACGAATGTTATGTTTGTTGTAACTAACAAATTTTAATATGTTTTTCAAAATTTTTTGTTTTTTCCCTAACTATGTCAAAATTGATTTCTGTAGGGTTGATTATGGAATTATTGTTTGCTACATCATAAGACAATACATAAGGCATCAACCAATTCCAAACACATTACCACCAGGCACATCCACAAGACTGAAAGCAGACATGGTACATGAGTTCCTTAGTGATCTACAAAGATCAATTAGAGTCAAGTACAGTCAAGATTGCAACGTTCAATGAAATCTTTTTTGTTACACTCTGATACAATGACTAATTTTTTTGTTGATAGTTGTAAGCATATAGCCTCACAAACATATTACAATTTCTATGATGTGTAATGGGATATTTTGTCATACCCTTAAAGATATATGCACCAGAGTTTTCTTGATGTTTTTGTCCATATTTTCAGTTTTTATTATCCTGTTCCTCACACTACTATATGGGAATGTGAAAATAGTGTTACATGTGAAAATAGTGGATACAAGACTTTACTGTATCACGATCAGTGCTTTGTTGATATTTTTATTTATATTTTTAGCTTTTATGCAGTGTTTTGTTGTCTCACAATCACTTATTTTGAAATTAAAAAAAATTAAAACTGAGAATATTTTCAGTTTATACAATGTTCCCTCAATTTTCAAAACAACAATATTATTAATATAATTTATTTGCTGCCTCACAATATTATCACAATTTAAAAAACTAAAATTCGAAAGAAATAATATTTTCACTTTCAATTCATTGTTACTTTATTCAAAACATAGAGCATTGATTACTTCTATTTGGAATATTAATTCACATTCATTCAATTGATCACATTTATAACTAGTTCTATTCATAACAAGAGCCTCACAATATTATCACAAAATCAACTATTTTGAACTAAAAATTTAAACTGGGAATATGTTCACTTTTTATACAGTATTCACATAATCTTGAAAACAAATATTCAACAGTCAAGTTTATTTACAAAAGCCAACCAAACAAATAATTCACATTAAAAACAAACACAAAGCCAACCAAACAATATTATCACAAACAATTTCAAAACTAAAATTCGAAACTAAGAATATTTTCACTTTCAATTCAATGTCACTTTATTCAAAACATAGAAGATTATTATTCAGCTCTCAACAGTACAAACTACTACTTCAAGAAATTTATGAATATGAAATTTTTACAATCACAAAACAGTTACAAAAAATCACAAAGCCTCCTTACACGATTTCTTATTGTGATTGCCAACCTTCCCACATCTACCACAAGTAATTTGCCTTACTTTTTCACCATTGGAACGAATCCTCTTCTTATTTGGCCTTCCTGGTTACTTTATAGACAAAGGAGGAAGAACAACATCACTATCACCATCAACATTACAATTTGGTTTCCAAATTGAAGGAACAGGATGTATGCGAAAAGAATAGGACTCTTGATAATTTTGAACATAGAAGTATTGATCAACAAATAAACTCAAATCATGTCCACTCTTTTGTATAGTACCAACTCCATGTGCACATGGAAACCCTTTCAACTGCCACTTGCCACAAGAACATATTCGTGTACAAATGTCAACTGAAACAGATGGATGTGAATGCGCCTCATAGACATCATTTCCAGATGAACTAACAATCCATGGCCTCGAAGTATTAAAAGCATTATGCGACTTGGACTCCATTTTGGGGCATATCACACTATTCCATTTATTAACAAGCTCCTTCCTCTTAGCAATTCTCCTCGTCAACTTAATTCTTACACTATCAATCAACTTTGTGATAGGCAAATGATATTCCTCCCGTATCCACGAATTCAAAGATTTAGCTACATTCAACCACATCTCTCTAAAGCGTTGCCTTCGAAAATATGCATTACTCCAATGATCATATGATATGTCATTTAAAAACTTTTCAACTCTTGACCCACCTTTAGTCTTTAACTCAACCAAACATTGATGAAATGTTTCTTTAGTTGGAGCATATGCACATTTTCCAAACAAAGTGATCATCTTTTCTTTCAATCCATGAAACATACCACGCAATTGATGCCTCAAGTTCATCTTCAAATGATATAAACAATAAGCATGGAAAGCCATTAGGAAAACCTTTGGCAAAACTTCAACTAATCCAAGGTTACGATCTGACACGAATGTAATATTTCGTTCTGGTGAAACAATTGTACTCAAATGCTTCAAAAACAAACGCCAGTTATCTTGATTCTCTAAGCCAACAATTGCAAAACAAACATGAAAGAACTTTGTATGTACAAAATAGAAAAAATGAGAATATTTTATTATTTTTAGAAAATGGTAATACTTTAACATTCAAAATATCAAACACTAAAATGAATAACTGTAAAAATAAAAAAAATGCATATACAGCAACAATATTATATAAAATTTAAAACATTCAATCATATTTCTAAACTGAGAACTTTCTCAATTCCAGAACAAAGAAAACAGATTTCCTGTGTACCTTGATTTCCATCTTTTCCTGTAGCGGCAAGTAAATTTCCTCTAAATCTTCCTTTAAAAAATGTGCCGTCAAGAAACAAGAGAGGTCGACAATAATCAAATCCACTAATGGAACTATGAAAAGCAACAAATAATCTCTTAAACTGTTTAGTATCATTACCACACTCAAATTCAATGTAAGTCCTTGGATTACAACTCTTTGCAACATCAACATATCATCTTAACTGGTCAAATAGCATTAAGTAGTCTCCAAAAATATCACATTTTTCTTTCTCCACCCCCAACCAAGCTTAATGATAACTAACTCTCAGCCCATACCCCAACTTAAAATCCTAAACAACATGAACTGAACGTGTCAATGGATTATCACGAACACCTTTAACAATCAAATCAGCAACTAAATCAGAACTCATACGAGAATGATCTATTGTACATACTTCAGCACCAATGTGTGGACATTGTTGAGTTTTCTTATATAAAAGAACCTATTAGCATTCTCCACTCTACCATGAACATTTCACATACAACCTTTTGTCTCTCTAAACAAACATTGTGCGGTAACATGAACTTTATCATTCTTAACAAATATGAACTCAAATCCACACTCAATAGAAAACTTCGACAATACATTACGAAATTCAACAATTCCACCTTCAAATTTCTGTCCTACATGTGTAATACTAACTGCCCAACCAGCAGACAACAATACTTTTTCCTTGTGTCGACAAAGGATGATAACATATCCATCTCTTCTTCAACCTCCAACCTCGAATTCCTGTTGGATGATGTAGGTGCTCTGTTTGACAAGTTCACAGACTTATTATTGTCACGAGACAATGCAATATCACAAACTTCAAGCTCCATCACTGACTCTCTTTCTCCATAATCCAATCTTTTGTTAAGATTACCACAGTCACTTGTTGAGTTTTTTCCTCTCACAACAACATCAATACATTTTGAATCAAAATGAACAACTAATGCCAACAACAATTCTAACTTCTCATTGTTGTCCAACGTATAACTAGGATGTCCAGGCAATGAGTAAGATAGACAAATGTTATCAGATTGCAAACTATCCCATTTCAAACATAGCTTATGAACCAGCTGATCATATGTAACATTCCGATCAATCTTAATTGCAAATGTATGATCATATGTAACATTCCGATCAATCTTAATTGCAAATGTGCAACTATTACACTTGTACGACAAAAAAATCGGGACACTCGTAAAACCTTCAGTCATCTTTCAATCTAAACAAAAAAAAGATCGCATCAATAAAAGCTAGCACAATACTCAGTTTTAACAATACTAAGAGCTTTCTCAGTTTTCACACATCACGTTTTCAATTCATAAAATACGGAACCAAACCAAGAAATCATTCAGCTAATCACGTCTTCAATTTGTAAATATCGAAATTATTCAATATATTCTCATAAATAAATTCAATCAAAACTAGAAAAAGTTCTAAAAACACATAATATACAAAATTAAAACAATACATACCTATAAACCAGTAGATCAATTCTTTAATTTATAACTCGAAATTGCACATAACACACTCCAACAGATTTCAACTCAAAAAGCCACAATTACGAATCTATCAAAACCGAAAAATCAGTTTATGTATAATAGCGAACCAAATCGAGAAATCTCTCAAGATCCTTCGCGATTTGAATTTTCTTCTACTTCCATAACTGATTTGTTTTTTCTTTCTAGTAAATAACGTTAATAATACTATTATTTATACACTTGTTTGGGTTAAAGGGCAAAAACGTCTTTTTACCTATAAATGAGACTTATTGGTTCAAAAACTTTTTGCCAAGACCTAAGCTACTACCAAATATATAGATAGAACTTTTAGGTAATTAATCATAAATTCATTAACAAAAAAAAAAAAAATACAATTATGACAATTGATATTTTTAAAAAAATGTACTATCAATGGATAATTTTGAAAAATTAATATTTTGAAAATGTAATAATTGTACTATAAAAAAAAGTTAGATTCTTTAAAGGAAACTATATTTTAAAACAGAGAGAATATATTTTTTATATCATGGGACAATTAACGTAGTATTTTTTATCTTTTAAATAATTTTATACGCCAAAGTGGGGGATAAAATTTTTGTAAGCCAAATTAAAAAAAGAAAAATGACTTAGACTCCCACCACCTCCACTGATTTTTAATTGGTTGATTTTTTTTTTTTTTTTTGGTCTTTCTCTCACTGCTCGCCACGTGTATTGGAGGTGCTGGGGGTCACCCCACTGGGGTCTGGAGCACTACTGTTAAAAAAAATAACTCAACATAAAAGGGTAGAGTGTAATTTAGGTGTTGTTTGGGGTATCCTAAATAAGTGCATTTTTTATCTTTTTGGATTAAAAATTTGAGGAAGAAAATATGGATATTTGGGTTAACTTTTTGACTTTTTATGGAAAATTGTGTAATAAAAAATTGTAAAAATTGATTTGTAGGGAAAAATTAAGATTGAGAGTTGTGCAGCCGTAATTGTTAATTTTTGATAAATAATATTAACTTTTTAATTTTTTAAATAACTTTTTGACTTTTTAATTTTTTTACAATACCAAACTTATCCTTTTAGTCTCATTTTAAATTCAGAGGTGATGAAAGGAAATAGTTGGGTTATGTGTTGAGCTTTTGCATGAAGCCCATTCTATAAAATTCATCCAGGAATTAGGTCCAACCAAGCCCACTTCTTCAACCCCGCATTTTTTACTGTTAGATACGACGTCGAATCGGCGATTATTCTGCTTTACACTGTGTTTGGATTGAGTGATTTGGAGAGAAAATAAAAGAAATAGGGAGAAATGTATTTCTCTTCCTTGTTTGGTTATCTTAAGTGGAGAGAAATGGGGAGATATAGAGAGAAATGGGGAGAAACTCATTTCTCTCCTAACCCTTATTTTCAATCTTCCCAAAAGTGGAGAGATTGAGAGAGAAAAGAAATCCACAAATGTTTATATTTTCATAATACCAATTTTATCCCTATAAAAATAAAAGAAATAAAATGATTGAAAATATAAAAAGGTTATTTTGGTAATATAACATAAAATAATTTCTTTTCTTTTCTCTTAATGAAATCTAACCAAACAAGAAGGAGAGAAATCAAAATCATTTCTTTTCTTTTATTTCTCACTTATCCAAATAAAAATGAGAAAAATTATAATCATTTCTTTTCTTTTCTTTTCTCTTATTAGTTAAGTAATCATTTCTTTTCTTTTCTCTAGTAAGTTACCAAACATAGCCTTCTACTTCTACCAAACAAACAAACAAACGAACAAATCCGGTTTTAAAAAAAAAAAACAAACCCTACAGAAACCCATACTCCAACCGAACATCACTGGAGACCTAACCTGGCCGACATGGACGGAGCATC
This sequence comes from Camellia sinensis, assembly GCF_055761805.1. Lineage (NCBI taxonomy): Eukaryota > Viridiplantae > Streptophyta > Magnoliopsida > Ericales > Theaceae > Camellia > Camellia sinensis. Next base: position 21,699,123 of record NC_138962.1, on the reverse strand, counting down.
GGCGGAGCTCGCCGCCGGAGAGCCGAAAATCTCGGAAGAGCCACCATCTGACGGCGGCGGCGGCGGCGGAGGTGGAGGAGGAGGAGGAGGAGTGGCGGAGCTAACACCGGAAGAACTGGTGGCGAAATCCATAGCTCCGGTGAAGAGGGAGTTTCTTTGTCCTCCGCCTACTAGAACTTGCAGTGATGATGCCGATGATGTTGATTCTAAGACTAAGAAGTCTGCTCTTTCTTCAAGCTTTTTGAAGGAGAAGAAGTCTAAAAGGCAACTCAAGAGAGAGCGCCAACAGGTTATCTCTATATCTCAAACATTCACATCTGTGTGTGTGTGTGTGTGAGTGTTTGATGAATGTATAGTTGAAATGGATTGGGAGGCTATGGAAGGTCAAGTTTAGTTCTTTACAGTTTTAAGCCATATAAGAATCAGTTGCTGTTTAAATTTTGTTAAAATTTCAAGGTAGTGTGTGGTGGTTCAATGGAATGAATGTTGAATAGAATGATCATTTCATATTCTTCATCTCACTGTTTGATTCACTTAAAAAAATAAATATAGTCCTTATTTATGCTTTTACTCGAATTGAGTTGTAGTTTGAGTAAAAAGCTTGATTTGATATGAAGCATTCCAATGGATAAACTCAGATTTGAGTAAAATTTTATCCAGTGTCAAGTTTTGACTAGATGCTAGGTGTTGGAGTAAAGGGAAATTTGGAAATTTTGGATAAAAGCACCTGTGTTAAGTTTTGATTTGATAAAAATCTGAGTGAAGGAAATGAGTTTCCTTGATTTGAGTCAAAATTTGAGTAGAACTTGATTTGGTACGGGTTTGAGTAAAGGAGTGGAGGGTATTTTAGTGGCTTTTTATTCAAATTTAAGTTTGAGTCAAGATTTGCCTAAGGGTTGGAGATTCCCTATAGGCTTGTCATTCTATAGGGAGGCTAAGTAATGATTTCATTTCAACGAACCAAACACTACCTAGGTGGATTATTTTTAGAAGTTATACAAATTTACAAATCTTACAAACTTTCTTAGTGATGTGATACTTATCACACCATTGAAGTGTGTTTTGTTTCAGTTTCCAAAATTTCATTATTACATGACACATCAGTTAGTAAAAAATGTTTATAAGATTTGTTCGTTTTTATAGCAGTTTCCTATTTTGAACTAACATTGGCTACTTAGGAACATTATATGTAGAGCTGTATTGTTGCTGTTTGTTCATTATCTTCCTTGTTTATATTGCTTATTGACAAACAATTTCATTTTGTAATTTGGTAATATGCTGGTTTTGTAGGTAAATTTGGTTGTATATAATACCATATCATATGTTTATGATGCCAGTATGGGGGTGGTTCTAGTGGGTTTATTGTCTATTGTGAAAACCAGATTGGAAGTCATAATTATGTTTCTTAAACATGCATATTGCTTTCAGAAACCCAATTTCAATTATTGTGTAATCACATGAGATACTATGAACTCTTGCAGGAAAAGAAATCTGCGCTACATCTCTGTCCTGTCGTAGCAAGAAGTGGAGATGTTAGTTCATGTCGTTACAATGATAAATGCCACTTTAGCCATGATGTGGAAGCCTTTAAGGCTGAGGTAGGGAAATAACGATTTCCGACCTTCCAGTTTATATTTTCTAAATAATTATTTTGCGTGTATTATGTCATTGAACTCTCATGATGTACTTGATGTTCTTAAATGCAGAAACCAGATGATCTAGAGGGAGAGTGCCCTTTCTTGAGTGCTGAAGGGCCGTGCCCTTATGGTTTGGCTTGTAGATTTTCAGGTACACATAAAGATGGTTTTTCTGGTGAAGCATTGGATGGTCGGAAAAAAAACTCTGAAATGAATGGATTGAGCAAAGATGTCCAGAAGCTTCTGTGGAAAAATAAAATGAAGTTTCCCAAGGCAGATGCTCAACTGAAACTTCTGGTATGAGCAGTCTGTATACATTTCTCCTTGTTTTATTATTTTTCTCCTTTCTCTTTTGTTTCTGTATTGTGTTAGGGGTCTAGAGTAGGGGTCTAGAGTGTTTTTGAAGGTGCCATATTTTATCTCTTGCCATTTCAAGAAATTTTGATTAGTGTTATTTGAGTTCACCACATTAAATAATGACCAAAATAATTTTTATGTGAGTGAGTTCTTTGAAAGATACTTATCAAAAAGGGGAAAAAAAAGGAAGAGTTCTTTGAAATATAGATGGCTGTGTCTAACAAATAAACTTTTTTAATGGATAATGGATACATGGAACATAAAGGACTTATTTCAGATCATGTTGAATGCGATGAATTGGACCAATTTGTATTAAACATGTATACACTTCATGAATAAATCTCTACAATTTCGCTTAGCAATTTTTTCTAATTTAAACTTGTTACACACAAACAGAGGATGGAGAAAGAAGATACATTAAGTCATTAGGCAAGGAATTTCCAGGATATTATCTTTAAGGCAGTGATTGCTCGATTATGGAAATCTTATCTTCAGGATACATCATACAATGCCTATTGTCAAGTTGTAGACAATCTAAGTTTGTGTTGGAATCAATACCCAAACCAGAAGAGCAGAAAGATTTTAGAAACTGAATGCTCGTATGATATGAGAGACTGTGAGGACAATGTTTAGATTATTTTGTGTACTCTGGCTTCTGGCCGTTTGCAGATTCTGTTTTTTTTTTTAATTTTTCAAAGTCTCTTTTGCAGGTCCTTGGTAGTTTTTGTGATGTTTATATTCTTCTGGTGCTTTAATAATTAAATTGAATTCTATTGGCTTTCATTTTGGCAAGGATTCTAAGTGTTCACTCTCTACAGGTTCCATTTCAGTTCTCTAATCGTTTAGTATTCTAAATATCTAATTTCAGGGGCATATGAATTCAAAAAACAAAAAGTTGTCAGACAAGGAGGATGATAATCAAACTACTTCAAATGGATCTCCTGCTACTGGCGAGAATGGTTGTCTTGAAGTGGCCGGTGACTCAAATAATCAAATGGATCAGCAACTGGCAGAGGAAGATGCTTCTGACGATCACCCATTTGCTTCTGATGAAGTTAGACCACTGAAGAAAGTGAAATCTTCAGTTGATGAAATTGATTGTCCTAATGAAATAAATAATGGTTTGTTTAATTTCAATGGAATGTGTTATTGTTTTAATATTGTTCATCTAAGATATATGCAACTTACCCGCGTGATATTGAACAGGTGTCAGTGTCCTGGAGAAAGATCTTGAGAAAAGCAGTTCTCATATGGAATCAGGAACTACTACCAACTATATTTCCATAGAAACCGATAAAAGCCTAAAATTACATCCACGTGAGAAGAAACTTATTGATTTCAGCGAAAAGCTCTATCTTGCACCCCTGACCACAGTTGGGAATCTTCCTTTCCGAAGGGTTTGCAAGGTGTTAGGAGCAGATGTTACATGTGGGGAGATGGCGATGTGCACAAATCTCTTGCAGGTTGATAAACTGTTTTGCCAACCAAATTTCTGATTGAATACAAGGCCTATCTTTTCACATTTGTTGCCAAACTTTTGATCTTGATGTTTTAAATTTAGTTTTCCTGGTGTTCATAATATTTGATGTACTATGAAGTGAACAAGTTATTTTCATTTTTTGTTTGCCCCCCATCTCCTTCACAAATTGGTTGGTGTTCATTTTATGCTATTGTTTCTAGATAAATTATTTAGCTTGAAATATAAGAATTTTCTAGGTTCACATTTCTTTTTGGATGCACACACTCAAGGGCGTGCATGTTTGTCTGCATGTACTATTTTTGCCTATATATAATTTATGGCTTATTTTTGGGCTACTTTCTGTATACATCCCATGTATTTCTAGTCTACTTTTTTTTCTCTAAATCCTTCATTTCCATTTACTCTGCAACATTTTGTGTATTCATCATGTCATAAATTACTGTAGTTTTGATATGTGAACAGGGTCAAGCTTCAGAATGGGCGCTGCTGAGACGTCATTCATCTGAAGAATTGTTTGGGGTTCAGATATGTGGGGCATATCCTGACACAGTTGCACGGATTGTTGAACTTATAGATCAGGAATGTACAGTGGACTTCATCGATATCAATATGGGGTGCCCAATTGATATTGTTGTTAACAAAGGTGCTGGATCAGCTCTTCTTACAAAACCAACGCGTATGAAAAGCATTCTACAAGCAGCTTCTGGTACAATTGATAGACCTATTACTGTCAAGGTACTGAGTAACATTTCATATAATTTTAACTTCTGTTTAATGCCAAATAAAATGGTAAACTTTTTAAAAAGAAAAGTCTCAAGTGAAGATCCATCGGCTTATGTTGTTTTCAGATGATATAGTTTTATTGTTTTAGTTAATGGGACTATAGGAGTGAAATTTAAGCTAGAAATTGTGGAGAGAGAATATAGAATCTAAATGTTCTAGGTTACGTAAGGCTTCAGACAAAATCTGTAGTGTAATTTTAGCAAAACTAGAAATAGAAATGGAAATAGAGTAAAACTTGTTGGCTCTTAGATACCTAAGAATGACCATTCCAATATTTGGATTCATTATGCATAAAGAAAGAGGTTGAGAAGGATGTAGCCCATAGAACTAGAGCAAGATGGATGAAACTTCATTTGTTCTTTTCTTGATTGTGATTGAGCTTGTCTGAGACTGATATGCATTCCGTTGTTTGTTGTTACTCTAGGTACGAACAGGTTATTTGGAGGGAAAAAACCGCATTGATTTGTTAATTGAAGATATTGGAAAATGGGGAGCCAATGCGGTAACGATACATGGGCGATCACGTCAGCAACGCTATAGCAAGCTTGCTGATTGGGAATACATTTACCAGTGTGCAAGAAAGGCTCCCGATGCTTTGCAAGTCCTGGGGAATGGTGATGTCTTTACATATTTAGACTGGAACAGACACAAGTCTGATTGCCCTGACCTTTCTACATGCATGATTGCTCGTGGAGCATTAATTAAGGTTCGCATTTGGATCTTTGTCTTGCTTTGATTTGTTTTATTATGCTGCAATTTATATCCACATAATATGTTTGTGTATTTTTAAACACTACTGTTTGAATTCTCTGGCTTTTGTAAAACATGAATATTATATGCTGTTCTTTGCAGCCTTGGATATTTACTGAAATCAAGGAGCAGAGGCACTGGGACATAAGTTCTGGGGAACGTTTAAATATTTTGAAGGAGTACGTTCGCTTTGGACTAGATCATTGGGGTTCTGATGCTAAAGGTATTTAATATACAATTTCTTTACTTATTTCCTTTGATACGGTATGTAATATACATTTGATATGGTCATATAATTGACTTTATGATCATTTCCATTTATTGTTGTATAATGCTAGCAAATGACTCTGACCTATATTAACATTTAACAATAGTAATATTGTTAGTATTATCTATTGGCAACCATCCATTTGTAGTAAACTTATTCTTGCCTATCGTTATTGAGTAGGGCAGCCTGTTTAAGCTTGATGGGATTTAATCTATTGTATGATTAGGCGCATGATACAGTTATGGATTTTTTTATCTTATTTATTTCCACCTGCCACTGTTAACGATAGTGAAGGATACTTCTATCTTATTTATTTTCACATTATTTTAAGGGAGGGTCTTGGTTAACCTGATAGGCCCATCAGAATGAACAATACAACTACATAGCATACCGATGAGGGGGGGAAAAATAAAATTTCTCGCCACAATATTTATGCAAGTTGTTTGATGACTTGAGAGTAGCACAGAGCCTTAACCTATATTTACTATTCGTGTCTACTGTGAATTGGATAGTTACATATTTATATGGATGGCATGATATCTGCGTTGTGACTGCAGGAGTGGAGACAATTAGGCACTTCTTGCTGGAATGGCTTAGTTACACATGCAGATATATCCCTGTTGGTCTTTTGGATGTTATCCCACAACGACTGAACTGGCGTCCTCCGTCGTACTTTGGTCGTGATGACCTTGAGACGCTAATGGCATCTGATTCTGCGGCTGACTGGGTATGCAATTTGGTTATGTTTTAACTGATTAACACTGGCACAGGACTTGATTATTAATCTTCACTTGCTTTGTTATATTATGCAGATTAGGATCTCTGAGATGTTACTTGGCAAGGTTCCTGCTGACTTTGCATTTACACCAAAGCATAAATCAAATGCTTATGACAGAGCAGAAAATGGGTGATTTGGAACCGGAAAAGGTGGTGGTGCTCTCAGCTCACTCTATACAGTAATATTTACGTGGATTCTGATACTGGAATACTGGAACAGGTTTGGGACATGCTGCCCGATAATGCCCGTATTGTAATGCAAATTATAATTTGAATTGATGATGTTTTGTTGATGCACTCCAAATTTTGAAACCCAGTATTATTTTGATCATAAAGATGCTATTCATAGAAAATGAAAGCAAATAATAGAGTGAAGCAAATTTATGGAATAAATACTCATGAGTGCAGTGCAGGCCTGTCACTTTGGTGCATTTTTAAATAAGGCTGATGTGCAATTTTGACACTTCTTAACCTGTCTTTCAAGTTGGGTAAGCATTAAGAGCAATCCTTCCCAGGACCAAGCAAGGCTAACATCTTTGGCCTAGGGCAGAAACAAATTTGTTCACTCATCTAACGAAGTGAATGTGTGAACAAAAGTGTTCATCAATACCATGCATTGCGAAAATGAATTTTTTTTCACACTTTTGAGAGTATAAACAAAAAGCATAATCTAATTGGTTCAAAATTGTGGGCCTTGCATCCAAAAAAAATGTATTAGTCCCATTTAAAATTGTGGACTTACTTGTTTCAAACCAATCCAGTTTTAAGTAGAACCAAATGCGTTGATAAACAGAACTAAGGAAACAGATAATTATGTGAAACCATTGTTCAAATGTTCTATTTAGGGGAATGGGATTCTCAAAAATCAAAATAATTGACTAATGCATAACAAAACTATCAACCAACCTATGTAGTTATCCTCAAAATCAAGTACAATGCTTAATTCCAAAAAGCAAGATCAAAGATAGAGTTATACACCAAATCTCAATCCTGTATTTTTCAGTAATGCTACATATCTATATTTTTTACCAACACAATGTGAAAATCTCATCATAAACCTATGCAAAATCTCATCATTAATTAGATAAGATCTGAGAGGGTTGTGCACAAAACTCTTAAAATCAAGAGGTTACAAGAATGAACCAAAGGCCAAAATCGACATCCCAAAGGGACTAGAATTACTTGCCAATACAATGTAAATAACAAGTCACATTAGCAAATCTCTGGTGTCCAGAAAATAGCATAATCTCAACACAACCAAATGCCTTCTAAAAAAAATAGTGAAATGTGCAAATATGCTAAGTTAACAAACCGTTATTTATAATCATGAGAAATTAGCTCAAGTTAATGTCAGAATTCATTAAGCAAAACGAATAAAACATGACCAAAATTGTAATATTATAAGCTTTTAGCTTCGAGATCATTGAAAGGAAATGTCACTCACCGCCTCACATTTATGATAATAGCCCTAAATATTGCTGTGTCCATAGCAAAAAAGCACCTAATAGAGTAGTAAACTAGAAGCACTGTAAGTAATGAATTCAGCATAAATGTCACCACTATAGTGAAACTTTCTCCTCCTTCAGTTTCTGTTCTGAATCTCTCTCTCCCTCTGGCTGATTTCTAGTTCCTTGAATCCAACCCCCATCGATCGCGTCTATGCTTCCATTCAACCCATCGTCCACAAAATCGCCAACCCGTTTCACTTTCCCCTTCGGCTCAACTGGGTACTTCCCAGAAAAGCAAGCATAACAGTAGTTAGGGGAATCACTTCCCAACAACTTCCTCAAGCTGTCGATTGGCAGAAATGCGAGGGAATCCGACCCAATAAACTCCCTAATTTCCTCCACACTCATCCTATTTGAAATCAACTCCTCAGAACTAGGCGTGTCGACACCATAATAACAAGAAGCAATAATTGGTGGGCTAGCAATCCTCATGTGAACCTCCTTAGCCCCTGCTTCTTTGATCAACCTAACAATTTTCGAAGAGGTGGTTCCTCTCACAATTGAGTCATCAACAACCACAACCCTTTTGCCTTCCAACACTGCTCGAACTGGTGAGAGCTTGAGCTTCACTCCAAAGTCCCTAATCTTCTGTGATGGCTCAATGAAAGTCCTACCCACATAGTGAGACCTAATCAAGCCCTGCTGAAATGGGACCCCTGCTTGGGCAGCATAACCTAAAGCAGCTACAACCCCTGAATCAGGCACAGCTATCACAACATCACAATCAACCGGTGCCTCCATGGCGAGAATTCTGCCAAATGTGCGGCGAGACTCATACACAGACCTCCCAAAAACCACTGAATTGGGTAAAGCAAAGTATATGTGCTCAAAGATGCAAGCTTTGGGTTCAGGGTGAGGCATTAAACAGAGTGATTGAACACCATCTTTGTCCACCACAAGTACTTCACCTGGATAGACCTCTCTCTCATATGTAGCCTCAATTAGATCCAAAGCACAAGTCTCAGAAGCAAACACAACAGCACCATTGCTCCTCCTACCCATCACCAATGGTCGAAACCCATACGGATCTCGAACTGCAACCAATTTATCTTCAGTCAAAAACACCATCGAATAAGCCCCTTCAAGCTTCTCACAAGCCTCAACAATCCTCAAAAAGAAGGGTCTCATTTTGGATATCGCGATTAAGTGAAGAACCACCTCTGTATCAGAACTAGTATTGAAAATTGACCCATTATCTTCAAGCATAGCACGAAGAAATTGGTAATTCACCAAATTCCCATTGTGGGCAACACCAACAGACCCAAATCGATAACCAGCGACGAAAGGTTGAACGTTTTTGAGCATTGAAGACCCAGCAGTGGAGTAGCGAACATGGCCAATTGCGATGTCGCCGGGAAGCTGATCGAGCTTCGATTCGTTGAAGACGTCGGAGACGAGGCCCACTCCGGTGATCGATTGGAGGACGTTGTCGTGGACGGCAACGATTCCAGCGCCTTCTTGGCCGCGGTGTTGGAGAGCGTGGAGAGCGAGGTAGCAGAGACGAGACGATTCTGGGTCGCCGTAGATTCCCACAACTCCGCACTCTTCGCGAGGCTTGTCGTCGTTGTCATCGAAAATCAATGAATGGGCATCTGGGTTTGGTTTGTTTGTGGAGATAACGTCGGAGATTGGGTTTTTGGAGGCTGTTGTGAAGAGGGTTTTGTGGGTTTGTGAGTAGGAGGCGGAGGGGGTTTTTAGGAGTATTTTGGGGAAGAGAGAGAGGGGATTGGGAGATGGGTTTTTGGAGAGAGAGTAGGGTTTGTCGAGGGAGGGGGAGGAGAGAGGAGAGAGATTGGTGGCGGTGGTGGAGGCGGCCATGGATGTGAAACTTTGGAGAAGAGAGAGAGAGAGAGAGAGAGAGAGAGGGTGGTGGACTATGAATAGCCAAAGTAGTTCGACTAGGTTTTGGTCCTTATGAAGTTCGAGAGATTTGGGGTATGTGATTAGGTCACTGGCTGTGATGAAACTTTCTCACCCAAGGAATGTGATTGGTGGTTGGTTTAATCACTGGTCTACAAAAAATGAAAAAGAGAAAAAACGAAAATTGTTTGAGGGCCCGAAATCAATAGCTCGAAATTCAAAATGACGTCGTTTTGGTTTTTTTTTTTTTTTATTTTGAACACAGAGGCGAGAGAGAGAAACAGAGGCGATGTGCGTGATGGCGATGGGCAACAGAGAGTAACGGCGTGATGACGTGATGGCGAGAGAGATCTGTGTGTGTGGAGAGCTCCTCCTTCTTCCTCCTCTCCTTCTTTCTCTGTTTTTCTCTCTTCCCTTCATTTTTTTTTTTATTTTGATTTTGATTTTTTTGATTTGTGTAGATTTGGTGATTTGTGAGAATTTTTGGGTATGTTTGGTTTGTGTTTTAGAGATGTGTTTTAGAGATAAAAAGTACGAAAACATGTTTGGTTTGGTTTTTTTTAAAAGATGTTTTGGAAAATTATTTTGAGATAGAGTTTTGGAAAAAGTGATTGATTTGATATGTGTGAGAGAGAGATTTGTTTGGAAAACTTGTTTGGTTTACAAGTTTTGAGAATTTTTTTTGGAAAAATTTGTTTGGTTTGATTATTTTTGAAAACTTATTTGTAGAGAAAATTTCCCAAATTTTTTTCAGAAAATCAAACCAAACGAGCCCTTTGAGTTTTGATCTTTGAGTTGCTGTTGCTGTGTGGATTTGATTTTTGATTTTTGATTTTGGATTTTTTTTTTTTTTTTTTGAGTTTGTTTGTTTTTTGAGTTTTGAGTGAGCTCCAGAACAGCACAGGGGAATGAAGAAGAGAGGGAAGGAAGAAGAGATGGTGGGCCCGTTTGTTTTCAGAAATAGAATAGAGGGGATTGATAGTGAGGGGATTTTTAGTGAGGGGATTAATAGTGATGGAATTGATAGTGAAAAATTGTTAAATTATTTTTATATAAAATAATAAAACAAATAAAAAAATATAAAAATTAAACATTAATATTTTAAAAAAAATTCTCAATATATAAAAAATAAAAAAAATAATTTTTTTTTAATCCCCTCACTATTTTTCTAATACCATCTCTATCTCCTTACTATGAATCCCCCTTTTAAGGATATTAGTAATACCAAGGTATTAATGGTCTCTGTACGGGGAGGAAATAATTCTCCTCGTATAATCCTGTTGACCAAGTCCACGCTCCTCCGTACGACGTCGCTTTGTTACCTGAAAATACAAACGTGAGCTAGCCGGCGGGTGTGTGCCGGAAACCTCTCTGATGCCTAAGTCAGAAAACTTGACAAATAGACAAAGCTCTATGTTCTCAGAAAAAATTGTGTTCAATTACCTCCTCCAAGGTGATGCTTGTGAGCTTTTATAGGTTTCGAGTGGCATAATCCTAGTAGGACTTTTATTTCTCCATGCAGAGTCCTCCTAGGATTCATACTCCTAAGGATAATGCTTATCCTTTTACACCCTCCCCCACTGCTTAAACCAAGTGGGATGGTTTTTACTTTGGCCGAACTACCATATAACCGAAATAAGCTTGGCTATGCAGAGCTACTGAATAAACCGAACTCATCCTTAGTTCGGTCCTTGTGTCAACCCTTTCTTATCTCGGCTTTCTATGTAGAACCCATAGTACGGTCTTAGACCGAACCAACGACTTTCAGCCGGTCTAGCCCCAATACCGGTATAACTCCAAGTTGCTTTCGGACCGAAGTATCTTTTACAGTCACTGTGCCGAAATAACTTTATCCCCCTTAGGCCGGAGTAGCCTTGCCTCTCCTAGGCCGGAGTAATACTGCGGTCTTCCCTGGGCCGAAGTAACATTGCGGCCTTTTCACCAAGTTTTTGGCACTTTGGGCCACAAAGCCCATCTCATAGCTCGGCCCAATTTTTACCAAAAATTACCCTCTCAATTGCCCCTTAATTCCATCTGCACAGCATGATTGGGATTACCAGTCCAACCGAGCTGAAGCTATTAAGATTTGCCAGCCGAGCTAAAAACCCTTCAGCCTCTCCAGCCGAGCTAAATTTACTTCGGGCTTCACTTTGTCCGGTCAAAACGTCTCTTCAATCACGACTGTAACGCTTCCCTTTCCCTTGCCACGTGGCGGGCTCTGATAGGCCGTGAGCTGTTATCACGCCGCCTTCGTACTTCGAACTTTTTGAACAGTCCCGCCCCTTTTTGCCGCTCTTTTCTCTCTCCTCTTTCACAAAATAACCTTTCTGCCTTTGAACCATTCACCTTCACTATTCTTCGTCTTCTCTCTCTGTGTTCTTGCCGTTCGTGCTCTTCCTTTTCTGCAACAGTTTTCATCTTCAGTCCCTTTTTCTCTAATCTGGTAAGCAAATCTACTTTCTTTCTTGCTCTGTTTTGCTTTTCGCATCTGTATATCTTGTTTTTGTATGTTTTTTGCAAAACACATTTGTATAGTTTTGTTTTGCAACTGTACTTTTACGACAAAATAATAGCAGAGCTTATACGCGCATGAACTTCTGTATAAAACTAGCCTTAGATCCAAAATTAGGTAGCAACCGAACTAGGATCCCGTTTGCCCGATATAGGTAGATCACTGTAGTCAATAACCGAACTAGAACTTGAAAGTCTCAAAGAGTCACCAACGCCTGACTCACTGTAACCGAAATAAGATCACCGAGTTTTGAACATATCAAACTAGGAACCTCGGTTTTCAACCGAACTAAGCTTTCGGGGCCAAGCCAGCTTTCTTAGTTTCTAAACCGAACTCAGAAAGCTGCCCCTAGAGGCTCAACCAAAGTAACTTTATTCACACTACAACCGATTTAGGCCTTGGGGCTAAACCAGCTTTCTTAGTTTTTTAGACCGAACTCAGAAAGCTGCCCCTAGACGATAAACCGGTCTAACGAGCAACCTGCTCAGACCGAGCTACCAAACCTTTTGATGAACCGAGATAGAACCAGTTTTTTGAGGCCGAAGTAGGGCTCTTATACCTTGCTTTTAAATTGTAGCACGGTCCAATGATCTGTGCTTAACCTCTTTGTTTTCTACTTTGCAGACTTAGGTTGCCCAGACATTCCTTCTTGTGCTCAACCGAGCTACTTGAGTCCAATCTTCCGACCGGGATAACTTATTAATAATTTATACCACAAATGGGTAAGTATAGGTATCTGGTAGATACCCCAGGTGGCATGGCCGAATTCCGAAGGGATTATGGCATTCCAGATGATGTACACCTTACCCTAGCCAAAAAGGAAACCATTCCGTGGAACAACCAAGGCTTTGTCCCCTTTACTGTTTTATCTATTATAGAAACCGGACTAAGGTTCCCTGTCCAGCCTTTAGTTTGCGAATTTCTTAGGCAAACCAGACTATGCCCAACCCAGCTATCCACCAATACATACCGGATAATAATGGGTATTGCCGAGCTAAACCGCCAAGCAGGCTTAAACCTCGGTTTAGCCGAAATCTTCCACCAGTACTCCATAGGTTCCAAAGATGATGGCTGGGTTTATTACCTTAGGATACGCCGACGTAGAGAAAAGATAATCAAAGATACCCCGGATAAGGATGTTAATGACGACAACTTCTTCTAGGTATCGGGCAATTTTGAAGATCAGCAAGCCCCAATCCTAGGCCGAAGTATAAACTGGAAGAAAGGAGAACCTGGTAGAGTTACTTCGGTTTCATACATGTTTTTCTGTTACTTCGGTTTCAGATTTCACAACCGGTCTGACAGTTTGAATCTTTTTTGCAGACTCAGCTCATCTTGCTTCCCATTATAGTTATCCAAATCTGAACACACTTCGAGCCGCACTACGGATTAAAGAAAGAAGTTGGTCAAGGCTTCTAAACTTTGAGCCGACCTATAGATATAGCGGTCGTTGAAAAGCTCGAGTGACCGATTTCCTTCTTGAAGAAGCACCCGAACCGGACCCAACCTTGCCCGAAATACGACTTGTCCCATTAACCGCTGAAGAAGAAATGGCAAAGAAAAGCAGAGTTAGGGCCCTTCTGACCGCAACAACCAGGGCCGAAGTACAACCATCCTTAGAAACGCAGCCTGCCGTTGTGGCCCTCCCTTCTCAGCAACCTTCTTCATCTCGCCCTTCCAAACGTGCCTGATCAGCATCAACCGAACAGCAACTTGTCGATGAGGTCGAATCCATCCCCCAAAGTCCTCAACCTGCCCCCCAACCGGAGCAAACTGACCGAGCAAAATCTTCGAAATGGGCTCCGCAGCTGACCTTCAACGACCGAGACATCAAAGCTACTGATTCGGTTGTTGCCGAAAAAGATCATCTATTGGCTTTTAATCTGGCAAAAAGTGTGTGCCTCCCCAAGGACATGGAGCACCACCTCAAGCAATTGAACACCGAGATGAAGTCCATCCGGTCTACATCGAAGTCCATGATTTTGGTAAGTAGCTCTGTCTGTTTTTTCTTGTTTGAATTTTCCAACTTTTACTTCGGCTCAAGAGACTCTTCGTTTTGTCAGGCCTTACAGAAGAACAACGTAACTTACAAGAAAGTCCAGGAGCTTAGAAAAACCACAAGGCAAGCAATGGCGGAAGCCGAGGCAAAGACGGCCGAACTAGAGGAGGCCGAAAAGAAAATGACCGAGCTACAAGCAGAGAACGGTCGACTTGCCGATCTGGTTAGCTCGGCTGAAGCGGAGAGGCAGAAAGCGGCCATCGCTATGAAAGACAAATATTTGCGCGAGCTGGTAAAGCTTGAAAAGAGAAAGGATACCGAAATAAGCCAACTAAAAAAGAGCGTGGAGGGAGCCGAAAAGCAGGGTTACAAACAGGGTTACAAGAAGGCAGAAGACGCCTATGTCAAACAGTGCGACGCTGCCAAGGAGCTGTTCTTCAAGTGTGGCTGGAGGGCGGCTGTTGAGAAGCTCGGTCATGATCAACAGACCGAGGTCTTCAACGCTCCAGACTACTTTATACCGAAGTCCCTTGCGGAGTATGCCGATACCCTGCAACAAGAGTTTCTGGAAGACTCAGATTCTGATGACTCCTCTGCTTCCGAAGATATTCCAGTTGTTAGTGCAGACCCATCACTTCGGTTGGAGCCCATGGTAGAGGACCCACCTATTGAACAACCAAGTGACATCGTGGTTCCAACCGAAACCAACCCGGCGACCGAGCGTGATCTTCCCCTTGAAACCGGTTTTCAAGTTGATGGTGATGCGGCCTTTGACGCCGAAATACAAGAACTCTTTTCTTGACTTTGTACTTTTTCTTTTTCTTATTTCGTCTTTGTAACCGGGCTTTGGTCCTTGCTTTGTACTTATTTTGATCTTTAATGAAATGGAAATTTGCTTGAACTCTAACTTCGGTTTTGATATGTATGTCTGTACTTTGTAATGCCTTCAGTTACTCCAACTGTTATTTCGATTTTGGCTGGTTAAACTACGCTTACTAGCCAACCACTCCTTAGCCGATATAATCACTTCGGCTGAGGAGTACAAAGTGCTTAATCCAGTCAATCCAACTTCAGCCATACCCTTACTATGGCTGAAGGGTAACAAGTGTTGGTTTATTTCAGCCAACCACTCTTCAGCCTTGCACTTACTTCGGCTGAAGAGTAACAAGTGTTGGTTTATTCCAGCCAACCACTTTTCAGCCATGCACTTACTTCGGCTGAAGAGTAACAAGTGTTGGTTTATTCCAGCCAACCACTCTTCAGCCATGAACTTACTTCAGCTGAAGAGTAACAAGTGTTGGTTTATTCCAGCCAACCACTCTTCAGCCTTGCACTTACTTTGGCTGAAGAGTAACAAGAGTTGGTTTATTCCAGCCAACCACTCTTCAGCCATGCACTTACTTCGGCTGAAGAGTAACAGGAGTTGGTTTCTTCCAGCCAACCACTCTTCAGCCTTGCACTTACTTCGGCTGAAGAGTAACAAGAGTTGGTTTATTCCAGCCAACCACTCTTCAGCCATGCACTTACTTCGGCTGAAGAGTAACAGGTGTTGGTTTATTCCAGCCAACCACTCTTCAGCCTTGCACTTACTTCGGCTGAAGAGTAACAAGAGTTGGTTTATTCCAGCCAACCACTCTTCAGCCATGCACTTACTTCGGCTGAAGAGTAACAAGAGTTGGTTTATTCCAGCCAACCATCGAAGTTAGTTTTTCCAGCTAACTTATAGTATTTGGTTATTCCGACCAAATGTCCTGCAGCCTGGATCCTTATCCTGGCCTTAGGAAGGGCGTTGGTTTATTCCAGCCAACCTCTAAGTTAGTTTTTCCGGCTAACTTAGAATAAAAATGCTTGCAATGCGCCTAATCTTTACTAAAGCTAACTTTTACAAGGAACAACTTGTGCTAAAAAGAATTTCTCATTTTATTGAAGGAAGAGAAAATTACATATGGTTGAAAAGAAAAAGCTAAAAGTAAAATAACTTGAGATTGGCCGTATTCCATGGCCTAGGGATTGCCTTGCCATCCTTGTCTTCTAGGTGGTATGCCCCTTTGTCTGCTAACCCAACCACCTTATAAGGACCTTCCCAATTTGGGCCTAACTTGCCATCTCCTGGGATCAAGGTGTTTCCCATTACTTTGCGTAGTACCCAATCCCCAATCTTGAATTGTCTTGAATGCACCTTTTTGCTGTATTTTCTGATTAACTCTCGTTGGTATGAGGCGATGTGGACTAGTGCTCTTTCTCTTCTTTCTTCTGCAAGGTCGAGTTCTAAGGCTATGGCTTCTCCATTTAAGTTTGGATCAAAGTTTTCACTTCGAATTGTGGGGAGGCCAACTTCTAGTGGGATCACTGCTTCCATTCCATAGGCTAAGGAGAATGGTGTTTCTCCAGTTGATCGCCGAGGCGTGGTGCGGTAAGCCCATAAGACGTGAGGAAGTTCATCTGCCCACTTGCCTTTTGCTTTCTCTAGCCTTTTCTTTAGTCCATCCAAGACGACTTTATTTGATGCTTCAGCTTGCCCATTTGCTTGAGGATATGCCGATGTAGAATTGTAGAACTCTATCTTGTACTCTTCACAAAAGCTTTTAAAGATTCTGCCGTCGAATTGAGTACCATTGTCTGAGATTAGTGCTTTTGGTATGCCAAACCGAGTGATGATATTCTACCAAACAAACTTCTTCACGTCTTTTTCTTTGATTGATGCCAATGCTTCTGCTTCCACCCACTTTGTGCAGTAGTCTGTTGCTGCGAGAAAGAATTTTCTGCCGCCGGGTGCTGTTGGAAGTGGTCCTACTATGTCCAAGCCCCACATTGCGAAAGGCCATGGGCTAGTTAATGGTAGGAGTTCTCTTGCTGGTTGATGTATTTGGTGCGCAAATTTTTGGCATTTCTCACATCTCTTCACATATTTTTCTGAGTCTGTTTGCATATAGGGCCACCAATATCCTTGCGAAATAGCCCTGTAAGCGAGCGACCTTCCCCCTTGATGGCTTCCACACACCCCTTCGTGTATTTCAAACAGGAATGCTTCTACTTTGCTGGGATGAACGCATTTGAGGTAAGGCCCAGAGAACGACTTCTTGTATAATGCCAAAGATGGAGATAGCCAAAATCGCTGCGACTTTGCCCTTATTCTGTTGGCTTCTTTTTTTTCTTCTAGTAGGATGCCGTCTTTTAGGAACAGGATGATGGGATCCATCCAAGAAGGGCCTAATTCTGTGCAACATACTTTTTCTGCTTCGGGGTCTTCTATGCTTGGTCTTGGTAAGAAGTCGATGAGTAATGGATGAGGGATTGATGTATCTGCCATTGAGGCAAGGCCTGCTAGTTCATCCGCTCGGCTGTTTTCCTCCCTGCCAATTTGTTCTATTCTTACTACATCAAATTTCTTGATCTCTGTTCTGACTAACTCTTGGTATTTGGCCATTCTGTCATCCTTTGCTTCGTATTCGCCAGAAATTTGGTTTACCACCAGCAGAGAGTCACTGTATACCATTAGTTCGGTTGCCTTCATGAAGTGTGCTGACTTGAGTCCTGCGAGAAACGCCTCATACTCCGCTTCATTGTTGGATGCTGGGAAGCCAAGGTTGATTGCTTGCTCTATAACCAGGCCGTCTGGAGAGATGAGGACTATGCCAAGCCCTGCACCATGTCGGTTGGATGCTCCATCCACAAAGAGCTTCCACATCTCTCCAACGAATAGTTTCCAGCAAGTGGTAGGATCAGATGATGTCGTGAGGTCAAGAATGGTGTTTTCTTCAAGGTCCATGTTGGCTGTCTGCTCTTCGTCTTTTGCTTGAACTGCTGGTGAGCCTTTGTTTGTCTCCTTCTTGTTGTCCTTAGTATAGTCTGTCTTGGTGCTTGATTGACTACCTTCTACTAGGGGTTGCGCTATTCCGGCGTCAACTTCCGTCCCTAGTTCGGTTGTGTCAGTTAGGTCGACTGGGCAGATATGATGACTTCCAAGAGTAAACTCTGCGACGAAGTCTGCCAAAGATTGGGCTTTTATTGCGGTCTTGGGTTGGAACTTGATGTCGAATTGTCCCAACTCGACTGCCCACTTCAAAATTCGCCCACTAAAGTTCGCCCTTTCAAACAGAGCTTTTAGTGGAAAGGCTGTGAGGACGACTATGGTGTGGGCGTGAAAGTAGTGCGCCAATTTTATGGATGCCATCATTAATGCTAATGCTAGTTTCTCCAGGGGCAAGTACCTTGTTTCGGCTCCCAACAATGTCTTGCTGACATAAAAGATGGGCAAGTGTTGTACTCCTTCTGCACGAACCAACACTGCGCTGACTGCGTGCTGAGAGACTGCCAGGTACAAAAAGAGTTCTTCACCAGGTACTGGAGTAACAAGTAGTGGTGGGGAAGACATGTACTCCTTCAAGCTTTCCAGAGCTCGGTCGCATTCTTCATCCCACTCAAACTTGGCCTTTAAAGCTTGGAAAAATGGTCGTAGTCTGTCTGATGACCTGCTTATGAACCGGTTGAGCGCAGCTGCCATACCAGTGAGATGCTGTACTTCTTTGACTGAGTTTGGTCTCTCCAACTCCTGGATTGCTTTGATTTGAGAGGGGTCTGCTTCTATACCTCGGTTGGTCACCAGGAAGCCCAAGAATTTGCCAGATCCAACTCCGAATGCGCATTTGGACGCATTGAGGCGCAACTTGTGTTTCTTTAGGATCTGGAACATCTCGCCTAGATCTTTAAGATGGTTATTCTCATCCTTGCTTTTGACCACCATGTCGTCGATGTAAGCCTCCATTGTTCTGCCTAACAATGGTTCAAACATCTTGGTGACCATCCGTTGGAATGTCGCCCCTGCGTTCTTTAGGCCAAAGGGCATGACCTTGTAGCAATATAACCCCATTGGTGTTGTGAAGGATGTGACCTCCTGGTCTGGTTCATGCATGGCGATCTGGTGGTAGCCTCTGTATGCATCCAGAAAGCTAAGTCGGTTATGCCCTGCCGTTAGGTCCACCAGTTGATCTATCCTTGGTAGAGGAAAACTATCTTTTGGGCACGCCTTGTTGACTGTTTTGTAGTCGACGCAGACACGCCATTTACCATTCTTTTTTGGCACTACGACTGTGTTGGAGATCCATCTTGGGTAGTGCACTTCTCTTATTGCTCCTGGCTCCAGCAGGTTGCCTACCTCTTCTGCCACTATTTCGGCGTGGTGGAGTGCCGATCTGCGTGTGCGTTGGATGACTGGTCTGGCGGATGGGTGGACATTGAGTTGGTGACTGATGAAGTTTGGGTCAATACCTGGCATGTCGTAGGGTGTCCAGGCAAACACTTCAATATTAGAGGTCAAGAATTCCAAGACCTCTAATCTCTCAGTGCTGGACAACGATGAGCCAAGCAAGAAGAACTTATCCGGGTTCTTCTCATCTATTTTTACCTCCACCAAGTCCTCCACCGCTTTCTGATCAGCCTCTTTGCCGACGTCCGCGAATAGTTCATTACTTTCTGGTTCTTCCACCGAATGGACGTATCCTTTGGCAGCACGGCTTCCATTCGCTGTGGCGAAGCATTGTTTTGACATGATCTGATCGCCATAGACTTCTTCAATTATACCGGTGTCGTTGGGGAACCTCATTACCTGATGGTATGATGACGCTACCGAACGCATGGCATGCAGCCATGTTCTGCCCAAGATGATGTTGTATGTGGAGGGGACCTTCAATACCCAGAACTCCATTTGTTTTGTTACACTCCCTGCTCTGACTGGAAGAATTATTTTGCCGACAGGCCACTCTGGCATGGAGTTGAATCCAATCAGGGGAGAAACTGCAGGTGCCAAGTCTTTGTCTTGCAGCTTCAGTTGTTTAAATGTGTCGTAGTACATGATCTCACATGAACTACCCTGGTCAATCAGAATCCGCTTGACGTCAAAATCTTTGACTCGGAGAGTGACAACCAGAGCATCATTGTGAGGACAGTATATTCGATCCAGGTCCTTATCCGAAAAAGACATGACGTTTGTTGCCTCTGTTTTCCCCTTCTTGATGGCAGGTTGGGCACTTAATACTTTCCTAAAGTGCTCAGCCTTCTTGATTGATCCTCTGAGCTCGCATACACGCTCAGGTTCAAAGACCCCATGCATTACATTAATGATGCCTTGTGGTGGGGCGTCGATTGGCATCCCATTGGGATGGTTATTATGATCTTGGAGGGCTGGTTGCGTCCCTCCTTCAATATATTTGTCCAAGTGGCCTGCTGCCACCAACTCTTCCAAGTGTTGTCTTAACGGTGTGCAATTCTCAGTTCGGTGCCCCTTTTCTTTGTGGAAGGTGCAACGTGATCTGTCGTCGTAATCTTTCTGAGCTTCCCCTAGCTTGGCTGGCCACTTGGCGAAAGGCTCATCTTTTATCTCGCTCAGAATCCGATATATTGGCTTTTTGAACACCGTTGTTATGGCAGTGCGGATTCTCAACCATCTTTTGTCTGGGTCTTCTCCGTTATCTCGTCTGCCACGCCCGTTTCTATTCTGCCGATCTACTGTATTGACCTTTGCTGAGGTCTTCTTCTCTGGTACTGCGGTTGCACTAGATTTTGCTTTTGCACGTGCGCCATCCTCTTCTACCCTGATGTGCTGATGCACTCTTTCCATCAGGGCCTCCATAGTGAGGGGTGGCGTCATGGTAATCGAATCCCTTAGTCTGTTTCCTACTGGTAGGCCTCTTTTATATTGCGCAATGGCTAGATTGGTGGGGCAGTCTCCAATCTGGTTGAATGTCTCCCAGTAGCGACTGTTGTAAGATCTGAGGGTCTCTTTTTCACCCATGTCGATGGAGAGTAACTGGTCTATCTCCACCGGTGTTTTAGTATTTGTTCGAAACCTCGTTACGAACGCTTCTGCCAATTGGGCCCAGGAGGCTATGCTGCCCTCTGGGAGCTTTTCGAACCAAGTCAAGCCTAGGTCACCAAGACTTGACGGGAAGAGTATGCACATTAAGGTCTCGTTTCGCCTGTACACAGCCATGACTTGGCAAAAGTGGCTCAGGTGTGAATACGGGTCCGTCTTCCCTTCATAGGTAGTGAATTTCGGCTGAAGGAAGCCTGATGGTAGGGGCGCGTTTTCGATCGCTGGAACAAATGGCGAAGTCTGTAGTCTTGCCAATGCTTTGTCTGTTGGTTCGTAGGCCGGTTGCGGTATTGGCATTCCAACCTCGACGCTTCCATGCGTCCGAGGAGCCAACCGTTGTAAGGCTGAGACTCGGTGTGGATCCCTTGCCCTGGCATCCTCCTTGCATCGTGCTTTTTCTTCGAGCACGGTTCGTAAGTCGGATGACCTGGGCAGTTCTGTTTGTCTAGATCTGGTTTGGTGTGAGTGCGAGGGCCAACATGTGCTTCCTTCAGTGTATGATCTTTCGGATCTCGTCCTCTCAGGCCTGGAGTGACGAGTTCTGGAAGATAAGGAATGAGTGTCGCCTGTCCTGAGGCTTCTGCTCTCTCCTTGGGAGGGTGTAGTATTCCTACTACGATTCTCTGAGTGGCGAGGGGGCGTCTTGTGCTTGCACCCCTCTCCTGTCGCCACATCTTTAGTCTTCATCTGGCGTTTTAATGCTTCCATGTCCGCCGCCATCTTCCGAATTAGTTCATCTTGCTCCTTCACGCGATCTTCCAGGGCTTGAGGATCAATCCTCCTCCTTTGCCCGTCAGGACTTTGAGAGTGACGAGGGCTGCTATTCCGCCTTCCCCTGCCACTCCTCCTGGAATTATGTTGTTGGGGCTCCAGATCTGCCATAGGAGGGACAGAGGGTAATCCTTCTCGCCTTGCGCCCCCGTCTGGAGTTAGCCCGTCGACGGCGGACTGTGGTAGTTCTTCAATGTGTGCCATTGATTTGAGAAAAAGGAGAAGCTTAGTCAAGAGGTTTTTGTTCTTGTCTGTTCTTCCCACAGACGGCGCCAATTGTACGGGGAGGAAATAATTCTCCTCGTATAATCCTGTTGACCAAGTCCACGCTCCTCCGTACGACGTTGCTTTGTTACCTGAAAACACAAACGTGAGCTAGCCGGCGGGTGTGTGCCGGAAACCTCTCCGATGCCTATGTCAAAAAACTTGACAAATAGACAAAGCTCTATATTCTCAGAAAAAATTGTGTTCAATTACCTCCTCCAAGGTGATGCTTGTGAGCTTTTATAGGTTTCGAGTGGCATAATCCTAGTAGGACTTTTATTTCTCCATGCAGAGTCCTCCTAGGATTCATACTCCTAAGGATAATGCTTATCCTTTTACACCCTCCCCCACTGCTTAAACCAAGTGGGATGGTTTTTACTTTGGCCGAACTACCATATGACCGAAATAAGCTTGGCTATGCAGAGCCACTGAATAAACTGAACTCATCCTTAGTTCGGTCCTTGTGTCAACCCTTTCTTATCTCGGCTTTCTATGTAGAACCCATAGTACGGTCTTAGACCGAACCAACGACTTTCAGCCGGTCTAGCCCCAATACCGGTATAACTCCAAGTTGCTTTCGGACCGAAGTATCTTTTACAGTCACTGTGCCGAAATAACTTTATCCCCCTTGGGCCGGAGTAGCCTTGCCTCTCCTGGGCCGGAGTAATACTGCGGTCTTCCCTGGGCCGAAGTAACATTGCGGCCTTTTCACCAAGTTTTTGGCACTTTGGGCCACAAAGCCCATCTCATAGCTCGGTCCAATTTTTATCAAAAATTACCCTCTCAGTCTCAATGCTATCTCTCAAAATAAATAAGATATTAATAATACTAAGGTATTAATAGTTTCAATCCCCTTCTTATAATTTTAAACAAACGGGCATGAAGGAAGAAGAGAAGAAAAGAAAAAAAAAAAAAAAAAAAAAATTCAGGCAGTCGAGCCTCTGTCCCTGTGACGGAACTGATTAAAAAAATAAACAGGAAAGAGGTATTAATGATTCGCTAAATCAACTTTCGGCTATATTGTTTGGTCAACAAAAGAATACTACTTTTTCTGGCAGGCTTTGAATTTTTCTTTCGGCATGTTATTTTTTTAAATTTTTTTTAATATAATTTAAGGGATTGTTTAGGATGACCTAAATAAGTGTATTTTTTATCTTTTTATGAAAAGATATGCAGAAAAGTAGAGAAGTGATGTGATGAAAAAAAGATAAAAAGATAAAAAAATAGATTATTTTGCAATTGCCAAACTTGACTTAAATATATAATGTATCTATAGATATTTTAACACCATTTTTCATATTAAAAATTATTGTACTTTGGAGCAATATTCTAACACTATTTAGGAATGAATTTCACATAATTATAGGGTTTTTTTTTTTTTTTTTTTTTTTTTTTTTTTTTTTTTTTGACTATTTTAACTTAGGGTTAAAATTCTCATTTGAAATGGACTTTTAAATTTTTTGACTTTTGTGATAAAAAAATAAAATAATTATGATTTGAATGTAATATTTTATTTTATTGACTTTTTAATCTATTTTATCTTTTTTGACTATTTTAGTCCAAATAACTTATGCCAAATATAACCTATGTTAATCTTGAGCGGTTTGTGAAATATTAAAAAATTAAAATTTATTCTAAGCACATTTGATTGAGAGAGGCTACTATTTAACGTTGTTTTACATTTTACTCTGTTGCCTTTGAAATTGGTGACAAGGCACAAAATTGATTCATTTCATGTGTTGAAGATCAATGATATTTAACAAGTTACCATATAATAAAATAAACCCAACAAAATAGAAGATACAACATATGGATACTTCTTGTCATAATACTCCAAACATGGTTTAGTCAATCTTAAACCGAAGTTTTCAGATCTTTCTCCTGGGCCTTAGAGGTCGAAGCATTGACAGACTCATGCAAAGTAGCTCAATGATCCGTAAACCAACCCGAAGAGTATATCACAATCATATGCATTTTGATGAATGATACTGGGTGTGGAACCTAAAATGCAATAGAAAAAAACAGTATATTTAAACATTTGATTCTGTCTGTTCAGCATAGTCTCAAATAATGCTTCAGTGTACCCTTCCGTACTTCTTCACAAAATCAGCCGGTTCTAATGATTATGTGAACGCCACTGTCGGTGTCACGATGTCCCTGATTTCACCGACTTTTAAAGGATATGTAGCATCTTCAAAAAGGGCTTCTCCATCTGGCCACGGCCAAATGGTCCTCTGCAAGTTAACATTTTGTAGACAGTGAGTGCAAAGAGAACAATGCCTAGCAATGAGTGTATTATATATACCCTCTCATTCCCCATGTAGAACGTCACTGCCCGATTAAAAAACATGAACAGTATTCCAATGAAAATGTAAATCAACTTTCAAGCAATTTAGAGGAATAATTTCATCATGTAAAAGATCAGAAAAAGAATACAGCTGACTTGGTTGGCAAAGTCTCTTACTAGAGACCTTTGGGTAGGGGACCCCCTCGATGTGTGGCTATCACAATTGGGCCAAGAAGTGACAGATCAAAATGCAAAGCTGAAAAAGTATACAAGGCAATAATTTTTAAACTCCTGGGATTCAAACTTACTTTTTTTTATCTTAACAGAGCAATCCTGAAAGCTAGCCTAGTAACAAAAAGATGTAATTCAATATCAAACTCAGAAATCCTATATTGGAATGTTACTGCAAGCATAAGTTTCACTAAATTCTATGTTCTAGATATAAACAATTAACAACAAATCAGCGTGTGTTCTCACTTTCCATGAAATTACTTAAGCTGTCATACTACATTCCTACCGCCTTTTGCCACCCCATATCCTAATAATTTAACAAACAGAAGGTGCTGAGTAGCTTGGCTGCTAAAGTGAAACGGTGCTGTCGAAGTATTTCACACATTCTGAGACAGGGCAACGTTGAACAGAAAATATAACTACAACTAAGGAATTTTTATTTGAAAAAAAGATATACACACATGTATGTGTTATTAATCTAGTGTTCACAAGAGCAAACAATAAATAGTAAAAGAAGTAACATATGAAATAATAGGGAAAATAACAAATTAGACAGAGTAACAAACTTCTAAAGATTTTGATCTTCACTCAATAATAGATAATCTGATGACTGATTCCTAAAGTAGAACCTTCCTACATCCAAATGCATCAAGAATCAGAGCTACATTTGGAGGTTGGAGTGGTAAGCAGTTATTGAGGCAAAAACATACATGCAATTTCTACATTTTTTTACTGGGTGCTGAACTCAGACCCATCCAGTCAGTAAAATTGAAAAAAGTGGGAGCAGCAACCAAAAAAATATAAATGAAGGCTATATGATCCATTTAATGTCTGCATACAATAAATGGAGAAGAAAGGACTTAAAAAAACTCATGATGACGTGAATATATTATAGTTATCTCAACATCTAAAAACAAAGATTTGTATATGTTACATTCTAGTTCTGTCAAATTGGTGTTTGGAGCGCAATTTTACTCGAAGCACTTGAACTTTACCCATCAAAAAATAAATAAATAAACGAAAAAGATGATCTTTATGCTAATACCTTGTAGGGGTTGAGCATTGACCCAACAACAATGTCTTTTACCTCAAGCTTGAAGACAACAATTCATTCCAACTTGCATAGTGAACCATCCACAACAAGCAAACAAGAATAGTCTAACTAGATGTTATCGAGATACCAATGTATGGTGTTTACTAGGGTGATTGTGCACTTTCATTTTTTTGTACATCTACCCTATGAAACAATTAACATGGATAGCATCCACACAATACAGATACAATTTCCTAACCACCCGTTCGACAACACATTACCACATAAAAATATTTGGGTGATTGACAATTATATTATATGCATTGGACCTTAGCAAACATTATGATGCCCAAATACATAAGAAGGCATTTGTCACTTTGTGAAAATTGGCAATCTTCAAGTAGAAGAAAAGTTACTTTGTGATATTGCAACAGATGAAAGACTGAAATTGCAACAAAATTATTCAGCAGTGGTTATCTTGTCATCAAACTCTCAAGTCAAGAATAGCGTGAACCCATATGCAAACAATACAAACATGTCATGCTCATTCCTCATGAATATCCACATTTTAAGGGCAGGACATACTTCAATCAACTCAGAAAGCCTGCTTTTGTCCCAATTAAATTCTTTACAGTTTACAATCATGGGAAGATAGATTCGTTCTTAACGCTTGAAATCTATACCATCGGGCTCTTAGTAACTAACAGAAAACCAAAATAAAAAATCAAGAGTTACTCTCCAACAAAGCAATCTAAAACCCTGGCAATGAGGAATCCACATCTCTAAACCCAAATCAATACAACTAAGTATCCTCAATCTTTCATCAAATTCAAATTTTATGAAATTGACGAAAAAAATGGCTAAAAGTCATTTTTTTAAAGCAAATTTGTACCTAATCAAGAAAGAGGCATTTTTTTCCCCACCAAACCAAATTCCCAATAGTGATATTTTTACTCAAATTTAATAAAATTTTAAAAAGAATAAAAATTGAAGAGTGAGCTATATCAGATCAAGGTTTTAACTAAAAGTTTAACTCAAATATGATGAAAAAATACAGTAGGGATTTGAGATGTTATTGTGAGATCAGGAAAATCCTCTCACGTGGATTGTAGAGATCCAACAAAGAGATAAGTTTTGCCCCTGTAGATCTGCAAAAATGAACATAGTCGGCACCACCCAACTAGGGTTGTCGGCTAGAGACTCTCCGATGATAAAATTAGTCCTTGGATTCAGAGAAAGAAGATGAAGAAAATGAAGAATATTTGTGTGCTATATGGCAGAGAGAGATGAGGCATACCTTACTCCTTGGGATGCCCTCCATTTATATAGATGGGATGTGATATTTGTTTGATGGGTTTGCTTGTTTGGGTTGGGCCTATTGTTAGGCCTTGTTTGCCTTAGTCATGACAAATTGATATATATTTTTTTCCAGCTCTCACAACTATAACAAGTCAACCACCAACAGCTGTAGCAATCAACATTCATTAATTCACACATTATTATATAAAAATCACATAGTGAATGTTCAAATCTTAATCAAAATCAAGAGAGAATTTAGATCACATAGTTAGTCTCCAATAGATCGCTCTAAAACCCCAGCAATGAAGAATTTACATCCCTAAAACGGCTAAAGCAATCAACATTCATAAATTCACTCTACATATAAGATCACACAATGAATGTTCAAGCACAAATCTCACTTAATCCAGAAATCAAAACCAATTAATTCAGAGCTTCGGTTATATATATATATAGTCTATAGACGATGTTCAGATTCCCTCGCTCTCTTTTTGTGATGTTATCATAGTTCAAAATCAGTAACAAATAAAGGGTAGTATTTTTTAAGGTAAACTACCAATAGGTCCTAATAGTTACACTTAATTCCTATCAAGTCCTATTAACAATAAGTCTTGATAAAATTGTCGCTAAAAATAATTTTTTTGTGACAATTTTTTATATGTCCCTAAAAATTGACAATTAGTGACTTTTTTGGGTCATGATTTTTATAAATTGTCGCTAAAACTTACAATTAGTGACGTTTTTCCCTAACAAATTTTTTTCATAGGATCTATTAGACAAAAAATCCGCTTATTAGGACCTACACGTAAGTACTCCTATTTTTTAAACTTTACTTAAAAGTCTAGTAAAATTAAAATTATCAAATGCATATGATTTAAAAAAATAAGTATTTTAATTATTAAAATAAGTATTTAATTTATTTTAATTTTCAAAGTATGCACTTTCTTGAGTTTTTCTTCACTAATACTTTATTTTGTATTTTTTCTCATAAAATTTCGAAAATATTATCTGTTCTGATATTAATTTTAAAATATACTAATATTAAGAATTCTCGTGTAATAGATTGCATACTTTAAAAATTAAAGTATAAAACTATTTTATAATTAATTTGGAGACATTTGTGTAATTAATCTTATAATTTTCTTTTGTTCATATTGTTCAATTTACTTTGGGGGCATCACACTTCTATTATTTGTGTAATTATTTAATTTAAATTTAAAGTTTATTTGATTTTTAACTCTTATTTTTTGAAATTTTAATTAACACCGATTGAGATGATTAATAGGATCCATAATGATTATTCCAATTAGTGTTTAAAAAAAAAAAAAAAAGGTCTCCATTTGATTGTTTATATTGCACCAAAAAATTCAATTTTGAAAAATGGACGAATAGGATAAAATAGACTTTCCAGATGGCCTAAAGTGGACAAACAGGATAGAAGTCTGTAATTAATCTCATGAACTCGACCCTACACAATCACAACTTCTAGGGCTGATATAGGTAGATCTTCTTCTTCTTCCTCACACCAACACGCACAAACCCACCTTAATCGAAGAAAGAGACTCCAAATGGCTCCACCTCCTGGTCCTTATTCCGGAACCAGCACCCTTGCCTTGGTAACCCTCTCTCTCTCTCTCTATATATATATATATATATATGTGTGTGTATGTATGTGTTGCGATTTGGGAAATTGTTGAAGTATTTGTCTTCAATTCGGTGTGGATGTAGGTGGCTCGTGTTTCTGCATTCTCTATGGGACTTGTTTACGGAAGCATGAAGCTCAAGTATCTCAAGGTACTCTTTTTAAATTTTTTGAAACTATCTTTCTCATGTGCAAGCTTTCATTTTTTAATGTGTATATATATATACATCTGTATTATATGTTGGTTTGTTCTTTTTGAATTGCTTATACTATGGTAGGTGTGCTTGTATGTGGGTTTAGTCCATAATGGTCAATTATTTTGTCTAGTGTTGTGGTGTTCTGATTTGGGTCATGTTTTGTTCCAAATCAAACTTGCTTAGCTATAATCTTTATTGGGTAGGATTTATGTTTTTGTGTTGGTTGTTACATGTAGTGTTACAGTAAGTCCAAATTATACCATGTTGTGGGTTGATTTAGAAGGGATATTTCATTTTATTTTGTTTTCCCCATTATGTGTATGTTTGAGTAGTAATTGTCGTGATTTGAATCATTATTGCGTTAAATTCATGTATTTTGGTTCTTGGTGTGAATTCGATTCATGTTCCTAGTGTCTATGGTCACATAAAGATCTCTTGTTTATTTTTTGACTTCCACTTATTGATCCTGGCCTAGAAAAGTGACCGACCAGGGCCCTATTGATGAATGAAAGAACTTACACAGTTACACTAGTCATGACCCCCATAGTTCTTGAGAAATTTGATTCTTAAGTCCAAAATCCAACCCTGAAAGTGATGAGAAAAGATTGAGTAAATTGGATTGATCTTAAGCAACTGAGTGTTGTTGAACCATTTGCTATCCTGAATCACCCCCACTAAATGGTGGCAACTCATTTTTCCTTTCCTCACCTCCCATGATGGAGTTAAATGGCAAGATCAACCATCATTCGTCCGCCGGTGCTCTCCAAGCACTAAGCAGAGACAGTGAAGAGTTCTGAATGTGACATGGCCTGTATTGTATTTGTTATACAAGTGTTTTTGTTTACGCATGAGTTATAACCCAAGGGAAGTAATGAGTTTATATGACCAAACATATCCACAAGAAGTTGAGCCATACCGGAATGCAATGAAGCTTGAAGGAAGGGTTTGCCTTTTGATTGTTTGCCATAAGATTATGACTTAGTTGCACCAATCTGCTTGAGGTCTATAATTAGTTTAGGTGAAATTGGGTAGAATAGTGAAATTCTCTCACTCATGGTTCATAATTGGTTATCTTTGTCTATTTTTTGGGGTACATATGACATCCAAAGACCCAAGAAGGAAAAACACTAAAGCATTACCCTTTTAACTAGCCCCCCACCCAGAGGCATACCAGGTGAAAAAGGGGCTTAACAGACTGAGGGGGAACATATTACATGTGGAACTTTGAGATTTGTTACCGCATCGTAGCCAATCTATTTACACATTCATTCACTTCCCACCTTACATGGCTTAGAATGTAAGACCACTCTCAATTCATCATCATATTGATCTTCTTTCCAATATACAAGTTAGATGAATTCCAAGCTTTTAAAGAAGCCTTTATATATGCTTTTGATATAACTAGGAGATTAGATTTTAGTCATAAGGTGAGAGTTGCCATTGTTGGGCCCATCCTTCTCAAGCTCCTGAGTCTTGAGCATAGATTCTCTGAATTATCTTCTATCTCTATCTGTTTCACCTCCCCTTTTTTTCTATCCATCCAACCTTCCTCTTTTTGTACATATATATGTAAACAGTCATTTCGTAACCAAACACTCCTTTAGGCTTAGTTTGGTTTAACTTTCTATGATTTCGAAGGTGCTTTATGGAAATTGACTAATTGGAACTACTTAATGTTGTAAAATCATAGAAAGTAAAACCATAGTGGCCTCATTGCAAACTATAGTGGTTCTGTTGTGCAAATTCATGCACATTGCACTTGAGATGCCAAGCTTTTGGAAATGCTCTGTAGAAGCTATTTTTTAACTTTCTCTGGGCTGTCCAGGGCCATGTTCGTTGCTGGAGTGAGTAGTACATATCGCTTTGGCCATTTCACATAAATTTATTGCAAGAAGAAATGTATTGGGTTTGCTTATACTTCATCAGATGGTTTGACATACTAGAGAAAGGAATCCATGCCAACATGAATTGTTTAGTAGAAGTACATAATGCTTATCATTTTGCTCTCTTTGATTGTGCGGATAGAAATCATTGGGTTTTACCTGTAGACAATCCTCGAGGCTTTATTTTTCTCTTTTTGAGTAGGTTACTTTGTTTTATTCTGTTTGTGAATGCACGCTGGTGACAGTGTATCTCACATACACCGCATAGACATCATCTGCAAATATTTACTTCAGTTTTGTTTTATTTTCTCAGGCAAAGGCTAAATCTCATAAGAAGGCCGAAGCAAAGGCAATGGCACATCACTGAAGGAGAGATGCTCTGTTTTTTTGGTTTCTGATAAAAAATAATGCATGATGATATAACTATACCAGTGTTTAATATTGGCCTAAAGTATTTGTGGACCATGGTTCTCTACTTGTAGCTCTGCAACTTTTTTTTTGGAGAATTATATATCTCATTTCATGAGGTCGTTCCAATTTTTTTAGGTTTGGATTCAGTTGTCTTCTTGATCTGTGCATGCTGTTGGAATTCAAATGATGCTACTTGTGATTGAAAGTTTGGCTGCATTTTACTCTTTTTTGACTTTCCTTATGAATCTCTTCCATTTCTTACCAATCAGTCACTCACCTCTCTGATTGAGTTAATGCATTTCTCCTGTTTCAATTCAGAGCAAATGCATCATCACTTCGGCTTGAATTCACAATGGATGATGATGATGGATGGTTTCAGAATATTCTTTTCCTGCCTCGGGGCATTTTGATTTTGGCATATAGCTTTTCTCTGGACAGTCTACGGTTATATTTTGGGCCTTTTTACTTGGGTCAAATTCTCAGCTTTGTTGGGCTCCAAATTCCCATCAAGAATCCAGGGATGTTTGACTACATTAGTAGAGTTATTTTTAGGGGGAGTTACGGGCTGGTTCTTTAGACCGGACTTAATTCTTAGAAAGTCCTGATCCAAAATAATTTAGTCCATCTTCTATTTTTACCCTTTACATTTAGTTGATTGATTTTACCCTAAATCCAAATACATCTCTCTCTCTCTCTCTCTCTCTCTCTCTCTCTCTCTCTCTCTCTCTTATTTTTGTCATTGGCACACCATTTTCTCCTCCTCCATTACCAATCATCATCTCCTTCTCGGTCATTGCTGTCACTATTGCTCCTCTCCCATCATTCATTTGCTAGCTTTAGCACCGTAATCTTCCATCATCGATTTACCATCTTCGACATTATTGTTGCCACCATCTTCCTCCATCACTAATCTACTATCTTTGACATTGTTGTTGCTACCATATTCCTCTATCACCGGTTTGGGATGCAAAGTGTCCAATCAGTGCATTGAAAGATGTTGATCTTTTACAGACGTGTAACTGATCTGATAAATTTGTTACTTAATTTAGTGATAAATTTATTACTTAATTTATGAATGATAAATTTGTTACTTAATTCAGTGATAAATTTGTTGTGATGCCCCCCCTCTCTCTCTCAAATCAAGTCTGCTATTTGTAAATTTTTTAACAAATTTATCAGTGATAAATTTATCACTGATTTAAACAAATTTATCATTGATTTGTCACTGGTTTAAACAAATTTATCACTGGTTTAAATAATACAGAGCTCCGAACTTGTCAATGTCAACACACCCATCTCTGTTCATGTCGATTTTCTTGATCTCTCTCAGATCTAACATCATCTCTCTCAAATTCAAGGGCCACAGAGACAGTTCTCATATTTACCATTATCAACGAATTCATCAATGGCTCTGGAACTCGTCAATATTGACACACCCCATCTCTATTCATGTCGATTTTCTTGATCTCTTTAAGATCTAACTGTTAACATAAATTTCAGAACATAAACCTTACACTTTGGATCATTTACCATGTGTATTATCAAGAAATCAAAACAAAATGACATACCTGAATCTATTGATGAACGGTTAAACGGAAGCGTGATTATCAATGAACTCTTTGTTATTGATTATGTTATTGCCTTCTAATCCTTTCCCCTTTGGTGCCTTATGTTTCTTCTTGAGAGGATTTAGAAAGAAAAATGGCAGTGTTCTTATTTCCACTTGGGAAGGAATAGGGACCATAACCTTTTAAAGGTTGTAATTGATTTTCAAAACTGAAAGGTTGTGGAAGTTCAAAAGGAATGAAAACCAACTTTAACCATTATTGGTTTTAATTTCTATTTATTGGTTTTCAAAACTGAAAGGTTGTGGAAGTTCAAAAGGAATGAAAACCAACTTTAACCAATATGTTTTAATTTCTATTTTTGCCCCTCATAGAAATAGAAATTATACAACTAGTATCTACACATTAGGTCCATAACACATATACCCTTAAGCCTATTAACTAAATTGAATCACTTAAATTGTAGGCTTCTTATAAATGATAACACCACATTTAATTATGTGGTCCCATTGAGACATTATCTAACAATCTCCCACTGGACCACATATGTATCCTGAAAAATGTGCTTAACTTTAGTGAGCTCAGAAATTTGTTATCATAACTTGAGGGTATCCAAACAATCTTGTCCATTAACTATATTAATATAGGATCAAAGCGGTTTTCGTTACATCAATCGTAACTCGACCCATCAATGGTCGCGTATACTAATACAGCTAAATGACATAGATCAATCATGGATGCGTAGCATGGAAATTACATGTGATGTGATCCATACATGCCTATTTCCAACAGGTCCTACTTAACTTTATTGAGATCAATACTTCACAATACGTAACAGAGCGTAATAAACTGAATATTTCATTTCTGCAGAAATTAATCTAATTACATAGATAAAACTCAAGGCTGACATAAAGCAGTAATATAAATACAAACTCCCACTAAACCAGAATGTTCTCAAATAGAACAACACCCATCTGAGCAGTGTGCTCATGAAAGACCTTGGGTGGTAGTCCCTTCGTAAGTGGATCCGCTATCATGGAGTTTGTCCCAATGTGCTCTATGGAAATCTGTCCACTCTCCACTTATGAGAGTTGAAACTTTCCATGGCTTGACGAAAGTTGATTGGATCATCTTTCGACATTCCATTTTCTACCTCATGTTCCTGGAGATATACAATATAATCATCTGAAAATGCAAATCTCCTTTCTCTGGTGGATCGCCTTAATGGCATAGATTCTTGAGGTTGAGGTTGTAGAGTTTGTTCCTCAGGAACAATTACCTCATCTTGAATGGGGGTTTGAACTATATTATCTTGAACAACATTGTCTGGTTGAGGATCCGAAATTACCTCTCGAGCAATGACAGGTATAGGAACCTGTGATTGGTCCAAAGTAGTAGTAGGAAGTGGGATTACTCCTGCTTCCTCCTCAAAGACAATGTCTCTAACTGGATTTCTCCCCCCAAACTCAACATCCTCAAAAAATGTTGCAATTACCTCATGTTCACATTAAGTTACCAAACAGATAATCTCTAAATAAATTAATTTAATGACAACATCTCAAGATACCTAGCACAACATTAATACCAAGCCTTTGGGTAGTGATATTAACTGTAAGTGGTATTCTTGTTGTAATGATCAAACATTGACAATAAGTTATGTCAAATAACAAATCTATCTTTTGATGGATTTATTATTCACATTAGGTTTTCTTGACAATTGGCACATGTTTATCACCACAAAATGTGTGTGTAATTCTGCCAAGTCTTAATCATGTCTTTGGACCGATAAATACCCGCATGAGATACACAGACATGAACTTCAAAACATTCCATATAAAACAATCTAGACAAGAGAGATCACTTTTGTGACATCTTGTTTGAATTGACTTATATTGAGAGTGTTAGAAAATTAAATTTCTGTAGACGTTGTACGAAATTACATTAAATTTAAAGATTTCTAAATTTGTGACCCCGTATATGTTTTATAATCTGCAGCAATCCCAATTATATATATACATATATAAATAGAATTGACGGGTCCAAAAAAACAAATAGTTTTTTTTTTGGGATGTTGAGTTTGGGGGGAGAAATCCAGTTAGAGACATTGTCTTTGAGGAGGAAGCAGGAGTAATCCCACTTCCTACTACTACTTTTGACCAATCACAGGTTCCTATACCTGTCATTGCTCGAGAAGTAATTTCGGATCCTTAACCAGACAATGTTGTTCAAGATAATATAGTTCAAACCCCCATTCAAGATGAGGTAATTGTTCCTGAGGAACAAACTCTACAACCTCAACCTCAAGAATCTGTGCCATTAAGGCGATCCACCAGAGAAAGGAGATTTACATTTTCAGATGATTATTTGTATATCTCCAGGAACATGAGGTAGAAAATGGAATGTCGAAAGTCGATACCAATTGTTAACATAAATTTCAGAACATAAACCTTACACTTTGGATCATTTACCATGTGTATTATCAAGAAATCAAGACAAAATGACATACCTGAATCCATTGGTGAACGGTAAAACGGAAGAGTGATTATCAATGAACTCTTTGTTATTGATTATGTTATTGCCTTCTAATCCTTTCCCTTTTAGTGCCTTATGTTTCTCCTTGAGAGGATTTAGAAAGAAAAATGGCAGTGTACTTATTTCCACTTGGGAAGGAATAGGGACCATAACCTTTTAAAGGTTGTAATTGGTTTTCAAAACTGAAAGGTTGTGGAAGTTCAAAAGGAATGAAAACCAACTTTAACCATTATTGGTTTTAATTTCTATTTATTGGTTTTCAAAACTGAAAGGTTGTGGAAGTTCAAAAGGAATGAAAACCAACTTTAACCAATATGTTTTAATTTCTATTTCTGCCCCTCATAGAAATAGAAATTATACAACTAGTATCTACACATTAGGTCCATAACACATATACCCTTAAGCCTATTAACTAAATTGAATCACTTAAATTGTAGGCTTCTTATAAATGATAACACTACATTTAATTATGTGGTCCCATTGAGACATTATCTAACAATAACACCATCTCTCTCAAATCCAAGGGTCACAGAGGCAGTTCTTATGTTCACCAACACCAATGAATTCATCAATGGCTCTGGCAGTTCTCATGTTCACCAACCCCACTAATTCATCAATGGCTCTGGCAGTATAACAACAGAGGCAAAATCGGGATAAAAAAATATAATAGGACTTCTTGGTGCATGAGATAGAAACTTAGGATTTAATGGATAATAGATTCAATTATTAGGACAGCTGGTAAAAAATCCTTATTTTTATCTGTGAGTAGGATGAGAAAGAAAGAGCTTAAACCCTTATTCCCTGTGGAAGTCTTCATTGTTACAACTACCGAATGAATGAATAAAATGAGATCTTTGAGTTAATGAGTTTCCAAAAATTCTCAGTTGACTCTGACCCTAGTTCTACATCTGTCTCTCTTCAAAAACACACTTTAGATCTAAATTAACCCTACATAATTGCCTTGATAAGCAGGCCCCATCATATATTCTCTAAATCTCAAGTATAAGATATTTTAATGAGATTACTGTGTTGGAAAGATATTGGGTGACATTGAGATCATGGGAATAGGAACCCAAAGAAAAAAAAGAAAAAAAGCATCAAATTAAGTTTTATCTTTTCATCTTTAAATTTTTATTTGGGCATAAACATTTTTCTAGAATGTCATGTTGAGCATAATCAATATTTCAGCTTAGAAGCTTAATTTCATCTGTTTACTTATTATGTTTGAATAAAAAAGAATATTTACAAAGTGGGAGAGAAATTCAAACCAATTCAAAGGGAATAAGATTCACATACAAGTTTGAAGTTCTGGTCAAAGATATTAAAATTTATTATGTTTAAATTACAAGAATAAATGAATGCCATTATTGAGAATTTTCAACTCCTATAAAATAAACAAGAACATATAGTTATATTATTGCATAAATTTCATGGGCATTCCCCATTTGGTGCCTCAATATGAACATAATTTTAGTTCCTAAGTTATGTTACTGTTTCCACTTAATGAGGAACTGAAGATGATTGGTGAACTAACTACCTGTTTGCAAATGATCCTTCTGGTCTCCCATCACATGGCCTTGACCACATCACAAACAACATGTTATTATAATATTAATTTTGAAATATTATGTAATATTGTTTATGAGTACTCTTAATTAATGATGCAATGAAATTTTTTTATTGGTAAGAAAATACTAACTTGCTTTTATTAAGTAATTAGAAAATAAAAAATAATTCATTAATTTTTTATTAGGATTTCGTTAACGAGTATTTTAAGAATATTAATTAACAAAGTTTTAAAATTATACAAATATTTTAACAAATGCCCGAGCACTGTTAACAATTTTTAATTTTTTTTTAAATGAGAGCTTTAAGAGCTGTTTAGTGCAACTTAAATGAACTGTTAATACTTTTTTATTTTTGTTTTTTAATTATCGACTTTCACTTATAAGAATTTGCATGAATAGGCCCAATGACATAAGGTATTTCATACAACCTAATTATTTTCACAAACAGATAATCTTGCAAAAATCTCCACTCAAGGGCATTTTGGTCATATAATCACCTTATAAAAACTACTCTAATCTACGCTCCTATTGCCTATCAACAAATTCAAACACAAGAGTTCCAATCCAACACTAACCCCACCCCCCCCCCCCCCCCCCCCCCCCCTCTCTCTCTCTCGATCGATATAGCTATAGAGATACATTTTACATATACATACATATATTTTTGTAATTGACGGAAATGCCACCGGCGATTGGAAAATCAAATAAAATCAGACACATTGTCAGAATCCGGCAGATGCTCCGGCGGTGGCGCAACAAGGCACGCATCGCCGCCGGCGGAGTTCCGTCCGACGTACCGGCGGGGCACGTGGCGATCTGCGTGGGGAGAGAGTGTAGGAGGTTCGTAGTTCGCGCGACGTACCTGAACCACCCCATCTTCAAGAGACTCTTGGCTCAAGCCGAGGAAGAGTACGGGTTCACAAACCAAGGACCCTTGGTCCTACCCTGCGACGAGTCGGTCTTCGAAGAGATCCTCCGAGTCGTGTCCCGATCCGAGTCCTGTAACTCGGCTCGGTTCCTCAATCTGGAGGACTTCCAGAGATGTTGCCACGTGGGTCATAGAAGTAATCTTGATATTTTGGGTGAATCTCGGCCGTTGCTTCGTGGGTTTGCTGATAAATCAGTCTGTTAAAAGCAATTCTCTGCTTTGTCCATATGGAGCGAGTCAAGATGAGTCAACTCGCTCTATTTAACTAATTTTTGAGTGAATTTTAGTGGGTTTTTTTATTCTATTATTTTTATTTTTCTTGGGTGGTGAGTGATAACTCAATGTTTTTATTTTTAGCTCTGGAGATGGCAAATATGGGTGGTAATTTAACCGAGTCATCCCGAGTTGGAGTTGGACCGAGTTGAGTATCAAGATATGTTTTTTTTTGGTAATATTTTGTAAATTTCTTGATTTATTGACTATTTAATTGTAGGAATTGCAAATAAGCTTGCCAACCAAATTGGTGAATTTCATCATAATATGAACATAATATATATATATATATATCAATGATAACATTTGTTGAAGGTTAGCTGTTTTTTCATTTATGTTATATGATAGAAAATGATATAAATGTAATTCAAAATGCTCTAATAAATAGCAATATTTGATTGTTGGGTAAATATTTTCCGATGTATCCAAAAAAAAAAAAACAAAAAAAAAAAATAAAAATTGTTGGGTAAACAATATAAATTTATGGACTTCAATATTGGGAAAATAGCATTTTAGTATATAATGACAGATATAATATTTTTTTTAAGACTTTTATCAAATATGGAAAATGATTTACACTATATACATGAGCAACTTAAGACCCATGAAATTGGGATTGTTTTTAGTTTAATTAGATTATGATCCCTTCAACAATTAACTAATATCATTTTATCACATCATCTATGATGCCATATATATTTACTCCATTAATTGTGAGAATTGTATAAATATTTTTATTTTGGAAGTGGTTTAAATAGGATCGGTTGAAAGTGAAAGTGATATAATTTTATAAGTGAGATAGTCAAAATTTATAAATGTCTAAATAATCCATTATTTTTCAGTGTCCATCTAAAATATAATTTTTCCTTTAATATTAAACAAGTCGTGGTTTTATCAAGTAAGTCCAGGTGGGAAAAGTGATGATGATTTTGTTTTGGAGTATGGAGTTGGGTTTTGCTTGAAGTATACACATCAGGTGGTTGTGATGGATCCAAACGCCAAACTTTGATGCTAAAAAGGGGGAGAAAAATTTGTGTTGGACCAACACCAACTTCACTCCATTATGGCATGGAAAAAAAGAGAGGAGAAAAGCAAAACACATTTCACTTTAGGTCGATTTTACTCATTTGTTCAACACACTCACATAGCCTTTCCATCATCATGAAATGAGTCATTAATTTTATTTTCAAATTTGAACAAATTTTCCTAGGACAACAAACTTTGGAATGGATCTCAATTATTAGAAAACATAAGTTGTTTAAGTTAGGGCTAGAATAAAAGAGAAGTTAATTAGAAAGTTTGATCAATCAAATAACGATGTATCTATTTTTATGTGAAGAAGATTGATGTTTCCTTACTACAGGAAAAAGGTATTCCGTAGTTTAGGATCATAGCGTAATTTTTTGTTTCAATCAATTATAATTAACGGAATCAGTAAAAGTAACGTTCACAATTTTAAAAATTGTCTTTTTTATATGACATAGAGATGAGTTGAAAGTGCAACTGAAAGAATTTACACTTTACATCTTGTGGGGATATATTTTCTGAGTACCAACATGTGGCATGGTGACGCCGACGTGTCAGCCAAGGTGCCACGTGTCGTGGTAGTTACGCCGAGGTGGTCCCGAAGTAGCCGAGGTTATCTCCGAAGGTATCGGAATCCGAGATAATCGGATGGAGGATAAGAGTCCTAGGACAAAGAGGAGACTTAGCCAAGATAAGAATAAAACTCTTAGGGAGTTTATCTTTATTTCTTGAGGAGTCCAAAGTAAGCACAGAATTGGAATCCATAGAAGTCAGGTTTCAGTGGGATTAGGATTGAGAAAACTATAAAAGAGAGGCACCCCCGTGGGTCTAAGGTACGCAATTTATGTTTTGAGTATTAAGTTTAGTACTTGATTATCTTTGAGAGAAATACTGACTTGATCGTCGGAGTGCCCCCGGGGGGAAGAACCACCGCCGGAGCCTTTTCTTTCTGTTACAGGTTAGCTGAAGCCATCTATTCTGCCAGTGCTCTCCAGTTGATTACTAAGCGGGCAGTGTGGTCAGATTTTTACTCACACAATTTGACGCCGTCTGTGGGAAAGATAGACGAATAGATGGCTAGTGACGGATAGAGGGAGAAGATAGGGGACAACGCTCCTACTGGGAGTGGCAGACCAATTGACCTTGACATCGAAGGAGACAACCACAATGCAGAAACCCGTGACCAGGGTCACAGAGAGAAGGACGTTGGCCAGGAGGGCGACACTTCAAAGAGGACAGACCACAGCAAATACTACAACGAAGATGATCTCCAGGTGTGGAGGGATCGGTGCCTACGGAGGGATGAGGAAGTAAAGGAGTTGGCAAACAAGCTGGCAGACCTACAGTCAGTCGTCAACTTCATGATGCAGAACAATGTTATGCAGCCACCATACCCGCTGCAAGATACGCCGATGCCAGCAATTAATACCCAGAAGGGAGGAAGGAAAGCAATCCCCGAAGCCCCTCAGCACACCAGGAGCGGAAGGCACTCTCACCGACCTTCCAGGGAAGTCGGACGAGAGGAGCCGAGGCAAGAAGAGTCCCAAAAGACGCATCACACAAAGGATCCAGAGCCCAAAGAGCATCGGCATGTTCAAAGGCAAGCACTCTGCTTTGACACAACCCATGGAGAAAGATCGAAAAGGGCCCGCCACGAGGCCGAGAGTAGTATGCCGAAGAAACTAAAGTCGGTAGATAGCCGAGCTCTTGGACGAAGCAAAGAAGACTTGAGAAACTACCTCAAGAGGAAGCAACAGAACGGAGAAGCCGAGGTTACTTCACCCGACAAACCGAAGACACCGTTCTCGGTAGAACTGGACAAATTTGAGGCGCCAAAGAGATTCAGTATGCCGAGGTTTCAAATATACGATGGTAAGTCAGATCCTAACTTCCACGTTGGATTATTCTTGAACTCGATAGCATTGTACAGTGGAAACGAGCCGTTGCTCTACAAAGTGTTCCCCTCGTCCTTTGGGGAGATTGCGTCAGATTGGTTCCACAAACTGCCAAAAGGAAGCGTAAATAACTGGGAAGGCCTGGCCGAGATGTTTGTGGCCAGGTTCGTAACGAACAAACTACAGCCCTTGAGGGTTGACGCTCTAATGGCTTTAAGAATCACCAAGGATGAAGGCCTGAGGGCCTATGCAAAGAGGTACTACGAGGTGTTCAATCGAATACCCGAATGTAACCAAGAGGTGGCGGTCGTGTCTTTTAAGAACAGCCTGAAAGATGATTGCCCACTATGGAAGTCTTTGGCAAAAACACTGCC
Source organism: Camellia sinensis (assembly GCF_055761805.1). Taxonomy (NCBI): domain Eukaryota; kingdom Viridiplantae; phylum Streptophyta; class Magnoliopsida; order Ericales; family Theaceae; genus Camellia; species Camellia sinensis. The sequence continues at coordinate 21,658,142 of NC_138962.1, read as the reverse complement.
AAAAAGTATGGAAGAACTCATGGCAAGAATCGAGAAGTATGCCAGAGCCGAGGAAGATACGTCGGGAAACAAAGAGATAAAGCAGGAGAAGGGAAACGGCTCGCCGAAGCGAGGCCGAGGTAACAACGGGGCGACCAAACAAGAGACAAAATTAAGGAATAAACAGGCGGTGACGACAGTGTTCCGAATCCTTATCCATAAAGTCCTAGATCAAATTTGAAACCAACCTTACTTCAAGGCGCCAGCAAGAGCACCGGGAGAGTTTATGGGAAGAAACGTTGGTAGGCGTTGTGCTTACCACAATGAAGAAGGGCACCAAACTCAGGGTTGCAGAACCTTAAAAGCACACTTAGAAGACTTGGTAAGGCAAGGCTTTCTGAGGGACCTGGTCGATGAAGCCAGGATAAGGGAAGAACAGGCAAGATTGCCTCAAGCACCAGCAGCTCCGCCACCTCCAGCACAGTAACCACAGGCAGGAGGACCACGGGTGGTTAATGTGATCCACTCAATGGTCAACGAGAACGAAGTCAGAGGAGAGACCCAGAAGGTAAGGCATTTACAACACGTCTACCAGGTCGGGGAGAAGAGACCTCGCCCAGAAGAGTGCCAGGGACCAATGATAGCCTTTACTGAAGCTGATCTGGAGTTGGTCTAACATCCGCATAATGATGCCTTGGTAGTATCCCTCCAGGTTGGGGAGTGCCAAGTGAAACGCATCCTGATAGATCAAGGCAGCTCTTGTGACATCATGTATGTTAGATGTTACAAGGAGCTGGACCTCCACCCAGACGACATGGAGCAATCGAATGGCCCGATGGTCGGCTTCAACGGAATGCCGACGTGGCTACTGGGCGCAACAAGCTTGGAAGTCCAAGCCGGCACGAAGAAAATCAGGACAGAATTTCTGGTAATTGACACACCCTCACCATACAACATCATCTTGGGAAGGCTGTGGTTGCACGCAATGGGGGCAGTTCCCTCAACGCTGCATCAACTACTGCGGTTCCCAACAGAGCATGGGATTGAAGAAGTCAGAGGAGATCAATTGCAGGCAAAGAATTGCTCCATGGTAGCAATAAAATCTACTTGCAGCATACGGGAGCCAAAGAAGGCAGAAATTGAAGATGAGGACGCAGAGGTCCTAGAAGACGTCGGCAAGGAACCAGCCGAAAAGAGCGAAGAGGGGTTAAAAAAAGTCCTCGTCCAGGAGGGCGACGAAGAGCGTTTCTTTCTTCTTGGCTCAGGCTTAGCCGAAGAAGAGGAAAGAGAACTGGAGGATTTTTTGAGAACAAACATAGAGGTGTTCGCCTGGTCACCTTACGAAATGCCTGGCATTAACCCCGCGGTCACTTGCCGTAGACTGAATGTCGACAGGTCGGCAAAACCTGTGATACAACGAGCCAGAAGACCGACGTTGATGCACGTCGAAGCAGTAGAAGAAGAGATAGACAAACTTCTGGAGGCCAGGGCCATCCGAGAAGTTCACTACCCGACATGGCTGTCCAACACAGTAGTGGTGAAGAAGAAGAACGGCAAATGGAGGGTCTGTGTAGACTTTACCAGCCTCAACAAAGCCTGCCCCAAAGACAGCTTTCCTTTGCCCAAAATCGACCAGCTAGTGGATGCTACTTCGGGGCACGGAAGAATGAGTTTTTTAGATGCCTACCGAGGTTACCACCAGATAGCCATGTACCCTCTAGACGAAGAGAAGACCGCATTCATCACCCCAAAAGGCCTGTACTGTTACAGAGTGATGCCTTTTGGGTTGAAAAACGCAGGAACAACCTACCAAAGGCTGGTGACCAAGATGTTCAAACATCTCATTGGTAAAACGGTAGACGTCTACATCGACGACATGGTCGTGAAGACCAAGGAATCTCAGGGTCATCTCGCCGACCTAAAAGAAGTTTTTGATATACTCAAAACATACCGGCTCCGACTCAACGCATCGAAGTGCGCTTTTGGAGTTGGATCAGGTAAGTTTTTGGGGTACCTGGTAACGAGAAAGGGCATTGAGGCCAGCCTAGACCAAATCAAAGCCATCCTAGAGCTGCAGAGCCCGACGTCGGCAAAACAGGTTCAGATGCTTACTGGAAGGGCCGCAGCCCTAAACAGATTCATCACCAGAAGCTCAGATAGGTGCAGACCCTTCTTTAACTTGGCGAAAAAAGTCACAGACTTCCTGTGGACAGAAGAATGCGAAGTCGCCTTAACCAACCTAAAGAAGTACTTGACCACGGCCCCAGTCCTCTCAACACCTGAACCTGGGGAAGGGCTGTTTTTATACTTAGCAGTTTCAGAACACGCAGTCATTGCAGTGCTAATCTGAGAGGAAAAAGGGGAGCAAAAGGCTGTCTACTATGTAAGTAAAACCTTAGCCGATGCAGAAACAAGGTACTTACCACTAGAGAAACTAATGCTGGCCTTAGTAGTGGCCTCAAAGAAGCTAAACCACTATTTTCAAGCACACAAGATCATAGTGCTAACAGAGCACCCACTGAAGTTCTTGTTACAACAAGGAGATTTGACTGGAAGAATAGCAAGGTGGGCAGTGGCCTTAGGCCAGTATGACCTGGAGTTCAAGCCGAGAACAGCAATCAAGGGCCAAGTTTTGGCCGACTTTGTGGCCGAATTCACGCCAGAGTCCATCGAACATCGGGCTCCGTTGAGCTAAGATGAACGATGTCCAAGCAAACAAGGGGAATCCCAGTCTAAGGCAAAAGAACAAAGGCAGGAAAAACTCAGACCCTGCAGCATCTACATCGGCGACTCATTCAGACTGTTTGTCGATGGAAGTTCGAACCGACAAGGAGCGGGGGCAGGAGTACTGCTGATATCTCCAAATGGAGAAATAATAGAACAGTCTATTCGTTTGGGGTTCAAGGCCTCAAACAATGAAGCGGAATACGAAGCATTAATTGTAGGGCTAAAACTGGCAGCAGCAGCAGAGGCAGATGAGGTAATAGTTTTTTGTGACTCACAACTTATTGTTAACCAATCAACAGGAGAATTTGCAGTCAGAGACGAAAGGATGTCGGCATATGCAAAAGAGGTCATCAGATTGGCAGACCTATTTCAGAACTGCCGACTTCTCTAAGTCAGCCGAGATGACAACACCCACGCCGACGCGTTGGCAAACTTGGCAAGTTCAGTACAGACCGAAAAAACAAGGACAATTATGATTGACTATATGTCGAGCCCGAGCATAGAACAGCCGACCACAGAACAAGAAGCATGTGCGTGGACATGGGGCCAAGCTGGATGGATGCAATTGTTGCATTCTTGAAAGAAGAAAAATTGCCAGAAGATCGTAAGGAGGCACACAAAATCAGATTAAAATCGGCAAGATTCAGTTTGGCAGCAGATGGACACCTCTACAGTTGGTCCTTCACCGGACCCCTTTTAAGGTGCGTACACCCTTTGCAGGTTGAAGATTTCCTATATGAGATTCATGAAGGAATTTGTGGAAGTCATACTGGGGGCAGATCATTAGCCCACAGGGCCATTACCCAGGGGTATTGGTAGCCCTACATGCAAAAGGATGCTGAAGCCTACGTAAAGAAGTGTGAACAATGCCAAAAGTTTGCACCTTTGATACACCAGCCAGCTGCTGACCTAAACCCAGTATCCAACCCTTGGCCGTTTGCCCAATGGGGCATGGATCTTGTTGGGCAACTTCCTCAGGCAACTGGGCAGAGAAAATACTTACTGGTAGTGACAGACTACTTCACAAAGTGGATAGAGGCAGAACCTCTTGCCAAAATCCGAGATGTGGACGTCAAGAACTTTATATGGAGAAACATCATCACCAGATTTGGGATTCCAAGAGCAATAGTTGCCGACAACGGAACACAGTTTGACAGCAAACTCATCAAGAACTTTTGTGCGAAATTCAAGATCAAGAATTACTTTTCAATACCAAGTTTTCCCCAAAGTAATGGACAAGCAGAAGCATCCAACAAAGTAATTTTGGATGGAATAAAGAAAAGGCTGCAGGCAGCAAAAGGAAAATGGGTAGACGAATTGCCCAACGTGCTTTGGGCATATCGGACTACGCCGAGAAGATCAACAGGGGAATCCCCTTTTGCCATGACTTATGGCACAGAAGCAGTCATCCCATTGGAGATCGGCATCCCAGGGATCAGAACCCAGGGAGTAAAGAATGGCACTAATGACATACTCTTAGCCCGAGATCTGGATCTTTTGGAAGAACGAAGAGAGAAGGCTGCAATTCAGCTTGCAGTGTACCAGCAACAGCTTGCCAGAGCTTACAACAAGAAGGTCAATCCAAGAGATTTTCAAGTCGGTGACCTAGTCTTGCGAAAAGTCGTCGGCAACAAGAAGGATCCCAGGGAGGGCAAGCTTGGCCCAAACTGGGAAGGACCCTACAGAATTACTTCGGTATTAGGCAATGGAGCTTATCGGCTTGAAGATAACGAGAGCAAAGCACTGCCAAGACCTTGGAACACTTGTAATTTGAAATTCTTCTATCATTAAATGTGCATTACTTTTGGCCGATGTCATCAATAAAATCTTTTCCCTTTTCTTGGAAACTCATATGATTGATAAAGTTACATATTGGTGTTTTTGGAGACATGAAGAATGAGAACCCAAATAGAACTCAGGTTCACATTGGGGGCAGAGAGAAGACAGTAATTATTCCTTAATTCACTTGTTGAAATTTGTAGCAATTTACAAGTTGGAATTAAGCTGATTCCTTATCTTCACTTGTTGAAATTTGTAGCAATTTACAAGTCGAAGTTAAGCCGAGATTATTCCCTAATTCACTTGTTGAAATTTGTAGCAATTTACAAGTTGGAATTAAGCTGATTCCTTATCTTCACTTGTTAAAATTTGTAGCAATTTATAAGTCGAAGTTAAGCCGAGATTATTCCTTAATTCACTTGTTGAAATTTGTAGCAATTTACAAGTTGGAATTAAGCTAATTCCTTATCTTCACTTGTTGAAATTTGTAGCAATTTACAAGTTGAAGCTAAGCCGATATTATTGCCTAAGCCCTTATAGCAATATATAGGTTGCCTAAACCTAAGGAAGATGCTTAACACTTGTTGAAATTTGTAGCAATTTACAAGTTGATGTTAAGCCGACATATGATCATCCATTGAAATTTGTAGCAATTTACAGGTTGAAGTAAAAGATAAGTATATTGTTTAAACACTTGTTGAAATTTATAGCAATTTACAAGTAGATCATTGCTTAAACACTTGTTATAACTTGAGAAAAGTTTACAACACTTGTTGAAATTTGTAGCAATTTACAAGTAGGTTAGACCGAAATCACAGTTTAAATACTTGTTGAAACTTGAGAAACGTTTGCAGAGTTGACATTCAATAGTATATGTTTTACACTTGTTGAAATTTATGAAAAGTTTGCAGGTCTGTATCTTGCTGAAGTAAAAGTTTTGTAGTTATTATACCCGAGGTATGTAACCCTGAGAAGATTGCACAAGGAAGGAAGAAGTATGTAAATCATACAAAATATTCTAAGTACAGAACCATGCAGAAGCAAAACAAGAGAAATTAAAAGTTTGAAGCATCCATAGAAAAACAGTTGCAATTATGTACAAAGGAAGGCACATCGGCCATAAAAGGAAGCTTATATTGTCCAGAAAAGAAAACAAAATACAAGTAAGCAAAAGAAGAACATAAAACTAAGGGTCTTCTCCTCCAGATTGTTGAATTTGGAGATCAGATACCACCTCGGCCTCCTTCTCTGCCGCTATTTCGGCGTCAATTTCCTAAAGAGTTTGTTCAACAGTCTTAACCTCGGAAGGGATGTCGGCTGGAATAGTGTCAGGAGCAGCTTCAGGAATAACCTCATCACCTTCTTCATCTTGAGTCAAGTCAAGGACTTGCTCATTCTGAGGAGGGGACTTAGCCCCATCAGCATCCTTTGATTTTCTGACCAAAGCCTCATCCTCTTCCTTATCGGCATCTTCAGACTCAGATTCAGATTCTCCTTCAGGTTGACTTGGTGGAGGAGGAGGGGGGAACGACAGAGGAATAGCGTCAGCTTTGCGCAATGGCGACTCGTTAGGAATGTTAAGCTTCTTGGCAAGGGCCATCCAACCAAGGGAGAAGCCCCTATTGCATGCCTGCTTAACTTGCAGTTTGTAGTCCTCAGTGACGTCGGCCATGCCCTGGGTGTAAGCCTTCTCATCAGCTTCTTTGATTTCAGCCTCCTTGGTAGCCAGGGCCTCCTGCAGCTCCTTTTCAACTTGGGCCTTTCTATCCTCGGTCTCTATCTTCTCGGCTTCAGCAACCTTCCTTATAGCCTCGGCTGATTCAGCCTTTTCCTCGACTATTTGTTGGGCCTTAGTTGCAGCCTCAGCCTGATCTTCTAGCTTCTTCATTTTTAATTGAAGACCTTTATTGGTCTTCTGCAGGGCAGAAAGCTCCCTCTTCATATCGGCCAATCTTTGCCGATTTTCAAATGATTGCATTGAAAACGAATGGGCATGCTGGATGGCCTGAAAGAAAACAGAAGTGTTAGAAAATATTTTTAAGTACAAAAACAGAATAGAAGAAAAGTACCAAGCAGGAACACTTACTTGAACAGAGTGCTGGAGCATTAGGGCATAGTTCTCATATTCACTATACCCGGCATTCCGCTCCAAGTCACCAGGAAGGAGCAGCGCCGTAGTAAGGGCAACGCCGACATTAATGTCATCGGCGCTTTCATTGGTCATTATGGGCCTATTTTCCAGAGTAATCTGGGGAGCCCAAGGAACATCAGATTTTTTTGACCCCGAGGTCGTCGCGGACGATGACCTCGGCTTCTTGGGTTGAGTAGATTCTGATGGCTGGGATTCTGTACGCCTCTTCCCAGCGAAAGGTTGAGATTTGCTGCTTTCAGCCAGCTTGGAGATGGGTAGAGCATCCTCAGCCTCAACCTCAGTAGCCTTGGCCTTAGGCTGGGCCTTCTTGGTTCTTCTTGGCTTCGGTGGGGGCATAGATTGGGTCGGAACAGCATCGACGTCGGTTGGAAGGTCGGCTAGGAGATCTTGGGCGACAGGCTTTGGGCGAACCATCTCGGCAGTTTTTACAACTCTGCGTCGGCGTTTGCGTTCGGGTACGGGTATTAAGTATGGGGTTGAAGTTGATGGTTGATCGGTTGGATCAGAGGTTGACCCTTGATCTGTTCGTGATGTAAAGGCGGTTTGAGTTGTGGCAGTTGGGGGAGAAAGGCTCTTTTTCTTCGACCTTGGGACGTCGGGCAGAGTTGACTTGTATGTCGGAATAAAATTCAGTAACACGGGAGCCTTGCGCTTATGGATTGAAAGATCTAGGAGCTTCTTTAAATCTTTTCCTGGGAAGAAGGATTGACGGAAGTTTTTTGGTGGCTGATGAAGATCTGCAAAACAAACAAACAGACATTAGAAACAGACACAGTTTTGAAGACTTAAAAAAGAAACAACTAAGTATTGACGCTGGGCTCTTACCCTTGCCCTCTTTAACTGTTCGAGGAAGAGGGTATAGGTGAACATCTTCGTCTGGGCCAAATTCCCAACTTCCCGAAGCAATGACATAGTCATCCCCGGCTCCCTTGTTGGAGTCTGGGAGGTCGGCAACAATTTTGTATTCGGTAGACCTTGGCTTGAGGTAGTAAATGTAACCTTTTTCCTTCAGGTTAAGGGGGCACATGGTATAACAATATTGAACATCGGCAAAGGTGATCCTAACGTTCTCCTACCTAGTTAGGGCTATGATACCATTAATCACTCGATAGGAATTGATGGTAAGTTGCATAGGGTTCAACTTATAGAAGTGGAGAACTTCGCGAAAAAGGGGATTAAGTGGAAGCCGGAGTCCACATTCAGTAAAGGCTACAATAGGAAAGGGCATCGTGTGATCTGTGGGCATGATGGAATCATCATCCCCGGCTAGCCTGAGGTGAACAACGGCTGGGATGGAGAACTCCTGCCTAAAATATTCGAGTTTTGTTGGGGTATTTACCTTATGTCTCCACATACCCATAACGTCGGCCTAAAGTCAGAGGGCTAGGTCTCAGAAAGAAGGTGTTCTTAAAGGGTTATTGAAACCTCGGCAAAACCCTAGGTAAGGACTGATAAGGCTTGTTTTAGTTTTTCCTAAAAATTGAAGATTCTATAGACAAATCCCAAACTTAAAACTATGAAGACCAAGATCAAGGGCACAAATCTGGAAAAGATACAAAAAGCAGAAAATAAAGACGAAGTTTCAGATTCAAGAACAGGTATGGGCTATCAGAAATACGGGGAATACAAAGGGTTGAAGACCAGGAACAGTGGTGAAATAGTGCAAGTGTTCATTACATGTGCAAGATCAAGAAATAAGACACATTCAGGTGAATGATTCACAAATTAAATGCTTGAACAGAACAATAATAGCAAGAAATTCCAGAAACAATGAAGAAACGGAGAAAAGAAGGGCCAGTTGCTTACCAGACGAAGTGAGGCCGGAACGAAATTCACCGAGGACAGACGACGGTTGTAACAGTGGCGAGAGATTCGCAGGAATAGAAAAATGAAGATGGTTGCAGAGCTTGGAGCTCAGAGCAATGGCATATTCGAAAAGAAAGAGCTTTAGAGAGAGAAAAAAGCAAGTAGAAAATCGAATGCAAAGGTAAAGAAATGAAAACGGAAAGAAAAAGTTTTATCAAAAAACTTGAAACGGCGGCAAAACAGGGCATTTATTGCGCCTGGAAGAATGTACGTGTCAGACGGCGCAGACGGATGAAAGGCGGCTTATAAGCACGTCGCAGACACGGACCAGTAAAGATAAAGCACGTAAGGGGAACGGTTAAAAGTGCATGACAGCTCATGCGCGTGGGAAAGTTCATTTGAATTCTTGTTCTCGGAAGAGAACACGTCGGATTGAAGTGAATGATCTCGGCTAAACAGTTTTTGAGCCAATATGCAGAAAAAAAAATATTGATATAGGTTTCATCACCTCAGAATGCCGAGGTAATAGAACCTAGGGGGCAGTGTGGGGATCTATTTTCTGAGTACCAACATGTGGCATGGTGACGCCGACGTGTCAGCTGAGGTGCCACGTGTCGTGGTAGTTACGCCGAGGTGATCCCAGAGTAGCCGAGGTTATCTCTGAAGATATCGGAATCCGAGATAATCGGATGGAGGACAAGAGTCCTAGGACAAAGAGGAGACTTAGCCAAGATAAGGATAAAGCTCTTAGGGAGTTTATCTTTATCTCTTGAGGAGTTCAAAGTAAGCACAGAATTGGAATCCATAGAAGTCAGGCTTCTAGTGGGACTAGGATTGAGAAAACTATAAAAGAGAGGCACCCTCGTGGGTCTAAGGTATGCAATTTATGTTTTGAGTATTAAGTTTAGTACTTGATTATCTTTGAGAGATATACTGACTTGATCGTCGGAGTACCCCCGGGTGGAAGAACCACCGCCGAAGCCTTTTGTTTCTGTTACAGGTTAGCTGAAGCCATCTATTCTGCCAGTGCTCTCTAGTTGATTACTAAGCGGGCAGTGTGGTCAGATTTTTACTCACACACATCTTATTCAAATAATAATAACAATAATAAAGTGTGGAATGGCAAGTGTTTTTATATCTTATGTTTATTTTCACAATTTTAAAAATTGTCCTTTTTATATGACATAGACATGAGTTGAACGTCAACTGAAAGAATTTACACTTTACATCTTATTCAAATAATAATAATAATAATAATAATAAAAAAGTGTGGAATGGCAAGTGTTTTTATATCTTATACTAAAATAGACAGTTATGTCGTTCATGAAACAATAATTCAATTACATGGAAACTTATATATAAAAATCTCATAATTGTCTCAATTAATTATTCATTACTCATGTCACATACACAAACATTACATCACATGGTGTACACGAGAGGTTTATGCCGTGCAAACAATGCGAAGCTATTACAACAACGCCACAAGTCTCAAGTAACCAATAATTGGACTTGGTTGGGGAATGACAATGTTGTATAGGCAAACCATAAAATTAAGTTGAATTTAATAGCTAAAGCTGTACTAACTACAAAAAGAGTTAGGGGGTTTGATTCTTATTTCTCCTCCATTGATTGAAAAAGAATAATAAAAGATAGAATTGACTTGATGTGGATTCACACCATACTTTGCGTTTGTTTATTACAATATTGTCAATACTGGCATAACAATATGTGAATGCTGAGTTAAGGTAATGTATTTCTAAATTAGATTGACCATCATGAGAATATGACAAGGTTGTCCATAAGGAAAATATACAAATGTGGGTTTTTGTTTGAATGCTAGACTTATGAAGTATTTCCATGTCTAATCAATAATTTTTTTGAAGAAAGATGGAAGATTCATATGTAGATTGCAGTCACTTTCACTTGTGAAAGAAATGTTGATGTTGCACTTATTTATCAATGGGTGGAATTGGCAAATGGTCCTCATTTTCCAAACAACACGCCAATCAGATAAAGATTGGATAAGATTAGATTAGTTCTCCTTCATTTCATATTGGTGAAACTTTGATGGAGATCACTCTTAGACTAGAACATGAAAGAGTTACTGATGATGATGGTGACCAAGATTTGGAATTTGCTACACAACTTAGCAGTTACTCAATGCTACAAGTAACTATAAGCTCGAATAAGTGATTTTTGACCACTGTATTGGAAATAGACATAAGTGATGAGACTTATTAAATTAATAAATTGTGACACATAATAAACAAAAATGTATAAAAAAAAGTACGATTATATCATAACATGCATCAGTTTTATGTATGTTGTGTGAGATTCAATAATACATTAATGTAAAAGAAAGTTATTTACAAAATGAGCTGTTTATTATATATATAGTTGACTCTAGCAAAACTAGCTTGAGTATTATAGTGAGACACCTTGTAATATAATGGTGTCCAAATAGACTTCAAGCATTAGGGAAAACTAAGGAAACTAGGTAGTTAATATTATACATTTATATTTTATCGTTATAGATGGAGTTATACAACATGATCCTCTTAGGTAAGGGTTTGGCAGAGAGAAGAATTTTTTTACATTTTCTGATCAATACTAAAAATGTAGGGTTACTTGTATACTCTTCGTTTTGTTGGAAATAACTCTTTAAAGTTCATTATTGTGAAGTAGATGAAAAGATTTATTTTTATTTTATTTTCAAATCTCATCACCTGTAAACAAAAATAAAAACACTTGAAAATGTTTGTGAAGAAGTCCATTTGAGATGACCCACTTATGCCACCAAAAACTATCAGGGCCTGTAAGCCCTGTTGTGAAAATGAAGTTGAAGTTGAAGTTGAAGTTGAAGTTGAACTGAACTAAGTTAGTACTCTCTCTTTTACTGTAGACTTTTGTGAAAATTAGTAACAATTCAAGATTTTTTTTTGACATTTTAAGCTTAAACATCAAAATGAGACCAGAGCCTTTGAAAACGGGAGCCTTCAACAATAAGAATATTTTCAAATTTTTTTGTGGGCTAAGTGATAGATTAAATGACTTAATGGTCGAGGTACTGGAAAAAAATTATATGTGATATTTTTATTTGAATTTTATTAACTGAAACAATAAAATTAATGAACTTTGTGTCTCTATTTAGAGGCAGACAATGTATATCACGAAATGCATGGCAAGTAGATAATTCAGATGGGAAACACAAAGTTTGTGAGATTGTGTGAACATAACCAAAAGAGTATTTGCGTAAAATGATGAAACTTTGTGATTAGAAAATTTTCATTATTATAAGTGTGGAATATATCATGTCATCATGTATAGGTGACATTACAAACTAATGAAAAGCTAGCATGTGTGTATTGGCCTTGACTTGATACATGGCACGAGGCAATTGGTTTAAGAATTTGTTTAATTCTCATTAGTTGATGTTAATTAATTTAAAATATGAAAGAAGATAATAGTTGGTTGGGTTTAAACTTTAATTGGGCCAAGTATCAAATCCATACAGCTAACTTAAAGATGGGACGGCATTGTCTTACTTTCAAGGTATTGGATTTTCAAAATATGCTGCAAACAAGTTAACTGTTTCTGAAAAACTGTCTCTCTGTTCTTCATGGGGGCCCCTTTAAGGTCATTTCTAAAAAAAAATATCCACCCTTTTTTGTTTTTTTAGGTTGATTTGAAATAACAATATATTGGAGGATAAACAAAGGAAAACACTTATACAAACTCATAAATGAAATGGTGTAAAGTACCATGAAAAATCCTTCTTGCAAAGCATTTTTTATTTTTATAAATTGGCGGAAGAGTTTAATTAAAAAATATGCAAAAGAAATTGTGAGTCCCACTACTAGACTTGTTCTCGCATAATTTGAGTGGGGCCATACAGTTAGCGGTAGAGAAAGTAGACACTTCATACTTGCGTGTGACTAATGCTGTAATTAATTAGAAAATACTATATAAATAAAATAATTTTTCTTATCAGTAAACACAAAAACAATGTCTTAAATATAGGTTCTACTTATTTTTATGTTTAGAAATTCATTTTTATATAGCATTATTCTAATTAATTTTGATCTCTATAAAGAAGTTAAATAATTGTGTTTTCAAGTCAAAGACACCATTAAACAATTTGATGATGATTATAACTTGATGATGTAGTTATCAATTCAATTTGTGGACCATAAAATTTTCCAAAATTCATGTCTTGATTGTTTCCTAGCCTTTATTCACAAGCACATGGAGTTGAATCAACTTGTTCATAGCTATCAAAGGGTCAATGGCTATCAAAGAGAGATATATATGCATGAAATATTGAATCCCATGCATATGCAACTACTATTCTATCAAGGTCTCATATGGATTAATTGTCTAGGGGGGCACATGGTTTTGTACCTTTTGTGTTCCTCAAGTTGCATGAAAATGGTCCCAATTGTGGGCTACCATTCACATGCCGTCATCCACTTAAAAGAGTAATACAATGGGAACTCACAATTAGATCTTTAATCCGCTCATCAATCACTTAAGTTGTGTTTAAATTTTAAGTTAAAAAAAAATTGTGAAGAAAAATGAAAATAATAGGAAGAATTGTATAAAATATAAATTTTGTTCTGTAAAATGTACTTTTCACCTTTTTATTTTTTATTTTTCTTTTACTATGCTTTTTCGATGACCTAAACAGTTTTGAATTATTAAAATTCGATTTCCTGATTAAATAAAGATTCCTCCATCACTTTCATGTTTTGGTGTTTTGCTTCATTTCAAGTAAAAAATGGTGGCGTTTAATGGTGAAGCCATTGATATTATTTTTTATTTTATTTTTTTTTTGTTGCGGACAAAATCGGGTTTTGGTTTGGGTAGTGGATGGATCACCTCCCAGTACAGATTCGTACCTATTGACTATTGTTGGAACATTTTTGTAATATATTTATATACATTTAAATGTGTAATATAGTTATATGAATTATTAAAGAGATGTGACTTTTGCATTTAAATCAAATGGTGTAATCATTAAGTTTAAACAAAAGGTGTGTCTGTTGGATTTAAATCATGAGGTCTAACCATTAAATTTAAACCAAAAGACATGAGTCTTGGTTTAAAGTGTTTCACTTTCGAATTTACAGGACACCACCTTTGGTCTAAAGAAGACAAACCCATGCCTATATAAAGGCAAAGTGGGTTGAAAATTGGATAGAAATCATTCATATGAAATCTATGGAATTTCTCTTTAACATTTATATTATTATTTTCCTCTATACTTGGTGGATTAAAAAAATCTAAAAGCATTCGAAATAGGATTTCGTTCGTGCATAAAGCAGTTAGATATCAATCTTTAAATTGGGGTTCATTGTATCATGGAGACGGATTCACGGGTAGCTCGGTGCACACCATAATTGATAGAATTGGTGGAGACGAATATCGTCTTAAGAAAAGTGACATTGTAACACGTCTTGAAACAATACTAATTATTTTTTATTTTGTCCCCCTCCATCACATTTACTAAATTTGCACCAACAACTAGGACTTTTTTGGTCCTAGGGCCCTTGTATATACATATATGCCCAACACATGATTCACAAAGACAGGTGAATTGAAGCAAAAAACTCACAAAAATTACTTTGCAAATTAAATATGTGGCTAAGATTTAGTCATACCATATTAAATTTGAATATATGAAATACTTAATTTTTGAAGTACCTTTTAAAATGAAAGTCACTATATATCACTAAAATATTTCATTAGAACTTGTTATTTTTATATGGTTTTCATTACTTTTTAAAAGAAAAATTACGTTTCAATATAAATAATTCAAAATAATTATGACATTGTTGGCTTTTTGACTTTCGAAGGTTATTTTTGTAATTGCGAGTGTGCCAGCAACGATCAATCAGTCCTTACAGAAATTTTAATTGCCAACTAATTATCAGACGATTGTGTTTTAGTTCTTTCAGCCTCAATGAAGAGGACTTTTACTGGTGGCTTGATTTAGGAGAATTAAGCAAGATAACAATCAAATGAAGCACAATTGAAGTATTTCATTAAAATGAAAAACTTACAATGATCCAAACTCAGCCTCGTAGAGGTTTACAGCGACAATTTACTTGAAACTACTCCTATGAATCGAAGTGCAATGCAGGAATTTAAAGTGCAGGAATGTAAAGAACAGGCAATGTAAGATTGGAAATGTAAAACTGGAAAGAAAAATAAGTAAAGTAAGACTGGTTTTTTGGATCTGAGCCTGGGGGTCTTTTCTGGGGCCTTCTCTACTATTTATACTCCTCAAGAATGACCATCGAACTGCACTTCAAACCGTCGAATTACTCCTCCATGATTGCTGATCATGTTCCCTTATAAGTAGTTCCACTACGCCATCACTTGCAGTTAGGCTTCCCTCCTATATTTGAATTTGAATATGAGTAACTGTTGAAGTCACGTCACCCTGCATCTCTTTGTTGATTCACTGCTACTCAAATCTCGTAATAACCAATGCTAACTGCCACGTGTACGATCAGGATCGAAGATTTAAACATTTTTCCTGTATTGCCCTTACTCCGCCACGTGTTGAATTGTAATTGGCTTATACAAAATATGTAGCCAACATTACCCCCCGCACTAATATACCCAATACTTGGTGATATTAGTGAATCTAAGTCGTGCATGGGCTTTGTATTTTAGAAACACAACCGTCATCCATTGATGATCACTTGCATTGATTTCATTCCAACCTTTGGAACATCCCCACCACCTTAGTAATCGAACGGACTGATATCTCTTTTATGGCCAAATCAACCTTCTTCTCTATTGATCAAGCACATGAAGAGTCATCTGATGGTGCTGTTTTTCCTCGAAGGAAACTCCTTCCTTTATTAGCCACCTTTACTCACTTTCCTATATTTAAGTCATGGAAGCTTTCGCAGATTGTCAATCCTTGGACTATGAACATATTGCTCTCAATCCTTTGATTCAGAAAGTTGCAGATTATGGACATAGGAGGCTCTTCTTCACAATCTTCTGCATGGGATAGAGCTGTGGCTTCTTCTCCCTTTGAGGGTTCTGGGGCTTTTGGCTGGTTGGAATCTGAGGCCTGTGACTTAAGGGAGCGAATTAACCACCATTTCGTTGAGTTCATTGACCCTTTAGATTTCCCTTCTGATGCTCGAAGTTCGGTAGTTTATCCTTATGTGCCCATCGACTGTTGACGCAATTTGGAGGACAATTTACTCGTAGCATGGTACACATCCTCCATGCCTACAAGGATAGTGTCTGCCACCCGACGCCTAGAAGAGGCCTAAGGGCACAATCCATCATCTTTAGCCAAGAAGGTGAAGCTCTGCTCTTCCGATTGGCTCGATTACATTAATGCCTTTGTTCCTTCTGCTCTTGCGCCATCTCCTGAAATAGAAGCATCCACACCTTCTTCTCCATCTCCTAAAATAAAAGCATCCACACCTTCTCCTCTGCCCACTCCTTGCTGGACAGAGAGACTGGGGCTTGCCTTTTTTGCGGATAAGGTCTTTCTTCCTTACATGCCTCCACCTTTCCCTACCCCAGCTGAGCGAAAACAAGCCCAGTTTTGCTTGCAGCCTTCTCTCACTTGTCTTTCGACGTTCTTGAGGACGATGTTCCTCTCAAGAACTTTCGATGGGCTTGTGATATTCTAACTCAGGGTCAGGTCCTCAGCCCCATCGCTCAAGCAGAACTCCACATGTTTCTAGACCAACTCCCATTACTCCTTCACTGGCATCGGACTGCTATGGCAACCGCACAATCTTTGGACCAACTCTCATTTATTCAAGTTCATGCCCAGTATGAAGCAGAGAGACTGATCGAGAAATTCGATGACTTCCAGAATAAAGACTCTGCGTACGGGGATGACATGGATATGGGCGAACTGGAGCGAGGATTGAAAGAAGCAGCATTCGAAATAAAGGCTAAAGAGCTCTTTTACCAAGTGAGAGCACATCAACTTCAGCAGCCAATCTTGGAAGAAATGAAGGATAAAATAAAGAAAGAAAAGAAATTCATTGACCATAGTTGGACAACATTTCATGATCTTGTTATTTATTCTATTCCTTATTTCTATGAGCTTAAACTTGTACCCAAAGAGGGTCATTCAATGTAGCTGCTTTTGCTTTAATAGAACTAGGACTGTCTGGCATTATTTGATTTTTGCCTCCATTCATCTTTAAAAGCAATTTTAGAACTTCTTTCTGAACAAACTCTTCCTTCGAAACTGGACAAAATTGTTAAAACACTAAAAACCAACACGAATTTTTCCAACTTTTGGAATAAAATTGACAATTTTGCTAATTTTCATTTAGAATCAGTGCTTCGAATTTAACAATCTTATCCTTTGAATATAGATCCAATCAATTCCAATAAGAATCTGGAATGAATTTTCCAACTTATGGACTATGGTTACCAACTTTTGTTGATTTTTGTTTAGAATTGGTGCTTCGAATTTAACAATCTTTCCCCTTAAAGCCTGTTTTAATCATAACCAAAATATAGTCATGGTTAGTACTGACTATTTTTGCTTCGAGCAACAGTCCATACTTACAACAATATGAAAACTGCTCTTGGGGCTGCACTGTTTTAATCTGAAAAGACAATTCTCTCTGTGTATATATAAACCGACTATTGGTTTTGATGTTTCGAACACCAATTTTCATCCTTAAAGTGCCTCAAGCTTTGCCTCGAAAGATAATACTTTCATTAAGAAACCTACTACAGGTCTTTGATCTCTTTGAAGTAAATAAATACTTGAGTATTCTTACACTTTTAAGTATGGAATGTGCTTCGAAGCCGATCTCTCTATTTTGAAGTCGTTGTTATTTGACTTTTGGAGCCAAATCTGGTTTCGAAGCCAAATACTTTACTTCGAAGCTGGCATCAACATCCGGGATGTGTTTTCCCTCCAAAAACTATCAATATTGAAGGAAACTCTTTGTATTCGTACTTTTAGTACTTAACGAATCAAGCGCTATATATCTCCCAGACACAAAGGCTTTTAAAACCCTTTTATTTCGTGTTCTGAAATCATTTGCTCGCTCAACACACAAACCCTTTATCTCTGCCGATCTTCTACTTCTCTTTATTCCCTTTCTCAGCTTCACCTTCTGAAAAAGCGTACTATCAATGGCTTCTTCTTCATTGAAAGTGCCAGTCATAGAGCGTGCGAGCCCATCTGTAGCCCTGAAGAGGATCATTGATGCAAAATGTGAGAAGTACAAAGTTGGGGAGAAAAGCACTATCGATGGACGCATCTTCATCCCTTGTCGCCATGTGCAGCAAGACTACGTGCTTGGGCCCATATTCAAGGAGATTCTTACTGAGCTTCCAGCTCTATACCCACGTCTGGAACACCAATGTCTCCTTTACGAAGGTGGTCTTGACTGGAGGAATTAGAGGATGAACCGCTCCCACCGATGCTGGCCCACAATGAGACCGAAGTGGCAAGAATGGTATGACCGGGTTGTCCCTGTTAGGACTCTGGACCTTCAAGAGCTCTTCCTTCTCGACGCCCTTCGATTATCCAGGTTAACTATCTCAGAAGACCCTTTCCCAATTCCCGCTGCCTTATGTTTTTGGAATCTTGTCTTTAATTTCTTTCAATTCAGATGTGGGATGATGACTCTTACTGTTCTTGACATTTGCCATCTATTAGGATTATCCCCCATTGGTACCCCTATCGAACTAGATTATCCTGACTCAGCAGTCCCTTTTTCCCTCCCCTTCCTTAACTCATCCTATAGTGATTTCGTCAAGGCTGAGAATAGAAGAGAGGACCTTGTGATTGATAGGGAATTTTTTTCTTTCTTATTATATTGGCTTTGCAAATTCCTTTTCTGCACATCCTCTTAGAGAATTATGCTTGAATTTGCCCATCTTGCCAAAGCCCTTGTTTTACAGAAAAAGGTGGCCTTAGCTCCATACGTTCTAGGTCACATGTATAGAGTCTGTTCTCTTTTCTGTAAGAAACCCTTAGATGCCAATCAAGGGGGGCCATTCTAGATTCTTCAACTTTGGCTTTTTGCCTACTTCACTAAGTTACAATCCAAATGCCTTAAATTTCTTGAGCCAAACCCTCCTACTTATGGCATGAGGCTAGCCAATACTTCACTTTACCCCTCTACTTTTGCTTTTTACTTCTCTTTCTTTCACCAACTTCCAGCTTCCCTTCCTTCTTACAGCTTCCGTCCCTTCGAACCTACCATTGGCCCATCTTGGTTGAAGAATTTCCTAAGTGACAGGCTATGTGCTTCACTTGTTCACAAAGATATATGGGCTTCCATTCTGATCCCCAGAGAGTTATTTATCGGGACCTTGAACCCCAGAGCCTACAATTGCATCGCTGAGCCCTACTGTCCTGCTTAATTTGCTAGACAATTTGGCTTCACACAAGGGGTCCCAATACCTCTCTGTAGAACACCAATCTAAGTCTTACTAGCAGGGATCTAAAAGTTCGGAGGTCCAGACTAGAAGAGGCAACTTCCAAGTTTATACAGGACTTGGTCAATTTCGAGTATACCCCTTTCCTTCCTTATGGTACCCTGTTAAAAAGGTACCAGAACTGGTGGGTGACCAACATGGAAGTATACTTGGCCATTTCACCTCAAAACCTACTAATGGTGTTGGATGTGCCCAAGCCCAAAGGAGCTGGAATTGTCACTTCTTCCACTGTTTCAGTTGCAGTGCATGCCACAACCCAGTCTGCTCTTGCTGCCTCAACTCCTCCCAGAGTCACTCGGGCTGCCTCAAAAAAAGATGTATACCTTTGTTTCTTTTCCTTTGGCCTTCTCTATAATGCTTGTAGTCTTATTCTTAGTTCTTCTTTTGTGAAGGTGGCCAACAACAAAAGAAAATGAGACTCCTTGAGCCTGAAAAGGAAACACCTAAGGTTCAAGCAGAAGAAGAAGCAGATCAAAAGCAGGAGTCGCCCTTGAAAAGAAGGAAAAGAGTGATCGTCCCTTTTTCTGACTTGGTTCAAGATGAGATAATTACCGGAGAGGTAGAAGAGAAGCTCATTTCTACGGAATCTGGATCTTAGATTGAAGAAGTTGATAAGGAAATTGAGAAAGAGCAGACAATACCAATACAGAGAAAAAAAAGAAGAAAGATGACTATCTCTCCTTCTGATTTCTTCGAAGATCCTGTATATGAGGCAGTAGAGCAGGAACACTCTAAGGCCATAATCATTTTCAAGAGAGCTGAGAAGAGCCGACAACAATAATTTCTGAGAAATGATGCTGCTGTTGCTAATGCGTTACAAAAGGAAACTATAAGAAGGCAACAAACTGCCGAACATTACTCCCTTCGTAGCTCTCCCATCATTGCCAGCACTTCTGGAACAAGTAATTTCTTTCATGCTTCTGCTGCTTTTCCTTGTCAAATTTTGATTTTGAAGCTTGACATTACTTTACATTTCTTCCTTTTGCAGCAACAACTATTGAGCCTATTCTTCCAATGAGGACTCCCTCAATTTCAGTTGAAGTTGATCAGATGTAGAATGTGAGGGCTATTTAGATATTACTCCCACTTCCCAGGCCTACATTCGATGTGCCTTCTTTGAGTCCCAGCATTCCTACAACTCTTTCTTTTGGTTTGACTCCATATCTTCCTCACTTGACTTTTGACCTACCTCGATTTACTTCTCTCTGATGGTAGTTGATTCTCCTAGAGAGGGTGCTGGCAGCTCTCCATCCCATGGTTCATTACCTCTGCCTTACTCCAGTCTTTCTTCCCTTGATTTATTGGTGGCTAGGACCATAGAGACTGCTAAAGATGCGCCACACATTTCTTCTATCCCTATGCAGTCCTCTGTGACTTCCACTACAGCTCTCTCTGCGCCCCTCATGTCTACGGATGAGGTAGATATCTTCGAAGCAAGACTAGCCAATCTCTTCGACATACCCTTTACCGCTCTAACAGTCAATGATGAAGCTAAGCCATTAGTCTTGGCTAACTCCTTGCTAGAAATTCTTAAAAGCTCCTCTTCCTCCAGTAGCAAGCCTTCTGCACCTCTGATGGACTTAGACACTTGCCTGGAACTATTAATCTCCTTTTCGAGGATCCCTTTTGAGACTTTACAAAGGCCTATAATAAGAAATGGGTTCCTTCAGTGCTGCAAAGTTGCTGAGCAGTCCGGTATGAATGTCTCAAGTCATCTATCCCAGGCAACAGCTACTATCAACTTCTACATCAGCATTTGCCATGCTGCCAAGGCTGCGGAGGAGAAATTGGCTAGAGACCAGAGTTTTGTTTCCAAAGTGCATACTGAAGTCTCAGGGCTAAAGGAATAACACTCCTTTGTCTCTCAGTTTCGAATTTAGCTGCTGGAGAGGAAAGCTCAACTTGATGAGGAGCTATCTGCAGTGAACCAGGCCTTAATCTGAACTGTTACCAAACTGCAAATCACCAACCAAGGATTGGCCGATCGAAAGGAAGAAATGACTACAGCTATTCAGTTGTTTTCATCATTTAGCAATAGGAAATCTGTTATAAAAGAACAATTAAGACATTGTAATGATTTTTGGGCCAATTTGTGGCAAAATGTACTTAACTCTTTATGAAAAACAAATTCTTGTCTATCATTTAAGCAATCTTGTGTTCTTGTATTTAGTGTTTATTTTATTCCTTGTGTTTCCCAAATAGTTGGAAAATAAGGCTTCAAATATCTGCCATTAATCTTTTTGGGATGTACATATCCATTTAAATTTCTCAAATGGTATGCTCCAAAAGGCAGGACTCTATGAATTTGATATGGTCCTTCCTAGTTAGGTAACCATTTACCAAACGTATGACTTTTAATTCCTATTGGGAGTATTGTCTTCCATACCAAATCACCTTTATCAAAGCCAATATGTTTGACTTTTTTATTGTAATTTTTGGCTGCTTTCTTCTTTTGAAAGAAAATGCTATTTAATGCCAGAATTCTAGTTTCATCTATGCTTTCTAATTCCAAGCACATACTCTGATGGTACTGCTTAGGATCTAACTAGTCTTGACATCTTACCCTCAAAGACTTAACATTAATCTCCACAGGTAACACTCCATCATGCCCATATATTAAGGCATAAGGAGTGACTCCTGTGCTTGACCTTGGGGAAGTTCTATAAGGCCACAACACATCCAACAATAAGTTATGCTAATCCCTAGGATTGTCCTCCACAACCTTTTGTATTCTTTTTTTCAAGGACTTATTGGATGATTCAGCTTGACCATTGGCTTGTGCATAATATGGGGTGGAATTAATAAGGCTAATTCCAAACTCTGTCACAAAAGACTTCACCATTTTCCAATCGAACACAGTCCCATTATCAACAGTTATAGTTTGTGGGATGCCAAATCTATGGATTAAATCCTTAATGAATCCAATGACCTCTGTCTGGTCTACAGTCTTGTATGGCTTAGCTTCGACCCACTTAGTGAAGTAATCAGTGGCCACTAAAATGAAACAATGATGCTTCGAAGAAAGTGGGTGTATTTTCCCCATCATATCCATGGCTCATCCTCTGAATGGCCAAGGCTTCACTACTGTATGTAAGTCGGTTATGAGCACATGCCTTATTGTGCCATGCTTTTGACATGCCTGACAACTCTTTGCATATTCTATACAGTCTTTAAGGATAGTTGGCCAATAGTAGGAATGCCTTCGAAGCAACCATCTCATCTTTACACCAGGCTGATGAGCACCACAGATGCCTTCATGAACCTCAGCCATAGCTGTTAATGCTTCTTTTGGACCTAAACATTCCAGCAACAAACCATCTCCTCCTCTTTTGTAGAGGGCATTACCATATATCATGTATTGCATAGACTGCAATTTAATTTTCCTGCTGGCCTTCGAAGATGGACCAGCTAAGTACTGCATTATTGGATGCCTCCAATCTTGTTCTTGTAAGTCATTATGATTGACTTCCAAGACCACATTCTTTTTATTCAAAGATGGTATTAATTTCTGATATGTTGTTTGGCTTATGTCCCTTTGAGCATTATCTCTTCTCTTGAAGTTCGAAACTTTCTGAGCCACATCATTAGCTTTATTATTCAAGAATCTCGGGACATGAGTTACATTTGCTATTTGAAATTGAGAAAGCATATGTAATGCAACAACATAGTATGACAAAATGCTTATACTTTGAGATTTGAAAATCCTTTTCACTTGGTCAACCACCAATTGAGAATCTCCAAATATGTCAACTGCATGAACTTGTAATTTAATAAGAATTTCTAGTCCCACTATTAAGGCTTTATATTCAGCTTAGTTATTGGAACAGGTAGCTTCATCCACTCTGAAACCATGTGTGGTTTCTACTCCTTGTGGTGACTTAATCACAATACCAATTCCAGTTAAGCCATTGGCTTTCGACCCATCGAACCACATTTGTCATGGCTCAACACTAGCCATACCAAGTTCCATTATCTATTGGCTTTCTGTTTGAGATAGATGATCTGCCAAAAAATTGGCTAAAACTTATCATTTTACTACCTTTTAGGGAACATATTCTAAATGAAATTCTGATAAGGCTAATATCCATTTGCCAATTCTTCCCCTCAACATAGGTCTAGATAACATGTATTTAACCAAATCTGTGGTTGCAATTACCAAGACAGCTGTAAGTAAAAGATAGTATCTTAATTTCATTGTAGCAAAATACAATACAAGGCACAGTGTTTCTACAGCTGAGTATTTACATTCACAAGAATTTAAAAACCTACTAAGGTAATAAACAGCTTGCTCCTTGCCTTCTTCATTGTCTTGGGCCAAGAAAGCTCCTAATAAATCTTCTGCTGCAGGTATGTACAACTTTAAGGGCTTGTCACCCTTTGGTGGTATTAGCACTGGAAGATTGGCCAAGTAGGCTTTGATTCCTTCAAAAGCAATTTGATGCTCTGCTGTCCACACAAATTCATCTTCATCTTTTACCCTTAACAAGGAAGAAAATACTTTAGTTTTCCCTGCAGTGTTAGAAATGAATCTTCGATGAAAATTAACCTGCCCAATAAACCTTTGTAATTCTATCTACTTGATGGAGGTCTGGCTTTGATGATGGCTTTGGCTTTATTCTGGTCAATCTGTATTCCTTTCTTGTGTACTACATAGCCCAAGAAGTTTCCAGATGATACGCCAAAAGCACACTTAAGAGGATTGAGTTTCAACTTGAACTTCCTCATTCTTTCAAAAGCTGCTTCTAAATGAAACAGATGTTCCTCCATGGATTGGGATTTCACTACAATGTCATCAATATAATACTCTAAATACCCCCCAATGAGGTCATGAAAGATAGTGTTCATAGCCCTCTGATATATAGCCCCAGCATTCTTTAGGCCAAATGGCATTTTAATTCATTCGAAGGTGCCAATATTCCCAGAACATCTGAATCTGTTTTGTGGACATCCTCCTCTACAATGCAGATTTGGTTATAACCAGAGTGCCCATCGATCATTGATAAAATTTGATGCTCTGCCAAACTGTCTACCAACAAATCTACTATAGGCATAGGGTATTCATCTTTTGGAGTTGCTAGATTTAAGTTTCTGAAATCAATGCATACCCTCATTTTACCATTCTTCTTAACTACAAGCACAATATTAGATAGCCATTCAACATACCTGGTTGTCCTAATAAAGCCTGCCTTGAGTAGTCTAGGAATCTCCTCCTTAACTTTCTGAATCACTTCTGGACTCATTCTTCTTGGTTTTTGCTTGTATGGCTTGAAATTAGGCTTCATAGGGAGCCTATGTTCTACCAATGACCTATCCAATCCTGGTAGCTCATTATAAGACCATGAAAAACAATGTTTGTATTTCTTGAGGACAACCAATAACTGGTCCCTGTCAAGAGCATTCAACCAAGCACTTACATAGGTGAACTGTTGTATAGAACCTTTCCCTAAATTTATTTCTTCTAAGGGGTCTTGTGTCTGAGAACTTACTGAAGCTCCTTCTTTGATTTCTTCCACCTTCGAAGCAATCTTCTTGCTTTGTTCGGCTCCCAGGTTCTTTGATTCAACATCTTTACCCTCCTCTTCATAGACAAAGTCTGTCCATAAGACTTCTTCTTCCTGTATCTCCTGGACTTTTGTCTCAATGTCCAATGCACAGTATTTATCGAAGGCCAAAACTCTGACATGATGCTGCTCCTGTTTGCAGCCAATCATCATGGCTTCTTCCTCTTGCTCTTGTACTTTCTGGACTATTGATTTTACATCCAATGTTGAGAACTTAATTAGAGCCAAAGACTTGGCTTCTTGTGCTTCATCTCTTTGCTTACAACCAGGCATCATTGTCATCCTTAACGATAACCTCTTCTTCAGCACTCTCCTGGCCTAAGTGTATCAGGTGTGTCACTTCCTCATCAGCCGTCAGGTTT
The DNA here is from genome assembly GCF_055761805.1 of Camellia sinensis. Lineage (NCBI taxonomy): Eukaryota > Viridiplantae > Streptophyta > Magnoliopsida > Ericales > Theaceae > Camellia > Camellia sinensis. The sequence goes on along the minus strand of NC_138962.1, from coordinate 21,633,315 downwards.
CCTCAGTATACTGAGTGGTGTCACTCCCTCAATATACAAGTTGGCCTCTGCGAAGTCTGCACAGGCTATGAAGGGTTTAGGATCTACATCAATTTCCTCTGTCTCTCTATTGCCCAAAGCCATCATTATTTTCTGATGCAAAGAGGAAGGCACACATTTGTTAGTGTGAATCCAATCTCTCCCAAGTAAAGCATTGTATTTAGCATTACTGTCGATTACGAAGAATACTGTCATGCAGTCCTTGGTTCCTACACTCAGGTTGATGGGCAGAATTCCCTGAGCCATCTGTTTGTCTCCAGCGAAGCCAGCAATAGTTATGCTGGTTGGGATTAACCTGGGATTCCTTTTCCCTAGTTTCTTCAAGGAAGATTTCGGTAGTAGGTTCACTGTTGCCCCATTATCTATCAAGACTCGGTTCAATTGTATCCCATCGAAGAAAGCCTTGATATACAAAGGCTTGACATGTTGTGTCATAGAGTTCGAGAGATATTCAAAAGGATATGAGAGGTTAATGCTCACCTCTTCTTCGCTCTCATATTCAGTTTCCATTGGGGTAGCCATTCCGGAATCATCTTGTACCATACTCACTTGTGAGTCTTCACTAGAGACTGGAATTTGATCAATTTCTTGACCATCTTGGTTCTTATCTCCAGCTTGGAACTCATGAGGCAGTATATGTACCATATTTACTGATACTGGAGGAAACGAGCCAAACTGGATGGCTGGCTATGCTTGTTTCCCCTCTTGGCTACCTTGTTCAGTTACCTCAGAAGTATCTTCCATGCTGCATTCTGGCACTTCATTGCTAACAGATTCCTTCGAATGGTTTTTCTTGACTGGGTTTTCAACCAAAAATGTTTGTTCAGCCATGAAGGCTTCGAACATTTTTTCCTCCACCATTTCTTTCTTTTGGCTTACGCCAATTTCTTCCTCCGTCTCGCTATCACTCTCCATCAGAGCTTTCTCTAATCCTGCTAAGCTAGACTTCTCTCTGGCTTTTAGTTCAGAATGAACCTTGGCCAACTGTTCTCTGCTGCAACCCACCTTGCCTTGTAGAGTTGGCTTTGGAGTATGGTCTGACTTTGGATTCTTCTTTCCCTCTGGCTGGACCAATGAAGAGCTTTCTCCACTTTCTTTTATGTCTTTCTGGTACTGAGTGTACCTACGCTGAATCTTTCTTCTTTGTGATCTCGAAATGAGTAGGACCATATCTGGTTCCTTTGTCTTTGGGTGTTTAAGCAATACCCAATTGTTCGGAGCCACCAAAGGAGGTTTAACCATCCTACCTTGGTTTCCAACATCTCTCTGGGTAGGCACTTCCCTAGGTTTGTTCTGCATCACAAACCAATCTGGAACTCTAGGTACCACGAACTTACTGACCCAGATGTTGAGCTGCCCTTTTCTTCCTTCGAAGCCATCTTCGAAGCTGGCTGTGAAGGCAATTGCTTGGCCCTGACCACAAGTTTCGAGCCTGATTCAGGTCTTCGATGAAGGTGGCCACTTTCTGTCCTGCGTGAGGCTGGTCTAGGGGGCCAATCTCTGGCTTTGATCCCATAACTTGAACTCTTCTCCAGTCTTCTTTCAAAATGACTGCTCTCCATTCTGTAATAGTTAGGTGGCCTGGACTCATATAAGGGCCTCTTGCCTTTAGCATGCATTCTATCGACTGCTGGTTAAACTACCAATGGCTGCTGCCTACCACTAGTTGGATTCGGCCTTTTGTTATAAGCATTAGTTGGTTTAGGACGCCGCTGCACATCCTTGTAATATTGCTTCCCATCAATTGGAAGCCCTCTCAACCACTTATACTCAGTCTGCACCTGGGACACATCCTTTGCATTACAACTACCTCTAAGGAATTATCATCCAGTGTTTCTTCATCAGAGTCTTCCCTCTGGTGTGAGAAACCTTGTCCAATAGTTGGTGGATTTCTAGTGTCCTTCTTGATGGTTGTCTGGTTGGCAACATGCATCTGCACATTGACTTCGTCCAATTCTGTCAAGGACAAGTTCTGGAAATCTGACATAATGACATTGGCTGCCACCTCTCCAACTTCTGGAAATAGATTGCTGTCGATCCTCATGGCCTTTTTTGCTTTGGCTGGGAATTTCAAACTTCCTTTTCGAATTTGTTCTTGGATCCTGTCTCGAAAAACAATGCAGTTTTTAGTCGAGTGAGACCAAGAGTTATGCCATTTACAATATAATTTTTCCTTAAGTTCATCTAGAGATGGAAGTTTTACTCCTTTTGGTAACTTAAGGAAGTTGGCTGCAAGCAAATGATCAAAAATGTCATTTGCCTTTGTTAAATCGAAAGAGTACTTCCTGTGAAGGTCTTTTTTTTCAAACTACTGGTTAATTGTTGTATCCTTATGAATTAATGCTTTACAGATCACAGGTTCTTTGCCCACAATATCTTTTACATTGATCTCATAATTAGGATCTTTATAATGTCTTGTATGGTGCATTATTTCGATCTTGTTCCTCCTCTAATAATGCTTCATGCCTAGACACCTTATAGGTTAGTTCCACCAAATCTCTAAATTCAGTTGAGTCAAATTTCTTTCGAAGCCTGAACTCTAAGCCATTTTGAGCCAATCTTACGAATTCTGGCTCTGGCAGGATGACTCTATATTTATTTTGAGCCCTTTTAAATCTGGCAATAAACTGAGTAGCTTTTTCTTCAGGTTTTTGACTCAATCTTGCCAAGTCTACCATGGAAACCTCTGGCTCTGATTGGAAGAATTGGGCATGAAATGCCTCTTCCATTTGTTGCCAAGTTTGGATGGAGCTAAGTGTAAGGTTTATGTACCATACAAATGCTCCCCCAGTTAGAGAATTTGGGAATAATCTCAACTTCATATAGTCATTATTAGTAAATTCACCGCATTGAGCAGCAAACCTAGCAATATGCTCTACTGTTGATTGGTTTCCATTCCCATAGAAAAGGGTAAAATCTGGTATCCTGAACCCTCTTGGGTATTCATGTACCCTATCTACCCATTCTGGGTATGGTTTTCTGTACACAGGAGTTTGGATCCCCCGAGCCATCGGTCCACACATCTCTCTAACAATATTAGCAATTTGGTCCCTAGGGACCATATTTTGTGCTTACTGAACCACTACTAGAGGAACGAACACAGGATTTGGTGGACAAACTTATGCTTGTGGTCCTCTTGGTCCATAAGGTGGTATATTTGGGATTGGTTGTCCTTGTGGTGCAGGTTGCTGTTGGGGGTGTGGGTAACCCCTTTGAGCTTGTCCTGCGAAGGGACCTGCGAAAGGTGTTAGAGCAGGTGTTGTGTCTCTTCCATTTGCAAGAAAACCTTCCAACCCCCCGGGTATAAATTCGAATAAGGGATTAGTGAACCCCCTTGTACCAGGTATAGCTTCAAACATGGGATTTGTGCCCATTCTTATGCCATTTTCTTGTACTGGGCCAGATCCACCAATTTGCATGGCTTCACTGTTAAGTACTGAGGCATTTTGACCTACTATAGGCCTCAAAATAGGTTTGTACCAAGACTGGGGTAATGGTCTTTCATAGTTCTGATTACTAGTTTGACCATTAGAAGAATGTCCATTGACTTGTATAGGCTGTTTATCTCTAGCCAATCTTTGCTAAGGGACATTTAAAACTTCCTCTATGTGTCTTGCGTTTGTTGGTTAGTGGTTATTCATTCGATCCAAAAAGGATGTTGCCCACATTTCCATTGTGTTCATTAATTGCTGTCCCATAGCATCTACTAGGCCATTCCATGGATTTATTGGCTGAGTAGATGGAGCAGTGGATGGTCCAATTCCTTGGTTTCATCCAATACTATGAACATGTGGTTCTTGTCCCGAGGTACTGGTTTGTTCGACCATAGGTTCTGATAAAATGGGAGTTTCCACATGATGTGTTATCACATTATCCTCTGGATTAGGTATTTCTACCTCTTCTTCTACGCCTTCTTCCAAGCGTTCATTTTCTCCTTGTCTTCTACGTCTAGCCATTTTAATTAGTCCCACTGGGCGTGTCAAAAATATATGTTGGCTTTTTGGCTTTCGAAGGTTATTTTTGTAATTGCGAGCATGGCAGTAAGGATCAATCAGTCCTTACAGAAATTTTAATTACCAACCAATTATCAGACGATTGTGTTTTAGTTCTTTCAGCCTCAATGAAGAGGACTTTTACTGGTGGCTTGATTTAGGAGAATTAAGCAAGATAACAATCAAATGAAGCACAATTGAAGTATTTCATTAAAATAAAAAACTTATAATGATCCAAACTCAGCCTCGTAGAGGTTTACAGCGACAATTTACTTGAAACTACTCCTATGAATCGAAGTGCAGTGCAAGAATTTAAAGTGCAGGAATGTAAAGAACAGGAAATGTAAGACTGAAAATGTAAAACTGGAAAGAAAAATAAGTAAAGTAAGACTGGTTTTTTGGATCTGAGTCTGGGGGTCTTTTCTGGGGCCTTCTCTGCTATTTATACTCCTCAAGGATGACCATCGAACTGCACTTCAAACCGTCGAACTGCTCCTCTATGATTGCTGATCATGTTCCCTTATAAGTAGTTCCACTACGCCATCACTTGCAGTTAGGCTTCCCTCCTATATTTGAATTTGAATATGAGTAACCGTTGAAGCCACGTCACCTTGCATCTCTTTGTTGATTCACTGCTACTCAGATCTCGTAATAACTAATGCTAACTGTCACGTGTGCGATCAGGATCGAAGATTTAAACATTTTTCTTGTATTGCCCTTACTCCGCCATGTGTTGAATTGTAATTGACTTATACAAAATATGTAGCCAACCGACATTATAAAAAATACAAGTGAATTTGTGTACGGTGCAATGAACAGCGCATGCGACAAATCTCATTTGTGCTTGTACGAAAGTGCAATTGCTTTGAATTGATTTCGTTGTAATACAATTTTTTTTGTTTATTTAAAAATATGCTCAATAATGTGGAGAGAAGAACAGAGCTTGAACAACTTATAAAGTTTGAAAAACAGAGAGAGAGAGTAGCTCCCCTGCTTGTACAACTGACTGAGTGAGAGAGAGAGAGAGAGAGAGAGAGAGTAGCTCTCCTGCTTGTACAACTGGCTCCCTGCTTATTCCTCATCCAATCCAAGTCACACAAACAAAGAAGAAAATAACCAAAAAAAAAAAAATTTCAAAAATCAAATGGAAATATATATATAGAGAAAGACTATCAGACAAACCATAATATACCACACTATGTAATATAAACAACAAAAACAACATAATTTTAGAGAGAGAGAGAAAGAAAGCTTAATGAATAGACAACAAGCAGAGATGCAAAAATAAAGAGTCAAAATTCATTTTACCCCTCGTAATTTGAGGTTAGAACATTTTATCTCCTGTGATTCAAATATAGTCGGAAAGTCTTTCGACCTCAAACTGCTATAGAATTTCAGCCGAAATAAAAATGCATGCATGAAGTTACATACTCAGAACACACACTCAAGTCTACCATGAAATTAGTATAACAAATAAAATTTTATAGTTTATGGGAGAAATGGTGTACACTCACACGTCAGAGGAAATTTTAGCCATTGATGCTACCCATCTATTACACTCAACTGCCTGTGTCTCCTAACCCGAGCAGTATGGGCTTGCACCTATAGTATTGAAAAATAAATGAATAAATAAGTCAAAGAATCAGTTTACTCATGCTGTCAAAAATTGAAACAATTGTCTCTACCTCAAAAATCAGATTTTTCAGCTACATATTAGACAATTAGTTGCAAAGAACTTAAGTTATTAGGGACTGGGTTGAATATTGTACATCAAGCTCTCTGCACTTGGGCTACATTTATTTCAACTAGAAAAAATGCTTAAAAAAAAAGATCAATCAAACACTGTCAACTGATGTGTGTATGACTAAATGAGATGATTGTGCCTTAATGAAGTATTAAGACAATTTGCAATGACAAACAGCGCATAATGAACCACATCAAGGAATCCCAAAACTAACATGTAAGCTACATACCAAAATGTTAAAGAATGATAGGTTGTTTTCAACAACTTATCAAGCTTTCTGCTCTGTGAAGACAAAAGTATTAGAACCATGCCTAAACCATGTTTCCTCCCAAACCATATACAGCCTTAATGTGATCACAGAATTAATGTATGCACATTCTTCAGCAAAGCCGGTCAGTCATTAAATGTATAGGCTTCCCCTCAAATTCAACTTATTACCTCTATCAAACTACACCAAATATCTTTATGTTGTTGGAATACTACTTACCCCACAAATTTGACATCAGACAATGGCTTGAATGGTTAGAAAACCACATGCAAATTTGATCATGGAACCAACTGATGCTTAGATTATGGACAAACTTGACACTCCTTATGTCATGCATATAGAAATCCAGCAAACATAAGCAAGTCAAGCAAGTACATGATACATCTTCATTGCCAAATTTCTCATTTGGTAGTGATGATATTGAACTAACCAAATATTATTTGAATTTCAGAGAAGAATAAATTAACCATAGTAATTAATGCAATCTTATCATCAAGTGGAATAACAGAGGCCATCCACTAAGGTCCCAGAATTGCATCCACAATGTGCAGGTTCTGGTTCGTGTTAAATAAATTACCACAAAGTCAAGAAAAGCTTAGAGCAGCCCCACACAAGGGAGAAAAGGCTTGAAATAGAATGAGCTCAACCAATTGTGTACTATAAAAACATATGCCTTGCTACAAAATAACACAAAACCATATCATCCATACTTCTGAAAATATTTATACGTCTTCATTGACTTTCATCCATTTCAATGTAAGTGAGACAAATGAATGTGTCTATTATGCTCTGTTCAAATTGTTGTACTACCCACAGATGATCAGACGTTCTTCAACTTGCTTGGCATGTTTTCAAATGAAGGCTGGTGTATGCTATTGGAACCACAAATTGCAATTTAACATTACTGCGAAGTAGCACTTCAGAACATTTCATCTGTCTCTGGGCAACAATGTACTATTGACTGTTTGGATTGAAGACTAAGGCCAAGTTTGGCATGTCATGAAAAGCCAAAAAGTCAAAAAGTTAAAAAGTTAACACTATTCACCAAAAATCAACAATTACGGCTACACAACTCCCAATTCTAATTTTCTCCTAAAACCAATTTTTACAATTTTTTATTACACATTTTTCCATAAAAAGTCAAAAAGTTAACCCAAACATCTATATTTTCTTTCTCCAATTTTTTAGTCCAAAAAGACAAAAAGTGCACTTATTTAGGACACCCTAAACAACCCCTAAATAGTAAGGACTTATCATGATGAATACAACTCATATATTCGTTGAGTAGCCCATAATCTAACTGTGTTACATACTTAACTATTGAGAACTGAGATCAAATAAACACAATGGAAAAAAGTGTTAGGTGTGTTATGACACCACCAAACATAGGATTCCACAGTACTGAATATTTTTTTATTTTTTATTTTTGGCACAAGAAAAGAACATCATTCATTAATACATATAGAAAGTAACATAGTTCAGGAAACAACCACCAATAACTTGAATAAGCCTTACAAACACTGAAGCAAAAAAAAAAAAAAAAAAACCACCAGAGGTATCATGTAGACCTTAATTGAGAACAGACGTGAAGCTAACGGTAGATTGACTAGAGGCTGTCAAGTAGGCCTCTTCATGAGAAGAAGAGACGAACGAAAATGCTGCAAACCAGGCTAAGGAAAAGGCTGCTGTGAGCGAACTCCGTGGCTGTAGAGATAATTGGCATAAATGAAAAGATTGTGCGAGATAACAACAATCCAAAAACAATGGAGATGCCACCACCTGGATATATTTACTGTCCTTCATCTGCTGAAATAGAGTCAGAGTTAGTAACAACATTAATATGCAAAAAATTGTGCTTATGAGCCCATTTAAGAGCAGAAACAGATGCCAATAGTGGAGCACAAGGCCTGTGCACAGAACAATCATAAAATTTGGATTTAAAATTCGTTCAAACGTCCAAAAGTTTGGCGAATGGACAATGCCATTAAAATAAAATGTCTAGATATGTAGACTATTTGAACAGTGGTTTTCTGATGAAGTCTATGGAATGCTGAACCAAGTGAACAAATCATCATTTACTTGCAAAACTACAACAGAGATTGCACATCATATGGCCTTCCCACTTTAATGTTCCCAGGACTAATAGGAGAAGCAAGCGACAATTCATTTTGCATATTCAAACAATAAATGAGGATTGGCCAACAGGATTAACTACAGTAGAATTCAGGTCATTTTAATGATAGTTTCAGAATTTGCTAGCACAAAAGTTATTGGAAAGCTAAAGCAAGGCAAATGTGGGATTTTCTTGTACTAAATTCATTGGAATATGTGATTTAAAGTTCAATTGTGAAACTGCTCTTGATACAATTCTTGACTTGTTTAGAATCTGCAATTATCACTGTAACAATAAGTGAAAGCTAGTTGAATATGTTTAACTTCAACAAATCAAAATCAGTCCACAAGCTTCTCTGCATTTTGAAGATTGTCATAAAATCAAGTTTCCAAGTGGGTTCTTATGCATTTGAAGGGTAGTAGGTTGATTTTTGAAAGGGAAAGGGTTGATTCTTTAGTTCTGTTTTTTGTCCACACCCAGCTATTGTACCCTTTGAGCAACCGGGAAGGGAAAAAAATGAGAAACTTAATTTTCTCTGCAAGGATGCCTTGTAAACGTTGGAGTATGAATAATTATTTATGTTTTTCAAGAAGTGGTGATAGTAGCTAAGCACAAGATTTCACATACTAATTCTCTAATATCTCCATTCTATGAACAAAGACATGTTATTAGATTCATAAACAATACTAGAAAATTTTTTATCCTGCACACACACAAACAACAAAGGAGAATTGCTTCGTGTGTTGTATGCAAACATAAAACGAGTTACTTAAGTTGCATAAGATCATATTTCTCCAACACCAATTGAGCCATGAGATTGCAACAGTGACCACTCTGAGAACATCATAAGAATTTTTGAACCAAGTAAGCTTGTTTGATTTCATAACTCATGATTCATTTTTCAGAAAATTAAAATTTTTTGTTTTTACTGAATTCATTTTTCAGGAAATTAAAATTTTTTGTTTTTACTGAATTTTTTTAATATTTTAAGCAATTTTTTTTTAAATTTTTTTTTAGATACACTTAATATAAATATTCTTAAAAAGTATAATATTTGTGAAAAAAATCTTTACATAAATACCAAAAACACAAAAAAAAAAAAAAAAAAAAAACAAAACAAAATTCAGTACATTTTGGTATTCTTGTGTATTTATTGATTTTTTAAAATATTTTTTTATAAATATTTTACTTTTTAGATACATTTAAGTAAGGTGCATCTAAAAAAGTAAAAAAATTGCTTAAAATTTTAAAAATATTCATCAAAAAAAACACGAAAAACAAAAAACTTATTTCTAAAAAATTAAAATCAAATACTTTGAAAAATTCATTCGGACATGGCTTCGAATCATTGAAGTCACAAATATCACCATTTTTTTCTATTTCATTCATAAACTATCATTTTCGTTTATTTAGTTCCTAAAGTTTTGAATTTATGTTTTTGTAGTCCAATTGGAGACAATTATACAAATAAATAATTGTTAAAACTTAATTTGATTAAAAAAAATGTTATTTGAGAATTTGAACATCTTAAAACATATAACAAAACACTAATTTTTCTTGTTATTTTGAATAAATTACAACCTACAACCAACTTAATGGGTGTTTAATTGTATGATTTAAGTTGTTTAAATTATAAAATTATCTTCTTTTTTTTTTTTTTCAATGGTTATTGATTTTTACAATTAGACCACATGAACAAAAATTAGAAATTTAATGGATTAAATAGCCGAAATTGATAGCTTAGAGAAGAAATAAAAAATTAAAAAATGTTGATAGTTTAGAGATAAAAGTGAAATTAACTCTAAACAAAAAGAAGGAAAGGAAAGGAAAGGAAAGGAAAGAAAAGAGAGGGGAAAGAAGCTAAGCATGGACCCACCAACCAACCTGATGTAAATGTAGGAAGATCCGAGAAAGCCTCAATTCTTTCCAATATGAAGGCACTGTAATGTGATGGAGGGCACGTGCTGGACTTTGTACAAGTCCTCTCCTCCTTCTCTAACCCTGTCTAGGAGTGCTTCAGATTCAAACGATACGATCTGCAATTCACGGAGGGTGGTAATGAACCTCAATCCGTCCGGAATCTCCTTCAATTTTTCGCATTCAAAAATTTGTAAACGGAAGAGACAAGGCATGGCTCCTTGTTCCACCCTCCACTCCTCCAAGTTATGAAGAGAGCTGATATCTAAAGATATGAGTTTCGGAAAACCTCCAACATCAAAGCCGCCATAGCCCCCTCCTCCTCCTCCTCCACCGCTGATGCTGGATGGTCCAGAAGAACAAACCATCTCCTTCCCAATGTAGGAATTCCAATCTAAGCTGAGACTCCTTAAGTTGGGCAACTTCTCCAATGTTGGCATTGGGTCTTCCACTAGTTTACTATGCACCAAGGTTAACGTGGTGAGATTTGGAGGGAATTGGTCTGCCAATTTCTTAACCGGATTCAGGGACCCCTGTAATTCCAATTTGCGTAGATGGTGGCATCCTAAAAGTTGCCTTAAAAGGCTTTGTTCTTCTTCCGTTCGGAAATCTTCTCCCAAAATCCTGAAGGATGAATATTGCAGAAGGCGGTTTGAATTGTTGAAAATTGGGGATTTCAATATCACGACCAAGTCTTTGGGGGTTACATAATTACCACTGAATTTTCGAAGATTTGTCAGTTTAGATAAGCATCTGACATCACACTCCCTTGCATCAAAGTTTTCTAGCGTCTCCAATTTGCTTAAACCATCCAATCGCAACGTACCTATGCAAGACAGCTTGATAAAACAAGGAAGATATAGATGTCTCAATTGTTTCAACCTCCACAAGACATTGGGTATTCTTAAAATATCGCCCCAAGTGCTTCTTAAATCTAGGGTTTGAAGGAATCGCAAGTTGCCTATAGAGGAAGGCAAACTTTTAATATCAGAATCTCTTATACTTAAATACCTCAAGTGAATTAGGTTTCCTATTGCTCTCGGAAACTTCTTTCTTCCCCCAGGTATAGTAATTCTTTCAAGGTCTAAAACGGTAAGCAATGTGAGACCCTTCAAGAGTAATTTTAATTTTTGCCAACCAGAACTTTCCAATTCATGGCCAAAAGAGTAAAATTGGCATGATCGGATATGGTTGTGATTCTTCATTTCATGTCCAGATAGGGGAATAACATTTTCACTTTCTATAAAGTTGGCATCATGGTCATCCAAATAGTACACAGCAAGTCTACGAATTGTTGTTAATGGTGATGATGAAGAAGGCAGCGCAGAGTCTGCCCACGTGAGCTGATGACCAGAGGCTTTAATGCGAACAATCTTGAGAAAATTCTCCTCTTTGGCCTTCAACAAGCACAAGTCTCTCATGAGATCGTGGAGGCGACAAAATTTGATCCTTTTTCTGAAGCTTGTTAATTCGACTTGAACCATGCATCTCTGGACTAACTCACCCAAGTAACTCATTCCAACATCCAACATTGTTTTCTCTTTTACTTCTATTTGTGTTGGTATCGATGACGGTGACACAATGCCTTCAGCCATCCACATTTGAATTAGTTTTATTGCGCGAATATTATGATCTTCAGGAAAATGGCTCAAATACAAAAAACATGCCTTAAGATGGTAAGGCAAGTCTTGGTAGCTTAAGGCTAAAATTTCTGTTATTGGGACTCCTGCTCGGCCTTTGCCCTTGCCTAAGTCATAACTAATGCTTTCACTCACCTCTTTCCAGTCGTTCAGTGTGCATTTTGTTGCCAAAAGTCCTCCTAATACCACAATGGCCAATGGTACACCACCACAATGCTTGACCATTGCCTTCCCTAACTCAATCATTTCTGTGTTTAATGTGAATCCTGCAAAATTAAAGGGGAAAAAAATGCATCTATTGGTAAGTTTGTACTAGTCTATACGGGCGGTATTGATATAAATAAAAAATAGCAATGTGTATTTATATCAAAAACAATAATGCTAAGAATACCAATAAATATACCAACGAATTTATTAACTACAATACAAAAATTATATGTAAGTTTCATCAATTGACGTGAGGTCCACTAACATTGTGTTTAGGCTAAAATTCTTTGTTCCCAAAAGTAGAAAAAAAAAAATTAAAATGATACACAAAAATGCATTGAGTGGAACTATTTTTAAAATTGATTTTGAGAAAATTCTCAAAATTTTAAACCTTACATAAAAAATGAAAATAATACCAACTTTTAACAAACCAACCTCAAACAAACTTTGAACAAGTTGAACATGAATTAAGATTAAGTAGCATTGTCTCTTTTACTGTCCTAATTTTTAACAAAATATTGTAACATAAGTTGTTTTCATATATATTATATTTGTTATCTAGACGTATTTAGAGCATGGATCCCTACGGACATAGGTGCGCATCGTAAGAAAGTTACAATTTTATGTGATGAAAATAATGAATATTTGTAGTGTGTTACCACTAGTGAATTTATGTTGTGCATATTAAAGTTATTAATGGTGAAGTTATGACTTTTGTAAGAATTTATGTATTATTGATTGATGTTTTATTGATATCTATTACAATGATTCATGATTCCTATATATAGAAGAGGGTGAGTGTGTAGTAGGTAAGGAGTAGGTGAAGTGGAGGTGGTAGTGGTGTAGTGGGTTAGGTTTAGTGGAGTAGGTGAGGTGGTAGTGGTGTAGTGGGTTAGGTTTAGTGGAGTAGGTTTAAGTGGGTGAAGTAGGTGGAGAGTAGGTGGAGTGGTGTAGTGGGTTAGGTTTAGTGGAGTAGGTTTAAGTGGGTGAAGTAGGTGGAGAGTAGGTGGATTTTAACAGCCCCCCGCAAACTCAAGGGGGATAGGAACTAACCAACTTGAGTTTGGAGAGAGTAACAAAACAAGAAAATACATAAAAATAAAAGAGGGTAAGAGACACTGTATGGTCGTGTCAGACCATTGGTGAAGACACTGGATGGTGGTGTCATAACATTGTAGAGGACACTGTATGGGGTGTCATAACCATGTAGAGGACACTGTATGGTGGTGTCATAACGGTGTAGAGGACACTGGATGGCGGTGTCAGACCGATGTAGAAGACAGTTTATAGGGTCATGTCGGACCGTTGTAGCAGACACTGTGTGGTCGTGTCAGACCGATGTAGAAGACAGTTTATGGGGTCATGTCGGACCGATGTAGAAGACAGTTTACGGGGTCATGTCGGACCGTTGTAGCAGACAATGTTGTGACAGTTGTTGTGACAGTTTACAGAGTCTTGCTGGACCCTTGTAGAAACTAACCGGAATCAATGTCGGGACAGTTTACAGAGTCTTGTCGGACCCATAAAGGAGCTAACCGGAAGTAATGTCGGGACAGTTTATAGAGTCTTGTCGGACCCATGAAGGAGCTAACCGGAATCAATGTCGGGACAGTTTACAGAGTCTTGTCGGACCCATGAAGGAGCTAACCGGAATCAATGTCGGGACAGTTTACAGAGTCTTGTCGGACCCCTAAAAAGTCGCACCCTCAAAAGGTGTGCCCAATCTTTCAAAAGGCGTGCCATCAAAAGGCGTGCCCAATCCATAAAAAGACGTGCCATCAAAATGCGTGCCCAATCCATAAAAAGACGTGCCATCAAAAGTTGCGCCCTCAAAAGGCGCTCCTACTTCATCAAAAGTCGTGCCCGACAGAAAGCGTCGAGCCATCAAAAGGTGAGCCGGAGACGCGGCGAGGCACGTGAGCGACAGAGTGGCGTGTCGGCCGCGTCGTCAGTGTCGATATAAACCAATGCGGAGGCTGTGCTTGAGGCAGAAGCGAAGACAAAAAAACCTGGGAAAAAACTTCTGAAAAACTCTTCATTTTCTGAGAGAGATATTCGTTTTTCTGAGAGATTGCCTCTAAGAGCTGCAAATCTTGAAACACTCCCCTTCCGAACATTATCAGTCTGAAATTGCTATTTCGCTGAAACATTCAGCAACCCAAAAAAACATGGCCTCTTCTTCCCGTTCAGCTACCCAGAATATGGCCTCTTCATCCCGTGGTCTACTCACTCTCTTTCCCGACCTCAACGAGTCAACAAGAGAGATAACTGGTGCGGAGGCCCGTGAACCTCAACCAAACACCTCTAGTTTTGCTCCGTTGAACTTTCCGATGCGGTCGGTGGAGCAAAGAATGGCAGTGCAGTCGGATGTGGAGGCCAATCAGTATACATTGAAGTCATGTGTGGAAACCATGACTGCGGTTACAAATTTGTCGAACCGGCTGCAGAGTAGGACAAATGAGGTGCAGCAGTTAAACGCCCAACTGGCTCTGCTCCAACGCATGTATAAGGATGCGCGAGCAGAGTTAAGTGTGCTAAAGGCGGAAAATAAGGAGCTGAAGCGGAAGGCCACCGTGATGTTCCGATTTGGAGGTCCACCGTATGCTGTAGTGGAGGAGCAGGGAGGAGGCAACTTGCTTGGTGGTCTAGGAAGCACGGAGGCAACACCGGCAAGGACCACCCAGGACGGAGGCAAGAAGAAAAGACCGGCGGCTGAGTAGAGAAGAAAAATCCCACTGTGGGTGTGGTAGTTTTGTTTTTGTTTGTGTGGGTTTTTTTTTTTTTTTTTTTTTTTTTTTTTTTTTTTGATGTAAAAGTGTGATCGGGGTTGATCCCCTGATATGAATAAAATGACAAGGTTGTGGAATGTTGTTGGTGTTATTTTGTGGTGTTGTTTTGTTTAATAAGAAAAATAAAATAAAAGAAAATAATGGATAAAGAAAATAGAGAAAAATATTTGTGGATGGAATAAATTAAGAGAAATGAGAGATATGATTAAAGTGGGTTTGAAAGTGGGAAAAGATGAGAGAGAGGGAGATAGAGTGGGTGCATGATGATGATGTTGGGTCCATGGAGAGAGAGAGAGAGGGATGTCCAAGAAGCTTGTGCTTTTGATAGTTACACATTACCCAAGCTGTATGTGAAGATGCATGTTACTGTCTTACACTTCTGCAGGCTTGGTATTCTTTGTGGGGCACTTGCAACACGTGACATTGAAAATTGTATTCGAAAATGATGACATCTCCAACATGAAACGTCTTGGAAGCAGCCCAGGCCTTGTAATCAATATTCCCAATGATGGTTCAACCAGCGGAGTCCCCAACCTTGTACACTGCTGCCATTGAAACCTTCAAGCCAGCAAACATGGCTACCAACAACAGAGCCACAGCTCTACACCCCACACCCAAATCCATGGCTAAGAGAGAGAGAGCAAATCGGGAAAAAAAAAAACAGCAGTGACGAGCAGAAAAGCAGCGCCAGAAACGCCAACGACGACGACGAGTAAGAGTACAACCACGGATATGTGAGAGGCAAGGTGAACGGCGATAGAGGCTAGACGATGATGCGGGTGCCGCTGCCGACATAGTGGAGGAGGGGTGTAAGAAAATGTTGAAGAAGTCAAGGTATGTGTAGAAAATAAGCGGAATAGGTTGAGGTCCGGCGGGCGGCCAAGGCGAGGTTGCCGCCCGCCGGTGAAGCGAGAAATACTAAGGTCTTAACCTTGCTCTGATACCATGTAAGAATTTATGTATTATTGATTGATGTTTTATTGATATCTATTACAATGATTCATGATTCCTATATATAGAAGAGGGTGAGTGTGTAGTAGGTAAGGAGTAGGTGAAGTGGAGGTGGTAGTGGTGTAGTGGGTTAGGTTTAGTGGAGTAGGTGAGGTGGTAGTGGTGTAGTGGGTTAGGTTTAGTGGAGTAGGTTTAAGTGGGTGAAGTAGGTGGAGAGTAGGTGGAGTGGTGTAGTGGGTTAGGTTTAGTGGAGTAGGTTTAAGTGGGTGAAGTAGGTGGAGAGTAGGTGGATTTTAACAACTTTTGATTTTTAATGATATGTTATGGTGAGAATTTATAAAGAAGATACCATATGCACCCTTTTGAGATGCACATTGTAACCTCATATTATATATAGAAGAAATTATAACAACAACAGCAACAAAAATCCCAAGATTGGACCTCCGTAACAAATCAAATCTTAACTTTTTAATTGTTTCAATTTAAACCCTAAACTTTTACAATTTATCAATTCTTAATTAGTAGAATAAACATTATACACTTAATCTTAATTAATTAAAGAAAAAATAATATCACTTTATTAAATAGTATTCAAGGTCCCTCTCTCCATTCACATACAACACATAATGTCCCTAGAAGCTTGCCATTGTATCACTGGGAGAGCAGTGGTACTACACAGACCAATTATTATATTAATTAGTGTACCAACACATACTAGCATTGCAACTTCAAAATTATGGATCCCACTTATTATACACACTACAAAGACTCAAAGCCAATAAAATTATGCCACATCATCCGTTAATACACTAATTAATATACCAATTAGTGTGTATAGATCCCAAGAGAAAACAAACATAATAGCATGATTGAAGAGAGATACTTTGAATTTACACCATATTTGTTGGTGTAAAGATTAAAGTTTTTAGTGTAGGGATTAATAATAATTAGTTTGTGACCATGTTTCATTAGTAAATAATAGCATAGGAATAGGATTGTTAATTTATGAACTCACAATCTCATTTTTTATTACAAATTTTATTAACTGGATTACATATCGACAGACATTCAATTCTAGAAAATTAGCGAATTTTTAATATTGAGAGGGTGTAGGGATCATAATTTCAAGTATAAAATAAGAAAATCAAAATGAATATTAATAAATAGTTATCTCACTAATTTAATTGGATAACTAATCCCATACTAATTCGTAAAATTATTAATTATTTCACCATTAATCTTGCTAATTAAGCAGGGCCTTAGTTATTCTTGAATTCTACCATAACTGCATGGCCCAAGGTATATATGGTTTGTTTTGTTCTAGTTACTTTATTGGATAAAAGACAGTTTTAGTCTTTAAAATATGCATTAATTTTCATTTTAATCCATTAAGTTTTAATTTTGTCATTTTAGTCCTTAAAATTGTCAATTTGAGTCAATTAGGTCATAGGTTTAACGTCCATCAACAGAAATATGAATAAAAGATAGTTTTGTCCCTAAAGTATGCATTTATTTTCATTTTAGTTCCTCAAATTTTAAATTGTCATTTTGGTCCTCAAAGTTGTCAATTTGAGTTAAGACCAAATTGATTCAAATTGACAACTTTAAAGACCAAAATGACAAAAATTAAAACTTGAGAGACTAAAATGACAAGAATTGCATACTTTAGATATCAAAACTGTCTTTTATTTATATTTCTATTAATGGACATTAAATCCAAGACCAAGTTGACAACTTTGAAGACCAAAATGACAAAATTAAAACTTAAGGGACTCAAATGACAAAGAATAAATACTTTAAGAACTAAAATTGTCTTCTATCCTAGTTTTTTATTATTACATAACTAATCATCTTTGTTGATCTAATTTTTGCAGATGTTAAAAGTTTTCTAACACAAAGCATCTTCAATCGTTCACTAATTTTTTCATTTAATTTGATTTTAAATTTGAGTAAAAAGAATGATTTTATATGAATTATTCCTTTTCTTTCATTAAAATCTTTATAAAAATTCCCCTCTTATTCCAAATTTTTGTTTTCATCAAATTTGATGAAAAAAAAAAAAAAAAATCACCCCCAATGCTTTATTTGTCTAAATTTTCATCAAATTTAAATTTGATTAAGGATTTGATGATTTTTTAATTTGATAAAAAAAATTAGTTTCCCTTAATTTGATGAACAATTGATGAAATGAGTGGAGATTAAACGCTTTTAAATTTGATGGAAAAAAAATAAAATAAAGGATTAAAAATGTTCTTACAAGAGAGGCTTGCAAGAGAGGCTATCTCGGCACATTTTCTCCTTTAAATTTGATGGAAAAAAAAAAAAATAAAGGATTAAAAATGTTCTTACAAGACAGGCTTGCAAGAGAGGCTATCTCGGCACATTTTCTCCTCTTTGTTCTATTTACAAGTGATATGTGTGTATATATATATATTTATATATATAATAAGCTCTTTTTTTTCTATGGCTTGCCATTTATTTTCCTATTTTGCCCTTACCTTATTTTGGAATTGCTATTTTGCCCTTTAGTTGGTTGGTGAAACAATTTGAGTGGTGGCATCTTGGAAATTATGTAAGACATTTTGCCTCCGTTTGGGAAGTGGGTTGACTTTTTGGCTTTTTGGTTTTTTTGGCTATTTTAGCCTGGGCTAAAAAGCATGGTTTGGGAAGGGCTTTTTGGCTTTTTTGACTTTTTTTGTGAGAGAAGAATGTAATGATTATGGGTTGGATGTGATGTTTTGTTTGTTATGGCTAAAATAGTCTATTTTGTTTTTTGTGGCTAAAATAACCAAAAAAGCCCAACCAACTTCTTTCCAAACGGTTGGTTGCTTCTATTTGCACATCCTCATTCCCCTCTTTGCACACACTTAATAAAAATTATTTTTATTATAATTTTATTTTCAAGTGAAATTATTATTATGGACATCAAATAAACACATTTGGAAGTTAAATATCAAAAAAATGAAAAAAATTCAGAATTCTACTTCCGAACAAATTGTTTATTTTCGAAATGCTACTTCCAAACTAATTATTTATTGAAAAAGATGTGTATATAGTGTAATGGGTGTGTGTAATAGAAGCTCCCCTTTGGTTGGGAAGGTTTGTTTTGGGTTGTCTATTTTGCCCTTAGCTTGTTTGGGAATTTCTTATTTTGACCTTTTATTTTGTATAATTTACTAATAGTGTAACAATTTGAATGAAGGTTTTCTCATAAATATGCAAATATTCTGGTCAATTGTAAAACGTAATTTTTTTATTTTTTAACAAATTAAAAATACATCCATAATGTTTGTTTAAAATATGAATTAGTCCTATAATAATACAAATTACAACTATCGTTTGTTATAAATTTTAATTTAACCCAATAATCAGAAGAAGAAAAAAACTACTCTCCTACACAATAATAAATTATCAAAATTGTTCGTTGAAAAATATTTCTTATATCATTAAAAACTCAAATGCTTTATTTATTAACAAAATGGTTAACTAAAAGATATTTTCCGTAACATTAAAAAATGTTCATTGACTTAAGGATTTATTTATTAATAAAATTGATCATTTTTATATATATATGAATTATCTTCTACTTCTTTATTCGTTCAGTTTTTTTTTAGATGGAAAATTATCTTATCTCTTTTATATTAAAATGTATACTTTATTTTGTTTATCTTAATGTCTTCACACTTAGTCTTACTGAAAAAGAAAAGAATATAATTATGTTCAAACGATAGGACTTAATATATTTTTTCTAATTGATATTATTTATAATATAATTTATATAATTCTATCATATATCTAATGATGTATTCTATTTAATTTCATAAAATCATATTCTTATTTTTAAAAATTATTAAAATACAAAACTTAAATATACTGTAATAATAGCCCATGCCTTGCACGGGCCTTTATAACTAGTATATATATAAGAACCGTTTAGCTGCTTGAGATTTGCCTTTTCTTTTCGATTTTGCCTTTTCATTTTGAATAATTTACTAATGGTGACCTAAATATTGAGTGAAGGTTTTTTTTTGTAATTACGCAAACATTCTTGGTCAATTATGGAACATAAATCTTTTTATTTTTTAACAAATTACAAATACACCTATAAGGTTTGTTTAAAATAAGAATTGGTCCCATAATATTAGAAATTATAACTACCGTTTGTTATAAATTTTCATTTAACACAATACTCAATGAAAAAAAAAAAAACCAATTCTCGTATGCAATAATAAATTATCAAAATTGTTTATTGAAAATTATTTCTCATATCATTAAAAACTATTAATTGACTTAACGATTTATTTATTAACAAAATGGTTAACTAAAAAATATTTTTCATATCATTACAAATTTTTAATTTACTTAATGATTTACTTATTAATAAAATTGGTCATTCGTTATGCGAGTATGATTTATGTATTAATAAAATTAGTTATTTGTATATATATGTATTTTCTTTTGTTTCTTTATTAGTTTAGTGAATTATTTTAGTAGTTTTTTTTAGATAGGAGAATTATCTTAATATTTGTTTTATATTTATTTGTTGAGAAAAACTACACACCATATTTTCTTTTTTTATTTATTTATAAATTCAGAAGAAATGTTAAAGACTCATAAATTCACCTAAAAAGATATGGTAATAAAATTGGAGTCTACATCATTGGTTGTATAACAATTTAAAAAATGATACATATCATACCACATAATTCTATTATATATCTAATGATTTGTTCTATTCAATTTCATAAAATAATATTTTAATTTTTAAAAAATTATCAAAATACAAAACTTAAATATATTATAATAATAACCTGTATTTTATACGGGCTTCTTAAACTAGTGTATATATATATATATATAGGTTTAGAGGAAGTAGATTAATGTGTGTATAAAAATTTATAAATGCTGAATAATAAAAAATTCACAGTGCTGTAATTGAGTTTGTATAGTTGTGGCAGGGACATGTCTCTTATTGGTGTTCACTTGCACCTCATAAACTTTTGATTATTTTTTACTTCTCACTAATAATGTCACTGAAAATTATTCTTAAAAACTAGACAATTTGCCTACATAATTATTAAGTTGGTCATCCAACTTGAGAGAGGAGTTGGACTTAATCAATCATTTTGGAACTGATTTCTGTTCAATTTTTAAGATTCATTGACTAGAATAATCTAGTAAAAGATGAGATGATCAGACATCAATAGTTATATGTTTGAATCACATTTGTTATGAAAAATAAACAACAAATATATTTTCAAAAATAGCATCAATTTTTTGTAATATAAATATGACTTAAAAATATAGCTATTGATATCTGATTATATTAAATTTTGCATGAATATTCTACCTAATAAATTCTAAAAAAAAATGAACAATTTGAATTTACCGAAGTTGGTCCAAAATGGGCCCATCAAAACCAAACTATTCTCTCAAATTGGATTGTCAAATTGAAAGAATTCAAATACGAAGGGAAAGTAGTTTAAGAAAGACATTTGAAACTTTAAAAGCACAAATAATTAATTAGATCGTGTAGGATGTTAATAATTACCGTACCTTCGTTTCTTCTCAGAAATGTCTTCTCAAATAACTCCCAACTCTCCTTGTCTGTTAAGTGCCTCAATTTATAAAGCACGCATTGTTGATCTACATGCTTGGCAACATTTTCATTGCGAGTTGTTAGCAATATTTTGCTGCCTACCTCTGTAGTATTTGGGAAGCCTGGACTCAAACTATCCCAATCCGCATCCTTCCAAATGTCATCGAGAATCACCAAACATTTCTTCTCACTTTGGACTTGATGAAGTTTCTTGACTAGGTCATGATGTTTCGACTTTTCAATCTCTTCCCTTTCTTCTTTTGGTGGGGAGAGAAGTTTGATAAGAATCTCTACAAGAACGTCCCTTGTATTGCATTGTTGAGATACATAGGCCCAGGCAACACATTTAAAATGGCGCCTAATTTCAATGTGCTTGTAAACCGTCTTGGCAAGGGTGGTCTTGCCAAGACCACCCATCCCCCAAATGGAAACAACTCTATAATTTGTATTCTCCTTCACCAAAAGATCCACTACTGCTTTTACATCTTCTTCTGTGCCGACAACATCCTCCTCAACAATATGGGTATAGGATCTCCTTAATTGTAGCTGCCTCTCAGCCAGAGAAGTTGATGATGAACTTTCTACTACTCCTGTAGAATTTAGTATTCCACAAGTTTGAAAACCTGTTGTGAGGCTATTGGTGATCTTGGTATTAATAGCCTCAATCTTCAACCTAACCTCACGAAGGGCTAAACATTCCTTGAAGATACACAAATACCTCTTGAGAACGAAAGGGAAAGGGAACTGATCTGATCTCCCAATTTTGACAACAAAAGTTGCAATTGCAGCTTCAGCATCATAGGATGCTTCTCTGATCTCAGCAACGCAGTTGCGGATTATAATCTCATCTGCTCCTCCTCTTCGTCTTGCATCTGCAGCTACTAAGAAGCATTGCATCTGATTTAGCTGGGCTTGCAATTGCTCAACTTGAGACCTCACCCCACCCAAGTAATTCGCTTCCTGGATGAGAAACCCACCCAGACTTTTCACCACAAAGGTTGCAAAAGACAGAGCTACAGATTCCGCCATAGAGATCTCTCGCCACCAAAGTGTTCTTTCTTCTTCTTCTTTCACGGGGGTGTACTTGTTATATGGACGACGCAATTACCGTCCGCCCACGCGGCCGACAACCCACAATTATTGACTGTCTGCCAGATTGACAAAGGCCTCCTTTGGTATGCTTTATGAAAGAGTTAAAAAAATAAAGTTTCAAAGCGCGTAATCCAATAGATTCGATTCGAAGCTTATCTATTTCAATTTTAAATAACTCATCAACAATGCGCGTGTGGGTCCGATGGCGACGACAAGAATGACTCCCCAACAAACATAGACTCGAAGAGTTGAAGGCCCACCAATTTTGTTGTTTCTGGACCATGTCACATGAAGGACTGCCCACAAATTATTAAAGAAGCGAAGATTCAAATAAATAAATAAATAAATAATTGTTTTCAAATTTTTATTAGCATCTTGTGTCATTGTTTATATTAATTTTCATGGTTAATTTCTTGTTTGGATAAATTATGAAAGTAGTTTCTGTATTTTAGTCTGTGTCATTTTAATATTTGTAATTTCAATTAACTCGATTTTAATCATTTTTGTTTAAATTTGGTCTAATTGATTACAAATTTTAATATTTTTTATGAAAAATACGCATATAAATGTCATATGTCATATTTTTAAAATTAAAATTATAAATTTACTCAACTAAATGAGTTAACCTCAATTAATTTAGTGATAAATTTTCGTAAAAAACATTAACGATATTATTAATTGGACCAAATTGACACAAAATCTAAAAAAGTAAAGCTAGAGACCCTAAAAATTTTACCAAATGTCTCACATGGGTGTGGGACCCCCACAATGTGGGTCCCATGTGGGGGTCCCACACCCATGTGAGATTTACAAGTGATATGTGTGTATATATATATATATATATTTATATATATAAAAGGAAAATGCCTGGTAGCTCGAAGCTACTAGGCTCGAAATGGCTCGAGAGGAAGAGAGGGAGAGGGAGAGGAGAAAGAGAAGGGAGGGAGAGGAAGAAGGTCGGCGTCGCAGCTCCCCGCCCTGCCGTCGTCGCAGCTCCGGCCGCCGCTGCTGCTTCCTCCTCCGTCGCAGCCCCGCCTCCGTCGCAGCCCAGCCTCCCCTCCTCCTCAAACCGGTTTTTATGGCCCCCTCCCCTCCCTCCTCCTTCTCCTCCCTTCTCTTCTTCTCCCTTCTTCTTCTTCTTCTTCGTTCTGCAAAACCAAGAGAAAAAAAAAAAAAACAAAATCGACACCAAAACGACGTCGTTTTGGTGTCGAGCCGCGGTTCGAGCCGCGGTATTCGAGCTACGTAGCATGATCGTATATAAAATTTAAAAATTTTACCAAATAAGTCTTAACTTGTGCAAATCAAAATCAGTACACAAGTTTCCAAGCAGGATCTTATGCATTGATGAGTAGTAGGTTGATGATTTAAAAGGAATAGGTTGATTCTTTAGTTAGGTTGATTCTTTAGTTTTGTTGTCTCCACGTGCATCCATTGCAGCCTTTAGACAACCGGGGAGAACAAAAAAAAAAAAAAAAACTTAATTTTCTCTGCAAGGATGCCTTGTGAACATTGGAGTATGATTAATTATTTATGTTTTTCAAGAAGTTATGATCCTATCTAAGCACAAGAAATTACATACTAATTTTCTAATTTCTCCATTCTCTGAGAAGGACATTTTACTAGATTCATAAACAATACTACAAAAAATTCTATCCTGCACACAAACAACAGGGGAGAATTGCATCGTGTGTCGTACACAAACATAAAATGAGTTACCTGAGTTGCATAAGATCATATTTCTCCAACACAATTGAGCCATGAGATTGCAATAGTGGCAACTCTCAGAACATCATAAGATTGGAGAGCATATCTTGAGACATACATATATGCATGTATGTGTTCTCTATTATTTGACATGAAATTTGAAAGGTAGTTAATACTTCTTTTGCAAATTTAAAACATAGATGAAGTGTTGGTCAGTTTGTTCTATTTCAATAAGCGAAGGAAAGAACAAGGCCGAAAAGTTAGAATTTTCGAACCTAGTACCACTAATAATCTGAAAATTTTGTTTTGACATGGTTTTAGATCATTGAAGTCATAAATATCACCATTTTTTCTACTTGATTCAACTATCATTTTCATCTATTTAGTTCCTAAATTTTTTAATTTATGTTTATGTAGAGCCCAATTGGAGACAATTATACAAATTAATAATTGTTAAAACTTAATTTGATTAAAATAATGTTATTTGAGATTTGAACATCTTAAATCATACAATAAAACACTCATTTTTCTTACTATTTTGAATAAATTACAACCCACAACCAACTTAAGGTGTTTGATTGTATGATTTAAGTTGTTCAAATTACAAAATTATCTTTTTCCCCCCTCAAATTAGGATTTAATGGTTATTGATTTGTACAATTGTCTCTAATTGGACCACATGAATAAAAATTAAAAATTTTAGGAACTAAATAGACAAAATTGATGGTTTAGAGGAAACAAAAAAAAAATGTTGATAGTTTAGAGAATACAAGTGAAATTAACCCTTAATCCAAAAAAAAAAAAAAAAAAAAAGGAAAGAGAGGGGAAAGAAACTGAGCACAGGACCAACCAACCATATGTAAATGTAGTAAGATCGAAGACAGCTCAGGGAATTACGATGGAAGGCACGTGGTGGACCTTGTAGAAGTCCTCTCGTCCTTCTCTATGCCTGTCTCTGAGTGCTTCAGATACCCTTTGGATCTGCAATTCACGGAGAGTGGTAATGAACCTCAATCCGTCTGGAATCTCCTTCAATTTTGGGCAGTCAACAATTATTACTAAACGGAAGAGACAAGACATGGCTCCCTGTTCCACCTTCCACTCCTCCAAGTTTTGAATAGACTCGAGCATTAAAGATTTGAGTTAAGGAAAACATTTGCTGCTGCTGGATGGTGTTGTTGGTGCAGAAGAACAAACCATCTCCTTCCCAATGTAGGAATTCCAATCTAAGATGAGACTCCTTAAGTTGGGCAACTTCTCCAATGTTGGCATTGGGTCTTCCTCTAGTTCAGTATTCCCCATATGTAAGTAGGTGAGATTTGGAGGGAATTGATCTGGCAATTTATCAACCAGATTCAGGTACCCCCATAATGACAATTGGCGAAGATGGTGGCATCCTAAAAGTTGCTTTAAAAGGCTTTGTTCTTCTTCTGTTTCGAAATCTCCACTAATCTAGAAGGGCGAATATTGCAGAAGGCAGTTTGAATTGTTGAGGATTGGGGATTTCAACATCACGGCCAAGTCTTTGGGGGCTACCTCACCACTGAATTTTTGAAGATTTGTCAATTTAGATAAGCATCTGACATCACAATACTCTGTATCAAAGTATTCTAGCGTCTCCAGTTTGTTTAAACTATCCAACCGCAATTTATTTGTTCCAGCCAACTTAATTCGAGAAGGAAGATATAGATGTCTCAATTGTTTCGACCTCTACAAGACATTAGGTATTCTTAAACTGCTGATGCTCCATCTCCTTAAATCTAGGGTTTGGAGGAATCCCAAGTTGCCTATAGAGGAAGGCAAACTTGTAATAGTATCAGATTCTCTTATACTTAAATACCTCAAGTAAATTAGGTTTCCTATTGCTCTTGGAAACTTTTTTCCTTTCCCAGATGCAATAATTCTTTCAAGGTCTAAAACTGTAATCAATGTGAGGCCCTTGAAGAGTAATTTTAATTTTTGCCAGCCAGAACTTTCCAATTCATTGCCAAAAGAGTAAAATTGGCATGATCGGATATGGTGGTGATTCTTCATTTCATTTCCAAATAGGGGAATAATATTTCCGTTTTCTATAAAGTTGGCATCACGGTCACCCAAATAGTACACGGCAAATCTGCGAATTGTTGTTAATGATGATGAAGAAAACAGTGCAGGGTCTACCCACATGAGCTGATGACCAAAGGCTTTAATGTGAACAGTCTCAAGAAAATTCTCCTCTTTGGCCTTCAACAAGCATAAGTCTCTCATGAGATCATGGAGGTGACAAAGTTTAATCTTTTTGTTGAACCTTGTTAATTGGACTTGAACCATGCATCTGTGGACTAGCTCACCCAAATAACTCATTCCAACATCGAACATTGTTTCCTCTTCCACTTCTCCTACTCGTGTTGGTATCGATGACGGCAACACAATGCCTTCAGCCATCCACATCTGAATCAATTTTTTTTGCGTGAATAACATAGGGTGTGTTTGGTTTGTGTTTGTAGAGTTGTTTTTGAGATAAAAAGTACGCAAACTTGTTTGGTTTGCCTTTTTTCAGAAATGGCTTTGGAAAATTATTTTGGGGAGAGAGTTTTAAAAAAAGTGATTGATTTGATGTATATGAGAGAGAGAGAGTGATTTTGAAAAGTAGGTAACCAAACAAAATTTTGAAATTTTTTTTGAAAAAATTTGTTTGGTTTAATTACTCTTAAAATTTTGTTTGTAGAGAATTTTTCTCAAAAATTTTTCTGAAAAACAAACCAAACAACGCCATAATCTTCAGGAAGTTGGCTCAAATACAAAAAGCACACCTTAAGATGGTAAGGCAAGTCTTGGTAGCTCAAGGCTAAAATATCTATTATTGGAATTCCTCCCTGGCTTTTGCCCTTACCTAAGTCATAACCAATGTTTTTACTCACCTTCTTCCACTCAACCAGTTTGTCTTTCGTTGTCAAAAGTCCTCCTAATACCACAATTGCCAATGGTACACCACCACAATGCTTGACCATTGCCTTCACTAACTCAATCATTTATGTGCTTAATGTGAATCCTGCAAAATTAGAGGGAAAAAAAATACATCTGTTGGTAAGTTTGTACTAGTCTATATGGACGGTACTGATACAAAGAAAAAAATAGCAGTGTGTATTTATATTAAAAACACTAATGCTAAGAATACCAATAAATATACCAACGAATATATTAACTACAACACAATTATTATATGTAAGTTTCATCACTTAACATGAGGTCCAACTAACATTGTGTCTAGGCTAAAATTCTTTGTTCCCAAAACTATAAAAAATTAAAATGATACACAAAAATGCATTGGGTGGAACTATTTTAAAATTGATTTTGAGAAAATTCTCAAAATTTTAAACATTACATAAAAAATAAAAATAATACAAACTTTTAACAAACCGATCTCAAACAAGCTTTGAACAAGTCGAACATGATTTGAGCTTAAGTCACATAGTCTGTCTTACTGTCCTAATTTTTAACAAAATATCGTAACATAAGTTAGTTTCATATATTATATTTGTTATCTAGACAAATCTAGAGCATGCATCCCTAACGGTGCAGGTGCACATCGTAAGAAAGTTACGATTTTATGTGATGAAAGTAATGAATATTTGTAGTGTGTTATGTCACTATGTGATAAAGTTACCAATAGTGAATTTATGTTGTGCATCTTAAAGTTATTAATGGCGAAGTTATGACTTTTGATTCTTTTAATGGCATTTTGTGGTGAGAGATTATGACTTCTGTGGTGAGAATTTATAAAATTTAATGGTTTATGTTATTTGTAAAATTTTACAGGATTGTTATGAAGAAGATACCATATGCACCCTTTTGAGATACACATTGTAACCTCTTATATATATAGGAGAAATTACAAAAATAAATAAATAAAACCCAAGATTTAACCTCCATAACAAATCAAACCCTAAAATTTTACAATTTATCAATTCTTAATTAGTTGAATAATCATCATACACTTAATTAATTAAATAAAAAATAGGATCTTGTTATTAAATAGGATTCAAGGTCCCTCTCTCTATTCACATACAACACATAATTTTCCTAGAAGCTTAACATCATATCACTAGGAACATAATAGTGTGATTGAAGAGAGAGAAGACTTTGAATCTATACCATATTTGTTGGTGTAAAGATTAAAGCTTTAGTGTAGAGACTAATAGTAATTAAATTGTGGGCATGCTTAATTAGTAAGATTATAGCATAGGATTGAGATTGTTAATTTATGGACTTACAATTCCATGTTTGATTGTAAATTTTATTAATCGGATTACATGTCGGCAAACATTCAATTCGACGAAATTGACAAATTTTTATTATTAAGAGGAGCGGGGATCATAATTTCAAATATGAAAGAAAAAACCCAAAATGAATACATAATAATTGGTTATCTCACTAATTTAATTGGATAACTCATCTTACACTAATTTATGAAATTATTAATTCTGTCACTATTAATCCTGGCCTCATTTGGGAACAAGCTATTTAGTACCTTTTTGATTTTTTTGTCTAAAATATGAGGTAAAAAAAAAACTAGTATGTTTAGGATGAGTTTTTGACTTTTTATGAAAATATGTGTAAAAAGTTGAGGGAAAAGAGAATATTTGACTTTTTAATATAATTTGTTGACTTTTTGGATTTTTTTTTTTTTTTTTACTTTTTGATTTTTAGGCTAAAATTGAATGTTGCCAAACATTTGATATTCTTGAATTCTACCATAGCCCAAGGTATGTATGGTTTGTTTTGTTCTAGTTAGTTTATTATTACATAACCAATCATCTTTGTCCATCTAATTTTTGCCAATGTTAAAATTCTTCTAACAGATAGAGCATTTTCAATCTTCCACCAATTTTTTCATCTAATTTGATTTCAAATTTAAGCAAAAAGATTGATTTGATATGAATTATTCCTTTTCTTTCATTAAAATCTTTATAAAAAATCCCCTCTTATTCCAAATTTTCGTTTTCATCAAATTTGACGGGGGGAAAAAAAATCACCTCCAATGCGTTATCTTTCTAAATTTGAAATCATTCCTTTTCTTTCATTAAAATCTTTATAAAAAATCTCCTCTTATTCCAAATTTTTGTTTTCATCAAATTTAATCGGGAAAAAAAAATGATCTCCAATGCTTTATCTTTCTAAATTTTCATCAAATTCAAATTTGATAAAGGATTTGATGAGTTCTCAATTTGATAAAAAATTACTTTCCCTTGATTTGACGAACAATTGATGAAATGAGTGGAGATTGAACACTTTCAAATTTGATGAAAGAAAATGTGAAGGATTGAAGATGCTCTGACAAGAGAGGACCACCACCCCTATCTCCGCATGTCTTCTCCTCTGTTTTCTATTTACAAGTGGTGTGTGTGTGTGTATAGATTTAGAGGAAGTAGATTAGAGTGTTTAGATTAATACAAATATTCAAAGTCAGGCTTGCAAAAATTCTCTCTCTAGAATGAGCACACCAGAAATAGCAGAAATAGATCCCAACGGAAAGTCTCAAGAGGAAGAGGATCATCTGATCCGTAGCACCAAGAAGATTAAAAGCAAGGAATCAATGGGGGAAGTAGAGATGGTAATCACTACGGAAGTTTTGCCCCTTCAAAATCTCCCAGCTCCTTCTCAAGCAACAAGTTCTAAGCTAATGACTGCTCCAGCTGAGGGGACCAACGTTAAATCCTTCAAAGAAGCTCTTGCGGCACCCAAAACCAAAGATTTCTACTTTGATGATTTAACAGCCAATATTATCATTAAAGAGGAGGATGAGGATGAGGATGGAGACACACACATCCAAGTTGGGAATCAATCACAAAGGAACAATGGAATACCCAGAATCGCCCTCCCTAAAAAGCTATTGCAAGAAATCAGACAACCATGGACGAATGCACTCATCGTCAGATTGCTTGGCAAGAGTGTAGGATACAAAATGCTCTGTACTAGAGTTAAGACACTTTGGAGGCTGCAAGATGAATTCAACGTCATTGATTTGGGTAACAACTATTTCTTATTCAAGTTCTCCTCCAAAGAGGACTGTGCAATGGTTTATTCAGGAGGATCATGGGTAATCGTGGACCATTATCTTACAGTGCGTAAATGGGAGCTTGACTTCAAGGCATCAAAAGCCCTCGAAACCACCACTGCTGTTTGGGTTCGGTTTCCAGAGCTTCCGATTGAGTATTTTCAAGAGAAAGTCTTCTATACCATCTTGAAGCAACTAGGAAAACCACTGAAGATTGATCTCACCACAACCATGGCTACAAGAGGACGCTTCACAAGGGTTTGCATCAAAGTGGACCACGAAAACCACTTTGTCCAAGATTTGTATTAGGTAAGAAAAGTTATAATATCGAATATGAATCTATCCACTCTTTTGGTTTTCATTGTGGCAAGGTGGATCACCGAAAGGAGCTATGTAGATTGAAGGCTGTGAACCCAGTGTTCGAGTTGACTCAAAGCTCAAATCCTTAGCCGACGGGAAACCCACTAGCCATTACAGGAACTATCCAAATGGCACAACCAGTGGATAACGGTAACCTTCAAAAAATTGGGATAGAGGAAGGAGACGAAGCTTTTGGGCCATGGATGCTAGTAAAGAAAAAGATCCGGCACCTGAAATGCGTACAAGAAAGCCCAACATTATGAGGCCAACCCAAACACCAAGAAATTTGCTGAGTTAGGTAGCACCAGCCATCAGGAAGAGGAACCCACCAGAGGCAAGAAAACCACCAAATCGGGCCAAGAGAATGAGATCTCTAACTCTATTAAAACGCCCCAACCTAGGCCAGAGACATTCCCAACCTACAAGAAGCCCACTAACTATACTCAAAAGAACTCAAGCCCACCTAAAGGCCTAGCAAATCCTATGAATGTTGTAGCACTTAAGCTACATGCCAAAGCATAAGCCCTTTCACATCAAATGGCTGGAACCAGTCTGGATAAGGACATCACTGTCTTTGGTATGATACCTGCTCAATCCAGGCCTACAAACCCTAATCCCACGCTAGCAGAAATTGATTCCCCAGAAATCCCAATAAAGGAGGTAATAGATGACAACACTAACCCACCGCCACCTAACCCTCTTACTATAAACCAAACTTCCCCACTGGGAGATAGAGACCCAAGATCTTGAAAACCACCAGACCCAGGAATCGGCCATGGAGAGAGAGGAGGTAACTCCACCAATGGTCTTGATGCACAAGATGGAGGGCAGTGCGATGGGTCTTTTACTAGGACTAGGGATAGAAACAATTCACCGCGTAGACACAGTATAGTGGATCGAATAGATAAGGCTGAGAATCGAACCAGGATGGAGCACCATACTAGGTATTACGATCCACCCGTTCCAGATGACATCCATGAGGTCAATAGACCAAGACTATCATAAGATTCGAAGCATCATTATGAGGCTAGCCTCTGAACCCTTCCCAAATTATCCATCCATGGACTCTGTGAAGATCTTAATCTGGAACTATCGAGGGACAGGAACAACACTTTCAAGCGCAACTTAAGAGAGCTTATCAGGACACACAAACCAGAAATTTTGATCCCCATGGAAAAAAAAGTCATTTTCAGCTCCCTAGGGAATTTCTTTAACAATATGGGCTTCTCAGCTTCTACAGTGGTTGATCCAATAGGAAGAATGGGGGGATATCTGGCTTATATGGGATACAAATCATGTTAATGTCTGAACATTTGTTGTATTTAATCAGTATATACAGGCTACCATTCACAAGGAAGACTACGAAGAGTGGGTCTTATTAGCAGTGTATGCCAGTCCAAATCTAGCAGCTAGAGAGAATCTATGGGAGGAACTGGAGGAGACAGCTAACAACATGAACCAGCCATGGTTGGTTGCTGGGAACTTCAATGATTTCACTGTTCAAAGTGAAAGAAGGAGCTTCTCCCCCAACCACAACTTTAACAAAACTTAGAGATTCAGGGAGAGAATCAATAACTGCAACCTCATTGATCTGGGGAGCATAGGTCCTAGACTTACCTGGACTAACAACAGACAAGTACTGGCCAACACCATGGAACGATTAGACAGAGCAATGAGTAATGACAAATGGAGAGCCCTCTTTCCTGAAGGCACTGTGAGGACACTACCTCGAAAACACTCAGACCACTCCCCTCTAGTGGTATTCACCCAAGGTATGCATCCCTCTAACCCTTAGAATAGGCCGTTTAGATTTTAAGTTGCATGGTTAATGTCACCCTAATTTCACTGATGTTGTCCAGAATTCTTGGCTTAATATGGACAATGACCTCTTAAGTGCCATTGATGCTTTTACTTAGAACAACAAAATCTGGAATAAGGATGTGTTTGGAAACATTTTTAAAAGAAAAAGAACCCTCCTTGCTCACATAGAGGGAATCCAAAAAGCCCAAGCCTACTCCTTTTCTCACAACCTTCATGTTTTAGAAAAAGACCTAGTGAAACAATTTAATAATACTCTTTTTCAAGAGGAGACTCTCTGGTTTCAAAAGTCTAGATCCAAATGGCTCATTATGGGTGACCAAAACACTAGGTTTTTCCATATCTCTACCCTCAATAAGAGAAGGAAGTTAAAAATTAATGTTCTTAGAGATGATAGGGGTAACTAGATTTCTGACACCAATGACCTCAAAACCCATGTCATTGATCATGTTAATAACCTATTTAAGTATGAGGAAATCACCCTCTTGGAGAGTTGGACCAACATTGCTAGAACTAGATTTACCTTGGACAATGACAGGTTTTTAGCCCCTATTTCTAACTATGAGATCTAGAATGCCATCAAGAACATTAAAGCTTTCAAAGCACCTGGGAAAGATGGTATCCAAGCTATTTTCTATCACAGGAACTAGAACATTGTTGGCCCTTCTGTTTGCTATTTCATCAAGAATTGTTTTCATAACAAAATTGTCCCTAAGGAGATCAATGAAACACAAATTGTCCTCATTCCTAAACTGGATAACCTTGAGACCATTAAACAATTCAGACCTATTAGTCTCTGTAATGTCACCTATAAGATCATCACCAAGATCATTGTTAATAGAATAAGACCTCTCCTCTCTGACCTCATCAGTCCCAATCAGAGTAGCTTTATACCTGGCAGAACTACCATTGACAACATTATCATAACTCAAGAAATTATTCACTCTTAGATACAAAAAGGGTAAATCTGGGGGTATAGTTATTAAGATTGATCTTGAAAAAGCCTATGATAGAATCTCTTGGGATTTTATAAATGCAGTTAAAGGAGGTTGGTGGTAAGAAATGAGATAAATAATAAAAAATTCAGAGCTATAAATGAGTTTGTAAAGTTGTGGCAGGGAGATATCTCTTATTTGCATTCACTTGCACCTCATAAATTTTTAATTATTTTTTGCTTCTCACTAATTTTTAATTTCATTTAAAATTATCCTTCAAAAACTAGGCAATTTGTCTGCATAATTATAAAGTTGGCCATCCAACTTGAGAGAGCAATTGGGCTTAATCGGCCCGTTTTGGGCTGATCTCGGTGATAAACACTGTTCACTTTTTAAGATTCATTGAGTATAATATTCTTGTAAAAAAAAGATGATCAGATATCAATAATTATATGTTTGAATCACATTTGTCATGAAAATAGACAACAGATATATTTATAAAAATAGCATAAATTTTTTGTAATACAATTGTGACTTAAAAATATAGCTATTGATACCCTATCATTTTGAATTTTTGTATGAATATTCTACCTGATGAATTCTAAAAACAATGAACGATTCAAATTACTGAAATTGACTTCAAAATGGGTCCACCAAACCCAAACTGTTCTCTCAAATTGAATTGTAAAATTGAAAGAACTCAAATCCGAAAGGCAAGTAGTTTAAGAAAGACATTTGAAACTTTAAAAGCACAAATCATTTGATTGTGTAGGATGTTAATAATTACCGGTACCTTGTCTTCTCAGAAATGTTTTCTTCACAAACAGCTCCCAACTCTCCTTTTCTGTTAAGTGCCTCAATTTATAAAGCACGCATTGTTGATCTACATGCTTAGCAACATTTTCATTGCGAGTTGTTAGCAATATCTTGCTGCCTACCTTGTAGTATTTGGGAAGCCTGGACTTGGACTATCCCAATCCGCATCCTTCCAAATGTCATCAAGAATCACCAAACATTTCTTCTCACTTTGGACTTGATGAAGTTTCTTGACTAGCTCATCATGTTTCAACTTTCCAATCGCTTTCCTTTCTTCGTTTGATAAGAATCCCTTCAAGAACTTCCCTTGTATTGCGTTGTTGAGATATATAGGCCCACGCAACACATTTAACATGACGCATAATTTCAATGTGTTTGTAAACCATCATAGCAAGGGTGGTCTTGCAAGACCACCCATCCCCCGAATGGAAACAACTCTATAATGCATCTTCTCCTTCACCAAAAGATCCACTACTGTTTTTACATCTTCTTCTGTGCCGACAACATCCTCCTCAACAATATGGGTATAGGATCGCCTTAATTGTTGCTGCCTCTCAGCCATAGAAGTTGATGATGAACTTTCTCCTACTCCTGTAGAATTTAATATGCCACAAATTTGACAACCTGTTGTGCAGCTATTGGTGATCCTCGTATTAATAGCCTCAATCTCCAACCTAACCTCACGAAGGGCCAAACATTCCTTGAAGATACACAAATACCTCTTGAGAACGAAAGGGAACTGATCTGATCTCCCACAAGTACGAAATGCAATTTTGACAACAAAAGTTGAAAATGCAGCTTCAGCATCATAGGATGCTTCTCTGACCTCACCAATGCAGTTGTGGATTATATTCTCATCTGCTCCTCCTTTTGGTCTTGTGTCTGCAGCTTCTGAGAAGCATTGCATCCGGTTCAGTTGGGCTTGCAATTGCTCCTGGGCTTGCAATTGCTCAACTTACCCCACGCAAGTTTATCACCTCCTGGATGAGCAACCCACCCAGACTTTTCACCACAAAGGTTGCAAAAGATAGAGCTACAGATTCCGCCATAGCCATCTCTCACCACCAAAGGGTTCTTTCTTTCTTCTTCTTCTTTCACGGGGTTGTACTTCTTATATGGATGACATGATTACTGTCTGCAAGATTGACAAAGGCCTCATTTGGTATGTAAATCACCTTTATGAAAGAGTTGAACAAATATAGTCTCAAAGCGGGTTTTAATAGACTCAATGCCAACTCAATAATGAAGTGTGTGACTCAGATGGCAATGACATTAACAAGAATGACTGAGTAATGCTACGCTCACACAATCAAAACACAGATTGAAACAAAGAAGCAGATGTGGCACACCATGTCATTAGGTGTGGATGATTGAAGAGAGAAAATAACTCTCAGTAACACTCATTACAGGACAGAGAGAAACACCATCGTTGATCGGCGGTCACATTTTCACTATGGCAGCTAATGGTGGATCTCACCCCCTACCAGGGTTACAGTCCATCAAGTGTTTGGTAAAAAAAAAAAATTGATACATAAGAATATGCAACATTGGCCCATGGTCGTTCTTACAAGCAATGCTTAAACATCGATATCACTTTAACAATTAAAAATATGCAATCACTTTTACAAATACGGAGAAAATTGGAGTTGAATATCACTGCTCTCACAAATTTAATACAGAAAAAATTATTTGCTCCTCCATAGTCTCACGATTCAAATGGATAAAATTTATCAAACTAACGAAGTCCAAACC
The DNA here is from genome assembly GCF_055761805.1 of Camellia sinensis. Taxonomy (NCBI): domain Eukaryota; kingdom Viridiplantae; phylum Streptophyta; class Magnoliopsida; order Ericales; family Theaceae; genus Camellia; species Camellia sinensis. The sequence goes on along the minus strand of NC_138962.1, from coordinate 21,597,539 downwards.
TGCAATATACTTAGGGTAATTAACTCATTTCTTTTGTCCCAAATCTAGAACTGACTTGACATATTCCAAAAATCCCTAAATTGAATTTAGAAAATCTTTAGAAAAAAAAAAAAAACTTTTGGGCGTGAAAACAGAAACTAAATTTATATCCCAAAAATCTAAATTATGTAAAAATAATGCAATATGCAAAATTTGGACAAACATTTGAAGATGAGCCAACTAGGGAAGTCTCTTTGAAAAGAGGTCTTTGGTTTATTCGTGGAAGAGCGAGTTTTGTCTCTCTTTCTCTTTGATTCGTTGGACTAACCTTTTTGAATGTTGAAGCTCAGCTCACTCTTCAATCTGCCAGCGAAATACGACCGCCGACGAAGCTTCAACGATGGAGTTTCTCTTCTCTCTCTCTCTCTCTCTCTCTCTCTTCAATCAAGTGATTGCTGCTGGTAGTATGGTAAGTGGGACTCCAACGTAAAATGCTTTTTTTTTTCCACGTATTTTACTCATTTTTCGTTTTGATTGAATAAAAAAAACAAGTAAAATATTTTAAAATAAATTATAAAAAAAATCTTATGATTTAGGCCTAGTTTGGGAAGACTAAATAAGTGCACTTTTTTACTTTTTATGAAATATGGGTTGGGTTTGGGTTGGGTTTGAAGTGATGTGTTAGAGAGGTGATGTGACTTAAATAAGATGATGTGACTTAAATAGGATAGTGACTTTTTGACTTTTTGTCTTTTTTCAATCTTTCCAAACTTATCGTCTTTTTTAAATTAAACTTCAAAATTTTAATTTCATCCATTTAAATCTTTAATTTTTTATTTTAAAACAATTTTAGTTATTTGTGTGTTTCAGTAAAATATAACTAACAAAGTTGGGATATTTTTGTAAATTAAATTTTCTATTAACTGTATATATTTTGTATATATTAGCGGGTGGCACACGTAATGCGTGTGCAATTCTAATAACTAATAATAAAAATAAATAATAAAGAATTTAATATCATAATATGTATATTGTCTAAGTGATAAATATATTCTTAATAAAACTCAGAGGTTGTTTGGGGTGTCTTAAATAAGTGCACTTTTTGTCTTTTTAGACTAAAAAGTTGAGGTTGAAAATATGAATATTTGGGTTAACTTTTTGACTTTTTATGAAAAAATGTGTATTAAAAAATTGTATAAATTAATGTATAGAGAAAAATTAGTATTGAGAGTTATGTAGCCGTAATTGTTGACTTTTGATAAATAGTGATAACTTTTTGACTTTTTAAGTAACTTTTTGACTTTTTTGAGACTCCCCAAACTTGACCTCAATGTATAATAATTTTTTTACTTTAATATATATACAGTTGTCACGTGGCATAAGGAGAATAATATTTCACTAAACTAATTTAGATCTTTAATAATAGTATACATATACACACCCATTCTGTATAGTACATTTGTGGCAATTTGGAAAGTAAATAAAAAGTCAATTTTTAACTTTTAATTAATTTTGAGTCACATCACCTCTCACATAACTTATTCATAAAAATCGATCAAAAAAAAAAAAAAAAAACCTTACCCACATAAGAGTCAAAAAATCAATTGTCAACTAATTTTCCAAAACACTCCACGTATCGAGAGAGAAAAAAGGTGAACAAATCTGTTGATTTTTTATTTTATCAAAAGAGCAGCAAATGGAGCGACGATCCGGACCCTAAGATCCAACTCCGAGCCTCCTTCAAGTCTGGACTCATCACCCTCGACGGTGGCCATGTAAACAATTGGAACGATATTGATGGATTCCATTTCTCTCTCTTACCGGCTTTGAATCTAGATTCCGACAAACTATACAACAGTGGAAAGTTTATCGTTAAGGTTTGTTTGAATCCATCATCTTTGTTCTCTCTCTCTCTCTCTCTCTCTCTCTCTCTTTATATATATATATATATATATTTGGCTGAGAATGGTTTTTAAAGAAATATGAGTAAAATGTTCCCCCTAAGAAATGTGGAGAGTAGCACAATGTTCACTTGATTATGAGATCAGTATGTTAATGCCCTGTTTGGTTTTGTTAATGAGAAAAGCAACAGACAAGAGGAACGAAAAAGTTAGAATAAGAGAAAAACTAAAAAATATATAATGTTAAATCTTATGTTTCTTGGCTACTATACAGTGCATTGTGAATTTTTTTTTTTTTTTGGATCAATTATGATTTTGGGTTTTGGGTATTTGTGTTTTTGTTTATAGAAGTTCGATGGACAGTTTGATTACAGGCTTTGCATAACGGTAACGAGGTATTCTTCATGTGCTCAAGAATCCCCTATCCCTAAATATTCTTATCTCCTGTCTCAAATCACTTACAACCATTGGATATGTTTTGAGATTCTCAAATCTTAGATTCTCATATGATCCAATGATTGTGAGTGATTTCGGATAAAAGGACAGGAATATTTAGGAACAAGGGATTCTTGCTCTCTTCATGTTACAAGTTGATGGGGATTATGTCTACACTAAAGGGTATGTTCTTTTATTTTCATGACCATCTTATCTCCTCCCTCTTCTGCCAAACCCAACCCACAACCCCCATCCCTTAGATTCATCTCTTCACCTTGCCAAAATAGAAACCCCAAAATGACGGCACGAGGGCAGAGGTTTGGCTGGGTTTGGATCGAAGTTGAAGTCATAATTGCATATCCATTGACGATTCACATTTTTCAGCACTTACGAACTATGCTGAATCCATATCCAATGACGTCACAATAACGCGTTGGGCTAGACCAGTGGAAGAAGAAGAAGAAGAAGAAGAAGAAGAATAAATGAAGGGGTGGTAGTCGCCTGTGGAAAGGGAAGTAAGAAAATGATGGTCGTCGGTGGAAGAGGGAATGTGAAGATGATGATCCTTGTACAGTGGGTATTGAAGGGGAAATTATTCAATAATTCCGGAACATTACGTGGTCATATTTCAAGTCAATCACCAATGACTTAGTCCTATGTTGTTCCCCATCTCTAACATAAATTGTGGACCCTTAGTCCTCTCTACCAATTAAAACCTTATGTAGCACCACGTGTCCATACTCCGGAAATACTAAATAATTAAAAGGTGAATGACAATAGATGGTGATGAGGTATAGTGGGGTTTGATACCATGTGTGTTAGTTCACGATATGTTTATTATTGATTGCTCAGACTTAATGAATGTGTGATAAATAGTGATAGTAATTTGGTGTAATTGAGTTTATGTATATGAGTAGTATCAAGTTAAGATAGCAAATGAAAGAGTGCTACGTGTGTTTTAAAGAAAAAAAATCTGTTAAACAAAGTAACTAAGATGAATCGGGGTGTAGATTGTGACACGGAATGAAATTCAGAGTTTAAATTGATGAAATTGAAATTTTGAGATTTAATTTGAAAAGCATGCTAAACCCTAGCTTTTTTTTCTTTTTTCTTTTGGGTGTAATTTGCCCAATATTTTTGTATCATTTTTTTAAAAATAATTTACTTTTAAAAATTTCGTAAGTCATTTTTTACAAAATTGATTCTCACTTACTATCTTTTAAAGACATTTATAAGAATTTTCAAATAAATATCTTAACTCACTAAAAAGTTATAAATAATACTTTATTGAATCAAAATTCCACTTTTAGGTAATAAAATGTTTTTATTTTAAATGTCAACCAAACGCCGAAAAACAAAAAAAAAATATTTTTTTTTTGTGTAAAATAATTTACGTTGAAACAAACAGAGCCCCTAATAACATGGGACTATTTGTTGTAACGTATTTTAAATTGAGAGTATATATCGGACTATTTGGTGCAGTTTCTACTTATAATTTATTAAGCAGAAATAGTTTAAATAAACCAAAAAAATTGATTATTTGGAAGTTAGAAAAAGGATACTTTCAGTTTCTATTTTATGATTATCAGTTTTAGCTTAAAAGAAATTGTAAACAAAGTATAAACGCAGCGGATGAAAAATTATGGTCATATCTTTTTCTGCAGAGTTTGAATTGAAGGATCTCGTGGGTAAATCACGTGCTTCCTGAATCTGATCAATCAACTCAGCAATGGCGTGATATTACAGAATGAATATCACCCACACAAATCACAGTGCAAAATGGCTCTTGATCGTTGTATTTTGGGAGAGAATCAGTACATGGGAAAAACATGCAACATACATTATTTTTCTCTTAATCACCCATATCCCATATCATCTCAAATATATAGGATAATATCTTATCTATCCATATCAGTTGATATGATAGATATGAATATCCTGAGTGGTTATCTAAGTAAGTTTTGAATTCAAATTCAAACATACATGGATAAGGTTCAAAAAGTTCAAAGGGTCATGCCACATGGGCGTCCAATTTCTAACAGAAACTTCACCAAAAAGATCATGGTGGGCCACATCTGCTTTTATGTTTCAATCTGTGTTTTGATTTTGTGAGTGTAGTATTATGGATGACTCCCCAACAAACATAAACTTAAGTAGGACTGTGCATAATACCGCATAATTTGTTAAAAATTGCACCAATTTACATTGTTTTATCCGCAAACTACGGATTAAACTTTAAAATTTATAATCCGCCTTCGAAACCGCTCCGCTCCGCTATAGTTAATACATATATATTTTTTAAACTCTAATGATATATCAAAATGAAAATGAGCGTGTGAGAAATTTAGAATGAAAAATTTGTTACAAATTAGTAGTTATATATATATATATATGAAAAATGTTATTATGTAACATATATATGAAAAATATTATGCAAATTAATGTTATATATTATGCAAATACTTGATAATTGATTAAGAATATTCTTCAATCCGCTAATATGTTCTAAACTACTCCAATCACGATTTGATTATCCACTAATCTGCCATTTAATTTATAATTTGACTCTCAAATCGTTGCATTACATTGTGCACACGCCTAGACTTAAGAGTTGAGGGCCAACCAATTTTGTTATTTTTTTGGACGATGTCACGTGAAGGATTGACTACACACAAATTATTAAGGCCTCATTTGACAAGGGTTAAAGTGACTAAATAAATATAAAAAGATAAAATAGGCTAATTTAGTTAATTGGACAAAATGTCATATTCAAACCATAATTATTTCATTTTTTCTCTTACAATTATCACATTCAAACAAAAAACAGAAATCAAATTTTTTCCCCCCCCCCAAATAGAGCTAATTTAGCTACATTAGTAAAAAAAAACTAAGAAGTTTGACTAAATTATCTCTTCCCAAACGAAGGCTAAAGAAGCGAAGATTCAAATTAAAAATAAAAAACAATTGTTATCAACTTTTTATGGGGGGAACTACTTACCATTTGGACAAATCAAAAAAAAAAAAAAATACCCAAACATGGAGGGGGTGCAAGCACAGTTTTTCACATGCACCCCATCTCAAAATTACTTGCACCCCCAATATTTTTGTAATTTTTTTTTTTCTATCCCCACTGTGAAATAATTCTCCCATTTTTTATTATCTTGTATCATTGTTTATATTAATTTTTATGATTAATTTGTTGTTTAAAAATAATTATTAAAAACTAACAAAAATACAAACACTAATGATACAAGATGATATATATTAATCTTCTTCAAATAAATTATAATAATGTCATGTTACATACATACACATAAAAAATTATTAAAATAAATAAATAATTCAAACTCAAAATTTGTATATGAGTGTACTTGTATGATTCCTAAAATAAATTTTGATTAACTTTTTGTTAAAATTTTTGTAATTGACAATCTCATTAAATAAAATATCATTCAATTATAAATATATTTTTGTTTTCATGTGAATGTGATTGTTTTTGATGTGAATTCAACTAAATTTGGCTCAATGCGCCACCTAATTCTAATTGTAGTGATACAAAACTAATCACAAAATCGACAATAGAGACTATCTATACCCATCAATAATGGGGCCCACTATCCAAGACATTTCTCCATTGCGACTTCTCTTCTTGTAGACACGTGAAGAAGGATCAACTACATCTCATTGTTGAAAAATAAGAAGAAAATAAATGAATGTGTCTATTTTGCTTGCTTGGCGTGTCTTCAAATGAAAGCTGTTGTATGCTCTACTAGAACCACAAATTGCAATGAAAATTGTTGAGAACATAACACAAATGGTGTGTGTTATGACACCACCAAGCATAGGATTGCACAGTAATTTAAGGAAGACAACATCACTCATTGACATATATATATATATATATATAAATTATCACAATTCAGGAACAACTAACAACATGAAGAAGCCTAAACAAAAACTGAAGCAAAAACAAAAAAGACAATATGCGAAAATGCTGTCAGCTAGGATCATTTGATCTCAAAAGAAAAGCAGACCTCCCCACGAGAAGAGGAGATACTGGAAAATGCTGCAAACCGGGCTAAGGAAAAAGCTGCTGTGAGCAAAGTCCGTTGCTGTAGACACAACTGACATGAATGAAAATATTTTGTGAGATAAATAGAAATCCAAATCTTTACTGCCCTTTATCTGCTAAAGCAGAGACTCAAGAGTTAGTAATAAAATTAATGTGCAGAAAGTTGTGCTTATAAGCACATTTAAGAGCAGAAAGAGCAGCAGCAGATAGTAAGCTGTTGAAACAAATAACCAACCGAAAATAAAAGGTGTCCCCTGCTGATAGTAAGGCTGTGTTTGGATCATGGATTTGGGTAACATGATCCAAACACAGCGTGAGGGTTTGAGTGAGAAACAGAATGATCAAGCCTGGGCCTAACTAAGAGAAGAGATGCAACTTCAGAAGAAGCTTGGTGCAGAAGCAGAGAGAATATCAAACACCACTCCATTCCTAATTTTCCAAAGAGAGCACAAAATAGAGATGAGATGAATGAGAAACTCCATGTTAGTATATCTTTACAAAAGATGGGCTTGCTAAAACAACACCCCAACTAATGTAAGAAGGAAGTGGCCTGCTGGGGCTGCATGAAAAGGAAAAGGGCATTGTAAGATTTAATGTATAAATGTATAGGGAGAGAGAGAATCAATTATGTATATATTGATATATGTTGTGCTTTGTACAATGGTTCAGGGGCTCCTTATAAAGAAGAAGTTTACAAACAATGCACCCAAAAGCAACCAAAAGCAAAGACACCATGATTACAGCTTGGACACTTTACAGCTAATAACACTAACAGCTAATAACATATAATACATTAACAGCCCCCCTCAAACTCAAGGAGGATAGGTACTAACCAACTTGAGTTTGGAGAGAGTAACAAAACAAGAAAATAAACTGACAAATAAAAGTGGATAGGAGACACTGTATGGTTGTGTCAAATCGTTGTTGAAGACACGGTATGGTCGTGTCACACCGTTGGAGAAGACACTGTATGGTCGTGTCGGACCGTTGTAGCAGATAATGGCTGGACAGTTTACGAGGTCATGCCGGACCGATGTAGAAGCTATCCGGAATCAATGTCGGGACAGTTTATGGGGTCATGCCGGACCGTTGTAAAAGCTGACCAGAATCAATGTCGGGACAATTTACGGGGTCATGCCGGACCGTTGTAAAAGCTGACCAGAATCAATGTCGGGACAGTTTACGGGGTCATGCCGGACCGTGGTAAAAAGCTGATCGGAATCAATGTCGGGACAGTTTACGGGGTCATGCCGGACCGTTGTAGAAGCTTGTGGTGGTGCACCAAGGAGGCGACTTAGGGAGTGCGCCATGGGGTGGCTTGAGTGGTTCCCATGGTGTATAACCATGCTCACCAGCTTGAGTGGTTCGCATGGTGTGTAACCATGCTTACCATGATATATGTATAACCCCCCCTCAAACTCAAATAGGTGTGAAGATAGAAACCTATTTGAGGTTGAAACAAAGGGATAGATAAAGTGGAGCAAAATATTTTTGTATGTTTGTATTTTTTTTTTTTGTTTTTTTTTTTATGTAGAATGGTGAGCGGGGTGAATCCCTGATATGAATAAAGCAAGTGTGTTTTGCAAACTCGAATGGTAGGTGGGGTAATGCAGAAAAATCAACTGGAATGAATGTAGTTTTGTGTGTTTTTTTTTTTTTGAAATAATAATAATAATATATAAAATGAAGTGTTGGAATCCAACGGAATCAATGAAGGCTAGTATAATATATGTTAGTGGGGAAAAGAATGATGGGTATGTTGATTATATAAGAAAATAAAAATGGGTAGTGGAGAAGATGAGTGTAAAGAAAAGTTGAGTGAGAATAGTGTGGTTGGTATTTGTTTGGAGCCACGTCTTGGGCAGATCAAACACTGTGGGAAAAGTTGAAAAAAAAAAAAAAGTTGCAAAATATGAGGGGAGAATGGGGACAAGCCCATGTGAGTGAAAGAGGGGTTTAAAGAAAGTGAGGGAGTGGGTTGATTAAAAAAAGGATTGTGGGTTTGAAAGTAGAAAGATGAGAGAGAGAGAGATGAGATGAATCTGTTTGTTGGTTTGTTTGTTTGTTTTTTTTTTTTTTGTATGAAAGAAGGAAGATAAAAAAAAAAAAAAAGGGATAGTGGGATCAGACGGTGTGGTGTGAAAGTGGAGTGTGTGGGTAATATAGTATAATAAAAAGATATATATATATATATATAATAAAGAAAGTTGGGGAGAGTGGGAAGTGTCTGTGGTGTGTTGTGTATGGGTGTCTCTTAAAATGGGTGTGTGTATGGCCGTGCATGACAGTAGATTGACAGTAATGAGGATGAAATTTCTCGATTCCTCAGGGGAACATTATCGAGTATTTCTGTAAATGGAGAGCTACGCAAATACAGGTAGAAGTTTATGGCATCCAAAATATCCCTGGCAGCTTTCCCAAGCAGTACAAATACCAAACCAGCAGGAGCAAATTCCATTTCATTGTTAGGCTCCATGGGAGTCAGGCCAGGTCTGAACTCATAAGTTTCTTGCCACAGTTGTAACCGCCGATGGTGTGCAAGGTGGCGTGGGTCTTCGGTGACAACGATGGCACCTGGAGTGGCGAGAGAGATATCAGCGGGGGAGATGAAGCCGCAGGTGGTGGTGGAGAAATGGATGGCGGACATGGCGCGAGCTTGAAAGAGAGGGAATCGGGGTGTGTTTGCTTGCAGAGATTGAAGAGAGACTCGGCTTGAGAGCGCTGGTCGTTGGCGGTGGACATGGAATTTGTTAGCAGCAGCAACAAGAGGATCAAATAATTTGTGGCAGCGGAGTGAATGTATGTGTAGAGGTCCGGCGGGCGGCCAAGGCGAGGCTGCCGCCCGCCGGTGAAGCGAAATTACTAGGTTCTCAACCTTGCTCTGATACCATGTAAGATTTAATGTATAAATGTATAGGGAGAGAGAGAATCAATTATGTATATGTTGATATATGTTGTGTTTTGTACAATGGTTCAGGGGCTCCTTCTAAAGGAGAAGTTTACAAACAATGCACCCAAAAGCAACCAAAAGCAAAGACACCATGATTACAGCTTGGACACTTTACAGCTAATAACACTAACAGCTAATAACGCATAATACATTAACAGGCATGACTCACAATGATAATGCAATCTGCAAAATTTGGACAAACATTTGAAGTTGAGCCAACTAGGGAAGTCTCTTTGAGAAGAGCTCTTTGGTCGATTTGTGGAAGAACAAGTTTTTTTTATCTTTGAATGTTGAAGCTCAGCTCATTCTTCAATATGCCAGCAAAATACGACCGCCGAGGAAGCTTCAACGATGGAGTTTCTCTTCTCTCTCTTCAATCAAGTGATTGCTGCTGCTGGTGGTGGGACTCACAACGTAAAATGTCTTCTTAAGATATTTTATTCATTTTCTGTTGTTTGGTGGAATAAAAAGTATGTGAAATATTTTTTTTAAAAAAAAATTTGTAATATTTTTATAAAAGTGATTTATTTTTAAAAATTTTATAAGTTAATTTTTACAAAATTGATTCTTATTCATTACCCTTTTCAAATATTTAATCTTTTTAAATAAGTATCTTAACTCGATGACAAGTTATAAATACTTTATCGAATCAAAAAATTTTTCTTTTAGACAATAAAATATTTTTATCTCAAGTGTCAATCAAACACCGAAAAATGAAAATACAAACTTTTTTTGTGTAAAATATTTTACATCAAAACATATGGAGCCCTAATGACGTGGGGTTATTTGTTATAACTTATTTTAATTTGAGAGTATGTACTAAACTATTCGTACCTCTATAATTAGGTCATAATTATTTTTAAGAAATTATAAATATTTTGTTAATCGTTAATTTTTTAAAAAACAAATGTACACTTGTTATAGGGTTGTATTTATCCAATCAATTTAATTTTTTGTATGGATGATCTATTCAATGAACCTTATAATATGAACGGTTCGGATTGTCAAAAAACACTCGACACAAACCTCCACAATGGAGCACAACAAGATCCCCAAATCTGTCTATTTAGTGCAGTTTCTGCTTATAACTTATTAGGCATAAATAGTTTAAACAAGTTTAAAAAATTGATTATTTAAAAACTGAAAAAGTGACACTTTTAATTTTTTTCTTTCGCTCTGATTATCAGTTTTTAATTTAAAAAAAACTCTACCAAACAGGGCCATGGTGGGCCACATTTGCTTCTATGTTTCAATTTGTGTTTTGATTTTGTGAACATAGTATTACTGATGACTCCCAACAAACATAGACTTAAATAGGGATGTGCAAAAAATGTCACTCAATCAGATAAAATTGCATCAATGTGCACCGTTCTATTTGCTAAATGCGGATTAAACTTTAAAATTTATAATCCGTCTTCGAAATCGCTCCACTCTGTTATAGTTAATACATATATATTTTTTAACTTATAATAAAATATCAAAATAAAAATAAGAAAAATTTAAGATGTGAAATTTGTTACAAATTAGTAGTTATATATTGATGAAAAATGTTATGCTTGATAATTGATTAAGAATATTATTTAATTCGCCAATTGTCTCAAATTGCTCAAACCACAATTTGATTATCCGTCAATCTACTATTTAATTTATAATTTTACTTTCAAATCATCTGAATTGCACCGTACACACCTCTAGACTTACGAGCACATTTGGTACGATAGAATGGGCTGAAATGAAATGCCCATTCTAACTTTGCATTCCCTGTCTCTTATTTGGTACGCCTTATCTAGGTGAGAGAAATGACTATTCTAACAAAATGTGGGAATACCTATTTCTTCGTCAAACCTAAGGAATGACCATTCCAATCCATCGTGGGATTTTACCACTCTACTACCATTGGCCGCCGCCGCCGCCGCCACAACACCACCTTACCACCACTATTAAGGCCACAACAACCTACTATCACCACTACCACCATCCTATTATCATTGTTATCACCACTACCGATGTTGCCACCGCCACCACCACTACTACGAGCCCTTTCACTTCCACAACTATCAACATCATCATGATTTATATAAATTTTTAATTTATTTGTCACTAGTTTGTTAAAAAAAATATTAAAAAAAAACTTATTCTATTCCATGAGCTTAATAGGCATAACCAACCAAACGGGAAAATGAAAATTATCATATTATTCTTATATCATTCCATGTTGGCAACCAAACAATGAAATGAAATTGGACATTTCATTCCATTCAACCTTGTATTTCATTTTCACTCTGATTTCATTCCCACTTTATTTCATTTCATTATACCAAACATGCTCGAAGAGTTAAAGACACCAATTTTGTTATTTATGGATGATGCCACAAAGGACTACACGCAAATTATTAAAGAAGCAAAGATTCAAATTAAAAAAAAAAAAAGTTATCAATTTATTAATTTTTATGGTTAATTTCTTGATTTAAAATAATTATTAAAAACTAACCAAAATACAAACACTAATGATACAAGATGATATATATTATTCTTCTTCAAATAAATTATAATAATGTTATGTTACATACATGCACATAAAAAATCATTAAAATAAATAAATAATTCAAACTCAAACTTTGCTATGAGTGTACTAGAATAATTCCTAAAATAAATTTCGATTGACTTTTTGTTAAGATTTTTATAATTGACAATCTCGTTAAATAAAATATCATCCAATTGTAATTACATTTTGTTCTTTTATTCGTGTGAATGTAAGATTGTTTTAGATGCCAATTTAATTCAACTTGACTCAATGCACCACCTAATTCTAATTGTAACGATACAAAACTAATCACAAAATCGACAATCGAGACTATCTATACCCATCAATAATGGGGCACACTATCCAAAATATTTCTCCATTGCGACTTTTCTTCTTACAAACGCGTGAAGAAGGATCAACTACAAGTGCTCCCATTGTTGAAAAATAAGAAGAAAACAAATGAATATGTCTACTATGCTTGTTTGGCATGTCTTCAAATGAAAGTTGGTGCATGCTCTACTGGAACCACAAATTACAATGAGAATTGTCAAGAACATAACACAAATGGTGTGTGTTGTGACACCATCAAACATAGGATTGCATAGTAATTTAAGGAAAACAACATTACTCATTGACATACATTTATAAATTAACACAGTTCAGGAAACAACAACTAACTGTTGGAATTAGGAAATATTATAATTATGGTAGTGTTGGAATTAAAAAATAGTAATATTGTAATTATGGTAGTGTATAAAATTTTTGATTGTGTCAATCACAGATTTAATACATTTTTTATCTTCATTTCCTATTTTGTAATATTGTTTTATTATAAATATTAGGCTCTACATCATTCATAGGTAAGCCAAAACAATTCTTTTCGTCCTTTTTGGTAACAGAGCCAAAACACAAACCCTAGACCACCCCCTCCTCCCTGTTGGCCCCTGTTCTTCACTGCCCAACAGTTTCTTCACTTTCTTTCTTCTTCCTCCAGCAGCCAATGGACCTCATCTCCCCTCTAGACCACTTGACAGCCTAACCCACCACTCCTAGACCAACCGAAACCACTTAGCCACCCTCCTATACCCCTCGACAGGGTTGTATTACACCTGCCAAGGGCCTTGCTGCTACCAACCAGGTCTCATCCTGGCCTAGAGCAATGTTTTCAAAACCGGACCGGTGAGCGAACCGGAAAAGGGATCGGGTGGACGGGTCACCGGTTCAACCGTCGGGTCAAAGCGGTCGAACCGTGACGTCATAATTAATATTATATAATTAAAAAATATAATTATAAATTATAAATAAATAAAAATATATATAAATAATCAAATAAAAATAAAAATTGTTGCATAATATTTATTAATAATATTTAATAAAGTCATAATTGATAAAAAAAAAAGTCACTTATTTCAAAGAAATTAAATTTTTTAAACATTCCCTCCAAATAAATTGATTGAATGCTAGATTTAATTTTGGAGGGAAATGAAATTTTCAACTCTCCCTCCAATCAATATGTTTCAAATAATTTGATTGAATCCCACATAGAATTTTGTAGGTTCTCTTTAAAAATCTTTTCCTATAAATAGGAATAGACTTTCATAATCTTCTCAAGCTTTCAATGAGACTCTTTCTTACGAGAGGAGACTCTTGAAATAAGAATTTTTAGTCAAAATTTTGAAATATATTTATATATATATATAAGAAAGAAAGAAAAGAAAGAAAGAAAATAAAAAAAAAGTAAAACCCAGAAAAAAAAAAAAAAAAATTAGACCGGTTCTGGCCGGTTCGACCACTGGGTCACCGGGTTTTCCCGGTTTTGGCCCCAATCCGGGTTTAGGGGGTTGACCGGACCGGAACAAGGCCCGGTTCCCGGTCCGACCGGCCGGTCCGGTCCGGGTTTGAAAACAATGGCCTAGAGTACTTCGACCAGGTCTCCCCCTAGCCTAGATTGGTTCGACACCCTCTTTAGGGTGGTCTGAACCTTTTTTCTCCCTTTTACAAGGTGTAATGCTGATGCTTTAGTACTTTTCTAGACCTTTTGTTTTTTTCTTTTTTTTCTTTGTAGGCTACCTACCATGTTTATTCGATAGCACTTAGCTGTTGAGTTTTTTTTTTTAGTTTTTTGGGTTATTACTCAACTTGTGTTGCTATATTGCTATCTATTTCAGCCCTCATCATTTCCCCATGGATAACTCATCTTCTACCATTCCTACTGAGGTATCTACTGTGGTCTCCACCAAACTTGTGCCTGTTCCAAGTACAGATTTTTCTCTTTCCCATCACACTCTTATTCATTGTATTACGAGTGTAGTGTTGAATGGGAAAATTTTTGCTGCTTGGAGCCGTTCCCTTAAACTCTGCCTTAGAGGAAAGGGAAAGGCCCATTGACTTTTATCTACTATTACCCGGTCATCTACGACAGACCCTACACGTGTTCAGTGGGATATCGATAACTGCACTATATTGGGATGGGTGCTCAATTCCATGGAAGATCGGATTTATCATATGTTTCTTTATTGTGATACAGTTTTGAGTTTGTGGCAGACATCATCATATATGTATGCTCATGCTCACAATGATGTACGTATCTTCAAGCTTTACCAAGATATAGCCTAGGCCTCTCAATCCTCTCTTGGCCTTTCTATAACTGAATTCTTTGGATATCTTTAGGCTCGTTGGGAGGAACTTGCTCAATATGAGCCTTTGACTGACCTTCCACTAGAAACCGCCTCCTTTGTGTCCAAGAGGCTTACCCGACAACACACTTATTAGTTTCTCATGGGTTTAAACTTTGAATTTGAATCTCTTCGAATTTAGATTCTAAACACATCACCCATGCCATCTCCTTATGAGGCTTTTGCTGCGATTGACAGTGATGAGCGTCGTCGGCGATTGGTTCAGCCTAGTGTTCTTTCAATACCTCCAGTTTTAGTAGATCAGATGGCTTTTGCTGTGAGTTCTGGTTCTCAAAGTTCCACCGGTTCTGTTACTTGTCATCATTGTGATGCGCCTGGACATGTCAAAGCTAGTTGCTTCAAACTTCATCCTAAGTTGAGGCAATGCCCTTACCGTCTTTGTGGTCCTGCTACATGTGGTTCTGGCTCTGCTCGCACTGCTGCTTTGGTAGAAGTTACTCCGGCTTCTGAGCCTCCTAATGTCCCTAATCTACAGCAATTACAGACTCAGATTGGTTAGTTTCAGGCCCAACTTGGGTCTCTTACCACTGGTTCTCTTGGTCCATCATCCTCTGCTGCCACCCTTGCTACAGGTACTTCTACTGTTTTCCATGTTCGATCTGCTAGTCCTTTATGGATTCTGAATTCTGGGGCTAAGGATCATATGACTGGCGAGTTTTTTTTTATTTCCTCTTCTGCAGCCACCATTACTGCCCAATCTATTTATCTTGCTGATGGTTCTTGCTCTTTTGTCCAACATAAGGGTGCTGTGTCTTTATCTCCTAATATCACTTTATCTTCTGTATTGCATGTTCCCAAGTTTTTGTTAGCCGTCTTACCAAAACCTTTAATTGCGCTGTCATCTTCTTACCTTCTTCGTGTCTTTTATAGGACCTGAGTTCGAAGATGATTTTTGGCATGAGATATGAGCGCGATGGGCTATACTACTTTGGGGATCCACCGGACCAGCATTCTTTGACTTTAAGCAGTTTTCAGGCGTCTGTTTTACCTACTTTTATATTTTGTGTTTTTTTTTTTGTTCAAACTTTAGAGTTATGGCACGCCCGTATGGGTCATGTTAACTTTCAATATTTATGCCAACTTTTCCCGTTATTCAATAAAGCTTGCAAGGATTCTAAATTTCATTGTGTTATTTGTGAGTTGTCTAAACATATCTGTATTAGTTATATACCACATATGACACGTGCCCCTAGTGCTTTTGACCTTATTCATTCTGATGTTTGGGGTATCTTCTGTTCTTGTTTTTTTGGGTCATCGTTATTATGTGACTTTTATTGATGATCATACTAGGTGCACTTGGGTCTATTTACTTCACCGCAAGTCTGATGTGTTTCCCATCTTTGTTCAGTTTTTGCAAATGGCTAAGACGCAATTTCGTACAATTGTTAGGAACATCTGCTTTGATAATGGTGGGGAACACATCTCCAATGAGTTTCGTTCTCATTTTAATCGAACAAGTATTCTTCAACAACTTACATGTCCTCAGTCCCCCAAACAAAATGGTGTGGCTGAACGTAAAAACCGTCTTATTATGTTTGTTGTGCATTGTCTACTTCGTAGTATTAGTGTGCCCAAGTCTTATCGGCGCATGGTTGTTCTTACTACTGTCTATCTCATTAATAAGACTCATAGTCGTGTATTACATGACCTTACTCCATTCCATATTCTTATGCCTAATACTATTCTTTTTCCTGTTTTACTTTGTGTTTTTGGGTGTACATGTTTTGTTTAAGACTGATGTCCTACTTGCACTAAGTTAGATGACAAGTCTATTCGTTGTGTCTTTTGGGGGTATTCTTCTACGTCTAAAGGGTATAGATGTTTTAATCCAGTGTCTCGTCACTTTCACCATACTCTGGATATTACTTTTGTAAGGATCTTCATTTTTTTAGTCCTAACCCCCCGTTGCAGGTTTCCCCTTCAGATCCTCAAAATGTTCAACCAGTCCCCATTTTGGATGAGGTTACGGATGAGGTTGCCCCCCCTCTCATCCTCTACATTCGCCTCTTTCCCCTATCTCTTGCAGGTATACTGTCGCCGCCCTCGTGTTCAGCCCCCTCATGTTGTCTCTCCGGATCTTGGGTTAGGTAATTCTTCCCCTTTACATACATCTCTTTCCATTCCTCGTCGTAATCCTCATCGAGATCAACATCCCCTCAACCGTTGGGGTTATCTATGTAGTACTAATCATCACATTTCCCAATATCTCTCATACGATAGGGTTTCCGACTTATATCATTCTTTCCTTAGCAAGCTTGAATCTGAGTATATTCGTCGGTTTGTGTCAGAGGCCCTTCAGAATCCAAAATTGGTGGAGGCAATGCAGACTGAAATGGCAGCTTTAGAACATAATCATACTTGAGATTTGGTTCTTTTATCTTCTGGCAAGAGTACCGTGGGTTGCAAATGGGTCTTTGCTATTAAGTACCTACTTGATGGCTCCGTTGACCATTATAAAGCTCGCTTAGTGGCCAAGGGTTTCACTCAAGTTCCTGGCAAGGATTTTGGTGCTACCTTTACACCAGTTGCCAAGCTTTCCTCTATTTGTCTACTCATGTCTTTTGCAGCATCCCATGCTTCCCCCTTTATCAGTTTAATGTCAAGAATGCTTTTCCACATGGGGATCTTCTTAAGATGATTTATACAACACCTCCTCCTAGTTTTCGAGCTGAGGGGGAGTATTCGGGGCAAGTATGTCGACTGCACAAGTCTTTGTATAGCTTGAAGCAGTCTCCATGAACTTGGTTTGGTCGCTTCAACTTAGTCATTATCTCCATGGGCTTTGTTTAGTGCCATTCAGACCATACTTGCTTAATTCGTTGTAATTTTGCAGGTCAGTGTATAGTCTTGTTGGTGTATGTAGATGATATCATTCTCACCGGTGATGACTCTATAGACATTGATCAAGTAAAACGGGATTTGAGACACACCTTTGATATTAAAGATTTGGGAAATCTCAAGTATTTTCTAGAGGTAGCTCACTCATAGCAGGGGATTTCCTTATCTCAAAGGAAGTACAGTCTTGACTTACTTAAGGATACTGGTATGTTGGGGTGTAAACCTACTTCTACTTTTATGGATTCCAATTTCAAGCTCACATTAGAGTGTTGGAGGACCCAGATATGTATCAGTGTCTTGTTGGGCGTCTCATCTATCTGACCAGTACAAGACCTGACTTGACATTTGCGGTTAGTGTGGTTAGCCAATTCATGCATGCACCTTATACAGAACATCTTGAGATATTTGAAGACCTCTCTTGGCTTGGGATTGTTCTTCACAGCTGATCCTCAATCTGGGCTCTTCTGTTTTACTGATGCTGACTATGCAGGATCGAGAATGGATAAGCGTTCTACTTCTGGCTTCTGTATTTTTTATAATGATCATCTTATATCATAGAAAAGTAAGAAGCAAACAGTTGTTTCTAGGTCTTCTGCAGAAGTTGAGTATAGGGTTATAGCACAAAGCATTTGTGAGATTCTATGACAACGTTCTATTTTGGCAAAGTTAGGATTTGAGAAGACTGCTCATACTTCTTTGTTTTGTGACAACAAGTCTGCTATTATGTTGTCCTCTGATTTTGTCCTACACGAGCGTACTAAGCATATAGAGGTTGATATATATGTCATTCGAGAGAAGGTTTAGATTGGTATTGTGAGACCATCCTTTCTCTTCTTCTCAACAGTTAGCAAATATATTCACCAAGTTTGTAGGCCCAACATTACTCCAGTCGTCTATCGGCAAGCTGCGTTTATTGAATATCTTTACATCAACTTGAAGAGGAGTGTTGGAATTAGGAAATAGTGATATTGTAATTATGGTAGTGTGTATTAAATCTGTGATTTCTATGATTGTGTCAATCACAGATTTAATACATTTTTTTTATCTTGGTTCTCTATTTTGTTCGTTTCCTATTTTGTAATATTGTTTCATTATAAATACAAGGCTCTACCTCATTCATAGGTAAGTCAACAATTCTTTTCATCCTTTTCTAACAACATGAAGAAGCCTTAACAAAAACTGAAGCAAAGACAAAAAAGATCAGATGAGAAAATAACAATAGATTGACTAGATGCTTTCAGGTAGGATCATTTGATATCAAAAGGAAAATAGGCGTCTCCATGAGAAGAAGAGACACAGAAAAATGTTGCAAACTGGGCTAAGGAAAAAGCTGTTGTGAGCAAACTTCGTGGCTGTAGAGATAATTGGCATGAATGAAAATATTGTGTGAGATAACAAAAATCAAAAAAACCATGAAGCTGCCACCACCTGAATATCTTTAATGCCCTTCATCTGCTAAAACAGATACTCAAAGAGTTAGTAATAAAATCAACGCGCAGAAAATTGTGCTTATAAGCACAATTAAGAGCAGAAAGAGTTGCAGTTGATAGTAAGCTGTTGAAACAATTAGCCCATCGAAAATAAAGGGTGCCTCCTGCTGATAGTAAGGCTGTGTTTGGATCATGAATGATCAAACTTGGGCCTAACTAAGAGAAAAGATTCAACTTCAGAAGAAGCTTGGTGCAGAAGCAAAACAACCCCAACATAGACCCAAACCAATCAGCCCTCGCAGACTCGCATAAAAGGATAAGGGGCTAACAATTTACCACACAATTATGGCAAACAAGAAAAACTTTATGAGCATTGGGTAAGATGCGAGGTAAGAGCAAAACTAGAAGAGGAGTGGAGAAAGGGAGAAGAAGATGAAGGCTCAGAAACAATAAAGTCAATGTTTGGTTTATTGGAATGAAGGCTAGAATACTCATTTATATATTTGGTTTGGTAAAAATAAGAGGAATATACATTATAAATTCAATCACCAAAATGACACAAAATCTAAAATTAAAAATCAAAATTGAGCCAATTAGAAATATAAGGATCAAAATGACACAAAAGACAATGTAAGGACTATCGGTGTAATTAACCCAAATTCAATTTCCATTCAGACCGTTTGTGTCTCAAGTCCCTAATCAATTCTCTTATTTTCTTTATATGATTTTAACTTTTCTCATCATATCAATACTCAAATGGCCATTGCTATTTCAGCCCCAACCTCAAAACTTTATCATTCTTATAGTCCTAATTATGAAGATTTGTGATTTCAATTATGAATAATGTGGTGCTTAGTTATGAGATTTTTGTGATGATCAAATTTGTAATGAACTTAGTTATCATGTCTTATTATCACATTTTTGTTATGAATCAATTTAATCTTGATTATGGAACAAACTCACTATTACAATTTACAAACAATTGTGACTGAAATTTTAAATACATGTATCTTTGGAAAGTGTGTATAGTAACGATTTCCTAACTATAATAACCGAACTGAAGAGTAGCAGTCTGTCGAAGATAGTTTGGTTGTTTGTAATTGTTGGGGCTTGTTGATTCTGTGCAAAGTGAAGAGTGTCACGTGGGTGAGAGAGCACTTTTGTCACAGTGAATCCATAATATAAGATTTTTTGCAGAACCCATGTGCACTAACTCTGCTGCCTCAGGTTTAACTTTACTGATATATGGTTTGTGAGCAACATAAATACAAACAAATAAAGCTAACCTTATAGCTTACTTTACTTGAATATATTATTCTATTCATATTTTTATGTCCAAGGACTACTTATGTACTACCATACTCTCTCTCTCTTGTATCATCCTCCACAACAGATAATCTAGTTTATTCCACCACCTGCTTTAGATATACTTCATTCATTCCCATGTTATTTTGGTATCTCAAATCTCTCACATATTTGGTCTTCTCTTATTTTTCAACCACATTTATCATAATTTAGACAAAATTAATAGGATTTTGTCTGTCTTTCCTCATATTCCAAACCAATCCAAACATCTAAGAATACTAATCTTATCTAATCCAGTGCGCCAAACTGTAGTTTCTACAATTACACGGGATAAGTAATGGATACACACACCTATTAGGAGATTCCTAGATAAAAAAATGGATCATATGGATCCAACAGATATAATCAACTTGTTGCATCGAATGTTCCAACAGTATGAAGCAATGCTATAGATCGTATATACCTTTAGGTGAACCATCTTTTTCCTGGGAAAAATCCAGTGTACTGATTGTTAGCCCGCAGATATACAAAGAAAATGAGATTAGAGAGTAACTAAAAGTTTTTTCAGTTGGGAACTTGAAAGACAGTAAGAGCTAGTGTTGCATAGGGACCCAAAAAACAAAACTAACAAACTAAATCAATTATGTCCCCTTGGTTTAATGTTCACTCAACCTACATTTCTACCAGTGCAGATTGTGGAGTTATTACACAAAAAGACAGTCCTTGTGCACTCACCACTGCAGGGCTGGGAAAGAGTCAGATCTATAGAGTCTTAACCCTTATGCAGTGTTATTAGACGTAATATAAAAATAGCTAGGAAGTGTTTTGGGCCTGTCCATGTGGTCCTCTATCGGCAACCACCACCACCACCACCACCAAATTGGAGGGTTACAATCAGGACATTTGAGCCCACTTGAAATAAGAACCACAAATATGCCTAGCTAGCCAGGCACTATACTCAGCAAAAGAGTAATATCTGCATGTTCTAAGCCTTAGAAAGCGATCTGGGTAAGATTTAATGCTCAATACAGGCTATGTCCATCTCCGACATCTGTGTCTTCTCTTTTTGTTTTACTCAGGACATTGAAAATGTCCTTTCCAATACATCTATATATATATCCCCACAAACTTTACAACCATACACATACCCATCAAGGAATGTATTGGAGATTTCTATATACAATAATAATTATTATGATAATAGGAATGTAGAGGTTTGGATGTACATATATACACTTAGTATGCTATAACATCTAAAAGATGTAGAGTCTAACTACATTAACTGTAGTTATTAATAGATTACAAACTCATACTTCAACTTGACTAGTTTACACCATTGTCCATGCTATTCTAAGTGTAACAAGACAGACACTCTGGAGATCATTAACACTTGTATCTTATTAGTTAAAAAAAATTGCAGAGAAATAAGTCATATGTGGTCCTATTGTTAGGGAGACTTGGCTTTTGTCAAGGCATAAAGATGCAAAAGGGAAAAAATGTCCTTCAAATAAAGTTTAACCGATGTGTTATTTTGAGTTGAGTCAAAATTTTCTCAATGCCAACCAAACCCTAACCTGTTTAACTAATCGAGTTAAGTATTTTGACACTGACTCTAACTTGCTAACTGCCTCTAATTCGTATTGTGTCTAAAATTTTTACCCCTTATTTGGGAAAAACTATGCCATGTTTTGTCAATGAGAATGGTAGAAGATTAAAAGAGTGGCCCTACTGAGCAATCTCAATGAAATGCGGTGAGCTACATGGCATGGCAGCAGCTGCTAATCAAAACAAAAGGCATATTTTCTTTCTACAAGCTGATGGTGACACTGCCTTTGGTGTGTCACATGAAGGCCGTGTTACTTTTGTCTTGCCTCCAAGACAGAACCCTCCTATATGTAAAGACAAACACATATACATAGCTAAAAAGCACTTGTAGAGAGAGATCAAAATTCAAATCTAATACCCCTTTGAAACTGCAAGTTTTACAGTACTTATCCAAACATGATCACTCAGAAACTGTAAACTACCCACAACACTATAGGAATCTTTTTGAGTCCCCAAGTCTGTTACTACAATTTCCTAAGTTAAATTTGTTATTTTGTGAGGACACTTGTTCAATACATAGTGAGAGAGGTGAGAGATCTATGTTTAATGCAAAATATTTATGATGCGTACAACATTCATTATCTACATTTACACATTTCAATATTGATTGAGCAGTCGAATTCAGATGAGATCTATTAATGGTGTTAAAAAAAAAAAAACTAATAAATTTTACAAAATTACCTTACTTTCATGTGACATCTATTTTATTATTGAAGCGTGTCATGTTTCAATTTTCAAAGTTTCATTATTTCACAACACATCAGTTAGTATAGCACACTTTTCCTGCTAGAATCACTATTTTTTCTAAAACAAATTATGTAAACATGAGTAATTTTATTTAGTCATTCCAGCAAACCATTCAGAAAATATAGTAGATTCGAATCTTACTGCAACAAACAATTTTTCATTCCTTTCTCCTCTGCATTGGTACAAATCAACAGTCGTTGAGAAGGATTACATAAAAGAGAGGAAGATATATAAGAAAGAAGTACAGAATTGTAAATAAATGAGTATACTATATTACAGACTCAGAACGCACGCTCAAGTTTGCCATGAAATCAGTGCAAGATGTAAAATTTTATGGTTTATGGGAGAAATGGTGTACACTCACAGGTCAGAGGAAGTTTTCAGTCGTTGATGCTGTCCATCTATTACACTCAACTGCAAGTGTCACCTGACCCGAGCAATATGGGCTTGCACCTATAACATTGAAATAAATGAATAAATAATTCAGAATCAGTTTACTCACGCTGTCAAAAATTGAAACAATTGTCTCTACCTCAAAAATCAGATTTTTCAGCTACATATTAGATAATTAGTTGCCCAAAAGCTTAAGTTATTAGCGAATAGGCTGAATATTGTACATCAAGCTCTCTGCACTTGAGCTCCATTTATTTCAACTAAAAATAAAGTTTAAAAAAAAAAAAAATTAATCAAACACTGTCAACCGATGTGTGTATGACTATAAATGAGATGATTGTGCCTTAATGAAGTATTAATACAATTTGCAATGATAAACATTGCATAATGAACCACATCAAGGAATACCAAAACTAACATGTAAGCTACATACCAAAATGTTAAAGAATGATAGGTTGTTTTCAACAAATTATAAAGATTTCTGCTCTGTGAAGACAAAAGTATTAGAACCATGTTTCCTCCCAAACCAAATATAGCCTTAATGTGATCACAAAATTAACACATGTACATTCTTCAGCAAAGCCGGTTAGTCAGTAAATGCATAGGCTTGCCATCAAATTCAACTTATTACTTTTATCCAACTACACCAAACATCTTTCCATCTTTCTGTCGTTGGAATACTACTTACCCCACAACTTGGACATCAGACAATGGCTTGAATGGTTGGAAAATCACTTGCAAATTTGATCATGGAACCAACTGATGCTTAGATTATGGACAAACTTGAGAGTTCTTATGTCATGCGTATAGAAATCCAGCAAACATAAACAAGTCAAGCAAGTCCAGGATACATCTTCATTGCCAAATTTCTCATTTGGTAGTGATGAAATTGAACTAACCAAATATCATTTGAGTTTTAGAGAAGGCTAAATTAACCATAGTAATTAATGTAATCTTATCCTCAAGTGGAATAACAGAGGCCATCCACTAAGGTCCCAGAATTGCATCCACAATGTGCAGGTTCTGGTTTGTGTTGTTAAATAAATTATCACAAAGTCAAGAAAAGCTTAGAGCAGCCCCACACAAGGAAGAAAGGGATTGAAATAGAATGAGCTCAATCCATTGTGAACTAAAAAAACAGATGCCTTGTTACAAAATAACACAGCCATATCATACATACTGCTGAAAATATTTATACGTCTTCATTGCCTCGTCCATTTCAATGCGAGTGAGACAAATGAATGTGTCTATTATGCTCTGTTCAAATTGTTGTACTACCCACAGATGATCAGAAGTTCTTCAGCTTGCTTGGCATGTTTTCAAATGAAGGCTGGTGTATGCTATTGGAACCACAAATTGCAATTTAACATTACTGCAAAGTAGCACCGCAGAACATTTCAGCTGTCTCTGGGCATCAATGTACTATTGACTGCTTGGATTGAAGACTAAATAGTAAGGACTTATCATGATGAATACAACTCATATATTCATTGAGCAGCCCATAATCTAGCTGTGTTACATATTAACTGTTGAGAACCGAGATCAAGTAAACACAATGGCAAAAAGTGTTAGGTGTGTTATGACACCACCAAACATAGGATTCCACAATATTGTATATTTTTTATTTTTTATTTTTGGCACAAGAAAAGAACATCATTCATTAATACATATAAAAAGTAACATAGTTCAGGAATAATGTAGTTCAGGAAACAACAACCAATAAACACTCAAGCAAAAACAAAAAACACCACCAGAGGTAACATATAGACCTTAATTGAGACCAGGCACGAAGCAAACAGTAGATTGACTAGAGGCTGTCAAGTAGGCCTCTCCATGAGAAGAAGAGATGCAAGAAAATGCTGCAAACCAGGCTAAGGAAAACGCTGCTGTGAGCAAACTCCGTGGCTGTAGAGATATAATTGGCACGAATGGAAAGATTGTGCAAGATAACAAACATCCAAAAACAATGGAGCTGCCACCACCTGGATATCTTATTGCCCTCCATCTGCTGAAATAGAGTCAGAGTTAGTAACAATATTAATATGCAAAAAATTGTGCTTATAAGCCATTTAAGAGCAGAAAGAGATGCAGCTAATGGAGCACAAGGCCTCTGCACAGTATGAACCTGAAATTTGGATTTCAAATTCTTTCAAATCTGTAAAAGTTTGGTGAATAGACATTGACTTTAAAATAAAATGTCTAGATATGTAGACTGTTTGAACAGTGGTTTTCTCATGAAGGCTATGGAATGCTGAACCAAGTGATCAAATCATGAATTACCGCAAAACTACAGGAGAGATTGCATATCATAAGGCCTTCCCACTTTGATGTTCCAGGACTAATAGAAGAAGCAAGCGGCCATTCGTTTTGCATATTCAAACAATAAACGAGGATTGGCCAACAGGATTAACTACAGTAGAATTCAAGTCGTTTTAATGATAGTTTCAGAATTTGCTTGCACTAAAGTCAGTAAAAAGCTAAAGCAAGGCAAATGTGTAATTTTCTTGTACTAAATTCATCGGAATATGTGATTTAAAGTTCAATTGTGATACTGCTCTTGATACAAATCTCGACTCATTTAGACTCTGCAATTATCACTGTAACAATAAGTGAAAGCTGGTTGAATATGTTTAACTTCAGCAAATCAATATCAGTCCACAAACTTCTCTGCATTTTGAAGATTGTCATAAAATCAAGTTTCCAAGTGGGTTCTTATGCATTGAATTGAAAAGTAGTAGGTTGATTTTTGAAAGGGAATAGGTTGATTCTTTGGTTCTGTTTTGTCTCCACACCCAGCCACTGTAGCCTTTGGACAATCGGGTCTGCAAGGATGCCTTGTAAATGTTGGAGTATGATTAATTATTTATGTTTTTCAAGAAGTCAATATAGAAGCTAAGCACAAGGTTTCACATACTAATTGTCTATTATCTCCATTTTATGAACAAAGACATGTCATTAGATTCATAAACAACACTAGAAAAAATTCTATCCAGCACACAAACCACAGAGAGGAGAGTTGCATCGTGTGTCGTATGCAAACATAAAACGAGTTACCTAAGTTGCATAAGATCATGTTTCTCCAACACCAATTGAGCCATGAGATTGCAATAGTGGCCACTCTGAGAACATCATAAGAATTTTTGAACCTAGTACCACTAATACTCTGAAAAATTCGTTTTGACATGGTTTCGGATTATTGAAGTCACAAATATCACCATTTTTTCTATTTCATTCATAAACCATGATTTTCGTCTATGTAGTTCCTAAAGTTTTGAATTTATGTTTCTGTAGTCCAATTGGAGACAATTATACAATAAATAACAGTTAAAACTTAATTTGATTAAAAAAAATGTTACTTGAGAATTTGAACATCTTAAACCGTGAAACACTAATTTTTCTTATTATTTTGAATAAATTAAAACCCACAACCAACTTAATGGGTGTTTAATTGTATGATTTAAGTTGTTCAAATTATAAAATTATCTCTTTTTTTTTTTTTTTCAAAGGTTATTGATTTTTACAATCGTCTCTAATTGGACCACATGAATAAAAATTAGGAATTTAATGGACTAAATAGATGAAATTGATAGCTTAGAGAAGAAATAAAAAAATTTGATAGCTTAGAGATAAAAGTGAAATTAACCCTAAACAAAAGGAAGGAAAGGAAAGGAAAGAGAGGGGAAAGAAACTAAGCATGGACCAACCAACCTGATGTAAATGTAGGAAGGTCCGAGAAAGATCAGTCGTCAATACTTAAATTATGATGGAAGGCACATGCTTGACTTTGTCGAAGTCTTCTCCTCCTTCTCTAAACCTCTGTTGGAGGGCTTTAGATGCGTATTTAATATCCAATTCACGGAGGGCGGTAATGAACCTCAATCCGTCCGGAATCTCCTTCAATTTTGGGCATCCACCAATCTCTAAATGGAAGAGACAAGGCATGGCTCCTTGTTCCACCCTCCACTCCTCCAAGTTTTCAATATTCCAGAGCTCCAAAGATATGAGTTTCAGAAAACCTCCACCATCACAGCCGCCATAGCCCCCTCCTCCACCACTGCTGCTGGATGGTGCTGTTGTTGTTGGTGGTGGTGCAGAAGAACAAACCATCTCCTTCCCCATGTAGGAATTTTCACCTAAGAAGAGAGTTCTTAAGTTGGGGAACTTCTCCAATGTTGGCATTGGGTCTTCCTCTAGTTCAGTATACAACAAGATTAACTGGGTGAGATTTGGAGGGAATTGGCCTGGCAATGTCTTAACCGACCCTGATAAAGACAATTGACGAAGATGGTGGCATCCTAAAAGTTGCCTTAAAAGGCTTTGTTCTTCTTCTGTTCGGAAATCTCCTGTAATATCGTAGGATGAATATTGCAGACGGCGGTTTGAATTGTTGAGGATTGGGGATTTCAACATTACGACCAAGTCTTTGGGGGCTACCTCACCACTGAATTTTCGAAGATTTGTCAGTTTAGATAAGCATCTGACATCACACTTCCTTGCATCAAAGTTTTCTAGCGTCTCCAATTTGCTTAAACCTTCCAATCGCAACTTACCTATGCAAGATAGCTTGATTCTATCAGAAAGATATAGATGTCTCAATTGTTTCAACCTCCACAAGACATTGGGTATTCTTAAACTCCCCCGTCCCCTTAAATCTAGGGTTTGGAGGAATCCTAAGTTGCCTATAGACGAAGGCAAACTTTTAATGTTAGAACCTCTTATACTTAAATACCTCAGGTAAATTAGGTTTCCTATTGCTCTCGGAAACATTTTGTCTACCGGATATATAGTAATTCTTTCAAGGTCTAAAACTGTAATCAATGTGAGGCCCGTGAAGAGTAATTTTAATTTTTGCCAATCAGAACATCCCAAATCATTGCCCAAAGAGTAAAATTGAAATGATCGGATATGGTTGTGATTCTTCATTTCATGTCTAGATAAGAGAATTACATTTTCACTTTTTATAGAGTTGATATCATAGTCATCCAAATAGTATACGGCAAGCCTGCGGATTCTTGTTAATGGTGATGATGAAGAAGGCAACGCAGAATCTGCCCACCCGAGCTGATGACCAAAGGCTTTAATCCGAACAATCTTGAGAAAATTCTCCTCTTTGGCCTTTAGCAAGCACAAGTCTCTCATGAGATCATGGAGGCGACAAAGTTTAATTCTTTTTCTGAAGCTTGTTAATTGGACTTGAACCATGCATCTTTGGACTAACTCACCCATGTAACACATTCCAACATCCAACATTGTTTTCTCTTCTAGTTCTCCTACTCGTGGCGACACAATGCCTTCAGCCATCCACATTTGAATAAGTTTTTTCGCATGAATATCATGATCTTCAGGAAAATGGCTCAAATACAAAAAACATGCCTTAAGATGGCAAGGCAAGTCTTGGTAGCTTAAGGCTAAAATTTCTGTTATTGAGACTCTTGCTTGGCCTTTGCCCTTACCTAAGTCATAACTAAGGTTTTTACTCACCTCCTTCCAGTCCTCCAATGTGTATTTTGTTGCCAAAAGTCCTCCTAATACCACAATCGCCAATGGAACACCACCACAATGCTTGACCATTGCCTTCCCTAACTCAATTATTTTTCTGTTTGATGTGAGTCCTACAAATTAGAGGGGAAAAAAATGCATTTGTTAGTAAGTTTGCACTAGTCTACATGGATGGTACTGATATAAATAAAAAATAGCAATGCGTATTTATTTTAAAAACAATAAGGATAAACTACTAATAAGTCCTAAGGACACTTATGTGTAGATCTTAATAGTTGAACTTATTGTTCAATAGGTCCTATGATAATTAATAATGTTTTTCATCAAATACTATTAAAAAAACATCACTAATTGTTAATTTTTAACAACAATTTGAAAATTTTGTCACAAAAAATGTCACTAATTATAAATTTTAGCGACGGTTTAAAAAAATGTCACAAAAAACTTCACTAATTTTCAACTTTTAGTGACAATGTGAAAAATTCATCACAAAAAAGTCACTAATTGCAAGTTTTAGCGACAATTTATAAAAATCGTGACAAAAAAAGTCACTAATTGTTAATTTTTAATAACACATGCAAAAAAATCGTCACAACAAATTATTTTTAGCGACGATTTTATTAGGACTTATTTTCAATAAGACTTAATGGGAATTAAGGCAAACTGTTACGACCTAGGGTAAACTACCAATAAGTCCTAGTAAAATCATCGCTAAAAATAATTTTTTGTGACAATATTTTATACATGTCGTTAAAAATTCACAATTAGTGACTTTTTTTTGTCACGGTTTTATAAATTGTTACTAAAACTTACAATTAGTGACGTTTTTCTATAACGAATTTTTTAAACTATCGTTGAAAGTTGAAAATTAGTGATTTTTTTTTTTTGTAATGATTTTTAAAAACTGTCACTAAAACTTATAATTAGTGACCTTTTTTTGGACAAATTTTAAACTGTTACTGAAAATTAACAATTAGTGACTTTTTAAATAGTATTTGATGAAAAACGTTATTAATTTTCATAGGACCTATTGGATAATAAGTCCACCTATCAGAACTTACACATAAGTCCTCCAAACAATAATGCTAAGAAACCAATAAATATACCAATGAATTTTTAACTACAACGCAAAAATTATATGTGAGTTTCATCACTTGACGTGAGGTCCAACTAACATTGTATGTAGGCTAAAATTCTTTGTTCCCAAAACTATAAAAATTAAAATGATACACAAAAATGGATTGGGTGAAACTATTTTAAAAAATTGATTTTGAGAAAATTCTCAAAATTTTAAACCTTACATAAAAAATGAAAATAATGTAAACTTTTAACAAATTGATCCCAAACAAACTTTGAACAAGTTGAACACAAATTGGGCATAAGTAGCATATGATTTATTGTCCTAATTTTTAACAAAATATTGCAATATAAGTTATTTTCATATATTATATTTGTTATCTAGACAAATCTAAAGCGTGCTTCCCTAAGGACGTGGGTACAGATCGAAAGAAAGTTATGATTTTATGTGATGAAAGTAATGAATATTTGTAATGTGTTATGTCATTATATGATAAAGTTATCAATAGTGAATAAAAATGATAAACAAGTAGGTCTAATTTATGTTGTGCATCTTAAAGTTACTAATGGTGAAGTTATGACTTTTGACTTTTTTAATGATATTTTGTGGTTAGAAGTTATGACTTTTGTGGTAAGAAAATTTATAAAATTTAATGGTTTATGTTATTTATAAAATTTTATAGAAGAGTTATGAAGAACATACCATATGCACCCTTTTGAATGCGCATTGTAAGATTATAGCATAAGATTGAGATTGTTAACTTATGGACTCACAATCTCATTTTTTATTGTAAATTTTATTAACTGGATTACATGTCAGCAGACATTCAATTCGATGAAATTGACAAATTTTTAATATTGAGAGGGGTGGAGATCATAATTTCAAATATGAAATAAAAAACCAAAATAAATATATAATAAATTGTTATCTCACTAATTTAATTGAATAACTAATCCTACACTAATTCATAAAATTATTAATCCTTCCGCTATTAATCAAACAGGGCCTTAGTTCACTACAAAAAAAGTCACTTTTAGCGACTAAAAATTGGTCGCCAATTGTCTATTTTTTGGTCACCAATGATATTCTGCGACCAAAGATTTTGGTCGTTACGTCTGTCGCCAAAACCCTGTCGAGAAAGGTATTTGAGGGTTTTGCCAACCAAAGAACCTTTGGTCGGCAAAAAGCAAGTCTTTAGCGACCAAAATTTTGGTCGCCAATAGTCAATTGTATTTCTTTAAAATTATACATTTACCGACCAATGTTTTAGTCGCCAATAGTTAAGGAATTGCCGACCAACACCTTTAGTCGCCAAAAGCTTCAAACGTGAAAAAAAAAAAAATGCATTGTATAGCAATTTGATTGGCTCTTGTAGGGACTTGAACTGCTAACCATCTGCACCATAAACCTTATGCACCACACTCTTCCCACTACGCCTCTATGGCACTACATGACTATATATGTGACATATATTATTTATATAGTACATACACCCATATTAATATAAAAGTATATGTATAAACATAGTTGTTTTATTACATAATTTATGTAAAATAAACTATTTAGTAGCAAAAATAAAAATAAAAAATTAACTTTTAGCGACCAAAATAATTTTAGTCGCTAAAAATGACCACTTTTGGCGACTAAACTTATTTTTTTGTTGCCAATTATAGACTTTTGGCTACTGAAATTTTTTTAGTCACCAAAAAGCTTTACTTTTGGCTACTAAAATTTTTTTAGTCGATAAAACCCATATCATCAGCGACCAAACTTATTTTTGGTCGTCAATTGTAGATTTTTAGCTACTAAATTTTTTTAGTCGCCAAAAAGCTTTACTTTGGGCTACTAAAAATTTTTTAGTCACTAAAACACATATAATCAGCAACCAAACTTATTTTTAGTCGCCAATTGTAGACTTTTGGCTACTAAAATTATTTAGTCGCCAAAAAGCTTTACTTTTGGCTACTAATGCTGTTTTGGTCGCTGAAAGCTAACTTTCAGCGATCAAATATTTTTTAGTCGGGAAATTTGGTCGTTAAATGTGCTTTTTCCTGTAGTGGTTATTCTTGAATTCTGTACCATAGCTACAACCCACGGTATGTATGGTTTGTTTTGTTCAAGCTAGTTTTTACATGAATATTCCACCTAATGAATTTTGAAAAAAATAAACAATTTTAATTTACCGAAGTTGGTCCAAAATGGGCCCATCAAAACCAAACTATTCTCTCAAATTGAATTGTCAAATTGAAAGAATTGAAATCCGAAAGGAAAGTAGTTTAAGAAAGACATTTGAAACTAAAGTACAAATAATTAATTAGATCATGTAGGATGTTAATAATTACCGGTACCTTCTTTTCTTCTCAGAAATGTTTTCTTTTCAAATAGCTCCCAACTCTCATTTTCTGTTAAGTGCCTCAATTTATAAAGCACGCATTGTTGATCTACATGCTTAGCAACATTTTCATTGCGAGTTGTTAGCAATATTTTGCTGCCTACCCCTGTAGTATTTGGGAAGCCTGGACTCAAACTATCCCAATCTGCATCCTTCCAAATGTCATCGAGAATCACCAAACATTTCTTCTCACTTTGGACTTGATGAAGTGCCTTGACTAGCTCATCATGTTTCATCTTTCTAATTGCTTCCCTTTCTTCATTTGATGGAGAGAGAAGTTTGATAAGAATCCCTTCAAGAACTTCCCTTGTATTGCATTGTTGAGATATATAGGCCCAGGCAACACATTTAAAATGACGCTTAATTTCAATGTGTTTGTAAACTTTCTTAGCAAGGGTGGTCTTGCCAAGACCACCCATCCCCCAAATGGAAACAACTCTATAATGCATATTCTCCATCACCAAAAGATCCACTATAGCTTTTACATCTTCTTCTGTGCCGACAACATCCTCCTCAACAATATGGGTATAGGATCGCCTTAATTGTTGCTGCCTCTCGGCCATAGAAGTAGATGATGAACTTTCTCCTACTCCTGTAGAATTTAGTATTCCACAAGTTAGAAAACCTGTTGTGAGGCTATTGGTGATCCTGGTATTAATAGCCTCAATCTCCAACCTAACCTCACGAAGGGCTGAATATTCCTTGAAGATACACAAATACCTCTTGAGAACGAAAGGGAACTGATCTGATCTCCCACTAGTATGAAATCCAATTTTGACAACAAAAGTAGCAATTGCAGCTTCAGCATCATAGGATGCTTCTCTGATCTCAGCAACGCAGTTGCGGATTACAATCTCATCTGCTTCTCCTTTTGGTCTTGCATCTGCAGCTTCTAAGAAGCATTGCATCCTATTTAGCTGGGCTTGGAATTGCTCAACTTGAGGCCTCACCCCACGCAAGTTTAGCGCTTCCTGGAGGAGCAACTCCCCCAACTTTTTCACCACGAAGGTTACAAAAGATAGAGCTACAGGTTCCGCCATAGTCACCAAAGTGTTCTTTCTTCTTCTTCTTCTTCTTCTTCTTCTTGTTTCACGGGTGTACTACTTCTTATTAATAATTACGGTGGTATTATGGATATGGACTTGTGGCCAAACGCACAATTATTGACTGTCTGCAAGATTGACAAATGTAGCACTCCTAACCCAATTTATTTAACTTACTTGATTGAATAAACACTACAGGAAAAAAGAGTTTAGGCGACGTTTGTTTAGCGACGTTTTTTTAAACGTCACTTTTTTTTAATATTTAACGACGTTTTATAAAACGTCGCATATTTACTTAATAAAACGTTACCGTTTTGTAATAGGAGGCGTTGAAAAACGCCTCCAAATGCGTTGTGATTCACGCGCATTGTCTCCCCCCTTTTCAACCCCTAAT
The DNA here is from genome assembly GCF_055761805.1 of Camellia sinensis. Classification (NCBI taxonomy): domain Eukaryota; kingdom Viridiplantae; phylum Streptophyta; class Magnoliopsida; order Ericales; family Theaceae; genus Camellia; species Camellia sinensis. The sequence goes on along the minus strand of NC_138962.1, from coordinate 21,564,258 downwards.
TTTGAATCTAGACTCACCTAAGACCCAGATCTCGAGCGCGCTCTCTCGCTCTCTCTAAATCTCAGAGCGATTTCGAAGCTCCACCGCTTATTCATTCTCAGAGCGAGGTAGCGAGCACCAACGAAGGTGAGCTCCACTGTCTCTCTTTCTCTCTCTCTCTCTCAACCCTCTCTAAACCCTTATCAGAGCGATTCAGAGATTCATCTCAGAGATTTAGAGATTCAACTCAGAGATTTAGAGATTCAAAGCGATTTCATCTCAGTGATTTCATTGCAGAGCGTCAGAGATTCAGATCGGTCTCCACCATCTGCACCATCGTCTGCACCATCGTCTACTAAGGTGAGCTCCACCCTCTCTCTCTCTGAAGCTCTGCCTTCCCGTCTGTGTGTGTGTGTGTGTGTGTGTGTGTGTGTCTGTTTCAGTGATTGATGAGTTGTATGTGCTCTGTTTCAGTAATTGTTTTTCATTGATGAGTTATATATGCTCTGTTTCATTGCCTTTTCTTTGTTTGGTTGCTGAGAAAACTGGGGAAAAAATATTAAAGAATATAAATCTGGATTGTTTTCTTTTTTCATGCACTTGATTTTTCTGTAATTTCAGTTCTAGCATTCATTTGAGATTCAAGCTTATGACTGATATCACTCCATCTCATATCGGCATTTTCCCCCCTCTCTTTATATAAATTTTTTGTATTTTGCAGAAATTTATGCATATATATTTATTGAAATTGAAATTATTAATTTTTTGTGTGTAATAGAGTTTGATCCATTGGTGATTTATGTATGGTTGTGTGTTTTCTACACTAATATGTCATTACAGATCGCTACTCATCTACTTCGATTTAATTTTTTGCCCATTTGAATGAAATAAGAAATTCTTAGGCTACCTGAGATTGCATCTGGTAGATGCTTAGTTCACATTGATGATGTATAGGGCCGATTCATATATCAATTTGTAATTAAACCTAATTTATATGTATTGCTGCCTTTTAACCCTATATATTGGCGCCAACTGCCTGTACTACGAAGTTGCAGAGAGATGGAGTCCCAGTCCCTCAAGCTTCGCAACATTTGGAGTTTCACAATCTCCCAATCTCGCCACTCCTTGTTCACCCATGTGAAGTCACTTCTCTCCCATCACTCTTCTCATCATTGTCGAATCCTTCTCACACTCGAATTCTTCACCAATTCAGTCGAATTCAAACAGTCCCTTGTTTCAAAGAACCTGTACATTTTCCAATCGACTCGGTGGAAACTTCTTCAAGCCATGCATTCCAGTCCGCGTCCAAGGTCAAAGATGATGACACCAATTCGATGCCCTCTGGTACTATTTCCCAACCCTAGACTCTCGATATATATACATATACAAATAAATGTGTGTCTGTAACCCTAGAATGCTTTAATATTTGGGTGATTTTGTAGACATTGGCTTGATTCAACGTGCTGCGTGGATTGGTTTGACTACCATCATGAGCAAGATTCTGGTGATTTTTAACAATTAAAACCACCTCAACATTTTGATTGTTCTTGCTTAATTTTTTGATGTAATTGTTATTGTTTTTCATCGCAGAGATTAATTAGGGAGATTATCGTGGCTTCAGTTTTCGGCATAGGTCCAGTGGCAACTGCATTCAAGTAACCACGCTTTTCTTTAATCATATTTCATGTAAATACTTATCACGTGTTTATTTGTATAGAGGCTAAGATCTTCGGCCCCCAAATTTCTCTGTTTCATTGTCTTGAACCACTTGTAAAGATTTGATTATGTCTTGAGATTCTTGCGAAATCCAACCGTTGCGAGTATCTTAGGACACGGGGACATGGTGGGTTTAAATATTCATATGTTGTTGGGTACTCAACCACCTTCCTGCAAATTTGTGTCCCTCGTAAACTGTACTTGTGATGATGATGTTTCCAGTGTTGTTTCTGTTGAGAATGAAGCCAGATTTTATTCTAGTTACATTCATTATATGTTCAATGAATTTTCTCTCTGAAAATAATCGAAGTTATTGTGAGAAAATTATCTTTCAAACATGTTGAGGAGTTATTCCCTTTACAGAAAGAAATATTCTCATAATGGTTAATTCTGTGTAAAATTTTCAAGTATGCTTATGGGTGGTTAGTTTTCCTTGTAATGTTAAGTGAGTTGTTTTGATTTCGGATAGTGCTTACATTCTATATAATATTATGGACAGTATCTGTCCTCTGAAGTAGAACACAAAAAAACATTATGCTTGTCAATTGTTTTGTATGCCATATTTACTTCATTGAGCTTTCTTTTTATATCTCTTCTTTTTGCATCTGTTTCCCCTATAAGTAACAGGTTAAACATTTCATGCAGGTATGTGCAAAGAGAATGTTTCCTGCAGTGTACCCTTTACAAAAGCACCCTTCAAAAGGAAAGAAACATTTTTTTTTATTTTTTTTTGATAAAAAGAAGAAGAAAAAAAAAAAAAAAAAAAAAGCCTGGAATCTAGATAACATGAGGAAACAAAAATACCTACAGTAGCACTATTCTTCATAACAACGTTACATATCCAGAAAACACTCTAAATTCAAAATGTATAGATCAGATACATCATGCTTAGCCTACACGACACCAAATTTAAATCTACCCCTTACATTTAAATTCTAGACACTTTTCTCTCTGGATATATATTTTAATATTGAAGTATTTGAAGATTGATGCTGATGAGTTGAGGCGGAGCTACATGATAGAGCAGGCATTTGGGTTGTCATCACTGAACATGGATATGTAGGGATCTTCATATCTGGTAACAGTGGCACTGGTTGGGTTCTCAACCCTTCTGACATAGCCAGGAGGTGCCTTCTTGTCATAAGTTTGGGCTGCGTAGGGCTGAGTCACTAGGTTGTAGGGTATATAGGGCCATATCTCAGCCCTTTTCCCTGTTGACTTTGCCTTCTTCAACACCTTGTTTGCCTCAACATATCCATTCACTGTCACCTTCTGTTGCTTCCTGTTTATATCCACTGATTTCACTCCTACATAACAAAATAATAATCACCCAACAATTAATTCATCACCCTTCAAATTCTATTCATCATCACTTATACATCATTTAAAAATAATAATAATAATAGAAAATGAGACACAATACACTTCAACGGACAAGATTTGACAGTGTTTGTTAGCAAAATTCTTGAAAAAATTTATCTATTGAAAAATACAAAGAACATAGAACTAGGCAGAAACTTCTAATTTAGTAAAAAAATTGTGTCGGATTCTGTGATAATTTTTGTGTTTCCAAAAACAATATATCACTACAGGAAAAACTATTGTATCGGATCCTGTGGGGGGTATATCATCTGTCCACTATCTCTTTTGCCTTCATTTTAAAACTATTTTGTCAACTCACTTTCCGAGTTCTATTATAAAGTTGATGTTGTTAACAACTGTCAGGTTTTTGGACCAAGTGATGCTATTCAATTCGTTCGCAAGCTGCTTAAGGTCAGAATGCATCTTTAACTTCCCAACTTTTGCCCGTTTCATTAGGATTGATGTGGCGTTTATTCTTTTAATTGTAGTTGAATATGTATATTCTCTTCCTGGTTACATAATAGTGAATTTGTCCATTCTCCTCCTAATTGCATTTAAGTGAATATGCACATAATTGTTGCCCCAACGGTATTCTCTTCCTGTTGATTTGGTGTTTATATATATTTTTCCTATGCTTTCTTCTTCTGTCTTTAGGTGATTAAGATTTTTAGTTTTTATGTTAATGGTTGGGTTTCCATAATGCAGGGATTTATCTGATAATTTACTGTATGAAGATATACCATTCTCAATATCCAAGCTTAAGCAGCTTGAGTTATTGTAAGTTAATACCTGAAGTGAAGTACTATTAATTAAATATGCTGGATTGTTTAAGATAGATAAGTTTTTAGTTCTGCCAACCAAGGGCTTGAATAAGCTCTGTAAATGCAGGAATTTGAAGAACAATCAATTGACTGGTCCTATCCCTTCAACATTAACACAGATTCCCAACCTCAAAACTCTGTGAGTCATAATTTTTTTATTTTTTTATTTTTTAGTGGAGTCCATGCAGTTAACATTACCATATGCTTTTTTGATTTTATTTACACCAAAGCCATAGACACTTGTGCTAATATATATGTATGCCTTGTCTTTGTGTAAATTTATTCTGTAGGGACCTTGCTCGTAGCAGGTAAGGCATTAATTATTGTCATTCTGAGTCTATATTTCATATCAATGTACTGATATATGGTGATGTGAATAATTAGGGATGAGTGTAAATGCAACCCGGTGAGATATTTTGCCATAATCTCTACTCAGAGATCCGGGAGTGGATGGTTTGAGACATTATTAAATAGTCATATAAACATAAGCTCCAATGGAGAGATTTTCTCTGTAAAAGTCCGGAGGAGTAATATCTCAACAATAGTCGAAACTTTGGATAAAATCTACAATCTTGACTGGTTGACCAGTGCTTCCAAGAATGAGTGCACCGCTGCAGTTGGCTTGAAATGGATGCTTAATCAGGTGAGTGATGCCTTGGTGGAATTATTCAACTTTTTCCTGTCTTACAAATTAGTTTATCAATTTTTCCATATGAGATAACTTGCCATCAATTTAGTAGTTATTATAGGTATGTCTACCATAGCTGAAGTGTGTAAGTCTCAATAATCAGATCTCTCCTCATTCTTGGGTTGCTTAAGAGTTGATACAAACTCTGAACATGATGATTGTTTGATTTTATAGTTTTGTCAACTGTTCCACGCTACACTGACAAAAGCACCCTAGATTAATTATCATATAAATATTTTTATATATGTCAAACTAGGCTTAGATTGGAAGATTGAATTATCTTGACAAGCAATTAAGCTTTTCAGGTGTGAGTTTGTTAGGCAACCTGCTGTAATCTTCTAATTATTGCATAGAACAATTACATAATGTTGAGTATAATCACAGATATTCCACACACTATTGGTAAATAGGGTGTTTCTTTATGAGAACAAACAAATATAATCCTCATGCACTCTTATACATGAATAGAGGGTTGTGACAATAATGGAGGTTAATATTTCCTCCAAGATGAATGACTAGGACAAATAGGAGAAAGACAGGAGTTGCACCACTCTAAACGTAATGACCAAAGAGATTGAGGTGGTGTTATAGATCCATCGAATAAAATCCTAATTAATTCAATGCGCATCTATTGACATGGGAGGTTTCAAATTATTAATATTACTTATTTCTTTGTTTTAAATAAAAGAGCTACAGAGTGTAGGAGGAAGAAAAGTAATGGGGAAAAGGACTTCCTCTGGATGAACAAACAGAGGCACTTCTCAAATGTTCTAATTACAAAGTAAATTTTACCTGATGTACTAAAATAAAGTAATCGCATGTGTCTTGACCGAGAGTTAGTTCAATGCCTTGACTTTAGGATTGGTTGACGGAGTCTATACATTGCATCCAAATTGAAAAAGCTAAGCTCAATTTAGCTAAAACACCCCCCATATACTTGTCCCATTTCAGATGTGTTGATTTTATGCTGCAATCAGACTTGGAGTTGATAAACCTTCTTGTGGATCAAGTTATTACTACTCAATTGTGAGGTCCATGGTCTTCTTTTAAATGTGCTGAATATAGTATGAGTTTCAAACTTTCATAATTTCTTTTTGGCAAATGATTAAACTGTTATTTTGCAACAGATTAAACAGAAGATTGATAACATTGTAATTTTCATTTTGCAGAATTTTACCTGTTAAAAAAACATGTTTTCCGCTAAATTTTCCATCTTTCTGACACGGACAACCTTGAAATTATGCAATTTGACCACACTCATTACTTACTGATGTTATTAATAATGTGTATGAACTTATAATTCAGTTTTGTAATGTTAATTTCCTCTGTTGCATGCATGTTGAATTGATGTAACCACAGTACGGTTTCCTTATTTTTTTTATTTTAAATGCAGGGTTTAATGCAGCATCATGAAGAAATTGTAGAATATTTCAATACCAAGGGCGTTTCATTGATTTTTCTCTTCAGAAGAAATCTTCTGCGCAGGATGATTTCAATTCTTTCAAACTCTTACGATCAAAATGCTAAGCCACTGAACGGAACACATAAATCTCATGTGCATTCATCCCATGAGGTCTCTCTCTCTCACAAGTCATTCTCTCTCCCCCTCTCTCTCCCTCTCCTTCTCTCTGTGTCATGAATAAGTGATACTGTTTCAGGCAGAAATACTTGCAAGTTATAAACCTACAATCGATACAACACTGCTGATCCCCAATCTGAGGCAAGTAGAGGAAATGACTGCCAAAGCTTTAGAATACTTCAAGAGCACCCAACACATTATCCTATACTACGAGGACATAATAAAAAATTCCACCGTAAGACATTTCATCGTCTTATAAAACAGTTGATCCTAAAAAGATGCCAATTTTTATTTTTATTTTTCTTTCTGTTTCCATACAAAAGTACTGTTTTCCATGTATTTTGCAGAAATTGAAGGATGTCCAAGATTTTCTGAGGGTTCCACAGAGGGATCTGAAGAGTCAGCAAGTGAAGATACACAAAGGTTCATTGTCCCAACACGTTGAGAACTGGGATGATATCCAGAGAGCACTCTACGGAACGCCATATGAAAGCTTCCTCCATTCAGATTATAACATGTAAAACTTGCGTGTGCCCAGAGACACCAGAGACACCTGGTAGATCTAGTATGGATGTGGATAATGATCCATTTTTTCATTTTTTGGAAGCAAATTATTTTACAAAAGCTTTTGTAATACAAGTTGGTCTAGTTGATAAGAACAAGGCTATGTGTGACTTTTGGTTGGTGTTGATTTTTGCTGCCATAGGACTGTTGATTTTTTGGTTGAGAATTATGAATTTAATTTTTGAATATGTTATTTTGTGGGTAATGATGATTGGATATTAAATTGAATAGGAAAGTGAATTAATGCTGCATTTATAATTTGAATAGGAGTTATTATTTCATATTACGGCTATTCAATTTTATTATAGGTATTTTTTTAGTTTAATCACATAAAATTAGCATAATTTCAAAAAAAAAAGAAGAGGATTTCACGGCGTTTTTAAAACGCCACCTAAACTCCAAAAGGTCAACGGTCAATTTTTTTTAAAAAGATATGACGGCGTTTTGAAAACGTCGCTAAAATCATAGTGACGTCATGGTAGGGACATTTCACGGCGTTTCTAAAAACGCCGCCTATTCTAATATCGCGACGTTTTTAAAACGTCGTAAAGATACAGCGACGGCCGCAGCTTCGACGTTTGGTACTAAACGTCGCAAAAGGAATTAGCGGCGTTTTTGAAAGATATAGCGGCGTTTCTTAAACGCCACTAAAAGTCTATTTTCCAGCAGTGAAAAATGTTCATAAATTGTGTTCGGTAGCGATTTTAAATTATTACTTATTTAAAAAGTGTATGATTTGAAAATATTTTTTAAAGTATACACTAAAGTGATATTTTCTCTAGTTTATTTGGCAAATAAAAAAAGTTAGATTAAGTTACAAATTGTAAATTTTTTATTTTATTTGAAAATATTAAATATGTATTGATAAAAGAACCCATCGGTTTTGTCATTATTATATCTTTTGAAAGAATCTTGAATATTTGTCTAAGACACACACACACCAAAAGAATAATATTAGGAATTATGAAAAAAATATTATGAAATGCTTCATGAAGAGTTTTTATCCTTTGATTAGTGTATGTTGTTTTTTTGTATGTGTAATTAACGATGGAGAGTCTTTCATAATAATTTTCATGATATTTTTTTTCATGATACTTAGCATTATTTGAGAAGTTATTTAACTAAATAGGTTCATTTTTTTTAATGAAAAGTTACAACAAATAAATAATTTAAAAATTATAATCTTATAGATGATATCAAACGAAACCAAAGTGGTTGGGAGAGATGCAAAAATTATATATATATATGTATATATGATTAATATTAAGATAATATATATAGTCTATAATACTAATGTATGAGAACTAATTATAGAATGAAAGTGATTTGTAAATAAAAAATTAACGCAAAAAGTCTTATAAGAATATTGTGGTAATGATATTTTAAATATTACAAATCAATTTGAAATGCTTTTTAATTTAAAATGAATGGACATAAATTTGCCATGTTATCCCGTATGGATTTTTTAATACAAATTTTATGTTTGTATATCATCATCCATTATGGAATCAATTACTGAGATCATAAACAACTATTTGTTATAGGTTATCTTTTCTTGTGTTTGGTACAAATATTTCTCGTGTATCATAATTTTACCAAAAATGAAATATTCAACTATAATATAATTATTTTTTCATTGTTCCACTTAATTACAATTTCTCCAATCACATTCCATTGTACCAAAGAAAAAAAAAATTTGACAACTTGGGTTGCAACTTGCTAATTTATACCACAACCGATGGGTTAATTAAAATGGCATTGATTTTTATTTTTTCTGTTTGGGAAAATTTTACTTTACCCCCTGTGGTTTAGGTCGGGTGCGGTTTACCCCCTGACATTTAGAAATCACCACATAACCCCCCTGTGATTGATGGACTAAAACGCACAGTTAGCTTTTCTATCTAAGATAACAAAATGTGAAAGTCATGCACCTCTATAGAGAGTGAGTCCGTTTTTATGACCAAAATACCCTTTCTACCTCTTCAAATTTACAAAAGATGCCATTTTATTTTCAACTTTCTTTTTCTTCACCTCTTCTCTCTCTCTCTCTCTCTCTCCTCCCCTCAAACCACTACCCATATCCATCACACCACCACCACAACACCTCCCCTCACACGCCATCCTTAAACCTTCTCCCACATTAAATTGATTCATCTCCAAAATTATATTTCACACACACACACACACACATATACACACACACACACACATATATATATATATATATATATATATATGTACAGTGAAGATGAGATTGCATATGTATAAACTGAAACTGGTTCAATATTTCTCACCAAATCACTCAATTAATTATATTCATCAAATAAAGAAATCATAGAATTTAGATCAAACAATCTTTCATCTTCTTCTTTATTATTATTATTTTTTATTTTTTATCTTTCCTAGGTAGAGGTTTATAGATCTAGATATTGATGGCATTGTTTATAACTTCTGAATCAAACTTTATATATATATATATTAATTGTATAACTTCTGAATCAAACTTTATATATATTCTGACGACCTAGTCTTTATTTTCTTCACCCCGTTCTCCTTCTGCTCTTGTCGGGTTTAAAACGTTCGGAAAATAATTCTCAAAATAATAGTTCTTGTTTTGTTTTATTCGAGGTTAAATCTCTCTTGTTTCGGAGGGTGCGCGGCCAAGCCCGGAGTGCCCGGGAGCGAGACGAGGAAATTCTGGGCTGGAAACAGGGGCCACACGTGCGGGGGCCTTGGGCCGCACGTGTGGGAGGGAGGCTACACATGCGGAGGGTGAGGCCGCACGTGCGGAATTCAGGGGTTGTTTGGCATAGCACACTGCTTAAATTGCAGGTGCGGAGGGGGAAGTGCAGGGAGGGCCGCATGTCTAGGGATGGGAGCCGCACATACGGGAGAGAGGCTTCGCACGTGCGTGACGGGCCTGAGTCCGAAAACTCTGTTTTTATTTCTCATTTTGGCCGAAAATGTATCATTTTTTAACCTTTCTCTCTCACTCTAAAAGTCATTTTTACTCCTCATTCTCTCTAGAAAACTTCCTACAAACCTCAAAAACCCTTGATTTCTTGCAACCTTTTGGGTTTAAATCCATCTTCTCTTTCAAGTCTTGAAGATCAAAGCTAGGGCTACATTTTAGGCAGTGGAGATTGAGTTTGGAGCATCTTGGATCTCTAGGGTTTCCTCTCTTTTCTTCATCAATCCTTGAGGTAGGGATTTCTTGAGTCATATATACATGTTTTGCTACATTGGTGTTGAAATAAAAGTTTTCTTGAAGAATTGTATTGATTTTAAAATTTTGACTCAAAGTGTAGAGAGTTTTAGACATGGGTTTTAAAACTCATTCCTTTGTTAATCCATGAGGATTTCCTTTTATAAAACTTAAGAGATATGATTTTGGTAGGGTTTCACCAAGGAAATGGAGAAATGCTTTGTCTTTGTTGAAAAACACTACAAATTGGGGATTTTCGAAAGTATGGAAATGGCTACAGTGTTCTTACTCTTCTTGTGATAAAAGAATGGATATGTGTAGGCTTCATGATGTAGTTTTTACAAATTGGCAATCAAATTGATATATTGAAATGAAGAAATTGTTTTAGAAACCATTGTTACATATATGATGATATATAGTTGTGAGATAACAAATTGTTGTGCACTATGGATTTGTGAGAATTATAAACATTGGGAATTAATATTTAAAAATATTACATGTAGTCTTGATGAGACTATGTTGTTAAGAATTGTGAAATATGAAATTGTAACTAAGTGTAGATGACATGTGGTTATCTTGGGGAAGAACATTGAAAAGAGGTAATGGGAAAGGTGATTGTTGACATTATTGAAGAGATATTTGAAAATGGAGAAATGTTATGAGATATTGAAAATCATTGCATTGCATACTCATTCAAATTATTATTATTATGCATCGTGAGTTTAGATTGAAGATATTTACTTCATGAAAGAAAGTGGCATCGTAATAAGAATCGTGGAAATGTGGTATGGGGTAAATACGTTGGTAAGTCCGAATAGGGGATGTAGTTGAACTTGATAAGTTGGCCTGAGTGTCCATGGTGAAAGACCAGAAACCCGCGCGGATAGGTGTCGAGCCTTCCGGGTAATACTGGTAAAAATGATAATTTGGTAGTACTTGTATAGTTTACTTGCAGACACTAGCTTAGGGATTACCAGTGTCGTATTTACCGCCCCTATTGATTTAAAATTGGAAGTTTCGGAAATTGTTGAAATGCAACTTTTTATTGAAACATGATGATCATCAAGAAGAAAATGAAATAAAACTTTTTTTTTTGAAGTAGCATTGCATGGCATTGACATTTGCATTTCACATTGAGAGCTGCATAACTGTATATATTTTGTGAGAATTCTCTACTGGGCTTTATGCTCACCCTTATGGGATTTTGGTGCAGGAAAGGTGTCACGACCCAAACCCGCCTCTATAGGTTTCGCATCGTAACCAGCCATAATCCTTGGATTACCGAAGGTCTCAGAACTGATTTGCAAAATTTAGGGGCTAGCCGAAGCAAATACATAAATATAGTTGTCCAATGAGCTATGCTGACTTATATGAAAAGGAATAATTAAAACTTTATATATATATTCAAAAGTCATTCATACATTATACCCACACACATTAAAGTATCTTAAATACAACCACCAAAACAAACAAGTTCCATATACGGAAACAACTGAAACTTTAACACATGAGACACTTCGGGAACCTCCACGTGAGGCACAATGGTTGGCTGCCAACAGAACACAGATTCCGACAAAAGCCTTCAGGCTCGATCTCTGAAATGCCCACCTATACATATATATACACATAGTGAGCTATAGCCCAGTGAATAACATTAAGGTAAAGGGGTTTGTGAACGAAATCCGAACATATCATAAGCGTAAAACAGATCAAAGCATAACATTCTTGTATCTGAATATAATAATGGTACATCCCATAGAACACATCACATATCGTCTTCCGACTAGAGTAATCGGTTCCAGATACCGATTAAACACATATCACCACAATGAAGTGGCTAACGAGATCTCGTAATCACATGTATGTCATGGACCCACATCAACATGCCGTCCCCCATGACTTGGGACTATCTATGGATGCCATAATAGATTTCAAACATAGGACATTCGTTCACGTAAATAATCATCTCAAAAATCATGACTTAACATATTACATTTGGAACATAATTCATATCAACATATCTTTACAGAAATGTTACTCACAGTGGTTCCCGCAAACGGTCAATCAATATCCAGATGTTGACCTACAAACACAAAAGTACATAACACCAACATATCTTAACATTACGAATTCATGTGGCCATCACGGCTTAGCTTTCATTACAATGGTTCTTATTCTTTCTTATCACATTGCTTAAAACACACACTTATAAACTCTTAACTTAGTACATTCTTTTTCTTGGCGTGTTTCTAATCCATAACCTCATTACCATGGCTTAATTAAGTCTTATGAATGCCTAAGATGCAATGAGGGTGCCAAAATGCAATGGAAAACACTTAGTCAAATTTCTGAAAACAGGGTCCCCGCTCGAGCGTAGCTTTCCTCGCTCGAGCGGACATGCAAAATGCGAAGGGTCGCTCGAGCGAGACTTCCTTTGCTCGAGCGGTCTGCAAAGATAGGAAACTTCTGGAAGCTTGCATTTCATGCTCGAGTGGACTTCTGGTCGCTCGAGCGGAAGTGCATGCACTCAGAGTGGTCGCTCGAGCGTGAACTCCTACGCTCGAGCGTAGATGCAAATTCTGAAATTTTCAGATTTGATTACCAAGCTCAAAACTCGAATTCAACTCTTCAAAACACATCTCTTGGGCCCCAAAACTTGAGATAACATAGTAAACTTGTAAAATATGAAAAATTAAGGATCATTTCATAAAATCATGGCCCAAGAGTTTGCCAAAAGCTCACAATTCATCTTGAAATTCAAGAAACAAGTCATGCATGTGAAATCTTTCAAACTCATATCTTCAAAACTCATGAAACTAGCAAATTGAGCTCATAAGCTCCATGCATGTAAGAAATTCCTTCTCAAAACATGATGAAGCTCATGATCACAAATGATGAAGCTCATGATCACAAATGATGAGGTAACACTTATACTTCCATGCACGTAAGAATTGTGAGCAAAATCTTCATCTTCTAGACTAACTCATGTGGAAAACATGTAAATGATCACAACAACTCCATGAATTCATCTTTACAACACATAACTTCTTGAATTAATAGTCAAAAGCTTACCTAGAGTCTTGAATTACTCTTATTCTAGCACAATCTTGATGAGTTCAAGACAAAGCCTTCAATTCTCTTCAATTTCTACACTTTCTCTCTCTAAAAGTGAACTCACTCTCTCTCTAGAATAAAATCTCAGATTTTTCCACTCACTAGGAGCAATTGAGCTCAAGAATGAGCTTAAGAGCTCATATATATAGCTATGATGCCATAACACATATATATAGCTATGATGCCATAACATATTAATTAGAACATTGGTCCATCCAAACACAACTTAATTAATCGTTCTGAATCAATTTTTAATAAAACTTGCCAAATGATTCTAAAAATTCCAAATAACATATTGATGTAATCAATTTCAGTTTCGGATGCTGATAAGGCTTTCAATGCTCATATTAAAGCAGAATTTCAGACAGATATTTCTACAAGTAACAGATAGAAAGCCAAAGACCATGCAAAATACATAATAAACCCATAATTTATTTTATCCACTTAATTAACATCCTTGATTACAGATTAGTGGCTAATTGGGAATCGGGGTTGTTACAAAAGGATACAGTGATCCCGCCGAGCTGAGGGCGTGGATATGTTTTTGTGAATAGTAGATCACTCTTTTATTTTGTTGTAAATTTTTGTAAAGCCAAGGGCTAACATATATGGATCCGATGGATCACTTTGGTGTAACCGGGCTCATGCCTTGGAATTTGTAAGCCCTTGAGGGCCTTTATTCATTTTGTTTCAATGATTTCACATGCTATAGATTCATGTACTAGCCTTCAATGAATATATATTCGCATGTGAGATTACTTTTGTATAAGCGTTTGAAGTTATGTAATAGAATATGGTGATTACGACCTTTTGGTATCTCTTGTGCATCGGGGTTATTATTTAGTGTTGTGGGTTAATGTATTATATCTATGTTGGATTATTTCGGGGTGTTACAACTTGGTATCAGAGCTACCGGGTTTGAGTACTTGGGGCTCGCGGGAAGTGGTTATTATACCACAATGGGTTCATTTCGCATGACTAGGAAATGTTTTGTTTTTGTGATTATGTGATAGCATGCTTATGTGACTATATGGGTATGAGATTAGACTTTTGGGATGTTATTTGCGCCTATTAGATTCCTTGAGGTCTTATTAGAAGGGCACTTGATCAATACTCATTCTACTAAGAATTCTTGGTTTCTCATGAGACAAATCTCATCACTACAGGATAATTCGTATGTGTTTATGTGACTAAGTGCTTATGTGGAGTGAATTGAATTATTTGTGTGTTAAAACATATATGGTTGTTATAGTTTAACGTGCGAGGCAAGTTGCGAGCACATTTGGAATTATGTGCTAAATTAATTATCTTGTTCCTTAATTAGGATGTCAGGAAAGGTTCGAACTCGTGGTGGTAGAGGTGGAAGGCATGGCAGGGGTCGCTGGGGTGTGCATGAGGTACCGGTCCAAGAGGTCCCGGTGCAGGAGGAGGGGTTAGGCCAAGCTAACATGGCTGAGCAAGTTGGGCAAGCGGGTCAAGCCGTAATAGGAGCTTGTACACACCCCATTTTTGACTGTCCTTAAGACTTGGACGTCATCTTTTGAACACCCGATGATTGTGCTCGCTCGTGTTCGTTTTGAGTCCCTGAAGTTATTGGCGGAGTGCCTTGCCTTCAGGCCTCTCAACTTATTTGTTTTGTGCTTAGTTGTGGACCAAGAGCTTGTTGCTTCAAATCTGGAAGAGAGGGTGGCTTGTCGGCCATCCCCAAGGTCCATCAGCCATAACTTGTGCCTGCTGGCCATCAGTGGTGGCCGGTCGGCTACACTGCTGACTGGTCGGCTACATTGATAGCCTGTCGGCTATTGATGATGGCCGACGACCATTTTTCTCTTTTTTCAGATATTTATTTACCAACTGTGCCAACTGTTGGTCACTAGTGCTCATCTCCATACAAGTGTATGGAGGGATGAATACAAGCTTGTAGCTTGTTTTTCTATATAATGGGGGGTCTCTCCCCCATTTGGAGAGGTTAGATAATTTAGAGAAAATTTTTCCTTCTCTCTCTAGAATTCTCTCTCTCTCTCTTCTTATTTTGTACTTGAAAGTGAGAATTCTCTACAGTTTTTTACTAAGACCCTTAACCAAACACCTTCATCTTGGAGCTGAGATTCGTTGAGGCTTGGTTTGAGCTCCTAAGGCTGGTTTTAGTTTAGAATTGTGGCTGTTTTGGTGCTGTGCTTCAAAGGTATAATGCTTACCTCATTTAAGCTTTGTTTTGATCAATTGCTTAGCTATCTTTTTACACTATTTTGACCTGGTTTTTCAGCCATAAAAAACTCTATTTTTAAGGTTTCAAAATGATGGTTTAAGTCTTGGTGAGTTAGGGGGTGGTCTCCTCTTTTTACTTTTTGGCTTGTGAAGCCTTTTGTGCCATTTCTTTCCACCTTTGCATCAAAATTTTTGGGCCTTTAAACCATTAAAATTCAGAGTTATTTCAATAGTAAAAAGTATGTTTTGAAGTTCAAAAATGGAGGGGTTAGCCTCCCCTCCTTGTGTCTCTCTTACATGCCTAGTTAGCTTCACATAATAGCATGATTTTGTGGCTTAACTTAGCTTAATCTCAGCATGTTTTAGGCTCTGTTTTGACATGTTTCAACTCTCTTTTGGGTTGGTTGGTGTACTTGTTTCTTGCTTTTTGTACTTGTAGTGCAATTGTGTTTACTAGTCTAGCATGCCTAATAAGTTAGCCTATTTTTGTAGCTTGTGTTAGCTTAACTCCAGCATGTTTTTACTACTATTTTGATATGCTTTAACTCTATTTTGGGTTGGCTAAGTCCTTCGAGGCTTGTTTTACATGGCTATAGTGTAATGGTCTTCACTAGTCCATTATTTTGAGGCTTTGAGCATGAAGTGTTTGAGTAGTTTGCATGTTATAGCATCATTTTACATGTGATTTCAGTGTATATAGCTCTGTCACACTCTCACTTATTTCACTATTTTATTGCTTTTGAGAGTTGTGTTTTGAGTCTTGTTTGCGAGCTAACACATGAGTATGTTTTTTTTGCCTTTTATGCTTTAATCTCAGCATGTTTTAGCCACTATTTAGGCATGTTTTAACTTTGTCCAGAGCTGGTTTGGTTAATTGAGCATTGTGTTGCATGCTTATAGTGTTATGATCTTCAGTAGTTTGATGCTTTAGGCTTTTAAGCATCATTTGCATGAGTTGCTTGCATAATTTAGTGTCTTTTTGCATGCCATAGCAGCACTAAAAAGTCTGCAACCTCCCTCTTTTCTTCACAGTTTAATTTGCTTTGAAAGTGGTTTTGAGCCCCTTGTTGGCTTGAGTGTGAAATTGAGGCTCTCATGCCTAATGGTTTTAACCCTCTCTTGAGGGTTCCTCCTAACCAACATCATGAGACCTCTTCCATACTCAAGGTACTTGTGGCTCAAACCCTCTTTCCAATTAGAGGACTCTCACTTTGGACTTAGCCGGTTAATGAACTAATCGGTAATCTAAAATGTGTAAACAAAATGAACCAAGTAAAACTTGAGCAAGATAAGCATGTTGTGTTGCATTGCATGTGTTTGGATCGGACGTTAATCCAAACACAAGAAAAATCGGACGTTTCATACTTGAAGTGATGAAACGTGTCATTTTTTTTGGTCACCGACACCCTTGATCATGCGTGATAGGGTGGTGGTCCTTCGAGTCTTATTTGTGCATTCATTAAGCTTTGTACAAGCTTGGTTTTCTAGCCATCATGCATTGAAAATGCTTGGTTGATGGCTTGAGAGCCAAGAGCTACAGTTCTTTGAGCTTGAGAAATAATGAGGGTGGCAGTACACAAATTCCTTGAAAAATGCATTGCTTTGCCTCTGTTGCTCTCTGTTGCAGCAAAAACAGAAGTCTGGAAAAAGGGGGGCCGACCGGCCACCTGAAGTAACCGACCGGCCACTTAAACTAGCCGACCAGCCAGTTATGGTGGCCGACAGCCACTTTTTGTGGTCGATCGGCCACCAGTCAATTTTTGTGCAAATGTGTTCCTGTGTTGGGGCAGAAGCAATCTAGAAGTTGGTATGATGTTCAGAGATCATATCAAGTGCAAACAGAGACAACCGATGGCAAGGCGATGAATTTTTGGGAAGAACCAACCGAGCATGCATATCTCCCTTGCCTCTGAGGCCATTCACTTGCTTTATTTAAATTGCCCTAGTTAGTCAGCGTAGCTAATTGTTTAATTCGAGTGTTGTAATTAATAAGTTTAATTTGGTTTGTAATATTTTAGCTAGCTTAGAATAGTTAGTTAATTTATTTTAATTGTTGTAATTAATTAGCTAGAATAGTTAATTAGTTCGTTTTGTAATAATTAGCTTAGCTTGGTGTAGCTTAGCTTATTTATTCAGACCCTCCTTTGAGAGGGCACAATGTTGCAATAAGTGTGCGTGAGTGTGTGCATGTCTTCCAACCCCACGTCTTTCTCCCTTTTATTTATCCACTTTCGATGGTTAGATTAGGAATCATTTTTCAATTAGCATATCTTATGCTTGCATGTTTGCATCATTCATTTGTCTTGCATGCACCGGGCTCAGCGCATCATTCAAATTGCATCGCAATTTCAATACACTTACTTGAATACACGTGTAAAAGCATGTTATCAAAGTGTTGCAAATACCATGATTAGGTAGCCGTGCCTATTTAGTTGCATATTGCATGTGTTGCATTAGGCATTTTTGTATAGTTAGGATCATGCATTGTTTCTAACTTGCTTTTGTTTTAGCTTGGAGTACACTGTAAGTTTTACGCTTTAGCATACTTGCATGAGTGTGAGTGTTGCAATGATAACATGCTTACTATAAGGCTATTTGCTTAAATGATTAACTGCATGAATGCTTATGGATGAAGGCTTTATTGCCTAAATTGGAATAATTCGATAAATGTGAATTTTAAGCCCACTTTGCGAAGTGGCAAAATCATGTTTTAAGCCCACTTGAGGTGGCAAATCCGTATTTCCAAGCCCACTTGAGGGTGGCAACTTCAAACCATTTTCAAATGCAAGCATGAGTTGTTTTGTTCCAATTGTTGCGATTTAGTCTACACTTGCTTGCGCACGCGTCACATAATGAAGTTAGCTAATAACCAGATAAGAATACATGTGTTTATAAAAACAACATATCATGCTTAGTAGAGGCCGATCCTTTGATCGGGAGAACGGGGGTGCTCATTTCATGACCTTCCCCCCTCGTATCCAAGTTCCTGAGCCGATGCAACTTTGGTGATGATGGACACGTGGCCTTTGACACGAGTCAGTGTTCCTAAATTTTTCCAAAATAAAATATTTAGGTAGCGACTCTGTAATCTGGCAAAGCAGTCCAGTTTGGCATTATTTGATTTAAAATCTGATTTTCCAAAATGATTTACCAGATGTGACAACCCTCACTACTGATTAGTGCTAATCTATGATTAAGCATGTTAATTGACTGACTGACTGAATTACTAAACTGATTGATTGATTGTGCTAGTTTGAATGCAATTATATTTGTTGACTGTTAAATTACCTGTTCATGTTCTATGCTTTAAACTGCAAATTGAAGGCCTTATCGGCGGCCGAATCTGAAATTGATTGATGTTTTGTGCTAATTAAGATTTATATGATTTTATGGTATATTTAATTGAAATGTGATTTGGTATGATTAAATTAGATTAAATATTGATAAATTACAAGAGTTGGCCTTATTTACAACTTTGCCACTTAGTGACCCACTTCATATCATATTTTGAGGCTTGAATTATACATTAGATACATCATTTCCTCAGCCATTCCATGAGACCAAAACTGACTAGAGAGAGAGAGAGAGAGAGTTAGGAGAGCTTGGTTTCAACAAAGTTTTGCTTGGAGACTTGAATAAATTGTACAATTGAGCTTATATCCTTGAGTTTAAAGACCTAAGGTTAGAACTCATCTCCTTGGTTGTGAGTTTAAGTTGTGCCTTGCATGGTCTATGTTAATTTTGAAGTTTAGAGCCAAGATACGGCTTAATGTGTTGAATTAAGAGTTTAATTCTTGCATGCATGTATATATTTTGAAGTTTTGAGGTTGTAGTTCATAAATTCTGCACATGCATGTCCATATCTTGAGTATAGTCCATGAATTCATCTTGTTATAGAAAGAATTGGCTCATTTGTTCATGTTTTGAAAGCTTGAAGTTGATTAAATTCATGCATGTTATGTTTTACACCATGTTCATGGAATTTGTTTGAATTTGTGTTCAATTGAACTACCTTTGGGCCTTGATTTAACAAATTTAGCTTTGAATCATGTTAAACTATGAATTTACAAGTGTTTTCCAGAAAATTGGCCCAAGAGGATCGAATTTGATGCATTAAAACTTGATTTTGAGCTTGAGGTTCAAATCTGGAAGTTCCAGATTTTGGACTCCCGCTCGAGCGGGGTAAGTGGCGCTTGAGCGGGAAATTCGTGTATCCAGCGCTTTTGTTGTGTTTACAGTCCGCTCGAGCGGGGTTTTACACGCTCGAGCGAGGACTTGTGTCACACGCTTGAGTGGGTGTCGAGCGCCCATCGAGGGTGACTTTCACACATCCAGTACTTTTGCAGTCCGCTCGAGCGGGAAAGTTTAAGCTCGAGCGGAGCCTTTTATTTGCATGTCCGCTCGAGCGGGAAAACCCACGCTCGAGCGAGACCTCTATTTTCTGAAAATTCTGAAAATATTTTTAAAGTGCATCTTTGCATCCTCATTCCATTCTAGGCATTCTTAGGCCTAGTTTAAGGCATCTTAATGAGGATATTGATGTAGAACCACACCGAGGCAAATTAGGGATTAAGTTATTATTTCCCAACTGTGTACCTTAGTGTGTGTTCACTTTGTAACTGTGTAGGGTTGGCATCCGAGAATGCGTATTAGCTTATCTGTAGCCCAGAACTCTGTGAGTAACAATGTTGTAAAGATATGTTCAATTGAGATTATTTTTTGAACAAATGACTGTACTGCTTTATGAAATGACACTGTTTACTGAATGAATGTTTGTCCTATTTGTGAACTGTATTCGTGGCATCCATAGCAATATACTGTTACTGAATTGTTACTGCTACTGTTACTGTTACTGTTACTGAGATCTCTGTCAGTTCCCATGTTTGGAACCACTACTGTTTACCGATATGATGGCCATCATTGACTGTTCGGTCTGTTAAGACCTACTGTACTGTTTTGCTATTGGGTATATCACATATGACTATTATAGTTTCTGAATTACTGTATGGCATGAATTATGAGCCACAAACTGAATGACTGATATACTGATAAATGACTGTTTTCAATACTGAAGGGACATTCATTCTTAACCTCTTTACGCATATGTTATTCACTAGGCTTTAGCTCACTGCTCATATATATATGTAGGTGCTCAGGCACCGGACCGTTGCTAGGGGCGTCAAGCTTAACTTCTGTTTTGTCAAGCCAACCTTTGTGCCTCACTTTGAGGTTCCAGAACTGTTCAAGCTGAGGCTGCTTGGGGTGTTTTAGTTTTCCCCTCTTTGTTTATGTTCTGTATAGACTGAATGATGTTGTACTGTACTATTCTAATAGGGATTAAGTCCCTATTCTGAATGATTGTATATATTGTACATACTGTTTTGGTACTGATTGTACATGTGTATTGAAAAGTCTTTTTGCATGCAAGCTGTCACAGCTCATTGGACATCTTTTAATTACTGTTTTGGCTTCCGCCAGCCCTTGTACTCTGTATCACTTTGTGAGATTAGATTCAGAACCGTGATAGGAGTCCGAACTGTAGGACCAATTCAAGCCTCTTCGAAAGGAGGGCGTGCGAAGAAAGTCGAGTCTACAGTTTTTGGCGACTCTGCTGGGGATTTAGAGAACTTGACTCAAACTCATGATATGTTGTTTTATCTACACTTATGTGTTTCTTTGCATTGCATTTGCATTGGTGTGCCTAAGTGACAGTGTTTGCCATCTACTATTCCTGAACGGTTTGCCGGAGGCTTGCTTGGAAAGGCTTGCCATAAGGCTGACCGGTTGCTGGCTCTGCCACGATGGGAACACAAACCTTGGATCTGATCACCGCTATACTGTTCGATCCTTCTTTCACTTCTCGGTGTTAGGAACGAGAGGTATATTAGGTGGTCTTGCTGAGGCACTCTTTTTGACCAATCGATCTAGTTACATATCGGAAGTCATAGAGACTGTTCCAAACTAGGACAGGTTGCTCACCCGAATGTAGGTTTGTGTGAAACCGTTTGCTTGTGTAGCGAACCCCTAGTTCTTGACGAAATTAGGACAAGGAAACCCTACCCCACCATAGGGGTGTTTTGGCTCTCACTTGCTTGATATGTGCTTTTAGAGTGTGACTCTACAGGAATGTATGTATCAGTTGCAAGTCTGGGTATCAGTTTTGAGGCAGAAATTTAGGGGCAGAAATCAGTATTTGAGTATAGATTGTCCAGCTTATGATTTCAACTGTGTGTTGTCTCTATCTAAGCCGAGGTGCTGTGCATTTGCTGATTATTGTTTCTTTTCTTTTTGCTTTATTTTCTTTTTGCAAGGTAGTGTTTGACAATTGCTTCCGACGAGGCAGTTACCCCCCAAACACTCTGGACCAGAGTAAGGTGGCTTTATCGATCTGGGGATCTTGTGAGAGGACAACCAGTGTTTGTTTCGCTCCCTCCAGTTACAAGATGGAGGAGAGTTCGGCATAATTCACCAATTCGTCAATCACCTGTGCTCAGTGAAGTCTACCTTTCTGCTTCCGCTTCAGAAAGAGAATACACCCCAGGTCAGATAGATCAGCACCCTATAGACAGTATGAAGGATATGATGCGTCAACTCCAACAGACCATCGAGGCCATGCAGCGGAACGCTGCTCTCCAAGTGGAAGTTACCGCTCGCTAAACAGAGGTTGCAACCCAGCAGGCTGAACTGATTGCTAGGCTTCAACAGCAACAACAACCGCAGCAGGCAACATCTTCTGCATCCCACCCACCCCCTGTAGATATCCCAGCACCCAGAGCTCCTGTTCCCACAACCAATGTCTAAGAAAATGCGGATATCCCAGTGGATCCAATTCCACTGGGCCCAGACTTCTAAAGCACTGGCCTACCTAATGGAGACCCCCTTTGAGTTCAAGTTCGACCCTACTACTCTGAAAGTAAACAAGCTTGAGAAGCTTTTTAAGAGAGCTTAGGGTGTCACCTCGATCCCGGACATAGAGGACAGTTATACAAATTTGGCAGTCACATTGCCGGATAAATTCAAAATTTCACACATAGATCTCTTCAACGGCTCAAGCGATCCTATAGTCCATTTGCGGCTGTTTTCAGATATTCTGCGGCCAATGGGTTTGTCCAGATTACAGAAGCCATCTCTCTTTGGTCAGATCCTGTTGGGTATTGCAGCCATTTAGTATGCTAAACTGGTGGATTCTGTGAAAAGAAGTTGGAAAGAGATGGCTGAGGCCTTTGTCGCCAAATATTCTTATAACACTCAAATCGAGGTCATAACTCGTGATCTCGAGGTTACTCGTCAAGAGCTGAAGCAGGGTTTCTCCGACTTTGTAACCCGGTAGAGGGTCAAGGCCTCCATGATGAGAACCTGACCAGTTGAAAGGGACCAAATCCGGATGGTGGTCCGCAACGTGCAACCGAAGCTGTTGTAGAAAATGATTATCTTACCCTTCCTTACATTTGCTGACCTTCATGAGATAGGGGTGCAAATAGAGGATGCGATGAAATAGGGTCTGATTGACCATGAAAAGGAGCAGCCCAAGAGGGCCTTTACACGCAATTCAACTGTGACTACAAGTAGTAATGCAGCTGCAAGGACTTCTAATGTTGGTATGGTCACCACCACACCGAAAACAGCCATACCTTTTACTGGCATATCTGGAACCACCTCACAACCTGTAAAATACCCACCCTAGGGCCAAAGGGTTTTCACCCCACTTTACATGTCTCTGTCAGTGGCCTTGAGGGTCCTAATCAGAAAGGGGCATCTGAAGCCCTTGGAGCCTCGCCCCTTGCCTAACCCCCTCCCTCCTACACACAACCCGGCCAAGTACTGCGCCTTCCACCAGCAACATGGTCATGACACTGGCCTATGCTTTAGACTCTGTCATGAGATTCAGGATCTCATTGACAACAAAGTAATAGCGCCTCCTGAGAAGCCTAACGTCACTACAAATCCTCTCCCACCACATAACCAACTCCCTCCACCTAAGCAAGTGAACCTTATCCAAACAATGGTCATCCCATACGACCCCAGCATATACATCACTCCCTCCCACCTATCCAAGCCGGCGCTTTTCATCCCAAAAAGCACAGATCTGTGCATGATGAATGCGTCCATATCTTAACCCAAGCCAGTGGTGGTGACTGTGGAAGATAAAGTCAGGGTGACCTTAGGGGAGAATGGAAATGTTGGTTCAAAACCTGAGGGATCTGTGGACTTAGCAGAGGAAGAATACAACCCTTGTTGCTATATCTCGCCAGCTGATCAGGCCAAGTCAGAGATGGAATTGCCGAGGGGAATGGAGGTCAATGTAGTCTGGGAGGACGGGCCAAGCCAGGGACTGGATGATTTGGCTGAGCTTGAGGAGGACATCAGTAATCTGTAGTTCTTTGATGAACAAGATCCGGGGGATGTACACATCAATTGGTTCGATATGAACAGATCAGCGAATAATTCAGGGTGGCTTAGTGATGAGCTGGATGTAGAAGAGAGGTCTCAACCGAAGTAGGAACAGTTGGAAACGAGAATTGCTGCAACAGCCAGAACGGTCGACAACAAGGAGAAGTTACCGGCGAGCACTAGTACGAAGAATTTTGCTCGGGAACTAAGCAGCGTTTGTACAGTCGACACAGAATAGGAAGCCGCACTGAAGCGGTTCGAACAGGAGAAAATTGAGAATGATCAGAAGGCTAGAAAAGCCAAAGGCCCTGCTGGGATAGATTGTGTTGTGAATACAGGAATGATTACAGTGGAACCGGACATCTGTTTGTCGGTTGCCGGAGGAACATGGTAGGAAGACGATGATTTACGTCTTGCCCATGCTGATGAGGATTGGGGACAGTACCTGCCTATGATACTTGGTATACCGAAGAAGTGGATCAGATGACCTGAAGCGGGCAGTACTTTAAGCCCCCACACCTGGATCAACTAGAAGCATCAGGGAAAGATAAGGAAACTGAGAAACAGAAAGAGAAATTGCTAGAAGAAGAAGCTGTACTGAAGCAGCTGAAGAAGATTCAGGCAGATATATCCATTTCGGGATTGCTCATGGCGTCACGGGTGCACAAACAAGCAGTCTTATCTGCAATGGACAAAGTCAAACTCTCTATCGACACAACTCCTGAGCAATTGGTGCGATTGGTGTTCCCGGGAAGCGCTTCACTGACTTCAACGTTCAAAGATAAAAAATTGCCGCCTGAGGGCTCTGAACACAACAAGCCACTATACATCTCTGTGGAATGCATAGAGAAGTGGATACCAGTTGTCTTAGTTGATATCGGGTCTGCAATCAATGTGTGCCCGTCGCTCACGGCCTATGCTATCGGTTTAAAACCCGTAGACTTTGTGCCAACAGCCCAGGTGATTCAGGCTTATGATAATACAAGCTAGGAAATGATGGGGACAGTGCGGATCAGAACTCAGGTTGGCCCAGCGTAACAGGACATTGAGTTTCACGTCTTAGATATTCCAGCCACCTTTAACTTTCTTTTTGGGCGGCTATGGCTGCACCAAGTGAGAGCTGTCTCTTCCACTCTACATCAGATGCTGAAGTACCCCCATAGGAAGGGGGTAGCTATTGTTTTTGGGAACTCTTTCATACATCCACTGTCAGAGGTTACTACACTAGTCTTGGAAATTGTACACGGCGATGAGGATGTCTTTTTGTCTGGGTTCACCTTGGCTGAGGCCCGGGTAGTGTAAGATATTTTGGCTGTTGATGAGGGGTTATATGTCAGTGCTCAATCCGTCTACCTCATGAATAAGCTTCGACACGTACCCAAAATGGGATTGTGACGGAGTGGTCGGAAGGACGTCACTGCATTGGCCGAAGTGCCGCACAACCCTTATATCTTTGGTCTATGTTACACGCCTACCAAAGAGGATTGGGTAAGGAAGGGAAAGGAAATGGCAGGAAGGGCCAAGGCTAAACAAATTGGGAAGCGCTATGAGTTGGTGCATAGACCTATTCAAGGAACCCTGAACGGCTGTTTTGTTCGGGAGGGGGAGGATTTCCCATTTTGTGGCTTTCCTGAGCCATGGCTGAATTTTGAGAATCGGCATTTGCCCGGCTTTGAGATCTTTTTTGACCTACAATTGCAAGAGGATGAAGCCTCAGAAGAACAAATTGACTTGCCTGCTGGAACTGAACAGAATGCAGAGGATGAGTCCAACGGTAATGAGCTTGAGATAGGAGCAGCGCTCGTTTGTCTCCTCTCAGATCCTCAGATCACACCAGAGAGCTTGGGGGATAACTTCACCGTTGCCATGATTGGGGCGGACCCAGGTGTGGACCTTTCTACCGGCATTCTGGATGCATCTATTGCACCATTTCTCGTTTGGCAGTTCGAAGAGGGCTTTTTATCCGGCAATTCTAAACCAGGTAGTGAGTCGGAATCTAATTCCACAGAGTCTGTGGAGTTGAAATCATATTCCAGTTCTTCCGAGTCGGAGTCCGGTATTCCTGGGTTTGATAACCTAGATGTCGTTGTTTTGTCCAGGTCGTCCTTTTCCTTTTCTTTTGAGTCAGTTGTAACTGAGGAATTGGACGAGGTGGAAGTTGTGAATGAGAATGGTACCACTGCTGTTTCTGAGTACTTTTTTGTGCCATTAGTATATTACATTGTTCATGACTTTCAAAACTTTGATAAAAACGATGAGGAAGGAATTCCTCTGGTTTTAAAACATTTGATTGATCGAGAGGAGGGGAGGTTCGAAAAACCCCTGGTTGATGAAATCATTTCAATTAATGTGGGTACTGAGAAGGATGCGCGTTTGGTCTAGATCGGGTCTACGTTGTCTTCAGAGGAACGCAAGTGCTTAGTCGCTTTATTAAAAGATTTCAAAGATGTTTTCACATGGTCCTACGAAGACATGCCTGGAATCGATCCTGAGATTGTACAACGCCGGATCCCTCTTGACCTTGAGGCCCGACCTGTTAAGCAGAAACTTCAGAGAATAGTCCTGGATTGGGCCTTGAAGATTAAGGAAGAGGTCACCAAGCAGATAGATGCAGGGTTCTTGCTAGTATCTGAGTATCCGACTTGGTTGGCTAATATTGTTCCGGTGCCAAAGAAAGGTGGAAGAATTTGGGTATGTGTGGATTTTAGAGATCTAAACAAAGCTAGTCCGAAGGATGACTTTCCTCTACCGCATATCGACGAATTGGTGGATTTCACAGCAGGGCATACGTTGCTCTCCTTTATGGATGGATTTTTTGGGTATAACCAGATCTTGATGGCACCCGAGGATAGGGAAAAAACTGCCTTCACTATGCCGTGGGAAACTTACTGTTATAGGGTGATGCCATTCGGTTTAAAGAATGCTGGGGCTACTTATCAACGGGCTGTAACCACTATCTTGCATGATATGATCCACAAAGAGGTTGAGGTGTATGTAGACAACATAATTGTCAAGTCCAAGAAAAGAGAGGGCCACTACACCGCCTCGAAGAAGTTCTTTCAACGGATCAAAGAATATCGGTTGAGGCTGAATCCACAGAAGTGTACTTTTGGTGTCACAGCAGGGAAAATGCTGGGGTTCTTGATTACATAGAGAGGCATTGAGGTTGATCCTTCCAAGATTAAGGCCATCCTAGAAATGCCACCATCAAGGACTGAAAAGGAGGTGCGCTGCTTTCTGGGTAAAATATAATTCATAAGACGGTTTATTACAAAATTAACCTTGACTTGTGAACCACTATTTGGTCTCTTGAAGAAAGGAAATAAATTCCAATGGGATGACCGATGCCAAGTTACTTTCGAGCAGATCAAACAGTATCTTCAGAACCTGCCCGTGTTGTCACCGCTAGAGATGGGGAAGCCGTTGATTTTGTATCTGTCAGTAACCGACGCGACAATGGGCTACATGCTTGCGCAGGAATCTGAAGATAGAGTGGAGAAAGCCATCTATTACCTGAGCAAAAAGTTGGTGGAATGCGAGACCCGTTACACTCCGCTGGAGAAGGCTTGTTTAGCTTTGGTATGGGCTACCAGGAAGTTGAGGCACTACCTGTTAGCTCA
Organism: Camellia sinensis; assembly: GCF_055761805.1. Taxonomy (NCBI): domain Eukaryota; kingdom Viridiplantae; phylum Streptophyta; class Magnoliopsida; order Ericales; family Theaceae; genus Camellia; species Camellia sinensis. The sequence continues at coordinate 21,537,011 of NC_138962.1, read as the reverse complement.
CTCTATAATTCTGGTTTCGAGATTAGATCCCATCAAATATCTCTTCGAGAAACTAGTGCTTATGGGAAGGCTAGCTTGTTGGTTACTTCTTCTCTCTGAATTCGACTTGAAATACGTGACTCACAAGTCTGTGAAAGGGAGAGCGGTAGCGGAGTTCCTAGCTGATCACCCAGTGGATAGGGATGAAGCAGTAGAGTATTTGTTCCCGGATGAGGCTATTCTGCAGGTCGAAGAAGAGACCTGGACCATGTACTTTGACGGAGCATCTAATCAGTATAGTTATGGGATAGGGGTGTTGTTGATAGCGCCCGACAATTCCCATATACCTTTAGCCTTCAAACTCCGGTTCAAGGTATCGAACAACGAAGCAGAATACGAAGCATGTATTGCTGGACTAGAAGCTACCCTGGAACTAGGGGCAAAACGGTTGGACGTCATTGGGGACTCGAACCTGGTTGTATCTCAAGTAAAAGGAGATTAGAAAGTTAAAGAAGAAAGAATGAAAACCTACCACCAGACCTTGGATGTTCTGATTCCTCGGTTTGAAAAGCTGACCTTCACCCATCTATTAAGAGAGAGCAATGGGTTCGCTGACGCCTTATCAACTCTATTTTCCATGATAGACATCCCTTTGGGAGTCCGGATGCATCCAATTATTATTGAACAGAGATATGTGCCGGCCTACTAGTTGATCGCCGCAATAAATGAAGTACAAGATCAGAACCCCTGGTATTATGATGTCTAGAACTTCTTGGAAAAGGAGGCTTATCCACTAGGGGCAAATGCCAAAGATAAAAGGGCAATACGGCGAATGGCTACTCAGTTTATCATCTACGGGGGTTTTTTTTTTTTTTTTACAAACGAGGCCATCTGGGAATGCATAAGCTGTGTGTTAATGAAGAAGAGTCGAAGCACCTAATAGAGGCCATCCATGGATGGGAGTGCAGATCGCACATGAGCGGAGTAATGCTAGCTTGGAAGATTCTCAGACAGGGTTACTACTGGTCAACCATGGAGGTGGATTATATCAGTTTTGTTCAGCGATGCCACAAATGCCAAATCCATGCAAACCACATGAATATCTCGCCGTCGATCTTGTACAACAAGACTTCTTCGTGGCCTTTTTTAGTCTGGGAAATTGATGTTATTGGGGCAGTTACTCTGAAAGGGTCAAACAGACATGAGTTGTCATGACCCAAACCCACTCCTAAAAGTTTGGTTCATGACCGGCCCGTACATAGGCCTCAAACAGAATTTAGAATAATATTTAAACACATACGGGGCCTTAAGCAGAAGCAATATCAATAAAAGACAACATCCATTGAGCTTGTGCATATATGATGGTTTAATTAGATTCAAGCATTTAAATACATTCCTAGAGTTACACATCCAATTACAGAATTTATATAGATCTCACACACACACTTACATAAGACTTAATAATTTTTATGACTCCCAACACAAACTAAGGCCTCAACACGGAGGCATACCCCAGGCGGCTTGGCAGACAGGTAGACCTCAATACAATTCTAGTGTTAATCTCCGATGGCTCACCTACATAAATATACATAAAAACGGAGTGAGCAAGGCTCAGTGAATAATAGCAATGTAAGGAGGTGAGTTAAACGGGTATAGGCTTAAAGAATGTAAACATGCATATCAAACCATACACAGATCTTATTCATAATCATATTTTAAACAGGCCTCAGACTCACATGTAACACAGAACGGCCTCAGGCCCATATATAATACAGAGCGGCTGTAAGCCCAGATATAAGACAGAACGGCTGTAAGCCCAGATATAAGACAGAACAACTGTGAGCCCAGATATAATATAGATCGGCTGTAAGCCCAAATATAATACAGATTGGCTGTAAGCCCAGATATAAGACAGAATGGCTTTAAGCCCAGGTGTGATACAGAACGACTTTAAGCCCACAGATAATACAGAACAGCCTTAGGCCCAGATATCAATAGAATGGCCTCGAGTCCATCATTAGAAAAACAGAATGATTCCAGATACACAAAGATATCATTGTTCCCTAATACACACATGTTCCATTTGTTCATCATGAATTCAAATAGTTAACTTGCAGATAACAGAACGTCAGTATTAACTATTAACAGTAAGCAAAACGTGTGCTACAGTACTATTACTCAATAGTGCACAAAGATTTTCCCATGGTTTATTACAAGTCGACATAGTTGTCTTGCGGATAACAGAACATTAATAATAACTATTAACAGAAGGCAAATGTATCACTGCATTAATAGGGACAGAACAATTCACATCATAACGGCCTCAGGCCCACTTTTATTAACAGAGACAGAACGACCTTAGGTCATAACAATGTCATTGTTCAATCATGTCCGTTAATCCAATCAAGCATAATAACAGTTGTATATGTCATTCTCAACAACCATATATAAATCATAAGCACCAGAAGTAAATGTAACATATCGTTACACTACTATTACTCACAGTTATTAGCTCCCGGTAGTAATTGGACGATGTCCTCGTCTCGACCTACAAGTACAGTGCACAACACATAATATGAGATTATACTCGATCATTTACTTATTCTCTTTGATCATTCAATTAATTAGCCATGGTGGTACCAAGCTCATTATTCCTTAATAATTTATAATCTATGTCTCAGAAAACAGGAGAAATCGATGGGAAATGGTTTAGGTGAAGAAATGGTATAAAATTGGTTGACAGAAAGTGAACAGTTGTCACTAATCTGGGCATAACTATTTATGTATTTAGAATTTCGGAGTGAGACCACTGCCATTGGAAACTAGACTTCCGGGGCTTGATTTTAGGCTCAAGAATCACTCAAAATGGAGTCCCGAGTCAAAAGATATGCTTATTCAAAGTTGGCTGAACAGAGCTGTCTCCCGTACGTGCGGGAAACAGAGCTGCACGTGCGGCCTTGGGCAGTTTGCAGTCCGAAAATGGCTGAAAAATTGGAACTTCTCATTTTCAAAATCAAACCTTAATTCCATGTAAATCAAAGCCCAAAACCCTTTAATACATGACAAATTTCACATTATTAATCTCCATCAAACATCATAACCTCAAAATATTACTCAATTCCCAAGCACAAGAACACAAGAGCATAGTATAGCCATAGTTGGGGTTCAAAGTTCACATCTTCCATACCAATCCTTGATTTCATGTAATTGATGCTTTAAACATAAGGATTCAAGATAGATGATCATACCTTAGTTCAATCTTTGTCTTCATCTTAATTCTTCTCCATTTCCTCAAGCCTCCATGGTTGATCTCTCTTCTCTTTCTTCAATTCCCTTCAATCCTCTTCAAACCCCCATGATTGTTAAGCTTTTCTTCAAGAATCTTGGTCTCTCTTCTCTTTTGTCCCTTACGGTTCTCTTCCCTCTCTTTTAGATATTTTGGGCTCCCAAAAGATGAGACCAACCACTCAAAGACATATCTATGTATATAAATAAACACACACACATGGCTTAACACAATAGGGAGAGCCAAACGTGGCCTTACGAATCGCACGAAATCAAATTTTAATTAAAGTTCCCAGGTGACTCTAAAAATTGTGCTGATCATAAATATGTCCCCTGTTCTGGTTTCTGAAGCCTCTAGGGCCTTCAATTTGCAGTACAAAGTTAACCACCCAAATATGCATTAACGAATCAGAAAAATTAAATTTCCAATTACTTTTCCCAAATAGCTTTAAAAATTCCCATTAATATATCTATGTACTAAATTCCGATTTCTGAACCCACAAAGGTCGTCAATTCCAGTTTTAAAGTCATAACTCAACAGATAGTTCTTCAATTCCAATAGATATAATTAAATTAAAACACATTATCCCATACTTAAACAAGGATGACTTCTTATATGCATTTTGGAGTCGTTACATGAGTATATCTTGGTGGCGATAGACTACTTTACAAAGTGGGTCAAGGCCCAATCTTATGCGGTGCTGAAAGTGTCACATGTAGTCCAGTTCATCAGGAATAACATTATCTGCCGTTATGGGGTCCCGAATGAGATCATTTCAAACAATGGTTCCCACTTTAAGAAAGAGGTGATTGACTTGTTGGAGAAATACAACGTGGCTTTTCATAAGTCATCCATATATCGACCACCAACCAACGGAGCTGTTGAGGCTGCCAACAAGAACATCAAACACATTTTACAGAAAATGGTGGAAACTTACAGGAATTGGTCGGATAGGCTGCCATTTGCTCTCTGGGGCTATAAGACATCAATTCGGACATTTACTGGGGCAACTCCGTATTCCTTGGTTTATGGGATGGAAACTGTTTTGTCGATTGAGGTTGAGGTACCGTCGTGGCGGGTTATGGCTGAGTGCTAGATAGCAGAAGCGGATTGGCAGCAGAGCAGGTTCAATGAACTAATGTTGTTCGATGAAAGGAGGCTGAAAGCACTGTACCATGTCCAAGGTTATCAACATAGGATTACCAGGGTTTTCAACAAGAAAGTTAAGTCCAGGAATTTGAAAAAATGGGATTTGGTGCTCAAAGACAACCGAGCTCCCATCCATGACCCTAGGGGCAAGTTCAGACCTAATTGGACTGACCCTTACATCATCAAGTCTATTTGGTCGGGTGGAGCTGTCATTCTTATGGACCTGGATGGCCTTGAATTCTCCTAACCAATCAACATGGACAAGTTGAAGAAATACTATCCCTGAGTGGTTCGCTAGGCCAAAAACCCAAAAAGGCGACCTAGGCAAAAGTTAGAGCACAAAAAAATTAGAAAAAAAAAAAAAAAACTGAGCTCGCAAGGTTGAAAACCCTGAAAGGGCGGCCTTGGCAAAGTTAGAGTGCAAAAGGAGAGTGATAATACCCGAGCGAACCCACATCAAACTACGTAAGGCTTGATTTCCATCTTTGGGATACGTAGGCAACTTCATTCTGAAGTCCAGCCATAAACACTTCCAAATCAACTGTGTCCATGTGATTGTTCTAGTCATCCTTGTCTTTTCAGCATCTAAGAGTTCGATTGTGATCTCTAATACAGTGCAGTGCTATTCAGACAAGGGGCAACTTTCCATTTGCTGGATTTGGGTTTGTACATCTTAAGGATAGATTTCAGGTGTGTCCAGTTGTGATCCTTATCGAAAATGGTTTTGAAAAGTTTTAACAAAAGTTGATTTTGTTCAAATTAATCTTTTTACAACTTGAACCATTTTTGGACCAAAAGGAAAATTTTCAGTACCCACAACCTTCAATTTCATTGATTTCAATACAGAGTTCTCAAACTCTTGATACAAATCGAAGTTGCTTTTTATTACATTCAAAAGGAAAACTTGAAAGTACAGATTAAAGCAATAAACTTGGGGTATAGTTGAGTCAGTGGTTCCTGCCTCCCCTCCCAAAGCTTGTGGAAGCTTCAGATGCTAAAGTAGGCCTGGTTTGCGCCTCATCTTCAAGCGAAGCTATGCATTCGCCAAAAAGGGAGCAACTGAAATTGGGAGCGGGAGCCAGAAGTTCTCTTGTCCTCTATGCAATGGAATATCGAGCTAGTTGTGAGCCTCGGATTAGAAATGAAGTCGGGTACTCTGTCCCCTCTTCAGGGAAAGTCTGGTCGTGTTCGAACTGACGCCGGAATCGGAATAGAAAGTAGAAGACACAGTGTGTCAAACCAACCAACTGAATACCAGGCTAGCGAGACATGTTGTAGTTCATCTCAGGCAGATCAAACCAAGGGCAACGCCAAGCAATGTCAACAGCAGACCTGTTGCACATCCAGTGGCACTACCACCACTCATTCGGGAAATCAACTAGCCATTGGCGAAAGAAATAGCCGCGTGCTGAGTATGTAGGGCAAGAGTCCACTACCTTCAACCTATCTATGAGCCATATCTGAGGAGGGATGAAAAATAAGAGAGATTAAAGAATAGAGAGGTGTATGTGGAGAGAAAAAGTGAGAAAAGGGTTTTGAGAGAAAAACAGAGCTTGAGGGCCGAGTGATGTGAGAAATACATGTGAGAAGGGTGGGAAACATTACCTGTAAGAGTAGTGGACTTCCTGCGAAGTTGGTTGTCTCCTGGCAACGGAAAGCATCCAAACCCATCAAAGTCTCGGCTAATGTCAAGCCAATGCAGCTCTTGCCCTCTTTCAAGCCTTGGGCAACTTCGATCAAGCGAATGCTAGACCTTCTGAAGCCAGGGCCAAGTAGGAAATGAGCCAACATACACAAGCAAAAGGCATGCTATCGAAAACTTTGCCAAAGACGGTCACCGCGGTCACCAGCGTCAGAAAACCGATGAATTAAGCTGGAAATATCCAACTCCCCGTTGTGAACCAAGGATCGAGCATCATGTAAAGTAAACCCATACATTCGATATGGCCAAAGCAGGACTGGGGTAAGATTTTCTCGTCACGCAGGGATTTCGTCAAAGCTCGGAACTCTTCGATTGTGGGGCATATCTCTTGTCCCCTAAAGCTAAAAACATGTGTAATCGGATTCCAACATCTAGCCGCGACATGGAGGAATGAAAAACACAGTGGAGTACAACTCAGCGGGAATAGTGCATTTATCCAGAAATCCCAAAAATTTAGCTTTTCCGAGCTTGCAATCCAAGTCGAGAGTTTTTTGACAAAGAATGGCTCCATTTGTGGCAAAAATAGAGTTGTATTGAAGAAACCACGAAGCTGGAGTTTTTGTAGAAGATAAGGTGCTGAGTGGAAGACAGGTGGCAGCAATCTGGAGGTTCTTTGCACTGGTGGCTGACCGGCCAGTTCTAGTGGCCGACAACCACTTTTAAATGCCGACAGTATCCTTTTATGGCTGGTGGCCTCCTATTTTGCCCTTTGGGCCATCCATGTGTTGAAAAGGCTAAGAACATGTATTTTGTTCCACTCTTGGTGCATTTCTTCTGTCTCTCTTTAAGAATTTTTGTCGAATTGCTTATCAAGTTGTCTAATTGCTTATCGAGTTGTTGTTTTGCTTATCGAGTTGTTGATTCGAGATGTATTTGTTTTGATTATCGAGTTGTTATATTAATTGTTCTTTGAGTCGTTTACGTTGTTTGTCGTGCGTGGGTTGGTTCATTACCTGATTTAAAAATTGCCAATACAACACCCTATTTCCATCAAATCCCGTTTTGTGTAAAATGGTGCGATGCGATGAATGCTCAAAATGCAAAATATAACACTTTTTAGTTAAAAACAGTTTTCATTCTGATCATGGTTTCTTTTTACAAAAAGAGTACAAGTTTTAAGAAAATAAAAACTGCCCAAGGCTGTACAATGTGCTAACACCACTAGCAAAAATAAAACTAAGCAAAAACATTTGAATCAGTGCCGGCCACCTCAGGATCGAGAGGCCCTCTTCATCATCTTCCTCGGTAGGGCGGACTCAGAGCTATCGCCATCGGCGCCACTGTCTGAATCGGAGCCAGTGCCTGATCCAGAATCATCTTTGCTCTCCTCCTCGGAGCCATCCTCAACATCGTCACCGCCCTCAGAACTCGAGCTGGTGCCGTCGCCTCCACCCTCAGATGACTCTGACTGCGGACTCGTTGGCTCTTTGTCCTCATCTGTCTCATCATCATCCGGGATAGGCTCTGGTGGACCGCTCTCGTTATGAGTACGTCTAGCTCTGCTTTGGCTATGTGTCGGAGTCCCTCATCTCTCTCTCCCTGCTACCGGGGGAGGCACAGAAGGTCCTGCTACAGCTTTCGCTGGGGCGCCTGATGGGGCTGGCATCTGAAAAGGGACCTGAAAAGGGCATTTTGTTAAATACATCAATTGTGGTATATATTGGAGGCAAAGATGAGTACAATGTTGAATGTAGTGTTTTAGTGTAATGTATCTGACCAGTGTAGTGTGGAACAGTTAAAGTGCTAATGTATGAGCATAAAATTTGATGACATGACGTGCAAACTGAGAGAAGTTACTGAAATTCTGTAAAGGCTGAGTAGGTTCATGCTCGTCTGAACCATCCCCATCAGAGAAGCCGTTAGCTCGAGAGCCTGCCCAGTGTAATCTATAGATGCCTGTAAATGTGTTGAGATGATCAGTGATATATAAAGCATAACTAAAATGAATTGAATGTGCAAAATGTAAAGTATGGTACATACCGGGGTCGGGCCTCGAACTTCGACAAGCTCGTGACCAACTGGTGCAGGCTCGATGGGAATCTGGTAAGCCTCCCATGTCGGTCACTAGCAAGTCAGTGTAATAGGCAGCTCTGGCCATCCCATCCTCCGCCTTGTCTGAGAACCTCTCCTGTCGTGAGCCCGAGAAGCCCTGGATCCTCCTGCTCTCCCTCCTACAGCTGGAGCTCTAGCTCTCTCACCTCCATGGGCACTAGTCAACGGTGGCATGAGGTATGTCTGGATGAAGGCAGTATAATCGCCATCAAGTCTGAAGAAGTCGGCATCCCAACCTTTGGTGAAATCAATTATCTCCTGTGTGGTGTATCTTTCTGTGATCCTCATATATGTGGGAGGTGGCATCGGAACTACTGGCTCGGGCAAGCCGACGCTTTGTCGCAAGAATCGCTCCGCTAAGAACCACGCCCGACAGACTGGGCCCTCGAGTAAGATCCGGAATTGAGAAGCCTCCCGAGCGCCGGTAAACTGATCTCTGACCCCGTCAGGCATCACCTCCCAGGGCTGCCAAGTGATCTGCAAATAGTGAATATACAGACTGTTAACTGCCATTGTATATGCAATATGAAGTAAAGCTTTAATGACTGTAAGGTTTGAATTACCTCTGTTGCGGTCACGGTGTCGAAAAATCGACAGAAAAATGAGAATGACTCTCAGGGCCTCTGCTGGCATCTCTTGTCATACCTGTGCGAGTACGGCACCATAGGTGGTATCTCTACCTCTGGCTCTGGGGTGAGCCTAGGGAAATAGGCGTTCACCCATAGCTGCAGAAGGAAGAAAGATAACAGTGAGTATATATCAGATGTGTACAGGTAATGTAAAGCAGAAAACGTACAGTGTGTGCAGTGTATAGAGAATGTAAAGTAGAAAGCAGATTATGTGCAGTGCAGTGTACAGTGTGTGCAGTATATAGAAAATGCAAAGCAGAAATGTAAAGCAGAAGGGTAGGACGTACCTCCCAGGCCCTCCAGTAGCCTCCTAGTAGATGCCCGCTCCGGCGGGAGGTGGAGCTCATGTACCCGTACAATGTGGCCAAGCCTGCACCACCCTAGTCGTAGAATCGGACGCAAGATAGGTCCACCAAGACGCTCATAAGGTAGAGCCTGACGGTGTTCGCTCGGTCGGCGGACAGAGTAGTGCCAAATAGAAACATGAGGAAACCCCAGGTGTAGTCCTCGGTCTCCTCGCGGGTCGTCGGCGTCGTCCCTCTGAAATGATTAGCAAACCATGTATATCACACCATCCCTGATCGGGAGATGGGTGGCGAATCCCCAGCAGGTAGATCTGAGCGGCCTCCTACTCGTCCATGTCTGTGTCGTAAGGAATCGGATGACCCTCTACCGTTATGCCGGTGAGCATAGAGAAGTCAAAGAGAGTCATCGTCATCTCCCCTGCTGTAGAGAAGTGGAAGGAATCGGTGGTATCCCACCACCTCTCTACTAAAGCGCCCAGTTGAGGCCGGCTCGTAATGAGACGTGAGAGCCCTATGCAAAATGCGCCGAAGTTGGCCTCGTCTATGATGTGACGGACGGCGTCGGGAAGCCCCATGTACCACTCCCTCGCGGAGGAGGTCCCGTATCCACGGATGGCATGTGAATCCCCCTGCAAGCAGGACAAGCAGATGCAAGGCAGTGCAAGAAATGCAGTGCAAGGGTATGTTTAGAACAAGCAGATGCAAGGTAGTGTAAGAAATACAGTGCAAAAATGTGTTTGTGATGAACAGATGAAAGACAGTGTGAGCTATACAAGAAATACAACCTACATTGTGGAAAATGAAAAAGTGTATACCTCGGAGGTGCCATGGGATAAATGTGACTTCGGCTTACATAGCAGGTGGTCCACTAATGCTCCTCACGCAAACCCCCTGAACTGGCGGATGCTATCGGGAGGTAGCACGTGTACCTTAGGATGGTACGTCGCCAGGTCGAACGGTCAAATGCTGAGCGGCAATGGCTCGAACTTTGGATCTATCTCCATCCCCGGAGGAGCTCCGTCGTGTGGGATGTCGTCCCCCATCTCAAGGAAGGATGAGAAAATGGTCGAAAACGTGGAAAATGGGCGGGAATGCCAAAAGGCAACAAAAAGTCAACTCCGAGGGAGGAAAAATGGAAGAAAAGGTCAGTGCTTGGAAGAGGGCACTGAACTCAAGGGTGACTTGAGGGAAACAAACCCCGAGTGATGGAAGTCAAGAAGGAAGCACCGAAATCACTTTTTAATCGGTTCAAAATGGAGTGTGCAAAGAGGTTTTAGCGAATTAGACGTTTGCGGGATGTTCGAAAATGCGTATAAAGCGTGGATCGGAAGGAGAAAGTGGTCTCGAGCAAGAGGAGAAGGATTTTCGGGTTTGAGGGAGTGAGGAAATAGGGTTTGAAGCCCTATATTTAAAGAGCCATGGTGAAATGCCAAAACTGCCCCAAATCTGTCATCGGTGGCCGACTGGCCACTAGTGGTGGCCGATGACCACCATTTGTGGCCGATGACAACTTTTTGTGGCCGATGGGTGGTCAGTGGCTTCCCAGAGTGGCCGGCAGGCCTCTGGTGCTCTCTTTGGATGTTGTTCTGTTGTTTTGTGCCTTGATCCCTCAAGAAAGTGCAAGGGAAGTACATTTTTAAGCTCAAGTGGCCTATGTGGAAGCTCCGAACTGTGTTTTCAGTGTGTGACACTCAACATGAACGAGGTGTATCCTTTTAAATTCTTGCAACTCCTCCAAGAGGTAGGTTGGAGGTTGCGATCGAGTCGTTTTTACCGTGCATTGTTTTGGTCATTGCACAAAGCGCATGCCTCTTGGCCATCGCATGGAACATGCCTTTCACTTGAGGTTTTGCATTGTTTCTTGTTCGCATAGAGCATGCATCTTATACTTTAACATGAGGCATGCTTCTACTTAGGCGTTAAACTCGTGTTTTGAGCTTTAGTGCGTAACATGCTTGTCATAAGATATGTATTGTCATCATCTCGTATGGAAAATGCTCGCATGGCGTTACATTGTATATGCTCTCACATTCACATTGAAAATGTTTGTGTCTGTTGTATAGAGCATGAGTTTGCTAGTATGGCATGAAACATGCATCTTGATGTTGCACAGAGCATGCATCTTGTGTTTCTGTATAAAGCATGCATTTGTTAATCTTGCATGGAGCATGCATTTGTCACCTTTGCATAGAATATGCACTTTCCACGCTTGCATAGAATATGCACTTCTCACATTCGCATAGAACATGCATTCCTATCTTGCTGTATCCATTAAGTTTCTTTCTCATGCAGGCACGATATTGTATGTACGGTTTATTCAGAGGAATTCTGGGTAAGATCATTCCTGTCCTATGAACACCTTGTTTTGGTTAGAAGTATTCGGGTATGCCCGGTGCTTACACCACACCTTGTTTTGGTCAGAAGCATTCGGGTATGCCCAATGCTTACACCACTCCTTGCTTTGGTTACAACACTTGGGTCGTGCACCCGATGTTTATACCACCCTTCCGGTTAGAAGCGTTTGGGATGTGTGTCTGACGCTTATACCACCCCATTGGTTAGAAACACTTGGGTCGTGGCCCGATGTTTATACCACCCCCTCCGGTTAGAAGCGTTTGGGATGTGTGTCTGACTCTTATACCACCTTACTTCGGTTAGAAGCATTAGGATGTGTGCCCGATGTTTATACCGCTCTCCCCGGTTAGAAGCGTTTGGGACGTGTGTCTGACGCTTATGCCACCTTGTTTTGGTTAGAAACATTGGGACGTGCCCCGATGTTATACCACTCTTTGGTGTTTACACCGCTCTCTTTTCCCTCACGTGTGTGGCGCGTTAGGACGCTTTGGTTAAATGCATCTGGATGAATTCCAATGCTTATACCGCTCTTTGTTTTGGTTGCATAATGGTTGAATGTGTTTCACTTGTTATCACTGTTCTCTGTGGCTCGGAACCTTAGGATGTGTCCCTAGGTTCGTACCATCTTACTCCTCGCGTGTGCCATGCATTGGGATCATGTTTGCTGCCTCGAGTGCGCCTGACAATAGTTGTTCTTTATCTTTCCTGCGTGATGCGTAGTTAAGATTGCATAATTTTCTTACATCCTTTCTACATGAAATGTGGTTTGGTTCATGTTTACTTGCTTATGTATGAGTTTGCTGTAGCATTTCTTTGCATAACATTTGCATCTAGATGTTTCGTTACAGTCTCATTGCATGATCATAAGTTATGCTCTTGCATCGTGCATGTCATTTGCATCTTATCCCAGAACTACGCTGGTTTGATTCCTTGCAAAGGGATACGTAGGCAGCCTGTGGGCGTAACCGTTCTTTGTTTTGCTTGTTTGTTTATCTAAGTCTTCGGGCTTGTCAAAAATGGGTCGTCTCTAGGCTTTGACATTCACTCCCGTCATTTCATGACTTCCGAGTTCTGTCAAAGAGGGGCAACTATAGACACCCCATTTTGACCGTCCTCAAGACTTGGACGTCATCGTTTGAACACTCGATGATTGTGCTCGCTCGTGTTCGTTTTGAGTCCCTGAAGTTCTTGGCGGAGTGCCTTGCCTTCGGACCTCTCAACTTGTCTGTTTTATGCTTGGTTGTGGACCAAGAGCTTGTTGCTTCGAATCTGGAAGAGAGGGTGGCTTGTCGGCCATCCCCAAGGTCCATCGGCCATGACTTGTGCCTGTCGGCCATCAGTGGTGGCTGGTCGGTTACACTGATGGCCAGTCGGTTACATTGATGGTCGGTCGGCCACTGATGATGGTCGACAACCATTTTTGTCCTTTTTCAGATATTTATTTGCCAGCTGTGCCAGCTGTTGGTCACTGATGCTTATCTCCATACACGTGTATAGAGGGATGAATACAAGCTTGTAGCTTGTTTTTCTATATAATGGAGGGTCTCTACCCCATTTGGAGAGGTTAGACAATTTGGAGAAAATTTTTCCCTCTCTTTCTCTTCTTATTTTGTACTTGAAAGTGAGAATTCTCTATAATTTTGCACTAAGACCCTTAACCAAACACCTTAATCTTGGAGCTGAGGTTCTTTGAGGCTTGGTTTGAGCTCCTGAGGCTGGTTTTAGCTCAGAATTGTGGCTGTTTTGGTGCTGTGCTTCAAAGATATAAGGCTTACCTCATTTAAGCTTTGTTTTGATCAATTGCTTAGCTATCTTTTTACACTATTTTGACCTGGTTTTTCAGCCATAAAAAACTATGTTTTTAAGGTTTCAAAATGATGGTTTAAGTCTTGGTGAGTTAGCTGGTGGTCTCCTCTTTTTACTCTTTGGCTTGTGAAGCCGTTTGTGCCATTTATTTCCACCTTTGCATCAAACTTTTTGGGCCTTTAAACCACTAAAATTCAGAGTTATTTTAGTAGTAAAAAGTATGTTTTGAAGTTCAAAAATGGAGGGGTTAGCCTCCCCTCCTTGTGTCTCTCTTGCATGCCTAGTTAGCTTCACATAATAGCATGATTTTGTGGCTTAACTTAGCTTAATCTCAGCATGTTTTAGGCTCTATTTTGACATGTTTCAACTTTGTTTTGGGTTGGTTGGTGCACTTGTTGCTTGCTTTTTGTACTTGTAGTGCAATTGTGCTTACTAGTCTAGCATGCCTAATGAGTTAGCCTATTTTTGTAGCTTGTGTTAGCTTAACTCCAGCATGTTTTTACTACTATTTTGACATGCTTTAACTCTGTTTTGGGTTGGCTAAGTCCTTCGAGGCTTGTTTTACATGGCTATAGTGTAATGGTCTTCACTAGTCCATTATTTTAAGGCTTTGAGCATAAAGTGTTTGAGTAGTTTTCATGTTATAGCATCATTTTACATGTGATTTCAGTGTATATAGCTCTTTCACACTCTCACTTATTTCACTCTTTCGTTGCTTTTGAGAGTTGTGTTTTGAGTCTTGTTTGCGAGCTAACACATGAGCATGTTTTTCTTGCCTTTTCTGCTTCAATCTCAGCATGTTTTAGCCATTGTTTTGGCATGTTTTAACTCTGTCCAAAGCTGGTTTGGTCAATTGAGCATTGTGTTGCATGCTTATAATGTTGTGATCTTCACTAGTTTGATGCTTTAGGCTTTTAAGCATCATTTGCATGAGTTCCTTGCATGATTTAGTGTCTTTTTGCATGCCATATCAGCACTGAAAAGTTTGCAACCTCCCTCTATTCTTCACTTTTTAATTTGCTTTGAAAGTGGTCTTGAGCCCCTTGTTGGCTTGAGTGTGAAATTGAGGCTCTCATGCCTAATGGTTTTAACCCTCTCTTGAGGGTTCCTCCTAACCAACATCATGAGACCTCTTCCATACTCAAGGTACTTGCAGCTCAAACCCTCTTTCCAATTAGAGGACTCTCACTTTGGACTTAATCGGTTAAAGGACTAATCGGTAATCTAAAATGTGTAAACAAAATGAACCAAGTAAAACTTAAGCAAGATAAGCATGTTGTGTTGCATTGCATATGTTTGGATCGGACGTTAATCCAAACACAAGAAAAATGGGACGTTTCATACTTGAAGTGATGAAACATGTCATTTTTCTTGGTCACCGACACCCTTGATCATGCGTGATAGGGTGGTGGTTCTTTGAGTCTTATTTGTGCATTTATTAAGCTTTGTACAAGTTTGGTTTTCTAGCCATCATGCATTGAAAATGCTTGGTTGATGGCTTGAGAGCCAAGATCTACACTCCTTTGAGCTTGAGAAATGATAAGGAGGGTCGCCGTACACAAATTCCTTGAAAAATGCATTGCTTTGCCTCTGTTGCTCTCTGTTGCAGCAAAAACAGAAGTCTGAAAAAAGGGGTGGCCGACTGGCCACCTGAAGTAGTCGACCGGCCACTTAAACTAGCCGACCGGCCAGTTAAGGTGGTCGATAACCACTTTTTTGCGGTCGACCGGCCACCAGTCAATTTTTGTGCAAATATGTTCCTGTGTTGGGGCAGAAGCAATCTAGAAGTTGGTACGATGTTCAGAGATCACATCAAGTGCAAACAGAGGCAACCGATGGCAAGACGATGAATTTTTGGGAAGAAGCCAACCGAGTATGCATGTCTTCCTCACCTTCGAGGCCATTCACTTGCTTTATTTAAATTGCCCTAGTTAGTTAGCATAGCTAATTGTTTAATTCGAGTGTTGTAATTAATAAGTTTAATTTGGTTTGTAATATTTTAGCTAGCTTAGAATAATTAGTTAATTTATTTCAATTGTTGTAATTAATTAGCTAGAATAGTTAATTAGTTCATTTTGTAATAATTAGCTTAGCTTAGTGTAGCTTAGCTTTTTGTATGGACCGTCCTTCAAGAGCGCGCAATGTTGTAATAAGTGTGCGTGAGTATGTGTATATCTTCCAACCCCACGTCTTTCTCCCTTTTATTTATCCGCTTTCGATGGTTAGATTAGGGATCATTTTGCAATTAGCATATCTTATGCTTGCATGTTTGCATCATTCATTTGTCTTGTATGCACCGGGCTCGACGTATTATTCAAACTGCATCACAATTTAATACACTTACTTGAATACGTGTGTAAAAGCCTGCTATCAAAGTGTAGTAAATACCATGATTAGGTAGCCGAGCCTATTTAGTTGCATATTGCATGTGTTGCATTAGGTATTTTTGTATAGTTAGGATCATGCCTTATTTCTAACTTGCTTTTGTTTTAACTTGGAGTACACTGTAAGTTTTACGCTTTAACATACTTGCATGAGTGTGAGTGCTGCCATGATAGCATGCTTACCATAAGGTTATTTGCTTAAATGATTAACTGCATGAATGCCTATGGATGAAGGCTTTATTGCTTAAATTGGAACAATTCGATAAATGTGAAATTTAAGCCCACTTGAGGTGGCAAATCCGTATTTCTAAGCCCACTTGAGGGTGGCAACTTCAAACCATTTTCAAAAGCAAACATGAATTGTTTTGTTCCAATTCTTGCGATTTAGTCTATAGTTGCTTGCGCGCGCGTCACATAATAAAGTTAGCTAATAACCGGATAAGAACACATGCGTTTATAAAAATAACATATCATGCTTTGCAGAGGCCGATCCTTTGATCGGGTGAGCAGGGGTGCTCATTTCATGACCTTCTCCCCTCGTACCCAAGTTCTCGAGCGGAGGCAACTTTGGTGATGACGGACACTTGGCCTTTGGCACGAGTCAGGGTTTCCTAAATTTCTCCAAAATAAAATATTTAGGTGGCGACTCTGTAATCCGGCAAAGCAGTCCAGTTTGGCATTACTTGATTTAAAATCTGATTTTCCAATATGATTTGCCTGATTCGACTCTTTCTTGTTTATCAGTTTCACATTGCACTTTATGAGATTAGATTCAGAACCGTGACAGGAGTCCGAACTGTAGGACCAATTTGAGCCTCTCCGAAAGGGGGCGCACGAAGAAAGTCGAGTCTATAGGGCCCTAGCCCGGGAAATAGTGGGGGCATTGAGGAAGTCCATGAACATTTTGAGGGCGAAGACCCAAGTTAGGGAGAACACCTGTGAGACTAGGGTGAGCTTCCTCACAACGGAGTTTTTGCAGGCCAAATCGGATGAATTCCATGGTAGCCCCGAGCCAAAGAAAGCAGACGAATGGCTCGAACAGACTGTGAAGACATTCGAGATGCTTCACATAGAAGACAGTGCGTTTAGAGCGACTCTTGCGAGTTACTATCTCAAGGGAGACACGGGCCAATGGTGGAAATATGCTAAAGGCTGAATAGAACCAACATGGGAGGCGTTTGTGGTGGCCTTCCAGGACAAGTACTTACCTCCCACGGCTAAAGAGAGGTTGAATCAGGAGTTCTAAGACCTTAAGTAACTCAACATATTCGTGGCTGAGTTCGAAGCGACCTTTTCTAGTTGTCCCGGTTTGCACTGGAGTTGGTAGCGACGGAAGAACGCCATTGCATTGAGTTTGAGAAGAAGTTGAGGACAAAGATTTTGTTCAAGGTTGCCAGAAACATGATCCGGAACTATGATCGCCTTGTGGAGGCGGCCGTACATGTGGAAATTACTGTGGAGGCCGAGGAGGAGAGACTTCGAAATTCGAGGTCTAGGGGCCAAGGGTCACAGGGGGACTCTAGGCCCAACAAGAAGAGTAGAAACACCTTTTCATCCCAGTCCCAGCCGCAACAGTCTAGATCTACTTTTTGTCTGCCTAGTGCAGGCCCGGGAAAGAGTACACCGAGTGGGTTTTCTTGCTTCAAGTGTGGCCAACCGGGTCACAAGGCCTTTGCTTGTCCACAGAAGGGAGGATGACAATAGATGTTGCCACCACCACCACCTAACCGATCTTAGAGTCAGTCTCAGAGTAGAGGGTAGGGGCCTACTTGCTATCAATGCGGCCAGTCAGGGCATATGAAGAGAGCTTGTCCACAATTGGGAGGCACATCTGGTGCATCAGGGTCGAGGCAGACTCAGACCCACCAACAGGCTCACTCAGCTCAGGCTTCACGAGTTCATTAGGGAGCTACTTCGGCTCAGTCAGTGGAGCAGGCCTATGCTCTGAGAGATGAGCAGGTTAATCAGAGGCCACAAGGGTGCGTGTACGTTGTTACCGCACCAGAGCAGTTGCCAAGATCCTCAGTTGTGAGAGGTATTTTTTATTGTGTGTAATTCTTTGGCCAATGTGTTGATACATATGGGTGCATCTCATTTATTCATATCTGCTGCATTCGCATCTGCATTAGGTTTAGAGGTGGCACAGTTAGTGTCTCCACTCAGGGTTGAGTCACCAGCTGGGGGTACAGTTGACTTAGATTGGGGATGTCGTGATTGTGAGATAGAGGTTGTCGGGCATAGACTCCTGTTTGCTTTTGTGTTGCTAGACATGTCGAGTTTTGATATCATTCTAGGGATGGATTGGTTGTCTTCGTATCGGGCAGTGATCGATTTTTTTCGTCAGAGGGTCACAGTGTTCACCTTGAGTGGTGATTGTTTCTATTTTCTAGGGGGTAGGGTTGATCGGGCCTTATCGCTAATGTTTGATCCTCGAAGTAGGAACGAGCTTAGTGGTCTTCTTGTTACTCTCTCGGATAGTGATAGTGAGGGGACTCGAGTTGAGTTGCCAAGGGCAGTTTGTGAATACTCGGATGTGTTTCCCGAGGACCTTACCAGTTTGCCACCCCACCGGGAGATTGAGTTCACTATTGACTTAGTGCCTGGAACGGCACCAATTTCTATGGCGCCGTATAGATTTGCACTCGCAGAGTTGCATGAGTTGAAGATTCAACTCCAAGAGCTTTTAGAAAAGGACTTCATCTGCCCTAGTACATCACCTTGGGGAGCGCCGACTCTCTTTGCGAGGAAGAAGGATGGGTCGTTGTGGTTGTGTATCGATTACCGCAAGTTGAACTGAGTTACTATTAAGAACAAATACCCTTTACCCAGAATAGATGACTTGTTTGATCAACTTAGAGGGTCTTGTTGTTTTTCGAAGATAGATTTGAGGTCGGGGTACCATCAGTTGAGAGTCCAGGAAGAGGACATCCAGAAAACGGCCTTTCGTATGTGTTATGGCCACTATGAGTTTCTTGTAATTCCATTTGGGTTGACTAATGCACCGGCTTCTTTCATGGATTTGATAAACCAAATTTTTAGGGAGTATTTGGATCATTTTGTGGTTGTCTTTGTGGACGACATCCTAATTTATTCGACTTCCGAGGACGAACACAAGGCTCACTTGAGGGTAGTGCTTGACTTGCTTAGAAAACATCAGTTGTCTGCCAAATTTGAAAAGTGTAAGTTTTGGCTCACCGAGATGAAGTTTTTGGGCCATGTAGTGTCAAGAGAAGGAGTAACTATAGATTCTTCGAAGACAGATTCGGTACAAGATTTGGGGCAACCTAAAAATGTTTTTGAGATCCAGACTTTTTGGGATTGGCGGGTCGGCGTTTTGTGAGAGACTTTTCTAGATTATTCGCGCCTTTGACTAGGTTGACTAGAAAGGGGGGTTAAGTTTGTATGGAGTGACGCATGTGAATAGTCTTTCCAAGAGCTTAAAACTAGATTGACTACGGTACCGGTGTTAATCATTCCGGAGAGAGGTTTGGGTTATACTATCTTTTGTGATGCGTCTTAGGATGGACTTGGTTGTGTTTTGATGCAAGGGGGAAAGGTTGTAGCATATGGTTCACGACAATTGAAAATTCATGAGAAGAATTACCCTACCCACGACTTAGAGTTAGCCGCAGTAGTGTTTGCCTTGAAAATTTGGAGGCATTACTTGTATGGTGAGAAGTTTGAGGTTTTCTCAGATCATAAGAGCTTGAAGTATTTGTTTTTCCAAAAGAACTTGAATCTACGTCAACAGAGATGGATGGAATTTTTAGAAGACTATGATTTTGAGTTACACTATCATCCGGGAAAGGCCAATGTAGTGGCCGACGCCTTAAGTCGAAAAATCGTGAGTAGTTTGGTGAGTGTGGCCATTCGGGAGTGGGTTATGTTGAGTGAAGTCGGCATGTTTGAATTACAATTGGATGAGTCCGAAGGGGGTGCAACATTGTCTACTTTGAGTGCTCAACCTAGCTTAATTAGCAGAGTTATAGAGGCACAACAAGGGGACCGTGAAGTAGAGTTAATTCGTGATAGAATCTCCAATGGAAAGGAAGAAAAGGTTTGAACATTCACTCGAATCAGAGTGTACATTACCTAGACCGTCTGTTTGTACTTGAATCTTGTAGAGAGGAAGTGTTTCGGGAGTTCCATCACTCACGCCTTACGGTACATCCGGGAGGCACCAAGATGTACCGTGACCTTAGCCGTCAGTTTTGGTGGAGGGGTATAAAGCGAGATGTCGCATCCTTTGTGTCCAAGTGCCTTACTTGTCATCAAGTGAAGGCTGAACACCAGAGACCAGCGGGTTTGTTACAACCCTTACCAATAGCCGAGTGGAAATGGGAGCACGTGACCATGGACTTCGTAGTTGGGCTTCCTAGAACACAACAGGGCAATGATGCCGTTTGGGTAATTGTTGATAGGTTGACTAAGTCCACACACTTCATTCCAATATGTACTAGCGACTCAGTTGAGCACTTGGTGGAGCTGTATGTTAGAGAAATAGTTCGACTTCATGGGGTTTCAGTAACCATTGTGTCGGATAGGGATTCTCATTTTACCACCCTGTTGTGGCAAAGCCTTCAAGAAGCGTTGGGAACCAAGTTGACTTATAGCACCACTTATCACCCTCAAACCAATGGATAGTCGGAACGTACTATTCAGATTTTAGAGGACATGCTTAGAGCTTGTGTCCTAGACTTCAAGGGGTCTTGGGAGAGACATTTACCGTTGATCGAGTTTGCTTACAACAATAGCTAGCAAGCTAGTATCGAGATGGCACCGTTTGAGGCTTTGTATGGCCGACCTTGTAGATCACTAGTTTGTTGGGCCAAGGTAGGGGATGCACCATTGTTGGGTCTGAAAATTGTTAGGGAAACAATCGAGAAAGTTGATCTCATTCGGAAGAGGTTAGCTACGGCCCAAAGCCGATAGAAAAGTTATGCCGATAAGAGGAAACGACCTTTGTCTTTTGAAGTAGGTGATCATGTATTCCTTAAAATCTCACCTAGGCGGGATTTAATGAGGTTTGGCAAGAGTGGGAAGTTGTCTTCGAGGTTCATTGGGCCTTTCGAGATATTGGAGAGAATTGGGGAGGTGGCATACCGGTTAGCTTCACCGCCACAACTTTTGAGGGTCCCAACGTGTTTCATGTATCCATGCTTAGGAAGTACGAACCCGACCCTTCTCATGTGCTAGATTGGGTTGAATTGGAGGTAAGTGAGGATGCCTTCTACGAAAAGCGACCGATTCAAATCTTAGACACCCGAGAACAAGTATTACGAGGCAAAACCATATCGTTGGTGAAGGTGTTGTGGAGACACCACGAAGTTGAGGAAGCAACGTGGGAACGGGAGGCGGAAGTTCGCTCCAAGTATTCGGATTTGTTTGAGCATGCTTAGTTGTTCATTTTAAATTTTAATGTTCTCTTGTGTTAAAGTGCTAAATTTTGATCACATGTAGTATATGTATTGTTAATCTGAGCACGAGGCCATGAAAGAATGATATTTCGCTATGAATGTTTTATCTCGAATGCTTAGTATGAGAAATTGTTGTTTTGGACAATGATGATGAAGAGCATGATAAATGTTGGTTGAACATAGGTGTTGCAACTTGATAATGTTGTTGAAAAACGATTATAGTTGTTGACACTCTTGTTTGGTGAGTTTATTTAATTTGGGGGGAGTTTATCCAAATTTCGAGGACGGAATTTCCTATGGTGGGGAGGTTGAGACGACCTAGTCTTTATTTTCTTCGCCCCGTTCTCCTTTTACTCTTGTCGGGTTTAAAACGTTTAGAAAATAATTCTCAAAATAATAGTTCTTGTTTTGTTTTGTTTCGGGGTTAAATCTCGCTTGTTTCGGAGGGTGCGTGGCCAAGCCCGGAGTGCTCGGGAGTGAGGCGAGGAAATTCTAGGCTGGAAACCAAGGGCCGCACGTGCGGGAGGGAGGCCGCACGTGTGGGGGGTGAGGCCGCACATGCAAAATTCAGGGGCTGTTTGGCATAGCACACTGCTTAAATTGCAGGTACAGAGGGGGAAGTGCGAGGAGGGCCGCACGTGCGGGGATGGGAGCCGCACGTGCGGGAGAGAGGCTCCATATGTACGGGGCAAGTGGCGCATGTGCGTGACGGGTCTGAGTCTGAAAACTCTGTTTTTACTTCTCATTTTGGCCGAAAATGTATCATTTTCTAACTTTTCTCTCTCACTCTAAAAGTCATTTTTGCTCCTCCTTCTCTCTAGAAAACTTCCTACAAACCTCCAAAACCCTTGATTTCTTGCAATATTTTGGGTTTAAATCCATCTTCTCTTTCAAGTCTTGAAGATCAAAGCTAGGGCTACATTTTAGACAGTGGAGATTGAGTTTGGAGCATCTTGGATCTCTAGGGTTTCCTCTCTTTTCTTCATCAATCCTTGAGGTAGGGATTTCTTGAGTCATATATACATGTTTTGCTACATTGGTGTTGAAATAAAAGTTTTCTTGAAGCATTGTATTGATTTTAAAATTTTGACTCAAAGTGTAGAGAGTTTTAGATGTGGGTTTTAAAACTCATTCCTTTGTTAATCCATGAGGATTTCCTTTTATAAAACTTAAGAGATATGATTTTGGTAGGGTTTCACCAAGGAAATGGAGAAATGCTTTGTCTTTGTTGAAAAACCCTACAAATTGGGGATTTTGGAAAGTATGGAAATGGCTACAGTGTTCTTACTCTTCTTGTGATAAAAGAATGGATATGTGCAAGCTTCATGATGTGGTTTTTACAAATTGGCAATTAAATTGATATATTGAAATGAAGAAATTGTTTTAGAAACCATTGTTACATATATGATGATATATAGTTGTGAGATAACAAATTGTTGTGCACTATGGATTTGTGAGAATTATAAACTGTGATACTCCTGTTCCGTAGTATGCTAATTGGTCCTTAAATTGAGTAGGATTATGTGTTTATCATGATTTTATGTGCCATTATGTGAATATATGTGATTTTGAAGTTTTATCTGTTCACTGTAGGAATATCTGTTTGACTAATCAACTTTGGAAATTTAATCGAGGGCCTTATCGGCCACAGAACCCGAAATTGATTACGCCATTATGATTGGCATAATTTTTAGAGCCTACGGTGAAATTTAATTGAAAAATTGATTCGGACCAGATTAAGTTGATTAAATTGGTAAATTGGTACTCAATTATATACTAATATTATATTGACTTAGTGGGACTTGCCATATTTGAGCACTACACCTTATTTCTCTCCCTTAGCTTATTTTGGCTGATTCTTGAACTCAATTTGAGAGGGAGAGCCGACTATAGGGAGGGAGAAAGAGGGATTGTGCAACTTTGGTCTTGAAACTTGGAGATTGGAAGCCTAAGTCAAGATTTGATCATAGATTGTGAGAATCAAGCTCCTAGGTGAGTGATTCTTGGATTATAATTGTAATTTTGTGCATGTCCAAGCTATCTTGGTGATCAAGAACAAGATTGTGATGAAGTTGAGTTGTGTTTGTTGAATTGAGGCTTAATATGTGCATGCATGTAAGAAATACCTTGAAATTTGCATGTTTAAGCACAAATGTGTATAACCCATGTGAAATGTTAAAAGGAAACTCATGTTTTGATCACCATTTGTGTTATCTAAGTTGAGAATGTGGCTAATCCATCACATGCATGTACAAATTGAGAAGACATGAGTTTGAATGCATGAATTGGTTATGTTAATGATTGAGTTTGACATATTTTGGGACATGCATGTAGATAAATTATGAAATTGAGCTTCAATATGTTGTAATTCTATGTTTGTACCATGTTAGTATATGATTATGTGAAGTTTGGACCGAGATCCTGCATTTAGAGCCCTTGAATGTCAAGATGAAGCTCAAGAACTCAATCTGGAAAACCCAGATTTTCGATGTCCGCTCGAGCGGGTGAAGTGACGCTCGAGCGGAGAAATCGAGCTCCCAGCAGTTTTTGCAGACATGGTTCCCGCTCGAGCGGGGAAGTTGACGCTCGAGCGCGGGAGCTATTTTGTCAGGCCTTCCGCTCGAGCGCCCAATTTAACGCTCGAGCGTATTTTTCATGCAACCAGTACTTTTGCAGGCCTTGAGGGTCCGCTCGAGCGGGTAAATTGACGCTCGAGTGGGGACCCTATTTTCTGAAATCCTGTTTTTGCATTTTGTGTTCTGTATTCCGTTCTCTTTCACTCGCAAGCACTCTTAGGCATATGTTAAGCATTGTAAATGAGTTAATGAGATAATAATAAAGCCTAAAGAGGAATATATGAATTAAAGAACGGATTGAACTGTTAATGACCCTGTTGTGTTCATGAAATGTGTAGGGTCAAGCTCCAGGGCAAATCCACAAGCCGATCACTGTGAGTAATATCAATATTCGAAAGCTTGTCAATGTCCAATTGTTATTCCCTTATAAACTTTATGAGATGTTAATTGGGATTGTGGACAAAAGTCTGACAGGAATAAATGAATGGACCAAAGGTCGTTTTGATATAAATGAATGGACCGAAGGTCGTTTTGATGTGAATGAATGGACTAAAGGTCGTTTTGATATAAATGAATGGACTGAGGGTCGTTTTGATGTGAATGAATGGACCAAAGGTCGTCCTGATATAAATGAATGGACCAAAGGTCGTCCTGATGTAAATGAATGGACCAAAGGTCGTCCTGATATAAATGAATGGACCAAAGGTCGTCCTGATGCAAATGAATGGATCAAAGGTCGTTTTGACACATGTGAGTGGGCCGAAGGCCATTTCGACATGAATGAGTAGGCCGAAGGCCGGTTTGACATGAACGAGTGGGCCAAAGGCCGTTTTGACATGAGCGAATGGGCCGAAGGCCGTTTTGCCATGAATGGGAACCCAAATGGGCCAAAGGCCAGAATGTGGAACTACAGTTACTTGATTTGCATTTCGTATAGTCGTATGTATTTGCTAATTAGAAGTATGAATTGGGCCAAGGCCGTTTGGAGCATGTTGTTCTACATATTGTTATGTAACTGTCATACTTGATATTATTCACTGGGCTATCGCTCACGCTCATTCATGTGTTTGTAGGTGAGCCAAGAGAAGCACAAACCCAGCCCCAGTGAAGTCTGCTAGGGACAACATGAGTTTTGGGAGAGTCAGCCTTGCGTCTCACTCTTGAGACCTACCCTTGCCTTTTTGCTATGTAATTATATTTTGTCTTGCCGGCAAGGACTTTATGTATATCTGTACATAGTCTGTCATAGGTTGACTCGTCTTGGATGATCCTGTCTGTAATGAATTTTGTGGAACTGTACTTTTGATGTGGGTTATTAACGTAACTGAATACGGTCTGTTGATGTGCATATAAGCACGGCTCTATGGACAAAGTTTTTATTTACTGCTTCCGTTTGGCCCCTTTACTCTGACAAGTTATGTCTGTTTTGGTCTGAGGCCGTAGGTAATCTCTAGATTGCTGGCCGGTCATGTCCTTAACCCATAGGGGCGGGTTCGGGTCATGACAGAGTGGTATCAGAGCACGAGTTAATAACTCACACACTTGTCCAAAAAGAGCAATAAGCGTCTAGATAAGATCTAGGATGCATTCACGTGATAAATACGAGTTTGGAAGCATTGATTATATGCTTAAATGTTTTGTTAGGATTAATTATATGTGTAAGTTATGAACTACTTGCATTGCAAATTATCTGGAAATATGCGCTTCTTAGAGTATGCATACTTGTGTACCTTTTGTATGAAATATAATGCAAGTTTAATCAGATGGTGAGAACCAGAGGTGATGAGTTAGAGGAATCCTCTACTGCCAGACTGGACAGAATGGAAAGACTGATCCAAGAAATGGCCGAAGCTTTGAGACAGCAACAGGAGTGGCAACAACAATGGCAGCAACCACACCCGCCACCTCCACCTTCGGCACCACCTGTGCCAGATAATCAAAATGATGACCGGATAATAGCTCTCACCAAGGAATTCAAGAAAATGAAACCACCACAGTTCCACGGTGGATTGGATCCTTTGAAAGCTGAGGCTTGGGTTCTTGGGATCGAAAAACTGTTTGAGGTGTTTCCGTGCTCAGATACACAGAAAGTGCTTCTAGCCACCTTTATGCTAGAAGATGAAGCGAGAAGGTGGTGGATGTTGATGAGGGAAAACCACAGAGATGTTGATTGGGCGAAATTTTTAGAAATCTTCTATGACAAGTACTTTCCGCAGTGTGTCCGGGATAGGAAAGTGGCAAAGTTCATGGAACTCAAGTAAGACAGCATGATTGTAGCTGAGTATGAGGCCAAATTTACTGAGTTGGCTAGGTTTGCACCACACGTAATTGATACGGATTATAAGAATGCAAGGCATTTTGAAGGTGGGCTCCGAAGTGACATCCTAGAGAGAGTGAATGTCCTGAAGTTGGAGACCTACATCGGGGTGCTCGATCGGGCCATCATATCAGAGGCTAACATAGCTAGACAAGCTAAGCCAACAACCGAATGGAAAGGCAACAAAAGACAAGGCTTCTTTTCGAAGAAGAAATTTCTGAAAAAGCAAAACACGGGCTCCTCAACTACTTCAAGTTCTTCCCGAGACACAGCTCCCATGTGCAACATTTGTAGCAAAAGGCACCGTGGAGTCTGTTACCGTGCATCGGGAGCCTGTTTTAAATGTGGAAAGCAAGGGCACATAGCCCGAGAATATAATCAGAACAGTGGGAAACTCGCAGCTAGTTCAATTGCATCAGCTCCAAAGCCAGGAAATACTTTGAGATCTGCTACTACTGGGGATACAGTGAGACAAGGGAGAGTTTTTGCACTTGTTCCGGGCGATACACGGAATGCCAATGCCGTTGTTTCAGGTACTATTTCAATATGTAATCAGGATGCCTTTGTATTAATTGATTCAGGATCAACGCACTCATTTGTGACATACACGTTTGCATCTAGACTGAATAGACCCCTAGAGCTTTTGCCATATTTGTTGTGTGTGTCTGCTCCATCGGGGGAATCTGTGTTGTGTGATTATATATATCGGTTTTGTGACATGCATATCGAGGATGCTACCCTATACGTAGATTTGTTGCCCTTAAACTTTAGACACTTCGATGTAATTTTGGGCATGGATTGGTTGACCAAATATTGTGCTACTATAGATTGTGTGACAAAGAGGGTTGTGTTTAAACCCCCAGAATAGAAAGAGATTGTGTTTGTGGGTAATGGGGTAGTGCCTCCACCGTATTTGATATCCGCAATGAAAGCATGTAAACTGATTAGGAAAGGGTGCCAGGGTTATTTGTGTTATGTGTTGTCTGAACAATCTGAGAATGTTGAATTGAATAACATTCCTATTGTTAGAGAATTTCCAGATGTGTTTCCGAATGAATTACCAGGGGAATTGGTAGACAGGGAGATCGAGTTTACCATTGAAACTGTGCCAGGCACCCAACCTATTTCTAAAACTCCCTACAGAATGGCTACCGCCGAGATGAAAGAACTAAAGGAACAGTTGCAGGACCTTCTTGATAAAGGGTTTATCCGGCCTAGCACTTCACCTTGGGGTGCACCAGTGTTGTTTGTAAAGAAGAAAGATGGTACTTTGCGCCTGTGCATCGATTATCGGGACTTGAATAAGGTAACAGTAAAGAACAAATACCCCCTACCCCGTATTGATGACTTATTTGACCAGTTGCAGGGATCACAGGTGTTTTCTAAGATTGATTTGAGATCCGGGTATCATCAGCTGAAGGTTAAAGCAGAGGATGTTAAGAAAACCGCATTCAGAACGAGGTATGGTCATTTTGAGTTTCTTGTTATGCCATTTGGAGTGACTAATGCTCCGGCAGCATTTATGGACCTAATGAATAGAATTTTTAAAACCTACCTTGATGAGTTTGTTGTAGTCTTCATCGATGATATTTTGATATACTCTAAAGATAGACTTGAACATGAACATCATTTGAGGACTGTTTTACAAATACTTCGGGAAAGAAAACTATTTGCTAAACTAAAGAAATGTGAGTTTTGGTTGGACGAGGTTGTTTTCTTAGGGCATGTGATCAACAAGGAAGGAATTTCAGGGGACCCGCAGAAAATAGAAGCAATTGTGAATTGGCCTACACCAACTAATGTGACAGAAATACGCAGTTTCATGGGCTTGGCTGGGTACTACAGGAGGTTTGTAAAGGACTTTTCGAAATTAGCTGTACCTCTTACCCAATTGACACGTAAGGGACAACCATTTGAGTGGAATAGTGAAAGAGAATCAGCCTTTCATGAATTGAAGACAAAATTGACCACTGCACCAATTTTGACACTACCTTCAGGTACGGAAAATTTTGTGATTTTCAGTGACGCATCTTATAAGGGTTTGGGTTGTGTGTTAATGTAGAACGGAAGGGTTATCGCTTACGCCTCCCGACAGTTGAGGCCACATGAGAAGAATTATCCAACACATGACCTAGAATTGGCCGCAGTTGTTTTTGCTTTGAAAATCTGGCGGCATTACTTGTATGGGGCAAAGTGTGAAGTCTACACGGATCATAAGAGCCTGAAATACTTCTTCACGCAAAAAGAGTTGAATATGCGTCAGAGAAGATGGCTAGAACTGATAAAAGACTACGACCTAGAGATTCAGTACCATCCTGGGAAAGCTAATACAGTGGCTCATGCCTTGAGCAGAAAATCAACAGGGAGTATGGCTTGTTTGCTTACTGAACAAAGGGAGATTTTGCAAGACTTTGAAAAGTCTGAAATTGAAGTGCTGGTATGTGAACAGGACGGATTGATAGCCGCTATTACAGCCGAACCGGCAATTGTTGATGAAATCAAACAGAAACAGAAAGAGGATGAGTTCCTCATAAAAGTAATTGATGAATTTGAGACAAGTCCAAAAGCAGAGTTTAGCATTGAGAATGAAGTGTTGAAATTCCGGAAAAGAATATGCGTTCCTGATATTCCAGAGCTAAGGAAGAGGGTTTTAGATGAAGCCCACAGATCCGTATTTGCTATGCATCCGGGTAACAATAAAATGTATCGGGATTTGAAACAAACCTATTGGTGGCCAAAAATGAAGAAAGAGATTGCAGAATATGTGTCCAAGTGCCTTCAGTGTCAGCAAGTTAAGGCTGAACATCAGAAACCAGGCGGTCTACTCCAACCTCTCCCTATTCCTGAGTGGAAGTGGGAACATGTGACTATGGATTTCGTTGCGGGCCTACCTCGGACTTCCCGAGGTATGGATTCTGTTTGGGTTGTGGTTGATAGACTGACTAAATCTGCACATTTTCTGCCTGTCAAAACTACTTTTACTGCTTACAGGTTGGCTACTATTTATGTTGATGAAATTATCCGTTTACACGGAGTTCCGGTGTCCATTGTGTCAGATAGGGATCCGAAATTTGTATCTCGATTGTGGAAAAGTTTGCAGGAAGCTATGGGAACAGAACTAAGGTTCAGCACTGCATTCCACCCACAAATAGATGGCCAGTCCGAACGAACGATACAAACTTTGGAAGACATGCTTCGCATGTGTGCTTTGGATTTTCAGGGGAGTTGGGAAGACTATTTGCCGCTTGCAGAGTTTGCTTATAATAACAGCTTCCACTCCAGCATCGGTATGGCACCATCAGTATGCACAATATTTACAATCATTCAGACTAGGGACTTAATCCCTGCATAACGGTACGATAAACATTCAGTCTATACAGAATAGTAAGACAGTACAGAAGGGGGAATTGTAAAACACCCCTAAGCCTTAACAGATAGGCTCGGAACCTCGCAGTGAGGCACAAAGGCTGGCTTGACAAAACTGGAGTCTAGCCCACGCTCCTAGCTGCGGTCTAGTGCCTGTACACCTACATATATATATATGAGCAGTGAGCTAAAGCCCAGTGAATAACATAATGCGTAAAGAGGTTAAGAATGAATGTCCTTACAGTATGAAAACAGTTCATTTCAATCAGTCTTTCAGTTGTTCAGTACAGTAAACAGTCATATGTGGTACATCCGTTAGCGTAACAGTAAATAGTAGGTCTAGAAGACCGAACAGTAATGATGGCCATCAGTCAGTAAACAGTAGTGGTTCCAACAAGGGAACCGACAGAGATCTCTGTAACAGTAACAGTAACAGTAGGTGCTAAGGATGCCACAATACAGTTCAGAATATAGGACATACATTCATTCATAATCAGTAATCAGTTCAGAAACAGTACAGTTCAGTTGTGCAGAAAATAATCATTTGTGAACATATCTTTACACAATCGTTACTCACAGAGTTCGGGCTACAGTATGCTAGAGCGTGTCCCCCCAGTCGCCAACCCTACACAGATAACAGATTGAACACACTAAGCTATACAGCTGGGAAAGATAATAACTTAATCCCTAAGTTGCCTCGATGTGTTCTACATCTATATCCTCAACAAGATGTCTTAAACTAGGCCTAAGAATGCCTAGAATGGGATGAGGATGCAAAGATGTACTCGAAAAGCAGTTTCAGAAAAACAGAGTCCCGCTCGAGCGCAGGTTTCCCCGCTCGAGCGGAAATGCAACAAAGGTACACGCTCGAGCGTAAACTTTCTCGCTCGAGCGTACTGTAAAAGTACTGGATGGGTGAAATCTCCGCTCGACGCCCGCTCGAGCTTGAGACATGACTCCGCTCGAGCGCCCAATCCTCCGCTCGAGCGGACTGTAAAACAGTGCAGAGAGATGCTGGATGCTCGGATTTCACGCTCGAGCGTCACTTTCCACGCTCGAGCGGAAGTGCAAAATCTGGAAAACCCAGATTGCACCTCCAAGCCAAAACCAAGTTTTAAATGCATCAAAACCAATCCTCTTGGGCCCATTTTCTGGAAAACATTTATAAACACATAGAATAACATGGTTCAAAGCTCAATTTGAGAAATCAAAGCCCAAGGGTGTTTAATTCAAACCCAATTTCAAACCATTTTCATGAACATGGAGAACATGCAAACATGCATGAATTCAAATCAATTCAAAGCTTCAATTTGATGCTCTAAGGAGCCAATTGTTTCCAAAACATGATGAAATCATGGACTACACTCAAGACATGAACATGCATGTAACATTTTACCATGAAAACAACTTAAAATCCAACAATACTAACATGCATGCAAAGATTGGGCTTCAATTCACCATTAATGAACCAATTCATGACTTAGCTCTACATTTGGACATGAACCATGCATGAATCAACTTAAAGACAAGTCAAAAGGATGAAATTCATACCTAGGTTCCTTGAATGCAAGTCTAGAGGTTCAATTTAGAAATCTACACTTCAATTAGCAAGCAATTCTCCAAGTTCCAAGTAATCTAAGATGAAAACCAATTCTCTCACTCTCTCCCTCTCAAGGTCGGCTAAGCACAAAGAGAAATGGCTGATGGAAATGTTGCTCAAGTATGCACAAGGCTCACATATGTTTGAGTGGGCCACTAAGGGTGGCAATTCGGTAAATAAATCAAACTAAGCAATTGATCGATATCTAATCTAATTTAATCATACCTAATCAGTTTTCAGATAGTTATACCATAAAATCACATTAATTCTAAGGATCAAAGAACACTAACCAAATCGTGGTTCGGCCGCTGATAAGGCCTTCAATTAACAGTTTAAACGGAAAACACGAACAAATCAATTAATCAATTAAACAGATAGAATACAATTTAACATACACACTCAGTCAATTCAGTTCCAGTTTTCAGTCAGTCAGTTCAGTGTTCTTAATCAGTTCAATTGTCAGTCAGAATCAATTCAGTTTAACGGTAATCAATCAGTCATTAATCGGTAAACAGTATGGGGGTTGTTACAGTCTCCCCTCCTTATAAAGAGTTTAGTCCTCTAAACTCGAGTTACCTTCATTCTGGAAGAAAACAGGATTCAGTGGAAACAGTTCAGGATATCTTTTAGCCATGTCATCTTCCCTTTCCCAAGTGGCATACATACCACCATGGTTCTGCCAGTCAACTTTCACTAGCGGGATCTCTTTGTTCCTCAGTTTCTTGATCCGTCTGTTTACAATCTGTATGGGCCGTTCCTCGTAAGTGTAGTCATCACTCAACACTATACGAGTAGGCTCTATTACATGGAAAGGATCCCGGAGATAATCTCTTAACATCGAAATGTGGAAAACATTATGCATGTGCTCCATTTCAGGAGGGAGCGCGACTTGATACGCCACCGGATTAATTTTCTCAATAATCTCATATGGTCCGACGTATCTTGGCGCTAACTTGCCTTTGACTCCAAAATGAGTCTGGCCCTTCATCGGTGTCACTTTCACAAAAACGTGATCACCCACTTCATACTCTCTGTCCCGTCTTCTGACATCAGCATAACTCTTCTGTCTGCTCTGCGCAGTTTTCAGTCTCTATTGTACCAGTTTCACTTTCTCAGTCGTTTCATAAACAATCTCGGGCCCAAGCAAAGGCCCATCTCCAACTTCTGCCCAGCAAAT
This sequence comes from Camellia sinensis, assembly GCF_055761805.1. Classification (NCBI taxonomy): domain Eukaryota; kingdom Viridiplantae; phylum Streptophyta; class Magnoliopsida; order Ericales; family Theaceae; genus Camellia; species Camellia sinensis. Next base: position 21,504,911 of record NC_138962.1, on the reverse strand, counting down.
CGGAGATCTACATTTTCTGCCATACAATGCCTCGAAAGGCGCCATGCCAATACTCGAGTGATAGCTGTTGTTGTAAGCAAATTCAGCTAAGGGTAAATGACTTTTCCAGTTTCCCTGAAAATCAAGGACACACATTCTCAGTAAATCCTCCAGAGTTTGGATGGTCCTTTCTGATTGGCCATCTGTCTGAGGATGATAGGCACTACTCAGCCTCAATTCGGTACCCAATGCAGTCTGTAGGCTTTGCCAAAACCTCGATGTAAACTTCGAATCACTGTCAGAAACAATAGACACAGGCACTCCATGCAGTCTCACAATCTCATCAATATAAATCACGGCCAATTTATCCGCATTATAAATTGTCTTGACAGGTAAGAAGTGAGCAAATTTAGTCAGTCTATCAACAATAACCCAAATTGAATCCATACCTTTTCTGGAGCGAGGTAACCCAACGATAAAATCCATCGTGATATGCTCCAATTTCCATTCTGGTATGGGTAGGGGTTGCAATAATCCGACAGGTCGTTGATGTTCAGCTTTGACCTGTTGGCAATGAAGACATTTGGACACAAAGTCGGCAATTTCTTTCTTCATTCCCGGCCACCAGAAATTCTGTTTCAAGTCTTGATACATTTTCGTATTCCCCGGGTGGATAGACAATTTTGAATTGTGGCCCTCTTGCAGAACTCTTCTTTTCAGTTCAGTGTCATTCGGTACACACAGTCTTTCATGGAATTTCAGTACATTGTTCTCAAATTTGAATCCCGGTCTCGATCTAGATTCTCTTTCTTCGATGATCTTCTTCAAGAAATCATCCAGTTGCTGTTTTTCTTTAATCTCTTCAATCAGTGCCGGTTGAGCAGAAATAGCAGCTAAGGTTCCACCTTGTTCTCGCAAAACAACTTCAATTTCTGATTTTTCAAGGTCACAAAGCAACTCTTTCTATCCGGTAAGCAAACATGCTACGTTTCCAATCGATTTCCGGCTCAATGCATCGGCAACGGTATTGGCTTTTCCCGGGTGGTACAAAATCTGTAGGTCGTAGTCTTTAATCAGTTCGAGCCATCTCCGTTGTCTCATGTTCAGTTCTTTCTGTGTGAAGAAATATTTCAAACTCTTGTGGTAGGTATATACTTCACATGTCACCCCGTACAGATAGTGACGCCAGATTTTGAGTGCAAATACTACTGCAGCAAGTTCCAGGTCATGGGTCGGGTAGTTCTTTTCATGTGGTCTCAACTGTTGGGAAGCATAAGCAATAACTCTCCCATTCTGCATTAAAACACACCCCAAACCCTTATAAGAAGCATCACTAAATACAGTATAACCATCCGTACCTGAAGGTAAGGTAAGAACCGGTGCAGTCACTAATCGAGTTTTCAACTCCTGGAAGGCAAATTCCCTTTGGTCAGTCCAGTCAAATGGTGTCCCCTTCTGAGTCAGTTGAGTCAATGGTAAAGCAATTTTGGAGAAATCTCTGACAAATCTTCTGTAATATCCAGCCAAACCCAAAAAGCTTCGGACTTCAGTCACATTTGTTGGTTTAGGCCAATTCACTACAGCTTCAATTTTCTGCGGATCAACAAAAATTTCATCTTTGCTAACAACATGCCCCAAAAACATAACATTGTCAAGCCAAAATTCACATTTAGACAGTTTAGCATATAGTTTATGTTCTCTTAAGGTTTGTAGGGCAAGTCTCAGATGATGTTCATGTTCTTCTATATTCTTGGAGTAAATCAATATGTCATCAATAAATACAACAATAAAATTGCCAAGGTATGGTTTAAAAATTCTGTTCATGAGGTCCATAAATGCAGCTGGTGCGTTCGTGACTCCAAAAGGCATAACCAAAAATTCGTAGTGTCCATACCTCGTTCTAAAAGCAGTCTTATCAATGTCTTCCGGTTTAACCTTCAGTTGATGGTATCCCGATCTGAGATCAATCTTGGAAAACACTTGTGCACCCTGTAACTGATCAAATAAATCATCAATACGTGGCAATGGGTATTTATTTTTCATAGTTACCTTGTTCAATTCACGGTAATCAGTGCACAGTCTCAGTGAGCTGTCTTTCTTCTTTACAAACAGAACTGGTGCACCCCACGGTGAAGTACTGGGCCTGATAAACTTCTTGTCTAACAGTTCTTGCAATTGCACTTTCAACTCCTTCAGTTCAGTTGGAGCCATTCTATAAGGAGCTTTAGAAACTGGTTGTGTTCCGGGAATCACGTCAACGGTAAATTCAATCTCCCTGTCAGTCAAATCCCCTGGCAAATTGTCTGGAAAAACGTCTGGGAATTCTCTGACTATAGGAATACAGTTCACATTAGTAGTATCATCAATAGGCACAGTCAATACAGAACACAGATACCCTTTACATCCCTTTCTAATTAGTTTACCAGCTTTCACAGATGAAGTCAGATACGGGGGAGGTACTACTCCAACCCCATTAAACACGAATTCAGGTAAACCAGGTGGACGGAAAACTACTTGTTTCGTTACACAGTCTATGGTGGCATAATATTTCGTTAACCAGTCCATCCCCAATATAACATCAAAATGGTCAATGTTCAATGGCAGTAAATCGATAAACAGATGTGCATCTTCAACAATAATTTCACAAGCAGGATACATATATGCACAGGTCATAGATCCTCCTACGGGTGATGATACAGCTAACAGATAGTTCATGGGTTCCAAGGGTCTATTCAATTTTCGTGAAAAGACATGCGACACATATGAATGCGTAGACCCCGAATCAATCAGTACATATGCATTTTGAGTACAGATCGAGAGAATACCTGACACAACGGTCTCGGTATTCTACACATCTCCCGGTACTAGTGCGAACACTCGGCCTTGCCTCATAGGCTCTTTCCCGGTAGCTTTCGGGTTCGGTTTTGGTGGAGCGTTTAATGCTGCGCCACTGGCTGCAGCTTTGCTAGTGCCCTGAGGAGCAGAAGGAAAATCTTTAACCATGTGGCCCACCTTGCCACACCTGTAACAGGCTCCAGATAATTTGTGACAAACCCCTTTATGCTTGTTACCACATACAGAGCAGGGTGGAATGAACCCACTCCCTTGGCTGGGGCTAGTCGTTGACCCCGTATTCTGTTTCTTGTTGGCTGGGTTGTGCTTGTCTTTCTTAAATTTGAAACCCTGCCTTTTACCATGCCATTCAGTTGTTGGTGTTTCAGATTGTTTCACTGCTGCAATGTTCGACTCGGCCATCAACGCCCGGTCGAGAACACCCACAAAAGTCGGTAGTTTCAAGACATTTATTCGGTCAAGAATTGCAACATTAAGGCCACCTTCAAATTTTCTGGCCTTCTTATACTCAGTATCCACCATATGCGGTGCATAACGGGCAAGCTCAGTAAATTTTGTTTCATATTCCGCAACGGACATTGTGCCCTGCTTCAGTTGTTCAAATTCAGTCACTTTTCTATCCCTGACACACTGAGGGAAATACTTTTCAAAGAAGGACTCCTTGAACTGAGCCTAAGTCATGATAGTATTTGTGTCACGGATCAACATCCACCACCTTCTAGCTTCTTCTTGAAGGGTGAAGGTAGCTAACAATACTTTATTCCCTTCTGAGCACGGAAACACTTCAAATAGTTTTTCTGTCTCAAGCACCCAAGCTTCAGCCTTTAGCGGTTCCAATCCTCCCTGAAAGGATGGCGGCTTCATCTTGCTGAATTTATGGGTGAGAGCAATAATATCCCCATCATTCACATTCACATTAGGTTCCGGCTGTACTGGAGGAGGAGGAGGAGGTGGGGGCTGTTGGTTCTGTTGTTGTTCCAGTCTAGCAGTTATCAGTTCTATCATTCTTTCCATTCTTTCCATTCTTGCCTCGGTAGATGAGGATTCAGGTTCATTTGCATTGTCCATTTCACTATAAGCAGTTATAACAGTTTAAACATAAGCAGTCATTTGTTTAACAGTTTTAACACGTTAATATATATTCAGTCATAACTTAGCCACACACTTTTCAAGTTCATGAGATGCCCTAATCACTTTTCTAGGACACCCTATAGCTCATTTGGACACGTGTGTGCGGTATGACTCGTGGTTAAGTATCGCTCTGATACCACTCTGTCACGACCCAAACCCGGCCCTATGGGTTTAGCACCGTAACCGGCCAGTAATCCGAGATTACCGAAGGCCTGCAGAACAGTAGTACAGTAAAGCAGAGTACAGGGCCTGGCGGAAGCCAATACAGTAAAGAAACAATGCCCAATGAGCTGTGACAGTCTGTATGCACAAAGACTTTTCATACATTCATGCACGGTACAGAACAGTATGCACAATATTTACAATCATTCAGACTAGGGACTTAATCCCTGCATAACGGTACGATAAACATTCAGTCTATACAGAATAGTAAGACAGTATAGAAGGGGGAATTGTAAAACACCCCTAAGCCTTAACAGATAGGCTCGGAACCTCGCAGTGAGGCACAAAGGCTGGCTTGACAAAACTGGAGTCTAGCCCACGCTCCTAGCTGCGGTCTGGTGCCTGTACACCTACATATATATATATGAGCAGTGAGCTAAAGCCCAGTGAATAACATAATGCGTAAAGAGGTTAAGAATGAATGTCCTTACAGTATGAAAACAGTTCATTTCAATCAGTCTTTCAGTTGTTCAGTACAGTAAACAGTCATATGTGGTACATCCGTTAGCGTAACAGTAAATAGTAGGTCTAGAAGACCGAACAGTAATGATGGCCATCAGTCAGTAAACAGTAGTGGTTCCAACAAGGGAACCGACAGAGATCTCTGTAACAGTAACAGTAACAGTAGGTGCTAAGGATGCCACAATACAGTTCAGAATATAGGACATACATTCATTCATAATCAGTAATCAGTTCAGAAACAGTACAGTTCAGTTGTGCAGAAAATAATCATTTGTGAACATATCTTTACACAATCGTTACTCACAGAGTTCGGGCTACAGTATGCTAGAGCGTGTCCCCCCAGTCGCCAACCCTACACAGATAACAGATTGAACACACTAAGCTACACAGCTGGGAAAGATAATAACTTAATCCCTAAGTTGCCTCGATGTGTTCTACATCTATATCCTCAACAAGATGTCTTAAACTAGGCCTAAGAATGCCTAGAATGGGATGAGGATGCAAAGATGTACTCGAAAAGCAGTTTCAGAAAAACAGAGTCCCGCTCGAGCGCAGGTTTCCCCGCTCGAGCGGAAATGCAACAAAGGTACACGCTCGAGCGTAAACTTTCCCGCTCGAGCGTACTGTAAAAGTACTGGATGGGTGAAATCTCCGCTCAACGCCCGCTCGAGCTTGAGACATGACTCCGCTCGAGCGCCCAATCCTCCGCTCGAGCGGACTGTAAAACAGTGCAGAGAGATGCTGGATGCTCGGATTTCACGCTCGAGCGTCACTTTCCACGCTCGAGCGGAAGTGCAAAATCTGGAAAACCCAGATTGCACCTCCAAGCCAAAACCAAGTTTTAAATGCATCAAAACCAATCCTCTTGGGCCCATTTTCTGGAAAACATTTATAAACACATAGAATAACATGGTTCAAAGCTCAATTTGAGAAATCAAAGCCCAAGGGTGTTTAATTCAAACCCAATTTCAAACCATTTTCATGAACATGGAGAACATGCAAACATGCATGAATTCAAATCAATTCAAAGCTTCAATTTGATGCTCTAAGGAGCCAATTGTTTCCAAAACATGATGAAATCATGGACTACACTCAAGACATGAACATGCATGTAACATTTTACCATGAAAACAACTTAAAATCCAACAATACTAACATGCATGCAAAGATTGGGCTTCAATTCACCATTAATGAACCAATTCATGACTTAGCTCTACATTTGGACATGAACCATGCATGAATCAACTTAAAGACAAGTCAAAAGGATGAAATTCATACCTAGGTTCCTTGAATGCAAGTCTAGAGGTTCAATTTAGAAATCTACACTTCAATTAGCAAGCAATTCTCCAAGTTCCAAGTAATCTAAGATGAAAACCAATTCTCTCACTCTCTCCCTCTCAAGGTCGGCTAAGCACAAAGAGAAATGGCTGATGGAAATGTTGCTCAAGTATGCACAAGGCTCACATATGTTTGAGTGGGCCACTAAGGGTGGCAATTCGGTAAATAAATCAAACTAAGCAATTGATCGATATCTAATCTAATTTAATCATACCTAATCAGTTTTCAGATAGTTATACCATAAAATCACATTAATTCTAAGGATCAAAGAACACTAACCAAATCGTGGTTCGGCCGCTGATAAGGCCTTCAATTAACAGTTTAAATGGAAAACACGAACAGATCAATTAATCAATTAAACAGATAGAATACAATTTAACATACACACTCAGTCAATTCAGTTCCAGTTTTCAGTCAGTCAGTTCAGTGTTCTTAATCAGTTTAATTGTCAGTCAGAATCAATTCAGTTTAACGGTAATCAATCAGTCATTAATCGGTAAACAGTATGGGGGTTGTTACAGGTGCTCAATTATATACTAATATTATATTGACTTAGTGGGACTTGCCATATTTGAGCACTACACCTTATTTCTCTCCCTTAGCTTATTTTGGCTGATTCTTGAACTCAATTTGAGAGGGAGAGCCGACTATAGGGAGGGAGAAAGAGGGATTGTGCAACTTTGGTCTTGAAACTTGGAGATTGGAAGCCTAAGTCAAGATTTGATCATAGATTATGAGAATCAAGCTCCTAGGTGAGTGATTCTTGGATTATAATTGTAATTTTGTGCATGTCCAAGCTATCTTGGTGATCAAGAACAAGATTGTGATGAAGTTGAGTTGTGTTTGTTGAATTGAGGCTTAATATGTGCATGCATGTAAGAAATACCTTGAAATTTGCATGTTTAAGCACAAATGTGTATAACCCATGTGAAATGTTAAAAGGAAACTCATGTTTTGATCACCATTTGTGTTATCTAAGTTGAGAATGTGGCTAATCCATCACATGCATGTACAAATTGAGAAGACATGTGTTTGAATGCATGAATTGGTTATGTTAATGATTGAGTTTGACATATTTTGGGACATGCATGTAGATAAATTATGAAATTGAGCTTCAATATGTTGTAATTCTATGTTTGTACCATGTTAGTATATGATTATGTGAAGTTTGGACCGAGATCCTGCATTTAGAGCCCTTGAATGTCAAGATGAAGCTCAAGAACTCAATCTGGAAAACCTAGATTTTCGATGTCCGCTCGAGCGGGTGAAGTGACGCTCGAGCGGAGAAATCGAGCTCCCAGCAGTTTTTTGCAGACATGGTTCCCGCTCGAGCGGGGAAGTTGACGCTCGAGCGCGGGAGCTATTTTGTCAAGCCTTCCACTCGAGCGCCCAATTTAACGCTCGAGCGTATTTTTCATGCAACCAGTACTTTTGCAGACCTTGAGGGTCAGCTCGAGCGGGTAAATTGATGCTCGAGCGGGGACCCTATTTTCTGAAATCCTGTTTTTGCATTTTGTGTTCTGTTTTCCGTTCTCTTTCACTCGCAAGCACTCTTAGGCATATGTTAAGCATTGTAAATGAGTTAATGAGATAATAATAAAGCCTAAAGAGGAATATATGAATTAAAGAACGGATTGAACTGTTAATAACCCTGTTGTGTTCATGAAATGTGTAGGGTCAAGCTCCAGGGCAAATCCACAAGCCGATCACTGTGAGTAATATCAATATTTGAAAGCTTGTCAATGTCCAATTGTTATTCCCTTATAAACTTTATGAGATGTTAATTGGGATTGTGGACAAAAGTCTGACAGGAATAAATGAATGGACCAAAGGTCGTTTTGATATAAATGAATGGACCGAAGGTCGTTTTGATGTGAATGAATGGACTAAAGGTCGTTTTGATATAAATGAATGGACCGAGGGTCGTTTTGATGTGAATGAATGGACCAAAGGTCGTCCTGATATAAATGAATGGACCAAAGGTCGTCCTAATGTAAATGAATGGATCAAAGGTCGTTTTGACACATGTGAGTGGGCCGAAGGCCGTTTCGACATGAATGAGTAGGCCAAAGGCCGGTTTGACATGAACGAGTGGGCCAAAGGCCGTTTTGACATGAGCGAATGGGCCGAAGGCCGTTTTGCCATGAATGGGAACCCAAATGGGCCAAAGGCTAGAATGTGGAACTACAGTTACTTGATTTGCATTTCGTATAGTCGTATGTATTTGCTAATTAGAAGTATGAATTGGGCCAAGGCCGTTTGGAGCATGTTGTTCTACATATTGTTATGTAACTGTCATACTTGATATTATTCATTGGGCTATCACTCACGCTCATTCATGTGTTTATAGGTGAGCCAAGAGAAGCACAAACCCAACCCCAGTGAAGTCTGCTAGGGACAACATGAGTTTTGGGAGAGTCAGCCTTGCGTCTCACTCTTGAGACCTACCCTTGCCTTTTTGCTATGTAATTATATTTTGTCTTGCCGGCAAGGACTTTATGTATATCTGTACATAGTCTGTCATAGGTTGACTCGTCTTGGATGATCCTGTCTGTAATGAATTTGGTGGAACTGTACTTTTGATGTGGGTTATTAACGTAACTGAATGCGGTCTGTTGATGTGCATATAAGCACGGCTCTATGGACAAAGTTTTTATTTACTGCTTCCGTTTGGCCCCTTTACTCTGACAAGTTATGTCTGTTTTGGTCTGAGGCCGTAGGTAATCTCTAGATTTCTGGCCGGTCATGTCCTTAACCCATAGGGGCGGGTTCGGGTCATGACAGAGTGGTATCAGAGCACGAGTTAATAACTCACACACTTGTCCAAAAAGAGCAATAAGCGTCTAGATAAGATCTAGGATGCATTCACGTGATAAATACGAGTTTGGAAGCATTGATTATATGCTTAAATGTTTTGTTAGGATTAATTATATGTGTAAGTTGTGAACTACTTGCATTGCAAATTATCTGGAAATATGTGCTTCTTAGAGTATGCATACTTGTGTACCTTTTGTATGAAATATAATGCAAGTTTAATCAGATGGTGAGAACCAGAGGTGATGAGTTAGAGGAATCCTCTACTGCCAGAATGGACAGAATGGAAAGACTGATCCAAGAAATGGCCGAAGCTTTGAGACAGCAACAGGAGTGGCAACAACAGTGGCAGCAACCACACCCGCCACCTCCACCTCCGGCACCACCTGTGCCAAATAATCAAAATGATGACCGGATAATAGCTCTCACCAAGGAATTCAAGAAAATGAAACCACCACAATTCCATGGTGGATTAGATCCTTTGAAAGCTGAGGCTTGGGTTCTTGGGATCGAAAAACTGTTTGAGGTGTTTCCGTGCTCAGATACACAGAAAGTACTTCTAGCCACCTTTATGCTAGAAGATGAAGCGAGAAGGTGGTGGATGTTGATGAGGGAAAACCACAGAGATGGTGATTGGGCGAAATTTTTAGAAATCTTCTATGACAAGTACTTTCCGCAGTGTGTCCAGGATAGGAAAGTGGCAAAGTTCATGGAACTCAAGCAAGACAGCATGACTGTAGCTGAGTATGAGGCCAAATTTACTGAGTTGGCTAGGTTTGCACCACACGTAATTGATACGGATTATAAGAATGCAAGGCATTTTGAAGGTGGGCTCCGAAGTGATATCCTAGAGAGAGTGAATGTCCTGAAGTTGGAGACCTACATCGGGGTGCTCGATCGGGCCATCATATCAGAGGCTAACATAGCTAGACAAGCTAAGCCAACAACCGAATGGAAAGGCAACAAAAGACAAGGCTTCTTTTCGAAGAAGAAATTTCTGAAAAAGCAAAACACGGGCTCCTCAACTACTTCAAGTTCTTCCCGAGACACAGCTCCCATGTGCAACATTTGTAGCAAAAGGCACCGTGGAGTCTGTTACCGTGCATCGGGAGCCTGTTTTAAATGTGGAAAGCAAGGGCACATAGCCCGAGAATATAATCAGAACAGTGGGAAACTCGCAGCTAGTTCAACTGCATCAGCTCCAAAGCTAGGAAATACTTTGAGATCTGCTAGTACTGGGGATACAGTGAGACAAGTGAGAGTTTTTGCACTTGTTCCGGGCGATACACGGAATGCCAATGCCGTTGTTTCAGGTACTATTTCAATATGTAATCAGAATGCCTTTGTATTAATTGATTCAGGATCAACGCACTCATTTGTGACATACACGTTTGCATCTAGACTGAATAGACCCCTAGAGCTTTTGCCATATTTGTTGTGTGTGTCTGCTCCATCGGGGGAATCTGTGTTGTGTGATTATATATATCGGTTTTGTGACATGCATATCGAGGATGCTACCCTATACGTAGATTTGTTGCCCTTAAACTTTAGACACTTCGATGTAATTTTGGGCATGGATTGGTTGACCAAATATTGTGCTACTATAGATTGTGTGACAAAAAGGGTTGTGTTTAAACCCCCAGAACAGAAAGAGATTGTGTTTGTGGGTAATGGGGTAGTGCCTCCACCGTATTTGATATCCGCAATGAAAGCATGTAAACTGATTAGGAAAGGGTGCCAGGGTTATTTGTGTTATGTGTTGTCTGAACAATCTGAGAATGTTGAATTGAATAACATTCCTATTGTTAGAGAATTTCCAGATGTGTTTCCGAATGAATTACCAGGGGAATTGGTAGACAGGGAGATCGAGTTTACCATTGAAACTGTGCCAGGCACCCAACCTATTTCTAAAACTCCCTACAGAATGGCTACCGCCGAGATGAAAGAACTAAAGGAACAGTTGCAGGACCTTCTTGATAAAGGGTTTATCCGGCCTAGCACTTCACCTTGGGGTGCACCAGTGTTGTTTGTAAAGAAGAAAGATGGTACTTTGCGCCTGTGCATCGATTATCGGGACTTGAATAAGGTAACAGTGAAGAACAAATGCCCCCTACCCCGTATTGATGACTTATTTGACCAGTTGCAGGGATCACAGGTGTTTTCTAAGATTGATTTGAGATCCGGGTATCATCAGCTGAAGGTTAAAGCAGAGGATGTTGAGAAAACCGCATTCAGAACGAGGTATGGTCATTTTGAGTTTCTTGTTATGCCATTTGGAGTGACTAATGCTCCGGCAGCATTTATGGACCTAATGAATAGAATTTTTAAAACCTACCTTGATGAGTTTGTTGTAGTCTTCATCGATGATATTTTGATATACTCTAAAGATAGACTTGAACATGAACATCATTTGAGGACTGTTTTACAAATACTTCGGGAAAGAAAACTATTTGCTAAACTAAAGAAATGTGAGTTTTGGTTGGACGAGGTTGTTTTCTTAGGGCATGTGATCAACAAGGAAGGAATTTCAGTGGACCCGCAGAAATGAAGATGAGGGTATAATTGTCAATTTACAACTTCTCTTAACAAAAGTTAGTGTGCGTTTTAGTCCGTCAATCACATGAGGGTTATGTAATGATTTCCGAATGTCAAGAGAGTAAACCGCACCTGAACCAAATCACAAGAAATAAAGTAAAGTTTGCCCTTTCTTTTTTGAATAAAGATTGGTAGCTCGAAGGATTTTGCCCCCGAATCCCCCTAAAGCCCAAAACGACGTCGTTTTGGGCTTTAGGTTTTTTTTTTTTTTTTTTTTCTTCTTTTTTTTCTTCCAATTTTGATCTGAAACCGACTGAGAAGAAGAGGGGAAGAGGGAGAGGGAGAGAGAGAGAGAAGAAGAAGAGGGGAAGAGGAGCAGCTGGTGGTGTCGCAGCTCCCCGCCATCGCGCCGTCGTCGCAGCTCCGGCCCGCCGTCGTCGCCTCGCCGCCAGCTCACCGCCGCAGCAGCTCCAGCTCCGGCCGCCGTCCCGCCTCCGGCCCTGCCTCCTCCTCCCCTGTTATTAGGGCCCCCTCCAGTCCTCCTTCTCCTCCTCCTCCTCCTCCTCCTCCTCCTCCTTCCTCCTCCTCCTCTCCTCTCCCCTCCATCTTCCTCCTGATTTCTGCGTCTGAAAAAAAAAAAAAAAAAAATACAAAAACGGCAACGTTTTCTATTCGGGGGATTCGAGCTACGTAGCTTTCGAGCTACGTAGCATGACTCTTCTTTTTTATTCCTTTTCAACAGGTCAATTCAAATGATTGGCCACAAATAGATGTTATTGTTTGTAATGAATACCATTTATTTGAAAATATTTTTTAAAATATACACTGAAGTGATATTTTCCCTAATTTATTTCAAAAAAAAAGAAAGATTGTCTTAAGTTACAAATTGTAAATTGTTTTTATTTTATTTGAAAATTTTAAATACGTATTGATAAAAGAACCCATCTGTTTTGTCATTATTATATCTTTTGAAACAATCTTGAATATTTGCCTAACATAAAAAAATAAATAGATAAATAAAATAAAATAAATAAAGAAGAAAGTTATTTCACAACTTATTTAACTGAGTATGTCCAATTTTTTTTTTACGAAAAGTTACAACAAATAAATAATTTAAAAATTATAATCCTAAAAACTAACTTATAAATAATGATATGAAACAAAACCAAAGTGTTTGGGAGAGATGCAAAAATTAAGATAATATATATAGTCTATAATACTAATGTATGGGCACTAATTATAGAAAAAAAAAAAAAGTCTGTTAAAAAAAATTACATAAAAAAAAGTGATTTGTAAATAAAAAATTCATGCAAAAAGTCCTACAAAAATGTTGTGGTATTGACATTTTAAAGATTTTAAATCACTTTAAAAAGCTTTTTAATTTAAAATCAATGAACATAAATTTGCCATGTTATCCCGTACGGATTTTTTATACAAATTTGATGTTTGTATATTATTACTCATTATAAAATCAATTACTAAGGTCATAAACAACTATCTATTATGGGTTATCTTTTCTTGTATTTGGTGTAAGTATTTCCTGCATATCATAATTTCACCCCCCCCCAAAAAAAAAGAAGCTATAATATAATTATTTTTTCACTATTTCACTAAATTGCAATTTCTCCAATCACATTCCATTGTACCAAAGAAAAAAATAATGACGACTTGGGTTGCAACTTGTTAATTTATACCACAATACAAATGGATTAATTAAAATGGCATTGAATTTTTTTTTTTTAATTCCCTTACAACAGGTCAATTCAAATGTTTCAAATGATTGGCCACAAATAGATATTAATGTTTATAATGAATACCGTTTATTTGAAAATATTTTTTAAAGTAAAAATTATAATCTTAAAAACTAACTTATAAATGATATCAAACAAGACCAAAATGGTTGGGAGAGATGCAAAAATTATATATATATATATATATATATATGATTAATATTAAGATAATATATATAATACTAATGTATGGGAATTAATCATAGAAAGAAAGTGACTTGTAACTAAAAAATTCATACAAAAAGTCCTATAAAATAATGTGGTAATGACATTTTAAAAATTGTAAATCACTTTGAAAAACTTTTTAATTTAAAATAAATGGACATAAATTTGCCATGTTCTGTATGAATTTTTTATAAAAATTTTATGTTTGTATATCATTACTCATTATAGAATCAATTACTGAAGTCATAAACATATCTGTTATGGGTTATCTTTTCTTGTGTTTGAAAAAAAAATATTCAGCTATAATAGAATTATTTTTCACTGTTCCACTTAATTGCAATTTCTCCAATCACATTCCATTGTACCAAAGAAAAAAAAAAAAAGATAACTTGGGTTGTAACTTGTTAATTTATACCACAAAACAAATGGATTAATTAAAATGGCTTTGAATTTTGTTTTTTCTTTTTTATTCCCTTTCAACAGGTCAATTCATATGTTTCAAATGATTGGCCACAAATAGATATTAATGTTTATAATGAATACCATTTATTTGAAAATATTTTTTAAAGTATACACTGAAGTGATATTTTCCCTAGTTTATTTGGGAGGAAAAAAATAGATTGAATTAAGTTACAAATTGTAAATTTTTTTATTTTATTTGAAAATATTAAATATGTATTGATAAAAGAACCCATCTGTTTTGTCATTATTATATCTTTGAAAGAATCTTGAATATTTGCCTAACACAACAACAACAACAACAACAATAACAAAAAAGAAAGAAAAAAAAAGGGTAATTTGACAACTTATTTAACTAAATAGGTCCAATTTTTTTCTTTTTTTTTTTTAAATGAAAAGTTACAAGAAATAAATAATTTAAAAATTATAATATTAAAAACTAACTTATAAAAAATATCAAATGAAACAAAAGTGGTTGGGAGAGATGCAAAAATTAAGATAATATATATAGTCTATAATACCAATGTATGGGAACTAATTATAGAAAGAAAGTGATTTGTAAATAAAAAATTTTATGCAAAAAGTCCTATAAGAACAATATGGTAATGACATTTTAAAAACTGTAAATCACTTTAAAAGACTTTTTAATTTAAAATGAATGGACATAAATATGCCATTTATCCTGTAAGAACTTTTTATACAAATTTTATGTTTGTATATCATCACTTATTATAGAATCAATTATTGAAGTCATAAACAACTATTTATTATGGGTTATCTTTTCTTGTGTTTCGTACAAATATTTCCTGTGTATCATAATGTTGGAAATGGTTATAAAATTCTGGATAAAACCAGAATTTTTTCCTAAGTTCGGTCTATTTTTTAGGTGAGCCCCGAGTGTCGATTTACTCGGGTCAAAGTGGTAACGCGTTCTATGCCGCGTTGTGATTCACGTGGTATATTTGGTTGCTCAAAACCATTACCGAGTGAATGGGAAATTGAAGCCAAAGTGTGCTCCATGGAAATGGAGTTTTGGTGGAAATTCCTTAAGGTTGTAAATTGGTTTGTCCCACATTGATTTGGTGGGAAGTTTTGAAAGGGTTTATAAGGCTTAGGGTGAGATACTTGGGGTGGGAGAGGTTATGGGCAAAATGAGCTAGACTCATTGGACCTAAAAATCACCACACACGCGCGCCGCCGCCGTCCGTCCGGTCGGGCGGGCTGGGCTTGGGCGCGGGTGTGTGGTTGGGTTGGGCTTCTAATCTTAATCAGAATTCAAATTAAATTGGTTTGGATTTTTGTTCATCCAAACAGGGCCCTTCCCGTTTTACTATCTGTTTGAATTCAAAACCCAACAGGTATGATACCTGTTCAATTCAAAACCAAGAGTCACATACCTGTTTAATTCAAAACCAAGAGCCACCTTCACATCTATAAATAGGACCACCCTCATTTGATGTTTTTCATTCAGAAATTTCGTATTTCACCTCTGTTAATTCTATTCTTCATCTTCCTGCATTTTATTTCCGAAAGAAAGAGTGTAAACACTTAGTGTGTTCGTAAGGCAAACAATTAGTAGTGCTGCTATTGTTTGTGGTAGATCATTTCATCCTGGGAGATAGACGTCCGAATTCTGAAAGCACCGTAGAGAGGACGAATCTGTCTTAAGGACACAGTGTCAAACACTGGACTTGATCAGAAAAATAATTCGAAGAAATTAAATCAAGTAAGTTATTTAATTTACTTTCAGTGTTGTTTTTATTTATTTATTTATTCAGATTTTAATTTTGTTTTTGTAACAAAATAAAATCTGTTTTTATTTATATATTTTTATTTCAAGTTTGATTTTTGTAATCAAACATATTCTCTCCTTTTCTTTATTTCTTTTTATTCTGGTTGTTGTTTAGTACACAACAGAATTTAATTAATTTAAATACAGTGAAGATTGCCTAACAATCTTAAGACAGAGTCCTTTTTGGGTATCTTCATTGTATTTAATTTTCTGTGTTTTCAAATTAATATTCTGGTTGGAAAAACAAATAGTGATTTATGCTATTTGACAGATAGTAGTAATATACTGTCTCTTTTCTTTGACAACAACTAGTAGTACGATACTGGTGTCATTAACAATTCAGAATATTATTTGGTATTACAGAAAATTCTTGTGATATTTTATTTTTCTAGTTTTAGTAACAAGGAAAATAAAATTATTTTGTTGTTATAATTATTTTCTGGTTTTAGTAACTAGAAAATTAATTTGTGTTTTAATATTTTCTGATTTTTGTAATCAGAGATTATGGCTACTACAACTGAAACTGCATCTGGCAGTGGTACTCCTATTGTTACACCTACATCGGTCCCTATCCAGAACCATGTTCATGTACCAATCAATCATGGAGAAAAACGGGAAAAATTTAATGGTACCGAGTTTAAGAGATGGCAGCAGAAGATGCTGTTCTATCTTACAACTCTTAATTTGGCCCGATTTCTCCATGAAGAGGCTCCAGCACTTAAAGAGGGTGAAAGTGATCGGCAAGTTGTTGCCACTGTAGATGCATGGAAACATTCAGATTTCTTATGCAGAAACTACATCCTAAATGGCCTTGACAATATGCTGTATAATGTATACAGTCCTCTGAAAATAGAAAAAGAATTGTGGGATTCTTTGGAGAAGAAATACAAGACAGAAGATGCCGGCACGAAGAAATTTGTCGTCGGTAAATTTCTGGACTTTGTTATGGTAGACTCCCAAACGGTAATATCTCAAGTTCAAAGTTTTCAAATAATTTTGCATGATATTCATTCAGAAGGTATGTCTCTTAGCAAGTCATTCCAAGTCGCTGCTTTAGTGGAAAAATTACCACCGGCTTGGAAAGATTTCAAAAATTATTTAAAACATAAACGCAAAGAGATGACTATGGATGAATTGATTGTAAGATTAAGAATTGAAGAAGATAACCGAAAGGCTGAAAAGAGGAATGGGAAAAATCCCATTGAATCCAAGGCTAATGTGGTTGAACAAATTCAAAAACCACATTACAAAAAGAGGAAGTTTACTAGAGATGGTCCTAAACAAGGCGATAGTAGCAAGAAGTTCAAAGGAAAATGCTATAACTGTGGCAAAACTGGACATCGAGCTTCTGACTGCCGCCGCCCTAAAAAGAATCATGGAAGTACAAGTAAGAAGACCACCAATCAGGCCAATGTAACAGAATTGGATTACATCTCTGACGGAGTGAATGACATCAACCTTTCTGCTGTGGTGTCTGAGGCTAACTTGGTTGGAAATCCCAAAGAGTGGTGGGTTGACACTGGAGCAACTCGTCACATTTGTGCGGACAAGAAGATGTTCACTACCTACAATGAGGCTGTAAATGGTGAACAACTTTTCATGGGAAATTCTTCTACTTCTACTGTGGCTGGACAAGGGAAAGTAATCTTGAAGATGACATCAGGGAAAGAACTGACCCTCAACAACGTACTGCATGTACCTGACATCCGAAAGAATTTAGTTTCTGGGTCTTTGTTAAGTAAAAATGGTTTTAGGCTTGTTTTTGAGTCTGATAAATTTGTGTTAACAAAGAGTGATATGTATGTTGATAAGGGATACATGAGTGATGGTCTCTTTAAGTTGAATGTAATGACAGTTGTACCGAAAGTTGCTATGAATAAGAATAACACATCTTTTGTTTATATTCTTGAGTCAAATTTATGGCATGGTAGATTAGTACATGTGAATTTTGATGCTTTGCGTAGATTAATTGGTTTAGATTATATACCAAAGTTTGAAATTAATCCTAATCATATATGTGAAATATGTGTAGAAGCGAAACTAACTAAGGCTCCATTTAAATCGGTTGAAAGAAAAACCGAACCTCTAGAATTAATTCATACTGATGTATGTGATTTAAAATTTATTCAAACTAGAGGAGGCAAAAAGTATTTCATAACTTTTATCGATGATTGCACAAGATATTGTTATGTTTATTTACTTAGAAGTAAAGATGAAGTTTTAGAAATGTTTAAACTCTACAAAACAGAAGTTGAAAATCAACTTGGAAAAACCATTAAAATGGTTAGAAGTGATAGGGGTGGTGAATATGATGCACCATTAAATGAATTTTGTGCACAACATGGCATTATTCACCAAACTACAGCCCCTTATTCTCCATAGCAAAATGGAATTGCTGAAAGGAAGAATAGAACCCTAAAAGAAATAATGAATGCCATGTTATTAAGTTCAGGTTTACTACAAAACTTGTGGGGGGAAGCAATATTGTCTGCTAATTATGTTCTTAATAGAATACCCCACAAGAAAACCAAAAGCATTCCTTATGAATTGTGGAAAGGTCGACCACCTTCCTACAAATACTTAAAAGTGTGGGGGTGTTTGGCAAAAGTTGAAGTACCTGTTCCTAAAAAGACAAAGATTGGACCAAAAATAGTAGATTGTGTGTTTATTGGTTATGCTCAGAATAGTAGTGCATATCGGTTTCTGACTTATAAATCAGAAATACCTTATATAAATGTGAACACTATTATAGAGTCTAGGAATGCTGTGTTTTTTGAACATGTCTTTCCTTACAAGAAAGGACAGGAATTAAGTTCACAGAAAAGAACTTATGATTGTACACAAAGTCAAGAGACTAATGACAATCAAACACAAGAGACTAGTAATAGTCTCGACCAACAGGATTTAACTAATGATGAACCAAGACGCAGTAAAAGAGCGAGAACATCAAAATCCTTTGGTCCAGATTTTTTGACATACTTGTTAGAAAATGAACCTCAAAGCTTTAAGGCAGCAATGACAGGTCCTGAAGCACCTTTGTGGAAAGAGGCTGTTAATAATGAAATTGAATCCATTATGCAGAATCATACTTGGGAATTGGTGGATCTTCCACCAGGTTCTAAACCTCTTGGATATAAATGGATATTCAAGAGAAAAATGAAAGCAGATGGTTCAATTGACAAGTATAAAGCAAGACTTGTTGTTAAAGGTTACAGACAAAAGGAAGGTCTGGACTATTTTGACACATATTCCCCTGTGACAAGAATAACATCCATTCGCATGCTTATTGCTATAGCAGCGTTGTTTAATTTAGAAATACATCAAATGGATGTTAAGACAGCTTTCTTAAACGGTGATCTAAATGAAGAGATCTATATGGAACAACCCGAAGGGTTTGTAGTATCAGGGCAAGAAAAGAAAGTTTGTCGACTTGTAAAATCCCTTTATGGATTAAAACAAGCACCTAAGCAATGGCATGAAAAATTTGATCATGCAATGCTTACTAATGGGTTTAAGATAAACGAATGTGACAAATGCGTCTATGTTAAAAACACTGACCAAGGATATGTCATAGTTTGTCTTTATGTGGATGACATGCTTATCATTGGAAGCAGTCAAAACATGATCAAATCAACTAAGCAGATGCTTAACAAAAGATTTGATATGAAAGATATGGGGGTCGCAGATGTTATTTTAGGAATGAAAATTACTAAAACATCTGAAGGATATGCATTATCTCAATCTCATTATATTGAGAAAATTCTTGATAAATTTATCAAGGATGATTTGAATTTAGCTAGAACACCTGTAGACATCAGTCTTTATTTATCGAAAAATAAAGGTGATGCAGTGTCTCAGTTAAAATACTCCCAAATCATTGGAAGCCTAATGTACCTAATGAATTGTACTCGTCCTGATATAGCTTATGCTATCAGTAAATTGAGTAGGTACACTAGTAACCCTGGAGAAGACCATTGGAAAGCGATCATTCGAGTTCTTAGATATCTAAGTTTTACTCGTGATCATGGTTTGAACTTTACTCGATATCCAGCAGTACTCGAAGGTTATTGTGATGCCAATTGGATATCGGATACTAAAGATTCAAAATCTACTAGTGGATATGTCTTTACTCTAGGAGGCGCTGCTGTTTCTTGGAAGTCCACGAAACAAACTTGCATCGCACGATCCACAATGGAATCCGAGTTTATTGCTTTAGACAAAGCAGGTGAAGAAGCAGAATGGCTTCGTCACTTCTTAGAAGACATTCCAATGTGGCCAAAACCTGTGCCAGCTATTTGCATTCATTGTGATAGTCAATCTGCAATAGGCAGGGCACAGAATCACATGTATAACGGTAAGTCACGACATATACGTCGTCGACATAATACCGTAAGGCAATTGTTGTCAAACGGAATAATCTCAATAGATTATATAAAATCTAAAGAGAATATTGCGGATCCGTTAACAAAAGGTTTGACAAAAGAGCTAGTGTATAGTTCATCAAAGGGGATGGGATTAAAGCCTATTACATAAGAGTCGTCATAATGGTAACCCTACTTATATGACTGGAGATCCCAAGAACTAAGTTCAAAGGGACAACTAAGTTATGTATGGCTCGCCAGAAATCACCAAGGGATTAAAATTCCTACCCATTCCTATGGTGAGAGTGATATCTGCAACATATGTTGTCTGCAGGGGTATAAGGATAAGCTTTGCTTTTAATGATTACTTATATCTTGATTAAGGCATAAAATCAAGACGAGTATAAAGAGATACTCATAATAAGAATCACCTATATGAGTGTTGAACTGGGGCCGGTTCTATGAGAATGAAAAGGCTAAATTCTCTAGAAACACTTATGAAAACCAGGTGCGTTCAAGGCCAAAATGAACACAACAGTGAGAACCACGATGTGTTAGAAGATATTTTGTGTGAAATCTATTGTCTTGGCTTACACAAACGGCTGAACAATTCAAGGCATCGCGTCCATTGGTTAGCCAGTAAGTCCGATAGGTTATCACTAGGGAAGGTTCAAAGCCGAAAACTACCTATCTTGATGCAAGATATTTTCGACTTATACTCTTTCGTTAAAGTCTGCATATTGTTGCATTTCCGTTGTCATCAAATTCCATTCATGTGGGGGATTGTTGGAAATGGTTATAAAATTCTGGATAAAACCAGAATTTTTTCCTAAGTTCGGTTTATTTTTTAGGTGGGCCCCGAGTGTCGATTTACTCGGGTCAAAGTGGCAACGCGTTCTATGCCGCGTTGTGATTCACGTGGTATATTTGGTTGCTCAAAACCATTACCGAGTGAATGGGAAATTGAAGCCAAAGTGTGCTCCATGGAAATGGAGTTTTGGTGGAAATTCCTTAAGGTTGTAAATTGGTTTGTCCCACATTGATTTGGTGGGAAGTTTTGAAAGGGTTTATAAGGCTTAGGGTGAGATACTTGGGGTGTGCCCCAAGGGGTACCCAAGTGTTTTAGAGGGAGAGGTTATGGGCAAAATGGGCTAGACCCATTGGACCCAAAAATCACCACACACGCGCGCGCGCGCCGCCGCCGCCGTCCGTCCGGTCGGGCGGGTGTGTGATTGGGTTGGGCTTCTAATCTTAATTTTATTTTTTATTAAAATAAAATCCAGAATTCAAATTAAATTGGTTTGGATTTTTGTTCATCCAAACAGGGCCCTTCCCGTTTTCAAACAGAAATAAACTGTTTTGGAATTAGTGCACACCCAAACAGGGCCCTTCCCGTTTTACTATCTGTTTGAATTAATTCAAATCTGTTTGAATTCAAAACCCAACAGGTATGATACCTGTTCAATTCAAAACCAAGAGTCACATACCTGTTTAATTCAAAACCAAGAGCCACCTTCACATCTATAAATAGGACCACCCTCATTTGATGTTTTTCATTCAGAAATTTCGTATTTCACCTCTGTTAATTCTATTCTTCATCTTCCTGCATTTTATTTCCGAAAGAAAGAGTGTAAACACTTAGTGTGTTCGTAAGGCAAACAATTAGTAGTGCTGCTATTGTTTGTGGTAGATCATTTTATCTTGGGAGATAGACGTCCGAATTCTGAAAGCACCGTAGAGAGGACGAATCTGTCTTAAGGACACAGTGTCAAACACTGGACTTGATCAGAAAAATAATTCGAAGAAATTAAATCAAGTAAGTTATTTAATTTACTTTCAGTGTTGTTTTTATTTATTTATTTATTCAGATTTTAATTTTGTTTTTGTAACAAAATAAAATCTGTTTTTATTTATATATTTTTATTTCAAGTTTGATTTTTGTAATCAAACATATTCTCTCCTTTTCTTTATTTTTTTTTTATTCTGGTTGTTGTTTAGTACACAACAGAATTTAATTAATTTAAATACAGTGAAGATTGCCTAACACATAATTGTACCAAAAAAAATATTCAGCTATAATATAATTACTTTTTCACTGTTCCACTTAATTACAATTTTTCGAATCAGATTCCATGGTAACAAAGAAAAACAAGTGCCAACTTGGGTTGCAACTTGTTAATTTATACCACAATGCAAATGGATTAATTAAAATGGCATTGAATTTTATTTTTTCTTTTTTTATTCCTTTCAACAGGTCAATTCAAATGTTTCAAATGATTGGCCACAAATAAAAGTGATCATCTAACTCATCATATATTATCACCAGTGGTTCACCGTGCAATGTATGGGTTAAATTTGTTTTTTAAATAATATTTTACATTAGGATATATGTTATAAAAAAATAATTTTAATTTTAATTTTAATTTTAATTTTAATTTAAAATAAAATTTAAATTTAAATTATTTATTTTAATAATTTTAATTTTATCGTTCTGTAAAAGTGTTATTTGAATACTTATACATAATAAATTTATTTAAATTATTTGTTTATTTTTATAAATTTAATTCTATTGTGCTATAAAAGTGTAATTATCATGTATTAAGAATAATAGTTAAATTAGAAGGAGAATTAGTAATATAAAATTAAAAGTGATTCTAATTATTTAATTTAATTTTTATATTTATTTGAAAAATAAAAATATGCAGAGATAGAACTTCACAAAGTTTATTTAAAAGATTAAAAATATAAATATATTGTGACTAGATTAAGAAGAAAATGCATAGATTAATTATGTAAAGTATTGGTTTTTTTTCTTTAGTATTGTTTTTGAATTATTCATACATATTGTATGTAGATACATAAAATTTAAATTAAATATAAATATTTAGTAAGAAAGAATTTCATGTTAAATAAAAAATTAAATATAAATTAATATTAAGACATCAATAAGATAGGCAAAAAATAAAAATATAAAATGCACATAATCAAGCACATTTTATGTTGTTTTCTATTTTGTGTCAAAAATCAAAATAAACATTATATTTCTAAAATTTAAAATCTCATTGATTTTAACTAACAAAAAAACTTTTAATTAACTAAAACTCTAACAAAAATATGTAAGTTGGTGTATCTCTAATTTGTTTTTTCTTCCAAATTTGATATGTACTTTCTAAGATCCCATAATTATCGTGTGTTTGTTATTATTAGTAGGGTAAATTACACCGACATCTCTTAAGTTTTGAAGAAAATATCATAATTATATTGAGTTCTCATAACATTTTAATTTACAAAATGCATAGTCCATTTTTTATCAACAATTCATTAATTATCTGAATGACAAAATAATTTTATGCACTCATTTTGATTCATTTAGCATTTGAAAAAGGAAAGTCAATATAATTATATTAAAACTATAAGTTTTATTATTGTTATTATCTCAAAACCTCATGTAAGATCAACTTACTTGCGATGACCAGGTGTAGCACTAATTTCATTTCTCCTTAGTTGTCTTTGAGTGATCTTGTCGGGGTGTTGGGTTGGCTTGGAATCTTGTTAATTGTTCAGGTTGGGGTGTTCGGGAGCCCCTCTCAAATAAATTCTCATTCTTGTTTCTTCAGTGACCAATTCTCACTTGTTCCGGAGAGCGTGAGGTCAGGTCCGGAGTACCCGAGGGATCGAACCAAAACTTTTTTGGACTGGTTGGCCAGCCGCACGTGTGGGGGCCTAGGGCCGCACGTGCGGGAGAGGGCCGCACGTACGGGGAAGTGAGGCCGAACGTGTGGATTTCAGGGGAAGCTGGGGTAGCACACTGCAATATACGCAGGTGCGGAGAAAGGTGCGCGTGTAGACCACCCGAGAACTCCCAGCTCCTCGTGCGAGAGCGAATTCGTTTGTTCATTAGCTACTACAGTTCGGACTCGTGTTACGGTTCTGAATCTAATCTCACAAAGTGCAATGTTAGACCGATAAATCACCAAAGAGTCCAAATCCAACAAATCTTTTTGAAAAATCGATTTTAATGAAGAAGTGCCAAATATGGACTGCTTTGCCAGATACAGAGTCACCCCGTAAATATTTTATTTTGGGAGAATTTAGGAAACCCTGACTCGTGCCTAAAGCCACGTGTCCGTCATCACCAAAGTTGTCTTAGCTCGGGAACTTAGGTACGAGAGGAGAAGGTCATGCAATGAGCACTCCCGCTTGCCCGATCAAAGATCGGCCTTTACTAACATGATGTTTTGTTTTTGAAAACACATGTGTTCTTATTCCGATTATTGACCTAGAATTACTATGTGATGCGTACAGCATACAAGTATAGACTAGATCGTCTAAGTTGGAACAAAACATTTCATGTTTGTTTGTTTGAAAATGGTTTAGAGGCGCTACTCGCAAGTAGGCTAAGTTGTGGATTTTGCCACTTTCAACTGGGCTTAAAACTCACAGTTTTGATGAATTGTTCCAATTCAAGCAATCCAACCTTCACCCACAGGCATTCAAGTAGTTAATCACTTAAGTAGTTAGTCTCATGGCAAGCATGTTAGCATGGCAACATACACATCTCATGCAGTATGCTAAAGCGTAAACACTCACAGTGTACTCTGAGCCAAAACAGAGAACTAGTTAGAAATCATGAATGACCCTAGTTCATGTTAAAATGGCTAATGCAACACATGCAAAAATGCAACTAGAATAGGCTGGGCTATTCTAAGATGGCATATGAAATACAACAATTGATAACATGCTGTTGAACACGTATTCAAGTAAATGTATTGAAATATAATGCAGTTAGTATGATGCACCGAGCCCAGTGCATATAATACAGATGAATGGATGCACGCATGCGAAGCATAAGGATGCTAATTGAAACATGCCCTAAAACTAACCATCGTAAGCGGTTAAGTAAAAAGGAGAAAGAAATGGGGGTTGGAAGACATGCATCACACACACGCACGCTTATTACAACAGTTGTGCCCTCTCAAAAGAGGGTCCGAATAATAAGCTAACTAGCTAATCTAAGCTAATTAAACTAATTATTACAGCACAAAATTAATAACTAGCTATGACTAATTATTACAAAATAAAACTAATTAACTAACAAGTTAACTAACTAGTTATTACAAATAAGCAGCTAAATGTATTAACTACTTAAGTACAAAACCAAAGCGTAAGATAGCTAAGTAAAGAAGCTAAGTAAAGCAATAAAACAGGAGCCTCGAGGCGAGAAGTGTATGCATGCCCG
Source organism: Camellia sinensis (assembly GCF_055761805.1). NCBI lineage: Eukaryota > Viridiplantae > Streptophyta > Magnoliopsida > Ericales > Theaceae > Camellia > Camellia sinensis. Next base: position 21,479,771 of record NC_138962.1, on the reverse strand, counting down.
GTCGTCTCGTTCGGAAATCTATCGCGATGCCCCAATTTGCCTCTGTTTTCAATTGTTCTCAGAACTTTGCACAAAGCTCCAGATAGCTTCAACTCCACCATGGGAACTTGTAGGAACATGGCCGACCAGTTGTTGATGGGGGAGACCACCTGCCGACCACCTATCTTTGTTGCAGACCAGAAAAAGTGGTCAGCCAGCTAGTTTTACTAGTCGGCCGACCAGAAAATGCTGCACTTCTCCAATTTGCTGCAACAGAGAACAAGAATGGGCATAGTAATGTATTTACAAGATATGTGTGCACAACTACCCTCCCTATCATTTCATGAGCTCAAGGGAGTGTGGTTCTCGACCCTCGAGCCACCAATCACACATCTCGATCCATGATGGCTGAGAAGCCAAGATTGCATGAATCAATGTGAAATGAATGCACACATAACACGTAAGTGCCTTAAACTCTATTATGCTTGATCCAGAGGGTCAGCGACCGAGAATTGAGGCGCGTTTCATCACTTCAAGTATGAAACGTCCCTCGTTTCCCGTGTTCAAACTAACACCCTATCCAAACACAATGCAACACAAGCATGCTAACACAATGCGAACAAGCATGCAACAATATGCAGTGCAACACGACATACACAATGCAAACAACAACATGGCATACATAATGCAAACAACAACATAGCATACACAATGCAATGTAACATGAGCATGCTATCATTGCTAAATGGCATGCATACTCGATGCAAAGCAACATAAGCAACCTATCAATGCTAATGTCATGCATACTCGATGCAAAGTAACATAAGCATGCAAATAACATGAAAACAAACATGCTCAATGGACTTAAACCAAAAATGGACAGACCTCGATGATGCCCAAATCAATGGCCATAATGCTAAAATGATAGCATGAAATGCAAAACAAAGCATGCACTTGCATTGGCCCATCAACTAGGCCTAAGAGCACAACTCTCAAGAGTGCTCAAGAAATGACAAATGTGGAAGTGTGACAACACCATATGCACTGAAATAAGGTATGGAATGATGCCAAATCATCCAATCAACATAAGCGTGGCATGCTAGGGTCTTTAAGCATTAAAGCTAGCAAAGAGGACTATATAAGGGACATGCAATACATGGCACAAATGAAAGAACCAACCATGGACAGAGCTCAAATAGGTCTAAACAAAGACCAAAACATGCTGAGATGGGGCTCAAATGTCTAAGCATGCATGCATATACACTAGGCCACAAACAAGGCGACAATGCACAACCCTTAGAGGCACTCAAAGGGTGAAAGAAGTGGGAACATAGCAGTCCTATATGCTCTGAAATGTCATGTTAAATGATGTCAAATCATGCACATGTCACAAATGAAGCATGCTGTGGTGCCCAAAGCTTGAAGCTAGCATAGGCATTTGTACTACAACTATGCAAAACATGAAGCATATGGCAAATACAACCCAAAATAGTCCTAGAGCATGTCAAAATGATGCTAAAACATGTATGGAATGAAGCCAAAATAAGCTAGCATGGTGAGCATGAAGCATGAAATATGCGAGGCCAAAAAGGAGGATTACATTACACCTACCAAGACCAAGCATGAGATGGCTTTGCCAACAAAAATCAGAGTTATGTCATGGCAAAATAACCCTCAAAACACATTGAAATGATAGCTCGCAAGCTTAGGCATGAAGGCATACACAATGACTCATGTTTAGGGCATAAAGGACCAACCCCTCAAAGCATTGAAAGAGTGACAAATGCAAGTGTATGACCACACCACATGTACTGAAATCACATTTCAAATGATGCCAAATCATGAAAATAGTCCAAGTAATACATGCTAATGGACTCAATACACAAAGCTAGTGAGCAAGATTGAACCATGGCTATACAAATCAATGCATGCATGACCAAAAAAACACAAATCAGAGCTTAAGCATGCTAAAACATGGACAAAAGCTTCTTATAGTTAAGCCAAAACATGTTATAATAATGGTCCAAAAGCAAGGTGCATGTTAGGCTAGTAAATGGAAATGCACTACAAGTGCATGGAGCATGCATGGAGCCATCAAAACAACTCAAAACAGATCTAAGGCATGTTAAAACAACACCAAAAACCTACTGAAATGGGCTCAAAACATGCTAGAAAGACGTGCTCAAACATGATGCATATAAGACTAGTTTGCAAAATTTACACTACAAGTGTATAAAGCATGCATGAGGTGACAAAACCAAATCAAAACAATGGTATGCCATGCCAAAATAACCCCAAATACATGCTAAGATGGAGCCAACATAAGCTTAACTAACATGCTCAAATATAAGGCAAATAAAGCAAGGATACAAGACACAAGGAGAGGGGATGACCCTCTCCTATTTGGGACCTCAAAACACCATTTCCACCACTGAAATTCCTCTGAGTTTCAGTGGTGAGAAGGCCAAAAGGAGGTGGTCCCAATAGCTTAAAAGGAAAGCACAAAACAAGGCCAAACAAGGCACAAGAGGGGGTAGACCACCCCCAACACCAACAAGGCCTTAAACAAACATTACAAGCATGCAAAATCAGAACTTTTTGTAGTTAAAAGTTAATCCTAAAACAACATGCAAGTAGGGCCAAAAGCTTAATCAAAATCAAGGGATTAAGAGGTTAGAAGCTCACCCTTGTAGAACAACTTTAGAGCAACAAATCCAGCAGCTATTTTGGATCAAAACCAGTCCAAAAACTCCAAAACCAGCTCCTAGGGCCTCAGCAACAAAAGGGTGGTGTTTGAGTGTGTGTTTGTGTGCAATAGTATGATGAAAATGCATTTTCAAGCACAAAAATATGGAAGAAGAGCAACATAGAGACAAAGGTCTATATGTATAGCTTAAGCACAATTTTTTGAACCTAAAGCAAGAGAGGGGATGTTCTCTTTTATAGAGGACCAAAGGTTAAGCTTATTGAACAAGCTTAGGCCTAAAGGTGTTGGACAGCTGCTGACCACTTGAAGTGGTCGGCCAGCTACTTACACTGGTCGGCCGACCAGTGAAAGTGGTCGGCCATGGTGGAAAGGTGGTCTGCACACTGAAATCAAGGTGGTGGTGTGGTGGCCGACCACTATTGGTGGTCCAAAGACTAGGAAGACCAGTTGGCCGACCAGAAAATTGGCTGGCGAGGAAAAAAAATGGTTTACGGGGAGAGAAACTGGTCTCCCACCCTTATTCCACTCTCCAAGCAAGGAAAATAAGGTTTGTGCCAAAAACAAACCAAAAAGGATGCAAGACAAGAGTCCGGGAGGCAAGGTGCACAACCGGAGGCCTCGAAAACTAGTCTACGAGCACCAAAACGGTCTACGAGGGAAAAGTTATCTACGACCACAAAAAATGGTCTCCCAGACCACAGTGTCCCTCTAGGCAAGGTCAACAAGGCATGGTTCAAAAACCAAGCCAACCAGAGAACGTTAAGCGGTCCCGAGACAAGGCGCGCTACTGAAGGCTCCAAAAATTAAAAACTAGTCTCCAAGCAAGAAAAGTGATCTACGACCATAAAAAGGTGGTCTGTAGACCTCTCCCTCCCTCGAGGGAAGGGAAAACAAGGCTTGGTCCACGAACCGAGCCAAAACACACAGAGTTCAGGGGCCCGGAGGCAAAGCACTTAGCCGAAAACTCCGAAAACTCGAAACGAGCACAACATGCACAATCACCGAGCGCTCAATTGATGACGTCTAAGTCTTAAGGTCGGTAAAAAATGGGGTGTCTACAGTTGCCCCTCTTTGACAGAACTCAGAAGTCAAGAAGTGACGGGATTGAATGTCAAAACCCAGAGACGACCCATTTTTGACAAGGCCGAAGACTTAGACAAACAGGCAAGATAACAGAGAGATGCGCCCGTAGGCAGGGGCAAGATGCAAATGACATGCACAAAGCCGAACATAACTTATGATCATGCAAAGATAGTTGTGATGAAGTAATTATACGCAATAAATGCAACAGTTTAAGCAAGCAAATACAAACCAAACTACATCTCATGCAGAAAAGATGCAAGAAAATTATGCAATTCTCACTGCGTCTCACGCGGAGAAGACTAAAACATACAATATTGTCCGGTCTCACCAACTTCAAATGAACCGTACATACAATATCGTGCATGCATAAGAAAGAAACTTAACAGGTACAGTATAGCAGTAACACATGTTCAACGTTACATTAAGATGCAATATAAACATGTGCACATACAATGTCGATGGAAAGGTTCGTAGCAATGCAAGTGAAAAGTGCATAATAATGCAAGTGAAACGTGTGTGACAACGCAAGTGAAAAGTGCATAACAAAGCAAGTAAAATGGTGCATAACAATGCAAAGAGTGTGCAAAACAATGCGAGGGAAGTGAGCATAACAATGCATTTTAGTGCAACTTCAAAAGCATGTTTGAAACAAAACACCGACTAAGGAAATACAAGCCCTAACAAGACCAATTCAAATGCGACCTCCGATTTACCTCTCAGGGAGGCACAACATACTTAAAAAGGATACACCTCGCTCTTTGACGAGTGACGATGAGCCATGCATCAAAGACTTGAATCGAAGTTCCTGCAGGGACATTTTGAACCGAAAAGTGTACCTTTCTTGCACTTTCCAGAGAGCTAGGGACTCCAATCATCACAAAAACTTACAGGGAGAATAATGGAGCCCTGAAAATCATCCAGGAGGATGGCCGACCACCTACATAGCTGGCCGAACAGTTGAAGACCACTTAAGTGGTCGGCCGACCAGAAAAACTGGCTGGCCGACCAATTTATCAAAACAGGGGCAGCGTGGTCTTTTTTAGGCCGGATCTTTAAGTGGACAACTCCAAATCACTTTTTATCACACCTCCTAGGCCGAAATACATTTCTCTTCCTCCCTAGACCTTTTTCTCTCTCAGATCTGCACTTTATATGCGTTTTCCAACGCCCCACGCGAAGTTGTTTTGCGAAAACTTTCGATTCTCTTCGTTTTGAACCGATTAGAATTTGTTTTCGGAGCTTCTTTCTCCATTTTCACCACTTGAGGTAAGTTTCTCTCGAAGTTTAGCACATTTTCCCGAGCTTTGACTTTTGTTGACTTTTTCTCTCCTAAGAGTTGACTTTTGTTGACTTTTTTGCAATTTTGGCTCGTTTCGCTCATTTTTGCTCATTTTTGCACCTTTTTTCAGATGGCTGACAATATTCCATACGGCGGAGGCTCCTCGAGAGTAGAGGAAGAGCCCAACATTATGCCGTTGCCTCCGAGGATGCGACCATTTGACCCGGAGAGGTACCACCCACAGGAGCACATCCTACTTCCTAGCACCTTTCACCATTTCACGGACTTCGCGCGCCGAGCACCCGCAGACCTACTACTACGGGAGCCGGAGTCTCACCTATCTCATCATGCGCGAGAGGTACGTACTTTATTTTTGTATTTTTTGTGATGCATTTCACATTTTTTGCACATTTCATGCTTTCGCTAAGTATTTTATCTGCTCGTTCTGAACACATTTACATACACAATACTTCTGCTCATTCTTGAACCCAACTTGCACACAATATCCAATTCATATGGGCACACAGCTCTCAACATAACACTTTGCTCACTCGGCACGCAGCTCACGACATAGCATTCCATTAATTTGACACACAGCTCACAACACAACACTTTGTTCGTTTGGCATGCAGCTCACAACACAATATTCTGTTCATTTGGCAAGTAGCTTGAAACACAACACTCTATTCATTTGGGCATACAGCTCTTTTAGGCACGCAACTCATTTTGGGCACACAGCTCATCTTGGGCACACAGCTCAATTGGGCACACAGCACATTTGGGCACATAGCTCATTTGGGCACACAGTACATTTTGGGCGCACAGCTCATAACATAGCACACTGTTCAATCTGAACGCGCAGTTCATAACACAGTATTCTGCTCAATTTGAACACACAGTTCATAGCGCAATATTTTTCTCAATCTGAACACACAGTTCATAACGCAGTATTTTGCTCAATCTGAACACACAGTTCATAACGCAGTATTTGCTCAATCTAAACACAGTTCATAACGCAGTATTTTGCTCAATCTGAACACACAGTTCTCAATCTGAACACACAGGTCATAACGCAGTATTTGTTAAATCTGAACATACAGTTCATAATGCAGTATTTTGCTCAATCTGAACACACAGTTCATAATGTAGTATTTTGCTCAATCTAAGCACATAGTTCATAACGCAGTATTTTGCTCAATCTGAACACACAGTTCATAACGCAATATTTTTTTTTTTAATTTTGAACACAGCTCATAACACAACACTGCTCAATCTGAACACACGGCTCATAACACAGTATTCTTTAAATTTTGAACACAGTTCATAACACTGCTCAATCTGAACACACGACTCATAACATAGTATTCTTTTAATTTTGAACACACTGCTCATAACACTGCTCAATCTGAATACACAGTTCATAACACAACATTCTGTTTAGTTGGCACACAGCTCATAACACTGCTCAATCTGAACACACAGTTCATAACACAGCATTCTTTTAATCTTGAACTCACAGCTCATAACACAACACTGCTCAATCTGAACACACGGCTCATAACACAGTATTCTATTAATTTTGAACACACAGCTCATAACACAACCCTGCACAATTTGAACACATGGCTCATAACACAATATTCTTTTAATTTTGAACACACAGCTCATAACACTACTCAATCTGAACACACGGCTCACAACACAGTATTCTTTTAATTTTGAGCACACAGCTCATAACACTGCTCAATCTGAACACACAGTTCATAACACAACATGCTGTTTAGTTGGCACACAGCTCATAACACTACTCAATCTGAATACACAGTTCATAACACAGCATTCTTTTAATCTTGAACTCACAGCTCATAACACAACACTGCTCAATCTGAACACACGGCTCATAACACAGTATTCTGTTTAGTTGGCAACTGAATACATCTGTTCATTCTACACGCAGGTAGTTTTTCGTTTCACACGGGGTTACGGATCGATCATCGCGAGGAAGTGGTACATGGGGCTTCCCGATGCTATCCGACAGATTGTGGATGAGGTTGGAATTGGCCCATTTTGTGCAGGATTGTCACGTCATTCGGCAAGCAGGATCCTTCTGGGTGCACTTGTAGAGAGATGGTGGGACACCACCAACTCCTTCCATTTCTTAGCCACCGGGGACATGACGATGACCCCGTATGATTTCTCGATACTGACAGGCCTCGACATGGTAGGCCAGCCGATCCCATACGATACCAATATGGGTGAGTGAGAGACAGCTTGGACTTATCTGCTCAGAGCCCATCCGTCGCCCTACAGATCACCATGCATGGTTAGGTACATCTGGTTTGCCGAGCAGTACAGGGGGACTACGCCTGAGACTATTGAGGCCATACAGCAGTATGCTCGGGGATTTTTGATGTTCCTCCTTAGGACCACTCTGTTCTCCGATAAGGGAAACACGGTCGGGCTATATTTGCTCAGTGCTCTGGTAGACCTATCACAAGTCCGACACTTTGATTGGGGTGGCGCTGGCCTCACTACCCTTTATTGCTACATGAACGCGACCTCCCGCGAGCAGGGGACCATAGTAGGTGGCTACTGGAGAGCCTAGGAGGTACATTCTGCCCTCTTGATTTACATTTTTGCTTTTCATTATCTGTACACTGCACACTGCACACATTGCATTCTGTATTCTGCATTCTACACTCAGCATTCTGCATTCCGCACTTAGCATTCTGCATTTTCTATATATTCTATATTCTGACAACGACTGTCTTGCCTTTCACAGCTGTGGGTTTAAGCCTACTTCCCGACACTCGCCCTTGAGCTCGAGGTCGAGGCACCTCTCGAGATCCCTTATTCACGCAGATTTGAGGGTCAGTGCCAACCCAGGCCTCGGGAGACTCTACTATACCTCAGGTAGTTCTTTGACACTGTACGAGCGACGGAGGTAATGCAGAACTCTCAATTCTTCATGCTTTCAGCTTTGATTCATCTTGCATATTTATGACATCTAATCAATTTATGCACTTACTATCCGCAGATCACTTGGCAGCCTTGGCTGGCGATGCCCGGGTATTTTCGGTTCCAATTTACCGGGGCATGGGGCGCCTCCCGATATAGGATTTTGTTTGAGGGACCAGTCGGCAGGGCCTGGTTTCTCGGGGATCGCTTCATGCGCCAGACGATGGGTAATCTTGCTCAGGAGATCCCCTCACCACTTCCACTGGACATGCGGTCCACAGAGAGCCTCACCCCCCAGGAGGTTGACGACCTTATGTTGGGTTCTGACACAGTTCTTTTCCTGGAGGAGGGAGAGTACGCGACATATCGCCATACATACCTGATGCCTCCATTGACAGGTGTCCGCACCCCTACGAGGAAAGCTGCTGATATGCCATTATCGAGTCGTGCTCGAGTTGCAGACATCCCTTTCAGTAGCAGGGCTAGCACATCGATGGGTAGGGCCAGAGGGATGCCCTCGACTTGCCAGTATGCTGGGTGGCCAGATCTTCCGACCGAGCTGACAAGCTGGCAGTATGGGGCATCTTACCCGATTCTACTGGAGCCTTCATTGCCCGATCATCGATACGTCAGTGACCTTGACTCACGACCGGTATTTTACACAACTTTCAATTATCACTCAGATATTTAGACATTCATTCATTCACTGATGACTTGAACTTGCATCTGCAGCCTCCTAGAGAATATACTGAGGGACTGCTCGGAGTGGTGGCCTCACTCGAGAGTATGGTCTTGCGGAGGGAGACGCTGTTGTACACCTCCGGCATTCCGGTACTTTTCAATTTCCTTGCATTTATCATACTTCTGATGACATATGAAAATTGAATATTTCACTATATTGATTCACTGCATGTGTAGAGCACATCTGATACATCACATTCACATACAATATCTGCATACACACACTCTGTGTAGCCTTCTTGCATCTGATATCTGATATACATACTCTAGCTGATGTATTTGAACTGCCTCTTCAGGTCATACTGCTGCAGGCCAAGCCATCCAGGCCTTCTCGTGTAGCTAGGAGAGGGGTCTCGACTCGCGGCCGAGGGGGACGTAGAGCACCTACCAGACAGAATGACGAGTCCAGCGAGGAGGAGGAGTCTGCACATCCTCAGGCAGAGACATCTGCAGGCAGAGATGACGACTCTGGTTCCGGTTTTGAGGGCGGAGGTGACGCCGAGGAGGATTCTGAGGACGGCGACTCCGATTCAGATGGTGGTGCCGGCGGTGGTGGTGCAGAGGCTGCTCAGCCGAAGAGGGTGAAGAGAGCCTCTCGTTCTTGAGCTTGATAGCACTGATGCATATGTTCCTGCTTTATTTTTCATTTTACATGTAGTTATAGCACATTGTACAGCTTTAGGCAGCTTTACTTTCTTCAAAATTTGTACCATGTTGTAAAATGTTGTAAAAAGAAAACATGATGGAATGAAAATAACTTTTTGTTCAAAAAGTGTTGTATTTGTATTCTAAGCATCGTATCGCATCATTTTGCACAAAAAATGAAATTGAATGGAATTTGAACACGCATGCGTTACCAAGTCAGGTAGTGAACCAACGTAACAAACTAAACAACTTAACTCACCAAGAAACAACAAAACCTTAGCAAGTTCACAACTCAATAAGCAAAGAGCAACAACTCGATAAACAAATCGCAATAACTCGATAATCAAAGAGCTATAACTCGATAAGAAAAACTTAACAACTCGATAAGCAAATACATTTTGGGACAAACAAAGCGATAAAACGCATCCAAAACAGAGGTAAACTCAGACCTTCAGCACCCTCAGCACACAGGAAAACTAGAGACTCCCTTCTGGAGACAAGAAACAGCTGGAGACCACATTTTGCTTATGGCCGACCACTTTTAGAGCTTGCCGACCAGTTTTTTGTTCTGTAGACCAGGAAAACTAGCTGGTTGACCAGAAAAATTGGCTGGTCGACCAGGAAAAGTGGTCGGTCGACCACTTGGCCTAGAGACCTCCAGATTTTTGGCACTTGTCCTCCAAACAGTGCCTTATCCTCCATAAAGGTTCCAACTTCATGGTTCCCTCATTCTAACTCAGTTTTGCACCAAAATTGAGGCATTTCTTGTCCAAAATCTCACAAATTGGATTGCTACCTTGGATGGCTCGGAAAAGGTGAATTTCCAGGGCTTCGACATAAATGCACTATTCACGTTGAGTCGCACCCCGTTGCGTCTTCCGTTTCTTCATGCCGCAGTAAGGTTTTGGAATCCGGTAACACACATCTTTAGCTTTGGTGAACAAGAGATATGTCCCACTTTCGAAGACTTCCAAGCTTTGATGGAGTCCGAACGCAAGGAAAAGATTTTGCCACAATTCCACTTTGGCCACATCCAAGCCTTAGGATGGATGTGTGGGCTCACTATGCATGATGCTCGGTCTTTGATCCGCGATAGGGAATTGGACATCCCCAGATTGTTTTATCGGTTTTCTGATACCGGTGATCGCGACGATCATCGCTGGTAGGGTTTTCGGCGACATGCGCTTTGCTTGTGCATGCTGTCTCATTTCTTGCTTGCCTCAAGCTGCGGAGGGTCTAGCATCCGTTTGATCGAAGTTGCCCAAGGCTTAAAAGATGGCAAGAGCTGCATCGCCATGACACTAGCTGAGACATTGATGGGTTTAGATGTTTTTCATCGCCGAGAGACGACTAGATTCGCAGGGAGTCCAGTACTGCTGCAGGTAATGTTTCCCACCCTATCTCACATATATTTCTCACATCACTCGGCCCTCAGGCTCGGTTTTTCTCTCAAACCCTATTCTCACTTTTCTCTCAACGTACACCTCTCTATTATTTAATCTCTCATTTTTCATCCCTCCCCAAATATGGTTGATGGATAAGTTAAAGGTTGTGGACTCATGCCCAACATATTCAGCTCGCGGCTATTTCTTTCGGCAACGTCTAGTCGATGCCCCTGATGAGGGTTGGTGCTACGAATGGATGTGCTGTCTATCCGCTACCAGTATTGTTTGGTGCTGCCCTTGGCTCAATCTGCCGGCGATGAGTTACAGCATGTCTTGCCAGCCCGGGATTCAGTTGATCGGCCTGACACACCGTGTCTTTTATTTCCCGTTCCGATTCCAGCGCCAGTTCAGACATGATCAGACTTGCCCGACAGAGGGAATAGAGTACCTTGTTGCATTTTCGATCTGAGGCGCACAGCTAGCTCGGTATGCCACAGCATGGAGAACTAGAGAGCTTCTGGCCCCTGCTCCCACTTTCAGTTACACTCTCTCTAATGAGTGCATAGCTTGGCTTGATAAAGAAGCACAGGTTGGGCCTACTTTGATATTAGAGGCTTCGACTAGCTCTGGGAGGGGGCACAGGAACACCTGACTTATCCATGCCCTAAATTTATTGCTTTATCGGTACTTTCAAGTTTTCTTTATGAATGTAATAAAAAATAACTTCAATTTGTATTCAAGAGTAGGAGGACTCTGTACTGAAATCAATGTAATTGAAGGTTGTGGGTACTGAAAATTTTCCGTTGGTCTAAGTTGTAAAAAGATTAATTTGAGCAAAATCAACTTTTATTAAAACTTTTCAAAACCATTTTCGATATGGATCACAATTGGACCCGCCCGAGATCTATCACTGAGATGTACAATCCCGTATCCCATCAACTGGAAAGTTGCCCCTAGTCTAAATAGCACTGCACTGGAGATCACAACCGAGCTCTTGAATGCAAGATAGACAAAGATGACCAACATGATCAGATGGACAAAGTTGATTTGGAAGTGTTTATGGCTGGACTTCAGAATGAAGTTGCCTACGTATCCTAAAGATGGGAATCAAGCCTTACGTAGTTCGGCTAAGGTTCACTCATGTATTAACACTCTCCTTTTGCGCTCTAACTTTTGGCAAGGCCACCCTTTCTGGGTTTTCAACCTTGCGAGCTCAGTTTTTATTATTTCAAAACTTTCATGCTCTAACTTTTGTCTAGGTCGCCCTTTTGGGTTTTCAGCCTAGCGAGCCACTCAGGGATAGTATTTCTTCAACTTGTCCATGTTGATCGGCTGGGAGAACTCTGGGCCATCTAGGTCCATCAGAACGATAGCTCCACCTGACTAGATAGATTTAATGATGTAAGGGCCAGTCCAATTGGGTTTGAACTTGCCCCTAGGGTCATGGATGGGAGCTTGGTTGTCTTTGAGCACTAGATCCCCTTCCTTTAAATTCCTAGACTTAACCTTCTTGTTGAAAGCCTTGGCGATTCTTCGTTGATAACCCTGAACATGGTACAGTGCTTTCAGCCTTCTTTCGTCAAACAGCATGAGTTCTTCGAACTTGCTCTGCTGCCAATCTGCCTCAGCTATCTGACACTCAGCCAATACCAGTAATGATGGAACCTCAACTTCAATAGGCAAAACAGCCTCCATCCCATAAACCAAGGAGTACGGAGTTGCTCAAGTAGAAGTTCGAATCGAAGTCTGGTAGCCCCACAGAGCAAATGACAGCTTATCTGGCCAGTCCCGGTAGGTTTCCACCATCTTCTGTAGAATGTGCTTAATGTTCTTGTTGGCAGTCTCAACAGCTCCATTGGTTTGCGGCCGATATGTAGATGACTTATGAAAAGCCATGTTGTACTTCTCTAACAAGTCAACCACCTCATTCTTAAAGTGGAAACCATTATCTGAAATAATCTCGTTTGGGACCCTATAGCGACAGCTGATGTTGTTCTTGATGAACTTTGCAACATGCGATGCCTTCAACACCGCATAAGATTGGGCCTCAACCCACTTCGTAAAGTAGTCTATCGCTACTAGAATGAACTCATGCACATTGGACCCCTTTGGAGTGACAACCCCAATTACATCAATCCCCCAGACTGAAAACGGCCATGGCGAAGTCATGTTGTACAGCCTCGACGGCAGAATGTTTATGCGGTTTGCATGGATCTGACATTTGTGGCATCGCTGGACAAAGCCAATACAATCCTCCTCCATGATGGACCAGTAATAACCCTGTTTAAGGATCTTCCGGGCTAGAATCACCCCGTTCATGTGCGCTCTGCACTATCCTCCATGGATGGCCTCCATCAGGCGCTTGGACTCTTCAGCATCAACACACAGTTTATACATCCCGAGATGACCCCGCTTGTACAGTTTACCCCCGCAGACGATGAACTGAGCAGCCATTCTTCGAATTGCCCTCTTATCTTTGGCATTTTCCCCTGGCGGATACGTTTCCTTTTCCAAGAAGTTCCAGACATCGTAACACCAGGGATTCGCATCTTGTACCTTATCTATGGCAGCAATCAACTCGTAGGCCAACACGAATTTCTGTTCGATGATGATCGGACGTATCCGGACTCCGAAAGGGATGTCTATCATAGAAGATAGAGTTGTTAATGAATCAGCGAACCCGTTGTTCTCTCTTAACATATGGGCGAAATTCAGTTTCTCAAACCGAGGAATCAGCACGTCCAAGGTCTGGTAATAGATTCTCATCTTTTCTTCTTTAACTTTCCAATCTCTTTTAGCTTGAGATACAACAAGGTTCGAGTCCCCGATGACATCCAACCGTTTTGCCCCTAGTTCTAGGGCAGCTTCTAATCCAGCAATACATGCCTCATACTCTGCTTCATTGTTCGACACTTTGAACTGGAGTTTGAATGCTAAAGGTATACGGGAATTGTTGGGTGCTATCAGCAATACCCCTATCCCATACCCATATTGGTTTGACGCTCCGTCAAAGTACATCGTCCAGGTCTCTTCTTCGACATGTAGAATAGCCTCGTCTGGGAACAGATACTCAACTGCTTCATCCCCTTCAACTGGGTGATCGGCTAGGAACTCCGCTATTGCTCTCCCTTTCATTGACTTACGCGTCATGTACTTCAAATCAAATTTGGAAAGCAGAAGCAACCAACGGGCTAGCCTACCCGTAAGTTTCGGTTTCTCAAAAAGATATTTGATGGGATCTAATCTTGAAACCAGTATTACAGAGTGAGCTAACAGGTAGTGCCTCAGCTTCCTAGTAGCCCACACCAAGGCCAAATAAGCCTTCTCTAGCGAAGTGTAGCGGGTCTCGTAATCCAGCATTTTCTTGCTCAGGTAGTAGATAGCCTTCTCCACTTTGTCCTCAGACTCTTGTGTAAGCATGCAGCCCATTGTAGTTTCAGTAGTTTCAGTCACTGAAAGGTACAGAATCAACGGTTTTTCCAGTTCAGGCGGTGACAACACAGGTGGGTTCTGTAAATATTGCTTGATCTATTCAAAAGCAGCTTAGCATCGGCTGTCCCATTGGAACTTCTTTCCTTTCTTTAGGAGACCAAAGAGTGGTTCACAAGTCAAGGTTAATTTTGTAATAAACCATCTTATGAACTGCACTTTACCTAGAAAGCCTTGCACCTCCTTTTCAGTCCTTAGTGGTGGCATTTCTAAGATGGCCTTGATTTTGGAAGGATCGACCTTGATACCTCTCTGTGTGATCAAGAACCCCAGCATTTTCCCTGCTGTAACACCAAATGTATATTTTTGAGAATTCAACTGCAACCGATACTCTTTGATCTGTTGAAGAATTCCTACAAGGCGGTGTAGTGGCCCTCTCTTTCCTTGGACTTGACAATCATGTCGTCCATGTACACCTCAACCTCTTTATGGATCATGTCGTGTAAAATTGTGGTTATAGCCCGTTGATATGTAGCCCCAGCATTCTTCAGTCAAAACGGCATTACCCTATAACAATAGGTTCCCCACGGGGTGGTGAAAGCAGTCTTCTTCCTGTCTTCGGGTGCCATCAAGATCTGATTGTAGCCTGAAAACCCATCCATGAATAAGAGCAGCGCATGCCCGCTAGTGAAGTCCACTAATTCGTCGATATGCGACAGAGGAAAGTCGTCCTTCGGACTGGCTTTGTTCAAATCCCTGAAGTTCACACATACTCGAATTCTACCGTCCTTATTCGGTACTGGAACTATGCTGGCCAACCAAGTTGGGTATTCAGATACCAGCAGGAACCCTGAGTCAATTTGTTTGGTGACCTCTTTTTTGATCTTAAGAGCCCAATCTGGGCAGATCCTTCTGAGCTTCTGCTTAACAGGTTGGGCCTCTGGGTCAAGAGGGATCCGGTGTTGTACAATCTCAGGATCAATTCTAGGCATGTTTTTGTAGGACTACGTGAAAACATGTGGCACCTCGGCTGGCACGTCAACGTCACCTTGGCCACGTGTTGGTACTCAAAAAATATATCCCCACAACTGCCTCCTAGGTTCTATTACCTCGGCATCCTGAGGTGATGGAACCTTTATCGTGAATGTCGGCAATCTTGCTGGACTGTACAATACATCGGCTTCACACAACCATATCCTGTCTTATCAAGGTTTTTAGAACCAATAACCTAGTTCATTTGAGTTTATTTAGCCGAGATATTCCTATAAGCCGAGGTCATTGCTTCATTTAAACCAAGAACTCCAAGAGTTTTATCACGCGTATGAGCTGTCACACAAAATAAATCAACTGTTTCTGCTACGTGACTTCTTCTCACTGGATCGTACTTGATACGCGCCTGTAAGTCGTATTGTGTTTGGGTGCACCGTTTGACAAGCACGTCACCCTAGATGTATTGATGGTATTTTGCCACCATTCTCCGCGTTTTGATCAAAATCAATTCTCTCTCTGTGTCTCTTCACTTTTTGCATTATCGTTTCTGAAGTATCCAACTTTTTCTCTCTCCCTAATCTGCCTTTGTTTAAGCTTTTCTAGCTCTGCAACTTGCTCCGTTCACCCCCTCTGGCGTGATTTTCACCGCTTCGTCGTTATCGTCTGACTTCGGTGATCCTCATACCGACCTCACTTTTTTTGGTAAGCCACTGTTCCTCCTGGTTTTAGTTCTTAATTTACCTTGAACTCTGTCATTTTTTGCGAACTTCCTCATGTCTTCGATCATTTTAATCTGTATCTTAATTTTCACCATGTGTTTGAGTATGCTTGCTTCGTGATTCTGTTTTTTCCCAATCTTTTCTTGAATATTCATACACTGCTTACAAATTTGTTCACTTTTGCCACTATTCTTAGCTTTGTACCCTTGCACACACTCTGTCACAGTGTTCTTGATGATTCACCACTATTATTGATTCTGAATCATTACTCTTGTTTGTGTTTTCTGTATTCTCTCCAGATTCTTGCCTTCAATCTCCGTTTGCTTAGACTTAGGTTTGAGATTTACCCTAGAACATAC
The DNA here is from genome assembly GCF_055761805.1 of Camellia sinensis. Classification (NCBI taxonomy): domain Eukaryota; kingdom Viridiplantae; phylum Streptophyta; class Magnoliopsida; order Ericales; family Theaceae; genus Camellia; species Camellia sinensis. Next base: position 21,463,497 of record NC_138962.1, on the reverse strand, counting down.
GAATCTTAGGAAAAACTAAGACAAATTCCCCTCTGATCTTCATAAATTCTTACCCCAGCGTGAACTTTAGGTTTTGCTGAGGTCTTCTGAGCCTTTACAGAACACTTTATTTCCAATTTGTACTCCTTCCCCCTAAGCCGACGTCATGGGTATATGGAAGCATAGGGTAGACACCCCGACCAAATTAGAATACTTTAGGTGGGAGTTTTCCATCCCCATCAATGTCCATTTGAGGTTGGTTGGGGAGGATGACTCTATCATGCCCACAGCTGATTCCATGCCCTTCCCCGTTGTAGCCTTTATTGAGTGCAGACTTAGGCTCCCACTCGACATCCTCTTCCATGAGATAATCCAATGCAGCTTGCCATAAATTCCTACCTAGTCATTAATGGTATAATAGCCTTAGCCAAACGAGAGAATGCTAGGGTTACCTTAGCTGACATCCAATACTGCTACACCATGTGTGGCCTAAAAAATAATAAAGGCTATATTTACTACCTCAAACCGAGGTCCACGGAGTACAAAATTGTTGCCGACCTCCCAGACTCCAATAAGGGAGCTGGGGATGATTACTTCATTATCTCGGGAAACTGGGAGTTCGCTCCAGATGAGGACCTCCACCTCTACCCTCTTCCTCGAACAGTTTTTGTAGAGGGTAATGGTAAGAGCCCAGTGTTTATCTTTATTTGTTTTTTTTTTTTTTTTTTAAAGTCTTCAATACTTCGTTTGTCCTAATGTCTATTTTTCTTGCAGTTCTTCCCCAACCAGCAAAAGACTTCCACAAGTTTTTCTTCGTCAGCAAAAACTTAAAGAGGCTATTGAATTTGCTCGTCCACAAGCGGATAGCCCCTCTGCTTCTCAATTTTATTCCTACTTACAAGTCAGTTCTTTCCGACGTTCCAAAGAAGAAGAATAATAGTTAGTCTCCTCTGTCCACCATTACTCCTTCCATTACTTCAACATCTCGGCCAGATCAAGGATCGACCTCTGATCCAGCAGAGCAGCCGTCAACCTGGGCTCCATATCTGATCCTACCATCTCAACGCCAACACTGCCGAAGAACTGCAATTTTCGCCGAGATGGGTCGCAAGAAAGCTGTCGTTGACGATCTTCTAGCTGACATCCCTGACTCAGTTGATACTCAACCAGCACAAACCCAGCCTCAACTGAAGCCAAAGCCAAAACGTCTGAAGAAGCCTCAGCCCAAGGCAACGGTGACTCAGATTGACACTGAGGACACCTTGCCAATTTCCAAATCGGCCGAGAGTGATAAGACCCCTTCTACTGCCGAAAAGAGGCCCGCCGATGCCCAACCATCCGAATTCACTAGATCAAAGAGGCCGAGGTCGTCCTCTACGACAACCTCGGGGTCGTTAAAACATGATTCCCTATGGGCCCCGCCTATTACAATCGATGACAAGCCGGTTAAGGCTGATGATAGCGCCAACAACATAAAGGTCGGCGTTGCCCTTTCCACCGCCTTGTTGTTGCCCGAAGATCTTAATCGTAATGCTCAGATGAGTGAATACGAAAATTTTGCTCTGATGCTCCAGCATTCCGTCCAAGTAAGTTCTATACACTTGACATTTTTCTTTCTTTCTCTTTTCTATACTTAGAAAATTTTCTAATAACTTCTGCTTTTTCCATTTTTCGTCAGGCGATCTAGCATGCCCACTCCTTCTCAATGCAATCTTTTGAGACAAGGAAGGCATTGGCCGACAAGACTAGGGAGGTTGCTAGTCTGCAAAAGGCCATAAAAAGGGCCGAGACAAGAAATGAAGACTTTGGCAGACCAAGCCGAGGCTGCTGTCAAAGCTAAGGATGATGTCGAAGAAAAAGCAAATGCCGCTGAGGCCATCAACAAAGTTCTTGAGGCCCAGAAGAAAGAGGCCGAGGAAAAGATGGCCGAGGCCCAAAAAGAACTCCAACATGCCTTAGCCACAAAGGAGACCATGATCAAGGCCGCCGATGAGAAGGCATACGCAGAGGGGGCGGCCAATGTCAAGAAGGATTATAAAAAACAAGTGAAGCAGGCATGCAACAAGTGTTTCACCCTTGGTTGGATGGCCGCTCTAAAAAAACTTGACGTCCCCAAGGACTCCCCCCTCAAGAAAGCCGACATCCTACCCCTACCATTCCCCCCTACTCCAAGCCAATCCGAAGACGATTCTGAGTTTGAGGAGAAAGCTTTGGTGAGGAAGTCGAAGGAAGCTGCTGGGGCCAAGTCCCCTACTCTAAATGAGCAAGTCCTGGACTTGACTCAGGATGAGGAGGGTGAGGAGGTCTCCAAGGATGCTACTCTTGAGAAGGCAACACCGAACGTGCCCATCGCCGACAAGAGCCTTGACCAAACCCTTCAAGAGATAGATGCCGAGCTCGCGGCTGAGAAGGCCGCCGAGATGTCTTCTCAGCAGTCTCTCGAGCCCCAGACCCAACCAGCCGGAGGCGCTGAAGAACCTTAGCTTGACGTTTTTTGTCCTTTGTACTTTTTTCTTTCTTTGAAACAATGTAAGCTCTTTATGTGGCCAACATTCCATCTTTTGAATGTAAATACAACTTCTTCCTTTGAATGCTTGTATGACTTTTATACTTAGAATATTTTGTATATCTTCAATGTACACCTTAACTGTGTAATCTTCTCGGGGTGAAATACCTCGGTTATACTCACCAACGGTTTACATCGGCAAGTACATAAGTACTTCTTTTGGTGCATCATTGGTTTAACTTCAACTTGTAAATTTTTCTAACAAATTTCAACAAGTATTTAACCATGACCTCAGTTTAACTTCGACTTGTAAAATCAAGTTTCAACAAGTGTTAAACATAATCTTGGTTTAACTTCAACTTGCAAATTTTCTCAAATTTCAACAAGTGTTAAACATGATCTCGGTTTAACTTCAACTTGTAAATTTTTTCAAATTTCAACAAGTGTTAAACATGATCTCGGTTTAACTTCAACTTGTAAATTTTTCTCAAATTTCAACAAGTGTTAAACATAACCTCAGTTTAACTTCAACTTGTAAATTTTTTAAAATTTCAACAAGTATTAAACATGATCTCGGTTTTAACTTCAACTTGTAAATTTTTTAAAATTTCAACAAGTGTTAAACATGATCTCGATTTAACTTCAACTTGTAAATTTTTCTCAAATTTCAACAAGTGTTAAACATGATCTCGGTTTTAACTTCAACTTGTAAATTTTCTCAAATTTCAACAAGTGCTAAACATGGTCTTGGTTTAACTTCAACTTGTAAATTTTCTCAAATTTCAACAAGTGTTAAACATGATCTCGGTTTAACTTCAACTTGTAAATTTTTCTCAAATTTCAACAAGTGTTAAACATAACCTCAGTTTAACTTAAACTTGTAAATTTTCTCAAATTTCAACAATTGTTAAACATGATCTTGGTTTAACTTCAACTTGTAAATTTTTCTCAAATTTCAACAAGTGTTAAACATGATCTCAGTTTTAACTTCAACTTGTAAATTTTCTCAAATTTCAACAAGTGTTAAACATGATCTCGGTTTAACTTCAACTTGTAAGTTATATCTTCCAGGAACCATTTTCCAACTCTCTGCCCCCTCATGTGAACTTAAGTTCCACTTGGGTTCTCATTATGCATGTATTCCAGAAACATCGTCAAGTATCTTATCAGTCACAAGTGTAAAAAAATCAAGCTAAAATTTTATTTATTACTTCGGCTAATAATAAAGAACAAGATAGTCTAATGATAAAAAAATTTCAGATTGCAAGTATTCCAGGGCCTTGGCAGCTCTTTGCCTTCATTATCTTCAAGCCAATATGCCCCATTGCCCAATACCGAGATGATTCTATAGGGTCCTTCCCAATTCGGGCCAAGCTTGCCCTCTCCGGGATCCTTCTTATTGCTGACGAATTTTCTCATGACCAGGTCACCGACTTGAAACTCCCTTGGGTTAACCTTCTTATTATAAGCCCTAGCAAGCTGCTGCTGGTATGCCACCAGCTGAATTGCAGCTCCCTCCCTTCTTTCTTCTAGCAGATCTAGATCTCGAGCTAAGAGTACATCATTAGTTCCATTCTCCACTACTTGGGTTCTGATTCCTGGGATGCCGACTTCCAGGGGAATGACTGCTTCTGTGCCATAAGCCATGGCAAATGGGAATTCCCCAGTTAATCTTCTCGGCGTAGTCCGATATGCCCAGAGTACACTTGGCAGTTCATCCACCCACTTTTCCTTTGCTGCTTGCAGCCTCTTCTTAATCCCATCCAAGATGACTTTGTTTGATGCTTCTGCTTGTCCATTGCTTTGAGGAAAACTTGGGGTGGAAAAATAATTCTTGATTTTGAACTTTGTACAGAAGCTCTTGATTAGTGTACTGTCAAACTGGGTTCCATTGTCTGCAACCAGTGCTCTTAGGATCCCAAACCTGGTGATGATATTTTTCTATATAAAGTTCTTCACATCCATGTATCGGATCTTGGCAAGGGGTTCAGCTTCTATCCACTTAGTGAAGTAATCTGTTGCTACCAGCAGGTACTTCCTTTGCCCAATTGCTTGGGGCAGTCTTCCAACAAGATCCATGCCCCATTGGGCGAACGGCCAAGGACTGGATACTGGGTTCAGGTCTGCTGCTGGTTGGTGTATCAGATGTGCAAACCTTTGGCACTTTTCACACTTCTTGACATAGGCTTCTGCATCTTTCTGCATATAGGGCCACCAATGCCCCTGGGTAATGGCCCTATGAGCAAGTGATCTGCCCCCAGCGTTGCTTCCACATATTCCTTCATGTATTTCGTATAAAAAATCTTCAACTTGTGAAGGATGTATACACCTCAAAAGGGGCCCAGTGAAGGATCTTCTGTAGAGATGTCCCTCTACTGTCAAACTGAATCTTGCCGATTTCAATCTGATCTTGTGTGCTTCTTTGCGATCATCTGGCAGTTTTCTTTCTTTCAGGAATGCTACTATTGCATTCATCCAGCTTGGTCCCATGTCCATGCACATTGCTTCTCGCTCTGTGGTCAGTGGTTCGATGTTCGGGCTCGACAAGTAGTCGACCATTATCGTCCTTGCTTTTCCAGGTTGTATTGCACTAGCCAGGTTGGCCAGGGCATCGGCATAACTGTTATCATCTCGGCTAATCTATTGTAGTTGGAATTTTTGAAATAGGGCCATTGATCTGTTGACCTCCTTCACATAGGCCGACATCCTTTCGTCGCGGGCTGCGAACTCGCCTGTTGTCTGGTTGACTATAAACTGAGAGTCACAAAAGACTATCACCTCATCTGCTTCTACTGCTACTGCCAGTTTCAGTCCTGCAATCAGTGCTTCATACTCTGCTTCATTGTTTGAGGCCTTGAACCCCAAATGAATGAACTGTTCTAATATCTATCCTTCTAGAGATATCAGTACTACTCCGGCTCCCGCTCCTTGTCGATTTAAACTCCCATCAACAAACAATCGAAAGGAGTCGCCAATGTAAATGTTGTAGGGTCTAACTTTTTCCTTCTTCCTTTGTTCTGTTGCCCTCGGCTGGGCCCCTCCTTGTTCGCTTGGACATCGTTCACCTTGGCTCAACGGAGCCCGATGTATGATGGTTTCTGAAGTGATCTCGGCCACGAAGTTGGCCAAAACTTGGCCTTTGATTGCTGTTCTAGGTTTGAATTCCAGGTCATACTAGCCCAGGGCCATTGCCCATCTGGCTATTCTGCTTGTCAGATCTCCTTGCTGCAATAGGGACTTCAAAGGGTGTTCAGTTAACACCACAATTTTGTGGGTTTAAAAGTAAGGGTTCAGCTTCTTTGAAGCCATTACTAATGCCAGCACTAACTTGTTTAGGGGTAAATACCTGGTTTCTGCATCAACTAGGGTTTTGATTACATAGTAGACTGCCCTTTGTTCCCCTTTTTCTTCTCGGATTACCACTGCACTGACCGCATGTTCCGAAACTGCTAAGTACAGGAACAGCTCCTCTCCAAGTTCTGGATTTGAGAGAACTGGAGCCGTGGTTAAACACTTCTTTAAGTCGGCCAAGGCGGCTTCGCACTCCTAGGTCCATAAGAAGTCTGTGGCTTTCTTTACTAAGCTGAAGAAAGGTTTACACTTGTCTGAGCTTCTGCTTATGAACCTATTCAGGGCTACAGCCCTTCCAGTTAGCATCTGCACCTGTTTTGCCGACGTCGGGCTTTTCAACTCTAGGATGGCCTTAATCTGATCTGGCTGGCCTCAATGCCCCTTCTGGTCACCAGGTATCCCAAGAACTTACCATATCCAACTCCAAATGCACACTTCGATGCATTGAGTCGGAGCCGATATGTTTTAAGGATATAAAAGACTGCTTTTAGGTCGGCCAGATGACCTTCAGGTTCCTTGGTCTTCACGACCATGTCATCGATGTAAACTTCCACTGTTCGGCAAATCAGGTGCCTGAACATCTTGGTTACCAATCTTTGGTAAGTGGCTCCTACGTTTTTCAACCCAAAAGGCAATACTCTATAGCAATACAGCCCTTTTAGGGTGATAAACGCAGTCTTCTTCTCATCTGTGGGGTACATGGCTATCTGATGGTACCTCCTGTAGGCATCCAGAAAGCTCATCCTTCTATGCCCTGAAATGGCATCCACCAGTTGGTCAATCTTGGGTAGAGGAAAACTGTCTTTGGAACAGGCCTTGTTTAGGCTGGTAAAGTCCATGCAGACCCTCCATTTACCATTCTTTTTCTTCACTACCACTGTGTTTGACAGCCATGTCAGGTAATTCACCTCTCGAATGGCTCTGGCCTCCAGAAGTCTGTCCACTTCTTCTTTCACTGCCTCAACATGCATCAACGTCAGTCTCCTTGCCCGTTGGATTACAAGTTTGGCCGACCGGTCTACGTTCAATTTATGGCAAGTGACCTCAGGGTCAATACTTGGCATTTCGTAAGGCGTCCAGGCAAATACTTCAATGTTTGCTCTCAAGAAAGCCTCCAGTTCTTTTTCCTCTTCTTCGGCTAAGCCCTAGCCGAGAAAGAAGAAGCGTTTTTCGTCTCCCTACTGGATGAGGATTTTCTTTAGGGCTTTTTCACTCTTCTCGGCTGGCTCCTTGCCGACGTCTTCTAGGACCTCCACGCCCTCGTCTTTGATCTCTGTCCTTTCTGGTTCTCGTATGCTGTAAGTGGATTTCATTGCTGCCATGGAGCAGTTCTTTGTCTACAGCTGATCCCCTCTGATCTCCTCTATCCCATGCTCTATTGGGAACCACAATAGCTGGTGCAATGTTGAGTGAACAGCCCCCATTGCATGCAACCATGGCCTTCCCAGGATAGCATTGTAAGGGGAGGGTGTGTCAATTATGGTGAACTCTGTCTTTATCTTCTTGGTGCCAGCCTGCACCTCCAAGCTTGCTGCTCCCAGTGGCCACGTCGGCGTTCCATTGAACCCGATCATTGGGCCATTGGATTACTTCATATCATCTGCATGAAGGCCAAGCTCCTTGTAACACCTGACATACATGATGTCACAAGAGTTTCCTTGGTCGATTAGGATGCGCTTCACTTGACACTCTCCAACCTGGAGGGATACAACCAAGGCATCGTTGTGCAGATGTTGGACCATCTCCAGGTCGGCTTCAGTAAAGGACACCATTGGTCCCTAGCACTCCTCGGCCTGAGGTCTTTTCTGCTTGAACTGGTACACATGCTGCAAGTGCTTTACCTTCTGGGTCTCCTCCCAAATTTCGTTTTCGTTAACCTTCGAGTGAATTACATTAATTACCCGAGGTCCGCCTGCCTGTAGTTGTTGTACTGGGAGAGGTGGAGCCGCTGGTGCCTGAGGCAGTCTTGCCTTCTCTTCCCTTGTCCTGGCCTCATCTACAAGGTCCCTCAAATGGCCTTGCCTTACCAGGTCTTCTAGGTGTGACTTCAGGGCTCTGCAAACCAGAGTCAGATGTCCATCTTCATTATGGTAAGCACAATGCTTTCCAAGGCTTCTTCCCATAAACTCTCCTAGTACCCTTGCTGGTGCTCTGAAATAGGGTTGGGTTCGAATTTTATCCAGGACCTTGTGAATTGGGATTCAGAATACAGTTGTGACTGCCTGCGCGGTCCTTAGTCCTATCTCTTGTTTACTGGAACCGTTGTTACCTCGGCCTCACTTCGGCGGGCCGTTTCCTTTCTCTTGCTTTGTCGCCTTAATCCTTGGCGTGTCCTCCTCGGCTCTGGCGTATTTCTCAATTTTGGCCATGAGCTCCTCCATGCTTTTTGGCAATGTCTTCGCCAATGACCTTTGTAGTGCACAATCATCTTTTAGGCCGTTCTTAAAAGACACGACTGCCACCTCTTGGTTGCATTCGGGTATTCGGTTGAACACCTCATAATACCTTTTTGTGTAGGCCCTAAGGCCTTCATCCTCACTGATTCTCAGAGCCATCAGGGTGTCCACCCTTAATGGCTGTAGTTTGTTTGTCACGAACCTGGCCACAAATATCCCGGCCAGGCCTTCCCAGGTCTTCATACTCCCCTTCGGCAATTTGTGAAACCAATCCGATGCAATCTACCCGAAGGATGAGGGGAACACCTTGCAAAGCAACAGCTCGTTCCCAGTGTACAGTGCCATCGAGTTCAGGTATAATCCGACGTGAAAGTTGGGGTCCAACTTATCATCGTATATCTAGAACCTCGGCATACTAAATCTTTTTGGCGCCTCAAATTTGTCCAATTCCACTGAGAATGGTGTTCTCGGCTTAACAGGGGAAGTTACCTCGGCATTTTGTTGCTTCCTCTTGAGGTAATCTCTCAAGTCCTCGTTGGTCCGCCCAGGGGCTCAGCTATCTCCTGATTTCAATCTTTTTGGTGCACTACTTTCAGCTTCATTGTGAGCCCTTTTCGACCTTTCTCCATTAATTGTGTCGAAGCACAGCTCCTGCCTCTGAACATGCCGATGTTCTTTGGGGTCTGCTTTCTTGGTGCGATGTGTCCTTCGGGATTCTTCCCTTCTCGACTCTCCTCGCCCGACCTCCCTTGAAGGCCGGTGAGAGTGTTTTTTGCTCCTGGTGTGCTGGGGGGCTACAGGGATTATTTTCTGCCCTCCTTTCTGGGCATTGGCCGCTGGAATCGGCGTATCCTACAGTGGGAACGGTGGTTGCATGAAGTTGTTTTGCATCATGAACTTGACAACCAATTACAGGTCCGCCAACTTGTTTGCCATCTCTTTCACCTCTTCGTCCCTCCACAGGCATCTATCTTTCCATACCTGGAGATTATTCTCGTTGTAATACCCGCTTCGATCCGACTTCTTTTGTACGTCGCCCTCCTGGCTGACGTCCTTTCCTTCATGATTCTTATCACGAGTCTCTTCATTGCAGTTGTCTCCTTCGACGTCAAGGTCAATAGGTTTTCCATTCCCAGTAGGAGTGTCGTCCCCAACCTTTTCTTTATGTCTGTTGCTGGCCATCTATTCTCCTTTCTTTCCCACAGACGGCGCCAAATTGTGTGAGCGAATTTTCTGACCACACTGGCAACTCAGTATTCAACTGGAGAATACTGGCAGAATAGATGGCGCCTGAATGACCTGTAGAAAGAAGAGATTCTGGCGGTAGTTCATCCACCCGGGGGCACTCCGACGATCAAGTTAGTTAAATATCTCCCAAAGATAATCAAAGTACTTAACTCACTATTCAAAATATAAATTGCGTACCTTTGACCCATTGGGGGTGCCTCTCTTTTATAGCCAACTCAATCCTAGTCCAAATAGAAGGCTAGCTTCAATGAACTTCTACTTAGTGCTTATCTTGTACTAGGTGAGTAGATAAAGATAAACTCCCTAAGAGTTTTATCCTTATCCAGCCTAAGGTCCTTCTTCATTCTAAGACTCTTGTCCCTTATTTGCTTATCCCAGACTCCGATATTTTCGAAGATAACCTCGGCCTAGCCGAGATAACCTCGGCGTCACGATCAGGACACGTGGCACCTCGGCTGACACGTCGGCGTCACCTTGACCACGTGTTGATACTCAGAAAATATATCCCCACACAAAGGTAACTTATTCCATAAATTATCATAACTTTATACTCATAAATTTTTTAAATTGTGATTCACCATAATTTCTCATAAAAGAAATATAAAAGAAAAACCATAAAAAAATTACTAGGAGGTGAAGGGACAACTTTTTCTCATTGCGTTAAGATTATTTCTTCCACTTAAGTAGCCATACTCTAACGTCATTATAAAAACAAAAGAAAAGCAGAAAACAAAATCTTGGTTGGTTGCAAATTGTTTATAGCACATACCGTTGTACCAAAGAAGGAAAAATGAAGGACTTACTTGCGTCACAACTTGTTAATATATATATGAGTTAATTAAAACAACACACTGAATAATTTTTTCGCTCTTTTTTATTACCTTTCAACAGGTCAATTCAAATGTTTCAAATGATTGGGCAGACTTAAACTGATCATCTAATTCATCATATTTTATCATAGGCCGGTTTTAGTAGTGTCTAGGGGAATACATAACTAGTCATAAAAAATAAAAATAAAACTCTTGAAAATCAGTGTTTCAACAAGTGGACTTGTATTGCAGAGCACTCCCAGGCCCCAGCCACTCTGTGTCTCTTCTTGGTTTTCTTAAATTTCTTATTTATTATTTTTAGCAAAAGATTAATTTAAGTTTCCTCTGTCTAATTACTTGTTTTTGAACGCAAGCATAAGAGACACTTTAACACGATGAACAAAGAGCTACTATCATCCTTGTCGTACCCACTACCATCTTTGTCAGTGTAATAAACACATTAGGCTGTGTTTGGGGATGAAGAATCATTTTTAATTTTTTTTAAGAAGAATACATAACACGGAACTGTCTCAATAATTAAAAGAGACGGAGCTATTCGGGAACGGGTGAATCAAGCAAGCAACTAAAAAAATAAATAAATAAATAAAAATTGCTACAAGCCTGCAACTGAAGCGGCAAAATTAGTAAATAAAAGAGAAAAGGTGCCTCCCATTACTTTCCTTCCTTCTCAATTCAATGGAAACATCTTCGAATAGATGATTTAAAGTTCAATTGCGACACTGCTTTTGATAGAAATCTTGACTCCTCTTAGCCTCTGTAGTTGTCATGACTATATCAATAAGCGAAAGCTGGTATACGAAAAGGTCGAAAATTGACAAAATTTGGAATGTGTATTAATTTTTGCAACTCAAAATGAGTTCACAACAAGGCATTTCTGAAGTTTTGAACATGTTTATTATCAAATGAATACTGCTATATGCATCAATTAGTAGTGTACTAATTGATGATGAGGCATAATTTAAGAGGTTTTTAGTATTTGTAATGTGATTAATGAGTGGGGTCAATAATAATGTTATAACTAGTGTTGGTACACTAGTTAGTACATTAAGGCCATGTTTGTTTGGACGGACTGGATTAGTATTCCTGTGACTAATAGTCTTAGGAATATCAATCCGTTGGATTATGTATCCTATTTTAACTAATAGTCAAGTTTAAAATAATTAATCCGTACTTTAATTGTTTAACCAAACATCGGATTAATAATTTTATTAGATTATTAGTCTAATCCCAAGCTCATGTCCACCCAAACAAACATAACCTAATTGGTCTATGTAGCACCACCGTGTGTAGCGTGCTTGGAATGTACTTACATTTTGTTTTTCAACAATGACACATCCTTCTAAAACCAGAGCTCAAGGTGAAAAGCCCCTCCCAAAAAAAAATAATAAAAAATAAGGCCAAAGCATAACATTAGATGGGCCTTACATACACATTAGAGTTATTAGAGCTCACAAATTAAAATTCTGAAATATTTTTGTTTATTTTTTCAATTAACTCGATTCGATAATCATAATAATTTTATTTTATTTTATTTATTTCTGAAAAAATAAATAATAAATATATTTGTTTATTTATAAAATAGACCGCCCTATATTTCGGCAAACCTGGTTCAGCATTTGTGGACAACGAGGTTACAGTCCGCCCATGGGGTATGCAAGATTGTTGCAGTGGGTGCAAGAGGTGCAAAATAAAAAAAATTTAAAAATTAATAAACCTTTCTTTACTGTTGTTATACTTTAATCTAAATTATTTTATTATATTTTAATAAGTTTTATAAGTGATAGAGTTACTAAAATATTCCTAATAATAATAGGGTAAATTGCAAATTAATATTTACATTGATAGTGTAAATATTTCGTAGTGTGAACATTCTATCAAATATATTTAATTTAAACATTCTCTCAATATGAATATTCACACTATTAAATTTATTTATTTATTTATATTTTATAAAATTATATATTCAAGTAAGATTTTATTTGATAGATCTCATTAATTAGATTTCAAATATATTAATTTCATTAAAAAAATTATGTATAACAAAAATTGTGAATATTTAAAGTTTAATATATAAAAAAGTACAAAATAGTCCAAAATATTGTACAACAATTTGTTAAGGATTCACAAAATAATTGTAATGGTTAAAATTATCCATAAAATACTTTAAAATAAAAATGAAGGACAACTTGTTAAGGATGCACAAAAGAATCTTGGTTGGTTGCAAATTGTTTATAGCACACATTACCATTGTACCAAAGAAACAAAAATGAAGGACAACTTGGGCTGCAACTTGTTAATACATATATACAAATGAGTTAATTAAAATAGCATTGAATAATTATTTTCTTTTTTCTTCCCTTTCGACAGGTCAATTCAAGTGACGAGCTATGAATCAAAAAAAAAAAAAAAGTGACGAGCTGAGCACTCCCAGTTGCCACCACCCACCTCTCTGTCTCTTCTTGATTTTCTTATTATTTTCTTGTTTATTATTTTCAACAAAAGATTAAATTAAGTTTCATCTATTTAATTGCTTGCTTTTGAAAGCATGCATATTTTTTTTATTATATTAATTAATTAAGGTAATAATCATTCAATTAAAAAATTAATTATAGAGCATAAGAGATATTTAACATGATAAAAAAAAGAATTAAGTCACTGTTGTACCCTCCACCATCTTTGTCTGTAATAAACATGTTAGGTTGTATTTGGGGATGAATCAATTAGCGAGAGTTGTATCTTTTGGGTTTTGCTGCATCTCTTCTTTCGCCAGTAATGTTTGTTTTTGAGAATATTTTATGCTTTTTTGAGTTGTGAGGAGAGAAGTCATTGGTCCAGCGTAATGAAGTTAATTTCCCTGCAGTTTTCAAAAGATAAATTACAAATATTAGTTATTAAAATACAGATTGTCCGTAGTTTTAAAAATTATATAAATACTCTTTATCAAAACTTTTTATTTATTAGAATTAATTAAAAAAATAAAGATTGTGTTTGATAGAGCTTTCGAAAATTAATTCCATCTTTATATTTGAATGCTATGTTTGGTTTGAGTTTTAAAATTATGATTCCAAATAAATTTCAAAATACACTTTGAAAACATGTTTGGTGAAGCAGACAATTTTTGAATTTTTGATCTATCCGGTCGTCCGCCCCGACATCCTCCCGGATGTCCAGTCTGTTAATCGGAATAGTACAAATATATATATATATTTTTACAATTGTCAATCGCCACCTGTTATTTAGGGAAAAAAAATTTATGTTTCTTTTTGATGTTTTTCAAATATACAAATTATTTTTTCAACCAAAATGACAAATTATTTTTTTGAATTGAATTTTAAAAAGAGTTTGATTATAAATTTTAAATAGAATTTTTAATAAAGTTTTGAGTTGTGTGTTTAGTTATGAGTTATTAAGTTTTTGAATTAAGTTTTAAAAATTCTTTTCAAAACTCATAACCAAACAATTTTTCTTATTTCATGTCACATCAAAAATTCAAAACTTATAACCAAACAAATTTTCTCTTTTCAAATCATAATTTTAAAACTCACAAACTCAAAATACAACTTGTACGGGGGGCAAATATTCGTCGCTCTCCATGCTCCTCGTGTCCAAGCTTCGCTTTACTCCGAATGACCTAAGAACACAATGACAGTGAGCTACCTGGCGGGTGGTGGCCGAAATACTCCTCTAATGGTCAAGTTAGCACAATTTTAGAGAGAGAGAAGACAAAAGAGAGAGAGAGCGAGAGAGAGAGAGAGCTCTGATAACCAGAAGGTCTCAGTGTGTAAGGAATCCGGGGCTGTACATAGAAACGCCGCACCGTTTATATAGTTTCTGCGTGCATCTATCTGTCCGTCCTTTCTTGGATGCGTGGATATGCTCCCCTCTTGTGTTCTTCCACGTGTAAGTATAAATATTGCCAAACACTAAATGATGAAACTACCTAATGGTATTGATGCGTACAGATGGTGGAATCTTCTTCCTACAATCCAATCATGCCATGTAGCAATTCCTATTAGGGAAAATCGATGATTTCCCACAGGTAAATTAATCAATGGGAATAAAAACTAATATGGAAAAATTAAATTAACGACACAAGAATTTTTATGTGGTTCCTTCAATGTGAGGTACATCCACGGGATCGAAATCCGATTCCACTATCAACCAAAAAATTTCCAAACAATTACAAATGAGACACGAATGGTCTCACAAAACCACCCTTAGGTGAATTCCAAATAATCACAAATAAACTAGAAGAAAGACCTCACCAAATAGATAAACAAAAATCTTCGAAACAGAGTTATAGAAAACCCAAAAACTGAATCAAAATAAAACGTTGCAAAGTACAGTCGAGATAAACCTTTTGAATTTAACCTCCACCGAAGATGAAATTAATTGAAAAGTACTCACACAACAAGCTTCTAGCCCAAGAACAAAAGCCATCGAAAAAGGATCAATTTTTGAAGCAGCTGCATAACTTTAAGAAAAGCAACAAACAATATATACACATATATATATATATATATATTGTGTTAATTCTAGGGCTTTGATTCAAACCCTAACTGCTACTAAACTAAATATTAAATACCCATTGGACTTCCAAAAATTAGATATAATATATTAAAAATATATTATCACCAACACCAAACCAAACTAAATATTTTAATAAACCAATTGAGTCCCATACTCCAATAAGGCGGTATACCCAATAATTCTCTCCCTACCGCCTTAGGTGGAGACATCAATCATACCAGCCAAAATTCAATACTTCAAATGCTTGTCCCTCGACAAAGTCTTAGTCAACATATCCGAAATATTATTATCCGTGTTGTAACAACCTCGACTTGTGATTAGCGGACTAACCATGATTAATTATGTCTAATAAGTAATTAAAGAGAAATTCTGAGGAAATTGCATGTGTGTTGCATTATTTGTGCTCATATCTGTCTAATGTAGAAATATCTGTTAGGATTTCTGTTTTGTTCTGTGAATTGAAGGCCTTATCGGCATCTGATCGCAAAATTGATTTGAATTACATGTTAGCTGGAATTTTTAGAATATTATGGTAAGTTTAATTGAAATTCGATTCAGAACGAAATAATTAGATTAATTAATGCTCATTTGCTTAGTTTAAGCCAAAATTAATTAAGTCAATGTAATGGGCCTATTTAAGGCCACTTTCTATACCATATGCACATTTTTGCACTCTCAACCCCTCATCTTTGAAGACAAAAACGTGTGAGAGTGAGAGAGAAGGAAACTTGAGCTCAATTGTAGAGGGATTCCTAGAGACTTGGAGGAATTGGAAAGAACTTCAAAGATTACACTTCTATACTTGAGAATTCAAGCTTAAGGTAGGAATTCAACCTTTGGATTGTATAATTTTGATGCTTAAACCATGGATTCAAGAGAATTGAGTGAATTTCATGAGAAATTGAGCTAGAATAAAGAATATAGATCATATCGTTGCATGCATGTGCATATCATGAAGTTTTGAAGTTGTTTAAGCAAGAACCTTCGCATGCATGACCTTACCTGAGCTATGATTTCATCATTCAACTTGGTTTTGTACTAAACACTTAAATTGAACATTGTATGGATGGTTTAAGAGCATAACTTTGCATGCATGTCATGTTTTGAAAACATTAAGTTGGTTTTGAGCAATTCACATACTTTCGGGCTTTAGTTTCAAGGAACGATCTTTAATTCACTATGTTTTCTAAGTTTATATAAGTTTCCTCAAGTTTTTAACCCAAAAGACCTTGATTTATAGTCTTAAAATTGAGTTTTACACTGGGCAGAGCAATTTGGAAATTCCAGATTCTGCTTCTTCGCTCAAGTGACGGATTCTCCACTCAAACGACCACTCTATGATCTTACACTTCCGCTCAAATGACTTGAAGTTTGCTCGGGCGTGAAATGCAAGCTCCCAAAAGTTTCTTGTTTATGTAGATCGCTTGAGAGCCCATCGAGCGCCCGTCGAGCATGAAAATCATGCAACTAGTACTTTTTCAAAGTTTGCAGACCACTCGAGCGAAGAAAGTTACGCTCGAGTGGCCCCTCACATGTTTACATGTCCGCTCGAGCAAAAGAAGTTGTGCTCGAGTGGGTCCCCTGTTTTCAACAAGATTGGTTAAGTGTTTCCAGGTGCATTTTGGCATCCTCATTGTATCTTAGGCATTCTTAGGTCAAGATTAAGACACAATAATGAGAGTGAAGGCTAGAAAAACACTAAGAACAAAATAAAATGAGTTATGTACAATCCAAGCGGGTGTTTCAGTATATGTATCTGTTATGATTGGTGTAGGTCACGCGCCATGAGCGGTTGATCTATTAGTTTGCTACCAAGCTATCTGTGAAGCTATCTGTTAGTAATAACTTATTAAAGTTATGTTCGATATGAAATAGTTTCTGAACATTATGATATGATATGAACTGTTCTTGAATAATACAAAAGGCTATTATGTGATTACATGAATGATGATCCACTTCCTTGAAATGTAATTGTGGTATTCTTAGCAGAGGCCCTCACCCAGGGGACATAATACTGTTGTTTATGGTCATGAGGCCCTCACCCGGAGGAGACAATACCATGGCCCAGCCCCTCACCCAGGGGAAATAATACCATGGCTCATGTATGAGATATGTTACCCGGTACCAAAGGTTCCAATGTGGAACTCAATAAGCTTGATCAAAGAGATATGTTTGATGCTAACGGATACACTAATCATGATATGAATATGTTTATGATTCTATTTTTTATACGAATATGGCTATGCTTCTATTCAATAAGAGATTTGAAGTTATATTTGTGATGGACATCATTCATTTAAACCCTTTACTTTGTTATTATTCACTGGGTTTCCGCTCACTATTTATATTATATATGTAGGTGATCAGGCGCATGACCAGGCTTAGAATTGAGGACCTGGTGTATCAGGTTTGTCAGCCAGCCATTGTGCCTCCGAGGAGGTTCCCTTTTGTGAGCGAGTCAAGTTTAAATGGCTTGTGTGTTAGACCTTGTCTTCCTTTTGGTGTAGAACAAGTTTTCTGTTATCTATATTTTGGGCTAAGTTCTTTTTGGCTATATCTGTACTGAATATGAAGAAGACTACTACATTATGACATCATGTACATATGTATAAATTTTTAAAAAAATTTATGTCCCATATATGTCTTCACAGCTCAATAGACTACGTATGTTTCTATATTTGCTTCCATAGCCCCTACTTATAAGTTATTCTGTTCAGAGGTCTTTGGTAATCTAAGGATTACTGGCCGGTTATGACGCTAAACCCATAAGGACGAGTTCGGGTCGTGACACGTGTGAACCTTTTCGAGTTACAACAATTTCGAATCTAACACATCACGAATCCAATGGTATCTCACATCAATGTGCTTTGATCTCGAATGAAAAGTAGAATTTTTACTTAAATGAATAGCACTTTGACGATCACAATAAAGCACATACATTTCTTGCTTCAAACCCAATTCTTGCAAAAAAAATTTCAACCATAACTCTTCTTTGCAAGCTTTTATAATGGCAATAAATTCAGCTTCGGTAGTTGAGAGAGCAACACATTTTTGTAATTTAGATTGCCATGTCATAGCTCTCCCTACAAATGTCATCACATACCCCGAAGTAGATTTCCTAGATTCAACATCACCGGCCATGTTGGAATCTGTGAACCCATCAAGCATCGGCTTACTATCCCCAAAACATAAACACACCTTCAAAGTCCCTCGAAGATACCTTAGAATTCATTTTATCGCTACCCAATGTTTTTTACCCAGATTAGAGAGAAAATGACTCACCATACCAACAGCGTGAGCAATATCCGGCCTTGTACAAACCATGGCATACATCAAAAAACCAACCGCTGAAGCATAAGGAATTTTTAGCATCTCTTCCTTGTCTTTCTCACTTGTACGACATTGATTCGAACTAAACTTGAAGTGACTCGCAAGTGGACAACCATTTGGCTTTGCTTTATCCATGTTGAACCTCTCAAGAACTTTCTCAATGTAGCTTTCTTGAGACAACCAAATCAGCTCCTTTTTGCGATCACGAACAATTTTCATACCAAGTATTTGCTTTGCCAGTCCCAAACCTTTCATAGCAAAAGACTTGCTTAACTCCAATTTCAACCTGTTAATCATGGTAGAATCTTGACCCACAATTAACATGTTATCAACATAAAGCAAAAGAATAATAAATTTGCCATCCGAAAAAATTTTCACAAACACACAATGGTCCGAAGTGGTTTTAGAAAAACTGTTATTCATCATGAAATAGTCAAATTTTTTGTACCATTGCCGCAGGGCTTGCTTGAGGCCATACAAACTTTTCTTCAATTTGAATACAAATTTCTCTTTCCCTTTCTCTACAAAACCTTCCGGTTGCTCCATGTAAATTTCTTCTTTAAGGTCACCATGAAGAAATGCGATATTCACATCAAGTTACTCAACTTCAAGGTTCATACTTACAGCCATGCCAAATACAACCCGAATAGAAGACATCTTCACAACTGGCAAGAAACTCTCATCGAAGTCAATATCTTTTTTTTTGCCTAAAGCCTTTCACAACAAGACGTATCTTGTACCTTAGATTCTTTCCATCATTCTTCAATTTGAAGACCCACTTTTTTTTTTCAGAATTTTCCTCCCTTTAGGCAACTTTACTAAATCATAGGTATGATTTTCAAGTAAGGAATTCATCTCCTCTTCCATGGCCTTTTTCCAATTATCTTTCTTTGCATGATCAATTGCTTCTTGGTAGCTCTTGGGCTCCCTTTGATTAGAAATCAACACAAATTTATTGGGAGGATACTTTCTCGAAGGTTGTTGGTCCCTTGTAGATTTCCTCGACTCAAGTTGTGGTGGCTGTTTTTGAGTTGGATGCTCTTCCTCAATTTCTGGCTCAAGTTCATGAGGATTAGAATCATCCTCCACATCTTCAATAGGTGGCTGCATATCTCTCCCATTTTCATCCTTAACTAAAGATGAAGGAGATGGATCCATGTTAATGAGATCACTAGTTTTTGGCTCCGGTTGATCACTTTTGCCAAAGTCTTCAATTGTTTGGTCTTTAAGAAACACAATATCATGGCTTCGAATAACTTTCTTGTCGACTCGATCCCACACTTTATAACCAAATTCATTATGCCCATAGCCAAGAAAAATGCATTTTCTTGACTTGCTATCAAGCTTGGACCTATCATCCTTTGGAATGTGAACAAAAGCTCGGCAACCAAACACTCTCAAGTGCTCATAAGACACATCTTTGCCGGTACAAACTCTTTCTAGAACATCATCATTCAAAAGATAATAAGGAGACAAATTGATCACGTCAACTGCTGTCTTCATTGCCTCACTCCAAAATGATCTTGGCAATTTAGCATGTAAAAGCAGACACCTTGTTCTTTCCATAATGGTGCAGTTCATCCTCTCAGCAACGTCATTTTGTTGAGGAGTCTTCTTAACTATCTTTTGATGCCGAATACCTTGGCTGCGACAATACTCATCAAATGGCCCAATATATTCACCACCATTGTCTGATCAGATGCACTTCAATTTCTGTCCTGTTTCTCTTTCAACCATGGCCTGAAAATGCTTAAATACATCTAGAATTTGATCTTTAGTTTTTAGTATAAAGGCCCAAACTTTCCTTAAATAATTATCAATAAAAGTAACAAAATAAAGTGCACCACTATGTGCTCTAACTTTCAAAGGACCACAAACATCCGAATGAATCAACTCCAAAACATTTTCTTTTCTAGAAGCAACATTTTTATGAAAAGAAACTCTATGTTGTTTACCCGCCAAACAATGAACACAAGTTTTAAAATGTGTACCTTTCAAACTGGGTAGAAGCTCTTTCTTGAACAAAACTTGTAGCCCCTTTTCACTCATATGGCCAAGCCGTTTGTGCCACAATTCGGTAGAAGTATCATCTTCAAGTGCATTGACAACACCTTTATAAATTTTTCCTCGCATCGAATAAAGTGTATGAGTCTTCTTGCACTTAGCCA
The DNA here is from genome assembly GCF_055761805.1 of Camellia sinensis. Taxonomy (NCBI): domain Eukaryota; kingdom Viridiplantae; phylum Streptophyta; class Magnoliopsida; order Ericales; family Theaceae; genus Camellia; species Camellia sinensis. The sequence continues at coordinate 21,443,159 of NC_138962.1, read as the reverse complement.
CCACCAAAGAACGCTTTGTGAGCTTCCATATTCCATCACCAAATCTGTTGTTGAAGCCTTCATCATCTAGCTTCCTAGTAGAGATCAAATTGAGGCGAATGTCAGGAACATGCCTCACATCTTTAAATAACAACTTGCAGCCCAAATTTATTTCCAAGCAAACATCACCCATACCAATAATCTTGGACAAACCTTCATTACCCATTCAAACATAACCATAATCTCTTTTGGTGTAGGTAGCGAAGAAATCAACTCAAAAAGTCACATGAAAAGAAGCACCGGAATCAATCACCCAATTGCTCTCTTGACCCACAAAATTGATACAATCATCTTCACAAACGACCATGAGATCATCGGTAGTAACTGCCGTTGTGTCTTCTTGCTTCTTATCCACACTTTTGTCACGCATTTTCTCCTTGTTCTTAAGCTTTCGGCATTCCCGCTTCATGTGCCATTTCTCATGGTAGTAATAAGACTCAATATCTTTCTTTGAAAAAGAATCATCTCTTGATTTGTCATGGCTTTGATCACGACCATGAGGAGTCTTACTTCTCCCCCTTGTTTTGCTTCGGCCTCTCACAACAAATGCCTCTAAAGAAGAACCCACTGATTTTCTTTTAGTTTCTTCATTCAACAAGCTACTAGTGACTTGGCTCATTGCGACAACTTTATCAGGCATTGAATTACTAACTGTCACAACCAAAGTCTTCCAACTTTCGGGCAAAGAACTAAGTAGCATCAAAGCCTACAACTCATCATCAAAAACAATTTTCATAGAAGCAATGATTAACAATACTTTTTATTTCATTCAAATGTTCCAGAATAGGGCTGCCCTCTTTATATTTTAAATTAACCAACTTACGGAACAGAAAAGCTTTATTTGTGGCTGATTTCCTGTCATAAAGGCTTTCTAATTTTTTTCATAAATCATGTGCTGAAGTTTCAGTAGCAACATGATAAAACACACTATCATCAATCCATTAACAGATAAGACCAACGACTTTTCGATTAAAGTCGCTTCTATTCATCATCTTGCATACCCTCAGGTTTGCCACTGTCACCCTCAATAGGCCCATACAAATCTTTAGAAAATAATAGATCCTTCATTTTAGTTTTTCAAGTTACACAATTGCTTCCATTGAAGCTAGACATACGACCCACATTTCCCTCCATTGATTTACACAAATAAACAAACCCAAATAAACCGTAAGCTCTGATACCAATTGTTAGGGACAATCAATGATTTCTCACAAGTAAATGAATCAATGGGAATAAAAACTAATGCAGAAATATTAAATCAACGGCGATACAAGAATTTTTACGTATTTCCCTCAATGTGAAGTACGTCCACGAGATCGAAATCTGATTCCACTATCAACCAAAAAATTTCCAAACGATTACAAACGAGACACGAATGGTCTCACAAAACCACCCTTTAGTAAATTCTAAATAATCACAAATAAACTAGAGGAAAGATCTCACCAAATAAACGAACACAAATGTTCAAAACAGAGTTGTAGAAGACCCAAAAACTGAATCAAAATAACTTCCACTAATGCTGCAAAGTACAGCCGAAATAAACCTTTCAAATTTAACCTCCACCGAAGATGAAATTAATTGAAAAGTACTCACACAGCAAGCTTCTAGCCCAAGAACAAAAGACACCGAAAAAGGATCAATTTTTGGAGCAGCCGCATAACTTCGGGAAGAGCAACAAACAATATATATCTATTATTAATTCTAGGGCTTTTATTTAAACCCTAACTGCTACCAAACTAAATATTAAATACCTATTGGGCTTCCAATTGTTAGGTATAATATATTAAAAATATATTATAACCAACACCAAACCAAACTAAATATTTTAATGAACCAATTGGGTCCCATACCGTACTATATTTAGTACGGCGCTACAATCTGCCCTTAAGACCGTGCTACCAGCCCGGTCCTGACAGAACTCCGAATATCGGCTCAACTGAGCTCACCAGTTCACAACGAGCTCATGCTCGGTTGAACCTGGTCTATCAAGGACAACTTCCGCCTAATATTTGATCAAATAATTCCATTAGTCGACTGGATTAGGGCTTCAATCTGGATTATCTTCGATGGTCGAGCTAATCAACCAGTTTGGTCTTCCTCATTAATTCCATCTTCATCTATCGAGGTGCTTCCCGCTTGATCTCGGTGCATGGAAAAACGACCTAGCTCGGTTTAAGATATTATCGAAGATACCTTGGTTCAATATCTGAGCTCAACAACTAGATCGGTCTAAGCCCCAAACCTTGGTCCAGCCTAATTGAACCAATTCGGAACTTCGGCCCAATCCACACTTAACTGATACAACCTGGTCGCATGACCCAAAGATGTGTTGAGTCGTGACTAGCTCGGCCCGCTTGTTTGGTGCATACTCCTCTCACACAACTCTATTCTCAAATCATAATTCTAAGACTCTACCAAACATACCAAAATTTTTAACTACTATCTTTTACAATAATAAAATTAATTAAATTATTGATTGAAATATATTTCTGATATTATTAAAAATTATTAATTGATTTAATAATTTATTAATAAAAATATTCATTTGTTATATGATTCAAAACTTGATGAGAGGAAATATAATTTTCAATATTTAAAAAGAAAAAAGAAAAAAAAATTGCAACTAACACAAAAGAAACCCAGATAGACTCAGACAAGAACAAAGAGAAAAGACTATCAGAAAGAGAAGAGCGCAAGAGTGATCTCAATAATCAATAATTGGGTTTGAATTACATCAATTTATTGGGTATATATAGAACTCATAGATTAACAATGAGAGTCAACATTTGTAAGAGAGACTTGTAATTTGCAATCAATTATCCATCAAACAGACAATTTGAAATCAAAATCACAAAAATGGGGCATTGTACACTTACTGAGGTAGCTTCCCCATATCAAAAAATTGCCAAACTTGAAAAACCTCTGAATACAAATCACACAAAAGCCATTCCTATTCAAAAACTACTTCAATCAATTTCATGGCTCAACGCTTCTTCGTCCTCCTCAATACGGCTGATCAGACAGAGATTACGCAATCGGATTTGTCGCTGTCGTAAAGGCAAATGAAGAGGGCAGTGAAGTAAGAGGAGAGCTTGGCGTTTGTGCCGTCAAAAAAAGATATTTTTTGGGATTAGGGTTATAGTGTGAAAGAGGGAGAGAAGGTCAAAGATAGGGATGTAAAATGGCTCGCAGGTCGGGATGGGCCTGGCTCGGGCCTGAGCCCAAGCTGGGATCTTAGGCCTGGGCCGTCATTTTGAAGCCCGACGCGACCCGTTGCCCGGCCCATCGAACCTACTTAAGCCCGGCCCACCCGAGGCCCAGTGACATTTTTGGTGGAAAAGAAAAAAATTATGGTGAAAAAAATAGAAAAAAATAATAAAAAATGCTTAGGCCTGCTGGCCTGGCCCGAGACCCGAATATCCCCTGGGCTTGGGTCTAATTTTCTGGCCCGGTCTGGCCCAAATTTTGGTGAGAGCCCATACAACCCAACATGGGCCTGGATGGGCTGGGCAAGGCCAAATTTACACCCTTAGTCGAAGAGTCTCTAGTGATATTTTCCATTTTCTTTTTTTAATTTACTATAGTAAAACGACGTCGTATTCCTAACACAAAAAATGACATGGCTTGGGCACGTTCAGGAAAGCAGGCTTTAGTAGTTGGAAACATTGATCTCATTTAAATTTTTTTATTTTATATGCAAAATATTAAATATGTATTGATAAAAGAATTCATCTATCTTGTCATTATTATATCTTTTGAAAGAATCTTGAAAATTTGTGTAACATAAAAAAAAAAAAAAAAAAATTATTTGACAACTTATTTAATTAAAAAGGTTCAATTTTTTTTGATGAATGATATCAAATTATAATCTTAAAAACTAACTTATAAATGATATCAAACAAAACCAAAGTGGTTGGGAGAGATACAAAACTTATATGAATATGATTAATATATAGTCTATAATACTAATGTATGAGAACTAATTATAGAAAGAAAGTGATTTGTAAATAGAAAATTTATGCAAAAAGTCCTATAAAAATAATGTAGTAATGACATTTTGAAAATTATAAATCACTTTAAAAGGTTTTGTAAGTTAAAATGAATAGACATAAGTTTTCCATGTTATCCGGTACGATTTTTTTATACTAATTTTATGTTTATATATCATTACTCATTATAGAATCAATTACTGAGGTCATAAACAACTATTTGTTATTGGTCATCTTTTCTTGTGTTTGATATAAGTATTTTATGTGTATCATAATTTCACCCCCAAAAAAAATTAGGGAAAATTGGTTTAGGGTCCTTTCCCCACTTTTCGTAATGGAAGAGATCCACAAAATTATTTTTTGATGTCTAAGGTCCCTAAACATATATCAGATAAATTTGTCTCTCTTCCTCGCACACCAGAAACCCCTCTCTCATTCTCACCCAAAAATGGCGTCAGACATTCTCGTGAGAAGATTAATCGTTGCCATTACAAAACAAAATCAAAATATACAGAGAGAGAGAGAGAGAGAGAGAGAGAGAGAAAGAGAGAGAGAGGGGTTTTGTAGCAGTTTTTGTGGTTGATTATGAAAAGGAACACAAGAGGAGGCGGAGCTATATATATATATATATGTGTGTGTGTATGTGGCAAAGGCGCAAAGCTTAGATCCTGTGCAAAGGCGCAAAGCTATGGATCTAGATCCTTCAACGAAGTTAACTTAGATCCTTCAACGAAGTTATGGATCTAGATCTTAGCAGAGGCGCAAAGCTTCAATGATGGAGTGTTCTTGGAGGATAAGAGGTAAGAAGCTTCACTGTACAAAGGTAGAAAAAAGTGATGAAAACAGGAGAGATGAAAAATATATATATATATATATATATAAATATATCTTCAAACCACAAGTTTATCTATCTATGTTTATTTTCTCTCTGTGTTTTGGGAAAATTGGTTCTTTGGCTGTAAGTTCGGTTTGTAAAATTGTTCCGGCACTCTCGATATATCCCCAGAGAAATTCTCTGGGTTTGAACTAAAATTTCTCTGGATTGAACTAAATATATATGTTGTCCAGGAGTACTTGATAATATGTAATCGTGAAAGGTCCAATTTTTAGCTCTGTATGTAATTGCATTTGTTTTAAATTATTTTGATTTTCTTTCTGGATTTTGAACTCTACTTTACTTGTGTGATGCATCATTGTAGTGAAAATGCAACATGAAATTGTTTTGCATCTGTTTTGTACTAGCCTTAATAATGTAATAAATTTTGTGCTGATGCAAAGAGGTTGATTGGTAGGAGGTTCACTGATGCCTCGGTACAGAGTGACATGAAGTTGTGGCCTTTCAAGGTCATTGCTGGCCCTGGTGACAAACCCATGATCGGTGTCAACTACAAGGGTGAGGAGAAGCTCTTTGCAGCTGAGGAGATCTCCTCCATGGTTCTAATTAAGATGCGTGAAATTGCCGAGGCATACCTTGGTTCCACTGTGAAGAATGTTGTGGTCACTATTGAATCCAGAGAATTTCTCTGGTTTCAACCCAGAGAAAATTTAGTTTTCTTTTACCTAGAGACTGTAAATTTGATCTTGAAGTTTCAATTCTGTGCATAAATGTAAAATAAATGGTATTTTTCTTCAGGTAGTAACTCTATGGCTCACCGTGTTGCTTGAAAGGGCTTCCATAAAAAATGGCACACTTTCTTCTGGGGGATTGGACTCCAGCATAACATAGGAATTTCCATCACTATCACAGTTCTGTCTCCAAAATTCCAGAAGTGGAGTGTGTTCCCAGTGGAAATCACAAGAAGCCATCAGCATCTATTTGCTGGTGAAACCAAGCTTCATCACCTGCATCAAACTTCAATTTGAGAGTAAGAAATTTGAAAATTTCTTTGACTCCACAGACCTTCCCACAAAATTACCACTCCAGAGAAATTTGAAAATTTCTCTGACTTCGCAGGCCTTCTCACAAAATTACCACTCTAGAGAAATTTGAAAATTTCTTTGACTTCACAGGCCTTCCCACAAAATTACCACTCTAGAGAAATTTGAAAATTTCTCTACAACCTCCTTCACTTGTGCATGTGTTAAGCATCGGACCAATCGACCTGCCAAAACCTGGGGCATAGACATATATGAATGAGAAAGTATGCAAACGGGACACCAACAAAATTGCAGCATAAATACAAGGATGGGTGTGGGTTCTACACCACTCTGTTCTGTGAATTTTTACTGTATCCGTAGCAAAAATTGTTGAGAGATTATCCTTAATTATGTTGAGAATAAAAGTGTAATCCAGAAGATCATTACATTTTTTAGAAATCTATTATCAATAATTCTGTATCATGGAATCCACCTACTAAACTCCAACACTAGCATGTGTTGAATTATGTAATGTCAGAACATTGATTCTATGTTGGTCTGGCATTGCTTGAAAAATGTTGCTCTTCAAAAAAATTTCTTTTTAATTAAAAAAATTCAGATATTTGTAACCCAAAGCTGTAGAAGATGCAAAAAACAGAGTAAAGAGTCATAAAAGACCAAAATGCAAGTATGAATCATCTGAACAATAATCTAGAAGAAAGACATTGAGATTGTGTCTGTTGAAAATACAAAACTAAAAGATCTATTGGAACTGTAGCTGTAACTACATTTGTGTACAAACATCTCAAGTTTTTTATCGTTAACATTACAAGAAATTGGAATCATTTGATTTCCATTAACCAAAGGTATTTTCCAGTCTCTGACAAGCCAGAGAAATACTCAGATTTTTCCAGAATTTCTCTGGTGCTGGTAAGTTGCCATTGTTATCCAATTCTAATGTTGCTTACATATTACAATGTGGAATTTTTCTAGTTGAATTTAGTTGAACAATGTTGCTTACCTAATGAATCACAATGATTTGGATGTGAATGAGAAGAAAAGTAAGGAAACTCATCTAGAGAAATTTGGTCCAGAGAAATTTCTCTGGGCCAGAATTTCTCTGACCAATTTTCTCTGCACTGAAATTTCTCTGGACTGAAATTTCTCTGGGCCAAATTTCTCTGGACCAATTTTCTCTGGACTGAAATTTCTCTGGATCAAGGTTGAGGGACCTTAGACATTATGAAAATATTATTGAGGGACCTTAGACATTATGAAAATATTTGGTGTCCTTTATGCTATAAAATCATAATACTAGGGACCTTAAAAAAAAAACCCCAAAAAATTATTCAGCTATAATGTAATTACTTTTTCACTGTTCCACTTAATTGCAATTTCTCCAAAATATTGAACCTACAAAATATTTAAATAAACTTAAATTCATAAATGGATACATTGCAAACTATTCACACAGTTAGTGAAACTCATGACACATTAATTATAGGAAAACAAAATCAACAAAACAAAACAATTTTCCAAAGTCCAAACCCAAAAGCATAAATCAAATCGATAACACAACATAAATAATTTTATTTATATTATTAGGGAAATGATTTGTAGCCCTAAAAACATCCCCCTAATCCCCCTAATTTCCAATTTGGGCAACTTTTTCCTTTTTTTTTTTTTTTTTTTTTAACTTGATATGGAAATTAGGGGGATTAGGGGGGATGTTTTTAGGGGATGTAGCATGACCCTTTAACTTTATACCATAAATGGATGCATTGCAAATTTCATAGCAGAAATTAATCAGGCAGTTGAATAGTTTATTATTTTTTAAATTGTAAAAATAGTGACATGACTATACCCAATCAAAAAATATTGCTAGACATGGCCACTACAGATTCATAATATATAGAGGGTCAGAGATATAGTTTTCTATTCTAGAATGCCACATAATAAGAAATAATTCACTTCTGCAAAAACTTGAAAATAGATATATAAATAAAGGCAAAGAAAAATCAGTAACCACTTTGTTTATATTCCAATGAATTAAGAAGAAAAACACATACATAAGCATACGTGTATATACATAAAAAGAGAGAGTGAAAGTATAAAATGATACTTTTGTTTCAAATTAGATCTTCTTAATCTTGTTGGTGATGAAATGGAATTAACAGAACCTACTGCAAGTATGGCATTTTAAAAGTTAGTCATCACATTGTACTATTTTTTCAAGCTAAAAACTCAATGCTAATGAATAGGATTATAATTACAATGGGAAATAACTTGATTGATTGTAAAATATTTATAATATTAAAAATGTCACTTAAAATACAAATGAAAAAAAAAAAAAAAAATCACACTCATATTCTTCTCTCACATGTTTTACTTTGTCATCCATTCAAACATAATAGTTAGAAAATAGAATAGTTTATTTTCATTGATTGTAAAATATTTATAATATTAAGAATGTCACTTAAAATACAATAGAAAAAATAAATAAATAAAAAAAAAAAAAAAAAAAATCACACTCATATCCCTCTCTCACATCATGTGACCATCCTACCCCAAACCGGACCCGTGACCATCCCTACTCACATGCTTTCATTTGTCATCCATCCAAACATGATAGTTAGAAAACACAATTATTTATTTTCTTTTTTAACCTAAATGAGAAACTACATATATTTTTTTTTTCTCACTGTCTGATCCAAACAGCGTGTAAATCTTCATTTTTTTATTGTTAAAAGTAGAAGTTATTACTGTAGCAAAACATTCAACACCTACAATAAGAAATTAAAAATTATTTTTAGATGAGTTTCTGTTTATATTTTAATCAATTCTTTGTAGTTTTTAAATGCATGTAATCAATTTGCATCTAAGAAATAAAATAAATTGACTCAAATATCAATAATACTACTAGCCAGTGTGCACTGCAAGCTCTCGAATTTGGATTTCAAATTCTTTCAAATCTCTAAAAGTTTGGTGAATGGACAATGACATTGAAAATAAAACGTATAGATATGTGGACAATTTGAGCAGAGATTTTCTCATGAAGTCTATGGAATCCTGAACCAAGTGATGAAATCATCACTATTTCCTGAAAAACTACAGCTATTGTCTTCCCCTTTGATGTTCCCAGGACTAACAGGCAAAGCAAGCCGAAATTCATCATTTTGCATATTCAAACTACAAACGAGGACTGGTCAACAGATTAACTACAGTAGAATTCAGGTCATTTTGATGATAGTTTGAGAATTTTCTTGCACTAAAGTCACTGGAAAGCTAAAGCAAGCCAAAGGTGGGATTTTCTAGTGGTAAATTCATTGGACTAGGTCAATTGTGACACTGCTTTTGATAGAAATCTCAACTCCAATAGCCTGTGCATTTGTTACTGTTACAATAAGTGAAAGTTGTTAAATATGTCTTGACTTGTGCAAATCATAATCAGTCCACTAGCTTCTCTGCATTTTGAAGATTGTTACAAAATCAAGTTTCCAAGCGGGATCTTATGCATCGATGAGTAGTAGGTTGATGATTGAAAAGGAATAGGTGACTGTTAGCAAGATTGACATAGTGGGTGGGAGAGATGGAAAATAAAAAATTCAAGAAAGATTAATAGTTCTGATTATATATCAAGATATTATATATAGTTTGTAATACTAATGTCGGAGAACTAATTATAAAATAAATTACCGGGGCCATACACGGCTGTCTTATGGGTTTTGCTGCATCTCTTCCTTCCCCAGTAGTGTTTGTCTTTAGAATATTTTATGCTATTGAGTTGTTAAGAAGTCTTTGAGCATAACTGTGGCCTAGTTAGTACCTGGTTGTATTGTCTGGTAGTGTGGCCAACAAACTTACACTTTGATTGAATTGAGTTATTTGGAGAGGAAAGGAAAAAAATTGATTTCTCACTATCTATGTTGACAATTTAGCACAAAAACCAATTGTGTGTTTTGTCTAATAGTGTGGCTAACAACTTACAGTGCATTTGGAATGAGTTATTTGGAGAGCAGGAAGGGAAAAAATCGCTTTCTCACTATCCGTGTTGACAATTTAGCACAAAAACCAATTGTGTTTTGTCTAATGTGGCCAGCAACTTACACTTTGTTTGAATTGAGTTATTTGGATAGGAAAGGAAAAAAAAAATCAATTTCTCACTATCCGTGTTGACAATCTAGCACAAAAACCAATTGTGTGCCTTTCTTGTGGTGCGAAAACCAGCCCATTGTTTTTAAACTCTTTAACCACTTGCCTGGTATGTGTAATTAAAAAAATTTATTAAATCTTTTTATAAAGTCTAGATGGAGTGTTACGTCCGAATCTTCAATTGGTACTCACAAAATTATTAGTGCATTGCGACCTCTATCCAACTACAACCAACATCTTTCACCAACCTTCTTCTTTTTCCATTTTTTTAATCAGCTCCGTCAATTGCCTGGTATGAACCCCTCCATCAACATTTCTTTGTGCACACAAGGACCGGTATTTTTCCATAAAATTACAAGGAAAATATATAAAATGAATTAAATAGAAATGACAAAACAATTATTATTATCATTTTTTATTATTATTAAAGAATGAAATACAGAATAAATGACACAACTAAATACAGAAATAACTTAGATTACATTACTAAAAGAACAATTTATTAACATGGATACCTAAAGAGTAAAACTCGTCAAGGTAAACTAAATTCTGAAAAATTAAAGAACAAATAATAAGAAAAGAAGCAAATCGAAACGTGTGTGATACCATAGTTTTCTTAAAATAGATTCACCGCCTCTCGATGGATGCTGGAGTTACGCCGGCATCTGTCTCCCAGGATATGACGGTTGAAACCAGCTAATGCCAAAACATCTTCTGAATAGCTTCGGCGAACTTGATAATGGCTGCACTCTCTCTAACATAAACCAAAGAAGAAGATAACAAAATAAGATAGGAAAAAATTTTCTTTGGTGTAAAAAATTATCTCCAACTTTTTATTTCAAAACACCATCTCATTTTCCATCACAAAATCTCTCTTAAACAACCTACTAAATTGGAAGGCCTTATTCAGGAAGGCTAACATCCATGGAGTCATCAAATGTCATCAACTCTAGCCATTAGGGCTAGATTTACAAATGTTCAAAACTCCAAAACCATTATATAAATCATAATGTGTATATAATGTATAAATTTTGAGAATTAAACTAGATGGGTTGCAAAATAGACATGGGTGTTGGGTCACAACCCAATCCAAGTCCAATCTCAAACACATGCACAAACTAAACCCAACACAACTAAGCCCAAAGCTCAAGATTAGGTCCAAGTCCAAGTCTAAGACCAAACCCAATAGAAGCACAAGTACAAGTCTAGACCCAGTCCAAACCAAGACTAAGTTCAAATTTAAACCCAACTTTATTGATGCCCACTTTATGAGACAATTTTCATTCACAACTCAATTCCGCTCATTATTTTTGTATTGCAATCTTCTCACTTAAGATAATACAAAACCACTCAGACCCGTAGCCTGCAACTTTCATCAATGAGCAGATCTTCTTCGACTTGCTTTGCATGTCTTCAAATCAAGGCTGGTGTATGCTATTGGAATCGCAAATTGAATTTAACATTACTTACAAAGTCACACTTCAGAACATTTCATGTGTCTGGGCATCTTGCTGATGATCATAACATATGTTTAATGTACTGACTGTTTAGATTGAAAGACTAAATAGTAGGGACTTATCATGATGAATACAACTCATACATTCATACATTTGTTGAGCAGCCCATAATGTGGCTGTGTTAAAGATTTAATCAACACATTGGCAAAAGTGTTAGGCGTGTTATGACCCCATCAAGCATAGGATTGCACTTTATTTTTATTTTTTTAATAGCATAAGAAATGATACATATAAAAAGTAACTCATTTGAGGAAACAATAACGAATTACATGAAGAAGCCTCAACAAAAACTGAAGCCAAAAAAAAAAAAAAAAAAACACAAAAAACACAAAAAAGAAAAAGGACCACCAGTGGTAACATGTAGACCTTAATTGAGATGTGAAAGCTAACAGTAGGTTGATGCTGTCTGGTAGGATCATTCGGAGGAAAGTAGGCCTCTCCATGAGAAGAAGAAGAGATACATGAATGAAAGGAGTTCATGTATTCTTTAATCATGATGCTAATAAACATTAGCAAAATATACACAAGTTTAAGAATTCTTTAATCATTTTTTGGTGAATGGGCTGAAATGTTAATGCCTTAAAGTAGCTTAAGTCCTAGTTGCAGTACACCAGTTGGTTCATTATAGACCATACTAAAAATTTATGTTGTATTGATGTGGGATATCACAATATCCAAAATGAATTGGAATGTGAACACCAATGGGCTAGGATAACTTTCTTCTTATGAATGAACGAGTATATTAAACAAAATATCAACCAATCAACTAATGCATTGTTGGGCTATTATAACAGATGCTTAATTAAGAGCTTTTGCAATTCTTCAAATTGGATGACTGTAGTCACATTGATTCTGAATCTAGCATATTTTGGTTTCTGAGTGTCCTGCTATTATGGTTTACTTTGTCGACTAAACATCAATGATGATAATCCATAGTTTTCTGCAGTTAATGGGAAGAAAATGAAGGAATTCGATTAAGCCCTGAAGTTGCTAGTTTTAGAGGTGTTCCTTCTAGAAAATTACCTCAATTTTGTCTAATATGAAAAATTACATTCTTGACTGCAATATAGAAAAGGCATCTCCGAGGGAGTAGCATTTACTGTCACATGCCAATCTGCCATGTTTTCAGTTCAATAAACACTAAAGTAAGTTATGAAACAAATTACTCAGATTAAAATAAAAAAATATATAAAAAAAAAAAAGAAAAGAAAAAGAAATTCTATTCCTCACTCTCATATAGTGAAGCTTTTTACTTTTGCTCTCTCTATATTTTAATGCACCAGATAAAAAAAATTAAAAAGAAGAGGAAGATAAGATGTACAGGAGTTTGTTCTGTACTTGTTTACAAAATTTTTCAGATAGAATTGTCTTTGCTGGATTGAGGGCCAAATGTTTTTTCGTTTATTTTCTGGATTAGTCTATAAGCTCAACCATCATAAATTAGATTTCCAAATGTGCTCTGCGATTCTACCTCTGTCAAAGGCCATGCCAAAATGGTATGACAATTGTTTTAAATTAAATTATTGTGGTCCTTGCTCCATAAAAATTTATGTCTCCACAATTGGCAGAATCGACTCAAATGAGAAGTGAGATCAATCAACGTGTCACCCAAGCAAGAATGTGAAACTGCCCATCAGATGATCATGCTGCCTATTCTCTACTTTACTTTGTTTCGTTAGGGTCATGTCCAACGAAAACTGACAAGTAGGAATACTGAACAATCAAAACTTACCCAATCACTATGATTCATTCCATATAGTGTAGGCTTGATCCGTTAGTCAATCTGAAATTTATGAGTTTGATAAATAAATCAATGATTTTATACCTGCCGGTCACAGCAATAGTCCTGAAGTTCTTAGTTTTATAGGTTTTATAGGCATTCCATTTTAGAAACTGAAGTTGATACAGATTGAGAGTTCAAAAGAGACTAGGTTTATATAGAAAAACAGATTGAGGGTCCAAAACTCAGATCTAAGTTGTATCTGAAGGAAAAGTTGTGAATTGAACATGATCATACATATCTATTTTCTTCTTTTTTTTTTTTTTTTTTTTTTTTTGTTTTTCTATTTTTTTAGTAAAAGAAAGGATAGAAGGGCGCGACCATCACACTTGATCATATGTAACAATCAACAAAACTTGATCGCATGATCTCATTAGGGTATTGCACAAGCAGCATTTTCTCCCCTGCTTAAAGCTGATGGAATTTCTAAAACTTCCTTTGCAAACCAAGAAAAGTGGGATGCTAAAAAAGCTACTCTGTTTCTTTCAACGACACAATCCAATATTCTTTGGATGCAATCCAAGTTCCCTCAAGCAACAACACACATTAGTTCAATGTTCGCACAGTCCTTTTAAAGCAAGGAGACTTTTGAGTGCATCTTGGAAATGCATTCCATCAAACATGAAATCCTTGGCATAAAAAATTAGTGACCTACTTAATTCCATTCAGTTCAGATAGAATCACAGAGCTGTCATAAAATGTTCCAACATTGCATCAACAATGTGCAGTTTCTTGCTTTCATTCCACAAAAAATCACCATGAAGTTGAAGTCGTAGAAAGTCCAATCCAAGAGAGGGAAATAGGAGCGCTTGTGCAGGTTGTTATTCTACTTCTATCAGAAGCCATGTCCAATTTTGAGACAGACCAAAGTTGAATTTTTGTAAAAATCGTATTTTTAAGTTAAACCATATTGATCTTTGCTTTACAAAATTCTCTATTTTATTTTATTTTTTTGATAACTCAGGGTGTCCGAGCCAGCATGCGCGCATCTCGACTAATCCCACCATCCACTAACGGGGGCCCATTTAAAGCTAGAGTAAAGCTCCGTATAGATTGGCCCAACACAAAGATTGATAGCACGTAAGAGGTTTTAAACCTGAGACTTAAAGAGGAGCAAACTCCTAAGTCCCAAGCCTACACTAGACCAACACTTGGGGGTTAAAATTCTCTGTTTTATTAGCTTACATGATCTATTCAGAAGCCTTCATCTCGACTAGCTTTAGCTTGTCATGTTGCTCATTAACTATGAATTTGCAGAAAGACATGTTGCCGGACCAAATGTCGATTTGCGCTAAGGAGTCGACGCTGGTGGCCAAGGAGGGGAAATGGGGGTTTTTGTTCTGTTGCATTGTGTTACGGTTTTTTTTTTTTTTTTTTCTTGGGTAAATTTTAAATACACTTTGAAATTTATTTAAAATATGAATTATAACCAATAGTTTTAGAAATTATATTTTGTCCTTTCAAATTATTAATTACATAATAAATGATTATTTTTATTAATAATCCTTAAATCAATTATCACTTTTTAATGATGTTATAACAATATTTTAAGCAACAATTTAGATAATTTTATTGTTATATATGAGAGTAATTAGAAATTTCTTATTTTCTGTTAGTTCTGTTAAATGAAAAATTTCGATGAGAATTATCAAAAATCACAACAAATAATTTATATTTTAAACAAATCTTAAGGAGTATATTTGTAATTTAATTTTTTCTTTTATTCTTTTTTTATTCAAATCAAAACGAAATCATTTTGGAACTACTATAAGGTCCCGTTTGTTTTAAGAGATAGGATGGATGAGACTGCTGGAGATTGCTAGTAAGGGAATTGTTGATGAAGAGACTATTAGTGTGGGGATTATTAGTAAGCAGATTAAGGAAAATTGTATTTGTTTTTATGGTAGTTATTAGCATGGGAATTATTAAATTATTTTTATATAAACAAAAGCAAATTATGTGCCATTGATGGGGTGCAAAAACCAGCCCATTGTTTTTTGACTCTTTAACCACTTGCCTGGTATGTGTTATTTGATAAAGTCAACCCACAATTTAGCCTTCACCATAAATTAACCCAACAAAAGAGCAATTGCACATACTGTGTTTATTATAACAAGAATTTCATCGAACACTTATGCTACATCATTGACAAGCAACATTTTTGCATACAAATCAATTAGATCACTCCCCACAAAAGGAAAAATGAAAATGAGATGACCAATCCGATTTGATAACATGAGAATCCAACAGCTTACCAAATTCAACAGTTTTGGTTTC
Source organism: Camellia sinensis (assembly GCF_055761805.1). Lineage (NCBI taxonomy): Eukaryota > Viridiplantae > Streptophyta > Magnoliopsida > Ericales > Theaceae > Camellia > Camellia sinensis. The sequence continues at coordinate 21,427,548 of NC_138962.1, read as the reverse complement.
GGAGGAGAGGAGGCTGTTAAGGAGCTACTACACAAAGCGTATGAATCTATAGGAACCCCCGTTGCATGTGCTTGAAAGCCAAGATCTGATATCAATGTATTAAAGGGTAATGGTTTTGTTGGATTGATGCAATTGAACAAGTTGTTGGTCAGAGTTTGAAGGTGGGTTTTGTGAATATAAGTTTGGTGTGAATAAGGTGAAGAGAGGGTAAGCCTGTTCCAAGTTTGTGAACACAGATTTAAGAAGAAATGAGAGAGGGATTCGAAGTTCGGGTGTCGGACCTCAGTTCTGTTTTTAGTAGGCTTTCGGCCTATGCAGCCCAAGGGAAAAGGCCCACCAACTCTGGTACATAAATGTGAAGTGGGACTGTCAAGATGGACCTGTGTGGCCGATTACGAATGTCGTTCGAATTATTTATTTTGTAAATTTGCATGTGTAGATTGTTGCATTTGTCCTGTTAAAAAAAATTCAAAATCATTTCTACCATCTATTTTTTGGAATAAAAATATCTACTTACAATAACTGAATTAATTTAATTTTTCTCATGCACAATCTACCTGTTACAACTTATAAATGAATGTATTGAATCATTATAGCTCCACCAACCCAATTGGATTGTTTAGTTTACAAATGTTGTTCTGTTTTCTCAACAAATGAGGGATTTACATAAAGTTTTTAAAAAGTTTTATAAAATATTGTACAATTTCATATTGGGAAAAAATGTGAAAGTTGTTCTGTAAATAATTTAATTCCTAATTTTTATTTTGAAATATGCATTATTAGTTAGTTATCTTCTATTGTTTAGATAATTAAAATATAAAAGTATTTAAATATAATATTTTGATAGGTTTAGTTTGTATTCGTATAAAAAAAATTCAAAATCGAATTAGGTTGCACATTATGAAAAACACATCGAAAATTGAAATTCTGTTGATTTTGAGCTATCGTTTCTTTCGATTTACCATGCCTCACAATATAAAATGGAAAAAGTGGATGTTCACTTGAATTTGATGACTTTACACAAAATGCTCCTGCACCACTACAATTGCCTTAGAGATATACATAGCATTTTCTTTTTCACAATCCATGAAAACAACAAAGGATCAGTGTACTTACCCAAAAAAGCAAAGGATCAGTGAAACAAATTCACACTATAGAAAAAAAAAAAAAAAAAAAACGCGATTCTACTACTTATTCCCCCACACAGTAAGGCTTTTCTCTTTTCCCTTCCAAAATTTGTATTTGCAAAGAGAAAAAACAAAAAGAACAAGGATGTACATATGGTGGATTGTTTCTGGCTTACAAAGTTGTCTTTGATGATCACCCGTGGGATGAGTAAATCCGAGTTCTTCTTTAACTTAATGCCGCAAGTCTTGAAATAAAGTTCGGTTCAAGTATGATAATGGCACCAAAAATCTCTTCTTCTGTGTCTCTCCAACATTAACTGCTAAGTATCCCTTTGGGACATCTACAACCTTGGATGCAGCTTGTGTTGGTTAAGCCTAATACATAAATACATATAGAAGAAAAAAAATGGCCATAGGGTCTCCTAATGAAATTGTGGTGGTTAGAATTGTAGATGAGTGTGGTGAAAAAAGCTTGGTTAGAGACATAATTCACAATGGATCACATGGCTGTGTATAGAATGTGTTCCGTTTGGAATACTCCTTACCCCACAACTTGGACATAAGCAATGAATTGAATGATGTGAAAATCTCATGCTTGTTTGGTCATGTACTAAATGATGTTTAGGTTAGGGATAAACTAGAGATCTCTAACTTCATGGATAAACAAATCCGGCAAACATAAACAAGCATTTTGGTAAGCAATTTATGAACTCACACATTCAAGTAACATCAGTGCGTTACTCTTCTGTCAAAGTAACAACCACACATAGGTCCAACGGAGGTAGAATGACATAGCATCTGTTAATGTCCCAACATTGCATCTTCAATGTCCAGATTCTACACTGAGCTGTGCAATAATGTCCTGATAGTTGAGTTTAAAAAGATTGGCAGAAATTTTGCTGATTGGATGTGTACCCATTAAATTTACACATGTACCTATGCATTATAAAATGAAATGGTAGATTGCAAATCAGTCAAATTATGAACTGGTGAAAAGAAAACACATTTCTGTAATTTCAGTTTAACAAATTCCTAGAAACACAGAATAAACTTTAACATTCAATTTTCAGCAAGTTCAGAAAGGCAAAACTGATCACAGTACCTTTGAGTCTTTAACTGTTGCATCACTCTTCTGTACACAATTTGCAGATTCTATAAATCATCAGAGAGTCACCGAATGGGCACTTAACAGAGTAAAAGGAAGGAGGACCCCTATGCCAATGGAGATGCGGCTTGAGGATGGCCACATAGTTACGTTTTACATATATTTTTGTGGATTAGTCTATAAGCTCAACCATCAGAGATTAGATGTCTTACAATGTTCTGAAATTCTACCTGTCAAAAGATGTGGCAAAATTTCAGATTACCACCAAATTGAAATGCTATGAAAAGTGTTTTTGAGTTTTTCCACAATTGACAGATTCCAGTCAAATGAGAAGTGAGATCAATTAAGATGTCACATTAGCAAAAATGTGGAATTGCCTATCATATAGATGATTATCATGCCTATTCTCTACTTTTAAGGGTTTGAAAAAACAAATAAAAAAAAAAAAAATTGATTCACATCCACATACCACATTAATAGTCCTGAAATCCCTAGTATTACAGGTGTTCCCTTTGGAAAGTTACTTCAATATTATTCAATGGGGGAAAAACTACATTCAACGGAAAATTGCTATTAGTGAAACAGAAGAGGCTCCAAATCAGTGGAATGACAATTGTCCATTCCTTCTTTGAAATCCAGCACACCATCCTCTATTTCACTAATAAGTCATCTAAGGATGCAACATTTTCTCTCACAAATAATATTTTAAAAAAAAGTACAGAACGGTAACTAATAAATGAGAATGCAATATTGCAAATTCACAGACACAGACTCAAGAATGCCATGAAATTAGTATAACAAGTAAAATTTTATAGTTTAAGGGAGAAATGGTGTACATTCACAGGTCAGAGGAGTTTTTAGCCATTGATGCTGCCCATCTATTACACTCAACTGACTCTACTTCCTGACCCGAGAGCAATATGGGCTTGCACCTATCACATTGGAAAAATAGAGTCAAAAAATCAGTTTATTGACACCGTAAAAATTGAAACAATTGTCTCTATCTCAAATATCAGAGTTTTCAGCTTTGAGACTACATATTAGACAACCAGTTGCCCAAAAGCTTAAGCTATTGGGGAATGGGTTGAATATTGTACATCAAACTCTCTGCACTTGAGCTCCGTTTATTTCAATGAGAAATAAAGCCTTTTTTTTGTATTAAAAAATAAATAAAATAAAAATAAAAAAATACTGTCAAATAATGTGTGTATACCTATAATGAGATGATTGTGCCTTAATAAAGTATTTAGACAGTTTGCAATGATAAATAGTGCATAATGAACCACATCAAGGAATTCCAAAACTAACATGTAAGCAACACACCAATTGTTTCGTACAAATCATAAACTTTCTCCTCTGTGAAGGAAAAATTATTAGAACCATGCCTAAAACCATGTTTCCTCCCAAACCAACTATAGCCTTAATGTGATCACAAAATTAATAAATGAATCACCACATGTACATTCTTAAGCAAAATTCACAGACTTGCCCTCAAAATTCACTCAGACTCACAGACTTGCCCTCAAAATTCAACTTGTGAAGTTGTGACCTCTATCCATCCAACTATAGCCAACATCTTTCTAGTGTTGGAATAACTTACCCAACAACTTGGACATCAGGCAATGGCTTGAATGGTTAAAAAATCTCATTCAAATTTGATCACAGAACCAACTAATGCTTAGATTATGGACAAACTTCAGACTTCTTCTGTCAAGTATACAGAAATCTAGCAAACATAAATTGTACTAACCAAATTGCAATTTAATATTACTGCAAACAGCAGCACTTCAGAACATTTCATCTGTCTCTGGGCATCAATGTACTACTGACTGTTTGGATTGAATACCAAATAGTAAGGACTTATCGTGATGAATACAACTCCTATATTCATTGAGCAGCCCATAACGTGGCTGTGTTACATATTTAATTGTTGAGAACCGAGATAAAACAGACACAATGGCAAAAGTGTTAGGTGTGTTATGACACGCACCAAAGATAGGATTCCACAGTATTGTATTTTTTTTATTTTTGGCACAAGAAAAGAACATCATTCATTAATACATACAAAAAATAACATAGTTCTAGGAAACAACAACCAACACAACATGAATACGTGTTACAAACCTCAAGCAAAAACAAAAAACACCACCAAGGTAACATAATTGACGCGAAGCTAACAGTAGATTGACTAGAGGCTGCCACGTAGGATCGTTCAGTATCAGAAGGAAAGTAGGCCCCTCCATGAGAAGAAGAGATGCAAGAAAATGCTGCAAACCGGGCTAAGGAAAATGCTGCTGTGAGCAAACTCCGTGGCTGTAAAGATAATTGGCATGAATGAAAAGATTGTGCGAGATAACAAAAATCCAAAAACCATGTAGCTGCCACCACCTGGATATCTTTACTGCCCTCCATCTACTAAATGGAGTCTCAGAGTTAGTAACAATATTAATATGCAAAAAATTGTCCTTCTGAACCCATTTAGGATCAGAAACAGATGCAGCTAGTGGAGCACAAGGCCTGTACACAGCAAGATCATGAAATTTGGATTTCAAATTCGTTCAGATCTCCAAAAGTTAGGCGAACAATGCCATTAAAATAACAATATCTAGATATGTAGACTATTTGAACACAGGTTTTCTCATGAAGTCTATGAAATGCTGAACCAAGTGATCAAGTCATCATCTTCCTGCAAAACTACAACACAGATTTTGCATATCAATTGAGCCATGAGATTGCAATAGTGGCAACTCTAAGAACATCATAAGATTAGAGAGCATATCTTGAGACATACATATATGCATGTGTGTGTTCTCTATTATTTGACATGAAATTTGAAAGGTAGTTATACTTCTTTTGCAAAATAAAAACATAGATAAAGTGTTGCTCAATTTGTTCTATTTCAGGAAGCAAAGGAATGCACTGGGCTAAAAAGTTAGAACTTTCGAACCTAGTAACCCTAATAATCTGAAATTTTTGTTTTGACATGGTTTCAGATCATTGAAGTCATAAATATCACCATTTTTTTTTTTTTACTTCATTCTTAAACTATCATTTTCGTCTATTCAGTTCCTAAATTTTTGAACTTATGTTTATGTAGTTCAATTGGAGACAATTATACAAATTAATAATTGTTAAAACTTAATTTGATTAAAAAAAGTTATTTGAGAATTTGAACATCTTAAATCACACAAAAAACACTCATTTTTCTTACTAACCAAACCAAACCAAACGAAGCCTTAAGTCCCATCAAATGGGGTCGGCTACATGAATCCTTCTTCTCCACGCGGCCCTATCGAAGGCCATTTTGAATAAATTACAAGGCACGACCAACTTAATAGGTGTTTGAGTGTATGATAATTTGTTTAAATTATAAAATTACCTTTTTTTTTCCCCTCAATTTAGGTTTTAATGGTTACTAATTTGTACAATTGTCCCTAATTGGACCATATGAATAAAAATAAATTTTTTAAGGAATAGACGAAATTGATAGTTTAGAGGAAATAAATAAAATGTTGATAGTTTAGGGAATACGAGTGAAATTAACCCTTTAAAAAACAAAGGAAAGAGAGGGGAAAGAAACAGAGCATGGACCAACCAACCTGATTTAAATGTTGTAAGATCGAAGACAACTCAATGAATTTCAATAGAAGGCACGTGCTTGACTTTGTCGAAGTCCTCTCCTCCTTCTCTAACCCTGTCTCTGAGTGCTTCAGATACCCTTGTGATCTCCAATTCCCGGAGGGTGGTAATGAACCTCAATCCGTCCGGAATCTCCTTCAATTTTTTGCAATTGAAAATATCTAAACGGAAGAGACAGGGCATGGCTCCTTGTTCCACCCTCCACTCCTGCAAGTTTCGACTATTCACGAGCGCTAAAGATTTGAGTTTCGGAAAACCTCCACTATCACAGCCGCCGTAGCCCCCTCCTCCTCCACCACCGCTGATGCTGGATGGTCCAGAAGAACAAACCATCTCATTCCCAATGTAGGAATTAAAACCTAAGGAGAGACTCCTTAAGTTGGGCAACTTCTCCAATGTTGGCATTGGGTCCTCATCTAGTTTAGTATCCCACAACCTTAACTTGGTGAGATTTGGAGGGAATTGGTCTGGCAATTTATTAGCCCGATTAAAGGACCCATCTAGAAATAATTTGCGAAGATGGTGGCATCCTAAAAGCTGCCTTAAAAGGCTTTGTTCTTCTTCCGTTTTGAATTCTCCAACAATCGAGAAGGATAAAGATGGTAGAAGAAGGCTGTTTGAATTGTTGAGGAGGATTGGAGATTTAAGGATCACTGCCAAGTCTTTGTGGTCTTCCGAAAGAACTTCAACTTGTCGAAGATTTGTCAGGTTGGGAAAGCATCTGACGTCACAATACTCTGTAACAAAGGCTTTTAGCGTCTCCAATTTGCTCAAACCATCCAATCGCAACTTACTTGTACCAGTCAGCTTGATAACATAGGGAAGATATTGTCACGACCCGAACCCGTCCTTATGGGTTAAGGACATGACCGGCCAGTAATCCTGTGATTATGTACGGCCTCAGACCGATACAGACGTAACTTGTCAGAGTAAAGGGGCCAAACAGAAGCAAAAATTTAAAAACTTTGTCCATAGAGCCGTGCTTATATGCACATCAAACAAACCATGCTCAGATACGTTAATAACCCACGTCAAAAATACAGTTACACAAAATTCATTACAGACAGGATCATCTAAACTGAGTCAACCCATATCACATTTACATACCGATATACACAAGATCCTTGCCAACAAGACAAAATGGAAATACATAATAGAATGGCAAGGTTGAGTCTCGTGCGTGAGACACAAGGCTGACTCTCCAAACTCATGTTATTCCTGACAGACTTCATTGGGGCTGGGTTTGGACTTCTCTTGGCTCACCTACAAAGACATGAATGAGCGTGAGCGATAGCCCAGTGAATAATATCAAATATGACAGTTACATCACAATATGTAGAACAACATGCTCCAAACGGCCTTGGGCCCAATTCATACTTCTAATTAGCAAATATATATGACTATACGAAATGCAAATCAAGTAACTGTAGTTCCAACATTCTGGCCTTTGGCCCATTTGGGTTTCCATTCATGGCAAAACGGCCTTCGGCCCATTCACTTATGTCGAAATGGCCTTCGGCCCATTCATTTATGTCAAAACGGCCTTTGGCCCACTCGTTCATGTCAAAACGGCCTTCGGCCTACTCATTCATGTCAAAACGGCTTTCGGCCTACTCATTCATGTCAAAACGGCCTTCGGCCCACTCACATGTGTCAAAACGACCTTTGGTCCATTCATTTACATCAGGACGACCTTTGGTCCATTCATTTACATCAAAACGACCTTTGGTCCATTCATTCACATCAAAACGACCTTTGGTCCATTCATTTATTTCAAAACGACCTTTGGTCCATTCATTCACATCAAAATGACCTTTGGTCCATTCATTCATTTCAAAACGACCTTTGGTCCATTCATTCACATCAAAACGACCTTTGGTCCATTCATGCATTCATATCAGACTTACGTCCACAATCCCAATTAGCAATTCATAAAGCTTAAAAGGGAGTAAACAATTGGACATTCGCAAGCATTCAAATATTGATATTACTCACAGTGATCGGCTTGTGGATTCGCCCTGGAGCTTGACCCTACACATTCCATGCACACAAAAGGGTCATTAACAATTCAATCCGTCCCTTAATTCACATATTCCTCTTTAGGCTTTATTCTTATCTCATTAACTCATTTATAATGTTTAACATACGCCTAAGAGTGATTACAAGTGAAAGAGAACGGAAAACGAAACACAGAACGCATGAACAAAATTCCAAAAATTAGGGTCCCCGCTCGAGCGTCAATTTACCCGCTCGAGCGGACCCTCAAGGCCTGCAAAAGTACTGGTTGCATGAAAAATACGCTCGAGCGTTAAATAGGGTGCTCGAGCGGAAGGCCTGTCAAAATAGCTCCCACGCTCGAGCGTCGACTTCCATGCTCGAGCGGGAACCATGTCTGCAGAAAATGCTGGGAGCTCGATTTCTTCGCTCGAGCGTCACTTAACCCGCTCGAGCGGACATCAAAAATCTGGGTTTTCCAGATTGAGTTCTTGAGCTTCATCTCGACATTCAAAGGCTCTAAATGCATGATTTCGGCCCAAACTTCACATAATCATATACTAACATGGTACAAACATAGAATTACAACATATTGAAGCTCAATTTCATAATTTATTTACATGCATGGCTCATTTTCCACCGACTCATTACCAATGTAACCATTTCATGCATTCAAAGCTCATATCTTCTCAATTTGTACATGCATGTGATGGATTAGCCACATTCTCAACTTAGATAACACAAATGGTGATCAAGACATGAGTTTCCTTTAATATTTCACATGGGTTACACACATTTGTGCTCAAACATGCAAATTTCAAAGTATTTCTTACATGCATGCACATATTAAGCTTCAATTCAACAAACACAACTCAACTTCATTACAATCTTGTTCTTGATCACCAAGATAGCTTGGACATGCACAAAATTACAATTATAATCCAAGAATCACTCACCTAGGAGCTTGATCCTCACAATCTATGATCAAATCTTGAATTAGACTTCCAATCTCCAAGTTTCAAGACCAAAGTTGCATAATCCCTCTTTCTCCCTCCCTATAGACGGCTCTCCCTCTCAAATTGAGTTCAAGAATCAGCCAAAATAAGCTAAGGGAGAGAAATAAGGTGTAGTGCTCAAATATATTAAGTCCCACTAAGTCAATATAATAATATAAAATAATGGGGTACTTAATTTATCATTTCAATCAGTTTAAATTGACCAGAATCAATTTTCAATTAAATTTCACCGTAGGCTCTAAAAATTATGCCAACCACAATGGCGTAATCGATTTCGGGTTCTGTGGCCGATAAGGCCCTCAATTAAATTTCCAAAGCTGATTATTCAAACAGATATTCCTACGGTGAACAGATAGAACTTCAAACCACATATTTTCACATAGTGGAACACAAAATCATATCAAAATACATAATCACATCATGTTAAGGACCAATTAACATATTACGGAATAGGGGTATTACAGATATAGATGTCTCAATTGTTCCAACGTACACAGGACATTGGGTATTTCTATTGTAACTTCATCTGCATATACCCTTAGATCTAGGGTTTGGAGGAATCTCAAGTTGCCTATAGAAGAAGGCACACTTTCAATCCAAGACACGTTTATATTTAAATATCTCAAGTGAAAGAGGTTTCCTATGTCTCTTGGCAACTTCCTTTTCCCTTTTACTCCGATATAAATTCTTTCCACATCTAAAATTCTAAGCAACTTGAAGCCCTTGAAAAGTGATTTTATCTGTTTCCAACAAGAGATTTCCAAATCGTTTCCAAAGAAGTAAAATTGGCATGACCGCAGATGGTGGTGATTAGTTAATTCTTTGAGATTAATATATTCTCGCCTTATATTATTCGCATCATGATCACCAAAATAGTACACAGCAAGCCTATGAATTTTAGTCCATGGTGACGATGAAGATGAAGAGGCAGAGTTCTCCCACTTGAGCTGTTGATTATCAAAGGCTTCAACGCGAACAACCTTGAGAAAATTCTCCTCTTGGGCTTTCAACAAGCATAAGTCCCGCATGAGATATTGGAGGCGACAAAGTTTAATCCTTCTGCTGAATTGGACTTGAACCATGCATCTCTGTGCTAGTTCACTTAAATAACTCATTCCAACATCCAGCATTGTGTCTTCTACCTTCATTTCTCCTACTTGTGCTGGTGGTACTGATGATGATGACACGATGCCTTCAGCCATCCACATTTGAACTAATTTTTCTGCACGTATTTCATAATCTTCAGGAAGATGGCTCAAACACAAAAAGCATGCCTTGATATGGTACGGCAAGTCTTGGTAACTTAAAGCTAAAATGTCTCAAACTCTTTCATGGCTGCCTTCACCCTTCGTGTTTAAGTAATAATTGATGTTTCTGCTCACCATCTTCCACTCCTCCATCTTGTGTTTGTTTGCTAGAAGTCCTCCTAAACGGTAGACCTCCACAGTGTTTCACCATTTCCTTCCCTAACTCCATCATTTCAGTGCTCGACTCAAATTCTACAAAATTAAAATGTTACATACACACACAAAAAGTGAGTCATCTATGAGTAGGTTTGCGAATTAAGAAGTAAAATAACCTATATATATTAATTATTGATATATATAAAATAGAAACGAATGTAGCATGGGTAACCTAGTACCTGTGTTTATCAAATGTACAATAAGCCATTTGAAGAAGACAGCCCAAAATTAGCCACCTCCAAATTTTGGACAAATTACGGTGGAAGTCCCTATACTTTGTACTTAGATTGTTTTTTACCTTAACTTTATAATTTTGTCCCAATTTAATTTAATTGATTATAACTCTTAGCAATATTTTTTTTTTTTTGGAAAAATACACGCATAAGAGCATCTCCAACGGTGCATTTCTTTTTTCATCAAATCTGAGTAAAAAATGACCCATTTTACCAAATCTGATATCACTCGCTCCAACGGTGAACTTTCATCAAATTTGCGCCGGGACAACCGGTTGGTCGACCGGTTAGGCGAATTTTTTTTTTTTTTTTTGAACTTTTTGAACCTTTTAGTGGTCGACCGGTTGGTCAACCGGCTGGTCGACCGGTAAGGCAAAAAATTATTATTATTATTTTTTTTTTTTACTGTTTGAACCTTTTCTTGGAACTGTTTGAACCTCTTGGTGGTCGACCGGTTGGTCAACCGGCCGGGCAACTGGTTGGTTGACCGGCTGGTCTCTCCCAACAGTCACAAACAATGTTTTGATGAAATCAATATTCTGTCCTCATTTTGATGAATTGTTTGGTGAAATCTCATTTTGATATTGATTTGGTGCAACCGTTGGAGCACCAAACAGTAACTTTTTCACCAAATTTTAAATTTGATGTCAACTTTGATGAACCGTTGGAGATGGTCTAAGTGTCACTTGCCATATTTTTAAGGACAAAATTATAGTTAGTTAATCTCAACTAATTTAGTGATAATTTTTCTCAAAAAATACTAATGATATTATTAATTGAACCAAATTGAAACAAAATCTAAAATTAAAGGTCAAAATTGAACCAATTGAAAGTAGGAATCAAAATGACATAAGGAGTAAAGTATAGAGACAGATGGTGTAATTTGCCTCCAAATTTTTCTACTTCATCGAAACTTATCGTTTCTCTCAAAATACTAACAAGTCCTGTAAACTTTATTTTAGGTTAATAAATAAAACTTTTTAAGACCTATGTCCAATTAAGTACTAATTCAATAAACATGGTTTTATCTACCTTGAAAAATAATATGCATCTATCGATTTGGAAAATAGTATTTTAAAAGGTAGACTTGCGGAAGATGGTTAAATATTTTTTTGTTTGTTTTGAATAAGAATTCTCATATCTAAGTTCCCAAATAGGAGAATGCTTTGCACATCATATGCAACTTATGCAAAAAATATAATTTCTCTCCCAAAATGTATAATTTTTGTCACAAAAATTTAACTTATTATCTTCACAAAAAATACAATTTTTTGCTTTTCAAAATATGTATAACTTCTCTCATAAAAAGTATAATTTTAGTTTACATGACTTTCAAGTGCACATCAAAACTTCAAAATTCATAATTTTCATCACAAAAATTGTAACTTTCATCTTACAAAATGTATAACTTCTCTCATGAAAAATATAACTTTTCCTACGGTATGCAAGTACGCATTGTAACCTCTCCCTAGAAAGTAATAAAATGTTGCTGAATTAAATTTATTGAATTAAATTAAATTGGATTTTTTTTTTAAACTCTTTTGCAAATTAGTGAAATAGTATTTTTCAATTAAAATACTAGAATTAATAAAGTTGTATAGTTTTCTTTAAATCCAAAAAGGGTTTATTACACTTTATATCCTTAAACTATCGTCAAATTGTCTATTTAGTTCCTGAAATATTGATTGAGTCTACTAAATTTCTAAAATATATATAAGTCAAAGTCTATTTAGTACCTAAATTATCGATTGAATCTATTAAATCTCTAAAATATTTAATTTCTAACCTATTTAAGAATTACAAAAGTAAAATATAAACTCATAAGTATTATAAATTGGTGCAACTTATCATGTCATGTGAGAAGTCATATAAGCAATAAAAAAAATTGATAAAATATTCAGGTAATATATAGCAGCCTTCTTAATTTTATGCCTTCTTTATCACAGCATGGAGAAAAATTGCCATTTTTGTATTACTCCTTATAAAAATTGTGTAGCTTACTCCTATCATAATCAAAAGACAAGACAGATGAAAGAAATATCTCAATTTGAAATTTAAAATTTTGAGCATTACTTTCATTGTGTGGGGTGGATGACGTTAATAATTACCTGTAACATTTCTCCTCGAGAATGCTTTCTTTCCAAACAGTTCCCAACTCTCAAGTTCAGTTAAATGCCTCAGTTCGTGGCGTTGATCATCGTACGAAGCCACTACTTGTATGCGAGTAGTAAGCAGTATTTTGCTACCTGCAATTTTACTCCGGGAAGGCTAGACTCAAAATTTTCCAATCTTCATCCTTCAAAATGTCATCGATAACCACCAAACATTTCTTCTCACTTTGAACTCGACAAAGTTCCACAACTAGCTCGCCATGACTCATTGTTTTGATTTTTGTCCTCTCTTCATGTGATGGAGAGGTAAGTTCGATTAGAATCCCTTCCAAAACTTCTCTAGTATTACATTGTTGAGATATAAAGCCCAGGCAAAACAATCAAAATGACGCCTAACATCAATGTAATTGTAAACCTTTTTTGCAAGGGTGGTCTTGCCAAGACCGCCCATTCCCCAAATGGAAACAACTCGACACTGTCTCTCTTCCTTCACCAAATGTTCCGCTATTGTTTTTATGTCATCATCTAAGCCAACAATATCCTCCTCCACGATATGAGGATAAGACCGCCTTAGCAGTCATTGCTTCTCAAATCTCGAACTTTCTTCTTCACTTATTGCCCTTACGCCGTAAGTATCTAAACTTGTCATGATTTTAGAGATGTTGGCTTTAATAGACTCGATCTCCACCCCGACCTTGAACTTGATGACACAACAATACCTCATGAGGACATTGAGGATACTACCTGTTTTCCTCCTGAATGCAACTTTGATGATGTATGTGTCAATTATAGCCTCAGCATCATAAGTAGCTTCTCTGATCTCGGCGACCTAGTTGTGGACTCTCTCATCTCCTTCTTCTCGCTTTCCGGCTGCATCTTTCAAGAAGCATTTCATTCGATTCAACTCCCTTTGCATTTCCTCAACTTAGCCGCTAACCCCATGCAATAAATTCTTTTTTTGGATGAGTACATCTCCCAACCTTTCTACCACAAAGGCTACAAAAGACCCAGCTATCACCACAGGAAAAATGGTCTACAGCAATGTTTTTTTTGTGGCGTTTAGGGAAATGCCACTATAAATTAACAAAACACAACGTTTTCAAAAAACGTTGTGTCTGATCTCAGTGAAACGGCGTCGTATTGGGTCAATGTATTGATCGTCAAAACCTCTGTCTCTTTCAACTCAGTCTCTCTTTCTCAGTCTCTACCACAACTCAGTTTCCCTCTCTTCCAAAACCCTCGATTTGAAGCTCTCACTCTCTCTCGCTCTGTTTCAAACACACTCTCGCTCGCTCAGTTTCTCATTCTCAACCCTTGATTTGCTCGATTGCAAATCCAAAACCCTCAATGGTTTGCGCTTCATCGATCTCTGTCGCTCGCAATCGAACTCTCTAGCTATTCGTCATCGATCTCTATTGCTCGAGGGCTTTGCTCTAGCTGTTCTTCATCGAACTCGAACTCGATCTGTTCTTCATCAAATCGATCCATTCTATTCTTCATCAAATCGATATGTTCTTCATCAAATCGCAGATCCAAAATCCAAAATCGATCTGTTCTAGCATATCTCTCTTGCTCTTATATCAGGTATATTTTTCATTCTCTACTTTCTCATTGTCAAATCTGCTGATCTGTTATACTTTCTCTGTAATTTTTTCGTTCTTTAGTTTAAAAAATTTGGAATTCTATTTACTTAAAATGTTTGTAATTGCCGAAGTCTTAGTGGATTCTATTTACTTAAAATGTTTGTTTGTTTGTAATTTTAATTTGGATGTAGGAGACAATAGGTCACTTGATCAAATCCTATTGCTTGCAAAGATGCAGTAGCAATTTTGTTTATGTTTGATCTTACTAGCCGGTGTACTCTAAATAGGTATGTTAATTATTTCATCATTAAATCAATACTCCTTTTAATAGTGATACATACATAGTTTTAAGTTTAAAGAACCACTAATTTGATATAATTTATAATATCAAATAGGGTGACATAACAGTAGTCAACATTATTGATTGATGCCAAGCATGTGTAACATTATGATTTTGAATTCCTAATGTTTATCACAATTTTACTATGAAAGTTAATAAAATCCATTGAACTATGTATACATTTTATCAAGCTACTCAGGATTGAATTTGGAACTCAGAATTTAGACTGGACAAGGTGTGTAAGCAAGGTGTGGAAAAATATTGTGCTTACCTTTAGTTTGTAATTACATGGAAGCACATCTCTCATTTGTGCACTCTTAGCCTTACAGGTTATTATTAGTTTGAAATATGTTGATGAATATATGACATGTATCTGATTTCTCTTTAAAAAAAATTCTTTACTATGCGAGATGAAAGTTTAGTATCTCTTTTTTGTACTATTGTAAACTTGTATGCTAAAACATTTTATCTTTGTTTCTTTCTTCTTTCTTCTTTTTTTTTTTAAAAAAAAAAACATTTTTAGGTTGGGAATGTGTTTTACCCTTGTTCCTTCGTGGTTTTGGATTCTCCTAATATGGATTTCCTTTTTGGGCTGGATATGCTTCGTAAGCACCAGGTAACATGGTTATTCTTTCAAGCTGTTTAAATTTATGACTTTCTCCAAAATCCAGAGTGGTTAAATAGTTAGTTCTAAATAGCTACTGGTTGCAGTGCATAATTGATTTGAAGGAGAATGTCTTGAGAGTTGGTGGAGAAGAGGCTTCAGTACCCTTTTTGCAAGGTTGTTTTGTGTTTCCCACACTATCTGCACTACTTGCGTTATTTACTTTTTCACTAGTGGTTAATTTCCATTGAATTGATTTGTTTGTCTGTGATTTCTGAATTTTTTGAAAAGCTTAAATTTTGAATTTATTTCAGAAAAAGACATTCCAACTAATTTTCTGGATGAAGTTGCAAAGCAAGCCTCAAGCTCTGGAGCACAGGTAGGGATATTCCTGACCATGTGCTTTCACTAAACGGATTATACTCTGATAATTGCACTGTGTGATGGTTTGTTGAGAAGATACATAAAAATGATGTGGAAAACAGGCAGGGAAAACAACAAAGGAAAATTTGTTGAGAAGTTCATTTTTAAGGGGTATATAGCATTCAGTCAGAAACTTCTCTTAAGGTTTTTATTGATGATGTTTACATTTTTTTTTCATTATCTTTGTCAGTCAGAAACTACTATTCTAAAAGTAGTGTGCCTTTAATCTTAGTTATTATCTTTGTTTCCATTTAACTGTCGGGATCCCATTTTGTATCGGAACTCTGTATCAAAATTTTGTGTGTTGATTATACTATCGTAGACTAAAAAAAAAACGATTTAGATTATTAAGATAACTTATAATGAATTACATGGGCATAAATAGCACAATTCATTCCATAGATATGTGCAGGAGATTGAAGGATGTTACAAGTGATTGGCTTTTCCCATTTTTTGCGGTTATATCAGCCATTTGCTTGGTGGATTTAGACAACTGTGACATGTTGCTCCCCTTTTTTCATGGTTGTTGGTGCAGAGGACACGCACCATCGCAGTGAACTATTGTAATTACGAATTTGACGCTTCTTCCTAAATGACGTCATTGTGACGTCACACGTTAATTTGGGACGGAGGATGAGACGGTCGTCAAAGATTTTACGCGACGTTTTTTAAACGTTGGGTAGCTATTGCGGCGGCCCTACCAGCGGCGAAAATTTTACACGTCACTATAAGATATTATGGCGTTTTTCAGGCTTTTCACGGCGTTTTAAAAACGCCGCTAAAGAACGAATTTCCTGTAGTGTATAGTTTCTGCCATGGTTACAGGGTCTTCTTCTTTCACAAATTCTACAAAGACAGCAGTTTTTTTTATGGCAAAGCAAAATGCTACCACGGTGGTGATATGGAAAATGGAATCAACGCCCATCTGTTTCGATTTTATGAATAACTTAAATGTGTGTATTTGTCAAAGCTCAGATGGCTATACAGTAAAAGAATGGCTCCATCAACGAACACACCTTTACTACAGTGGTGGGAAATCTTAGGCTCCCTTTGCTAATCCTTTCAAATTATAGTTTCACCTATTGATTTGAGTATTGTGTTTGTTTTGAGTTTTTAAATCATAATTCTACACTTATTTCTCAAAACTTAATTCAAAACATAATCATTACTTTTCAAAATTCATAACCAAACACATAATTCAAAACTCAATTCAAATCAATATTTTAATTTTTTAAATATTTTAAAAATATTTTAATTTTGTTAAGATTTTAAATATTTTAATATTTAAATATGTTACGATTTTTTTAATTTTTTGAATATTTTTAAATATTACGATTTTAATTTTTTAAATTTTAAAATATTTTATAAAAATAAATTCAAACTCTATTTTATAAAAATATTTTTAAATATTTTAATTTTTTTGTTATGTATTTAGTTACAATTTGAGTGTAGAGTTGTGAAAGTAGTATGGAGTTTCGAATTATGTGTTTGGTTATGAGTTTTAAAAATAATTTCTTAATTGAGTTTTGTTTTATGTGTTTGGTTACGATTTGAGTGTAAAGTTGTTTTTAAATTTAAAATATTAAAATTTTAAATTATTTAAATTTTTTGAATATTTAAATTATTTAAATTTTAAAGGTTTAAATTTTTTGAATATTTATTTTAATTTTTTACTTATTAAATTTTTTAGATTATTTAAATATTTATGATTTAAATTTTTTGAATATTTATTTTTAAAAAAAAAATTTCCTTTGTAGTATTTTCAATTAAAAAATTGATTAATGCTATTTTCTATTAATAATAATATTTTTTAATTGAATTTTAAAAAGAGTTTGGTTATGAGTGTTGAGCAGAATTTTCAATAGTGTGAAATTAGTGTGTTTTGTTATGAGTTATAACAATTTGAATTAAGTTTTGAAAACTCTTTTCAAAATTCATAACTAAACAAATTTTCTCACTTCACATGTCAAAGCAAACTTTCAAAACTCAATTCTACATATAATTCAAAACTCAATTCAACACTCTATTCAAAAACCGTAACCAAATAAATTTTCTACACTCAAATCATAATTTCACAACTCACAAACTCAAAATACAACTCATTTTCTCAAATCATATTTACAAAATTCTACCAAACGCAACCTTAGATTTTTCTCAACAATACTTCTTCAATCAATCGTTCAAGAGAAGTTAATTTTAAAAAGCAAACACAGGGGACTAGGGGTCCACAATCCCCATTGGCATACCAACTATCCTTTTCTTGAACTTCAATAGATTGATTCCAATTCCTTAAGTTTCTTTTATTTGCTTTTAGAAAACTAAGTTGATACAGATTGAGACTTCAAAACATGAGCAATAAGTTGTATTTGCATCAAGGAAAAGTTGTTCAAGTTGCACATAACCATACATCTGTGTGGCAATCTTCCTTTGCCAACCTGGTAGGCAAAGACTAATAAATCAAATCAAACCAAGCCTTAAGTTCCATCAAATGGAGTCAGTTACATGAATTCTTCTTCTCTACGCGGTCCTATCAAAGGCCATTTCATTAGTCAACTTAAGTAGATTCATATCTCTATTTATAACGCTAGTCAACGTTAATCTAGGCCTACCCCGTCCCCTAACACTTTCATCTACTGTTACAGCATCGCATCTCTTCACTACTGCCTCTGTTGGTCTCCGTTGAATATGACCAAACCATCTCAAACGATTCTCTCTCAGCTTATTTTCTATCGATGCTACTCCTACCCATTCCCGAATACACTCATTCCTAATCCTGT
The DNA here is from genome assembly GCF_055761805.1 of Camellia sinensis. Classification (NCBI taxonomy): domain Eukaryota; kingdom Viridiplantae; phylum Streptophyta; class Magnoliopsida; order Ericales; family Theaceae; genus Camellia; species Camellia sinensis. The sequence continues at coordinate 21,409,132 of NC_138962.1, read as the reverse complement.
CTTGTCTAGTCTTACCACATATCCACCTTAGCATCTTCATCTCAGCCACACTCATCTTATCTACATGTTGTTTCTTGGTTGCCTAACATTCCGTCCCGTACAACATAGCTGGTCTAATAGCTGTTCTATAAAACTTACCTTTTAGTCTAATGGGTATTCGTTTATCGCACAATACCCCAGACGCACTTCTCCACTTACACCATCCCGCCTTAATCCTATGGACCACATCTGCATCAATCTCTCCCGCTGTTGTGATAATCGACCCTAAATAACGAAAATGTTCACTCTTAGGTAGTTCTTGGTTCTCAATCTTCATTTCTCCTCTGCTTTCATTGTTACTGTTACTAAATTTACACTCCATGCACTCTGTCTTAGTTCTGTTTATCCGGAATCCTTTAGATTCAAGAACTTTTCTCCAAATCTCCAACTTTGTGTTAACTCCTTCTCTAGTCTTATCTACTAACACAATATCGTCTGCAAAAAGTATACACCATGGCACGTCATTCTGAATATTTATCGTTAACTCGTCCATAACTAAAGCAAAAAGATAAGGACTTAAGGTAGATCCTTGGTGTAACCCTACAGTGATAAGAAATTCATTTGTCTCTCCAGCTGGCAATCTAATAGCGGTCACCACCCCTTCATACATGTCCCTAATCACGTCAATGTAGCCTTTTGTCACCCCTTTCTTCTCTAACACCCACCATATTATATCTCAAGGCACTTTGTCATATGCTTTCTCAAGGTCGATAAATACCATATGAATGTCTCTTTTCTTTTCTTTATACTTTTCTATTACTCTCCTCAAAAGATAGATCGCTTCCATTGTTGACCTACCAGGCATAAACCCAAATTGATTCTCTGACACCTGTGTTATGTCTTGCAATCGATGTTCCATCACCCTCTCCCACACTTTCATTATATGACACATTAGCTTGATTCCTCTATAGTTTTTACAATTCTGGATATCACCTTTATTCTTATAGATTGGCACTAAAATACTCTTCCTCCACTTATCTGACATGTTCCTAGTCAACAAAATTTTGCTAAACAACCTAGTCAACCAAGTAACTCCCTTTTTACTCAAACACTTCCAAGCTTCAATAGGGATATCATCAGGTCCTAAAGCCTTATTTGATTTCATCTTCTTAAGTGCAATCTCCACTTCAAAGTTCCTAGTCCTGCGACAGAACCTATAGTCTTGGTTTATCGTATTACTGACTATTTATTCCCCTATTGTCATACTTTCATGTTCCTCATTTAACAGTTTCTCAAAATAATTCTTCCATCTTTTCTTAATCTCATCATCCTTCACTAATACCTTAGAATCCTCACTCTTGATGCACTTTACTTTATTAAAATCTTTTGTTTTCCTCTCCCGTATCTTAGCAAGTTTGTATACCCTCTTCTCTCCCTCCTTACTATCCAGTCTAGTGTATAGGTCATCATAAGCTTTCAACTTAGTTTCTCTCACTACTTTCTTGACCTCCTTATTAGCCAATCTATAGCCCTTAATGTTTTTCTCAGTTCTATCCTTCTGCCACTTTTTAAAGCACTCTTTTTTTGCCTTAACTATCATTTGAACCTCTTCCCTCCACCACCAAGTTTCCCTAGAGCTGGGTCCCGTTCCTTTCGACTCTCCAAGCACTTCCCTTGAGATTCTCCTCATACAATTGGTCATTGAATTTCACATAGTGTTAGCATCACCTTCTAAGTCCCAAGTGCATTCCTTATCCATTCAATTCTTAAATATTTCTCGTTTATCCCCTTTTAGGTCCCACTATCTCGTCCTACAATGCCCACCATCCTTCCTAGCTTGGTATTGCCCTCTAAAACATAAATTTAGTACCAAAATCCTATGTTGAGAGACCAAACTCTCTCCAGGAATCACCTTACAATCATTGCATTTTAGGCAATCCACTTTTCTCACTAAGAAGTAATCTATTTGGCTCTTAACTAATCTACTCTTAAAGGTTATCAAATGCTCCTCCCTCTTCTTATACATAATATTGGCCACCACCAGGTCAGAAGCCAACGCAAAATCTAAGATTCTCTCTCCAGTTTCATTTCTGTCACCAAAATCGTATCCACCATGCACCATTTCATAACCTAGTTTATCTATGCCCACATGGCCATTAAAATCTCCATATATAACTAGGTTCTCTCCTACGGGTATCTCCTGTAAGATCTCATCCATTTGCTCCCAAAAATCCCTCTTAGTCTGATCATTTAACCCTACTTGAGGGACGTAAGCGCTAATAATATTCACTATGTTCCCTCCAATAACTAGTTTAACTAGTATAATCATATCTCCTTTCCTAGTGACCGCCACCACACTTTCCACAAGACCCTTGGCAATCATGATTCCTATCCTATTCCTGCGTCTATCCTTACCACTATAATAAAGTTTAAAACCAATATCCTCAATTTCCCTAGCTTTCTCTCCCTTCCACTTAGTTTCTTGTATGCAAGCTATGCACTTTCTTAAGTTTTCGTTATTTTCTTTTAGAAACTTAAGTTGATACATAATAGAGATTGAGGGTTCAAAACTTGAGACGTAAGTTTTATTTGAAGGGAAAGTTATGTGGATTGAACATGATCGTACATCTATATAGCAATCAACAAAACTTGATCTCATGATCTCTTTAGAGTATTGCACTAACAGCATTTTCTCCTCTGTGTTAGGGAAAATCGCTGTGATTCCCCACAAGTAAATCAATCAATGGGAATAAAAACTAATGCGGAAAAATTAAATCAAAGGCAACACAAGAATTTTACGTGATTCCCTCAATGTGAGGTACGTCCACGGGATCGAAATCTGATTCCACTATCAACCAAATAAGTTCCAAACGATTACAAACGAGACACCAATGGTCTCACAAAACCACCCTTAGGTGAATTCCAAATAATCACAAACAAATAAAGAGGAAAGACCTCACCAAATAGATGAACCAAAATCTTCAGAACTAGAGTTGTAGAAAAACCCAAAATAACGAACCAAATCAACTCCAAAACTGAGACTGCAACAGCATCAAAATTACTTACAAAGAACCCACAAAAGTTTGATCAAAACCTGCTGCTCTATCCACCAAAACCAAACTCACCGAATAATTAAATATGTTGTAGCCACCACATGTGTCTTGGGAAAAACAATACCCAATAAATATATTGTCGATCTAGGGTTTATAATCAAACCTTAGTTGTTTCCAAATTAGATTAGGTCTCCACAAAATTAAATATAATATATAAAAATATATTATACCTAAACCAAACCAAATTAAAACTCTTTTAATAAATCAATTGGGTCCCACACTCCAATAAGGAGGTATACCCAACAATTCTCCCCCCTACCAACTTAGGTGGAGACATCAACCATACTCGCCAAAGTTCGACACTTCAAATGTTTGTCCCTCGACAAAGTCTTAGTCAACATATCCGAAATATTATTATTTGTGTGAACATTTTCGAGTTGTAACAACTTCGAATCTAACACATCACGAATCCAATGGTATTTCACATCAATGTGTTTCGATCTCGAATGAAAAGTAGAATTTTTACTCAAGTGAATAGCACTTTGACGATCACAATAAAGTACATACTTTTCTTGCTTTAAACCCAACTCTTGCAAAAATTTCTTCAACCATAACTCTTCTTTGCAAGCTTCTGTAATAACAATAAATTCAACTTCGGTAGTTGAGAGAGCAACACATTTTTGTAATTTAGATTGCCATGCCACAGCTCCCCCTGCAAAAATTATCAAATACCCCGAAGTAGATTTTCTAGAATCAATATCACCGGCCATGTCAGAATCCGTGAACCCATCAAGCGTCGGTTTACCATCCCCAAAACACAAACACACCTTCGAAGTCCCTCGAAGATATTTTAGAATCCATTTTACCGCTGCCCAATGTTCCTTACCCGGATTAGAGAGAAAACGACTCACCACACCAACTGCGTGAGCAATATCCGGCCTTGTACAAACCATGGCGTACATCAAAGAACCAACTGCTGAAGCATAAGGAACTTTCAACATCTCTTCCTTGCCTTTCTCACTTGTAGGATATTGATTCGAACTAAGCTTGAAGTGACCTGCAAGTGGACAACCAACCGGTTTTGCTTTATTCATGTTGAACCTCTCAAGAACTTTCTCAATGTAGCTTTCTTGAGATAACCAAATCAGCCCCTCTTTGCGATCACGAACAATTTTCATACCAAGAATTTGCTTTGCCGGTCCCAAATCTTTCATAGCAAAAGACTTGCTCAAATCCAATTTCAACCTGTTTATCATGGTATAATCTTGACCCACAATTAACATGTCATCAACATAAAGCAAAAGAATAATAAATTTACCATTTGGGAAATTTTTTACAAACACACAATGATCCGAAGTGGTTTTAGAAAAGCCATTATTCATCACGAAAGAGTCAAATTTTTTGTACCATTGTCGCGGGGCTTGCTTGAGACCATACAAACTTTTCTTCAATTTGCAAACAAATTTCTCTTTCCCTTTTTCCACAAAACCTTCCGGTTGCTCCATGTAAATTTCTTCTTCAAGATCACCGTGAAGAAATGCGGTCTTCACATCAAGTTGTTCAACTTCAAGGTTCATACTTGTAGCCATACCAAGTACAACCCGAATAGAAGACATCTTTACAACCGGTGAGAAAATCTCGTCAAAGTCAATACCTTTCTTTTGCCCAAAGCCTTTCACAACAAGACGTGCCTTGTACCTCAGATTCATGCCATCATTCTTCAATTGGAAGACCCACTTATTTTTCAGAATTTTCCTCCCCTTAGGCAACTTCACTAAATCATAAGTGTAATTTTCAACTAAATAATTCATCTCCTCTTCCATGGCCTTTTTCCAATCACCTTTCTTTGCATGCTCAATTGCTTCTTGGTAGCTCTCAGGCTCCCCTTGATCAGAAATCAACACAAACTCATTGGGAGGATACTTTCTTGAAGGTTGCCGGTCCCTTGTAGATTTTCTTAACTCAAGTTGTGGTGGCGGTTCTTGAGTTGGATGCTCTTCCTCAATTTCTGGCTCAACTTCATTAGGATTAGCATCATCCTCCACATCTTCAATAGGTGGCTGCACATCTCCCCCGTTTTCATCATCAACTGAAGATGAAGGAGATGGATCCATGTCAATGAGATCACTAGTTTTTGGCTCCAGTTGGTCACCTTTGCTAAAGTCTTCAATTGTTTGGTCTTCAAGAAACACAACATCACGGCTTCGAATGACTTTCTTGTCGACCGGATCCCATAATCTATACCCAAATTCATCACACCCATAGCCAAGAAAAATTCATTGTCTTGACTTACTATCAAGCTTGGACCTCTCATCTTTTGGAATGTGAACAAAAGCTCAACAACCAAACACTTTCAAGTGCTCATAAGATACATCTTTACTGGTCCAAACTCTTTCTGGAACATCACCATTCAAAGGATAGGAAGGAGACAAATTGATCACGTCAACCGCTGTCTTCAATGCCTCACCCCAAAAGGATCTTGGCAATTTAGCTTGTGAAAGCAGACACCTTGTTCTTTCCACAATGGTGCGGTTCATCCTCTCGGCAACTCCATTTTGTTGAGGAGTCTTCTTAACTGTCTTTTGGTGCCGAATACCTTGGCTGTGACAATACTCATCAAATGGCCCAATGTATTCACCACCATTGTCTAATCGGATGCACTTCACTTTCTGCCCTGTTTCTTTTTCAACCATGGCCTGAAAATGCTTAAATACTTCTAGAACTTGATCTTTAGTTTTTAGTAGAAAAGCCCAAACTTTCCTTGAATAATCATCAATGAAAGTAACAAAATAAAGTGCACCACCATGTGTTCTAACTTTTAAAGGACCACAAACATCCGAATGAATCAACTCCAAAACATTTTCTTTTCTAGAAGCAACATTTTTGTGAAAAGAAACTCTATGTTGTTTACCCGCCAAACAATGAACACAAGTTTTGAGATGTGTACCTTTCAAACCGGGTAGAAGCTCTTTCTTGAACAAAACTTGTAGCCTCTTTTCACTCATGTGGCCAAGTCGCTTGTGCCACAATTCGGTAGAAGTATCATCTTGAAGTGCACTGACAACACCTTTACAATTTTTCCTTGCATCGAATAAAGTGTATGAGTCTTCTTACACTTAGCCACCACCAAGGAACCCTTTGTGAGCTTCCATATTCCATCACCAAATTTGTTGTTGAAGCCTGCATCATCTAGCTTCCCAGTAGAGATCAAATTGAGCCGAATGTCGGGAACATACCTCACATCTTTAAGCAACAACTTGCAGCCCAAATTTGTTTCCAAGCAAACATCACCCATGCCAATAATCTTGGACAAACCTTCATTACCCATTCGAACAAAACCATAATCTCCTTCGGTGTAGGTAGTGAAGAAATCAACTCGAGAAGTCACATGAAAAGAAGCACCGGAATCAATCACCCAATTGCTCTCTTGGCCCACAAAATTGATACAATCATCTTCACAAACGACCATGAGATCATTGGTAGTAACTGCCGTTGTGTCTTCTTGCTTCTTATCCACACTTTTGTCACGCCTTTTCTCCTTGTTCTTGAGCTTTCGGCATTCTCGCTTCATGTGCCCTTTCTCATGACAATAATAGCACTCAATATCTTTCTTTGAAAAAGAACCATCTTTTGATTTGTCATGGCTTTGATCATGACCATGAGGAGTCTTACTCCTCCCCCTTGATTTGCTTCAGCCTCTCACGACAAATGCTTCCGAATGAGAGGAACCCGCTGATTTTCTTCTGGTTTCTTCATTCAACAGGCTACTAGTGACTTGGCCCATTGTAACAACTCCATCGGGCGCCAAATTACTAACCGTCACAACCAAAGTCTCCCAACTTTCAGGTAAAGAACTAAGTAGCATCAAAGCCTGCAACTCATCATCAAAAACAATTTTCATAGAAGCAAGTTGGTTAACAATACTCTTTAGTTCATTCAGATGTTCCGGAATAGGGCTGCCCTCTTTATATTTTAAATTAACCAACTTACGAAACAAAAAGGCTTTATTTGTGGCTGATTTTCTATCATAAAGGCTCTCTAATTTTTTCCATAAATCATGTGCTGAAGTTTCAGTAGCAACATGATGAAACACACTATCATCAATCCATTGACGGATAACACCAACGACTTTTCGATTAAGCCTATTCCATTCATCATCTTTCATACCCTCGGGTTTGCCAGAATCACCCTCAATGGGTCCATATAAATCTTTACAAAATAATAGGTCCTCCATTTTAGTTTTCCAAGTTACCCAATTGCTTCCATTGAAGCTAGACATACGACCCACATTCCCCTCCATTGATTTACACAAATAAATAAACCAAATAAACCGTAAGCTCTGATACCAGTTGTTAGGGAAAATCGATGTGATTCCCCACAAGTAAATCAATCAATGGGAATAAAAACTAATGCGGAAAAATTAAATCAAAGGCAACACGAGAATTTTACGTGGTTCCCTCAATGTGAGATATGTCCACGGGATCAAAATCCGATTCCACTATCAACCAAATAAGTTCCAAACGATTACAAACGAGACACCAATGGTCTCACAAAATCACCCTTAGGTGAATTCCAAATAATCACAAACAAACAAAGAGGAAAGACCTCACCAAATAGATGAACCAAAATCTTCAGAACTAGAGTTGTAGAAAAACTCAAAATAACGAACCAAATCAACTCCAAAACCGAGACTGCAACAGCATCAAAATTACTTACAAAGAACCCACAAAAGTTTGATTAAAACCTGCTGCTCTATCCACCAAAACTAAACTCACCGAATAATTAAATATGTTGTAGACGCCACATGTGTCTTGGGAAAAACAATACCCAATAAATATATTGTGGATCTAGGGTTTATAATCAAACCTTAGTTGTTTCCAAATTGGATTAGGTCTCCACAAAATTAAATATAATATATAAAAATATATTATACCTAAACCAAACCAAATTAAAACTCTTTTAATAAATCAATTGGGTCTCATACTCCAATAAGGAGGTATAACCAACACTCTGCTTAAAGCTGATGGAATTCCAATATCACAACATCAAAAATGAATTTGAATGTGAACACCAATGGACTAGGATAACTTTTTTTATGAATGAACAAGTATATTAAACAAAATATCAACCAATTAACTTATGCATTGTTAGGCTATTATAACGGCTGCTTAATTAACAGCTTTTGCGATTCTTCAAATTAGATGGCTGTAGTCACATTGATTTTAAATCCAGCATATTTTGGTTTCTGACTATCCTATTATTGTGGTTTATTTTGTTCACTAAACATGAATGAAAATAATTCATAGTTTTCTGCAATTAATGGGAAGAAAATGCAGGAATTCAGTTAAGCCCCGAAGTTGCTAGTTTTAGAGGTGTGCCTTCTAGAAAACTACCTCAATTTTGTCTAATATGAAAAACTACATTCTTGAGAGCAATATAGAAAAGACATCTCCAAGGGAGTAGCATTACTGTCACATGCCAATCTGCCATGTCTTCAGTTTACTACACAATAAAGTAAGTTATGAAACAAATTACTCAGATAAAGAAGAAAAAAAAACAGGAAATTCCATTTCTCACTCTCATATAGAAAAGCTTTTACTTTTCTGTCTCTACATTTTATACACCAAATATAAAAAAATATAAAATAATAAAATAATAAAAAAATTAAAAAGAAAAAGAATAAAAGATGTACAGGAGCTTGTTTGTTCCGTCCTTGTTTACAAAATTTGTCAGAGAGAATTTTCTTTGCTGGATTGAGGGCCAAATGTTTTTATGTTTATTTTCTGGATTAGTCTATAAGCTCAACCATCAAAGATTAGATTTCCAAATGTGCTCTGCGATTCTACCTCAGTTAAAGGCCATGCCAAAATGGTATGACAATTGTTCAAATCAAATTATTGTGGTCTTTGCTGTACAACAATTTCTGTCTCCACAATTGGAAGAAGAATCAATTCAAATAAGAAGTGAGATCAATCATGTTGCCTATTCTCTACTTTCTTTACTTTGTTTCCATAGGGTCCCATCCAACAAAAACTGACTAGTAGGAATACTGAACAATCAAAACTTGCCCAATCACTATTGTGTGGGTAATTTTCCGACCACACTGCCCACCTAGTAATCAGCTGGAGAGCACCGGCAGAATAGATGGCTTTAGTAGACCTGTAACAGAAAGAAAGGCTCCGGCGGTGGCTCTTCCACCCGGGGGCACTCTGACGATCAAGTCAGTAAATCTCTCAAAAATAATCAAGTGCTAAACTCACAAGCTTGAGTATAAAACTGCGTACCTTAGACCCACGGGGGTACCTCTCTTTTATAGTTTACCCAATCCAAGTCCTACTAGAAGCCTGACTTCTATGGACTCCAATTTAGTACTTACTTTGGATTCCTCAAGAGATAAAGATAAACTCCCTAAGAGCTTTATCCTTATCTTAGCAAAGTCTTCTCTTTTCTCTAGGACTCTTGTCCCTTATCCGCTTATCTCGGATTCCGATATCTTCGGAGATAACCTCAGCCTAGCCAAGATAACCTCAGCACAACTACCACGACACGTGGCACCTCGGCTGACACGTCGGCGTCACCATGCCACGTGTTGGTATTGTGAAAATACATCCCCACAACTGCCCCCTAGGTTCTATTACCTCGGCATTCTGAGGTGATGGAACCTATATCTGTATTTTCTTCTAGTACCTCGGCGTAAGAACTTTTTGGCCGAGATCATTCATTTTAGGCCGACATGCCTTTATCAAAGAACAAGAACTCAAACGAACTCCTCCACGCGCATGAGTTGTCATGCACATTTTCTCAACCGTTCCCCTCACGTGCTTTATCCTCATTGGCCCGTGTCTGTGACGCGCCTGAAAGCTGTATTTCTCCCATCTGCGCCGCCTGTCGTGTGCGTTGCTCCAGGCGTAATAAATGCCCTACATTTGCCGCCGTTTCAAGTTTTTTTTTTTTTACAAAACTTTTTCCCCCTTTTTCCTCTCTTTACTTTTGTTTTCGATTTTCTGGCCTTCTCTCTCTCTTAAACCTTCTCAAATCCGCCATTGCCCTAGCTCCAAGCTCTGCAACCGTCTTCATTCTCCCTTTGAAGCTTTCGTCGTTCCGTCGTGTCTGGAACCATTGCCTTACCTCGGCGACCTTTTATTCTGGCTTCATTTGTTCTGGTAAGCCTTTGTTCCTCTTATTCCAAATTTCTTCTATGTGCTTTTGTTTACTTGCTGCCATTGTTGCTTTGTTTCAAACCTTTGATTTTGCTGAACTGTTCATCTGGACGCGTTTATTCCATGATTTTACTCATGTCTTGAACACTTGTACTGTTTCAATACTTTTCTGCCTTTGTTCTTGAGCCTGTATTTCTTGTTTTTTATGCTTTTGAGAACCATAACTCTGTTCTTGATTCTGAAACGTCATTCTTTGTTTCTTGTTTCCTGTGTTGTTTTCCAGATCTCAGCCTTTAATTCTTGCTTTCAATTTTTTCCTTCATAGATTTAGGTTTGGGTTTTGTCTGTAGAACCTTCAATTTTTAGGAAAAACTGAAACAAGCCTTATCAGTCCTTACCTAGGGTTTTGCCGAGGTCCCAATAACCCCTTAAGAGCACCTTCTTTCTGAAATCTAGCCCTTTGATTTTAGGCCGACGTATGGGTATGTAGAGACATAGGGTAGATACCCCGACCAAACTTGAGTACTTTAGGCGGGAGTTCTCTATTCCTGCCGATGTCCATCTGAGGCTAGCTGAAGATAATGACTCTATCATGCCCACAGATGATTCAATGCCCTTTGCCATAGTAGCTTTTACTGAGTGCGGACTCCGGCTCCCACTTAACATTTTTTTTCGCGAAATTCTTCACTTTTACAAGTTGAACCCTATGCAACTTTCCATAAACTCTTATCGAGTGATCAATGGTATCATAGCCCTAGCTAGGCAGGAAAATGTTAGGATCACTCTTGCCGATGTACAATATTATTATACCATGTGCCCCCTTAACCTGAAGGAAAAAGGTTACGTCTACTACCTCAAGCCGAGGTCTACTGAATTCAAAATTGTAGCCGACCTCCCAGACTCCAACAAGGGAGCCGGGGATGACTTTGTCATTGCTTCGGGAAATTGGGAATTTGGTCCAGTCAAAGATGTTCACCTCTACCCTCTTCCTCGAACAGTTAAAGAGGGCAAGGGTAAGAGCCCAGCGTCAATACTTTAGTTATTTCTTTTCCAAGTCTTCAAAACTTTGTCTGTTTCTAATGTCTATTTGTTTGTCCTGCAGATCTTCATCAGCCACCAAAAAACTTTCGCTAATCTTTCTTCCCAGGAAAAGATTTAAAGAAGCTCCTAGATCTTCCAATCCATAAGCGCAAGGCTCCCCTGTTACTGAATTTTATTCCGACATACAAATCCACACTGCCCGACGTCCCAAAAAAAAAGAAGAAGAGCCTATCTCCTCCCTCTGCTACCACTCTACAAACAGCATCAACATCTCGGGCTGACCAAGGGTCAACCTCTGATCCAGCCGACCAACCATCAACTTCAGCCCCATACTTAATCCCAATACCAGAAAGAAAACGTCGGCGACGACTCGTCAAAACTGCTGAGATGGGTCGCCCGAAGCCTGTTGCCCAAGATCTCCTAGCCAACCTTCCCACGGATGTTGACGCTCAACCGGCGCAAACCATGCCCCCACCAAAGCCGAAGAGAATTAAAAAGGCTCAGCCCAAGGCCAAAGCCACTGAGATTGAGGCTGAGGATGCTCTGCCTATCTCACAATTGGCTGAGAGTAAAAAAACTGCTTCTACTTCTACAAAAAGGTTTGCTGAGGCCCAGCCATCAGAATCCACCCAATCGAAGAAGCCGAGGTCATCGTCTGCGACGACCTCGAGTTCCAGAATACCAAAAGTCCCTTGGCGACCAGAGATTACTATGGAAGATAAGCCAGTCCTAGCCAACGACAGTGCTGATGACATAAACGTTGGCGTGGCCCTAAGTACTGCTCTACTCCTCCCAGGCGATCTTGAGCGAAATGCCAAGATAAGTGAGTATGAGAACTACGCCTTTATGCTGCAACACTCTGTCCAAGTAAGTGCCTTTGTGTTGAAATCTGTTTTCTCTCTTAATTTGTAAAATTTTGTAACAATTTGTGTCTTGTGTTCTTTCAGGCCATCCAACATGCCCACTCCCTCTCCATGCAAGCTTTTGAAACAAGGGAGAGGTTGGCCGACATGAAGAGGGAGGTTTCTGCTCTTAAAAAGGAGAGCAGAACTCTTCAGTTAAAAATGAAAAAACTGGAAGACCAAGCTGAAGCTGCCACCAAAGCCCAAACCCTAGCCGAAGAAAAGGCCGAGTCTGCTGAGGCCATCAAAAAAGTTGTCGAGGCCGAGAAAAAAGAGGCCGAAGTAAAAAAGGCTCAAGTCGAAAAAGAGCTTCAGAAGGCTCTGGCCACCAAAAAAGGCGAAATCAAGGATGCTGATGAGAAGGCTTACGCCCAGGGCATGGCCGACGTCACTGAGGAATATAAACTTCAAGTCAGGCAGGCAGGCATGCAACAGGGGCTTCTCTCTTGGTTGGATGGCCCTTGCCAAGAAACTTAACATTCCTGATGATTCGTCACTGCGCAAAGCCGACGCTATTCTTCTTCCATTTCCTCCACCTCCAAGCCAAGCTGAAGATGAATCTGAGTCTGAATCTGAGGATGAGGATAAGGATGATGATGAAGCTTTGGTAAGGAAGCCCAAGGATACCAGTGAGACCAAGTCTCCTCCTCAGGAGGATCAAGTCCTAGACTTGACTCATGAGGAGGATGAGGAGGTTATCAAGGAGACCACTCCTGAGCAAGCATCATCTGATGTTCCTCAAATCGGCAAGAGCGTTGATGAAACCATTGCTGAGATCGATGCTGAGATTACTGCAGATAAAGAAGCTGAGGTATCTCTTCAGGAGACTTCTGAGGTTCAGATCCAGCCAGATGCTGATGCAGAGAAGTCTTAACTTTCATGTTTTTTCTTTTGCACCCTTGTGCTTTGTTTTATTTTCTGGACAATGTAAGCTTCTTTTCATGGCCGATGTGCCTTTCTTTGTTACTTCAAAACAGTTTACTTCTGGTAGGCCATAGTGCCTTCTTTTGTATACAATTGCAACTGTTTTTCTATGGATGCTTCAATCTTTTAATTTCTCTTGATTTGCTTCTGTGTGGTTCTATGCTTAGAATATCTTGCATGCCTTTCATATCTTGCCAACTTTGTGCCATCTTCTCGGGGTCACATATGTCGGGTTTAATAACTACAAGTTTTACTTCGGCAAGATACTGACCTGTAAACTTTTCATAAGTTTCAACAAGTGTAAAACATATACTATTCAATGTCAATTTTGCAAACTTTTTTCCAAGTTTCAACAAGTATTTAAACAGTGATCTCGGTCTAATCCTACTTGTAAATTGCTGCAAATTTCAACAAGGGTTAACATATACTATAATTTTTTCTCAAGTTATAACAATGATCTACTTGTAAATTGCTACAAGTTTCAACAAGTGTTTAAACAATATACTTAGCTTTTACCTTAACCTGTAAATTGCTGCAAATTTCAACAGATGATCACATGTCGGCTTAACATTATCTTGTACATTGCTACAAATTTCAACAAGTGTTAGGCATCTTCTTTGGTTGGACCAACCTGTAGATTGCTATAAGTGTGTAAACTATAACCTCAGTTTCACTTCGACTTGTAAATTGCTATAAATTTCAACAAGTGAAGAGAACCAGTAATATCGGCTTAATTTTGACTTGTAAATTGCTACAAATTTCAACAAGTGAAGATAAGGAATCAGCTTAATTCAAACTTGTAAATTGCTACAAATTTCAACAAGTGAATTAAGGAATAATCTCGGCTTAACTTCGACTTGTAAATTGCTACAAATTTCAACAAGTGAAGATAAGGAATCAACTTAATTCCAACTTGTAAATTGCTACAAATTTCAACAAGTGAATTAAGGAATAATCTCGGCTTAACTTCGACTTGTAAATTGCTACAAATTTCAACAAGTGAAGATAAGGAATCAGCTTAATTCCAACTTGTAAATTGCTACAAATTTCAACAAGTGAATTAAGGAATAATCTCGGCTTAATTTCGACTTGTAAATTGCTACAAATTTCAACAAGTGAAGATAAGGAATCAGCTTAATTCTAACTTGTAAATTGCTACAATTTTCAACAAGTGAATTAAGTGTCTCTGTCTTCTTTCTGCCCCCAATGTGAACCTGAGTTTCTACTTGGGTTCTCATTATTCATGTCTCAAAAACACCGATATGTAACTTTATCAAATATATGTGTTTTAAGAAAAGGGACAAGATTTTATTGATGACATCGGCCAAAAATACTGCACATCTAATAATAGAGGAATTTTAAATTACAAGTGTTCCAAGGTCTTGGTAGTGCTTTGCCCTCGTTATCTTTTAGCCGATAAGCTCCATTGCCTAATACTGAAGTAATTCTGTAGGGTCCTTCCCAGTTTGGGCCAAGCTTGCCCTCTTTGGGATCCTTCTTGTTGCCGACGACTTTTCTCAGGACTAGGTCGCCGACTTGAAAATCTCTTGGATTAACCTTCTTGTTGTAAGCTCTAGCAAGCTGTTGCTGGTATACTGCGAGCTGAATTGCAGCTTTTTCTCTTCATTCTTCCAAAAGATCCAGATCTCGGGCTAAGAGTATGTCATTGGTGCCATTCTCTACTCCCTGGGTCCTGATCCCTGGGATTCCGATCTCTAATGGAATGATAGCTTCTGTGCCATAAGCCATGGCAAAGGGGGATTCCCCTGTTGATCTTCTCGGCGTAGTCTGATATGCCCAAAGCACGTTGGGCAACTCATCTACCCACTTTCCTTTTGCTGCCTGCAGCCTCTTCTTTATTCCATCCAAAATTACTTTGTTGGATGCTTCTGCTTGCCCATTACTTTAGGGAAAACTTGGTGTCGAAAAGTAATTCTTGATCTTGAATTTCGTACAAAAGTTCTTGATGAGTTTGCTGTCAAACTGTGTTCCGTTGTCGGCAACTATTGCTCTTCGAATCCCAAATCTGGTGATGATGTTTCTCCATATAAAGTTCTTGACGTCCACATCTCGGATTTTGGCAGGAGGTTCTGCCTCTATCCATTTTGTAAAGTAATCTGTTGCCACCAGCAAGTGTTTTCTCTGCCCAGTTGCCTGGGGAAGTTTCCCAACCAGATCCATGCCCCATTGGGCAAACGGCCAAGGGCTGGACACTGGGTTTAGGTCAGCAGCTGGCTGATGTATCAAAGGTGCAAACTTTTGGCATTGTTCACACTTCTTTACGTAGGCTTCAGCATCCTTGTGCATGTAGGGCCACCAATACCCCTGGGTAATGGCTCTGTGGGCTAATGATTTGCCCCTAGTGTAGACACCCCATTTTTGACAGCCCATAAGACTTGGGCGTCACTAATGTTTTGCTTGGCGGAGAAAGGTGTGCAGGGCAAATGTTCAGTTTCTTCGGCAAGGAGAGAGGCAAATCCTTCAAAACACTTTGTTTAGGGGTTTGGAGTTGAAAAAGAGAGGAAAGGAGAGGAGAAAACTAGTTTGGGAAAAGTTCGGCTTGAATCCGGGTAGAAGCGAGTCGAGCAGCCCTCGCTGAATCGGTCTTGTCTATCTGTACACTTGGAGTTTAGCTATGGGGGCACCACCGTCGGAAATCTTACTTCCGGGGCTTCATTTTGCACTCAAGAATCTCTTAAAGCCAAGTCCGGGTGGGGGAGATATGATTGGTTGAAATTGGGTATCATCCCGATTGGATCGAATCTGCGCGGCTTCACGAAAAAGGGCATAACGTTTTTCACAGAAGGAATTTTAATGCAAGGTTTGTGCCATTGGAAAGCTAACTTCCGGGGCTTCAATTTGGACACCCACCGGCCATTTTTTGACATTGGAATCATCTATCGGTAATCTATTGTGCCGACCGGCAAAATATTATGCTGACCGGCACTTTATTTTGGCCGACGACCAAATTTTCTGGCCGGTTTGCACCATTTGCACCCTCCAAGCCTGGTGCATCCCAGCTGTGCTAGTTGGAATGCACCAGCACACTCCCCCGTGCATATATGTTGCTATTTTGAACCCTTGACCACCTTTGGACCCCTCTTTTGCACCCTTTGCTCAAGGCTTCTTGAGGAAGCCTTGACTCCTTATCTTGGCTTCCTCAAGAAGCCTACCAGCTGTCCAAGCTTCTCCAATAAGCCTTGACCCCCCCTTTAAACCCCTTTGACCCTTTGAAGCTTGCCTTAGAAGCTTAGTATTGCCTATATAAGGGGCCTCTCCTCCTCCATTGTTAAGGTTGGATTTTTGGAACAAAAAACCAGAGATATATAGATATATCTGATATATACATACATATATCCCTTCATCTCTCACTATATCTCTCCCATTCAACCATCAAACACCCTTGTTCTTGGGCCATTTCTTCATCAACTCATAGCACAAGGCATCCAACGCCCATTCCAGCAGCTTGAGGCTGTTCTCCAGAGCTTAGGAGCACCTAAACTTGGTCCAAGAGGTGCTGGTTTGCTGGTCTTCAAGGGTGAGTCCTCCACTTCCCTTTTCTAGTCTTTTCTTGCTTCATATCTAAGCCATAGTTGCTTGCATTTTTGGGCTCCGACCCAAAGTGTAAATCATCATATTTTGAGGTCCTCTTCATGTTTGATTGAGGACCTCTTGCTGTTTGAGGACAGTAGCTTGTACTTGCTTCAATATCCTCCTTGAATGCCATAATCTTGCATAGAATTGTTGGCTTGCGTGTTATCTGTTTTAGAGCCTGATGTAAAATGAAAATAGGCTTATTTTCAGCCCCTCTTCAACATTGAAGAAGGGCTCAATACTGTTTGGGACCTCCATGTTATACTTGCCTTTATATCCTCTCTTTGGTCCCCATTTTTGCATGCTTTGGCAGCCTATCATGCTTCTGTTTTTGGCCTTTTTACAGTTCTGTAAATATGCTTATTTTTGGTCCCTCTTCAATGTTATTGAAGGGCCCTAACCTATTTGGAGTTAGCAGCTGTGAGTTGCTTCATAATCTCATGTTTAGGGCCATTTTTGCATGCCATTGTTTCCCTATCTTTGCTTGCTGTTTGGCCATGATTTATACTAGAAAAATGCTGATTTTGGGACTTCCTTGCTACTGTCTATTCATTGCATGTCCATATTGTGCATATTTCGTATAGCTATAGGCCATTTCGGGTGCCAAAAGTCCATGTTTCGGGACTATTCCATGCATCGGGTGTGTTTTCGCCTCGTTTCGGGGCTGTTTTCCCCCACATTTCAGTGCTGAAATCCCATTAGCATGTTTGCATATCATTTTCCATGCCATTGCCTCGGTTTGCGTGCCCGTGGACACGCATTTCGAGGCACTCCATTTTCATCCATCGGCCTCTTATGTGAGTGTGGCTGAGGCTCTCTCATGTTAGTATAAGCCCATGTTGCATTCTATATGCCATTTTAGCCATTGCATTGCATATGCCATTGCCTCGATTTGCGTGCCCGTGTGCACGCATTTCGAGGCACTTCATTTTCATCTTATGGCCTCCTATGTGAGTGTGGCTGAGGTCCACTTGTATTGGTGTAAGCCCATCTTGCATTGTGTATGCCATGTTTCAAAGCATTGCGCATGTTATGTTGTTAGCATTGTGTATGCCATGTAGTTGCATAGCATGCTTGTATTATTGTTTGCATACCTAGGTTGCATTGCATTGGCATGCATGCCTTGCCTCTTGATCATGTGATAGAGGTTGGGCTTTATGTGTTTGTTTGGTTTGCATGACATTTGAAATCAAAGCGCATACTTGGTTTCTTGGACCATCACGCATCGAAATGCGCAATTGGTGGTCCGAGAATCAAGGAACACCCCCCTTTGAGTCAAAAGCATGATAAGGGATGTGTTGGTGCGCACATTTACTTGGAATTTCATGCCATACACTGTCTGTCCTTTGTTGCTGTCAAAACTGTCTTCTGCAGGAAGTTTCTGCCGACCGGCAACATTCAGTGCCGACCGGCCATTTATTCAGTGCCGATAGCTTTATCTCCAGCCGATGGATATTGTACACGGCCGGTGGCCATTCCTCCCAGCCGATGATGTTCTGTAATGCTCATAGAAGGTTCTCTGGGACTTTGACAAGTTTTCAGAGAAGAAAAGGCAGTGAAAACAGAGGCAGTAGTGCTATGGCAACGAGTTTCCGGGCAAGTTGGATCGAACGTGCATTATTCACGCATCCCGAGGCGGGGGCTGCGGCCATCTTCCCTTAACACCTTTTTTTTTTATTAGACTAGAAGTTTTGTAATAATTATTCGGGCTGTATTATTATTTTGGTCCCTCCGAGTGAGGGCGTGTCTGTAATAAGTGTGTGTGCGTGGTGTGCATGTCTTCCAACCTCCACTTCTTTCTTCCCTTTTATTTACCTGCTTATGATGGTAGATTAGGGCACATTTATTTTAGCATACCTTATGCTATGCATGCGTGCATTCATGCATTTGTTGACATGCACCGGGCTCGGTACATCATACAAACTACATTGTACTTTTCAATTCCAAATTGAATACATGTTACTTGTAGCATTTCATATGCCATTTTAGGGTTAGCCGAGCCTGTTTAGATTGCATCTTTGCATGTGTTGCATTAGCCATTTTTAAACATGAACTAGGATCATGCATATGATTACTGACTAGTTTCTGTTTTGGCTCGAAGTACTAGGTAAGCTTTTATGCTTTAGCATATCGCATGCGTGTGATTGTTGCCATGATAGTATGATTACCATGAGGCTAGCTGCTTATGTGATATAACTGCTTGAATGCCTGTGGATGGAGGTTGAATTACCTAAATTGGAATAATGCATTAAAACTGTGAGTTTTAAGCCCACTAGATAGTGGCAAAATCATCTTTTCTAAAAGCCCACTTGAGGGTGGCAAAATCTGCATTTTAGCCTACTTGCGAGTAGCAAACCATTTTCAAAACAAACATGAAATGTTTTGTTCCAATTTGGGCGATTTGGTCTATACTTGTTTGCTGCGCGCATAACATAGTAATTCTAGGCTAACAATTGGTTTAAGAATACATAAAGTTTTCAAAAACGGATATCACGGTTAGTAGAGACCGGTCTTCGGACCGGGCGAAAGGGGGTGCTCATAGCTGACCTTCCCCGATCGTACCCAAGCTCCCGAGCCGAGACAACTCCGGTGATGACGGACATGTGGCCTTCGGCACCGAGTCAGGGTTTCCTAAATTCTCCCATAAAAAATATTTAGGTGGCGACTCTGTATCTGGCAAAGCAGTCCATGTTTGGCACTTCTTTCAAAATCTGTTTTCTCAAAACAATTTGCCGGATTTGGACTCTTTGGTTCAGATTTAGAACCATAACAAAATCGAGTCCGAACTGTAGTAGCGAGGTCCCCCTCCGCGGGCGCGTCTACAGTTTCTGGCGACTCTGCTGGGGAATTTAGAGAGCTTGACTCGAACTCGTGATATCCTGTTTTGATTTCACTTATGTGTTTCTTTGCATTGCATGTGCATTGGTGCGCCTAGGACACCGTGTTTGCCATCTGCCATTCCTAAACGGTTTGCCGGAGGCTTGTCTTGTCAAGGCATGACCATAAGGCTGACCGGTTATGGGCTCTGACAGTATGGGAACACAAACCCCGATTTTTACCGGGGCACCCTTTTGACCATTCGACCTAGTGCATATTCGGATCCATAGTGACCATTCCAAGTTAGGACAGGCTGCTTACCCGATGTTAGGTTGTTTGAAAACTGCTCTGTGCATAGTGAAACCCTGGTTCCTGACAAAATAGGACAGGGAAACCCTACCCCAATATAGGGGTGTTTTGGCTCTCTCTTACTTGCTATGTGCTTTTAGAGTGTATCTCTACAGGAATGCATATACCAGTTTACAAGTCTGGGCATCAGGCCTGTGGGCATCAGCATCAGTATTTGCGGAATCAGTTTTACCTGAGGGTATCAGTTTACAGGCAGATATTTGGGAAACAGTGATCAGTATTGGGTACATTCATCCTAGTATGCTCAAATCTGTTCCAGTGAAATTAGGCTGAGATGCTCTCTGTTTTCCCTTTTGCAAGGTAGTCCTGGAACCATAGCTTCAGAAGGCTCCGATATCCCCCGAGGTTCATCGGACTTGTGCTGATAGACTTTGTCAGGTCAGAGATTTAGTTCAAGGGTAATCAGGGCTAGAGAAGGCTAGTCAGGCACAGACCACCAGTACAACAGCTACCAGATCAGTGATCTTTGAGCAGTCAAGCTGAGATTTCCGAACCTATTGCCGATACAGATATACCGGTTGCTCAGTTAGATTAGAACAGTATGTCGAGTCTGGAAGAGATGGTGCGCCAACTCCAGGATAGTATGAAAGCCATGCAGCAAGACACTGTCCGTCAAGCAGAATTCGCCAAGCAACAGGCTGTGGTCATAGCCCAACAGGCAGAGACAATTGCCAGATTGGAGCAGCAAACTGGAGTATCTACTTCACACCAGGCTCCTCCCCCACCAAGAGTTCCCATACTCGGGGAGGCAACCCATGTCCAGGATGATACGGACATTCCAGTCGGGCCAGCTCCACCCCCGATTCTGCCTCAACTATCCAAGACACCCCCTCCTATCAACCAATCAGATTCTCCTTTCGAGCCCGAGGTGGAGCCCGTGGCATTAAAAATGCACAAGCTTGAAAAGCTGTTCAAGAAATCTCAAGGTGTGAAGTCCATTCCGGACATTGGAGACGGATACACTGACGCAGCCGTGACGCTGCCAGATCGGTTTAAGATGCCACAAATTGATCGTTTTGACGGATCTGGGGATCCTATGGTGCACCTACGACTGTTTTCAGACATCCTAAGGCCAATGGGCCTCACTAGACTGCAGAAGCTGTCTTTATTTGGCCGGACCCTGTCGGGTGTAGCGGCCACATGGTATGCCAAATTGGAGGATGACGTCAAGAGAAGTTGGGACGAGATGGCTGAGGCCTTCATCCTGCAGTACTCATACAATACGCAAATCGAGATCACGACCCGGGATCTCGAGACAACGAGGCAAGAACCCAAGGAGAACTTTTCAGAATTTGTAGCCAGATGGCGGGCTAAGGCCTCGATGATGACCTTAAGGCCCACGGACAAGGACCAGATTCGGATGATTGTGCGCAATCTTCAGCCGAAGCTAATGCAGAAGATGATTGTACTCCCCTTTCCTACCTTTTCAGATCTACATGAAATGGGGGTACAAATTGAGGATGCTATGAAGCAGGGCCTCATTGACCAGGAGAAGGAGCAGCTTAAGAGGGCGTTTTCCCGCAGTTCGAATACGACCACTAGTGGTGATGCAAGTGCAAGATCTTCTGAAGTAGACATGGTTACCACCACTGCATCAAAAACAGCTACCCCATTCACCGGTGCATCCGGAAGTAGCTCACAAAAAACCAAATATCCACCTCGAGTCAAGAGGGTCTTCACCCCACTCCATATGCCTTTGTCAAAGGCTCTGGAGGTCTTACTCCGAAAAGGACATCTGAAACCGTTGGAACAACGCCCCCTACCCGATCCTATCCCTGCAAAGCATAACCAGACTAAGTACTGTGCGTACCACCAACAAACCGGTCATGAGACCGATAGCTGCTTTCGTCTGCGCCATGATGTACAAGATTTGTTTGACAACAAGGTCATTGCCGCACCAGCTCAGTAAAGTCTATCACCACTGGATCAGTGAACTCGGGGGATAGTATGAATATGTGATCAGGGGATGAACAACCTGTGGGCGGCACTCAGTTTACTCCAGATGTGGCGTTTGGCACGCACCGCTGTGAGCATTTGCGAACACTAGTTTTTTGTACTTTCTGACTTGGGTTTTGGGTCAGTTTTGTTGTTTTGTATATGGTCTGTCTTGTTGTATCGAGTCAGTCCTGTTTTGTTAGAGTCAGGTGATTCCGGGGGTGTTACCTCGGGCATCACTATTTTGTTTTGTGTTCGTCTTTTTGCCTTCTTTTGAGTCTGTTTCTGCCTTGGAGCCAGTTATGCCAACAGATTTGAATAGAACAGCAGTGATTTTCACACTCTTGTGTTTGCTTCTGCCGTGTGCCAGTTGTGCCAGAAGTATTGAATGGAATGACAGTGCTCTTTGCCTGCCTTTTCTGTGCCTTGAAATCATTGTATCGACCTAAGTTTTTCAAAACTTTTTTTGAACACTGCGGTGAAAACGAAGAGGAAGGAATTCCTCGGGATTTGCAAAACTTTGATCATTTGAGAGAAAGAGAGGCATGGTAAGCCCTTAATGATCGAGATCATGCTTGTTAATGTGAGTACTGAGAAGGATCCTCACTTGATCCAGATTGGTCCCACACTGTCTTCAGTGCGAGCGATCTGTCGCTTTCTTAAAAACTTTCAAAAACAAAATGTTTTGCGCAGTCTTGCGAAGACCCGTGTGGAATCGCTCTTGAGATTGTGCAGCTTAGGATCGCTCTCAGCCTCGAGATTCGACCCCTCACTTTCAAACCTTGAACCTGAGTTCAGAACGTTCAACGGTCCACCACAACGTGAGGCCTGTGGGGCCATTTTGAAGCAGCCCTCGAACAAGAGGCACCAAAGTCAGATCAAGAAGATCATATCAAAGGAAGCTTGTAAAGCTAGATCAGAAGCCCCTCCTCAAACTAGGGGCAAAAATGTCAGATATGCTCGAAGAGCCGAAGATAGATCCTTTAGTAAATCAATACAACAGCCACTCTCCTGGATACGGATGGCTTCAAAATCCTACAACCATTTGGCATGGACCAAACTACGCTTTTACCCTTTGAGAGGCTCGCTGGGCCGAAAACCCGGAAGGGCGACCCAGGCAAAAGTTAGAGCAAAAGAAAAATACAAAAAAGAAAAAAAATGCAAAGAAAAGAACAAAAAAGAAAATAAAAAAAAAGGAAATGAAATGAAAAGAAAAGAAATGAAAAGAATTGAAAAGAAAAGAAAAACAAAGCTCGCAAGGTCGAAAACCCGCATCGGGCGCCTTGGCAAAAGTTAGAGCCTAAAAAGGAGAGGTTAAATACCCGAATGTACCTTAACCCTAAACTACGTAAGGCTTGATTCCCATCTTTGGGATACGTAGGCAACTTCATTCTGAAGTCCAGCCCTAAAACACTTTAAATTCAACTGTGTCCATGTGATGGTTCTAGTCATCTTTGTCTTTTCTGTATCCGGGAGTTCGGTTGCAATCATCGCTCTGAGGACTGATTACAATACACTACGGGGCCATTCAGACAAGGGGCAACTTTCCGTTGCCATTCAATGCGCTGCGATGCCGTGCAAACAAGGGGCAACTTTCCGTTGCCATGTAGCTCTCTTCGAGCAAGGGGGCAATTTTCCTCCAAATCCGAGGTTGTGCGTCTCAAGAGTAAGTTCCGCGCTTGTTAAGCATCGGCCGTTTGCAAAAATAGTTTTTGAGAATTTTTACTGAGGTTGACTAATTTCCTCGAAAATTGTTCCATCTTTTCCAAAAACTGGACCATTTCTTGGACCCAAAAAAGGAAATTTTTCAGTGCTCATAGCCTGACTTGCATGATTTCAAATAAAAAATCGAACAAGTGTGTTAATCTAACTCTCATGTTGGTCAAAATTGTTTTAGTAGAAAACCAAAACAAAAAATGGTCAAAATAATGAACTAGGGGCACAGTTGGGTCAGGCTTCCTGTCTTTTCCCTATTGTCAATGCATTTGCCAGAAAGGGCACTCTACTTGCCAGAAAGGGCACAACTGAAGTCAACAACAAAGGGCTGAAAGCTCTCTCATCCTCCAAGCAACGAGGTATCAAGACAAGTGCGAAGCACGAACTGGAATGGGGCGAGATATTCCATTCCCTCATCTGGATAGATCTGATCATGTTCGAACTTCCCAGCAGAGCATCATCAACTGATGTCAGCTATAGATTTGCTACATACCCAGTTGTAGCGCAACCCCCTCTGTGGGAGGAATTCACTGTCGTGAACAAGAATCAAAAGCTGGTAGAATACCAGGGGCAAGAGCCCACAATTTCCAGCTTATCCATCAACCACCCAGGGGAGGGATGAAAAACGAGAGATTAAAGAATAGAGAGATGTGCGCTGAGAGAAAAAGCGAGAAAAGGGTTTTGAGAGAAAAACCGAGCTTGAGAGCCGAATGATGTGAGAATCACAAATAAGAAAGGGTGGGAATAATACCCGGTGAAACAGGCTCCCTGTGCACGTCTGTGTGTCGTGTCTTTTGTTTTGTTTGTCTCGATTCTTGCTTTGAGTCGTTCCGAGTGTGTCTCGACGTGTTTAGGTTGTTTACCTTTTGTTTTCCGTTGTTGAGTCTTTCTCGCTGTGTTCAGTCGTAGGCTCAATACCTGGTCGAAAACTCATCTCTCAATTTCAAAAATAAATCGTTTTGTGCTCAGAGTGCTGTGCCATCCTTCACGTTTGTGCAAAACAAGATTTTTTTTTCCATAAAACTGCAGGGTCCACCCCCGATAAGTGTGAACGGTGAAACCAGGATCTATCTGAAGCTATGATGGTTCCAAACTACAAAGCAAAGACAAAAGAGCGAAAATCGAAGTATCTGAGTTTGTGTCAACTTCAGAAAATTCCGTGATTGTACTCCGGACGTACCTCTTCAGGGCCTTGTCAATGCTCCGAAATATGAGTGTACCTCTACCTCAGGCGCAAGATCAATCCTGCTTCGAGGTTATACACTCTTCCACTTACATTGTTATGCACCCACTTCACTTGCATTGTAATGCATTATACCTATCAAGTTTCTTCCTCAGTCGTGCACGATATTGTATGCACGGTTCATTCAAAGAAGTTCCATTTTAAGGTCATTCACTTTTGTGTATCAATCACACACACTCACTTTAGTGTATCAATCACACTTCATTCGCTTAGTGTATCAATCACCCTTCAGTTACGCTCTCATTCATATAGTGTATCAATCACACTTCATTTGCCTTAGTGTATCAATCACACTTCACTCGCTTTGAGTATCTATCACCCACATTCTCATTTAGTGTATCAATCACACTCTCTTCACTAAGTGTATCAATCACATTTCTTTCATTTTGTGTATCTATCACACACATTCTCATTTTGTGTATCTATCACGCACATATTCGCTTTTGTGTCTATTGCACTCTCACTTAGTGTATCAATCACACTTCTTTCATTTTGTGTATCTATCACACACATTCTCGTTTTCTGTATCACACTTTCAGTGTATCAATCACACTTCATTGATTTAGTATATCAATCATACTTGTTCACTAAGTGCATCTATCACACTTCGTGTTTACCTTTAGTGTATCAATCACACTCTGTTCACTAAGTGCATCTATCACACTTCGTGTTCACTTTTAGTGTATCAATCACACTCTGTTCACATAGTGCATCTATCACACTTTGTGTTCACTTTTAGTGTATCAATCACACTCTGTTCACATAGTGCATCTATCACACTTTGTGTTCATTTTCAGTATATCAATCATACTTTGTTCACACTGTGCATCTATCACACTTTGTGTTCATTTTTAGTGTATCAATCACACTCTGTTCACATAGTGCATCTATCACACTTTGTGTTCCCTTTTAGTATATCTATCATACTTGCTCACTAAGTGCATCTATCACACTTCGTGTTCGCTTTCAGTATATCTATCATACTTGTTCACTAGGTGCATCTACCACACTTTGTGTTCACCTTTAGTGTATCCATCACACTACGCTTACCTAGTGTATCCATCGCACTCTCTTCACTTTTGTGTATCTATCACGCATGTTTGTCCACTTAGTGTATCTATCACACTTCGTTCACTTTTGTGTATCTAACGCACATGTTCGTGAGAATTGCATAATTCTCTTACATCCTTTCTGCATGAGATGTAGTTTGGTTCATGTCTACTTGCTGGCATAGCATTCACTTAAAATGTTGCATTTATTTTGCATAATTGCTTCATCACAGCTACATTCGCGCTATTTTGCGCATCGCACTATTTTGTGCAGTTCAACATTCGCGCTATTTTGCGCATCGCACTGTTTTGTGCAGTTTACGTTCGCGCTATTTTGCGCACCTCACTTGTACTTGGTAGTACATTGCATTGTTGTGAGTGCAAACCGGCTTCGCGTAGCGTATAAGTCCAATTGTCAAAGTCTTCTTTCATATCGTTTGCATCCTGTCCCTGAACTACGCTGGTTTGATTCCTTGCAAAGGGATACGTAGGCAGCCTGTGGGCACAACCATTCATTTATCGGTATTTTGTTTGTTTGTCCAAGTCTTCGGCCTTGTCAAAAATAGGTCGTCTCTGGGCTTTGACATTCACTCCCGTCATTCTTATGACTTCCGAGTTCAGTCAAAGAGGGGCAACTGTAGACACCCCATTTTTGACAACCCATAAGACTTGGGCGTCACTGATGTTTTGTTTGGCGGAGAAAGGTGTGCAGGGCAAATGTTCAGTTTCTTCGGCAAGGAGAGAGGCAAATCCTTCAAAACACTTTGTTTAGGGGTTTGGAGTTGAAGAAGAGAGGAAAGGGGAGGAGAAAACTAGTTTGGGAAAAGTTCGGCTTGAATCCGGGCAGAAGCGAGTCGAGCAGCCCTCGCTGAATCGGGCTTGTCTATCTGTACACTTGGAGTTTAGCTATGGGGGCACCACCGTCGGAAATCTTACTTCCGGGGCTTCATTTTGCACTCAAGAATCTTTTAAAGCCAAGTCCGGGTGGGGGAGATATGATTGGTTGAAATTGGGTATCATCCCGGTTGGATCGAATCTGCGCGGCTTCACGAAAAAGGGCATAACTTTTTTCACAGAAGGACTTTTAATGCAAGGTTTATGCCATTGGAAAGCTAACTTCCGGGGCTTCAATTTGGACACCCACCGGCCATTTTTTGACATTGGAATCATCTATCGGCAATCTATTTTGCCGACCGGCAAAATATTATGCCGACCGGCACTTTATTTTGGCCGACGACCAAATTTTCTGGCCGGTTTGCACCATTTGCACCCTCCAAGCCTGGTGCATCCCAGCTGTGCCAGTTGGAATGCACTAGCACACTCCCCCGTGCATATATGTTGCTATTTTGAACCCTTGACCACCTTTGGACCCCTCTTTTGCACCCTTTGCTCAAGGCTTCTTGAGGAAGCCTTGACCCCTTATCTTGGCTTCCTCAAGAAGCCTACCAGCTGTCCAAGCTTCTCCAATAAGCCTTGACCCCCCCTTTAAACCCCTTTGACCCTTTGAAGCTTGCCTTAGAAGCTTAGTATTGCCTATATAAGGGGCCTCTCCTCCTCCATTGTTAAGGTTGGATTTTTGGAACAAAAAACCAGAGATATATAGATATATCTGATATATACATACATATATCCCTTCATCTCTCACTATATCTCTCCCATTCAACCATCAAACACCCTTGTTCTTGGGCCATTCCTTCATCAACTCATAGCACAAGGCATCCAACGCCCATTCCAGCAGCTTGAGGCTGTTCTCCAGAGCTTAGGAGCACCTAAACTTGGTCCAAGAGGTGCTGGTTTGCTGGTCTTCAAGGTGAGTCCTCCTCTTCCCTTTTCTAGTCTTTTCTTGCTTCATATCTAAGCCATAGTTGCTTGCATTTTTGGGCTCCGACCCAAACTGTAAATCATCATATTTTGAGGTCCTCTTCATGTTTGATTGAGGACCTCTTGCTGTTTGAGGACAGTAGCTTGCACTTGCTTCAATATCCTCCTTGAATGCCATAATCTTGCATAGAATTTTTGGCTTGCGTGTGATCTGTTTTAGAGCCTGATGTAAACTGAAAATAGGCTTATTTTCAGCCCCTCTTCAACATTGAAGAAGGGCTCAACACTGTTTGGGACCTCCATGTTATACTTGCCTTTATATCCTCTCTTTGGTCCCCATTTTTGCATGCTTTGGCAGCCTATCATGCTTCTGTTTTTGGCCTTTTTACAGTTCTGTAAATATGCTTATTTTTGGTCCCTCTTCAATGTTGTTGAAGGGCCCTAACCTATTTGGAGTTAGCAGCTGTGAGTTGCTTCATAATCTCATGTTTAGGGCCATTTTTGCATGCCATTGTTGCCCTATCTTTGCTTGCTGTTTGGCCATGATTTATACTAGAAAAATGCTGATTTTGGGACTGCCTTGCTACTGTCTATTCATTGCATGTCCATATTGTGCATATTTCGTATAGCTATAGGCCATTTCGGGTGCCAAAAGTCCATGTTTCGGGACTATTCCATGCATCGGGTGTGTTTTCGCCTCGTTTCGGGGCTGTTTTCCCCCACATTTCAGTGTTGAAATCCCATTAGCATGTTTGCATATCATTTTCCATGCCATTGCCTCGGTTTGCGTGCCCGTGGGCACGCATTTCGAGGCACTCCATTTTCATCCATCGGCCTCTTATGTGAGTGTGGCTGAGGCTCTCTCATGTTAGTATAAGTCCATGTTGCATTCTATATGCCATTTTAGCCATTGCATTGCATATGCCATTGCCTCGGTTTGCGTACCCGTGTGCACGCATTTCGAGGCACTTCATTTTCATCTTATGGCCTCCTATGTGAGTGTGGCTGAGGTCCACTTGTATTGGTGTAAGCCCATCTTGCATTGTGTATGCCATGTTTCAAAGCATTGCGCATGTTATGTTGTTAGCATTGTGTATGCCATGGAGTTGCATAGCATGCTTGTATTCTTGTTTGCATACCTAGGTTGCATTGCATTGGCATGCATGCCTTGCCTCTTGATCATGTGATAGAGGTTGGGCTTTATGTGTTTGTTTGGTTTGCATGACATTTGAAATCAAAGCGCATACTTGGTTTCTTGGACCATCACGCATCGAAATGCGCAATTGGTGGTCCGAGAATCAAGGAACACCCCCCTTTGAGTCAAAAGCATGATAAGGGATGTGTTGGTGCGCACATTTACTTGGAATTTCATGCCATACACTGTCTGTCCTTTGTTGCTGTCAAAACTGTCTTCTGCAGGAAGTTTCTGCCGACCGGCAACATTCAGTGCCGACCGGCCATTTATTCAGTGCCGATAGCTTTATCTCCAGCCGATGGATATTGTACACGGCCGGTGGCCATTCCTCCCAGCCGATGATGTTCTGCAATGCTCATAGAAGGTTCTCTGGGACTTTGACAAGTTTTCAGAGAAGAAAAGGCAGTGAAAACAGAGGCAGTAGTGCTATGGCAACGAGTTTCCGGGCAAGTTGGATCGAACGTGCATTATTCACGCATCCCGAGGCGGGGGCTGCGGCCATCTTCCCTTAGCACCTTTTTTTTTTATTAGACTAGAAGTTTTGTAATAATTATTCGGGCTGTATTATTATTTTGGTCCCTCCGAGTGAGGGCGTGTCTGTAATAAGTGTGTGTGCGTGGTGTGCATGTCTTCCAACCTCCACTTCTTTCTTCCCTTTTATTTACCTGCTTATGATGGTAGATTAGGGCACATTTATTTTAGCATACCTTATGCTATGCATGCGTGCATTCATGCATTTGTTGACATGCACCGGGCTCGGTACATCATACAAACTACATTGTACTTTTCAATTCCAAATTGAATACATGTTACTTGTAGCATTTCATATGCCATTTTAGGGTTAGCCGAGCCTGTTTAGATTGCATCTTTGCATGTGTTGCATTAGCCATTTTTAAACATGAACTAGGATCATGCATATGATTACTGACTAGTTTCTGTTTTGGCTCGGAGTACTAGGTAAGCTTTTATGCTTTAGCATATCGCATGCGTGTGAGTGTTGCCATGACAGTATGATTACCATGAGGCTAGCTGCTTATGTGATATAACTGCTTGAATGCCTGTGGATGGAGGTTGAATTACCTAAATTGGAATAATGCATTAAAACTGTGAGTTTTAAGCCCACTAGATAGTGGCAAAATCATCTTTTCTAAAAGCCCACTTGAGGGTGGCAAAATCTGCATTTTAGCCTACTTGCGAGTAGCAAACCATTTTCAAAACAAACATGAAATGTTTTGTTCCAATTTGGGCGATTTGGTCTATACTTGTTTGTTGCGCGCATAACATAGTAATTCTAGGCTAACAATTGGTTTAAGAATACATAAAGTTTTCAAAAACGGATATCACGGTTAGTAGAGGCCGGTCTTCGGACCGGGCGAAAGGGGGTGCTCATAGCTGACCTTCCCCGATCGTACCCAAGCTCTCGAGCCGAGACAACTCCGGTGATGACGGACATGTGGCCTTCGGCACCGAGTCAGGGTTTCCTAAATTCTCCCATAAAAAATATTTAGGTGGCGACTCTGTATCTGGCAAAGCAGTCCATGTTTGGCACTTCTTTCAAAATCTGTTTTCTCAAAACGATTTGCCGGATTTGAACTCTTTGGTTCAGATTTAGAACCATAACAAAATCGAGTCCGAACTGTAGTAGCGAGGTCCCCCTCCGCGGGCGCGTCTACACCTAGCATGGCTTCCACAAATTCCTTCATGAATTTCATATAGGAAATCTTCAACCTGCAAAGGGTGTACGCAACTTAAAAGGGGTCCAGTGAAGGATCTTCTGTAAAGATGTCCATCTTCTATCAGACTGAATCTTGCAGATTTCAATCTGACTTTGTGTGCCTCCTTACGATCTTCTGGTAGCTTTCCTTCTTTCCAGAATGCAACAATTGCATCCATCTAGCTTGGCCCCATGTCCACACACATTACTTGCTGCTCTGTGCTCTCTGGTTCTATGCTCGGGCCCGACATATAGTCGATCATAATCGTTCTTGTTTTTCCAGTCTGCATTGAACTTGCCAGGTTAGCCAATGCGTCAGCGTGGGTGTTGTCATCTCGGCTAACTTGGAGTAGTCGGCAGTTCTGAAATAGGGCTGCCAATCTGATGACCTCTTTTGCATATGTCGACATTCTTTCGTCTCTGGCTGCAAATTTACCTGTTGACTGGTTAACAATAAGTTGTGAATCACAAAAAACTATTACCTCATCTGCTTCTGCTACTGCTGCCAATTTTAGCCCTGCAATTAATGCTTCGTATTCTGCTTCATTGTTTGAGGCTTTAAACCCCAAACGGATGGACTGTTCTATTATTTCTCCATCTGGAGATATCAGCAGTACTCCTGCTCCCGCTCCTTGTCGGTTCGAACTTCCATCGACGAACAGTCTGAATGAATCGCCGATGTAGATGTTGCAGGGTCTGAGTTTTTCCTTCCTTTGCTCTTTTGCTTTTGGCTGGGATCCTCCTTGCTTGCTGGGACAATGCTCATAATGGCTCAACGGAGCCTGATGTTCGATGGTTTCGGGGGTGAATTCTGCCACGAAGTCGGCCAAAACTTGGCCTTTAATTGCTGTTCTTGGCCTGAACTCCAGGTCATACTGACCTAGGGCTACGGCCCATCTTGCTATCCTTCTTGTTAAGTCTCCTTGTTGCAACAAGGACTTCAGTGGATGCTCTGTTAAGACCACAATTTTATGCGCCTGAAAGTAATGGTTCAACTTCTTTGAAGCCATCACTAAGGCTAGCATTAATTTCTCCAGTGGTAGATACCTTGTTTCTGCGCTGGCCAAGGTTTTGCTTACATAGTAAACAGCATTTTGCTCCCCTTTTTCTTCTCGGATTAGTACTGCACTGACTGCGTGTTCTGAAACTGCCAAGTACAAATATAGTTCTTCCCCTGGTTCTGGATTGGAAAGAATCGGAGTCGTGGTCAGGTATTTCTTCAGGTCGGTCAAAGAGGCTTCGCATTCTTCTGTCCATAGAAAGTCTGTGGCTTTTTTTACCAAGTAGAAGAAGGGTCTGCACTTATCTGAGCTTCTGCTGATGAATCTGTTTAGGGCTGCGGCCCTTCGAGTAAGCATCTGAACCTGTTTTGCCAACGTCGGGCTCTGCAGCTCTAGGATGGCCTTGATTTGGTCTGGGCTGGCCTCAATGCCCTTTCTTGTTACCAGATACCCTAAAAACTTACCTGATCCAACTCCAAACGCGCACTTTGATGCGTTAAGTCGGAGTCGGTATGCTTTGAGTATATCAAAGACCTCTTTTAGGTCGGCAAGATGACCCTTAGATTCCTTGGTTTTCACGACCATGTCATCGATGTAGACTTCTACCGTTTTGCCAATCAGGTGCTTGAACATCTTTGTTACTAACCTTTGGTAAGTTGCTCCTGCATTTTTCTACCCAAAAGGCATTACCTTGTAACAATATAGGCCTTTAGGGGTGATGAACGCGGTCTTCTCCTCGTCTGGAGGGTACATGGCAATCTGGCGGTACCCCCTGTATGCATCTAGAAAACTTATTCTTTCATGCCCTGAAGTAGTGTCTACAAGCTGGTCAATCTTGGGCAGAGGAAAGCTGTCTTTGGGGCAGGCTTTGTTGAGGCTGGTAAAGTCTACACAAACCCTCCATTTGCCATTCTTCTTTTTCACCACTACTGTGTTGGATAGCCATGTTGGGTAGTGAACTTCTCGGATGGCCCTGGCCTCTAGAAGTCTGTCTACTTCTTCTTCTACTACTTCGACGTGCATTAACGTCGGTCTTCTGGCTCGTTGAATCACAGGTTTTGCCGACCTGTCGACATTCAGTCTGTGGCAAGTGACCTCGGGGTCAATGCCAGGCATTTCGTAAGGTGTCCAGGCGAACACCTTAATGTTGGTTCTCAGAAAATCTTCCAGTTCTCTTTCCTCTTCTTCGACTAAGCCTGAGCCGAGAAGAAAGAAGCGTTCTTCGTCGCCCTCCTGGACAAGGATTTTCTTTAGTGTCTCTTCACTCTTTTCAGTTGGCTCCTTGCCGACATCATCTAGGACCTCCATGTCCTCGTCTTCAATCTCTGCCTCTTTTGGCTCTCGAATGCTGCAAGTAGACTTCATTGCTGCCATGGAGCAATTTTTTGCCTGCAGTTGATCTCCTCCGACTTCTTCAATCCCATGCTCTGTTGGGAACCGTAGTAGTTGATGCAGTGTTGAGGGAACTGCCCCCATTGCATGCAACCATGGCCTTCCCAGGATGATATTGTACGGCGAGGGTGTATCAATCACAATGAATTCCGTCTTGATTTTCTTCGTGCCGGCGTTATTTCCAAGCTTGTTGCGCCAAGTGGCCATGTCGGCGTTCCATTGAAGCCGACCATCGGGCCATTCGATTGTTCCATGTCGTCTGGGTGAAGGCCCAACTCCTTGTAACATCTAACATACATGATGTCACAAGAGCTGCCTTGGTCTATCAGGATGCATTTCACTTGGCATTCCCCAACCTGGAGGGATACTACCAAGGCATCATTATGCGGATGTTGGACCAACTCCAGGTCGGCTTCAGTAAAGGCTATCACCGGCCCTTGGCACTCTACTGGCCGATGTCTTTTTTCCCTGATTTAGTAGACATGCTGTAAATGCCTTACCCTCTGGGTCTCTCCTCTGACTTCATTCTCGTTGACCTTTGAGTGGATCACATTAACCACCCTTGGTCCTCCTGCCTATGGTTGTTGTGCTGGAGGTGGTGGAGCTGCTGGTGCTTGAGGCAATCTTGCCTGTTCTTCTCTTGTCCTGGCCTCATCAATAAGGTCCCTCAGATGGCCTTGCCTTACCAAGTCTTCTAAGTGTGCTTTTAGGGCTCTACAACCCTGAGTTAGGTGTCCTTCTTCATTGTGGTAAGCACAACGCCTACCAACGTTTCTTCCCATGAATTCCCCTGGTGCTCTTGTTGGAGTTCTGAAATAGGGTTGGTTTCGTATTTGATCCAAGACTTTATGGATAGGGATTTGGAACACCGTCGTCACTGCCTGTTTACCCTTCAATTCCGTTTCTTGTTTGGTCGTTCCATTGTTACCTCGGCCTCGCTTCGGCGAACCGTTTCCTTTCTCCTGTTTTATCTCTTTGTTTCCCGATGTATCTTCCTTGGCTCTGGCGTACTTCTCGATTCTTGCCATGAGTTCTTCCATGCTTTTTGGCAGTGTTTTTGCCAAGGATTTCCGTAGTGGGCAGTCATCTTTCAGGCTGTTCTTGAAAGACATGACCGCCACTTCTTGGTTGCATTCGGGTATTCGATTGAACACCTCGTAGTATCTCTTCACGTAGGCCCTAAGGCCTTCTTCCTTGGTGATTCTTAAAGCCATCAGGGCGTCGACCCTCAAGGGCTGTAGTTTGTTCGTCATAAACCTGGCCACAAACATCTCGGCCAGGCCTTCCCACGTTTACGCTTCCCTTTGGTAGTTTATGGAACCAATCGGATGCAATTTCCCCAAAGGATGAGGGAAATACTTTGCAGAGCAACGGCTCGTTTCCACTGTATAACGCCATTGAGTTCAGGTATAGTCGAACATGAAAGTTGGGATCTGACTTACCATCATAAATTTAGAACCTCGGCATACTGAATCTCTTTGGTGTTTTAAATTTGTCTAGTTCCACCGAGAATGGTGTTCTCGGCTTAACTGCGGAAGTCACCTCGGCTTCAACATTCTGCTGCCTCCTTTTGAGGTAATCCCTCAAGTTTTCCTTACTCCTCCCTGGAGGTCGGCTATCTCTGGACTTCAATCTTTTTGGCACACTACTTTCGGCCTCGGGGTGGGCCCGTTTCGATCTTTCTCCATGGGTTGTGTCAAAGCAAAGTGCTTGACCTTGAACATTCCGATGTTCTTTGGGCCTTGGGTCCTTCATGTGATGTGTCCTTCAGGACTCTTCTTGCCTTGGCTCCTCTCGTCCGATTTCCTTGGAAGGTTGGTGAGAGTGCCTTTCACTCCTGGTGTACTGAGGGGCTTCAGGGATTTCTTTCCTTCCTCCCTTCTGGGTATTAATTGCTGGCATCGGTGTATCTTGCAGTGGGTATGGTGGCTGCATAACATTGTTTTGCATCATGAAGTTGACCACTGACTGTAGGTCTGCCAACTTGTTTGCCAAGTCTTTTACTTCCTCATCTCTCCGTAGGCACCTATCCCTCCATACCTGAAGGTTATCTTCATTATAATACTTATTTTGGTCTGTCCTCTTCGAAGCGTCGCCCTCCTGGCCGACGTCTCTTTCTCCGTGGCCCTGGTCATGATTTTCTGTACTGTGGTTGTCTCCTTCAACGTCAAGGTCAATTGGTCTACCACTCCCAGCAAGAGTGTCGCCCCCAATGTTTTCCCTCTGTCCATTACTGGCCATCTATTCTTCTAAGATTCCCACAGACGGCGCCAAATTGTGTGGATAATTTTCCGACCACACTGCCCACCTAGTAATCAGCTAGAGAGCACCGGCAGAATAGATGGCTTTAGTAGACCTGTAACAGAAAGAAAAGGCTCCGGCGGTGGCTCTTCCACCCGGGGGCACTCCGACGATCAAGTCAGTATATCTCTCAAAGATAATCAAGTGCTAAACTCACAAGCTTGAGTATAAAACTGCGTACCTTAGACCCACGGGGGTGCCTCTCTTTTATAGTTTACCCAATCCAAGTCCTACTAGAAGCTTGACTTCTATGGACTCCAATTTAGTACTTACTTTGGATTCCTCAAGAGATAAAGATAAACTCCCTAAGAGCTTTATCCTTATTTTAGCAAAGTCTTCTCTTTTCTCTAGGACTCTTGTCCCTTCTCCGCTTATCTCGGATTCCGATATCTTCGGAGATAACCTCGGCCTAGCCAAGATAACCTCGGCACAACTACCACGACACGTGGCACCTCAGCTGACACGTCGGCGTCACCATGCCACGTGTTGGTATTGTGAAAATATATCCCCACAACTATGATTCATTCCGTATAGTGTATGCTTGATCGTTGGTCAATCTGAAATTTATGAGTTTGATAAATAAATCAATGATTTTATACCCCCTGGCTACAGCAATAGTCCTGAAGTTCCTAGTTTTATAGGTTTTAGAGGTGTTCCCTCTTAGAAACTTAAGTTGATACAGATTGAGGGTTCAAAACTTGAGGATCAGTTCAAAAATTTATACAGAAAAACAGATTGAAGGTCCAAAACTTGAGATGTAAGTTGTATCTGAAGGAAAAGTTGCGAATTGAACATGATCATACATCTATGTACCAACTTCCTTTGCAAACCAAGAAAAGTGGGATGCTAAAAAACTACTCTGTTTCTTTCAATTCAAGAGAAGAATTCTTCACTTGAAACTCAATTGATTCCAAGTCCCATGTCAAATGTATTTATTATATTCAAAAACCTAAGTTGATAGAGATTGAGGGATTAAAACTTGAGACTTGGATCAAAAGAGTTTAACTATTCTTTAATCATGATGCTAAGAAAAATTAGGAAAATGTAAACAAGTTTAAGAATTCTTTAATCATTTTTTGGTTAATACGCTGACAGTATTGTCAACTGAATTTCATTTGGGAACTATTAAATTTTGTTGTTTACTGGTAGCAGTTCAATAACTAGGGGCCATTCAACAAAATCAGTCACTAAAGTTCTGGGCACAATGCATTTGTCTTGAACATGAGCACAGGAATTTTGGCTATCCGAAAAGTCCATTAAGTCAGGCAACGACACAATCCAATATTCTTTGGATGCAATCCAAGTTCGCATTAGTTCAATGTTCTCACAGTCCTTTTTAAAGCAAGGAGACTTTTGAGTGCATCTTCGAAATGCATTCCATCAAACATGAAATCCTCGGCGCAAAAAATTAGTCACTGTTCTGTCCAAGCAACAATCATGACCTACTTAATTCCATTCAATGCAGATAGAATCAAAAAGCACTCATATAATGGTCCAACATTGCATCAACAATGTGTAGATTCTTGCTTTCATTCTACAAAAAATCACCATGAAGTTGAAGTCATAGAAAGTACAATCCAAGAGAGGGAAATAGGAGCTCTTGCGCAGGTTGTTATTCTACTTCTATCAGAAGTGATGTCCAATTTTGAGACCAAAGAAAATTGAATTTCTGTAAAAATTGTATTTTGAGTTAACAATATTGATCTCTTGTTTACAAAATTCTCTGTATCAGCAGCTTACATGATCCATTCAGAAGCCTTCAGTTCAACTAGCTTGTCATGTTGCTCATTAACTATGAATTTGGCTAGTCGCATGAGACATGTATATATATATATATATATCAAAATCATAAGACCAATCTAAAAATTGTTCTAGTGTAGTTGGGAGTGTTAGTCATGTTAGAATGATTTGTGAACTAAAAACAGAAATGTTTTACTTCTTTCTATTTGATTTAGGCCCTTTATTTGATTTGATCCCTATTTTGATTCTTATTTCAGAATGCTTGTATAATGAGGCTGAAGGCTGTAGTCACATTAATCTCAAATCCACCACATTTGGATTCTTCAATATCATGTTTTTATGGCTATTCCTTTTCCAGCAAATAACAAATATTAAAATTGTTTGTTTTTCTGCAATTAAATGGTTAAAAATCAGGAATTCTTACTATTCATGGTTCCACAGACAACTTGGAAAATGCTATATTACGTAAAGCAAATAACCATCATGTCACAAATTCATTCACTTAAACAGACCATAAAAAATATATTGAAGAAAATAAATTGTATGTGTGGGTTGATTTAGAAGTAACAATAATAGTAGGGACTAATCATGATAAATACGACTCACATATTCCTTGAGCAGCCCATATGTGGCTGTGCTACAGATTTAAATGTTCAAAACTGAGATAAAATAAAAACAATAGCAAACAGTGTTAGGTGTGTTATATGACACCACAAAACATGGGATTGCACAAATTTTATTTATTTATTTAGCACAAGAAAAGAGCATTCTTTAATATATATATATATATATATAAAGTAACACAGTTCAAGAAGCATCAACAAGCCTTACAAACACTCAAGCAAAAACAAAAAAGAACCCCAAAGGTAACATATAGACATAAACTGAGACAAGATGTGAAGCTAGCAGTAAATTGGCTAGATACTGTTGTCTTGTAGGATCATCCATCATTAAGTGGAAAACGGATGGGGAATGCTTTTTTGAAGTAAGGAAATGTGAGGAGTCATATGATGAGAGGCACCAGAATCAAAAATCTAGGCAGAAGAAGGGACACCTGAAGAGGACCCAAGTAAACCTGAATGAAGAGCGGTAAGAGCGGAGGCAGATGAGGATGACTAAGAGGTGGACAGGATATGTCGAAGTTATGCAACCTGAGCACTCAGGGAAGCCAAGTCAGGATCGGGAGCTGGAGTAGATGCAGTGTAAGCAGCAGGAAGTCGGAAAGTACCCGAAGTAGGACTGCGGAACTGCAGCTGAGAAGACGGAGTAGGCTGACGTCCCTTTTTGG
The DNA here is from genome assembly GCF_055761805.1 of Camellia sinensis. Lineage (NCBI taxonomy): Eukaryota > Viridiplantae > Streptophyta > Magnoliopsida > Ericales > Theaceae > Camellia > Camellia sinensis. Next base: position 21,370,898 of record NC_138962.1, on the reverse strand, counting down.
AACAATTGTTCTTCCAATGACCCCTCTGATGGCAGAAAGCACACTCATCTGGCCCTAATGGTCCTCTCTTGGGTTTCGCAGTGGCCTAAAGCTGATGAGGAGGAGGGGTCGATAACAAGGGCGGCTTGGCAGGAGCCAAGAACACAGAATGAGGCAAAGTCTGACTGGCCGTCTTAAGACGGGTTTCTTCGGAGAGGAGTTCACGAACAATAGCATCCAAAGAGGGAAGAGGAGATCGGTGAAGGATGCCACCTCGAATAGCCTGATATTGAGAGGAGAGAGCTATTAAGAACTGGACTAAACGACCCTGTTCCCGAAACTCAATATAAGCGTCTAGTATCTTGAGACTAGGTGGTTCCATAAGAGCCAACTGATCCCAAAGACCTGTCATCTCAATATAAAGTCTTGAATAGTTTGATCCCGCTAACGAGCACTCTAAATAGTTGTTTCCAACTCATACCGCTTGGCCAAGGTGGACTGCTGATAAACACAAAGTAAATAATCCCACACTTCCTTGGCAATACTGTACTTGAAAGATATCATTCCAATACGGTCATCCACAGAATTATGAAACTAGGTTAGAACTTGGGCATTATCACAATCCCAAGTGTCATAGGAAGACAGAAACCCTTTTACCTTCGGGTCCGATGGACGAGGAGCAAAACCAGAAACATAGCCCCATTTTTTTTGACCACGAAGAAAATTCTTCATGACACTGGCCCAATAGGCATAATTGCCACCAGTGAGTTTACATTTGATTGCTTGGATTTTAGTATCCGACATTGTAATAAAACAAAATTTGTAATAAACAGACAAATATGGGGCTTTAGTGCAATAATCCTGAAATAGGGTTTTAAATAGAAATAGCCAAGTTAAAGACAGAGAGAGAGAGAGAGAGAGACTGAGGCTGAGAAGTGAATCAGACAGAGATCGTGAGGAAGAGAGAGGCAGACGAACCAGAGAGCTGAAGTAGATGGCTGCGAATCGAATCAGATAGAGATCGCGAGGAAAAGAGAGGCCTTTGCGAGACAAACCAGAGAGGGCTAGGGTTTCGAACCTTCGCGAGTCTAGAGAGAGAAAAGTCACGACTCTGATGGTGACAAACCAGTCGAACCAGAGAGGGTTGATGGTGATGACCCAGACAAACCAGAATGTCACCACTTAGGGCTGATCACGAACCAGAGGAACCGATGAGGGGTCAAGATTGATAACCCTTTGACCAGCGAACCACGATGGCGACAAGCGAAGCAGCTAGGGTTTCGAACCTAGCTCTGATACCATGTAAGTTTTCTAAACAAAACTGTAGATTGCCTTGAACAAAGAATACATCACACAAATATATAGAATGCTAAATCCTAATCTTAAACAAAATACACAACCACTGATAGAGAATGCTATTAGATATAGAACACTAACACTAATTCCTAATCCTAAAAGGAAAAGGAAAACGAACACTACTATTCTTACACTCTCCATGAGAAGTGGTACGGGAAAATACTGCAAACCAGACTAAGGAAAAAGCTTCTGTGACTCAAACTCCGTGGTCGTTGAGGTAATTGGCATGAATGATTGTGTGAGATAACACCCCCAACTGGATATCTTTACTGCCCTCCATCTGCTGAAATAGAAATTCAAGAGTTTGCAATAAAATATTAATGTTGAGAAAATTCTGCTTACATGCCCATTTAAGAGCAACAAGAGCCGCAGCCAATGGAGCACAAAGCCTGTGCACATCAAGCTCTTGAATTTTGAATTTCAAATTCTTTTGCATCTCGAAATTTTGGTGAATGGACAACATTAAGAAAAAAAAATGTCTAGATATGTAGACTATTTGAATAGTGGTTTTCTCATAAATTTATTTTGACAGAAATTTTGGCTCTTTTAGCCTCTGCAGTCATTGTTGGAGTACGATTAATGGGAAAATTATAATAAAAAAATAAAAAATTAAAGTTGGACTGTTTTAATAAAATATAGGAAAGTGCTATGGACCCAAATGAATTATCAAATGTCCTACCAAATCTTTGTGTGGGACGCACACATGTGATTTGTGTGGATTCCACACCTCATGTGAGAGGTTTGGTAATTCATTTGGAGTCCCTAGCATAGCTCAAATAATAAACCTGAATTTTTAATTTTATCAATTTAAATAATAATTTTAGATTAGTTTTCAATCTAAACTATTTGTCTATTTTCATTAACAAAAAAATGATATTCTATTCATTAAACTTAACAAAAATGATATTTTAAACATTTTATATACACTCACATTGAGTTTATGACTAAAATATCCTTTTTTTGTCAATTTTACTTACTAAAATAGACAAATAATTTGAATTAAAAATAAATTAAAATATTAAAATTTAAATTAATAAAATTAAAAATAAATTTATTTTGTTACAAAAGTCACACTCTAATTTTTCCAAGATTAATTTATGTGTGTTTTTTCTGAAGTCATATGCGCTTCTCCCTAGGCAGAAGACATCACATACTACTTTTCTAATTTCTTCTAAAAAAAAAAATCGCATTATCTGAAGAAAGACATGTTATTAGATTTTTATAACAAACAATACAACAAAAAATTGTATCCCGCACACAAACAACATAGAGACGTGTTGCCCTAGCTTCAATGAAAGGGGTGGCCGCCGACCGGTGGGAGTTTTCGTTCTTGTGTTATGTTTTTTTTTTTTTTCTTTTTTTTTTTCTTAGATAAATTACAAATACAACCTTAATATTTGTTTAAAATATGGATTATTGCTTGCAGTTTTAGAAATGATAGTTTAAGTTATTAATTAATAATAAATTATTATTTTTATTAAGAAATCATCAAATCAATTATTAATTTTTAATAATATTATAAATATATTTTAATTAATAATTCAGATAATTTTATTGTTATATAAAAGAATAATTAAGATTTTTTTTTTCTATTAATTCTATTAAATAAAAAAATTCGATAAGAGGATATCTGTAATTTTTAAAATCATGAGAAATCATTTTAGAACTACTATAAGAGTAAAGAAGATCCAAACGCAAATGTGATGATAATTTTAGGAAAAAAATGTAAATTAACGGTACACTAAAAAATATTTACATTTCCAGGATGATATAAATTTTATGTATGCATGGTATAAATCCTTTTATTATTTGGTATAAATCTTTTCTCTGTGACATAATTATACTAGAAAATATTTCATTTATAATGTAATTATTTTTTTATTATTCCATTATTTTATAAGTTTTTCAAAATTTTATTTTGAAATAAAATTCTTGTTGGACAATCTTCACTGTATTTAAAAAGATTAAATTCTGTTGTGTACAAAACAACAACAAGAATAAAAGAAATAGAAAAAAGAAGAGAATTTGTTTGATTACAAAAATCAAACTCGAAATAAAAATAAATAAAACCACAGATTTTATTTTGTTATAAAAACAAAAATAAAATCTGATTAAATAAACAAATAAAAACAGAATAAAATTAAACAACTTACTTGGTTAATTTATTTGAATAACTTTTTTGATCAAGTCCAGTGTTTAACACTGTGTCCTTAAGACAGATTCGTCCTCTCCACGATACTTTCAGAATTTGGACGTCTATCTCCCAGGATGAAATGATCTTACCACAAACAATAGCAGCACTACAAATTGTTTGCCTTACGAACACACTAAGCGTTTACACTCTTTCTTTCGGAAATAAAATGCAGCAAGATGAAGAATATAATTTGCAGAGGATGGAGTACGAAAATTGGAATCAAATCCAAATGGGAGGCTAGTCTATTTATAGATGCAAAGGTGACTCTTGGTTTTGAATTGAACAGGTATGAAACCTGTTAGATTCAAATTTAAACAGATTTGAATCTGTTGGGTTAATAAATCAAATAGATAAAAAACGGGAAGGGCTCTGTTTGGATGAGCAATAAATTCAAAACAGTTTAATTCTGTTTGAAAACGGGAAGGGCCCTGTTTGGATGAACAATAAATCCAAACCAGTTTAATTTGAATCTGGATTTTATTTTAATAAAAAATAAAATTAAATTCAAATGTTTTTGGCCCAAAAAGATTAGAAGCACACCACACACCCGCGCCCAAGCCCAGCCCAGCAAGCCCGGATGGACGGACGGCTGCAGCGGCGCGCGCGCGTGTGTGGTGATTTTTTAGTCCAATGGGTCTAGCCCATTTTGCCCATAACCTCTCCCTCTAAAACACTTGGGTACCCCTTGGGGCACACCCCAAGTATCTCACCCTAAGCCTTATAAACCCTTTCAAAACTTCCCACCAAATCAATGTGGGACAAGCCAATTTACAACCTTAAGGAATTTCCACCAAAACTCCATTTCCATGGAGCACACTTTGGCTTCAATTTCCCATTCACTCGGTAATGGTTTTAAGCAACCAAATATACCACGTGAATCACAACACGGCATAGAACGCGTTACCACTTTGACCCGAGTAAATCGATGCTCGGGGCACACCTAAAAAATAGACCAAACTTGAGAAAAAATTCTGGTTTTACCTAGAATTTTTCTACCATTTCCAACAATCCCCCACATGAATGGAATTTGATGACAATGGAAATGCAACAATATGCAGAATTTAACGAAAGAGTATAAGTCGAAAATATCTTGCATCAGGATAGGTAGTTTTCGGCCTTGAACCTTCCCTAGTGATAACCTATCGGACTTACTGGCTAACCAATGGACGCGATGCCTTGAATTGTTCAGCCGTTTGTGTAAGCCAAGACAATAGATTTCACACAAAATATCTTCTAACACATCGTGGTTCTCACTGTTGTGTTCATTTTGGCCTTGAACGCGCCTGGTTTTCATACGTATTTCTAGAGAATTTAGCCTTTTCATTCTCATAGAACCGGCCCCAGTTCAACACTCATATAGGTGATTCTTATTGTGAGTATCTCCTTATACTCATCTTGATTTTATGCCTTAACCAAGATATAAGTAATCATTAAAAGCAAAGCTTATCCTTATACCCCTGCAGACAACATATGTTTGCAGATATCACTCTCACCATAGGAATGGGTAGGAATTTTAATCCCTTGGTGATTTCTGGCGAGCCATACATAACTTAGTTGTCCCTTTGAACTTAGTTCTTGGGATCTCCAGTCATATAAGTAGGGTTACCATTATGACGACTCTTATGAAATAGGCTTTAATCCCATCCCCTTCGATGAACTATACACTAGCTCTTTTGTCAAACCTTTTGTTAACGGATCCGCAATATTCTCTTTAGATTTTATATAATCTATTGAGATTATTCCGTTTGACAACAATTGCCTTACGGTATTATGTCGACGACGAATATGTCGTGACTTACCATTATACATATGATTCTGTGCCCTGCCTATTGTAGATTGACTATCACAATGAATGCAAATAGCTGGCACAGGTTTTGGCCACATTGGAATGTCTTCTAAGAAGTGACGAAGCCATTCTGCTTCTTCACTTGCTTTGTCTAAAGCAATGAACTCAGATTCCATTGTGGATCGTGCGATGCAAGTTTGTTTCGTGGACTTCCAAGAAACAGCAGCGCCTCCTAGAGTAAAGACATATCCACTAGTGGATTTTGAATCTTTAGTATCCGATATCCAATTGGCATCACAATAACCTTCGAGTACTGCTGGATGTCGAATAAAGTTCAAACCATGATCACGAGTAAATCTTAGATATCTAAGAACCCGAATGATCGCTTTCCAATGGTCTTCTCCAGGGTTACTAGTGTACCTACTCAATTTACTGATAGCATAAGCTATATCAAGACGAGTACAATTCATTAGGTACATTAGGCTTCCAATGATTTGGGAGTATTTTAACTGAGACACTGCATCACCTTTATTTTTTGATAAATAAAGACTGATGTCTACAGGTGTTCTAGCTAAATTCAAATCATCCTTGATAAATTTATCAAGAATTTTCTCAATATAATGAGATTGAGATAATGCATATCCGTCAGATGTTTTAGTAATTTTCATTCCTAATATAACATCTGCGACCCCCATATCTTTCATATCAAATCTTTTGTTAAGCATCTGCTTAGTTGATTTGATCATGTTTTGACTGCTTCCAATGATAAGCATGTCATCCACATAAAGACAAACTATGACATATCCTTGGTCAGTGTTTTTAACATAGACGCATTTATCACATTCGTTTATCTTAAACCCATTAGTAAGCATTGCATGATCAAATTTTTCATGCCATTGCTTAGGTGCTTGTTTTAATCCATAAAGGGATTTTACAAGTCGACAAACTTTCTTTTCTGGCCCTGATACTACAAACCCTTCGGGTTGTTCCATATAGATCTCTTCATTTAGATCACCATTTAAGAAAGTTGTCTTAACATCCATTTGATGTATTTCTAAATTAAACAACGCTGCTATAGAAATAAGCATGCGAATGGATGTTATTCTTGTCACAGGGGAATATGCGTCAAAATAGTCCAGACCTTCCTTTTGTCTGTAACCTTTAACAACAAGTCTTGCTTTATACTTGTCAATTGAACCATCTGCTTTCATTTTTCTCTTGAATATCCATTTATATCCAAGAGGTTTAGAACCTGGTGGAAGATCCACCAATTCCCAAGTATGATTTTGCATAATGGATTCAATTTCATTATTAACAGCCTCTTTCCACAAAGGTGCTTCAGGACCTGTCATTGCTGCCTTAAAGCTTTGAGGTTCATTTTCTAACAAGTATGTCAGAAAATCTGGACCAAAGGATTTTGATGTTCTCGCTCTTTTACTTTGTCTTGGTTCATCATTAGTTAAATCCTGTTGGTCGAGACTATTACTAGTCTCTTGTGTTTGATTGTCATTAGTCTCTTGACTTTGTGTACAATCATAAGTTCTTTTCTGCGAACTTAATTCCTGTCCTTTCTTGTAAGGAAAGACATGTTCAAAAAACACAGCATTCCTTGACTCTATAATAGTGTTCACATTTATATCAGGTATTTTTGATTTATACGTCAGAAACCGATATGCACTACTATTCTGAGCATAACCAATAAACACACAGTCTATTGTTTTTGGTCCAATCTTAGTCTTTTTAGGAACAAGAACTTCAACTTTTGCCAAACACCCCCACACTTTTAAGTATTTGTAGGAAGGCGATCGACCTTTCCACAATTCATAAGGAGTGCTGTTGGTTTTCTTGTGGGGTATTCTATTAAGAACATAATTAGCAGACAATATTGTTTCCCCCCACAAGTTCTGTGGTAAGCCTGAACTTAGTAACATGGCATTCATCATTTCTTTTAGGGTTCTATTCTTCTTTTCAGCAATTCCATTTTGCTGTGGAGAATAAGGGGCTGTAGTTTGGTGAATAATGCCATGTTGTGCACAAAATTCATTTAATGGTGCATCATATTCACCACCCCTATCACTTCTAACCATTTTAATGGTTTTACCAAGTTGATTTTCAACTTCTGTTTTGTAGAGTTTAAACATTTCTAAGGCTTCATCTTTACTTCTAAGTAAATAAACATAACAATATCTTGTGCAATCATCGATAAATGTTATGAAATACTTTTTGCCTCCTCTAGTTTGAATAAATTTTAGATCACATACATCAGTATGAATTAGTTCTAGAGGTTCGGTTTTCCTTTCAACCGATTTAAATGGAGCCTTAGTTTCGCTTCTACACAAATTTCACATTTATGATTAGGATTAATTTCAAACTTTGGTATATAATCTAAACCAATTAATCTACGCAAAGCATCAAAATTCACATGTCCTAATCTACCATGCCATAAATTTGACTCAAGAATATAAACAAAAGATGTGTTATTCTTATTCATAGCAACTTTCGGTACAACTGTCATTACATTCAACTTAAAGAGACCATCACTCATGTATCCCTTACTAACATACATACCACTCTTTGTTAATACAAATTTATCAGACTCAAAAACAAGCCTAAAACCATTTTTACTTAACAAAGACCCAGAAACTAAATTCTTCCGGATGTCAGGTACATGCAGTACGTTGTTGAGGGTCAGTTCTTTCCCTGATGTCATCTTCAAGATCACTTTCCCTTGTCCAGCCACAGTAGAAGTAGAAGAATTTTCCATGAAAAGTTGTTCACCATTTGCAGCCTCATTGTAGGTAGTGAATATTTTCTTGTCCGCACATATGTGACGACTTGCTCCAGTGTCAACCCACCACTCTTTGGGATTTCCAACCAAGTTAGCCTCATACACCACAGCAGAAAGGTTGATGTCATTCACTCCGTCAGAGATGTAATCCAATTCTGTTACATTGGCCTGATTGGTGGTCTTCTTACTTGTAGTTCCATGATCCTTCTTAGGGCGGCGGCAGTCAGAAGCTCGATGTCCAGTTTTGCCACAGTTATAGCATTTTCCTTTGAACTTCTTGCTACTATCGCCTTGTTTAGGACCATCTCCAGTAAACTTTCTCTTTTTGTTATGTGGTTTATGAGCTTGTTCAACCACATTAGCCTTGGATTCAATGGGATTTTTCTCATTCCTCTTTTCAGCCTTTCGGTTACCTTCCTCAATTCTTAATCTTACAATCAATTCATCCATAGTCATCTCTTTGCGTTTGTGTTTTAAATAATTTTGAAATCTTTCCAAGGCGGTGGTAACTTTTCCACTAATGCAGCGACTTGGAATGACTCGCTAAGAGACATACCTTCTGAATGAATATCATGCAAAATTATTTGAAAACTTTGAACTTGAGATGTTACCGTTTGGGAGTCTACCATAACAAAGTCCAGAAATTTACCAACGACAAATTTCTTCGTGCCGGCATCTTCTGTCTTGTATTTCTTCTCCAAAGAATTCCACAATTCTTTTGCTGTTTTCAGAGGACTGTATACATTATACAGCATATTGTCAAGGCCATTTAGGATGTAGTTTCTGCACAGGAAATCTGAATGTTTCCAAGCATCTACAGCGGCAACAACTTGCCGATCACTTTCACCCTCTTTAAGTGCTGGAGCCTCTTCATGGAGAAACCAGGCCAAATTAAGAGTCGTAAGATAGAACAGCATCTTCAACTGCCATCTCTTAAACTCGGTACCGTTAAATTTTTCCGATTTTTCTCCATGATTGATTGATACATGAACATGGTTCTGGATAGGGGCTGATGTAGGTGTAACAATAGGAGTACCACTGCCAGATGCAGTTTCAGTTGTAGTAGCCATAATCTCTAATTACAAAAATCAGAAAAAAATAAAACACAAATTAATTTTCTAGTTACTAAAACCAGAAAATAAATTATAACAACAAAATAATTTTATTTTCCTTGTTACTAAACTAGAAAAATAAAATATCACAAGAATTTTCTGTAATACCAAATAATATTCTGAATTGTTAATGACACCAGTATCGTACTACTAGTTGTTGTCAAAGAAAAGAGACACTATATTACTACTATCTGTCAAATAGCATAAATCACTATTTGTTTTTCCGACCAGAATATTACTTTGAAAACACAGAAAATTAAATACAATGAAGATACCAAAAAGGATTCTGTCTTAAGATTGTTAGACAATCTTCACTGTATTTAAAAAGATTAAATTCTGTTGTGTACAAAACAACAACAAGAATAAAAGAAATAGAAAAAAGGAGAGAATTTGTTTGATTACAAAAATCAAACTCGAAATAAAAATAAATAAAACCACAGATTTTATTTTGTTATAAAAACAAAAATAAAATCTGATTAAATAAACAAATAAAAACAGAATAAAATTAAACAACTTACTTGGTTAATTTATTTGAATAACTTTTCTGATCAAGTCCAGTGTTTAACACTGTGTCCTTAAGACAGATTCGTCCTCTCCACGGTGCTTTCAGAATTTGGACGTCTATCTCCCATGATGAAATGATCTTACCACAAACAATAGCAGCACTACAAATTGTTTGCCTTACGAACACACTAAGCGTTTACACTATTTCTTTCGGAAATAAAATGCAGCAAGATAAAGAATATAATTTGCAGAGGATGGAGTACGAAAATTGGAATCAAATCCAAATGGGAGGCTAGTCTATTTATAGATGCAAAGGTGACTCTTGGTTTTGAATTGAACAGGTATGAAACCTGTTAGATTCAAATTTAAACAGATTTGAATCTGTTGGGTTAATAAATCAAATAGATAAAAAACGGGAAGGGCTTTGTTTGGATGAGCAATAAATCCAAAACAGTTTAATTCTGTTTGAAAACGAGAAGGGCCCTGTTTGGATGAACAATAAATCCAAACCAGTTTAATTTGAATTCTGGATTTTATTTTAATAAAAAATAAAATTGAATTCAAATGTTTTTTGCCCAAAAAGATTAGAAGCACACCACACACCTGCGCCCAATCCCAACCCGCCCGACCGGACGGCGGCAGCGGCGCGCGTGTGGTGATTTTTGGGTCCAATGGGTCTAGCCCATTTTGCCCATAACCTCTCCCTCTAAAACACTTGGGTACCCCTTGGGGCACACCCCAAGTATCTCACCCTAAGCCTTATAAACCCTTTCAAAACTTCCCACCAAATCAATGTGGGACAAGCCAATTTACCACCTTAAAGAATTTCCACCAAAACTCCATTTCCATGGAGCACACTTTGGCTTCAATTTCCCATTCACTCGGTAATGGTTTTGAGCAACCAAATATACCACGTGAATCACAACGCAGCATAGAACGCGTTACCACTTTGACCCGAGTAAATCGATGCTCAGGGCCCACCTAAAAAATAGACCAAACTTGAGAAAAAATTCTGATTTTACCAAGAATTTTTCCACCATTTCCAACAATTCTTGCACCCACATCAAACGGCTCCCTCTTGTCATTTCATACAATGCATAAGTCACTAGTAAAACCACTCCGAATCATGCAAAATATCACTCAATCTGTTAAAATCGCATCGATTTGTGTTAATCTGTATCTCTTTATCCTCTAATAGCAGTTTATACTTTAAAATTTATAATTCGCCTTCAAAACCGCTCTCCTCCGCTATTGTTAATACATATATATTTTTTAGCCTATAATGAAATATCAAAATAAAAATGAGAGAGAGATTTAAGATGTGAAATTTATTACAAATCAGTAGTTATATATAAAAAATTTAATGTAAAATTAGTTTGTTTATATATATATGAAAAATATTATGTAAATTAGTATTATATATTACGCAAATGTCTGATAACTGGTTAGAATATTCTTCAATACGTCAATTCGTCCAAAACTGTTCAAATTGCAATTTACTAATTTTTTATTCTGCTAATTCACTAATTAATTTATAATTTTACTCTCAAACCATACCACACCACACCGCACAACACACACCCTAACCCCACTAGTAAATGATAGAAAGTGAGCAACGCCTCGTATAAGTTGGGAGGAACTTGAAGAATAGAGATCTATCATAAAAAATGATTACACACTGGCACAGCTTTTCATCAATTTTTTCATTTATTTTAAATTTTTCTTTCATTAAATTTGATGAAAAATATTTTTAATATTTCATTTATTTAAAATTTCATTAAATTCAAATTTGATAAAAGATTTAATAAATTTTTAATCTGATGAAAAATTAATTTTTTCTTAATTTGATGAACATTTGATAAAAGAATTGAAAATAATTTTTCAATTTTTTTTATTAAATTTAAATTTGATGAAAGAAAAAACAAAGTATTAGAGATGCTCTAAAGTGAATATCTATATTATTATTATATTAAGTGAAAGTTGAATTTGGTATACAAATCTTTATTTAATTCTCCTTATACTACTTGTCATTCATTTCTCTATTTAAAATAAAAAAAAGTTGCATAGAAAAATATATAAAATTCAAAATTTTGACTTTAAATTTAAAAACGATAACTCTTAGCTTGTCAACAACACAATTCTGATATTATTTTTTGAAAACTTACATTTTTATATAAAATTTATGCAAAAAAACTTAGCAAGAATGTTGTGGCATTGCGATTGTTATAAATAAATTTATGTTTATTTTGAAATGAAATTTTTTGTAATAAGTTGCATTATTATTATATATAAAAATTACGTATAACTTTTTTGTTTGTACGATATTATTTTTATTTTTATTTATTTGAATTAAAGAGGAGCAACTTCCCTAGCTCCTCATAGTTGGTAGGGGAGCTAGCCTATACGTCACGTGTTAGTTTATGTGAGGATAACAGCAAGCCCCTATGAAACCAAGAGGGTGTTTGCGTATCATTTATAAGTTGACTTTGAGGTAATTAATAATAAATTTTAATAGTTATACTTGATTTTATGATCAAATTTTATTGAAAATAAATATTAATAAAATTATTATTAAAAATAATTTTTTTTGATAATTTTTTGTATATATCCCTTAAAATTAATAATTTGTGACTTTTTTTGTCACGATTTTTTAAAATTGTCGTTAAACCTTATAATTAGTGATGTTTTTATGTGGCATTTTTTAAACTGTCGCTAAAAGTTAAAAATTAGTGATATTTTTTTAAATTATCACTAAAACTTATAATTAATGACATTTTTTGTGATAAAATTTTTAAACTGTCACTAAAAATTAATAATTAGTTATATTTTTTTAATAGTATTTGATGAAAATGTCATTATCTATTAAGACATATACATAAGTCTCTCTTAATTTTTTGTTTATTATGAAAAAATGTGCAAAAAAAATAGACAGGTGATGTGACCCAAATAAACTAATAAATTGATTTTTTTTTTTAGAAACTTGGCTATTTTAGTTAGTTTTTTTTTAGTTTTTTTTGACAATTTTATGAGATGAAAAAAAATTATATTTGTAATTATTTGTGAATTTGTTTTTATAATTGAATAGATAGTTGTAATAATGTTTTTATAATTGAATAGATGATTGCAATAGAAAAAATAATTAATTGATATATAACCTATACTATTTAGTCATATTAATTATTTTAATATTTTTTATTTTTATTAATTATTTTAACCTCAACCCTTATTTCCAAACAGGGCCAAACTGCAAGCAACCGCCCAAAACAATAATCAAATCACAACCCACCTTTTTTTATTGAAAAATGCTTGGGAGCACTAATTAGTGCTCCCACTAATTAGGTGGCAGTGGGTCCCGTCATTAATGATGTGATATTTTGGTCTTGGAGTTATATTTTTTTATTTTTATTTTTACTTTTTTAATGCATTAGTGCTATTAGTGGTGATGTTTTTAGTGGGATGAATCATTGTTGTTTTTTATTATGAGCCCAAGAAGCCTCTAAAGCCGAAAATCACCCTCCAATCACATTTCAGCTCATGGTCGTCTCCTCCTTGCCAGCGCGCCACGTAACTTAAATTGCATACCCGATACGCACCCATCAAGGTCCATGCGTCACTAACTTACGGGCCGACAAAAGTACACGATGTTAAAGTGAGAAATTATTCGGTGCTCCCGTGCCCACCCACGTCTTCCAAAGCTACACGATCATCATGTGAGATTAGTCTTTAACAGTGTAGGAGACTCTTGATGGTGGCATCTTTTTTATTTATGGATGCAATTATGATAGAGACCCAACATATATATATATATATATATATGACTTTTATAACTCTCGTTCTTATCTTAAACATTTATAATGTGGATCTCACACATATATGAATAGATTTTACAATACATCAAGAGCCAAGATTAAATTGGGATTCATGAAATCTCCAAAAAGAGGGTTCCAAACATTTCTGTTATGCATATTGGGATAATGATTTAGAATCACTAATTAATTTTAGAGTATTAATATTCAGATTAAAAAATTAAACTCATATTCTAAATTAATGATGTGTTACTCTGTTAAAATACTTAAGTCAATTATCTCTCATTTATACTTTAATCATCAACCAATCGACTTGTTTACATGTCATTATTTTAGAAAGTAAACTTGTTTATCATTTTTTTTAATTTTATATGACAAAAAGAAAATAAATAAAAATTAATTTTTAAGATTAAAACTTAATAAAAATGATGTGGATTCACATTTTTCAAATTCGAGTAGTAATTGACGATAATAAATGTTTGAGGTAATTACAAAAATAATTTCAGAATTTGACTCTTTTAACAAAATAAATCATAAATTTTTACTTTTAGCAATTTAAATTTTAATATTTTAATTTATTTTCAATCTAAATTATTTTTCAATTTTCGTTAACTAAATTTGATTTAAAAAAATAGTATTTTAGTTATTAAACTCAATGTAATTATACATAAAAATACCTAAAATATATTTTTTAAATATTATTTTTTCGTTCTTTATGTAGCGAAAATAGACATATAGTTTACATTGAAAATAGATCAAAAGATTAAAATTTAAATTGATAAAATTAAAAATTCAAGGTTTATTTTATTACAATTGTCAAATCTTATTTTTTTTTTAATTATCACTAAATATTTGAAGTTGTAATAAAAATATTACAAAAAATCAAATCATTGTCTCAATATAAAATTTGTACAAAATTTTTAAAAATACTTATGGGTCAATATTCTAATAAATATTGCTTTTAGCACTAAAAACATTAAAAAAAAATACGATTATATCATAGCATACATTAGTTTTATGTATGTTAGGTGAGATTCAACAATACATTAAGGTAAAAGGAAGTTATTTGCAAAATGTGTTGTTTATTATATAGTTTGACTCTAGCAAACTAGCTTGAGTATTATAGTGAGACACCTTGTAATATAATGGTGTCCAAATGGACTTTCAAGCATTAGGGAAAACTATGTGTTTTTAGATGCGAATCAAATTCGAATTGTACCTTTCAGAGATGTTTAAGGAGTTAATTCTTTTATGTTTGTCACTTCGCTGACTATGTCCCGGTCAGCTTGGGAGGTCCAGGGGGCAGCGCTCCTTGGCAGGTTCGGGACAGCGCCGAGGCAGGGTCGAGGGCCAATGCCCTCGAAGCCAGAAGCAAAATTGCAGTCGAAATTGCTTGTTCGCTCAAGCGACTATTTGTGTGCTTGAGCGGAAAATCTTTAGTTCCAGAAGTTTGAACTGTCTGCAAAAGTACTGGAAGTTGTGTTTTTGAGCTGGAGCGGAACTTCCTACGCTCGAGTGTCAGTCCGCTCGAGCGGCCATTCTTGTACTCGAGTGGAGATCGCGGATCAGTTTTCTATAAATATGTGGTTTCATCCGTTTTTAAGGTTATGGCTTCCAGATCTTCTTCTTGAATATTAAGGTTTATATTTAGAGCTTCTTTGCTAGTTTCTTGATGTTTGTTTGAGTTTAAATTTGGTTTGAAAAGTATACATCAAAGGATTGTTTGTTTCGTTCAATACAAAAGAGAGTGTTGTACTTCGATGGATTCCGTGGAATTTGGGCCTGAAGCTTTGGTGTATTCTAGAGTGGCTCATCGTCATAGATTCTACATCAGCATTGTGGATTCAACGTTGGGTAAGACAATTCTGAGGTGAAAATTGTGATGGAAGGGGCATATAGGGGTTGGTTCAATTCGAACGTGGATTTGCTAGGTAATTGAGAGTACATTTGTGTAATTCCTTTTATCTTTTTAGTGGATTATTTTGTGGCTTTAGCCCGTGGTTTTTTATCACAATTGAAGGCGCTCCAATTGTGATTTTGACACGTTAAAATCGTTGTGTTGATTTGTCTTGGTTGTTTGATTGGGATTGCTATTTATTACTTAAAATTTATACATAATCATAAATCAATATTTAGGGGATTTCTAGATTTTTCAAAGTGATAGATTAGGTGGTGTTTGGGAACTTGGTTCCCAGATTTTTTATGCATTTTTTTCACTAAAAGACAGGTTTTGCAAAACCAAAAAAAAAAAAAAAACAAATCCAAACAAAATATCACATCTAACCCCATAATCATTTCACTTTTTCTCTCACAAACATTACATCCTACCACAAAAAAACCCAACTATCTTTCCAAACACGAAAATTTTTTTATCCAACAATATCTTACAACTAAAAAAATCTACATAAAAACCCACTTCCCAAACACCCACTAAGTGACTCAATGGTTAAGGCACTGGAAAAAAAATTAATGAATTTTGTGTCTCTATTTAGAAGTAGACAATGTTCAATGCATGGCAAGTAGATAAGCCAGACGGGAAACACAAAGTTTCTGAGATTGTGTGAACATAACCAAAAGAGTGTTTGCATAAAATGATGGAACTTTGTGATTAGAAAATTTTTATTATAAGTGTGAAATATATCATTTCATTATGTATATGCGGTATTACAAACTAATGAAAAGCTAGCATGCGTGTATTGGCCTTGTCTTGATACATGGCTCGAGGCTATTGGTTTAAGAATTTGTTTAATTCTCATTAGTTGATTAACATTAATTTAAAATAAAAAAGATGATAATAGTTGGTTGGATTTAAACATTATTAATTGGGCCAAGTATCAAATCCATACAGCCAACTTAAAGATGGGATGGAATTGTTTTACTTCCAAGGTATTGGACTTCCAAAATCATGCTGAATTTCTTTGGTTTTCTTCTCTCTGTTTCTTCAAGATCATCTTCTTCTAATTTGATTTCTTTCAAATACAAATACATATCTATTTATGCATACATAGAAAGATTACCCACCATCAAAAGCCTTGTATTGGAGAAATTTCAACAAACCTAGATACTGAAATTATACATACAAATACAAATATAAATACAAATACAAATACATATATCTATTTATGCTTATATAGAAAGATTGAGATAAAATAATCCCACAACTGAATCTTCTCCTTCTATCTTCTTTTATCTTCTCTCTCTCTCTCCTGATTTTCTGTCTGTTTTTCTCTTTCTAGCTATGACTACATAAATCCAAGAGCTTCTTCACCCTTAAACAATCTCATCAAAGAAATCATCAAGCTGGCCATTGATATTCTCAACCCTTGATCTCAAAACCCCAAAACAACCCTTCAAGTTGTCCATTCTCTCTCTTATCCCAACCTCTGTTTCCCAATGCACTACCACTCTATGTGAAACACACATCATTGTTCAAGTTTTGAAATGGCAGATTATTTGAGGAAAAATCAATGAAAAAAACATACAGATCAAGGCTCTGGTTCGCGGGGTCGCCGAAGCCCTGGTTCGTGGCTGAAATCGCGGCTTAAATCTTCAGAGTAAGATAGAGAGAGAGATAGACAGACTGTTGATGTTCCCCGCCAACTTCGATTCACCACCGATTGTCGTTCACCAGAGCTTTGAAGAGGGAGGGAAAAAGTGAATGGAAGAGAAGCTCTGTTGCTGTGTTGAATGAAAAAAAAATTTAATTTTTTTTATTTTTTTATTACCAAGCATCTGATCTGAGCCGTAGACTTTGGCCAAAGTGATGTGGCCAAATCCTGGCCCTTGACAGGAAAAATGGCTGGAGAGGTTGGCTGGAGAGATACAGACTCGTTACAACCTGTTGTTGCTGATATTGGTGTTGCTCTTGGCTTGCCTGCTCAAGGCTCTTCTCTTGATTCTGACCATATCTATTCTGAGGTCTCTCCTCTCTCTCTTTCTCTCTGGTGCTTGTTGGTTTCTACTTAAGTGTGACTAATGCTGTAATTAATCAGAAAATACTATGGGCCTGTTTGGTACCGTTTACGTTTTCAATTTATATTTACAAAAATTTTATAAACTGATTTTTGTTTATTTTTAGAAAAACATAAACTACAAATGCGTTTGGTTTAGACAAAATGTTAAAAAAAATTAAAAATATAAAAAAGAGTAAGAAATGGCAAGTGCTAGCGGGTGGTGGGTGGAGACAAGTGGTGGCGGCGGAAGACGGTGGTGGAAAATGATGGCGGGTAGTGGTGACGGAAGACGGTGGTGGCGGAAGACGGTGGTGGGTGGTAGCGAGTGGGTGGTGGTGGTGGTGGTGGTGGCGGGTGGTGGTGGCAGGTAGGTGATGGATGGCGGCGGGTCGGTAGCGGGTGGTGGTGGTGGTGGGTGACGGTGACGGGTGGTAGCGAGTGGATGATGGTGGTGGTGGCAGGTGGGTGGTGGATGGCGGGTGGTGGTGGTGGGTGGGTGGATGATGGTGACTGGTGGTGGGTGGTAGTGAGGAGGTGGTGGTGGTGGTGGTGGTGGTGGTGGTGGTGGTAGGTGGGTGACGGGTGGGTGGTGGGTGATGGTGGTGGAGGTGGTGGTGGGTGGCAGGTGGTAGGTGGTGGCTGGTGGTGGATGGTGGCGGGTAGGTGGCGGGTGGGTGGCTGGTGGGTGGTGGTGGTGGCAGCGGCGGCGAGGGGTGGCTGGTGGTGGTGAGTGGGTAGTGGTGGCTGGTGCGTGGCAGGTGGGTGGTGGTGGCAGGTGGTGGTGGCAGGTGGGTGGTGAGTAGTGGTGGCAGGTGGTGGTGGTGGGGAGTGGGGAGTGGGTGGTGGTGGTGGAAGACGGTGGTGGAAAATGGTGGTGGGTGGTGGCTTGTGTTGGGTGGTAAAAAAAAAAAAAAAACAGAAAACTCAAAACGTAAACTCATTTTTTGAGTTTATATTTTTTGGCCAAATTTATAAACTGAGACCATTGATTTATAAATTAAAAATTTACACAACAAGTTTTTATTTGAGTTTTTTAAATTTTTATAAATATAAACTGAAAACTGAAAACGTAATTGTTACCAAACGACACCTATATAAATAAAATAATTTTTCTTATCAGTGAACACAAAAACAATGTTTTAATATGGGTTCTACTTATTTTTATGTTTAGAAATTCATTTTTATATAGCATTACTCTAATTAATTTTGATCTCTATAAAGAAGTTAAATAATTGTGTTTTTTAAGTCAAAGAGACCATTAAACAATTTGATGATGATTATAACTTGATAATTGTACGGGGAGCAAATATTCCGGCGAAGCCCGTACTCCTTTCTACCAAGCTCCTAGCCTATCCGTTCGTCCTGCGAACACAACGGCGGTGAGCTACCCGGCGGTGTGTGGTCGGAAAACCCCTCCGACGGTCAAGTTATGACACACTCAGGGATAGAGAGAGAGAGAGGAGAGAGAGTTCATTGTTTAGTGCATCTTACCAAATGATCATCCGTCCAGCATGGGGGGCGTAGACATTTTTATATACCTTCTGCGCCCCAAATTTACTCTCATTAGTCTCTCGACACGTGGTGTTGCTATCCCATCTGTCAGCACAAACCCAATAATCACCACCTAACCAAACTGTCAGGCTATCTTGGCGGAACCCGGCAGACTAGCGGAACCATCTCGGCTTCTTATGACCGCACTGTGCGGCATATCTGAGTGATCCACTCGCCGAGCCCCAGAACGATCAAACTTGGTTGCATTCCGGCAAGCTGAGCTCGAGGTAGGTCGAGCCAGTTAGCTATAGGCCTTCCTGCCGAGCTGAACGCATGACCCGTGGAATCCGGAATGGCAGGCAGTCATCTCGGCCAAGCAACTTCAAGTACCCTAGTTTCTACACAAACAAGCCTAAGTAGCTCGGTCTAACATGGCCCTGTGCCTTAACAAAGCAAAGCCTCTCTGGACAAGCCCAAGCTACCGCGGCCCAAACGTGTTCGGCACTCAACTTGCTCGGCCTTCGCCATGGCCCATTCCAACCCATAAAATCTCCCTCTCAATTGCCCCTTAATTCCGTCCGTACAAGCGTGACTGGGATTATATGATCTAACCGGGGTAGACTTTTCCTTAGTCCTTAGTTTGCAAGTTGTTAACCGCGCTAGTCGACATGCCTGGTTTCCAAACCTACCCGGTCGACGCCTCATCTCGTCTCCCTGTCTCTTCAACTCTGACGCCGTCATTAATTGGGACACGCGTCGCTCGTTTATTGGCCTCGAGCAGCCAACCCTCACGTTCCTTCACATTCAAAAATTTGGCGGTTTCTCTCCCTCCCATATATACGTCATTTCTCCCTTCATTTTGTTCTTACTAACTCTTCTTTAATTCTTGACATTCCAGAGCTCCAGAGCCTTCGAAGAGCTTTATTCTTGCGTCTTGCTGCGTTCGTGCTTGAAAACTCACCTCCAGCCTTATTCTGGTAAGTTCTTCGACCCTTTTATTGCTATTTCATTTGGTATTCTTCGTTTTAGGGCACAAAAACCATAGATTTTAGGGTATAGCTCCCCAAAACCCTTTCATGCCCCTTGTTCTCCTTGCTATTCTTCAGCTCCAGTGATGAACACCTAAAGATCTAGGCGGACCGGGCTCTAGGTTTTCTCTTGATCCCAAAAAACATTAAGACTGAGCAAATTGCTAGTTTTAAGAAAACTTCTGTAGAAACCGAGGTGGGCAGAGTACTTGACTGATCGACCGGGCTAATATCTGGTCTGCTTGACCAGTCGTGCTCCTGAATTTACCTTTATGACCGAGGTGGTCTGGCACTCCATCTGACCAAGCTAAAGTCAAGCTCGTTTTGCGTGACCGCGCTTCCACTTACACTTACCCTCCTTTTCCTGCAGAGTCCAAGGGGACCGAACAACCATCAAACAAGAGTCTGTGCCAAACCACCTCGGCCGAGCTAAACCTGCTGGCTACACATGGGCGATACTGCTTCATGGTCGACACGCCGGTTGCTCTAGCCGCGTTTTGGGAAGAGTACAGTATCTCGGACGATGTTCACCTAGAGCTCGGCGAAATTGACACAAACCCATGGGGCAGATTAGACCAGTGCCTCTTCACTGTGCTATCCATCATAGAAGGAGGCCTCCGCTTCCCGGTTAACCCACTGATGACTGAATTTTTGCGGCGCACTGGACTAACACCTACCCAAGTCTCAACCAACACTTACAGAATAATCAACGGAATCCATGAGCTGAACAATTGGCTTGGAGCCAATTTAGGGATAGCCGAGATATTCCGCCAATACACCCTAGCGCACACAGGCGATGGCCTCGCCTACTATTTAAAGATCAGACCGGGCAAAGAAAAGATAGTGACCGGCACCCCGGACAAGGACTTACACGATGATGACTTTTTCTGGGTGTCCGGCAACTACAAAACAGTCGATGTGTTGGGCTGGTTTATTAGCAAGAACTTCGGTTCAATATGTAAGCTGTGCCACCTGCTCGGTCAATTTATCTTTCTTCACTATTCTGTACTTAGCATTTTTTCTTATTTTCTTTGCAGCAATCGAAGCTTTGCAAGCCAACTATCACTACCCCAACGAAGCAGCCACCAGGACCGTGCTTCATTACCGCACCCGAGATTGCCACGAGCTCCTCGGTTACATACTGACATACCGATACTCAGCCCCACGCTGGAGTAAGGTAATAGACTTTCTCCGCGTTCCGTCACCTTCTTCAGTCCCTACATTGCTAGACGTGCCCCTCATCTGGTTAACCGAGGTAGAAGAGATGCCTAAGAGAAGTTACATCAAGAATCTCATCACTGCGACTTCCACCGAGCTACCGAGAATCCCAACCCGCACAGCCGCTACCGGGCAATCAAGCGGAACCGTGGTCGCACTGGCGTCTTCTGCCGTCGGGCAAGCAAGCAAAGACAACTGTCGGGCTGGAGAAAGGCCACGTACAGACCCTTCCACCGAGCTGGTAACGGAGCTAAACACCGAGCAACTTGTCATCACAACCGACCCAACACCATCACGGAGGTCACAACTCAAGCACCAGGAGCATCTACTGGCCTTCGATCCCTGCAACCGCCTCAGTTAAAGGTGACAAGGAGCATCTACTGGCCTTCGATCTGACCAAGGCCTTGCTGTTGCCGAGCGACGTGGTCGGCAGCGACCATGTGCCAGACACCCGGCTGGTGAAGTCTTCGGTGAAGTCCATGACCAGGGTAAGAACTTCGCACACTTTGCCCAAAATTTTTCCAAGTGTTGCTCGGCTTTCTTTATAAGCAAACCTTCTTCTTGCAGGCCATCCAGAAACAACACTTGGTCATGGAGCGCATTCACCGACTCCGACAGGAGGCCACCGACTCTGCCAACCAAGTGGAACACCTTTAAGCCAAGCTCGGTCGGTCCAAACCTTTGCTGGAGATGGAAAACTTTAACAATTCTAGGTTGCTCGGCCAGCTTGGAACGGCCGAGAAAGAAAGGGATGCGCTCCAGGCCGAGCTGGAGACTTTGAAAGAATCAAATAAAAAGGAGTTGGAGGACGCCAACAACGCCGGTTTCAAGGAAGCCGAGGAGAGCTACACCAAGCAAGTCCATGCCACCCAAGACATCTTCTTCAAGGTGGGATGGAAGGCTGCTTGTGAACAACTCGGCCAAGGACCTGGGACCAACGTCTTCGCCTCTCCTCCAGTTGCCTTCCTACCGACGTACCTTGTGCCATATGCCAACGATGTCTTCAGCGCGTTGCAGGCTGAGGCCGAGGAAGAAGAGGCGGAGGATGCCGAGGAAAATGCCGAGGGTGACAACTGCCCAAAGCAGCCCGGCCAGGAGCAAACCGCTGTCCAGGAGACCACGACCACGATCGACCTGGAAGCGACCGCAACCGAGGATGAATTCACAAACCTTTCCCCCTTAGTCTAGTTTTCTTTGTCTTCTTTTCGTTTACAAATGTAACCGGGCTACTGCCCCACCTTTTGTAATTAGTTTCCATATCAATAAAAGTTCTAATTTCTTTAAGTGTTTGCACTGTCTTTAAGCCGAACAACTTCAACCGGGTAAACGACCTCGGCTGAGCGGATCAGCAACTCGTCTTTGAACAAATCACCCACTTAATTAACCGAAATCTAACGTCTCGGTTGAAATAACAAAGTTGAACACATCATCAACTTGTTTGACCGGAATAAACACCTCGGTTCAAATCATAAAGTTGAACAAATCATCAACTTGTTTAACCAGAATAAACATCTCGGTTTAAATCGCAAAGTTGAACAAATCATTAACTTGTTTGACTGGAATAAACATCTCGGTTTAAATCTCAAAGTTGAACAAATCATCAATTTGTTTGACCGGAGTAAACACCTCAGTTCAAATCATAAAGTTGAACAAACCATCAACTTGTTTGACTGGAGTAAACATCTCGGTTTAAATCGCAAAGTTGAGCAAATCATCAACTTAGTCAACCGGAGTAAAACATATCTGTTGGAATCTTACAATAAGCAACGAAAACACGCAGAATGCTAAAGCAAAGACAAGACACTTCTATATATTGACAAAAAGAATATTACATTCTGAAGTGTGAGGCAAAAAATTCCTTTGCACAAAAAGAACACAAACTATGAAAAACTAAAAATAGTACAGTTTGAGGTTGGCTGCATTCCATGGCCGCGGTATGCCTTTGCCGTCCACATCTTCCAAGTGGTATGCCCCCTTGCCCGCCAGACCGGTTATCCTGTAGGGTCCTTTCCAGTTTGCCCCTAGCTTGCCTTCGCCTGGCACCAGGTGTTGTCCATGACCTTTCTTAGAACCCAGTCGCCCACTTTAAACGGTCTGGGGTGCACGGTCTTATTATACTTCCTGGACAACTCTTGTTGGTATGAAGCCACGTGAATTAAAGCTTTTTCACGGCACTCTTCAGCAAGGTCCAATTCTAGGGAGACTGCTTCAGAATTCAGCTCGGGCTCAAAATTTTCACTGTGGATGATGGGCATACCAATTTCTAATGGGATGACCGCCTCCATGCCGTATGCCAGGGCAAAAGGAGTTTCCCCTGTAGATCGCCTCGGGGTCGTCCGGTATGCCCAGAGGACACTTGAGAGCTCCTCAACCCATTTTCCTTTGGTCTTCTTAAGTCTTTTCTTCAACCCATCAAGAATGGTCTTGTTTGGTGCTTCAGCTTGGCTGTTGGACTGCGGGTAAGCCGGGGTAAAGTTGTAGAATTCGATCTTCAATTCTTTACAAAATCCTCTGAACAGGCGCCCGTCAAACTGGGTGCTATTGTTAGAGATCAGGATTTTAGGGACGCCAAACCGCGTTACCATATTCTGCCAGACAAATCGTTTGACGTCTTTCTCCTTGATAGTTGCTAAGGGCTCTGCTTCAACCTATTTGGTGAAGTAATCCGTAGCCGCGATGAAGAACTTCCGGTTGCTTGGCGCCGTTGGGAGTGGTCCCACTATGTCCAGGCCCCACATCGCAAAAGGCCAAGGGTTTGTGAGGGGCAAAAGTTCTCTGGCCGGCTGGTGAATTTGGTGGACGAACTTCTGACACTTCTCACATTTGTGGACATATTTCTGAGCATCCGCTTGCATGCACGACCACCAATACCCTTGCGAGATAGCTCGGTAGGCCAAAGATCTGCCCCTAATATGACTGCCGCATATGCCTTCGTGGATTTCGTACAGGAAAGCTTCCACGTTGTTTGGATGGACACGCTTGAGATAAGGACCGCTGAAAGATTTCTTGTATAAAGTGCCAGATGGAGAGAGCCAAAACCGCTCTGACTTCACTCGGACTTTATGCGCTTCCTTTTTATCGACCGGAAGGGTTTGCTCATTGAGGAAGAGGATAATCGGGTCCATCCAAGAAGGACCTAACTTGGTGCAGAGTACCTCCGTTAGCTCGGTTTCCTCGATACTTGGCCTTAGAAGATACTCAATCAGGAGAGGACTGGGTAATGTTCGGTCGACCATGGAAGCAAGACCAGCTAACTCATCTGCATGGTCGTTGTCTTCCCGGCCAATTTGTTGAATCCTGATTGCCTGGAATCGCTTGACGTGTTCTCTCACTAAAGCTTGGTATTTTGCTATTCTGTCATCTTTAGCTTCGTAAACCCCAGATACTTGGTTGACAACGAGTTGGGAGTCGCTGTAAACCATTAGCTCGGATGCGTGCATCTGAAGCGCGCTCTTAAGCCCAGCCAATAGCGCTTCGTACTCAGCCTCGTTGTTTGATGCAGGGAATCCTAGGGTGATAAAATGCTCGATGGTCAGACCATATAGTGAAATCAAAACTAGACCCAGCCCGGCACCGTGACGGTTCGAGGCTCCATCTACAAAAAGTTTCCACATTTCGCCAACAAAGAGATCCAACATTCTGAGGGATCCTGGAAGGCATGAAGGTGGATAAGAGCACGGTCGCTCGGCTGTTCGGCTTCTGATTCAATGCTGATCGGTTCCACTTCTTCCCCTCCCGGCGATGCGGCACCAGACACAGCAGGTCGGTCTGTGATGCCCAACTCTGTCGTCGCATCGCCGGGCTGTAGTAACATACTTGCAGGAGGTTCTTCGGCGGGGCATGCAAGTTCCGCGTCGCCAACATTGCCAAGCTGTGTTATCTCGGTTGAGCCTACACTCTCCTCTTCGGCTGCCGCAGCAAGATCCACTAGACATACTAGATGAATACCATGTGAGAATTCAGCAACGAAATCGGCCAATGCTTGAGCTTTTATGGCCGTTCGGGGTTGAAACTTAACGTTGAATTGTCCCAATTCGACTGCCCACTTCAGAATTCGACCGGAGAAATCCGCCCGCTCGAACAAGGCTTTTAGGGAAAATTCGGTCAACACAACGATGGTGTGAGCATGAAAGTAGTGCGCCAATTTCCTAGAGGCCATCATCAATGCCAAAGCAAGTTTCTCCAGTGGCAAGTACCGTGACTCTGTCGGTAGCAAGGTTTTGCTCACATAAAAGATTGGGAGATGATTTATACCCTCCGAGCAGACAAGTACCACACTAACGGCGTGCTGAGAAACTGCTAGATAGAGGTAAAGTTTCTCGTCGGGCTAGGGTATTACCAATAGAGGAGCAGAAGACAAATACGCCTTGAGCTCGGCCAAAGCCCTGTCACATTCCTCGTCCCATGAAAACTTGGACTTCAAGGCTTTAAAGAAAGGGCGGCAGCGATCTGATGACTGACTTATGAATCTATTAAGCGCGGCTGTCATTCTGGCAAGATGCTACACGTCTTTGGCCGAGTTGGGTTGCTTCAATTCTTGTACGGCTCTAATTTGGGTGAGGTGCCCTCGATACCTCGGTTTGTGACTAGGAAGCCTAGGAATTTCCCGGATCTCACGCCGAAGGCACACTTAGACGCATTCAGGCGTAGCTTGTGCCGCTTAAGAATGACGAACATCTCGGCCAGGTCGGACAAGTGGTCTGCCTCATGCCTACTTTTAACCATCATGTCATCGATATAAGCCTCCATAGTCCGGCCTAGCAGAGGAGCGAACATTTTGGTTATCATCCTTTGAAAAGTTGCCCCGACGTTCTTTAAACCAAAAGGCATGACTCGGTAGCAGAAGAGTCCCCTTGGAGTAGTGAAAGAGGTTATCTCGCGGTCAGGGCCATGCATGGCAATCTGATGATAACCGCGGTAGACATCCAAGAAACTGAGCCTGTTATGTCCGGCGGTTAGATCCACCAGCTGTTTTATTCTAGGTAGTGGAAAGCTATCTTTTCTCGGTTGACTGTCCTGTAATCGACGCACACTCGCCACTTTCCATTCTTCTTAGGTACTACAACTGTGTTTGAAATCCACTGAGGGTAGTGCACTTCCTAGATAGCCCTTGCTTCTAGCAGGTTCCTTACTTCCTCCGCGACTACCTCAGCGTGATGGAGAGCCGATCTCCTTATTCTCTAAATGACTGGCCGTGCACCAGGGAAAACATTGAGTTGGTGGCAAATAAAGCTTGGATCGATGCCAGACATGTCGTAGGGCGACCATGCAAAGATTTCGATATTTGCCATCATGAACTCTACCATCTCGGTCCTTTCTTGAGCGGTTAGGCTTGATCTGAGCAAAAAGAACTAGTTTGAACTTTCCGTATCGATTAGTACTTTGACCAAGTCTTCAACAGCTTTGTCCTCGGCCTTAGTCCCCACATCATCGAGGACGCTCTGGTCTTCTGGGCCTTCAATCATTTGCATGAAGCCTTTGGCAGCTCGGCTCCCGTTCACTACCACGAAACATTGCTTCGACATGACTTGATCGCCCCAAATTTCCTCAATTTCTCCCATAGCCAAGGGGAATCTCATGACTTGATGATAGGTCGAAGCTACGGCCTGCATAGCGTGAAGCCATCCCCTACCGAGGATCAGATTGTATGTAGAAGGCACATGCAATATCCAAAACTCCACTTACTTGACCACGGATCCGGCCTTGACCAGCAAAATTATTTTTCCCAAAGGCCACTCTAGTTGCGAGTTGAAACCTACCAGGGGTGAAGTTGCCGGAGCCAAGTCCGACTCGCGGAGCTTAAGTTGTTTGAACGCATCGTAGTACATAATCTCAATCGAGCTTCCTTGATCAATCAAGATACGCTTGACATCAAACTCTTTGACGCGGAGGGTGACCACTAGGGCGTCGTTGTGCGGTGTTTAAATGCACTTTAGGTCCCTCGTGGAGAAACTAATCACGTCTTTTTCCTCGGTTTTCCCCCTTTTGATCGTGGGTTGGACCGACAAAACTTCCCTCACGTGTTCCGCCTTTTTAATCATTCCACGGTGCTCGCATACACGTGTTGGCTCCATGATGCCGTGGATCACATTAATCACTCCTTGAGGGGGTTCCTCCAAGTCATCCGGCCCATGTGGATCTGCCGGGGCTTGTTGTGCGGCCTTAACACCCCCATCAATATAAAGATCTAAGTGTCCGGCTGCGACTAACTCCTCTAAATGTTGCTTCAGAGGCAAACAGTCCTCTGTCCGGTGTCCTCGATCCCGATGATATGTGCAGCGGTACCGCGGGTTGAAGCCCTTTTGTGCGTCGCCTAACTTAGCGGGAAACCGGACATAATCCTCATCGCAGATTTCACTAAGTATGCGATAGATTGGAATCTTAAAGACCGTGGTGATGCCAGTCCGAGCTTCCAGCCTTCTGTTGGCATCAGTTACGTCATCTCGGGGGTATTCATCTTGGTCATTCCGGTATCCCCTCTCTCCGGTTTCAACGATTCGACCCTCGGTCAGATTCCTCAGCACGATCATTTGGACGGTTAGTCTCATGTCCGACTGCGTGCACCTTGCCAGCCGACCTATTGTCTGCTACCACCGGAGTTGTCTTTGCGGTGGAAGCCGCTGCATCGTCCTCTACTTGGATGTGCTCGTTGATGCGCTACATTAGTTGGCCCATAGAGGTCGGCTGGTTCATGATAAGCGAGTCCCTCAACCTATGTCCAACCGGGAGACCGCGCTTATATTGGGTGATTGCTAGGTTGATCGGGCAATCTAAAATCTCATTAAAGGTTTCCTAGTATCTGGAGTTGTATGCCTTGAGTGTGTCGCTCGACTCCATTTTGACACTGAGAAGGTGGTCCACCTCCTTTGGCGTTTTAGTATTGGTCTTGAAACGAGTCACAAAGGCTTCTGCCAACTGCTATCACCTTTCGATGCTTCCCTCCAGCAGCCTCTCAAACCATTTCAAGTCCAGTTCGCCCAAACTCGATCGAAAGATAAGGCACATAAGAGCGTCATTACACCTATGTCGGCCATGACCTGTCGGAAGTGGCTTACGTGCATGTAAGGACCGGTCTTTCCATCGTAGAGCGTAAACTTGGGCTGGTGGAAGCCCGCGGGGAGCGGTGTGACTTCTATCTCAAGGGAGAAGGGGGAAGCATTCAGCCTCGCCAAGTCAGCATCCAAAAGAACTGGCACGGCCAAACGGGGCGGCGGCATGATAACGTCCTCACTATGACGACCTCCGTAGGATAACCGCTAGAATGCCGGCACCCGCACAGCCTCTCATCTACGTGCGCGCTCTTTTAGGACATCCCACAGGTCCTCTGAACAGACAGAGTAAGAATATCCCGAAGTGGTCACCGGACGTGAGGGATGGTAGGTGCTATCTTGCGCGCTAGACTTTTCTACAGGCGACTCTTTGTCTCCACCCTTATAAATTCTGGTGATAGAAAGAGAGGGAGTATGCCGCTGGCTCTGGCTGCCTGAACGGCGGGGCTGGGTGCGCTCACTGTGGTCTCCCACTCCAGCTACACTCTTCCCCTTGACCTGGCATTTAAGGGCCTCCACCTCTGCCGCCATTCTCTGAATGACGGTGTCTTGGTCCCTTAACTTATGCTCTAGACGTCGAGCATGCGACTCTCTTCGCCGCCGGTGTCCCTCTGAGCTCCGTGAGCGACCGAAACTCCTTGAGCGCTTATCTCTTGTATCTTTTGGAAGTCCTCATAGGGAAGTTTCTAGGTCCTCCACATGTTGAACGGCGGGGAGTCCTTCTCTCCGTCTGGCTAATTCCGAGGTAACACCGTCAATGACGGACAACGGTATTTCGTCGTTGTTTGCCATTGAAAGCGATCGAACGAGCTTGGAAGACAAGGTTTTGTCTGATGAATGTTCCCACAGACGGCGCCAATTGTACGGGAGCAAATATTTCGGCGAAGCTCATACTCCTTTCTACCAAGCTCCTAGCCTATCCGATCGTCCTGCAAACACAACAGCGGTGAGCTACCCTACGGTGTGTGGCCGGAAAACCCCTCCGACGGTCAAGTTAGGACACACTCAGTGATAGAGAGAGAGAGGAGAGAGTTTAGTGTTTAGTGCATCTTACCAAATGATCATCCGTCCAGCATAGGGGGCGCAGACATGTTTATATACCTTCTGCGCCCCAAATCTACTCCCATTAGTCTCTCGACACGTGGTGTTGCTATCCCATCTGTCAGCACAAACCCAGCAATCACCACCTAACCAAACTATCGGGATATCTTGGCGGAACCCGGCAGACCGGCGGAACCACCTCGGCTTCTTATGACAGCGCTGCGCGGCATATCTGAGTGATCCACTCGCTGAGCCCCAGAATGACCGAGCTTGGTTGCATTCCGGCAAGCTGAGCTCGAGGTAGGTCGAGCCGGTTAGCTATAGGCCTTCCTGCCGAGCTGAACGCACGACCCGTGGAATCCGAAATGGTAGACAGTCATCTCGGCCAAGCAACTTCAAGTAGCCCGGTTTCTACACAAACAAGCCCAAGTAGCTCGGTCCAACATGGCCCTGTGCCTTAACAAAGCAAAGCCTCTCTGGACAAGCCCAAGCTACCGTGGCCCAAATGTGTTTGGCACTCAACTTGCCTGGCCTTCGCCAAATCTCCCTCTCAATAATGTAGTTATCAATTCAATTTGTGAGCCATAAAATTTTTCAAAATTCATGTTATGATTGTTTCCTAGCCTTTATTCACAAGCACATGGAGTTGAATCAACTTGTTCATAGCTATCAAAGTGTCAATGGCTATCAAAGGGAGAGATATGCATGAAATATCGAATTCCATGCACATGCAACTACTATTCTATCAAGGTCTTTTATGGATTAATTGGCTAGGGGGGACATGGTTTTGTACCTCTTGTGTTCCTCAAGTTACATTAAAATGGTCCTAATTGTGGGCGGCATGCCCTCATCCACTTAAAAGAGTAATACAATGGGAATTCACAATTAGATCTTTATTCCACTCATCAATCACTAAATTGTGTTTAAATTTTAAGTTTTAAAAAAAAAATTGTGAAGAAAAATGAAAATAATAGGAAGCATTGTATAAAATATAAATTTTTCTTTATAAAGTATACTTTTTACCTTCTTTTTTTCTTTTTTTTCTTTTGCTTTTGCTTTTCGAAGACCTGAATAGTCTTGAATTATTAAAATTCGATTGCTTGATCAAATAAAGATTCCTCCATCGTTTTCATGTTTTGGTGTTTTGCTTTATTTCAAGTTAAAAATGGTGGCCTTTAATGGTGAAATTATTTTTTATTTTATTTTATTTTTTTGTTGTGGACAAAATTTGGTTTTGGCTTTGGTTTGGGTTTGGGTAGCGGATGGATCACCTCCCAGTACAGATTCGTACCTATTGATTAGGACATTTTTGGTCCTAGGCCTTTGTATATACATATATGCCCAACACAAGCTTGGAATGATTCACAAAGATAGGTGAATTGAACTCAAAAAAATTACTTTGCAAATTAAATATGTGGCTAAGATTAGTCATATCATATTAAATTTGAATATCCGAAATACTTAATTTTTTAAGTGTTTTTTTTTTAAAATGAAAGCCGCTATATATTACTAAAATATTTCATTAGAACTTGTTATTTCTATATGATTTCCATTACTTTTTAAAAGAAAAAAAAGTTACGTTTCAATAGAAACAAATCAAAATAATTATGTCTTTATAAAAAATACAAGTGAATTTGTGTACGGTGCAATGAAAAGCGCATGGGACAAAACTCTCATTTGTGCTTGTACAAAAGTGTAATTGTTTTGAATTGATTTTTGTTAAAACACAACCTTTTTTTTTATTATTTAAAAATATGCTCAATCATGTGGAGAGAAGAACAGAGCTTGAACAGTTTATAAAGTTTGAAAAACAGAGAGAGAGAGAGAGAGAGAGAGAGAGAGAGAGAGAGTAGCTTCCCTGCATGTACAATTGGCTCTCTGGTTATTCCTCCTCCAATCCAAGTCACACAAACAAAGAAGAAAATAACTAGAAGTTTAAAAAAAAAAAAATCAAATGAAAATGAAAATATATATAAAGAAAGACTATGGTACACACCATAATATGCCACACTATGTATTATAATAACTATTACAAACAACAAAAATGACACAATTTTAGAGAGAGAGAAAAAGAAAGCTTAATGAATAGACAACAAGCAAAGATGAAAAATAACTAGTCAAAATTTATTTACCCCTTGTGATTTGAGGTTGGAACACTTTATCTCTTATGGTTTAAATATAGTCAGAAAGTCTTTCGACCTCAAACCACAATAGGATAAAATGAATTTCGTGTTAGGATCAAACACACCTAGACAAATTATCTCACACACACAGAGAACACAATATTTACGTGGTTCGGCCCAATGCCTACATCCACGGACAGAAACGAGAATTTTCACTAAAATGGAGCAAAATACAAATACAGAGGAGGAGATGAAAACTCACTCAACTCACAGCTCTCACTCTCCAATTTCTGATGATATTAAACCCCTCCTCACTCATCTCAATTTATAACCAAGAGAGGAGGAGTAGGTGAAGTGATAGCCATAATTGGCCAAGGTGGTGCCACCCTCACTATCTTCCTTTAGTGAGTTGGTGTTGCCTTCCACCAGCTTCTTTTACCACATGGTGCCACCCACACCATGTGGATGGTGGGCTCCTTACCATGTGGGTAGTGGATGGAGCGAACAATTCTCCCCCTTCACGCCCACATGGACAACTGACTTCTTTCCCGGCTTCCACTGCGGCAATATACTCTGCCTCGGTTGTGGATAAAGCAACACACTTCTGCAGCTTGGACTGCCAAAACACAGCTCCCCCTGATTGGATGCCCTGTACCCCCTGCTCGGGATACCTTTGCATTACCGTGCAACTCCTTGCATGATGAACACGGGAGCAACTAGAAAACTTCAGAGTTTGACACATCAACATCCTCAATTTTCCTTGCTGGGAGCTTATTTCTGAACAACCAGCCTTTGCTTTTTGCACTTCAGAACAACTTCCCAGCGATCTCATACGCCCGTTGTCTGTGCTGCAATCCCTGATGTTCGGTTCTGTCTCACTTGTACATCCGTACTGATGTTTGACAGTTAGCCCTTCTGCCAAGACAACTTCCACCGGTCTGTACAAGTTACCACTATGCAACCCCGTGCATAGTGCTCGCACCGCTTTATTGGAGTGCATTGCAAAGCTCACTTTGCGACTCGAGATTGCATCCCTCCCTTCCATGCATCTTTTGAGAGGTTGCAAAATGTCTCTAACACGGAAGCAAAAGAAACTCTCTTTTTCACTGGCATAGTCTCTACAGATTTGGTTTCTTTGCTCTGAACTTTCTTCAAGATTGGCTTCACTGGCTCAGATCTGTGCACCTTTGAACTGCCTCCTTGCGTTCCCGTGCACCATTTTCGCCATTCCTGATGAAAGCCTTGCTCAATCATACGCTTTGGTTGCGTATGTTCTCTCTTTGTACCCTTCGACTGGCATTTGACAACACTCATCTTTGTCAAAACTTCTCCTTCCAGTCTGTACAGTTTGTTGCACAATTTGCCTTGCAACATTTCTCTATCACCTCTGTGTACATGAAGAACCCCGCCACTAGATGAGAAACAATTTCCTTTTAGATCTAGCATACTCAGGGAGATTAGATTCCTCCGTACTCCTGGCACATGTCGGACCTCAGATAAAATTACTTTTCTCCCATCCTTAGTAAGGAACCGCACTGTCCCTATGCCGACAACTCTATTCACTGTGTTGTTGGCCATCCGGATAATGCTACCGCTGACTCTTCGATAAGTGGAGAAAAGCTTCTTATCCGCACATATGTGGAACGTACACCCTGAATCCAAAATCTAGCCGGGTGTCTCCAACTCTGACGAGATTGTAAGCATCACCTCTTCATCGTCAGAGGAATTCACTGCAACTGCTGTAGTTGAGGGACCTCCGTGTCCCTTAGCCTTCTCTTTGGCTTGTCTATCCGCCTTTTTCTCTGGGCAATCTCTTATTACGTGATCCTCTTGATCACAGTAAAAACACCTCCTCGTGTTGTCCTGTCTGGACTGTGAACGCCCTCTGCTTTTACTTCTTCCTCTACCTCTGCCCCTTTCTCTATCTCTGCCTCTACTTTCTGTGACAAGGGCATGGGACTGCTCTCCTTCCATCTCTTTCTTCCTTGCCTCCTCATTGAATAAGGCGTCTGTGACCATCCCCATGGTCAGCTTCCCTTCGGGTGCAGAATTACTGAGAGAGACCACCAACGTCTCCCAGCTGTCTGGTAAGGAACTGAGTAATAATAATGCTTGCATCTCATCCTCCAACTCCATTTTGATTGATGCAAGCTAGTTCACAAGGCTGTGGAATTCACTGGTGTGTTCAGCAACAGACACACCATTCTTCAGCTTCAGGTTTATAAGCCTTCTCATTATCAAGGCTTTGTTCTGTGCGGTCTTGGACTGGTACATGCCCTCCAATTTCATCCATAGGGCAACATGGTGGAACACACTGTGGTCAATCCACTGTCTGATTTGACCGACCGCCTTCTAGTTGGTTTTTATCCAGTCCCCATCCTTGTCTCCATCTGGTTTGACCCCCTTTAGCGCTATAGGGTCTACAATACAGGATGTCCTCCATCCGCGGCTTCCATATCGCATAATTAGAAGCGTTCAACCGAATCATCGGCCCTGAAACTGATGTGGATTCCTCCATCATCCAGAAAGAAATCTCTGTTTGAAAAACAGGCTTTGCTGTGAAGTCCGGACTGCTCAAATTAGCCGAAAAAGCACTTCGGATTGCCAAAATAAAAATTGCAAATTTTTGAAAACTTATTTGCAAAATCTGACCGGACGGATGTGTCCGAAATATTCCAAATAGTTTGAAAACACTATTGGCTCACCCAAATCGGACCTCAAATGGCTTAGATAAAGCCAAAATAATTTTAACGATTCAGATCGGCAGAATCTGGTGCGCCTGCGAAGCACCAGATTATTCCTCCGGTTCGGCTGAAGTCAGGCTGATGTCAGCGACTCAGTCAGCGGCTCGGTCAGCGCTCTGACTCCGCTTGGTCAACTCGGCTCCGGCTCGGCTTGATGCGCGCGCGTGTCTGCGCGTGACCTCACGCGTCGTCTACCTCTGAAAGCGCGTGAGGCGCGTGTCTGCGCATGAACTCACGCATCTTTTACCTCTAAAAGTGCGTACGGCGCGTGCGGCGGGCGTGGGAACGGCGTGACAGGCGCGTGTGGCGCGTGAGAGGCCTTCCGATCTCTGTTTTTGACGCGGTTTTCACCTTTGTGCTCGTCTCGTCGAGTACTTCAATGTGGTGTGATCAAAAGTAAATTTCTGCTACTTTGATTTCTGGGTAAGTTTTGGAACAACACTCTGTTTTTTCGAAAAACATACAACACCGGCTTTGATACCACTTGTTAGGATCAAACACACCTAGACAAATTATCTCACACACACAGAGAACACAATATTTACGTGGTTCGGCCCAATGCCTACATCCACGGACAGAAACGAGAATTTTCACTAAAATGGAGCAAAATACAAATACAGAGGAGGAGATGAAAACTCACTCAACTCACAGCTCTCACTCTCCAATTTCTGATGATATTAAACCCCTCCTCACTCATCTCAATTTATAACCAAGAGAGGAGGAGTAGGTGAAGTGATAGCCATAATTGGCCAAGGTGGTGCCACCCTCACTATCTTCCTTTAGTGAGTTGGTGTTGCCCTCCACCAGCTTCTTTTACCACATGGTGCCACCCACACCATGTGGATGGTGGGCTCCTTACCATGTGGGTAGTGGATGGAGCCAACATTTCGGCCAAAATAAAATGTATGCATGCAAGTTTGAATTATCACAACAACACAACTTAGTCCTCAAAAATCCTTGTAAAAATTAAATACATTTTTAGGTCAATGTTAATAAAACAAATTGTGAAATATCTTTCTAGTTCTGAGCAAATAGACCAAGTGGCTTGGTACATGTCTCCAATATTATATTTTTGTTATGTTGAACTAGACATCATGTTCTTCATTTATTCATATATGTATACATATTTTATCAGACAAACAACAACCATAAATAATTTGAGAGAGAGAGAGAGAGAGATGGGAGCCATGAAGAACAGGGCGAAGATTTTGTGAGGAGGGGATTAACTTGAGCAAGGCACCGCCAATAGCATTTTTATTTTCAAGTTTTTTTTAAATATATATATATTTTTGGGGGTTTAAAAAGCAATTTTAAAAAAAAAACAACAGTTTTAGATAATGAAGATATTAGATATTCCTTTGGAAGAGTTGGAAGAGGTAGTTATATAGAAGAGTTGTGAGCGTCAGAGAGACTGTGGCTGAAACAAAAAGAGGCAGAACCAAATTTTAATACTTGTAAGAGAGAGAGAGAGAGAGAGAGAGAGAGAGAGAGAGAGAGAGAGGACAAGCTCACTAGAGGCACTCTTTGCTTCTCTCATGGTCCCCCAAAGTATTGAAAAAAGCTCGTACTCCATCAAAGATTACATGAATATATGGTTGGATGCATTACTACTCCATGATGGTGAAAAAAGTGTGTTAAATTTGTTGGGTGAGAACAGTCTTTTATTAAAAGAATAAAATGTCACACAATTTTGATTATTTTTTCTTTAATAAAATCTTCTTACTCACTGAAGTAGTCTCATTTTATATACTATTTTTTTTTTTTGGTTACCCGCAGTGGCACTAATCATATTTTTGTATTAGTCTCATGTCAGATACTAAAATTTGTGTAACATTTTTCTCACCAGAATGTTAATTAGTTGAGTGTGTGTGAGAGAAAGATGGAAAGAGATTTTCTTGCAACTTTGAACCTATGCAGAGGTTTGTTTTTTCTTATGAACCCAAAAAGTATATTAGCTTTAATTGTTCTTTTTATGAATGAATGGTGAAAATGAAAGGCTTTATAATCAACTTACAACTTTTATGTGAAATATAGGAAAAATATTTATAGTGGTACAGTGAAAAAATACCAGACTCCTTGAGGTCAACCAAGTTCATGGGGCAGGATCGAGCCCATAATCGCCTCTTCCTCGTTCATTCTCATGCACCAAAAAAATGATTTGAAATTAAATTTTTCGGTCACAAACTAAAATTAGTACATCATTGTGCTTAGAACTGTCAAGCCCAAGGATTAATGAGGGTCTTAAGTATGACATGTTGGACCACATATATTTATACCATAAAGCAGAAAGGATAAGAGTTGATTAAGATGATGATGATGATGGTGTCCCATGCATCATGCATGGCCCCTGATCAATCATGAAAATTACAATTCAATATACTGACATGAAAGTGCAACTGGAGTACTATACTTTATATCCAAACTGGAGTTTTGATTTCTTCATCACGTTGAACAATGGTGTGGGGGATGATAACTTAAGATTTCATCAAGATGTCACTATAAATTAATCATGCAAACATTTAAAGTTTGATGATCTAAGAATGTAGCTATATGTATATAGACACGCTTCAATGTAGAATTAGAGCAATACTTCAAATTACTCATGTTGTGACGTCTTTTATATTGTTTTTAAAAAAAATCAACGTTAAAGTGATAAGTATCACTTTTTAAACTAACAAAAATTAAGTTGGGTTTATTTCGCATTTTGGTAAAAAATAAAAGAAAACTGGAACAAGATTATTCAATATAAAATTCACGATGATCCGTACATACTTTGTAGTCTATTTTGCAATTTTAAGTTTCAAGGCATGGGTAGATCTAATATTTTATGAACTTGTGTTTTGGGGATTATTATATATTTTGTATAAAAATTATAATAAAAAATCTACAATCTGTTTAACATGTTCCTCTAGCAAGACCTTTAGTTCTTTTGGTCTTAGTCATGCATTATTAATTTATTTATATTTTTTAATTTAAAAAAAGGGCACATGACATAAGATAGAGAATAGAGAGATTGAAAGAGGCAAATCAGTTTCCTTGCTTAAACATCAAGTTCTCTCACAGGGTGTAACATAACAACACACCTCTATGAGGAAAAATCCCAAACTTTATACAAATCTAACCCACAAAAATATTAATGGGTTTTTGGGTTAGATTAGAGTCATCAAACAATCAAACCTCCAAAAGGGATTTAAAAAATAAAAAAAATAAAAAAAAACTATAAGTGAAGAAAGATGTTAAAAAAAAAAGCAACTGTACTTTTTAATACTGCTTCATCTTAGTCATCTCTCTCCAAAGAAATAATCATCACACTCTCATCTAAGCATTGATGTTAGAGATCGAAAAACAACTTCTTCACAAGGAATTGTGAGACACATATCATGATCGAAGCCAAACTCTTCTTCAGCACGTCGAAGAAGGCATTGGAACTGAGGATGAGGTAAGAATGAGATTGGAACAATGTATCTGCTCCTATTTTCTCCCACTGACTGCAAAATAGCCTTTTGGTATGTCAAGAGGAAGACCATTGTCATCGTTGTCATAGCCGTGCGTGTGTACTACATTCCGCACTAGATGAAAGTGGATCGGAGCTCCGCACTCGACTATACTATCTAGGAATTGAGGCCCTACAGTAAGAAACACCGTAAGAGTTGCCCGGCTGGGGTTGGCCGAATAACCCCCCCGGCGCGAGAGTGAGTAATTGGAGAGAAAGTAATGTACTCTCTAAGGGTTCAGCTTAAATCAGTTACCTTTTATGTGAAGTCCATGTCATTCATATAGAACTCCTTGCTTGTTGCCTAAGATAGTTTCATGGAGCTCTGGTGCTGCCGGGTTTCCTTTTAGCATTACCCAAGGTGGGGAACCATCTGGTGGCTGTTAAGGGGTGCATATTCTCATTGAAGTCATGCTGATAACAAACCATATTCCTCTGGTTTAACTGTTTCCGTGATTCTAGGTATCGGGGGCCAGCTGAGGTGGCAACTTGCACATGCACACACTCACAGTTTCCATGCTTCTCTGAGTAGTTCCCTTAGCTCGGTACCTTTGTGCCTCGGTTCGGCCCTTTGTGAGACCATTGTAGAGATGGGTCGGTCCGCTCGGGTAACTTTGTATGGACTTGATCCACTTTTGTTCTGATGATGGGTTTGGCCCATCAGCTCGGCCCATTAATTAAGTCCTGTAGCTCAGCCCAACCCAGTGTCGTGGCTGGACTGGAATTTCCACTGCGAGTTTGGCCTAAACGCTTGAGGACTGGGTGGACTGTTGGTACAGGAGTTGGGCTTAGTTGGCTTGTCCATACATTCATTTGGCCCAGTTGGATTTGGGTTTAGAGGATTGTACCGGCCCGAGGCTTGGATCCGACCAATTTCATATTTAGCCCATTCATTTTCCCCCTAGCTCACGTTAAGTTTCTCATTTGAGGGAGCTATTGTTCTGTACTCCAAGCGTCGCGTCGCTTCGAATCTGTCCCAATTTGGCCTTGGTGATGGTTCACTCCTGACACACATCCCCTACATGTGTCCTTTCATGGTGACACGTGGCGGCATGGTATTGGTGCGCAGAGATAGTGCACCGATTCCATACCGAGGGTCATGCTTCACGTACCTTCACGCCAGCTGGTGCAATAAATTCTTTGGAGCTTTCAATCCAAACCCCTCAATCTGTTTTCAATCTTTTAGAGAGTTCAAAGAACCCTTTTCGTTCCTCTGAACCAGTCGCGTCGGTGTTCTGTCCAGCCGCTCCGCTGCTATTCCTGTTTCTGCGCTGCCCACTTGTCACCGCTGTTCTGACCTCTGTAAGTTCACCTGTGACTCTTCTTTTCTTGTCTTTTTCTGATTTGATCGTCTTGTTTGGCCCTTGCGCCATTGTCCCTAGCATCTGGTTTTATTTTTTCTGTCTGGTCTGCGTTTTGTTTTCATATTATTAGGTTTGTTAAATAGGAAAATTTCGATCATTGGTTGATACCCCTGAAGCTATGGCATGTTTCGCCGAGACTATAATATCCCTGATGATGTGACCCATTCGCTAGCAAGGGTTGATGCCAAGTGAATGGGCACTAGGAGTACTGTCGCCTTCCCAATTGCAGCTATTGTTGAGGGAGGGGTTAAGTTTGCCCTCAACCCTTTGGTGCGCCGATTCTTGCACCAGGTTCAGCTTACCCCTATGCAGGTATCTGCTAATCTGTTTCGAGTCATCTGCGATGTATCCGTTTTTAACAAGCGGCTGGGTTTGAATCTTGACATATGGAAAATTTTGGGTTGCTACACTCTTTCACACAATAAGGATCATAGCACGTATTACCTTCGCGTTCGTTCAATTGATTGTCATCTGGTGACTGCTTTGCCTAATTCAGACAAACATAATGATGATTTTCTACAAGTTGGTGGCAATTGGGAGTTTCCTGCTGGGACTGAGTTCCAATCCGAGCAGATGCCCCAAAAGGATGGCTACCCAGGTTTGAGTCTTCACTTCTAGTATCTTCTGTGTTTCTTGCCTTGTTTTGGATGTTACTCTAATGTCGCTCTTCTTTTCTATAGAGGCTTTCTATTTTCAGTGCAGGCCGAACCGAGAGAACGCAAAGGCCATCAAAGCTGTTCTAAAGTACAAGAAGAGGTCCACGCCCGAGCTATTGGATTATCAAGCGACTTACCGTTCCATTATTCTAAAGAAGGCGCGGCTCGCTGTATCCCTTCTCAATTTTGACATTGAGACTGATACATCCCTTACCCCTCTAGTTACTAATCATCGCAGAAGCCAGGGCGTGCCGTCTGAGAGGACACCTTCTTCTATCCCCAGTTTCACAGGGGGTGGGTCTGTGTCGAAAAGGAGAGTGCTAGTAGATTTGGAGGCTAAGGCTTTTGGTTTATCTGACGCTTTGGAGGCTCCTTCAGTGAAGGCCGAGACGAAGAGCCTATTGGATGTGAAATTGGAGGTAGGAGCTTCTGGAGCTCATGGTACTGCTGTTGAACCCTCTATTTTGGTTGCTGCAAGAGCGAAGAAGAGGAGGAGGGAGACTGGCAAGGCATTAGTTAGAGAAGCTTCTGAAGATCCTATTGAGGACGAACCATTCAAGAAATAGGAGCCGCTAATGCTGCACCAAGGCAGACCCATTTCTACCTCTGATTCAGTTGTTGCTTCCAAAGATTTTGCTTTTGACCTGACCAAGACCCTGTTGATGCCGGTGGACACGGCTGATCATAACAGGCCCCGCGATATTCCTGTTTTGAAGGGGACCTTTCAGATGATGACTGTTGTGAGTGTATTTTTTTTTTATTATATACATATATATATTTTTTGCTATCGGTTTCTTTCCTTTAACACTTTGCTATCCGTCGTAGTGTATTCAGAGGATGCATCTATCAATTACCAGAGCGGAGGAACTAGAGAAGGTCGTACTGGAGGCCGTTATGGATGCTGAGAGACTGACTGTGAGCCTTGAGGTCGAGAAAGAAAGACGCAGAACTACCGAGAGGGAGGCATTCCGTCTAAGCAAAGTTGTTACCTCAACTGAAAAGTTAAAGGAGGCTACCATTGGGGTATAGGCTCAACTTGAAGGAAAAGTGGCCGAGCTGGAGGCTGTTATTGCAGTGATGGCCGCCGAATGTTCCGCGTTGGAGGCTAAGTATTGGCAGCAAGGTTGGGACGAGGCTAAGGCTACTTACAAGGAAGAAGTGCTGGTGCTGCGAGACAGGCTCTTCTTGAAGGGTTGGTCGAGTGCTTTGGCTGCTGTTCAGATTCCTGAAGGGTTTCCCTTGTTTTAGGATGTCCCTGTTCCCTCGAGGTCCTTGGGTCCGAAGACTGCTGATACCCTTACAATTCTTCCGGCCAAGGTTCCCCCGAAAATTGATTCTGCAATCAAGACTCAGGAGAGTGATGTTGTCGATGAGGCAGTGAACATTGAAGGAGGTGGAACCCTGGAGACTGAAGCCATGGGAGATGTGGTTAAGGAAGCTTCTACTTCTCAAGAAGTTGGAGCTGCCTCTACTTTTCCTCCCCAAGACGGTCTGGACAAGATTGTAGACGTTGCTCTTGAGATTCCTTCTATTGATGAAAGCTAAAGTCTTCTTTGGAATGATTTGAAGTTTTTGCTTTTTCTCACTTTCTTTTGTTTTCAAGTTTCTAATGTGTTGTGGCTCGGTCATCCTAACGAGTGGTCCCCTTACATTTGCCAAGACAATTTTCTTCTTTTTTGTTGCTGTTGTTAGGCCAGCTGTGCCTTTGTTAGATGATGGAATTTTTCCTTTTGATTTTTCAATTTGATGCTTTCTTGCTTTTATGTCTGAATGTTATCTGTATTATTTGCCCCCGGCCGAGTACTGTCAGGACCTTAGGGCCGAATAGATGCTTGGTCTGGTTAACGAATATGTTGCATGGTTGTGCTTGGTTTTGTAATGAAAGAAGAGGGTCTTATTTAGGTCCAGGTTGGTTCTGAAAAATAATTGTTTGCCCCCACCTGGAGCTAAGTAAGATCCGTACTCGAAGTTTGCTCCAACTCTGTTTATATGCAGCAATACTGAAGTGCTGATGTGACGATACTTAAGAGATTCTGTGAACTCAGAGTTGTTTACTTAAAATATGTTAGTGCGGTTTCTACCAAGCAATTCCACTTGGCTAAAGTCCATTTTAGTTTCCAAACATAGTTCCACCAAGCAATTCCACTTGGCATGTTTGAGTGCTAACTAAAATTAAATCCCGTTCAGTCGTTCTGAAATTAAGTCCGTTTGGTTAAGACCAAAGCTAAGTTCATTTGATAAACATCAAAGCTAATTCCGTTTGATAAACATCAAAGCTAATTTCGTTTTATAAACATCAAAGCTATTTCCGTTTGGTAAGTACCAAAACTAGTTCCGTTTGATAAACATCAAAGCTATTTCCGTTTGGTGAACACCAAAGCTGATTACAAAGATTGATAAATTTGAGAGAAGTGGGGAAGCATTTCGTGTTAGTCAAAAGATAAATGTCTTTAAATTTTGATAGAGAAGTTGGGGAATAATTCTATTGATAGTATTTCTTGAGATTTGCTACATTCTAGGGCCGGGGTATGGCTCTGCCTTTGAGATCCTATAGGTGATAAACTCCATTTCCAGTAACAACTGTGACTTTGTATGGACCTTCCCAGTTAGGCCTGAGTTTTCCTTCACCAGGCACCCTTTTGTGGTTCATAACTTTCCTCAAAAATAGTTCTCCAGGTGTGAACTGTCTTGGGAAAACTTTTTGGTTAAAATTTTTGATGAGCTGCTGTTGATACGCTACAAGTCTGATCAATGTTGCTTCTCTTCGGCCTTCTGCCATATCCAGTGCTTATGCTATAGCTTCCTCATTACTTGTGTTCTCAAACAATTCAGATCGGAGGGTTGGGAGACCAATTTCAAGTAGGATAATGGCCTCCATTCCATACGTTAAGGAGTAAGGTGTTTCCCCTGTTGTGCGCCGTGTTGTGGTTCGGTATGCCCATAGCACATGGGGTAACTCTTCAACCCATTTTCCTTTTCCATGTTCGAGCCGCTTCTTTACTCCGTTGATGATGGTTTTGTTTGACGCTTCGGCCTATCCATTACTTTGTGGGTAGCTTGGAGAAGAGTTCTGATACTCGATTCTGAGGTTGGCACAAAACTTTCTGAAGATCTTTCCATCAAACTGTGTTCCGTTATCTACAATCAGTACCCTTGGGATGCCGAAACAGACCACGACGTTCCTCATGACAAACCGCTTTGTGTCCGCTTCTTTGATGCTTGCCAGTGTTTCGACTTCAACGCACTTAGTGAAATAGTCAGTTGCAACGATGGAGAATCGCCTGTTCCCAGTGCCTCGTGCTAATGGTTTAACAATATCCAGACCCCATTGGGCAAAGGGCCGTGGGCTGGTGAATGGGGTGAGAGTTTTGGCTGGCTGATAAATTGGTGGAGCAAACCTCTGACATTTATCGCATTTCTGAACATACTGTTGTACATCTTGTTGCATCCGTGGCCACCAATACCCATGAGTGAGGGCTCGGTGCGCCAGTGACCTTCCACCAACATGGCATCCACAAATCCCGTCATGAATTTCGTAGAGAACATTTTTGACCAGATTGGGATGCACACATAAAAGATAAGGACCGAGGTATGAACGTATGTATAGCTTCCCAGATGGTGAGACCCAGAACTAAGCTGA
Source organism: Camellia sinensis (assembly GCF_055761805.1). Classification (NCBI taxonomy): domain Eukaryota; kingdom Viridiplantae; phylum Streptophyta; class Magnoliopsida; order Ericales; family Theaceae; genus Camellia; species Camellia sinensis. The sequence goes on along the minus strand of NC_138962.1, from coordinate 21,327,573 downwards.
CCTATATCAGATTTTGTTGGCTTCCTTTTTATCTTCGGGGAGAGTGCCAAATTTCAGAAAAACCAGTATTGGATCCATCTAGCTTGGCTCTAAGTTACAACAGAGGACTGGAGATGCAATGCTTGGTTCTGGCACGAACTCAACCCAAATTTTTCTCGCGTCTTTAGCATCTACTAATGAGTCGAAGCAGCCTAGAGCATCAGCATGGCAATTTTTGTCCCGACTGATTCGTTCCACTCGTATGGATCGGAATTTTTTAAGTAGATCCTTGGCCTTGCCTGCATATATAGCCATTCTTTCGTCTCGTGCTTCATAGACCCCAGTAAGCTAGTTTACCACTAATTGAGAGTCACTGAAAACGAGAAGTTGCTCTGCATTGAAGTGTTCGACACTGCGTAGTCCAACTAGTAGTGCTTCATATTCCGCCTTATTGTTAGAGACCTTACAGCCGAGCCTAAGAGCTTGCTCCCAAATAAACCCTTCTGGTGACATAAGTACTACCCCTACTCTCGAGCCTTGGTTATTGGATGATCTGTCGACATAGAGCTACCGGATGTTTCCAATGAAGAGTTTCCATACTTCTGAAGCGCATTGCTTTTCCAACTCGGCAGTGTATGGTGCGTATGCCGAACTAGAGTTCTCAGGCTCGGTAGTCTGGGTAGGGGCGAATTCTGCAATGAAATCTGCCAAGACCTGGGCTTTGATTACTGTCCTGGGTTGATATCGAATGTCAAACTCACCAAGTTCTACCACTCATTTTGCTGTTCGGCTGGAGAAATCAGCTCGGCTGAAGACAGATTTGAGGGGGAATTCAGTGAGGACATTGATGGTGTGACCCTGGAAGTAATGTTGCAGCTTTCTCGAGGCGATGAGCAGTGCGTAAGCTAAATTTTCCAAGGGTAGATACCGTGTCTCGGCATCTAGTAGAGTCTTGCTAACATAGTATACTAGCATTTGTTCCTTGTTAACTTCTCGAATCAATACCGCACTTACGGCGTGATCCGAGACTACTAGATATAAGTACAGCTCCTCTCCCGATTCTGGAGTAGACAGAAGAGGTGGTGTACTAAGGTATCTTTTAAGACTTTGCAGTGCTTCAGTACATTCAGGACCCCTTTCAAACGCAGCCTTCTTCCTTAGTAACTGAAAGATGGGCTTCATCCAATCTGAAGACTTGCTGATGAACCGATTCAAGGCAACTCCCATTCTAGCCAGCTTTTGTAGCTCTTTTGCCTTTGTTAGCACCTCAAGATCCTGTATCACTTTGATTTGATCCAGATTCGCCTTGATTCCTTTGTGAGTAACCATGTAACCCAAGAACTTCCCTGTTCCTACCCCGAAAGCGCATTTCGAAGCATTAAGGCGAGCTGATGGTTTTTCAGGATACCAAAAACTTCTTTCAAGTTTGCAAGGTGTTTTGAAGCGAGCTTGCTTTTTACCACCATATCGTCTATATAGGCTTTCATGATTTTTCTGAGCTGATCCTTGAACATTCGAGTGATCATTCGCTGGTAGGTTGCACCGGCCTTCTTGAGGCCGAACGTCATTACTTTTTAACAATAAGTGCCTCTTGAAGTGATAAACGCTGTCTTCTCCTGATTTGGGCCGAACAGTGGTGTAACAACCCTCATACTGTTTACTGATTAAGGACTGATTGATTACCGATAATCACCGATTACTGCTAAACGAAACTGATAACTGACTGATAATCGAACTGAATGAAATACTGAACTGACTGACTGAAATTGAAACTGAATTGACTGAGTATATGTTAGTTAACTGCATTCTATCTGTTTGATTGTCTGATTATCTGTTCATGTTTATATGTTTAAACTGGTAATTGAAGGCCTTATCGGCGGCCGAATTAGAAACCGATTGATGTTCCGTGACCCTCATAATTAATGTGATTTTATGGTATATTTATCTGAAAACTGACTAGGTATGATTAAATTAGATTAAAATAAGCCAATTAAAGAGTTTGCCATATTTACCATTTTGCCACTATCTCATATACACACACTTGAGCCTTTTACACTCCACGTATGTGATCAAACCAAACATTTCTTCTCCTCTTCTTGCCTCAACCGACCTTAGAGAGAGAGAGACTTGAGGAGTTGGTTTTCATCTTGAATCGCTTGGAATTGTTTGAGAATTGAAGTGTGATTGCTACTTTGAGCTCCTAGACCTTGAATACAAGACTAAGGTAGGACATCCATCTTCTTGTTGCTGTTCTTGAGTTCATTCTTGCACAATTCATGCTTTAATTGTAGAGTTAAGCCATGTTTTGGTGCATACATGTTGGATTGAAGCTCATCTCTTGCATGCATGTTGGTATTATTGCATTTTGAGGTTAATTACATGGACATTAGTACATGCATGCTCATATTGTTGTTATAGACCATGTTTTCATCTGGTTTTGGAAAGAAATGAGCTCATTTGAGCAAGCTTTGGAGCTTCGATTTGGTTTGAAACTCATTCATGCATGTTTGAATGTTGTTCTTGAAAATGGGTTTGAATATGGTTTTAATTGACTCACCTTTGGGGCTTGAATTCATAAATTGAGCTTTGAAACTTGTTATACATTGAATTTAGTGATGTTTTCCAGAATTTGGGCCCAAGAGGTCGAGTTTGGAGTGGTAGAATGCTTGGTTTGAGCTTGGGAGGCAGATCTGGAAATTCCAGATTTGGCTTCCTCGCTCGAGCGAAGGATTCCCCGCTCGAGCGAGCACCTTTGTCCAGGGCTCCGCTCGAGCGACCATCGAGCGACCATCGCGCGTAAAATTTCAGCATCCAGTACTTTTACTGTTTTGCAGACCGCTCGAGCGAAGGATTCCTCGCTCGAGCGAAGCCTTTGATTTTGGACTTACGCTCGAGCGGAGAAAGTCCCGCTCGAGCGAAGCCCCTATTTTCAGCAAAGTTTGCGAAATGTTTTCTAAGTGTATTTTTGCATCCTCATCCCATCCTAGGCATTCTTAGGCCTAGTTTAAGACATTTAGATGAGGATATCGTTGTAGAACACACCAAGGCAAATTAGGGATTAAGTTATAAGATTTCCCAACTGTGTAGCTTAGTGTGTTCAACCTGTGAACTGTGTAGGGTTGGCAACTGGGGAGACACGCTCTAGCATACTGTAGCCCAGAACTCTGTGAGTAACAATTGTGTAAAGATATGTTCAACTGATTATCTTTTGAATACTGAACTGAACTGTTTACTGAACTGTTTACTGAACTGGTATTATTTACTGAATGAATGTATGTCCTTTATTTCTGAACTGTACTGTGGCATCCTTAGTATCTACGGTTTACTGTTACTGTTACTGTTACAGAGATCTCTGTCGGTTCCCTCGTGGAACCACTACTGTTTACTGACTGATGGCCATCATTACTGTTCGGTCTTTCAAGACCTACTGTTACTGTTATGCTAATGGATGTACCACATATGACTGTTTACTGTACTGAATGACTGAAATACTGATTGAATTGAACTGTCTTCATTACTGTAAGGACATTCATTCTAAACCTCTTTACGCTTTATGTTATTCACTGGGCTTTAGCTCACTGCTCATATATATATGTAGGTGTTCAGGCACCAGACCGCAGCTAGAGACGTCAGGGTTACTCCAGTTTTGTCAAGCCAGCCTTTGCGCCTCACTGAGAGGTTCCGAGTTGCCATGCTATGGCTTGGGGGTGTTTTGTTTGTTTTCCCCCGCCTGTCTTCTGTACTGTCTAACTGTTCTGTATAGACTGACTGTTTACTGTACTGTTATACAGGGATTAGGTCCCTGTACTGTGTGACTGTAAATTTTGTATAGACCGTACTGTTTTGTATAGACGGAATGTTTTCTGTACTGTTATGTAGGGTTGAGTCCCTAGTTTGAATGGATGTGAATATTGTTCATACTGTTCTGTACCGTTTATGTATGAATGCATGAAAAGCCTTTTTGCATACAGACTGTCACAGCTCAATGGACACTATTTACTTACTGTACTGGCTTCCGCCAGGCCCTGTACTCTGTTTTACTGTATTACTGTTCTGCAGGCCTTCGGTAATCTCGGATTACTGGCCGGTTACGGTGCTAAACCCATAGGGCCGGGTTTGGGTCGTGACAGAGTGGTATCAGAGCGATACTTAACCACGAGTTATACCGCACACACGTGTCCAAATGAGCTATAGGGTGTCCTAGAAAGTGATTAGGGCATCTCATGAGCATGTTAAGTGTGTGATTACGTTATGACTGAATATCTGCTAATGTGTTAAACTGGTAAACAAATGACTGCTTATGTTTAAAACTGTTATAACTGCTTATAGTGAAATGGACAATGCAAATGAACCTGAATCCTCGTCTACCGAGGCAAGAATGGAAAGAATGGAAAGAATGATAGAACTGATAACTGCTAGACTGGAACAACAACAGAACCAACCGCCCCCACCTCCTCCTCCTCCGGTATAGCCGGAACCTAATGCGAATGTGGATGATGGGGATATTATTGCTCTCACCCATAAATTCAGCAAGATGAAACCGCCATCCTTTCAGGGAGGCCTTGAACCGTTAAAAGCTGAAGCTTGGGTTCTGGAAACAGAAAAATTGTTCGAAATGTTTCCGTGCTCAGAAGCGAACAAAGTACTGTTAGCTACCTTCACCTTACAAGAAGAAGCTAGAAGGTGGTGGATGTTAATCCGTGATACAAATACTGTTATGACTTGGGCTCAGTTCAAGGAGTCCTTATTTGAAAAGTATTTCCCTCAGTGTGTTAGGGATAGAAAAGTGACTGAATTTGAACAGCTGAAGCAGGGCACAATGTCCGTTGCAGAGTATGAAACCAAATTTACTGAACTTGCCCGTTATACACCGCATATGGTGGATACTGACTATAAGAAGGCCAGGAAATTTGAAGGTGGCCTTAATGTGGCAATACTTGACCGGATAAATGTTTTGAAATTACCGACTTTTGTGGGTGTTCTCGACCGGGCATTGATGGCCGAGTCGAACATTGCAGCAGTGAAACAATCTGAAATACCGACAACTGAATGGCATGGAAAAAGGCAGGGTTTCAAATTCAAGAAAGGCAAGCACAACCCAGCCAACAAGAAACAGAACACGGGGTCGACAACTAGCCCCAGCCAAGGGAGTGGTTTCATACCACCCTGTCCTGAGTGTGGCAAGAAGCACAAGGGGGTTTGCTACAGAATATCTGGAGCTTGTTACAGGTGTGGCAAGATGGGCCACATGGTTAAAGATTGCCCTTCTGCTCCTCAAGGCAATAGCAAAGCTGCAGCCAGCGGCGCAGCATCAAATACTCCACCAAAGCCTAACCCTAAAGCTACCGGGAAAGAGCCTGTGAGGCAAGGCCGAGTGTTCGCACTAGTACCGGGAGATGTGCAAAATACTGAGACCGTTGTGTCAGGTATCCTCTCTATCTGTACACAAAATGCATATGTATTGATTGATTCGGGGTCTACGCATTCTTATGTATCGCATGCTTTTTCACGGAAATTGAATAGACCCTTAGAACCTATGAACTATCTGCTGGCCGTATCATCACCCGTAGGGGGATCCATGACATGTGCTTATATGTACCCCGCATGTGAAATCATTGTTGGGGATATGCATCTGTTTATTGATTTACTGCCATTGAACATTGATCATTTTGATGTAATATTGGGGATGGATTGGTTACAAAAATATCATGCCACTATTAACTGTGTGACCAAGCAAGTTGTTTTTCGTCCACCTGGTTTGCCTGAATTTGTGTTTAATGGGAGTGGAGTAGTACCTCCTCCGTATCTGATTTCGTCTGTGAAAGCTGTTAAACTGATTAGAAAGGGATGTAAAGGATATCTGTGTTCTGTACTGACTGTGTCTACTGATGATAGTGTTAAAACTGATGTGAATTGTATCCCTATAGTCAGAGAATTTCCAGATGTTTTTCCAGATAATCTTCCAGGAGATTTGACTGACAGGGAGATTGAATTTACCGTTGATGTGATTCCCGGAACACAACCAGTTTCTAAAGCTCCCTACCGAATGGCTCCAACTGAACTGAAAGAACTGAAAGTGCAACTGCAAGAACTGTTAGACAAAAAGTTCATCAGACCTAGCACTTCGCCATGGGGTGCTCCTGTTTTGTTTGTAAAGAAGAAATATGGCTCGTTGAGGTTGTGTATAGACTACCGTGAACTGAATAAGGTAACTGTGAAAAATAAATACCCTTTGCCACGTATTGATGACTTATTTGATCAGTTACAGGGTGCACAAGTGTTTTCCAAGATTGATCTCAGATCAGGATACCATCAACTGAAGGTTAAACCGGGAGACATTGATAAAACTGCTTTTAGAACAAGGTATGGACACTACGAATTTTTGGTTATGCCTTTCGGAGTCACGAATGCCCCTGCTGCTTTTATGGACCTCATGAACAGAATTTTTAAACCGTACCTTGATGACTTTATTGTTGTATTTATTGATGACATATTGATTTACTCCAAAAGTATAAAAGAACATGAACATCATCTGAGACTTGCCCTGCAAACCTTAAGAGAACAGAAACTGTATGCTAAACTGTCTAAATGTGAATTTTGGCTTGACCATGTTATGTTTTTGGGGCATGTTGTTAGCAAAAATGGAATTTCTGTTGATCCGCAGAAAATTGAAGCTGTAGTGAACTGGCCTAGACCAACAAATGTGACTGAAGTCCGAAGCTTTTTGGGATTGGCTGGATATTACAGAAGATTTGTCAAAGATTTCTCCAAAATTGCTCTACCATTGACTCAGTTAACTCAGAAGGGGACATCATTTGACTGGACTGACCAAAGAGAATCTGCCTTCCAGGAGTTGAAAACTCGATTAGTGACTGCACCAGTTCTTACCTTACCCTCAGGTACGGATGGTTATACTGTATTTAGTGATGCTTCTCATAAGGGTTTGGGATGTGTTTTAATGCAGAATGGGAAGGTTATTGCTTATGCTTCCCGACAACTGAGACCACATGAAAAGAACTACCCGACCCATGATCTGGAACTTGCTGCAGTAGTATTTGCACTGAAAATCTGGCGTCACTATCTGTACGGGGTGACATGTGAAGTATACACCAACCACAAGAGTTTAAAGTATTTCTTCACACAGAAAGAACTGAATATGAGGCAGCGGAGATGGCTGGAACTGATTAAAGACTATGACCTACAGATATTGTACCATCCGGGAAAAGCCAATACCGTTGCCGATGCATTGAGCCGGAAATCGATTGGAAACTTAGCCTGTTTGCTTACAGGACAGAAAGAGTTGCTTTGTGACCTTGAAAAATCTGAAATAGAAATTGTTTTGAGAGAACAAGGTGGAACCTTAGCTGCTATTTCTGCTCAACCGGCGCTGATTGAAGAGATTAAAGAGAAACAGCAACTGGATGACTTCTTGAAGAAGATCATCGAAGAAAGAGAATCTAAACCGAGACCGGGATTCAAATTTGAGAATAATGTACTGAAATTTCAAGAAAGACTGTGTGTACCAAATGATACTGAACTGAAAAGAAGAGTTCTGCAAGGAGGCCACAATTCGAAATTGTCTATCCATCCGGGGAATACAAAAATGTACCAAGATCTGAAACAGAATCTCTGGTGGCCGGGAATGAAGAAAGAGATTGCCGACTTTGTGTCCAAATGTCTTCATTGCCAACAGGTCAAAGCTGAACATCAACGACCTGCCGGATTATTGCAACCCTTACCCATACCAGAGTGGAAATGGGAGCATATCATGATGGATTTTATCGTTGGATTACCTCGCTCCAGAAAAGGTATGGATTCAGTTTGGGTTATTGTTGATAGACTAACCAAATCTGCTCACTTCTTACCTGTCAAGACAATCTATAATGCGGACAAATTGGCTGTCATCTATATTGATGAAATTGTAAGACTGCATGGAGTGCCTGTGTCTATTATTTTTTACAGGGATTCGAAGTTTACATCAAGGTTTTGGTAAAGCCTACAGACTGCATTGGGTACTGAACTAAGACTGAGTAGTGCCTATCATCCTCAGACAGATGGCCAATCAGAAAGGACCATCCAAACTCTGGAGGATTTACTGAGAATGTGTGTCCTTGATTTTCAGGGAAACTGGGAAAGTCATCTGCCACTAGCTGAATTCGCCTACAACAACAGCTACCATTCGAGTATTGGTATGGCGCCTTTTGAGGCATTGTATGGCAGAAAATGTAGATCTCCAATTTGCTGGGCAGAAGTTGGAGATGGGCCTTTGCTTGGGCCCGAGATTGTGTATGAAACAACTGAGAAGGTGAAACTGATACAGCAAAGATTGAAAACTGCACAGAGTAGACAGAAAAGTTATGCAGATGTCAGAAGACGGGACAGAGAGTATGAAGTGGGTGATCACGTTTTTGTGAAAGTGACACCAATGAAAGGCCAGACTCGTTTTGGAGTCAAAGGCAAGTTAGCACCGAGATACGTCGGACCATATGAGATCATTGAGAAAATCAATCCGGTGGCGTATCAAGTTGCGCTTCCTCCTGAAATGGAGCATATGCATAACGTCTTCCACATTTCCATGTTGAGAGACTACCTCCGGGATCCCTTCCATGTGATTGAGCCTGCTCGGATAGTGTTGAGTGATGACTACACTTACGAGGAGCGGCCTATACAGATTGTAAACAGACGAATCAAGAAACTGAGGAACAAAGAGATCCCGCTAGTAAAAGTTGACTGGCAGAACCACGGTGGCGTGTATGCCACTTGGGAAAGGGAAGATGACATGGCCAAAAGATATCCCGAACTGTTTCCACTGAATCCTGTTCTCTTCCAGAATGAAGGTAACTCGAGTTTAGAGGACTAAACTCTTTATAAGGAGGGGAGACTGTAACAACCCTCATACTGTTTACTGATTAAGGACTGATTGATTACCGATAATCACCGATTACTGCTAAACGAAACTGATAACTGACTGATAATCGAACTGAATGAAATACTGAACTGACTGACTGAAATTGAAACTGAATTGACTGAGTATATGTTAGTTAATTGCATTCTATCTGTTTGATTGTCTGATTATTTGTTCATGTTTATATGTTTAAACTGGTAATTGAAGGCCTTATCGGCGGCCGAATTAGAAACCGATTGATGTTCCGTGACCCTCATAATTAATGTGATTTTATGGTATATTTATCTGAAAACTGACTAGGTATGATTAAATTAGATTAAAATAAGCCAATTAAAGAGTTTGCCATATTTACCATTTTGCCACTATCTCATATACACACACTTGAGCCTTTTACACTCCACGTATGTGATCAAACCAAACATTTCTTCTCCTCTTCTTGCCTCAACCGACCTTAGAGAGAGAGAGACTTGAGGAGTTGGTTTTCATCTTGAATCGCTTGGAATTGTTTGAGAATTGAAGTGTGATTGCTACTTTGAGCTCCTAGACCTTGAATACAAGACTAAGGTAGGACATCCATCTTCTTGTTGCTGTTCTTGAGTTCATTCTTGCACAATTCATGCTTTAATTGTAGAGTTAAGCCATGTTTTGGTGCATACATGTTGGATTGAAGCTCATCTCTTGCATGCATGTTGGTATTATTGCATTTTGAGGTTAATTACATGGACATTAGTACATGCATGCTCATATTGTTGTTATAGACCATGTTTTCATCTGGTTTTGGAAAGAAATGAGCTCATTTGAGCAAGCTTTGGAGCTTCGATTTGGTTTGAAACTCATTCATGCATGTTTGAATGTTGTTCTTGAAAATGGGTTTGAATATGGTTTTAATTGACTCACCTTTGGGGCTTGAATTCATAAATTGAGCTTTGAAACTTGTTATACATTGAATTTAGTGATGTTTTCCAGAATTTGGGCCCAAGAGGTCGAGTTTGGAGTGGTAGAATGCTTGGTTTGAGCTTGGGAGGCAGATCTGGAAATTCCAGATTTGGCTTCCTCGCTCGAGCGAAGGATTCCCCGCTCGAGCGAGCACCTTTGTCCAGGGCTCCGCTCGAGCGACCATCGAGCGACCATCGCGCGTAAAATTTCAGCATCCAGTACTTTTACTGTTTTGCAGACCGCTCGAGCGAAGGATTCCTCGCTCGAGCGAAGCCTTTGATTTTGGACTTACGCTCGAGCGGAGAAAGTCCCGCTCGAGCGAAGCCCCTATTTTCAGCAAAGTTTGCGAAATGTTTTCTAAGTGTATTTTTGCATCCTCATCCCATCCTAGGCATTCTTAGGCCTAGTTTAAGACATTTAGATGAGGATATCGTTGTAGAACACACCAAGGCAAATTAGGGATTAAGTTATAAGATTTCCCAACTGTGTAGCTTAGTGTGTTCAACCTGTGAACTGTGTAGGGTTGGCAACTGGGGAGACACGCTCTAGCATACTGTAGCCCAGAACTCTGTGAGTAACAATTGTGTAAAGATATGTTCAACTGATTATCTTTTGAATACTGAACTGAACTGTTTACTGAACTGTTTACTGAACTGGTATTATTTACTGAATGAATGTATGTCCTTTATTTCTGAACTGTACTGTGGCATCCTTAGTATCTACGGTTTACTGTTACTGTTACTGTTACAGAGATCTCTGTCGGTTCCCTCGTGGAACCACTACTGTTTACTGACTGATGGCCATCATTACTGTTCGGTCTTTCAAGACCTACTGTTACTGTTATGCTAATGGATGTACCACATATGACTGTTTACTGTACTGAATGACTGAAATACTGATTGAATTGAACTGTCTTCATTACTGTAAGGACATTCATTCTAAACCTCTTTACGCTTTATGTTATTCACTGGGCTTTAGCTCACTGCTCATATATATATGTAGGTGTTCAGGCACCAGACCGCAGCTAGAGACGTCAGGGTTACTCCAGTTTTGTCAAGCCAGCCTTTGCGCCTCACTGAGAGGTTCCGAGTTGCCATGCTATGGCTTGGGGGTGTTTTGTTTGTTTTCCCCCGCCTGTCTTCTGTACTGTCTAACTGTTCTGTATAGACTGACTGTTTACTGTACTGTTATACAGGGATTAGGTCCCTGTACTGTGTGACTGTAAATTTTGTATAGACCGTACTGTTTTGTACAGACGGAATGTTTTCTGTACTGTTATGTAGGGTTGAGTCCCTAGTTTGAATGGATGTGAATATTGTTCATACTGTTCTGTACCGTTTATGTATGAATGCATGAAAAGCCTTTTTGCATACAGACTGTCACAGCTCAATGGACACTATTTACTTACTGTACTGGCTTCCGCCAGGCCCTGTACTCTGTTTTACTGTATTACTGTTCTGCAGGCCTTCGGTAATCTCGGATTACTGGCCGGTTACGGTGCTAAACCCATAGGGCCGTGTTTGGGTCGTGATAAGTGGTATCTGGTGATAGTCGCTATAAGTGTCCAGAAAGCTTATACACTCATGCCCTGCTGTTGAATTTACTAGTTGATCAATACGAGGTAGAGGAAAACTATCCTTGGGACACGCTCTGTTCAAACAGGTGAAGTCAACACAGAATCTCCATTTTCCATTTTTCTTTTTGACTACGATTGTGTTGGATAGCCACTGGGGGTACTGAACTTCTCTAATCGCTCCTGATGCCAGAAGCTTTTCGACTTCGGCAATTACCGCTTCAGTGTGCTCAACTAAGGATCTCTGACTTTTCTGTACGACAAGCCGAGCGGAGGGATTGATGTTAAGTTTGTGGCAAGCAAATTCTAGGTTCAACCCTGGAGTATCATATGCTAACCATGCGAACACCTCTATATTTTCCCTCAGCAATTCCAGCAACTGAAGTTTCTCATCAGCACCTACGAGGTACTGATAAAAAAGTATTTTTTTGGATCATCCTCTTTTACCAGGACGTTCTCTAGATCCTCTACTATCTTTTCTTTTGGGGCTCCCCTTACATCTTCCAAGACCGATTGTTTCGGTCACTTCCACTGTCTGCACCCGGTTGCAAAGTTTTTTGGCCTTCATTGCTGCCATGAAGCAATGTTTGGACGCAACTTGGTCTCCTGATATCTGCTCCACTCCGTGTTCTGTTGGGAAACAGATGAGCTGGTGATAGGTTGAAGACCACCTCCATCTGGTGAATCCATGGACAGCCGAGTATGGCGTTGTATGGAGAAAGTGTATTAATAACTAAAAACTCTATTTGGAGGATCTTTGTTCTAGCCACAACCGGCAACATTATCCTGCCAAGTGGCCATTTTGGTTGTGTGTTAAAACTGACCAATGGAGCTGCCGCTGGGATGAGGTGTTGCTCAGAGAGACCGAGCTTTCTGAACAAGTCATAATACAATATGTCTACTGCATTGCCTTGATCTACCAGGACTCGTTTCACGTCAAACCGTTTCCCAATTCCCATAGTTATAATCAGTGCATCAGTATGTGGGTGTGGAATGCCTTCTAAATCCTTTCTAATAAATGTAACAGTGCACAATGGGGACTTGGGTATCGTGCGTACCTTTTTCGATGCGAGCTCCACTGACATGACCTGCCGAATTTGCACAGCCTTAGCAATTTCTTCTCTTAATGCCTCTTCGTGCTCCTGGTTTATTGTTCCATGAATCACATTTATTATCAGCTGAGGTAGATGCTTGATGTCTGGTTCTGGTGGTGGGTTCCTCAGTTCAGCCACTGCTTTATCCTGATCAATGTAGTCCCAGAGGTGTCCAGCTGCTACTAGGTTTTCCAGGTGTTGCTTCAATGCTCTGTAATTCTGATTCATATGCCCCCTGTCTTGATTATAGGTGCATCTGAGTTTCTAATTACGCCAAGCTGGATCCCCCAACATTTTTGACAGCCAAATAAAGAAGGGCACTCTCTTGATCTTCTCCAGGATGCGGTAGATTAGCTCTTTGAATACGGTCACAACTGCTTCGTGAGATTTGGACTTTTCTACCTCATTCACCATGAGGCCCCGGTGTTCTCCTCGGTCTGTTCTCTTCCTGTGCCGAGCTGTTTGTTCTGTTGAAGCTACCTCGATGGGGATCTAGTCATCTTTGAGGCGAGCATACTACTCAATCCTGGCACGTAAATCTTTCAGTGCTGTGGCCGGGCGCTTAGTAAGCGACTGTCTCAACTTACTTTCCAGGTGCAAACCATATTTGAAAGACATTACAGCCATCTGCTCACTGCAAACGTTTTCCTCCAGGTCATTGTACTCTTCCCAATACCTCTTAGCATAATTGCGCAACGTTTCTTCATGTTCCTTTCGGAGACCGAACAGTGTATCTGACTCTATCGAGATCTTAGTGTTGGAGACGAACTTGGCTAAGGACTTTTTGGAGAGCTGTTTCCAGTCATGAATTGATCCTGTAAGGAGTCAATCAAACCATCGAAGTCCGGATTCTCCCAGGCTGGACGGGAAGACTTTGCACATCAATGCTTCGTCTCAGCTCCATAGGGACATCATCTGTATATAATGAATGATGTGCGTCAATGGGTCTGACTTCCCATCATATGACATGAACTTTGGCGGAGTGAATTTCTTGGGAGGTCTCATGGTCTCGATTTCCAAGGAGAATGGAGAGGAGACAAGCCTGTCTAATGCTCGGTGCTCTCTCTGGTGAATGATATAGTCTAGGTGATCTCGACGTTGCTCATTCTGCTTGTTAACAATTAGCCAAGTACGAAGGTCTTGAGGAGGGTACTCAGTCTGTTGGCTAACCGTCTTCTGCCTCTTAGCCCTCCTCCAGCATGAGCCATGGGTGGCGCTACTCGCTGCCTTGCTTTGTATCGGGATTGGCTGGCTCTGCTGCCCAGACTCATTTCTGGGGATCTTCTTCACCGGTGGTTCTTTGGACGAGCTTCTATGTCGCAGACGAGAGGGCTCTGTGTCAATCTTCTTCTCCGTCGGGTCACCCAGTACCCTCTTGAGTTGCGCTTTCAACTCTTGTATCTCCATCCCATAGAGTCTATGATTCGATCTCTGTAATCCTTTTCCAGAAGAAAGTGATGAGAAGAACCTCCCATGAAGGGCAATCGAGGCTCAATAGATTCGAGGGTCCGGTTATTGTTTCCGGTTTGTTCTTCTAAGACTGTTGGGAGTGCCAAGCCTTATCCATTGTCTTCTCCATCTATGGAGTCTGTGTCGAAGGTGGGATATCCTTAATCTCCATCGCCGAAATCAAGTGCAGAACTCAGAGACAAAGCGATCCACGCTCACCGCACCAATTGTGCGTACTAGATTCCACACTAGATGAAAGTGGATCGGAGCTCCGTACTCGACTGGACTGTCCAGGAATTGAGGCCCTATAGTAAGAAACACCGTAAGAGCTGCCCGGGCGGGGTTGGCCAGATAACCCCTCCGGAATGAGAGTGAGTAATCAGAGAGAAAGTAATGTACTCTCTAAGTGTAGAGTTGAGTTTTTGTGTGTCGGGTTCAGCTTAGATCAGTTACCTTTCATGTGAAGTCCATATCATTCATATAGAACTCCTTGCTTGTTGCCTAAGATTGTTTCATGGAGCTCTGGTGCTGCCGGGTTTCCTTTTAGCATTGCCCAAGGTGAGAGACCATCTGGTGGTTGTTAAGGGGTGCATATTCTCATTGAAGTCATGCTGATAACAAACCACATTCCTCTGGTTTAATTGTTTCCGTGATTCTAGGTGTAGGGGACCAGCTGAGGTGGAACTTGCACATGCACACACTCACAGTTTCCATGCTTCTCTGAGTAGTTCCCTCAGCTCGGTACCTTTGTGCCTCGGCTCGGCCCTTTGTGAGACCATTTTAGAGATGTGCTGGTCCGTTTGGATATCTTTGTATGGACTTGATCTACTTTTGTTCTGATGATGGGTTCGGCCCATCAACTCGGCCCATTAAGTAAGTCCTGCAGCTCAGCGCAGCCTAGTGTCGTGGCTGGACTGGCCTTTCCACTGCGAGTTTGACCCAAATGCTTGAGGACTGGGTGGACAGTTGGTAAGGGAGTTGGGCTTAGTTGGCTTGCTCACACGTTTATCTGACCCATTTGGATTTGGGTTTAGAGGATTGTGCCGGCCCAAGGCTTGGATCCAACCCATTTCATATTTAGCCCATTCAGCGTGTTTCTTTGTCAAGCTTGAGCATTTCTTGAGAATTTGCTTGAGAACTACAGTTTGTGGTAGTTTGTTTGATTTTCTAATGGCCATTTTAGGTTTTGAGAGAGTTGTTTGAGATAGAGAGTAGTAGAGGTGGTGGTGGTAGTGATGAAGGGATAGAGTGGGGTGTGAAGGGTATTTTATGAAGAAAGTTGTGAAAGAGAGAGAGAGAGAGAGGGAGAGGGGTATTGTGGGGTATGGGGCCAAAGGACAGACCACGGGTGTTTTGGGGGGTATGTGTATGGGTGCAGGGACATGAGTGGGCCCAAACCCAATGGGTTACCCGTTCTTTGTTGGTTCTCCAAATAACAACATGGACCCTCTCTCTCTCAATCTAAATTCCTCAAAGCAAGTCTTTTAATGGATAGATGTGACTAATTTGAATCTATGTTGCACTGTTATAGTATATCTTAGGAGGCCTTTTGGTTCTACTCATTGAGTTTTATTAGTAAATTTGACTTTAAAATTTAGTTCCATTCATAAACATTCTTGTCTCAAGTCCCTAATCAATTATGTTATTTCCTTTATATATATGTGTGTGTGTGTCCAGACCAACTTGAGCGCACCTTAACTAATCCTAAGATCCTAAAATTGATGACCGAAAAAATTCAAAGCGGCCTTCGAGATGGATCAAATTCAAGATTTGGATCTTATATCCTTTAACTTTTCTTATCATATCAAATACTCACATGGCCAATTGCTATTTCTGCCCCAACCTCAAAACTTTTCCATAATTTTAATCTCTCATAATCACAGCATTTTTCAAGTACACTACTCTCCTTCTATGTGAACTCATGTGATGAATTTATATGAAAAAATTATAGTCCTAATTATGAATATTTGTGATTTTAGTTATAAATTTTATGGTGCTTAGTTATGAGATTTTTGTAATGAACTTAGTTATGAAGTCTTGTTATGATGTTTTTGTTATGGATCAATTTAATTTTGATTATGGCTCAAATTGACTACTATAAACTATTGTGATTGAAATTACAAATACACAGGAAGGTGTGCATAGTAACGATTTCCTAACTATAATAACCAAACCGAAGAGTACTAAAGATAGTTTGGTTGTTTGTGATTGTTGGGGCTTGGTGATTCTGTGCAAAGTGAAGAGTGTCAGGTGGGTGAGAGAGAGTATTTTTGTCCCAGTGAATCCATAATATAAGATTTTTTGCAGAACCATGTGCGCTAATTCTGTTGGCTCAGGTTTAACTTTACTGATATATATGGCTTGTGAGCAACATAAATACAATCAAATAAAGCTAACCTTATAGCTTACTTTACTTTAACATATTATTCTATTCATATTTTTATGTCCAAGGATTACTCTTGTACTTCCATACTCTCTCTTGTATCATCCTCCACAACAGATAATCTAGTTTATTCCATCTGCTTCAGATATACTTCATTCATTCCCATGTTATTTTTGTATCTAAAATCTCTCATCTATTTGGTCTTTCTCTTGTTTTCTACCACATTTATCTCATAATTTAGACAAAATTAATAGAATTTTGTCTGTCTCTCCTCGTATTCAAACCAATCCAAATATCTTCTAACCGAACTGTAGTTTCTACAATTACATGGGATTAGTAATGGATACACATCTATTAGGAGATTCGTAGATAAAAAATGGATCATATGGAACCAACAAATATAATCAATTTGTTGCATCTAATGCTAGTATGAAGCAATGCGATAGATCATATATACCTTTAGGTGAACCATCTTTTTCCCTGGGGAAAATCCAGTGGACTGATTGCTAGCCTGCAGATACACTAAGAAATGAGATTACAGAGCAAGTAAAGTTTTTTCAGTTGGGAACGTAGAAGATGGTAAGAGCTAGTGCTGGATAGGTACCAAAAAAACAGAACTAACAAACTAAATCATTTATGTCCCCTTGGTTTAATATTCCATCAACCTACATTTCTACCTGTGCAGATTGTGGAGTTATTTCACAAAAGGACAGTCCTTGTGCACTCACCACTGCAGGTTTGGGAAAGAGTCAGATGTACAGAGTCTTAACCCTCATGCAGTGTTATTAGACGCCATATAAAAATAGCTAGGAATTGTTTTGGGCCTGTCCATGTGGTCCTCTATAGGCAACCACCACCACCACCACCACCACCAAATAGAAGGGTTACAATCAGGAAATTTGAGCCCACTTGAAATGAGAACCACAAATATGCCTTGTTTGCCAGACACTCTGCTCAGCGAAAGAGTAATATCTGCATGTTCTAAGGCTCACAAAGCGATCTTGAAATGAGAACCACAAATATGTTCTAATGCTCGATACAGGCTATGTCCATGTCCGGCATTTCTGTCTTCTCTTTTTGTTTTACTCAGGACATTGAGAATGTCCTTTCCAGTACATCTATATATATATATATCCCCATAAACTTTACAACCATACACATACCCATCAAGTAATGTATTTGAGATTTCTATATACAATAATTATTATTATTATGATAATAGGAATGTAGAGGTTTGGATGTACATATATACACTAAGTACGCTATAATATCTGAAAGATGCAGAGTATAACTACATTAACTGTAGTTGTTAATATATTACAAACTCATACTTCAACGTGACTAGTTTACACCATTGTCCATGCTATTCTAGGTGTAACATGACGAATACTTTGGATATCATCAACCCTTATATCATATTAATCAAAAAAAATTGCAGAGAAATAAGTCGTATGCAGTCTTATTGTTAGGGAGACTTGGCTTTTGTCAAGGCACAAAGATGCAAAAGCGCAAAAATGTCCTTCAAATAAAGTTTAACCCATGTCGTGTTATTTTGAGTTTTGAGTCAAAATTTTCTCAATGCTAACCTAACCCTAACCTGTTTAACTAATCGTGTTAAGTATTTTGGCACTGGCTCTAACTTGCTAACTGCCTCTAATTCACATTGTGTCTAAAATTTTTACCCCTTATTTGGGGAAAACTATGCCATGTTCTGTCAATGAGAATGGTTGAAGATCAAAAGAGTGGCCCCTACCGAGCAATCTCAATGAAATGCAGTGAGCCGCATGGCATGGCATAGCAGCTGCTAATCAAAACAAAAGGCATATTCTTCAATTTACAAGTTGATGGTGACGCTGCCTTAGTGTGTCACATGAAGGCCATGTTACTCTTGTCTTGCCTCCAAAACAAAACCCTCCTATATGTAAAGACAAACACAATACATAGCTAAAAAGCACTTGTAGAGAGAGAGAGAGAGAGAGAGAGAGAGAGAGAGAGATCAAAATTCAATTCTAATACCCCTTTGAAACTGCAAGTTTTACAGTACTTATCCAAACATGATTACTCAAAAACTGTAAACTACCCACAACACTATAGGAATCTTTTTGAGTCCCCAAGTCTGTCAATACATTTTCCTAAGTTAAATTTTTCATTTTGTACGGACACTTGTTCAAAACATGGTGAGAGAGGTGAGAGATCAATGTTTAATGTAAAATATTTATGATGTGCATGACATTCATTATCTACATCTACACATTTCAATATTGATTGAGCAGTCGAATTCAATTGAGATTTATTGATGGTGTCAAAAAAAAAACTACTAAGAAAACTAATAAATTTTACAAAATTTCCTTACTTTCACGTGACATCTATTATATTATTGAAGTGTGTCATGTTTCAATTTTCAAAGTTACGTTATTTCATGGCACATCACTTAGTAATAACACACTTTCCCTGCTGGAATCACTGTTTTTTCTGAAACAAATTATGTAAACTTGAATAATTTTATTTAGCCATTCCAGCAAACCATTCAGAAAATATAGTAGATTCAAACTATATTACAGACTCAGAACACACACTATAGACATAAATTTTAAAACATGAAGTGTTTCAACATATTTCAAAATTTATGTTACAAATGTCTACTGTTTAGTTTTTTGGACTAAACAATGTTGATTATTTGAATAGCAGGTTCTTATTTCCGATCTGTATTTCAGATCGTTAATTACACATTTTATACAAATGAATCCTCCGATTAATGAAGAACAAAATAAACAACAAAAGACAATTTAAGAAAAAAAAAATGTTTTATTGAGATTGTTATGGGTTTTGAACCCTCGAATACAAAATACAGTTTGGGTTTGGAACCCTTTACCTATTCATCGCCATTAGCGTAGGCTCTTGAGTTCTCTAGGCTTCTCCTCTTCTTTCTTGTAATGATTTGTTTAGCTCTCAATTTCTTTCTCTCTCTCTCTCTCTCTCTCTCTCTGATCTTTTGATTTTCTTGATCCCCCGTCTTGTGTGATGGTCCTCATATTTATGAAGGGCCATCAAGTGATAGGAATGCCTCATCTTCAATTTGAATTTCAAATTGAATGATAGCGCCATTTGAATTTTGAATAATAGCGCTATCTGATTAATCGTATATCTGATTAACCGGATTGATCTTTAGGGTTTCATCCTGTGTGTTGTCCTTACTGTAGGCTCTACAGGTGTCATCTTTCGTAGGCT
This sequence comes from Camellia sinensis, assembly GCF_055761805.1. Lineage (NCBI taxonomy): Eukaryota > Viridiplantae > Streptophyta > Magnoliopsida > Ericales > Theaceae > Camellia > Camellia sinensis. The sequence continues at coordinate 21,308,026 of NC_138962.1, read as the reverse complement.
CCACGTGTCACTTGAACATCTTGAATAACGTCGTTGAGATACAACGTCATTTTATTTATATACTTCAACGGATCATATTAATATTTTTAGGAAATGATTACCTACAACTTTTCTATCATATGCTCTATACGTGTTATAAATTTAGTTGAAATTTATGTGCCAACAAATGCTCCTCGTGACTTGCACAAGTGAATTTTTCTAACTATGCGAGTCACGATAATTTGGCACTTTTATCTGGATGCTCTTGATGCAGTTATTTCTTAGCCTTAGTCTCTTTCTGCCACTTTTCAGGCTTTGTATTTTTTAATGAGTTGATTGCTCCTTATAGTCCATGGGCCCTTTTTATTATTATTATTATTATTATTATTATTATTATTTAGGGCATGGGCCCCTTTTTTATGGACTTCCTCTTCTTTCTTTTTTTTTTTTGTAAGGTTCATGGGTAAAGCTAAAGATTTAATTGGACATTTCCTTTTGTAGGCCTCCAACTTGTCACCATTTTTTTTTTTTTGCAGTAGATTATTATTATTATTATTATTTCACATTTTTTTTTTTTTTTGGTAGGCCATCATGGATTTTTCTAGACCATCATGGACCTTTCTTTTTCTAGGCCACTATTTTTTAATTGGGCCTTTTCTTTTGTGGGCCTCCAACTTGTCACAATTTTTTTTCAACAAATTTGTTTTCTAGACCATCATGGATTTTTCTAGGCCATCATGGACCTTTTCTTTTCTAGGCCACCATTTTTTTTAACTGGGCCTTTTCTTTTATGGGCCTCCAATTTGCCATTTTTTTTTTAGCAGATTTTTTTCTAGGCCATCATGGATTTTTTCTAAGCCATCATGGACCTTTCCTTTCTAGGCCGCCATTTTTTAATGGGGCCTTTTCTTTATGGGCCTCCAACTTGCCACTTTTTTTATTTTTTTTATTTTTAGGATCAGATTTTTTTTTACAACAGATATATATATATATATATATATTAGGAATTTGTCTAAATGGAATAGGATGGATTGACATTGGTAGGATTTCTGATCCTACACAAACTCTTGATTCTTTAGAGTGTTTTAAGAGACCACTAATTCTTTTCTTAAGTAAGACTTTTCTTTTCCTTTATATAACACCTATTCAACCCTTTTTTTTTGCCTGCAAATTTTGTTTCACCCAGCAGGTTTTTTTTTTTTTTTTTTTTTTTTTTTTGGTTTTCCAGAAAATTTCCAGCAACTTTCCAACCATTATTTTTTTCTCTTTCCAACAAAAGCTGTTCTTCTTGTACTTTAAAGAAGGAATCAAAAGAAATCCTTCATATTCCTTTCAATCCGGTATACTTCCCTATTTGTTGCTTCTCTTTTTTAACAGCATGTATTTATTTATTATTTTTTTTCTTTTTTTTTTTTTTTTTTGATTACCAAGCTTCGAGCCTTTGACGTTGGTGTTGTGATACGACACACCATCTACCAAATAACAAAGAAACTTAGTTGTGTTGTCTATCATATTTAGAAAGGTCTGCCTAATATGTGGCAGGGGAAATATAATAAGATTGTGGTCCGTAGGCTGGATTGGCATCATGGTGGAGTAAATATGGGTGAAAAAATGGTATAGAACAAAAAATTTGAATAAGTTTAGTAACTTGGTTTTATTTATTTATTTTATTATTATTATTATTATTATTATTATTATTTTTTTTTTTTTTTGAAAAACAAACCAACATAGCTTTTTTTTTTTTTTCAAACTGTTTTTTTTAGACCAAATTTTTTTTATTTATTTTTTTATTTTTTCAAACTGTTTAGCAAAACCTTTTTTTGTAGACCATGGATCTAAATAGACCAAAAAAAATTCCTGCCACAGAACTTTTTTTTTTTTTTAAGGTTTCAATTTTTTTTTTTCAAACTGTTTAGAAAACCCTTTTTTTTGTAAACCATAAATCTAAATAGACCAAACAAAATGAGATTATTTATTTACTTTGGTCCTTGGCCTTTTTTTTTTTTTTGGTTAAAAGTCGAAAATCAGCCAAATAACAAAGAAACTTAGTTGTGTTGTCTATCATATACAGAAAGGTCTGCCTAATATGTGGTAGGGGCAATATAATAAGATTGTGGTCCCTAGGCTGGATTGGCATCATGGTGGAGTAAATCTGGGTGAAAAAAGGGTATAGAACAGAAAATCTGAACAAGTTTAGTAACTTGGTTATATTTATTTATTTATTTATTTATTTATTTATTATTATTATTATTATTTTATTTTTTGAAGAACAAACCAACATAGGTTTTTTTTTTTTTTTCAGACTGTTTAGCAAATCTTTTTTTTTTTTTTTGTAGGCCATGGATCTAAATAGACCCAAAAAAAAAAAAAATCCCTACCACAAAACTTTTTATTTTTTTATTTTTTTTTAAGGTTTCAAAATTTTTTTTCAAACTGTTTAGCAAACCTTTTTTTTGTAGACCATGAATCTAAATAGACCAAACAAAATGAGATTATTTATTTGCTTTGGTCCTTGGTCTTTTTTTTTGGTTAAAAGGCGAAAATCAGCCTTGCCCCCTCGTGATTCGTACAAATGAATTTTAATTGTACGAATCACGATGACTATTTCTTTTTTTCTAACAATTATTTCATGTCTTTTTATCTCTTTTGCAGGCAACCCACAAGGCGTCAGACTTTGTTTGCAGGTATCATTGCCCCTTCCAGCCTAATGGCAATGAATGGCTTGAATCCTTGGCAGTGATTGTGTCCTTTCACCCCAGTGGCTTGAATCCTTGGCAATGATTGTGTCCTTCACCCCAATGGCTTGAATCTTTAATAGTGAATGTGTCCTTCACCCCAATGGCTTGAAACCTTGGCAGTGATTGCGTCCTTCACCCCAACGGCTTGAATCCTTGGCAATGATTAGGTCCTTCACCCCAACGGCTTGAATCCTTGGCAGTGATTATGTCCGTTACCCCAATGGCTTGAATCCTTGGCAATGATTGTGTCCGTCACCCCAACGGCTGGAATCCTTGGCAGTGATTGTGTCCGTCACCCCAATGGGTTGAATCCTTGGCAGTGATTGTGTCCGTCACCCCCAATGAGTTGAATCATTGGCAGTGAACATGTCTGTCACCCCAACGGTTTGAAACCTTGGCAGTGATTGTGTTCGCCACCCCAACGGGTTGAATCCTTGGCAATGAATGTGTCCGTCACCCCAACGGCTTGAAACCTTGGCAGCGATTGTGTCCTTCACCCCAACGGCTTGAATCCTTGGCAGTGATTGTGTCCGTCACCCCAACGGGTTGAAACCTTGGCAATGAATGTGTCCGTCACCCCAACGGCTTGAATCCTTGGCAGTGATTGTGTCCGTCACCCCAACGGCGTGAAACCTTGGCAGTGATTGTGTCCGTCACCCCAACGGGTTGAAACCTTGGCAATGAATGTGTCTGTCACCCCAACGGCTTGAATCCTTGACAGTGATTGTGTCCATCACCCCAACGGCTTGAAACCTTGGCAATGATTGTGTCTGTCACCCTAACGGGTTGAAACCTTGGCGGTGAATGTGTCCGTCACCCTAACGGCTTAAAACCTTGGCAGTGATTGTGTCTGTCACCCCAACAGGTTGAATCCTTGGCAGTGAATGTGTTCGTCACCCCAATGGCTTAAAACCTTGGCAGTGATTGTGTCCGTCACCCCAACGGCTTGAATCCTTGGCAAAGGGGCTTTCGTCAATTTCTTTATATTATGACATTTTGCCTTCATTAACCTTTTTTATTTTTTATTTTTAGGAAGCATGGAAAAAACACTTGAATATCTTCGACGTGACGAGAGGGATGTATTGGATAAATCTGGTCCGAAAACAATTCGGCACAAACCTATCACTACTTTATTGTCACCTACCGAGTTGGACCCCTGCATCCCTTTACATACGGCTTCTAAAGACTTGATCTATACAGGAATTCGAAACTGCTGTGAGATTCTCGAGAAAGGACATTCCAAATCAATTGGTTCATTCTCTGTCTGAATCCTTCGTCCATTTTCTGAAGACCTTCACTGCTCTGAATTTAATACTCTTCTTAAGAGAATGAAGCATGAAAAACTGAAGTGGGATAGTTCTTTTAATGTCCGCGGCATTTCTACCCATTTGCAATCCCCTATATGGATTTTTTGGTTGAATGACGTTCTTTCCACATTTGCCCCCATTTTGAAGAAGTGTGGGATTTATGCTGCAATCTATGTATCCCAATTTTCTTATGCTAGGAATGTTTCCCTCCTCAAAGGATTCTTAGAGCGGTGGTCACCCGACACCAACACTTTCCACACCATTTACGGCGAACTTGGGATCTTTTTATGGGACCTTCATCGCATTAGCGGGCTCCCCATTTGTGACGAGTTTTATAAAGAGTTCACCACCTCCAATGACATTTTATATTCGTCCCAGACATCCAAGGCGTGCCGTGGGCTTTTCAACATTTATGCCAGCTCTTTTCAATCCAAGAAGTTTAACCACTGGACTTTCAAATTCATTGACAAATCCCCAACTTCAATTAGTGGTTTTCAATGAAAAGATAGAATTCCTGATGATGTGTACCTTTCTGGATTTTTGGCTAGCTGGCTTAGCGGATTTGTCTTCCCTCACTCTTCCGGGAAAATTCGTCCGACGACCTTTCATGTAGCCACCAAAATAGCAAGTGGAACCTTATTTAGCCTGGCCATCCCTGTCCTTGCATACCTCTATCATTCTCTTGGTAAAATGGCATCATCATCTTCACCTGGGAAGGAAAATATTCAGGGTCCTTTACATTACCTTTTTGGATGGATTTCACTATATTTTGTCAAGATTTACTCTCATGGGGATCCTCAGTCGATTTGTCCGATTCCTGATATTCATTTCATGCCATATCTTGGGTTTATTGGAAACCAATCGACTGCCCTGTTTTTTACTAATAAATTTCCATTTGTGGACTCTCTCTTAACTTATTGTACAGAGTGTTAGTTTAGGGCTCTTACTCATGAAAGTGAACCTTTAGGCATTCTGGTCGATTATGAGAGGATATCACATTTCCACCTTGGCTATCTTATGTCTTTGAGGCAAGGGATTTTAACTTTTAAAATGGGATTTAATTTCATTTCTGAATCGTACTCCCCTAATCGATATGGTCGTCAATTTGGGTTTGCTCAAGCATGCCCTATACTGCTTAATGTATCTTGTCGACAACCCTCTGAGTGGTCTAAATTTTATTACAACTGGCGCCATATGCTACGCCGCGGTACAAAAGTCTCATTGGAGTTACCAAGCTCCCGATCTACTTCTTACGTAACCATGCCTTATGCCAATTGGTGGTTGGGAACTTCCTTTACTGTGCTTCAATATGCTACTCATTCCCAGCCGAAATCTTCACGCAAGAGAAAACTGGATATGCCAATTAAAGACCGAAAGACGAAGAATCCTTCTTACTCTAGAGCTAGGTCATGATCTTTACCTATTACTCTGGAAGCATCATCAACTCAGAGAATGGATAATAGTCGACCACTTATTGCTCCTTCTCAGTCTAGTTACTTGGTTTTAGATCTCCTTCATCTTTTCGAGGATATGTGTAATTCTCAATTTAAAATGAGATTTAGCTTTGAGCAAGTAGATTCTGGCCCTCAATTTGCTTGTCTCGCAAAGCTTTTTCCAGAGACTATGTCTATCAATGATTGTACAGGAACTTCCCAACCCACCGTAGCGACCAAAACCCCAATGGATCAATTTCGCACATACTTGTACTCTTTTCTTGAAGATAAAGATGAGAATATGATTCAAGAACTCTTTAAGGGAGATAGATATGAATTAACTGCCTTGGGTCGTATTCGCATTAAAAGTGTTGAAATTCCTTCTCCTACCAAATCTTTTGATTGTTCTCTCAATGGAAGTAGCGAGAGTGAAGATGAGTTTTATGACTACACCCCTCTTTTAGATGGCACACCAACTAAGATGAGTAAATCGCCTTCAGCAAATGTAGCTTTTTCTTCTCCTTCGAACGAGTCATCTAAGCTATTAGAGAAAGGTATAATTCTTTTTTATTTATTTATTTTATTTTATTTTTATTTTATTTTTATTTATTATTATTTTTTTAATACCTTTCATTTTCTTAGGCACTGCATCTCGGACTTCCCCAGCTGCCTCTCATATGCCACTGGCTACCTTTAAGGGTATTCTTATTCATTCCTTGTACCTCATTTTATTTCATCATGTATAGATACTCAAGGAACTCTTTTCTCTTTAGATCATGCCACATTGCAAAATCCATGGTCCACGTGTGGGAATCACAACTTGTCTCCTCCACCTAAGTCTCTTCAAGCCGTACACCAAGGTATACTTCATTCATCTATATATATATATATATATATATTGTTTTTACCTTCTACGTTTTCATTGAGTATCTCCTTCTATTTTCACAGAAAATACTTCTGACACATTGGAAGAGATAGACGAAATTACTTCTGATACATCGGACGAGGCCCAAATTCTTGCAGACTTACTTGAAGCAAATGGGGTTAATAAATTATTTGACAAACTTGAAGCACCCCTTGCTCCATCTAACCTTCTTTAGGGAACTTCCTCTAACGAAGCAGCCACCCATATTCAGAAAGGTCTTACTATTTCTCTCCAATCAATGACGGATGTTAATGGCATGATTGCTGTAGCAAACAACGTTTTCATGTTTTTGAAGAGTTTGGGTGTAGACTTTATCTCCTTTTATGAGAAGGTGAAGATATTCCTTGGGTGCTTTACTTTGAAAACCCAACTCAAACTTGTCTACTGTAGAATTTGAGGCCTAATATTATGAGAAGAAGCTTCATTTCAACAAAGTTTCTGGCGAACATGAACAGTTGTTTGCTTCAATTATCAAGTCGGATGAGCACATTGCGAGTCTTAAACAAATGATTATTCAAACCAAAGAGTTACTCAAACAACTAGAAGAGGAATTGTCATCTATCCAAGCGAAACATGCATCCTTTATGTGTGATTTTGCACAAGCTTCCGAGAGTGTTTCTAAATTAGAAGAAGACGTGCAAACTACTCTGAATGTTTTGAGGCAACACAAGAAGAAGAATGGACAACACAGTGTTGTGGAACGTGCTTTTGAAAGGACTAAGGCTTCTCTTAATGAATGAATGCACTTTTATTTTTTATTCATCCGAACATAATGTATTTATGAAATTTCGCTCAATGATAGATTTATTTGTTATATGAAATTTCTTAATACAATACATTGATTTGTCTTATTTTAGCTGTACACAATATATTTATTTGTTTATATGAAATTTCTCAATACAATACATTGATTTATCTTATTTTGGCCATACACAGTTTATACTCTTGCGGGCCAAGAGTATCTAATGTTTTATCAACTTAGATTTCGGTGAGGTATTTTAGCAGTTTAACCACATACAATACCGTTGGTGGTCTTCGACTTTTGTTTGGCCATATAAGAGTATCCAATGTTTTACCACCTTAGATTTCGGTGGGATATTTTAGCAGTTTAACCATATACAATACCGTTGGTGGTTTTTAACTTTTGTTTGGCCGTACACAGTTTATACTTTTGTGGGCCAGGAGTATCCAATGTTTTACCACCTTAGATTTCGGTGGGATATTTGAGCAGTTTAACCACATACAATACCGTTGGTTTTTTACTTTTGTTTGGCCATACACAGTTTATACTCTTGTGGGCTAGGAGTATCTAATGTTTTACCACCTTAGATTTCGGTGGGATATTTTATCAGTTTAACTACATACAATACCGTTGGTGATTTTTTTTTTTTTTTTTGCCCCAACTTTTTCCTAGGCCGCCCTTTCGAGTTTTCAACCTAGCAGGCCTTCTTAAGTGTAATATCTCTTCAAGAACTTTGCATTGGTTAGGGAAATGATTCTGTCACCATCCATTGTTATCAACAAATAGGCCCCATTAGAATAAACCTTCTCAATCACATAAGGTCCTTCCCATTTGGGCTTAAGTTTTCCTTTGGTTCTTCGTGAGACTACTATAAGTGTTCTAACCATTAGTACCAAGTCTTCCTTTTTAAAGGAACGAAGCCTCACCCTTTTTTTGAACGCATTTGCCATCCTTTGTTGATAGATCTCCAAATTCTGTTGAGCATACAACCTTCTTTCATCTAGGCCTCACTCTTGCACTTTTATCTTCTGTTAAGGACTCTTGTATTGCCACTCACAATGATGGTATTTGAACCTCAAGTGGTAACACTGCTTCTCCTCCAAAGACCAACGAATAAGGGGTTGCTTGAGTAGGAGTTCTGTGCGAAGTCTGATAAGCCCACAAAGCTTCTTGTAACTTTTCGTGCCAAGCTTTTTTGTTCTTATCCACCATCTTCTTGAGAATTTTGCACAATGTCTTGTTGAAAGCTTTTGCCAAACCATTGGCAGGTGCATGATATCTAAATGAATGGTTGTTTTTTATTTTGTACTTGGCAAATAACTTGTTCAAAGCGTCACTCCTAAATGGCTGTCCATTATCCATGGTGATACTTTTTGGAATCCCGAACCTGTAAATGATATGGGTTCGGATGAACTCAGAGACTACTGTGCTTTTTATATCCTTTAAAGGCACGACCTCTGCCCATTTTGAGAAATAGTCAGTTACAGCTAGGATGTATCGATATCCTGCTGAAGATGAAGGTACAAAAGGACCAATAATGTCCATTCCCCATGCTGTAAATGGCCAAGAACAAGTTGTTAAATGTAAAGACTCTGGGGGTTAGTGGAGAAAGTTCCCATGGAATTGGCAGACTTGGCATCTTCGAGCATAATCTATGCAATCTGCAATCATAGTTGGCCAATAGTATCCCAACCGTTTTAGCTACATATGTAATTTAGGACCACTTTGGTGTTCCCCTTATACACCTGCATGTATTTCTGCCATTACCTCTTGAATACGCTCCTTGGCTATATACTGCATTAACATTCCATCCAAAGACCTTTTGTATAATCCATCCTTCCACGAGACGAATTGGTAGCCCTACGTCTCACTTCAATTCTTTTTACTTTATCTTCTGGTAGCCTACCATGTTGGAGGTAAGCTATGAATGGTTCCCGCCAATCCTCCTCGTTTTCTCCTTTCGTGGTGACGAGCAAGATTGGAACCAAGTCAGAAACTTCTTTTAAAGCTTGTAACACCCTTCTTTCACCTACCGTGATAGTAATTGTTTTGCTATCTGGTAGGGTGAGTGATGCAGCCAAACTTGCAAGTGAATCAGCTCGAGCATTTGTTCTTCTCTTCACATGGAAAATATGTGTTTTCCTGAATTGCGAAAGCAATTGATCAGTACTTTCATGATACGGGATGAGACTTGTTTTCTTAACAATGTATTCTCCACGGAGTTGCTTTACCGCAAGTTCCGAATCTCCATAAATTAAGAGTTCTTCAATAGGAATTTGTAATGCCAATTCTAATCCAGCAATTACAGCTTCATATTCTGCCTCATTATTGGAGCATCCTTCACTTAAGGCAAAAGAATAGGTGATTATAGCATTGTCTGGAGTCACAAACACAATTCCAATTCTAGCTTTATTGTTCTTAGGATTTTTTTGCTTCTTGTCATCTGGACTCCTTGAAGCTCCATCAAAATACATCTCCCATCCTTTCTGAATTTCTACTTGCATAACCTCTTCACCTGGTAAATCAGTTACTAGAGGTGAGTTATCAGGTATAGGATGTGCTGCCAAAAAATCTGCTAGAGCCTGCTCCTTTACAGCTCTTTGGGGAACATATTCAATTGCGAATTGTTGGAGAATTACAGCCCACTTTACAATTTTCCCTGAAAGTATGGGCCGTGAAAGTATATATTTCAAGGGGTCTACTCTTGATATCAACTTGACTTCGTGTTCCAAGACATAGTGCTTTAGTTTTTACAAGGCGAACACCAAGGCAAGACATGTCTTTTCGATAGGAGAGTAATTGACTTCTGCCCCAACCAAAGTATGACTCAAGTAATACAAGGCATTTTCTTTCCCATGCTCATTATGTTGTGCCAACAGTGCCCCTAACGAACCATCCGAGGCTGTTATGTACAACAAAAGTGGTTCCCCTTTTATTGGGCTCATGAGTACTGGAGGCTTCAAAAGATACTCCTTAATACTATTAAAAGCATTTTGGCACTGCTGATCCCATTCAAATGGAACACCCTTTTTCATCAATCTTGAGAATAGTAAACATCGACCAGCCAAGTTAGAAATAAATCTTCTGATATAGACCAATCTCCCTTGTAGCCCCTTCAATTCCCTTAAATTTTGTGGAGGAGGCATTTCAGCAATGGCTTTAATCTTGGTAGGGTCAATTTCAATCCCTTTGTTTTGAACCACAAACCTAAGAAATTTTCCTGATGAAACTCCAAATGCACATTTTAGTGGGTTTATCTTGAGTTTGTACCTCCTCAAACGTTCGAAGATTTTTCTTAAATCTTCCACATGGTTTTCTTTTTCATTTGTCTTGATGACAAGATCATCAACATAGCATTCGATGGTGTCATAGAGCATATCACCAAAAATTATAGTCATCGCCCTTTGATACGTGGCCCCAGCATTTTTCAGGCCAAAAAGCATTACCTTATAGCAAAAGACTCCTCTCGGAGTCCTGAATGCAGTCACTTCTTCATCTTCAGGTGCCATTCGGATTTGATTATATCCTGAGTATCCATCCATAAAAGACAAGGTTTCATACCCAGTAATTGCATCTACAAGAAGTTCAGTGATGGGCAAAGGAAAGTCATCTTTAGGATAAGCCTCATTGAGATCACGGAAATCAATGCAAACCCTGATTTGACCATTCTTTTTCGTGACTGGCACTATGTTTGCTAGCCAAGTTGGATATTTGACTTCCTTGATGAATCTTGCATTGATAAGCTTGTCGACTTCGGCTTCAATTTGGGCTGTAAGCTCTGGTCGAGTTCGTCTCTGAGGCTGTTTAACTGGCCGTTTCTCAGGGTGAATTGCAAGCTTATGGACTGCAATCTTTGGATTAAGACCAGGCATCTCACTGTAGTTCCATGCAAATATGTCATGATACTCCCTTAAAAAGGAAATATATTGCCGAGCTTCTTCTTCCTTTAAATTTGCACTAATGAAGGTTGGTTTGTTTTCTCCTTCATCACCCAGATTTATTTCACGAAGGTCATCCACGGTGGCTTGGCCTCCTGCTTCAAATTCTGTTGGTGCAGGTTGAGCTTCATCTTGGTCAACATCTTCCAACACATCTTGAGTGATAGTCATGTTTACTGGAAATTTTTCCTCATCCCCTTGATAGCCTAACCCTTCTGTCCTAGCGGTGATAATACCACCTTGCTGGATAGCCTGCCTCTACGAAGCTGTTAATGCAAAGTCAAAGGGTGTCATTGTTTCGGGTATTTTTTCAGGGTCTAAACCAACTTTCACCAACATCTGTGTAATTTCTGCACTGAAAGTAGCCTTCTCAAAACTCGAGATGTTTTCTTTTGACACTTGTTCAACTTTCACTTTCTGTTCAACATCTCCAAGTGAGTGGAATATGATGGCTTTCGACAATTTTCCTTTAGAAGGGACCACAATCTTATTGGGTTCGTTTGGTTTGTATTTCTGAAAAATTTTTGGGAAATTTTCTCTACAAATAAGTTTTTAAAAGTAATCAAACCAAACAAATTTTTCCAAAAAAATTTCTCAAAACTTGTAAACCAAACAAGTTTTCCAAACAAATCTCTCTTTCACACACATCAAATCAATCACTTTTTCCAAAACTCTCTCTCAAAATAATTTTCCAAAACATCTTTTGAAAAAAACCAAACCAAACAACTTTTCATACTTTTTATCTCTAAAACACATCTCTCAAACACAAACCAAACATACCCATTATATTTCTCCACATAGGTGCATTCTGTCCTCCTTAATGGCAACGTGAACTCACCCTTGCGATCCAAAATTGGATTTATTGGGGCTGCAGCCTTTGCCTCCAGTTTCCTTTTGGACTTTGGCACATATCGAAAAGTTCTTTTTATTGAAACTGGAGTAGACTCTAGAGCGTCTTTGGCATTCGGAGTATCTTCAGACTTCTTCACATCTTTTTCCTTTCTTTGTAAAGTTTTTGTATAGAAGCGAGCATCAGCATAGTAGGCCTCTACTTCTCCAAATGGATCATTGTTAGACACAATTGTCCCCTCTTTTTTGGGTGAAGGCAACCGGTACTTAATGCATTGGTGATAAGTTGACGGTACTACAAGATGATTATGCATCCATGGTCTCCCAAACAAAGCATTGTAAGAGGTGTCTACATCAATAACCAAGAACTCAGTGCTTTCTTCAATATCCCCAAACTTGGTTCGCAATTCAATTTTCCCCATTGGGCGTTGCTCGTTCTGATTAAATCCTTGAATGACCAAACAACTTGGGCGAAGTTGTGAAATTCGAACCCCTAATAAGTTTAAGGCCCTCCGAGGCAGGAGGTTTACCGTAGATCCTCCATCAACCAGAATTCGAGAAATTTTCATATCATGGATAAGCCCAGTGATAAACAAAGGCCGATTATGGTCTGTCATTTCAGCACACATGTCTTTGTCACCAAAGGTTACCATAGCCATGCATGTAGTTGCCTTCTCTTGATTTCTACCCTCGATTTCTTTGTGGAAATCCTCTGGCTTGGATAGGGCATATATTAAAGACTTTCGAAGCTCTGGAGACATTTTCAGTGCATCATATACGCTCAACAATGCTGGAATTTTCTTTAGATGAGCTAGTACATCATATTTCACTTGCTCTTCCTCCAGCAAAACCTGTGGAACTTCTGATGCTTGAGGGTCTTGAGGATTTCGTAATTTCCTCCGGTAGGTCAAGTAAGTCTGGCATACTTCAGCAACTGCCTTTTCGTTGACCTCAACTTCTTTTATTCTCTCACTTATTTGGACAATGTTAACTGGTCCAGCTGCAGGGTGATCATCATCATCATCAGTCACTTCTCCATCTTCCTGGAGCTGCATTCTTCTCTCATTTCTTTGGTACCGAGAGTCACGCCTATAAAAGCATTGAGATTCTTCAAAACCATTCTTCATGGCCTCCCAACTAGGCACCACGACTCCATCGAGGGAGCAATACCAGTCAAAGGCGATCCCTTCTAAGGAAATGGGGAATTGTTTTAGGTAAAGTGCTTGATTTTGAGCTGTTTCCCCACACTGTTTCAAAAAATTCCTAATATGTTTTTGAGGATCTCCATACCCCTCATATAGGACAAAATTTGGAAGTTTGTATCCTTCAGGAAATGGTGTTTGCTCTATCCATAAAGGGAACAAATCCCTTGGGCGATAAGTGCCCATCTCTCGAATGTCAAGGGCAGTTTCAATCTTCTCTTCAATTGTGCCTTCTATGAAATCATATGCTTGAGAAGATGTACCTTCGTCATCCAAATGTTCTGACATCTCAATTTCTATTGGCCATGGTTTATAAAATGTCTTATAAAATCGATCAGCCATGGTGTCCCAATCTGGGATTGAATTAGGTAGCAGGCTGACGTACCAATCTGCTGCCCATCCTTCCAAAGAAAGAATGAACTGCCGTAGAAGTAACGCCTGACTTTTTACTGTGTTTCCACATTGTGCAAGGAAACGAACCAAATGGTGCCTTGGACAACCTGTCCCATTATATAAAAGAAAGCGAGGTACTGCATATCCTCGTGGGAGCTAAACCCATTCGACCTAATTAGGGAAAGGGTGTCCAGAAATTTGATTTCTTTCAATAATCAAATTTTGATAGGCTTCAAAACCCTCATCTTTCAAAGAGACTGTTACTTTTGCCTGATGTTCCATTTCCCTTCTAGCTTCAATTTTTTTCTTTCTCATCATCACCTGGATTACGAATGATATGTATTTCTTGCTCTTCAAAATTTACATCCACAGTGATGACATTACAAGGAAAGTCAAAGTGGTCACTTGATACACTTTCTCCATCGTATGTCCTAGCTGGGGATGTGTATGGTGAACTATCAAGTGAAAAGTCAAGTTCCCAATCTTCATTAGGATCCTCTTGAGATGACTTTGCTTGTTTACTTGAATGCTTCCATACTTCATCATCCAACTTACACCTGCCATTCACCTCATCATCCTTGAAGTGTAGTCGTTTTTTTGCCTTTTTCACAAGCTCAGAGTCAGACCTACACCCGGTGTCTCCTTGTTCTGCTCCCCTTACATATTCTGGAGTGCTTTGATAGTACATTGGTGGTACTGGTGAATATTTTGGAGAAAAGGCTTCTGTTGTGTACTCCGGAGAAGCTTATGTATACTCTGGTGAGGTTGGTGTGTATTCTGGAGAAGTTGGTGTATACTCTAGTGAGTCAGGTATGTAGATAGGAGATGTAATGCAATCTCCTTCCCTAACTTTTGAACCAACTTCACCCTCATCTTCCTCATCATCACTCAAAACAATGATGGTTAGGCAAGGGGCCAAAGTAAACTTTTCCTCCCTTCTTTTATCAAAGTATGTCTGCAACTCCACAGATTGAAATTTTGAAGGTAGAAATTCCTCCAATGTGACTGGGACAAGAGGACCTTGCTCTAACTGCTCATCAGGGACCAATTTCTCCCATTTTTCCTTCTTTGGGTTCTTCTTTCCTTTTCTCTTACTTACTTTGGCTTTTTTCTGTTTCTTAGAAACTTTTGGTTTTTGCTTTTTGGAAACTTTTGGCCCTTGTGTTGTTGAATCAACCACACTTCTAGCTTTCACTGTGGCATTTTGTCTTTTCTTCATGCTTTTTGACTGATAAACAACCCATTCACCTTTGTTATCATTGTCGATAATGATTGGGTTAGCAGATGCTTTCTCCTGAGGAGGGAGCTCGATAATCTTAGAGTCCAAAAGTTCCTGAATTTTATCTTTCAAAACAAAGCACTCTCTTATCGGATGGCTAATCAAACGATAGTAGGGGCAATACTTTGGATCGTTGGTCTTTCCTACCTCATGTGGTCTTTTCACCTCAGGGAAAGCAATCAACTTTTGCTCCAATAGATATTCAAATAGGTCTTCGACTAGATCATCCATGAAAGAATATTTCTTCTCTAACCTCTCTTTCATAGTCACCTTTTTAAATTCTATGGGCTTTTTAGCCCCTACTACAACGGGACCCTTCTTTCTGGTTTTGATTGTAGCTGCAGTCGAGGACTCAACCCTTTCAATGGCCCTAGGCCTCCTTCGTTTAGCTAGATGCAGCTCCATATCATGAGCTTTAGTGCATAGATCATTGAATCCTTCAAAAGTTTGAGCCATAAGAGCCGTAGAGAGCTCATGTTGAAAGTTGTTAAGGTACATCCTAATTAACTCTAATTGCGTAAACTTTTGAGGACAAGCAAATGTTAAAGCTCGCCATCTTGCAATGAAATCTGTAACAGACTCATTGTCACGTTGCTTGGTCTTAATGAGTTCTGGTACTCCAACTCACCTTTGTGTGTTGCAGAACTGTTTAAGGAACTCCTTCACCATGGAATCCCAATTTAGGATTGATCCCTCAAGAAGGTTAGCATACTAAGTAAATGCAGAACTTTCAAGTGATTGAACAAATAGTTGTAGGCACGGGTCCTCATTCTGGGCTATTAGCCTGCACCTTGAAAGAAAATGAGCCACATGTTGTCTTGGATCTCCTGTTCCATCAAACATTTTGAAATCTGGTTGGGAAAAACCAGAAACGAATGGAACAGCATCTACCCATGTTGGGTAAGGTTTTGTAATTATTCGAAAGTTCTCATCATCTTTTTCCTTGACTTTCTTTGCTTGTCTCTTCACCATATCATCAATTATGGCCATGAGCATTGGATTCATACCATCACTGGTTAGATCAGAGTAACAAGGACCATTGCCCCCTGGGGCTAGTGTGCTTTGTATGCCTACAGATGTCCCCACAACAAGTTGTGTCATTTCTTTGGGTGCACCTCCTGGTCCTGTCATTTGGGCTTACAACTGTTGCATTTGCTCCAACATGGCCACCATTTCTCGTTCTCTTCTCTCAAGTTGTTCTTGTAGGGCCACCACTTTTTCCTTGAGACCTTGGTCTTGTTGAACTTGCGAATTTTCACCTTCTTTCTCAACCTCGGTCATCATAACTGCGACTTTGTTGATATCTCTCAATTCATTGTTTCCAATATTTGTTGAAACAAACGGGATAGAATCATCTTGTTCATACAAAGGATTATCAACCCCCACAACATTACTCATATTTGAAACATCTGACTGCGATGCTTTGTTTTGAGCCTCACGGGTTATGGACCTTGTTACAGGCCCTCTTCTTATTCCTTCCATAAATAGTTCAATCAAAGTAGAAATATTTCCCAAGGGTTGTTTGCCGTCCTCCACCTATGATTTTCCAACAAAGACAGGACTTTCAATTTGTTTTTGGCATTCATCTTTCGAGAGAGCCCTTTCAATAGTTCCTATACCATTTGTTGCCACTGTTCTTAGTTCCAGTTCCTTTAAGGCCTTATTTCTTCTTCGCCTTTGTCTTTTCGAAACTGGACCTGATGACATATCAAGTCGAGCCCCTAGGGGCATAGAAGGAACCATTTGCGTTTTTACAAATTCCTCATGAATTTTCAAAACTGTCCCTACATTTTTAGAGCAGACCAATTGATGTTGACTCAAATCCCGTTGGGCCAACAGGTGTTCCTTATTCGAACCTTGTCGGGCCAACGGGTGTTCCTTATTATATCGAGCCAACGGGTGTTCCTTATTTGAACCCTGTCGAGCCAATGGGTGTTCCTTATTCGAACCCTGTCAAACCAACGAGTGTTCCTTTGGCTCCTGAGAGTTGACTGGGATTTGGTTTGACCGATTTTGTGCTCTGAACAGAACTATCGGTTCGTAGCCTGCAACTGTTTTTTCAATAACAGGGGCCTTTTTTCCATCAACAGGAGTTTGGGTCATTACCCTCCTCCCAATGGCCCTAATGATGGCCATGTTTTCAGCAGAGGCTTTCTTATGGGCAGACTCCACCATTTTAATGGAGTCTTCTATCCTTTTGAGTAGTTGGGCCACAACATTTTTTGTTGCCCCCGTTGAAGCTGCAACAAAAGTCGTAGTTGCAAACTGATTAGCCTCCTTTGCCTAAATTAGAAAGCTCTTCGTTCGGGCTGTGGACCTCACAATTGCGTACTGCTTTGACGCTTTCATATAATCTTCAGTAATCTTTCTCAAACTTTCAGTTTTCTGGAGAAATGTGACTTTCTTTGTCACACTAGTTACCTTCGGGACAGCCAAGAGCTTTCGCTCTGGAGCCCTTTGGGTGATAGGGGCAATAAGTGCATCTTTCCAAGATTTCGTTGGTTCTACCTTTGGGACAGCCAAGAGCATTCGCTCCGGAGCCCCTTGGGTGATGGGTGCTATCTCCACCCTTGGTGATTTCAGAACCACTGGATTGTAGGTTTGTCTCCTGACAGTTGCTTCAGCATTCCTATAACAAAAGAATACATCAGTAAGTTTCAACTATATATATATATTTTTTGTTCTTCAAAAGATGGGAGGAGAAATAAGTCCCACTGGGCGTGCCTGAAGAAAAAAATAAATATTTTATTGAGATTGTTATGGGTTTTGAACCCTCGAATACAAAATACAATTTGGGTTTGGAACCCTTTACCTATTCATCGCCATTAGCGTAGGCTCTTGAGTTCTCTAGGCTTCTCCTCTTATTTCTTGTAACGATTTGTTTAGCTCTCAATTTCTTTCTCTCTCTCTCTCTCTCTCTCTCTCTCTAATCTTTTCACTTTTGATTTTCTTGATCCCCCGTCTTGTGTGATGGTCCTCATATTTATAGAGGGCCATCAGGTGATAGGAATGCCTCATCTTCAATTTGAATTTTAAATTGAATGATAGCGCCATTTGAATTTTGAATTATAGCGCTATCTGATTAATCGTATATCTGATTAACCGGATTGATCTTTAGGGTTTCATCCTGTGTGCTGTCCTTCCTGTAGGCTACACAGGTGTCATCTTTCGTAGGCTCCATATGTTACTTGAGCATCTTGAATAACGTCGTTGAGATACAACGTCATTTTATTTATACACTTCAACGGATCACATTGATCTTTTTAAGAAGTGATTACCTACAACTTTTCTATTACAGGCTCTATACGTGTCATAAATTTAGTTGAAATTTATGTGCCAACACACACTCAAGTCTGCCATGAAATCAGTATAACAAGTAAAATTTTATAGTTTATGGGAGAAATGGTGTACACTCACACTTCAGAGGAAATTTTAGCCATTGATGCTGCCCATCTATTACACTCAACTGCCTGTGTCTCCTAACCCGAGCAATATGGGCTTGCACGTATAATATTGAAAAATAAATGAATAAATAAGTCAAAGAATCAGTTTACTCATGCTGTCAAAAATTGAAACAGTTGTCTCTACCTCAAAAATCAGATTTTTCAACCACATATTAGACAATTAGTTGTAAATGGGTTGAATATTGTACATCAAGCTCTCTACACATAGGCTACATTTATTTCAACTAGAAAAAATGCTTAAAAAAAAGATCAATCAAACATTGTCAACTAATATGTGTATGACTAAATGAGATGATTGTGCCTTAATGAAGTATTAAGACAATTTGCAATGACAAACAGTGCATAATGAACCACATCAAGGAATCCCAAAACCAACATGTAAGCTACATACCAACATGTTAAAGAATGATAGGTTGTTTTCAACAATTTATCAAGCTTTCTGCTCTGTGAAGACAAAAGTATTAGAACCATGCCTAAACCATGTTTCCTCCCAAACCAAATACAGCGTTAATGTGATCACAGAATTAACATATGCACATTCTTCAGCAAAGCCGGTCAGTCAGTAAATACATAGGCTTGCCCTCAAATTCAACTTATTACTTCTATCAAACTACACCAAATATCTTTATGTTGTTGGAATACTACTTACCCCACAAATTTGACATCAGACAATGGCTTGAATGGTTAGAAAAACACATGCAAATTTGATCATGGAACCAACTGATGCTTAGATTATGGACAAACTTAACACTCCTTATGTCATGCATATAGAAATCCAGCAAACATAAACAAGTCAAGCAAGTGCAGGATACATCTTCATTGCCAAATTTCGCATTTGGTAGTGATGATATTGAACCAACCAAATATCATTTGAATTTCAGAGAAGGATAAATTAACCATAGTAATTGATGTAATCTTATCATCAAGTAAGGTCCTAGAATTGCATCCACAATGTGCAGGTTCTGGTTCGTGTTAAATAAATTACCACAAAGTCAAGAAAAGCTTATAGTAGCTCCACACAAGGGAGAAAAGGCTTGAAATAGAATGAGCTCAACCAATTGTGTACTATAAAAACATATGCCTTGCTACAAAATAACACAAAACCATATCATCCACACTTCTGAAAATATTTATACGTCTTCATTAACTTTCATCCATTTCAATGTGAGCGAGACAAATGAATGTGTCTATTATGCTCTGTTCAAATTGTTGTACTACCCACAGATGATCAGACGTTCTTCAACTTGCTTGGCATGTTTTCAAATGAAGGCTGGTGGTGTATGCTATTAGAACCACAAATTGCAATTTAACATTACTGCGAAGTAGCACTTCAGAACATTTCATCTGTTTCTGGGCAACAATGTACTATTGACTGTTTGGATTGAAGACTAAATAGTAAGGACTTATCATGATGAATACAACTCATATATTCGTTGAGCAGCCCATAATCTAGCTGTGTTATATATTTAACTATTGAGAACTGAGATCAAATAAACACAATGGCAAAAAGTGTTAGGTGTGTTATGACACCACCAAACATAGGATTCCACAGTATTGAATATTTTTTATTTTTGGCACAAGAAAAGAACATCATTCATTAATACATATAAAAAGTAACATAGTTCAGGAAACAACCACCAATAACTTGAATAAGCCTTACAAACACTCAAGCAAAAAAAAAAAAACCACCAGAGGTAACATATAGACCTTAATTGAGAACAGACGTGAAGCTAACAGTAGATTGACTAGAGTCTGTCAAGTAGGCCTCTTCATGAGAAGAAGAGACAAAAGAAAATGCTGCAAACCAGGCTAAGGAAAAGGTTGCTGTGAGCAAACTCCGTGGCTGTAGAGATAATTGGCATAAATGAAAAGATTATGCGAGATAACAACTATCCAAAATCAATGGAGCTGCCACCACGTGGATATATTTACTGCCCTTCATCTGCTGAAATAGAGTCAGAGTTAGTAACAATTTTAATATGCAAAAAATTGTGCTTATGAGCCCATTTAAGAGCAGAAACAGATGCCAATAGTGGAGCACAAGGCTTGTGCACAGAACAATCATAAAATTTGGATTTAAAATTCGTTCAAACGTCCAAAAGTTTGGCGCATGGACAATGCCATTAAAATAAAATGTCTAGATATGTAGACTATTTGAACAGTGGTTTTCTCATGAAGTCTATGGAATGCTGAACGAAGTGAACAAATCATCATTTACTTGCAAAACTACAGCAGAGATTGCATATCATATGGCCTTTCCACTTTGATGTTCCCAGGACTAATAGAAGAAGCAAGCGATAATTCATTTTGCATATTCAAACAATAAATGAGGATTGGCCAACAGGATTAACTACAATAGAATTCAGGTCATTTTAATGATAGTTTCAGAATTTGCTAGCACAAAAGTCATTCGAAAGCTAAAACAAGGCAAAGGTGGAATTTTCTTGTACTAAATTCATTGGAATATGTGATTTAAAGTTCAATTGTAAAACTGCTCTTGATACTATTCTCGACTCGTTTAGAATCTGCAATTATCACTGTAACAATAAGTGAAAGCTAGTTGAGGGTCCGTTTGGCAAGGAAGGTTGGGGCTAAAATAACCATAAAAGAAAAAACAGGCTATTTTAGCCACAACAAACAAAATATCACATACAACCCATAATCATTACAGTCTTCTCTCACAAAAAAAGTCAAAAAAGCCAAAAAACCCTTCCCAAACCAAGCTTTTTAGCCCAGGCTAAAATAGTCAAAAAAGCCAAAAAGCCAACCCACTTCCTAAACGGAGGCTAAATATGTTTAACTTCAGCAAATCAAAATCAGTCCACAAGCTTTTCTGCATTTTGAAGATTGTCATAAAATCAAGTTTCCAAGTGGGTTCTTATGCATTGAAGAGTAGTAGGTTGATTTTTGAAAGGGAAAAGGTTGATTCTTTAGTTCTGTCTTTTGTCCACACCCAGCCATTGTACCCTTTGGGCAACCAGGAAGGAAAAAAAAAAATGAGAAACTTAATTTTCTCTACAAGGATGCCTTGTAAACGTTGGAGTATGATTATTATTTATGTTTTTCAAGAAGTGGTGATAGTAGCTAAGAACAAGATTTCACATACTAATTTTCTAACATCTCCATTCTATGAATAAGGACATGTTATTAGATTCATAAATAATACTGGAAAATTTTTTATCCTGCACACACAAACAACATAGGAGAATTGCTTCGTGTGTTGTATGCAAACATAAAACGAGTTACTTAAGTTGTATAAGATCATATTTCTCCAACACCAACTGAGCCATGAGATTGCAACAGTGGCCACTTTGAGAACATCATAAGAATTTTTGAACCAAGTAAGCTTGTTTGATTTCATAACTTAGGATTCATTTTTTAGAAAATTAATTTTTTTGTTTTTACTGAATTTTTTTAATATTTTAAGTAAATTTTTTTTTTAAAATTTTTAGATACACTTAATATAAATATTCTTAAAAAGTATAATATTTGTAAAAAAAATCTTTACAAAATTCACTAAATACCAAAAATACAAAAAAAACAAAACAAAACAAAACAAAATTCAATACATTTTGGTATTCTTGTGTATTTATTGATTTTTTAAAATATTTTTTTATAAATATTTTACTTTTTAGATACATTTAAGTAAGGTGCATCTAAAAAAGTAAAAAAAGTGCTTAAAATTTTAAAAATATTCATTAAAAAAACACGAAAAACAAAAAACTTATTTCTAGAAAATTAAAATCAAATACTCTAAAAAATTCATTTTGACATGGCTTCGAATCATTGAAGTCACAAATATCACCATTTTTTTCTATTTCATTCATAAACTATCATTTTCGTCTATTTAGTTTCTAAAGTTTTGAATTTATGTTTTTGTAGTCCAATTGGAGACAATTATACAAATAAATAATTGTTAAAACTTAATTTGATTAAAAAAAATATTATTTGAGAATTTGAACATCTTAAAACATATAACAAAACACTAATTTTTCTTATTATTTTGAATAAATTACAACCTACAACCAACTTAATGGGTGTTTAATTGTATGATTTAAGTTGTTTAAATTATAAAATTACTTTTTTTTTTTCAATGGTTATTGATTTTTACAATTAGACCACATGAACAAAAATTAGAAATTTAATGGATTAAATAGGCGAAATTGATAGCTTAGGGAAGAAATAAAAAATTAAAAAATGTTGATAGTTTAGAGACAAAAGTGAAATTAACCCTAAACAAAAAGAAGGAAAGGAAAGAAAAGAGAGGGAAAAGAAACTAAAAGCATGGACCAACCAACCAACCTGATGTAAATGTAGGAAGACCCGAGAAAACTCAGTCGTCAATTCTTTAATATGACGGAAGGCACGTGCTGGACTTTGTAGAAGTCCTCTCCTCCTTCTCTAACCCTCTGTTGGAGTGCTTCAGATGCGTATTTAATATTCAATTCACGGAGGGTGGTAATGAACCTCAATCCGTCCGGAATCTCCTTCAATTTTGGGCATTCTATAATTACTAAATAGAAGAGACAGGGCATAGCTCCTTGTTCCACCCTCCACTCCTCCAAGTTTCCAAAGAACTGGAGCTCTAAAGATACGAGTTTCGGAAAACCTCCACCATCACAGCCGCCATAGCCCCCTCCTCCTCCACCGCTGATGCTGGATGGGGCAAAAGAACAAGCCATCTCCTTCCCAATGTAGGTATTCCACAGGAAGAGAGTCCTTAAGTTGGGCAACTTCTCCAATGTTGGCATTGGGTCTTCCTCTAGTTTAGTATTCCACAACGATAACCCGGTGAGATTTGGAGGGAATTGTTCTGGCAATTTATTCAGGGACTCCCACAATGACAATTGGCGAAGATGGTGGTATCCTAAAAGTTGCCTTAAAAGGCTTTGTTCTTCTTCCGTTCGGAAATCTCCTATAATATTGAAGGATGAATATTGCAGAAGGCGGTTTGAATTGTTGAGGATTGGGGATTTCAACATCACGACCAAGTCTTTGGGGGCTACCTCACCTTTGAATTTTCGAAGATTTGTCAGTTCAGATAAGCATCTGACATCACACTTCCTTGCATCAAAGTTTTCTAGCGTCTCCAATTTGCTTAAACCATCCAATCGCAACTTACCTATGCAAGACAGCTTGATTCCATTAGGAAGATATAGATGTCTCAATTGTTTCAACCTCCACAAGACATTGGGTATTCTTAAACTCCCCCGTCCCCTTAAATCTAGGGTTTGGAGGAATCCCAAGTTGCCTATAGAAGAAGGCAAACTATTAATACTAGAATCCCTTATACTTAAATACCTCAAGTGAAGTAGGTTTCCTATTGCTCGCGGGCACTTTTTTTGGTTCCCAGATTTAGGAATTCTTTCAAGGTCTAAAACAGTAAGCAATGTGAGACCCTTGAAGAGTAATTTTAATTTTTGCCAACCAGAACTGTTCAATTTATGGCCAAAAGAGTAAAATTGGCATGATCGGATATGGTTGTGATTCTTCATTTCATGTCTAGATAAGGGAATAACATTTTCACTTTTTATAGAGTTGGCATCATGGTCGCCCAAATAGTACACGACAAGTCTGCGAATTATTGTTAATGATGATGATGAAGGCAGCGCAGAGTCTACCCACGCGAGTTGATGACCAAAGGCTTTAATGTGAACAATCTCGAGAAAATTCTCCTCTTTGGCCTTCAACAAGCACAAGTCTCTCATGAGATCGTGGAGGCGACAAAGTTTGATCCTTTTGCTTAAGCTTGTTAATTGGACTTGAACCATGCATCTCTGGACTAACTCACCCAAGTAACTCATTCCAACATCCAACATTGTTTTCTCTTTTACTTCTACTTGTGTTGGTATCAATGATGGCGACACAATGCCTTCAGCCATCCACATTTGAATCAGTTTTTTTGCGCTAATATCATGATCTTCAGGAAAATGGCTCAAATACAAAAAACATGCCTTAAGATGGTAAGGCAAGTCTTGGTAGCTTAAGGCTAAAATTTCTGTTATTGGGACTCCTGCTCGGCCTCTACCCTTACCTAAGTCATAACTAATGTTTTCACTCACCTCTTTCCAGTCGTTCAGTGTATGTTTTATTGCCAAAAGTCCTCCTAGTACCACAATAGCCAATGGTACACCACCACAATGCTTGACCATTGCCTTCCCTAACTCAATCATTTTTGTGTTTAATGTGAATCCTGCAAAATTAAAGGGGAAAAAAATGCATCTGTTGGTAAGTTTGTACTAGTCTATATGGGCGGTATTGATATAAATAAAAAATAGCAATGTGTATATTAAAAAGAATAATGCTAAGAATACCAATAAATATACCAACGGATTTATTAATTGCAATACAAAAATTATATGTAAGTTTCATCACTTGACGTGAGGTCCACTAACATTGTGTTTAGGCTAAAATTCTTTGTTCCCAAAACTAGAAAAAAATTAAAATGATACACAAAAATGCATTTAGTGGAACTATTTTTAAAATTGATTTTGAGAAAAATCTCAAAATTTTAAACCTTACATAAAAAATGAAAATAATACCAACTTTTAACAAACCAATCTCAAACAAAATTTGAACAAGTTGAACCAGAATTGAGATTAAATAGCATTGTCTCTTTTACTGTCCTAATTTTTAACAAAATATTGTAACATAAGTTGTTTTCATATATATTATATTTGTTATCTAGACAGATTTAGAGCGTGCATCCCTAAGGACATAGGTGTGCATCGTAAGAAAGTTACAATTTTATGCGATGAAAATAATAAATATTTGTAGTGGGTTGTTACCTATAGTGAATTTATGTTGTGCATATGGTGAAGTTATGACTTTCGATTTTTAATGATATTTTATGGTGAGAAAATTTATAAAGAAGATACTATATGCACCCTTTTGAGATGCACATTGTAACCTCATATTATATATAAAAGAAATTATAACAACAACAACAACAACAAAAATCCTAAGATTTGATTTCCGTAACAAATCAAACCTTAACTTTTTAATTGTTTTAATTTAAACCCTAAACTTTTACAATTTATCAATTCTTAATTAGTAGAATAAACATTATACACTTAATCTTAATTAATTAAAGAAAAAATAATATCACGTTATTAAATTGTATTCAAGGTCCCTCTCTCCATTCACATACAACACATAATTTACCTAGAAGCTTGCCATCGTATCAGTGGGAGAGCAGTGGTACTACACAGACCAATTACTATATTAATTAGTATACCAACACATACTATAGCATTGCAACTTCAAAACTATGGACCCCACTTATTATACAAACTACAAAGACTCAAAACCAATAAAATTATGCCACATCATTCGTTAATACACTAATTAATATACCAATTAGTGTGTATAGATCTTAAGAGAAAACAAACATAATAGCATGATTGAAGAGAGAGATACTTTGAATTTACACCATATTTGTTGGTGTGAAGATTAAAGTTTTTAGTGTAGGGATTAATAATAATTAGTTTGTGGCCATGTTTTATTAGTAAATAATAGCATAGGATCAGGATTGTTAATTTATGAACTCACAATCTCATTTTTTATTACAAATTTTATTAACTGGATTACATGTCGACAGACATTCAATTCAAGAAAATTAGCGAATTTTTAATATTGAGAGGGTGTAGGGATCATAATTTCAAGTATGAAATAAGAAAATCAAAATGAATATTAATAAATAGTTATCTCACTAATTTAATTGGATAACTAATCTTATACTAATTCGTAAAATTATTAATTGTTTCACTATTAATCTTGCTAATTAAGCAGGGCCTTAGTTATTCTTGAATTCTACCATAACTGCATGGCCCAAGGTATATATGGTTTGTTTTGTTCTAGTTACTTTATTGGATAAAAGACAGTTTAGTCTTTAAAATATGCATTAATTTTCATTTTAATTAATCCATTAAGTTTTAATTTTGTCATTTTAGTCCTTAAAATTGTCAATTTGAGTCAATTTGGTCATAGGTTTAACGTCCATCAACAGAAATATGAATAAAAGATAGTTTTGTCCCTAAAGTATGCATTTATTTTCATTTTAGTCCCTCAAATTTTAAATTGTCATTTTGGTCCTCAAAGTTGTCAATTTGAGTTAGGACCAAATTGATTCAAATTGACAACTTTAAAGACCAAAATGACAAAATTTAAACTTGAGAGACTAAAATGACAAGAAATGCATACTTTAGAGATAAAAATTATCTTTTATTTATATTTCTATTAATGGACGTTAAATCCAATACCAAATTGACAACTTTGAGGATCAAAATGACAAAATTAAAACCTAAGGGACTCAAATGACAAAGAATAAATACTTTAAGAACTAAAATTGTCATCTATCTTAGTTTTTTATTATTACATGACTAATCATCTTTGTCGATCTAATTTTTGCAGATGTTAAAAGTTTTCTAACAAAAAGCATCTTCAATCGTTCACTAATTTTTTCATTTAATTTGATTTTAAATTCGAGTAAAAAGAATGATTTTATATGAATTATTCATTTTCTTTCATTAAAATCTTTATAAAAATTCCCCTCTTATTCCAAATTTTTGTTTTCATCAAATTTGATGAAAAAAAAAAAATCAACCCCAATGCTTTATTTGTCTAAATTTTCATCAAATTCAAATTTGATTAAGGATTTGATGACTTTTTAATTTGATAAAAAAATTATTTTCCCTTAATTTGATGAGCAATTGACGAAATGAGTGGAGATTAAATACTCTTAAATTTGATGGAAAAAAAAATAAAGGATTAAAAATGTTCTTACAAGAGAGGCTATCTTGGCACATTTTCTCCCCTATTTTCTATTTACAAGTGATATGTGTGTATATATATATATATATTTATATATATAATAAGCTCTTTTTTTCTATGGCTTGCCATTTCTTTTCCTATTTTGCCCTTAGCTTATTTTGGAATTGCTATTATGTCCTTTAGGTGGTTGGTGAAACAATTTGAGTGGTGACATCTTGGAAATTATGTAAGACATTTTGGTTGCCTTGGTTGGGGAGCTTCTATTTGCACATCCCCATTTCCCTCTTTGCACACAATTAATAAAAATTATTTTTATTGTAATTTTATTTTCAAGTGAAATTATTATTATGGACATTAAATAAACATATTCGGAAGTTGAATATCGAAAAAAAGAAAAAAATTTGGAATTCTACTTTTGAACAAGTTGTTTATTTTCGGAATGCAACTTCCGAACCAGTTATTTATTTTCGAAATGTTACTTTCGAACCAATTATTTATTGAAAAAGATGTGTATAGAGTGTAATGGATGTGTGTAAATAGAAGCTCCCCTTCGGTTGGGAAGGTTTGTTTTGGGTTGTCTATTTTGCCCTTAGCTTGTTTGGGAATTTCTTATTTTGACCTTTTATTTTGTATAATTTGCTAATGGTATAACAATTTGAATGAAGGTTTTCTCATAAATATGCAAATATTCTGGTCAATTGTAGAACATAATTTTTTTATTTTTTAACAAATTAAAAATACATCCATAATGTTTGTTTAAAATATGAATAATACAAATTACAAATTAGTTCTATAATAATACAAATTACAACTATCGTTTGTTATAAATTTTAATTTAACCCAATAATCAGAAGAAAAAAAAAACTACTCTCCTACACAATAATAAATTATCAAAATTGTTCGTTGAAAAATATTTCTTATATCATTAAAAACTCAAATGCTTTATTTATTAACAAAATGGTTAACTAAAAGATATTTTCCATAACATTAAAAAATGTTCATTGACTTAAGGATTTATTTATTAATAAAATTGATCATTTGTATATATATGTATTATCTTCTACTTCTTTATTAGTTCAGTTTTTTTTAGATGGGAAATTATCTTATCTCTTTTATATTAAAATGCATACTTTATTTTGTTTATCTTAATGTCTTCACACTTAGTCTTACTGAAAAAGAAAAGAATATAATTATGTTAAAACGATAGGACTTATTATATTTTTTCTAATTGGTATTATTTATAATATAATTTATATAATTCTATCACATATCTAGTGATGTATTCTATTTAATTTCATAAAATCTTACTCTTATTTTTAAAAATTATTAAAATAAAAAACTTAAATATACAGTAATAATAGCCCGTGTCTTGCACGGGCCTTTGTAACTAGTATATATATAAGAACCGCTTAGCTGCTTGAGATTCGTCTTTTCTTTCTGATTTTGCCTTTTCAATTTGAATAATTTACTAATGGTGACCTATATATTGAGTGAATTTTTTTTTTTTTGTAATTACGCAAACATTCTTGGTCAATTATGAAACATAAATCTTTTTATTTTTTAACAAATTACAAATACACCTATAAGGTTTGTTTAAAATAAGAATTGGTCCCATAATATTAGAAATTATAACTACCGTTTGTTATAAATTTTCATTTAACACAATACTCAGTGAAAAAAAAAAAAAAAA
Source organism: Camellia sinensis (assembly GCF_055761805.1). Lineage (NCBI taxonomy): Eukaryota > Viridiplantae > Streptophyta > Magnoliopsida > Ericales > Theaceae > Camellia > Camellia sinensis. Next base: position 21,279,315 of record NC_138962.1, on the reverse strand, counting down.
ACCAATTCTCGTATGCAATAATAAATTATCAAAATTATTTATTGAAAATTATTTCTCATATCATTAAAAACTATTAATTGACTTAACGATTTATTTATTAACAAAATGGTTAACTAAAAAATATTTTTCATATCATTACAAATTGTTAATTTACTTAATGATTTACTTATTAATAAAATTGGTCATTCGTTATGCGAGTATAATTTATATATTGATAAAATTAGTTATTTGTATATATATATATATATGTATTTTCTTTTGCTTCTTTATTAGTTCAGTGAATTATTTTAGTAGTTTTTTTTAGATATGAGAATTATCTTAATATTTGTTTTATATTTATTTGTTGAGAAAAGCTACACGCCATATTTTCTTTTTTTATTTATTTATGAATTCAGAAGAAATGTTAAAGACTCATAAATTCACCTAAAAAGATATGGTAATAAAATTGGAGTCTACATCATTGATTGTATAACAAATAAAAAAATGATACATATCATACCACATAATTCTATTATATATCTAATGATTTGTTCTATGCAATTTCATAAAATAATATTTTAATTTTTAAAAAATTATCAGAATACAAAACTTACATATATTATAATAATAACCTGTATTTTATAGGGGCCTTCTTAAACTAGTGTGTATATATATATATATATATGGGTTTAGAGGAAGTAGATTAGTGTGTGTATAAAAATTTATAAATGCTGAATAATAAAAAATTCACAGTGCTGTAGGGACATATCTCTTATTGGTGTTCACTTGCACCTCATAAATTTTTTATTATTTTTTGCTTCTCACTAATTTTTAATTTCATTGAAAATTATTCTTAAAAACTAGACAATTTGCCTACATAATTATTAAGTTGGTCATCCAACTTGAGAGAGGAGTTGGGCTTAATCAATCATTTTGAAACTAATTTCGATAATTCAAACTGTTCAATTTTTAAGATTCATTGACTAGAATAATCTAGTAAAAGATGAGATGATCAGACATCAATAGTTATATGTCTGAATCACATTTGTTATGAAAAATAGACAACAAATATATTTTCAAAAATAACATCAATTTTTTTGTAATCTAAATATGACTTAAAAATATAGCTATTGATATCTGATTATATTAAATTTTGCATGAATATTCTACCTAATAAATTCTAAAAAAAATGAACAATTTGAATTTACCGAAGTTGGTCCAAAATGAGCCCATCAAAACCAAACTATTCTCTCAAATTGGATTGTCAAATTGAAAAAATTCAAATCCAAAGGGAAAGTAGTTTAAGAAAGACATTTGAAATTTTAAAAGCACATATAATTAATTAGATCGTGTAGGATGTTAATAATTACCGGTACCTTTGTTTCTTCTCAGAAATGTCTTCTCAAATAACTCCCAACTCTCCTTTTCTGTTAAGTGCCTCAATTTATAAAGCACGCATTGTTGATCTACATGCTTGGCAACATTTTCATTGCGAGTTGTTAGCAATATTTTGCTGCCTACCTCTGTAGTATTTGGGAAGCCTGGACTCAAACTATCCCAATCCGCATCCTTCCAAATGTCATCGAGAATCACCAAACATTTATTCTCACTTTGGACTTGATGAAGTTTCTTGACTAGCTCATCATGATTCAACTTTCCAATTGCTTTCCTTTCTTTCTTTGATGGAGTGAGAAGTTTGACAAGAATCCCTTCAAGAACTTCCCTTATATTGCATTGTTGAGATATATAGGCCCAAGCAACATAGTCAAAATGACGCGTAATTTCAATGCGTTTGTAAACCGTCTTGGCAAGGGTGGTCTTGCCAAGACCACCCATCCCCCAAATGGAAACAACTCTATAATGCGTATTCTCCTTCACCAAAAGATCCACTACTGCTTTTACATCTTCTTCTGTGCCGACAACATCCTCCTCAACAATATGGGTATAGGATCGCCTTAATTGTCGCTGCCTCTCAGCCATAGAAGTTGATGATGAACTTTCTCCTACTCCTGTAGAATTTAGTATTCCACAAGTTTGAAAACCCGTTGTGAGGCTATTGGTGATCCTGGTATTAATAGCCTCAATCTCCAACCTAACCTCACGAAGGGCTAAATTTTCCTTGAAGATACACAAATACCTCTTGAGAACGAATGGGAACTGATCTGATCTCCCAATTTTGACGATAAAAGTTGCGATTGCAGCTTCAGCATCATAGGATGCTTCTCTGATCTCAGCAACGCAGTTGCGGATTATAATCCCATCTGCTCCTCCTTTTGGTCTTGCATCTGCAGCTACTAAGAAGCATTGCATCCGATTTAGCTGGGCTTGCAATTGCTCAACTTGAGGCCTCACCCCACCCAAGTTATTCGCTTCCTGGATGAGAAACCCACCCAGACTTTTCACCACAAAGGTTGCAAAAGATAGAGCTACAGATTCCGCCATAGTAATCTCTCACCACCAAAGTGTTCTTTCTTCTTCTTCTTTGACGGGGGTGTACTTGTTACATGGACGACGCAATTACAGTCCGCCCACGCGGTCGACAACCCACATTTATTGACTGTCTGCAAGATTGATAAAGGCCTCAATTGGTATGCTTTATGAAAGAGTTAAAAAAAATAAAGTTGTTTACCAAAAAAAAATAAATAAATAAAGTTTCAAAGATTCGAAGCTTATCTGTTTCAATTTTAAAGAAACTCAATAATGCGTGTGTGGGTCAGATGGCAACGACAGTGACAATAATGAATCCCAACAATTATAGACTTAAAGAGTCGAAGGCCCACCAATTTTGTTGTTTCTGGACCATGTCACATGAAGGATTGCCCACAAATTATTAAAGAAGCGAAGATTGAAATAAATAAATAAATAAATAATTGTTTTCAAATTTTTATTAGTGTCATTATTTATGGAGAAAATTGGTTAATTTAGAGGGTGTCTAAGTATCAGGCTTAGTATATATATATTTTTTTATTGGTGAAAGGTTCACCATTTATAAAATAATTTGGTAGGAGATTCTTTTACTTGTTTTGAATGATATTTTGTTTCTAATTTTACTTATCGGTTGACTTTTTTTGACTATTTTTTCAAATTATTTTCTATCTGTTTTGTTTTTTTATCTATCTGTTCAAAATTTCTTTTATCCATTTGTTCAACTTTTTTCGGTGTAAATTTTCTATCTGTCCAAATTTTATCTATGCAAATTTTTTATCTGTCAAATTTTGCTTGTCTAATTTTTTGTCAGTTCAATATTTTTATGTACACAAATTTTCTATCCAAATAATTTTTTTTGTTTGTCTATCCAAATTTTTATCTGTTAAAATAACAATTCAATTTTTTCCGTTCTCAATTCTTTGAAGATTTCAATCAAAGAATATTTTCCTTATCTTTTTATGACTCATCAAAGAAGTAGATTGAGAGGGGAGGAAGAGATAGCAAAGTACTCATTAAAGAAGATTTAAACTCATCAATTTCAGATTTAAAAAACCTAATAAATCTGAGAGAGTGAGTGTCGTTTTTTTACTATCTATTCAAATTACCCAATCTTAAGGCTTCCAAATGTCATCGATAACCACCAAACATTTCTTTTGACTTTGGACTTGTAAAAGTTGCGCAACTAGCTCACCATGATTCATTATTTTGATTTTTTTCCTCTCATCAAGGGATGGAGAGGTAAGCCCGATGAGAATTTCTTCTAAAACTTCTTTAGTATTGCATTGTTGAGATACAAAAGCCCCAGCAGAAGAATCAAAATGACGCCTGACATCATTGTGATTGTAAACTTTCTTAGGAAGGATGGTCCTGCCAAGACCACCCATTCACTAAATGGAAACTAGTCGACACTGTCTCTTTTCCTTCACCAAATGTTCCACTATTGTTTTTATGTCATCATCTAAGCCAACATTATCCTCCTCCACGATATGAGGATAAGACCGCCTTATCAATAATTTGTTGATTTAATACAGTAAGACCTTATTATTAGAAGGTGATGCTGTTTCAAACGTAGTTAATTTGGTAAGTATTTGCTCTATAGCTTTAACAGTAGAATGATCTTGAGTGATTAAACTAGTTCTTTTGGATCGGTTACTAGGGAGATTAAGCAAAGGTTGATCTAAAGATTGTTTAGTAGAGGTAGTATTAGTTGAATCTAAATGAGTTTCAATCTTATCTAATTGTGTACCAATTGTTTTTAAACATTGATTAGTATAATTATTTTCTTTAATAACTTTTTTAATGTCAGGGTCAGTACCAGGTAACTTGAAAGGAGAGGCTGAGACTTCAGTTCCTTAATGGTCGACAAGAATGTTAACTAAAGGAGGATGGCTAGAACTAACAGTAGTATTAGGAGAAGTTTTACATTTATGTTTTGTGATTATATTAACTTTTTTGTAATAATTTTCAAAATATTCAAAGAAAGGAATTTCAAGGCTATATTCAATCATAAAATCATACCATTTGCGAGTTATTCGGGATTGTTGAGCAGAATCATATTTAGCATGATAAGCGTGTCTTTTAGTTCTATTTTCTACAGATCTAAAGTCAATAAGAAGTCTATCAAGGCCAGGAGCAAAGGCTTTACTAATTATCATTAGTTGAGGTTAGATTGGAGGTATAACTTCAAAATCAGTTTGAGTGAGGGAGTGTTGAGACTCAATATCTTTTTCTTGTAAATGGGTTTGAGTTGAATAAACATGTTTACTAATTTGGGATGTTGTAGAGTTATCTACTCCGTTCTTTTTATTATAGGAAGTTTGGCCAAGATGGATTTGACTATTTTTTCGAAATAAGGGTGTATTAAATATCTCATCTTCAGTTTCAATTTCAGTAGGTACACTAGATGTACTATGTCTAGAGGATTTATTACGATTAAATTTAATCCTAACAGATCCATCAGTATATTATTGAATATCCTGGATATCTTTACTAGTAGATTGATATTGATTATGTTTGTAATTTTCATTAACAGTAACCCATTACTCAGGAAGAGTAATATGTTTCCATTCAATCATTTGAGGAATATTTATATGAGTATCATTGTTACTACTTTGAATTAATAGAGTTTTATCATTAGGACTTTTATGTAGAGCTTGAACATTTAAATTAGTTTTAATACATATATAATGAATACGATAGATTAAAGCAATATTATGAGTTTTTTCTTTCATATTAGTAAATGAACCATGTAATTGAATGTTTAATGTTAAAGCATTTAAGATATGCGGATCGCAAAGACTTAAAGTAAAATCAGGAAAGCAATTAAAATAGAGTTATGCTAGGGATTCCAAACAAATTACCAAATTTTCTACCAAATCTCTCACATGGGTGTGGGACCCACACACATTTGATTTGTGTGGATCCCACACCCATGTGAGAGGTTTGGTAGAAAATTTGGTAATTTGTTTGGGGTCCATAGCATTTTCCATTAAAATATATGGGTCCTTTGTGGAGACCAGTTTCTACCATTCCCATTAAACTATCATTATAATCAATAAAACGAGCATCTCTTAAACATAATAAAACATGAGTGTTTTTCCCTTGAGGAGTTAATGGGTTTATTCTAACTTGAATTAATCCTAAGTGAATAAAATTGTGACCAGTTTTTAAATGTCTTTTAATAGTATTAGCATCAAATAATTGACATGTTTCTCGAAATTTTTCTAAAACATAAAATTGTTCTAAAATTTTAACATGCAAATTAACTTTAAAGGTAGTTTTATAAAATTCCTTAACTGACAATTTTGCTATTTAAATCAACTTTATTAAAGACTTAAAAAAATAAAGACAGCTCAGAGCGTATCTATTTTAATTTTAAAAATTGTTTAGAAAGTGCTAAATAAATATATTTCTTGATTTTTTAAAAAATAATGTATAAAATTGTAAAAAAATAATATAACTCAAAAAATATATATAAAAAATATTAATCAGTGTGTTTAGTTTGAATTTTCTGAATTAAATTTTTTAAAAACTGAGTTTTTTGATTTTCGTGTTTTTTTTTTTGTTTTTAGTAAATATTTTTAAAATCTTAAACATTTTTTTACTTTTTTAGATGCACTTTACTTAGATGTATCTAAAAAGTAAAAAATTTATAAAAAAATATTTTTAAAAATTAATAAATACATAAAAATACAAAAAACGTATTGAATTCTTGTATTTTTTTTATATATTTTTGGTATTTAGTAAATTTTTAAAAGATTTTTTTGTAATTTTTTTATATTTTAGGTGTATTTATGTTAGGTGTGTCTAAAAAGTAAAAAAATTACTTAAAATATTAAAAAAATTCAATAAAAACAAAAAAAATATAAAAATGAAATTTTTTAAAAAATATTTTTAAAAAAATAGAACCAAACAAGCTGAACATAGCTCTAGCCAAACAACCCTTAAATGACAACTCAATAATGCTTGTGTGGGTCAGATGGCAACCACATTATTGACGAGCACGACTCCCAAACAAACATATGGACCTCCGTTTGGAAAGTTGAGAAAGCTTTTTGACTATTTTAATTTTGATTAAAAAGTTTGTTTGCGTTGATTTTTTTTTTTAATTTTGATTTTTATAAAAAAAATAAAATAATTATAATTTAGATATGACATTTTAATTTATTTTATCTTTTTATAATTAATTTAGCCGAAAAAATTAATCCAACTTTTTTGCCAAACGACACCTTGAGAGTTGAAGGCCCACCAGTTTTGTTGTTTCTGTACCACTTCACATGGACTGCCCACAAATTATATCATTTATATATATATATATATATAGTATATTTTAAGAGGGTTTTCTTTTTCTTTTTCTTTTTTTAAAAAGGAAATCATATCAGTATGTTTTTTTTATTTATATAAAAAAAATTTATATAAATTTAATTTCAATTACAGTAATTAATTTCATATGTACTCTATTTAAAAAATATTTATTTTTTATACATTTTTTTAGCATGTATTTAGTTTAGTCGTTGTGAGATTTCCTTTATATAGTGGATATTTTAATTTAATTATTTTGATATTTAAAAAAAAATTATTTCAATATACAAATAAATAAATAAATATAACAGAATATGCTTAATTATATGTATCGCATGGATCAAATTAATTTATTTTTTATTTTTTTATTTATTTCTATCTTATTGATGTCTTAATATTAATTTATATTTAATTTGTTATTTAACATGAAATTATTTATTATAAAATATTTATATTTAATTTAAATTTTATATACCTATATACAATATGTATGAATAATTCAAAAAGAATATTAAAGAAAAAATCAATACTCTAAATAATTAATTTATGTATTTTCTTCTTAATCCAATCACAACGTATTTTTATGTAATTTTTTAAATAAATTTTGTGTAATTCTATTTCTATATATTTTTATTTTTTAAATAAATATAAATATAAATATAAAATTAAATAATTAGAATCACTTTATATTACTAAGGATTGTTTGGCATAACTTAAATAAATATACTTTTTGAATTTTTTATTAAAAAATTAAGTAAAAATATATATATATATATATATTTAAAATATTTTATTAATTTTTTACGAAAAAAAAACGTAATATAATGAGCATGAAATGTAACTTTAACCCAAAAGTTGAAATTGCGGCTTGAGCATGATACGCTGCTTCTCTAATCTCAGCAACGCAGTTGCGGATTACAATCTCATCTGCTCCTCCTTTTGGTCTTGCATCTGCGGCTTCTAAGAAACATTCCAACCGATTTAGCTGTTTATCGTTTCCTGGAAGAGCAACCCACCTAGACCTTTCACCACAAAGGTTACAAAAGATAGAGCTACAGTTGCCGCCATAGTCACCAAAATGTTCCTTCTTCTTCACATGTGTACTACTTGTTATTAATAATTAGAGTGGTATTATGTAGAGGCCACAAAATTAGTGGCTCAAATGACTCAAAATTGTCAAAATGACGTCGTTTTGGGCGCAAAACGACGCAAAATGACATCGTTTTAGTAGTTTTGAGCCATTTAAACCACTGATTTTGTGGCCCTCAAACATTTTTCTATGGATATGGACTTCTGGCCAAACCCACAATTATTGACTGTCTGAAAGGTTGACAAAAGGTAAACTCCAAATCTTGAATATTTGCCTAACAAAAAAACAGTTAGGTGGCCTCTTGGGTAACGTTTACGTTTTCAGTTTATATTTATAAAAATTTTACATATTGATTTTTGTTTGTTTTTTATTTATTTTTAAAAAAATATAAACTACAAACGCGTTTGATAATTAACAAAATATTTAAAAAAATTTAAAAATATAAAAAGGAGTGAGAAATGGCAAGTGATGGCAAGTGACGGCGGAAGACAGTGGTAGAAATTGGTGGCGGTGGGTGGTGGGTAGCGGGTGGTGGTGGGTGGCGGCAGGTGGTGGCGGATGGGTGGTGGTGGCGGATGGGTAGGTGGCGGATGGTGGGTGGTAACGAGCGGGTGGTAGTGGTGGTAGGCGGGTGGCGGATGGCGGGTGGTGGTGGTGGCGGGTGGTGGTAGTGGGTGGGTGGGTGACGGTGGCGGGTGGTGGGTGGTAGCGAGTGGGTGGTGGTGGTGGTGGTGGCGGGTGGTGGTAGTGGGTAGGTGGGTGACGGTGGCGGGTGGTGGGTGGTAGCGAGTGGGTGGTGGTGGTGGTGGTGGTGACGGGTGGCGGGTAGTGGTGGCAAGTGGGTGGCGATGGCAGATGGGTGGCGGATGGTGGGTGGTGACGGGTAGATGGCGGGTGGTGATGGTAGGTGGATGGGTGACGGTGGCGGGTGGTAGCAAGTGGGTGGTGGTGGTGGTGGGTGGGTGGGTGACGGTGGCGAGTGGTAGCGAGTGAGTGGTGGTGGTAGGTGGTGGGTGGTGGTGGCGGGTGGGTGGCAGGTAACTAGTGGCTGGTAGTGGCGGATGGCTAGTGGTGGCGGGTGGTGGCGACAGGTGGGTGGTGGTGGCGGATAGGTAGCGGGTGGTGGTAGCGAGCGGTGGATGGTAGTGACGGCTGGCGGGTGGTGGTGGTGGTGGCGAGGGGTGAGTGGTGGTGGCGAGTGGGTGGCAGGTGGGTGGTGGTGGCGGGTGGTGGGTGGTGGTGGCAAGTGGGTGGTGACTGGTGGTGACAGGTGGTGGTGGGGGGTGGGTGGTGGTGGCAGAAGACGGTGGTGAAAAATGGTGGCAGGTGGTGGCTAGTGTTGGGTGGTAAAAAAAAAAAAAAAAACTCAAAACTCAAAACGGAAACACATTTTTTTAGTTTACATTTTTGGGCCAAATTTATAAACTGAGATCACTGATTTATAAGTCAAAAATTTACCAAACAAGTTTTTATTTGAGTTTTTAAAATATTTGTAAATATAAATAGAAAACTGAAAGCGTAGTGTAACCAAACAACACCGTAATAACAACTTATTTAACTGAATAGGTCCAATATTTTTAATGAAAAATTACACCGAACTAATTTATAAATTATTTTAAATATTTTAAACAAATAATTAAAAAATTATAATCTTAAACGCTAACTTATAAATAATACCAAACGAGTCCAAAATGGACAGGAGAGATGTAAAAATTAATATATATATATATATATATGTATATGTATATGATTAACATTAAGATAATATGTATAGTCTATAATACTTATGGAAACTAATTATAGAATCAATTATCGAGATCATACAGAGCTATATGTTGTCCTTTCTTATTTATTATTTTCAGCCAAAGATTAATTTAAATTTCATCTATTTAATTATTGTTTTTGAATGTATGTAGATCTGTATTATATATATTAATTAATTAAAGTAATAATCATTCAATGAAAAAATATGAAGGAGGGGACTACCATCACCATAATGAACACGTTAGGTCGTATTTGGGGATGAAGAATCATTTAATTTTATTTAAGAAGAAGGCATCAAATGGAACTGTCTCAATACGTTAACAAAGCCAAAAAAATGTTCAGTCTAAAACCACTGTGTCTTATTTACTACCATTTTTGCTGTTTTAATTAATTAATTTAATTTAGTTTTCTACAACATCCAAAAATAACAATAAAATAAGAAGTCTATAATGCGCACCTATTAAAAAGGCACATAATGTCCACCCCTTATGTGGTTTTCACATAATAAAAAATACATAATAAAAAATACTTGATTGAATCGGTTACCTAATAAATTACACTAAATATAATATGATCACAAACAAAGATTACAAGTGATAATATCATAACATACATCATTAGATGTTATGACAAATTTACTTGCAGCCATAACAACCCCACAATCACTCATAACAAAGACAACTTATATCATAAATTTTTTAACTTCATAATCATAATATTTCTGATTTATGGTTCACCATAATTTATCATAAAAGAAACACAAAAGAAAAATCATAAAATTTATTAGATTGTGAAAGGGTCTATTTTTTCCCCGAATCCGGATCCTCCGTCGTCCTTTCCTGCGGCACATTCCTGTCGCCCTCCAAAACGACGTCGTTTTGGAGGATTTTTTTTTTTTCTTTTCTTTTCTTCTTCTCACTGCTAACTGTCTCTCTCTCTCTCTCTCTCTCTCTCTCTCTCTCAAAGTCGGTTCTCAGTGCCCAAGTCATGGTTTTGGGTATGGTGAGCTTGGTGGTGATTGATTAGCAATGGTGGATTGAAAATCTGAGGCTTCACATTTGAGCATTCAAGTGGTGGCTGCTGTTGTTGACATTGCTGCGGTGGGTTGTAATTTGAGTGTTTGGAAGCTTGTAATTTGTGAGAATTGGTGTGTTTGGGGGGAGAGAAAGTTTCTTATTCTTAATAGAGCCCATAAAATTCCCAACACTTGAAACCATGTCTAACCCAAAACCACTGCCAAATCTTTCAGAATATATATATATATATATATTTTAACATTTCTATTTGGCTTTTTCCAGATTTGAAAAAATAATACAAGTAATCTGTGTAGATTTGATTTTGCAGCTATGGTAATTTTTTTCAACACAGCTATGGTAATCTTTCTGAATTAGATTTGTAGATATGTTTGAATCAGGTTTCCAGATCTGTAAAAATCAGGTTTCCAGATCTGGAAAAAAATGGTAAATTTGTTGATCTAAATTTGTTTTTTTTCAAATTTTTGGTGAAAAATCTGTGGATCTGCAGAAGATTTGTTTTCATCATGAAAAATCTGTGGATCTGCAGAAGATGATGAAGAGAAAAAAGAAAAAATTTGTTGATGAAAAATCTACAAAAAAAACGCAGAAAAAAGAAAAAAAAAATTGTTGATCTAAATTTGTTTTTTTTCAAATTTTTGGTGAAAAATCTGTGGATCTGCAGAAGATTTGTTTTCATCATGAAAAATCTGTGGATCTGCAGAAGATAATGAAGAGAAAAAAGAAAAAATGTGTTGATGAAAAATCTGCAGAAAAACGCAGAAAAAAGAAAAAAAAAATTTACTTGTGTTAATGGTTTGCTGATGGATTCTGAATCTATGATCCTCAAGTTTTTTTTTATATATGTACATAGCCGCCGCCCAAAGAAGAAGACAGGGTTGAGGTTGAAGTAGGAGAACTTGGGCTTCGGATGGTATCCAGGACACAGGTAGGCTCAGTGAGGAGAAGAAGAAGAAGAAAAGAAAAGAAAAAAAAAAAAAATCCTCCAAAACGACGTCGTTTTGGAGGGCGACAGGGATGTGCCGCAGGAAAGGGCGACGGAGGATCCAGATTCTTTTTCCCCTGGCGTGCAGGCTTTTTTGTCCACTTTGAGAGCCATGTTCAAATGACAATATAAAAAGTGAAATTTGACTATAAATTCCTCTTAATTTTTTTTTTCTTGTTAAAAGAACAGAAATAAAATTTAGTACTTTCAAAATTTCCTTATAATTATAAAATTCTGTATAAAGAACAAAATTTGTTATTTAGATATTTTATTTTACCATTATACCATCTCTTTTTTCCATTTCTTTTACAACTCTCTCTCTCTCTCTCTCTCTCTATCTCTTCATCAGCTCAATGGTTGTTCATCGTCTTCACCGTCTTCATCGTCTATTAGCGTCGCTCATTCTCACCGTCAGCCAGCAACCACCATTTTTACCATTAAACCACCACCATCTCAGATTTGATACCTACGAACTCATATTTGAGATCAATAACTTCAGCTTAGAGATTTTTTTTTTTAAAAAAAAACTTATACTTGACAGAAAAATAAGAAATCGAGATATTACAATGAAAAATTAAGAGTTTTTTTGTTTGTTTGTTCATAGATCTAAAAGTAAAATTTGACTCTGGTTCTTTCATTTAATATGTACTCTGTTTTCGTAACAGTAAAATTTTACTCTGGTTAACAACATACTGATTTGCGTAATGACAGCAAAATTTGACTTTAAATCATAGTAAATTTTACTCTAATTCAGAGTAAAATTTTACTCTTTTTTTTTTTAATTACAGAGTTAAACGAGATATTGCAATGAAAAATTAAGAGTTTTTTGTTTGTTTGTTTATAGATCTAAAAGTAAAATTTGACTCTGGTTCTTTCATTTAATATGCACTCTGTTTTCGTAGCAGCAAAATTTTACTCTGGTTAACAACATACTAATCTGCGTAATGACAGTAAAATTTTACTTTAAATCATAGTAAATTCTACTTTGATTCAGAGTAAAATTTTACTCTTTTTTTTTAATTACAGAGTAAAATTTTATTTTGAATCAGAGTAAAATTTATTATAATTCAAAGTAAAATCTTACTCTGAAACAAGTTCCAATGACGGCTTTATAGAAGAGTTTTATGTCATGAACCAGAGTAAAAATTTACTGTTTAAAGAACAGAGCATCATGAGAAGAAGAAAAAGAGAAAGAGAGACAGAGTTCGAAAACAGAGGATCAAGAGAAGAAGAATGAGAGAGAGAGAGAGAGAGAGAGAGAGAGCACGGACCATCAAAACCAAAGAGAGAAAGAGAGAGTGAGGGATCTCATGAACCATAAAAACCAGAGAGAGAGAGTGAGAGATCTTAGATTTGAGGTTTGTGAACTGTCACAAATTATCATTTTTTGATGACGACAATTGTGAATGATCTCAAATCTGAAGTTGTGGATGCAACAAATGATAGTAGTGATGAAGACGGTAGAGAAAAAGTTTCATGGTGAGTGACGGTGATGCCGATGGAGAGCAAAGATGGCACCGATGAAAAGATTAGTGATAAGTGCGGGATAAAGATAAGAGAGATTGAGATAAAAAAGAGTGATTACAAGTTGACACACACACACACACACACACACAAATATATATATATGAGGGTATTATAATAAAATAAATAAGTTTTAAAATATTATTGGGTTTTGAAAGAATCTATGTAATTCTTATTCATTTGAAGGACAAGTTAGACATTGAGGGATCTATCACCAAACTCCCTATATAAAAATGAAGAAAAGAAAAGACAATCTTGGTTAGCTGCAAATTGTTTGTAGCATATACCACCATTGTACCAAAGAAACAACAATGAAGGACAACTTGGGTTGCAACTTGTTAATACATATACAAACGAGTTAATTAAAATAGCATTGAATATTTTTTTTTTCTTTTTTATTCCCTTTCAACTTTTCAAATGATTGGCCACAAATAAACTCGCGTTCAGATCTCTACCGTGCTTCCTGCAACAATTTCAAAACGACATCGTTTTGTTATTTTTTTCTCGATTTTCCCTCTCTTTTTATTTCTTTCTCATTTGTTTCAAAATGTAACCCATCTTTAAGAGAGACGAATAGAGAAGGGCAGAGGCGGAGATGAAACGCAGAGGAGGGCGGCAGATGGTGACTTCGGCGGTGAGGCGAGGGGAGGCGGCGACAAGGTCATTCTTAAGATCGGCTCTCAAAGGGAAAGAGAAAACCCAGAATCTCTTTGGTTGCCATGAAACCCAAGAACAAAGATTATATATTATTGAGTAATTTACTATTTTTGTTTTCGAATTAAATGGAAATGGACAAGAAAATAAGAAAATCTTGGAAAGAAAAAACAGAAAAAAAGAGGATCTTTGTTGATAAACCAAAAGATTTGAGTGTGAAATAGTTGAGAAAAGAGAGAGAGAGAGTAAGATAGATGGGTAGACCACCTTGCGATGATAAAGGGCCATGGACTCAAGAAGAGGACATCATCTTGGTGTCTTACAAGTTACATCCAAGAAAATGGGCCTAGGAAATTTCTTAAAATTTTCGTTGTTGGTTGGTTTTGGGGTTGGTTTGATCATTGAAGAGGTATATTTAACATCTTATCCAGCTCAAGCTCGCCGCTGCTGTCGTTGCCTCGCCACCGTTGCATCACCGGTGTTCTTCGTCTCTCTATTTGTTAGGGTTGTGGTCTCTCTTAATGTTAAAATTGATGTATTATTGATTGATGTATATTGTGTATCTTACAAATGGTGAGTATGTTCTTTATATAGGAGATGTAGTAGGTGAAGTGGATGGAGTAGGTGTAGTAGGTGGTGGAGTAGGTGAAGTGGGTGGAGTAGGTGTAGTGGTAGGTGTAGTGGTAGGTTTTGGTAGGTTTTAACAGCCCCCTGCAAACTCAAGGGGGATAGGAACTAACCAACTTAAGTTTGGAGAGAGTAACAAAACAAGAAAATACATAAAAATAAAAGAGGATAGGAGACACTGTATGGTCGTGTCAGACCGTTGGTGAAGGCACTGAATGGTGGTGTCATAACGTTGTAGAGGACACTGTATGGTGGTGTCATAACGTTGTAGAGGACACTGTATGGTGGTGTCATAACGTTGTAGAGGACACTGTATGGTTGTGGCAGATCGTTGTAGCAGATAAAGTCTGGACAGTTGACGAGGTCACACCGGACCGATGGTGAAGCTAACCGGTATCAAATGTCGGGACAGTTTTATGTGGTCATGTCGGACCGTTGGAGATGCTAACCGGAATCAATGTCGGGACAGTTTTATATGGTCATGCCGGACCGTTGGAAAAGCTAATCGGAATCAAATGTCGGGACAGTTTATGGGGTCATGTCGGATCGTTGGAAAAAGTCGCACCCTCAAAAGGTGTGCCCAATATTTCAAAAGGCGTGCCATCAAAAAGCGTGCCCAATTCATAAAAAGGCGTGCCATCAAAAGTCGCGCCAGACACGTGGCGAGGCATGTGATCGACAGAGCGCGGAGCGTCCTCGGCGTCATGGTCTTTATAAACCAATGCGGAGGCGGTGTAAACCAAACCAGTTGAAACCTCTGCGTTCTCTGAGAGCTTGTCTCTAAGAGCTGCAAATCTTGAAACACTCTGTAACCAACCCTTTCTGACAGTACCAGTCGGAAATCGCTGCTTCTCTGAAACACTTACCAACCCAAAAACATGGCCTCTTCTTCCCGTGGTCTGCTCACTCTCTTTCCCGACCTCAACGAGTCTACAAGAGAGATAACCGGGGCGGTGGCCCGGGAAACTCAACCAAGCGCCTCTGGGTTTGCTCCGTTGAACTTTCCGATGCGGTCGGTGGAGCAAAAAATGGCGGTGCAAACTGATATTGAGGCCAATCAGTATACTTTGAAGTCATGTATGGAAACTATGACTGCGATCACAAACTTGTCGTACCGGCTGCAGAGTAGGACAAATGAGGTGCAGCAGTTAAACGCCCAACTGGCTCTATTCCAACGCATGTATAAGGATGCGCAAGCAGAGATAAGTATGCTAAAGGCGGAAAATAAGGAGCTGAAGCGGAAGGCCACCGTGATGTTCCGATTTGGAGGTCCGCCATATGCTGCAGTGGAGGAGCAGGGAGTAGTGATCGTGCCCAGTGGAGTGGGAAACACGGAGGCAACACCGTCAAGGACCGCCCAGGACAAAGGCAAGAAGAAAAGACCGGCGGAATAGGCGAAGAAGTGAGGTCGGTGGGTGGCCGTCTGCAGAAAAGAAAACAAATTGTGTTTTGGTTTGTTGTTGTTGTTGTTGTTGTTTTTTTTTTTTTTTTTTGTGTAATTGTGATCGGGGTTGATCCCTGAGATGAATAAAAGGACAAGGTTGTGGAATGTAAATCTATATGGTATGAATGGAATTTTGAAAAATAATAAAAAAAAATGTGAAAGAAAAATAAAGAAAGAAAGGATAAGAATATAGTTGAAATCAAAACGAAAGAGTGGTTCTGGACGGATTGGTGAAAAACACAACAATGGTGTTGGGAAATGTTTTTGTTTGTTTGTTTTTTTTGTTTTGTTTTTTTTTGTTTTGTTTTTTTTTTTTGTAATAATAATAATAATAATAATAATAATAATATATTTATGGAGAAAGCATATGCGCTGGTGGGAGTGGCATATAAAAGATATAAAGAGGGGTTAAAATAAAAGAAAATAAAATAAAAGAAAATGATGATGGAATGCCAGGGAAGGAGAGTGCAGGTCGGGGGTAAAATAAATATAAAAAAAAGAAAAAGTATAGGTTGACAAAAGATGGAGTAAAATAAATATAAAAAAAAAAGAAAAGAAAGTGGAGTGGGGAACAAGAGTGTAAGGAAAGAATAAAAAAAAGAAAAAGTATAGGCTGGAGAGTGGGTCACATGGGAGAGAGAAAAACAACACACATATGCATGTGCTCTCTCTTGTCAGGATGGGTTAAAAAGTAGAATAAAAGAGAAAAAAAAGAAAAAGAAAAAAAGAAAGGTGCACATGGATTGGTAGATGACTTTAACTGTGACACCGTGTTGTCCGTCTTCTTTGACTCCCCAAACTTGGCAAGTTGCTCTTCAGATTTCACTTTACTTCCACTCTCTTTGAGATTCACTTTTGTTGTTGATGACTTGTTACCACTAGCTACAGATTTCCCGACGGTTCTTGTTGGCTGGGAAGTCTGGACTTGTGTAGGGGTGCGGCACTGTGGCACTTGGGGAACACCAATAAAACTTCCTGGGGCACATGCGTGACACCAAGATCTACCACTCTCATTGGGGTTCCATATGGCGGTTTGGATCGGACGGCGGAGGGAATGGCGCGGTGATTGGTGGTCCGGCGGACGGCTAAGGTGAGGTTGCCGCCCGCCGGTGAAGCGAAAATACTAGGTTCTAAACCTGCTCTGATACCATGTTAAAATTGATGTATTATTGATTGATGTATATTGTGTATCTTACAAATGGTGAGTATGTTCTTTATATAGGAGATGTAGTAGGTGAAGTGGGTGGAGTAGGTATAGTAGGTGGTGGAGTAGGTGAAGTGGGTGGAGTAGGTGTAGTGGTAGGTGTAGTGGTAGGTTTTGGTAGATTTTAACACTTAAACGTTTGAGAGATTACAGAGAAAAGAAAAGACTAAAAAGGAGCCCAATAAAAAGAAAAAAATCAAAATACCATCGTTTTGAAAGTACAGCAAGAATCACCGCAGATTATCTGGGCTCGACTAACTCATCATACACTATCATAGGCCATTTTTAGTCATATCTGGTGGAAGTACATAACTAACCATAAAAAATAAAAATAAAAAAAATCTTGAAAATTATTGTATCAACAAGTGACTTGTATTGCTGAGCTGAGCACTCCCAGTCCACCTCTGTCTTTTCTTGGTTTTCTTATTTTCTTGTTTATTATTTTTAACAAAAGATTAATTTAAGTTCCCTATATTTAATTTGAAAGCATGCACATTATTTATTAAATTAATTAATCAATGTAATAATTATTCAATTAAAAAATTAATTAAAGAGCATAAGAGACATTTAACATGATAAAAAAAAAGTAATGTTAGAAACTTTAAAAGTTTTATCAAAATTTCTATCAAATGCTTTACATGGATGTGGGGCCACATGATGTGGGATCCATATGAATCTCACACGATGTTTAGTAAAATTTTAATAAAACTTTTAAAATCTCTAATATTTTTGAAAAAAAATTATCATACCCACCACCATCTTTGTCCTTAATAAATATGTTACGTTATTTGGGGATGAATCAATTACCGAAGCCATACACAGTTGTCTCTTTTGGGTTTTGCTGCATCTCTTCCTTCGCCAATAGTGTTTGTTTTTGAGAATATTTTATGCTCTTTCGAATTGTGAGAAGAGGAGTCACTTGTCCAGCCTAATAAAGTTTATTTTCCGGCAGTTTCCAAAGGATAAATTACAAATATATTATTGATTATTTATTAAAATACTGATTGCCCGGATAGTTTTAAAAATTATAAATGCCTTTTGTCAAAACTTTTTATTTATCAAAAATAATTAAAAAAATTCTAATTACCATCTTCTATAAAAATAAAATTACTTAAATTATTGATTAAAATACATTTTTGACATAATTAAAAATTATTAATTGACTTAATAATTTATTAATAAAAATAATCATTTGTCATATAATTAAAAACTTGATGAGGAGAAATATAATTTTCAATATTTATTAAAAAAAAAGAAAAAAAGAAATTTGCCACTGAGACAAAGAAACCCAAACTCAAACAAGAACAAAGAGAGTAGACTGTCGGAGAGAGAAGAGCGCGAGAGTTATTTCAATAATCAATAATTAATAATTGCATTTGAATTACATCAATTTGTTGGGTATATATAGAAGAACTCATAGATCAACAATGAGAGTCAACATTTGTGAGAGACACTTGTTATGTGCAACCAATTGTCCCTGAAACAGACAATCTAAAATCAAAACTACAAAAATGGGGCATTGTACACTTACTGAGGCAACTTCCACTGATCGAAAAATTGCCAAACTTGAAAAACCTCCGAATACGAATCACACAAAAGTCATTCCCATTCAAAAACTGCTTCAATCAATTTGGTGGCTCAAAGGCTCTTCGTCCTCCTCGATTGAAAAATTATCTTTTTGTTTTAGGGTTTTGGTGTGAATGGGAGTAATGAGTTTTTATTTTCATTAAATTAATTTTTATTTTTTAAAAGTCAAATATATGGATAATTTTGATATTATTATTAAACTAATCTATTAAATTAAAAATATTTCATATATTAAATATATCAATTACACATTAAAAGCCTAATAATCACCCATTACACAATCATTAT
Source organism: Camellia sinensis (assembly GCF_055761805.1). Lineage (NCBI taxonomy): Eukaryota > Viridiplantae > Streptophyta > Magnoliopsida > Ericales > Theaceae > Camellia > Camellia sinensis. The sequence goes on along the minus strand of NC_138962.1, from coordinate 21,260,406 downwards.
CCAAACACATAATAAAAATTAATTTAGTAAAAAAAATAAATGTCTAAATGATTTATCAATTTTACATAATTTTATCTTTAGTTAGTAGAAATTATTTTTAAAAATTTTTAAAAAAAGAATTGACATTTATTTTTATCAAATTAATTTATATTTTATCAAATTGAAGACTTTATCTTTAAAATTAAATGAGGTATCTTTAATTATTTTTATTTAAAATAAAATTTAAAATCAAATATGTGATAATTAAAAATTAAAATTAAATAGGTCACAATTGACAAAGACCTCTTTGGTATGTCTACTGAAAGAGTTAAAAAAAAATAAAATTTCAAAGCATGCCACCTAATAGATTCGAAGCCTATCTATTCCAATTTTAAAGACAACTCAATAATGCGAGTGTGGGTGAGATGTCGTTTTGGGAACAAAATAAAAAGTCACGCTTTTTGACATAATATTTAAAAATGTATGTGCCAAAAACACAATAAAATTAGTATAGAAAGTGTCAAAAATGCAAGTGTAAAATTACAAATTAGGACCTATGACAAAAAAAATAAAATTTTTATGTTGGGTAAGGATATTTTAGTCATTTTAATTTGATTTGACACAATAAAGAAACATTAAACTAAAAAGCAAATGCCAACTTTTTACTAACTTTCCAAATCACTTTCTAAAAAGTCAAAAAGTTTAGTAAAAAATCAAAAATTAACTTTTTACTAACTTTCCAAAACACCCCAAGAATGACTCCCCAACAAACATAGACTTAAGGCCCCGCTTGTTTGGGGTTATGGGGAGGGAATTAGGTTTGATAGTGAGGAGAGGATTGAGAATGGGGTGTTTGTTTTGAGAGATAGGGAGGGAATTAGTAGTCCCTTGGTATTAGTAAGGAGGAGGAAGGGGGATTGGTAAGGAGGAGGTAGAGATGATATTAAAAAAATAGTGAGGGGATTAGAAATTTTTTTATTTTTTTTATATTGGGAATTTTTTTTAAATATAATTTTTATTTTTTTATATTTTTTTATTTGTTTTATTATTTTATATAAAAATAATTTAATAATTCCTCACTATCAATTCCTTCACTATTAATTTCCTCACTATCAATTCTCTCTATTCTATCTCCCAAAACAAACGGCCTATGAGTCGAAGGCACACCAATTTTGCTAGACAACGTCACATGAAGGGCTGCCCACAAACAAATTATTAAAGAAGCGAAGATTCAAACAGGAGGAGGATTCTAGATTTTGAATTGAAAAGCGTTGTTTGAATTTATAGGATAATTTTATTTTGATAATTTGAATCGTTTATTTTATTAGATATTTTATATACAAAAATGCCTCAGACCCCAGTGAGGGTCATTGGGGGTCGTGTGTGTTGCCCTCCCATTGGCCCAAAAAAAAAAATGTTTTTTTTTTTTTTGATTTTCAGCGAATCATGGCCCGCCACCTCACTGGGGGTCGACCCCCAGTGGGGGTATTTAGCATGGTTGTTTTATATATTTTGTTCAAAAAAAATTAAATTAATTCGATAATTGTAACTTATTTAATTTATTATATTTATCATTAAAAAAATATATGATTTATTTTTAAAATAAATAAATAAATATTTGTTTTCAAATTTTTATTAGCATCTTGTGTCATTGTTGATATTAATTTCTTGTTTGGATAAATTATGACAGTGGTCTCTATACTTTGGTCATTATGATACTTGTAATTTCAATTGACTCAATCTTGACATTAAATTTATGATTTCATCTAAATTTAGTCCAATTGATTATAAATTTTAATATTTTTTTATGAAAATACGCACGTAAGTATTATATATTATATTTTTAAGAGTGAAATTATAAATTTACTCAACTAAATAAGTTAACCTCAATCAATTTAGTGATAAATTTTCATAAAAAACACTAAAGATATTATCAATTGGATCAAGTTGACACAAAATCTGAAATTAAGAATCAAAATTGAGCCAATTAAAAGTGTAGCGGCCAAAATCACATGCAGGTTAAAATGTAGAGATCACTGGTATAATTTGCCTTTCTTATTTAAAAATAGTTATTAAAAACTAACAAAAATACAAACTCTCATGATACAAAATCATATAAAATAATTTTCTTCAAATAAATTATAATAATGTTTGTTACATGCATGCACATAAAAAAAAAAATTATAAAACTAAATAAATAATTCAAACTCAAAATTCATTAGGTGTGCACTAGTATCATTCCAAAAATAAACTTCGACTAACTTTTTGTTAGGATTTTTGTAATTAACAATTTTGTTAGATAAAATATCATTTAATTGTAATTGCATTTTGTTCTTTCATTCATTTGTGTGAATGTACGAGTGTTTTAAATGCAAATCCAACTTAATTTGACTCAATCCATCACCTAATTCTACTTGTATTGATTCAAAACAAATCACAAAATCGACAATCAAGACTATCTATGCAAGATATTTCTCCATTGCGACTTTTCTTCTTACAGACACGTGAAGAAGAATCAACTACAAGTGGTCCCCTGTTAAAAAATAAGAAAAAAAAAATGAATGTATCCATTCTGCTTGCTTGGCATGTCTTTAAAAGAAAGTTGGTGTATGCTCTACTGGAACCACAAATTGCAATGAGAATTGTTGAGAACATAAACACAAATGGTGTGTGTTAAGGCACCACCAAGCATAGGATTCCATCGTAATTTAAGGAAAACATCATCATTCATTGACATATATAAATTAACAGAGTCCAGGAAACAACTAACAACATGAAGAAAGCCTCAACACAACTGAATGGAAAAAAAAAGAAAAAGAAGACCAAATGCAAAAATAGGCCTCTCCACGAGAAGAAGAGAAATGGGAAAATGCTGCAAATCAGGCTAAGGAAAAAGCTGCTGTGAGCAAACTCCTTGGTTGTAGAGATAGTTGGCATGAATGAAAAGATTGTGCGAGACAACAAAATTCCAAAAAACCATGGAGCTGCCACTACCTGAATATCTTTACTGCCCTTCATCTACTTAGAGTTAGTAATAAAATTAATGTGCAAAAAATTGTGCTTATAAGCACATTTAAGAGCAGAAAGAGTTGTAGCTAATAGTAAGCTGTTGAAACAATTAACCAACCGAAAATGGGATTGAAACAATTAACCAACCGAAAATGGGATTAGGCCACAACACCCACAACTACCATAGAGGGAGACGATTTAAGAACACAATCGGAAAGAACTATGTTAGAATATATTAGTAGTATATTAGCTAGTTGTATATGAGCTGTCTACCAACCAGCTTTCATAATGTTGTTCCTTAGTGCATTGCCTCTTTCGGCCACTTTTGGCCCCCCTGTACACACTCTCCCCTATAAAGGAGAGTCTTCTCTGAACATTGTAACAACACATTCAATATATCGATCAATACACAATTCATTCTCTGTATTTTTCTCTTTATACATTGAATCTAATATGGTATCAGAGCAAAGTTAAGAACTTAGTATTTTTCGCTTCACCGGCGGGCGGCAACCTCGCCTTGGCCGCCCGCCGGACCTCAACCTAGGCCGCTAGAATTTTCTACACATACCTTCACTCTTCTTCACCACCTCGCCGAAGCAAACCCAAAATCCCTCTGGGACATTTCGTCGAACACCATGTCTGCAACAATGATGGGCATGACACACACACACAGAGATAAGGCTGCTAACCCACAACATGCTATCATCCAACATCAAGGGGGTCACCAATAGCTTCCCTCTCCAAATCGAAGTCATCTTCCTCGTCATCAATTTCCGGCGGCCATGGCCGGCAGCGATCCGGGTCTGGACGCTCTCAAACTCGGAGATCCGACAAGGGATGGTAATCCCACCCGGGTGATCAAACCCGTATTCCTCTTCCGCCTCCCTTAACAGTTTCCCAAACAACGGGTGGTTGAAATACATCACCGGAACCAAAACCCTGTGGAAATCTCCGCCGTCTTTCTGACCCACATACACCGCCATCTACCCCGCCATTGACATGGACAGAGACACTCGATACAACATCCCTGCTCCAACCGCTGCTACATCATCGTTTCACTAGCTGGTTTGCAGTCCTCATCAACACCATGATCTCTCCCTCTCTCTTTCGGTGCATGGACAGAAGAGGGCCTTTGATCTGAGCAAAACAGACACGCAGAGACATCTCTCTCTCTCTAGTTTTTCAAACCCATTTTCCTTTTCTTCTTTTATTTCTTTATTTTTTCTTTTCATCCATTTTACACCACCAAACACTTTCCAACCCACCAGCGCACATGCTTTCGCCATTAATATATTATTATTATTATTATTAAAAAAAAAGCAGGTTTTAACAAAACCGTGGGCCAAGAAACCCACGTGAACCAATCTCTTTTTTCCCTCACTCTCTCGTTTTGATTTCAAATATATTATTATTATTTCTTTCTTTCTTTATTTTTCTTTCACCTCATTTTTAATCTTTTTTCCCTTATTATTTCTGCTCCGTATTATGTCATTCCTGCCATACGATTTGCAAAAAAAAAAAAAAAAAACACAAAAAAAACTCATTTTATTCATGACAGGGATCAACCCCGATCACATTTCTATACCAACGCGCACACAAAAAAAACAAAAAAAAAAAAAAAAAAAAAAAACAACAAACAAACAAACAAACAAAAAATCCCATCCCAAACACTGTCCTTACTTTTTTGCCTCTTCCACTATTCTCTTCTTCTTACTTTTATCTTGGGTGTCCCATGACAGCCCGGTCTCAGTACTTCCTAATCCACTGAACACGTTCACTCCCTCTTGCTCCTCCACTGCAGCATATGGCGAATCTCCAAATCGGAACATAACGGTGGCCTTCCGCTTCAGCTCCTTGTTTTTTGCCTTTAGTACACATATTTCTGCTCGCGCATCCTTATACATGCGCTGGAGCAGAGCCAGTTGTGCATTTAACTGCTGCACCTCATTTGTCCTACTCTGAAGCCGGTGCGACAAGTTTGTGACTGCAGTCATGGTCTCCACACATGACTTCAATGTATACTGATTGGCCTCAATATCCGATTGCGCTGCCATTATTTGCTCCACAGACCGCATAGGAAAGGTCAACGGAGCAAAACCAGGGGCGCTTGGTTGAGGTTCAAGGGCCACCGCACCGGTTATCTCTCTTGTGGACTCGTTGAGGTCAGGAAAGAGAGTGAGCAGACCACGGGAAGAAGAGGCCCTGTTCTGGGTAGCTGAACGGGAAGAAGAGGCCATGTTATGGGTTGCTGAGTGTTTCAGATGTTACAGAGTGTTTCAGGGTTTGCAGCTCTTCGAGAAAAGCTCTCAGAGAACGAAGAGGTTTCAACTGGTTTGTTCTGCTTCCCAGCCTCAGGCTTCGCTTTGGTTTATATAGACAATGTCGAAGAGGACGACACGACGCTCTGTCGATCACGTGCCTCGCCGCGTGTCCGGCGTAACTTTTGATGGCTCGCCGCTCGACGATTTCTGTCGGGCACGGCTTTTGATGAAGTGGGCGCGCCTTTTGAGGGCGTGACTTTTGAGGGCTCGATATATATATCCATGTATATATATTTGGGCAGCCTATATACACAATCATACAGTGTATTCTATATCGGTCCGGCATGACCTCGTAAACTGTTCCGACATTGATTCCGGTTACCTTCTACAACGGTCCGGCATGACCCCATAAACTGTCCCGACATTGATTCCGGTTAGCTTTTACAACGGTCCGGCATGACCCCATAAACTGTCCCGACATTGATTCCGGTTAGCTTTTACAACGGTCCGGCATGACCCCATAAACTATCCCGACATTGATTCCGGTTAGCCTCTACCACGGTCCGCCATGACCCTGTAAACTGTCACAACATTGTCTGCTACAACGGTCTGACACGACAATACAGTGTCTCCTATCCTATTTTACCTTCTTTGTCAATTTATTTTGTCTTTTTTGTTACTCTTTCCAAACTCAAGTTGGTTTGTAACCATCCTCCTTGAGTTTGAGAGGGGGATGTTAGAATATATTAGTAGTATATTAGCTAGTTGTATATGAGCTGTCTACCAACCAGCTTTCATAATGTTGTTCCTTAGTGCATTGCCTCTTTCGGCCACTTTTGGCCCCCTGTACACACTCTCCCCTATAAAGGAGAGTCTTCTCTGAACATTGTAACAACACATTCAATATATCGATCAATACACAATTCATTCTCTGTATTTTTCTCTTTATACATTGAATCTAATAAACTAATGCTTAGATTCAGGACAAACTTTAGACTTCTTATGTCATTCATAAAAGAAATCTATCTAGCAAACTTAAACAAGCGAGTGTGAGTTTTATTTATTTATTATTATTATTTTTTGAGTAAGTAAAGCAAGTACAGGATACATGTTCATTGCCAATTTTCTCATTTGGTAGTGATTAAGTTTTATTAGCCAAATATCATTTGAATTTCATAGAAGGCTAAATTAAACATAGTACTTAATGTAATCTTATTATTAGGTAGAATAACAGAGGCCATCCACTAAGGTCCCAAAATTGCATCCACAATGTGCAGGTTCTGGTTTGTAATACAAAATAAATTACCAGAGTCACAGAATTGCATCCAAACACAAGAAAAGGTAAGAGCAGGTCCACACAAGGGATTTGTCTATGAGTTCAACCAAGAGAAAATATTTGCAATAGAATGAGCTCAACTAATTGTGTCCTATAAAAAATGCATGCCTTATTACAAAATAACACAACCATATCATCTGTACTTCTGAAGATTTAGAAAAAAAATCAAAAAAAAAAATCAAAAAAAAAAATCTTAGTTTCTATGTTTATGGAGAGTCCATGGATTTGCATGAGTAATTCATATTTCATATGGAACAAAAATATGATCCATAGCAGTTGTTGTTAATGATGATGAAGAAAGCAGTGCAGGGTCTACCTACGTGAGCTGATGACCAAAGGCTTTAATGTGAACAATCTCGAGAAAATTCTCCTCTTTGGCCTTCAACAAGCGTAAGTCTCTCATGAGATTATGGAGGTGACAAAGTTTAATCCTTTTGTTGAACCTTGTTAGTTGGACTTGAACCATGCTTCTGTGGACTAGCTCACCCAAATAACTCATTCCAACATCCAACATTGTTTCCTCTTCCACTTCTCCTACTCGTGTTGGTATCGATGACGGCAACACAATGCCTTCAGCCATCCGCATCTGAATCAATTTTTTTGCGCGAATCTTCAGGAAGATGGCTCAAATACAAAAAGCACACCTTAAGATGGTAAGGCAAGTCTTGGTAGCTTAAGGCTAAAATATCTATTATTGGGATTCCTCCCTGGCTTTTGCCCTTACCTAAGTCATAACTAATGTTTTTACTCACCTTCTTCCACTCAACCAGTTTGTCTTTTGTTGTAAAAGTCCTCCTAATACCACAATTGCCAATGGTACACCACCACAATGCTTGACCATTGCCTTCACTAACTCAATCATTTATGTGCTTAATGTGAATCCTACAAAATTAGAGGGAAAAAAAATACATCTGTTGGTAAGTTTGTACTAGTCTATATGGACGGTACTGATACAAATAAAAAAATAGCAGTGTGTATTTATATTAAAAACACTAATGTTAAGAATACCAATAAATATACCAACGAATATATTAACTACAACACAAAAAGTATATGTAAGTTTCATCACTTAACATGAGGTCCAACTAACATTGTGTCTAGGCTAAAATTCTTTGTTCCCAAAACTATAAAAAATTAAAATGATACACAAAAATGCATTGGGTGGAACTATTTTTAAAATTGATTTTGCGAAAATTCTCAAAATTTTAAACATTACATAAAAAATAAAAATAATACAAACTTTTAACAAACCGATCTCAAACAAGCTTTGAACAAGTCGAACATGAATTGAGCTTAAGTCACATAGTCTATCTTACTGTCCTAATTTTTAACAAAATATCATAACATAAGTTAGTTTCATATATTATATTTGTTATCTAGACAAATCTAGAGCATGCATCTCTAACGGCGCAGGTGTATATCGTAAGAAAGTTACAATTTTATGTGATGAAAGTAACAAATATTTGTAGTGTGTTATGTCACTATGTGATAAAGTTACCAATAGTGAATTTATGTTGTGCATCTTAAAGTTATTAATGGCGAAGTTATGACTTTTGATTCTTTTAATGGTATTTTGTGGTGAGAAGTTATGACTTATGTGGTGAGAATTTATAAAATTTAATGGTTTATGTTATTTGTAAAATTTTACAGGATTGTTATGAAGAAGATACCATATGCACCCTTTTGAGATACACATTGTAACCTCTTATATATCTAGGAGAAATTACAAAAATAAATAAATAAAATCCAAGATTTAACCTCCGTAACAAATCAAACCCAAAAATTTTACAATTTATGAATTCTTAATTAGTTGAATAATCATCATACACTTAATTAATGTCACGACCCCAAACCGCCCCTAGTAGTTTGGTGTCGTGATGGCCAGTAATCCGAGATTACCGAAGGCCAACTTTAAAAATTCACACATAATTAGTGTATAAATATATGGGGCTCACAAATGCGGAAGCAATAATTTAAAATACAAGTGGTCCGTAAGAGCAGTGCATAAGTCAAATGAAATGGCATACATCTTTACATAGCTTTACAACTTGAATACAAATAGAGATGAAGTACAAAAATACATATTACATCTTGGTAAAAGGCTACTCGAGCCGACATGTTCAAAATACATAAGCTTCAAAATTGCCGACATAACATACATCCAAAACATCTTGCAAAACACACCTTGGCGTAGCCGACTTCTTGCTTGTTACCTACATATATACATAGGGAGGGTGAGCTTGGATACTCAGTGAATGGCATAAGTAATAAAGGGGTTAAATGAATGATACCCGAGATCCTTTCAAAACAATACATAGTATATCTTGTCAAAACCATACATAACATAGCTTAACTTGGCTTGAAATAAAACATCATTCGGAACTTGGTCTTTCAAAACAAAGCATAACCTCGGCATCGAGCACACCTGTTCATAGTCTGTAGGTGGCCGATATCTTAACGAGGGTGCTACTTAGGCTTAACGTCCTCTAGCACGAAAGGATGGTGCTACTTAGGCTTAAAGTCCCCTAGCATGAAAGGATCCTCGAAACAAGATATGCTGCGAAAGTTTAGAATCCTCCAGCACAAGGGACTTCCAAAACGAGATGTGCTGCGAAAGTTTAGAGTCCTCCAGCACAAGGGACTTCCAAAACAAGGGAATAATCGACCCAGAATCGATTAGACAAACCCACCCGCACAAGGCAGTCGGTGGCAAAGGAGATATCTCAAACAAGGGTGCAGTTGCATTATAATCCCCTGACACTAAAGACTTTCAAAAAAAGGGGGCAGTTGCATTATAGTCCCCTGACACTGAGGACTTTCAAAACAAAGATGTGCTGCGAAAGTTTCGAGTCCTCCAGCACAAGGGACTTTCCGAAAATGTCGTCAAAACAAAACTTATACTTGATACATAAAATAGGGATATCATTCATGCTTAGCAAATACTTTCATCAAAAAAGGCAAAGCTTTATCAAAACCTCAAGAACATAACTTTATTAAAAATACCACTCACATAGTTCTTGGGACGTCGGGATCAAGGCAAAGGTCCAAGTCCTACAAACACATGGCAAAGCATACTGAACATACTTTTCAAAACAAGTCTTGCATGCATGCAAATGATCTCGGAAAACATGCTGGAAGTCAAAACACTATTTTACATGTCATGAAGACATGCTGGGTACCAACCAGGTCTTTGCCGAGGTCCCACACCTCCTGGCCGAGGTGTGGCTACCTAGGCTTCGGCGTGCGGCTGCACGCCGAGGTGCACACAAGACAAACTAAAGGCATAAGTGATCATGCAAGGTAGACCAAGGTGAGATACGATGCTTGGCCTAAGTGCGGGGTCTAGGTAAGAGTGATTTCGGTGACTACACTTAGGGAAGTGAGGTCTGGAGATCTGGGTTACCACCCGTAAGGAACAAGAAGAACATGAACATGAAGATCATGAAGAACATGGATGCCAAAATCATAACTTCTTTATTACGAAAATCTGGGATTTCATGCTATGAGTTCGAAAACATGGACCTGGGTACCCTTACTTGAAAATCATGTGAAAACAAACACAAAAACATGAATCTTGGTATGAACTTTCGGATCAAAACATGACTTTTCTTGAAGAACACATGAATACTATTTTCTCTTTCCAAGACCGAACTTCAAAGCAATGCATGGCTTACAAATCATATTCAATCATGCAATGCAATAACATGAACATAAAGAACAACATGAGCATATCAAGAATCTAACCTTAGAACACGGATCTAACGGTTCGCTCTCTAGGGATCAAGCTTGGAAATCTACTCTCTCTCAAGAACTCTTCTCCCTCTTCTAGACCTTTTCTCTCTTCTTCAAAACAAGGATAGAAACAAATGGTAGGTTTCCTCTCTCTATCAGCTGACTTAGCACTCAGCTCGGACACGTGGCAGCGGATGGTTGGTTCTCCTCAAAAAGGTGATAGATTGACAAGGCAAGACTATGACAAAGCGTATCAACAAGCTACCCGGGAAGGCACTCCGGCAAGTGATGACATCGGCTAAGGACAGAGCTTTGGCAACTAAGGCGACAATGACCTCGTCTAGGAGGGACAACACTTGACTAAGCTGTGCCACACCTTGGCCTAGATGTGCCACACCTCGGTCTAGGTCATACCACTCCAGGACAAGATCACTTGGGTGCAAAGGTAACATCTCGGCCTAGATAATACACATCTCGGCCTTGGTGATGAACACCTCAGCCTAGATAGTGACATCTCGGCCAATATGTCAAGGCAATGGTGGAGGTCAAACAAAGAGGTTTCAAGATACTTCTAGGCTGAAGATGACCTCGGCTTGGAATGATCTAGGCTTAACATAACTTAGGCTTGAGACACCAAGGGAGGAACAAAGCATGAACACTACACTTAGACATATCACATAAACACGAAGCAAGGCAAGATTCATGAATGCAAACTTATCAAGACAAGTTATGTAAATGAACATGAATATGACCATGACATGAATATGGGCCGCTACAACAATCTTAACATGGCAAAACATATAAACACATGCAAACATGACTAAGCCATAAATGTGGGTTGTTACAATTAATTAAATAAAAAATAGTATCTTGTTATTAAATAGGATTCAAGGTCCCTCTCTCTATTCACATACAACACATAATTTTCCTAGAAACTTAACATCGTATCACTAGGAGAGAACAAACATAATAGTGTGAATGAAGAGAGAGAAGACTTTGAATCTACACCATATTTGTTGGTGTAAAGATTAAAGCTTTAGTGTAGAGACTAATAGTAATTAAATTGTGGGCATGTTTAATTAGTAAGATTATAACATAGGATTGAGATTGTTAATTTACGGACTTACAATTCCAGTTTGATTGTAAATTTTATTAATCGGATTACATGTCGGCAAACATTCAATTTGATGAAATTTACAAATTTTTATTATTGAGAGGAGTGGGGATCATAATTTCAAATATGAAAGAAAAAAACCAAAATGAATACATAATAATTGGTTATCTCACTAATTTAATTGGATAACTAATCTTACACTAATTTATGAAATTATTAATTCTGTCACTATTAATCCTGGCCTCATTTGGGAACAAGCTATTTAGTACCTTTTTGATTTTTTTTGTCTAAAATATGAGGTAAAAAAAAACTAGTATGTTTAGGATGAGTTTTTGACTTTTTATGAAAATATGTGTAAAAAGTTGAGGGAAAAGAGAATATTTGACTTTTTAATATAATTTGTTGACTTTTTGGAAAAAAAAAAATTTGACTTTTTGATTTTTAGGCTAAAATTGAATGTTGCCAAACGTTTGATATTCTTGAATTCTACCATAGCCCAAAGTATGTATGGTTTATTTTGTTCTAGTTAGTTTATTATTACATAACTAATCATCTTTGTGCATCTAATTTTTGCCAATGTTAAAATTCTTCTAACAGATAGAGCATTTTCAATCTTCCACCAATTTTTTCATCTAATTTGATTTCAAATTTAAGCAAAAAGATTGATTTGATATGAATTATTCCTTTTCTTTCATTAAAATCTTTATAAAAATTCCGCTCTTATTCCAAATTTTCGTTTTCATCAAATTTGATGGGGGAAAAAAAAATCACCTCCAATGCTTTTATCTTTCTAAATTTGAAATTATTCCTTTTCTTTCATTAAAATCTTTATAAAAAATCTCCTCTTATTCCAAATTTTTGTTTTCATCAAATTTAATGGGGAAAAAAAAATCACCTCCAATGCTTATCTTTCTAAATTTTTATCAAATTCAAATTTGATAAAGGATTTGATGAGTTCTCAATTTTTTAAAAAATTACCTTCCCTTGATTTGATGAACAATTGTTGAAATGAGTGGAGATTGAACACTTTCAAATTTGATGAAAGAAAATGTGAAGGATTGAAGATGCTCTGACAAGAGAGGACCACCACCCCTATCTCCGCATGTCTTCTTCTGTGTTTTCTATTTACAAGTGATGTGTGTGTGTACAGATTTAGAGGAAGTAGATTAGAGTGTTTAGATTAATACAAATATTCAAAGTCAGGCTTGCAAAAATTCTCTCTCTAGAATGAGCACACCAGAAATAGCAGAAATAGATCCCAACGGAAAGTCTCAAGAGGAAGAGGATCATCTGATCCGTAGCACCAAGAAGATTAAAAGCAAGGAATCAATGGGGGAAGTAGAGATGGTAATCACTACGAAAGTTTTGCCCCTTCAAAATCTCCCAGCTCTTTCTCAAGCAACAAGTTCTAAGCTAATGACTGCTCCAGCTGAGGGGACCAAGGTTAAATCCTTCAAAGAAGCTCTTGCAGCACCCAAAAGCAAAGACTTCTACTTTGATTATTTAACAGCCAATATTATCATTGAAGAGGAGGATGAGGATGAGGATAAGGATGGAGACACACACATCCAAGTTGGGAATCAATCACAGAGGAACAATGGAATACCCAAAATCGCCCTCCCTAAAAAGCTATTGCAAGAAATCAGACAACCATGGATGAATGCACTCATCGTCAGATTGCTTGGCAAGAGTATAGGATACAAAATGCTCTGTACTAGAGTTAAGACACTTTGCAGGCTACAAGATGAATTCAACGTCATTGATTTGAGTAACAACTATTTCTTATTCAAGTTCTCCTCCCAAGAGGACTGTGCGATGGTTTATTCAGGAGGACCATGTGTAATCATGGACCATTATCTTACGGTGCGTAAATGGGAGCCTGACTTCAAGGCATCAGAAGCCTTCGAAACCACCACTGCTGTTTGGGTTTGGTTTCCAGAGCTTCCGATTGAGTATTTTCTAGAGAAAGTCTTCTATACCATCTCGAAGCAACTAGGAAAACCACTGAAGATTGATCTCACCACAACCATGGCTACAAGAGGACGCTTCGCAAGGGTTTGCATCGAAGTGGACCCACAAAAACCACTTTGTCCTAGATTTGTATTAGGTAAGAAAAGTTATAATATCGAATATGAATCTATCCACTCTTTTTTTTTTTTCATTGTGGCAAGGTGGATCACCGAAGGGAGCTATGCAGATTGAAGGCTGCGAACACAGTGTCCGAGTTGACTTAAAGCTCAAATCCTTAGCCGACGGGAAACCCACTAGCCGAAACCAGTAGATAATGGTAACCTTCAAAAAATTGGGATAGAGGAAGGAGACGAAGCTTTTTGGCCATGGATGCTAGTAAAAAAAAAGATCCAGCGCCTGAAATGCGTATAAGAAAGCCCAACATTATGAGGCCAACCCAAACACCAACAAATTTGCTGAGTTGGGTAGCACCAGCCATCAGAAAGAGGAACCCACTAGAGGCAAGAAAACCACCAAATTGGGCCAAGAGAATGAGATCTCTAACTCTATTAAAACTCCCCAACCTAGGCTAGAGACATTCCCAGCCTACAAAAAGCCCACTAACTATACTCAAAAGAACTCAAGCCCACCTAAAGGCCTAGCAAATCCTATGAATGTTGTAGCACCTGAGCTACACGCCAAAGCATAAGCCTTTTCAAATCAAATGGTTGGAACTAGTCTGGATAAGGACATCACTGTCTTTGGTATGATACCTGCTTAATCCAGGCCTACAAACCCTAATCCCAGGCTAGCAGAAATTGATTCCCCAGAAATCCTAATGGAGGAGGTAATAGATGACAACACTAACCCACGCCCACCTAGCCCTCTTACCATAAACCAAACTTCCCCATTGGGAGATAGAGACCCAAGATCTTGAAAACCACCAAACCCAGGAATCTGCCATGGAGCGAGATGAGGTAACTCTACCGATGGTCTTGATGCACAAGATAGAGGGCAATGCGATGGGTCTTTTACTAGGACCAAGGATAGAAACAATTCACCATGTAGACAGAGTATAGTGGATTGAATAGATAAGGCTGAGAATCGAACCAGGATGGAGCACCATACCAGGTACTACAATCCATCCGTTCCAGATGACATCCATGAGGTTAATAGACCAAGACCATCATAGGATTCGAAGCATCATTACGAGGCTAGCCTCTGAACCCTTCCCAAATTATCTATCCATGGACTCTATGAAGATCTTGATCTGGAACTATCGAGGGCAGGAATAACACTTTCAAGCGCAACTTGAGAGAGCTTATCAGGACACACAAACTAGAAATTCTGATCCTTATGGAAAAAAGGTCACTTCAGCTCCCTAGGGAATTTCTTTAACAATATGGGCTTCTTTGCTTCTACAGTGGTTGATCCAATAGGAAGAATGGGGGGATATCTGGCTTATATGGGATACAAATCATGTTAATGTCTGAACATTTGTTGTGTTTAATCAGTATATACAGGCTACCATTCACAAGGAATGCTACGAAGAGTGGGTCTTATTAGCAGTGTATGCTAGTCCAAATCTAGCAGCTAGAGAGAATCTATGGGAGGAACTGGAGGAGATAGCTAACAACATAAACCAGCCATGGTTGGTTGCTAGGGACTTCAATGATTTCACTGTTCAAAGTGAAAGAAGGAGCTTCTTCCCCAACCACAACTTTAACAAAACTTAGAGATTCAGGGAGAGAATCAATAACTGCAACCTCATTGATCTGGGGAGCATAGGTCCTAGACTTACCTGGACTAACAACAGACAAGTACTAGCCAACACCATGGAATGATTGGATAGAGCAATGAGGAATGACAAATGGAGAGCCCTCTTTCCTGAAGGCACTGTGAGGACACTACCTTGAAAACACTCAGACCACTCCCCTCTAGTGGTATTCACCCTTGGTATGCATCCGTCTAACCCTTAGAATAGGCCGTTTAGATTTTAAGTTGCAAATCTGGAATAAGGATATGTTTGGAAACATTTTTAAAAGAAAAAGAACCCTCCTTGCTCGCATAGAGGGAATCCAAAAAGCCCAAGCCTACTCCTTGTCTCACAACCTTCATGTTTTAAAAAAAGACCTAGTGAAACAATTTAATAATACTCTTTTTCAAGGGGAGACTCTTTGGTTTCAAAAGTCTAGATCCAAATGGCTCATTATGGATGACCAAAACACTAGGTTTTTCCATATTTCTACCCTCAATAAGAGAAGGAAGTTAAAAATTAATGTTCTTAGAGATGATAGGGGTAGCTAGATTTCTGACACTAATCACTTAAAACCCATGTCATTGATCATGTTAATAACCTGCTTAAGTATGAGGAAATCACCCTCTAGGAGAGTTGGACCAACATTGCTAGAACTAGATTTACCTTAGAAGACAATGACAGGTTTTTAGCCCCAATTTCTAACTATGAGAAGAATGCCATCAAGAACATTAAAGCTTTCAAAGCACCTGGGAAAGATGGTATCCAAGCTATTTTCTATCATAGGAACTAGAACATTGTTGGCCGTTCTTTTTGCTATTTCATCAAGAATTGCTTTCATAACAAAATTGTCCCTAAGGAGATCAATGAAACACAAATTGTCCTCATTCTTAAACTAGATAACCTTGAGACCATTAAACAATTCAAACCTATTAGTCTCTGTAATGTCACCTATAAGATCATCACCAAGATCATTGTTAATAGAATGAGACCTCTCCTCTCTGACCTCATCAGTCCCAATCAGAGTAGCTTCATACCTGGCAGAACTACCATTGACAACATTATCATAACTCAAGAAATTATTCACTCTTCGATACAAAAAGGGTAAATCTGGGGGTATGGTTATTAAGATTGATCTTGAAAAATCCTACGATAGAATCTCTTGGGATTTTATAAATGCTGTTAAAGGAGGTTAGTGGTAAGAAATGAGGTAAATAATAAAAAATTCAGAGCTATAAATGAGTTTGTAAAGTTGTGGCAGGGACATATCTCTTATTTGCATTCACTTGCACCTCATAAATTTTTAATTATTTTTTGCTTCTCACTAATTTTTAATTTCATTTAAAATTATCCCTAAAAAACTAGGCAATTTGTCTACATAATTATAAAGTTGGCCATCCAACTTGAGAGAGCAATTAGGCTTAATCGGCCCATTTTGGGCTGATCTCGGTGATAAACGCCGTTCACTTTTTAAGATTCATTGAGTATAATATTCTTGTAAAAAAAGATGATCAGATATCAATAATTATATGTTTGAATCACACATTTGTCATAAAAATAGACAACAAATATATTTATAAAAATAGCATAAATTTCTTGTAATACAATTGTGACTTAAAAATATAGCTATCGATATCCTATCATTTTGAATTTTTGTATGAATATTCTACCTGATGAATTCTAACAAAAATGAACGATTCAAATTACTAAAATTGACTTCAAAATGGGTCTACCAAACCCAAACTGTTCTCTCAAATTGAATTGTAGAATTGAAAGGACTCAAATCCGAAAGGCAAGTAGTTTAAGAAAGACATTTGAAACTTTAAAAGCACAAATCATTTGATTGTGTAGGATGTTAATAATTACCGGTACCTTGTCTTCTCAGAAATGTTTTCTTCACAAACAACTCCCAACTCTCCTTTTATGTTAAATGCCTCAATTTATAAAGCACGCATTGTTGATCTACATGCTTAGCAACATTTTCATTGCGAGTTGTTGGCAATATCTTGGTGCCTACCTCTGTAGTATTTGGGAAGCCTGGACTCAGACTATCCCAATCCGCATCCTTCCAAATGTCATCGAGAATCACCAAACATTTCTTCTCACTTTGGACTTGATGAAGTTTCTTGACTAGCTCATCATGTTTCAACTTTCCAATCGCTTTCCTTTCTTCGTTTGATAAGAATCCCTTCAAGAACTTCCCTTGTATTGCGTTGTTGAGATATATAGGCCCAAGCAACACATTTAAAATGATGCATAATTTCAATGTGTTTGTAAACCATCATAGCAAGGGTGGTCTTGCCAAGACCATCCATCCTCCGAATGGAAACAACTCTATAATGCATCTTCTCCTTCACCAAAAGATCCACTACTGCTTTTACATCTTCTTCTGTGCCGACAACATCCTCCTCAACAATATGGGTATAGGATCGCCTTAATTGTTGCTGCCTCTCAGCCAGAGAAGTTGATGATGAACTTTCTCCTACTCCTGTAGAATTTAATATGCCACAAATTTGAAAACCTGTTGTGCAGCTATTGGTGATCCTGGTATTAATAGCCTCAATCTCCAACCTAACCTCACGAAGGGCTAACACATTCCTTGAAGATACACAAACACCTCTTGAGAACGAAAGGGAACTGATCTGATCTCCCACTTGTACGAAATGCAATTTTGACAACAAAAGTTGAAATTGCAGCTTCAGCATCATACGATGCTTCTCTGAGCTCACCAACGCAGTTGTGGATTATATTATCATCTGCTCCTCCTTTTGGTCTTGCATCTGTAGCTTCTAAGAAGCATTGCATCCGGTTCAGCTGGGCTTGCAATTACTCAACTTGGGGCCTCACCCCACGGAAGTTTATCACCTCCTGGATGAGCAACCCGCCCAGACTTTTCACCACAAAGGTTGCAAAAGATAGAGCTACAGATTCCGCCATAGTCATCTCTCACCACCAAAGGGTTCTTTCTTCTTCTTCTTCTTTCACGGGGGGGCACTTGTTATATGGATGACATGATTACTGTCTGCAAGATTGACAAAGGCCTCATTTGGTATGTAAATCACCTTTATGAAAGAGTTGAACAAATATAGTTTCAAAGCGGGTTTTAATAGGCTCAATGCCAACTCAATAATGCAGTGTGTGACTCAGATGGCAATGACATTGACAAGAATGACTGAGTAATGCTACG
Source organism: Camellia sinensis (assembly GCF_055761805.1). NCBI lineage: Eukaryota > Viridiplantae > Streptophyta > Magnoliopsida > Ericales > Theaceae > Camellia > Camellia sinensis. The sequence continues at coordinate 21,242,082 of NC_138962.1, read as the reverse complement.
CTCACACAATCAAAACACAGATTGAAACAAAGAAGCAGATGTGGCACACCATGTCATTAGGTGTGGATGATTGAAGAGAGAAAATAACTCTCAGTAACACTCATTAGCAGGACAGAGAGAAAATAAGTAAAATATTTTTAAATATATTATATAAAAAAAACTCTCATGATTTAGCATGTTTTTTAAATTAAACTTTAAAATTTTAATTTTATTAATTTAAATTTTTTATTTTTTATTTTAAAATAATTTTAGTTATTTGTGTGTTTCAGTAAAATATAACTAACAAAGTTGGGATATTTTTGTAAATTAATTTTCTACTGACAGTATATATCTTATATATATTAGCAGGTGACACACGCAATGCGTGTACAATTCTAATAACTAATAATAAAAATAAATAATAAATAATTTAATATCATAATATTTATGTTACTTAAATAATAAGTATATTCTTAATAAAACCCAATGCATAATAAAAAAAATTTATTTTAATATATATACATAAGCTCCGTTTGGGAAGAGCTATCTAGGATTTTTTTGACTATTTTAGTCACAAAAGACAAAATAGGCTATTTTAGATCTAAAAAACAAAACATCACATCCAACCCATAGTCATTATATTCTTCTCTCACAAAAAAAGCCAAAAAGCCAAAGAGGTCTTCCCAAACCAAGCTTTTCAGCCCAGGCTAAATAGCCAAAAAAGCCAAAAAATAAAAAATCAACTCACTTCCTAAATGACACAATAAGGAGAATAATGTTTTGCTAAAATAATTTAGGCATTCACTTGATAATAATATAAATACACACACCCATTATATAGGAGTCTTTTGGGAAGCTAGTAAAAAGCCAGCTTTCAACTTTTTACCCATTTTGAGTCACGTCACTTCTCACATAATTTACTCATAAAAAGACAAAATATGTTAAAAATTTCAAAAAGTTAACTTTTTACCAACTTTTCAAAACACTTTTATAGTACATTTGTGGCCTTTTGGGAAGTAAATAAAAAGCCAAATTTTAGTTTTTAACCGATTTTGAGTCTCATTACTTCCCACATAACTTACAAAAATCGATCAATAAAAAAAAAAAACTTACCCACAAAAAAGTCAAAAAAAATCAATTTGTTGATTTTTATATATCTATATAATAAGGGAGAAAGCTTTTTGAAAATGTATAAAAATGTATGTGAGATACATTTTGATCCAATGGTTGTGATGAATCTTAGATATATATCAATGATTCAGATCAATCCTCTCAAATATTAGTTCCCGCCCAAAAACTCTTCTCTCTCCCATGTCTCTGAAAGGTCGCCGACCTACTCCCCCTCTGTCTCTCTCTCTCACTCTCTCCTCATCCTTGATTTTAAACTCTATTCATCATACTATCACACAAACCTTCTCCATCTCTTTGTCCAGCTCTCTGGTTTCGGTTCTGGATTGGAAAGTTTTGGTTATGTAACCTCCAGCAAATGGGTTTCTAACTCTGTTTCTATCTCCAGCAAAGTTTTGATCTCTCTTGAATATATTATTTCTCTTGAATATTGAATGGGTTTTGATTTCTAATATATAATTTCTTTTGATTTCTATCTCCAGCAACTGGGTTTTGATCTCTTGAATATTATTTCTCTTTGTGTAACCTCCAGCAAAGGTTTTTGTGGATTGCCCATTGGGTTTAACCTCCAGCATTTGAAATGTTTTTGTGGATTCAAACATTGGGTTTAATTTGAAATGTTTAATCATATATAATTAATTTCAAACATTGGGTTTTTATGGAGGTTTTTGTGTAACAAAGCACTGTGTGTTGCAACAAATTAATTAGTTTTGGTTTAACCCAATGTTTAATTATATATGCTTTTGTTTAATTATATATGATTCCAATGTTTGAAATGTTTAACCTCCAGCAAATTATATATAAATCAAAACCATGTCGTCTTTTGTTGCTTTGTAATTGATTTTTGTAAATTGAGTCGTCTTTTGTTGCTTTGTAATTAATTTTTGTGGATTTGATGGGTAGTTTGATCCTATTTTCAATTTTTTGTACTCTTTCATGTGTGAATCTTGAGCAGCATTAAATTTTGTTTATTTCTTGAAGGTTGCCCAATTGCTTGGTTTGCATGAAGCATCTGTTCTGCCTAAAAAAAGCAATTCAGGTGTGTATTTTTATTTATTTTTTATTTTGCTAATTATGATATATATAATTTGCTTATTTGTATATATGTATATATGATTCTAATATGTACGTTTAATTTGAAATGGTTAATTTGAAATGTTTGCAGACACCCTCTGTAATCTGATGTTTGAAACATTGGGCAAACATTTCAAACATTTCAAACATTACCAGAACTTCAGATCTTGAGTCTAAGATCCAACGGGATATCAGGTCCTTTCCCTTCTGATTTTTCCAAACTTGGAAACTTGACTGGCCTCTATCTTCAATTCAATAATTTCTTTGGCCCTTTGCCTTCGGATTTCTCGGCTTGGAAAAGGCTCTCAATCATCAATTTATCCAACAATGGTTTCACTGGTAGTATCCCTTCTTCAATTGCAAATTTAACTCACCTCAGACCAACTCGCTTTCTGGTGAACTCCCCGACTTGAATCTCCCTAGCCTGCAAGTGGTTGATCTATCCAACAATAATCTCACTGGTACTGTACCTTGATCTCTTCAAAGATTTCCAAGTTGGGCATTCTTAGGTAACAATCTTTCTGCTGGAAATTCATCCCCTCCTGCACTTCCACCCAATGCTCAACCATCAAAGAAATCAACAAAACTTAGTGAACCTGCAATACTGGAATCATAATTGGCAGTTGCGCTCTGGGATTTGTGGTACTTGCTTTCCTAATGATTGTCTGCCGCTCAAAGAAAGATGGTGAAAAAGGGGTCTTAGCCAAATCACAGAAGAAAGAATTGTCTGCAAAGAAAGCAATTTCCGGGAGTTGAGATGGGAATGGAAAGCTTGATTATTATATATACACATATACATTTCAAATTGGAATCATATATAATTTGAAATGTTTGCCCAATGTTTGATTTTTCACATGGTTTTGATTTATGAAATGAGTTTGATTATTATATATATAATTTTGAACACACACCCTCTATAATCTGATGGCTCTGTTAATTTGGTCCCCTGTGACTCTTTATTGAAACACCCATTATTCATCTTCTTTATGTAAAAAATTGTGCATATCTGTTAATTAACCTTAAGTTGTGTTCGTATTAATTTTGGTAAAGTTTCTTTGAATCTGTTAAACCCATGTTCCATTTTATTTTTTTGGTGCAAACCCATGTTCTAATTTTGGTTTGATGAGAATGTTTCTGTTTTCTGTTATTGCTCACTTTTTCAAATTTTGTGAAAGTTAAACCCATGTTTTCAAATTGCTCACTTTTGTGAAAGTTAAACCCATGTTTTAAATTTTGTGAAAGTTAAACCCATTTTGTGAAGTTGTGTTCGTATTGCTCACTTTTTCAAATTTTGTTCTAATTCTTGATGCTATCAATAGGATATTCTTGGTTTAAAATTATATTTAAGCTTGCCAATCTCAAATCGATTAACAGAAAGAGCTGTACAATCATGATATTTCTATGTCTATCTCTGTATTTATTTATTTCTATGTCATATGAACTTATGAAGGTTAAGTTGCATTTGTTGCATGCTAATTCTTATTTGGGCATAATCTGATCTCCACCGTCGCATCGCGTCGCCTCCGATCTCAACCCACTACGGCACCTCCGTCCTCCATCGTAGAGAAACTGTAAATCATCTATACCCATCTCTGATTTTTATATTTTTTGAATAAGGGAGAACAGTTTTTTTTTTCTTCTTCTTCTTCCATTAATTTATTATTATGTTGGATGCTCTGTATTACTTTGGATGCTCTGTATTACTTTGGACAAATATTGGGTTTGCTCACTCTGTATTATTCACTAAAACTGGCTTCTATTATTATTTTAATAATATTGGGTTCTTTTTTTATTTTTAATTTTACATTTTGTTTGAATGGCTGAGATTTTTTTATTTTATATTTTTTGAATACGGGAGAACGGTTTTTTTTTTAATTTATTTGCATTGGCTTTACATGGATTATTCTTAGCTATATCACTTGGTTGCATCATGACTTTCAAAGTTGATAAAAAAAAATATTTTTTCTTTAGTTTCCATGTCAGAGAATTTCCTGTTCGATTGGAGAACCCTCATGTTATATCAGCAAATCAGATATGGGCTAGAGTTGTACCAGCTGGTCCATCTAGTTACTCTTTCAACTCTTCATAGCGGAGTCGTGATTCCATAGAATACAAGCTGGAGCTTGGTAATGCTATTGGTACGTAATTAGGTATTGATAATGATGGTTTTAGGTGTTGGGTATCACAAGTACTATCAGTGGGTCAATGATTTGCATACCATGCACAATGATAGTTACAGGGGGTGATAAATTCTTTGACCCCCCTTGGTTTAGCCAGAATGTGAGCTTTTTTAGATCTGATCCTGTTTTCCTGACAGAGGGAAATTTGGGCTTTTCAGTGCACTTGATGAAGATGTCATTAACATTCTTAGCTAGGAAAATTGCAAATGAACCTTTGATTAAATTAGTCTTCTATTTGATATCAGTAGCCTCATTGCCATAATAACTACTTCATAAATTATTTGTTCCTTAAATTTGATGCTGCAGTCAATTTTGCATTATTTAATAAATTATTTTGTGTAAGCATTATTTGACAATTTTCCATTTTCCATTATTTTGCAGTCAATTTTCCATTTTTATAAGCATTATTTGAATTTTCCTGTTTAAGTCATTTTATATTTGAATTTTACATTTTATATTTTCCCTTATTACATAAATTCAAAAACCCTCTTCACTTACTTGACAATATGTTAAACACGTTTTTTTTATTTTATTTTACTGTTTTTCTTGAATTTTCTTTCTTTTTGGTCAAAAAATAAGTTTTTGTTAAAGTTTTCATTGCCTAAGTTGCAATACATTTGCATAAGTTTTTTCTTGAATGACCTTATCTTATTTTTTTTCTTTCTTTTTGGGCCCATGATTTTATTATTGGTATTTATTGCAGAGGTGCAATTTTTTAATGGACCTATTTTGAATGAAGTAACTTTCCATACATTTTGGTGATTTTTTTATTATAGAGTCAATGCAAATAATGCTTATTTTGAATTTTGTCTGTGAACATTTTGTTTTGCTCTGAAGTCTATTGTGTAGTGTTCTGCTTTGCTTAATTTGATGGAAGGGCTATGATGGTGAGATAGTGGCAAATGGTTGTATTCAAGAAATACTGTATGAAGTTCTGACACAGTTGATTCTTATGCTATGAATGAGAAGAATACACAAATGAAGCATATTTTTGTATGCATATTTTTGTACATGGTGCAGCTCATTTTTTGAATAGGAATGCAAAAAAAATTTGTGAAAGACAGACCCCACAAAGGACTGATGGCTACTTCTTCCTACCAACAAATTGTCTTTCAACACAATTTTTTTCTTCCTAAAGACAAACCCCACATGAATATATTAAATTTTAAGTTTTTTTTTTTCGTTAATTTTTCCTAAATTTTAATGATACCTACAATTATTCAAACAAAACTGGCTTATGTGTGGTGGCAGCATACACTGTTTCTAATATATTCATGTTTCCCATGATTAATTAAATGTTGAGGTTGCATTAAATTAATTAATTAATTGACATTATTTACACTGAACATTATAATTATATTTTAATCCCAACATTATTTACGCCGTGCCTTCAGGCACGGGCATACGCTAGTATATATATATATATAAAACTACTAATTTATAACAAATTTCACATTTTAATTTTCTCTTATGCTCATTTTTATTTGGATATATCATTAGAGGTTAAAAAATATATGTGTACTAACTATAACAGAGCGATGCAATTTCGAAAATGAATTATAAATTTTAAAATTTAATTCACAATTAACAGATAAAACAATATGAATTGGTGCGATTTTTAACAAATTGTGCACAATCCTACTTGTTGGGGAGTCATCCGTAATACTACACCCTCAATCCTACACCCTCAAAATCAAAACACAGATTGTAACATAGAAGCAAATGTGGCCCACCATGACCTTTTTGGTGAAGTTGTTTTTAAGCTAGAAAACATAAATTAAAAGTATCATTTTTTTAACTTTTAAATAATCAATTTTTTTGGTTTATTTAAATTATTTTTACCTAATAAATTATAAATAGAAACTGCACCAAATAGTCTGGTATATAGTCTCAATTTAGAATAAGTTATAACAAATAGTCCCATGTTATTAGGACTCTGTTTGTTTCGACGTAAAATATTTTTACATAAAAAAAAAATATTTTTGTTTTTCGGCGTTTAGTTGACATTTAAAACAAAAAGATTTTATTATCTAAAAGAGAAATTTTGATTCAATAAAATATTATTTATAACTTTTTAATAAGCTAAGATATTTAGAAAACACTAAATACTTTTAAAAGATAGTAAGTGAGAGTCGACTTTATAAAAAATAACTTACAAAAATTTTAAAAGTAAATTATTTTTAAAAAAATGACACAAAAATATTGGGTAAATTACACACACACAAAAAAAAAAAAAAAAAGAAAAAGAAAAAAACCAAGTTTTAGCATGCTTTTCAAATTAAATCTCAAGAATTTAATTTCATCAATTTAAATCCTAAATTTCATTCCTGGTCATAATCTCCAACACCATCCATCTTAGTTACATTGTTTAATAGATTTTTTTCTTTAAAACACACGTGACAAAAATATATATTTTTTTATGTAAAAATATTTTACGTCGAAACAAACAAAGTCCTAATAACATGGGATTATTTGTTATAACTTATTCTAAGTCGAAACAAACAAAGTCCTAATAACATGGGATTATTTGTTATAACTTATTCTAAATTGAGACTATATACCAGACTATTTGGTGCGGTTTTTATTTATAATTTATTAGGTAAAAATAATTTAAATAAACCAAAAAAATTGATTATTTAAAAGTTAAAAAAATGATACTTTTAATTTATGTTTTCTAGCTTAAAAACAACTTCACCAAAAAGGTCATGGTGGGCCACATTTGCTTCTATGTTACAATCTGTGTTTTGATTTTGAGGGTGTAGTATTACGGATGACTCCCCAACAAGTAGGATTGTGCACAATTTGTTAAAAATCGCACCAATTCATATTGTTTTATCTGTTAATTGTGAATTAAATTTTAAAATTTATAATTCGTTTTCGAAATTGCATCGCTCCGTTATAGTTAGTACACATATTTTTTAACCTCTAATGATATATCCAAATAAAAATGAGCATAAGAGAAATTTAAAATGTAAAATTTGTTATAAATTAATAGTTATATATATATATATATATATACTAGCGTATGCCCGTGCCTGAAGGCACGTCGTAAATAATGTTGGGATTAAAATATAATTATAATGTTCAGTGTAAATAATGTCAATTAATTAATTAATTTAATGCAACCTCAACATTTAATTAATCATGGGAAACATGAATATATTAGAAACAGTGTATGCTGCCACCACACATAAGCCAGTTTTGTTTGAATAATTGTAGGTATCATTAAAATTTAGGAAAAATTAACGAAAAAAAAAACTTAAAATTTAATATATTCATGTGGGGTCTGTCTTTAGGAAGAAAAAAATTGTGTTGAAAGACAATTTGTCGGTAGAAAGAAGTAGCCATTAGTCCTTTGCGGGGTCTGTCTTTCACATATTTTTTTTTGCATTCCTATTCAAAAAATGAGCTGCACCATGTACAAAAATATGCATACAAAAATATGCTTCATTTGTATATTCTTCTCATTCATAGCATAAGAATCAACTGTGTCAGAACTTCATACAATATTTTTGAACACAACCATTTGCCACTATCTCACCATCACAGCCCTTCCATCAAATTAAGCAAAGCAGAACACTACACAATAGACTTCAGAGCAAAACAAAATGTTCACAGACAAAATTCAAAATAAGCATTATTTGCATTGACTCTATAATAAAAAAATCACCAAAATGTATGGAAAGTTACTTCATTCAAAATAGGTCCATTAAAAAATTGCACCTCTGCAATAAATACCAATAATAAAATCATGGGCCCAAAAAGAAAGAAAAAAAAATAAGATAAGGTCATTCAAGAAAAAACTTATGCAAATGTATTGCAACTTTGTCAATGAAAACTTTAACAAAAACTTATTTTTTGACCAAAAAGAAAGAAAATTCAACAAAAATAGTAAAATAAAATAAAAAAACGTGTTTAACATATTGTCAAGTAAGTGAAGAGGGTTTTTGAATTTATATAATAAGGGAAAATATAAAATGTAAAATTCAAATATAAAATGACTTAAACAGGAAAATTCAAATAACGCTTATAAAAATGGAAAATTGACTGCAAAATAATGGAAAATAGAAAATTGTCAAATAATGCTTACACAAAATAATTTATTAAATAATGCAAAATTGACTGCAACATCAAATTTAAGGAACAAATAATTTATGAAGTAGTTATTATGGCAATGAGGCTACTGATATCAAATAGAAGACTAATTTAATCAAAGGTTCATTTGCAATTTTCCTAGCTAAGAATGTTAATGACATCTTTATCAAGTGCACTGAAAAGCCCAAATTTCCCTCTGTCAGGAAAACAGGATCAGATCTAAAAAAGCTCAACAGGATCAGATCTAAAAAAGCTCACATTCTGACTAAACCAAGGGGGGTCAAAGAATTTATCACCCCCTGTGACTATCATTGTGCATGGTATGCAAATCATTGACCCACTAATAGTACTTGTGATACCCAACACCTAAAACCATCATTATCAGTACCTAATTACGTACCAATAGCATTACCAAGCTCCAGCTTGTATTCTATGGAATCACGACTCCGATATGAAGAGTTGAAAGAGTAACTAGATGGACCAGCTGGTACAACTCTAGCCCATATCTGATTTGCTGATATAACATGAGGGTTCTCCAATCGAACAGGAAATTCTCTGACATGGAAACTAAAGAAAAAATATTTTTTTTATCAACTTTGAAAGTCATGATGCAACCAAGTGATATAGCTAAGAATAATCCATGTAAAGCCAATGCAAATAAATTAAAAAAAAAAAAAAAACCGTTCTCCCGTATTCAAAAAATATAAAATATAAAATAAAAAAATCTCAGCCATTCAAACAAAATGTAAAATTAAAAATAAAAATAAAAAAAGAACCCAATATTATTAAAATAATAATAGAAGCCAGTTTTAGTGAATAATACAGAGTGAGCAAACCCAATATTTGTCCAAAGTAATACAGAGCATCCAATATTTGAATTTTGTTCAAATATTTGTCCAAAGTAATACAGAGCATCCAAAGTAATACAGAGTATCCAACCTAATAATAAATTAATGGAAGAAGAAGAAAAAAAAAACTGTTCTCTCTTATTCAAAAAATATAAAAATCAGAGATGGGTATTGTGACACCCCGAACGTTTAGTCAAGTCCACATAAATATTTTTATTTATATATAATTATGGTTGCACGTGATGAAAGATTATTAAATGAATATATGTATAAATCTAAAATGGCGTTGGGTTATTAATTAGGGATTATTATTTAAGGCTAAATTAACACAAATATAAAATTTATAATACAAATTAAAGTTAAAAAAAAGGGGGAATAAATAATAATATTATAATAATAATAATAATAATGAGTGTGGTAGTAAAATAAATATTTAATTTTCTATTGATATATGATAGAATGTAATTTAATTAAGAATTAATTTAATTATATAATAATATTAAGAATCTGGGCTAAAATGTAAATATCTTATATATATATTTAATGGATAAGTGACAATCTAAGTTTTAATGAAGGAGATCGGAGTGGATTATGAAATTGGATTAGATTGCCACGCGTCGGCCTCGGGGCATTTCTACTTCGCTATAAATTGGGAAGAGCTGAACAGAAGCATAAGAGTGATTGGAAATCAGTGAGGAAAGAAAGGAAAAAGAAGAGAAAGAAAAGGAAAGAAAAGAGAGAGGGAGAGGTACGTAAATAAGTTGGGTTAGTGGAGTAAGGCTAAGGGTCACAATTAAGGTGAGTTATATTATACCTTGAGTTACCAAAATATATTTTATTTATGTTTTGACTTACCAAAATCTATTTTATACAAGTTATATTTTATTAGTATATTAATAAAAGTTATGTTTTATAAAGATTTCAGTTACGTGGTTTTATTTCTGAACCCTATTTGCTTAAAAGGAAACCCATGGATATGTTTGTTTTTATTTTAAAGAATAATTGGCTATAACCTTATGTGAAAATATGTTTTGTGAATACCACCATGGGAGTCCCATGCCTTGGGGGACTTAAATAACCATTGGCTTAGTGATTGACCACTTTGTGGCCCAGTGTTTGTCATGGATCCATTGACCAATATAGTGCTAGTCACTTAGTGATGTACCGTGGTTATAGTGATTATTTCAGTTTCCGGCACTTAATTAAATTGTGTATTCAACTCAACTCAATTTATAATGTTTTAGTTTAAATAAATATCCATGGCCATTTTGTGCCCTCATAGTATAATATTTCTCACTCTGCTATGTGCTTATAGCTGTTACCCCTTTCAAGTGACGAGGTTTAGCAGGATCAAGATGGAAAATGAATCGCTATGTTATTTTATTTTATTTTTTTATTTTTAGATTTATGTCTTCTATTATTAAACTCTTGTAATACAGTAAAGCTCCAATGACTATGTTTTATTACCTTTTAAGTAAACAGTTGGTACCTAGTTATTTATTTTAATTTATCCGCTTGCACTGTAACTACAGAATTATTCGAATCACTTTATTTTATTTTATTTATCTTGTTACGACATTAAACCTTTGGGTACCGGGTTTGGGTCGTGAAAAAAGTGGGTATGAGAGCAATGTTTTTTTTTAAAAAATAAATAAATAAATAAATAAATAAAGAAATAAAAAAATAATAAAAAAAAAAAAATAATTAAATGAATAAATAAAATATATATATATATATAGTACAAGTTTTTAAAATTTTATATAATTTTCCAAAAAAAAAAATGTATTAAACTTGCATTATTATGTGATATGTCTAACGCATATAAGTCATGTTATATATATGTCTAGGCTAAGTTTTCTTGTGTTGTAGGACATGGCAAACCTATTGGAACTATTCTGGTACGAGTCCCCAGAAGCTCATCTCCTCCCGAACCAGTTAGAGGGCCGGGGTGACTCAGAGAGTCTGGTCAGGCAAGCCCATCCAACACTTGACCATCTCATGGAAAGATCCGTTTACTTATAGGCTGACCCTGATGAGGACTTATTATTCTGGAGACTTAGCCGAGATAGCACCCGCGAAAGGTGCATAGGACCAATCCACGTTGTTGGTCTTGCTCCAGATATAGAACCACCACATTTTCTGGTCGCACCTCTACCCGTAGGCTTTGCAGAGAGGAGGGGACCTGCATATCCTAGTAGCCACCTTCGCACCACGACACCACCTCCCCAACACATTGTTTATACCCCAGCTGTGGACTTTACCGACGGTGCATCATACCTGGAGACACCGATACGGATTACTGGACGGGAATTCTGGGGTTATGATCACGGTGCTCCTGTTTACGTGGTTCAGATAGTATGGAGCTGCTTCGGAGTTGAGCTTAGTGGGTGGGAGTTTGAGTCCATCATGAAAAGTGAGTTTCCGGAGTTGTTTCATGGACCAGTTTTCCGAGGCCAGTTCTCTTGGTGGCCTAATGGATCATTTTAGATATCTGACCAGAAGACCCTTTTTGTGAGCTGACCATGAGTAGTCTAATCTTTTTGTATTAATAGGATTAGACATTGATTTGTGACCGCCAGACTGACACCTTATATATGGTAACAATGATGTATCTGGTATTAATGTGATGTATATTTGGTAATGTTAACATGATGGTAAAGTTATTATATTATATATAAAAGTGGTGATATTAATAGCAAAACTAATATGATATATACAAATGTGGTAATAATAGAACTAATATGTTACATATGACGTTGTATCAAAATTGTTTCAATATGATATCACGCTTACATCATTTTACCTTGCAGTAATGGCCAACGAAGGAAATGAAAACGGATCATCAGTCAGTGGTACCATCCCAACGGAACAGATCATGGAAAGGGCAGTCACCAACTTTTTACAGGCCTTGCAAAGCAGCATAACCAATGGGACAGTAGAAAGACGAGAAGGATCGACTATGATCAAATAATTTCAAGATCTGAAACCCACCACGTTTATCGACAGTTCAAACCCACTAGTAGCAGAGGCTTGGGTCAGGGACATGGAGAAAATCTTTCGCGCACTACCTTGCACAGAAAGACAGAAGGTGACTTTTGCCACCTTCACCTTCAAAGACGATGCACAGGAATGACCTTGGAAAAGGAAGATATTGTGACTTGGGCGAGGTTTTTAGAAGTATTCTATGAAAAGTACTTTCCAGATTCACTACGGGAACAAAAAGCGTCAGAATTCATACATCTAAGGCAAGGAACCATGATAGTAGCCGAATATGAAAGTAAGTTCACACAGCTGGCACGGTTCGCGACATATGTCATTCCCACCGAAGCCCGAAAAGCCAGGAAATTTGAAGTAGGTTTGGATCCTGAAATTAAGGATAGGCTGGAGGTTCTAAAACTACCAACCTACGCGGCGGTGGTAGATCGAGCGAACATTGCGGAAAAAGGAATTAAAGCTTTGCGATCTGGGGAGCCAAGTCAGAGGAAGCGATTTTGGGAAAGAGATAATAGAAGGCCCAGTGTCGCACCTCCCAAGAGAATAAATACAAGCACAACCAGTTCAATCGGTCTAAGCAATCAAAGTCCTACAGACCCTAAAGGTGGCATCATTCCAGCTTGCTCTGCCTGTGGAAGGACTCATTGGGGACCATGCCGTCAAGATACGAGAGCATGCTTTAGATGTGGCCAAGTTGGCCATTTACTGAGAAATTGTCCAAAGCTCGTCCGCCCCTTTGAACCAGTCCGAAAACCCGCAGTACCTGAAGGAGCGAGAAAAGACCAAAAACGCTAAGGAAGAGCTTTTGCCCTGGTGCCTGGAAACCCAGAAGTTACTGAAAATGTTGTGTCAGGTACACTCTCTATTTGTGGTCACTTAGCCCATGTTCTCTTTGACTCTGGTTTCTCTTTGACTCTGGTTCAACCCATTCTTTTGTTACACCACACTTTGCTACCAAGTTAATGCCAATACCCGAACCCTTAGGATACATCATATCTGTGTCTTTTCCCTCTGGAAATTCCACCCTTAGTACTGATGTGTACAAATCTTGCACTGTATCCTTAAAAGGTGAAACCTTACACGTAGACTTGATACCCCTTATAGCATTAGTACCTTTGATGTAATCTTAGGAATGGATTGGCTAGCTGCTAATCGTGCCTCTATCGATTGTAAAGCCAAAAAGGTGTTCCTCAGGTCACCAAACCAACTCGAGCTTGTCTTCGAAGGAACTAGAGCCTCTCCCCCTCCCTGTATTATATCCTTCATAACAGCCCAACGACTGCTAAGAAAGGGTTGTTGTGGTTGTGTATGTTATGTGATTGATACTCAACAAGAGACCCCCACACTTGATGCGATCCCCGTAGTTCTAGAATTTCCGGACATGTTTCCTGAAGACCTGCCTGGCACCCTAGTTGATCGGGAAATCGAGTTCACCATTGAAACTCAACTTGGTACCCAACCAATCTCAAAGACCCCTTACCACATGTCCATGGCAGAATTGAAAGAACTAAAAACTCAACTCCAAGAATTACTGAATAAAGGCTTCATCCGACCAAGTACTTCACCATGGGGAGCTCCGGTGTTGTTCGTAAAGAAAAAGGATGGTACAATGAGGTTATGTATCAACTATCGAGAACTAAATAAAGTCACCATCAAAAATCGGTACCCCTTGCCACGAATCGACGACTTGTTTGATCAACTGCAAGGCGCCCAAGTGTTCTCAAAAATTGATTTGCGTTCTGGTTACCATCAACTAAAAGTCAAAACGGAAAGCATCGAAAAGACTGCCTTTAGGACCCGTTATGGGCACTACGAGTTCCTTGTCATGCCATTTGGCGTCACCAATGCTCCAACGGCCTTTATGGACCTCATGAATCGAGTGTTCAAACCCTATCTTGACGAGTTCGTCATTGTCTTCATTGACGACATTCTCATATACTCTAAATCGCCAGAAGATCATGAACACCACTTGCGAAAAGTTCTACAGACATTACGTGATCACAAACTTTATGCCAAGTTGAAGAAATGCGAATTCTGGATCACTAGTGTACACTTCCTCGGTCACGTCATTAACAAAGATGGCATTTCAGTTGATCCCCAAAAGGTTGTAGCAATCGTGGATTGGCCACGACCTACTAACGTATCCGAGATTCGAAGCTTCTTGGGCCTAGCCGGCTATTACCAGTGCTTTGTGCAAGACTTCTCGAAGATAGCTTCACCATTGACCCAGCTAACCCAAAAGAACACACCCTTTGAATGGACGGACAAGCAGGAATGTTGCTTCCAAGAATTGAAGGACAGACTCGTGACGGCTCCAATACTAGCGCTCCCCGTGGAAGCAGAAGGGTTTATAATTTACAGCGATGCCTCATACAATGGTTTGGGTTGCGTTCTTATACAAAACGGGAAGGTCATTGCTTATGCCTCTCGCCAACTAAAGACTCACAAAAGGAACTATCCAACTCATGATCTAGAATTGGCTGCAGTGATCTTCGCCCTCAAAATCTGGCGTCATTATCTCTATGGAGTAGCCTGCGAAATCTACACTGATCACAAAAGTCTCAAATATCTGTTTACACAGAAGGAATTGAATATGAGGCAACGACGATGGCTAGAATTCATGAAGGACTACGATATAGAGATTCATCATCATCCCGGCAAAGCTAATGTAGTAGCAGATGCACTAAGTCGAAAAACGACCAAAAGTTTGGCATGTACACTCGTTCCCCGCAAGATCCATAGATTGCTCGCCAACATAATCGTGGAACCCGAGTTGATGGAAGAAATTAGAGCCCGCCAATGTGAAGACAAACTTTTGAAGAAAAAGTACGAGGAACAAGGAAACACACCTGATCCTGACTTTACAATTAGCAATGGGATACTAAAATTTCGAAATCGAATTTGCGTACCCGACCTTCCAGAACTCAAGAAAAGGATATTGGTAGAAACTCATAACTCGAGGGTTGCAATCCATCTTGGCAATACGAAGACGTATCACGATCTGAAGGAATACTTCTGGTGGACCGAAATGAAGAAAGACATAACAAGCCATGTCTCCAAATGCCTGCGTTGTCAACAAGTTAAAGCGGAACATCAGAGACCTGCAGAAATGTTGCAACCACTCCCTATTCCTGAATGGAAGTGGGAACACATTACTATGGACTTCGTGGTCGGGCTACCACAATCTTTTTCAAAGAATGATGCAATATGGGCTATAGTAGACCGATTAACAAAGTCAACACACTTTCTACCAATCAAAATCATGTACCCTCTAAATAAGTTTGCCACTTTATATATCAAGTAGATTGTTCGATCTCATGGTATCCCAATATCAATCGTGTCTGACCGAGATCCTCGTTTCGTGTCTCATTTCTGGAATAGATTACAAGAAGCTTTGGGAACTACACTGAAATTCAGCACGGCCTATCATCCACAAACCGATGGGCAATCCGAAAGAACAATCCAAACGTTGGAAGACATGTTACGCGTATGCGTGTTGGACCTCAAGGGTAACTGGGATGAGCACCTACCTTTGGTGGAATTCGCCTATAACAACAGGTACCAGGCAAGCATTGGAATGGCGCCGTACGAAGCTCTGTATGGAAGAAGATGTCGATCACCTCTGTGCTGGACGGAGGTCGGGGATAGGAAATTGTTAGGCCCTGAAATCGTGCAAGTCACTAGTGAGAAAATCCAACTCATTCAACAGCGAATTCGCACCGCTCAGAGCCACCAGAAAAGTTATGCAGATACTCGGAGACGAGACTTGGAATTTCAAGTAGGGGACCATGTGTTTCTCAAAATCTCCCCAACAAGAGGAGTAATCCGGTTTGGAAAACGCGGGAAACTAAACCCACGTTACATCGGGCCATTCGAGATACTGGAAAGAATTGGTCCTGTAGCCTATGGCCTTGCACTACCTCCTGAGCTATCTAATATCCACAACGTGTTTCACGTTTCAATGCTCCGACGGTATCTCTGAGATCCAGAACATGTTATCGATTATGAGAACTTGGAGGTTCGAGAAGATCTCACCTACGAAGAACAACCAGTGCAAATTCTCGATCATCGTAATCAAGTTCTCCGAAATAAGATCATACCATTGGTAAAGGTCTTATGGTGAAATCATCACATCGAAGAAGCTACGTGGGAAACCGAAGCACAAATACGAGCTAAATACCCGCACCTCTTCGAAGGTTAAGGTACGTCAAGTTTGAGGACAAACTTTTGTTTGGAATGGGAGAAATGTGACACCCCGAACGTTTAGTCAAGTCTACATAAATATTTTTATTTATATATAATTATGGTTGCACGTGATGAAAGATTATTAAATGAATAAATGTATAAATCTAAAATGGCGTTGGGTTATTAATTAGGGATTATTATTTAAGGCTAAATTAACACAAATATAAAATTTATAATACAAATTAAAGTTAAAAAAAAGGGGGAATAAATAATAATATTATAATAATAATAATAATAATAATAATAATAATAATGAGTGTGGTAGTAAAATAAATATTTAATTTTCTATTGATATATGATAGAATGTAATTTAATTAAGAATTAATTTAATTATATAATAATATTAAGAATCTGGACTAAAATGTAAATATCTTATATATATATTTAATGGATAAGTGACAATCTAAGTTTTAATGAAGGAGATCGGAGTGGATTATGAAATTGGATTAGATTGCCACGCGTCGGCCTCGGGGCATTTCTACTTCGCTATAAATTGGGAAGAGCTGAACAGAAGCATAAGAGTGATTGGAAATCAGTGAGGAAAGAAAGGAAAAAGAAAAGAAAGAAAAGGGAAGAAAAGAGAGAAGGAGAGGTACGTAAATAAGTTGGGTTAGTGGAGTAAGGCTAAGGGTCACTATTAAGGTGAGTTATATTATACCTTGAGTTACCAAAATGTATTTTATTTATGTTTTGACTAACCAAAATCTATTTTATACAAGTTATATTTTATTAGTATATTAATAAAAGTTATGTTTTATAAAGATTTCAGTTATGTGGTTTTATTTCTGAACCCTATTTGCTTAAAAGGAAATCCATGGATATGTTTGTTTTTATTTTAAAGAATAATTGGCTATAACCTTATGTGAAAATATGTTTTGTGAATACCACCACGGGAGTCCCATGCCTTGGGGGACTTAAATAACCATTGGCTTAGTGATTGACCACTTTGTGGCCCAGTGTTTGTCATGGATCCATTGACCAGTATAGTGCTAGTCACTTAGTGATGTACCGTGGTTATAGTGATTATTTCAGTTTCCGGCACTTAATTAAATTGTGTATTCAACTCAACTCAATTTATAATGTTTTAGTTTAAATAAATATCCATGGCCATTTTGTGCCCTCATAGTATAATATTTGTCACTCTGCTATGCGCTTATAGCTGTTACCCCTTTCAGGTGACAAGGTTTAGCGGGATCAAGATGGAAAATGAATCGCTATGTTATTTATTTATTTATTTTTTATTTTTAGATTTATGTCTTCTATTATTAAACTCTTGTAATATAGTGAAGCTCCAATGACTATGTTTTATTACCTTTTAAGTAAATAGTTGGTACCCAGTTATTTATTTTAATTTATTTAATTTATCCGCTTGCGCTGTAACTACAGAATTATCCGAATCACTTTATTTTATTTTATTTATCTTGTTACGACATTAAACCTTTGGGTACTGGGTTTGGGTCGTGACAGGTATAGATGATTTACAGTTTCTCTACGATGGAGGACGAAGGTGCCGTAGTGGGTTGAGATCGGAGGCGACACGATGCGATGGTGGAGATCAGATTACGCCCAAATAAGAATTAGCATTCAACAAATGCAACTTAACCTTCATAAGTTCATATGACAAAGAAATAAATAAATACAGAGATAGACATAGAAATATCATGATTGTACAGCTCTTTCTGTTAATCGATTTGAGATTGGCAAGCTTAAATATAATTTTAAACCAAGAATATCCTATTGATAGCATCAAGCATTAGAACAAAATTTGAAAAAGTGAGCAATACGAACACAACTTCACAAAATGGGTTTAACTTTCACAAAATTTAAAACATGGGTTTAACTTTCACAAAAGTGAGCAATTTGAAAACATGGGTTTAACTTTCACAAAATTTGAAAAAGTGAGCAATAACAAAAAACAGAAACATTCTTATCAAACCAAAATTAGAACATGGGTTTGCACCAAAAAAATAAAATAGAACATGGGTTTAACAGATTCAAAAGAAACTTTACCAAAATTAATACGAACACAACTTAAGGTTAACAGATATGCACAATTTTTTACATAAAGAAGATAAATAATGGGTGTTTCAATAAAGAGTCACAGGGGACCAAATTGACAGAGCCATCAGATTACAGAGGGTGTGTGTTCAAAATTATATATATAATAATCAAACTCATTTCATAAATCAAAACTATGTGAAAAATCAAACATTGGGCAAACATTTCAAATTATATATGATTCCAATTTGAAATGTATATGTGTATATATAATAATCAAGCTTTCCATTCCCATCTCGACTCCCGGAAATTGCTTTCTTTGCAGACACTTCTTTCTTCTGTGATTTGGCTAAGACCCCTTTTTCACCATCTTTCTTTGAGTGGCAGACAATCATCAGGAAAGCAAGTACCACAAATCCCAGAGTGCAACCGCCAATTATGATTCCCCGTATTGCAGGTTCACTAAGTTTTGTTGATTTCTTTGATGGTTGAGCATTGGGTGGAAGTGCAGGAGGGGATGAATTTCCAGTAGAAAGATTGTTACCTAAGAATGCCCAACTTGGAAATCTTTGAAGAGATCGAGGTACAGTACCAGTGAGATTATTGTTGGATAGATCGACCACTTGCAGGCTAGGGAGATTCAAGTCAGGGAGTTCACCAGAAAGCGAGTTGGTCTGAGGTGAGTTAGATTTGCAATTGAAAAAGGGATACTACCAGTGAAACCATTGTTGGATAAATTGATGATTGAGAGACTTTTCCAAGCCGAGAAATCCGAAGGCAAAGGGCCAAAGAAATTATTGAATTGAAGACAAAGGCCAGTCAAGTTTCCAAGTTTGGAAAAATCAGAAGGGAAAGGACCTGATATCCCGTTGGATCTTAGACTCAAGATCTGAAGTTCTGGTAATGTTTGAAATGTTTGCCCAATGTTTCAAACATCAGATTACAGAGGGTGTCTGCAAACATTTCAAATTAAACTTACATATTGGAATCATATATACACATATACAAATAAGCAAATTATATATATCATAATTAGCAAAATAAAAAATAAATAAAAATACACACCTGAATTGCTTTTTTTAGGTAGAACATATTCTTCATGCAAACCAAGCAATTGGGCAACCTTCAAGAAATAAGCAAAATTTAATGCTGCTCAAGATTCACACATAAAAGAGTACAAAAAAATTGAAAACAGGATCAAACTACCCATCAAATCCAGAAAAATTAATTACAAAGCAACAAAAGACGACATGGTTTTGATTTATATATAATTTGCTGGAGGTTAAACATTTCAAACATTGGAATCATATATAATTAAACAAAAGCATATATAATTAAACATTGGGTTAAACCAAAACTAATTAATTTGTTGCAACGCATAGTGCTTTGTTACACAAAAACCTCCATAAAAACCCAATGTTTGAATCCACAAAAACATTTCAAATGCTGGAGGTTAAACCCAATGGGCAATCCACAAAAACCTTTGCTGGAGGTTACACAAAGAGAAATAATATTCAAGAGATCAAAACCCATTTGCTGGAGATAGAAATCAAAGGAAATAATATATTAGAAATCAAAACCCATTTCATATTCAAGAGAAATAATATATTCAAGAGAAATCAAAACTTTGCTGGAGATAGAAACAGAGTTAGAAACCCATTTGCTAGAGGTTACACAACCAAAACTTTCTAGTCCAGAACTGAAACCAGAGAGCTAGTCAGAGAGATGGAGAACGTTTGTGTGACAGTATGATGAACAGAGTTTAAAATCAAGGATGAGGAGAGAGGGAGAGAGAGAGACAGAGGGGAAGTAGGTCGGCGACCTTTCAAAGACATGGGAGAGAGAAGAGTTTTTGGACGGGAACTAATATTTGAGAGGATTGATCTGAATCATTGATATATATCTAAGATTCATCTCAACCATTGGATCAAAATGTATCTTACATACATTTTTATACATTTTCAAAATGCTTTCTCCCTTATTATATAGATATATATACCAGCGTATACTCGTGCCTGAAGGCACGGTGTAAATAATGTTGGGATTAGAATATAATTGTAATCCCAATACTATTTAATAAATTATCAATTATCAATTATTAATTTAATATAATTGTAATCCCAACTCTTCTTGTCTTAAAAATAAATTATCAATTGTAGAGATGAAATTATGCCTTCAACCTGAAAATCCCTGTTTCTATACCAAGAAAATGGCATAGGCAAATAACCATTGTTGAGCTTTGGTGACCCACCACGAAACAAACTCTAAAACATCTATCTAAGTTCACAGAAGCTGTGGGAGTTGCCAATCGAAAGAAGGGATTTGAAATTAAACATTATAAGAACATAGGCGAGTTTTCAAATGAAATTCAATTAACACCCAAATAGTTTTATTTTAGTTTAATTACCTGTTTATGTGATCTTTAAGTTGTTGTTATGTTATTTCATTTACAGTCAATAATAAAGCAAAAATTTTTGCGAACACGTAAAGAACAAAAAGTTTTCCAACAGTCAAAGCAAATGCAAACTCAATGTTTGAACTTTCAAGGAAGGAGAAAAAAAGAAGCTTGAAAACAAAAACCTATTTGGTAAATTTTTAGCAAATTTTCTACAGACTTAGAAGCCTAAAAATAAAACGTCCACTGTTTAATTGAGATTGAGATGGGCTCAACTCCAAAATACATTATTATTAACTCCAAAATTGGACATATCTCTATAAAGTTACATGTCAAATAGAAGGCTGACTATTACAAAAGGGAAGCACTGTGTGCTGTACATGAAATCTTAAACGTAATACAAAATTTTATCAGCCAACAAATCCTTAAGGATTCAGAATTCAAACAACATAATTAACCAACAACAGCAATCAAGAGCAGAGAAAGGGAATTTCAAGAGACAATGTAAAATACCTCTATTTTGGTGTTGAACGATGGGTCTTGAAGCCACTGTTGGAAAATTAAAAAACATTAAAAAAAATTTGAGTTATTGATATAGAATGGTAAAGCTAAAGGCGCCTCAAGAAGGTCTATTAGTGTGTCCCCAATCTGGGAGTCCTTTGCATTATATAAAGGACAATCAGTAGTGATGGGTCAC
This sequence comes from Camellia sinensis, assembly GCF_055761805.1. Lineage (NCBI taxonomy): Eukaryota > Viridiplantae > Streptophyta > Magnoliopsida > Ericales > Theaceae > Camellia > Camellia sinensis. The sequence goes on along the minus strand of NC_138962.1, from coordinate 21,220,449 downwards.
CACTCATGTCCATCTATGTCTATCCATCTCTCACCTCACCCTTTGCCTTCTTCTATGCAAACATTTCAACTATCATATTTGTAATCTCTCAATCTCCTCTTCTGTGTATCTTTGTTATTTTCATCTTACCCCTTCAAATGCCAACCACCAATCTTATCATTCTCTGTAATAATTTTTAGCGTAATAATCTTGTAATTTAAACATGTAATTGATTGCCTTTTGGGGTTTGAACTATCCTTAAATCACCCATGCAAGATTATTATACATTTTTTGTGTGTGCATAGAATCCTAGTATTTATATATACACAGTGAATACATTACTTGATTATTCACGATGACTTCAAATGAGGGCACGTCAAAAGATTGTTCACTAAAAATAAAAAGTGGATGAATTTAACAATTTCTATAATGGAAGCGCGATAGGGTATGAGTTCCTTGTTTTGTGTGCTTCAATTACTTAACAATTTCTTGGAATTTTGTTGTCTTGTATGTTATCTCATGAAAAGTGAATAAAGATTAGAGGATGATTAGTGGATGAATTTTGTTATCTTGTATGTTAGTAGTTTGGTTGAAACTAATTCTTTTCTATTATACTAAAATTGCTATAAATTAGAGGAAGATTAGTCAGTTGCAGATTTCTGCATGGCAAAGCATGGGGTTGCCGAACCAAAAAAAATATTGCAAATGAAAGAGAAAAAAGGGTAAGTGTGTGCATGTTGATTAGCAAGCCAAAAAAATTAGATACAGAGACACAGTTAGCAGAATTACTATTAAAGGGTTTTGACACATATGTATACAACTAACCAATGATGAGCTTTGGAATGTGTCCTATGCATTCACAAACACTGGAATGTAGCCCATCTATAATAGAGAGAGAAGACCAGCAAGAAAAGTTTATGGGATGAAAAGTTTCTGCAGCAAAAAAAGTTTCTGGGCTGATAAGAAAAAAATAAAATATTACCTAGGTTTCTTTGTAAGGCTATGTGCTTTGTTGCAGAGGAGAGGCTTCATTTGGAGTTTCAAATCTTGACTATATCACATTTACAAAAATAGATTATCATATCAAAACCTAAATAAAAATGTTAGATTCTCACACCCTCACATTTACACAAATCATATCACATTTTACACAAATAGAAAACCCAAATAGAACTCCTTGATTCTCACACCCTCTTCCAAAAAAAACCTAACCCAACCCAACTGAATAAAACTGATCTCAACCATTGCAATGTATAGCGATTCCGGTATTCCCTGTTGTTGTTTAACTGTAATCCGGACTCGGTTCCGTAGATTCGTTGTTGTCTTATCCTCATTTCTATCCCCTACTCTTTTAATTAGAGTTTTGGGTTGTGTTGGACAAGTTGGGAATAAGTTGGTCGTGTTTTAAAACTTAGAAATTTTACCCAGGTTTTGGTCCCTCCTCTCGAGCGGATATTTGACGCTCGAGCGGGATTTTGTTGCGGCCTTTCCGCTCGAGCGGACGTTTGGACGCTCGAGCGTGAATTTCCTTCTCTCAGCATTTTGGACATCTGCAGAAAATTCTGGGAGAGTGCATCCGGCGCTCGAGCGGATCTTGGGACGCTCGAGCGTGAACCTGTGTCTGACGCTCGAGCGGGGTGTTGTACGCTCGAGCGGACCTGTTTTTATATCAGTCCGTGAAATCACCTTTTTGATCACTTTTTGATTTCCTTTCTCTCTCTTACTTTTTCAAAACCTCCATTGGAGAGTACCTCACTCTAAAACCCTAACTTCTCTCTTAGAATTGATCTAGTAGGAGTTGTTTTCTCACCTTGGGCCTTTACAAAAGTTGTGTTGATCGTCGAGGGCTATCTTCTAATCTGAAAATTTCGGGATTTGGAGCATTTCCGTTTCTTCATCTCCTTCGTTGAGCCCCATCATTCGAGGTAGGGATAACCTACTCCATCTTATGAGCTTTGTCTTTGAATTTTAGCATTTTGATATGTTGGGGGTTGTTGGGTAATTTTGAGAAAGTTTGGGCCTTTGTGTAATTTTACAAAAGTTGGGGTTTTAAATATATAAACCTATATGCATGTTAGGCATAGAGAAATGAGATTAATGTTGGGACATTGATGGAAATGGAACCTTAGGGTTGTTTTGATGAACTATGGTGATTTGCCCTAATTGGATTAATTAATTAATGCATACGATTAATTGAAGAAAATGAGGAATTGAATTGAGAATGTTAAGATTGGGAATGTATGTGACTAAAGAGTGTAGATGAATCTTTTATTGCTCATCTAGTTGAAATGTTGATATATTATCCATTTGTGCATTTATTTCCTGCTTAGAAATAATTGCTTTGGGCTACCGGTGGAGGGTAGTGTTGATTGTTGTAGACAACACATGATGATTAGGCAAACTAAAACTAATCAATCGGATGTGTCATAGAGTATGACGGTTGATAGAATACATTAACTGTATGTATTGAGTGATTGTGTATATGACCAATGTGTTTATATGCATTATGTGTAGACGGTTAGTAGAATACATTAAATTTATGTATTGATTGATTGAGTATGTGATTCTGTGTTTACATGCGTTATATTGTGTATAGAACCTTTGTGTTTATATGCATTGCTTGTGTAGAGGAGGAGATGGGGGATGTACTCCGCGGTCTAGGGGAAGATGGGGGATGTACCTCTAAACCGGATAGGATTGGGAGGAGATGGGGGATGAACTCCGTAGACACAGCTCATATGCTTGTCTAGAGAAGTGAAGATACAGCTCATATGCTTGTCTTTGTGAAGTGTAGATTTAGCTCATAGGCTTGTCTAGTGAAGTGTGGATACAGCTTATATGCTTATCTGTTGATGTGTAACATGCTCATCTATTATGGTATTGATATAGCTCATATGCTTATCTGTTGTGGTATTGATATAGCTCATATGCTTATCTGTTGTGGTATTGATATAGCTCATATGCTTATCTATTGAAAAGTTGGTTTGATTTGATATAACACTAAAATGTATATCATCATCGTTTGTGAAGTACGGAAGTAGTTTGTGTGTTATTGATATAACATCAAAATGGGTATCCACCGTGAATTTCGAAGGTGTTCTAGTGATGAACTATAACCTCATCAAATGTTTTGGCCAGAGTACTGAGCCTTGTTTTCAAACTCAAAGTTGAATAAGAAATGAAAGGTGAATTGTATCATAGACTTAGTTGTCATGGAATTGAAATAAGATATAAATGGAGGTATATGTATTGACCATCTTTCAGTTGCTAATCTTTTAGGCATTGTTTATAATTGGTTTAGTATATCTCTGCTGGGCTGTGGCTCACCCTATATGGGAATATCATTTTCAGGTACAGGAAGCATGCCACCTCCAAGGACATAGCTTGGGAGGCTAGAGGCGGACATACTTTTGTCGTATTACTTTTGATGTATTACATGTAGATTCAAGCCAAGGGCTTAATATGTATGAGTTAGTACTTTTTTTGTTGAAACCAAGTGTTAACTTGGAAAGCTGTAAGCCCGTAGGGCATTTGCTGTTGTTATTAACATGTAATACTTTTTGTAATGAAACTCTGATAAATGAAAGAATGTGGAACTTTTGTATATCAATGCATGTCTTATTTGTTGGGTTTAATGTTATTATTTTGGGGGCGTTACAACTTGGTATCAGAGCGTACCGGGTTCGAATACTTTGGGTACGTGGGAAGTGATTAGGATCACAATGGGTTTGTCTCGCTTGATAGAGACTTAGATGTAGTGTAATATGCTATGTGCTTAATTGATAACATGCTTATGTGACTATGTGGGTATGGGATTTAGTTTCTAGGATGTTGATTGGATCCTTGGGTTTCTGGGAGTCCTGTTGGAAAGGCACTTGATCAATGCTGTTTCTAACCGGAACTCTAGTAACGCCTCGGGACTATCATTATCCGGAAATGAAATTCATAAATGCTTATGTGTTTATGTGCTTATGTGGAGTGAATTACAGTTGTCCATGTATTAGGACGTGAGTGTTTAGCTTCGGCACATGTATGAGTGTGCTAACGTGTCTCTGTTACTTCTACTAGGATGCCTAGGCGAGGAAGTTGCGATTTCCCTCCTTCCGCTCGGGAAGAGTTGCGGAAACAGTTTGTGGAGTTACGCCAAGGTACTACACCTTTGGTGCGGTTCGAAAGATGGTTTGCTAACCTATCGAGGTTTGCTCCAGAATTGGTGGAGACGGAGGACTTGCGCTGTTTTGAGTTTGAGAGTAAGCTGCGTGACGACATCCGTGTGAGGATAGCGGGGTCTTGGCAAAAAAAATATAGTGTGCTTGTTGAGGCGGCTGCTTATGTTGAGGCAGCGGTGTTAGCTATGGGACAAGATAGGGAAGAGCCCGTGGTGTTGGGTGTTGGCCAGGATAGGAAGGAAGCCATTGTGGGGACTCCTACGGTTTATAGGTACTCTAGGCCCAGTAAGAGGCAAAGGGGTTTAAACTCGCAGCAGGGAGGTCGGGCTAGAACTACCCTTCCAGTGTCGGATTTGGGTTCGGGAGAAAGTAAGCAGAGGGGCGTCTTTTGTTTCAGATGTGGTCTGCTGGGCCACAAGGTTTCGGTTTGCCCAGAAAGGAAGGGGGCTGGTTTGTCAGTTCGAACAGTAGTTGCACCACCAGAATCTTCTGGCCAGCCAGGTATTAGGCCAATCGAACATATAGTGGGGGAGCAGTCATTGGGGCCTTCATCAGCCCAGATTCTGAACCAGTCTCGTGCTCAGGCACCGCCTACTTGTTGGATGTGTAATCAGCCGGGTCACATTCGACGTTTCTGTACTCAGCCGGGGGCTTCTTTGGGGATTTTACAACCTAGCCAGGCTCAGTTTCATTCGACTGGGCAGGAACAGTATCGTTTTGGGGGACTAGCAGGCCAGACTACGAGGGCCTCAGTAGAGTCGAGTTCCCTGGACCCAGTTGGGGAGGTTTGTAGTTGTTCCAGGTGTGGACAGAGGGGGCACGTCAGTAGTTCTTGTCCGTGGCTTGTAAGCTCGTAGGTTATCTTATGTTTGGGGATGACCAACTTCGACGGTCCAGCAAGGGACGGTAATAGTAGTAATATTGATGGGATGGTGTTGTTTTGACTAATCCATTTTGTAATCAGTGGATTATTATTTTGTGATCATTGGGTTCCGTTGTGTAACCAATGTGTTTTGGGGATGTTGAAATATCTAAACTGTTTGCTTATCCATATATATATACATATATGCTTTGTTTGTTAATTTCCTTGGAATGGGTGAAGTGGAGCATGTTGTAGCTCTGAAGTTTTATTAATGTATAAAGTTGCTGTAAAACCATAAAAAAAATTTTTGTATTAAGCATGTGACTTGATTTGGGAAAGATGAGGGCTGAGGAACCATGTTTTCAAAATTTGAAAGAACCACTGAGGGGTGCGTGTCCTAGCCAAGGCAATATTGGAGCGAGAACTGTTTTACTTACAAAGTGTGTGGAATTTCATGGGTACTACCCATTTAAAATTTTGTGTGTGGCATAGATTTCGGTTTACTGTCGGGTGAACTCGAGAGGATGTGAAGTGTGCGATTAGTACTAGATGTAACACGTATTTGATATGGTGTCCTACGGGGGCATAGCGCATAATTTTGTTAAGGTTAGACGTGTACCTTCGTGGTGAGTAACATTACCGAGATTGCAGGTGTACTGATTGGCCGTTTTAAGTGAGGGGATGTTAGTCCCTATATAAGGTTGTGATTGTTGTATCGGGAGCGATGTGTTGTGGGTAGCTGGTACTATATCTCGGGCAGTAGTATAATGGGTGTTTCCCTAAGCTTCCAAATTCCTTTATTTGGGTCGAATGTGATAGGTTCGTACCTTAGCACTGGTCAGGTCAGAGGATGTTACCAGAAGGGTTAATTGGGTATATAGCCCGTGGTTAGAGTGTGACCCGTGGATGGAGTCACAGTGGTATGGTGTTTGCGGATAGAGACGTGGATTAATAGTGAGGAGGGCGAGAATCTTTACTCTGCTGGATAGTTAGAAGAGTGAATCCTTGAAAGCCTTGTCGGCGAATTGTAGTGGTGTTGGGGTTTGGGTCATGGTGATTGTCTAGCGGTAACATTGGGGGCTTGCAAAATAAGGAGGTTTTGCCTAGTACAGTTGTATGTGTTAGATGTGATGGTTTCACGAGTTGCGTGGTGTTGGCAAGATTATGTGAGAATGTTCTAGGGAATGTGAGATTTGTATCTCGAGTTAGTGGGAATGGTACCTGTATGTTGGTTCGTGTTTTGGGTCTTGCTAGTCAGTGGGTCCGTGGTGACCCCATTAGTTGTGTAGGGGTAGCGTTCGTGTTGTGATTGAGGTTGACCATGTCGGTCTTCAGTCAAGGAGGCGAGCAGGCTTGCTAGATAATCATGGTGGGGGTTGGTGATTCCCTTAGACGCAGTGTTGATGCGGTTCAATTTTAGGAGATCCGGTGAGATTCCAAAATTTGTGGTTTGTGTAGAGAACTCCGCGGTTGGGGTTAGTGGTTTTAGCGGCACGTCAGTGTGTGGGTTACGGAATGTAAAGTTTATGAGAATGATTAGTTAGCTTGTTGGTATCGGGCTTTGGGTTGGCATTAGTCACCTTGAGTTTAGTCTCGTCTGTTGCAAACTTTGTATGTTGATTAGGGAAAACTGAAACTAATCGGACATGTTTTGTCGTTGAATCTGACGGTTGGAATGATACATCTAATATATGTATTGATTGATCATTGTGAATGATTGGCTTTTTATACAGTATGTATGTATGTATGAAAATCGCAAAAACCATGATTTTCTTATGCCTTATGTGTTGTTAGTACTGTCATTATTTCTATTAACCATCATTATAGAAATGTTATATTCTATGTCGGTTGTGACATCACTGCGTGAGTGATGGTTGTGGATAGTGCTGTTTTGGAAAGAAATGGAAAACAAAATTTTCCCGGTGTTTGGACCATCTGGGGGCGTTGTTGAAAAGTTGATTTAAATTCAAGGATTTTAAAGAATTCTAGATTAATCTTTTTGACAAATAAACTGTGGATAACTCTGCATTTGGGTAACACCGTATTTGTGAAAAAATAAAAAAATAAAAATAAAAAAATAAATTTACAAAGCTTTTGAGTTTTCGTATGGAAAACGCAAGATTCATCCCGGAACGTTAACGTTGAAAATTTAAACATCTTTGAGAAATGCCTCTTGAACAAGAAAATGTTTTCTTACTATCTACTCTAAAGATTTGCTTTGGTCGTGTTGTTGAGTAGTGACTTAGCTTGGGGTGCTACTCGGTTGTTGGTGAATTGTTTCGGGGGAGGTTTGGTTTGTTGAGGCTTGCGTACCTAAGGAGTGGTCGTTTAGAATGTGTTCCCGTGGTTAGTCTCTTCCTTGGTAAGAATGAGTTGGAGGTTGGTTGTGAAAGTAATTTCTTTCCTTGGGACTCGATTGTTGAATACTCTGTAATCTGTTGGCCTTGTGTTTTGGCGTACCCTTAATTTCGGGGACGAAATTCTTTAAGGGGGGGAGGTTATAGCGATTCCGGTATTCCCTGTTGTTGTTTAACTATAATCCGGACTCGGTTCCGTAGATTCGTTGTTGTCTTATCCTCATTTCTATCCCCTACTCTTTTAATTAGAGTTTTGGGTTGTGTTGGACAAGTTGGGAATAAGTTGGTCGTGTTTTAAAACTTAGAAATTTTACCCAGGTTTTGGTCCCTCCGCTCGAGCGGATATTTGACGCTCGAGCGGGATTTTGTTGCGGCCTTTCCGCTCGAGCGGACGTTTGGACGCTCGAGCGTGAATTTCCTTCTCTCAGCATTTTGGACATCTGCAGAAAATTCTGGGAGAGTGCATCCGGCGCTCGAGCGGATCTTGGGACGCTCGAGCGTGAACCTGTGTCTGACGCTCGAGCGGGGTGTTGTACGCTCGAGCGGACCTGTTTTTATATCAGTCCGTGAAATCACCTTTTTGATCACTTTTTGATTTCCTTTCTCTCTCTTACTTTTTCAAAACCTCCATTGGAGAGTACCTCACTCTAAAACCCTAACTTCTCTCTTAGAATTGATCTAGTAGGAGTTGTTTTCTCACCTTGGGCCTTTACAAAAGTTGTGTTGATCGTCGAGGGCTATCTTCTAATCTGAAAATTTCAGGATTTGGAGCATTTCCGTTTCTTCATCTCCTTCGTTGAGCCCCATCATTCGAGGTAGGGATAACCTACTCCATCTTATGAGCTTTGTCTTTGAATTTTAGCATTTTGATATGTTGGGGGTTGTTGGGTAATTTTGAGAAAGTTTGGGCTTTTGTGTAATTTTACAAAAGTTGGGGTTTTAAATATATAAACCTATATGCATGTTAGGCATAGAGAAATGAGATTAATGTTGGGACATTGATGGAAATGGAACCTTAGGGTTGTTTTGATGAACTATGGTGATTTGCCCTAATTGGATTAATTAATTAATGCATACGATTAATTGAAGAAAATGAGGAATTGAATTGAGAATGTTAAGATTGGGAATGTATGTGACTAAAGAGTGTAGATGAATCTTTTATTGCTCATCTAGTTGAAATGTTGATATATTATCCATTTGTGCATTTATTTCCTGCTTAGAAATAATTGCTTTGGGCTACCGGTGGAGGGTAGTGTTGATTGTTGTAGACAACACATGATGATTAGGCAAACTAAAACTAATCAATCGGATGTGTCATAGAGTATGACGGTTGATAGAATACATTAACTGTATGTATTGAGTGATTGTGTTTATGACCAATGTGTTTATATGCATTATGTGTAGACGGTTAGTAGAATACATTAAATTTATGTATTGATTGATTGAGTATGTGATTCTGTGTTTACATGCGTTATATTGTGTATAGAACCTTTGTGTTTATATGCATTGCTTGTGTAGAGGAGGAGATGGGGGATGTACTCCGCGGTCTAGAGGAAGATGGGGGATGTACCTCTAAACCGGATAGGATTGGGAGGAGATGGGGGATGAACTCCGTAGACACAGCTCATATGCTTGTCTAGAGAAGTGAAGATACAGCTCATATGCTTGTCTTTGTGAAGTGTAGATTTAGCTCATAGGCTTGTCTAGTGAAGTGTGGATATAGCTTATATGCTTATCTGTTGATGTGTAACATGCTCATCTGTTATGGTATTGATATAGCTCATATGCTTATCTGTTGTGGTATTGATATAGCTCATATGCTTATCTGTTGTGGTATTGATATAGCTCATATGCTTATCTATTGAAAAGTTGGTTTGATTTGATATAACACTAAAATGTATATCATCATCGTTTGTGAAGTACGGAAGTAGTTTGTGTGTTATTGATATAACATCAAAATGGGTATCCACCGTGAATTTCGAAGGTGTTCTAGTGATGAACTATAACCTCATCAAATGTTTTGGCCAGAGTACTGAGCCTTGTTTTCAAACTCAAAGTTGAATAAGAAATGAAAGGTGAATTGTATCATAGACTTAGTTGTCATGGAATTGAAATAAGATATAAATGGAGGTATATGTATTGACCATCTTTCAGTTGCTAATCTTTTAGGCATTGTTTATAATTGGTTTAGTATATCTCTGCTGGGCTGTGGCTCACCCTATATGGGAATATCATTTTCAGGTACAGGAAGCATGCCACCTCCAAGGACATAGCTTGGGAGGCTAGAGGCGGACATACTTTTGTCGTATTACTTTTGATGTATTACATGTAGATTCAAGCCAAGGGCTTAATATGTATGAGTTAGTACTTTTTTTGTTGAAACCAAGTGTTAACTTGGAAAGCTGTAAGCCCGTAGGGCATTTGCTGTTGTTATTAACATGTAATACTTTTTGTAATGAAACTCTGATAAATGAAAGAATGTGGAACTTTTGTATATCAATGCATGTCTTATTTGTTGGGTTTAATGTTATTATTTTGGGGGCGTTACACAATGTCCCAATAAAACTCTTCTCAACTATATTTAGGCTCTATTTGAAAATTGCTAACTTAGTTAATTTTCTAATTTTTGACCCAAAAAAAAAATCTAAAAAAAATGATAAAATATTTTATAGTGATTTTTAAAATTTTAATTAAAAAAATATAATTTCGAAACAGACTTTAATTTTTTTTTACACACCCACCCCGAAAGAGTTCATTCACACACCCACCTCAAAGAGCTAAAGGGCCGAGTTGACTCAATTTTTTTTCACTCTCATTCAAACTAGAAATCCCAAACGGGTTATAAATCATAATTCAATTAGAAATGGGTGAGTTTTTCTTCATCAGATCTTATCAAGTCAGTTGACCAATTGATGGTAAAATTGAGCCTCAACTTGTGAACTATACATAACACAATACTATCTTAATTAAAAAATATTACATGAATCATCCAAAAGCACACAACATAGAAGAACCAAAGTAATGAAACTCAAGGATCTCAAAACTCAAAAACAGGTTCTAATTGCTTCTTTGAAATCAATGTTAATGGGAAAATCTAACTAAAATTAAACCCAATAACTATTCATTCGTTACCAAATAATTATTCCGTTTTTATTATTCATTCGTTACTAAAATTAAACTCAAAAACAGGATCTCAAAACACAACATGTTCCATTTTTATTATTCCTTTGTTACCAAATAATACCAGCCAAAGCTATTGTACATATATCAATACTTTACAATAAATAAAAAAAATTACCAAACACCAAATGAAGCACACCAGTCAGTGCTATGCAATCCAGAAAATAGAATTAAAAATTAAATAACAAACAATGCACATCAGTCAGTGCTCTGCAATACCAAAAAAATAAATTTAAAATAAATAATAAACAATGCACACCAACCAGTGCTCTGCAATCTCAAAAAATAAAAAGAAAAATTAAAGTGAAACCTTATAGAAGAAGAGGTTCGAGACTTTCTGAACTTGAATATGAGACTGAAATTGTCTTAAACACCTGTCACTTGGAGAAAACATAAATTTTTATTAGAAGGACCACCTACTTTAATGTGTGGTACACCATTGATGTGTCGCATAGAACTAATGTTGTACATACCATGATGGAGAGGCTTGAATAGTCAAAATTAGAGTGTCATATCGTGTTGGTGACCGGTTCATACCCAAATCTTGCACATACAATGATGGAGAGGCTTGAATAGCAATTTCATTCACCTATAAAACTCAAAGCATTATGAGCTACTTGAAATACTTTTGTTCAACAAATGGAATTAAAGTGCAATACTCACAACTTACTTATGTCAAAATAGACAACAAAAGATAACATTCATTTGAATATTTTATCAGGCTTGGAATTGAATTCTTACTTTCTTTTAATGCTAACGATGTGTTTAAATCATGAATTTGGATAGAAATTTGGAAAGGGAAAGAAAATTAGAGAAATAATTTAGTTTATATTCCATTCACATTTCATTCATTCTTTTCCTCTATCTTTTCATAATCCTATCAAAATCCACGATCCAAACACACTTACGAAAATTATACAACACATCCGTAACATAGACATTTTCATAAATATATCTTTTAAAAAGAAATATAAGCATAACTATGCCAATCCTAAGCAATGTTCCTACAAGAGAGGGGGGAAAAAAATAAAAGAAAAGAAAAATGTCATATTAGCACCTCCATAATTCAATCCCACGGGAAATTGAAGTGTCAAAAATGATTATTGAGTAGTATTTATTAAGATATAAAGCTCATAGGCATGGCTACTAATAGAATTTTTATTTATTTTTTAAATAATTTCAAAAAAAGAAGCAAAAAATCGTATGCATGAGGTAACCATTCCCTTTGGAATTATACCACCGGGATTTTTATTAACCCAAGAAAGACAAATTTAGTGATGTACTAAATTTGTTGTTAAAGTGGCAGATAACATCAAATTTTATTGCAAAAAATATAATTGAAACTACCTAATAGAATTTCCAACTAATTCAATTAAACTTATAATTAATGTAAACAAATATTAGCTAAACACACATACATGTTCCTCAAAGAGATAGAGAGAGAAAAAGAAAGTGAGAGGACCAAACATCAATCAATTGAAGACAAACTCATTACAAATATCTTCTGTTTATTCTCCATTACAAAAGTTTCTCTTTCTTTCTTTGATTCAAATCTTAGGAAAGTAAATGCAACATATCAGCTTATACCCATTTTTTATATAATAAGGATATGAAAACAAAATAGTTAATTTCAAGAAACAGAGTACCCATGAATGGCACCTTAAACTTCACAAAAACATCAAAACAAACAAAACCTAGTCGAAATTATAACCCAATAGATATATATGAAATGAGAGGAGGTGAAATATGGGGTTTCATGAACCTGAGAAGAAAACAATATAACTGCTAAATGACACAGAATATACTATCAATAAATTCAATATAACTACATCCATTAACAGCTAATGAAAGTTAAGTAAACATAAAGGATAACCTGATAATCAAGAACGGGAAAACATACATCAAAACAGTTTAATTTTGACCAATTAAATCCTATTTTCCCCATAGAATTTCCTCTTCAATCATATTAGCACTATCTTGAGAGAGTTGATTCAAGTGTTAATAAGACCTAATGGACATTTCATGGGAAAGTAAGACTTATTGGAAATTTTCCCTTTAATTTGACATTCTTTGGATTCAAATGCATCATACAACCTAAACAAATCATTTCTCCAATTACTTTGAACATCTCTACATACTTAGATCTGGTAAGTATTTATTGAGTAACGTTGGATACTCCTAAATATACTTAGATCTGGTAAGTATTTACTTTGATTAGTTTTGGAATCAACCAAGACCAAGAACATCTCCAAGACCCAACCCGTGCTATGTAAAGTCCAAGTCATTTGAATAGGAGAGGGAGGGCAATATGGTAAAAAATTGGAAGAAGTGAGCAACACATTTTAAACTTGGGTGGCTAGTCGTAAACCCAACTGTCGATGCGGTACTTCCACATTGAATAAATAAATAAATAAAAATTAAATATCAAAAGAATGGGAATAGCAGACCAAAACAAAACTGAGAGGTGTGTAGAGAGACTCACAGACATATGTCTTCTTTCTGTCAAATTATTCAACTATCCTCCCAAAAAAAAAATATTGTGGCATGTGTAAATAATGGTCTCAATTACTTACATTGCATAAATAAAAAAAAAAATTGAATGGATTCATCCAAGACATCAAGTTAGATTAGATAAGATTCATCATTGATCCATCCATTTCATAATTATTATTTTTATTGATCTGAAAACATTATATCAAATGTTGGTATCAAAAATCTCTGATACTTTAGTCTCTTTTGAAAAGATGAAAAAAATCCAACTTATTAATTTATTGGCTTATTTAAATCATATTATATTTTTATTTTTTTTATATTTTTTCATAATAAATTAAAAAAAAAAATCGGTTCCCAAAATAAGCTAAAGTCAGCATCAAATTAGACCATACTATCATCTCATGTTGCACATTGAGATCATCAAAACCAAGGTACATTTCATGAACTTCTTTCTGGGAGTTAGGTTAAGAATGTGATAGATTTCAATCATTTTTTACCATATTTTAGGATCTTAAACATTTTACTAAGAACATCTCCAACCCTTCATCAATTTTATACACTGGACTTTACATCTATTTCAGACCCACAACTTTATACACTGGACTATGAGAACATGGACAATATCAATTTTATACACTGGACTATACATCTATCAAGTGAAACCCATTTTAGACCCAAAACTTTTTAAAAATGAAATTATCCAGATTCAAAATCTATGAAAACAGAGTGTATAAACTGGGTTTTTATATTCAAAATCTGGGTTTATATATTCAAAATCGGGGTTTATATATTCAACTGGGTTTATATATAGAGTGTATAAACTGGGTTTATCTATGAAACAGAGTGTATCCAACGGCTAAATTAGATTTTGGGTTTACATAGATTTTGGGTTTACATATCTATGAAACAGATTCAAAATCTATTTAACGATTAAGAATGTTTCAAAATCTATGAAACAGATTTTGGGTTTACATATCCAACGTTTATCTATTCAAACTCATTTCAAAATCAAAATCTATTCAAACACCCACATGTCAAAATCTATATCTATGTAACAGAGTGTATTCAAAATCTATTCAAACTCATTTCAAAATCAACCCAACCAAACACCCACATGTCAAAAATATCCAGATTCAACTTTACAAACCCACAAAAAATTCAGATTCAACCAAAAAAATATTATGAATTGCAACTTTATAACCAAACCCACAAAAAATTCAGATTCAAGCAAAAAATATCATGAATTCAAGTTGGAAGTTCTAGTTTACCTTGCAAGGGGAGAGACAAAAAAAGAGGGTGAGAGGAGAGGAGATGAGGTGGTCGGTGGTGTCGTTGAGAAAGGATGACACACAGAGGAGAGGTGGTCGGTGGTCGTCAGCGTCGCGATGGTCGGTGGTTGTCTCACGGGATGGGCTCTGATGCAGGTAGAGAGAGAGAGAGAGAGAGAGTTCAAAAACTGAAATGAGAGAGAGGAAATGAGTACTTGTGATCACTACTACAAAAACAGATAAAGATCACACTTTTTTTGTGTGATGTATGTTATTTAATCACACCTTTTAAGTTTTATTAAAGTGTGATATTTGGGAGTGTGATTAAAAGGGGTCATTTTTAATCACACTTTTTAAGTGTGATTAATAACATTTAGATCACACCTTTTAAGTGTAATTAAAAATATTTAGATCACACTTTATAAGTATGATTAATAACATTTAGATGTGAAAAAAATATATATATTACATTCACTAGCTTCTCATTTTCTCTTGTGGAGATTTGATCCATCAACCCTCTCAACCATAAACATTAGACAACACACTCTTTCCACTACACCTCTATAACACCATATGATTGTATATGCAACATATATTATTTATATAGTACATAGACCCGTATTAATATAAAAATATATATATAAAGATAATTATTTTTTATTGAACATAATTTATGTAAAAATAAATTATTTACTAGGAAAAAAAAAGAGACCACTTTTGGCGACTAAACATAATTTTAGTCGCCAATTCTATATTTTTGGCTACTAATTATTTTTTAGTCGTTAAAAAATTTAATTCCCGGGTTAAAATTACTAATTTTGGTGACTAAACTTCTTTTTAGTCTTCAAAAAGCCTCACTTTTGGCTACTAAACATTTTTTTAGTCTCCTAATGCCTCAGTTTTGACTACTAAGTTTTTTTTAGTCGCCAAAAAATCTCACTTTTGGCTACTAAAATTTTTTTAGTCGATAAAAGCCTCACTTTTGGCGACCAAACATCTTTTTAGTCACCCAATACCTCACTTTTGGCTACTAATTTTTTTTTAGTCCCCAAAAAGCCTTACTTTTGGCTGCTAAAATTTTTTAGTCGGTAAAAGCCATATATGGGCAACCAAATAGATTTTTAGTCGCCAAAACCTATTTTTTTGGCTACTAAATTTTTTTAGTCGCCAAAAATCTTTACTTTTGGCTACTAATACTTTTTTAGTCGCCAAAACCTATACTTTCAGCGACCAAATGTGCTTTTTTAGTCGCAAAAGATGTTTTTTCTTGTAGTGGAGTGTGATTAAATATATATATATATATATATAATTAAACTTATTTAAAAAGTGTGATTAAAAAGTAGTAGTATATATATAATCACACTTTAATTAGAATGTGTGATTAAAAAAATATATCTAATCACACTTATTTAAAAAGTGTGATTAAAAAGTAGTAGTGCATATATAATCACATATTAATTAGAATGTGTGATTAAAAATATATATATATATAATCACACTTAATTGAAAAGTGACATAAAAAATGAATATTATCACACTCAATCAAATTAAGTGTGATTAAAATATCAATCTAATTTTTTTTATCACACTTCCAATAAAAGTGAGATATTTTTTTTTTTGTCAAAGTGTGATCTTTAACTATTTTTGTAGTAGTGGATGGAGAGGAGAGAGAGAGAGAGAGAGAGAGAGAGAGAGATTTTCATTAGATTTTGATGCCGTTGATGCTCAAAGAGCATTTGGGCGGGAAATAAAGACATCTCAATCATTGAAGTTGAGATGAGACAATTTAAATTATTGGATCAAAATGTATCTCTAAGATAAATTAGATATTTTTCAAAAACTTTCCTCCCTTATTATATAGATATATGAAAAATGTTATTATGTAATATATATGAAAAATATTATGTAAATTAATGTTATATATTATACAAATACTTGATAATTGATTAAGAATATTCTTCAATCTGTTAATCTATTCTAAACTATTCAATCGCAATTTGAGCATCCATCAATCTGCCATTTAATTTAAAATTTTACTCTCAAATCGTCGAATTATACCGTGCACACGCCTAGACTTAAGGGGTTGTTTGGAATGATCTAAATAAGTACACTTTTTTGTCTTTTTATGAAAAGATGTGCAGAAAAATAGAGAGGTGAAGTGATGGAAAAAAGATAAAAAGATGAATTATTTTTGAGTGGTCAAACTTGGCCTTAAGAGTTGAGGGCCCACCAATTTTGTTATTTTTTTGGACGATGTCACAGGGAGGACTGCAGGACTACACGCAAATTATTAAGGTCTCATTTGACAAGGGTTAAAGTGACTAAATAAATATAAAAAGATAAAATATGCTAATTTAGTTAATTGGATAAAATATCACATTCAAACCACAATTATTTCATTTTTTCTCTTACAATTATCACATCAAAAAAAAAAAAAAAAGTCAAAATTTTTTCCCAAATAGAGCTAATTTAGCTAAATTAGTCAAAAAAAACTAAAAAGTCAGATTAATTATCTATTCCCAAACAAAGGCTAAAGAAGCGAAGATTCAAATTAAAAATAAAAAACAGTTGTTATCATTTTTTTATGGGGGAATTATTTACCAGTTGGACAAAAAAAAAAAAAAAAAAAAAAAAAAAAAAACCTAAACATGGAGGGGTGCAAGTACAGTTTTTCACTTGTATCCCATTACAAAATTACTTGCACCCCTAATGTTTTTATAATTTTTTTTCTATCCCCACTATTAAATAATTCTCCCATTTTTTATTATCATCTTGTATCATTGTTTATATTAATTTTTATGGTTAATTTCTTGTTTAAAAATAATTATTAAAAACTAACAAAAATACAAACTCTGATGATACAAGATGATATATATTAATCTTCTTCAAATAAATTATAATAATGTTATGTTACATACATACACATAAAAAATTATTAAAATAAATAAATAATTCAAACTCAAAATTTGTTATGAGTGTACTAGTATGATTCCTAAAATAAATTTCGATTAACTTTTTGTTAGAATTTCTGTAATTGACAATCTCATTAAATAAAATATCATTCAATTATAATATTTTGTTCTTTCTTTCGTGTGAATTTGAAATTTTTTTTTATGCAAATTCAACTCAATTTGGGTCAGTGCACCACCTATTCTAATTGAAATGATACAAAACTAATCACAAAATGGACAATAGAGACTATCTATACCCATCAATAATGGGGCCCATTATCCAAGATATCTCTCCATTGCGAGTTTTCTTCTTGCAGACACGTGAAGAAGGATCAACTGCAAGTGGTTCCATATTGTTGAAAAATAAGAAGAAAATAATGAATGTGTCTATTCTGCTTGCTTGGCATGTCTTCAAATGAAAGCTGCTGTATGCTCTACTCGAACCACAAATTGCAATGAGAATTGTTGAGAACATAACACAAATTGTGTGTGTCATGACACCACCAAGCATAGGATTGCACAGTAATTTAAGGAAAACGACATCACTCATTGACATATATATATACATATATATATATGAATTACCACAATTCATGAAACAACAACTAACAACATGAAGAAGCCTAAACAGAAACTGAAGCGAAAACAAAAAAGACAATATGCAAAAATAACAGTAGATTGGCTGGATGCTGTCATGTAGGATCATTTGATCTCAAAAGAAAAGCAGGCCTCCCCACGAGAAGAGGAGATACTGGAAAATGCTGCAAACCGGGCTAAGGAAAAAAGCTACTGTGAGCAAAGTCCATTGTTGTAGACACAATTGGCATGAATGAAAATATTTTGTGAGATAAATAGAAATCTAAAAACCATGCAGCTGCCATCAACTGAATATTTTTACTGCCCTTTATCTGCTAAAACAGAGACTCAAGAGTTAGTAATAAAATTAATGTGCAGAAAGTTGTGCTTATAAGCTCATTTAAAAGCATAAAGAGCTGCAACAGACAGTAAGCTGTCGAAACAAATAACCAACCGAAAATAAAAGGTGTCTCCTGCTGATAGTAAGGCTATGTTTGGATCATGGATTTGAGTAACATGATCCAAACACATCGTGAGGGTTTAAGTGAGAAACAGAATGATCAAGCCTGGGCCTAACTAAAAGAAGAGATGCAACTTCAGAAGAAGCTTGGTGCAGAAGCAGGGAGAATATCAAACACCACTCTTTTCCTAATTTTCCAAAGAGAGCACAAAATAGAGATGAGATGAATGAGAAACTCCATGTTAGTATATCTTTACAAAAGATGGACTTGCTAAAACAACACCCCAACCAATGTGAGAAGGAATTGGCCTCCTGGGGCGGCATGAACAGGAAAAGGGCATGACGCACAATCTGCAAAATTTAGTTGAGCCAACTAGGGAAGTCTCTTTAAGAAGAGCTCTATGGTTGATTCGTGGAAGAGTGAGTTTTCTTTCTCTTTGAATGTTGAAGCTCAGCTCACTCTTCAATATGCCAGCGAAATACGACTGCCGACAAAGCTTCAACGATGGAGTTTCTCTCCTCTCTCTCTTCTCTGTCTTCAATCAAGTGATTGCTGCCGCTGGTGGTGGTACTCACAACATAAAATGTCTCCTTAAAATATTTTATTCATTTTCTGTTGTTTAGTGGAATAAGAAGTAAATGAAATATTTTTTAAAAAATATATTTTTGTAAAAGTGATTTATTTTTAAAAAAATTATAAGTCAATTTTTACAAAAATTAATTCTCATTCATTACCTTTTTAAAATATTTAATCTTTTTAAATAAGTATTTTAACTCGCTAAAAAGTTATGAATAATACTTTATTGAATCAAAAAATTTCCCTACTAAACAATAAAATATTTTTATTTCAAGTGTCATCAAACACCAAAAAACGAAAATAAGACTTTTTTTTTTTTGTGTACAGTATTTTACATCAAAACAAACGGAGCCCTAATGACATGGGGTTGTTTGTTATAATTTATTTTAATTTAAAAATATGTACTAAACTATTCGTACCTCCATAATTAGGTTATAATTATTTTTAAGAAATTATAAAATTTTTGTTAATCGTTATTTTTTTTAAAAAACAAATGTACTCTTGTTATAGGATTGTAAATATACAATCAATTTAATTTTTTATATGAATAATTTACTCAATAAACCTTACAATATGAACGTGTCGGATTATCAAAAAACACTCAAGACAAACCTTCACAAGGGAGCACAGCAGGATCCCCAAATCTGACTATTTCGTACAGTTTTTGCTTATAACTTATTAGATATAAATAGTTTAAATAAGTTTAAAAAATTGATTATTTAAAAACTAGAAAAGTGACACTTTTAGCTTTTGTTTTCTTTCTGATTATCAATTTTTAATTTAAAAAAAACTCCACCAAACTGGGTCATGGTGGGCCACATCTTTGTATTTCAATCTATGTTTTGACTCCCTAACAAACATAGACTTAAGTAGGGTTGTGTAAAAAATGTCGCTCAATCAGTTAAAATTCATTAATGCGCACCGTTTTATCCGCTAAGTGCGGGTTAAACTTTAAAATTTATAATCCGCCTTTAAAATTGCTCTGCTCTGTTATAGTTAATACATATATATTTTTTAGTCTATAATGAAATATCAAAGTAAAAATAAGTGAGAGAAATTTAAGATATGAAATTTATTACAAATTAGTAGTTATATATTTATGAAAAATGTTATGTAATATATATGAAAAATATTATGTAAATTAGTGTTATATATTATGGAAATGCTTAATGATTGATTAAGAATATTCTTTAATTCGCCAATCGTCTCAAATTGCTCAAACCACAATTTGATTATCCATCAATCCGCTATATAATTTATAATTTTACTTTCAAATCATCTGAATTACACTGTGCACACCCATAGATTTAAGAGCAAATTTGGTATGATAGAATGGACTAGAATGAAATGCTCATTCTACCTTTGCATTCCCTTTCTCGTATTTGGTACGCCTTATCTAGGTGGGAGAAATGACTATTTTAACAAAATGTGAGAATACCTATTCTTTGGTCAAACCTAAAGAATGGCCATTATTCATCATGGGATTACCATAAAATTTTATTATTATTTTTTTGTTGGCACTTAAAAAAAATATTAGTGTGTTTGGTTTCAGTTTTTTGAAAATTGAGTTTTTTGTTTTTCGTTTTTTTTTTGTTTTTAGTGAATATTTTTAAAATTTTAATCATTTTTTTAAAACTTTTTTAGATGCATTTTACTTAGATGTATCTAAAAAGTAAAATATTTTAAAAAATTAATAAATACACAAAAATATGAATAATATACTAAATTTCCATTTTTTTTTTTGTATTTTTGTATTTTTGGTATTTAGTGAATTTTTTAAAGATTTTTTTCACGAAAATTATACTTTTAGGTGTATTTATGTTAGGTATGTCTAAAAATTAAAAAAATTCTTAAAATATTAAAAAATTCAGTAAAAACAAAAAAATACAAAAAACAAGAAAGTAGAATTTTCTGAAAAATATTTTTAAAAAATTGGAAACAAACATAGCCACTACCATTATTTTGTTCTCCTACCACCCATTCCATCACCACCACCACCACCGCCGCCGCCACCCTATTGCTACCACTACCACCACCACCACGATTGACGTCACAACCACCATCACCATTGTGAGAACCACCACTCTACTACCGTTGGCCGTCGCCGCCGCTGCCGCCACCGTCGCCACCACAACACCATCTTACCACCACCTTTAAGGCCTCAACAACCTACTATCACCACTACCACCATCCTATTATTATTGCTATCACCACCACCAATGCTGCCACCGTCACAACCACAACTATGAGCACTATCACTTCCACAACTATCAACATTATTATGATCTATACAAATTTTTAATTTATTTGTCACTAGTTTGTTAAAAATAATAATAATAATAATAATAATAATAATAATAATAATAATATTAATAATAACTTATTCCATTCCATGAGCTTAATAGGCATAACCAAATAGGAAAATGAGAATTATCATATTATTCTTATATCAATCTATGTTGGCAACCAAACAATAGAATGAAATTGGACATTTCATTCTATCCAATCTTGTATTTCGTTCTCACTCTCATTTCATTTCTACTTTATTTCATTTCATTATACCAAACGTGCTCAAAGAGTTACCAATTTTGTTATTTCTGGACAATGCCACATAAAGGACTGCACACAAATTATTAAAGAAGCGAAGATTCAATTTTTTTAAAAAAAAAAATGTTATCAATTTTTATGGTTAATTTCTTGATTTAAAATAATTATTAAAAACTAACCAAAATACAAACACTAATGATACAAGATGATAAATATTATTCTCCTTCAAATAAATTATAATAATGCTGTGTTACATACATGCACATCAAAAATTATTAAAATAAATAAATAATTCAAACTCAAACTTCGTTATGAGTGTACTAGTATAATTCCTAAAATAAATTTCAATTAACTTTTTGTTAAGATTTTTATAATTGACAATCTCATTGAATAAAATATATTGTAATTACATTTTGTTCTTTCATTTGTGTAAATGTAGGGATGACAATGGATAACCTACCATGTGGGTATCCATAGAGACCCAACCCAAACACATGGGTTTTCTCCTTTTTTTTCTTATTCATTGGGTAAGGCAAGTGATATTCTTTAAATATCCACAGGGGATGGGTTGGGGATTGGTACCCACTAATTTTCCCACATGTTTTTTTTTTTTTTTAATTTTTAATTTTTATTTAAGATTCACAACAAAAAATAAATATACATTCAATCTTTTTTCTTTTATTTATTTATTTTTTTTTTCAGGTTCAGAACCAACTTTCTTTTTTTCTTTTTTTTTTTCAGATCCACAACCAAAGCTAAATATACATTCAGTCTTTTTTTTTTTTATTTTTAAGGTTCACAACCTTTTTTTTTTTAATTTTTAAGATTCACAACCAAAGCTAAATATACATTCAATTTTTTTTCGTTTGTTTTTTTAAAATTTTTTTTTTTTAAGGTTCACAACCATTTTTTTTTTTTTAAGATTCACAACCAAAGCTAAATATACATTCAATCTTATTTTATTTTATTTAGCTCAACAATAAAATCAAATACACATTAATTAACATTGTCACATTATTCTTGTCAAATTTTATGCTTATCTAGAATTTTTTAAATTTATTTAAAAAAATTAAGGACACTGTCTAATGTAGGTTTCGGTTTGTTTTTCTATGTTATTTTATTTTGTTATGTATTGTAATTTTCAGAATGGTTTGCTTGCTCTAAAATTTCAATTACTGAGTATGAATCTATTTGTTTTATGTTATCACACAATTTATACAACATATATATATATATATATATATGAATGTATTTGAAAATAAGAAAATTGTAGAGAATTGAAACAAGCATGAGTCGTGATTGGTTAGAAAGCATAGGTACAAAGATTTATTTGCTGGAAAAACAAAAAGGAGATACAAAGTGTTACTAAATAAATTTTTTTTAAATAAAAGAATTTTCTTAGTTATGAACAGATTTAACTGAAATTAGCTTGTTTTCCAATGTTATGCTTCATTTATTTAGATAGAAAATATTTTTTAATGAAAAATATTTTTTATAAAAAAAATTTAAAATATATTTTTTTATATTTGGTGGTGGTGGTGATGGAACGAAGGTGAAAATAGAGATTGTGACATAGTGGTGGGGTGATGGCGGCAGTGATGATGATAGTGGCTATGGTGATGGTAGTGTGATAGTGAAGGTGAGAATAGTGGTGATGGTGTTGTGAAATTAGTAAAAATTTAATTGAAAAAATATTTTTTGTTTTTTAAAAGTAACAAACAACAAAATTCATGGGGGACTAAAGGAAGAAGATGGAGGATGGATTGGGTGTGGTAAGGCATAGATATCTTAAAATGAGTGATTCAGATTTGTTAAAAGGTATAATTAGATTTTGGATAAATTAAAATGAATGGTTCAAATTTGCTAAGAGAAAGATGGTTTAATGTCTAAAATGTCCATGGCTAAGAGATCAACAAACAATTCCTTGTTTATGCCCTGATGTAATTTAATATGGGTCTTATAACACTTTCTTCAAACAGGTTCTTTCACATTTTATTTCTTCAAACATGCTCTTATAACATTGTAAACATGTTTTTATAACATGTAGGGGAGAGAGTGAGAGTGAGTGAGAGAGATTGTTGTAATTTTTTTTTTAATCTTCCACGTTCTTCCACATTTTTTTTTTCAATTACTAAAACTTATTTGATTGCTTCAAAATTATATATTTGATTATTATAAAACAAACTTTTTAATTAATTAATTAATGTGTATTTGATTTTGTTGTTGAACCAAATAAAATAAAATAAAATAAGATTGAATGTATATTTAACCTTTGTTGTGAATCTTAAAAAAAAAAAAAAAATAAATAAGTTGTTAACATTAAATATATTAAAAAATCAAGAAAAAAGATGGAAGGTATATTTAGCTAAAACCTTAAAAAAAGAAAAAAAGAAAAGTTGTTAACATTAAATATATTAAAAAAGAAAGAAAAAAGATTGAAAGTATATTTAGCTTTTGTTGTGAACTTTAATAAAAAAAAAAAAAAAATTGTTAACATTAAATATATTAAAAAAGAAAGAAAAAAGATTGAAGGTATATTTAGCTTTTGTTGTGAACCTTTAACAAAAAAAAAAAATTGTTGTTGACATTAAATATAAAAAATAAAATAAAAATGGAGATTAAAGTGGATTGGGAAAAATCCAAACCCATTAAGAAATGGGGAGGGTGGTACCCATGGGAAATGAGAAAAATTTATTATAGAGGAATGGCAATGGAAAATTAATATCCATCCCATTAACCCCCATTATCATCCTTATGTTAATGTGAGATTGTTTTAGATGCGAATTTAATTCAATTTGAATCAATGCACCACCTAATTCTAATAGTAATGATACAAAACTAATCACAAAATCAACAATCGAGACTATCTATACCCATCAATAATGGGGCCCACTATCCAAGATATTTTTTCATTGCGACTTTTCTTCTTACAAACACGTGAAGAAGGATCAACTACAAGTGCTCCCATTGTTGAAAAATAAGAAGAAACAAATGAATGTGTCTATTATGCTTGTTTGGCATTGTAGACACCCCATAGAAAAGTCTTGTTTTTTAGTGCTCTAAATAGTTTGTTAATGGTGTTTTAAACTTTGGGGTTGTTTGACCCCTCTTAAGGCTTGTTTGGCCTTTATTTTGTGCCATTTCGGTTGAGCTTCGGGACCATTGTGTTTGGGCCTCCTCACCACTGAAATCTTGAGGGATTTCAGTGATGAGGATGGTGCCTTGAGGTCCTAGGAAGGAGAGGGCCACCCCCTCTCCTTGTTGTCCTTGAAAAGGGCCATTTTTTTAGCCTCTTGAGGGAGCATATAGTTTGAGTATGTATTGACCATGCCTTGACTGATTTTCAGGCTTATTATATCATAATATAGCATTGTTGTATGTTGGTTTTGGTACACCCTGCTTGCTTAGTATACATGCCTTGTAATGCCTTATTTTAGCCTTAACATGTCCTATGCTTTGAGCCCTTATTCAAGCATGTTTAGGCCTAGCTTTATGAAGCTTTTATGTTTGTCTTGCCATTCTTAAGGTCTGTCCTTGGCTGTTTTGGTCGACCAAGACATGCATTGCATAGTCCCTTTGCATCTTGGATTGTTAGCCCCAAGTGTGTGAGTGTAGAGTATGCTTTATTTGCTTTAATTTAGTGAGTTGGAGCCATTTTCCACGTCATCTCAGTCCACTTAGCATGCTTGTATGCTTGCATTTCATGGCCCCTTTGATGCTCCAAGAGGTTGTGTCCTATGCTCCATGTTTGGTCATTGTGTATGCTTCCATGTGTAAGTCATTTAGATGCCATCTAAGTGGTCTTTTGGCTTTGTTTTAGCATGCTAAAACTCTGGTTTTGGTCACTTAATTCATGCCATGTGTGGTTGCATTAAGTGTAGTTCAATCCCCCTTGGGCTTGCCTTGAATCTTGGACCATTGTCGCATGCCATGCTTACCTTGTTTACTTGGCTTAGCACCATTCTTAACATGATTTTCAAAGCTTATGGTGCATGCCATTTGTCCATGATTGCATCCTCTTAAGTGTGCTTGAGAGTTACCTTTTGATGTTTAAAGTCTTAAGCCATGTTTGCATGCATGCTTATATATGTAGATACTTGGCTCATGACACATTGTTGTACACTTTTGTGTTGTTGCATTTGGTATGCTTTGTATCTAACATGACGTCCATATTGCACCTTGCATGTGTGCATGTTGTTGTCACACTTTGCATGCTTTGTTAGTTGCACCTTTGCATTACTTGCTTGCATGCCCATATTGCACACTTAGGCTCACATGCTTAGGATTGCATTGCATTGGCATGCATGCTTCACCTCTTGATCAAGCCGTGATAGAGGTTGAAAGCCCCTTGGTTTGTTTATGTGCATTGCATTTCATTTGAAATCGAAATGCACACTTGATTCTTTGGGCCACCATGCATGGAAATGCGCGATTGGTGGTCCGAGAATCGAGAATCATATTCCTTTGAGTCATGAATATGATAAGGGGTGTGATTGGTGCATACATTGCTTGAAATACATTGCCATGCCAAGTTCTGTCCTCTGCTGCTGTCAAAACATATTCAGCAGGAAGAATTGGCCGGCAGGCAGTGTTGAGTGTCGATCGGCAAAGAATGTTTGGCCGAGAGTTCGGTTTATGGTCGATAACCATCCGGACATGGCCGGTGAAAATTCCACTTGGTCAGTGGTACTCCCCAGTGTCCAAAGAGTTCACCTTGGGAGTTACACAATTTTCGGAGGAGCAAGGCAGTGTAAACAGAGGCAACACTGCCATGGTACGAATTTTTGGGCAAGATGAGTCAAGCATGCATCATCCACGCATTTCAAGACAGGGGCTGTGGCCACTTTAATTCTTTGTTTAAATTGTTAATTAATTGGAACTTCTGTAATAATTAATTTAGCACTGTTCATTCGGACTGTAATATTTATTCGGACCCTCCGAGCGAGGGCAATTGTGTAATAAGTGTGCGTGAGTGTGTGTATGTCTTCCAACCCCACGTCTTTCTTTCCTTTTATTTATCCGCTTATAATGGTAGACTAGGGCATATTTAAATTAGCATACCTTATGCTATGCATGCGTGCATTCATACATTTGTCTTGCATGCACCGGGCTCGACGCATCATTCTAACTGCATTTGTATTTCAATTCCAAATTGAATACGTGATTAGTTGTAGCATTTCACATGTCATTATAGATTAGCCGAGCCTATCTTAGTCGCATTTTGCATGTGTTGCATTAGCCATCTTAACATGAACTAGGATCATGCATATGATTACTAACTAGTTTTTGTTTTGGCTCGGAGTACTCGGTAAGCATTCATGCTTTAGCATACCGCATGCGTGTGAGTGTTGCCATAACAGCATGATTACCATAAGGCTAGCCGCTTATGTGATATAACTGCTTGAATGCCTGTGGATGGAGGTTGAATTACCTAAATTGGAATAATGCATTAAAACTATGAGTTTTAAGCCTACTCAATAGTGGCAAAACCATTTTTTTCTAAAAATCCATTTAAGGGTGGCAAAACCTGCATTTTAGCCTACTTACGAGTAGCAAACCATTTCCAAAACAAACATGCTATGTTTTGTTCCAATTTAGGCAATTTGGTCTATACTTGTTTGCTGTGCGTATAACATAGTAATTCTAGGCTAATAACCGAAATAAGAACACATAACGTTTTCAAAACTGGATATCATGGTTAGTAGAGGCCGATCTTCGGATCGGACGAGAGGGGGTGCTCATAGCTGACCTTCCCCAATCGTACCCAAGCTCCTGAGCCGAGGCAACTTTGGTGATGACGGACACGTGGCCTTTGGCACCAAGTCAGGGTTTTCTAAATTCCCCAAAAAATAAATATTTAGGTGGCGACTCTATATCTGGCAAAGCAGTCCATGTTTGGCACTTCTTTTCAAAATCTATTTCTCAAAACGATTTGCCGGATTTGGACTCTTTGGTTCAAATTAAGAACCGTGACACAAATTGAGTCCGAACTGTAGCGAGGCCCGCGGGCGTGTCTACAGTTTCTGGCGACTCCGCTGGGGATTTAGAGAGCTTGACTCGAACTCGTGATATCTTATTTTGATTTCATTTATGTGTCTCTTTGCATTGCATGTGCATTGGTGCTCCTAGGACACCGTGTTTGCCATCTGCCATTCCTGAATGGTTTGCCGGAGGCTTGACTTTGTCAAAGCATGCCATAAGGCTGACCGTTTGTGGGTTCTGATAGTATGGGAACACAAACCCCGGTTTTACCGGGGCACCCTTTTCGACCATTCGACCTAGTGCATATCGAAATCCATAGTGACCATTCCAAACTAGGACAGGTTGCTTACCCGATGTTAGGTTGTTTGAAAACTGCTGCATGCATAGTGAAACCCTAGCTCCTGACAAAATAGGACAGGGAAACCCTATCCCTCCATAGGGGTGTTTTGGCTCTCTTTACTTGCTATGTGTTTTTAGAGTGTATCTATGCAGGGGAACACACATATCAGTTCGCAAGTCTGAGTGTCAGGCCTGCGGGCGTCAGTGTTTTTTGGGAATCAGTCATCTATGGGTATCAGATTTAGACTTTGGGACAGTGATTTGGAAACGGTGATCAGTGATTAAGGAACAATACATTCAGCTTGTGGGCAATTTGTTGTGATACCCAACTGCGTGTTGTGTTTATTTTACGTTGTTACGCTGTCCAATTGCCCGTTTATTTATTTGCTTTATTTATCTTTTTACTAGGTAGTCGAGCACAATTGTTTCTGACCCAGTAGATATTCCCCAAGCACTCTGGATTAGAGGTCGTCGGCTCCATCAATCTGAGGATCTGGTAGACGGACAACCAGTGTACCACTCTCTACCCCCGGTTACTAGACGGAGGGCAGTTAGGCAGAGGATATCAGTTCAGCAGTCAGTACAGAGGGCTTTGTCTACCCCACCTGAGTACAGTAAGGATCAGGGTTCTGCTTCTCCCACAGAAAGGGAACATATACCGATAATTCAGTCAGATCAGAACAGTATGGCCAATTTAGAGGAGATGGTGCGCCAGCTCCAAGAGAGTATGAAAATGATGCAGCAGGATGCTGTCCGACAGGCAGAGTTCGCCAAGCAGCAGGCCACGGTTATGAATGAACAAGTAGAGTTAATCGTAAGGTTACAGCAGCAAACCGGAGCATCTACTTCGCAACAAGTTCCTCCCCCGCCAGGAATTCCCACCCCCGGGGAGACAGCTAATGTTCAGAATGATACGGACATTCCCACGGGACCACCTCTACTCCCGATCCTACCCCAAATCCAACCCCAGTTATCCAAAACACCCACTAACCTACCGGACTCTCCCTTTGAGTTCGAGACAGATCCTACAGCATTGAAGTTGAGCAAGCTCGAAAAGCTGTTCAAAAGATCCCAGGGAGTCAAGACCATCCCTGACATCGAAGATGGATATACCGACGTAGCTATGACACTGCCTGACAGATTCAAAATGCCGCACATTGATCGATTTGATGGGTCCGGGGGACCCCATGGTGCACCTGAGATTGTTTTCAGACATCTTAAGGCCAATGGGTCTCAGCAAACTTCAGAAGCTGTCTCTGTTCGGCCGAACCCTGTCAGGTGTGGTGGCCATATGGTATGCCAAATTAGAAGATGATGTCAAGAGAAACTGGGATGAGATGGCCGAGGCCTTTATTACGCAATACTCATACAATACACAAATCGAGATTACAACTCGTGATCTCGAGACAACGAGGCAAGAGCCTAAAGAGAGCTTCTCAAAATTCGTGACTAGATGGAGAGCCAAGGCTTCGATGATGACCCTAAGGCCTATAGACAAAGACCAGATTCGGATGATTGTGCGCAATCTTCAGCCGAAGTTGATGCAAAAGATGATTGTACTCCCCTTCCCTATATTTTCTGATCTACATGAAATGGGGGTGCAGATTGAGGATGCCTTAAAGCAAGGCTTAATTGATAATGACCGGGAGCAACCCCGAAGAACTTTCAATCGCAACACTAATGCAGGCCCGAGCGGTACTACAACTACAGGAGCCTCTGAAGTGAGCATGGTCACCACCAACCCCTCTCCAAGAACCATGGCAGCTGCGCTATTCTCCGGCGCATCCGGAAGCCATACCCAAACAGCCAAATACCCACCCAAAAACACAAGAACCTTCTCTCCACTGTATATGCCCGTATCCTAAGCTCTGGGGGTTTTAATCAGAAAAGGGCATTTGAAGCCCCTAGAACCGCGGCCCTTACCAGAAAGACTTCCCCTTACCCACAACCCAGCCAAATATTGCGCATTTCACCAACAGCACGGTCATGACACCGATCTGTGCTTCCGACTACGTCATGAGATTCAAGATCTCATTGATAATGGGGTGATTCTGCCTCCCGAGAAACCCAATGTTACAACAAACCCACTCCCTACACACAACCAAGCTCCACCTCCCAAAAGAATCAACTTTATCCAGACTGGGGTCGTGTCTTACGATCCTAGCATCTATATCACTCCCTCTCACCTGCCTAAAACAAAGGTACTCCTTCCCGACTGCACCGACTTGTGCATGATGGACGTCTCCATGACCCGACCTAAGCCAACGGTGGTGACTATCAAGAACAAGAGAGAGGAGATCCCAAAGGAGGAGAAGGTCGTTGAGTCAGAGTCTACAGAATCTGGGAGTCGTGCTGAGAAGACATATAGTCCGGTGACTACATTTCATCAATAGGCTAGGATGGGTCAGATGTGGAATTACCAACAGGGGGAGAACTGTATGTGATCCAAGGGGATAGTCTGGGACAGGGAACAGATGATTTAAAGGCTGTGGAAGAAGACCTTGCCAATCTCCAGTTTTACAGTGACCAAGATCCAGGGGGCGCTGCAGTCAACTGGTTTGACTATGAGGAATCAGCAGAGGCTATTGGGTGGTTAGATGATCAACTAGATGTGGTGGAAGAGTTCCAACCAGGACAGAGTCCGGCAGGGGCACGAATGTCGGTGATAGTCGAAAGAGTCAGAGAACAGAATACATCGCCGGAGAGCGCCGGTGTTAAGAATTACGCTCGGGATTGGAGCATTCTGAATGCAGGAATTATTAAGCAGCCAACTATGTTGATACTGTCGGAACAAGAAAGATTTGAAGATCCCGCGAGAATCAGAAAGGCAAAGGCCCATGTAGGGACTGAAATTGTTGTGTGCGCAGGAACAGAGAATGCTTCAAGTATAGGGGTGGAAGGTACCGCGAGTACGAGAACAATCATACCAAAACCGGACAGGTGTCTGTCGGCTGCTGATGGAATGTGGTGGGAAGATGAGGATTTATGTCTTGCCCATACGGACGAAGATTGGGGGAACAACCAACCCGATGACACCTGATACCTTGGAGAAGTCGACTACATGACGAGAAGCGGACGGTATTTCAAGCCCCTGCACCTAGACCAGCCGGAGGCATTTGGAAAAGATAAGGAAGCTGAGAGACAGAAAGAGAAGCAAGTCGAAGAAGAGGCTGTACTAAAGCAGTTAAAAAAGATACAAGTAGATATCTCCATCTGGGGACTGCTTATGGCATCACGAGTGCACAGACAGGCTGTCCTATCAGCCATGGACAAGGCAAAGCTTTCGATAGAAACTACGCCAGAACAGCTAGTAGGCTTAGTTTTTCCGGGAGGAGCTACCCCGATGTTGACCTTTTCTGACAAAGAACTGTCACCTGAGGGTGCGAACCACAACAAACCACTCTACATCTCCGTAGAGTGCAGAAACAAATGGATACCCGTGGTGCTTGTCGACACAGGGTCCGCCATCAATGTATGTCCGGCAAGGACTGCCTATGCAATTGGCTTAAAGACCGCGAACTTCGTACCAACAGCCCAGGTGATTTGGGCATACGACAATACAAGCCGAGAAGTCATGGGAATAGTGAAGATCCAGACCAAGGCTAGGCCAGGACAGCATGAAATTGACTTTCACATCCTAGAGGTTCCCGCCACTTTCAATCTACTCTTGGGGCGGCCGTGGCTGCATCAAGTTAAGGCAGTTTCTTCTACCTTGCATCAAATGGTGAAATACCCCTATAGAAAGGGAGTAGCCATTGTTTTTGGGAATTCATCGATCCATCAACCGCCGGAAGTATCTATGCCAGTTTTGGAAATTAAGCACGGCATGGAGGACGTGTTTATGTCAGGTTTCACCCTTGCTGAGGCTCGGGTTGTACAAAACGTCATGGCTGCTAACGAGGGCATATATGTCAGTGCTCAAGCGGTATACCTCATGAACAAGCTTCAACATACCCCGCGATGGGATTGGGAAAGAGCGGCCGGAAGGGCGTCGCAGTATTGGCCGAGGTGCCACATAACCCACATACCTTTGGCTTGGGTTATCTGCCCACCAAAAAGGATTGGGTAAGGAAAGGAAAGGAAATGGTCGGAAGAGCCAGAGCGAAACAGATGGGGAAGCCTTTTGACTTAATGCACCGGCCCATTCAGGGTACCCTAAACGGACGCTTCGTCCGGGAGGGGGAGGACTTTCCGTTCTGTGGCTTCCCAGAGCTGTGGCTGAACGCAGAGAGGAAACACGTGCCGGTGTTTGAGATTTTCTTTGACCTACAGTTACCTGGGAATCACGTTGCCGAAAAGCAGACAGACCTATTAGCTGAGGCTGAGCAGAGTAAGGAAGTGCAGTCTGAGGACGTTGAAAATGAAATGGGGGTAGCGCTGGTATGTCTACTTTCAGATCTTCCGATCGAACAGAAGTGCTTGGGGGATAACTTCTCGGTATGCATGATCGGGAATGGAACGGCTGCGGGCCTACTAGCAACTATTTTGGATGCATCCATCGCACCCTCTCTCGTTTGGCAATACGAAAAGGGATTTTTATCAAGCAGCACCGGGTCAGGTAGTGAGCCAGAATTTGATTCCACCGAGTCTTGTGAGTCGGAATCAGGTTCCAGCTCAACTGAGTCTGAGTCCGGTATTTCTGGGGGTGATAACCCGGATGCCACAGTCTTGTCCATGCCATCTTTTTCTTTCTCCTTTGAGTCTGTTGTAACAGAAGAATCGGACGGTTTGGAAGTACTTAATGAGAATAATGTGGATGTGATTTCCGAGTACTTTTCTGTGCCTTTGATATATTGCTTAAATCAGGACTTTCAAAATTTTAACGAAAACGACGAGGAAGAAATTTCTCCGGTTTTGCAACGATTAATTGATCAAGAGCAGGAAAGATTTGTTAAACCTTTAGTTGATGAAATCACTACTGTGAATATTGGTACTGAAAAGGACCCGCGGCTGGTCTAGATCGAGTCCACGTTGTCTTCGGAGGAACGCGAGTACTTAGTCGCTTTATTAAAAGATTTCAAGGATATTTTCGCGTGGTCCTACGAAGACATGCCTGGAATCGATCCTGAGATTGTACAGCACCGGATCCCTCTTGACCCCGAGGCCCGACCTGTCAAACAGAAACTCAGATGGATTCGTCCGGACTTGGCCATCAAGATTAAGGAAGAGGTCACCAAGCAAATCGATGCAGGCTTCCTGCTGGTATCCGAATACCCGACTTGGTTGGCCAACATTGTTCTGGTGTCGAAGAAGGATGGCAAGATCCGAGTATGCGTGGACTTCAGGGATTTGAATAGAGCTAGTCCAAAGGACGACTTCCCCTTGCCACATATTGATGAGTTGGTGGATTTTACAGCGGGGCATGCTTTGCTTTCGTTTATGGATGGCTTTTCAGGTTACAATCAGATAATGATGGCACCCGAAAACCGGGAGAAGACTGCTTTCACCACCCCGTGGGGGACATACTGCTATAGAGTGATGCCGTTTGGGCTGAAGAATGCTGGAGCTACATATCAACGGGCCGTGACCACAATATTGCATGACATGATCCACAAAGAGGTGGAGGTGTATGTGGACGACATGATTGTCAAGTTCAAAGAAAGAGAGGGCCACTACACTACCTTGCAAAAGTTTTTTCAAAGGATCAGAGAATTTCGATTGCGGCTGAATCCTCAGAAGTGTATGTTTGGTGTTACAGCGGGAAACATACTGGGGTTCCTGATTACACAAATGGGCATCGAAGTCGACCCTTCCAAAATCAAGGCCATCCTAGAAATGCCACCACCAAGGACTGAAAAGGAGGTGCGAGGCTTTCTGGGTAAAGTGCAATTCATAAGACGATTTATCTCAAAATTAACTTTGACTTGTGAACCACTTTTTGGTCTCTTGAAGAAAGGAAAGAAATTCCAATGGGATGGCCGATGCCAAACTGCTTTTGAACAGATCAAGAAATACTTACAGAACCCGCCTGTGTTGTCACCACCAGAGCCGGGGAGACCGCTGATGTTGTATCTTTCGGTAACCGAGACCACAATGGGCTGCATGCTCGCGCAAGAATCAGAAGACAAAGTGGAAAGAGCCATCTACTATTTGAGCAAGAAAATGCTAGAGTATGAGACTCGCTATACACCGTTGGAGAAGGCTGCTTAGCTTTGGTATGGGCTACCAGGAAGCTGCGGCACTACCTGTTAGCTCACTCCGTAATGTTGGTTTCACGACTCGATCCCATCATATATCTTTTCGATAAACCGGCACTTACGGGTAGGCTAGCTCGTTGGTTGCTTTTGCTTTCCGAATTCGATCTGAAATATGTGACACGCAAGTCAGTCAAGGGAAGAGTGGTGGCAGAGTTCTTAGCCGACCATCCAGTGGAAAGGGGTGAAGCAGTTGAGTACTCATTCCCAGATGAGGCCATTTTGTATATCGACGACGGGTTTTGGACGATGTATTTTGACGGAGCGTTCAACCAGTACGGGTATGGGATAGGGGTGTTGCTAATAGCACCTGACAACTCCCGTATCCCTCTAGCATTTAAACTCCGGTTCAAAGTCTCGAACAACGAAGCAGAATATGAGGCATGCATTGCCGGTCTAGAAGCAGCCTTGGAACTAGGGACAAGACGGTTGGACGTCATCGGGGACTCAAACCTTGTTGTGTCTCAAGCAAAAGGAGACTGGAAGGTCAAAGAAGAAAAGATGATGATGTATCACCGGACCCTGGACTTGTTAATCCCTCGGTTTGAGAAGCTAAATTTTGCTCATCTACTAAGAGAGAACAACAGGTTCGCAGATTCTTTAACAACTCTATCTTCCATGATAGACATCCCGTCCGAAGTCCAGATGCGTCCCGTCATCATTGACCAGAAATTCGCGCCAACATACGAGTCAATTGCTGCCATAGATGAGGTTCAAGACGAAAACCCCTAGTATTACGACATTTGGAATTTCTTGGAGAATGAAGCATACCCGCCAGGGGTAAATGCCAAGGATAAAAGGGCAATCAGAAGAATGGCCGTTCAGTTCATCATCTGCGGAGGTAAATTGTACAAGAGAGGTCATCTGGGATTGCATAAGCTATGCGTTGAAGCTGAAGAATCAAAATGCCTGATGAAGGCCATCCATGGAGGAGAATGTGGAGCACATATGAATGGGGTAATGCTAGTGCGGAAGATCCTAAGACAGGGTTACTACTGGTCCACCATGGAGGAGGATTGTATTGGCTTTGTTCGGCGATGCCACAAATGTCAGATCCATGCAAATCGCATGAACATTCCGCTGTCGAAGCTGTACAATATGACTTCGCCATGGCCATTTTCAGTTTGAGGAATCGATGTGATCGGGGTTGTTACTCCGAAGGGGTCGAATGGGCACAAGTTCATCCTGGTCGCGATAGATTACTTTACAAAGTGGGTCGAGGCCCAATCTTATGCCGTGTTGAAGGCTTCACATGTTGCGAAGTTCATCAGAAACAACATCATCTGCCGTTATGGGGTCCCAAACGAGATTATTTCAGACAATGGTTCCCATTTCAAGAAGGAGGTAATTGATTTGTTAAAGAAATACAATGTGGCTTTCCATAAGTCGTCCACATACCGGCCGCAGACCAACGGAGCAATTGAGGCTGCCAACAAGAACATCAAGCACATACTGCAGAAGATGGTGGAAACCTACCGGGATTGGCCAGATAAGCTGCCGTTTGCTCTGTGGGGCTACAGGACTTTAATTAGAACTTCTACCGGAGCGACTCCGTATTTATTGGTTTATGGAATGGAGGCCGTTCTACCTATCGAAATTGAGGTTTCATCATTGCGAGTATTGGCTGAGTGTCAAATAGCCGAAGCAGATTGGCAGCAGAGCAGGTTTAAGGAACTCATGCTCTTTGATGAGAGAAGACTGAAAGCACTGTACCATGTTCAAGGTTATCAGCGTAGAATTGCTCGGGCTTTCAACAAGAAAGTCAAGTCCAGGAATCTAAAGGAAGGAGATTTGGTGCTCAAGGACAACCGAGCTCCCATCCATGACCCAAGGGGCAAGTTCAGACCCAATTGGACTGGTCCCTACATCATCAAAGCTATCTGGTCAGGTGGAGCTGTGGTTCTGATGGATTTAGATGGCCTAGAGTTCTCCCAACCAATCAACATGGACAAGTTGAAGAAATATTATCCTTGAGAGGCTCGCTAGGCCGAAAATCCGAAAAGGCGACCTAGGCAAAAGTTAGAGCATTAAAAAAAAAAAAAAAAACTGAGCTCGCAAGGTTGAAAACCCGAAAAGGGCGGCCTTGGCAAAAATTAGAGCGTAAAAGGAGAGTGAAAATACTCGAGTGAACCTAAGGCTGAACTACGTAAGGCTTGATTCCCATCTTTGGGATACGTAAGCAGCTTCATCCTGAAGTTCAGCCATAAACTTTTCTCTGATCAGTTTTGTCCATTTGATCATCTCGGTCATCTTTGTCTATTCAACATTCAAGAGTCCGGTTATGATCTCCGGTACAGTGTTTTTCAGACTAGGGGCAACTTTCCGTTACCATGCAGTGCTGCGGTGCTATTCAGACTAGGGGTAACTTTCCAGTTGCAGGGATCCGGGGTTGTGCATCTCAGTGACAGATTTCAGGCGTGTCCAGTTCTGATCCATATCGAAAATAATTTTGAAAAGTTTTGATAAAAGTTGACTTTGTTCAAATTAATTTTTTTACAACTACGACCATCTCTAGACCAAAACGGGAAATTTTCAGTACCATAACCTTCAAATTTCATTGATTTCAGTACAAAGTCCTCCTGCTCTTGCATACAAATTAAAGTTGCTGTTTATTACATTCATAAGGAAAACTTGAAAGTACTAATAAAGCAATAAATCCGGGGCATAGCCAAGTCAGGTGTTCCTGCGCCCCCTCCCAGAGCTGGCCGAAACCCTCGATGCCAAGCTGGGCCCGATCTGTGCCTCCTCATTAAGCCAATCTATGCATTCATCAGACAAAGTACAATTGAAAGTAGGAGCAAGGGCCAGGAGTTCTCTAGTCCTCCACGCTGCGGCCTGCCGAACAAGTTGCGCACCTCGAAACGGAAAGGCAGCTGGATATTTTATCCCCTCTGCGGGGCAAATCTGGTCATGGCCAAACTGGCGCTGGAACCGGAACGGGAAATAGAATACGCAATGGGTCAAGCCAATCAACTAAATCCCAATCTGTCGGGACATGCTGTAGTCCATTGCCGGCAGATTGAGCCAAGGGCACCGCCAAGCAATGCGGTCTGCGGACAGGCTGCACATCCAATCAAACCACCATCCCTCGTCAAGGGCATTGACTAGACATTGCCTAAAGAAGTAGCCGCGAGCTGAGTATGCTGGGCAAGAGTCCACAAGCTGCAACTTATCCATCAACCACACCTGGGAAGGGATGAAAAAATGAGAGAATAAAGAATAGAGAGAAGTACGATGAGAGAAAAGTGAGAAAAATGATTTTGTGAGAAAAAAAACGAGTTTGAGGGCCGAGCGACGTGAGCAGCAATACATATCTAAGATTGGGTGGGAAACATTACCTGCAGCAGTAATGGACTCCCCGCAAATCTGGTCATCTCTCGATGATAAAAGGCGTCTAAGCCCATCAACGTCTCTGCCAGAGTCATGGTAATGCAGCTCTTGCCCTCCTTTAAGCCTAGGGCAACCTTGATCAATTGGACGCTAGATCCCCCGTAGCCTGAGGAAAACAGAAAACGAGATAGCATGCACAAACAGAGGGCATGTCGCCGGAAGCCTTGCCAATGATGGTCGCCGCGGTCACCAGTATCCGAAAATCGATGAATCAAACTCGGAATATCTAGCATTCTGTCACAAATCAGAGATCGAGCGTCATACATAGTGAGTCCACACATTCGCCCTAAGGTCTGAACATGACCAAAGTTAAGCTGGGGTAAGATCTCCTCGTCACGCTCGGATTCCATTAAAGCTTGAAAATCTTCGAAAGTAGGGCATACCTCTTGTCCGCTAAAGCTAAAGACATGAGTCACCGGGTTCCAAAACCTCGCTGCGGCATGAAGAAACGGAAAGTGCAGTGGAGAGCGACTCAGAGTGAATAGTGCATTTATGTCGAAACCCCAGAAATTCAGCTTTTCCGAGCAATCCACGTTGTTAATCCAGGATGAGAGATTCTGGGCAAGAAATCCCTCAATTTCAAGCAAATCAGTGTTGAATTGAGTAGAACTACAAAGCTGAGGCCTTTTGTAGGGGATAAGATTGAGTGGAGGACAGGTGTCAACATTCTGGTGATTCTTTCATTCACGGCCGGCCCGCCAAATATAGTGCCAACCGACCACCACTTTTGGCCGGTTACAAGTTATCATGGCCGATGGCCTCCACCCCTGGCCAGTGGTCTTCCTCCTTGTTCTATGAACTGTTTATGCTGAGAATCTGGGGAATGCCACCACTTCCAAGGCCCTCCGATGATGGATTTTGCGGCGTCCCGCCCACTTGCTTATTGAGTTATTGTAAATTTGCTTATCGAGTTATATTTCACTCTTTTCAAGTCTTTGTTGCTTGTCGAGCTGTACTCGCACGTGGCTAGCTTATTGAGTTTCCTTGCTTTGCTTGTCGAGTTGTAAATCAGTTCACCACCTGATTATTATGACGTGAATGCTCAATTTTCAAACCGAGTTCAATTTCATTCACATTGCTATATGATACCATGCGATGCGATGCTTAGGAAAACACAAATGTAACATTATTTTGATTAAAATGGTTGTTTCATTTCCCTCATGTGTTTTGCAAAATACACATTTTTGAAAAGGTAAAACCTGCTTAAGGCAGTGCAATGTGTTCAAACTACTAGTAAAAAGGAAAGTAAAGCAAAAAGAAGAGCAGGGCAGCAAAGTATCGGAATGGATACTGGTAACCTCCCCTTGTGGTCAACGCACCTCCCGCGCCCTTGTTCGGGTCAGCTATGTGGTTTGGCGCCTTCATTACTCGAGACAGTGCAAGAAAGTACACTTTCGAAACATTAGTAGGCCTTCGAGTTGACCTCAAACCGTGTCTTCTATGAGCGATGCTCGGTACGCGCAAGGAACGTCCCTTCCCGTATCCTTTTCGTATCTTGTGAATTCCACAAATCACTTCAATTATACCATGTTACAGTGCTTGGCATTTCAACATCATGAATAACTGGTCCTTACCATATTTCAAGTTCCTTTTATACACATTGCATGCGTTGTTACGTTATGCTTTACTCACATCTGTTCAAGTTCCTTTTTATACACATTGCTTGCGTAGACCGCATGCTTTACTTACATGTGTTCAATTTCAAGTTTCAATACACATTGCTTACATAGATCGCATGCTTTACTTACATGTGTTCAATTTCAAGTTCCTTCTATACACATTGCATGCGTTGTCGCGTTATGCTTTACTTACATGTGTTCAAGTTCCTTCTATACACATTGCATGCGTTGTCGCATTATGCTTTACTTACATGTGTTCAAGTTCCTTTTATACACATTGCATGCGTTGCTGCGTTATGCTTTATTCACATGTGTTCAAGTTCCTTTTATACACATTGCATGCGTTGTTGCGTTATGCTTTACTTACATGTGTTCAATTTCAAGTTTCTATACACATTGCTTGCGTAAACCGCATGCTTTACTTACATGTGTTCAAATTTCTTCATACACATTGTGCACGTTGTCACGTGTTCTTTACTTACATGTGTTTGTGCCTTCACAGCATTGTTATGCGTCCCACTCAACTTGCGTTGTCATGCACTTTCGATTGCATGTTATGCATATTGCTAACAATATCTGTACCTGTTAAGTTTTCTTTCTTTCAGGCACGATATTTTATGTACGGTTCATTTGAGGTTGGTGCAACCAGACGAACCGCGCAGGTATTGTATTCTCCGAGTGAGACGTATCGAGAATTACATAATTCTCTTACATCCTTTCTGCATCGTAGTGTAGTTTGGTATATGCTAGCTTAAAACTATCGCATGTTATGCTTCATTACAGCTTTCTTTGCATGATCATAAGTTATGTTCGGCTTTGTGCATTGTCTTGCATTTTGCCCCTGTCTTCGGGTGCATATCTTGTTTGCCTTGCATGTTTGTCTAAGTCTTCGGCCTTGTCAAAAATGGGTCGTCTCTGGGCTTTGACATTTACTCCCGTCATTGTTATGACTTTCGAGTTCTGTCAAAGAGGGGCAACTGTAGACACCCTATTTTTGACCGCCTTCAAGACTTGGACGTCACCGCTTGAACACTCGGTGATCATCCATGTTTGTGTTCGTCTTGAGTTCCCGGAGGCCTCGGCTACGCGCCTCGCCTCAGAATCTCTCGACTCGACTGTTTTGTGTCTGGTTTTGCACCAAACACTTGTTTTTTTTGCTTTGGAGGGCAGAGAATGGCTTTTGGGACATCCCCACACTCCACCGGCCATGGCTTGAGGCCACCGGCTGTGTTATGTTGCCATCGGCCAAATGTTATGGCCGACCGGCCAATTCGACTGCCGGTCAGCCACTTTGATGCCCGGCCGGCCAAATGTGGTTTTTAACAGATATTTCTGCAGACAGCTGGCCGCTGTCATTCCAAGCCATACCCCAGCCCATGCCTGGACGTGAGAGCTCTGAGGAGCTGCAGATTGATATATCTCTATATCAATCAAGCTTCTTAAAAGGTGAGAGACAAGAGACACAAAGAGAGAAGAGAGAAGAGAGATACAACTTGGAGGAAGAAGAATTTCCTCTCTCTCTAAAAAAATTTTCAGCTCTCTTCCTATCTCTCTCTCCCAAACCCTTCAAATCCTAAAGTTCTTGCACCATTTACCCTACACCTCATAGCACAAGGCATCCATCCTTCATTCCAGCACTTTGGGATTGTTTTGGAGAGGTTAAAGGCTCAGAAATTTGGTCCAAGAGCTGCTGGTTCATTGGTCCTTAAGGGTAAGTCCTCTTCTCCTCTTTTCTTGACTTATTTTGCTTTGTATCTAAGCCATACTTGCTAGTTTTTTTGGGCTCTGACCCAAACTGTAAATAGTCTTATTTTGAGTCTCTTTTCATGTTTAATCAAGGACCTCTTGCTGTTTGAGGTCTCCTACTACCACTTGCCTCATTATCTCTCTTTTAAGCCAATTTTTGCATAGTATTTTAGGCTTACTTGTGAGCTGTTTTGGACTTTTCCATAAACTGTGAAATAACTTTTTTTGAGTCCCTATTCAACATTGTTGAAGGGCTCTCCTCTGTTTGAGGCATCTTGCTATCACTTGTCTCTTTACCCCTCTTTTAGGCCTTTTCTTGCATGATAGTTTGGCCTTATTTGTGATTATTTTCGTGGCTTGATGTAAACTATAAAGTGACTTTTTTTGAGCCCCTCGTCAACTTTGTTGAAGGGCTCTTTGCCATTCGGGGCCTGCTATTGTCCCTTTGTGTTTAATCTCTCTTTTAGGGCCATTTTTTTGCATGATAGATTAGCCCTATTTGTGTTCTTTTTTTAGACTTGTTATAAACTGGAAATATGCATGTTTTGGGACTGTCTTGCATCTGTCTTCATGCCTCATGATCAAATAATGCATGCTTTGTATAGCTGTAAGTCATTCCGTGTGCCTAGTTTCGAGTTGCGGGTTTCATCTCATGCATCGGGTGCCGTTTTTCCATGTTTTGGGGCTGTTTAGCATCATACTTCAGTGCTGGAATTTGAATGTTCATATGCCATGTTTCATCATTTTCCATGCTTAGTTAGAGTTGCGTGTTGTATCTTGGGATCGGTCCATGCATTGGACATGTTTGTGTGCATTTCGGTTGCCTCATTTCCATCTTATTGGCCACCGATGTGAGTGTGGCTGAGGTCCACTCACATTGGTATAAGTCCATCCTGCATTGTGTATGCCATGTTTCAATACGTTGTGCATGTTATGTCGTTAGCATTGTGTGTGCCATGTAGCTACATTGCATGTTCGTATGATTGTTTGCATGCTTAGGTCGTATGTGCATCATTGTGCGTTCCCTTGCCTTTGATGTGTTTTGTGCTTGCATTTCATTTGATATCAAAGTTGCACAATTGGCTTTTGGGCCATCATGCATTGAAGTACGTAATTGATGGCCCGAGGGTCGAGGGCTATGCTCCCTTGAGTCCATTGCATGATAGGGAGAATGGCCATGCATACATTGCTTTGAAATTCTTTGTCATGCACTGTCTGCCCTCTGCTGCTGTCAAAAACAGGTTCTGCAGGAATATTTGGCCGGCCGGCCACCTATACTGCCGACCGGCCATTCATTATTTGCCGATGGATTTAAAAATGGTTGATAACCATCCGGACATGGCCGGTGAAAATTCTACTTGGTCGGTGATGCTCCCCAGTGTCCAGAGAGTTCACCTTGGGAGTTGCACAATTTTCGGAGGAGCAAGGCAGTGTAAATAGAGGCAACAGTGCCATGGTACAGATTTTTGGGCAAGGCGAGTCAAGCATGCATCATCCACGCATTTCGAGGCAGGGGCTGTGGCCACTTTAATTCTTTGTTTAAATTGTTAATTAATTGGAACTTCTGTAATAATTAATTTAGCACTGTTCATTCGGATTGTAATATTTATTCGGACCCTCCGAGCGAGGGCAATTGTGTAATAAGTGTGCGTGAGTGTGTGTATGTCTTCCAACCCCACGTCTTTCTTCCCTTTTATTTATCCGCTTATGATGGTAGACTAGAGCATATTTAAATTAGCATACCTTATGCTATGCATGCGTGCATTCATACATTTGTCTTGCATGCACCGGGCTCGGCGCATCATTCTAACTGCATTTGTATTTCAATTCCAAATTGAATACGTGATTAGTTGTAGCATTTCACATGTCATTATAGATTAGCCGAGCCTATCTTAGTCGCATTTTGCATGTATTGCATTAGCCATCTTAACATGAACTAGGATCATGCATATGATTACTAACTAGTTTTTGTTTTGGCTCGGAGTACTCGGCAAGCATTCATGCTTTAGCATACCGCATGCGTGTAAGTGTTGCCATAACAACATGATTACCATGAGGCTAGCCGCTTATGTGATATAACTGCTTGAATGCCTGTGGATGGAGGTTGAATTACCTAAATTGGAATAATGCATTAAAACTGTGAGTTTTAAGCCCACTCAATAATGACAAAACCATTTTTTTCTAAAAATCCACGTAAGGGTGGCAAAACCTGCATTTTAGCTTACTTACGAGTAGTAAACCATTTTCAAAACAAACATGCTATGTTTTGTTCCAATTTAGGCAATTTGGTCTATACTTGTTTGCTGTGCACATAACATAGTAATTCTAGGCTAATAACCGGAATAAGAACACATAACGTTTTCAAAACTGGATATCATTGTTAGTAAAGGCCGATCTTCGGATCGGGCGAGAGGGGGTGCTCAGAGCTGACCTTCCCCAATCGTACCCAAGCTCCCGAGCCGAGGCAACTTTGGTAATGACGGACACGTGGCCTTTGGCACCGAGTCAGGGTTTCCTAAATTCTCCCAAAAATAAATATTTAGGTGGCGACTCTGTATCTGGCAAAGCAGTCCATGTTTGGCACTTCTTTTCAAAATCTGTTTCTCAAAACGATTTGCCGGATTTGGACTCTTTGGTTCAGATTAAGAACCGTGACACAAATTGAGTCCGAACTGTAGCGAGGCCCGCGGGCGCGTCTACAGGCATGTCTTCAAATCAAAGTTGGTGCATGCTCTACTGGAACCACAAATTGTAATGAGAATTGTTGAGAACATAACACAAATGGTGTGTGTTGTGACACCACCAAACATATGATTGCATATTAATTTAAGGAAAACAACATCACTTATTGACATACATTTATAAATTAACACAGTTCAGGAAAAAACAACTAACAACTTGAAGAAGCCTAAACAAAAACTAAAGCAAAGACAAAAAAGATCAGATGCGAAAATAACAGTAGATTGACTAGATGCTGTCAAG
This sequence comes from Camellia sinensis, assembly GCF_055761805.1. Classification (NCBI taxonomy): domain Eukaryota; kingdom Viridiplantae; phylum Streptophyta; class Magnoliopsida; order Ericales; family Theaceae; genus Camellia; species Camellia sinensis. The sequence continues at coordinate 21,176,778 of NC_138962.1, read as the reverse complement.
TAGGATAATTTTATATCAAAAGGAAAATAGGCGTACTCCACGAGAAGAAGAGATATAGAAAAATGCTGCAAATCGGGCTAAGGAAAAAACTGCTGTGAGTAAACTCTGTGGCTATAGAGATAATTGGCATGAATGAAAATATTGTGTGAGATAAGAAAAATCAAAAAAACCATGGAGCTGCCACCACCTGAATATCTTTACTGCCCTTTATCTGCTAAAATAGATACTCAAAGAGTTAGTAATAAAATTAATGTGCAAAAAATTGTGCTTATAAGCACTTTAGCAGAAAGAGCTGCAAACGACAGTAAGCTGTTGAAACAATTAACCAATCGAAAACAAAGGATGTCTCCTGCTGATAGTAAGGCTGTGTTTGGATCATGTTTGAATTTGGGTAACATGATCCAAACACTGCGTAAGGGTTTCAGTGAGAAATAGAATGATCAAGCTTAGGCCTAATTAAGAGAAGAGATGCAACTTCAGAAGAAGCTTGGTGCAGAAGCAGAACAACCCTAACATAGACCCAAATCAATTAGCCTTGGCAGACTTGCATAAAAGGAGAAGGGGCTAACAATTTACCACACAACTATGGCAAAAAGGAAAAACTTTATGAGAATTGGGTAAGATGCGAGGTAAGAGCAAAACCAGAAGAGAAGTGGAGAAAGGGAGAAGAAGATGAAGGCTCAGAAATAATAAAATCAATGTTTGGTTTAATGGAATGAAGGCTAGAATACTCATTTATATATTTGGTTTGGTAAAAAAAAGAGGAATGCACATTGTAAATGCAATCACCAAAATGACACAATCTAAAATTAAGATTCAAAATTGAGCCGATTAAAAATATAAAGATCAAGATAAATTCAATTTCCATTCAGATCGTTCGTGTCTCAAGTCCCTAATCAATTCTCTTGTTTTCTTTATATGATTTTAACTTCTCTCATCATATCAATACTCAAATGGCCATTGCTATTTCAGCCCCAACCTCAAAACTTTTTCATTCTTATAGTCCTAATTATGAAGATTTGTGATTTCAATTATGAATAAAATGGCGCTTACACTATAATAAAACTGAGTTTTTACGCCTCCACATTAACGACATACAGTAAATGCATGCCGTGGTTTATCACTTTTACGACTTATTTTTTTTGCATGTCGTAAATAATCTCCCAACCACGGCGTGTCTATTGCGTACGCCGTGAATGCTAATAATGATGATTTTTTTACGGCTTGCAATGTTAGTCGTAAATAATAAAACTTTCTATGACGTGCATATGGCATGCTGTTAATATATTAACTATACACAACGTGCGTATACCAGTCGTTAAAAATATTGAACATTTCACGGCGCACAAAAAGCCAACTGTTAAAAATATTACACTTTTTACGACACACAAAAAGTCAACCGTTAAAAAAGACACTTTCCATGACGCACATATATTAGCTGTTCAAAATATTTTATTTTTCACGACACGCAATTTCTATCATAAATAGTATGATCAAAATAAAAGTTTGAGCACCCATTACTTAAAAATATATATATATACATATATTAAAATTTTGAGCTTCTACAAAATAACTCTTTGCCTTCTAATTAATCTAATCAAAAAGGGTTTAATCTAATCAAAAAGGGAAAAGGGTTTAATCTAATCAAAAAGGAAATAACTCTTTGCCTTCTAATTAATCTAATCAAAAAGGGTTTAATCTAATCAAAAAGGGAAAAGGGTTTAATCTAATAAAAAAGGGTACATAGGGTTTCAATCTCTCTCTCTCTCTCTCTCTCTCTCATGATTAAGGCTGAATGAATTGCTAAGGGTTACTAGGCTCATCTCATCTCCTCTTCGGCTGTGAATCTGAAATCAAAGGAAGGTTTCAATCTCTCTCTGGACACCCCTTCTTCTTCTAGGTCTTCATCTTCATCTTGAACAGAACCAAAAAAAATCCCTCTCTATCTCTCTCTCACTCTCTGTTCTTCTTGAACAGAACCAAAAACCCGCTACCCAAAAAAACCCACTCTCTGTTCTTCTCACCTACGCTCCTCCTCCTTCCCTTACATCCCTTACAACCCTTCGGATTTCAATTTACAACTCGCAAGGGGTAAGATTTGTATTCGGTCGCTGTTGTACCGACGCTGCTCCCTTCGAACTCGCAAGGTAATTTCTAGTCGCTGTCGTTGATTATGTTGTTTCTCTCTCCTCCTTCGAACTCGACCGATGGCTGTTTTTGTTTTTGGCTCATGGTTGTGTCTATTTTTGTTTTTTTCTATGTTAGGTTAGCAATTTTAGGTTGAATACGACACTGCTACTCCTTCGGCTCCCTTCGGTAATGTCAGTATTTTTTTCGGTCTCTCTTTCAAACTCGGCTAATGGCTGTTTTTGTTTTTTGCTCATGGTTATGTCTGTTTTTGTTTTTGGTTGTGTTGGGTTAGCATTTTTAGTTTTTGTTTTTGGCTGCTCCTCCTTCGGCTCCCTTTGAACTCGCACTCGCAAGGTAAGACTTCGAACTCACTGCTCTTGATCGCTGTTGTGTTTTTCCCTTTCTTTGCTCTTCGAACTCACTGTTTGTTGTTTGAATTCTGTTGTCCAATTCTCCAGCTTGAAGGAGTAATTTTTGGTTTTGTAGTTTAGGTGTCTGACAGAATGTTTAGATGAGTCCTTGATATTGGTTTGGAATTTTAGGAAATTAGGAGGCATGAAACATAACCCTGCAATTTTTTCATGTTCAAAAATTGTCAATCAGTATGGAAGGTTGAAACATTGATTGTGCTTAATTGCTATTTACTACCTTCAGCTTGGTTAGCTTCTTCATATGTTCATAGAAATGATTTTTCATAGCTATTGATTTTCCTTTGAGTTTAATTTTATTTGGAGGTTTGTATGATTTATCGGCATTCTCAATTGGTCTATGTCAAGCTACCTATGATATTTTTTTATTTGGACTGAATAACTGATGTCATGCAGTAATGAGAAGTTATATGGATGTATGAATACGAGAATGAAAATAAAACTTCTGAATCAATAATATATTAGTTATTAAAAGTGTTGTAACTGTACTTGTTTCATGTCTGTCATAATTGTCTTGTTTGCTGAGTACTTATCATAAACTTGCCCCGTTAAAGTAAAATCATGCTATATTATGTATCTATACATGTTGTCTCGTAAATTATGATTACATCACTAGTTCAGGCTGGCTGGCCTATGCTATGAGTCTATGAATTGTTTAAATTAGATTGCAAGTCACTTTTTTTCCCCTTTCTTTTTTTTTTTTTTTTTAACTACAATATTATTGAAAAATTAGTGCTATATATTTTAATTAGGTAGGTAGCCTTGATACATCTTTTTCTTTCACTCAAACAAATGTTTATCAGGGCTAAACTTGATAAGAACGAAAGGTTGTTGGATTTTGTTCACAAGCTAGAGGCTGCATGCATTGAGATAGTGGAGTTTGGGAAAATGACAAAGGATCTTGCCATTTTGGTCCGTGGGCCCAAGCAAGTGGCATTCTCCCTTTAACTATCCTATCGAGCATTTCTTTTGCATTTGTTTAAAGGAATTACACTTCTATTCTATTTTTTACGAGTACTTTTCCTCTCTTTTTATTCCCTGTTTGATTGTTATTATTGTTAACCGTTATGAGTGATGTTTTGATTGTTATCTAACAATGTTCCCCCACCCCCCCGGTTGGGGGATGGAGACGAACCTAGGATCCTGTATAAACACTAGGAATTAGGACATGTTAAGAAAGACTAGCTTACCAACTGAAGAAATAGAAATTAATTGGATTGTTAATTCTCTGAACAGGATACAAATGATGTTGTCAATCAGTTAAGGACTTAGTACATAATTTATTTAATGTAAGAAGCTATGTGATTACAAGAGCTTGAATGAATTTCTTTATAGTTTTTCCCAAGTAAATTGATTTGAACTGTTGGTGGTTGAACGAACAGGAGAAGGGTTTCCCAACTTCCTAGTTTTCATGGTCAATCCAATTGGTTAATTAATGTTTTCAAAATACAATTCTAATTACTAGAGCCATGTTATTGTCGATACTTCTAAGGAATTTCTATGTGATTTTCAGATGCTTTTGGTTTATGCAGGGTATCGAGGGGGTTCTACTTGAACACAGAAGAGTTCATTGATGCTTTTGCACAAAATTTGATCTCAAAGCTTCGGACACCTGCAGTTGTGTAAGTTGATCTGTAGTTCGTGATACGAGATTAGTCATTTCGTAAAACCAAGAGGTAGGGGGTGAGTTGCTTCAACAGGTGATTTTTGGTAATTAGTAGTAAGTCCATCTTTATTGCAATGGCATATTCTAGTTGTTTCAGTGTTCTAGGATGAGTGGTACCTTCTGTGGTTGGGACTTGGCTCTTACCCGAACACCAAATAAAGTTAATCCTCACCCCCAATAATGCACTTTTGTATTTTATTTTAAAAATAAAATAATTGATATTAAGTTTACTATAAAGTTTTTTTTTTCCTTTTTCAGAAAGCTTACTGCAAAGTTCCATGAAATTTGAAACCTACTGAAAAAGTAAAGTTCCTCATGCATCCAGAAATTACATTGTACACACACACATGCACACACAAAAAAATCAAGGTTTGACTCTGGTAACCAAACAAATTTTTATCAATTTAAATCTTAAACTCTTTATTCGTTTTCAATATGAACCATTGGGCAAATTATGCTAACGGTCTTTGTAGTTTGTGACCTGTATCACTTTGGTCCCTGTATCACTTTGGTTCCTGAGTTTTCAATTGTGATACATTTGATCCTGAATCATTTGTCCATTTTTGTTATGTAAAAACAAAATGAAAAATAGATATTTTAGTTATTAAATGTAATGAAAAATTATATTTTTGGCATTTTATTTATATCTATATTGAGTTTAATAATTAAAATATATTCTTTTTCTATCGATTTTTCTTAACAAAAATAGGTGAATAGTTTAGATTGAAAACAAATCAAAAGATTATAATTTAAATTGATAAAATTAAAATTTAGAGTTTATTTTTGTTATGAAACTCAAACTTTGATTTTTTGTTGTTGTTGTTGTTGTGTGTAATTGTCCTAAAAAATAAAGATGACCATCTAATTTTCTCCCAGTAGTGCAACTCTGAGTATACTTTCAATTTTTTACTAGATAAAATATAAAAAAGTATTTTTTTTTTATTTTGCCTATTTATTTATTTATATAATTCAACACTACTCTTTATTTTATCTATTTATATCCACAAACTATTATTTACTTTTCTGTTCATTTGTTCGCCATTCAATGACATAATTCAATTGACCATAATAGTTATGTTCAATTCTGGATTTTCATGTGATTTTCAGTTGGTATGCGAGAATAGTTTTATGCGGCAACAACTGCACACTGTATGTTAATTTATCTCTTACCCTATTGTTGCTATTGCTATTGCTATATATTTATGGATCGTCTTCTATTTCTTGTTATCTGTCTTTACTGGATGCATTTACTTTCGAAAAGAATCAAAGGGTTGATATTTGTTATATTTGTAGAATGATAATATAAATTTCCAGTTTTGGGAACCCTAACTTTACAGGTTCTTCCAGAAGTTATGAACAACTAACAACTGGGACCAGTCTGTGGAGTTGTGCATTTTGTTTATTTTGTGATCTTTTTCTTCTTGCTTCTATGTGTTTCAGATGCCTATTATATCTATTTTATGTCTCAAATTGGATGTCCAAACATATTTCCTCAATGCTCTACACAGACAGCCAGTGAAATTGGTAGCCTGTTTAGCTTTCTACTTATATTTAACTGCTCTACAATATAATAAAAGTCCAATAATTATATTGAACTGCTCTGAAATACAACAAAAGTAAAGTTTCCTCATGGCATTTTCATGTTTTGGATTTGGATGATTTTAATATCTTATAAAGAGGTGGATAATTGTGTGACTCTATTTTTCATTTCTTTCTTCCATTGTAGGTATCCTACACTACATGTTATGGGTTTTCAGTCCAGCAATTCGATTTTATCGGATGCTGTTCGTACTTGTCTCATTCAGATAATCATGAAAGACTATATTACATTTCTTATTTTGTTGTCTAACAAGAATTTTAAAGAGGTGAGGTGTATGTGGTTAGCTTACATACTTGAAATTAGATAATTATGAATGAATTCACATCATGCAGTACTGCATTATGTTGTGTTGATGTGACCTGAAGTATTCTTAACTGATATGGAAAACTTTAGTTCTTATTTTCTATTCATAAACAAGTAACAATGTATTATGACATGAAAAATGGAGTCCTGAAAATGAAAATTCTGTATATTTATTCTTTATTTATTATTTTGGTCGAACTATCTACATTTGAGCAGTAATAATGGTCCCGTCATGCTTTGAATTGGTTACATCCACCTCTATGTATTAGTACAAGGTGCAGTTTGATAACATTATTAGTTTATTGTTTTTTGGTTTTTGTTTTATTTGGTGTACACAAAAAGTTTTGAAAACGAATGAAAACAAAAATAAAGAAATATGTTTGGTGTGTTGTTGGAGGTAGTGGCAAGCGGTGTCCTCGAGCTCACTGTAGAGTCTATAGTGGCTGGCTGGTGGTGGTGGTGGTGGCAATTGTGGGTAGCGGCTGGAGGTGGTGGGGGAAGGAGAAGAGAGTGAGAACTTGTTTCGCAAACAAGTGGAAACACTTTTTTTTCCAGAAATTTTGAAAAATTTGGAACCATTACAATCGTTCAAAGATATTTGTTGAGCTTATCACTATATGAATACATGAACATATGCATATATATATATATATATATAATTGGATGCTGCCAATGACTTAAACTTCTCTCACATCTTTTTACGTGCATGTGAGAGAAGTGCGTGGCACCATATTTTGGTGCGTGACATGTTCATTTCCCTTTATATTTATTAGTTTTTGGTATATGTTTGGTATTGAACCATGAATATTGTAACTAAGATTTAATGTCAATTTTGTTAAGTGAGCTCTTGAGTTGCTTGTATTCTTTATTTATGTTTGCTTGATTGCTATATATCTAGAGCGTTCCTAAACTTTTATGAATTAAAACAATGTTGGTAGTTTATTCAGTTAGTAGTATTTTGAGCAATTTTGTTTTGATGTATTTAGATGACAGACAGATGGGGCGCGTTTCATTTTATTTAAAGGTTTTAAAAGTCCTGTCCTTTACTATGAGAGGGATGTGGATCTTGGAATGATTGACAATGGTATTTTTCTTTTTCTTTTTTTTATGTCTATGAATTTCTTTGTGCAACAATGCAACCATGAATGGTGTTCTTGCTGAATAGTCGAACTGTTTGCGCTTTCTACATTAACATAAAAGGGTGCCCCTTTTTTTTTTTTTTTGGTTTCTTTGTTACAAACTAAGAGAATTGAATGAGGATTAGATTGGAGAATTAACAAGGTATGGAGAGATAAATTCATCAGTAAAAATGTTGCAATATGTGCTGATTGCCCCAGGATTTGATAAACAACAGCTGGTGTTAAAGGCTCTACCCAAAAAGAATAATGATTGGTCCTCATTTTCTGATTTTCTGTTCCTAGTTGTGTGAATAACCCTTTTTTGGATCATTGTTGATTTTGGACATATCTTTCCAGTTCCTATTTATACTATGCCTTTTGCTAGAACAATGGCTACTGTTCTTAATACCTCAAGAAATATTTTTGTCGTTGAGTCGTTGGTTTTTGTACTTATGTGAAGTTTGCTTTGTCATGCAGACAAGAAATGTAGCAGGGTTAGTTACTCCAGCTATTGTCGCGGGTTTAGGTGCCTAACACATACATTGGGCACCCTCGTCCCTGTGATAGGAGCAAGTGGATTTGCTACAACTACAGCTGCAACTGCTATAGGAATTATTATCAGTAGTTTTAGATAATCTCTTAATAGTTGTCGATATGTTTAGAAAGTTAGATATGCATAGTTTTGGATGGTTTAAACTTTTTGTACAGTTTAGAACGTAAGGATATAGATTTCAAATGTTTGGAATGTATAGACAATTGTTGAATGTTTATAATTTATGGATATAGTTTTTTTTTGATGTTTCAAATAATATTTTGGTGGTTGATTGATGTTTTGTGATGCTTGTTTGTAATATTTGTTATATTGTACAAAATTGGTCAAATAAAACCTGTTAGGAAAAAAAAAAAAGCCCTGCATATTCTACGGCAGGCATAATAAGTCATTGTATTACATATTTTACGGTGTGCAATCAGTGTCGTAAAAAAAGTAACGACGATGCACAAAATCTGTCGTTAAATAATTTTTAACAGCATACTATAGTATGTCATAGAAAAGGTAACGACGCACAAAATCTATCATTAAATAGTTTTTAACGGCGTACGAAGTATGTTGTTGAAAATGAATGACTTTCCATGATTAGTCATAATATGACGTGCGCTGCATGTTCTAGAAGGGTTTTTATGGCGTGCATTGCGCGCCGTAAAAAATCCTTTTTTGTTGTAATATTAGTTATGAGATTTTTGTGATGATCAAATTTGTAATGAACTTAGTTATTAAGTCTTATTATCACGTTTTTGTTATGAATCAATTTAATTTTGATTATGGCACAAATTCACTATTACAAACAATTGTGACTGAAATTTTAAATACATGTATCTTTGGGAAGTGTATATAGTAACAATTACCTAACTATAATAACCAAACTGAAGAGTAGCAGTCTGTTGAAGATAGTTTGGTTGTTTGCTATTGTTGGGGCTTGTTGATTCTGTGCGAAGGGAAAAGTGTCAGGTGGGTGAGAGAGAACACTTTTGTCACAGTGAATCCATAATGTAAGATTTTTTCTAGAACCTATGTGCACTAACTCTGTTGCCTCAGGTTTAACTTTACTGATATATATGGTTTGTGAGCAACATAAATACAAACAAATAAAGCTAACCTTATAGCTTACTATACTTGAATATATTATTTTATTCATATTTTTATGTCCAAGGACTACTTTTGTACTACCATACTCTCTCTCTTATATCATCCTCCACAACAGATAATCTAGTTTATTCCACCACCTACTTCAGATATACTTCATTCATTCCCATGTTATTTTTGTATCTAAAATCTCTCATCTATTTGGTCTTTCTCTTGTTTTTATAATGGGGAATTTTCAAAATGTTTTTCAAAATTTATAGTTTAATTTTCGGGTGTTTTAAAAACCTTGCATGTTTTCTTTAGAAAGTATGAAATAAGCTTGAGGATTTTGTCCCACATTAGAAAGAGAGCAAAACATGGAGCACTTAATAAAGTGCTACATGGAATATTCTTTTGAATATGGAATTATGGGATAAAAGCTAGTGTGCATGCACCCACACCGCAAGGATGGTACACACGCGCGTCGCGTGGGCTGTGTGGCGTTTGATGGCGCACTTTGCACGGACGCATCGGCGCAAGATGCGTCCGCAAGGCGCCATGAGTGCGCTTTCCTATTTGCGACGTGGCATGGGTGACGTGGAATACAATTAGTTCCATGTGGCGGTGACGTGTCGTCCGTTGGCAATGAGTCAACCAACCGATCAAACGGTTGTGTATTCGATCTGGAGCGAGTTGATCATAGCCATTGATTGGAGATGCGCGTGATCATGCGAATGAGATGGCACCTAATCGTGATCAAGTGTGGTTAGTCAAGGCATCTATTCAGTGTCAGAATGATCTGCACCATAGATCGTAGATCCAACGGTCAGATCTGATCGAATGCGATCAAGGGACATGACCATTCGATCAGATCCATCAAGGCCTATAAATAGGCTACAAAATCAGCCATTTCATTCTATCCAAAATTCTGAAAAGCATTCCTGCAATTCTTTCTCTCTCTCTCTCCCTTTTGATTTTGAATTTTCGATCAAGAGTTTCTTAAGCAAATTTCTATTTTTCATATTGATAATCAAGTTCTGTAAATTTGTTTGTCAGTGTCTTGGTTTCTTGATTATATCAAGAGTGTTATGATCTATTATTGTCAGTGCAGACGCCGGTAGACTAGATCTTTAGATCAGACTTCATTGTATCCTCGAGGCAAATTTGTTATAACTCCCTGCACACCTTTTGGTGGGTACAAATATTGTCTTTAGGAAAGCGACTTAGTAACGCAACTTGAAACATTAATTTTCTGTTCTATATAGACAAGATCATTGCCAAATTTTGAAGACCCGAAGATCACCATTTGAAGAATTCAAGGCCATTTGTTACAACAATCTAAAGACAATATTTTGAAATGGTGATGTCTATTCAGAAAATGACTCAAGATTTCATGAAGCTTAACCATTTTGATGGAGGAAATTTTCGACACTGGCAAAAGAAGATGCATTTTTTGCTCACCACTCTCAAAGTGGTCTATGTGCTAACTACCCCTATCCAACGGAGCAAGAAGACGAGACTGTGGAGCAAACTCGTGCCAGAACCAAATGAGAGAATGACTACTACATTTGCCGATGACATATTCTGAATGCGCTATTAGACTCTTTATTCAATGTGTATCAACACCTGGAAACGGCAAAGCAACTCTGGGACTTATTACAGTCAAAGTACCTCACCGAGGATGCCACTAGTAAGAAATTTCTTGTTAGTAATTTTATGCGTTTTACAATGATTGATACAAAGCCCATTATGGAACAATTCCATGTGATCCAACATATTCTAAGTCAATTTCGACAAAAGAATATGAACATGGATGAATCTATTGCAGTTTCATCTATAATAGAGAAACTACCATCTTCTTGGAAGGATTTTAAGAAAACTCTGAAACACAAAAAGGAAGATCTTACTTTAGAGGAATTGGCTCAACACCTCCGAGTTGAGGAATAGTCAATGTTACTTGAAAGTAAAGATAACCAATTGGCTTAAACATCCAAGATCCACATGGTGGATGATGGTAAGAGGTTCAACAAAAAGAAGCATAAGCATGAACCCCAACCGGAGAAAAATGCTAAGAAGCTGAAAGATGCTTGCTGGCACTGTGGCAAGCCAGGGCACTTCAAAAATGAATGCCGGTCATACAAGAAGAAACCAGAAGCATCAAATGACAAGAACAAGTTTGTGGCTGTTGTATTCGAGGTGAGCATGCTCGAAGATGGTAGTGACTGGTGGATTGACTCAGGAGCAACAAAGCACGTCCGCAACGACAAGAGTCGTTTCACTACTTATGAACAAGTGAGTGATGGAACAGTTCTCTACATGTGCAGCTCTTCAACTGCTGTTATCAAAGGCAAAGAGACGGTGGATCTAGAGTTTACATCTAGAAAAATCCTAAGTCTTAATGATGTTTATCATGTACCTGATGTTAGGAAAAACCTTGTATCTGGAAGCCTGCTTAATAAGCATGGTTTTAAGTTAGTATTTGAGTCGGACAAATTTGTCCTGTCTAAGGGTGTGATTTTTGTTGGGAAGGGCTACATGTATCAAGGAATATTCAAACTTAACGTTATCAATAATACATTTGTTTCTGCTTATATTGTTGATTCTTTTTCTTTATGGCATACTCGTTTATGTCATGTTAATACTAGAAAAATGCATGATATGGTTAATTTAGATTTAATTCCTAAGTATAACATTGATATGTTTGAAAAATGTAAATATTGTGTGCAATCAAAAATTACTCGCATTCTATTTCCTAAAGTAGATAAAACCACATATCTGCTTGAACTTGTGCATAGTGATGTATGTGACATGCATAGTACCCCCACTAGAGGGGGTAATAAATATTTTGTAACATTCATTGATGATTTTTCTAAGTACTTTCATATCTATCTTTTGCATTTAAAAGATGAGGTGCTTGATAAATTCAAAATTTTTAAGACAGAAGTAGAAAATCAATGTAATGTCAAAATAAAGAGACTTAGGTCTGATAGAGGCGGTGAATACCATTTTCCAAAATATTGTGAAAATGTTGGTATTATTCATGAGAAGTCTGCACCCTACACACCACAACAAAATGGAGTAGCTGAAAGAAAGAATAGGATATTAATAGAAATGATTAATGCTATGCTTTCTTATTCCAGTTTAAGTTCTGGTTTTTGAGGTGAAGCCTTGCTCACTGCCTGTCACATACTCAATAGAATTCCTCTCAAGGGAAGAAATGTTACTCCTTATGAACTTTGGAAAAACAAGAAACCTAATCTTGGTTACTTGAAAACATGGGGTTGTAGAGCAATAGTCAGATTGCCTGAACCTAAAAGGAAGAAATTAGGTGAAAAAGGAATTAAATGCATATTCCTTGGCTATGCTATACATAGCAAAGCATATAGGTTTCTGGTAGTAGAGCCCAATGATTCAATGGAAACAAATACCATCATTGAATCATGTGATACGGTATTTTATGAGAATCGTTTCACAACCATTCCAAGGTTGGATTCTAATCAAGAAAATGAATAAACTCCTTTGATGTCTACAAAGGAAAGTGAATGACATAAACCTATTGAGCCTAATGAACCTAATGAGCCTATTGAGCTAAGGAGGAGTAAGAGGGCTAGGACTGAAAAGTCATTTTGTTTACCTTGTAGACGGAACTAGAAAAGCTTATTGTAAGCAAACAATGATTTCTTTGAATATGGATTCAGATCCATTAACCTTTGAGGAAGCTACGAAGTCTCAAGATGTTGCTTTCTAGAAAGAAGTAATAAACGATTAGATGGATTCTATCATGGGTAACAATACTTGGATACTTGCTGATTTGTCACCTGGATCCAAACCAATTGGTTTTAAATGAATTTTCAAAAGGAAAATGAAAGTTGATGGCACAATTAACAAGTTCAAAGCAAGATTAGTTGCTAAGGGTTTTACTCAAAAGGAGGGTATTGATTATTTTGATACATATGCTCCAGTGGCGAGAATTGCCACCATTCGAGTGTTGATTGCCTTAGCCTCAATCTATGAGCTTGAAATCCATCAAATGGATATTAAGACCGCTTTCCTAAATGGAGAGTTAGATAAGGAAATCTACATGCAACAACCGGAAGGATTTTTTTGTATAGGGTCAAGAGCACAAAGTGTGTAAACTCGTGAAGCCACTATATGGACTGAAACAAGCTCCAAAACAGTGGCATGAGAAATTTGACAAAGTAATAGTGTCAAATGGTTTTAGGATACATGAATCTGATAAGTGTGTATATAGTAAGTTTACTGAAAATAGAGGTGCAATCATATGTCTATATGTAAATGGCATGCTTATTTTTGGTACTGACAATGATGTCATTGAAAGTACTAAAAGTTTCTTGTCGTCTAGCTTTAGTATGAAAGACATGGGCTTGGCTGATGTAATTTTGGGTATTAAGATCAAATGAGAGGACAATAATTTGATTCTAAGCACTATATTGAGAAAATTCTTAAGAAATTTAATCAATATAATTGTACACCCATGTCTACACCTTTTGATTCAAATTTGAAATTGTATCCTAATACTGGAAGAGCTGTTGATCAGCTAGAATACTCAAGAGTAATAGGTAACCTAATGTATGCCATGACTTGCACTAGACCTGATATTGCTTTTGCAGTGGGAAAACTTAGCAGATACACTAGTAATCCCAATAGTGTGCATTGGTATGCTGTTAACCGAGTACTTAGGTACTTGAGGAAAACAATAGACTATGGAATAGTCTATAATGGCTATCCAGCAGTGCTAGAAGGATTCACGGATGCTAGTTGGATAACTGACCGTGAAGATCACTCGTCCACGAGTGGTTGGATTTTTACTCATGGAGGAGGAGCTATCTCCTGGGGTTCTAAGAAGCAAACATGCATAACAGACTCAACCATGGCGTTAGAGTTTGTAGCATTGGCTTCTTGTAGCAAAGATGTAGAGTGGCTAAGGAATCTCTTGTTAGAGATTAAGATATGGCTAAAACCTATGCCACCAATATTTTTGCATTGTGATAGTGAAACAACTCTATCATGGGCCTATAGCCATGTCTATAATGGAAAGTCCAGGTATATAGGACTAAAACATAGCTGTGTCAGACAGTTAATCACAGAAGGTGTGATTACCATTAGTTATGTAAAGTCAAGCGAAAACTTGGCTGACCCCTTAACAAAGGGACTTGCAAGGGATTTGGTGTGGAAAACATTAAAGGGAATGGGTCTCAAGCCCACTTAACATAATCATTCCTGGTGGAAACTCGACTCAAAGCTTGAAGAAACATCAAGTCTTGAGTTCAATGAGCCCAAATACACTATATGTCGTGATTGCAAGCACTTAGTTTTATTTCATTTTCATCCTAAGGTTGAAGTACTTGGTACCTGTAATGTGAAAAGAAGAGGATGAGTTAGCAAACTCTTAATAAGCTTACAACTGGGTTGTTAGGGTATTGTAAATTACAGGGGTACTCTCAGTAAGCTTACCTATGTGAGTGTAGGAGGTGGTGCCACTTCCTATGAGTCCAAGGGCTTGACTCTAGAGCGCTTATGAAACAGGATATAGACACAAGGCCAATCCACGTGTCAGTTTGTTTGAATACTTGAGGTAACCTGTACTGTGCGTGAGACATGTCCGGTTAGTTGTATAAGATCGCTAGTTCAAAGACAAGTCTACTATGCCATCTTGACTAACTTTGAGATGTCTTTACTAACTGAATGATTCAAATCGTAAGATATCTTCACTTATGCATAAGGCTGTCAAGTGAACCAAGAGTCATCATTTGGTATTTTGAAAATGGTAGGGGAATGTTGAGGAATTTTTAAGATTTATAGTTTAATTTTTGGCTGTTTTAAAAACCTTCAATGTTTTCTTTGGAAAGCATGAAATAAGCTTGAGGACATTGTCCCACATTGGAAAGAGAGCAAAACATGGAGCACTTAATAAAGTGCTATATGGAATATTCTTTTGAATATGAAATTATGGAATGAAAGCTAGTGTGCATGCATCCACACCGCAATGATGGTGCTTTGCACCATCCGCACACGCACACGCACGCGTGGCGTAGGCAGTGGGCTGTGTGGCATTTGATGACGCACTTTGCACTTAGCACGGACACATCGGCGCCATGAGAGCCTTTTTCTATTGCATCAGACAGGTTGAAGCGATGACATGGATCCGACGTGGCATGGGTGACGTGGAATACAATTAGCTCCACATGGCAGTGATGTGTCATCCGTTAGCGATTAGTCAACCAACCGATCAAACGGTTGTGTGTCCGATCTAGAGCGAGTTGATCATAGCCGTTGATTAGAGATGTGTGCGATTGTATGGATGAGATGGCACTCGATCGTGATCAAATGTGATTAGTCAAGGCATCTATTTGGTGTCAGAATGATCTGCACCATAGATCGTCGATCCAACGATCAGATCTGATCGGATGCGATCAAGGGACATGACCATTCGATCAGATCCATCAAGGCCTATAAATAGGCTACGAAATCAGCCATTTCATTTCATCCAAAATCCTGAAAAGCATTCATACAATTCTCTCTCTTTCTCCCGCTTGATTTTGAATTTTTGATCAAGAGTTTCTTAAATAAATTTCTGTTTTTCATATTGATAATCAAGTTCTGCAGATTTGATTATCAGTGTCTTGGTTTCTTGATTATATTAAGAGTGTTTTGATCTATTGTTGTCAGTGCAGAAGCCGATAGACTAGATCTTTAGATCAGGCTTCATTGTATCCTAGAGGCAAACTTGTTGTAACCCCCTGCACACGTTTTGGTGGGTACAAATATTGTCTTTAGGAAAGCGACTTAGTAACGCTACTTAAAGCACTAATTTTCTGTTCTATATAGACAAGATCATTGCCAAATTTTGAAGACCTGAAGATCACCATTTGAAGAATTCAAGACCATTTGTTCCAACATTTTCTACCACATTTGTCTCATAATTTAGACAAAATTAATAGGATTTTGTCTGTCTCTCCTCATATTCAAACCAATCCAAATATCTTCTAACCAAACTGTAGTTTCTACAATTACATGGATAAGTAATGGACACACACCTATTAGGAGATTCCTAGATAAAAAATGGATCATATGGAGGCAACAGATATAATCAATTTGTTACATCTAATGTTATTATGAAGCAATGCTATAGATCATATATACCTTTAGGTGAACCATCTTTTTTCCTGGGAAAAATCCAGTGGACTGATTATTAGCCTGCAGATATACTAAGAAATGAGATTAAAGTGTAAGTAAAAGTTTTTTCAGTTGGGAACTTAGAAGATGGTAAGAGCTAGTGTTGGATAGGGACAAAAAAAAAAAAAAAAAAAACAGAACTAACAAACTAAATCAATTATGTCCCCTTGGTTTAATGTTCAATCAACCTACAATTCTACCGGTGCAAATTGTGGAGTTATTTCACAGAAGAACAGTCCTTGTGCACTCACCACTGCAGGGTTGGGAAAGAGTTAGATGTACAAAGCCTTAATCCTTATGCAGTGTTATTAGACGTAATATAAAAATAGCTAGGAACTGTTTTGGGCCTGTCCATGTGGTCCTCCATCGGCAACCACCACCACCACCACCACCACCACCACCAAATCGAAGGGTTACAAATTAGAACCATGCCTAAACCATGTTTCCTTCCAAACCAAATACAGCCTTGATGTGATCACAGAATTAACATATGTACATTCTTCAACAAAGCCGGTCAGTCAGTAAATGCATAGGCTTGCCCTCAAATTCAACTTATTACTTCTATCCAACTACACCAAACATCATTCTGATGTCGGAATACTACTTACCCCACAAATTTGACATCAGACAATAGCTTGAATGGTTAGAAAATCACATGCAAATTTGATCATGGAGCCAACTGATGCCTAGATTATGGACAAACTTGACACTCCTTATGTCATGCATATAGAAATCTAGCAAACATAAACAAGTCAAGCAAGTACAGGATACATCTTCATTGCCAAATTTCTCATTTCGTAGTGATGAAATTGAACTAACCAGCTATCATTTGAATTTCAGAGAAGGCCAAATTAACCATAGTAATTAATGTAATCTTATCATCAAGTGGAATAACAGAGGCCATCCACTAAGGTCCCAGAATTGCATCCACGATGTGCAGGTTCTGGTTCGTGGTGTTAAATAAATTACCACAAAGTCAAGAAGCCCTACACAAGGGAGAAAAGGCTCGAAATAGAATGAGCTCAACCAATTGTGTACTATAAAAACACATGCCTTGTTACAAAATAACACAAAACCATATCATCCATACTTCTGAAAATATTTGTACGACTTCATTAACTTTCATCCATTTCAATGCGAGTGAGACAAATGAACGTGTCTATTATGTTCTGTTCAAATTGTCATACTACCCACAGATGATCAGACGTTCTTCAACTTGCTTGGCATGTTTTCAAATGAAGGCTGGTATATGCTATTGGAACCACAAATTGCAATTTAACATTACTGCGAAGTAGCACTTCAGAACATTTCATCTGTCTTTAGGCAACAATGTACTATTGACTGTTTGGATTGAAGACTAAATAGTAAGGACTTATCATGATGAATACAACTCCTATATTCGTTGAGCAGCCCATAATCTAGCTGCGTTACATATTTAACTATTGAGAACTGAGATCAAATAAACACAATGGCAAAAAGTGTTAGGTGTGTTATGACACCACCAAACATAGGATTCCACAGTATTGAATATTTTTTTATTTTTTATTTTTGGTACAAGAAAAGAACATCATTCATTAATACATATAAAAAGTAACATAGTTTAGGAAACAACCACCAATAACTTGAATAAGCCTTACAAACACTCAAGCAAAAAAAAAAAAAAACCACCAGAGGTAACATATAGACCTTAATTGAGAATAGACGTGAAGCTAACGGTAGATTGACTAGAGCCTGTCAAGTAGGCCTCTTCATGAGAAGAAGAGATGAAAGGAAATGCTGCAAACCAGGCTAAGGAAAAGACTGCTGTGAGCAAACTCCGTGGCTGTAGAGATAATTGGCATAAATGAAAAGATTGTGCGAGATAACAACAATCTAAAAACAATGGAGCTGCCACCACTTGGATATATTTACTGCCCTTCATCTGCTGAAATAGAGTCAGAGTTAGTAACAATATTAATATGCAAAAAATTGTGCTTATGAGCCCATTTAAGAGCAGAAATAGATGCCAATAGTGGAGCACAAGGCCTGTGCACAGAACAATCATAAAATTTGGATTTAAAATTCGTTCAAACGTCCAAAAGTTTGGCGAATGGACAATGCCATTAAAATAAAATGTCTAGATATATATGTAGACTATTTGAACAGTGGTTTTTTCATGAAGTCTATGGAATGCTGAACCAAGTGAACAAATCATCATTTACTTGCAAAACTATAGCAGAGATTGCATATCATATGGCCTTCCCACTTTGATGTTCCCAGGACTAAGAGGAGAAGCAAGCGACAATTCATTTTGCATATTCAAACAATAAATGAGGATTGGCCAACAGGATTAACTATAGTAGAATTCAGGTCATTTTAATGATAGTTTCAGAATTTGCTAGCACAAAAGTCATTGGAAAGCTAAAACAAGGCAAAGGTGGGATTTTCTTGTACTAAATTCATTGGAATATGTGATTTAAAGTTCAACTGTGAAATTGCTCTTGATACTATTCTTGACTCGTTTAGAATCTGCAATTATCACTGTAACAATAAGTGAAAGCTAGTTGAATATGTTTAACTTCAGCAAATCAAAATCAGTCCACAAGCTTTTCTGCATTTTGAAGATTGTCATAAAATCAAGTTTCCAAGTGGGTTCTTATGCATTGAAGAGTAGTAGGTTGATTTTTGAAAGGGAAAATGTTGATTCTTTAGTTCTGTTTTTTGTCCACACCCAGCCATTGTTCCCTTTGGGCAATCGGGAAGGAAAAAAAAATGAGAAACTTAATTTTCTCTGCAAGGATGCCTTGTAAACGTTGGAGTATGATTAATTATTTATGTTTTTCAAGAAGTGGTGATAGTAGCTAAGAACAAGATTTCACATACTAATTTTCTAATATCTCCATTCTATGAACAAGGACATGTTATTAGATTCATAAACAATACTAGAAAATTTTGTATCCTGCACACACAAACAACATAGGAGAATTGCTTCGTGTGTTGTATGCAAATATAAAACGAGTTACTTAAGTTGCATAAGATCATATTTCTCCAACACCAATTGAGCCATGAGATTGCAACAGTGGCCACTCTGAGAACATCATAAGAATTTTTGAACCAAGTAAGCTAGTTTGATTTCATAACTTAGGATTCATTTTTTAGAAAATTAAAATTTTTTGTTTTTACTGAATTTTTTTAATATTTTAAGCAATTTTTTTTTTTAAATTTTTAGATACACTTAACATAAATATTCTTAAAAAGTATAATATTTGTGAAAAAAATCTTTACAAAATTCACTAAATACCAAAAATACAAAAAAAAAAAACCAAAATTCAGTACATTTTGGTATTCTTGTGTATTTATTGATTTTTTAAAATATTTTTTAATAAATATTTTAGTTTTTAGATATGTTTAAGTAAGGTACATCTAAAAAAGTAAAAAAATTGCTTAAAATTTAAAAAATATTCATTAAAAAAAATACGAAAAACAAAAAACTTATTTCTAGAAAATTAAAATCAAATACTCTGAAAAATTCATTTTGACATGGCTTCGAATCATTAAAGTCACAAATATCACCATTTTTTTCTATTTCATTCATAAACTATCATTTTCGTCTATTTAGGGGTGGTTTGGGATGATCTAAATAAGTGTACTTTTTGAATTTTTATAAAATATGGGTTGGGTATGGGTTGGGTTTTAAGTGATGTGGTAGAGAGGTGATGTGACTTAAATAAGATGATGTGACTTAAATAGGATAGTAACTTTTTGACTTTTTTAGTGTACCCCAAACCAAGCCTTAGTTCCTAAAGTTTTGAATTTATGTTTTTGTAGTCCAATTGGAGACAATTATACAAATAAATAATTGTTAAAACTTAATTTGATTAAAAAAAATGTTATTTGAGAATTTGAACATCTTAAAACATATAACAAAACACTAATTTTTCTTATTATTTTGAATAAATTACAACCTACAACCAACTTAATGGGTGTTTAATTGTATGATTTAAGTTGTTTAAATTATAAAATTACCTTTTTTTTTTTTTTTTTTTCAATGGTTATTGATTTTTACAATTAGACCACCTGAACAAAAATTAGAAATTTAATGGATTAAATAGACGAAATTGATAGCTTAGAGAAGAAATAAAAAATTAAAAAATGTTGATAGTTTAGAGATAAAAGTGAAATTAACCCTAAACATAAAGAAGGAAAGGAAAGGAAAGAAAAGAGAGGGGAAAGAAACTAAGCATGGACCAACCAACCAACCTGATGTAAATGTAGGAAGATTCGAGAAAGCTCAGTCGTCAACTCTCATTATAAATGGAAGGCACGTGCTTGACTTTGTAGTAGTCCTGTCCTCCTTTTCTAACCCTCTGTTGGAGTGCTTTAGATACGTGAATGATGTTCAATTGACGGAGGGTGGTAATGAACTTCAATCCGTCCGGAATCTCCTTCAATTTTGGGCAGGCTACAATTAGTAAACGGAAGAGACAGTGCATGGCTCCTTGTTCCACTCTCCACTCCTCCAAGTTACGAAGACCCCAGAGAGATAAATTTATGAGTTTCGGAAAACCTCCACCATTACAGCCACCATAGCCCTCTCCTCCTCCTCCACCGCTGATGCTGGATGGTCCAGAAGAACAAACCATCTCCTTCCCAATGTAGGAATCAAAACCTAAGATGAGAGTCCTTAAGTTGGGCAACTTCCCCAATGTTGGCATTGGGTCTTCCTCTAGTTCAGTGCACCGCAAGATTAAGTTGGTGAGATTTGGAGGGAATTGGTCTGGCAATTTATTCAGGGACTCACGTAGAGACAATTGTCGAAGATGGTGGCATCCTAAAAGTTGCCTTACAAGGCTTTGTTCTTCTTCCGTTTGAAAATCTCCTATAATGCTCAAGGATGAATATTGCAGAAGCCGGTTTGAATTGTTGAGGATTGGGGATTTCAACATCACGACCAAGTCTTTGGGGGCTACCTCACCACTGAATTTTCAAAGATTTGTCAGTTTAGATAAGCATCTGACATCACATTCCTTGCATCAAACTTTTCTAGCGTCTCCAATTTGCTTAAACCATCCAATCGCAACTTACCTATGCAAGACAACTTGATTTCAGCAGGAAGATATAGATGTCTCAATTGTTTCAACCTCCACAAGACATTGGGCATTCTTAAACTCCCCTGTCCCCTTAAACCTAGGGTTCGGAGGAATCCCAAGTTGCCTATAGAAGAAGGCAAACTTTTAATAGTGGAATATCTTATACTTAAATACCTCAAGTAAATTAGGCTTCCTATTGTTCTCGAAAGCTTTCCTTCGTTTTTCCCAGATATAGTAATTCTTTCAAGGTTTAAAACTGTAATCAATGTGAGGCCCTTAAAGAGTAATTTTAATTTTTGCCAACCAGAACTTTCCAATTCTTTGCCAAAAGAGTAAAATTGGCATGATCGGATATGGCTGTGATTCTTCATTTCATGTCCAGATAGGAGAATAACATTTTCACTTTCTATAGAGTTGGCATCACAGTCACCCAAATAGTACACAGCAAGTCTACGGATTGTTGTTATTGATGATGATGAAGAAGGCAGTGCAGAGTCTGCCCATGCGAGCTGATGACCAAAGGCTTTAATGCGAACAATCTTGAGAAAATTCTCGTCTTTGGCCTTCAACAAGCATAAGTCTCTCATGAGATCGTGGAGGCGACAAAGTTTAATGCTTTTTCTAAAGCTTGTTAATTCGACTTGAACCATGCATCTCTGGTGTTGGTATTGATGACGGTGACACAATGCCTTTAGCCATCCACATTTGAATCAGTTTTTTTGCACGAATATCTTGATCTTCAGGAAGATGGCTCAAATACAAAAAACATGCCTTAAGATGGTAAGGCAAGTCTTGGTAGCTTAAGGCTAAAATTTTTGTTATTGGGACTCCTGGTTGGCCTTTGCCCTTACCTAAGTTATAACTAATGTTTTGACTCACCTCTTCCCAGTCCTCCAGTGCGTATTTTGTTGCCAAAAGTCCTCCTAAAACCACAATCGCCAATGGAACACCACCACAATGCTTGACCATTGCTTTCCCTGACTCAATCATTTTTGTGTTTAATGTGAATCCTGCAAAAGTGTAGGGTAAAAAAATGCATCTGTTGGTAAGTTTGTACTAGTCTATATGGACGACACTGATACAAATAAAAAATAGCAATGTGTATTTATATTAAAAACAATAAAGGTAAACTTTCAATGGGTTCTAGGGGGACTTACGCGTAGGTTTTAATAAATAGACTTATTGTCCAATAAGTCTTATAATAATTAATAATATTTTTCATCAAACATTGTTAAAAAAAGTCACTAAATGTTAATTTTTAGTAATAGTTTGAAATTTTTTTCACAAAAAATGTTACTAATTATAAGTTCTAGTGACAATTTAAAAAAAATCAACACAAAAAAGTCACTAATTTTTAACTTTTAGCGACAGTTTGAAAAATTCCTCACAAAAAAAGTCACTGCTTGTAAATTTTAGCAACAATTTATAAAAATCATGACAAAAAAGATTGCTAATTGTCAATTTTTAGGGACATATCTAAAAATCATCAAAAAAAATTATTTTTAGCGACGATTTTACCATAACTTATTTTCAATAGAACTTGATAAGAATTAAGTCCATTACCCTAAGTTGTAATATTTAGACTTAATTCCTATCAAATCCTATAGAAAATAAATCTTAATAAAATAATCGCTAAAAATAATTTTTATAATGATTTTTTGCATATCTTGCTGACATTAACAATTAGTAACTTTATTTGTCATGGTTTTTATAAATCGTCGCTAAAACTTACAATTAGTGACGTTTTTCTGTGACGAAATTTTCAAATTATTTTTGAAAGTTGAAAATTAGTGATACTTTTTTTGTAACATTTTTTTTTTAAATTGTCGCTAAAATTTATAATTGTGACAGTTTTTGTGATAAAATTTTCAATCTGTCGTTGAAAATTAATAATTAGTGACGTTTTTAATAGTGTTTGATAAAAAACACCATTGATTATCATGAAACCTATTGGACAATTAGTTCATCTATTAGGACCTACACGTAAGTCCCCCAAACAATAATGCTAAGAAACCAATAAATATACCAATGAATTTGTTAACTACAATATACAAATTATATGTAAGTTTCATCACTTGACGTGAGGTCCAACTAACATTGTGTTTAGGCTAAAATTCTTTGTTCCCAAAACTAGAAAAAAATTAAAATGATACACAAAAATAGATTAGGTGAAACTATTTTTAAAATTTGATTTTGAGAAAATTCTCAAAATTTTAAACCTTACATAAAAAATGAAAAAAATATAAACTTAACAAATTGATCTCAAATAAACTTTGAACGAGTTGAACACGAATTGGGCTTAAGTAGCATAGTCTGTTTTACTGTCCTAATTTTTAACAAAATATTGTAACATAAGTTATTTTCATATATTATATTTGTTTTCTAGACAAATCTAGAGCGTGCATCCCTAAGGACGTATGTGCACATTGTAAGAAAGTTATGATTTTATATAATGAAAGTATTGAATATTTGTAATGTGTTGTGTCACTATATGCTAAAATTACCAGTAGTGAATAAAAAATGATAAACAAGTGGGTCTAATTTATGTTGTGCATCTTAAAGTTGAAGTTATGACTTTTGACTTTTTCAATGATATTTTGTGGTGAGAAGTTATGACTTTTGGCGTAAGAAATTTATAAATTTTTTAATGGTTTATGTTATTTGTAAAATTTTACAGAAGAGTTATGAAGAAGATACCGTATGCACCCTTTTGAGATGCATATTGTAAGATTATAGTATAGGATTGAGATTGTTAACTTATGGACTTACAATCATATTTTTTATTGTAAATTTTATTAACTGGATTACATGTCAACCGACATTCAATTCAACGAAATTGACGAATTTTTAATATTGAGAGAGGTGAGGATCATTATTTCAAGTATGAAATAAATAAAAAAAACAAAATAAATATATAATAAATTGTTATCTCACTAATTTAATTGAATAACTAATCTTACACTAATTCACGAAATTATTAATCATTTCACTATTAATCAAACTGGGCCTTAGTTATTCTTGAATTCTATACCATGACTACACGGGCCAAGGTTTGTATGGTTTGTTTTGTCGTAGTTAGTTTTTGTATGAATATTCTACCTAATGAATTCTAAAGAAAAATGAACGATTTGAAGTTAGTCGAAAATGAGCCCATCAAAACCAAACTATTCTCTCAAATTGAATTGTTAAATTGAAAGCCCATGCCTTGAACGGATCTTTGTAACTAGTATATATATAAGAACCGCTTAGCTACTTAAGATTCGTCTTTTCTTTCCGATTTTGCCTTTTTATTTTGAATAATTTACTAATGGTGACCTATTTATTGAGTGAAGGTTTTTTTTCGTAATTATGCAAACATTCTTGGTCAATTATGAAACATAAATCTTTTTATTTTTTAACAAATTACAAATACACCTATAAGGTTTGTTTAAAATAAGAATTGGTCCCATAATATTAGAAATTATAACTACCGTTTGTTATAAATTTTCATTTAACACAATACTTAGTGAAAAAAAAACCAATTCTCGTATACTTAGGAGAATAACATTTTCACTTTCTATAGAGTTGGCATCACAGTCACCCAAATAGTACACGGCAAGTCTACGGATTGTTGTTAATGATGATGATGATGAAGGCAGTGCAGAGTCTGCCCATGCGAGCTGATGACCAAAGGCTTTAATGCGAACAATCTTGAGAAAATTCTCGTCTTTGGCCTTCAACAAGCATAAGTCTCTCATGAGATCGTGGAGGCGACAAAGTTTAATGCTTTTTCTAAAGCTTGTTAATTCGACTTGAACCATGCATCTCTGGACTAACTCACCCAAGTAACTCATTCCAACATCCAACATTGGTTTCTCTCCTTCTACTGGTGTTGGTATTGATGACGGTGACACAATGCCTTTAGCCATCCACATTTGAATCAGTTTTTTTGCACGAATATCTTGATCTTCAGGAAGATGGCTCAAATACAAAAAACATGCCTTAAGATGGTAAGGCAAGTCTTGGTAGCTTAAGGCTAAAATTTCTGTTATTGGGACTCCTAGTTGGCCTCTGCCCTTACCTAAGTTATAACTAATGTTTTGACTCACCTCTTCCCAGTCCTCCAGTGCGTATTTTGTTGCCAAAAGTCCTCCTAAAACCACAATCGCCAATGGAACACCACCACAATGCTTGACCATTGCTTTCCCTGACTCAATCATTTTTGTGTTTAATGTGAATCCTGCAAAAGTGTAGGGTAAAAAAATGCATCTGTTGGTAAGTTTGTACTAGTCTATATGGACGACACTGATACAAATAAAAAATAGCAATGTGTGTTTATATTAAAAACAATAAAGTAAACTTTCAATGGGTTCTAGGGGGACTTACGTGTAGGTTTTAATAAATAGACTTATTGTCCAATAAGTCTTATAATAATTAATAATATTTTTCATTAACCACTGTTAAAAAAAGTCACTAAATGTTAAATTTTAGTAATAGTTTGAAATTTTTTTCACAAAAAATGTTACTAATTATAAACTCTAGTGACAATTTTAAAAAAATCGTCACAAAAAAGTCACTAATTTTTAACTTTTAGCGACAGTTTGAAAAATTCCTCACAAAAAGTCACTACTTGTAAGTTTTAGCGACAATTTATAAAAATCATGACAAAAAAAAGTAGCTAATTGTCAATTTTTAGTGACATATCTAAAAAATCATCACAAAAGATTATTTTTAGCGACGATTTTACCATAACTTATTTTCAATAGAACTTGATAAGAATTAAGCCCAACTATTAAAACCTATTGATAGTTTATCCTAAGTTGTAATATTTAGACTTAATTCCTATAAAATCCTATTGAAAATAAGTCTTAATAAAATAATCGCTAAAAATAATTTTTATAATGATTTTTTACATATCTTGCTGACATTAACAATTAGTAACTCTATTTGTCATGGTTTTTATAAATCGTCGCTAAAACTTACAATTAGTGACGTTTTTCTGTGACGAAATTTTCAAATTATTTTTGAAAGTTGAAAATTAGTGATACTTTTTTTGTAACATTTTTTTTTTAAATTGTCGCTAAAATTTATAATTGTGACAGTTTTTGTGATAAAATTTTCAATCTGGCGTTGAAAATTAATAATTAGTGACGTTTTTAATAGTGTTTGATAAAAAACACCATTGATTATCATGAAACCTATTGGACAATTAGTTCATCTATTAGGACCTACACGTAAGTCCCCCAAACAATAATGCTAAGAAACCAATAAATATACCAATGAATTTGTTAACTACAACACACAAATTATATGTAAGTTTCATCACTTGACGTGAGGTCCAACTAACATTGTGTTTAGGCTAAAATTCTTTGTTCCCAAAACTAGAAAAAAATTAAAATGATACACAAAAATAGATTAGGTGAAACTATTTTTAAAATTTGATTTTGAGAAAATTCTCAAAATTTTAAACCTTACATAAAAAATGAAAAAAATATAAACTTTTAGGGTGTGTTTGGTAACGTTTACGTTTTCAATTTATATTTACAAAAATTTTATAAACTAGATTTTGTTTATTTTTTGTTTATTTTTAGAAAAACATAAACTACAAACGCGTTTGGTAATTGACAAAATATATAAAAAAAAATTTAAAATATAAAAAAGAGTGAGAAATGGCAAGTGGTGGCGGAAGACGGTGGTAGAAAGTGGTGACGGTGGGTGGTGGGTAGCTGGTGGTGGTGGGTGGTGGCGGGTGGTGGTGGCAGGTGGATGGCGGATGGCGGGTGGTGGCGGGTGGTGGCGGGTAGGTGACGGGTGGTGGTGGTGGTGGTGGGTGGTGGCCGGTAGGTGGCGACTGGTGGTGGTAGTGGTGGGTGACGGTGGCGAGTGGTAGGTGGTAGCGAGTGGGAGGGGGTGATGGTGGTGGTGGTGACAGGTGGGTGGTGGTGGTGGTGGTGGCGAGTGGGTGGCAGGTGGCTGGTGGTGGTGGCTGGTGGTGGTGGTGGTGGTGGTAGGTGGCAGGTGGCTGGTGAGTGGTGGTGGGTGGCGGTGGTGGCGGGCGGTGGATGGTAGTGGCGGGTGGCGGGGGGATGGCTGGTGGGTGGTGGTGGTGGTGGTGGTGGCAGGTGGGTGGTGGTGGCGGATGGTGGGTAGTGGTGGCAGGTGGGTGGTGAGTGGTGGTGGCAGGTGGTGGTAGGGTGTGGGTGGTGGGTGGTGGTGGTGGAAGACGGTGGTAGAAAATGATGACGGGTGGTGGCTAGTGTTGGGTGGTAAAAAAAAAAAAAACTCAAAACAGAAACACATTTTTTGGTCAAATTTATAAACTGAGACCACTGATTTATAAATTAAAAATTTTACCAAACAAGTTTTTATTTGAGTCTTTTAAATTTTTATAAATATAAACAAAAAACTGAAAACGTAAGTGTTACCAAACGGCACCTTAACAAATTGATCTCAAATAAACTTTGAACGAGTTGAACACGAATTGGGCTTAAGTAGCATAGTCTGTTTTACTGTCCTAATTTTTAACAAAATATTGTAACATAAGTTATTTTCATATATTATATTTGTTTTCTAGACAAATCTAGAGTGTGCATCCCTAAGGGCGTAAGTGCACATTATAAGAAAGTTATGATTTTATGTAATAAAAGTAATGAGAATTTGTAATGTGTTGTGTCACTATATGCTAAAATTACCAGTAGTGAATAAAAAATGATAAACAAGTGGGTCTAATTTATGTTGTGCATCTTAAAGTTGAAGTTATGACTTTTGACTTTTTCAATGATATTTTGTGGTGAGAAGTTATGACTTTTGGCGTAAGAAATTTATAAAAATTTTAATGGTTTATGTTATTTGTAAAATTTTACAGAAGAGTTATGAAGAAGATACCATATGCACTTTTTTGAGATGCATATTGTAAGATTATAATATAGGATTGAGATTGTTAACTTATGGACTCACAATCATATTTTTTATTGTAAATTTTATTAACTGGATTATATGTCAACCGACATTCAATTCAACGAAATTGACGAATTTTTAATATTGAGAGGGGTGAGGATCATTATTTCAAGTATGAAATAAATAAAAAAAACAAAATAAATATATAATAAATTGTTATCTCACTAATTTAATTGAATAACTAATCTTACACTAATTCATGAAATTATTAATCATTTCACTATTAATCAAACTGGGCCTTAGTTATTCTTGAATTCTATACCATGACTACACGGGCCAAGGTTTGTATGGTTTGTTTTGTCGTAGTTAGTTTTTGTGTGAATATTCTGCCTAATGAATTCTAAAGAAAAATGAACGATTTGAAGTTAGTCCAAAATGAGCCCATCAAAACCAAACTATTCTCTCAAATTGAATTGTTAAATTGAAAGCTCGTGCCTTGAACGGGCCTTTGTAACTAGTATATATATAAGAACCGCTTAGCTGCTTGAGATTCCTCTTTTCTTTCCGATTTTGCCTTTTTATTTTGAATAATTTACTAATAGTGACCTATTTATTGAGTGAAGGTTTTTTTTCGTAATTACGCAAACATTCTTGGTCAATCGTGAAACATAAATCTTTTTATTTTTTAACAAATTACAAATACACCTATAAGGTTTGTTTAAAATAAGAATCGGTCCCATAATATTAGAAATTATAACTACCGTTTGTTATAAATTTTCATTTAACACAATACTTAGTGGAAAAAAAAACCAATTCTCGTATGCAATAATAAATTATCAAAATTATTTATTGAAAATTATTTCTCATATCATTAAAATCTATTAATTGATTTAACGATTTATTTATTAACAAAATGGTTAACTGAAAAATATTTTTCATATCATTACAAATTGTTAATTTACTTAATGATTTACTTATTAATAAAATTGATCATTCGTTATGCGAGTATGATTTATGTATTAATAAAATTAGTTATTTGTATATATATGTTTTTTTTTTGCTTCTTTATTAATTCAGTGAATTATTTTAGTAGTTTTTTTTAGATATGAGAATTATCTTAATATTTGTTTTATATTTATTTGTTGAGAAAAGCTACACACCATATTTTCTTTTTTTATTTATTTATAAATTCGGAAGAAATGTTAAAGACTCATAAATTCACCTAAAAAGATATGGTAATCAAATTGGAGTCTACATCATTGGTTGTATAACAAATAAAAAAATGATACATAACATACCACATAATTCTATTATATATCTAATGATTTGTTCTATTCAATTTCATAAAATAATATTTTAATTTTTTAAAAATTATCAAAATACAAAACTTAAATATATTATAATAATAACTTGTATTTTATACTGGCCTTCTTAAACTAGTATATATATATATATATATATAGGTTTAGAGGAAGCAGATTAGTGTGTGTATAAAAATTTATAAATGCTGAATAATAAAAAATTCACAGTGCTGTAATTGAGTTTGTATAGTTGTGGCAGGGACATATCTCTTATTGGTATTCACTTGCACCTAATAAATTTTTAATTATTTTTTACTTCTCACTAATTTTTAATTTCACTGAAAATTATTCTTAAAAACTAGAAAATTTGCCTACATAATTGTTAAGTTGATCATCCAACTTGAGAGAGGAGTTGGACTTAATCAATCATTTTGAAACTAATTTCGGTGATTCAAACTGTTCAATTTTTAAGATTCATTAACTAGAATAATCTTATAAAAGATAAGATGATTAGACATCAATAGTTATATGTCACATTTGTTATGAAAAATAGACAACAAATATATTTTAAAAAATAACATCAATTTTTTGTAATACAAATATGACTTAAAAATATAGCTATTGATATCTGATTATATTAAATTTTTGAATGAATATTCTACCTAATAAATTCTAAAAAAAAAATGAACAATTTGAATTTACCGAAGTTGGGCCAAAGTGGGCCATCAAAACCAAACTATTCTCTCAAATTGAATTGTCAAATTGAAAGAATTCAAATCCGAAAGGAAAGAAGTTTAAGAAAGACATTTGAAACTTTAGAAGCACAAATAATTAATTAGATCAAGTAGGAGGTTAATAATTACCGGTACCTCCATTTCTTCTTAGAAATATTTTCTTCTCAAACAGCTCCCAACTCTCCTTTTCTATTAAGTGCCTCAATTTATAAAGCACGCATTGTTGATCTACATGCTTAGCAACATTTTCATTGCGAGTTGTTAGCAATATTTTGCTGCCTACTTCTGTGGTATTTGGGAAACCTGGACTCAAACTATCCCAATCCGCAACCTGCCAAATGTCATCGAGAATCACCAAACATTTCTTCTCACTTTGGACTAGATGAAGTTTCTTGAGTAGCTCATCAGGATTCAACCTTCCAATTGCTTCCCTTTCTTCGTTTGACGGTGTAAGAGGAGTTAAGTTTAAGCCCACTAAATTAATTAGGCCCAATAATCCAAGGTTGATGGGCCCAAATTTATCGCAAGTCCAAGACTGGCGGGCCCAGATTTATCGCCATTAAACGGGCTGAATGGCTCTAAGCCTCGAAAGGGTTCGGATCCACGAACCTAGAGACTTACTCGGGCCTGGACTCGAAAGGGTATTAAGCAAGCCTAAAGATCCGAGGCACTCGGACTCGAAAGGGTTCGGATCCGCGAACCTAGAGGTCCGAAACACTTGGCTTCGAATGGATTCAGACGCAATCTAGAAGTCGCTCCGTTAATGAGTCCTAGAACACTTGCGGGCTCGGAGCTTTTCGGGGTCTACGCATCAGAACCATGGGCGTAATGGAGTTCGAACAAAGGACCTGATCCTGAGGACGGTGAGTGGAGATAAATTCACTCTTCGGTTAAACTAGCGTATACCCGGGTCGAGGTGGCACGACCCCGGGGGGTCCATGAGACTCGGCAATATTTTGCGGCAGGACGTCCTCTGAGACTACCCCTGACCTTTTGGGATGATTGGGGATCATTGGTTAGGTGTGGCTAAAAAGAAGGGTTCGCCGAGAGGTTGATCTCCTCTTCGGGGTTTTCTTCATCCTCGGAGAGATCACCTCCTCGGACAAGGTGGTTAGAGAGAATATTCCCCATGTGCCTTGCACATGGGCTCCATCCTACATCATGAGGTGCCTATAAATAGCACTCACCCATAACTTTACAAGGGATGAATTTTTGGGAGAGATGACTCTTGGGAAAGAACTAATTTCCCATCTCCATTATCCACTTTGAGAGTGAAAGTGGGAGATCCATGGGAGAGCCTTGCCATTATTCTCTCTCTAGCAATTTTGCCTTCTTCTTCACCCAATCTCTTATCTCCATCATCTCTTTTACTCTTGTGTTCTTGAGTTGAGACCATTGAAGAATCTAAGCCTCTCATATTTCTTCTAGAGAATTCGAAGTTGTTCTTCAAGGATCTTCGAAGATCTTCGAATTTTTCAACTCCTTTCTTGAACCCTCTCCTACATTTTGGCGACTCCACTGGGGAGGCGGATTGGTTAATGGTCTCAACGAGATCTGGAATCCACACAACTCCAACAAGGATGGCGGGGGAAGATGAAGTTCACCAACAAGGATCCTCTAATGGTGGTGATGATAGGACCATGGCTCCAGATCAACCACTTTTGTTTGAAGCCATTCAAGGACTTCAAAATACTCAGCAAGAGATTCTTACCACTCTTCAGAATCTTACTCACACCATGTTGGTGATGAGTTCTAATTTTGCACCGGCGCCAAACGGAAATCAAGCTGGTGGTGGAGTCATTCCCGCCGGAGCGCAAAATCAAATCTAAGGAGAAGTAGGCACCAATCAGCCCATGGCTCATGACAACATGGCCATAGTAACACATGCTCAAACCGCAGTAGGCGGAAGCAGTTTGCCTACGCCCGGGCTCCATGGCGTGCCAAGCCAAGATCCAATGGTGATTAGGGGAGTTTCTGGTGTAATGAATGGTGCTCCGGCGACTGTTGGTGTCCAGGAAAACAGGAGGAGCATGACGGCGCAAAAGGGAGCTCTGCCCGCACCTAATCTTGTTACGCCACTAGTAAATGTTACCCAAGCACCAAACGGGCCTCCTTCGGTGCCAACAACAAATTTGCAAGCACAACCCGGTATAGCGGCGCCGTGCGGTGGACTTTACGGGCCTCAAATCAATGTCCCATCACCAACTGGCTTGTCTATAGGCGCTGATGGCCAGTATCATCAAATGTCCTCACCAATGATGAATTCGCAGCACCAGAATGGCCAAGTCGCCCCTAACTCAGTCTTTGGGTCCATAAGCCAAGTTCCGGGAATACCACCATCAAACTCTCTCCCTCAACAGTTTCTCACTCTCGCCGATGTGCAAGCCATGTTCGATCTCGAACGGGGCAAGAGGACTTTACCCTCTTTGCCTGATCTGGATGTCAAGCCGCCTTACCCCATTGAGATGCTGAGCTATCCATACCCTGAGGGGTATACAGTGCCGAAATTTATCAAGTTCGATGGCAAACAAGGAAATGCTCGAGAACATGTTGTGCGATTCATCGAGACTCTGGGTGTTCATGGTTAAAACCACGTCCTCCGGCTGAGAGAATTCTTTAAGTCCCTCACCGACCGAGCATATAGTTGGTATGTTAATTTGGCCCCAAACTCTGTCCGAAGTTGGGAGGAAATGGTTAACAAATTCCACTCTAAGTTCTTTCAAGTGGCGGAGAAGGTGACCACACTTACATTGTGTAAAGAAAAGCAGCAGGAAAGTGAAGACATCCTTGACTGCGTCAAAAGGTTTCAGGACAAGGCCGTGGATTGCCATGAAGCAGTGGAGGAGAGTTATCTAGTTCAAATCTGTCTAGAAGGGGCATTGAGCAGGTACAAAATGTTTCTAGTTAATCACAAGCTACCCACCTTCTCGGCATTAATAGAAGCAGCTCGGAACATTAGCATTCCTCAGGCTCAGGAGTCCGGATTTAAGGCCAGTTACAAGACTAGCTTCAAATCGTCTCGTGGACCTATTGTTGCTGCTGCCTCTGCCCCAGATACCGAAAAGTCACAAGGAGGAGGTTATAGAGGCCAGAAGAGAAAACAATATAATGGTGAAAAGGGGAATGTTTCTTATCCCTGTGGAATCGAGGAAGTGAAAGCTCTAGTTAAGGAATGGGTGGCCGACGGAGAGCTAAAATTGCCTTATGTCGAAGAAATGCCATCAAAAAAGGACCGCGAGAGCCCTGAATTTTGTGTCTACCATCATACATTGAAACATCCGACAGAGAAGTGTTGGACTCTCAGGAAAATCTTCAGAGATAAAGTCGAGGCAGACGAATTGAGGTTCAAAAAGCAAGGGAGTCAAGACATCCGAGAACAACCATATCCTCAGCACCGAGACAAGGGAAAGAATGTTGCTATGATAGCTTATGAAGGCCCGATGATCGAGGCTATCACCAATCTCGATGACGATGATTATTATCTGGACGACATCCTCGAGCCTGAGGGTGAGCAAGTTTACTATGGAAGTGCTCTCGATCCAGAGGGCAGAACCTTCACAACTCATGTTGACGATCCCTTTGATCCAGAAGGAGGAGAAGAGTACTACGGAAGAGGAGGACACCATGTTTATGTGGCATCTTATTTTGAAGAGACCGAGGAGATGGTTAACTATGAGCCTCCAAGAGTGGAAAAAGATCCGGATCGCTATGCCAAAACCTTGCAAGACTGTGTAAAGTTCAAGCAGTTCTTTGACCAGCTTGGACTTTCCAGGGAGGCAAGAACAGAAATCACCAAGTCTATCATTAATATAGCCGAGGCACACCATGAGGAATGCATGTCGACTGAGGGATCTATCCCGAGGAAGGCAAAAGAGCAATCTAGTGCCATTACTTTCTCCGAGGCTGATCGGAAGTATCCTTTTTCTCACAACCGCCCGCTTTATGTGACTGTTTTTATTAACGGGATTGAGTTCAAAAGGGCCTTTCTAGATAGTGGAGCCTCTATCAACATTATGACTCGGGCTACTCTAGAAAAGGCCGGAATCTGTGAAGAACGTATTATGAAGCAGCCGATAGTCATCACTGGCGTCGGTGGAGAAATGAGAGTTACTATTGGATGCGTAACAGTTGATTTAGCCGTCGGAGAGATTTGCTCGGCCACCAAGTTCCATATTATCGATTCTGAGGCAAATTATCACATCATTCTAGGGAGGACCTGGATGCATAGATATGGGGCTGTACCATCAAGGTATCATCAGTGTATTAAGGCTAAATAGAGAAAGAAGACGGTGACAATTCAGGCTACAGAAAGGCCTTTCGAGATCCATGAAGCTCATTATTCTGATGCCATCTACTTCACCGAACTGGCTATCGAAGAAGTTCCCACCACCTCTAAGCCTCGGGGGGTCAAAATTCCTCATTGGGAGGATATCAAAGATGACAAGGAGCCGATGGCAGAATCAAGTAAGCGGGCGATGTCTAGACCAGAAAGTCCGCCTATTCCTCGGAAGGTGATGAAAGTCCGAGAAGGGGGCAAGATGGTGTACTATTTATGAAAGTGCGGGGAGTCAGTTTCTTCAGTCACCGACTCCGAGTCAAAAGAAGAGCCTCCTGATAATGACATAGTGATAAAGCCTGAAGTGGCTCCAGAATGCATGCAGATGGGCCGAAGCCTCAGCCCGAATAACTTATTGAAATAGATCTGAGTGATGGACAAGATGCACCAAGGCCGATATTCATAAGTTCCAGCCTCAGCCCAGAGAAGCGGGAACAGTTGTTAAAGTTGATAAGCCGGTATTCAAATGTGTTTGCTTGGTCATATAAGGAAATGCCCGGACTAGATCCTGACCTAGTCTCTCATTGTCTTGATGTGTTCCCAAACTCCAAGCCAATTAAGCAAGCTGTTCAAAAGTATCATCCAGATCTCGAAGAGAAGATTGAGGAGGAGATTTAAAAACTTCAACAGGCTGGTTTCATCCGGCCAATACAGTACCCCACGTGGTTGGCAAACATAGTACCAGTAAAGAAGAAGAATGGTCAAATCAGAGTATGTGTAGATTTTCGAGATTTGAACAAATCTTGCCCAAAGGATGAATTCCCTTTACGTCATATTGACACCCTCGTGGATGCCACCTCGGGACACCAGATGTTCTCATTCATGGATGGATTCAGCGGATACAATCAGATTAAGATGGCTGAAGAGGACACAGAAAAAACCGCTTTTAGAACACCTCTCAGAAACTTCTTCTATACAGTCATGCCTTTCGGACTCAAGAATGCCAGAGCAACTTAGCAAAGGACTATGACTGCAATCTTTCATGACATGATCCATCATGAGGTGGAAAATTATGTTGATGATCTAGTGGTGAAATCCAAGAAAGAAGAGAACCATCTTCGAGACCTTAAGAAAGTATTCAAGAGATGCCAAAAATTCAAAATGAGGATGAATCCTCTCAAATGTGCTTTCGGGGTGACGGCTGGGAAGTTCCTTAGGTTTCTTGTACACAGACATGGTATCGAGGCAGATGAAGACAAGGTCAAATCTATCAGAGCAATGCCTCTCCCGCATTCTCAGAAGGAGTTAGAGAAGCTCCTCGGGAAGGTGTCTTATATTCGAAAGTTTATCCCAGCACTTGCAGAGATCTCTGCCCCTTTCGGCTCATAGTTAAAAAGAGATGCCAAGTTCGAGTGGAACTAGGAGCACCAAAAGGCCTTCGAGAGAATCAAGGCGGCCTTGACCTCGCCTCAGACCATGATAGCCCCGTAGCCCGGGGTGCCTCTAATGTTGTACTTAACTTCAACCCCCAAGTCCATAGGGGCATTATTGGTCCAAGATGTAGACGAAGCAGAACGCCCGGTGTATTACATTAGCTAGAAGATTCGAGGAGCAGAAGTCTGATATACTCCGATAGAGAGACATTGCTTAGCTTTGGTATTCACCGCCCAAAAGCTCATACATTACTTCTTAGCACATCAGATTCAGATTGTTACTAGGAGTGATCCAATCCGATACCTCATCAGCAGGCCTGCTATAACCGGGAAGGTGGCAAGATGGTTGTTAGCACTGGGTGAATTCGAGATCACATGTGTAGCCCCCAAGGCGATCAAAAGCCAAGCCTTAGCTGACCTCCTTGCTCAATTTCCAAGTGGTGACTATGAACCAGTGAATGGAGAAGTAAGAGGAGAGGTGCATGCAGCTATGGCTTCCGAGGAAAGCTTTTGGACATTGAGCTTCGACGGAGCAGCAGCCGGAGGTAAAGAAGGAACCGGGATAGTCCTTACAAGCAAAAGTGGGGAAAAGTTATATTTGTCTTATAAACTGGATTTCCATTGTTCAAATAATGAAGCCGAGTATGAGGCTCTTATGTTAGGCTTGATAGCAGCTGAGAAGCACAGTATCAAGAAGATTCGGATTCGGGGGGACTCAAAGTTGATAGTGAAGCAAGTTTTAGGACAGTTCATCTTAAAGGAGCCTGCCTTGGCCACATATCGAACAACAGTCCAAAGGCTTCTTGACAAATTTCAGAAGGTCGAAATAGAGCATGTGCCTCGTTCCGACAACAAGTTTTCAGATGCCCTCGCTACATTAGGGGCAAGAGTTGATATCCCAGAGGAGGAGGCGACAATTATTATCAAGAAGAGAACAGAGCCTTCGATAATACTTGAAGACAAAGGCCTTCCGGA
The DNA here is from genome assembly GCF_055761805.1 of Camellia sinensis. Classification (NCBI taxonomy): domain Eukaryota; kingdom Viridiplantae; phylum Streptophyta; class Magnoliopsida; order Ericales; family Theaceae; genus Camellia; species Camellia sinensis. Next base: position 21,140,051 of record NC_138962.1, on the reverse strand, counting down.
GGACTGGAGAGGAGAAGTCCTCGAACAACTCAGAAGCAAAGTTGGAAAATTGACTATGGCCAAGCTTGCCCAATTCATAATTATTCAAGGTGAACTTTACTTCCGATGAGGTACCAGATTCCTAGCCAGGTGTGTTGGCCAACAAGAAGCAAGTTTCCGACTACAACAAATCCATGAAAAATCTTGCGGGGATGGGGATATCAGTCTGTACAGAAAGATCCAAAGACATGGCTATGATGGTGCATGATGGCCACAACCCGAGCAGCTGGTGAAAGCTTTCCAAATGATCTTGCAACTCTAGGGGCAAATTTCAACATTCCGTAGAAGAAGTTTATCTATGACATTTACAATTTATATTTACTGCATTATCCAAGGAGTTCTATCTTTCTTATGTCATGAAGAAATTTATTTCCTCCATATTATGTATCTCCATTAGAAGTTATTTTCTCTACATTGTATATCTTCATTATGTTATGTTGCCTGAAACAGTTTTCAATTTTTGTTGCCCCTCAAAGAAGAAAGAGGAATAGTAGACTCAGTTACCAACCTGAAGGGAGCTTTCTTGACACAGTAGAAGTGTACTTCCACTCGAACCTCCGAAGAGTAGCCATTGCTTCCTTCAATGCAAGCTTCGAGGGTCTTTCTTGCTAAAGTAGAGTGTTGCACCCACTCGGACCTCCGAAGAACAGCCCTTACTTCCATAAATGCAAGCTTCGAGGGTCTTTCTTGTTGAAGCAGAGTGTGTGATCCCACTCGGACTTCCGAAGAATAGCCCTTGCTTCTATCAATGCGAGCTTCAAAGATCTTTCTTGCTGAAGTAGAGTGTGTGCTCCCACTCAGACTTTCGAAGAACAAATCTCGCTTCCGTCAGTGCAAGCTTCGAGGGATAGCATTTGCTTCCATTGATTGTCGAAGAAATGAGTGTACATCCACTTGGATTTCTGAGGAACAACTTTGTCTCCACTCGGATTTCTAGGGAACAATCTTTACTTCCGTTAGTACAAGCTTGATAGATTCGGTTGCCAGCTAGGAGGGATCTTTCTTGTAGTTACCAGCCAGAAGGGATTTTGTTTGCCAAAGAAAAGAGTATGCTTCCACCCAAACTTCCGAGGGACAGCCCTTACTTCCATTTGGACTCTAAGGAACAGACCTCGTTTCCATCAGTGCGAGCTTCGAGGATCTTTCTTGTTAAAGTAGAGTGGACTCCTACTCAAACTCCCGAAGCATAACCTTTGCTTCCATTAGCTGCCAAAGTAAATGTACACACCCACTCGGACTTCTGAGGGACAGCCTTGTTTCCGCTCGAACTTCTGAGGGAGAGCTTTGTTTCCACTCGAACTTCTGAAGGACAACCTTGCTTTTGCTTGGACTTCTGAGAGACAATCTTTACTTCTGTTGGTGCAAGCTTGTTAGACTCGGTTGCCTTAGAGGGATCTTCCTTGCCAAAGTAGGGTGTGTGTGCCACTATTCGGACTCCTGAGGGACAGTCTCGAACTTCTGAGCAATAGCCTTGCTTTTGCTCGGACTTCTGAGAGACAATCTTTACTTCTGTTGGTGCAAGCTTGGTAGACTCGGTTACCTTCTAGAGGAATCTTTCTTGCCAAAGTAGGATGTATGCCACTTTCGAACTCCCGAGGGACAATCTTGCCTCCGTTCGGACTTTCGAGGAACATCCCTTGCTCTCATTAGTGCAGGTTCTAAGGGCCCCGAGGTCGTGGATTTTGGTCAAGAATTCATTTGCCTGAAATAGCAAAGCCGACAAACGAGATAAGCAATATCGAGTTCAGATCATGATTCAAGCATTATCACGTAAAGCTACAACAGTCACACAAAAATTTTGGCATTGGCTATATATTTCCCAAGCATCCACTAGATCAACAAAACGACAATCAATCATTCGACAACAAGAATTATATACAATATGAGAGTCTCATTTCCTCGGGTTTCATCGACAACAACAACATATATTTTATTTATCCTATTCAAGCGAAGCTAGCAACAACACTCACGTGGATTACATGTTCTTTCTCAACATCAATAACCCATGCAAGCATCAAGTATTCTATTAATATCAGAATGGTCAACACAAGTGCCTAAAAAAAAAAAAAAAATGAAGCTCAATATTCAACATAGTCCAATCGTGCCTTCTCTCAAATGATAAAAGCCAACAAGCCATATTCAAGTCAAGTTCATCAATGGAATTTCAAAGCTCAGACATGGGTTTGAAATTTGTTTTCTTCAAGAAGAAGTTATGTAAATCAGGGCAGGCTCAACAGAGTACTACCTATCTTAAGCTAAAAATTGCAAATTCTCATAGTGTTAGAAATTACAAATTCTCAGAGTATTAAATCAAGTTGTACAAGGGCCAAAATTTATCCAAATTTTTTGAAACCCCAAATCAAGAGAAAAAAGGTTTTGAAAAGCAATGAAAATAGTTGAGAGGAAGACCAATGCCCACCAAAAATGGGTTTCATAGTAGATCGATGATGGCGCGAGCAGCGTGCGTGAACAGTGGGCTAGAAGGATGCTGGGTAGGCCAACACCACGTTGAGTGGGCGGCGTGGTCGGCGCTGGCCAGGCGCGACTGGAAGTGGTAGCGAGGCTGCAAGTGACAGATGAAAAGCACACAGGCCACGCGAGGTGGCTGGTCGCGCGCACAGGACAGATCCACATCTGGTTCTCGCGTGGAATGGGTAGATCTGCAGATAATATTTTGGGCGACGGTGTATTGGAAAACACTAGAAAGGTTGGTGTTACGACGAAGCTACGGCAGAAGGCGGTGTGCAAACGACGGAGTAGCTGGGCAGACCGACGCCGCGTTGAAAGGGCGGGCGTGGTTGGCATTGGCCAGATCACTGCTGAAGACGGTGGTAAAGTCACAGGTGGTCGCCGGCGGAACAGGACCGGGATCTGGTGTATCCAGAGCACGGAGCCTGCGTCATTAGGCCAAGATGAAACACCGACAACGGGGGTGTCTGGAGCTTCGGCAACGGACAGTGTCAAACTGAAAAAGAAAAAATCCATTAATAAGAAGGAATGTGGGTATACTGCCACCACACAAAATATATATATATATATATAATTAAATAAATAAATAAACAAAACAATTAAAAGAACTTGCTCACAAATTTACGCCAACGAAGGAAGACAGTGTTGAAGACGTAGCAGAGTCGGCGTCGACGTTGATCAACAAAACTGAAGCTAAGCGACGTTAGGCCAGACCACACATGGCGTTGAGTGGGCAAACGTGTGTGGTCGGCGTTGGATGAGCGAGGCCGAAAGCAGCAGTGATGTCGCAGCAGAGTTGGTGACCACACACGACGCGTTGAAAGGGCGACGTGTGTGGTTGGCGCTGGAGCAACAATCGAGGCCAGCGACGAGGTCGCAGCAGAGAATCCGACTGTGAGTTGGCAATGAGGCTGGGCAGTCGAAGCCGGCTGTAGCAGTAACGTTGGTGCTGGCCGATTGGAGCTGGGACAAGACGATGGCTGGCCGTGACGATTCGTGATAGTTGGAGCTGAGCTAGGTGGATGGCATTGCGATGGCGGTCGGCGTTTGTAGTAGGTGGAGCTGCGACAGGACGCTAGCAACCATAGTTCTAAATCGCGGTATCGGATAACGTAACGGTATCGATCACGGAGTATCGGTATCGATAGTATCGACCGGTACGTATTGGGTATCGGGCGTCGCGGCTGTGAAATTTCAAAAATCATTAGCAATCCATCTAAAACTCAGTTTTATGCATTTTTTTGACTCTTTTAGCCTTAATTTATCACATTTTAATCAAAATTTTGATATGTAGAAGCACTTTTTTGACTCATTTTCAACTAAATGATATATATTTATTTTAGTCTCAACTTTTTATTTGGCATATATGTTAAACTTTTAATATAAAATTGATGTGGAAATATTTTTTTACTTATTTTCAACAATGAAATACTTCCACATACACCACAAATTAATAAGAGAAAGGGGGACATGAAAATAAATCATTCGCTTCGGTCATAATCGCATACAAACAATCTACTACAAATCAACAACTCTAAAACTTGTAATAAAAAAAATCTGAAATAAAGATTTGACAGATTAAAATATCTAAAATAATAAAAAAAATCTGAAATAAAAAAATCTGACAGATTAAATCTCTTTAAATAATATATATAAAAAATATATATATTGAGCATATGTACATTTAAAATATATATAAAAATTATTTTTATATATAAAAAATTATATTCTATGCCGATAATATATGTATATATATAAAATTATGACAGAACAAACCTGCTCCTAAGTTATAAAATTATGAGTTCTATTCAACTTTTGAACTTATGTGCATTTAAAATTATGTAAAAAATTGCTCCTGAGTCCTATTCAACCTCAATGTTATATATATGTATATATATATAATTATGTGCATTTAAAAAAATAACCACAGAAAAAAAAACAAAAAAACAAAAATAAATTATAAACAAATGGAGCACAACTTAAAAAGCAAAACCATGACTTAACTTCTTCAGCCAAAAGAAAAAAACAGAGCATCAAATAACACAAAAGTGCAAATCCGCATATCAAAGAAACCAAAATCACCGCAATCACTATCCAAACGCATAACAGGTCAGCTGCATCGTCTATTTCTGTACTGTCGAATTGCCAAGACTTTACGCAGTTGAGCTGCTCGGTGTTTTCCTCGGTGGAAGCCGAGTTACATCACATATACAAACAGAGAGAAGCTTGAAATCGAAGAAGCTTTGCTCGTTTTCAGCCGTATCGGGCTGTATCAGAAACAAATCGCTTACGTATCGGATTCAGGCCGATACGTATCAGGAATCGGCGGTTACGGACGTGAAATTCATTCTCGCCGGTATACTGGTGAGTATCCGACTCGGCACTCTCATTTTTCGGTACGAATCGGCCGGTACGACACGTACCGACCGATATTTAGAACCTTGCTAGCAACAGGAGGAGGCAGCAACCGCGATGAGTTGGTGCCGGTGCTGGCCAACAGTGACAGTGGCGTGGGCCTTTGGCGGCGTGGCTTGAAATCGCAATGGAGGTCTGTGCAAACGGCAGCAGCTTTGGCCTTGTGAGCAACCAGCATTGGCTTAGTGGCTATGGAGCTCTGTTAAAAAGGAAGAAAGGCAACCTGGGGTGGGCTCTCATTTTAGTGAGAGAGTGTGTGCGCCGTAGGGTTTCAAGAAAGAAAAAGATGCATTGATTAGGTCTTCATCCTTTTCCTTAAATAGAAAAAAGGAAGCCTTATCCTTTGAGTATTCCATTAGCATATTCTAAATATGTGTATGTATGTAATTGGTCCGCTATGTTTGCCAAAAAAAAAAAAGAGACACGTGTGTGCCTTGTTTGTTAAGAATAAAAAAAAAAAGAATATGTATATATTTTCAAATGTTATAAAAATATATTTCAGTGGTTTGAAAAAAAAAAAAAAAAGTACAAAAAAATAAAATTTTTGCTTGTCAATTTTTTTTTTCTGTAAATTGAAGTGCGTTATCAACTTTATCCATAGGCTCTGTCGTGACAACATGTTTTTTTTTTTGGAACGTGATGCGAAGCAGGGTCGAAGAAATGACAGTATGCATGTCTGAGAAATTTAAAATTTCTCATACACGCAAGGGGCAAATGTAAGAGGAGTTAAGTTTAAGCCCACTAAATTAATTAGGCCCAATAATCCAAGGTTGATGGGCCCAAATTTATCGCAAGTCCAAGACTGGCGGGCCCAGATTTATCGCCATCAAACGGGCTGAATGGCTCTAAGCCTTGAAAGGGTTCGGATCCACGAACCTAGAGACTTACTCGGGCCTGGACTCGAAAGGGTATTAAGCAAGCCTAAAGATCCGAGGCACTCGGACTCGAAAGGGTTTGGATCCACGAACCTAGAGGTCCGAAACACTTGGCTTTGAATGGATTCAGACGCAATCTAGAAGTCGCTCCGTTAATGAGTCCTAGAACACTTGCGGGCTCGGAGCTTTTCGGGGTCTACGCATCAGAACCATGGGCGTAATGGAATTTGAGCAAAGGACCCGATCCCGAGGACGGTGAGTGGAGATAAATTCACTCTTCAGTTAAACTAGCGTATACCCGGGTCGAGGTGGCACGACCCCGGGGGGTCCATGAGACTCGGAAATATTTTGCGGCAGGACGTCCTCTGGGACTACCCCTGACCCTTTGGGATGATTGGGGATCATTGGTTAGGTGTGGCTAAGAAGAAGGGTTCGCCGAGAGGTTGATCCCCTCTTCGGGGTTTTCTTTATTCTCGGAGAGGTCACCTCATCGAACAAGGTGGTTAGAGAGAATATTCCCCATGTGCCTTGCACATGGGCTCCATCCTACATCATGAGGTGCCTATAAATAGCACCCACCCATAACTTTACAAGGGATGAATTTTTGGGAGAGATGACTCTTGGGAAAGAACTAATTTCCCATCTCCATTATCAACTTTGAGAGTGAAAGTGGGAGATCCATGGGAGAGCCTTGCCATTATTCTCTCTCTAGCCATTTTGCCTTCTTCTTCACCCAATCTCTTATCTCCATCATCTCCTTTACTCTTGTGTTATTGAGTTGAGACCATTGAAGAATCTATGCCTCTCACATTTCTTCCAGAGAATTCGAAGTTGTTCTTCAAGGATCTTCGAAGATCTTCGAATTTTTCAACTCCTTTCTTGAACGCTCTCCTACAGACGAAGAGAGAAGTTTGATAAGAATCCCTTTAAGAACTTCCTTTGTATTGCATTGTTCAGATATATAGGCCCAGGCAACACATTTAAACGACGGCTAATTTCAATGTGTTTGTAAACCGTCTTGGCAAGGGTGGTCTTGCCATGACCACCCATCCTCCAAATTGAAACAACTCTATAATTTGTATTCTCCTTCACCAAAAGATCCACTACTGCTTTTACATCTTCTTCTGTGCCGACAACATCCTCCTCAACAATATGGGTATAGGATCGCCTTAATTGTCACTGCCTCTCAGCCATAGAAGTTGATGATGAACTTTCTCTAACTCCTGTAGAATTTAGTATTCCACAAGTTTGAAAACCTGTTGTAAGGCTATTGGTGATCCTGGTATTTATAGCCTCAATCTCCAACCTAACCTCACGAAGGGCTAAACATTCCTTGAAGATACACAATTTGTTGGAAAATTTATAAAGAGGTAGTTGTGAATTGAAATAGACTCCATTTTGAATGAAAGGGTGTAACCTTTCATGGTGTCTTTTTGTTTTAAAGGAAGGGTCAAACCTCCATTTCAATGAAAGGGTGCAAACCTTTCATGGTGTCACTTTATTTTAAAGGAAGGGGTATGTCCCTTCTTCATACCTTTTCTATTCAAATTGAATAGGTGCCAACAAAGCCTATATAAAGGCAGCCCCATTCCAATTTTGATTGATTCCGAAAATTCATTTTCCTTGCTTTCATTTTGCTCTCTTGCGTCCTTTATTCTTCATATTATTTTAGGGTAATTTTCAAAGAGTTAGAACATAGGTTTGGTTCGCCGAATAAATTGTTTGGAGTGCTACTAGAATTTGTGAAGATTATTGTATCCTGAGAGATAGACGCCACTCAACCGTAAGCACCGTAGCGGGGCAAATCTGTCTTAAGGACAGAGTGTCACACACTCGACTTGGTCTTTTATTTTTAATTCGGTTCGATAAATAAATTCGATAAGTTATTTTTTTTAATTTTATTTGACTTTGTTTTAATTTATTTTATTTACACAGAAGATTGTTCCAATACAAATACCTCTTGAGAACGAAAGGGAACTGATCTGATCTCCTAATTTTGACAACAAAAGTTGCAATTGCAGCTTCAGCATCATAGGATGCTTTTCTGATCTTAGCAACGCAGTTGCGGATTATAATCTCATCTGCTCCTCCTTTTGGTCTTGCATCTGCAGCTTCTAACAAGCATTGCATCCGATTTAGCTGGGCTTGCAATTGCTCAACTTGAAGCCTCACCCCACCCAAGTTTTTCGCTTCCTGGATGAGAAACCCACCCAGACTTTTCACCACAAAGGTTGCAAAAGATAGAGGTACAGATTCCGCCATAGTCACCACAGCCTTCTTTCTTCTCCTGCTTCTTTACACGGTGTACTTGTTATTAGAATTACAGTGGATATGGATGACGAGGTTACAGTTCGCCCACGCGGTGGATAGCCCACGATTTTTGACTGTTTGCATATTGACACATTGGGTGGGAGAGAGGGAAAATAAAAAATTCAAAAAAAATTATAAAATATCAAAATATTATCTGGGTGTTTGGGAAGTGGGTTTTTATGTAGTTTTTTTAGTTATAAGATATTATTGGATAAAAAAATTTTGGTGTTTGGGAAGATAGTTGGGTTTTTTTGTGATTTGATGTGATATTTATCAGAGAAAAAATGAAATGATTATGGGGTTGAATGTGATATTTTGGTGTTGTTTGGGAAGGAAAAGCCGGGCTAAATTAGCCACGTCACGACAAAGTTGGCTATTTCAGCCACGTCTCGACAAAAATGCATTTCACGGGTATGGGAGAGGCTTGGTCATGTAAATTTACCCAAATGCCCCGATAGGTTAAACTCTCTTCTATCTGCAGGACAAGCCTCAGATTGAACCCAACACACCCTTCGCAAAGCAGAAGAGAAGAAGAACGGAGCTATCTGATGGCATCTGAGCGACCTTGGCAGAGGAAATCGCCACCGGAGTACGCATCCACGGCGGCGAACAACAACGAAGCCTCTCAAACTCAAACCGATCTGCAGGTAATGCTCTATGGCCTATCTGATTTCTCTTCTTCTTCTTCCCATCTGCATAGTTTAGGTTCATAACAGCATCGGTTCATGGCCGATCTGTTGCTTTACGGTCGTGATTGGGTTGATTACGCTTACATTACACACAGACGGGGCACTGATCTGTCTCTGTGACAAATCTGGGATTCTGGATCTGTTGTTATGTTTAAAATTTGTTCGGTAATCACAAATTTGGGGCAGATTTGTATATATACATACCTATATATATATAAAATATATCTGTTCTTCTTAAAATATTTGTTCTTATTTATGAAAATAAGATCTGTTGATCTTATATATCTGTTCTGAATCACAAATTTGGGGCAGATTTATCACTACAACAAAAAAGGTCTATGGTGACGAAAACGCGTGACGAAAAAATATTTAGTCTCCAAATATGCATGTTTTAGTGATGAAAATAAGATTTCGCCTCCAATTATATTATTTTCAGAGACGAAAACCAAATTTCATCACCAAATGCTTAAAATCAAATAAAACAATAGGTGACGAAAATTTTATTCGTCTCTAAATTTTATTTTTCGTCAGAAAACAATTTCCCGCCTTTGGAAAATTTGGTGGAAGACGACAAAAGGTAGAGAACATGTGGTTGTTAGTGTACAAGTCAAAGTGAAGATAAATAATTCCATGGCTTGGTTTGAACTTACAGTTACTAAAGAACATATCAAGTGTGATGCTGTTACATGATAAGTTAAGTAGTGTGTACAAAGATCTCTCCTAAAAACTTAATGGATGGATAGAAGAAAGAATTAGTAACTCTAAGTTCACCTTCTCTTTAAAACGAAGGCAATAAAAATAAGAAAATAGAATAAATGAAAGGAAGAACAAATAATATTGTGCCTGATTATCTTCTTTTCCAATTATATCGTTATTAGAGAAATCTGAAGCCACAGTTACACACCATAATCAATATTGCCTCTATAAACAGTCCAATCAACTAAGATTCTTTTTATTTCTTCAAAAATAACTAGTTTCCTAAATGAGCAAATTTTCTTTTATTCCTTTTAATGTACTAATGTTGTAAACTTGTCAGGAACCATTTTTTTTCTACTTTATCCTTTCCCATAATACTTCCATCTTAATCTATGTTATATACTTGGAGAACTAAGGAAAGATTAGAGATAGACAACGTCATATGATTTTCTTTGTATGATACACATTGTGCATTCCTAAATGGAATAGGTTAATAGTACACATGATGCGTTTTATGACATGAACAAATTAAAAAAACTTGATCTTTCATTTGTGATCAGACATGGACAAGAGTTGGATTGCATTGGGTAAGACACCTGATAGAATGATGAGTCAGCCATTTATTGATGGGGTGACATCATTTATCAAATTTGCAATGGAAGTTGTTGACCAGGAAGGTAAAATTCCGTGCCCATGTTTGAACTGTGTGAACTATTATTCCCAAAATCTTCGAAATGTGCAAATTCATTTGCTTCAATATGGGATTATGCAAACGTACACTATTTGGCATGAGCACGGGGAACCACGTGTATCAAATGAGGCTCATCATGAAATGGCAATTGATGAAGATGAGGTTTTAGGTGGTATTGATGCCTTAGTGGAAGATCAAATAAGAGGAGAACCCAACGATGCACCCCAGAATGAGGAAGTACAAACGTTTGATAAACTATTGAATGATGCCAAACGTGAGGTGTACTTAGGATGCACAAACTACACTCTGTTGAAGTTTGTCATCGAGCTGCTTAATATGAAGGTAACAAACCACTGGAGCAATAAGTCGGTTAACACACTATTAGAGTTTTTAACAAAACTTTTACCAAAAGATAATTTGGTTCCAAAGTCATTTTATGAAGCTAAGAAAATACTTCGAGATTTGGGCTAAGCAAGTCTTTTACCTAAATGATACCAAATGGGGACAACCTTGGCAAGTCGTTCAACGAGTGCAACATAGGGGTGTCTTTGATGTACCAGAGGTAGGTGATGGAGAATCATTACATGAACCAGAAGAAAACGATGTGTTCCAACAAGAAAATATTACCGATGTTGTTCCAATTGACATCAGCCCTAATGTTCAATGTTATAGAGATGGTGTTGAAGCAGAAGTTGTTACAAGGGTTAGGTCATCTGATGAAACAATGATACAGAAAAGAGCTGACAAACAAAATGAAGAGTGTGACGAACCTGATGTGGATTACGATATGGATCTTGATGTAGACTAGGATTTGTAGTTATTTTGCACTTTCTATATGAACATTGTTCTTAATTAATGTAGTTGAATTTCAGTTGTGGGGTTCATCCACTGTTATGTAGGTTTATCATTGATTGGTCATATTGTGTGTCTGATGGCTTTGTAATTAATTTGTTCTATGATAAGTAAATGGTAAAAACAAAAATCATCCATATCACTCTAGCCATATTTCAATGATTTAGAGCCTATATGACATATCCACTTGTTGAGATTGTTGTTGCTTTATGCTTTATGTATAGAAATATATAATTATCTTTTCTTTACATCTAAAGTTCAATTATGCGTATCCACCAAAAAAATGTTCAATTATGCTTTATAGTTGGGCAAAATGGACGCTACAAAAAAGCAATTGACCAAACCAAGTACCGCAACTAAGAAGGTGACGAACTATGAGAAACAAAGAATGAAGAATATTAATAAAAACCGTGAGAGAATGAATGCTCTAGGAGTGAAGAATATAACAACTTGTTTGAAGGCTACGGTTCAACATAAGAAATTGAGGAAGGAAAAACAAATACCAATTGAGGAAAATGATGATGATTATCAACCGTCAGAGGCTGAAGATGGCAGTGACACTGAAACCTATGATTCGTTTGAGCATGAGGTACTATACATTTATGCATTGTGAAATATATTCTTTCTTGTTACTTTCAATTCATACACACATAGACATGTATATCTTTGTACATATATTCATATTTTATTATGTTATTCAGCTGTTAGAGATACCATCGAGAGCCTGTTCACAATCTCATCATGAGGCATTGACCCACGCATTAGAAGAGGGGGATACCTCTTCACGTCCTCAGGTGACTAGCAATCCGCCACCACCTCTCAATGTGGAGCCTCAACTTGAGGTGACTGCTGGTAATACTATTGGTAAGACACACTCTTTATTTACATTGATTTGAGATCTTAATTAAATTTGTTCACATACTATTTCAATATTATGGCTTCACAATATCAGCTGCTAAGCGTGCTCGTGGCCCGACTCGAGGCAAAGAGGTTCAAGGCCTTGTTGATAAAGATGGAAAGCTTAGCGTGCCTATCCCTCCAGAATTTCGTGCACCGGTAGGGGACTATGCCTCAAAACTAGCCTCAAAGATTGGTGTAGAAGTGCGAACTCGTTTACCAAATCCAAGTGTTCGTAGGTGGAAGTATGTTGATGCCTCCGTTAAGGAGGCGATGTTTCAACGCTTGAATGTAAGTTCGTTGTCTACTTATAGGAGATTTTACACATTTTTATAATAGGTTAGAAATCTTAATTATTTATTGTAATTATTTTATTTTTTATAAGAATTATCTATGACTTATCTATTTTTTGCAGGATCAATTTGATTTACAAGGAGACCCTGTTGATATAGAGAAGGCAATGAACACAAAATTTGGTCGGAGATTGAGTAACCATACCTATAGGCTGCACAAACAATTCATGGAGCTGAAGGAGGCTAAAGGGGAGGAGTATGCAAGAAACCACCCACCAAAGAATGTCGATCCTACCAAGTGGATAGATCTTATTGATAAAAAGTGGAACACTAAAGAATTTCTGGTAACATTTTCATCTTTTTTATTATATTAGCGAAGAAAGAATTTGATTAGAACAGGGAGAGATTCTAAAACAACTAGAAAGAACACAATCAATTTGCTGTGAAATTCCATATGTATTCTTTTCCCTTTATCTTCTAGGCATGTAAGTGGAACATAATAAAAACCAAATAAGTGGAAAAATGAGAAAGGGAAACTATTAAACATGGATTGGAAGGCTCGCATAATAGGAGATTAATTTATGGTTCCTTAAAGTGCATCTTTCACATCATAGACTAAATAACTAAGATTTCAGTTTCTATGATTGTATTAATTTTCTGTTTGTTCTTGGGTTTGGTCTGAAGTTTCATGATAATGGTAAGCAACTAGCTAAGTAACTAATATAGGGTATTGAGACAGAACTTTAGATTTGATAGAGTTGCGGAAGAAAGAAAGGGTTATGAGTTTGGTATCAGTAATTGTTCCATATCTTGTGAAATGTAAATGGATTTTTTCACAATCTATCTTGCCCATGCTTATATGCCCCCTATTTGTGAACGGTGTAAATTACTCGTTTTTCTTTTTTCACCCAGAAAAACCATCTTATGATGAAATCTCAACAAGTCCTCTAATCTATTTTTCACCGAATTGAATGAAACTAGTGAATAATTTGAAATATCTTTTAAGTTGAAATGATATATAGGAAAATGATAGAGAGGAACAATGCAATTTCTTTATTATCAACCATTAAATTTGTTTTACTAGTGATACATTTCATTGTTATATTGGTTCATTATTCCTTACAGGAACAATCAAAAGCCAACATATTTGTCTTACTGATGATACATTTCATTGTTATATTGGTCATCCTTCCTTATAGGAACAATCAAAGGCCAACATCGCGAACAGAGAAAGGATGTATACAAAACATAGGTGTGGTTCTAGGTCAATCCCTGTTAGAGTAGAAAAACTGGTGCGTATCCTTGCACTTTCAGAATTATATTAGATTCTTAGCTTTATTTATTGAATATTTGGTCTATCGAATTAGGCACGAGAAAAGAAGATGCTACCTGATCTAGCAGAGTTGTACAAAGAAACTCACTATAATGAGAAAACACATGAGTGGATCTTATCTCAAGCTCAGTGTAATTATGTGAGTATATATTGCAATTTTTATTAACAAAATTTTAGAATACTATTTGTTATAATCTTATTTAATTTTCCAATAATTATTTAATTTTTTTTATATTTGATAGGAAAATATGATACAGACACAGGCTGATCACCTCTCACAGCCAGGATCAACCCCTTTGACTGCAGAAGAGCTATCAATCAAAGTCCTAAAGCCCAGGTCTGGCTATGTGAAGGGACTTGGCATGAGACCTTCATCCTCTATTAGGAGAGCCACTACCATATATGCTGAAACAAATGATTATGTGAAGCGCCTTGAGATGCAAATAGAGACACAAAAGGAACAAATACAAATGCAGAACAATAAAATAGAAGATCTTGAAGAGGGTAAGAAGAAGCAAGGGGAGATAATGGCTGATGTTGTCAACTTTTTGAGGACCAAAGGATTCACTGGACACTTTGGAAGTGGAGGGGACTCATCCACAAGTAGACATACTTCTTGGTAAAGTATATTAACTTTAATATAACAAATTTTATAAAAGAATACATGGTTGAAGAATTAGGAAGTAATGGAAACATGCATATGACATCCAATTTGTACAGGTGCACATGACGTATAAATTGTGAATTAGTCTAAAAAATATATTTTTTTCTCTATACTTAAAGCTTGAAAAAAGGCTGTCGAAATGCTAAATTATCACACAATTATAGATTTGTACAAGAACCAATAGAAACACCTTAGGAGGGACCAATATAAGTTGTATGCACTTACGGCACATTAATGGGATGCACCATTTGTGAATTAGCCTTAAAATTAATTTTTTGTTCTCATAATCTAAAAAAAAGTCTGTTACAGGGATAAATTGTATGATTGATCTAATTGTAAATTGATGAGTTGCTAATGTTTTTAATCTTTTGTATAATTGATTAATTACTAAAACTTTTAATTTATTTTTTTGCAGATTGGATTGGGGTGGCATTTTTGACGTGCAACAATGATGTAATTTGTTTGAATGTTCATTTTTGTTTGATAAGGATATACATACTTTTTGGAGTTACACTAGTTATTGTTGGATTTTTGGTGGAATTGAACAAGTTATAACTTTTGGATATTTTGTGGATATTTCACTATTTTATTATATCAGGATGAAATTATTTGTAATGATGAATGGATATTTTCATTTTGTTAATTCGTAAATGTGTTGATAACAGGTTAGGTTAAGTTGTGATGGAATTGTTATATTCAACAGGTTTTAACATGAACAGGGTCATATTTGTTGAACTAAAATTTAGATTTTGATAAAATAGGTATATAATGTGGAAAAAAATATTATGAAATTATTGACAAAATTTTCCATCCCTAAAGAAGGTTTTTTTGTCTCTTATTTGGCATAGGTGGATGATTAATTTTGTCATAAATTCTTTATTTCATCGCTAAATGAATTTGTCATGACAAAAAATATTGTCACATTTTGTCACTATTACCCTCAATGTGTGACGAATTTTTTTTGACATTATTTCATCATTTTTAATGATGAATTTGTTTTTATCTCTATTGGTAGCTTCTTTGACAAAAAATTTTCGTCTTCGTTTATATTAAACGTGACAAAATTATTTTGTCTCCATTTCTTATATTTATGACAAAATACTTTTGTCTCTAATTTCTCCTTTAATGACAAAATATTTTGTCGCTAATTACTTATAAGTATGTTCCCAACAGAGTGTATTGGAGACAAAAAAAATTCGTCACAAATTTATCATTTTTAATGATGAATTTGTGTTTGTCTCTATTGGTAGCTTCTTTGACAAATTTTTTTTGTCTTCGTTTATATTAAACGTGACAAAATTATTTCGTCTTTATTTCTTATATTTATGACAAAATACTTTTGTCTCTAATTTCTTCTTTAATGACAAAATATTTTGTCGCTAATTACTTGCAAGTATGTTCCCAACAGAGTGTATTGGAGACAAAAAAATTCGTCACAAATTTATCATTTTTAATGATGAATTTGTTTTTGTCTCTATTGGTAGCTTCTTTGACAAAAATTTTTCGTCTTCGTTTGTATTAAACGTGACAAGATTATTTCGTCTCTATTTCTTATATTTATGACGAAATACTTTTGTCTCTAATTTCTTCTTTAATGACAAAATATTTTGTCGCTAATTACTTACAAGTATGTTCCCAACAAAGTGTATTGGAGACAAAAAAATTCGTCACAAATTTATCATTTTCAATGACGAATTTTTTTTCCGTCTCTAAGACCCTTTAGGGACGACCCTTTGGAGACAAAACGGGTGACGAAAAATGTTCGTCGTAATTAGTTTGGGTGACGAAATATATACATTTTGAGACAAATTTGTTTCGTCTTTAAATCCCAAATTTGTTGTAGTGTATGAAGGCACCATTGTTTAAACTGAAGGAAATGCCAATGTTATATATCTGTTCTGATGTACAAATCTGTTCTATATTTTTTGTATCTGGTCGGTTATATTTTGAAATGCAGATATATCTGTTCGGTTATCACACATTTGGGGCAAATTTGTTATATTTTTTGTTTATAATCAATGCTGAACCCTGAATTTTTGCTAATAGAAATGGTCAATTCCCATTTGTGAAAAATATATAAAAATATAATTCCAACTCAATTACATAAAAAAATATATATTAACAACAAATTACAAAATATATATGAAATGTATATAACAAATTAGATATAATTCCAACTCAATTTGGGAAGGAAGTTAGATATATTAACAACAAATTACAAAATTTATAAAACTTATAGTACAAAAAAAAAATAACAAAAATTGTCAACAATTAAGCAATATATTAAAAATATATTACCAAGATATGAAAAAAAATATATGTGAAATGTATATTACAAATTTAGATTTAAAAAGTAAATACTGTTAAAATTTTATTAGACATATATGAAAAAATTTAATTATGAAAAACTATATCATAAATATATTGAAAAATGTTTTGAAAATATCAAAAAAAATATATTGAAAATATATTACAAATTAGATGTATTAATTTGCGTATATTTTTTACTCAAGACGAAATGCTCAATTCTCATTTCTAAAAAATATATTAATTAGATAAAAAATATATTTGGAACTAAATTTGGGAAGGAAGGTACATATATTATCTACATATATTAACAACAAATTACAAAATATTAAAAATTTATATTACAAATATATATAAAAAAAACAGTTTATTAACAAATATATTACAAAAATATTAGAAAGATATTAATAATATATTAAATTATATATAACAAATTTAGAGTTAAAAAGTAAAGAGTGTAAAAATTTGATTAAACATATATGACAAAATTTAATTATTAAAAAATGTAGTACAAATATTTTCAAAAATCCATTTTCAAAATATCATAAAAAATATATTGAAAATATATTACAAAATAGATTTATTAATTTCAGTATATTGTTTACTCAATACGAAATGCTAAATTCTCATTTCTAAAAAATAAAATAATTAGATAAAAAATATATTTGGACCTAAATTTGGGAAGGAAGGTAGATATATTATCTACATATATTAACAACAAATTACAAAATACATGAAATTTATATTACAAATATATTAAAAAAAAAGTTTATTAACAAATATATTAAAACTATATTAGAAAGATATTAATAATATATTAAAATAAATATTAGAATTTTTTATTTAAATAGTAAAGAGTGTCAAAAATAGATTACAAACTAAATTTGGGAAGGAAGGTAAATATATTAAAAAGTTATTACAAATATATGACAAAATTGGGTATATTAAAAAAAATATTACAAATATATTAAAACGATGTTAAAAACATATTAAAATATAAATTTGCATTACTCTTCGTATCTGTTCATGTTGATTCTTGTAAATTTAATTTATATTAAAGCGTAGCATGGCGTCGTTCACCTCTACTACAACTTCCAGTACATGGCCACGACGAATGTGTGCCTGTGGACATGGCCCGTGTATTGTTAAGATTTCCAAGTCCACCAAAAATCTAGGGTGTTCCTACTTTGTCTGTCCCCGCCCTGTGGTGAGTGACCCAATCTTTACCGGTCATAACTTTATGAACATTAACAACCCATGAAACTAATAGTTCCATAATTTTCACTCATCAGCCCTGTGTAAGTTGGATTGGTTGGTGTGAAGAACGAAGGCAAAAGAACCAAGGCTATGCGTCACCCGGAGATGAAATTGCCATGCAATTGCGGGCTGATGTCATAAACATTCAACAATCCTTGCGTGTCCTTAAGACCATTGTGTATGTGCTCTGCATTGTCGTTGTCATTTTGTTGTGCCGTATGTAAGCACCGTTACCATGTTCTTAGTATGTACAAAGACGTTACTATGTTGTCAGTATGTTGTTAGTATGTTCGTACCATGTTGGTAGTATGTTGTCGCATATGGGAGCCGTAATACTAACTATCATATTTTTGTCCACTACTAACTTCCATGGAACTTGTGTATGTACGTTAGTAATGTTCAATGGTTATATGCAAATTTAACTTTAGCATCATATATCTCTGTTTGTTGTTATTAATGTGTCATGGCTTATGCGTGTGTATATAACAACCAAATTTGTGATGGTAATCTTTTGTAATTGTACATTAGTAATGGCTTCGACACGTACTTCGCCGCATAACCACTCGAAAAGCAAAGGCGTTGTCATTGACAAGTCAAGCAGTCTTGAAGAGACACAAAATCAGTTAAGCCACAAGACGTCATAGGACAGTAACTCAGTCCGAGTTTTCCTCCAGTTGATTGCAAATGAGATTAGTAAAGGAAATCGCCCATTCTTAGTCCTCAGCCAAGCAGGGTACAAGTCATTGGCAAGGAAATTTGAGAAAAAAACAGGAAAAAAACATGGACTGAAACAGTTGAAGAATAAGTACATGACCTTGAAAAAAGAGTGGCAAGCGTGGACAAAGTTGATGGATTCAAGCAAGGGAGTGTCCGGGATAGGCTTTGACTATGACACCGGGTTGTTTCAGGCACCTGATGAGTGGTGGGACAAGATGGAATCAGTAAGTACATGTACAAACAAGTTTTATATTTGTCATTTACGGATACATTTTTTACTTCTTCATTTAACTTCAATAGAATTTATTTATATGAAATATAACGTCTGCCTCTTTCATACATCTATATTTCTGCAGATCAACAAGGCGTGTGCGAAGTTCAGGAAAAAAACTTTGGAACACCGTGACTTGATGGAGACGGTCTTCATGGGGGCATCAGCTACTGGGAAGCATCATTGGACCCTAGGAAAGAACCTTCCCGAACCTGCTGAGGACTCATCTGATTCAGTGCGTAGTTTGGGAGCCCAGCCATTTGCTGATTCGATACCCGCAGGAGTACAGGACGTGGATTATGATACTTCACTGGAGCATGTTCCGATTGAAAAGGCAAAAAGGAGAAAGACGCCATCAACAAGTGTTTCAAAGTCGAAGAAGGGAACAAGTGGTGCGTCCATTATTACGGAAAGCATGAACAGAATGACAGATGTTGTGCGTTCGAAGAATCAGTAGGTCACGGTGAGGCACTTCACAGGCAACGAATCGCCGTACACTATTTCCGAGTGCATGCATAAATTGAGCAGTATTCCATCCCTGATTGGTACACCGTTATTCCACTTCGCCTCCACACTTATGGATAACGCCGATTATCGGGAGGTCATGATGTGCCAGCCTGATGACGACCACATCATTGGATGGCTTACACAGAAGCAGCTCTAGTGTACTGCGTCGGCGCCTTTTGTAAACCTGTTTCAGGGTCGCCGGATGTGATGTAGCGGTGTTACGAGTGTTGAAGATGCATGTCCTTCTCTTCCTTTTTAAAAGTTTGACTTATGGTATTGTTGGCACAATACTAAAACAGGATGGTGGTGTGTGCATGTTTTCATTATGTCATTTTTGTTTTTTTATTACTAGCTACGGGCAGCAACAAGTTTTAGGTAAGTGCATGGGTTGACGGAACGGAAGCATGGTTGTGCCTCGTTTTTGGGAAATGAATGGGATGTTTATGCTATAATATTTTCTGTGGGTACGTTTAAGACAGGGAATTACGTTTTACTTGCACGCTTTTGAATGCCTATATGTCGTAAGTTCATTTGTTAGTTTAGTTTGCTGGCTAGTTTTGTGGTTGTTACCACCATGGCCCCCCTGTAAAGCATAAGTTGAACAGCTTCTTTTTTTTGTGCAATTCATATGATCATGCGTTCCAAATGACATTGGTGACGGCATTACTTTGATTAAAAACATGTCGGCATTTTCTAATTGCAAACTTCAATAAAATTTAAGTCAATGAACCACGTGCCAACCGATTGAAAGGCTGACACTCTTGTAGGTTTCGCATCAACGAAGACGCGATGAATCCCTGGGATGGAAGCAACCATGATGAAATAACGGAAATGCTTAATCAAATGGTGGTCCAGGTGCAACAAGAACAGAACTGCACATTTCTACAAGCATGCCAATTGGCGACAGAATGGTACGAAAAACACATGAATAAAACGCCGTGTCGCACTTCTATACTAACCGGGAATACATGGATATGCGAACTATATGCGGGGCATATGGGTCGATTTGAGGAAAATGTTTGCATGCCGAAGGAAGTTTTTGCCGCATTGTGTGAGACATTAGTCAATGATTTTGGGTTACAAGTCCCGCAACGTCCCCATGGCTTAGCTGTTGAAGAAAGCGTTGCGATGTTTATCCATGTGTTGAAAGGGAAGCAATATCGGGAAATCCAAGAACGGTTCCAACATTCCGGGGAGACTGTGTCAAGGCACGTGCATAACGTATTAACTTCCATGAAAGAGTTCACTGTTGTTCATTGTCGGCCCACATACAATCAGCATCGTATACATCCATACGTGCGGTCTAGACGAAAATACCTACCGTTCAAGGTACTTCTGAAAAACATGATTGACATATAAATCAAGATAATATATTTTGTTTTTGTTATTAACTGCACAACGCTTGGCAAAAACGAAACACTTGTTACCAATTTACGCAACAAAACAATTTATCCATGTTTGCAGAACTACATTGGCGCAATAGACAGAACACATGTCAGTGCATGGGTTACGGGGCCAGATGCAGCAACATATTTCGGTAGGAAATACTGTCACACGCAAAATATAATGGCCGCTGTCGATTTTGACATGTGTTTCATATTCATTTCTTGCGGATGGGAAGGAAGTATGCGTGATAGTTGCATATTTAACGAGATACTAACAAATGACAATGTCCCCTTCCCACATCCTGACGAAGGTAACACATGGTCATGTTATTAGATTTATTAACAAATACTTTTTTCCTGAGAAAGCGTTATATGAAAATGACGCAGAATGTTCGTTTTGGTGTTATACATTATTGTCATGTCTGCAGGCAAATATTATCTTGTCGATTCTAGCTATGCAAACCGGATTGGTTACTTAGCACCATTCAAAGGCCACCGTTACCACCAACAAGAATTTCGACGTATTGCACGGAACGCAATGGCAAACACGCCAAGGGAATTATTTAACAAAGTGCACTCGTCCTTACGCAGTGTGGTGGAACGCACTTTCGGTGCCTGAAAAAATCGATGGGGGTTTATTCGAGACATGCCTCGGTATGACTTTGCAAATGTGCAAGTTCAATTAGTAGGTGCGTCAATAGCATTACATAATTATATACGGCGAAACACAGGTAACCCAACAACTGTTCAGCCAATCTGTGACAAGGAAGAAGCTATGACAATAGTAAATGCCATACTAGAAGTTGAACATGACGAGGATGGTTTAATGGTTGGAGATGA
Source organism: Camellia sinensis (assembly GCF_055761805.1). NCBI lineage: Eukaryota > Viridiplantae > Streptophyta > Magnoliopsida > Ericales > Theaceae > Camellia > Camellia sinensis. The sequence continues at coordinate 21,118,544 of NC_138962.1, read as the reverse complement.
GGACCCCCATATGGCATTGGTCCGCCTTCACATACGCGACAAATTATGTTACATGCGTAATTGTTAGAAATTGGGCGCCCATGTGGCATGACCCTTAGAACCTTTTGAACCTCATCCAAATGGGTTTTGAATTTGAATTCAAACCTATTTGGATAGCCACTCAGGATATATATCTATCATATCATGATATGGATAGATGATATAGATATCAGATATTATCTCATTTAACAAATGGATAAATGAGATAAATAGATTATATATCTGATATATGGGATATGGGTGATTAAGTGAAAAAACAACGTATGTTTGTTTCTTTTTTCCAAGATACTGGCTCTCTCCCAAAATAACGATCAAAAGCCATTTGCACTGTGGTTTGTGTGAGTGATATTCAATGTTGTAATATCACTTCACTGCTGGGTTGATTGACTAGATTCAGGAAACACGTGATTTATCCACGAGGTTTTAGATCAATAAAGGTATGATCTAAACATTTTATTCCGCTGCATGTTTTTATACTTTGATTTACATTGATATCAGAGCCATTGATGGATATTTTCGTGTTTCCTTTAATCATGTGTATATTTTTACATGTGTGTGTTTACACTATATACATGAATGTTTGTAAAGGAGAAAAAAAATCTACTTTGATTAGATTAAGAGCATAAATATTTTTTTTATGTTCATTAATGTCTTTTTTAAGACCATAAACGGTTTTATTTTGAAAAAAGGAGTCCGGCAGTACAAAAATCGGACCAGAAAACACCCGGGAAGGCGGCGCGTGTGATACACGCGCTGTATGACGCCTCCCAGCGGCGCCACGCGCCACCACGCGCAGCCACGCGCCACCACGCGCCGGATGCCCTGCTGACGCGCTTGCACGCGCCATCACGCGTGCGTCGGCGGCATTGTCCACGCACGCGCGCCGTCCGCGCCTCGCACGCGCGCCGCGTGCTGGAGCCGAGCACCGAGCCGCGGGCTGAGCCGCGCCGAGCCGCTCGTTGAGCCGACTCGCGCTGAGTTGCGCTGAGCGGCGGCGAGCCGAGCCGAGCCGTTTTTCCCGCCTGGCTTGGCTCTAAGGCTCTGTTTGTTTGTTTTTAATTCTGAATTGCGTTAATTGGCCATAATTTATTCGTTATAGCTTTGTTTTAAGTATGGTTGGTACCGTTACACTCAGAATTAAATTTCATATCTTCTGTAAAATTTTGAAAATTTTACGAAAATAAAAAATATTTTTTCTGTGTTAATAATTCATTTTTTATGCTTTAAAATGATTCTGGTATTGCATAATTAATTTTCTGGGGTTGAAATTTTTATTGTGGACTTCTGAAATGTTTTACTATCTACTGGTAATATTGTTTCAGTTTATCAGTTTCTAAATTTTTTATTTCTAATTTTATGTGTGTTTATTAGTTATTTAAAATTCCAGAATATTTCAGAAAAATTCCAGAAAATTTCAAAATGATGTACACTTTAATTATGGTATAATTTGAATATTGAATACAGCATATTTTTTTTGGATTTGTAATATGTTGTAATTAGAAGAGCATGATTATTTATTTATTTATTAGAATTCCATTATTAAATAAATATAGCATGAGTTATTTGTAGATTTGCATTAAAATGCTATTGTATAGAATTTATCATGCTTTGTATATGCCATAGTCAGTGGGAGGTTATTCGGTTGAGAGAAATCTTTGTAGATTAACTCCCGAAAACCAATATTTTGCGCATAAATTAAACTAAATTTTGGATAATTGTCACTTGTGGCACAAGAGATGATTACGAGCATAGCGGATTTTCGATCTTGCGACTTGTGTAATATTGTCACTATTTAATTTAGATTTTTGCGGCAAAATTATATTATGCTGATCAAATTAATCTCAATGCGAATTTCTCTCTAAATTGATTTAGCTTATGGAAGTTAATTTGGTTGACCTAGACTTAGTAGAGATGTTCAAATGTGAACAAACTAATCCCATTCTTTAGATAAGCAAAAGTCTTGGAGACTTTAGGTCAAACCTTAATTGAGCCAAAGTAAGGAAACATGACTCAAAGTCGCCGTGGTTTTGTTGCCTTGTTTGGCACAATAAAAACTAATGTGTGCGCTATAGTTAGCGGCACGCTACATAGTTTTGGTTGGCGAGTTTTGGAGTTATGAAATTAGTAAGCCCTCAATAGATCTGTATATGATCTTGACTAATGAGCTGCGCGGATTGACTTTGTAATTTGACTTGTAAATAATGTTACATCATTGGATGAAGTAACATTCAAGAGTCACGTCATCCAAGAAATGCGAGCTTAAATAAATTAGTCATTAAGTGTAAGACGAGTAGCCAGTACGAGCAGTGTTTTGCTCTCTACCCAATTATTGGGAGTGGATTGAGCGAAATTTCATGCACTATAATAGTGTGCGTTGAAATATCACGTGAAGTTAAAAGATTAGCGCTTAGAAGCTGCAAAATCTATTAACACTGAGTGAAAAGATTAGCGCTTAGTGGCTGCAAAATCTATTAGCATTGCCAACTTGTCTAAGTCTGGACACTTACTGTTTCCACACTTGAGTGTGAAACATGGATGAGGTGCTTCTTTGTGTGATTCCTTTACTAGGCTAACGTTTTGAATAACATTTACCACTAAGCGCAAACGTTGCAGCATAGTAATGAAAAGGTTAAGGCTGACAAGGTTGTTATGACTCTAAGAATTTAACGCATCGCTTGTATGAGCATTGTGTTGAATTAGACTCTTTAGCCTAATTCGCGCTTAAGTTACTTCAGGAGCTGTCATAGTTGATAGCTTATTCTCTCCTTCTTGTGGATAGTAGAATTAATTGCAAGTAACTATGAATCGAGAAATAGAGATGGCAAAAGGAGTATCGTCATCTTTTAACTAGATGTATTAAAGTGTATGGAGAATAAAATTGACTTGAAGGTGCAGGGGATTAGCACTTACTAGTTAAATTTGCGACTTAGGCGCAGTTGATATCTCCATGACATCCTTTTTATGATCTAGTGAATATGACTTAGTCGTGAGTCATTACCTAGTTGGGCCTAAACCTTTAAAACTTGTCTTCTAGAACTCACACATTAAGATGATTGGAATTAGTTTATGACATTGGTCATGAACTAGTGGCTTATTATACTTAATCACATTAATGAGATGATGACACGATGGTTTGAGTAGGCCTTCTCGGGCCCACTCGCTTATGACATCCTGCTCTCATGTGAATGTGTAACTTTGTTCGCAATGGGTGCGCACAAGTAAGTAGGAAAGCCATAGAAGGTCATTTGTATTGGCGCATTTAGTCCACTATGATATTTGTGACTAGATATGTGTGAGGGTATGATAGCTAAGCCTCAATCTCGACACATTTATAGATTACGATACGCATCTGAGTCAAGACTATTTGATCTCCCATAAGTCAAAAGTTTTGAGATGATTTTTGACATTGCACATATGAGGTTGAGATCAATTAGATAACAACATTCATGCTTTTAGTTTTGACCAAGGTGGCGAGTATCTATTTGAGTTATTTTTAGAAAACTCTGTGAAGAGAGATGGATGCTTAGAAAATTGATTATTCCTAGTACTCAACAACACAATGGTGTAGTAGAGAATAAGGAATTAAATATTGTTAATGTTAGGTGGATAATGGCGCAAAATGTTTCCCAATTGGAAATTGCACTAGTTTGTTGCCTATATCCCTAACTAAGTGCCCTCCATATCAGATTTTACACTCCATTTTTGAGTAATAGGTTAGTGGAGAGCCATCTATGGGCGATCTGTAACCGTTAAGCAGCTTATCTTTATATTACTTCTCATAAGATTGTGAAGTTAAGACAAAGGGTCGTATGGCGCATTATTGTATGCGGTCCTACAAATCCTCCGGGTCATATGCATATAGGTAAGCAGCTTTGTGGTAGTGTAACTAAGTCACATAAAGTTTTATTAGTAAAGGTGACGTGAATAGAGTTTTCGGAACTCTATGAGATGGAGAATTCCAAGCATAGCGCTCTATGTAGCCTAGTTGAGAATGGAAAGAAATTTCCAATATCCTAGGGACAGTGGGAGCGATGTGCCTACTAATGGATTACTCCATTAGAGAAGAATACTCTACATTCTTAGTTGCGTGGTAGCAAATGTGAAAATTTTCCACGTCATCACTGGGTGATTGAGAGGGAAAACATTCATGATTGCTCCGCAAGATGATAAAGAGCCTAGGATAATGCCTAAGGCTCTAGTCCCCTATTTTAAAAAAAGGTGGATCAATGTTGCGCAGTTTAAGACAAAGTCTTTGAGGATTAACCATTTTTTATAATTTGGTTGACTTTTCATTGTGACGCAAAACTGTTATAAAGTTATGCGTAATTTGGATAGTCATTGTTGAGGCATAAGGCTCGCTAGATACCGAAAAGTCGCACCATTGAGGAAAGTGTAGACCATGAGAAGACTTCCTCCTGGGGAGTGAGGTTATTTTGACTTAGGCTATAATTGACATAAGTTCGGAACATTGATTTGTGGACATTGTGACCCGATTTCTCATTAGAGAATTGGATAAGTAGATCCGTAGGGATTTACCTTCTGCTTTTATGGTGAAAAGTTAGGAGCGCAAAAAGGTTGCTAGTTCCAATAAATCTTTTACAGCCTAAAGCAGTTATCCAAACAGTGGTTCTTAGATTTCGTCAAGCCATGATAGGGCAACGATGATCGATGAAAACCACTGAGGCATGATCAATGGTCCAAAAAGAAGTTTTTCCTTACTTAGTCATTATGAGCCAGGAATTTATAAGGTTGTCGCCACCTAGGGTGGGTAGTCCTCTATTTTAGATATGATGGACATGGGTGATGTAATTTATATGCTCGGATGTACGATCCTTAGGGATTGTTTTAGGAAAATTCTCGGTTTGTCTTCGATGACTTACATAGAGAATATCCTAGAATGATTCTAGATGCAAAATTACAAATCCATTGACTTACCTATCGGTAAAAAGCCAGAGCCTTAGCTATTGAGTGAATCCTCGGATTGTCTTTGGGAGGACCTATATTCCTTGATTTTCTTTGTTGTGGGAGCCTAAAGTACGCTATGTGGGCGTATTCGGCATGATAAGTGATATCTTTGGTAAATGGTCAACTGAGTTGTTTAGACATTGACCTTGCTCATTAGACTGCGGATAAAATGCTTTATTAGAAGCATATTAATTTGCTCATTGTAAAATTCAATGCGCTAGTTGGGCGCATCTGCGCTAGTTGGGCGCATTAAGAATGAACGCAAATTGGTCACCAAAAATATCTTTAGAGAGGTTATTGCGCAAGAGGTAGTGATCTTAAATCATTTCATGTGAGGTGCACATGGTGGATTCCGTTGTATATACTTATCGCAAGAGGTGCTGATAAGGCTTATGTTTGGAATCTATAATTGCGCAAGCTGTGGTCATTTTTTTTTTTTTTAAATCGATCACTTATTTTGAGATGATGGGATGTTGACACTATTATGGTTTGTGTCATAATGATTAGCAAATGATGATGTCAGCAGGCAAGATTGGCTCACTCACACGAGCAATCGCCCTTGGCGCTTGGGAGCGAGCAAGGATGAGACTGGTGGTTTATTTTTATTCGGAGCCAAGAGAGGCTTAAATCATCCACTATGTATGTCGCCTTGGTTATAACCAAGATGAGGTCGTGTTAAGGACCAAACATGGATGTTAGTACCCACTTTCCATGTTGTGCCTGTTATGATTAGCCAGATTCGAGATCTCATTTGGCGCCTAGAAGGCGAGCAAATAGAGAATTCGGGTTAGGCGCTAGAAAGCGACTAGACTAATATCTGTACGGTGTATCGAGTATGACGTCACTCTTTATGGAAGAGTTACTCCACCGTAGCATGTATTCATACTATATGTGCTTGGCGACCGAGTAATGAGGTGAGAGAATGGATCCCTGCTTCCTCACCGTGTGAGTCTTACATGTCATTATTGATATGACTTTCATTTATGTACCCTTTTGTGACTTTTGACTATGTCATAAGGTAAGGGGTTGATGTTCTGCTACTTTGGTATGTTGCCTGCAGTCATGTATGATTCGGCCTTAAGGGACATCACTGGGAAAGCGGTCAATCCTAAACTAAATGGCATGAGGGCAAAGGGAAGATCATCTAGTATTACACCACTGTTGTATATTCACTGCCGGCAACTCACATCGCTCTGTATGAGAGGCGAATTGAGTGTGAATATATTGCAAGAATTGAGAGGGTCAAACATGCTCTTTTTGAGGGATTAGAGATGTTTTTTGGACCGGTGTAATTAGATGGGTCTGGGGTATATGAGACACTATTTCTTTTCTTTTGGGGTTGATGTCTCTATGCTGGCTCATTTTGAGTTTCTAGTATAGAGCTCCCACATGCAGGTGTTCTCAGCAGTCGCACGGTGCAGTGGCTAGTATGAGATTGTTTATTTTTGGGGAGATTGAGATTGAGACGTGGCAGTGTCATGCCAACTCATGTCCGAGTGGGAGATGTTAGAAATTGGGCGCCCATGTGGCATGACCCTTAGAACCTTTTGAACCTCATCCAAATGGGTTTTGAATTTGAATTCAAACCTATTTGGATAGCCACTCAGGATATATATCTATCATATCATGATATGGATAGATGATATAGATATCAGATATTATCTCATTTAACAAATGGATAAATGAGATAAATAGATTATATATCTGATATATGGGATATGGGTGATTAAGTGGAAAAACAACGTATGTTTGTTTCTTTTTTCCAAGATACTGGCTCTCTCCCAAAATAACGATCAAAAGCCATTTGCACTGTGGTTTGTGTGGGTGATATTCAATGTTGTAATATCACTTCACTGCTGGGTTGATTGACTAGATTCAGGAAACACGTGATTTATCCACGAGGTTTTAGATCAATAAAGGTATGATCTAAACATTTTATTCCGCTGCATGTTTTTATACTTTGATTTACAGTAATAACGGAATGTTAGGAAATATATAGTAGTCGAAATAATTTTCGTATGGTTGTCACATAATGACACACGTGGAACAGACTGTATTCAAATATATTATCATGTACAATATGTATGAGTTTCCACGGGAATGTAATCCCTTCCAGTTGCTGACATGCCTAACTTTAAAAAAAAACAATTCATACGAATTTTGCTTTTGGAAAAACAAAAAAAGGTGAAACAAATAAAAACAAATGAAAAAGAAAACTAATACACAAATTGTCATGTGCGATGTAAATTACAAATAAATGAAACACATAAATATATTAAAAAAAAGTTATTGTATACCAATTAAAAAAAACAAGACATAGTTAAAAATAAAAATCCAAGACAAAAAAAAAAACATAGTTATAGTACAAAAAAAAAAAAAAATTAAAAAGACAAAAACATAAATTCCCAAATAAAAATCGAAAAATTTAAGCACAATACCCCAAATCCAAACCCAAAATTAAAAAAAGTAACAGGAAAAAAAAAAGCAAAATACGAAAAATCCAAGCGCAAAATAAAAAAAATTCAAACAAAAAAAAAATTAACGCAAAATCCGCCAAACTCAAAAAATAAAAATAAAAATAAAAAATAAAAAATTTGGATTTGCAAAATCCAGGAGATCGAAACCCAACATACAAAAATTGTCAACAAAAAACATAAAGCAAAAAATGCCAAAGCGAAACCCCAAAAAAAACAAAAAAACAAAAAAAAGGCAAAATCGAAACCCCAACATAAAAAAATTAAAATAAAAAAGAAGAACCAAAATATGGAAAATTCAAACCCAAAATAAAAAAATAAATAAATAAACAAATTAAGCAAAAGTCGGCAGATCGACACCCAATATACAAAAAAAAAAAAAAAAAACACAAAAAAACAAAAAAAGCCAAATCCAAACCCCCCCCCAAAAAAAAATTAGCAAAATACGAGAAATCGAAAGATAACATAAAAAAATTAAAATAAAAAAATAACCAAAATATGCCAAATCCAAAAAAAAAAAAAAAATTAAACAAAAAGCCAAAATTGAAAAAAAAAATACCTAAATTTTTTTTTCCAACAAAAAGCCAAAATTGTAAAAAAAAAAAAAAACCGAAAATATGCCAAATCCAAACCCAAATTAAAAAATAAAAAAAATGGAAAAGGGCAATTTGGTCATTTAACAAGATGGCACCTCACCAAAAAACCAAAAAAAAAGCCAAAAAGCCCTTCCCAAACCAGGCTTTTTAGTCCCAGGCTAAAATAGCCAAAAAAGCCAAAAAGTCAACCCACTTCCCAAACGGAGGCTTTGTTTGAGAAAAGTTAGGGATTATGAAATTTTTTTCATGAAAATGATCATGAAAGATTTATGATCATTGAATTACCTTGATTAGTGTGTGGTATTTTATTCTAAATGTAATCCAAGGATCACAAGGCTTTTATGATTATTATCGTAAAAGATTTTTCATGATACCTAACAGTGCTGGTTTTGTTTGGATATATTTTTTTTTAATTTTACAAAAAATTTGTCTTTTTGTAAAAAAAAATCAAAAAAAACCCAAGTTGCAAACTTCCCAAACACCATGATTAATGCTTGGGAGCACTAAAAAGGGAGCACTAAGAGAGCACTAATGAGGTGGCTCTCCCTTTGATGTAATGGTTGTCTCTTGTGTTTTTCTTTTTTCTTTTATTTTTACATTTTTCAACTCATTAGGGCTATTAGTGATGAGATTTTTTAGTGGTCTCTATCATTACTGCTTTATAATACTAATGTCGGAGAACTAATTATAAAATATATTACCGATACACAGCTGTCTTATGGGTTTTGCTACATCTCTTCCTTTCCCAATAGTGTTTGTCTTTAGATTATTTTAAGATATTGGCCTATTTTGGAAAGTGGGTTATAATCCACTTTTCAGATTATAACCCACTTTCTCTCTCACAAAAAAATTACTTATAAATTGTTTATAAGTAACTTTTCACTAAAAAATTAATTATAACAATCTTCTCAAAATTAGATATTGTGTTGTGAGAAGTCTTTGGTCCAGCATAACAGTGGCCTAGTTAGTTAGTACCTGGTTGTTTGGTCTGGTAGTGTAGCCAACAACTTGCACCTTGTTTGAATTGAGTTACTTGGAGAGGATGTGCCTTCCAAGTGGTGTGAAAACCAGCCCATTGTTTTTAAACTCTTTTAACCACTTGCCTGGCGGGCACGTGCAATTAAAAAATTTTATTAATTTTTTTTATAAAGTGTAGATGGAGAATATTGAGATGAAAAATTTAATATATATATATATATATATAGGGAAATTATTAGTCAAAGATGCAAAAAAAAAAAAAAAAAAAAAAAAAATTATTTACATTTTCATGGTGGTATAAATTTTTCTGTGTAAAAATCCTTCTTATGTATCAGAGTTATACCAAAATAAATTCCAGTTAAGTAATGCTATACGAACAAAACGCTCATAGATAAAAAAAATTTCGCCAATGGTGCTTGTTTTTTGAGAATATTTTATGATCCATTATTGAGTTAGCGTGGTCCAGGATTAACATTGGCCTAGTTGATGGCTGTTTGTTTTGTCTAGTTGTACCTCAAAAACAAATTGTGTGCCTTTCACATGGTACAAAAACCAGCATTTTTTTTTTTTTTTTTTTTTTTTTTTAACCACTTGTCTTGTTTGTGTAATTTGGCTTCGATAAAATGTGACCATATTGTATGTATTAAAATTTTTATATCAAATATTATTGGATATTTAAATAATAATAATAATATTATTATTATTATTTTATAATTAATCATTAATGTTTTATAATTGGGTTTATTATATATTTTATTTTTAAATTATCACCAAATGGTCTACTTAGTCCCTCAATTATCGATTGAATTTACTAAGTTCCTAAAATATATAAATCAAAGTTGATTTACTCTAAACTATCGATTAAATTTATTAAATTCCTAAAATATTTAATTTAAATCAATTTAGTCTATAAAAGGATTACAAAAATAAAATATAAATCCATAAGTATTATAAATTAGTAAAAGACACTATCTAGTTAAAAATTTATTTCAAAAAATCTTAAATTTTTATTCTGTATTTGAAAAGTGGACATCAGTTCTTTCGATAAATTTTCTTTATATGGGTAAGGGTAATTATCTATAATATTGTCTTACTAATCTTCTATAATAGGTACTTGTTTGTCTCTATCTACTATTATATACCGGATTTCGTTTATAATTCTAATTGGTTGTCTTTAAGTCTTAACTAATGTATTATTTTGTTCTATTATTAATTATAGCAAAGTGTTATTATTTAAATTATCTAATTTTATTTCTTCAGTATATCTAATACTTGTATAATTTTATTGGTAAGACTAAGAAACCAAAAATTGATACTAAACACAACGAAATAAAACACTTTTTAAAGATAAAATAGAAATTTAAATTTTTTTTATAATAAAATCTTAACTAGATTGGGTCTTTTATTAATTTATAATACTTATGAGCTTATATTTTATTTTTGTAATCCTTTCAAAAGGACTAAATATGTTTGAATTAAATATTTTAAGAACATAATAGATTCAATCTGTAATTTAGGGACTAAATAGATTTTGATGTATATACTTTAGGGACTTAATAGGGTCAATCAATAGTTCAAGGATTAAGTAAACAATTTGACAATAGTTTATGAGTAGAAAGTGTAATAAACCTTTTATAATTTTAAATAAGATTTTTAATAAAAATATTAATGCCTATCAAATTATTCATATCTTTAATATACAAACAGAAAGTTTGTACAGAATTCTCATATATAATGAGTTGACATCGTGTAATCTCTTCGTTTACACTCAAAATACCCACTATTATTTTTACAATTTTATAAATGTCATTAACACATCATTTTAAATGTTCTTTTTGTATAAGATTTAAATTTATAAATCACTTCCTTTATTCACAACTTCCCTTGGTACTCACAAAATTAGTTAGTGCACATTCTGCATAGAGTTGCCCTCCAATTCAACTTTGTGACCTACCCACCCATGACCTTACGCCATTGTATGCTTTCCAACTTCCAACCTAATAATAAAAGTTGGGAGTTTGAGTCGGGGTGATTTAAGCTAGGGTAAGTTTTAACGAGTGAAAAAAAAAAAAAAAAAAAAACTACATCCAACATCTTTCTCCAAACCTAATTTATTTATTTTTTATCAGCTCCCTCAATTGCCTGCTCCCATTCTCACATTCATTTCCCATCAACATTTCTTTGTAAAATCTAATCACTTCTTTTAAAATTGGCCATATGCACCAACCATTAAAGTCCACAGAACAACATCCCTCTTCTTCCTCTTTCCTTCTCTAGTCTAAATCCCACACCATACTAAAGACCTGCATAACCTTCTTCTTCTTCTTTCACTGTCAGTGTCTGCAAGATTGACATAGTGGGTGGGTGGACAGATGCAAAATAAAAAATTCAGAAAAGATTAATAGTTCTATAATACTAATGGCAGAGCACTAATTATAGAATCAATTACCAAGACCATACACAGCTGACTCTTATGGGTTTTCTGCATCTCTTCCTTCCCCAGCAGTGTTTGTTTTTGAGAATATTTTATGCACTTTTGAGCTGTGAGAAGTCTTTGGTCCTGCATTACAGCAGCCTAGTTAGTAACTGGTTGTTTTGTCTAGTAGTGTGGCCAACAACTCACACTTTGTTTGAATTGAGTTATTTGGAGAGGAAGGAAAAAAAAATCAATTTCTCTCTACCCGTGTTGACGATCTAGCACGAAAACCAATTGTGTGCCTTTCATGGGGTACAAAAACCAGCTCATTGTTTTTTAACTCTTCAACCACTTGCCTGGTATGTGTTATTTGATAAAGTCAACCCACAATTTAGCCTCACCATAAGTTAACCCAACAAAATAGCAATTGCATATACTGTGTTTATTATAATAGGAATTTCATCGAACACTTATGCTGCATCATTGATAAGAAACAATTGTGCATACAAATCGATTAGAAAACTCACCACAAAAAGAAAAAAGAAAAAAAACTAGATGGCCAATCCGATTTGATAACATGAGAATGCGACAGCTTGTCAAATTCAACTATAGGAACCCCCATTGATGTGCATGAAAGCGAACGTTTGAAGAGTGAGAGAAGAGCACCCATTTAGATGAAAATCTGAGATGAATGCATTAAAGGGTATTGGGTTTGTTGGATTGATGCAATTGAAGAAGTTGTCGGTCTCAGAGTTTGAAGGTGGGTTTTGTGAATGAGTTTTTGGTGTGAAGGTGAAGAGAGAGAAAGAGAGTAGTTACTGGTTGTTTTGTCTAGTCTAGTAGTGTTAGTAGTGTGGTCAATAACATGCACTTTGTTTGAATTGAGTTATTTGGTAAAGAAAAGTAATCAATTTTTCACTATCGGTGTTGATGATCTAGCACAAAACAAAACCAATTGTGTGCCTTTCATGTGGTGCAAAAACCAGCCCATTGTTGGACAACCCACAATTATTGATTGTCTGCAAGATTAACAAATGCCTAGTTTGGTTTTTAAATCAATTTATTTATTTATAATTTAAAAAAATTAAGTAATAGTATTTGATGAGGGAATGACTCCTCCATATTACTATCTTTCATATTCCTTTCATATTTTATTTTGTAAGGATCACAATGATGATTTAAATAATTCATTTTGTAAATGTCCTTGTAGAGATTGTTTGTACAAAAAAATAAACCTTATCAGATATAGATTAATAAATAAACAAATCACATTTAAAAAAAATAAATAAAATTGATGGTTTAAATTTAAACTCAAAATTATCATTCATTTAAAAAAAAAAAAATGTAATTTTTTTTTTTTTTTTTTTTTTATGTATATAGTGATGTTTAATGAAATTGATTTTTTACATAACTCATCTTTATTGTTGGTTCTATTATATGATTGGTTTAAATTATCGTTGTGAGCCTAAATTGGGACTCACAAAATGAAATATGAAAAAATACATAGAATAGTAGTATGGAGGGAAGTTATTCCCGTTTTTTGAGGATTGTATGTTAGTATTTAACTTTTCAAACTTATTTGACAAAAAATTTTTCTTTTGAATTTTTTAAAATTAAAAACTGTAGCTTTTTTAATCTATTTGAATCTCCTAAATATACATGGACAAAATAATTTCATTTCTTTTATCTTAATTATAATTTTTTATAATATTTTGAATAATAAAACAATTACGAACAACTCATTTAACTAAATAAGTTTATTTTATTTTATTTTTATAGATAATGAAAAATTACCCCAAATAAATTTTTAAATTTTTAAAAATCTTTTAACCTAATAATTTAAAAAGTTATAATGTTAAAGTTAACTTATAAGTAATATCAAATAGCTCCAAAATGGGTGGGAGAGATCCCAAAGTAAAAATATATATGTATATATGTACATATTTGGAAAAATTACAAACCACAGACATGGTGAAAAAATATTTACATTTTTATGGCGGTACAAATTTTCTATGTGCATGGTGCAAACACTTCCTGTGCGTCATAATTGCATCAAAATAGATTCCATTTATAGTATAATTTTTTTACTGTCCCACTAATCTATAATTTTCAATATATATTTTTGGTTAAGGTTAAATTTGGCTATCCTAAATAAGTACACATTTTTTATCTTTTTATCTTTTTTCATCACATTATCTCTCTACTTTTTTGCACATCTTTTCGTAAAAAGACAAAAAATACACTTATTTAGGTCATCTCAAACAACCCCTAAATATTAAGATAGCTAGCGGTTGAATACACACGATACGCGTGCAACTCAAAAAAAATTTATAACATGAGGAGAATAATTTTTCTTCAATTATTTTTTTTTATTTTTGTTTTTTAATTATTTTACAAACCATCAAAATAATGTTGATATGAAAAAAAATAGAATTAAAAAGTAAAATTAACAATAACTTCAATAAAACTGAGAATGCATAATACTAAATACTCTAGCAAAAAGCTAACTTTTAGCTTTTTTTAGCCAAAAAAAGTTAGCTTTTTTACCCAAGTCACTACCCAAAAAGCTAGCTTTTTTGCCTAAAAAAAGTCAAAAGTCAACTTTTTACCAACTTTCCAAAACATCACTGAATAAGTATTGGGTTCTATGTAACAATCATATACTTTATGAATAATGTTATATGCACCAATTAGTGTATTAACTAATGTATTAATTGATGATGTAGCATAATTTAAGAGGTTTTTAGTATTTGTAATGTTACTAATGTATCAATTGACTCTCATTGGCTTAAGGCAGCTGTCACGCCGCCCTCGTACCTCGCATTTTTTGAACAGTCCCGCCTTTTTGTCCTTCTCTTTACACAAAACAAACCCTTTCGTTTTGAATTACTTATTACACTATTCATCTCCCTCTCTCTCTTTCTTCTGAGCTCTCCTCCTTTTGAACTCAGTGCCTGCAAAATCCGTGTTCGTTGTTGCTACTGCTTCCATCTCTAGTTCCTTCATCTTCATCTGGTAAGTGGCTCGAATCTTCTTCCTTTCTGCTGATTTCGCATCTCTTCTTTACAATACATAGCATATTGTTTATATGTTTCACAAAATACACACCACATTTACTTCTATTTTCCTGGGAAAAACCCATGACAGAACCTCTGTATGTGTGAACAATCTGCACAATTTTTCCCTTTGATCCAAAATCACACTCCAACCGAACAAGGAAGTTATTTATATTAGGTGTTACCATAACCAAACTAGGCAACCGAATTGAAACTTCATGCCACACTTGTAGTTTCAATAGGTCTTCAATATCATTTGATTCACTTAGCCAAGCTATCGAACCGCACTAGGTTTGCGCAATACCGCGCTAGAAAGCCTCAACTACCGACCGGGCTAAAACTTGGGGCTAAACCAGCTCCCTTAGTTAAAACCGAACTAAGAACGCTGCCCCAAAAGCCCAACCGGGCTAAAGGCCCTTGCTCAAACCGAGCTAAGCATGATTGTATCCCACGTAGCCGAGCTAAGAATTCATTTATCTCGCCTTTGTTTCTTTTAGCGCGGTCCAACGATCTGCGCTTAACAACTTTCTCTTTTACTTTGCAGACTTAGGTTGCCAGGCACTCTCTTGAACGCTGCTGTCTGGCGAGAGACCGAGGTCTTCAATTCTCCTCCGTATTTCCAACCGAGCTGTATAGCGTAATACGCTACTGCCATTCAGCAAAAATTTCTGCAAGAGGGGGAGAACGAAGATTCTGTTCCAGAAGACAACACCCAGCCCGGTCGCCAGTCTATCTCCCCAACTCCAGAGGTCTCCATCCCACCTCTGCCTACTGTGTCTGATGCGGTGCCTTCGACTGAGCTTCACCAAGGTGTGACTGATACAACCGAGCTACCTCTTGGTAAAGACCGGGTTGTTTTGGATGCCGACTTGGATGATCTTTTTGCATGACCATGTATTTTCTCCTTTCTTTATGTGCTATCCTTGGAAGCTTTTTGTAACCGGGCTATGGCCCCATCTTTTGTACTTGGACTTTGCATTATCAATGAAATCTTCTTTTGTTTTCCTCAACTGTTATTTCGATTTACTCCATGCTTACCTTTCATTTTCCTGCTGTAATCTGAATGAAGTATAACATTCTCTGGCCGAGATATTTTATCCTGGTCTTAACTTTGCAATCTAACTGGCCATACCTGCTAACCTCTTCAGCCTAGATCCTTATCTCGGCTGAAGAACAAAAAGTGTTGGTTTTTCCAGCCAACCACTCTTCAGCCTTGATCCTTATCTCGGCTAAAGAGTACAAAAAGTTGATTTTTCCAGCCAACCACTCTTCAACCTAGATCTTTATCTCGGCTGAAGAACAATAAGTGTTGGTTTTTCCAGCCAACCACTCCAGCCTTGATCTTTATCTCGGCTAAAGAGTACAAAAAGTTGGTTTTTTCAATCAACTATTCTTCAGCCTAGATCCTTATCTCGGTTGAAGAGGACTAAGTGTTGGTTTTTCCTGCCAACCCTGAGTGAAGTGTTTGGTTATTTTGACCAAACGTCCTGCAGCCTGGATCCTTATCCTAGGCTTAAGAGGGGTGTTCGTTTTTCCAGCCAACCTCTAAGTTGGTTTTTCCTACCAACCTAGAGTAAAGTGTTTGGTTATTCCGACCAAACGTCCTGCAGCCTGGATCCTTATCCTGGGCTTAGGAGGGGTGTTGGTTTTTCCAACCAACCTCTAAGTTGGTTATTCCGGCCAACCTAAAGTAAAGTATTTGGTTATTCTGACCAAACGTCCTGCAACTTGGATCCTTATCCTAGGCTTAGGAGGGGTGTTGGTTTTTCCAGCCAATTTCTAAGTTGGTTATTCCGGCTAACCTAGAGTAAAGTGTTTGGTTCTTCCGATCAAACGT
Organism: Camellia sinensis; assembly: GCF_055761805.1. Classification (NCBI taxonomy): domain Eukaryota; kingdom Viridiplantae; phylum Streptophyta; class Magnoliopsida; order Ericales; family Theaceae; genus Camellia; species Camellia sinensis. The sequence continues at coordinate 21,102,183 of NC_138962.1, read as the reverse complement.
CCTGCAGCCTAGATCCTTATCCTAGGCTTAGGAGAGGTGTTGGTTTTTCCAGCCAACCTCTAAGTTGGTTTTTCCTGCCAACCTAGAGTAAAGTGTTTGGTTATTCCGACCAAACGTCCTGCAGCCTGGATCCTTATCCTGGGCTTAGGAAGCGAGTGCAAAGTTGGTTATTCCGGCCAACTCTGCTTACAATGCCCCTAGCTCACTAAAACAATTTTTACAGCAGAGAACAATTGTGCTGAAAAGAAACTAATTGCTTTATTGAAAAAAGGGAAAATTACACATACTTAAAAAGAAAAGCTAAAAATAAAATAGTTTGAGATTTGCAGTGTTCCATGGCCTGGGAATGGCTTTACTATCCTCATCTTCCAAGTGGTATGCCCCTTTTCCTGCTAATCCGACCACTTTGTAAGGTCCTTCCCAACATCCGCGAACAATTCATTGCTCTTAGGTTCTTCCACCATCTGAACAAACCCCTTGGCAACTTGGTTGCCATGTACTATGACGAAGCATTGCTTGGACATAATTTGGTCTCCAAAGACCTCTTCAATTACTCCGGCTTCGTTGGGGAATCGCAATACTTGATGGTAGGTTGATGCTACCGCTCTCATGGCATGTAACCATGTCCTTCCCAAGATTATGTTGTAAGTGGAAGGTACTTTCAATACCCAAAATTCCATTTGTTTCGTTATGCTTCCTGCTCTGACTGAGAGGATTATTTTGCCTACTGGCCACTTTGGCATTGAGTTGAATCCGATTAGGGGAGATGTTGCAAGCGCCAAGTCTTTGTCCTCCAATTTCAATTGTTTGAAGGTGTCGTAGTACATTATCTCACACGAGTTCCCTTGGTCTATCAAAATCCGTTTGATGTCGTAATCCTTGACGCGGAGAGTGACGACTAGTGCGTCATTGTGAGGGCAGTATATCCTTGCCAGGTCTCTGTCTGAAAAAGATATGACATTGGTGGCCTCCGCTCTCCCCTTCTTGATAGTAGGTTGTGCACTGAGTACTTCTCTTAAGTACTTAGCCTTCTTGATCATTCCCCTGAGTTCACATACCCGCTTAGGCTCGAAAACCCCATGTATGGCATTTATCATGCCTTGCGGTGGGGCGTTGATTGGCATTCCGTTTGGATTATCATGGTTCTGGGGGGCTGGCTGTGTCCCTCCTTCAATGTACTTGTCCAGGTGTCCCGTTGCCACTAACTCCTCCAAATGCTGTCTCAATGGTGTGCAATTCTCAGTGCGGTGCCCCTTTTCCTTGTGGAAGGTGCACTGTGATCCTTCATCATAGTCCTTTTGCGCTTCTCCCAGCTTAGCTGGCCATTTGACGAAAGGCTTGTCACGTATCTCATTGAGAATTCGGTAGATTGATTTTTTGAATACCGTGGTAATGGCAGTGCGGACTCTTAACCATCTTTTATCTTGGTCCTCTCCGTTGTCTCGCCTGTCTTGCTCGTTCCTTCTTGGGTGTTCTACCGTGTTGACTTTAGCCGAAGTCTTCTTATCTGGTGTTGCTATCGCGCCAGATTTCGTTTTGGCACGGGCGTCATCCTCTTCCACACGAATGTGCTGGTGCACCCTCTCCATTAAGGCCTCTATTGTGAGAGGGGGCGTCATGGTAATTGAATCTCTTAGCCTGTTTCCGACTGGAAGACCTCTTTTGTGTTGCGCGATGGCGAGATTGGTGGGGCAATCTCCTATCTGGTTGAAAGTCTCCCAATAGCGACTGTTGTAGGATCTCAACGTCTCCTTGTCGCCCATGTCGATGGAGAGTAACTGATTAATCTCCATCGGGGTTTTAGTGTTTGTTCTGAACCTCGTTACAAACGCTTTTGCCAACTGCGCCCAGGAGGCTATGCTGCCTTTTGGTAACCTCTCGAACCAAGTCAGACCTAGGTCGCCAAGGTTGGATGGGAATAGGATGCACATCAAAGCCTCGTTTCGCCGGTATACTGCCATGACCTGGCGAAAGTGGCTCAAGCGTGAGTAGGGGTCCGTTTTCCTCTCATACGTGGTGAATTTGGGCTGAAGAAAGCCTGAGGATTGGGGCGCGTTCTCAATTGTCGGAACGAACGGCGAGGTCTGCAGCCTTGCTAACGCTTTGTCTGTTGGTTCGTAGGCAGGGCGCGGTATTGGCATTCTTATCTCGACGCTTCCATGTGTTCGAGGAGCTAATCGCTGAAGGGCTGAGACTCTGTGTGGGTTACGTGCCCTGACATCCTCCTTCCATCGTGCCTTTTCATCAAGCACAGTCCGCAAGTCAAATGATCTAGGCAACTCCGTTTGCCTGGATGACTCTGGTGCGTGTGCGAGGGCCAATAGGTGCTTCCTTCAGTGCATGACCTCTCAGTCCTCGTTCTCTCAGACCTGGAGTAATGAGTCCTGGGAGTTCTTGACTGAGTGTCGCCTGTTCTAAGGCTCCTGTTTTCTCCTTGTGAAGGCGTGGTACGCCTACTACGATTTTGAGTGGTGAGGGGGTTTGCGCCCCTCTCCTGTCGCCACTCATTTTCCTTTGATTTGGCACTTTATCGCTTCCATGTCAGCCGCCATCTTCCTTATTAATTCATCCTGCTCCTTCACGCGATCCTCCAGAGCTTAAGGGTCGATCCTTCACCTCTGTCTCTCAGGACTTTGTGAGTGAGAGTGGCGGGGGCTGTTAGTCTGCCTCCCCCTTGTATCCCTCCGGGGGTTCTATCGTGAGGGATCCAAATTTGCCATGGGAGGGATGAAGGGCAAACCTTCGCGCCTCTCGCCCCCCTCTGGGGTTTGTCTGTCGATGGCGGACTGTGGTAAATCTTCATTGTGTGCCATTACTCTTACTTAGCAAGGAAAACTTGATTAAGAGGTTTTGTTCTTGTTTGATATTCCCACAGACGGTGCCAATTTGTAGACATCCCATTTTTGACCATCCTCAAGACTTGGACGTCATCGTTTGAACACTCGATGATTATCCATGTTCGTGTTCGTCTTGAGTTCTCGGAGGTTTCGGCCACGCGCCTTGCCTCAAGACCTCTCGACTTGTCTGTTTTGTGCTTGGTTGTGGACCAAGCACTTGAGTTTTTGCCTCTGAGGGTAGGAAATGGCTTGTTGGCCATCCCCACACCTCACCGGCCATGGCTTGAGGCCACCGGCCCTGTTTTATTGCCATCGGCCATTAGTAATGGCCGACCGGCACTGTTTTGGTTGACTGGCCATTTGTTTTGGTCGATCGGCCACCTTTTCTGGCCGAGTCCTTTTCTTAAGGAGGTTTGAACCTTTTGAACCCCTTATTTTAACTTTTTAAGAAAGCTTGAACCTTTTGAACCCTTGCTCTAGCTTCTCCAAGAAGCTTGAACTCTTGTCTAGCTTCTCCAAGAAACTTGACCCCTTTGCTCTAGCTTCCTCAAGAAGCTTGAACCCTTCTAAGCTTCCAAGAGAAGCTTGTACCTTTTGCTCTAACTTCTCCAAGAAGCTTGAACCTTTTACTCTAGCTTCTTGGAGAAGGTTGAACCCCCTTTGTTCTTCTATAAGAGGGAGCCTCTCCCTCATTAGCAAGGGTTGAAGAAAATTGCCAAGGTAAGAGACATACATATCTTCCTATATCTCTCTACTTTGAGCTCCAAATTGCTTGGTTCTTGGCCCTTTTGCACACCAACTCTTAGCCTAACACCTTCATCATCAACCTAAGGATCTTGGAGGCCATTTTCAGATGTTGAAGGTCTGGTTTTTGGGTCTCAAAGCCACTGGTTTTGCTGAAGCTACAAGGGTAACACACTTTACCCTCTTTTGGTCTTTATCTTGCTTCATCTTTTAGCCATACTTGCAAACATTTTCGAGCTTTGTCATAAACTGAAAAAAGTCTTGTTTTGAGCTCCTTTTGAAGTTTGTTTAAGAACACTTTTGTGTTTGGGGTTATTTCCCCCCTCTTAGGCCTTGTTTGGCCTCATTTTTGTGCCTTTTTTGTGAGCTTCGAGACCATCTTGTATTGGCCTTCCCACCACTGAAATACAGAGGGATTTAAGTGGTGGGGATGGTGTTTTAAGGTCCTAAGAAGGAGAGGGGTGATCCTCTCCTTTGTTGTCTTGTTTACTAGCATTTTTGGTCCTTCAAAGGAGCCCTTATTTGCACACTTCTTGAGCTCGGTTCAGGCATTTTTCAGTGAGTTTTAGGGCCTGCTTAAACCTTTTCCAGAGCTATTTTTGTCATTTAAGGCTTGCCTCTTGCATGTGTAGAGCAACCCCTTGCATGGCCTTCCAAAAGAGCACCTCATTCTAACATGTGTTGACCATGTTTCAGTGGGTTTTTGGGCTTTATTTGGCATGTTATAGCTCTGACTTTTACTAGTTTAGTTGGCTCTTACATGCTTCATGTACTTGCTTTGCAAATCCTCTCATCTGCCTTAACATTCACCTTGTGTTTAGACCACCATGGTTACATGTTTTGGCTTAACCTCATGAAGATTTTAGCTTTGTTTTGCCATGCTTGAGGTCTGGTTTTTGTTGTTTTGATCATGTTTGCCATGATTTGTATAGCCATCATGCATTTTAGCTTGCTAGCTTTTTACTATATGGGTCACTAGCATGCTTTACTTGGCTTATTCTCGTGATTTGGCATTATTGGAGATCATGTGTCTGTCCATGTTTCATTCTTGTATGCTTGCATTTTCCATCATTTCAATGTTTTGAAAAGTTGATGTCTTATGCTCCATGTTTAGGCCCTTGTGTATGCATGCTTGTGTGTGTGTTTTCATGCCTTTGTCGCATCATTTTGGCCGCTGATTTGGGCCTATTTGAGAGCTGTCCATATTGGTTTAAGACCATCCTTTGCATGTTGTTGCATGCTTGCCTTGCATGTTGTTACATACTTGGCTCATTAACATGTTGTTGTATGTTTAATTGCATTTGGCATGCTTGAATGATTGCATATCTTGTCCCTTTACATGTTGTCACATGTTTGCCTTGCATGCTTGAATGTCCATGTTGCATGCTTGAGCTATATTGCATGGTTTGGCATGCTTGTTGCATTGCATTTTGCATGCATGCCTTGCCTCTTGATCAACCATGATAGAGGTTGGGTCCTTTATGTATTTTGTGTGCATTCCATTTGACATTGAAATTGCATACTTCGGCTCCCTTGGCCATCATGCATCGAAATGCATGATTGGTGGCCCGAGGACCGAGGACCACACTCCCTTGAGTCCATAACATGATGGGGAAGGTGGTCGTGTAACATTTTGCTTTGAAAATCCTATGCCATGCACTGTTTGTCCTTTGTTGCAGCAAAACTAGTGTTCTGCAGGAAGAAATGGCCGGTCGACTACTTGCAGTGCCGACCGACCACCAAAATCCAGTCGGTGGCTTCATTAATGGTTGATGACCAGTTACAGATGGTCGGTGGCCTTTTCATTTGGTCGATGACCTCTCAGCATGTCTCTAAGGCAGTTCAGAAGTGTCATAGAGGTTGGCACTATTTTCAGATATGCAAAACAGTGCAAACAGAGGCAATAGTGGCATGGCAATAGATTTCCGGGCGAAACCAATCCGAGCTTGCATGCATCCCTCTTCTTGAGGCCATTTTACCGCTCTAAATAGTTTAATTAATTTGTTAATTAGTTAAGGGTTTGTAATATTTAATTAGCTAGAGTAGTTAATTATTTATTCGGTTTGTATTATTTATTCGGACCTTCCGAGAGAGGGTAAATTATGTAATAAGTGTGCGTGTGTGTGATGCATGTCTTCCAACCCCACGCCTTTCTCCTTTTTATTTACCAGCTTACTATGGTTAGATTAGGGCATGTTTCAATTAGCATATTTATGCTTACATGTTTGCATCATTCACCTGTATTGCACGCACCGGGCTCGGTGTATCATACTAACTGCATTTGTATTTTAAATTCTAAGTTGAATACGTGTTAGCTGTAGCATCATCATATGCCATCTTAGAATAGCTGAGCCTATTGTAGTTGCATCTTGCATGTGTTGCATTAGCCATCTTAATATGAACTAGGATCATGTATTTGATTACTAACTAGTTTCTGTTTTGGCTTGGAGTACTCGGTAAGCATTTACGCTTTAGCATCCTTGCATGTGTGTGAGTGTTGCCATGATAGTATGCTTACCATGAGGCTATGTGCTTATGTGATATATCTGCCTGAATGCCTGTGGGTGAATGTTGGATTATCTGAATTGGAAAAATGCATTGACTGTGAGTTTTAAGCCCACTAAATAGTGGCAAAACCATGTTTTTCTAAGCCCACCCGAGGGTGGCAAAATCTGCATTTTAGCCTACTTACGAGTAGCAAACCATTTTCAAAACAAATATAAAATGTTTTGTTCCAATTCAAGCGACCCAGCCTATACTTGCATGCTGTGTGCATCACATAGTAAATCTAGGCTAGTAACCGGAATAAGACCACATAACGTTTTCAAAACTCGATATCATGGTTAGTAGAGGCCGATCTTTGATCGGGCGAGCGGGGGTGCTCATAGCTGACCTTTTCCAATCGTACCCAAGTTCCCGAGCTGAGGCAACTTTGGTGATGACGGACACGTGGCCTTAGGCAACGAGTCAGGATTTCTTAAATTCTCCCAAAATAAATATTTAGGTGGCGACTTTGTATCTGGCAAAGCAGTCCATGTTTGACACTTCTTTACAAAAATCTGTTTTCCAAAACGATTTGCCGAATTTGGACTCTTTGGTGATTTATCAATCTCACATTGCACATTGTGAGATCAGATTAAGAACCGTGACAACATTTGAGAGTCCGAACTGTAGTGAGCCCCAATGAACAAAACGGGAGATTCCCCCCGGGACGTTCGCAGACGTCTACACAATTGTACGGGAAAGAAATAAACCTTCTCGTATAATCCTGTTGATCAAGTCTTCGCTCCTCCGTACGTCATCGCTTTACTCCCTGAAAACACAAACGTGAGCTAGCTGGCGGGTGTGTGCCAGAAACCCCTCCGATGCCTAAGTCAACACAATAGACAATAGACACAAACGCTCTATGAATTCAGGAATCAAAGTTGAGTTACTTCTCCATAGGTGATGTTGTGAGCTTTTATAGGTTTCGTGTGGCGCAATCCTAGTAGGACTCTTACTCCTCCATTCGGAGTCCTCCTAGGAATCACATTCCTGAAAGATAATACTTATCCTTCAACACCCCCCTCACTGCTTAAACCAAGTGAGATGATTTTACCACGGCTGGATGTCAATACAACCGAGATAACAAGACCATGCTGAAGCCGCAGACTAGACTGAGCTACCACTAGCTCAGTTCTTCCTTTCACTGCGCGTACCTCGGTTTGACATTCCAACTGGGTTGTCTGAGACCATGCTTAAGCACAACGAGCTTGGACCGAGCTATCCAATAGCAAGGTTCTGAGGAAAGCTCAACATACTTCGGCTTAGTATGGTACGACCAAGCTAACTCTGAGTATGGTGACCGAGCTAACTGCAAAGCACTCTTGGACCGGGCTAACTTCAAGGCTCTCACAGACCGGACTAATTTCAAGGCTTTCAGGGACTGGACTAACTACAAAGCTTCTTTGGACCGGGCTATCTGCAAGGCTCTTCTGGACTGGACTAACTACAAAGCTCCTTTTAGGGGAAATTACCCATAGGTCCCATGTGGAACATGTGGATATCATTTAATCCCATAACTTTTTGAGTACACCCAAAAGTCCTTTCCCCTCTCTCTCTGCTTTTTGCTTCCCTCTTTACGCCTCTTCCTCTAACCCTAATCTCAGTCCTAAAGTCAAACAAGAAGGCGATGAAGAACAAGAACAAGAAGACGATGAAGAACAAGAACAAGAAGACGCTCATCCTCAGATCTGTGCTTAGATTGAACAGATTTGTGTATATATCTTCGTCAATTTCTCTCTCTTTCTCTCTCTATTTACAAATTTTTTTGGGGATAGTTGTTGATCTATGGTTGTTGTTGTTGATGATGAAATAGATCTATAATATCATTGAAACAGATCTGTAATGACTCAGATTTGTACAGATATCACACAGATTTGTAATGAGAAAATTTTCGAATTCTGAACAAGTAATTTTCGAGTTTTAGTTACAGGCGGTGAAAATTGTAAAATTTTGCAGTTTCAAATTTTTTTTTGGTGCTGGAATGAATCATGGTTTAAAATTGTAAAATTTTACAGTTTTATAACATTTTTTAGAACTGTAAAATTTTACAGTTTCATAACATGTTTTAAACATTCCGACGAGTCTCCGGCGATGTTGAACATTCCGACGAGTCTCCGGCGACCGTTTGACGGAAGTCCGACGGTAGTAAGTTGTGAACAGTGTCTGTAAATTAAAAAAAAAAAAAAAGATTTTTTGGTAACAATTAAAAATGTATTGGACTAATTGGTGCAAGTATTTTGTTTTGGGATTAGTTGGGTTTTGAACTTAGTACATGGGACTTATCAGTAAGTTCCCCCTCCTTTTACTCAGCCCTTCTTACTGTGGCTTACAGAACGGCCCATTACCCAGCTCGGCCCAATTTACATATAAATTACCCTCTCAATAACTAATGTTGGTACACTAGTTAGTATATACCAATTTGTGTATGTAGCACTATTCAAAATTTATAGTAATACTAAATACTCAAAAACATCAATATGTGATTTACATTTTCTTCACAGTTATACTAAATTGTATTTTTTTTCCCCGAAATGCACCAACATCTATTAAAAAGTAAAGTAAACAACAATTTACTATTCAGAATTAATTTGTTTTTTACTCGAATATATGAAGTTAATTCTGGTTAAAAGATAAAGCAAGTAATAATACAAAATACTCAAAATCAAATTTTTTTTTAGGAAAATGTTTGAGAGTCACAATTTTTGTGACTCAAATGGCTTAAAATTGCCAAAACGACGTCGTTTTGACAATTTTAAAGTTGTTTTGTATTCAAAACGACGTCATTTTGACAATTTCGAACCATTTGAACCACAAAAATTGTGACCCTCAATCATTGCTTTTTTTTTTTAACCCCAATACTTCAATATGTGGTTGACATAATTCTTTTAAAAGATAAAGCAAACAGTGATACAAATCAGTCAAAAAAAAAAAAAAAATAAAAATAAAAAATCAATGTGGTAAGATATGTGTGCAATTTATGGGCTTCATAAGTTACTTAATCGTACTTGGCCCCTCCGAACCTTTTTTTTTTTTACTTGTATATACTATATTTTGTAGAATCATTATGAGTTTTTACACTGTTAATACAAATTATTATGATTATGTTATGAAGGGATGTATCACAATAAAAGTTTTATTTATAAATTATTATGGTTGCATGACGAACTATTATGATTATGTTATGAATATTAAAAAATTACATACAATTCTGATGAAAAAAGTTATTTAACTATTATGATTTTGTTACTAATCAATGTAGTATAGTTTTGAAAGGACATACTATATGCATTTTTAAGAGTGCGCACTATAATTTTGCTTATTTTATTTCTTAAAAAAAGACCCCAAGCATTTTCATAGAATACACTTTTATAATTATTTTTCACCTTAGTTCTAATAGCTATTTGTTAATTTTAGTCATTTAAATTAAACTTGATCCAACTGCTTAAACTTATTTAAAATTTTACTTTTAGCCTCTTCAATGTTATAATTATGACTCCACGCTTCTGGTGATAAATAAAGTTTTTTACAACCAAAAAGAATGGGCACACAAAAAGAAAAAAGAATAGGATTGTTTGGGATATGTTGAAATAGTATTTTTTTTTTTTTTAAATTTTTTTTAGGTGATGTTACATCTTTATTTATTTATATATATTTTTTATAAAAAAATTAAAAAATAACTCTCAAATTTGAAATTTGATGTGATATCGTGCCCGAGAAAGAGTCGTACTGAAACTCAAACTTGGTTGAGATTGAAAATAAAACACACAGCCGTTTGAAAATTAAAGTGAGCAACTTTTAGTCAGGAAAGAAAAAGACAAAAGGAACAATCAAATCTGTCAATGGAAGAAAACCTTGAAAAGCTTGTGAAGCACTGAAAAGTGAAGGCGCCTAGAAATTTGAGAATTTGTAACTGATGCGCTATAGGTTAGCTACTGTGGGTGGGTTTATTAGACAAACAGTGTCAATATCACCATAAGCTGCTTTTTATATAACAAAATAGATATGTATTATTTGTAATACCAATGTGAGGGAACTAATTATAGAATGAATTACAGAGGCCACACACAGCTGTATGTTATGCGTTCTGCTGCGTTTCTTCCCCAGTGGTGCTTGTTTTTGAGAATATTTTATGAACCATTATTGAGTTAGTGACAAGTCATTGGTCCAGGATTTACATTGGCCTAGTTTTTTTTGAACATACATTGGCCTAGTTGATAGCTTTTTGTTTTGTCTAGTTGTGGTGTTGACCACCTTGCTCAAAAACCAATTGTCTGCCTTCCACGTGCTGCAAAAACCACAGCTCATTCCTTTTTCTTTTTTTAATCACTTGCCTGGTTTGTGTAATTTGACTTTGATAATTTTATCTCAAATATTATTAGATGTTTAAATATTATTATTATTATTTTACAATTAATCATATTTAATTTTTATAATTTTAAATAAAACTTTTAATAAAAACATAAATATCTATCAAATTATTCATATCTTTTTAATATATAAATAGAAAATTTGTACAAAATTCTCATACAGAATGAGCTGACGTCGTGTAATTCTTTTATTTTTGTAATTTCACAAATGTCATTAGTGCGTCATTGATGTTCTTTTTGTATAAGTTCTATGTTTGCAAATCACTTTCATTTATTTACACCTTCAAAATATACATTCTACTTAGCCTCCGTTTGGGAAGTGAGTTGGCTTTTTGGTTTTTTGGCTTTTTTGGCTATTTTAGCCTGGGCTAAAAAGCTTGGTTTGGGAATGACTTTTTGGCTTTTTGGCTTTTTTGACTTTTTTTGTGAGAGAAGAATGTAATGATTATAGGTTGGATGTGATGTTTTGTTTGTTATGGCTAAAATAGCCTATTTTGTTTTTTGTGGCTAAAATAGCCAAAAAAGCCTGAAAAAGCCCTTGCCAAACACAGGCTTAGACTTTTCCTTCAATTCAACTTTTGACCTATCCATGACCGTACGTCGTATGCTTTCCAAAATCTAACCCGGTAATAGAAGTTGCGAGTTTGAGTCAGGGGTGATTTAAGCTGGAGTAGGTTCTAACGAGTGACAAGAAAAAAAAAGAGGGGCAAATTATATTAAGGTCAAGTTTGGTATATTATAAAAAAGTTAAAGTTAACACTATTCACCAAAAATTAACAATTACAGCTGCACAACTCTCAATCCTAATTTTTCCCTACAAATCAATTTTTACAATTTTTTATTACATATTTTTTCATAAAAAGTCAAAAAGTTAACCCAAACATTCATATTTTCTTTCTCAATTTTTTAGTTCAAAAAGACAAAAAGTACACTTATTTAAGACACCCCAAACAATCCCTAAATCCTCTTAAACTATAAGTTATTTACACTTTATTCTTAATGTTTTAAACCTAACAATTACTTCTCTCAAACTATTTGAATTTGAACATTAAATTCTTTTATTAGTCATTTATTAGATATTTGAATGAAAAATTATCAAATGTTATGCACGCGATGATTATCAACTTTCTCGTAACCTTATCCTATTCTCACATTCATTTCCCATCAACATTTCTGTGTACGATCTAATCACTTATTTTACAAGTGGCCATATGCACCAAGCATTGAAGTCCACAGAACAACATCCCCCTTCTTCCTCTTTCCCTCTCTAGTCTAAATCCCACACCATACTAAAGACCTGCCTAACCTCCTCCTCCTCCTCCTTCTTCTTTCACGGTTGTACTTGTTATTAAAATCGCAGTGGTATTATGGATATGGAGTTGTGGCCGAACCTAGTTCAGCATTTATGGACGATGTGGTTACAGTCCGCCCACGTGGTGGCCAACCCACAAATTTTAACCATTAGCAAGGTTGACATAGTGGGTGGGTCGGAAAGATGCAAAATAAAAAATTCAAAAAAGATTAATAGTTCTAGAATACTAATGTCAGAGAACTAATTATAGAAAAAATTACCAAAACCATACACAGCCGCCCCTTGGGGGTTTTGCTGCATCTCTTCCTTCCCCGGCAGTGTTTGTTTTTGAGAATATTTCATGCTCTTTTGAGTTTGTGAGAAGTCTTTGGTCCTGCATAACAGTGGCCTAGTTAGTAACTAGTTTTGTCTAGTAGTGTGGCTAACAACTTACACTTCGTTTGAATTGAGTTATTTGGCGAGGAAATTAAAAAAAAAAACAATCAATTTCCCTCTATCACAAAAACCAATTGTGTGCCTTTCATGGAGTACAAAAACCAGCTCATTAGGTTAACCCAACAAAATAGCAATTGCACATACTGTGTTTATTATAACAGGAATTTCATCGAACACTTGCACTGCATCATTGATAAGCAACAATTTTTTGCATACAAATCAGTAAGATCACTACCCACAAAAAGAAAAAGCTAGATGACCAATCCGATTTGATAACATGAGAATGCAACAGCTTACAAATTCAACTATAGGAACCCCCATTGATGTGTATGAAAAGCGAAGGTTTGGAGAGTGAGAGAAACACCCTTTTAGACGAAAATCTGAGATGAATGCATTAAAGGGTAATGGGTTTGTTGGATTGATGCAATTGAAGAAGTTGTCGGTAAGAGTTTGAAGGTGAGTTTGCGAATATGAGTTTGGTGTGAATAAGGTGAAGAGAGAGAAAGAGCAGCTTGTTCCTAGTTTGGGAACAGAGGTTTAAGAAGAAATGAGAGAGAGAGAATTGAAGTTTGGGTGGTGGATCTCAGTTCTATTTGGAGTAGTCTTTCGGCCAGTGTAGCCCAAGAAGATAAGCACACCAAATCCGTTCACAAATTGGACAGCCAAATTGGACCCATGTGGCCCATTATTAGTTCCATTCGGATAATTCATTTTATAAATTCTTCCTAGGCCTAGATTGTTACATTTGTATTGTAAAAAAATATTCAAAATCATTTCTTCCATTTATTCAAAATCATATAGCAACTGGCATATATGGAAAAAAAATGCATGAACATTTTTCTTTTTAATTTGTTTTGGGTGGAAAAAGTATTACATCTATGAAGAGTGTGCATATTATTTATTGTGTCTTGTACTGGTTTATGAACTCAATCACCAGAGTCATAATGTCTTGTTACAGCTATATATCAATTCTGTCACAATATTCTGTCCTACAAAAAATAATTTTTTTTAAAAAAACAATCATATCATGGGTTTGTCAGAGAGCAATTATTATTTCTAGTATAAATGAAAGACCAGAACAAATTTCACATGGGACTAGAAAATCTGCTTTACAAAATTGTTTGCAATTATTTACATGTCGTAGTAGCCTCTCAACTTTCAACATCCATTTCAATGTGGGAGACAAATGAATGTGTCCATTTTGCTTTGCAAAAATTTTCGTACTGCCAATCATCAATGATCAGACCTTCTATAGTTAAATGTAAATAATATATTGAATGAATCCTCTGAAGTTTCTTGCCCGAACCCTCTTTTTACCAATTTTTTATTTTTTATTTTCTGAACGCTCGTACTTACATAGAAATTGCAATTACAGTTTTTATAATGAGAAATTACGTATATCACCGATTTTATTTTTTTTTACCATTTTACATTACCTCTTATATAAAGACTCATGATTGGTTCATTGTTTTAAGATAATTACTAAACAATTAATGAAAATAAATAATATCTTATCATATAATTTAGTGATATAAAAAAACAAATGATATATAACAATCTACTATGTTATAAAATTATGAGTTAATTACCTAAAAGTCTTATTTACAAATGTTATGGTAGCTCAAATCCTATTTAAGATTTTTTGAACCAATAAGTCTTGTTTAGTAAAATTAAGAATATTATCAATTTTTTTTTTTTGCAATTTTTAAAACTAAGAACACTATCAATTTTGCATAGTAATGTTCTAGATAAATGTTTCACTAAGTGATAAAAAAACAGAGCATGAGATTAAACATTTTTGCCCTTCTACTTATTAGTTTGATTCAACTATCCAATAATACTGAAACATTAACAGTTTTTTCCAGTTTTAAAACTAAGAACATTATCAATTTTTTCATTTTAATTTTTTTTTTCAATTTTACACATCAATATTCTATCATTATGCTCCTTTATAGATTCAAATTTTTAGTTTTTCACAAAAAAAATAATTCAATTTTTTCAAAATTTTCAATTTTTTTTTTTAAATTTGAAAGTTAATGTTTTGAAGTTTTAAAAATTAAAATAAATGTCAAATCATTATGTTCCTTTATATAGATAATCATAAATGATAAACATTGTTTGAAGGACAATTCAACTATTAAAAATTTAATGGGACTTGAAGGTTTAAAAAATTTTTATTAGGACTCAATGGAATATAAATTTACAAATTAAAACTTGTGTGTAAATATCTCTAAAAATATTCGGTGGCTTTGATTGATATGTGGCATACGTATTTAAATGTAATTGATTCATATAGTTATCAATTTTGTGTTGGTGTTTTTAAGAAACAACATGAGAGGTGGCTATTAGTAATTTGTTACATTCAATAATTTTATTTTCTTACCACTATCCTTCTCTAGGTTGAGCTTGTCTCAAGGATATTATGGATGAATTTCAGAAAAATTTTAATTGTAGTGTAAATTCCTCTTTTAGATATGAAACTTGTGATAATTATACAAATAATTCTTTTAAGAAGAATTGTGTTGCCGTAAACAATCAATTTGGAGATTTAAGGCTCCTATACCACCACCAAAAAAAAAAAAAATTGTATATATATCCATTGTAAAAGTGTATGTATTCATATTTCAAATATAATATCAATTTTTTATTTATGATTTGAGAAGTTTCTATTTTTAGAAATAGAAAAAAGCAAAAAACTAATATGGAAATATTGTTTGAATTATTTTTTAGAATTTCAAAAAAAAAATTTAAATGAAAAGGAGATTGAAATTACGAGTCTTTTTCAAATTTTCATTATTTTTTGTTTTTAAAAAGTTAAAAAATTAAAAATCAAAAATAAAGTTAATTAAAAAAATTTAAATGACACCACTCACAAAAAATTCTAGAGTTACTATTGACAAATGGTATAAAGGATATTCCTATGAAATTGTGGTTTATGTGGTGTGTACAGACATCATCTAGATGGTTTTGCTGGGAAAATCTTGCTGACATAAATAGTTCATCAGAGAGATCATATGGCTATATCTACCAAATCATATAAAAGATTAGGTGGACATGAGTTTGAATGTATTCTGTTGTTGGGATACCTTCTAAAACTTACCCTATAACTCAATATGCAGTGTCCATCGGTTATTAGGAGCGTGCACGGGTTGGAGCAAAGGGGTTTAGGGGAAAAAAATAATCACAAAAGTGCGACTCCCAAAAACCTAACTCAAATAACTTAATCCAATCCCATTAAAATAAACAAGCTCATTCAACTTAATTCCACACAAAAAAACAAAAGCTCATTCAACCTTTAGTCCTGTTCTTCAAATAAATTACCTTAATTCAAAAGACAAACTATCACCCAAGAGTAACAAGAAATTAAGTCTAACTTGTTTAAAAAGAAATCAAACATACAAATAACCATCCAAATTAAGTCCAACATGAATACAAAGAAATTAACAGTACACACTCACAAGCAAACCATCCAAATTAGTCCAAGAGAATCTAGCCAATCATCTAAATTATACAATTAAACAGTCTAAGAAATCCATAGCAAATCGCAACAACTGCTAGTATATGCAACATCCACTCATCCGAACTTCAAAGAACCACAATAGCTTCATCCAAACTCCAAGCTTCATCAATCTACAAATATAAGCAAGAAAAAATTATTCTATAACAAAAAAAAAATATATATATATATATATAAATTGTGAACTGCTCTCTCTGATGATGGTTAGAAATTTTTCTTGCACCAAAATCATTGGAAAGCTAAAGCAAGCCAAAGGTGGGATTTTCTTGCGCTATAAAAATTGTGAACTGGTTTTGACAGAAATGTTTACTCTTTAGCATCTGCAGTCATTGTAACGATAAGTAAAAGATGACATCAAGAAAGATGCAAACATTACTAACAATTTAGTTGTTCAAATAGGAGAATACACAGTTTGAATGCATGTGCAGCTGTTGAATCCCAAGGCCTGTTGCAAAGAATTATAACATATGCTTAATACTTTTATTAAGATTCTAGCTCCCCAATTAATAGCCTTGGAATAATCAGCAAAATATCGGAAGGTGTTTAAGCTTCTCTGCATTGTGAAGATTTTCAAAATCAAGTTTTTGAGCAGGTTCTTATGCATTGAAGAGTAGCAGGTTCTGATACATGGAAGAGCAATTCTTATTTCCAGTATAAATGGCCATTCCATTAGGAGGCTAAGGAATAGTCATTCCATTCCTGCCCATAATCATTCTAGCAACACTACCGTAGATTAAGGACTGAATGATGTGTTAGAATCTTCAAGGTGGCTTATATGCAAAGTTAACAATGAAGTCCCCAAAACCCCAATGAAGCCTATCTGGAAAGCCATGTTGAGAAAGAGGAATGGACTTGATGAGGTTACAACATCGGCAGGAAAAACATATGAATGAGAATTGGTGATAATGTGATCTTGGACTGAATTAGAAGGAAGGATGATAGGTTGAGTGAAGCAGTATACCAGCCTGATATCTGTTCTTTATGATACCAACATCTCAATCCCAATTGACCAGAGCAATAAACCGGTATATAACTGTGCGGACCAGTTTCTGCAGTAGAGTAAGATAGAACTTCGTGGACGAACCCTGGTGCACCAATGGGTGAAGGCCTGCACAAGGAACAAATAGTTAGGTTGCCCGACCGGGGTTGGTCGGAAACCCATCCGACGGTCGAGTCAGTACCGGAGTTTGGTACAGACAAGATAGAGAAGACCAGTGTGTTTCTAGAGTCAAGAGATGCCCCTTTCAAGTAGAGTAAGGTTACCTTTTGTAAGGATCGTATGACTTATTCATCAAGCTCCCTCGTTCTCCGCCTGGTCTTCAGCCGTGATTGTAGCACATCCCTTAATAGAAGGGAGCAAGTTCCGTCATTCGCAGGCACTACGTGCCTTTTACTTTATATGGTATTGATTGATCTGCTAGCACTCATGTGTCGTGGAGTGGGAGCCTTGAAGCCCAAGTTATGGACTTACCCACTTCGGAGTGGGGAGTGGTGCTAGGGCCAGGCCCATGGTCTTTCCTTCTTCGGAGTGGGGAGTGGTGCTAGGGCCATGCCCATGGTCTTCTCCTATTTGGAGTGAGGAGTGGGCCAAGACTGATCCCTTAGCTCGGCCCATCAGAGTAGAGAGAGAGAGCCCACTCCGGAGTGGGGACTTTCGTCCAGTCCAACAAGGCTCCATACAACTAGGCTTGAGTACGGAGTAGGGACCTTCATCCAGTCCAACGAGGTTCTATACAACTAGGCTTGAGTACAGAGTAGGGACCTTCGTCCAATCCAATGAGGTTCCATACAAATAGGCATGAGTACAGAGTAGGGACCTTCGTCAGTACAGAGTGGGGACTTTCATCCAATCCAACGAGGTTCCATACAAATAGGCTTGAGTACGGAGTAGGAACCTTCGTCCAATCCAAC
The DNA here is from genome assembly GCF_055761805.1 of Camellia sinensis. Taxonomy (NCBI): domain Eukaryota; kingdom Viridiplantae; phylum Streptophyta; class Magnoliopsida; order Ericales; family Theaceae; genus Camellia; species Camellia sinensis. The sequence goes on along the minus strand of NC_138962.1, from coordinate 21,084,516 downwards.
GAGGTTCCATACAAATAGACTTGAGTAATTGTGCCCCCTTCATTTGCCCCTGCCTAGCACAAAAAATTATTGAGTGGAAGCCATTATTTGTATCTCGGCCCAATTTCCACAAACTTTACGTCAGCCTTCAAAAAAAATTTTATTTATTTATTTACATATATATATATATATATATATTTTTAAATAGTCATGTCAGCCCACTCACAGATTTTGAGTAGGCATGTTGTCCTGGTGACCACCTTTTGACTTGGAATTGCCAAGTTTGCTAATTTAAATACTTGGATTTGCATAGATTAGCTGGGTGGGCCCCGAATTCCACCGAGTTTATTATTGCTTTATTTGTATGGTCTTTTAACTTATAAACGATACTTATAAACAAGTTAAATGAGTGCTTGCTGGGCCATGATTCTTGACTTTTGAACATTATTATTAATATTTATATATATATATATATATATTTTAAAAAGATTAATCATTACTTCGGTCCTTGAGTAGCTTGGTTTTGATAAAGTTATACTTTTGTCTGTCTATATGGCTGCGTGGCATTTCTTGCTTGGACGGTTTGACCATTGCAGGCTATTTTGAATTCTTTATAGAGAAATTGAATACCCATATTTTTCACCAAGGATCCTCTAGAGTATTTTTTTCCTAAAGTTTCCTAGAGTGGTGTATTGTGTGGTTGAGATTTAATGTTAAAAAATTGATGTGACTTGTCATTAAATCTCAACCACATAATACACTACTCTAGGAAACTTTAGAAAAAAAAATACTCTAGAGGATCCTTGCTCCATTTTTTTTTACCTCTCTCTTTCTTATTATAGAAGCCCATTTCTCTGAAACTCGAAGCTCACCAGACGGCGTTATTCTTTCCACGACAAGCTTGTTCTGCCGTCATCACTGTCTTGATAACAAACCTATCATCGTGCTTCCCTTACGGCCCGCCGTCGATGATCTTTGTGTTGCCAATTTTCAGCGATTGTCTTGTGTTTTCCATCACTCACCATTGATTTTGGCGGTGGCAGCTTTCTCTGGTCAGTCAGTGTGCTTTCGGTTTTTTACTCCTGAAACTCTAATCTTGCTGGAGCGAGCTTGAAGATCCATCTTCTCCAGTATCCCTTTGTCAAATAGTTTGTCTTGTCATTGACGTTGGTTCTTCAGTGTGACAAACTTCCTTCGCCTCCGCCACCACGTGACCTCTCCTTGATTGTGAATTCTTCCACCGATACTGTAAGTCACTAAAATCAGTCACTTTGCGCTCTTACCACAAACTATCATCATTTTTTCGTTGACGGTGGTTATCCATTATTATCTCAAGTGATTTCTTTATTTTCCAGTGGGCTCATAATGGTATTATTTTCGATTATTGTAGTGGGCTTGCTTTGTTGGAGTCCCTTGTTGTCGTGCACCTTTTGATTTTTGGCACCGTGAGTACTTGAACCCATATCTTTGCTTTAGGTTCTCGCCATTGTTGATTGTCGCTTTTGTCTTAGTCATTTGATAATTTCTGGGCTCTACTGGGTACTGTACATTTGACATATGAGTTGTCCACCATTTAATGCCATAACACCAAAGTTTGAGGTAAACCATGGGTAAATTTAGGAATCTAGTGAACACACCGTCTAAACTAGCCCTCTTCCGCAAGAAGTATCATATTCCCGAATATGTTACACTAGTGTTAGGGGGTTAAACACACTTCGAACTCTAACCAATGACACTGTGCCTTTTCCTGTAGGAGCCATCGTAGAAGGGGGAGTTCGGTTCCCCTTGGACCTTTTGTGGCTCAAAATCTTCTATTACTTCAAACTCCACCCCATGGAGATAGCCATGAATACTTTTAGGGTTGTAAGTGGCTTCTTAGCCCTTAACAAATTGCTTGGCCATAATTTAGGAGTATGGGACATACTTCATTGTTACAACCTTTCTCACCACCCAGGTGGCACCTTCTGCCTTAGAGTTCGGTCCGATGTCCCTTAAATGATCTTAGACCTTCTTGGTTCTGATAAGCATTCGAAAGATTTCTTCACGGCAGAACGGAACTTCGAGTATCTTGCCGGTGTAGAGGACCGACCAACGCGAATATGTCGTGAAGGTGGTGGTCCAGGTTAGCTTTTGTCCTTAACGCTTTACTTTTACACTTTTGGTGTTGACTTTTAATTTTTGTTGTATGACTTCGACAGGTGATTCCCGGACGAGGAGGCGGACTACCAAAGAACATCTGGCCAACCTTGAGATTGCCTTTGCCTACCCCTATCGATTTGTAACAAAACTGCTTAATTACAAGGCCACTTACAAGCACAAGCTTAATGAGAGGAAGGTTCGTGTAATTAACTACTTTAGGAAGTCTCCAGAGAGGTCGTTGGAGCAGCAAGCTTGTGATAACACTGGTGTTTCTACTTCCGCCACTGCTTGGTCATCAAGTGGAACTACGAGTGAGGGCCCTTGTCACGACGACCAAGAAGGCATGACTCGCCGAAAGCTTGACCTTGCAGCTCTTTCTTACGGCACAGATCCTGTTCCTAAAGTAGCTACTGTGACCGTTCGGCCTGCTGACCAAAGAGTCTTGGTTCCAAAACAGTCCGTACAGACTTCCAAGGAAGTTCATTCTCCTACTCCACATAGTACAACACATACTGAAGAACTGAGGGGCTCCAAGAGAAAGAGGAGTAAAGGAAAGGACGTTGTAGAGGGCTCTGACGAGAAAACTTTGGCTGAGGAGTGGCTATCTCCCTTAGAGTATAAAAGTTGGCCTATCACTGTGGCTGACAGCGTGACAGATTCTTGTGATTTGGCATTCTATCTGTCCAAGACATTACTCCTACCCCTGGACATGGTCGAGTGTAATGTAGATTCTGAATCTCTACTCAAAGGATCTATTTAAATGGTGACCGCAGTAAATATTCCTCTCCTGATTTGATTCATTTCTTGTTGTTTTTCAATAAACTTCTCTAAGTGTTTTATTTTGGTTCTTGACAGTTGGTACAGCGACTTCATGTTCTGGAGCAAGTAACAGACTTCAACCGAACTACGCAGTTATTATCTGATGCCGACCTTGCTCTGAAGTCAGCCGAAGCAGAACGGATAAAGGCCGAAGAGGAGGCTGCCACTGCTAGGGTGTCAGCCCTTGCTAAGGAGAAAGCGTTGTTGGAGATTAAGAAAATTGCTATGGTGGCTCTGGCTGCCAATAAAGAGGTCGAACAGAGAAAGCTGAAGTGGAGGCCGAGCTGGAGGCAATGAAGGCCAACCAAGCTAAACTTATTGAAGAGGCCATCCAGAAGGGTTGGGATGAGACTGAAGCAGATTATACCCAACAAGTGCTGGAACTGAGGGATGGCTTATTTGCCAAGGGTTGGACAAGGGACCTTCGTGCTGTTGGAACTGAGGAGACTTCTACTTTCTTCAAGGACATCCCTGTTCCATCTAAGACTGTTACTGCAAGGGCTACTAAAGCAAATGAGACATTAGTGGCTGAGACTTCGGAGGCCACCATTTCTGTTTCCTCTCTTCGACTGTTGAGCGTTATTTCTGAATGAGCAAGAGTAGCCTTGTAATGAGGCTTGAAAGCCCTTTACTTATTTTCTGCATTTCGTCACCCTTTTTTTTTTTTTTTGCAAGTGTTGAAGTTCAGCTAGTTAGACATCGTCGTTTTGTAAAGCCGAGCTCCTCTTTTTGTAATGGATGCTTTATAGTAATGTCATGCTTTGTTGCATTTTTGTATGTCTTGAACTTCAATTTCTAATTTTTGCTTGCATGTGTTATGCTTGCCCCCGGCTGAGCAGGGGCTTTCTAAAGAAGGAGGCCGCATGTTCGGTCTGAATAGGCTCCGTGTCGTAGAAAAATTGGAAGAAATAACTTTTGATGCCCCCAATCCGAGCAGAGACGTCGTAGGAAAGGAGGCCATTTGTTCGGTAAAACTAGGCTTTGTGCCTTAGAAAAATTTGAGGAAAGAATTTTTCATGCCCCCAGCCGAGCAGAGGCTCCAAGACTATATAGGGCGTCTAATCGAACAGACCAGGCTTTGTGCCTTAGAAATGTTTAGTTGGATTCGGCCAAGTATTTTGTTGTTTGGCTTTTACTTGATTCGGTCAAGCTTAATTCATCGTAGAGCGTAACTCGGCTCTTCGTTGAGCGCGACTTGTTACCATGGACCATGCTTTCAAGTAACGATACTTGGCACAAATTCCACCAAGCTATAATACTTGGCGGCTTACTCCAACCGAAGGGCCGAGTTTGCAGGCTAAGGTGTAGGTTAAGACTTGTAACCCGTTCTTGCTCAATTGTCGAGCAAAAATATGTACAACACATATGAAAAAGAACACAATTCATAAGGAAAAGGTGATTTCAATAATACTTAGAGAATTGCGATTACATTCAAAAGCTATTTAGATCATTACATCACTAATAGTATTTCTTCAAGTTGGCAACATTCCAAGGATGAGGAATGGGCTTGCCTGCTAGGTCAGTCAGGTAGTAAACTCTGTTGCCTAAGGCAGAGGTAACTCTATATAGGGCTGAGCAAGGAATCCGTGAAATCCGTAATCCAATCCTGCCCAGTCCAATCCGATAGGTTTGGATTGGTTTTTTGAATCCGCAGTTCGGTTCCAGATTGAAGAATTAAAAATCCGTAGTCCATGGATTGGTTCCGGATTGAACCCCACGGTTCCGGATTGGAACCGATCCGGACCGTATACAAATAGTCTATATTTTTATTATATATCATCCTCCATAGTATCTTTTCTTATTTTATATAAAATCTAAACTCAAACCTAAAACTATATAATATCTTCTTTTATTACTTTTGTTTGTTAGTTTTTAGTTTTAATTTGTAATGGTCTAAATACTTATGGTGAAACCAGTTTTCTTCTGGTTGTTTATATTCTAGAACAGTATGTCGCTATTATAGAAAAACATGTTGCTATTATAGCGCTATGTTTATATTTTTATAAATTAAAGTGTTATATATATATATATATATATATATTTTTGTTATTTAATTATGTGAATCCGTGGTCCTAAACCGATCTAATTCGTATTTAAATGGATTGGTTCGGATTGGTTCCATGATTTAAACGGATTGGATTAGTTCCAATTTTTTAGGAACCGAAGATAACGGATTGGTCCTGATTTTACTCTAATCCGATCCAGTCCGGACCATGCTCACCCCTAACTCTGTAAGGCCCTTCCCAGTTAGGGCCGAGCTTTCCTTTACCACAGACCTTCTTATGATCCATGATCTTTCTTAGCACCAGATCTCCAGGTAGAAATTGGCGAATTAGCATATTTTTGTTGAAACTTCTAGTAAGTTGTTGCTGGTATGATGCCAGACGAATGAGCGCGGCCTCTCTGTGCTCCTCTGTCAGGTCAAGAGCTTGGGCAATAGCCTCATCATTGTTTGTTGGTTCAAAGATTTCAGACCGAATAGTGAGAAGGCCGACCTCCAAGGGGATGATGGCCTTCCATAAGTGAGAGAGTAAGGCGTCTCCTCTGTCGATCGCAGTGGTGTTGTTCTGTACGCCCATAGAATGTTTGACAGTTCTTCCACCCATTTGTCTTTGGCCTTCTCCAGCCGCTTCTTCATCCCATTGATGACCGTCTTGTTAGACGCTTCAGCTTGACCATTGCCTTGAGGGTAGACTGGAGTAGAATTTCGGAACTCAATTTTTAAGTCAGAACAGAACTTCCTGAAAATCTTTCCATCAAACTGGGTGTCGTTGTTAAATAGTAGGGTCCTTGGGATGCCGAACCGAGTAATGACGCTCCTCTAAATGAACCTTTTCATGTCAGCTTCCTTTATGCTTGCTAAGGCTTCAATCTCCACACACTTAGTGAAATAATTAGTAGCAGCAATGAAGAACCTTTTGTTAGCAGTACCCCTTGCCAGAGGTCCAACGATGTCTAGACCCCATTATGCAAATGGCCATGGATTGGTGAGGGGAGTTAAGTTCTTGGCTGGTTGATGAATGAGTGGGGCAAACCTTTGGCACTTGTCGCATTTTTAAACATACTGTTGGGCATCTTTCTGTATACGCGGCCACCAGTACCCATGAGTGAAGGGTCGGTGTTCCAAGGACCGACCTCAAGTGTGACTGCCACAGATCCCCTCATGGATTTCGTAAAGAAAGTTCTCCACAAGATGGGAGTGAACACAAAGAAGATACGGGCCGAGGTAAGACTTTTTATAGAGCTTGCTCGAAGGTGAGACCCAAAATCACGCAGCTCGATGCCTTGTTTTATGTGCTTCTTTCTTGTCATCTGGAAGGGCACCATTTTTTAAGAAGGCAAGAAGTGGGTCTATCTAGCTCGGACCGAGGTTAGTACAGAGGACCGAGCTGGGTGGATCGACAGTCGGTTGAGGAACAAATTCAATCCATATCTTGCGACCATTTTTGGAGTCCACCGAAGAGCCAAGACATGCTAAGGCATCGGTGTGGCTATTTCCATCACGGCCAATTTTCACAACCTTGATAGCTTGAAATTTGCGGATTAGGTGCTTGGCTTGTTCTGCATAGGATGTCATCTGGTCATCGCGAGTTTCGTATACTCCGGTCAATTGGTTCACCAAAAGTTGGGAGTCGTTATGAACAAGCAACTCCTCTGCATTAAAGTGTTCAGCGCGGTGTAGACCAGCTAACAGAGCCTCGTACTCCGCTTCGTTGTTGGAAGCCTTCCATTCCAGTCTAACGGTTTGCTCCCAAACAAACCCCTCTGGTGAAATAAGGACCATTTCCGCTCCAGAACCCTTTTGGTTGGGGGATCCATCAACGAACAGTTGCCAAACATCTCCAATGAAAAGTTTCCATGCCTCGGCAGAAGTTTGATGAGTGTTGTGGATTCCGGTTGCTAAGGCCAAACTCCCTTCGGAGAAGTCAGTCGGTCCTGGAGTGAATTCAGCTACGAAGTCTGCTAACACTTGAGCTTTGATAGCAATTCGTGGCTGGAATTTAATGTCAAACTCCCCCAATTCTACTGCCCACTTCGCTGTCCGGCTTGAGAAATTAGCTCGGCTGAACACAGACTTTAGAGGGTACTTTGTGAGGACATTGATAGTGTGTCCTTGGAAGTAGTGAGCAAGCTTCCTGGAGGCTATCAGTAGGGCGTATGCCAGTTTCTCTCGAGGTAGGTATCTAGTTTTGGCATCCAAGATGGTTTTGCTAACGTAGTATACTGGCTTTTGTTTCTTCCCTTCCTCTGTAATCAAGACTGCACTCACAGCGTGATCGGAGACAGCTAAGTAAAAAAAGAGCACTTCATTGGGGACTGGAGTAGACAAAAGAGGAGGGGAAGAAAGATACTTCTTCAACTCTGCGAGTGCTTCGAAGCACCTGTCACCCCATTCGAAGTCTGCCTTCTTTCTTAGGAGTTGGAAGAAGGGTCTCATTCGATCGGAAGACCGACTAATGAAACGATTCAATGATGCAGCCATACCAGCGAGCTTTTGGAGTTCCCTAGCCTTTGTAGGTGCCTCAATGTCTTGGAGGGCTTTGATTTGGTTGGGATTGACTTCGATACCTTTCCTGGTCACTATATATCCCAAGAACTTCTCTGAACCTACCCCAAATGCACATTTCGAGGCGTTCAAGCGAAGCTTGTGGGTTTTCAGGGTTTGGAACACTTCCTCCAAGTCTCTCAGATGATATTCGGCCAATTTACTTTTGACCACCATGTCATCCATATAGGCCTCCATAGTCTTGCCTAGTTGGTCCTTGAACATTTTAGTGACCATACGTTGATAGGTCGCACCGGCGTTTTTCAGGCCGAAGGGCATCACTTTGTAGCAGTAGGTGCCCCTTGGGCTAATGAATGTTGTCTTCTCCTGATCAGGGCCAAATAGGGGGATTTGATGATAGCCACTGTAGGCACCTAGGAAGCTCATCTATTCATGTCTGGCAGTTGCATCTACCAGTTGGTCTATCCGTGCGAGAGGAAAGCTGTCCTTAGGACAAGCTTTGTTGAGGCTGGTGAAGTCGACGCACACCCTCCATTTTTCGTTCTTTTTCTTCACCACGACAGTGTTAGACAACCATTTTGGATATTGTATCTCCCGTATAACCCCTGCCACCAGAAGCTTGTTTACCTCTTGGATGACCGCTTCTGTATGTTCTGCAGATGATTGTCTGCTCTTTTGGACTACGGGCCGAGCTGCTGGTTGGACATTGAGTTAGTGACATGCAAAGGCTGGGTCCAACCCAGGAGTCTCGTAAGCAGACCAGGCAAATACTTCTATATTCTTGCGGAGGAGAGTTAGCAACTGTTCCTTCTCTCCGGTGAGAAGCGAAGTGCTGAGTAGAAAGAACTTGTCTTTATCTCCTCTGCCCACCAAGATCGTTTCGAGGTCCTCCACCATCTTCTCTGTTGGCACTCTACCAACGTCTTCCAGTATAGGCTGATCAGGCAATTTGACCATCTGGACTTCCTTGCATGCTTGTTTAGACTTCATGGCGGCAATGAAACAGTGCTTTGCCGCTATTTGGTCACCCTTGATCTCCTCCACCCCATTCTTTGTTGGGAAACGAATTAGCTGGTGGTAAGTGGATGGCACTGCCTCCATTGTATGAATCCAAGGTCGACCGAGTATTGCATTGTAAGGAGATGAAGTATTGATCACCAAGATGTCGATAGAACCACTTTGGACTTTGCTATGACGGACAAGGTGATTCGGCCGAGCGGCCACTCTGTCTGTCCATTGAAGCCGACCAGAGGGGAGACTGCAGGGATTAAGTGTTGCTCATCAAGACCTAGCTTTTTGAAATCGTCATAATACATAATGTCAGCGGCGCTCCCTTGATCAATTAGGACTCGTTTCACATCAAATTTGTTCGCCACACCGACGGTGACGATCAGGGCATCAGTGTGAGGATGTTGGATCCCTTCTAGACCTTTCTCGGAGAACACAATGTTGAATTGAGAGGGCTTTACTTCGGTTCTAGACTTCTTGAGCAATGGTCCTACTGACATGACTTATTGCAAGTGCGTGGCTCTCTGAATCTCGCCGCGAAAGGCATTCTCTCTTTGGGGGTGGGTCATCCCATGGATAATGTTTATAACTAGCTTTGGAGCTTGGTCCTCTGGTAGAGGGGTTGGGGGTTGTCCCTGTTTTGCCCTTGTCTTTTCCACATCGATCTATTGCTGGAGGTGGTCGGCAGTAACCAAGTCTTCGAGATGCCTCTTAAGGTCTCTGCAGTTCTACGTCTTATGCCCTTTCTCACGATGGTAGGTGCACCGCCACTCCTGGTTGCGCCGAGCAGGGTCCCCCATCATCTTAGGAGGCCAAACGATGTAGGGTTCTCCCTTGATTTTTTCCAAGAGCCTGTAGATCGGCTCCGTGAACACAGTGGTTATGGCTTCGTGGGATCTACTCCTTTATTCTTCGGTTTGTATGGTCGGTTGCTTATTTTGGCCATACCTCTTTCTTTGGTCCTCCCTCCTAGGTTGTTCGGCCCTATGTTGCCAAGAGGCCTTAACTCCCTCATCTGCAATTGATACTTGTATAGAGGCTGTGTCATCTTCCACACAGGCTCGCTCCTCTATTCGAGCCCTCAGCTCTTTCAAGTCAGAGGCAGGTCGTTTCGTCAATGACTGCCTAAGCTTATGTGAAGGGGGGAGGCCTTGTTTGAAGTATAGAGCTGCCAATGGCTCACTACAAACATCTTCTTCCAAATCACCATATGCCTCCCAATATCGCCGAGCGTATTCATGCAAAGACTCCTTTTTATCCTTCCGAGTATTGAACAAGGTATCCAATCCCTTCAGGATTCGGCTATTAGAAACAAACTGTGCGACGAAGGCTTTAGAGAGCTGAGCCCAATCATAGATTGATTGAGGAGGAAGCTTGTCATACCACTGGAGGCCATGCTCACCAAGGCTAGAGGCAAAAACCTTGTACATGAACGCATCGTTCTGATTCCAAAGTGACATCATTTAGCAGTAATGACTGATATGAGTCAGGGGGTTTGACTTCCCATCATAAAGGATGAACTTCGGTGGACTGTACTTATGAGGAGCTTCCACCGCTTCAATCTCAGTGTAAAGGGGGGAAGAGACTAGTCGGTCCAGAGCACGACGCTCTATCTGATGAATGGATCGATTAAGTTGCTCCTTTTCCCTTTCTAATCGCTGTTCTGCTACTTTGTTCGACCGTCGGTAATCCCCTTGGTTGTTGTTCAACCATGTCCTCAAGTCACGTGGTCGCTCGTCACGATGACGCATAAGAAGAGAGATTGCTGAATAATGACTGATGGACTTTTGTCTCTTGCGAGAGTTTTCTTGAGGATTCTTTGTCCTACTACTGGCTCCCTCACTGCGTACTGGAATCAGTCGGCTACGCTCACCACGAGCAGGACCATAGTTAGATCGTTCACATCATGGGGGCGGCGGAGGAGTGTGCCTCCGTTGCTGCGATGGTCCCCCTCCGGACTTCCTTGGCTCACCCTGAGGTACCATCTGCTTCCTCAGTTGAGCACGTAGCTCCTCAATCTCCAGACTCATCAAGTTGATGACACGATCACGGTGGTTTTTCTCAACAAACAAACGTTGAGATGACTGATAGGCGGCGGCATGACGTCGCTCCACCGTAAATAAAAGGGGCACAATTACTCAAGCCTATTTGTATGGAACCTCGTTGGATTGGACGAAGGTCCCTACTTCGTACTGACAAAGGTCCTTACTCCGTACTGACAAAGGTCCCTACTCCATACTCAAGCCTATTTGTATGGAACCTCGTTGGATTGGACGAAGGTCCCTACTCCGTACTCAAGCCTAGTTATATGGAACCTCGTTGGACTGGACGAAGGTCCCTACTCCGTACTCAAGCCTAGTTGTATGGAGCCTCGTTGGACTGGACGAAGGTCCCCACTCTGAAGTGGGCTCTCTCTCTCTACTCTATGATGGGCCGAGCTAAGGGATCAGTCTTGGCCCATTCCTCACTCCAAAGAGGGCAAGACCATGGGCTTGGCCCTAGCACCACTCCCCACTCCGAAGAGGGGAAGACCATAGGCCTGGCCCTAGCACCACTTCCCACTCCGAAGAAGAAAAGACCATGGGCTTGGCCCTAGCACCACTCCCCACTCCGAAGTGGGTAAGTCCATAACTTGGGCTTCGAGGCTCCCACTCCACGAAACATGAGTGCTAACAGATCAATCAATACCATGTAAAGTAAAAGGCACGTGGGGCCCGCGAATGATGGAACTTGCTCCCTTCTATTAAGGGATGTGCTACAATCACGGCTGAAGACAAGGCCGAGAACGAGGGAGCTTGATGAATAAGTCATACGATCCTTATAAAAGGTAACCTTACTCTACTTGAAAGGGGCATCTCTTGACTCTAGAAACACATTGGTCTTCTCTATCTTGTCTCTACCAAATTCCTGTACTGACTCGACCGTAGGAAGGGTTTTCGACCAACCCCCGGTCAGGCAGCCTAACTATTTGTTCCTTGTGCAGGCCTTCACCCATTGGTGCACCAGGGTTCGTCCACGAAGTTCCATCTTACTCTATTGCGGAAACTGGTCCGCACAATAACTATATGATATGAGAAGACCAAACATTCGAATCATGTTTCTAGAGTCTTTATGAGAAAGCTAAGCTAAGTGAAATTTTGAGGATTTGATGGAAATGGCTAAAATGGCATGAAAAAACTTTTTTTATGGCCAATGACACTATGTCCTGCAAAACTACAACAGACATTGCCTATCATATTGTCTTCCCACTTTAATCATCCAGTGTTTAATAGGCTAAGAAAGCAGAAATTCATTTTGCATATATTTATAGCAAATGAGGATTGGCCAACAGGATTAACTACAATAGAATTCATGTAATTTTTATTGTAGATAAGAGATTTTTCTTGCTCTAAATTCACTAGAATTGGTGATTTAAAGTTCAATTGTGCATTGATTAACAGATGGAGTAAGATTAATTTTTTGTGCCTAAAAAATTACAATCCTTGGAGGACATGTTATTAGATTCATAAACAATACTACTACAAATTCTATCCCACATACAAACAACATAGGAGAATTTCACCACGTATTGTATGCAAACATAAAACGAGCTACGTGAGTTGCATACAACGATATTTCTCCAATGCAAACAAGCCTTGAGATTTGCAAGAATGGCAATTCTATAAATATCATAAGACTGGAGAGCATATCTTGGCATATATATACATGCATGCACATGTGTCCTCTATTATCTGACATGAAATTTGAAAGGTAGTTATACTTCTTTTGCAAAATTAAAATATTTGTTCAGCAAGTAAGATTTTTAGCTAAAAAGCCAATATAAGTTGTCAAATCATTTTCTATACTTTTATATACATCTTTTCGTAAAAAGTCAAAAAATATTAAAAAAACCTATTCAAAAAAAAAAAAAATTGATTGCTAGTCAGTTTGTTCAATTTCAAGAAGCGAAGGAAAGCATTGGACTGAGAAGTCAGAATTTTTGAACCTAGTATCACTAATAATCAGAAAATTTTGTTTTGACATGGTTTCGGATCATTGAAGTCACAAATGTCTACATTTTTTCTATTTCATTCATAATCTATCATTTTCGTCTATTTAGTTCCTAAAGTTTTGAATTTATGTTTGTGTTGTCCAATTGGAGACAATTATACAAACAAACAAATGTTAAAACATAATTCGATTAAAAAAAATTAATTTGAGAACTTGAACATCTTAAACCATACAACAAAATACTAATTTTTCTTATTATTTTGGATAAATTACAACTTACAACCAACTTAACAGGTGTTTAATTATATGATTTAAACTGTTCAAATTATAAAATTACCTCTCTTTTTTTCAACAGTTATTGATTTTTACAATTGTCTTTAATTAGACCACATGAACAAAAATTAGAAACTTAATAGACTAAATAGACGAAATTAATAGCTTAGAGATGAAATAAAAAAATAAAAAATGTTGATAGGTTAGAGACAGAAGTGAAATTAACCCTTAGAAAAAAAGAATAAACTACCAATAGGTCCTAATAGTTGGATTTAATTTCCATAAAGTCCTATTGAAAATAATTCTTGGTAAAATTGTCGCTCAAAATAATTTTTTTGTGATAATTTTTTATATATGTCGCTAAAAATTGATAATTAGTAACTTTTTTTTGTTATATTTTTATAAATTGTCGCTAAACTTATAATTAATGACTTTTTTATGACAATTTTTTTTCATAAGACCTATTAAATAATAACTCCACTTATTAAGACATACACATAAGTAACCCTAGAAAAAAAAGAAAGAAAGGCAAGAGATGGGAAAGAAACTACCAACCAACTTGATGTAAATGTAGGAAGATCCGAGAAAGATCAGTCGTCAATTCTTATTCTACTAATATGATGGAAGGCACGTGCTTGACTTTGTAGAAGTCCTCTCCTCCTTCTCTAACCCTGTCTATGAGTGCTTCAGCTACGTTTTTGATATCCAATTCATGGAGGGTGGTAATGAACCTCAATCCGTCCGAAATCTCCGTCAATTTTTTGCATCCAATAATTTGTAAATGGAAGAGACAGGGCATGGCTCCTTGTTCCACCCTCCACTCCTCAAAGATTTCAATACTCCAGAGGTGTAAAGATATGAGTTTTGGAAAACCTCCACCATCACAGCCGCCATAGCCCCCTCCTCCTCCTCCTCCTCCTCCTCCTCCACCACTACTGCTGGATGGTGCTGTTGTTATTGGTGGTGGTGGGGCAGAAGAACAAACTATCTCTTTCCCAGTGTATGAATTCTCACGTAAGATGGGAGTCCTTAAGTTGGGAAACTTCTCCAATGTTGGCATTGGGTTTTCCTCTAGTTTAGTATCCCACAAGGTTAAATCGGTGAGATTTGGAGGGAATTGGTCTGGGAATTTATTAAACAGATTCAGGGACCCAAGTAAAAACAATTTGTGAAGATGGTGGCATCCTAAAAGTTGCCTTAAAAGGATTTGTTCTTCTTTCGTTAGGAAATCTCCTATAATCCCAATCCTGAATGATAAAGATGGTAGAAGAATGCTGTTCAAATTGTTGAGGAGGATTGGAGATTTAAGGATCACTGCCAAGTCTTTGGTGGTTTTCGAAAAAAATTTCACTTTTCGAAGATTTGTTAGTTTGGGAAAGTATCTGACATCACAATTCTCTGTATCAAAGCGGTCTAGCGTCTCCAATTTGCTCAAACCATCCAATCGTAACTTACTTTTACTAGTCTGCTTGATTTCAAGAGGAAGATATAGATGTCTCAATTGTTCGAACCTCCACAGGACATTGGGTATTTCTACTAGATCGAAATATGTCCTTAGATCTAGGGTTTGGAGGAATCTCAAATTGCCTATAGAAGAAGGCACACTTTTAATACGAGACTCGTTTATATTTAAATATCTCAAGTGAAACAGGTTTCCTACATCTCTTGGCAACATTTTCTCTCCTATGTCAGCTTCCACTTTTTCAACATCTAAAATTCTAATCAACTTGAAGCCCTTGAGAAGTGATCTTATCTGTTCCCAACCAGAACTTTTCAATTTCTTTCCAAAGAAGTAAAATTGGCATGACCGCAGATGGTGGTGATTAGTTAATTCTTCGAGATTAATATCTTCTTCCCTTGTATTATTCGCATCATGATCACCCAAATAGTACACAGCAAGCCTACGAATTTTAGTCAACGGTGACGACGAAGATGAAGAGGCAGAGTCCTCCCACTTGAGCTGTTGATTATCAAAGGCTTCAACGTGAACAACCTTGAGAAAATTCTCCTCTTGGGCTTTCAACAAGCATAATTCCCTCATGAGATCGTGTAGGTGACAGAGTTTAAGCCTTCTACTGAATCTCGTTAATTGGACTTAAACCATGCACCTCTGTGCTAGCTCACTTAAATAACTCATTCCAACATCCAACATTGTCTCTTCTACCTTCATCATTTCTCCTACTTGTGCTGGTGGTACTGATGATGATGACACAATGCCTTCAGCCATCCACATTTAAACTAATTTTTCTGGACGTATCTTATAATCTTCAGGAAGATGGCTCAAAGACAAAAAGCATGCCTTGAGATGGTTCGACAAGTCTTGGTAACTTAAAGCTAAAATGTCTGATATTGGAACTCCTCCATGGCTGCCTTTACCCTTCTTGTTTAGGTAATGACGAATATTTTTACTCACCTCTTTCCACTCCTCTACCTTGTGTTTGTTTGCTAGAAGTCCTCCTAATACCACAATGGCCAACGGTAGACCCCCCTACAGTGCTTCACCATTTCCTTACCTAAATCCATCATTTCAGTGCTCGACTCAAATTCTGTAAAATTAAATGATACAAACACACACAAAAAAGTGAGAGTCATCTATCATTAAATTTGTGAATTAAGAGTAAAAACTAACCTAATATATTAATTATTGATATAAAATAGAAACGAATGTAGCATGGATAATTGGGTGATACAAGTTACTCCTGAGTCCAAAATTAGCCACCTCCAAATTTTGGCCAAATTACAAGGTAGTTCCTGTACTTTCTCCCATGTGTCATTTTAGTTCATGTACTTTTAATTAGCTCAATTTTACCCTTGAATTTATAATTTTGTCTCAATTTGATCCAATTGATTACAACTTGTAGCATTTTTTTTTAAAAAAATGCGCACATAAGCGTCACGTGCCATATTTTTAAGGGTAAAATTATAAACTTGCTTAACTCAATTAGTTAATCTCAACTAATTTAGTGATAATTTTTCTTAAAAAATACTAATATTATTAATTGAACCAAATTGAAACAAAATCTATAATTAAATATCAAAATAGAGTCAATTGAAAGTGTAGGGATCAAAATAACACAAGAGCTAAAATATAGGGACCTCCAGTATAATTTGCCTACAAATTTTTATACTTTATCGACTTATCTTTTCTCTAGAAATACTAACAAGTCCTGTAAACTTTTCTTTAGATTAATAAATGAAACGTTTAAGACCTATGTCCAATTAAGTACTAATTCAATAAACATGATTTTATCTACCTTGAAAAATAATATGCATCTATCTATTTGGAAAATAGTATTTTAAAAGGTAGAGTTACTGAAGATGGTTAAATATTTTTTGTTTGTGTTGACACCATAAATTAATTTTCTGTCGATAGTGGCCAAAATTTTAGTCTTATTGATTGTAGCTCATCAATTTTGGTCTATCGGTTCAGACTATAAATCATTTTTTTAGAGTAACTTTGACAGCATTTATTATTACTATTTATTTTATTGTAATGCAAGTTGTTTGTATCTATTTTCTAAAGTTGTGTGTCGACAGAAGTTTGGTGGTAATCTTGGGAAGTCTTGGGTTCCAAGTTGAAGTGTGTTGGGCAGAAAAGAGAGTTGGAAGTAATTATGGACAGTTATGAGCGGTTAAGGAAATGGCTAGAAAGAAGGAAATAATCTTTGAAAGAACAAAGGAAAGTGGCTAAAAAGATGGGAACACATGGACTTAAATGGGTAAAGAAATTGCCTATAACAGTTGTTGAGCAATTGAAATTGTAGACAAAATCCTATAAATAGGCTCAAGGAGGAAGCAAGAAGGACATAAAAAAAAAACATCAAACTCATCAGAGTTTTTTTGTTTAGGAGTAGATTACTGTACATATCATAGGAGTAGTTTATTTTCTCTAGGAGTAGTCTTAATTTAGTGATTTTGTAATGATTTTCTGGTTCTTGTAATCAGTGAACTTTTTTTCTAGTTCTTTGATATTTTTATTTTTGTTCTTGCTCAAATCTTTGTAACAAGTAACAACTTTAGCAATATAATATCAATTTTTAGTTTGTTTCTCTTTGTCAATAATCTCCAAAGAAGTCATTTAATCTATCAAGTCAGAGGACACCAATCACAATTGCTTGATCTGTTTGTTGTTTGTGAAATTTTGGTTTCTCCATCTAATCTTCGCTGTCGATTTGACCCAAACCAAATTTTTGTTAACAGTTTGTTTTGAATAAGAATTCTCATATCTAAGTTCCCAAATAGGAGAATGCTTTGCACATCATATGAACCTTATGTAAAAAGTATAATTTCTATCACAAAATGTATAACTTTTGTTACAAAAAATATAACTTTTTGTTTTTGCACAAAATGTATAACTTCTCTCATAAAAAGTATAATTTTAGTTATACATGACTTTTAGGTGCATATTATAATTTCAAAATTCATAACTTTCATCACAAAAATCGTAACTTTCATCTCACAAAATGTATAACTTCTCCCACAAAAAATCTATTTTTCCCTATAGTGTGCAAGTATGCATTATAATCTCTCCCTAGAAAGTAATGATGTTGCTAAATTAAATTCATTGAATTAAATTAAATTGGATTTTTTTAAAACTCTTTTGTAAATTAATGAAACAGTAATTTTCAGTTAAAATACTATAATTAATAAAGTTGTATAGTTTTCTTTAAATCCAAAAAGGATTTATTACACTTTATATTCTTAAACTATCGCTAAATTGTCTATTTAGTCTATGAATTATCGATTGAGTCTACTAACTCCCTAAAGTATATATAAGTTAAGTCTATTTAGTACCTAAATTATCAATTGAATTTATTAAATTCCTAAAATATATTTAATTTCAAACCTATTTAAGGATTACAAAAATAAAATATAAGCTCATGAGTATATGAATTGGTGTAACTTATCATGTCAAGTGAGAAGTCATATAAGCAATAAAAAAATCTGATAAAATATTCAGGTAACATATAGCAGCCTTGTTAATTTTATGCCTTCTTTATCACAACTTGGAGAAAAATTACCACTTCTTAAAAAGCTAAATGTGTTAGATTATCATAATCAAAAGACAAGACAGACAAACGAACGAAATATCTCAATTTGAAATTTAAAAATTTTAGCCTTACTTTCATTCTGTGGGTGGATGATGTTAATAATTACCTGTAACATTTCTCCTCAAGAATGCTTTCTTTCCAAATAGTTCCCAACTCTCATTTTCCGTTAAAGTCCTCAGTTCACGTAGTTGATTAGCGTTTGAAGCAACTTCTTTTATGCAAGTAGTTAGCAGTATTTTGCTACTTGCATTTTTTTTATTCGAGAAGGCCGGACTCAAAATTTCGCAATCTTGAGCCTTCCAAATGTCATCGATAACCACCAAACATTTCTTCTGACTTCGGACTTGAAAAAGTTCCTGAACTAGCTCACCATGTTTCATTATTTTGATTTTTTTCCTCTCATCGAGGGACGGGGAGGTAAGCCCGATTAGAATCTCTTCCAAAACTTCTCTAACATTACATTGTTGAGATATAAAAGCCCAGGCAAAACAATCAAAATGACACCTGACATCATTGTGATGGTAAACTTTCTTAGCAAGGGTGGTCTTCCCAATACCGCCTGTAGACATCCCATTTTTGACCGACGTTAAGACTCAGACATCACTGATTGAGCGCTTGGTGATGTTGCATATTATGCTCGTTCAGAAGTCGCGGAGTCTTGGTTGCGAGCCTTGCCTTCGGACTTTCGGACTCTTTCATACCTTGCCTCGGTTTGCGAACCAGGCTTGGTTTTCTCTGTTTTCTCTTCCCGAAGGGAGGAAGAGGTCTCGTAGATCATCTCTCAGTGGCCGTAGGCTACGTTTCATGGTCGTAGGCCATTTTTGCCCGTTTGGAGTCTGGTTTCCGATTTTTCGGAGCCGTTGGCCGTGTGCCTCTATTCGGGACTGCTTAACCACCTCTGTTTGCTCCAATTTTTGGCATGCATATTATTTACTCCCTTTTGAGGGACACTGCGGTCCGAGAGACCAACTTCGTGGTCGAACACCACTTCCGGTGCCTAACAGTCAGTTTTCGGGACCTCGGGCTGCGTGTTTCGGCCCCCGAACCTTCATTTTGCATCGGTTTGAGTTCATTTTTGGCAGGAACCTCTGTTTCATTGTTAGAAAGGTCGTAGAAGGGTGGGAGGCCAGTAATTGTTTTGACAACCAGTTTTATTCCTCCGTCGCCCGTTTTTCTCACTTGAAAGCCAATGTTGACCACCATAAGGCCATTTTTTCTTGCTCCAAACCACATATTTGTGTTGTAGGCACCTGGGAGGCCACAAATATCACATGGCCGGCCAGTAATTGTAGGTGACCCTTTTGAACCCCTCCTAAAAGTGGCCTTTTCTCTCTCCTGGTTCATTGTTTCCAGTTTTTAACCACATGGTTGTGTTGTGCACACATCAGAGGCTCTCTTTTTGGCATGGCCGGCCATTAATCCTCATTGACCCTTTTGACCCTTGGCCGACCGGCCATGGGAAGTAGCCGACCGGCCACCTGCAACTTAGATAACCAGCCGGCCATGATCCTCTCTCCAGGTACATTACAGATATGCATTTTGTTTCCTCCCAGATTTTGTATCCGGGGGGCTGCACTTTTGGGGGGAAACTTGAATTGTTTTCCACCCCTTTTTTCCCCCTTTTTTCCCCCCTCTTTTGCGTATATATCAGGCCCTCCAGCTGCATTTTGAAGGGTGACAAAATTGCTCTAAGCCTCTTGCATTCAATCCCTCTCCCTCTCTATTCCAAGCTCCAAACCTCTCAAGTCCTACACTCCTTTTCTACACCACCACCTAGCACCACACCACCACCATCTATTCCAGCCACTTGGAGCTGCTTTACAGAGCTAAGGAGCCACCAAAATTGGTCCAAGAGTTGCCAAAGACTTGGTCTTCAAGGGTAAGTCCTCTCATCCCTTTTTCTTGCCCTACTTTGCTCAATACATTAGCCATACTTTCTTGCATTTTCGGGCTCCGACCCTAACTGAAAATAGCATTATTTTGAGCTCTTTTTCATGTTTGTTTAAGGGCCCCTCACTGTTTGAGACTTCTTTTTTGCACTTGCTTCTTTACCTCTCTTGTATGCCCATTTCTTGTGTAATATTTTTGGCCTACGTGTAAATTGTTTTGAGCTCTGTCATAAACTATAAAGTGGATTATTTTGAGCCCTTCTTCAACATTGTTGAAGGGCTCATCACTTTTTGAGGCTTCCATTTGCCACTTGCCTTTATATCCCTCTTTTGGCCTTATTTTTGCATGACTTGTTAGCCCCTTGTGCTTGTATTTTTGGGCTCTGGTCAGAACTGTAAATGGCCTTATTTTGACCACCTCTTCATGTTTGATCAAGGGACTTTTGCTGTTTGAAGTTCCCTTTTTGTTCTTTGTGTTTAAGCCTCTTTTTAGGCCTTTTTTTGCATAATATTTTAGGCTTGCATTTACACTGTTTTGGGTATGGCCACCAACTGAAAAATACCATTTTTTTGGCCCCTCTTCAACTTTGTTGAAGGGCCCTCCTATGTTTGAGGCTAGCAACCATCACTTGCTTCTTTATGTCCTTTTTGGCTCATTTCTTGCACAATGTTTTAGGCCTATTTTTGTTTAGATCCGTGGCTTGTTGTAAACTGTGAAGTGATTCATTTTAAGCCCCTCTTCAACTTTGTTGAAGGGCTCTTGGCCATTTAGGGCTAGAAGCTGCTACTTGCTTCTTTATCTCACATTTAGGGCCATTTTTGCATATTGGTTTAGCCCTATTTTTGTTCATTGTTTGGCCTTGCTTAAAACTGTAAACATGCTTGTTTTGGGACTTTCTTGATTCTTTCTTCACACTTCATGTTCACATAATGCATGCTTTGTATAGCTATAGGTCATTGCGTATGCCTAATTTTGCATTTCGGGTCTCATTTCATGCATCGGGTGCCATGTTTCCATGATTCGGGGCTGTTTTGCATCATATTTTGCCGCTAAAATTTGCATGCTAATATTCCATATTCCATGCCTTGCCATGTCTTGTTAGAGTGGCATTTGGTGCCTTAGGGTCGATCCTCGGTTTGCGTGCATGCGTGCGCGTACTTCGAGAGTCTCATTTTCACCTTATGGCCTCTTATGTGAGTGTGGCTGAGGTCCACTCATGTTGGTGTAAGTCCATTATGCATTGTGTATGCCATTTCATTTCATAGCATTGCGTATGCTAGGTTTTATGTTAGCGCATTGTGTATGCCATGTTATCTCGTGCATCGTGTATGCCATTTCATAGCATTGTGTATGTTAGGTTGTATCTTAGTTGCATGTCATGCATATCATGCATATTGCATCGTGCTTGGGATAGGAGTTAGCCCGAGCACGGGAAACGAGGGACGTTTCGTACTTCGAGTGACGGAACGTGTCTCAATTCCCTGTCACCGACACTCTGGATTGCCCATGATGGAGTTAGGTCTTGTTGTGTTTTCATATGCATTCATTCTATATTAAGTTTCACAATTCGACTCCTCGGCCATCATGCATCGAGATGCGTGATTGGTGGCGCGAGGATTGAGGCATGCATACATTTGTGAAAATACATTGCTATGCCCCTTTCCTGCTCTCTGTTGCAGCAAATCAAGAATCAGCAGTCTTCCGGGGCTTGGCGTGCTTTCCAAAAATTATTGCAAAACAGAGGCCAATTGGGGCATCGCAGTAGATTTCCGTGCCAAGCAACCCGAGCATGCATCATTCATCATCCGAAGCAGAGTCGAGGCAGTCCCTGGCTTGCATGCCAGTTTAATGCTTTCCTAGTTAAAATTGTTATTTAATTAGGATTTTTGTACATATTTGGACTGTATTATTTATTCATTCGGGACTGTATTATTTATTCATTCGGGACTGTATGTTATTCTTTTGGACCCTCTGTGCGAGGGCATAATTGTAATAAGTGTGCGCGTGTGTGATGTATGTCTTCCAACCCCACGTTTTTCTTCCCTTTTATTTACCAGCTTATGATGGTTAGATTAGGACATGTTTCAATTAGCATACAGTATGATAGCATGTTTGCATTCATTCATCTGTATTGCATGCACCGGGCTCGGCGCATCATACTAACTGCATTGTATTTTCAATTCCAAGTTGAATACATGTTAGCTGTTGTATCTCATATGCCATGCTTAGAATAGCCGAGCCTGCTATAGTTACATTTTTCATGTGTTGCATTAGGCATTTCTGTATAGTTAGGATCATGCATGGATTTCTAACCTAGCTTCTGTTTTGGCTTGGAGTACTCGGTAAGTTTTATGCTTTAGCATCCTTGCATGTGTGTGAGTGACTGCCATGATAGCATGCTTACCATGAGGCTAATTGCTTATCTGATATAACTGCCTGAATGCCTGTGGGTGAAGGTTGGGTTATTTGAGTTGGAGCAATTCGTTAAAATGTGTGTTTTAAGCCCACTAGATAGTGGCAAAATCATGTTTTCCAAGCCCACCCGAGGGTGGCAAATCCACGTCTTAGCCTACTTGCGAGTAGCACCATCAAACCATCTTTTAAAAACAAACACGAAATGTTTTGTTCCAATTCAGGCGACCGGTGTATATTTGTATGTTGTGCGCATCACATAGTAAACCTAGGCTAAAAAATCGGAATAAGAACACACAACGTTTTCAAAACTTGATATCATGGTTAGTAGAGGCCGATCTTTGATCGGGCGAGCGGGGGTGCTCACGAAGTGACCTTCCCCAATCGTACCCAAGTTCCCAAGCCGAGGCAACTTTGGTGATGACGGACACGTGGCTTTAGACAATGAGTCAGGGTTTCCTAAATTTTCCAAAATAAAATATTTAGGTGGCGACTCTGTATCTGGCAAAGCAGTCCATGTTTGGCACTTCTTTTCTAAAAATCTGTTTTCTCAAAACGATTTGCCGGATTTGGACTCTTTGGTTCAGATTAAGAATCGTGACATTTGAGTCCTGAACTGTAGTGAGCCCAAATGAATAGAACGGGACTCATCCTCCCGGGGCGTTCGGGGACGTCTACAGTTTCTGGCGACTCTGCTGGGGATTTAGAGAACTTGACTCAAACTCATAATATCTGGTTTTGACTACACTTGTGTGTTTCTTTGCATTGCATTTGCATTGGTGCGCCTAGGACACCGTGTTTGCCATCTGCTATTCCTGAACGGTTTGCTGGAGGCTTGTCTTGTCAAGACATGACCATAAGGCTCACCGGTTGTGGGCTCTGCCAGTATGGGAACACAAACCCCAGTTTTACCGGGGCACCCTTTTTGACCATTCGACCTAGTGCATATTCGGAATCCATAGTGACCATTACAAGCTAGGACAGGTTGCTTACCCGTTTCTAGGTTGTTTGAAACCGCTGCATGCGTAGTGAAACCCTAGCTCCTGACAAAATAGGACAGGGAAACCCTACCCCAACATAGGGGTGTTTTGGCTCTCACTTGTCTGCTATGTGCTTTTAGAGTGCGTCTCTATAGGAATGCATGTATCAATCTACAAGTTTGGGCATCAGGCCTGCGGGCAGCAGTTTAGTAGTTTGGGCATCAGGCCTGCGGGCACTAATTCAGTATTTTGGGATTCAGTTTGCCTGAGGGTAACAGTTTACAGGCTGAATTTTGGGGCAGAATTCAGTAGGGGGCACAGTCATCCTGTTATGCTCATATCTGTTTTGGTGAAATCAGGCTGAGATGCTGCATGTTTTCTTTTTTGCAAGGAAGTCCTGGAACTATAGCTTCAGAAGGCTTCGATATCCCCCGGGTACATTGGACTAGTGCTAATAGACTTTGTTAGGTCAGAAATTCAATTCAAGGGCAACCAGTGTTCTTTCGCTGAGGCAAGGCAAAGAAAGGCCAGTCAGGGCTCACTGGTTCATCTGATCCGTCAGCCACCAGTCACATCACCTTTGTTCGGACTCAGCAGACCGTGATGGCACAGGGTTCGGAAGAATTTGTGGCCATGATAGCAGCGTTAAATCAGGGAACTACATTACAGGATAAGACCAGTGCTGAAACGCAACGCCCATCTGGGGCATCTGTTTCGTATCCAGCTTCGGGACCCCAGCCAAACTTTGACCCACTTCTACCAGCTGAAGATTTGTAGGGTCCAGATCCCCGAGAAAGGTTGACTCAAGCTCGAGTTTCCACAATCCTGGTACAACCTACTGAGAGGCTTCGTCTCTCTGATGTTAATGAATTCAATCCAACTACAGTGAAAATTGTGAACCTTGAGAAGCAATTCAAAAGGGCACAGGGCCTTAACTCCATTCACGACATTGAGGATGGGTCCACCGAGGTTGCCGTAAGGCTCCCAGTCGAGAGTACCAATACTGGCGGTAGCACTATTTCCAAACCTGCTAAAGTCAACACAGTCGCCATAGCCGACCCTTTTGCCAAGGCCAGCCTACAAATAGCCAGCCCAGCCCGAGCTCAGGGTAGGTTTTTCACCCCCCTCCATATGAGCCTAACCAGCGCATTCAAAGTTCTGATGGAAAGAGGGCATCTCAAACCCCTTAATCCTCAACCTTTGCCAAATCCACTCCCTCCCAGACATAACCCTAGCAAATACTGTGTATATCATCAACAGCGCGGCCATGGCACCGATGGTTGCTACCGCCTTCGTCACGAGATCTAGAATCTCATTGACAACCGGACAATAGTTCCACCTCAAAACCCCAAGGACCAAGTACCTCATCCATATCTCAACCTCAGCCATACACTACCACCCACCTACAACCCCAGTATATACACCCCAACCCATATACTCAAACCCGAGATGTTTATCCCGGAAAGCATGGGCTTAAGCACGATGGATGCACTTGAACCCCAATCATCTCAAACCCGTGAACCCACTACTTCTGAGCTGGGGAGCGTGATTGAAGATCTTCAGAGAACAGTGGCAGATTTAACGTTTGGAATTTTGGCGCCATCATCAACCACATCGCCTACCAGGGAGTTCATGTCAAAATGCTCCCCAATCTTGGGACTGGCTGCATTTGAAGAAAGCCAAACCCTTGGCAAAGTAGAGGTAGACGGTAAGAGCAAGGTAGGGGCAGGCATTGGTCCCCATGAACACCTTCAGTGGGCTGTGGAGGCTTTGAAAGCCGAGGGACTGAACAAAGAGCAAGTGCTCGCAGTCGTTCCAAAAACTGTGGACGACATTTTCGCCACTCAAGTTGGGGGCAGTTTGAATCAAGGGGCAAGCCGGGAGAAGGGTTGTTGTATCAGAAATGTTCCTTTCAGTTATAATCCTGCACTTAGAAGAGATCAGCAAACCAAGTCGGCGCCCATCAATCCCGTTGCTGGTGTATCCAATAAAAATCCACAAACTTTGAAGTACCAACCCCGAGGTCAGAGGGTCTTCCATGCCCTCCACATGCCTTTGTCCAAAGCTTTCCAAATCCTTATAAGACAAGGCCATCTTAAACCCCTTGAGCCTCGGCCTCTCCTGAATCCTCTTCCGGCTACACATGATGCTACCCAGTACTGCCCGTACCATCAGCAAACTGGCCATACTACCGACAACTGCTTTCGTCTTCGCCACGAAGTACAGGATCTGTTTGACAACAAGGTCATCGCTGCACCGGTCCAGCAAAGTCTATCGGCACTAGATCAGTGAACTTATAGGGGATAATGTGATTATGTGATCGGGGGATGAACCACCTACGGGCGGCGCTCAGTTTACTCCGGATGTGGCGTATGGCACGCACTGTTTTGAGCATTTTGCAAATGCTAGTTTTTGTGCTTTCTGACTTGGATATTGGGTCAGTCTTGCTGTTTTGTACAGAGTCAGTCTTTTCTTACTGAGTCAGTTGGGTTTGTCTTGTTGTACCGAGTCAGTCCTATTTTGTTGGAGTCGGGTGATTTCGGGGGTGTTACCTCAAACATCACTTGCTAGTTTGGTGTTTGTCTTTTCATTTTCTTTTGAGTCTGTTTTTGCCTTGGAGCCAGTAATGCCAACAGATTTGAATGAACAATAGTGATTTTCGCATTCTTGTGTTCGCTTCTGCCTTGTGCCAGTTGTGCCAGAAGATTTTAATGAAACGGCAATGCATCTCACCTGCTCTTTTGTGCCTTGAATTCATTACATCGACCTAAGTTTTTCAAAACCTTTTGAACACTGCGGTGAAAACAAAGTAGAAGGAATTCCCTGGGTTTTGCAAAATTTGATCAATTGAGAGAAAGAGAGGCATGTTAAGCCCTTAATGATTGAGATTATGCTTATTAGTGTGAGTACTGGGAAGGATCCTAGCTTGATCCAGATTGGTTCTACACTGTCTTCAGGGCGAGCGACTGGTCGCTTTCTTAAAAGATTTCAAAAAATGTTTTGCGCGGTCCTGCGAAGACCTGTGTAGAATCGCTCTTGAGATTGTGCAACCTAGGATCGCTCTTAGCCTCGAGACTCGACCCCTTGCTTTCAAACTTTGAACTTGCATTCAGAATATTCAACGGTCAACCACAATGTGAGGCCTATGTGGCCAGATTTGAAGAAGCCCTCGAACAAGAGGCAAGAAAGTCGGATCAAGAAGATCAGTTATGATTGAAAGAAGCTTGCGAAGCTAGATCAGAAGCACCCATTTGAACTAGGGGCAAAAGAATTTCAAATGTGCTCGAAAAGTCAAAGATGAAGATCGGCAAGAATGCCAAATCCCAGAAGGAAGGAAAGAAGAAGACATTGCTGAAGGATAACCGAATTCCTATCCACAACACTAGGGGCAAATTCAGCCCCCGTTGGATGGACTCCTACATCATCAGCGAACAGCAGCCACTCTCTTGGATTCAGAAGGATTCGAGATCTCAGAACCATTTGACATGGACCAAGCTACACTTTTACCCTTGAGAGGCTCGCTGGGCCAAAAACCCGGAAGGGCGACCCAGGCAAAAGTTAGAGCAACAAAAAGAAGAAAAAGAACAAAAAAAAAAGAAAAATGCAAAGAACAAAAAAAAAAAGAGAAAAAGAAGAAAAATGAAGAAAATAAAAGAAGAAAAAGAAGAAAAAGAAAAAAGAAAAAAAATGAAAAGAAAAACAAAGCTCACAAGGTTGAAAACCCGGAAGGACGACCTTGGCAAAAGTTAGAGCGCAAAAGGAGAGGTTAATACCCGAGTGTAACTTAACCCCGAACTACGTAAGGCTTGATTCCCATCTTTGGGATACGTAGGCAACTTCATTCTGAAGTCCAGCCATAAACACTTCCAAATCGACTGTGTCCATGCGATGGTTCTGGTCATCTTTGTCTTCTCTGTATCTGAGAGTCTGGTTGTGTTCGTCGCTCTGAGGACTGACTACAATGCGCTGCGGTGTTATCCAAACAAGGGGCAACTTTCCGTTGCCATTCAAAACGCCGCTGTGTCATTTCAAATAAGGGGCAACTTTCCGTTGCCATGCAGTGTCCTTCAGACAAGGGGCAATTTTCCATTGCTATGGATCCGAGGTTGTGCATCTCAAGAGTAGGTTCCGTGCTCGTTGAGCAGTGGTCGTTTGTAAAAATAGTTTTTGAGAATTTTTACTGAGGTTGACTAATCTTCTCGAAAAGTACTCAATTTTTCAAAACTAGACCATTTCTTGGACCCAAAAAAAGGAAAATTTTCAGTGCTCATAACCTGACTTGCATGATTTCAAATCAAAAATCGAACAAGTGTGTTAATCTAACTCTCATGTTGGTCAAAATTGTTTTAGCAAAACGTCAAAAACAAAAAATGGTCAAAATAATGAACTAGGGGCACAGTTGAGTCAGGCTTCCTGTCTTTCCCCCCCGTTGTCAGTGCATTTGCCAGAAAGGGCACCATACTGGCCAAGAAAGGCACTCTCCCTGCCAGAAAAGGGCACAGCTGAAACTGTCAACAAAGGAGCTGAAAGCTCTCTCATCCTCCAAGCAACGAGGTATCAAGCCGAGTGCGAAGCACGAACTAGAATGGATCAAGATATCCCACTCCCTTATCTGGGCAGATCTAACCACATCCAAACTCCCCGGCAGAGCATCGACAGCCGATGTCAGCTGCAGATTTGCTACACACCCAGTTGTAGCGCAATTCCTCTGTAGGAGGAATTCACTAGCTGTGCGCAGAAGAAAGAGAATCTAGCAGAATGCTAGGGGCAAGAGCCCGCAACTTCTTGTTTATCCATCAACCACCCAGGGGAGGGATAAAAAATGAGAGATTAAAGAATAGAGAGATGTTGTAGACACCTCATTTTTGACAGCCCATAAGACTTGGGCGCTACTGATGGTTTGCTCGATGATGAAAGGTGTGCAGGGCAAAGGTTCAATTTCTTCGGCTATGAGAGGGTCAAATCCCAACTTCACACCCCATTTTGGACCAAAGCTATTTTGAATGGTTTTTAGACCTTAAAACCCTCTCTTTCAAAACATTTTTGAAATAAAGTTTCTACGATGTTCCGAGGCTCACATTTTGTCAAAAAATGAGCTTTTCGATAAACCGAGCAAGGAAAAAGTGGAAATGAATGAAAGAGAGATGAAATCTTTGAAAAATATTTCAAAACACCTTGCCTAGGGGTTTTGAAGTTGAAGGAAAGAGGAGAAGAGGGGAGAAGCCAAGTTGGAGAAGAAGATAGGCAAGAATTGCTAAGAGAGGGACGAGCAGTCCTCGCTAAATCAAGCTTATTTGTCTATACACTTTGAGTTAATCTATGAGGCCACCACCGTTGGAAATAAGACTTACGGGGCTTCATTTTTCATTCAAGAATCTCTTAAATCCGAGACCGGAGGGCGGAGATATGATTGGTTGAAGTTGGGCATCATCCCGGTTGGACCGAAACTGAGCAGCCTTCACTAAAACAAGCATAACTTTTTCCACAGTTGGAATTTTGATGCAAGGATGGTGCCATTGGAAAGCTTACTTCCGGAGCTTCAATTTTGACATAAGAATGACCTGAAAAGGAGTCCATATGAAGAAGTTATGCCCGTTTGAAGTTGGACCGATTTTTCCTGCCGACCGGCCAAAACAAATGGCCGACTGACCAAATAGATGGCCGACCGGCCAGAAAAGATGGCTGACCGACCAAGTTTGCTAGCCGACGACCTTCCGGAGTATTCTACAGATTGAATGGATGCCAGCTGTGCCAGCTGGAATGCACAAACTCTGCTCCCCATGCACGTGTGTGGCTGTTTTGCACCCTTTACACCCCTTTTGACCCTCTTTTTTTGCACCTTTTGCTCAAAGCTTCTTGAGGAAGCTTTGACCCCTTGTCTTGGCTTCCTCAAGAAGCTTGCACCTTTGCATTAGCTTCTCTTTGAAGCTTGGTTCCTTTGACCCTCTTGTATAGCTTCTTTGAGAAGCTTTATGCCATTTCCTTGCTCTATAAAAGAAACCCATCCTCCTCCATTGTTTTGGGTTCAGAAAAATCAGACCTAATACATACATATAACATATATATCACCCTCTCTCTCTATATCTCCCTCTCTCTCTACATTTGGGTGTGTTAGAGTGTTCAAAAACCCTTGTTCTTGGCCTATTTGCACTACACCCTATAGCACCACACCACCACTCCATTCCAGCAGCTTGGAGGGCCTTCTCAGAGGCTAGGAGGTAGCTTTTCTTGGTCCAAGAGGTAGCAAAGGATTGGTCTTCAAGGGTGAGTTGATTTCTCCATCTTTCTAGCTCATTTTTGCAAGTTTTCTTAGCCCCTTTTGCTTGCTGTTTTGAGCTCCGACCATAACTGGAAATATCATTTTTTTGAGCTCATTTTTCTGTTTCATTAAGGGTCTTACCCTGTTTGGGACCCCCATCTTGCACTTGCTTCATTACCCCTTTGTATGCCATAATCTTGCATAGTATTTTTGGCCTATGTGTGATCTGTTTTGGAGCATGATGTAAACTGTAGATAGGCTTATTTTTAGCCCTTATTTAACATTGAAGAAGGGCTCATCACTGTTTGGGACCTCCATGTGCCACTTGTCATTATACCCCTCTTTGGTCCCCATTTTTGCATGATTTATTAGCCTATTGTGTCTCTGTTTTTGGACTTTGGTCCGAACTGAAAATAGCCCCATTTTGACCCCCTCTTCATGTTTCATTCAGGGTCCATGGCTGTTTGAGATACCCTTTGTATACTTTATGTTGTAGCTCTTTTTTTGGCCTTAATCTTGCATAGTATTTTGAGCATACTTGTATACTGTTTTGGGCTTGGCCATCAACTGTAAAAGGTCATATTTTGGGCCCCTCTTCAACATTGTTGAAGGGCCCTAATCTGTTTGGGGTCAGAAGCTGTGAGTTGCTTCTTTATCTCACATTTAGGGCCATTTTTGCATGCTAGTTTTGCCCTATGTGTGTTTGCTGTTTGGCCTCGTTTAAAACTGAAAAAATGCTTGTTTTGGGGCTGCCTAGAATCTGTCTTCACATGTCATAATCAAATAATGCATGTTTTTATATAGCTATAGGCCAATGCATGGGCCTAGTTTTGCATTTCGGTTTCATTTCATGCATCGGGTGCTATTTTGCCGTGATTCGGGGCTGTTTTATACCACATTTCAGTGCTGAAATTACATGCTTGTATGCCATATTTCATGCCTCGCCATGCCTTGTTAGAGTTTCATACTATGCCTTAGGTTTGGTCCTCGATTTGCGTGCATGCGTGCACGCGTTTTAAGAGTCTCATTTTCATCTATCCATGTTAGTTTTAGTCCATCATTGCATGTTGTTGCATGCCATGTTTACTTGCATGTTTAGGTTGCGCGCCTAGTATACATTGCTCATTTGCATGTTCATGTTGCATACTTAGCCTCCATGCCTAGGTTGCATTTCATTGAGCATGCATCCCTTGCCTCTTGATCAATCATGATAAGGGTTGGGTTCCTTTGATGTGTTTTGTGCTTGCATTTCATTTGATATCAAAGTTGCAAAACTTGGCCTCTTAGGCCATCATGCGTAGTTGATGGACCGAGGGTCGAGGGTCATGCTCCCTTGAGTCCCTTGCATGATAGGGAGTGTGCCCGCGCATACATGTGCTTGAAATTCTATGCCATGCACTGTCTGTCCTTGTTGCTGTCAAAAACCAGCTTCTGCAGGAAGTTTCTGCCGACCGGCACTTAAGAATGCCGACCGGCAAAGGATATGAGGCCGATGGACTTGAAAGCAGCCGATGGAAATTTCCCATGGCCGGTGGTCATTTCACTTAGCTGGTGGTGTTATGCAGTTCTCATTGAAGATACCTTGAGATTTGGCAATTTTCAGAGGAGCAGGGCAGCATTAACAGAGGCAGCAGTGACATGGTATGGGTTTTCGGGCTTCCGGGGGAAGATAAATCCGAGCATGCATCATTCACGCATCCCAAGGCGGGGGCTGCGGCCATCCTCTCTTTGCATTTAATTTGTTAATTAGATTAGAAATTTTGTAATAATTAATTTAGTATTATTTATTTGGACTGTAATATTTATTTGGACCCTCCGAGTGAGGGCAATTCTGTAATAAGTGTGGGTGAGTGTGTGAAAGTCTTCCAACCCCCACTTTTTTCTTCTCTTTTATTCACCTGCTTATGATGGTAAATTAGGGCATGTTTAAATTAGCATACCTTATGCTATGCATGCGTGCATCCATACATTTGTTTTGCATGCACCGGGCTCGGTACATCATTCTAACTGCATTTGTATTTCAATCCCAAATTGAATACGTGCATTAATTGGTTGCATTTCACATGCCATGTTTAGGTTAGCCGAGCCTACTCTAATTGCATCTTGCATGTGCTGCATTAGTCAACTTGACATGAACTAGGATCACACATGTTTGCTAACTAGTTTATTGTTTTGGCACGGAGTACGATGTAAGTATTTATGCTTTAGCATCTCGCATGCGTGTGAATGTTAACCTGATAGCATGCTTACCATGTGGCTAGATGCTTATGTGTTATAAATTGTTTGAATGCCTGTGGGTGAAGGTTGGATTGTTTGAGTTGGAAAAACTCGTTGAAATCCGTATTTTAGCCTACTTGCGAGTAGCAAATTCCAAAGTACTTTTTTTTAAGACAAACGGATATGCAATGCTTATTTCTAAATTAGGCAATCTAGTCTATACTTGTTTGCTGCGCGCATAACATAGTAACGCTAGGCTAATAATTGGTTTAAGAACACATAACGTTTTCAAAAACGGATATCATGGTTAGTAGAGGCCGATCTTCGGATCGGGCGAGAGGGGGTGCTCATAGCTAACCTTCCCCAATTGTACCCTAGCTCCCGAGCCGAGGAAACTCTGGTGATGACGGACATGTGGCCTTCGACACCGAGTCAAGGTTTCCTAAATTCCCCATAAAAAATATTTAGGTGGCGACTCTGTATTTGGCAAAGCAGTCCATGTTTGGCACTTCTTTTCAAAAATCTGTTTCTCAAAACGATTTGCCGGATTTGGACTCTTTGGTTCAGATTAAGAACCATGACACAAATTGAGTCCGAGCTGTAGTGACCCGAAAATGAACGGAACGGGACTCAGCCTCCCGGGGCGTTCGGGGATGTCTACAGATGTGCGCTGAGAGAAGAAGTGAGGAAAAGGGTTTTGTGAGAAAAGCTGAGCCTGAGGGCCGAGTGATGTGAGAATCACAAATAAGAAAGGGTGGGAAACAATACCCGGAGAAACTATCTCCTCGCGAACTGAGAGGTCTCTCGTCTTGGTAACACGTCTGTGTGTCGTGTCTTTTGTTTTGTTTGTCTCAATTCTTGCTTTGAGTCATTCCGAGTGTGTCTCAATGTGTTCAGGTTGTTTACCTTTTGTTTTTCGTTGTTCAGTCTTTTTGGCTGTGGTCAGTTGTAGGCTCAATACCCGGTTAAGAATTCATTTCTCAATTTCAAAATGAATCGTTTTGTGCTCAGGAGTGCCGTGTCGTTCTCTACATTTGTGCAAAACAAGATTTTGTTCTTTCAAAAAAAAAGCAGGGTTCTACCCAGGTCATGTGAGAACAGTAAAACCAGGACCTATCTGAAGCTATATGGGTTCTAGACTGCAAAGCAAAAGAAAAGAGGGAAAATTTGGAGCATCCGAGTTTGTTTCAACTTCTACAGGTTCCGTTTTTACATCCCGTCTTTTCAGATCGAACTGTCTGTTCAGACTGAGCTGTGTGCCGAGTAAACCGAATACTGTGTTATGAGCTGCGTGTTCAGAATGAGCAGTATGCCGATACGAGCTGTGTGTTCAAATTGAACAGAATACTGTGTTGACTGTTTCACTGTTTCAAGCCAGAATGGCGATCAGAAGTGCTCTCCCTGAGTACCGTTCCCCGTCAGAGTAAAGCGGTTTACCGCCACTCACTCCATAAGGTGCTTTCTAGAGTGCTGCTTTGTCTATTCATTGCATTCCCTAAACATCATGCTCTACATTGCTTGTAACATGTATTGTATCATCGCACTTGTTGCGTTTATTTGCATCTTGTGTTATCTTATATCCTTTTGCGCCGTGCTGCATTTAGAATCGTTGTCCTCCGGGACTTTCTCAGGTTGCGTTGTGCGCGCACCTGGGCGGTTGTTGTTTGGGCCTCCTCTCACGATTTCAGCGTGGTTTGAGTGTCCCGTTCCTTATGCGATTTCAGCGTGTTTGGAATTTATCTCAGGTTGCGTTGTGTGCGCACTTGGGCGGTTGTTGTTTGGACCTCCTCTCACGATTTCAGCGTGGTTTGAGTGTTCCATTCCTTACGCGTTTTCAGCGTGTTTGGAATTCATCTCAGGTTGCGTTGTGTATGCACCTGGGCGGTTGTTTTCGGACCTCTTCTCACGATTTCAGCGTGGTTTGAGTGTCCCATTCCTCACACGATTTCAGCGTGTTTGCATTTTATCTCAGGTTGCGTTGTGTGTGCACCTGGGCGGTTGTTGTTTGGGCCTCCTCTCACGATTTCAGCGTGATTTGAGTGTCCCCTTTCCTCACACGATTTCAGCGTGTTTGGAATTTATCTCAGGTTGCGTTTTGTGCGCACCTGGGCGGTTGTTGTTTGGACCTCCTCTCACGATTTCCGTGTGGTTTGAGTGTTCCATTCCTTACGCATTTTCAGCATGTTTAGAATTCATCTCAGGTTGCGTTGTGTATGCACTTGGGCGGTTGTTTTCGAACCTCTTCTCACGATTTCAGCGTGGTTTGAGTGTCCCCTTTCCTCATACGATTTCAGCGTGTTTGGATTTTATCTCAGGTTGCGTTGTGCGCGCACCTGGGCGGTTGTTGTTTGGGCCTCCTCTCACGATTTTAGCGTGGTTTGAATGTCCTGTTCCTTACGCGATTTCAGCGTGTTTGGAATTTATCTCAGGTTGCGTTGTGCGCGCACCTGGGCGGTTGTTGTTTGGGCCTCCTCTCACAATTTCAGCGTGGTTTGAGTGTCTCGTTCCTTACGCGATTTCAGCGTGTTTGGAATTTATCTCAGGTTGCGTTGTGCGCGCACCTGGACGGTTGTTGTTTGGGCCTCCTCTCACGATTTCAGCGTGGTTTGAGTGTCCCGTTCCTTACACGATTTCAGCGTGTTTGGAATTTATCTCAAGTTGCGTTGTGTACGCACCTGGGCGGTTGTTTTCAGATCTCTTCTCACGATTTCAGCGTGGTTAGAGTATTCTTTTCCTCACACGATTTCAGCGTGTTTGGATTTTATCCCAGGTTGCGTTGTAGACGCGTTAGGCGAGTTGTTCTTGGACCTCCTCTCACGATTTCAACGTGGTTTGAATGTCCCCTTCCTCACACGATTTCAGCATGTTTGGAATTTATCTCAGGCTGCGTTGTGTGCGCACTTGAGCGGTTGTTTTCGGACCTCTTCTCACGATTTCAGCGTGGTTAGAGTGTTCTTTTCCTCACACGATTTCAGCGTGTTTGGAATTTATCTCAGGTTATGTTGTGTACGCACCTGGGCGGTTGTTTTCAGACCTCTTCTTACGATTTCAGCGCGGTTAGAGTATTCTTTTCCTCACACGATTTCAGCGTGTTTGGATTTTATCCAGGTTGCGTTGTAGACGCGCTGGGCGGGTTGCTATTTGGACCTCCTCTCACGATTTCAGCGTCGTTTAAGTGTTCCATTCCTTACGCGTTTTCAGCGTGTTTGGAATTCATCTCAGGTTGCGTTGTGTATGCACCTGGGCGGTTGTTTTCAGACCTCTTCTCACGATTTCAGTGTGGTTTGAGTGTCCCCTTTCCTCACACGATTTCAGCGTGTTTGGATTTTATCTCAGGTTGCGTTGTGCGCGCACCTGGGCAGTTGTTGTTTGGGCCTCCTCTCACGATTTCAGCGTGGTTTGAGTGTCCCGTTCCTTACGCAATTTCAGCGTGTTTGGAATTTATCTCAGGATACGTTGTGCGCGCACCTGGGCGGTTGTTGTTTGGGCCTTCTCTCACGATTTCAGCGTGGTTTGAGTGTCCCGTTCCTTACGCGATTTCAGCGTGCTTGGAATTTATCTCAGGTTGTGTTGTGCGCGCACCTGGGCGGTTGTTGTTTAGGCCTCCTCTCACGAT
Organism: Camellia sinensis; assembly: GCF_055761805.1. Classification (NCBI taxonomy): domain Eukaryota; kingdom Viridiplantae; phylum Streptophyta; class Magnoliopsida; order Ericales; family Theaceae; genus Camellia; species Camellia sinensis. The sequence goes on along the minus strand of NC_138962.1, from coordinate 21,049,376 downwards.
TTCAGCGTGGTTTGAGTGTCCTGTTCCTTACGCGATTTCAGCGTGTTTGGAATTTATCTCAGGTTGCGTTGTGCACGCACCTGGGCGGTTGTTGTTTGGGCCTCCTCTCACGATTTCAGCGTGGTTTGAGTGTCCCGTTCCTTACACGATTTCAGCGTGTTTGGAATTTATCTCAGGTTGCGTTGTGTACGCACCTGGGCGGTTGTTTTCAGACCTCTTCTCACGATTTCAGCGTGGTTAGAGTATTCTTTTCCTCACACGATTTCAGCGTGTTTGGATTTTATCCCAGGTTGCGTTGTAGACGCGCTAGGCGGGTTGTTCTTGGACCTCCTCTCACGATTTCAGCGTGGTTTGAGTGTCCCCTTCCTCACACGATTTCAGCGTGTTTGGAATTTATCTCAGGCTGTGTTGTGTGCGCACTTGAGTGGTTATTTTCGGACCTCTTCTCACGATTTCAGCGTGGTTAGAGTGTTCTTTTCCTCACATGATTTCAGCTTGTTTGGAATTTGTTTACCTCTTCTCACGATTTCAGCGTGATTGGAGCCTCCCATTCCTTACACGATTTTCAGCGTGTTTGGAATTTACCTTAGGTTGCGTGGAACGCGCTCCTGATTGATTTTCTTTGTTCTCCTTCCACTCACGAGTCCAGCGTGGTTGGAGTATGTCACCATTTTGCATCTATTGTACTCTCTATTGCATCACATCTATTATCTATTGCATCGCATCTATTACATCCATTGCATCGTATCTGTTTTATTGTCCGGTCTAAGGAGACCTTAAATCCTGCATCATCATTCGCGCTGTTTTGCACATCGCGCTTGCATTTATTCGCGCCGCCTCGTGCACTTTCCGGTCTAGGAGACCTTAAATCCTCTAAAGGTGCAATTCCTTTGGTGTTTGTCGTGCCCGAACGACTTTTGATGGTCTGGTATAGCCACCTACCTGTGTTAGTAGTGAGTTCCTAGGAGACCAACTGAGACGGTGGAAACTAGAGTTCGAATGGCTCATGCCTAGAACACAAAGGTTCGGGATTTCTGAGACTAAAGTCTGGTTTAAATACCCAGGGTATATCCTTGGCTTGAAATCTGTATGGCAGCCCCATAGATTGAGATAGCATATGTATGCGCCTCAATTCTAGATACCGAATCAACCTAGTCTGTCACCCTGTTGGAGAATAGGGAAAGCTGCGACCATAGTCAGGGAGAAAAGTAGTACCTGCGGTTCAACCAAGGAGAAGCGAAAGATCCCCAGCAGCATGAGGTAAGTCATTGCTAATTGCCCCTGTAAGGTACCTCTACCTCTTAGCTATTACATTGCATTTTAGCCACTACATTACAGTGCATTGCATGAATCCTCAATTTTCAAACCGGCTTCGCGTAGCGTATATGTCCAATTATCAAAATCTTCCTGCATATCATTTTGCATCTTGCCCCCCGCCTGCGGGCATGCCTGCGGGCACGCCTGCGGGCACATTTCTTTGTTATCTAGTATGTTTGTCTAAGTCTTCGGCCTTGTCAAAAATGGGTCGTCTCTGGGTTTGACATTCACTCCCGTCACGTGACTTTCAAGTTCTGTCAAAGAGGGGCAACTGTAGACACCCCATTTTTGACCGACCTTAAGACTCAGACGTCACCAATTGAGCGCTTGGTGATGTTGCATATTGTGCTCGTTCAGAAGTCGCGGAGTCTTGGCTGCGAGCCTTGCCTTCGGACTTTCGGACTCTTTCATACCTTGCCTCGGTTTGTGAACCAGGCTCGATTTTCTCTGTTTTCTCTACCCGAAGGGAAGGAGAGGTCTCGTAGATCATCTCTCAGTGGCTGTAGGCTACGTTTCGTGGTCGTAGGCCATTTTTGCCCGTTTGGAGTCCGGTTCCCGGTTTTTCAGAGCCGTTGGCCGTGTGCCTCAGTTCGGGACCGCTTAACCACCTCCGTTTGCTCCAATTTTTGGCATGCATCTTATTTACTCCCTTTTGAGGGACACTGCGCTCTGAGAGACCAACTTCGTGGTCGAACACCACTTCCGGTGCCTAACAGTCAGTTTTTGGGGCCTCGAGCTGCGTGTTTCGGCCCCCGAACCTTCATTTTGCATCGGTTTGAGTTCATTTTTGGCAGGGACCTCTGTTTCATTGTTAGAAAGGTCGTAGAAGGGTGGGAGGCCAGTAATTATTTTGACAACCAGTTTTATTCCTCCGTCGCCCTCCGTCGTCCGTTTTTCTCACTTGAAAGCCAATGTTGACCACCATAAGGCCATTTTTTCTTGCTCCAAACCACATATTTGTGTTGTAGGCACCTGGGAGGCCACAAATATCACATGGCCGGCCAGTAATTGTAGGTGACCCTTTTGAACCCCTCCTAAAAGTGGCCTTTTCTCTCTCCTGGTTCATTGTTTCCAGTTTTTGACCACATGGTTGTGTTGTGCACACATCAGAGGCTCTCTTTTTGGCATGGCCGGCCATTAATCCTCATTGACCCTTTTGACCCTTGGCTGACCGGCCATGGGAAGTAGCTGACCGGCCACCTGCAACTTAGATAACCAGCCGGCCTTGATCCTCTCTCCAGGTACATTATAGATATGCATTATGTTTCCCCCCAGATTTTGTATCGGGGGGCTGCACTTTTGGGGGGAAACTTGAATTATTTTCCCCCCCTTTTTTCCCCCTCTTTTCCCCCCTCTTTTGCCTATATATCAGGCCCTCCAACTGCATTTTGAAGGGTGACAAAATTGCTCTAAGCCTCTTGCATTCAATCCCTCTCCCTCTCTATTCCAAGCTCCAAACCTCTCAAGTCTTACACCCCTTTTCTACACCACCACCTAGCACCACACCACCACCATCTATTCTAGCCACTTGGAGCTGCTTTCTAGAGCTAAGGAGCCACCAAAATTGGTCCAAGAGTTGCCAAAGACTTGGTCTTCAAGGGTAAGTCCTCTCATCCCTCTTTCTTGCCCTATTTTTCTCAATACATTAGCCATACTTTCTTGCATTTTCGGGCTCCGACCCTAACTGAAAATAGCATTTTTTTAAACTCTTTTTCATGTTTGTTTAAGGGCCTTTCACTGTTTGAGGCTTCTTTTTTGTACTTGCTTCTTTACCTCTCTTGTATGCCCATTTCTTGTGTAATATTTTTGGCCTACGTGTAAATTGTTTTGAGCTCTGTCATAAACTGTAAAGTGGCTTATTTTGAGCCATTCTTCAACATTGTTGAAGGGCTTATCACTTTTTGAGGCTTCCATTTGCCACTTGCCTTTATATCCCTCTTTTGGCCTTATTTTTGCATAATTTGTTAGCCCCTTGTGCTTGTATTTTTGGGCTCTGGTCAGAACTTTAAATGGCCTTATTTTGACCCCCTCTTCATGTTTGATCAAGGGACTTTTGCTGTTTGAAGTTCTCTTTTTGTTCTTTGTGTTTAAGCCTCTTTTTAGGCCTTTTTTTGCATAATATTTTAGGCTTGCATGTACACTGTTTTGGGTCTGGCCACCAGCTGAAAAATACCATGTTTTGGGCCCTTCTTCAACTTTGTTGAAGGGCCCTCCTATGTTTGAGGCCAGAAACCATCACTTGCTTCTTTATCTCCTTTTTGGCTCATTTCTTGCACAATGTTTTAGGCCTGTTTGTGTTTAGATCCGTAGCTTGTTGTAAACTGTGAAGTGCTTCATTTTGAGCCTCTCTTCAACTTTGTTGAAGGGCTCTTTGCCATTTAGGGCCAGCAGCTGCTACTTGCTTCTTTATCTCACATTTAGGGCCATTTTTTGCATATTGGTTTAGCCCTATTTGTGTTCATTGGCCTTGCTTAAAACTGTAAACATGCTTGTTTTGGGACTGTCTTGATTCTGTCTTCACACTTCATGTTCAAATAATGCATGCTTTGTATAGCTATAGGTCATTGCGTATGCCTAATTTTGCATTTCGGGTCTCATTTCATGCATCGGGTGCCATGTTTCCATGATTCGGGGCTGTTTTGCATCATATTTTGCCGCTGAAATTTGCATGCTAGTATTCCATATTCCATGCCTTGCCATGTCTTGTTAGAGTGGCATTTGGTGCCTTAGGGTCGGTCTTCGGTTTGCGTGCATGCGTGCGCGTACTTCGAGAGTCTCATTTTCACCTTATGGCCTCTTATGTGAGTGTGGCTGAGGTCCACTCATGTTGGTGTAAGTCCATTATGCATTGTGTATGCCATTTCATTTCATAGCATTGCGTATGCTAGGTTTTATGTTAGCGCATTGTGTATGCCATGTTATCTCGTACATCGTGTATGCCATTTCATAGCATTGTGTATGTTAGGTTGTATCTTAGTTGCATTTCATGCATATCATGCATATTGCATCATGCTTGGGATAGGAGTTAGCCCGAGCACGGGAAACGAGGGACGTTTCGTACTTCGAGTGACGGAACGTGTCTCAATTCCCTGTCACCGACACTCTGGATTGCCCATGATGGAGTTAGGTCTTGTTGTGTTTTCATATGCATTCATTCTATATTGAGTTGCACAATTCGACTCCTCGGCCATCATGCATCAAGATGCGTGATTGGTGGCGCAAGGATTGAGGCATGCATACATTTGTGAAAATACATTGCTATGCCCCTTTCCTGCTCTCTGTTGCAGCAAATCAAGAATCAGCAGTCTTCCGGGGTTTGGTGTGCTTTCCAAAAATTATTGCAAAACAGAGGCTAATTGGGGCATCGCAGTAGATTTTTGTGCCAAGCAACCCGAGCATGCATCATTCATCATCTGAAACAGAGTCGAGGCAGTCCCTGGCTTGCATGCCAGTTTAATGCTTTCCTAGTTAAAATTGTTATTTAATTAGGATTTTTGTACATATTTGGACTGTATTATTTATTCATTCGGGACTGTATTATTTATTCATTTGGGACTGTATATTATTCTTTCGGACCCTCTGTGCGAGGGCATAATTGTAATAAGTGTGCGTGTGTGTGATGTATGTCTTCCAACCCCACGTCTTTCTTCCCTTTTATTCACCAGCTTATGATGGTTAGATTAGGGCATGTTTCAATTAGCATATAGTATGATAGCATGTTTGCATTCATTCATCTGTATTGCATGCACCGGGCTCGGCGCATCATACTAACTGCATTGTATTTTCAATTCCAAGTTGAATACGTGTTAGCTGTTGCATCTCATATGCCATGTTTAGAATAGCCGAGCCTGCTATAGTTGCATTTTTGCATGTGTTGAATTAGGCATTTTTGTATAGTTAGGATCATGCATGGATTTCTAACCTAACTTCTGTTTTGGCTTGGAGTACTCGGTAAGTTTTATGTTTTAGCATCCTTGCATGTGTGTGAGTGACTGCCATGATAGCATGCTTACCATGAGGCTAATTGCTTATGTGATATAACTGCCTGAATGCCTGTGGGTGAAGGTTGGGTTATTTGAGTTGGAGCAATTCGTTAAAATGTGTGTTTTAAGCCCACTAGATAGTGGCAAAATCATGTTTTCTAAGCCCACCCGAGGGTGGCAAATCCACATCTTAGCCTACTTGCGAGTAGCACCATCAAACCATCTTTCAAAAACAAACACGAAATGTTTTGTTCCAATTCAGGCGACCGGTCTATACTTGTATGCTATACGCATCACATAGTAAACCTAGGCTAAAAAATCGGAATAAGAACACACAATGTTTTCAAAACTTGATATCATGGTTAGTAGAGGCCGATCTTTGATCGGGCGAGCGGGGGTGCTCACGAAGTGACCTTCCCCAATCGTACCCAAGCTCCCGGGCCGATGCAACTTTGGTGATGACGGACACGTGGCCTTAGGCAACGAGTCAGGGTTTTCTAAATTGTCCAAAATAAAATATTTAGGTGGCGACTCTGTATCTGGCAAAGCAGTCCATGTTTGGCACTTCTTTTCTAAAAATCTGTTTTCTCAAAACGATTTGCCGGATTTGGACTCTTTGGTTCAGATTAAGAACCGTGACATTTGAGTCCTAAACTGTAGTGAGCCCAAATGAATAGAACGGGACTCATCCTCCCGGGGCGTTCGGGGACGTCTACACCGCCCATCCCCCAAATGGAAATAACTCGATATTGTCTCTTTTCCTTCACCAAATGTTCTACTATTTTTGTCAAGTCTTTATCTAGGCCAACAATGTCCTCCTCCATGATTTGAGGATAAGACTGCCTTAGCAGTCGTTACGGCTCATACCTAGAAGAACTTGAGCTTGCTCCTTCACTTATAGCCTTAGTTGTAGAACTCGAACTTTCTCCTTCACTTGAACTTACACCATATTTTTGTAAACTTGTTGTGATGCTAGAGATCTTGGTTTTGATGGACTCAATCTCAACCCCAACCTTATGGATGGCTATACAATCCTTGATCACACAAGAGAACTTCATGAAGACATTGAGGATACCTGTTCTCCTCCTAATGCAACTTTGATGATGTACGTGTCAACTACATCCTCTGCATCATAAGCAGCTTCTCTGATCTCCACAACCCAATTGTGGACCATCTCGTCTCCTCCTTCTTGCCTTACAGTTGCATCTTTCAAAAAGCATTGCATCCGCTTTAACTCGGTTTGCATTTCATGGACTTGGCCCTTTACCCCACGCAACAATTTGGCTTCTTGGATGAGCATATTGCCAAGCTTTTCTACCACAAAGGATATGAAAGGCCTAGTGACAATATCTACCATAATCACTGAGTCGTCTAGTTTCACTAATTCTTTAAAAAAAAAAAAATTTGAAGCACAGCTAAGCTAGTTGTCTTTCCAAACAAAGATAAGTAGTTTTTTTTACAACAAAGAGCAAATTCTATAAAGAGTAGTTTTTTATAGCAAAAATAAATGGTGATATGGCTAATGGACACAAAGCCTACGTATTTTGGTTTTATGAACAACTCTGACTCAATGTGTTTGTGTATGTGTGTCAGAGCTCAGATGGCTATACAATGATAGAGAATGACTCCACCAACAAACATATACATACACTATATATAGTGGTGAGAAACTTCTTCCATTAATCATTCAAGGGAAGTTAATTTTAAAAAGCAAACACAGGGGACTAGTGATCCACAATCCCCATTGACGTACCAACTAAGCATGGATCTGCTATGCACAATGCATTGCGGAAGTTGTGTATTTTCATCAAGTGTGAGATGCTCATGATCATATACCTATGTAGCAATCAACGGGCTTGATCATATTTGTAAGATTTCTGAATAGCTTTCTCTATCTCATATATTCAATGTGTATAAATTACAATCAGACCTTAGAATATATATAGCCCTAACTCCTAAACCAAAAAAGGAAATACAAATACAATACGACTATGACTCTAATAGGACTCTAAGTTAATTTGTAAGACTCACAATATATTACACAATATATTCTCACACCCCTGCTTAAACTCAAGGTGTTTTAGTAAAAAACACGGAGAGTTTGCTAAGAAGAAATTGAAACCGAGTTGTAGTGTGAATCTTGGTGAAGAAGTCCGCAAGTTGCAAAGCTGAAGGGATGAAAGGAAGCGAGATAGAGGCAGGCTGCAGATATTGGCGAACAAAGTGACAATCAATCTCAATGTGTTTTGTTCGCTCATGGAAGACAGTATTGTGGGCAATCTGAACAGCACTGTGGTTGTCACAATAGAGAGAGGTCAGAGAAGACTGAGAGACACCCAAATTAGAGAAAATACAATAAAGCCAAACAATCTCAGCAGTGGCATGAGCCATAGCACGATACTCAGCTTCGGCAGTAGAGTGGACAACGACTGATTGTTTCTTACTTTTCCAAGAGATCAAGGAATCACCAAGAAACATACAGAAACCAGACGTAGACTTACGATCAGTAACCTCACCAGCTCAATCAGAGTCAGCATAGGCCACCATGTCCAAAGAGGAAGTAGAGGAGAATAGTAAGCCTTGAAATATGGTACCCCTGAGATAGCGAAGAATACGAACCAAAACAGCCCAATGTGAGAATATATTTTGAAACATATTGTGAATCTTACATGGTATCAGAGCCTTGTTCGAAACCCTAAGTCCATGCCTGTTGTTCGAAGTTGTCGCTGATTGTTCGAAGTCGTCTTTGTTCTTTGGTCTTCTTCATAGTCGCAACTTAGGGTTCGTGGGTCTCTCTAGTTCGTGGGTCGCGTCTTCAGTCATCATCAGTAACTCGAGATCAGCTTCAGCCTGTGTTTCGTCGCGGCTCAGTTATGGTCCTTCTGGTTCGCGAACGTCATCACCGTGCTTCTGATTCAGGTCGTGATCGTCTTCCACTGTCGTCCACAGCCATCGCGACTCGCCTCGCGATCATCTTCAGCCATCGCGACTCCGTCCTGTCTTTTGAATCTTCTCTGGTTCGCAATCAGTCCCCTGTGATACATATAACTGATTTGTTAGTATTTACACTTTGGCCCCAAAATTTCATTGACTATTACACTTGGACTAGCTCACTCCCCTGTGTGTTCTAAGTACTGAAATAGTGGTTATAATTTGTAAGACTCACAATATATTTCACAATATATTCTCACAGACTCACAATATATTCTCACAATATTATCTCATTAGGTCATTCCACAGGAAGCTTTTTCCCCTTTGCTTGGAATCCCAACATCTTCCTTTGCCAATCTCTAAGGCAAAGAATAATGCAGCAACAAAATCAAAAAGAAAGATGCTAAAGAAACTATTCAATCTTTTTCTTTCAATTGAAGAAAAGAATTGATAAGTACTATTCTTTTCTTGAACTTCAATACAGATTGGGACTTCAAAACTTGAGCAGTAAGTTTGTATTTGCATCAAAGAAAAGTTTTTCAAGTTGCACATGACCGTACATCTATGTAGCAATCTTCCTTTGCTAATCTCTTAGGCAAAGAATAATGCAGAAAAATAAACAGAAAGGGAGATACTTTGTTATATTCTTCTCTTGTAGCACAACATAATTGATTCTATGCACTTTCTCAAATTTTTGTTATTTTCTTTTATAAACTTAAGCTGATACAGATTGAGGGTTCAAAACTTGAGAATCAGTTCAAAAGAACTAAGTTGATACAGAAAAACAGATTGAGGGTCCAAAACCTGAGATGTAAGTTGTATCTGAAAGGAAAAGTTATGTGAATTGAATACGATCATACATCTACATAGCAATCTTTCTTCTTCTTCTTTTTTCAGTAAAAGAAAAGGGTAGGAGGGGGCAACCATCACACTTGATCATATATAACAATCAACAAACTTGATCGTATGTTCTCATTAGGGTATTGCACAGTCAGCATTTTGTCCTTTGCATAAAGCTAATGGAATTCCGACAACTTCCTTTGCCTACCAAAGAAAAGTGGCATACTAAAAAACTGCCCATCAGTTACTTCCAATTTGAGAAAAGAAGAAAAAATATGTTCTATTCTTCTCTTGAAATAATTGATTCCAAGTCCTATGTCAAATGTACTTATTGTATTTAGAAACCAAAGTTGATAGGGATTGAGGAATTAAAATTAGGAAAATATAAACGAGTTTAAGAATTCTTTAATCATTTTTTGGTTAATATGTTGACAATATTGTCAATAGAATTCCATTTGGAAACTGCAAAATTTTGTTGTTTACTGGTAGCAGTTCAATAACTAGGAGCCAAATTCAACAAAATCAATTTTGTTGTTCACTGGCAGCAGTTCAATAACTAGGAGCCAAATTCAACAAAATCAGTCACTAAAGTTTTAGGCAGCATGCATTTTTGTCGTGAACATGAGCATAGGAATCTATATAAACAAAACTCATGGCATACTAGAAAAATAAATTTGGCTATCAGAAAGTCCATTAAGTCAAGCAACGACACAATCCAATATTCTTTGGATGCAATCCAAGTTCCCACAAGCAACGACACACATTTGTTCAATGTTCTCACAGTCCTTTTAAAGAAATGAGGCTTTTGAGTGCATCTTGGAAATGCATTCCATCAAACATGAAATCCTTGGCATAAAAATTAGTCAATGTTCTATCCAAGCAACAATCATGACCTACTTAATTCCATTCAGTTCAGATAGAATCACAGAGCATTCATAAAATGTTCCAACATTGCATCAACAATGTGCAGATAGATTCTTGCTTTCAGTCTACAAAAAATCACCATGAAGTTGAAGTAATAGAAAGTACAATCCAAGAGAGGGAAATAGGAGCTGTTGCACAGGTTGTTATTCTACTTCTATCAAAAGCCATGTCCAATTTTGAGACCAAAAAAAGTTGAATTTTTGTAAAAATTGTATTTTGAGTTAACAATATTGATCTCTGCTTTACAAAATTCTCTGTATCATCAGCTTACATGATCCATTCAGAAGCCTTCATCTCGACTAGCTTGTCATGTTGCTCATTAACTATGAATTTGGCTAGTCACACGAGGCATGTATATATATATATATATATCAAAATGATAAGACCAGTCTAAAAAATGTTCTAGTGTAGTTGGGAGTGTTAGTCACGTTAGAATAATTTGTGAACTAAAAACAGAAATGTTTTGCTTCTTTCTATTTGATTTAGGCCCTTTATTTTGATTCTTATTTCAGAATGCTTGTATAATGAGGTTGATGGCTGTAGTCACATTAATCTCAAATCCACCACATTTGGCTTCTTCAATATCATGTTTTTATGGCTATTCCATTCCCAGCAAATAACAAATATTAAAATTGTCAGTTTTTATGCAATTAAATGGTTAAAAATTAGGAATCCTTACAGTTCATGGTTCCACAGACAACTTGGAAAATTATATATTAATAAAGCAAATAACCATCATGTCACAAATTCATTCACTTGAATAGACCATAAAAAATATATTGAAGAAAACAAATGGTATGTGTGGGTTGATTTAGAAGTAACAATATTTGGATCAAAGACTAAATAGTAGGGACTTATCATGACAAATACAACTCGCATATTCCTTGAGCAGCCCATATGTGGCTGTGCTACAGATTTAAATGTTCAAAACTGAGATAAAATAAAAACACTAGCAAGCAGTGTTAGGTGTGTTATATGACACCACAAAACATAGGATTGCACAAATTTTATTTATTTATTTAGCCCAAGAAAAGAGCATTCTTTAATATATATATATATATATATAAAGTAACACAGTTCAGGAAGCATCAACAAGCCTTACAAACACTCAAGCAAAAACAAAAAAGAACACCAAAGGTAACATATAGACATAAACTGGGATAAGATGCAAAGCTAGCAGTAAATTGGCTAGATATTGTTGTCATGTAGGATCAAACATCATTAAGTGGAAAACGGATCTCTCCATGAGAAGTGGTACGGGAAAATGCTGCAAACCAGACTAAGGAAAAAGCTGCTGTGACTTAAACTCCGTGGTCGTTGAGATAATTGGAAAAAATGAAGAGATTGTGTGATAACACCCCCACCTAGATATCTTTATTGCCCTCCATCTGCTGAAATAGAGATTCAAGAGTTGGCAATAAAATATTAATGTTCAGAAAATTGTGCTTACAAGCCCATTTAAGAGCAACAAGAGCTGCAGCCAATGGAGCACAAAGCCTGTGCACATCAAGCTCTTGAATTTTGAATTTCAAATTCTTTTACATCTCGAAATTTTGGTGAATCACTACAACAAATCGCACCTTTGGCAACCATTTTTGGCAACCAAACAAATTTTGGTCGCCGAAAGTACATTTTTTGGCGACTAAAATTTATATTTGTCAGTATTGGTGCAAGATATCGCTACTAAAATATTTTAGTCGATAAATATTACTTATTGGCGACGAAATTTAAATTTAGTCGGTAAAAACTCAATTTTCAGCGACTAAAATTTTGATTGGTCACTGTTAGTCCAAATTTTAGGCCCCAAAAAAATAAATTAATCAGTAATATTGGTTTTTCCTGACTAAAATTAAAATTAGTCGCCAAATAGTACTTTTGGCTACTAATATTTTCGTCGCTATTCAGTAACCTTTTGGCTACAAAAAAATTTAGTTGGCAGACCTATCCCTTTGCCGACAAATACAGAAATTAGTCGCTACAGGTTCAATTTTCAACCCACCAAACCTTTATTTCCGCGCGCGCCCCTCTCTCTGTTATACAACATCACACTTTGTAACACACACACACACACACCGTCCTTTACCAAAAATCACAAAAACCATCCCCCTCACCGTAGCCTACCGTACGGTTGACATTACGACGGCCACCGCCCCCCGCACAAATCACCACCGCCACAACTCACCACCGCCGCACATCACTGGTTCTCTCTCTCTCTCTGTCTCTGTCTCTCTGTGTCTCGCACTCTCGCGTTCGCTCACGGTCTGTCCATGCGTCTCTCTCTCTCTGTCACTTGAGCTCTCTCACACAGTCTCTCTTTATCTCTCTCTCCCTCCGTCTCTCTCTCTCTTCTTTACTCTGCTGGCTCTTCTGACATTGTTGGTTTAGGGTTTATTCAAATTTGAATGTATGTGCCTCTAATTTATTAAAAATTTGAAAGATGATGTTTAATATATGTGTGTGTGTATATATAATGCTTTGTACACGTATAGGCGTCTCTCTCTCTCTCTCTCTCTCTCTCTCTCTCTCTATCCGCCTTGCTCTGTTTCCCCTTTTCTCACATTATTACTTTAGGGTTTGTTCAAAATTTAGTGTTTGGGGCTGTAATTTATGATAAATTTCAAACATGATGTGTAATATATGCAGGTGAATGTGTGTGTGTATATAAAATGCTGTGTGGATATGTATAATAATGTTGCGTGTATATATAATGCTATGTGTGTATATGCAAATGTTTAATATATAATGTATGTGGCCCTAAATTAATGAGCAACATACACAAGTCCTTTGGTAAGAAATGATCCAATCATTTTGTTTACTTAAGTCCTAACAGATAATACAAAATAATTAGTTGAGCATAAACAACTCCAACTCAAAACCCAAAAAATTAACAAAACACCAAATTATTACTTCCACATTCTCTGGAATCCATTACTCATATAAACGGAAATGGACTCCGTTGGGTTACCAAGAAAATTAAGTGAAAATATGGAAAGAAACTAAAAATCCAGTATTACATGCCTATTATCTAATTACTTCCTACAAATATGGGTGAATTTCGTTTTAGATTCTGTTTGGCTACCAAGAAAACTAAGGGAAAAAATTGAAAAACACTAAACAAATCCAGCATTACATGCTACTTTCTGGTAATTTCCTACAGATATGGGTGAATTTTATTTTTATCCTTATATTTTCTAGAACCAACGAGACAAAATGATTATGAAGAATCTATCCTTTCTTTTGCTCAATTTTCTCAGCAACCAAACTGATTATATATAATGCTCTCTCTACATATGCAGGTGATTCAATCACTACACTTCTTGTCACTCAACAGCAGCTGGAGCATTCAACCTACACTATATAAGGTACTGAGTTTGTGTCCTGAAATTTTTTATGAAGTGGGTATTATTTTGTTTTAATAATATTTATTAAAACATGAAGGAAGAAAAAAAAAAAAAAAAAAAAGCCCTTCAGTTATTTCATAGAATACAAGTGAAGTAGAGGAATACATAAGGTTGATTAGGAGACTTAATTAATCTCAGATTTACGCATGTTATACATATTGTTTTTTTAATAGAATCCACTAAGTTTTTGAGTCCCCTCTATTGCATTTGAATGCTTGAACTTTGCTTACTAGTTGCCATCCAGCTTTAGCCCAAAGTGGATATGAGGAAAACGTGCCCACTGTTAAACAACATACACAAATCTTTTCGTCTTTGGAAAGGTAATTCAAGTTATTTGGTTTAGTTACCAGTGAGTGACAGTTCAATATGTTTTGATACAATGTCTTCCTGCTCACATGCACTCTTTTTTCTCTGCTTCAGAATCGTTCTTAGCTGCTACTCATGAACTTCAGCGTATATATGGAAAGGATGAAGGGAAACAATTGTCGTAAAGTTGCCTTGTTCAAATATAAAGGTGGGAAAATCTTTTCCTTATTTTTGTGCAGATAATTATACATCTTTTTGGTAATTTTTTGTTATTAATCATAGCAATGTAAGTATTAGGAGGTCGAGCATCCTTATGGTTTAGAGATGAGTTTTTGTTGTGGAACTAGAAATCAACATTACAGGCACAGAAAGAACCTTATACTTTGGTCACTTAATGTAAGTTTCAACTGCATCATCTTAAACATTCTGAAGGAGAAATGAAAATCAAGATAGTTGTTATTGGCTAGTTAGTTTATGTGATACTTCGTCACATGTTTGGTCCTTGTGATTAATCTTTCATAAACCATATGCAATTTTGAAGCCTTTTTTAAGATAGTTTATGTACTTTGTCACGTGTTTGGTCCGTGTAGTTAATCTTTGATCTGTATCAGATCTTTTGAAATTTGCTTGAAGCCTTTCAGCATAGTTTAAGTCGATAATATCACATGCTTGGTCCATGTCTTTCTTTCCTTTTTGGGTTTTGTACTTTTGTTTCGACCTTGTGAGGAGTAATTGAGCAGAATTACCTATACTTTTAATGAAACCTGAACCGTGTTGAACTGAGTGGAGGCAATCTAAGGTTGCCACTCCTTTCAAAAGGCATATAATTCATACGGAATTGATACTGGTCCTTTCAATCTTCTTAAGGTCAGGATTCAGTCAATCTTAACTAATAATTACATTAAATTACACCAATTTTTCTCTCCCAGTTGCATTAGATTATAGCAATCTGTTCATTTTGCATGAAAGTAATGATCTGCTGTTGGTCTTACCTGCAGAAATATAAGGGGAGAAAGATTACGATTACTGGTTTGCCTGGGACTCACTGTCATCATTCAATTTTCCAAGTCCAGTTTGTGCTTTGCATACTTAGTTACTACCAATTTGCACATGCATTGTGTGTGCAAGACATTTTACCTGTAAAGATTATATAAAAATCAAAATTGATTTTATTGGTTATTGCGTGTTGTGGAGGTTTTTTTTCTTCTTTTTCTGTGAAACATTTATTGGGAGTCTTTTAACTGGCTGGACCAATGAAAAGGTAGTATGGGAGTTGAAAGTGATACAAAGAGACATGGAAAACCACAAAGAATGTTTTGTTGAGCTTGTGAGAAAAGACATGTTGCTGTGACCTTATGGTAATCATTTTGTGTGTGTGAGATGGATAGAAGGAATTTTTAACAAACTAAGTTGTCAGGATGAAGGATTGTTTTGGTCAAACTTAGCAATTATTTGTTTTTGAAGTCATCATGATGCTACAAGATAACCTGGTGATGTGCATTCTTGAACTGCTAACCCATAAATTAGTCCCGCTTATGAGGAGTTGGTCAGTAAGTATGGGTTTGTGTCTCTTTCTGTTGCCCTGATTTGCACAATTATTATTTTTCAGGGATTTCCTAAGCTGTGCTCTTTATCCATTAACTTAAGACATTCCATACTTAGAAATTAGAATAGTATAAGTTGAGTTTATCAACTCAACCATTTGGGCCAAGTTTGAGTGCCCACCAAATTTTTGGGCTGCTTATGGTATTTGTTTTTTTGGGTTAGTAACTTATGGTATTTGTTATCATGAACTTAGATGCCCAAGTCAGAATATACTCCTATCTGGATCATCCTGAAGATGACAACTTACACACCTATTTGTTTTATCATAAGGTGGCAGCAAATGGACAATCAATTGAACTCTGCATTGGCATTCTGTTTTAAATAATGTGATTCGGTAGAAAATTGCTTTGGCATCTGAATGGATTTTGGTGGTGGATTGGATAAACAAAGTAAAGAAAGAACAAAGGGTTGAGGTGTCTTGCATTGTTGGAACAAGTAGATTTGCACTTCTTTATATAGGATTTTGTGGAATCAAACACCAGAGGGTGTTTGGCGTCTCATCAAACTAAAGAAGCAAAGGCTAAATATTTTTCTTGCATCTCCTGTTTGTTCAAAAGAAAAGTAACAGCTCTTTACATAGAAGAACTGAGTAGGTTACTTAATGGTTAATTAAGAGGTAAGTTACCCATTAAGTGGCAAGTAGCTCAGTAGTGGTAGACAAATAGCTCACGACTAGCAACTTAATGAGGAGATTACCTTAGAGCTAAGTAATTGAATTACCAAAATGCCCGAAGCGTATAAATATAACTTTTTATAAACTCTTCAAATCCATTAAGCTTCATGGTTGAACCAGTTTTTAAAGTGGACTAAATCTTCAAATTTTTCTTTTTCTTCTTCTTTGGCCCTCATGGTCTGCATCATACTATTAATAAACAATTTAATCAAAAGGAAGATGCTTCAGAAAATGAGGTCTACTACTGTTTTTATGGCCGTGAATTGTCTGATCTTGTTAACTTCAGAAAACACATAAGCTAGGCTGTGTGGTTTTGTTTCCTTTATCATACTTTTGTACTTCTATGGTCATGGTTCCTTTGTTAGATGCATTGATGGTGATGATCTCATGACATGAAATTCCATCTCCATTGTTATCTTGATCCATTGTTTGCTTAGCTGGTGCTGTTTGGTTGTCAGTTAATGGGAATAGGGAGTCATAATCCTTGCTTTTACCCCACACAACAAAATATAGGCCTGCAACTATAACAATTGCGCCAAGTACCCTGTAAAATTGTGCCATTAGCTATCTTATTTTTCTGTTTAGGGGTCTACATGTAAATTAGGTAAAGTGTTTGAGAGTTACCTTCCTAGGTACATTTGTTCAGCCAAAATAAATGAGCTCATGATAGCTGCGATGACCATGCTCAGTGGGCTGAAAGCTGTCACAAAAACAGGTCCTCTGTCTTTCATTATTACTCCTTGAATGTAATAAGTGAGTCCCGAGCAAACTATGCCCTGCATATATACATTTTAAAACAAAGAGCTGTAGAATATTACCATTTTTGGCAAAAGCTGGTCCTCCCATGTCATGAGAACAAATCCTCTATTTTACATCCTTGTGTATAGTAGTTTCAGAATTTTTTTCTACAAAGGTATAATTCATGTTGTAGTTTTGTGAAGAAACATCAATTCATATTGAAGTGAACAGAAGCTTTGATGGGACTGCTATGAATTAGGGGCCTCTAGAAGGGAGTTGGGTTGATTTAGAGAATATGGCTACAATGAAGTTGGGATTTAGGGAAAAACAGTCATTAATGTACTGCATATATTTGATTTTCTTATCCCTGGTTAACATTAATAAAGAAAATTTTGTTTTCCCATTTAGTCTCCTTACACTGTAAAGAGCTGTCAGGAGTTCGGTGCCCCAGCTTATAGACCAGACGCTAGCATTTCCCCTCTCCATTAGAAGTGCCACTGTGGCCCCCTGAGCTGTTCCTAATAGGCATATCCAAGCAGTGAGGGAGAGCTCAGCGGGATATGTCTTCAGCGTGATTGCCTAGAGAAACAGAAACAAATATAATTATGATCTCAGATGAAAATTAATTGTCCATATCTAGCAGTTCATATAGCGACCAACTTACTTGTAGATTCATGAAACATGACCAGCTGAAGCATCCAACTGTAATCATTAGGGCTCCCTTAATTGAATGTCGAAGATTTTCCCACCCTTTTGAAGTTCATTAATGCTGCTTCCTTTTTTCCTATACAGCTCAATAATTGGGCCTTTTACTAGTGTCATGATCATGGCTCCTCCAACAGTGGTTATTGTCCCAACTATCTTAGCTTGGCTGCGAATACTATTGATCTTTATCCTCTCCATCCTAGGACAGAAAATTTTAACAATTCCCCAGACATACAAACACCATGTCAGACATGTTTCAAGAAAACCTGTTTGTATTTATGTAGATCATGGTTTTATGTATTGGCCGTTACATATGGAGCGATGACAATAGTGGCAATGGCATGGCGGTAAACAACAAATACGTAATTGCGTATCCCCTCATTCAATGCAACCTTAGAAAGCATATCCATCCCTGCAAACCCAAATTGCAAGAAAATGACAGCAAAGAAAGGTTTCAACCTGTCGTACATTTTACCTAAAGGCTGATAGGATATTTGGTTTGTCATTGCTCACTGCCTCTTTGGAGTATTCAAAATGCTCTTGACATGTTTTCAAATTTATAGGTGTATTGTGTTACTTTTTCTTTAAAAAAATTCTGCTTTTATATTATTATCATCCTTTAAAAAATAGGGATTAAAGTCAATTATTGCTTAAAAGCCCCTGTCACCAAACATGGAGAGGATATGTCTTTGGTCACACAAACCTATGTATCTATTCACCGTATCTTTGTTTATGTGCAAACTTCTAGACCCTAATAAAGAAATTCCTTCATAAACTATTTATTTCATTAACTTCCAGTGGAATTGTTGTTGTATATTCATGAGATTGATTTGATTCCATAATTAGAGATTTGCAAGTATTAAGTACTTATTGGACCTTGTTATTTATTTATTTATTTATTCCATCTAAGAAAGAAGAACATATATATATATAATAACATGTTTTTGATTTTTTTTTTTTTCTTTTGTTTACCCTAAACATGAAAAAGTGTTGCACTAGATGATGATGAATGCAGCGGAAATAATATGTTGACAGAATGTCCTTTACAAGATGTTTGATTCCAATATATTATTTAGGGTTAAATATGTTGTCAATTCCCAAAGTATGCATTTTGTTTCATTTTCGATATTTGAATATGTCAATTTGATTTTCAAATTTTTATTTTTATTTATTTTTAGCTGTGAGACATTTTTCGATGAATTTCTAAATCAACACCTTGAAACTAATTGTGGTTGAACATTGTGCCAAATCAAACCCTTTTTGTGCTTTACTAGGACTTGTGAAAACTGATGGAATGTAATTCGGACCCGTAGATAGGGAGTTAGAGACGAATACGCCCTAAACTTAGTCGAAAAAGGGCGTTCCAGGGGTGAAAATTTGAAACAGCCCTCGACCCACCATGTGACTCTCACGAACAGCTTCCCCATGATAAATAGGACTTGTGACAACTGACGGAATGTAATTCGGAGCCATAGGTAGAGACTTAGAGCCGAATACGCCTTAAACTTAATCGAAAAAGGGCGTTTTGGGGGCAAAAATTGCAAACAGCCCCCAAACCATCATGTGACTCTCACGGACAGTTTTCCCATGACAAATAGGATGTGTGACAACTGACAGAATATAATTCGGACCCGTAGGTACAGAGTTAGAGCCGAATACACCCTAAACTTAGTCGAAAAAGACCTTTCCGGGGGGCGAAAATTCAAAACAGCCTCCGAACCACCGTCTGACTCTCACGGACAACTTTCCCATGACAAATAGGACTTGTAACAATTGAAGGAATGTAATTTAGACCCGTAGGGAGAGAGTTAGAGCTGAATACGCCTTAAACTTACTCGAAAAAGAGCCTTCCGAGAGGCGAAAATTCAAAACAGCCCCCGAACCACTGTTTGACTCTCACGGACAGCTTCCCCATGACAAATAGAACTTGTGACAACTGACGGAATATAATTCAGACCCGTAGGTAGATAGTTAGAGCTGAATATGCCCTAAACTTAGTCGAAAAAGGGCATTCCGGGGGCGAAAATTCAAAACAGTCCCCAAACCACCGTGTGGCTCACATGGACAATTTCCCCATGACAAATAGGACTTGTGACAACTGATGGAATGTAATTCAGACCTGTGGGTAGGGAGTTAGAGCCGAATACGCCTTAAACTTACTCGAAAAAGAGCCTTCCAGGGGCGAAAATTCATAACAACCCCCCGAACCACCATGTGACTCTCACGGATAGTTTCCCCATGACAAATAAGACTTATGAAAATTGACAGAATGTAATTCGAACCCCTATATATGGAGTTTGAGCCGAATAGGCGTTAAACTTAGTCGAAAAAGGGCGTTCCGGGAGTGAAAATTCGAAACAGCCCCTGAACCATGGTGTGACTCTCATGGACAGCTTCCCCGTGACAAATAGGACTTGTGACAACTGAAGGAATGTAATTTGGACCCGTAGGCAGAGCGTTAGAGTCGAATACGCCCTAAACTTAGTCAAAAAAGGGTGTTTCAGGGGTGAAAATTCAAAACAGCCCCCGAACCACCGTGTGGCTCATACAGACAGTTTTCCCATGACAAATAGGACTTGTGACAACTGACAAAATGTAATTTTGACCCGTAAGTAGAGAGTTAGAGCCGAATGCGCCCTAAACTTAGTCGAAAAAGAGTTTTCCGGGGGCAAAAATTCATAACAGCCCCCGAACCATCATGTGGCTCACATAGACAATTTCCCCATGACAAATAGAACTTGTAACAACTGACGGAATATAATTCAGACCCCTAGGTAGAGAGTTAGAGTCGAATACATCTTAAACTTACTCGAAAAAGAGCTTTCCGGGGGTGAAAATTGATAACAGCCCCCAAACCACTATGTAGCTCTCACAGACAGTTTCCCCATGACAAATAGGACTTGTGACAACTGACGGAATGTAATTCAGACCCTTAGGTATGAAGTTAGAGCCAAAAACGTCATAAACTTAGTCTAAAAAGGGCATTCCGGGGGTGAAATTTCAAAATATCTCCCGAACCACTATGTCACTCTCACGGACAGCTTCCCCATGAAAAATAAGACTTGTGACAATTGACGAAATATAATTCGGATCCGTAGGTTGGGAGTTAGAGCCAAATACGTCCTAAACTTACTCGATAAAGGGCGTTCCGAGAGCAAAAATTCATAACAGCCCCCGAACCATCGTGTGGCTCTCACGGGCAGCTTCCCCATGACTAATGGGACTTGTGACATCTGAAGGAATGTAATTCAGACCCATAGATATGGAGTTAAAGCCAAATATGCCCTAAACTTAGTCGGAAAAGGGCGTTCTGGGGGCAAAAATTCAAAACAGCTCCCGAACCACCGTGTGGCTCACACAGAAAGTTTTTCCATCACAAATAAGACTCGTGACAACTGATAGAATGTAATTTGGACCCGTAAGTAGAGAGTTAGAGCCGAATGCGCCCTAAACTTAGATGAAAAAGAGCTTTCCAGGGGCAAAAATTCATAATAGCCCCCGAACCATCGTGTGGCTCACATAGACAGTTTTCCCATGACAAATAGGACTTGTGACAATTGACGAAAGGTAATTCGGACCCGTAGGTAGGGAGTTAGAGCCGATTACGCTCTGAACTTAGTCGAAAAAGGGCATTTCGGGAGTAAAAATTCAAAAAAGCCCCCGAACCGCAGTGTGACACTCACGGACAGCTTCCCATTGACAAATAAGACTTGTGACAACTGACGTTCAGACCCGTGGGTAGAGAGTTAGAGCCGAATATGCCTTAAACTTACTGGAAAAAGAGCTTTCTGGAGGGCGAAAATTCAAAACGTCCCTTGAACCCTTGTATGGCTCTCACAGACTGCTTTCCCATGACAATTACAACCTGTGACAACTGGCGGAATGTAATTAGGACCCGTAGGTTGGAAATTAGAGCTGAATACGGCTTAAACTTACTTAAAAAACAGTGTTTTGGGGGCAAAAATTTAAAACAGCCCCCGAACCACCGTATGGCTCTCACGGACTGCTTCTCCATGACAATTACGACCTATGACAACTGACGGAATGTAATTAGGACCCGTAGGCTTGGAGTTTGAGCCAAAAACGCTTTACACTTAGTCGAAAAACTCGGAACACTTAGTTTAAAAAGCAACAACTTTATGAAAATAACAGCTACATATTTTAATAATTACCTTCATACATTTATAGGATGAACAAATTACATATTAGATTGTTTGTGCAGTTGGTTGGAATAAATATTGCATGATACATATATATTATATACTTTCTTTTATTTTCAAGAAAACATTTCTCGATTGTTCTAACTTAAATGCATGTTACAACATGTTCCCTATGGCTGACTGAATTGATATTTTGTAACCAATTCTAATGTTTTGTTTTTTGTTTTTTTGTTAGATGGCTTTGTTGTGTAGACTCGTGGATAATCCATATTGATGTATGGAGAAGAATTTTCACTTTTGTATAGAACTAATATAATACTTTTGTTGTCCTCAGCTTTTGTGCAGTTCACTATTACTAATATAGAAAACTTTTGGCAATCAACAGATAATGATTGTCGTGATACATATATGACCATTTGTCAACGTACATATATGACCTTTTGTCATGGTCTATAGAAAATTTTTTGTCGTGGTACATAGATCACCTTCTGTCGTGGTACATATATATGACCATTTGTCGGCGTACATATATGACCTTTTGTCATGGTCTATAGAAAAACTTTTGTTGTGGTACATATATCACCTTTTGTCGTGGTACATATTACGATGGTAATTTGTACCATGCCAAATTATAATTTCGCTTGGTAGTAAATATATTTTTTTGTATACAGTTTTGATTTTTGTATGATATATTTTGTATGGAATTATTATTTTAGTTTGGACAATAGTTGGCTTGTATGGATTTTGACATTTAAAGTTATTTATATTTTGTATATGAATGCAGATTGTGGAATGATTGATATATAGTATGTATCATTTTGTTTATATACGTATTCCAGGTTGGATGGAATATAGACAGGTTGTGGAGAAATTATAATTTTGCGATAAAACATAATATCATGTTTTTAGTGACTAAACAATTGGTAGCTAAAAAGAAATTGGGAAAATACTTTGGGCGGCTAAAAGTTTTGTAGCCAAAAAAAAAAAAGTAGACATTTGGCGACTAAAAGTTTTGTAGCCAAAAGAAAATCAAACATTTGGTGACTAAAATATTTCGTAGCTAAAAACAAAAGCTAAAGAATAAAAACACTTTTGCCGACTAAAAATTTAGTAGCCAGAAATGTGGGACTTTAGGCGACCAATTTTTTAGTAGCCAAAACAAGAACTCTTTGCCAACTAAAATTTTAGTAGCAAAAAATGTAGAACTTTAGGCGACCAATTTTTTAGTAGCCAAAATAAGAACTTTTTGCTGACTAAAATTTTAGTAGCTAAAAATGAGGGACTTTAGGCAACTAAAAGTTTAGTCGTCAAAAATGTACTAATTTAATTTAATGTCCAACCTTTTGGCGACTAAAAATTTAGTCGGAAATTGAATACATTCGGCGACTAAAATAATTTTAGTCGCTAATGACCTTTACCGACAATTCTTCGATGAATATTTCTACGACCAAATAATTTAGTCGCTGAAATAATTTGGTGACTAAAAATTAACTTTAGTCGCCAAAAGTAAAAATTCTTGTAGTGAAATGGACAACATCAAAATAAAAATGTCTAGATATGTAGACTATTTGAATAGAGGTTTTCTCATAAACTTATTTTGACAGAAATTTTGGCTATTTTAGACTCTGCAGTCATTGTTGGAGTAAGATTAATGAGAAAATTATAATAAAAAAACTAAAGTTTGACTATTGTAACAAAACAATAAATCTGAATTTTTAATTTTGTTAATTAAATACTATTTTTTTTATTAGTTTTCAATCTAAACCATTTGCCTATTTCATTAACAAAAAATTGATATTCTATTCATTAAACTTAACAAAAAATGATATTTTAAACATTTTATATACACTTACATTGAGTTTATGACTAAAATACTCTTTTTCATCAATTTTACTTATTAAAATAGACAAATAATTTGAATTAAAAATAAATTAAAATATTAAAATATAAATTCATAAAATTAAAAATAGATTTATTTTGTCACAAAAGTCACACTCCAATTTTCCCAAGATTAATTTATGTGTGTTTTTTCTGAAGTCATATGTGCTTCTACCTAGGCACAAGACATCACATATTACTTTTCTAATTTCTTCCAAAAAAAATCGCATTCTCAGAAGAAAGACATGTTATTAGATTTTTATAACAAACAATACAACAAAAAATTGTATCCCGCACACAAACAACAGAGAGACGTGTTGCCCAAGCTTCAATGAAAGGGGTGGCCGCTGGCCTGTGGGAGTTTTCGTTCTCGTGTTATGTTTTTTGTTTTTTTTCTTAGATAAATTACAAATACAACCTTAATATTTGTTTAAAATATGAATTATTACTTGTAATTTTAGAAATGATAGTTTAAGTTATTAATTAATAATAAATTTTAATTTTTATTAATAAATCATCAAATCAATTATCAATTTTTAATAATATTATAAATATATTTTAATTAATAATTCAGATAATTTCATTATTATATAAGAGAATAATTAAGATTTTTTTTTTCTGTTAAAAAAAATTCGATAAGAGGGTATCTATAATTTTCAAAATCATGAGAGACAATCTATGTTTTAAGCAAATCTTAAGAAATGCGTTTGTATTTTTTTTTTTTTTTTCATTCAAATCAAAACAAAATCATTTTAGAACTACTATAAGAGTAAAGAAGATCCAAACGCAAATGTGATGATAATTTTAGGAAAAAATGTAAATTAATGGTACACTAAAAAATATTTACATTTCCAGGATGATATAAATTTTATGTATGCATGGTATAAATCCTTTCATTATTTGGTATAAATCTTTTCTATGTGTCATAATTATACTAGAAAATATTTCATTTATAATGTAATTTTTTTATTATTCCATTATTTTATAAGTTTTTCAAAATTTTATTTTGAGATAAAATTCTTCCACCCACATCAAACGGCTCCCTCTTTTCATTTCATTGCCGAACAATGCATAAATCACTAGTAAAACCACTCTGAATCATGTGAAATGTCAATCTGTTAAAATCGCATTGATTTACATTAATCTGTATCTCTTTATCCACTAATGTAACGCCCTCAAAAAATGACATAAATCAATCATACACTAGATCTATAAATATAGTAGAAAAGTTATATTTTCATTAATCAAGTCGACATTACAAAAGATATTACATGCATTACACTTTCATAAATGTTCATTCCATAAACTATAGCGTGTAACCCTAATTGAAGACAGCAAAATAAATGCCCTACGGGCTTACATCTTTCCAAGTGATAACTTAGTTACAACAAAAGAGAGTCATAAGCTCTTTACAGTTAAAGCCCTCGGCTTAAAAAAAAAACATATAAACACGAAAGTAACAAAATAGAGTCTTCAACCCTAAAACCTCCCAATCTACGTTCTTGGAGGCGGCATGTCACCTGTATCTGAAAGTGGTTTTCCAAGTAGGGTGAGCCAAAGCCCAGTAGAGATATGCTAAACAATATATGAGAATTAACTAAAATATCAGCATCAGATATATGTTCAATACTTGTAAACCTACTTACACCCTTTCCTTGACCAATCAATATTGACATCCATAATTCAGTCTGTTTCCATTCATTTATCCAAATTAATTCACTGACATAATTCGTTGTTATCTAAACAATTCAAAACGAGACTACAACTCATTTATTAACACTTTCATAACAAACATTATTCAAACACTTCCATTTTCCTGCCATTTTACAGAATCACATCCGAGAGAATTGACACCCAAATATATATATGATTTCGGGACTTTCACCATGGACACTCCGGCCAAGTTAATTATCAATGGAGTCTATCCCCTATCTCCTCCCAAACAATGGAGTACATCCCCTATCTTCTCCCAAACAATTATACATATACAATGTATTTAAACACGTGTCATATACAATGACTATCAAATTCACGCATTCAACAATTTAATCGACCGTCATATTCAATGACATAATTCATGTGGTTAGTTTTAACTCACCTAGTCCTCATGCAGTTTCTACAACACTCATAGCTATCCTCCACCGATAGCCCAAAACAAGTATTTTCTAAATAGATAAATAAATCTATCAAACAGATAAATTGTCAATTTTTTCATAGGTGAGTAATTTAACACATCCAACTACACCATTCAATTACACGCTCTTCCAATTTCATATTTCCACATCAATTTCATTATTTATACAAAATAATTTATTTTAATTCAAATTAGGGCATTCTTCTCCCCTTTCCAAATATTACACCCAAGACCAAATTTCACCAATTATATCCAAGCAATATCATGTTCAAGACCTCTCATACACATGCGGGGCCAAATATAGAAAACCCCTCTTTCAAAAATTCAAATCCAAACCCTAAATTTCCCAAATCTTCCTAAATCCCACCACTTATACAAAATGACAAATATCTAGGTTAAAACTCATATTAAAGAGTAGAACATCCCTACTTCAGAGTTAGGAGAGCAAATGAGAAGAAGAAGAAACCCAAAGATGCTCCAAATTCCACATTTTTCTGATTCCATGGATGCCCACACAATACTCTAACTTTTTAACAAAGGGAATAGGGTAGAAAGACCTTAGATCATAGGGTATTTATGGAGAGAGAGAGAGAGAGAGAGAGAGAGAGATAGATGAAGTTGTGCTAGGGTTTTGAGTGAAAAAGGGGCCAAAAAGTGATACAAAGTATCGTTGCTACGAACTAATATGTGCGAGGCTCGCTCGAGCGAAGGAGTTGTCACTCGAGCGACCAGACACAACAAATGACCTCGCTCGAGCACAAAAAGTGTCGCTCGAGCGCACAATGCAAAGCTTCAGGTCTGCCACAGACGCAAATGCACGCTCGAGCACAAGAAGTCTCGCTCGAGCGAAGAAACAATTCCACAAGGCTTGCTCGAGCGCAAGAAGCCTTGCTCGAGCGAAGAACTTACATCTTTCTAGCAAAGCTGTGTCTGGAAAAGAAACCTGAAGACCTTCAATTCTCGCTCCAGCGCAAGAAGCCTCGCTCGAGCGAAGAAGCAAATTACTTAAGGCTCGCTCGAGCTCAAAAAGCCTCGCTCGGGCGAAGAGACCAAAACTCGGGCAACAACCATTTGAACCAACTAATAACCAACCTGTTCCAAATTCGCCCAACAAATCCCAAAACTCAAATTCAAAGAATTAAAGGAAGGAAACAAGACGTAAACAACAACATACAATCACGGAACCCGAGTCTGGAACACAATAAAGATCTGGGTAAAAATCGGGATCACTATAACCTCCATTCTTTAAGAATTTCGTCCCTAAAATTTTGTACAAGTTTCAAGACCATGATTTTCCAATTTTCAAAATGATTACCATTCTATTCTCATCACCATGACCCACCCGCCGGTCATTTCATCTCTTCACAAGAGAACAAAACCACAACATATACATAGCCCAACACATTTTACCAAAATGCATATTCCGAAAATTTAGCTAATTTCACTATATCTTTCATAGCTTTATAACATATTCAATGTTCATGGTATAATTGCATTTCCAAAACTCAAACAACATATACAATGTTCAAATTAAATTTTACATTTCTGAAACATATTCAACATTTACAATGCCTTCATAATTCAAAACACATACAATGTTCTTCATAGTTTGTTAACAAAACTAGGATTTCAACATGCGCTCAAATATCAACAAATAAATTTGGATATTTCTCTCGAACTTCCAATTCACGCTCCCATGTTACTTCCTCAACATCGTGATGTTTCCATAATACTTTGACCAAGGGAATCGTCTTGCCTTGCAAGACTTGGTCCCGCCTATCCAAGACTCTCATCGGTCTCTCCTCATACGAGGCATCCTCGTCCACCTCTAAGCCTGTCCAATCTAGCACATGCGATGGATCTGACTTATATTTCAGAAGCATACTAATATGAAACACGTCATGCACTCCGAAAAGTTACGGAGGCAACGCCAAACGATATGCGACCTCCTCAATCCGCTCAAGGATCTTAAAAGGGCCAATAAACCGAGGGGATAACTTCTCACTCTTCCCAAATCTCATCAAACCTCGTCTAGGTGATATTTTCAAAAAGACATGATCTCCAACCTCAAATGACAAAGGTCTCCTCCTACGGTCGGCATAACTCTTTTGGCGACTCTGGGCTGTAACTAGCCTCTTACGGATAAGTGCCACTTTCTCTGTCGTCTCACGAACCAACTCTGGACCTAACAAATGTGCATCACCTACCTCGGCCCAACATACAAGAGATCCACATGGTCGGCCGTACAAGGCCTCAAATGGTGCTATTCCAATACTCGATTAGAAACTGTTATTATAGGCAAACTCTACTAAGGGTAAGTATCTCTCCCACGATCCTTTACAGTCAAGGACACAGCCTCGAAGCATATCCTCAAGGATCTGAATAGTACGCTCGGACTGCCCCTCAGTCTGAGGATGGTAAGCCGTGCTAAAGGTAAATCTAGTGTCCAAGGCATTTTGTAAACTCTGCCACAACCCAGTAGTGAAACGCGAATCTCTATCCGAAACAATCTTCACAGGGACCTCGTGCAACTTTACTATGTCCCGAATATACAAGTCAGTGAGGTAATCTACCGAATCTCTTACGCGCATAGGAATAAAATGCGTTGACTTGGTTAACCGGTCAATTGCCACCCATATGGCATCACTATCTCGTTGAGTACTCGGAAGGCCCACAACAAAATCCATCGTGACATGCTTCCATTTACATTCAGCTACAGGCAAGGGTTGCAACAAACCCACTGGTCTCTGATGTTCGGCCTTCACTTGCTGGCAAGTAAGGCACTTCGATACAAATACTGTCATATCCTTCTTCATGCCCCTCCACCAAAACTGGTGACTTAGATCATGATACATCTTTGTGCCTCTCGGATGCACCTCAAGGCGTGAATGGTGAAACTCTTGGAGTACTTCCTCTCGGTAAGACTCCGGCATAAACAAACGGCCACGGTACTCCACACTCAGGTCGGGATACACAGTTAAACCCTTCTCTACCTTCCCACTAGAGATATTTTTCCGGAGGGATTCCACTTCAAAGTCACCCCTCTGCGCTTCTAACACTCGATTCACAAGTGTAGGTTATGCAACCACAGAGAACAAGGCTGTAAACTCAATAGATTCGCCCAGATACAAGTCAAATTTCCCAAGGGCACCCAACATCTCTCGTTCCCGAATAGCAATACAAGCTACACTACTAATGGATTTCCTACTTAAGGCGTCGGCCACTACATTGGCCTTTCCTTGGTGGTAATGCAACTCGAAATCATAATCCTCTGAGAACTCCATCCACCTTCTCTGTCTCAAGTTCAAGTCTTTCTGTGTAAACAGATATTTCAGACTCTTATGATCAGAGAACATCTTAAATCTCTCGCCATACAGATAGTGCCTTCAAATCTTCAAGGCAAATATCACCGCTGCTAGCTCTAGGTCGTGAGTAGGGTAGTTCCTCTCGTGTGTTTTCAACTGCCATGAGTCATCACAATACACCGAATAGCCCAAGCCCCTCTCTGGAATGATCAAGACTGGAGCGGTGGTAAATCTAACCTTAAGCTCTTGGAATGACTTTTCACAAGTCTCACTCCACACAAATTTAACCCCTTTTCTTATCAATCTAGTCAAATGCGATGCTAATCTGGAGAAATCTTTCACAAACCGATGGCAATACCCAGCCAACTGCAAGAAACTATGGATCTCGAAAGCATTCTTAGGTTATGCCCAATGCTGCATTGCCTCTATCTTGGATGAATCTACAGTCATCCCTTCCCCGGATACTACATGGTCTAAGAACTTAACCTCTTTTAGCCAGAACTCACACTTCCCAAACTTAGCATACAGTTTATGGATTCTAAGCAACTCAAGCACCACTCGTAAGTGTTCCTCGTGCTCCTCCTTAGAGGTTGAGTAAATCAGAATGTCATCCACAAAGACGACTACAAAACAGTCTAAGAACTCTTGGAAGATTCGATTCATCAAGTCCATAAACACAGTAGGTGCATTGGTTAGCCCAAAAGGCATCACCAGAAACTCATAATGGCCATACCGCATACGGAATGCCGTCTTCGGAATATCCTCCTCCCTTACCCTTAATTGATGGTAACCCGATCTCAAGTCTATCTTAGAGAACCAACGGGATCCTTTCAACTGGTCAAACATATCATCTATATGAGGCATAGGGTATTTGTTCTTAACCGTAACCCGGTTCAACTTCGGTAGTCAATACAAAGTCTCAAGGACCCATCTTTCTTCTTAGCAAAGAAGGTCGGTGCTCCCTAAGGCGAAGTACTAAGGCGAATAAAACCCTTATCTAGTAATGCCTATAGTTGAATCTTTAACTCGCTCAACTTAGCTGGTGTAAAACAATATAGTGCCATGGATATCGATGCCGTGCTAAACACTAGATCAATAGAGAATTCAATTTCTCGGTGAGGTGGTAAACTAGTAAGGTCTTCGGGAAAGACATCCAAATACTCACAAACCACTCTTGGCAACTCAACCAGAACTTTATCACTCTCACTACTCAAAAGACTAGCAAGGAGACAACTAAGGTCACTCCGCCCATGCGGATCATACACCGGTGGTAAGACTCTACCAAACCGATCCCCCAAGAAATAAAAACAATCACCGTTCAAGGTACATACAGTAACCCTCTGACAGTAGCAATCTATAATAACCCGGTATGACGATAGTCCGTCCATACCCAAAATAACATCGAAACTAGACATATCCATCAACACAAAAGAAAAAGGAAGCCGACGATCGGCGACCTCTATATCACAGCCTCGACACCCCTATTTCAAAACCATCTCACCCCCAACCGGTAATACAACACAAATAGGAGATGCTAACTGTGCCAACTCTAACTCCAAAATAGATACAAATGCAGACGAAAAAAATGAATGGGATGCACCCGTATCAATCAACACATTAGCAACTAAGTTGCAAAACAAGAAGGTACCTCTTACAACAGATGGAGTCGGTACAAGATTTGGCACTGTAACAGCATACACGCGCCCCGTAGGTGTCTGATCTACCTGCTTACCTCTCGAAACATAAGACTGCTGCACTGACTAAGTCGAAGAGGCTCCTTGATTGGCCCTCGAGGCCTGTACTGACTGTGCTAGTTGGTGACTCTGTGTCTACCTCGAACCAAACGCACCAGGTGTGCCACCCAACTATGGGCAAAACCTCTTCAAGTGTCCCACTTGCCCACACTGATAACAAGTGAACGGCTGGTCTCTGCCCTGACTCTAGCCCTGAGAACGGACAGAAGATGATGTTGCTCGCTGCCCTCCTCCCCTCTGTAGGCAAGCTGGAGACTTGTGGCCCAACTGACCACATTTGTAACAAGTGATGTCTCCCTGACCGCCTCTCCCAAAACCCGAACTCAGCACTGGAAAGGTGGATCTCAAATGCGCTCCCTGGGACTATTGAGGGTTAGAGCCCCTCTGCCTCTTACCGTCCCCCTGACCGTCTTGACTCCTCATGAAGCCCCTCATCCTCTCCTCCTCTGTATGCATAATAGTCTCAAGATGGGCTGCAGCCTCCACAAGGTGCCCATAATCCCGAATCATGGACCTAGCCACTCTAAACATGAGTCCGGTCCGCAATCTCTTCTCGAACTCTAGACAACGGCGTTCCTCAGTCGCCACTAACTTTGGTGCAAAGCTCAATAAGCTAGTGAAAGTGGCTTCAAATTCAGCTACCGGTGTGTTTAATTGTACTAACTTGGAGAATTGATCCCTCAACTTCTCCCTCACCGCAGCAGGTAAGTATTTGTCTTGGAAAACTTCAACAAAGGCTTCCCAAGTCCCTCCGATGTGCTTCCGCGCATACTTCCACCACTGACCCACATCTCCCTTCAGCTGAAAAGACACCAAGGTCACTCCCAAACCCCCATCTTCGATGCCAAGCATCTCAAACGTCTTTGTCATCTTCTCTAGCCACTCATCATCCTTCAGTGGCTCCTTAGGGTCACCTAAAAACTCATCCGGATTCGACCGGAAGAGCTCCATCTTTAGAAAAGACGGCCTTGCCTCAGTTGCTTGGGCTTGAATTTGATTCCCGACCCTGAGAATGTCCATAGATTCCCTCAATGCTCCGGCCATCTCACGAGCTAAAACGCCCATGGCCTGCTGACCAACCGGTTCGGCCATATTGGCCTGACCAACCCTTTCCTCCTACGCCCGAATCTTATCTGGTATAGGCACTTCGTGCCTCCTAGACATCCTAATAAAGATAACAAAAGAGGTTAGCACATTTACAAATGTGTCGAAGCTATCTCACTCACATCCTAATACGATGGACAACAGTAATTCACTCCACTTAAGCACATAATCACATAAACACATACAAATTTCATTTTCGAATAATGATTGTCTCGTGGCGTCGCTAGAGTTCCAGCTAGAAATGGCAGTGATCAAGTGGCTTTCTAACAGGACTCCCAAAAACCCATGGACCCGATCAATATCCTAGAAATTAAATCTCATACCCATATAGTCACATAAACATGTTATCATATAAGCACATAACATCCATACTTAAGTCTCTAACAAGCGAGACAAACCCATTGTGGTACAAACCACTTCCCATATATCCAAAGTATTCAAACTCGGTATGCTCTAATACCAAGTTGTAATGCCCTCAAAACATGACGTAAATCAATCATGCACACGATCCATAAATATAATAAAAAATTTATATTTTCATTAATCAAGTCCACATTACAAAAGGTATTACATGTATTACACTTTCATAAATGTTCATTCCTAAAACTATAGCATATAACCCTAATTGATGACAGCAAAATAAATGCCCTACGGGCTTACATCTTTCTAAGTGATAACTTGGTTACAACAAAAGAGAGTCATAAGCCCTTTACAGTTAAAGCCCTCGGCTTAAAAGAAAACATATAAACACGAAAGTAACAAAATAGAGTCTTCAGCCCCAAAACCTCCCAAGCTATGTTCTTGGAGGCCACATGTCACCTGTACTTGAAAGTGGTTTCCCAAGTAGGGTGAGCCAAAGCCCAATAGAGATATGCTAAACAATAGATGAGAATTAACTAAAATATCAGCATCAGATATATGTTCAATACTTGTAAACCAACTTACACCCTTTCCCTGACCAATCAATATTGACATCCATAATTCAGTCTGTTTCCATTCATTTATCCAAATTAATTCACTGACATAATTCGTTGTTATCTAAACAATTCAAAACGAGACTATAACTCATTTATTAACACTTCCATAACAAACATTATTTAAACACTTCCATTTTCCTGCCATTTTATGAAATCACATTCGAGGGAACCGGAACCCAAATATATATGATTTCGGGACTTTCACCCTAGACACTCTGGCCAACTTAATTATCAATAGAGTCTATCCCCTATCTCCTCTCAATCAATTATACATATACAATGTATTTAAACACGTGTCATATACAATAACTACCAAATTCACGCATTCAACAATTTAATCGACCGTTCAACTCACCTAATTCTCATGCAGTTTTTACAACACTCATAGCTATCCTCTACCGATAGCCAAAAACAGGTATTTTCTAAATAGATAAACAAATCTATTAAACAGATAAATTGTCAAATTTTTCAGATGTGAGTGATTTAACACATCCAACTACACTATTCAATTACACGCTCTTCCAATTTCATATTTCCACATCAATTTCATTATTTATACAAAATAATTTATTTTAATTCAAATTAGGGTATTTTTCTCCCCTTTTCAAATATTACACCCAACACCAAATTTCACCAATTATACCCAAGCAATATCATGTTCAAGACCTCTCATACACATGCGGGGCCAAATATAGAAAACTCCTCTTTCAAAAATTCAAATCCAAACCCTAACTTTCCCAAATCTTCCTAAATCCCACCACTTATACAAAATGACAAATATCTAGGTTAAAATTCATATTAAAGAGTAGAACATCCGTACCTCAAAGTTAGAAGAGCAAAGTAGAAGAAGAAGAAACCCAAAGATGCTCCAAATTTCACCTTTTTCGGATCAAATGGAAGCCCACGCAATACTCTAACTGTTTAACAAAGGGAATATGGTGGAAAGACCTTAGATCATGGGTTTTTATAGAGAGAGAGAGAGATAGAGTTTTAGAGAGAGGTGGAGCTGTGCTATGGTTTTGAGTGAAAAAAGGGGCCAGAAAGTGATACAAAGTATCGTTGCTGCGAACTGATATATGCAAGGCTCGCTCGAGCGAAGGAGTTGTCGCTCGAGCGACCAGACACAGTAAAGGA
This sequence comes from Camellia sinensis, assembly GCF_055761805.1. NCBI lineage: Eukaryota > Viridiplantae > Streptophyta > Magnoliopsida > Ericales > Theaceae > Camellia > Camellia sinensis. The sequence goes on along the minus strand of NC_138962.1, from coordinate 21,015,507 downwards.
CCTCGCTCGAGCGCAAAAAGCGTCGCTCGAGCACACAATGCAAAGCTTCAGGTCTGCCACAGACGCAGACGCACGCTTGAGCACAAGAAGTCTCGCTCGAGCAAAGAAATAATTCCACAAGGCTCGCTCTCGCTCTAGCGAAGAAGCAAATTACTCAAGGCTTGCTCGAGCGCAAAAAACCTCGCTCAAGTAAAGAGACCAAAATCTGGGCAACAACCATTTGAACCAACTAACAACCAACCTGTTCCAAATTCGCCCAACAAATTCCAAAACTCAAATTCAATGAATTAAAGGAAGGAAACAAGACGTAAACAACAACATACAATCACGGAACCCAAGTCCGAAACACAATAAAGATCGGGGTAAAAACCGGGATCACTATAACTAAAGGCAGTTTAAACTTTAAAATTTATAATTCGCCTTCAAAATCGCTCCGCTCTGTTCTAGTTAATACATATATATTTTTTAACCTATAATGAAATATCAAAATAAAAATAAGTGAGAGGGATTTAAGATGAAATTTAAGATGTGAAATTTATTACAAATCAGTAGTTATATATATGAAAAATATAATGTAAAATTAGTGTGTTTATATATATATGAAAAATATTATGCAAATTAGTATTATATATTATAAATACTTGATAACTTGTTAGAATATTCTTCAATACGTCAATCTGTCCAAAACTGCTCAAATTACAATTTACTAATTTTCCAATCCGCTAATCCACCATTTAATTCATAATTTTATTGTCAAACCATCCGAACCACACCGCATAACGCACACCCTAATCCCACTAGTAAATGATAGAAAGTGAGCAACACCTCGTATAAGTTGGGAGGAACTTGAAGAATAGAGATCTATCATAGAAAGTGATTACACACTGGCATAGCTTTTTCATCAATTTTTTCATTTATTTTAAATTATACTTTCATTAAATTTGATGAAAAAATGTTTTTAATATTTCATTTATTTAAAATTTCATTAAATTCAAATTTGATAAAAGATTTAATAAATTTTTAATCTGATGAAAAATTATTTTTTCCTTAATTTGATGAACATTTGATAAAAGAATTGAAAATAATTTTTCAATATTTTTTATTAAATTTAAATTTGATGAAAGAAAAAACAAAGTATTGGAGATGCTCTAAAGTAAATATCTATATTGTTATTATATTAAGTGAAAGTTGAATTCAGTGTTCAAATTTTTATTTAATTCTCCTTATACTACCTGCCATTCATTTCTCTATTTAAAATAAAAAAGTTGTATAGAAAAATATACAAAACTCAAAATTTTGACTTTAAATTTAGAAATGATAACTCTTACCTTGTCAACAACACATATTCTGATATTATTTTTTGAAAACTTACATTTTTTTTATATATAAAATTTATGCAAAAAAGCTTAACAAGAATATTGTGGCATTGTTACTATTGTAAATAAACTTATCTTTATTCATGTTTTGTTTTGAAGTGAAAATTTTTGTAATAAGTTGCATTATTATTATGTGTAAAAATTATGCATAATTTTTTTGTTTATATAATATTATTTTTATTTTTTTATTATTTATTTTTATTTTTACTTATTTGAATTAAAGAGGAGCAACTTCCCTAGCTCCCTATAGTTGGTAGGGGAGCTAGCCTATACATCACGTGTTAGTTTATGTGAGGATAACAAGACGGCGTCAAGAGTCTCTCCTTGCAGTCTCGTCCTTGCGCTCGTTCTTGCAGGCTTTTAGATTACTTTTAAGCCTAATTTTGATAATTTGAACCGTTTCATATTTTATGATTTATTCAGTATATCATACCTGTAAAAAATCAAGTTGATCGGATATCAGAAAGCTTGTGTTCGGAAAACTGTTTATTAAATTATTTAAAAAATAGTTTTTAGTTCAATTTTTCGAACACATGCTTTCTGATATCCGATCAACTTGATTTTTTACAGGTATGATATACTGAATAAATCATAAAATATGAACAGTTTGAATTATCAAAATTGGGTCTAAAAGTAGACCCAAAGGCCTGCAAAGACGGGCGTAAGGACGGAGGCTGCAAGGAGAGGATCCTGATACAACAACACGCCCCTATGAAACCAAGAGGGTGTTTGGGTATGATTTATAAGTTGACTTTTAGGTTCCGTTTGTTTTGGGTTATAGGGAGGGGATTGAGATTCATAGTGAGGTAGAATCCACTAATATCATATTTATTTTGAGAGATGGAGAGGGGATTCGTAATCCCTTGGAGAGGGGATTAGGATAGGCTTGTAGGACTTAGTATTAAAAAAATAGTCCAGCGGTCTAGAAATTTTATATTTTTATTTATTTTTTATTTTATTTTTTACATGTCGGGCATTTTTTTTTGAACATTAATGTTTAATTTTTTGTATTTTTTTTAAGTAAAAATCATTATTTTATTTATTTTATTTTATTTGAAATTTTTTTATTTTATTTTTATTTTTTAAAATTTTTTTACATGTTGGACATTTTTTTTAAAACATTAATGTTTAAGTTTAATGTTTTTGTATTTTTTTATTTGTTTTATTATTTTATATTTATTTTATATAAAAATAATTTAATAATCTCCACACTAACAACTATCATCAAAACAAACACAATTTTACTTAATCCCCTCACTATCAATCCCCTCACTAACAATCCCTCACTATTAATCTTGTCACTATCAATCCCCTCCATTCTACTTCTAAAAACAAACGGGACCTTAGGGTAGTTATTAATAGATTTTAATGTTTGTGATGTTTTGAATAAGTGTATTTTTTGATTTTTTATAAAATATAGGTTGGGTATAGGTTGGGTTTGAATTGATGTGATAGAGATGTGATGTGATGTGACTTAAATAATATGATACAACTTAAATAGGATAGCAACTTTTTAACTTTTTAACTTTTTTAGATTATGAAAAATAAGTGCTTAATTTTTATAATCAAATTCTATTAAAAATAAGTATTAATAAAATCGTCGCTAAAAATAATTTTTTGTAACGATTTTTTCCATGTCCCTAAAAATTAATAATTTGTGACTTTTTTTTGTCACAATTTTTATAAATTGTCGCTAAATCTTACAATTAGTGATGTTTTTACGTGACATTTTTCAAACTGTAGCTAAAAATTAAAAATTACTGATATTTTTTTAAACTGTCGCTAAAACTTATAATTAATGACTTTTTTGTGATAAAATTTTCAAACGGTCACTGAAAATTAACAATTAGTAATTTTTTTTTAATAGTGTTTGATGAAATGCCATTATCTATTAGGACATACACATAAGTTTCTCTTAATTTTTTTTGTTTATTACAAAATAATGTGCAAAAAAATAGACAGGTGATGTGACCCAAATAAACCAATAAATTGATTTTTGTTTTAGAAACTTGGCTATTTTAGCTAATTTTTTAGCTTGTTTGACTATTTTATGAGATGAAGAAAATTATATTTGTGATTATTTGTGATTTTTTTTTATAATTGAATAGATAGTTGTAATAGAAAAAATAATTAATTGATATATAACATATAATATTTTATCATATTAATTATTTAAATATTTTTTATTTTTATTAGTTGTTTTAACCTCAACCCTTATTTCCAAACAGGGCCAAACTGCAAGCAACAGCCCAAAACCATTATCAAATCACAGCCCACCTTTTGTTGTTATGAGCCCAAGAAGCCTCTAAGGCCGAAAATCACCATGCAATCACATTTCAGCTCATGGTCGTCTCCTCTTTGCCAGTGCGCCACGTAACTTAAATTGCGTACCCGATACCAACTTACGGGCAGACAAAAGTGTACGATGTCAGACTGAGAAGTTATTCGGTGCTCCCGTGCCCACCAACGTCTTCCAAAGCTACACGATCATCATGTGAGATTAGTCTTGAACAATGTAGGGGACTTTTGATGATGGCATCTTTTTTATTCGGAAGTGATTGAGGGCCCTAAATTTCGGGGCTCGAATGCCCCGAAATTCCACTTTAAGTAAAAAAAAAAAAAAAAAAAAAGGAAAAAAGAAAGAAAAAAAGAAACAGTTTCCAAAAATGGAAATTAGGGGCATTAGGGGCAATTTTTTTAGGGCCACCAATCATTTTCCTTTTTTATTTATGAATCATATGTGATAGAGATCCCATAGATACATGACTCTCACATCTCCTATTCTTATTCAAATCACTTATAACGTGGGTTTACACTCCACAACACATCAAGCACCAAATTCAAATTAAAGTTTATGAAATCCTCCAAAAAGGAAATTCCAAACATTTTATGCATATATTGGGATAATGATCTAGAATCACCTATTAAATTTAGACTATTAATATTCGGATTAAAAAATTAAACTCATTTTCTAAATTAATGATGTGTCACTCTATTAAAATATTTAAGTCAATTATCTCTCCTTTATATTTCAATCATCAACCAATCGACTTGTTTACATATCATTATTTTAGAAAGTAAACTCGTTTATCATTTTTTTTTAAAAATTTTTTATGACAAAAAGAAAATAAATAAAAATTAAATTTTAAGATTAAAACTTAATAAAAATGATGTGGATTCACATTTTTCTAATTCGAGTAGTAATTGACAATAATAAATGTTTGAGGTAATTAAAAAAAATAATTTCAGAATTTGACTTTTAACAAAATAAATCATTAATTTTTACTTTTAGCAATTTAAATTTTAATATTTTAATTTGTTTTCAATCTAAATTATTTTTCAATTTTCGTTAACTAAATCCGATAAAAAGAAATAGTATTTTAGTTATTAAACTCAATGTAATTATACATAAAAATACCTAAAATATATTTTTTAAATATTATTTTTTCGTTCTTTATTTAGCGAAAATAGACATATAGTTTACATTGAAAATAGATCAAAAGATTAAAATTTAAATTGATAAAATTAAAAATTCAAGATTTATTTTATTACAATTGTCAAATCATATATATATATTTTTAATTATCACTAAATATTTGAAGTTGTAATAAAAATATTACCAAAAAATCAAATCATTGTCTGAATATAAAATTTGTACAAAATTTTAAAAAATACTTATGGGTCAATATTCTAATAAATATTGCTTTTAGCACTAAAAGCATTAAAAAAAAAAGTACAATTATATCATGACATACATTAATTTTATCAAAAATGCTTTAGAGCTCTAATATAAGAGCTCTAATAGCTCTAATGGGAATGTGAGACCCACCCTGATGTGATGTTTGTGCCTTGTTTTTTTTTTGTTTTTTTTTTGTTTTTTTGTTTTTTTTTTTTTTTGCTTTGACACATCACTAGAGCTCAAATTAGAGCTCTAGATTTAGAGCTCTCTAGCATTTCCCTAATTTTATGTATGTTACATGAGATTCAACGATACATTAATTTATAAAGAAGTTATTTACAAAATGTGATGTTTATTATATATAGATGATTCTAGCAAACTAGCTTGAGTATTATAGTGAGACACCTTGTAATATAATGGTGTCCAAATAGACTTCAAGCATTAGGGAAAACTAAGGAAAACTAGGTAGTTATTATACATTTATATTTTATAGTTTTAGATGGAGTTATACGACATGATCCTCTTAGGTAAGGGATCCGCAGACAGAAAAGAAATTTTCTACATTTTCTGATCAATACTAAAAATGTAGGGTTACTTGTATTCTCTTCATGTTTGTTGGAAATAACTCTTTAAAGGTCATTATTGTGAAGTAGATGAAAAGATTTGTTTTTATTTTATTTTTAAATCTCATCAGCTATAAATAAAAATAAAAACACTTGAAAATGTTCGTGAATACTAATTTGAGATGACCCACTTATTCCACCAAAAACTATCAGGGTCTGTAAGTCCTGATGTGAAATTAAGTTGAAGTTGAACTTAGTTAATTTAATACTTTCTCTTTTACTGTAGACTTTTGTGAAAATCAGTAATAATTTAAGATTTTTATAACATTTTAAGCTTAAACATCAAAATAAGACCTTTATCTAACAGTGCCTTTGAAAATAGGAGCCTTCAACAATAAGAATATTTTCAAATTTTTTTGTGGGCTAAGTGATAGATTAAGTGACTTAGGCACTGGAAAAAAAAAAAATGAATTTTGTGTCTTTATTTAGAGGCAGACAATGTTCAATGCATGGCAAGTAGATAAGCCAGATGGGAAACACAAAGTTTGCGAGATTGTGTGAACATAACCAAAAGAGTATTTGCGTAAAATGATGGAACTTTGTGATTAAAAAATTTTCATTATAAGTGTGAAATATATCATGTCATTATGTATACGTGGTATTACAAACTAATGAAAAGCTAGCATGTGTGTATTGGCCTTGACTTGATGCATGGCTCGAGGCTATTGGTTTAAGAATTTGTTTAATTCTCATTAGTTTATTAACATTAATTTAAAATAAAAAAGATGATAATAGTTGGTTGGGTTTAAACATTATTAATTGGGCCAAGTATCAAATCCATACAGCCAACTTAAAGATGGGATGGAATTGTCTTACTTTCAAGGTATTGGACTTTCAAATCATGCTGCAAGCAAGTTAACTGGGCCCTCCCAGCCAAACTTTCTGAAAAACTGTCTCTCTGTTCTTCATGGGGGCCCCTTTAAGGTCATTTCAGAATATGAACCCCTTTTTTTTTTTTTTGAGATTGATTTGAAATAAGAACATATTGGAGGATAAATAAAGGAAAACACTTTTACAAACACGTAAATGAAATAGTGTAAAATACCACATGAAAAATTCTTCTTGCTAAGCATTTTTATTATTTTTATTTTTATAAATTAGCGGACGAGTTCAATTAAAAAGTATGCAAAAGGAGTTGTGGGTCTCACTATCAGGCTTGTTCTCGCATAATTTGAGTGAGGCCATATAGTAAGTGGTAGAGAAATTAGAATCCGGATCATCGGTGCCCCTTTCGTGCGGCGCATCCTGTAGCCCTCCAAAACGATGTCGGTTTTTTTTTTTTCTCTCTCTCTCTCTTCTTTCTTTCTTTTCCTTTTGCCCCTGTTTTCTTCTCTTCATCAGAACCGCCAGATGGGTTATGCTCTATTCATGGTATTTGCTGAAAAAATTCATCTGGGTTTTTACTATTCTCCTCTTTTCTTTTCACTTTTTAGCTAGATTTTCCATCTGGGTTTTAGTGAATAAATGCTAAAATTCAACTCTCTAATTTTGCATGTGTGTGTTCTTTGTTTCGTAGCTCAATGGGTGAAGAAGTTGGAAACAAAACTATAAACTTTCTTGACGGATTCGATACACAAAAAACTGAATTTTCAGATTCAGTACACCCAGAACTAGATCTGGGGCTCTAAGCTGGGGGAGAGAGAAAATGTTCTAAATTTCATTATGTTGAAGAACATCACAAACTTGAGTCATGCATCGATCAAACATTTCTACCAATCTAACAATCCCAAATCATTCACTAACGCTGTGTTTGGTTGGGGGATTTGAAGAGGGATTTGGAAAAGGAAAGAGAAAAGGTGTGTGAAACTAGGTGAAATAAAGGTATGTTTTATTCACATTTCACCTACTGTTTCCATTTTCCTTTCCAAATCCCTCCTCAAATCTTCCAACCAAACATAGCAAAAAACATTTTTTTATATTAAAAAAATAAAATAAAATAAAAACTTATTACAAACTTGAGTCAGATCATTCAAAACAAAAACAAAAAACAAAAAAAATTAAAAAATTAAGATCTGAAAAAAAAGGAAAAAGAAAATAAGAAATTGAAACCTCCTAATCTTCGTTAGACAAAGTGAACATTGTTTGATTCTTCCTTACATCCCCGGCGGCTGCCCTGGCGGCCGAAGAAGAGCACGGCGATGGATGTCCAGAAGACTTGGCCGGCGCAGGGGCCGCCATGACGGCGAGGCAACCATCGCTCCAGGCTCGCCTGATCGGATACGATACGTTCGTATATCGCGAAGTATGGGAACAATGGCCCCACGATTTGTGCATCCCGCGATTTGTGCATCTCTCTCTCTCTTCCCTTGCTTTCTTCTTCCCCCTCTCCCTCTTCTGATTCTGTGCTTTTGCGTCATTTTTTTTTTAGATGATGGTGGCTGAGAAGGAAAAGGAGGGCGGTGTTGGGTTTGTTCCGGCATCGGAGGTGGTGAAGGAAGAAGAGATGAGGAAGTTGAAGGAGATGCAGGCTTTGAAGAGAATGGAGGCTAAGAAAAGGATGGTGGAGAAGTTAATTAAACAGAGGGGAGCTGGTGGTTCTGATGAAGAGAAGAAAACAGGGGCAAAGGAAAAGAAAGAAAAAAAGAAAGAAAAGAGAGAAAAAAAAAAAAAAAAAACCCCTCCAAAACTACGTCGTTTTGGAGGGCTACAGGATGCGCCGCAGGAATGGGGCACCGAGGATCCGGATTAAGAGAAATTAGGCACTTGATACTTATATAAGTTGGACTAATACTATAATTAATTAGAAAATACTATATAAATAAAATAAGTTTTTATTAATTTTTCTTATATGTAAACATAAAAACAATGTCTTAAGCTCTCTGTGAAGGAGTTACAACCAAGTCCAGATCCTCTCCAGCCATTCCTCTTGTCAAGGGCTAGGATTTGGCCACCTCATTTTGGCCAAAGTCTACGGATCAATCAAGTTTGGTTTAAAAAAAAAAATTAAATTTCTTCGGTTTTCTTCTCTCTGCTTCTTCAAGATCATCTTCTTCTAATCTGATTTCTTTCAAATACAAATACATACCTATTTATGCATACACAGAAAGATTACCCACCATCAAAAGCCTTGGATTAGAGAAATTTCAACAAACCCAAATAATGAAACTATACATGCAAATACAAATACAATTACATATATCTATTTATGCTTATATAGAAAGATTGAGATACAATAATCCCACAACTGGAATCTTCTCCTTTTATCTTCTCTATCTCTTGATTTTCTGTCTGTTTTTCTCTTTCTAGCTGTGATTGCATAAATCCAAGAGCTTCTTCACCCTCAAACAATCTCATCAAAGAAATCATCAAGCTGGCTATTGATATTCTCAGTCCTTGATTTCAAAACCCTAAAATAAACCCTTCAAGTTAGCCACTCTCTCTCTTATCACAACCTTTGTTTCCCAATCCACTACCACTCCATGTGAAACACACATCATTGTTCAAGTTTGAAATGGTAGATTATTTGGGGAAAAATCAATGAAAAAAACATATGGATCAAGGCTCTGGTTCGCGGGGTCGCCGGAGCTCTGATTCGTGGCTGAAATCGCAGCTTAAATCTTCGGAGTAAGACAGAGGGAGAGAGGAACAGATCGTCGATGTTCGCCGCCGACTTCGATTTGCCGCCGATCGTCGTTCACCAGAACTTCGAAGAGGGAGGGAAAAAGTGAATGGAGGGAAGCTCTGTTTCTGTGTTGAATGAAAAAAAATTCTATTTTTTATTTTTTTATTACCAAGCATCTGATCTGAGCCGTAGACTTTGGCTAAATCCTGGCCCTTAGACAGAAGAAATGGCAGGAGAGGTTAGCTGGAGAGGATACGGACTCGTTACAACCTGCTGTTGTTGATATTGGTGTTGCTCTTGGCTTGCCTGCTCAAGGCTCCTCTCCTAATTCTGACCATATCTATTCTAAGGTCTCTCTCTCTCTCTCTCTCTCTCTCTCTTATGCTTGTTGGTTTCTACTCAAGCGCGACTAATACTGTAATTAAAATACTATATAAATAAAATAATTTTTCTTATCAGTGAACACAAAAAAAAAGTCTTAATATGGGTTTTACTTATTTTTATGTTTAGAAATTCATTTTTATATAGCATTACTCTAATTAATTTTGATCTCTCTAAAGAAGTTAAATAATTGTATTTTTAAGTCCGAGACCATTAAACAATTTGATGATAATCATAACTTGATAATGTAATTATCAATTCAATTTGTGGACCACAAAATTTTCCAAAATTCATGTCATGTCATGAGTGTTTCCTAGTCTTTATTCACAAGCACGTGGAGTTGAATCAACTTGTTCATAGCTATCAAAGTGTCTGGCTATCAAAGAGAGGTATATATGCATGAAATATTGAATCCCATGCGTATGCAACTACTATTCTATCAAGGTCTTATATGGATTAATTGGCTAGGGGGGCACATGGTTTTGTACGTCTTGTGTTCCTCGAGTTGCATGAAAATGGTCCCAATTGTGGGCTACCATTCACATGCCCTCATCCACTTAAAAGAGTAATACAACGGGAAACTCACAATTAGATCTTTAATCCGCTCATCAATCACTTAAGTTGTGTTTAAATTTTAAGTTAAAAAAAATTGTGAAGAAAAATGAAAATAATAGGAAAAATTGTATAAAATATAAATTTTGCTCTGTACAATATACTTTTCAACTTTTTTTTTTCTTCTTCTTTTACTATGCTTTTTCTATGACCTAAACAATTTTGAATTATTAAAATTCAATTTCCTGATCAAATAAAGATTCCTCCATCATTTTCATGTTTTGGTGTTTTGTTTCATTTCAAGTAAAAAATGGTGGCCTTTAATGGTGAAGCCAGTGATATTATTTTTTATTTTACTTTATTTTTTTTGTTGCGGACAAAATCGGGTTTTGGTTTGGGTAGTGGATGGATCACCACCCAGTACAGATTCGTACCTATTGACTATTGTTGGAATATTTTTATAATATATTTATATACATTTAAATGTGTAATATAGTTATATGAATTATTAAAGAGATGTGATTTTTGTATTTAAATCAAAGGGTGTAACCATTAAGTTTAAACAAAAAAGTTAAACGAAAAGATGTGTCTTTTGGATTTAAATCATGAGGTCTAATCATTGAATTTAAACCAAAAGACATGATGTAGACGTCCCCGAACGCCCCGGGAGGAACAAGTCCCCCGTTCCGTTTGATATTGGGCTTACTACAGTTCGGACTCTCAATTTGTCACGGTTCTAAATCTGAACTAAAGAGTCCAAATCCGGCAAATCGTTTTGAGAAAACAGATTTTGAAAGAAGTGCCAAACATGGACTGCTTTGCCAGATACAGAGTCGTCACCTAAATATTTTATTTTGGGGAAATTTAGGAAACCTTGACTCGTTTGCCTAAGGCCACGTGTCCGTCATCACCAAAGTTGCTTCGGCTCGGGAACTTGGGTACGATTGGGGAAGGTCACTTCGTGAGCACCCCCGCTCGCCCGATCAAAGATCGGCCTCTACTAACCATGATATCTATTTTTGAAAACATTATGCCTTCTTATTCCGGTTATTAGCCTAGATTTACTATGTGATACGCACAGCATACAAGTATAGACTGGATCGCCTGAATTGGAGCAAAACATTTCATGTTTGTTTGTTTGAAAATGGTTTGATGGTGCTACTCGCAAGTAGGCTAAGACGTGGACTTGTCACCCTCAGGTGGGCTTAGAAAACATGATTTTGCCACTATCTAGTAGGCTTAAAACACACAATGAATGAATTGTTCCAATCCAAATAACCCAACCTTCACCCACAGGCATTCAGGCAGTTATATCACATAAGCAATTAGCCTCATGGTAAGCATGCTATCATGGCAGCCACTCATACGCATGCAAGGATGCTAAAGCATAAAACTTACCGAGTACTCCAAGCCAAAACAGAAACTAATTAGAAATCCATGCATGATCCTAATTATACAGAAATGCCTAATGCAACATATGCAAAAGTGCAACTATAGCAGGCTCGGCTATTCTAGACATGGCATATAAAATGCTACAGCTAACATGTATTCAACTTTGGAATTGAAATACAATGCAGTTAGTATAATGCGCCGAGCCTGGTGCATGCAAGACAGATGAATGAATGCAAACATGCTATCATACAGTATGCGAATTGAAACATGCCCAAATCTAACCATCATAAGCGGGTAAATAAAAGGGAGAAAGACGTGGGGTTGGAAGACATACATCACACACACGCACACTTATTACAACATTGCCCTCGCGCGGAGGGTCCGAATAAATAATATACAGTCCCGAATAAATAGTACAGTCCGAATAAGTACAAAATCCTAATTAATTAACAAATTAAATTAGGAAAGCAATAAATTGGCATGCAAGCCAGGGACTGTCTCAAATCTGCTCCGGATGGTGAATGATGCATGCTCGGGTTGCCTTTGTCGGAGAATCCCTTGCGATGCCCCGGTTTGCCTCTGTTTGCAATTGTTCTTGGAATGCGTGCCAAGCTCCGGAAGGCTGCCGATTTCTGATTTGCTGCAACAGAGAGCAACAAAGGGGCATGGCAAAGTATTTTCACATATGTATACATGACTACTCTTCACGGAGTGTAGTCCTCGATCCTCGTGCCACCAATCACGCATTTCGATGCATGATGGCCGGGGAGTCAAATTGCATGACTCAATATGGAATGAATGCACATGAAAACACAACAGGGCCTAGACTCCATCATGGATAATCCGGAGTGTCAGCGACCAGGAATTGAGATACGTTCCGTCACTCGGAGTACGAAACGTACCTCGTTTTCCGTGCTCGGGCAAACTCCTATCCCAAACACAATGCAATATGCATGACATGCATGAATGTAACTAATATAAAACCTATCATGTACAATGCTATGAAATGGCATACACGATGCACGAGGTAACATGGCATACATAATGCGCTAACATACAACCTAGCATACACAATGCTATGAAATAAAATGGCATACACAATGCACAACGGACTTACACCAACATGAGTGGACCTCAGCCACACTCACATCAGTAGCCATGAGATGAAAATGTGACACTCGAAATGCGTGCACACATGCACGCAAACCGAGGACCGATCCTAAGGCACAAATGCCACTCTAACAAGGCATGGCAGGGCATGGAACATAGTATGCAAACATGCAAGTTTCAGCACTTAAATGTGATGCAAAATGATCCCGAAACATGGAAACATGGCACCCGATGCATGGAATGGCCCCGAAACACAAAACTAGGCATACGCATTGGCCTATAGCTATACAAAACATGCATTATTTGATCATGAAGCATGAAGAAAGATTTAAGACAGTCCCAAAACATGCATATTTCCAGTTTATAACAAGTCCCAAAAACGAATGCAAATAGGGCTAATCTATCATGCAAGAAAAGGCCTAAAATAGAGATTAAACACAAAGGGACAGCAGCTGGCCCCAAACAATGAATATCCCTTCAACAGAGTTGAAGAGGGGCTCAAAATAATGCACTTTACAGTTTATGACCAAGTCCAAAACAGTGCACAAGTAAGCTTAAAACACTATGCAAAAATAGGCCTAAAAGAAGGTTTAAACACAAAGAGAAAAAAGGGAGCCTCAAACAGCAAATGACCCTTGATCAAACATGAAGAGGGGGTCAAAATATGACTCTTTAAAGTTCGGGTCGGAGCCCAAAAATACAAGCACAATGAGCTAAAAAAAATGCAAACAAAGGGGCCAAAAGAGGGATAAAGAGGCAAGTGATAGAAGGAAGTCCCAAAAAATGAAGAGCCCTTCAACAAAGTTGAAGAGGGGCTCAAAATAAGGCAACTCACAGTTTATAGTAAAGCTCGAAACAGTTTACAAATAGGCCTAAAATACTATGCAAGAAAGAGGCCTAAAAGAGGCTTTTAACACAAAGTGTAAAAAAGAAGCCTCAAACAGGGAGAAGCCCTTAATCAAACATGAAATAGAGCTTAAAATAAGACTATTTTTAGTTAGGGTCGGAGTCCAAATATGCGAGCACAAGGGGCTAGAATATAGATCAAAATAAAGCAAGAAAAGAGGAAAAGAAGACTTACCCTTGAAGAACCAATCTTTGACAGCCTTTGGACCAAGTTTGGGGACTCTTAAGCTCTGGAAATGGCCTTCAAGCTGCTGGAATGGAGTGAGGAGGAGGGGTGCTATGGGTTGTAGAGTAAAGGGTGTAGGAATGGTCCAAGAACAAAAGGGTTTTGATGTTTGAAATAGAAGGGAAGAGGGATTGAATGCAAGAGGCTTAGAACCAACTTTTTTTTAACCCTAAAAACACAGCTGGGGGTGCTGGTTATATAGGCAAAGGAGTGGAGGAAAAAGGGGGGGGGGAATGAAATTCAAATTTCCCCTAAAAAATAGGCCTAAAAGAGAGATAAAGAGGCAAGTGGTAGCTTTCGGCCTCAAACTGAAGAGAGTCCTTCAACAAAGTTGAAGAGGGGCTCAAAACAAGACATTTTACAGTTTATGACCAAGTCCGAAACAGCTCACAAATAAGCCTAAAATACCATACAAAAATAGGCCTAAAAGAGGGTTTAAACACAAAGAGCAAAAAGGGAGCCTCAAACAGCAAAAGACCCTTCAACAAACATGAAAAGGAGCTCAAAATATGACTATTTACAGTTTGGGTCGGAGCCCAAAAATGCTTGCAAGCAAGTCTTAGATATAGAGTAAGATAGGAACAAAAAAGAGGGAAAAGAAGCTTACCCTTGAAGACCAATGGACCAGCAGCTCTTGGTCTGAGAAATGGTCCTCCTAAGCTCTGAAAAACAGCTCCAAGTTTTTGGAATGGATGGTGGTGGGGTGTATACCAAAAATCGGAGCAAACGGAGGTGGTTAAGTGGTCCCGAACCGAGGCACAAGGCCGTCGGCTCTGAAAAATCAAAAATCGGGCTCCAAACGAGAAAAATAGCCTACGACCATGAAACGTAGCCTACGGCCATTGAGTGATGATCTACAAGACCTCTCCCTCCCTTTGGGAAGAGAAAACAGAGAAAAGGGAGCCTGGTTCGCAAACCGAGGCAAGACACGAAAGAGCCCGGAAGTCCGGAGGCAAGGCTCACAGCCGAGACTCTGAAACTTCTGAATGAGCACAATATGCACCATCACCGAGCGCTCAATCGGTGACGTCTGAGTCTTAAGGTCAGTAAAAAATAGGGTGTCTACAGTTGCCCCTTTTTGACAGAACTCGAAAGTCACACGTGACGGGAGTGAATGTCAAAGCCCAGAGACGACCCATTTTTGATAAGGCCGAAGACTTAGACAAACAGGAAAGATAACAAAGATGTGCCCGCAGGCATGCCCGCAGGCAGGGGGCAAGATGCAAAATGATATGCAGGAAGATTTTGATAATTGGACTTATACGCTACGCGAAGCCGGTTTGAAAATTGGACTTATACGCTACGCGAAGCCGGTTTGATAATTGGACTTATACGCTACACGAAGCCGGTTTGAAAATTGAGGAGTCATGCAATGCACTATAATGTAGTGGCTAAAATGCAATGTAATAGCTAAGAGGTAAAGGTACATTACAGGGGCAATTGGCAATGACTTACCTCATGCTGTTGGGGATCTTTCGCTTCTCCTTTGTTGAACCGCAGGTACTACTTTTCTCCTTGACTATGGTCGTAGTTTTCCCTATTCTCCAACAGGGTGACAGACTAGGTTGGTTCAGTATCCAGAATTGAGGCGCATACACATGCTATCTCAATCTATGGGGCTGCCATACAGATTTCAAGCCAAGGATATACCCCCGGGTATTTAAACCAGACTTTAGTCTCGGAAATCCCGACCCTTTGTGTTCTAGGCATGAGCCATTCGAACTCTAGTTTCTACCGTCTCAGTTGGTCTCCTAGGAACTCATTACTAACACAGGCAGGTGGCTATACCAGACCATCGAAAGTCGTTCGGGCACGACAAACACCAAAGGAATTGCACCTTTAGAGGATTTAAGGTCTCCTAGACCGGGGAGTGCACAAGACAGTGCGAATAAAGATGCAGGATTTAAGGTCTCCTTAGACCGGAGGATTTAAGGTCTCCTAGACCAGACAGTAAAATAGATACGATGTAATAGATGTGGTGCAATAGATGCAAAGGGTGAACACACGCCAACCACGCTGGACTCGTGAGTGGAGGAAGAACTAAGAAAATCAAATCAGGAGCGCGTTCCACGCACCCTAAGATAAATTCCAAACATGTTGAAATCGTGTGAGGGAAAAGAACACTCTAACCATGCTGAAATCGTGAGAAGAGGTCCGAAAACAATTGCTCAAGTGCGCACACAACGCAACTAGAGATAAAATCCAAACACGCTGAAATCGTGTGAGGAACGGGACACTCAAACCACGCTGAAATCGTGAGAGAAGGTCCAAACACAAACCGCCCAGCGCGTCTATAACGCAACCTGGGATAAATTCTAAACACGCTGAAATCGTGTAAGGAAGGGGACACTCAAACCACGCTGAAATCGTGAGAAGAGGTCTGAAAAACCGCTCAAGTGCGCACACAACGCAACCTGAGATAAAATCCAAACACGCTGAAATCGTGTAAGGAAGGGGACACTCAAACCACGCTGAAATCGTGAGAAAAGATCCGAAAACAACCGCCCAAGTGCATACACAATGCAACCTGAGATGAATTCCAAACACGCTGAAAACGCGTAAGGAATGGAACACTCAAACCACGCTGAAATCGTGAGAGGAGGTCCAAACAACAACCGCCCAGGTGCGCACACAACGCAACCTGAGATAAATTCCAAACACGCTGAAATCGCGTAAGGAACGGGACACTCAAACCATGCTGAAATCGTGAGAGGAGGTCCAAACACAAACCGCCCAGCGCGTCTATAACGCAACCTGGGATAAATTCTAAACACGCTGAAATCGTGTAAGGAAGGGGACACTCAAACCACGCTGAAATCGTGAGAAGAAGTCCGAAAAACCGCTCAAGTGCGCACACAACGCAACCTGAGATAAAATCCAAACACGCTGAAATCGTGTGAGGAAGGGGACACTCAAACCACGCTGAAATCGTGAGAAGAGGTCCGGAAAAAACAGCCCAGGTGCATACACAACGCAACCTGAGATGAATTCCAAACACGCTGAAAACGCATAAGGAATGGAACACTCAAACTACGCTGAAATCGTGAGAGGAGGTCCAAAGAACAACCGCCCAGGTGTGCACACAACGCAACCTGAGAAAGTCCCGGAGGACAACGATTCTAAACGCAGCACGGCGCAAAAGGATATAAGATAACACAAGATGCAAATAAACGTAACTAGTGCGATGATACAATATATGTTACAAGCAATGTAGAGCATGATGTTTAGGGAATGCAATGAATAGACAAAGCGGCACTCTAGAAAGCACCTTATGGAGTGAGTGGCGGTAAACCGCTTTACTCTGACGGGGAACGGTACTCAGGGAGAGCACTTCTGATCGTCATTCTGGCTTGAAATAGTGAAACAGTCAACACAGTATTCTGTTCAATTTGAACACACAGCTCGTATCGGCATACTGCTCATTCTGAACACGCAGCTCATAACACAGTATTCGGTTTACTCGGCACACAGCTCAGTCTGAACAGACAGTCCGATCTGAAAAGACGGGATGTAAAAACGGAACCTGTAGAAGTTGAAACAAACTCGGATGCTCCAAATTTTCCCTCTTTTCTTTTGCTTTGCAGTCTGAAACCCGTATAGCTTCAGATAGGTCCTGGTTTTACTGTTTTCACATGACCTGGGTAGAACCCTGTGTTTTTTTTTTTTTTGAAAGAAAAAAATCTTGTTTTGCACAAATGTAGAGAACGACACGGCACTCCTAAGCACAAAATGATTCATTTTGAAATTGAGAAATGAATTCTTAACCGGGTATTGAGCCTACAACTGACCACAGCCAAAAAGACTGAACAACGAAAAACAAAAGGTAAACAACCTAAACACATCGAGACACACTCGGAACGACTCAAAGCAAGAATTGAGACAAACAAAACAAAAGACACGACACACAGACGTGTTACCAAGACGAGAGACCTCTCAGTTCGCGAGGAGCCAGTTTCTCCGGGTATTGTTTCCCACCCTTTCTTATTTGTGATTCTCACATCACTCGGCCCTCAGGCTCGGCTTTTCTCACAAAACCCTTTTCCTCACTTTTTCTCTCAGCGCACATCTCTCTATTCTTTAATCTCTCATTTTTTATCCCTCCCCTGGGTGGTTGATGGATAAACAAGAAGTTGCGGGCTCTTGCCCCTAGCATTCTGCTAGATTCTCTTTCTTCTGCGCACAGCTAGTGAATTCCTCCCACAGAGGAATTGCGCTACAACTGGGTGTATAGCAAATCTACAACTGACATCGGCTGTCGATGCTCTGCCGGGGAGTTTGGATGTGGTTAGATCTGCCCAGATGAGGAAGTGGGATATCTTGATCCATTCCAGTTCGTGCTTCGCACTCGGCTTGATACCTCGTTGCTTGGAGGATGAGAGAGCTTTCAGCTCCTTTGTTGACAGTTTCAGCTGTGCCCTTTTCTGGCAGGGAGAGTGCCCTTCTTGGCCAGTATGGTGCCCTTTCTGGCAAATGCACTGACAACGGGGGGGAAAGACAGGAAGCCTGACTCAACTATGCCCCTAGTTCATTATTTTGACCATTTTTTGTTTTTGACGTTCTGCTAAAACAATTTTGACCAACATGAGAGTTAGATTAATACACTTGTTCAATTTTTTGATTTGAAATTATGCAAGTCAGGTTATGAGTACTGAAAATTTTCCTTTTTTGGGTCCAAGAAATGGTCTAGTTTGGGAAAATGAAATAATTTTTGAGAAATTAGTCAACCTCAGTAAAAATTTTCAAAAACTATTTTTGCAAACGGCCACTGCTCAACGAACACGGAACCTACTCTTGAGATGCACAACCTCATATTCGAAGGAAAATTGCCCCTTGCCTGAAGGACACTACATGGCAACGGAAAGTTGCCCCTTGTTTGAATGACGCCGCAGCATACTGAATGGCAACAGAAAGTTACCCCCTGTTTGGATGATGCCGCAGCGCATTGTAATCAGTCCTCAGAGTGACGATCATAACCGAACCCTCGGATACAGAGATGATCAAAACCATTACATGGACACAGTCGATTTGGATTGTTTTACGGTTGGACTTCAAAATGAAGTTGCCTACGTATCCCAAAAATAGGAACCAAGCCTTACGTAGTTCGGGGGTTAAGGTACACTCGGGTATTAACCTCTCCTTTTGCGCTCTAACTTTTGCCAAGGCTGTCCTTCCGGGTTTTCAACCTTGCGAGCTTTGTTTTTCTTTTCATTTCTTTTCATTTTTTTTCTTTTTCTCTTTTTTTTTTGTTCTTTGCATTTTTCTTTTTTTTTGTTCTTTTTGTTCTTTTTCTTGCTCTAACTTTTGCCTGGGTCGCCCTTCCGGATTTTCGGCCCAGCGAGCCTCTCAAGGGTAAAAGTGTAGCTTGGTCCATGTCAAATGGTTCTGAGATCTCGAATCCATCTGAATCCAAGAGAGTGGCTGCTGTTCACTGACGATGTAGGAGTCCATCCAACGGGGGCTGAATTTGCCCCTAGTGTTGTGGATAGGAACTTGGTTGTCCTTCAGCAATGTCTTCTTCTTTCCTCCTTTCTGGGGTTTGGCATTCTTGTCGATCTTCGTTGATTTGTGGAACGATCCGTCTTCGGCTCTTCGAGCACAATCTGGCATCTTTCGCCCCTAGTTCGAGTGGTGCTTCTGATTTAGCTTTGCAAGCTTCTTTTGACGACATCTAATCTTCTTGATCTGACTTCCCTGCCGCTAATTCATGGGCTGCTTCGACTCTGGCCACTCAGGCCTCACATTGTAGTTCACCGTTGAACGTTCTGAATTCAAGTTCAAGGTTTTGAAAGCAGAGGGGTCGAGTCTCGAGGCTGAGAGCGATCCTAAGCTGCACAATCTCAAGAGCGATTCCACACAGGTCTTCGTAGGATCGCGCAAAATATTTTTTGAAATCTTTTAAGAAAGCAACCAGTCGCTCGCGCTGAAGACAGTGTAGAACCAATCTGGATCAAGCTAGGATCCTTCCCAGTACTCATACTAACAAGCATAATCTCAATCATTAAGGGCTTAGCATGCCTCTCTTTCTCTCAATTTGATCAAAGTTTTACAAATCCCGAGGAATTCCTTCCTCTTTGTTTTCATCACAATGTTCAAAAGGTTTTGAAAAACTTAAGTCAATGCAATGATCTTCAAAGCATAGAAAAGCAGGTGAAAAGCACTGTCGTTTCATTCAGAACTTCTAACACAACTGGCACAAGGCAGAAGCGAACACAAGAATGTGAAAATCACTGCTGTTCATTCAAATCTGTTGGCATTACTGGCTCCAAGACAGAAAGAGACTCAAAAGAAAGCAAAAAGACAAACACAAAACAAAACAGTGATGCCCGAGGTAACACCCCCGGAATTACCTGACTCTAACAAAACAAGACTGACTCGGTACAACAAGACAGACCCAACTGACTCAGTAAGAAAAGACTGACTCTGTACAAAACAGCAAGACTGACCCAATACCCAAGTCAGACAGTACAAATTAACAACATTCGCAAATGTGCTCAAAACAGGGCATGCCATTCCTACGTCTGGAGTTAATCGAGCGCCACCCGCAGCTGGTTCATCCCCCGATCACATCACATTATCCCCCAAGTTCACTGATCTAGTGCCGATAGACTTTGCAGGACCTGACGCGAAGATGACCTTTTTATCAATCAGATCTTGTATTTCATGGTGAAGACGACGACACATGTCAGTGTCATGGCCGGCTTGTTGATGAAAGACACAGTACTTCGCCGGGTTGTGGGAGAGAGGAAGTTTATTCAGTAATGACCGCGGCTCCAGACGTTTCAGATGCCCCTTTTCGATCAGGACCCTCAGGGCCGTTGACAGAGACATGTCCAATGGGGTGAACACCCTCTGGCCCTGAGGTGGGTATTTGGCAGGTTGTGAGCTGGTTGTGTTGGATGTACTAGCAAAAGGGTCGGTAGGTGCTGACTTTTGATGATCTCTTCCGAGTGTAGGATTGGAGCTGAAAGGGGTGTTTCTGGTACAACATCTCTTGTCTCGGCTTGCCCCTTGATTCAGACTGCCCCCAACTTGAGTGGCAAAAGTATCATCCACAGTTTTTGTAACCACTGTAAGCACTTGCTGTTTGTTTAGTCCTTCGGCCTTCAAAGCCTCAACAGCCCGTTGAAGGTGTTCATGGGGATCCATGTCCACCCCTATCTTGTTCTTTCCACTCGCCTCCACTTTGCCAAGGGATTGGCATTCCTCAAATACAGCCCGTTCCAAGACTGGAGAGCCTTTTGACATGAACTCCCTGATGTGATGTGGTTGATGACGGAGCTGATGTCCTAGAGGCCAAATCTGTCACAGTTCTCTGAAGATCTTCGACCATTCTCTTCAGCTCAGAAGTAGTGGGTTTACGGGTTTGAGATGATTGGGGTCCAAGTGTATCCATCATGCATAAGTCCATGCTTTCTGGAATGAACATCTCAGGCTTGGGTAGATGGGCTGGGGTGATGTATATGCTGGGGTCGAAGGTGGATGGTAGTGTATGGATGAGGTTGAGGTGGGGAGGTGACGAGTCAGTACTATCATGACCGTGCTGTTGATGATAGGCATAGTATTTAGCTGGGCCTTATCTTGGTGGAAGAGGATTTGGAAGGGATTGGGGTTCTAGGAGTTCTAGGTGCCCTTCTTCTTGCAGCTTTTTCAAAGCTTGGGAGAGACTCATGTAAAGAGGATGGAATTTTCGGGCTTGGGGCCGAGTTGAAGTGGTTGGTTTTTGGTCATTGAGGGAAGTGGTGATAGCGTCTACTTCTGAGCATTTCACAACTGTGCTACCATCAGTAGTAGCATTGGAACCGCGAGCAACATTCCTTTTCGAAGGCTCATTATCTTCTGCAAAGATCCCTTGTCTGATGGTATCCTCGATTTGAACCCCCATTTCATGAAGGGCTGGAAAGGTAAATAGAGGTAGAACGACCATCTTTTGCAGCAACTTGCCATGTAGATTCTGAACAATCATCCTGATCTGATCTTTGTCGGAAGGCCTTGTAGTCATCATTGAGGCCTTTGCTCTCCATCTTGTCACGAACTCTGAGAAACCCTCCTTTAGCTCTTGGCGGGTGACTTCGAGATCACGAGTCGTAACCTTGATCTGTGTGTTGTAGGAGTATTGAGCAATAAAGGCCTCAGCCAACCCTTTCCAGTTCTGTTTCACAGAGTTCTCCAATTTTGCATACCAGATTGCGGCTATCCCAGACAAGGTTCGGCCGAATAGTGACAATTTCTGGGCTGTGGTCAAACCCATTGGCCTCAAGATATCAGAAAACAGTTGGAGGTGCACCATTGGGTCTTTAGAGCCATCAAATCGATCGAAATGCGGCATTTTGAACCGCTCTGGCAAGGTCACCACTGGTCGGTATAACCATCCTCTATATCAGGAATAGAGCGGGCCCCCTGAGACTTTTTGAACAATTTCTCAAGCTTGCTCACATTCAATGCTGTGGGGTCCATCTTGAACTCAAAGGGGGAGTCTGGCAGGTTGGTGGGTGTTTTAGACAGCTGGGGTAGCGCCAGGGGCGGAGCTGGCCCACCTGGAATGTCCGTATCATCCTGGACGTGGGTTGCCTCCCCGAGTATGGGAACTCTTGGTAGGGGAGGAGCCTGGTGTGAAGTAAATACTCCAGTTTGCTGCTCTAACCTGGCAATTGTCTCTGCCTGTTGGGCTATGACCACGGCCTGTTGCTTGGTGAATTCCGCTTGACGGACAGCATCTTGCTGCATGGCTTTCATACTATCCTGGAGTTGGCGCACCATCTGTTCCAGATCTGACATATTGTCCTGATCTAACTGAGCAACTGGTATACCTGTGTCTGCAGTAGGCTCCGAAATCTCAACCTGGCTGTTCAAAGACCACAGAGCTGGTAGCTGCTGTACTGGTGGTCTGTGCCTGACCGACCTTTTCACCCTGCCTCTGGTAAAGGAACACTGATTGCCTTTGAACTGAATCTCTGACCCGACAAAGTCTATCAACACAAGTTCGGTGTACCCGGGAGATATTGGAGCCCTCTGAAGCTATGGTTCCCAGACTACCTAGTAAAAGAGAAAACATACAACATCTCAGCCCGATTTCACGATAACCCATATGAGCAGAGTTGAATGATTGTGCCTCCTACAGAATTCTGCCCAAAATTCTGCCCGTAAACTGATACCCTCAGGTGAACTGAATCCCAAAGTACTGAACTGGTGCCCGCAGGCCTGATGCCCAAACTTGTAGACTGATACATGCATTCCTATAGAGACGCACTCTAAAAGCACATAGCAGACAAGTGAGAGCCAAAACACCCCTATGTTGGGGTAGGGTTTCCCTGTCCTATTTTGTCAGGAGCTAGGGTTTCACTACGCACGCAGCGGTTTCAAACAACCTACGATTGGGTAAGCAACCTGTCCTAGCTTGGAATGGTCACTACGGATTCCAAATATGCACTAGGTCGAATGGTCAAAAGGGTGCCCCGGTAAAACCGGGGTATATTGGCAGAGCCCACAACCGGTCAGCCTTATGGTCATGCTTTGACAAGACAAGCCTCCGGCAAACCGTTCAGGAATAGCAGATGGCAAACACGGTGTCCTAGGTGCACCAATGCAAATGCAATGCAAAGAAACACAAAAGTGTAATCAAAACAAGATATCATGAGTTCGAGTCAAGTTCTCTAAATCCCCAGCAGAGTCGCCAGAAACTGTAGACGTCCCCGAACGCCCCGGGAGGAATGAGTCCCCCGTTCCGTTCGATATTGGGCTCACTACAGTTCGGACTCTCAATTTGTCACGGTTCTAAATCTGAACCAAAGAGTCCAAATCTGACAAATCGTTTTGAGAAAACAGATTTTGAAAGAAGTGCCAAACATGGACTGTTTTGCCAGATACAGAGTCGCCACCTAAATATTTTATTTTGGGAAAATTTAGGAAACCCTGACTCGTTTGCCTAAGGCTACGTGTCCGTCATCACCCAAGTTGCCTCGGCTCGGGAACTTGGGTACGATTGGGGAAGGTCACTTCGTGAGCACCCCCGCTCGCCCGATCAAAGATCGGCCTCTACTAACCATGATATCTATTTTTGAAAACATTATGCGTTCTTATTTCGGTTATTAGCCTAGATTTACTATGTGATGCGCACAGCATACAAGTATAGACTGGATCGCCTCAATTGGAACAAAACATTTCATGTTTGTTTGTTTGAAAATGGTTTGATGGTGTTACTCGCAAGTAGGCTAAGACGTGGATTTGCCACCCTCAGGTGGGCTTAGAAAACATGATTTTGCCACTATCTAGTGGGCTTAAAATACACAGCGAATGAATTGTTCTAATCCAAATAACCCAACTTTCACCCACAGGCATTTAGGCAGTTATATCACATAAGCAATTAGCCTCATGGTAAGCATGCTATCATGGCAGTCACTCACACGCATGCAAGGATGCTAAAGCATAAAACTTACCGAGTACTCCAAGCCAAAACAGAAACTAATTAGAAATCCATGCATGATCCTAATTATACAGAAATGCCTAATGCAACACATGCAAAAGTGCAACTATAGCAGGCTCGGCTATTCTAGACATGGCATATAAAATGCTACAGCTAACATGTATTCAACTTTGGAATTGAAATACAATGCAGTTAGTATGATGCGCCGAGCCTGGTGCATGCAAGACAGATGAATGAATGCAAACATGCTATCATACTGTATGCTAATTGAAACATGCCCTAATCTAACCATCATAAGCGGGTAAATAAAAAGGAGAAAGACGTGGGGTTAGAAGACATACATCACACACACGCACACTTATTACAACATTGCCCTCGCGCGGAGGGTCCGAATAAATAATATACAGTCCCGAATAAATAGTACAGTCCGAATAAGTACAAAATCCTAATTAATTAACAAATTAAATTAGGAAAGCAATAAATTGGCATGCAAGCTAGGGACTGCCTCAAATCTGCTCCGGATGGTGAATGATGCATGCTCGGGTTGCCTTTGTCGGAGAATCCCTTGCGATGCCCCAGTTTGCCTCTGTTTGCAATTGTTCTTGGAATGCGTGCCAAGCTCCGGAAGGCTGTCGATTTCTGATTTGCTGCAACAGAGAGCAACAAAGGGGCATGGCAAAGTATTTTCACATATGTAAACATGACTACTCTTCACGGAGTGTAGTCCTCGATCCTCATGCCACCAATCACGCATCTCGATGCATGATGGCTGGGGAGTCGAATTGCATGACTCAATATGGAATGAATGCACATGAAAACACAACAGGGCCTAGACTCCATCATGGATAATCCGGAGTGTCGACGACCAGGAATTGAGATACGTTCCGTCACTCGGAGTACGAAACGTACCTCGTTTTCCGTGCTCGGGCAAACTCCTATCCCAAACACAATGCAATATGCATGACATGCATGAATGCAACTAATATACAACCTACCATGCACAATGCTATGAAATGGCATACACGATGCACGAGGTAACATGGCATACACAATGCGCTAACATACAACTTAGCATACACAATGCTATGAAATAAAATGGCATACACAATGCACAATGGACTTACACCAACATGAGTGGACCTCAGTCACACTCACATCAGT
Organism: Camellia sinensis; assembly: GCF_055761805.1. NCBI lineage: Eukaryota > Viridiplantae > Streptophyta > Magnoliopsida > Ericales > Theaceae > Camellia > Camellia sinensis. The sequence goes on along the minus strand of NC_138962.1, from coordinate 20,990,119 downwards.
AGCCATGAGATGAAAATGAAACACTCGAAATACGTGCACACATGCACGCAAACCGAGGACCGATCCTAAGGCACAAATACCACTCTAACAAGGCATGGCAGGGCATGGAACATGGTATACAAACATGCAAGTTTCAGCACTGAAATGTGTGCAAAATGATCCCGAAACATGGAAACATGGCACCCGATGCATGGAATGGCCCCGAAACACAAAACTAGGTATACGCATTGGCCTATAGCTGTACAAAACATGCATTATTTGATCATGAAGCATGAAGAAAGATGCAAGACAGTCCCAAAACATGCATATTTTTAGTTTATAACAAGTCTCAAAAACGAATGCAAATAGGGCTGATCTATCATGCAAGAAAAGGCCTAAAATAGAGATTAAACACAAAAGGACAGCAGCCGGCCCCAAACAATGAAGATCCCTTCAACAAAGTTGAAGACAGGCTTAAAATAATGCACTTTAAAGTTTATGACCAAGTCCAAAACAGTGCATAAGTAAGCTTAAAACACTATGCAAAAATAGGCCTAAAAGAAGGTTTAAACACAAAGAGCAAAAAGGGAGACTCAAACAGCAAAGGACCCTTGATCAAACATGAACAGGGGGTCAAAAGATGACTCTTTACAGTTCGGGTCGGAGCCCAAAAATACAAGCACAAGGAGCTAAAAAAAATGCAAACAAAGGGACTAAAGGAGGGATAAAGAGGCAAGTGATAGAAGGAAGTCCCAAAAAGTGAAGAGCCCTTCAACAAAGTTGAAGAGGGGCTCAAAATAAGATAACTCACAGTTTATAGTAAAGCTCGAAACAGTTTACAAATAGGCCTAAAATACTATGCAGGAAAGAGGCCTAAAAGAGGCTTTTAACACAAAGTGTAAAAAAGAAGCCTCAAACAGGGAGAAGCCCTTAATCAAACATGAAATAGAGCTTAAAATAAGGCTATTTTCAGTTAGGGTCGGAGTCCAAATATGCGAGCACAAGGGGCTAGAATATAGATCAAAATAAAGCAAGAAAAGAGGAAAAGAAGACTTACCCTTGAAGAACCAATCTTTGATAGCCTTTGGACCAAGTTTGGGGACTCTTAAGCTCTGGAAATGGCCTTCAAGCTGCTGGAATGGAGTGAGGAGGAGGGGTGCTATGGGTTGTAGAGTAAAGGGTGTAGGAATGGTCCAAGAACAAAAGGGTTTTGATGTTTGGAATAGAAGGGAAGAGGGATTGAATGCAAGAGGCTTAGAACCAACTTTTTTTTAACCCTGAAAACACAGCTGGGGGTGCTGGTTATATAGGCAAAGGAGTGGAGGAAAAAGGGGGGGGGGAAATGAAATTCAAATTTCCCCTCAAAAATAGGCCTAAAAGAGAGATAAAGAGGCAAGTGGTAGCTTCCGGCCTCAAACTGAAGAGAGCCCTTCAAAAAAGTTGAAGAGGGGCTCAAAACAAGACATTTTACAGTTTATGACCAAGTCCGAAACAGCTCACAAATAAGCCTAAAATACCATGCAAAAATAGGCCTAAAAGAGGGTTTAAACACAAAGAGCAAAAAGGGAGCCTCAAACAGCAAAGGACCCTTCAACAAATATGAAAAGGAGCTCAAAATATGACTATTTACAGTTTGGGTCGGAGCCCAAAAATGCTTGCAAGCAAGGCTTAGATATAGAGCAAGATAGGAACAAAAAAGAGGGAAAAGAAGCTTACCCTTGAAGACCAATGGACCAGCAGCTCTTGGTCTGAGAAATGGTGCTCCTAAGCTCTGAAAAACAGCTCCAAGTTGTTGGAATGGATGGTGGTGGGGTGTATACCAAAAACCGGAACAAACGGAGGTGGTTAAGTAGTCCCGAACCGAGGCACACGGCCGTCGGCTCCGAAAAATCGAAAATCGGGCTCCAAACGAGAAAAATGGCCTACGACCATAAAACGTAGCCTACGGCCATTGAGAGATGATCTACAAGACCTCTCCCTCCCTTCGGGAAGAGAAAACAGAGAAAATGGAGCCTGGTTCGCAAACCGAGGCAAGACACGAAAGAGCCCGGAAGTTCGGAGGCAAGGCTCGTAGCCGAGACTCTGAAACTTCTGAACGAGCACAATATGCACCATCACCGAGCGCTCAATCGGTGATGTCTGAGTCTTAAGGTCGATCAAAAATGGGATGTCTACACATGAGTCTTAGTTTAAAGTGTTTCACTTTTGAATTTACAGGACACGACCTTTGGTCTAAAGAAGACAAACCCATGCCTATATAAAGGCAAAATGGGTTGAAAATTGGATAAAAATCATTTATATGAAATCCATTGAATTTCTCTTTAACATTTATATTATTATTTTTCTCTATACTTGGTGGATTAAAAAAATCTAAAAGTATTCGGAATAGGATTTCGTTCGGGCATAAAACAGTTAGATATCAGTCTTTAAATTGGGATTCATTGTATCATGAAGGCGGATTCACGGGTAGCCCGGTACACACCATAATTGATAGAATTGGTGGAGATGAATATCGTTTTAAGAAAAATGACATTGTAGCACGTCTTGAAACAATATTAATTATTTTTTATTTTGTCTTCCTCCATCACATTTACTAAATTTGCACCGACAACTAGGACTTTTTTGGTCCTAGGGCCCTTGTATATACATATATGCCCAACACAAGTTTGGAATGATTCACAAAGATAGGTGAATTGAAGCAAAAAAACCTCAAAAAAATTACTTTGCAAATTCAATATGTGGTTAAGATTTAGTCATATCATATTCAATTTGAATATATGAAATACTTAATTTTTGAAGTACCTTTTAAAATGAAAGTCACTATATATTACTAAAATATTTCATTAGAACTTGTTATTTTTATATGGTTTTCATTATTTTTTAAAAGAAAAATTACGTTTTAATATAAATAATTCAAAATAATTATGACATTATAAAAATTAGAAGTGAATTTGTGTACGGTGCAATGAAAAGCGCATGGGACAAATCTCATTTGTGCTTGTACAAAAGTGCAATTGCTTTGAATTGATTTCGTTGTAACATAATTTTTTTTATTTATTTAAAAATATGCTCAATAATGTGGGGAGAAGAACAGAGCTTGAACAACTTATAAAGTTTGAAAAACAGAGAGAGAGAGAGTAGCTCCCCTGCTTGTGCAACTGGCTGAGAGAGAGAGAGAGAGAGAGAGAGAGAAAGTAGCTCCCTTGCTTGTACAACTGGCTGAGTGAGAGAGAGAGAGTAGCTCCCCTGCTTGTACAACTAGCTCTATGCTTATTCCTCATCCAATCCAAGTCACACAAACAAAGAAGAAAATAACCAGAAATTTTTTTTTCAAAAATCGAATGGAAATATATATAGAGAGAGACTATCATACACACCATAATATACCACACTATGTAATATAAACAACATAATTTTAGAGAGAGAGAGAAAGAAAGCTTAATGAATAGACAACAAGCAGAGATGAAAAATAAAGAGTCAAAATTCATTTTACCCCTCCTAATTTGAGGTTAGAACATTTTATCTCCTATGATTCAAATATAGCCGGAAAGTCTTTCGACCTCAAACCGCAATAGAATTTCAGCCAAAATAAAAATGCATCAAAAATCCATGTGAAAAATCAAATACATTTTCAGGTCAATATTAATATAACAAATTGTAAAATATCTTTCCAGTTCTTAGCAAATGGACAAAGTGGCTTGGTACATTTCTCCAATATTATATTTTTGTTATGTCGAATAAGACATCATGTTCTTCATTTACTGATCTATGTATACATATTTTATCAGACAAACCACAACCATAAATAATTTGAGAGAGAGAGAGAGAGAGAGAGAGAGAGAGAGAGAGATGGGAGCGATGAAGAACAGGGCGAAGGCAATAATGGGGGAAGATTTTGTGAGGAGGGGATTAACTTGAGCAGGAGACCGCCAATAGCATTTTTATTTTCAAGTTATTATTATTATTTTTTTTGGGGTTTAAAAAGCAATTAAAAATAAAAAAAAAAAACAGCAGTTTTAGATAATGAAGATATTAGATATTCCTTTGGAAGAGTTGGAAGAGGCAGTTACATGGAAGAGTTGTGAGCGTCAGAGAGACTCTGTGGCTGAAAAAAAAAAGAGGCAAAACCAAAATTTAATACTAGTAAGAGAGAGAGAGAGAGGGGACCAGCTCACTAGAGGTACTCTTTGCTTCTCTCATGGTCCCCAAAGTATTGAAAAAAGCTGGTATTCCATCAAAGATAACATGAATGTATGGTTGGATGCATTACTATGAAAAAAGTTTGTGTTAAATTTGTTGGGTGAGAACAGTCTTTTTATTGAAAGAATAAAATGTTACACAAATTTGATTATTTTTTCTTAATAAAATTTTCTTATTCACTGAAGTAGTCTCGTTTTATATATTATATATATATATATATATATTGTTACTGGCAGTGGCACCAATCATATTTTTGTATCGATCTCATGTCAGACACTAAAATTTGTTTAACATTTTTCTCACCAGAATGTCAATTAGTTGAGTGTGTGTGAGAGAAAGAAGGAAAGAGATTTTCTTGCAACTTTGAACCTATGCAGAGGTTTGTTTTTTCTTATGAACTCAAAAAGTATATTAGCTTTAATTGTTCTTTTTAGGAATGAATGGTGAAAATGAAAGGCTTTATAATCAACTTACAACTTTTATGTGAAATCTAGGAAAAATATTTATAGTGATACAGTGAAAAAATACCAGACTCCTTGAGGTCAACCAAGTTCATGGGGGCAAGATCGAGCCCCAGAATCGCCTCTCCCTCGTTCATTCTCATGCACCAAAAAAATGATCTGAAATTAAATTTTTCCGTCACAAACTGAAATTAGTACATCATTGTGGTTAGAACTGTCAAGCCCAAGGATTAATGAGGGTCTTAAGTATGACATGTTGGACCACATATATTTATACCATAAAGCAGAAAGGATAAGGGTTGATTAAGATGATGATGATGATGGTGTCCCATGCATCATGCATGGCCCCTGATCAATCATAAAATTACAATTCAATATACTGGCATGAGAGTGCAACTGGAGTACTGTACTTTATATCCAAACTGGAGTTTTGATTTTTTCATCATGTTGAACAATGGTGTGGGGATGATAACTTAAGATTTCATCAAGATGTCACTATAAATTAGTCATGCAAACATTTAAAGTTTGATGATCTAAGAATGTAGCTATATGTATATAGACACGCTTCATTGTAGTATTAGAGCAATACTTCGAATTACTTATGTTGTGACGTCTTTTATATTATTTTTAAAAAAATCAACGTTAAAGTGATAAGTGTCACTTTTTAAACTAACAAAAATTAATTTGGGTTTATTTTGCATTTTGGTAAAAAATAAAAGAAAACTGGAACATGAGTATTCAATATGAAATTCACGATGATCCGTACATACTTTGTAGTCTATTTTGCAATTGTAAGTTTCAAGGCATGCATAGATCTAAGTTCTTACTATTAAAATGCAATTCTAATATTTTATGAACTTGTGTTTTGGGGATTATTATATATTTTGTATAAAAATTATAATAAAAAATCTACAATCTTTTTAACATGTTCCTGTAGCAAAACCTTTAGTTTGTTTTGGTCTCAGTCATGCATTATTTATTTATTAATATTTTTTAATTGAAACAAGGGGCACATGACATAAGATAGAGAATAGAGAGATTGAAAGAGGCAAATCAGTTTCCTTGCTTAAACATCAAGTTCTCTCACAGGGTTATAACAACACACCTCTATGAGGAAAAATCCCAAACTTTATACAAATCTAACCCGGAAAAAAAAAGAAAAAAAAAAAAGTCATCAAACAATCAAACCTCCAAAAGGGTTTTAAAAAACCAAAAAAAAAAAAAAAACTACAAGTGAAGAAAGATGTTAAAAAAAGAGCAGTAGTACTTTTTAATACTGCTTCATCTTAGTCATCTCTCTCCAAAGAAATAATCATCACACTCTCATCCAAGCATTGATGTTAGAGATCGAAAAACAACTTCTTCACAAGGAATTGTGAGACCCATATCGTGATCGAAGCCAAACTCTTCTTCAGCACGTCGAAGAAGGCATTGGAATTGAGGATGAGACAAGAATGAGATTGGAACAATGTGTCTGCTCCTATTTTCTCCCACATAGACTGCAAAATGGCCTTTTGGTACGTCAAGAGGAAGACCATTGTCATCGTTGTCATAGCTGTGTTTCTTTGTCAAGCTTGAGCATCTCTTGAGAATTTGCTTGAGAACTGCAGTTTGTGGTAGTTTGTTTGATTTTCTAATGGCCATTTTAGGTTTTGAGTGAGTTGTTTGAGATAGATAGTAAAGGTGGTGGTGGTGAAGGGATAGAGTGGGGTGTAAAGGGTATTTATGAAGAAAGTTGAGAGAGAGGGAGAGGGATATTGTGGGGTTGGAACCAAACGACAGACCATGGGTGTTTTGGGGTATGTGTGTGGGTGCAGGGACACGGGTGGGCCCAAACCCAATGGATTACCCGTCCTTTGTTGGTTCTCCAGATAACAACATGGATGCTCTCTCTCTCTCTCTCTCTCTCTCTCTCTCTCTCTCTCTCTCTCTCTATCTAAATTCCTCTAAACAAGTCTTTTAATGAATAGATGTGACTAATTTGCATCTATGTTGCACTGTTATAGTATATCGTAGGAGGCCTTTTGGTTCTACTCATTGAGTTTTATTAGTAAATTTGACTTTAAAATTTAGTTTTCATTCATTAACATTCTTCTCTCAAGTCTCTAAAAAATTATGTTATTTCCTTTTTATATATATATATATATATGTGTGTGTATGCGTGTGTATGTGTGTCCAGACCAACTTGAGTGCACCTTAACTAATCCTAAGATCCTAAAATTGATGACCGAAAAAATTCCAAGCAGCCTTCGAGATGGATCAAATTCAAGATTTGGATCTTATATCCTTCAACTTTTCTTATCATATTAAATACTCACATGGCCAATTGCTATTTCTGCCCCAACCTCAAAACTTTTCCATAATTTTAATCTCTCATAATCACAGCATTTCAAGTACACTACTCTCCTTCTACGTGAACTCATGATGAATTTATATGAAAAAATTATAGTCCTAATTATGAATATTTGTGATTTTAGTTAAAAATTTTATGGTGCTTAGTTATGAGATTTTTGTAATGAACTTAGTTATGAAGTCTTGTTATGATGTTTTTGTTATGGATCAATTTAATTTTGATTATGGCTCAAATTGACTACTATAAACTATTGTGATTGAAATTACAAATACACAGGAAGGTGTGCATAGTAATGATTTCCTAACTATAATAACCGAACCGAAGAGTACTAGTCTGTTAAAGATAGTTTGGTTGTTTGTGATTGTTGGGGCTTGGTGATTCTGTGCAAAGTGAAGAGTGCCAGGTGGGTGAGAGAGAGCATTTTTGTCCCAGTGAATCCATAATATAAGATTTTTTGCAGAACCATGTGCGCTAACTCTGTTGGCTCAGGTTTAACTTTACTGATATATATGGTTTGTGAGCAACATAAATACAAACAAATAAAGCTAACCTTATAGCTTACTTTACTTTAATATATTATTCTATTCTATGGGAGCTCAATAAATGGCAAAGTCAGAAGGTGCGTACTTTAGAAGACTGATATTAATCGACTGCATCCTGTGAGAATAGGGGGCCGAATATAATATATGGGCTGAATAAGTGTAGACCCTTGGAGCCGAATAAGAGAAACGACAATGATTAAAAAGTAGGCCCTAGCCCCGAGGCCTAAAAGAAACAGGTATAAATACAGGAACAACGAACTTAGAAAGGTATGTACACTACAAGAATTCACACTTTTGACAACAAAAAAATTGGTCGCTAAAAGTCTATTTTTGGTCGGCAAAAGTTATCTGCGACCAATTTTTTTGGTCGCAACTTTGGTCGCTAATTGAGGGTCGGCAAAAGTTATTCGCGACCAAAATTTTGGTTGGTCGGCAAAAGTTGGATTTGCCGACTAAATTTTTGGTCGCTAAATATTTACTTACCGCAACTAATTCATTTTGTTGCTAAAACACTTTGGTCGCGAAAAGTGATATTTTCCCGACCAAATATCTTAGTCGCCAATTGACACATTTCGTGACCAAAAAGTTTGGTCGCCAATTATCACATTCAACGACCAAAAAGTTTGGTCGCCAATTGTGACATTCCACAACCAAAAAATTTGGTCGCCATTTGTTACTTTTCGCGACCAAAACTTTTGGTCGGCAAAAGTGAGTTTCTACGACCAAGAACTGTTTTGGTCGGCAATAGATGTATTTTTTGCGACCAAAACTCTTGGTCGGCAATTGTCATTTTTTACGGAAAAAAATTATTTTGGATGTCGCAACTAATAAATTGGTCGCCAAAGCAGGAAAATAATACACCTGTAATTCCTAATAATTCATTCAATCCATAATAAACCTATAATTTTAAAGCATCATTCAAATTAACTGAATCATTAACATTCGATACAATACATAATTCATTAACATTCGACACAATACAACTATTTTAAGTTTTCATTCACAAGTCACATCCATCTAGCATAACAATTTGAAAAATAACTATTTGTTATCCATGCACAGCTATCAACAAATAAAACTACTAATATTTGTTATCCATACACATCCATCCAAAAATATTTAATCCTCCCAAAAATGCTCATACTGCCAAGTAGTCTTGTACAATTTAGCTTCGTGAACTTGTTAAGAAATATGTTGGGGAGGGTACTCGTCTAGTTCGTGAACTTTTGATCCACTTTTCAATGATGGCCCCATCGATATTGTTTTAGCCACTTCAAATGTTTCTGGGAACAAAGAAAAATTATGTCACTATGAAACAGCACTACCGAACAAAGATAACAAAACCTCAACAAACTTCACTACAACATACCTTGAAAAGCCCCTGAGTGCTTCAGTCGTTCAAGAACAATAGCTAAGGCAGGTCCTTAAATAGCTTTCAAATTCTTGGTCACCTAGTCATGTAACAAGACAATAAACTCAGGAGTTCTGCTAGATTTTTGACAAAAACCAAAGGAGGCACCAAAAATTTTTGTCTACATACTGCATCAGGACCACAGACTCTGAAAATTTCACTAATGCATACTTTAGCTGCTTTACGAACATCTGCTGATTTATCCTATATATAAATGCAAAACCAAGCAATTAAATAAAGTGATAAAAAAAATGATGAGTTATTTGCCCTTAAATTCTAACTAAAAAATTATCCACGGACCTAAAAATGACCAAACAATGTCACTAATGGAGCAGTATAAAATCTATCTAGATATCCCTGTAAATTGAATGCACAAACTATAAAATTCAATCAAGTTCTATATCCTAAAAACCATTATCATATATATGATAAACTCAAACACAAAACCCACAAGTTCTCTCCTTTAAAGTCGTGAGGGAATTTGGGAAATGAGAGATCGATTTCAAATTTCCCTAGCATCCCTCCAATTCAAAGCGATGATAAAAACTCATAAGTGCACACTAAGATTATCTAAAATCGTGACAAATCAAACATGATATAGAAAGAAAATAACAAGGTATGAGGCTATTACAATCTGCAACATACATTCCAAGGGAGCAACAGTGGAGCCAGACCAGCTTCCAACTTCCAACAGAGTAGACAGATCATTCCAATGGAGCAATACTGGAGCCAGATTACCTTCACAAATAGAACAGACCAGCTGCCTACCTCAGCGAGACTACCAATCTGCAAAGCCCAGCTTCCACCTTCCAAATATTGGTGACAGATTTACCTGCATCTCAGTCCTAATGCCAAGAATAGCCTAAACATATCTGAGCAATTATTACAACACAGCAGAAACCAAGACTGTATTTGAACATATCAGCAATCAGCAGCATAGCAACTCTGTTCAATAGGCAGCAGAGCAGACCTATGCAGCCACAGAGTCAACCATCATTAACATCAGTAATGCCTCATGATTTAAGCCTCAAGATAGCAGTAGATAGGCTATACACACAAACAATAGCAGCATAACTTGGTCAAGACGTCTACGAAGCAAAACTTAAAGTAATAACTAAGCTCTTCTAAAATCAATAAAATTAAGAGAGGAATCACAGGACTTCCAGAAGAGCCAAAACGAAAAGTGCAAAGTGCATCACTTTCAATCCATGTATATCCATTTGTAGGTCTTCAAAATGACACAATTTTACACCCTTCAAATGCACCATGTTAAGCACATTGATTGGAGTGTGTGTAGTTTCGTATGTTACAACGTTAATTATCAAAAAAAAAAAAAAAAAATTTCTTTGTGGTGTCTATTTATATAGAAGAAGAAAATGTAGTGGTGTCTATTTATATAAACCATTACAACGTTTTCTCAAAATTTCAAGTCATATAATGTTTATTAAAATGTAGTACGTCTATTTATTAATTATACTTTTGTGCATCAACTCAAAATCTGAAAGTAAGTAGGAAAAGAAAACGGGCAACCAGATAACCTTCATAAAAGCAAGAAATTCTCCTGAACACGAACAACAACTGCCATCCGTTTCAAGTGAGATGCGAAGTGGTGTCTCTGCACAATCTGAGCAGCATTGCCACCTCCCTTGAAATTATTGAAAATAAAATTAGGATTGGGAAAAATATAACATAATAGCCTTTTACAAAAACCAATGAAGTGAAAGATGAACAAGAGATGGAAACAATTATTCATTAAACAATGAATTATAGACTGCACAAGTAACTATAATGTCACTGTTTCTAGTCCATGTAACCTAAATATGCAAGACAACAAACAGAGGGAAACTGGAGTTATTATCGATCAAGCGAGCAACAAGTAAATATTCACACTATCTCATGTGTTTTGGTGCATTTTTGGTATGTTTCGGTGGAAACAATGGAATTTCAGTATTCATTTATGTTTCGTTTTGATTTCCTAAGAAACGTAAACATTTTGACCATTTCAATGGAAAATAAACAAAATGGTGCTTCTTGCTTAGGTGATTAATTCACATAGCAAGAGCAGGAGCAGTAGAGGGAGTAAGAGTGGAGGAGCATCAGATTTCAACACATTTAGGCCCCAAAGCACTGCTGGAGCACTTATACATATGTGTTCGAGTCTGTATCTGTGCAAATGAGCTGGAAATATATTTTCCGTTGCATTAATGAGGGCAGCCGGCCTTTGATTCAGATTTGTTTCACAAGTAAAGATAAAATTTAGCCTTTCATATTGTCCATTAGCATATTTTTTCCCTCATCATTTTCTTTTTATAAGTACAACATTGAAGATACCTAACTACAATAAGAAAAGTGATAAATAACATTAGTTAGAAGAAATCAAGGGTGCAAGAGAGATTAAAGATTGGAACAATTTATATAATGTAAAGACCAAGACAAACAACAACTGAGTACTAATTAAATAGTGACAACTAATGTTGCTGCTTACTTTTTCGGCATGGCCTTCTCATTAGATTTATAACTCCATTCTATTCCCTTAAGTACAGCCTTCTCAAGAGGATCACCGACCTACAAGCAACAATGAATGATATAGTAACTAAAGCATAAGGCAGTTCAGTATAAAAAAGTTCCAATTAGAGATCTGAAATATGAAATTCTCAGTGCTCAATAAACTTTTAACAAGGATTCTATATGTATTAGGTAGCTGTCTCTAAGCACAAGGTAGTTTAGTACCAAAAAGTTACAATTAGACAAGACTGGTTTGCTCATGATGTAGAGAATGCAATAAAAGATAGTGTTCAATCCTGTATCAAATCAATCTAAACAATACCTGCAGGATATGCGAGAAATGTCAATCAAATCTAGTAATAATGTTTTGGCTGATATCACTGAAGCCTCTCGCGCAGGTCATTTTGTTTTGACATGTCCACTTCTTTAAAAAAAAAAAAAGTTAATTGTTTGGACAGTGCCCCATAATATAATAAGCTAGACAACTGATATTAGTGACTACCTCAGTGTTCAAAAAAGATAAGTCAAATTTTCTAGGATATTACTTTTTGTGGGGAGTTGGTGGATCTTCTTGGCTGCCTTTATGCCATTGTCCACATTGGAGGGGAAGAGGATGGGATGCATTGGACGAGATCAAAATTTGGAAGCTTTAAAGTAATAACTTATTATAAAGTCTTGAGCAGTCAATATTGATCTTTCTTTTTTTCTTAGGAAGGAGTTTGGGTCTAAGGCTCCAACTAAGGGGGCATTTTTTGTGGGATAGGTTATGCTCCATCTGTTTTACATTGATTTTTTGTGAGGTAGGTTGACAGCAACGATTAGTAGCACTAGATCTTCGCAATTAATAGTCTTACAGATAACGTCAACTTCTCTATCAATCGAATTAGCCCGTTGGTTAACTTTTGGCATATTACCAAGCCCAAAACACAAATAAATAAAGTTTAGAAAAAAAGAAAAGAAAAAAAAGGGGCAAGTTCTCAAATATTATCCTTTCAGACAAAGATTAAATCACAATTATTATTGATCTCCAAAAAACTATTTAAAAATGAGTTTGAAAAAGGAAAATAATGGTTGGATGAGCTAAAATCTTTGTTAATAATATAACAAATAATAGTATTACCGTTGGCAATGGTCTAATAAAGAACAAATAAAATTTGGCTAATGATCAATGAAAAGAAATAGGTTGGCCTTTTCTTTAACTACCTGGCCAACATGCTCTACTTCAACCTTGTCTCCCCCAACAAAAATTCAATTCTCAATTATTTGTCAACTAACATATTGGAGATTTAGATAAAACAATCACTACAATGTACAAATTACCTGCAAAGCACAAATTTATCAATAAATTACAATCATCATATTTCTCTATATCATATTAATTATATATATATATATATATATATATTGTCAATTAGATTGACATATCAAATGATAAGATAAGATGGTTAAAGTAGATAGTCATTGCAATATTACTCCAAATTTATTCTCTTCAACATGCCCACGCATGTGTGACTAGACTCTCTCCAAACACGTTTACAATATTATATATATATATATATATATATTTGTAGGAGGTGAGATTCAAAGTTCTCCAATAGAGCTTCCTTGCCCCCTATGGGACCATTAATTCCATATCAAAGCCAGCCTTATTCTCCTACAACTTAAAAGGGATATCTCTCTCTTGTCTTGTGGGTTTTTGAAAGACTATTGATTAATTGTCCATTTTTTGTCTCTTGTTCTAGTTCATGGTTCCTCAAGCCAACCCCCAAAAATCTAAACACAAATATCAATATCAATTAACAATCAGCACATACAAGTATCAATAGTACTTTATTACTTTCGCTACCAAGTCATCTCAGTGTATAATAATTAAGATTCAATCAATTAACATAACATGAAAGTACCAAATATCAGCAATCATTTCTTATCCATAGCCTACACCAAAAACTCACAAAGATAATTCCCCTAACAATGCAAGCTTGCGTATTCAAAGATTAGAAATTACCTTCACAAAGAGAATGCTTAACCTTCCTTCCCTTGCAATGTTTGAAAGCAAAAAGCCCGTATATATCAATCTCTGCTATGTGATTCATGGAACCTATATGTGACTGTGAATCTTAAATGCATCCCCATTATCACATTAAAATGCTTATGAAATCTAAAGAACAAATCATGAATATTCATGGAATATTTTTTTTCTTTTTTAATTGGCAGAAAAATATGAAAAGAATTACATTCGGAATTATAGTCCAATAGTTGTAAAAACTCTAAAAACTAATCTAATAACTAACCAAGTTAAGAAAGAATACCATAATGGGGATATAATAAACAATACAACAAAGACTATCATAATTATTAAATTTAACATTAAATATTGCATAATTAAATTAAATATGATACGATGAGATATAATACAATAGAAATAAAGACTGGAAATGGATTGTTTACTCTTAACAAATAAAGATAAGCTTTTTAATTCTAAATTAAAGAATTCAAAATGAATCAAATCTTTCCCAATGTAGATACATTTGATCTTCATTTAGAAAAAAATAAAATTAGTAATCTTATTATTAAGTATAAAGCTTTTCCCACGCTCTATTTATATGCAACATATACAAATTTTTCCTACGAACTTTTCATCTAATCACCAAGAATAAACAAGCATTAAAAAGTGACTAAGGAGAGAAAATTTGTAATCTGCTCCACATTTGTTGGTGTGTAGGTTAAATTAGCTTTTGGTGTGGAGACTAAAGCAACAATAAAAGGTGGTATTCTATTCAGCCATAACTACATGGCTCCAATAGAAAAGCAGTGGCCTAACCACAAGGAAAATTCAAGCATACCAATAGAAACAAAGAACAGAGCAAAAAAGGAAAAAAGAAGAACATTGAAACCCCCTTTTTGCAAAGATTAATAATTAACATTTTGTCATAACTCAATTTGAACACAAAACAACCTACAAAAAAGCTGAGAAGATTTTCATCTTCTTATAAGGAAATTCCTTTTTCATACAAATTTGTGCCCATATTGTTTATCAACAAAAAAATTGAAACTAGACGTACAAGAAAATCAGTCCATAGAAAATTCTATCACAATGAAGTAGATATAAATTCTTCATAGATACAAACTCTAAACTTGAAATTGAAATGGAATGCAACGTAATAATAGAGAGAAAAGGTTAATAACATAAAATATTCTTTATGATCTTAACAGCAAAACCAAAGATATTTAGGTGAAATCATTGTGAAGTTCAAGAAGAAGAGATCAAATTGTTCAAGTGGGAATTTATTACCTAGGTTAGAGACCAAGAGGTTGAAAGAGAAGCAATTGATCATTTATATCACGAAAAAGACGTCGAACTCGGTGAAAACAATTTCCTTTTGATCACGTAAAATCTATCAGATTAATATATATGCAGATTAATCATCTATAGTCTTCCTTCTGATCACGTAGCAGATATATATATATATATATATATATGCAGTTTGTGACAAAATTGAAGGAGAGAGAGAATGATGCAGTTCAGTGAATCAATTTCCTCCAAACCATTGTTTGATCAAATATGAAATTGCTATCTCATTTCTCTCTAGAAGTACGAATTAGTTACCTGGTGAATTAGAGAGGAGAGATCGGAATGGACGAGAAGGAGGCGATCAATGTTGTCGTTTTCGATTGATCTTCATTCATAGGAAGAAAATTGATGCCGATGGAAAGAAAGGAAAGAGAGAGAGACATCCAATCTGGGTTCTTTCTTAACAAAGGAAATTGATTAGTAGAGATCCAATATTAGGAGAAACTTATTACATATCACCATATTAAACCAAATTACCCCAATCTGGGTTCGATTGATGCATTAACAGTGTGAAGTAGAAAATTATTGGCGATGGCGATTTGCAGCGATGGCGACGTGCGACCGACGTGAGCAATGTTGGTAAGGGACTTCAGTAAGCTAGAGAGAGTGAGCACCGATTGAAAGAGAGAACACAGAAAGAGGGAGGGGCGGGCCAACATAGAGAGACACAGAATAGGGCTTTTTTTAGATAGAGACAAGGGAGATCAGGGCTTTAATTTTTTTTTTCTGAAATTCAATTCCCGCCCCACGTTTCAGATTTCCCTTATGACATAGAAGAGCAATTATGAAGAATTTTGTGAACCTAGCCTTTATATGGAATCGTCTAAGGTCTAGAAATTCATTTTTTCACATTTTGCTAAAATCCGAACCTCTTTCGTGCCTCAAAATGATTTTTGCCCAACATAAACTCTTTTTGAACTTATAATTATATCCATGTGTTTTGAACATTTTCAAAGTTGATTTCAAGTCCTAAAAAGTCCAAAATTTGATTTGAAAACGATCTAGAATCAACTTGGGAAAAAACTAACGGCCAGCACCAAACAAGCCCCAAATGATCGGCAGATCATTCTGTTAAACACCAAAGGGCCAGAGTATGAGGAATTTACAAAAGAAAAAGGTCCCAGTTAATGTATTTAATGTATACTTGATTTGCTTTCTTTGTTTTGCATTCTTTTTGCCATGTTTAGTTTCTAGGCTTCTAGTTTTTCTTATTTAATTCATGTTTATTGCTTTTGTTCTTCTCATGTTTTTGTTCATGCATTATAACATGTTTAGACTAGTTCGAAATCGCTAGTTTACATGAATATTGCTTACGATTGCATTAAAGTAGAGTCTTTCACACTTTTTCAATTTGTAACCATTTTTGGGGGGCATTTTTCTCTTACAACGGTATGAAGTTCTATAAAAACTGTTTTAATTAGCTCAGAAAAACTAGGGGCGAATGAAAACAAATTAAACACTCAAATGTTCTACTCTTTCAGTTTTTAGAGAAAAAAAATTAGAAAGATTGAGACTTCGATGAGACTATTTAGAGGAAGGAGAGGAGGAAGCAACGTACCAAGTAAATAGCCTTCTTCGATGAGACGATTGAGAGAGATTGAGACTGAGCTCCTTCATATTTGCTCCATTAGAACTTCTGTGCATTTTGATAAAACCCTTGGAAGCCAAAGAGCTAGGGTTGTGTAATCTGATATATTTATTTATTTATAAATATACTTTTTGGGGCTTTCATATTTCAATTGTATAAGAAAAATGGGTTTTCTTCAATCCATGTCAATCAAATTAATTATAGGAGGCAAAAGCTACAGGTTTAGCAAATTCAAGGTGAAGAAACTCTTGAGAGGCAAAGATCTGAAAAGTTGAAAATTATAGTTAGGGTTTGAAATTGGGGGAACGAGAGAGAGAGAGAGAGAGAGAGAGAGAGAGAGAGAGAGAGAGAGCGTGTTTACCTGATGCAAGAGGTCTGAAATCGAGAGGATTAGCAATGGTAGAGTGTATGCGGCTCCACGCACTGCTACCTGGTTTGGTCAGTTCGCCGTCGACCTCACGGTGGGGAAATAAGGTGACGCCACCACGGCGTGAGACATTTTTGGCGGTGGTGGTTTTGAATGGTGGTCTAGGGTTTGTGCTTGTGTGAATAATAGAGAGAAACAGAAACAGATGGAAAGAGTGAGAGAAACATAGATACATTGTGGGCATATTTTGATATATTTGTTTGTTTGTTTGAGAGAAACAGATGAGAGAGGAGAAAATGAAAATGTGTGAGCTAACAGATTGCTAAAGATAAAAAATTTCAATTCCCGCCCCATGTTTCAAATTTCCCTCACAAATTTTTGGCGACCAAAATACCAAATTAGTCGCAGAAAAGATACCCTTCGCCGACAATTTTTTTCACTTGCCAAATCTCAATCAACAGCGACTAAAATATTAGTCGCTAAAAGTGTTGATTTGGCGACTAATTTTTTTTGGTTGTTGAAAATAAGTTTTTGGCGACCAAATTTTTGGTCACCAAAAAAAATGTCACCTTCCGCGACCAAATTTGTAGTTGGTAGCCAAAAGCATACCACTTTCTGCGACCAACTCTTTTTTTGGTCGCCAAAATATAACCTTCTGCGACCAATAATATTTGGTCACCAAAAATAATGATCATTCGCGACTAATTAATATTTGGTTGGCAAATGTCACTTTTTTGCGACCAAATTTTTTTTGGTCGGCAAATGTGTGAATTCTTGTAGTGGCAATAATCACTTTGCTTAAACTTCGAAGACAAGCTATCTTGAGTGTAAGGACTGACTTGTTCGTCGGAGTGTTAATTCTGGCACCCCCGACCAGAGTGTTTGTGTCTTTTCAGGTGACTAGCTGAAGATCATTGGCGTCTCTCAAGATCTGAAAAGTATTTCCAAACCACTTCTCCACAATTGGTGCCGTTTGTGGGAATACTCAAATACATCCATGGCAAGCGTGACTGAAAATCCTCCGATAGCCACTGACGAGACCACACAGAGAGATGACCTCACTCCAGCAAATATGCTCGAAAAGGAAACCATCGTTGCAAGACGCGCCTTGAACTTCGATTCGCCAACGACTTCAGCGCAAGAGACAATGCAAGCGCTCATGGAACAAGCAAAGCAGAATGAACAAAGGCTGGAGAACATGATCGCTGAAAATGAACGTCTCCGTCAAGATTTGGCCCTGGAAGTAGCAAAATCCAGAGAAGCCGTGTGCCAAGATCCCGAACGACCTCCGAGGGCAGGTAGACAACGACCTTGAGCCCGACCAAGGGATACCGATAGCGACTCCAACTCATTATCCACGGAGCTCAACAAGAAGGGACAATCCGAAACTTCCAGCTCCTCCGAAAAGAGTCTACATACAGGGAACAAGCGCAGAAGAAGCAGTTCAGACGAAGAGGACCAGTACGATCCCTTTGTCCGACGGATTGCAAGGGCGGCCCTGCCCAAGAAGTTCAATGCTCCGTCATTCACTCTCTACGACGGAAAATCAGATCCCACTGATCATATCTGTCACTACAAGCAGGCCATGACATTGCATGCAGACAACGAGGCCCTCATGTGCCGAATATTCCCCAGTAGCCTGGGGCCATTAGCTGTCAGGTGGTGTTACAAACTGGAGCCTGCTTCGATCAAAAGCTTCCATCAATTACAGAAATCCTTCAGGGCTAGGTTCATCACCAACGAGGTACAGCCGAAACAGGCCGACTCTCTCTGGGCTATGTAGATCCAATCAGGAGAAACGCTCAGAGCGTATTCGGCGCGCTATTGGGAGTGCTTCAATCTCGTTGACGACGCTTGCAACGACTCCATGACCATCACCGCCTTCAAAATAGGACTACATCCTGATAGTGCTCTCCGCAGTTCCCTGACCAGAAGACCCCCCAAAACAGTCTGGGCGTTGATGAAGAAAGTTGAAGAGTATTGCAAAGTGGAAGATGATGCCTTGAGAATTAAAGCCGAACAAATGTCCAACAAAACGGCCCCCCCTGAAATTGCTCAACCAATAAGTTCTGTGCCACCTCCGAGCCCTGAGCCACGGCAACGTGCAAAACGAGACAAAAGGCTGGACTCTCGCCGGTCAAGCGATCAATGCTCCCACCAGACGAATGAACAATTGCAAGTCGACAGCAGGCGCTCGAGGCGTGTCGACAAGAAATACATAGAATTATCAGAACCAATCACTACGATAATGACCAAAGTCCAACACCTTCCATTCTTCAAATGGCCGTCAAAGATGGTGGGGCCTCCTGACACGCGAAGAAGGGATAGGCGGTGCGAGTATCACAAAGATCACGGCCACGAAACTGACATTAACTGTAGTTATTAACTGTAGTTATTAATATATTACAAACTCATACTTCAACGTGACTAGTTTACACTATTGTCCATGCTATTGTAGGTGTAACAAGACGGATACTTTGGATATCATCAACCCTTATATCATATTAGTCAAAAAAAATTACAGAGAAATAATTCGCATGCAGTCCTATTGTTAGGGAGACTTGGTTTTTGTCAAGGCATAAAGATGCAAAAGCGCAAAAATGTCCTTCAAATAAAGTTTAACCCATGTCGTGTTATTTTGAGTTTTGAGTCAAAATTTTCTCAATGCCAACCTAACCCTAACCTGTTTAACTAATCGTGTTAAGTATTTTGGCACTGACTCTAACTTGCTAACTGCCTCTAATTCACATTGTGTCTAAAATTTTTACCCCTTATTTGGGGAAAACTATGCCATGTTCTGTCAATGAGAATGGTTGAAGATTAAAAGAGTGGCCCCTACCGAGCAATCTCAATGAAATGCGGTGAGCCGCATGGCATGGCATAACAGCTACTAATCAAAACAAAAGGCATATTTTTCAATTTACAAGCTGATGGTGACACTACCTTAAGTGTGTTGCATGAAGGCCTACTCTTGTCTGTTAGGACTATTGGACACCAGAAATCAATTCCACACAATAACACAAGAATATTTACGTGGTTTAGCAATTGCCTACGTTCACGGAGAGAAATCCACTATAGAATTATCCCGGAGGGAGAATACAGAACTCACACCTCACAACTCTCTATAGAACTCTCACTCACAGATTATACCCTCTGTGTATTCTCTCTGTGTTTACTGCTTATTTCTCTCCTCTCAGCTTCTGCATTTATACACATAAATGGTAGGTGAGAGCGTCCCTCTTCTTCTCATTTCGGTGGCTGTCGTCGTCCACCTTTGCGGCTTGTCAGTTGGCAAGCCGCATTCCTTGACATAGCATCCTGAGCTTTCACATGGAAAAGTGGTTCCTTATGAGCTGGAGCTAACAATTCTCCCCCTCCATGCCCATAAGGATAACTGACTTCTCACTTGAAGTCCATCCCAATCAGATTCTTGCAAACTTCCAGTTTGTCTCTGGTGACACCTTTGGTCATCATGTCAGAAGGATTCTTGTCTGCGTGAATCTTCATTATCTTCATCAACTGCTTTTCCATCACTTCTCGTATCCAATGATACCGAACATCAATGTGTTTTGTACGTGAATGATACGTGGAATTCTTGCTCAAGTCAATTGCACTTTGACTATCACAATGTACCTTGTAATCTTCTTGCTGTAGACCCAATTCTTGGAGAAACCGCTTTAACCACAACATTTCCTTTCCAGCATCTGCGGTAGCAATGTACTCTGCCTCTGTTGTAGATAAAGCAACATACTTTTGTAGTTTGGATTGCCATGAAACAGCTCCCCCTGCAAAGGTGAATGGAAATCCTCATGTAGACTTTCTACCATCAAGATCACCTGCCATATCGGCATTTGTAAAACCCTTCAAAATTGGTTCAGCCCCCCCGAAACATAAACACATCCTTGAAGTTCCCTTCAAGTACCGAAGAATCCATTTGACCGCCTCCCAATGCTCCTTTCCTGGATTGGTGAGAAATCTGCTCACAACGCCAACTACGTGAGCTATATCTGGCCAGGTATACACCATTGCATACATCAAACTTCCTACTGCGGAAGAATAAGGTATTGCCTCCATTTCTTTCCTTTTAGAGCTGGTTGTGGGACACAAATGCTTTGACACATTGAAATGGTTGGCCAGTGGTGTGCTGACTGGCTTGGCATCTTTCATGTTGAACCTTTCAATTACCCGTTCAACATATTTCTCCTGTGACAGCCATATCTTCTTGGCTTTCCTACCACGAACAATCTGCATGCCCAAAATTTGCTGTGCAGGGCCTAAATTCTTCATGTCAAAATACTGCGACGAGTCCTTTTTCAACTTGTTGATCATAGTAGTATCATATCCGATAATCAGCATATCATCGACATACAACAGCAGGATAATGAAGTTTCCATCCGAAAACCTGCGGAAATATACACATTGGTCTGCCGCCGTTCTTGTGTACTCGTGATCCACCATAAATGAATCAAACTTCTTATACCATTGTCTCGGCGCCTGTTTCAGGCCGTAGAGACTCCTCTTCAGTTTGCAATTCTGTTTTCTTTTAACTTCAAATCCTTCTAGTTGCTCCATATAGATCTCTTCCTCCAACTCACCATGGAGAAAGGCAGTCTTGACATCCATTTGTTCTACTTCCAGATTCAAGCGAGCTGCTAATCCCAGAGCTACTCGAATAGAAGTCATCTTCACAACTGGGGAGAAGATCTCATCAAAATCAATTCCTTTCTTCTGCCCAAAGCCTTTGACCACCAAACAAGCTTTATGCTGCAATAGTTTGCCGTTTCCATCTTTCTTTAACTTATACACCCATTTGTTCTTCGAGGCTCTCCTGTCTCTTGGAAATGGAACACGCTCATAAGTGTGGTTCTTCTGCAAAGAACTCATTTCCTCCTTCATGGCTTGTATCCAACAATCTTTTTCTGTATGGCTCTTGGCTTCCGAAAAACTCTTGGGCTCCCCCTCATCAGTAATCAAAATATACTAAGAAACGGGATATTTGGTTGATGGCATGACAGCTCTTCCAGTTCTCCGCAACTGAGACCCAGTTGCCTCTGTTTGAGGGGGTTGCTCCCCCTGCTCAACACCCTCTTCATCCTGGTCTTCATCTCTTTCCTCCTGATCCTCAATTTCTGGCATAGGATCCTGCAACTCTGGCACTTCTTGTTGCACATCATCACATCTAGCATTTTGTGATGGCTCGGGAGATGGAAACAAGTCTGGAGTGATGACATCTCTAGACTTTGCAGATTTCTCAAAATCTGCTACTGTCTGGTCTTCTTGGAACACAACATCTCTGCTCCTGAACATCTTATATTTCACTGGGTCTTACACTTTGTACCCAAATGCTGCATCTGAATAGCCCACAAATTTACATGGAGTGGACTTGTCATCAAGCTTCTGTCTGTTTTCCTTGGAGATGTGTGCAAAGGCCTTACACCCGAAGACTCTCAAGTGAGAATATGATACCTTTCTTCTGGACCAGACTTCCTTAGGTATCGCAAAATTCAATGGGACTGAAGGCGACCTGTTGATGAGGTAACAGGCTGTACTGGCGGCTTCAGCCCAAAATGACTTTGGTAACTTTGCCATTTTAAGCTTACATCTAACTCTAATAGTGCAGTTTATCCTTTTTGCCACACCATTGTGTTGTGGGGTACCGGGAACTGTTGTCTCGTGCCGGATACCTCTGCTGGCACAGTATGCTGCAAAAGCATTGGAAGTGTACTCGCCTCCATTGTCTGTGCGAAGACACTTCAACTTCTTCCCAGTCTCTCTTTCTACCATTGCATGAAACTCCTGAAAGTGCTGAAATACCTCATCCTTTGTCTTCAGGAAATACACCCACAACTTCCTTGATGCATCATCAATGAAAGTCAGAAAACATTTGCGGCCGCTATGTGACTCCACTTCGATTGGGCCACAAACATCCGAGTATACCATATTGAGCACTTCTGTTTTCCTCTTTCTCGTTGAACTGAATGATACTCGATGTTGCATGCCATAAAGGCAATGATCACAGGGCTTCAAGACATTCCTTTTGGATAAGGGTATCCTGAATTGCTTTGCCAATAGATGCAATCCCTTCTCACTCATGTGAGCCAGTCTTCTGTGCCATAAGTCCGGTGACTCCTTGTCTTCTGTTACATTAAGACTTTCCAGATAGGTCTTCGTCTGAGTCTTATACAGTGTTGAAGACATCTCTCCTCTGGCAATTGTCAAAGCTCCTCCTATCAGCTTCCAACAGCCATTTCTGAATGTACTTGTATAGCCCTATCGGTTCAGGGCACTTCCGGAGATAAGATTGAGGCGCAAATCGGGAACATGCCTCACATCTTTGAGAACCAGCTTGTTCCCGACATTAGTTTGAATACTAATGTCTCCAATACCCACAATCTTCGAATAACTAGAATTCCCTATTCGAACAGTGCCAAAATCTCCAGTGTTGTACGAGCTGAAGAGTTCTCTGTGGGAAGTGGCGTGATAGGATGCAGCTGTGTCTATCAGCCATTCTGTGTAGCTATGGTTAGCCACGTGAAGGCAATCTTCCTCTTCACCAACTGCAAGAAGTATTTCATCAATTGTTGTGGCTGTTGTGTTCTCATCTCCTTTTGACTTAT
This sequence comes from Camellia sinensis, assembly GCF_055761805.1. Taxonomy (NCBI): domain Eukaryota; kingdom Viridiplantae; phylum Streptophyta; class Magnoliopsida; order Ericales; family Theaceae; genus Camellia; species Camellia sinensis. The sequence continues at coordinate 20,966,744 of NC_138962.1, read as the reverse complement.
CGCTTTGGCCTTTCTCTTTCCAGCTTGGGCAATTTCTCTTTATGTGACCCTCCCGGCCACAGTGAAAGCAAGTGAAACTGGAGTTACCTCGACCTTTATTGTCTCTGGATTTACTCCTGTTGTTCCAGTAGCCTCTACTCTTGCTTCTTTCTCTACCTCTTCATTTACCTCTGTCTCTGCCTCTATCTTCTGTGACAAGAGCATGGGACTGATTATGGGACTGATTACCTCTCATGTCTTTCCTTCTTGTTTCTTCATTGTACATGGCGTCTGTGACCATACTCATGGTTAGTTTTCCTTCTGGTGTAGAGGTGTTAAGAGAAACCACCAATGTCTTCCAGTTGTCCGGTAAAGAACTGAGTAGTAGTACGGCTTGCATTTCATCGTCCAAGCGTATCTTGACAGTTGCAAGCTGATTCACCAGATTTTTGAATTCACTGTACTCGGCAATAGACACACCATTCTTCAACTTCAAATTTACTAGCCTTCTCATCACCAAGGCTTTGTTTCGGGTGGTCTTTGACTGGTACATGTCGTTTAACATTGTCCAAAGAACATAGGCATTTGTCTCTTCGGCAACATGATAGAATACACTGTGGTCTATCCATTGTCTGATATAAGCGATAGTCTTGCGGTTCATCTTTATCCAGTCATCATCTTTCACTCCTTCAGGTTTAACCCCTTTTATAAAAATGGGGTCAAACAAGTCCTTTAAAAACAAGATGCCTTCCATCCGTGACTTTCAAATTGCATAATTAGAAGGAGTTAACTTGAACATAGATTCTGAAGTTGATGTAGAAGCCTCTATCGTATTTTGTCTTTTTATAAAAAATTTAAAATGAAAAATCTGACCATATGGATGTGTTTGGAATACTCCAAATAGTTTAAAAACACTATTGGATCGTCAAAAACGGACTCAGAATGGCTCAGATCGGGCCAAAACAGTTTCGACGGTTATGATCTGCAGAATCTGGTGCGCTTGTGAAGCACCAGATGATTTCCCCGGTTCGACTGAGTCAACGGCTCAGTCAACGCGCCGGTAGCTCTGTCAAAACGGCTGGTCAGTGGTGTGAATCTGGTTTCGCGACTCAGCTCGGCGGCTCGGTCAACGACTTGGTCAACCTGATGACGTATCTGCCACGTGACGTTGACGCGACGATGACGTGGCACCACGCGGTCGTCTTCTTCCCTGTGAATGCGCGTGTGGCGCTTGGGAGCGTCTGAACTAACGCGCCGTCTGCTGTTCGGCGCGTGACGGAGCGTGGTACGAGTGTGGCTCACTCACTTTCTTTGGGTGGCGCATGCGGGCACGTGTGGGCTCTTCTGAAGCTCTGCTTTACAGTTCTGGACTCCTCTCATTGAGACCTTGCTCCTAGTATGCTCAAAACTGGATTTCGAGCAACTTGATTTCTGGGCTGTTTCGAAAAACACTCTGTTTTTGTTTCGAAACGCAACCGATTCGTCTCTGATACCACTTGTTATGACTATTGGACACCAGAAATCAATTCCACACAATAACACAAGAATATTTACGTGGTTCGGCAATTGCCTACGTCTACGGAGAGATATCCACTATAGAATTATCCCGGAGGGAGATTACAGAACGCACACCTCACAACTCTCTATAGAACTCTCACTCATAGATTATACCCTCTGTGTATTCTCTCTGTATTTGCTGCTTATTTCTCTCATCTCAGCCTCTGCATTTATACACATAAATGGTAGGTGAGAGCGTCCCTCTTCTTCTCCTTTCGGTGGCCGTCGTCGTCCACATTTGCGGCTTGTCGGTTGGCAAGCCGCATTCCTTGACATAGCATCCTGAGCTTTCACATGGAGAAGTGGTTCCTTATGAGCTGGAGCTAACATTGTCTTGCCTTCAAAACAAAACCCTCTAATATGTAAAGACAAACACATACATAGCTAAAAAGCACTTGTAGAGAGAGAGAGAGAGAGAGAGAGAGAGACCAAAATTCAATTCTAATACCCCTTTGAAACTGCAAGTTTTACAGTACTTATCCAAACATGATCACTCAGAAACTGTAAACTACCCATAACACTATAGGAATCTTTTTGAGTCCCCAAGTCTGTCAATACATTTTCCTGAGTTAAATTTGTCATTTTGTAAGGACACTTGTTCAAAACATGGTGAGAGAGGTGAGAGATCAATGTTTAATGTAAAATATTTATGATGTGCATGACATTCATTATCTACATCTACACATTTCAATATTGATTGAGCAGTCGAATTCAATTGAGATTTATTGATGGTGTTAAAAAAAAACTACTAAGCAAACTAATAAATTTTACAAAATTTCCTTACTTTCACGTGACATCTATTATATTATTGAAGTGTGTCATGTTTCAATTTTCAAAGTTACGTTATTTCATGACACATCACTTAGTAATAACACACTTTCCCTGCTGGAATCACTGTTTTTTCTGAAACAAATTATGTAAACTTGAATAATTTTATTTAGCCATTCCAACAAACCATTCAGAAAATATAGTAGATTCAAACTATATTACAGACTCAGAACACACACTCAAGTCTGTCATGAAATCAGTATAACAAGAAAAATTTTATAGTTTATGGGAGAAATGGTGTACACTCACACGTCAGAGGAAATTTTAGCCATTGATGCTGCCCATCTATTACACTCAACTGCCTGTGTCTCCTAACCCGAGCAATATGGGCTTGCACCTATAATATTGAAAAATAAATGAATAAATAAGTCAAAGAATCAGTTTACTCATGCTGTCAAAAATTGAAACAATTGTCTCTACCTCAAAAATCAGATTTTTCAGCTACATATTAGACAATGAGTTGCAAAGAACTTAAGTTATTAGGGACTGGGTTGAATATTGTACATCAAACTCTCTGCACTTGGGCTACATTTATTTCAACTAGAAAAAATGCTTAAACGAAAGATCAATCAAACACTGTCAACTGATGTGTGTATGACTAAATGAGATGATTGTGCCTTAATGAAGTATTAAGGTAATTTGCAATGACAAACAGTGCATAATGAACCACATCAAGGAATCCCAAAACCAACATGTAAGCTACATATCAAAATGTTAAAGAATGATAGGTTGTTTTCAACAATTTATCAAGCTTTCTGCTCTGTGAAGACAAAAGTATTAGAACTATGCCTAAACCATGTTTCCTCCCAAACCAAATACAGCCTTAATGTGATCACAGAATTAACATATGTACATTCTTCAGCAAAGCCAGTCGGTCAGTAAATGCATAGGCTTGCCCTCAAATTCAACTTATTACTTCTATCAAACTACACCAAATATCTTTATGCTGTTGGAATACTACTTACCCCACAAATTTGACATTAGACAATGGCTTGAATGGTTAGAAAATCACATGCAAATTTGATCATGGAACCAACTGATGCTTAGATTATGAACAAACTTGACACTCCTTATGTCATGCATATAGAAATCCAGCAAACATAAACAAGTCAAGCAAGTATAGGATACATCTTCATTGCCAAATTTCTCATTTGGTAGTGATGATATTGAACTAACCAAATATCATTTGAATTTCAGAGAAGGATAAATTAACCATAGTAATTAATGTAATCTTATCATCAAGTGAAATAACAGAGGCCATCCACTAAGGTCCCAGAATTGCGTCCACAATGTGCAGGTTCTGGTTCGTGTTAAATAAATTACCACAAAGTCAAGAAAAGCTTAGAGCAGCCCCACACAAGGGAGAAAAGGCTTGAAATAGAATGAGCTCAACCAATTGTGTACTATAAAAACATATGCCTTGCTACAAAATAAAACAAAACCATATCATCCATACTTCTGAAAATATTTATACGTCTTCATTAACTTTCATCCATTTCAATGTGAGTGAGACAAATGAATGTGTCTATTATGCTCTGTTCAAATTGTTGTACTACCCACGGATGATCAGACGTTCTTCAACTTGCTTGGCATGTTTTCAAATGAAGGCTGGTGTATGCTATTGGAACCACAAATTGCAATTTAACATTACTGCGAAGTAGCACTTCAGAACATTTCATCTGTCTCTCTGCAACAATGTGCTATTGACTGTTTGGATTGAAGACTAAATAGTAAGGACTTATCATGATGAATACAACTCATATATTTGTTGAGCAGCCCATAATCTAGCTGTGTTACATATTTAACTATTGAGAACTGAGATCAATTAAACACAATGGCAAAAAGTGTTAGGTGTGTTATGACACCACCAAACATAGGATTCCACAGTATTGAATATTTTTTTATTTTATATTTTTGGCTTGAGAAAAGAACATCATTCATTAATACATATAAAAAGTAACATAGTTCAGGAAACAACCACCAATAACTTGAATAAGCCTTACAAACACTCAAGCAAAAAAAAAAAAAAAAAACCAATAGAGGTAACATATAGACCTTAATTGAGAACAGACGTGAAGCTAACGGTAGATTGACTAGAGGCTATCAAGTAGGCCTCTTCATGAGAAGAAGAGACGAAAGAAAATGCTGCAAACCAGGCTAAGGAAAAGGCTGCTGTGAGCAAACTCCGTGGCTGTAGAGATAATTGGCATAAATGAAAAGATTGTGCAAGATAACAACAATCCAAAAACAATGGAGCTGCCACCACCTGGATATATTTACTGCCCTTCATCCGCTGAAATAGAGTCAGAGTTAGTAAAAATATTAATATGCAAAAAATTGTGCTTATGAGCCCATTTAAGAGCAGAAACAGATGCCAATAGTGGAGCACAAGGCCTGTGCACAGAACAATCATAAAAATTTGGATTTAAAATTCGTTCAAACGTCCAAAAGTTTGGCGAATGGACAATGCCATTAAAATAAAATGTCTAGATATGTAGACTATTTGAACAGTGGTTTTCTCATGAAGTCTATGGAATGCTGAACCAAGTGAACAAATCATCATTTACTTGCAAAACTATAGCAGAGATTGCATATCATATGGCCTTCCCACTTTGATGTTCCCAGGACTAATAGGAGAAGCAAGCAACAATTCATTTTGCATATTCAAACAATAAATGAGGATTGGCCAACAGGATTAACTACAGAAGAATTCAGGTCATTTTAATGATAGTTTCAGAATTTGCTAGCACAAAAGTCATTAGAAAGCTAAAACAAGGCAAAGGTGGGATTTTCTTGTACTAAATTCATTGGAATATGTGATTTACAGTTCAATTGTGAAACTGCTCTTGATACTATTCTTGACTAGTTTAGAATCTGCAATTATCACTGTAACAATAAGTGAAAGCTAGTTGAATATGTTTAACTTTAGCAAATCAAAACCAGTCCACAAGCTTTTCTGCATTTTGAAGATTGTCATAAATCAAGTTTCCAAGTGGGTTCTTATGCATTGAAGAGTAGTAGGTTGATTTTTGAAAGGGAAAAGGTTGATTCTTTAGTTCTGTTTTTTGTCCACACCCAGCCATTGTACCCTTTGGGCAACCGGGCAGGAAAAAAAAATAAGAAACTTAATTTTCTCTGCAAGGATGCCTTGTAAACGTTGGAGTATGATTAATTATTTATGTTTTTCAAGAAGTGGTGATAGTAGCTAAGAACAAGATTTTACATACTAATTTCCTAATATCTCCATTCTATGAACAAGGACATGTTATTAGATTCATAAACAATACTAGAAAATTTTTTATCCTGCACACACAAACAACATAGGAGAATTGCTTCATGTGTTGTATGCAAACATAAAACGAGTTACTTCAATTGCATAAGATCATATTTCTCCAATACCAATTGAGCCATGAGATTGCAACAATGGCCACTCTCAGAACATCATAAGAATTTTTGAACGAAGTAAGCTAGTTTGATTTCATAACTCAGGATTCCTTTTTTAGAAAATTAAATTTTTTTGTTTTTACTGAATTTTTTTTAATATTTTAAGCATTTTTTTTTAATTTTTAGATACACTTAACATAAATATTCTTAAAAAGTATAATATTTGTAAAACAAATCTTTACAAAATTCACTAAATACCAAAAATACAAAAAAAAAATCAAAATTCAGTACATTTTGATATTCTTATGTATTTATTGATTTTTTAAAATATTTTTTTATAAATATTTTACTTTTTAGATACATTTAAGTAAAGTGCATCTAAAAAAATAAAAAAATTTGCTTAAAATTTTAAAAATATTCATTAAAAAAAAACATAAAAAACAAAAAATTTATTTTTAGAAAATTAAATTTAGAAAATTAAAATCAAATACTTTGAAAATTTCATTTTGACATGGCTTCGAATCATTGAAGTCACAAATAATCACCATTTTTTTCTATTTCATTCATAAACTATCATTTTCGTTTATTTTGTTCCTAAAGTTTTGAATTTATGTTTTTGTAGTCCAATTGGAGACAATTATACAAATGAATAATTGTTAAAACTTAATTTGATTAAAAAAAATGTTATTTGAGAATTTGAACATCTTAAAACATACAACAAAACACTAACTTTTCTTATTATTTTGAATAAATTACAACCTACAACCAACTTAATGGGTGCTTAATTGTATGATTTAAGTTGTTTAAATTATAAAATTACCTTCTTTTTTTTTCAATGGTTATTGATTTTTACAATTAGACTACATGAACAAAAATTAGAAATTTAATGGATTAAATAGACGAAATTGATAGCTTAGAGAAGAAATAAAAAATTAAAAAATGTTGATAGTTCAGAGATAAAAGTGAAATTAACCCTAAACAAAAAGAAGGAAAGGAAAGGAAAGGAAAGAAAAGAGAGGGGAAAGAAACAAAAGCATAGACCAACCATCCAACCTGATGTAAATGTAGGAAGATCCGAGAAACCTCAGTCGTCAATTCTTATTATAATATGATGGAAGGCACGTCCTTGAATTTGTAGAAGTCCTCTCCTCCTTCTCTAACCCTGTCTCTGAGTGCTTCAGATGAGTATTTAATATCCAATTCACGGAGGGTGGTAATGAACCTCAATCCGTCCGGAATCTCCTTCAATTTTCGGCATCCACCAATCTGTAAATGGAAGAGACAAGGCATGGCTCCTTGTTCCACCCTCCACTCCTCCAAGTTTTCAATATTCCAGAGCTCTAAAGATATGAGTTTCGGAAAACCTCCACCATCACAGCCGCCATAGCCCCCTCCTCCTCCTCCACCGCTGATGCTGGATGGTCCAGAAGAACAAACCATCGCCTTCCCAATGTAGGAATCCTTTAATAAGCAGAGAGTCCTTAAGTTGGGGAACTTCTCCAATGTTGGCATTGGGTCTTCCTCTAGTTCAGTATGCCTCAACCATAACTTGGTGAGATTTGGAGGGAATTGGTCTGGCAATTTCTTAACGTGATTCAGGGACCCAAGTTTCTTAACGTGATTCAGGGACCCACCTAATTGCAATTTGCGAAGATGGTGGCATCCTAACACTGTGTTTGGATTGAGTGATTTGGAGAGAAAAAAAAAGAAATAGAGAGAAATGTATTTCTTTTCCTTGTTTGGTTATCTTAAGTGGAGAGAAATAGGGAGAAATAGAGAGAAATGGAGAGAAACTCATTTCTCTTATAACCCTTATTTTCAATCTTTCCAAAAGTGGAGAGATTGGGAGAGAAAAGAAATCCACAAATGTTTATATTTTCATAATACCAATTTTACCCCTGTAAAAATAAAAAAAATAAAATGATTGAAAATATAAAAAGGTTATTTTGGTAATATAACATAAAATAATTTCTTTTCTTTTCTCTTAATGAAATCTAACCAAACAAGAAGGAGAGAAATCACAATCATTTCTTTTCTTTTATTTCTTACTTATCCAAACAAAAAGGAGAGAAATTACAATCATTTCTTTTCTTTTCTTTTCTCTTATTACTTAAGTAATCATTTCTTTTCTTTTCCCTCCTAAGTTACCAAACATAGCGTAAAAGTTGCCTTAAAAGGCTTTGTTCTTCTTCCGTTCGGAAATCTCCTCTAATGCTGAAGGACGAATATTGGAGAAGGCGGTTTGAATTGTTGAGGATTGGGGATTTCAACATCACGACCAAATCTTTGGGGGCTACCTCAACACTGAATTTTCGAAGATTAATCAGTTTAGATAAGCATCTGACATCACACTTCCTTGCATCAAAGTTTTCTAGCGTCTCCAATTTGCTTAAACCATCCAATCGCAACTTACCTATGCAAGACAGCTTGATTCTTCTAGGAAGATATAGATGTCTCAAATTTTTCAACCTCCACAAGACATTGGGTATTCTTAAACTCCACCGTCCCCTTAAATCTAGGGTTTGGAGGAATCCCAAGTTGCCTATAGAAGAAGGCAAACTTCCAATTTCAGAATGTCTTATACTGAAATACCTCAAGTAAATTAGCTTTCCTATTGCTCTCGGAAACTTCATTCTTCCCCCAGGTAAAATAATTCTTTCCAGGTCTAAAACGGTAAGCAATGTGAGACCCTTCAAGAGTAATTTTAATTTTTGCCAACCAGAACTTTCCAATTCATGGCCAAAAGAGTAAAATTGGCATGATCGGATATGGTTGTGATTCTTCATTTCATGTCCAGATAGGGGAATAACATTTTCACTTTCTATAGAGTTGGCATCACAATCATTCAAATAGTACACAGCAAGTCTACGAACTGTTGTTAATGGTGATGATGAAGAAGGCGGCGCAGAGTCTGCCCACGCGAGCTGATGACCAAAGGCTTTAATGCGAACAATCTCAAGAAAATTCTCCTCTTTGGCCTTCAACAAGCACAAGTCTCTCATGAGATCATGGAGGCGACAAAGTTTGATCCTTTTTCTAAAGCTTGTTAATTCGACTTGAACCATGCATCTCTGGACTAACTCACCCAAGTAACTCATTCCAACATCCAACATTGTTTTCGCTTTTACTTCTACTTGTGTTGGTATCGATGACGGCGACACAATGCCTTCAGCCATCCACATTTGAATCAGTTTTTTTGCACGAATATCATGATCTTCAGGAAGATGGCTCAAATACAAAAAACATGCCTTAAGATGGTAAGGCAAGTCTTGGTAGCTTAAGGCTAAAATTTCTGTTACTGGGACTCCTGCTCGGCCTTTGCCCTTACCTAAGTCATAACTAATGTTTTCATTCACCTCTTTCCAGTCGTTTAGTGTGCATTTTGTTGCCAAAAGTCCTCCTAATACCACAATGGCCAATGGTACACCACCACAATGCTTGACCATTGCCTGCCCTAACTGAATCATTTCTGTGTTTAATGTGAATCCTGCAAAATTAAAGGGGAAAAAAATGCATCTATTGGTAAGTTTGTACTAGTCTATACGGGTGGTATTGATATAAATAAAAAATAGCAATGTGTATTTATATTAAAAACAATAATGCTAAGAATACCAATAAATATACCAACGAATTTATTAACTACAATACAAAAATTATATGTAAGTTTCATCACTTGACGTGAGGTCCACCAACATTGTGTTTAGGCTAAAATTCTTTGTTCCCAAAAGTAGAAAAAAAAAATTAAAATGATACACAAAAATGCATTGAGTGAAACTATTTAAGAAAATCAAAATGAATATTAATAAATAATTATCTCACTAATTTAATTGGATAACTAATCCCATAAAATTACTAATTATTTCACCATTAATCTTGCTAATTAAGCAGGGCCTTAGTTATTCTTGAATTCTAGCATAACTACATGGCCCAAGGTATATATGGTTTGTTTTGTTCTAGGTAGCAGCCGTAGATATTAGTTAGATCTACCACCTGAATATGATGCACTATTAGTTAGTAAACTTAAAGCAATGGGATGGCTAAATTTAATTAATTTACCCCAAAAGGTATATCTACGGCTGGTATCTCTATTTTATGTTCACCTAAGAGGTACTCAAGAAGAAGATGAAAATTTTACTCTTTTGTCATATGTGAAAGGAAAGGGTATACAGTTTCATATTCCTACTTTGGCAAGCATTATTGGAGTTAAGGTAGGTGATGAAAATATCCATTTTCAGAGTGAGGCTGAGTTAGTTAATATTGTTGGTAATGCTACTGATGTATATACTACTATATGTGAGAACAGATTTACTGGGACTAGTCTACAAGCAAGACATTTAAAACCTTATCTTCGGATTCTCCACCGATGGATTGTAGAAAATGTCACTCCGAAAAAAGGACATCATGATGCGGTCTCATATTTTAATGTCTATTTGTTATACTGTTTTGAAGTTGGCCATACGTTAGATTTGTGTTACATAATTATGAAAGAAATAATGTTCGCAAATCAAGCTCAATTCACAAGCCGGTCATTACTGTTTGGGGCACTCTTGACAAAAAATTTCAAACATTTTAGGGTTCACTTTGTAAATGAAATGGAGATCAAAATCTGTTCACCTATTAATCAGTATACAGTGACCCGTGTTGGTGCAGCCTTCAATTTAATGGGAAATGTTAATGCTCCAAAAGATTCAGAAGATGAAGTCCCACCAGATGATGCTCCAGAAGATCCTCCTGCCAATGTGATGCCATCAACTGAACAACCTCAATATTGGACTGAGTTTTTGGCCATGGAAGAACAATGTTATAATCAACGCGTTCAATGGGAACATTAATGGCTAATTAGGTCAATTCGTAGGGTACTCAGTTTGATACATTTGTCACTGCGCAGAACTCATTAATTCAACAATTTGGTGACTTCCGTTTGGACATTGAAAGACGTCATGACGTGGCAAACAATCGCATAGATAAGATTAAGCATCGCGTAAATGACATATACCATCACTACTTCCCTCCTCCACCACCACCAGATAATGATTGTTGATGTGTGTCACGTTATGTATTTCCATTGTTTAGTATTTTGTTATTTTAACAACCTTTTGTTGGGTCAATTTCTTTTATAAATGTAGTGGTTTTGTCATATTATTTGATATAAAATTCTCTGTTAATTTTTCACTTACATTGCCTTGGTAATACATGTGCACCATCTTTTGGAGCTTCAGTGATGCCATGTTAGTTGAATTTTATTAATGTTTCTGATTACTTCAAATTTTATGAAAATTTCTGAAAGGTCTAATGGTAACCAAAGAAAAGAAGAAATGATGTATTATATATTATGTATTATGTATTATGTATGAAGTTGTTTTCAGTTATACCTTGATTGTAATTGTATCATTTGGCTTCATTTTGTCATAGTGATGTGAAGATATTGACAACAAACAGGAGCATGGAGGATGCATTTGTATGGTTTTTTGATTATATTCTGCTCAACCCAGCTCAGATATGCTTTGGAAATTCCTATCAATGACATGAAAATAGTCTTCAGATAAATCATTGCTGTCTTGTTTCATCAAGCACTATTGTTTCTGTTCTGTCATGAAATTCGTTTCCGATGAATGATTTCTAACATAAGAAAAGTAATGGCCATTACTGGCAACAATTACTTCAACATTTGTTTGGCATTATAACATAAAAAAATTTGATTTCCGAGGAATGTTTACTTGGTGCTTTCAATAAATAAAAAATTATAACATACATTAATAAATTTATTTTTATCTGTTAATTATCTAACAAATATAAATCATTATGTTCCATTTAATAAAATTGTTATTACATGATTACTTATCACATTAATAATTCCAATACAACTAATACAAGTTAGATGTAATATTTTTAACCAATACAAGTTAGATGTAATATTTTTAAATAATGAAACCAATAGATGAAACCCCGTAATACAGAACCTTTCAAGGCAATTTATTAGTTGTTTGAAATAAAATTTGTCGTTGAAGATCTTCGTAGTACGCCCTTTGCATAAGATTTAAAATTGTCATGTCCATTGACATTATTTTATGATCTTCATTTCGTTGTTCTCTTTCATTCATCATAGATAGGAGTTTTAGTTGTTCCTCCCTATCTTCGACCCTTCTTCTACGCTCTGCAGCTTTCTGCTCACAATCGATCGCCTCTTGTTCATCTCGCTCAATAGTTCTAGCGGAGATAGTTAATAACACTTCAACAATTTTGGATTGGTTGGCAGCCATTTCATCAAATCTACTATCGTGCGTTGTTTGATTCTTCAACTTCTCTTTCGCTGCCGTAGTACCAATTGGTTGTGTTGATGTATTAGATGGTTGTTTGTGCACAGCATTATTCTGGTTGGATTGAAATGCCTCAGATTCTTCAGTTAGTGGATTCGAACATGGATAAGCATGTTGCGTGCTTCTTTTGGGTTGTGTTCGAAATTCATCCCACTTACAACTTTGGCGCAAAATATCCCAACATGTATCAAATGTGAAGTGTTTTTTCTGTATTGCATAACACATCCGCTTCGTTTCAGCGACCTACAAAAAAAATTACAAAAATTTCAATAACAAGTATACATTTAGAAAAGAAATTTGATATTTAATAACACAAATAAATTTTACCATGTTTGTCTCAGTTGTTCCACTTTGTTGCCTCAGTTGAATTTGTTCAAGAAAACCACAGAATTTATTAATTGCCTTTTGCATGCCAGACCAACGGTGAGACAAAGAAATACGGTTCCGATTTGATTCACTGCTCAATTGTGAATTAAAATAAACAAGTACTTGTTCCCAAAATATAGTCATAGTCTGACTATTACCAGCAATGAGATCTTGAGAGACTGCTAACCAAGGTCAACATAAAGTTTCATCTTCTATAATTGTGAACGCTTTACCACGAGAAACACGAGAAGTTTCTGAAATAAAATGATTATCAGTATTCTGCGTATTCTGCTCTCGTGAAGTTTCCGACATAAAACTAATATTAGTGTTGTGCTTTAACATTTGTGATTCCTCAAACATTTCAAAATCTTTCATAGTTTGAAACAAATTTAGTAGATACAATATCTAACTTACTGAAAAATATTAGAATGATATGCACTCAACCTCAGAATTAGATAATATAAATGAAAGTGCACTGATGAGAAAAAAATTTATAATGACACAGAACAAACAAAATTTACAACATATAATGTAATGCTATTTTGAAAATGAAATACTTTGCCAACCCAATTGAAATGCACAACTTGATATTACGAAACAGATATATTTTATAGAGCACATCAGCAATGGTAAATTTTCAAAATACTCTGTCCATCAAACGGTAAATTATTGGAACAGCTAGTTCTGAAATATGTATATGAGATGTAATATTTTCAATTATATTTTCATGAAAATTTAAATTTATATCACCCTTCAAATTATTCATAGTTCACAGAACCTATCTCAAAATAAACCGGTTTGACCAATTCGCACCTGTTAAGAACAAAACAAAGTAGATTTGATGACCCGGTCGACCGGTTGGTCTCCTCCTCCAACGGTCACGCACAGTAAAGAAATGAAATCCGTATCCTGTTCTCAGTTTGATGATTTTTTTGCTCAATTCTCATTTTGATACCAATTTGGTGAAATCGTTGGAGCTCCAAAAAGTGTCTTTTTCACCAAATTTTAAATCTGATGCCAGGTTTCCTGAACCGTTGGAGATGGTCTAAAATAGTCAAAAAAGTCAAAAAGTTAAAAAATTAACCCACTTCCTAAACGACACCATAAGGAGAATAATGTTTCGCTAAACTAATTTAGGCATTCACTTAATAATAATATACATAAACACACCCATTATATAGGAGTCTTTTGAGAAGCTAGTAAAACGCCAGCTTCTAACTTTTTACTTATTTTGAATTACATCATCTCTCACATAACTTACTCACAAAAAGATAAAATAAATTAAAAATTTCAAAAAGTTAACTTTTTACTAACTTTCAAAAACACTCTTATAGTACATTTGTGGCCTTGTGGGAAGTAAATAAAAAGTCAACTTTTAATTTTTAACCGATTTTGAATCTCATCACTTTTACTCACAAAAATCAATCAAATAAAAAAAAAATCTTACCCACAAAAAAGTCAAAAAAATCACTTTTAACCAATTTTCCAAAACACCTCATATATCAAGAGAGAAGAGCTGAACAAATCTGTTGATTTATATATATACATATATATATATATATATCAAGAGAGCAGCGAATGGAGCTGCGATCCGGACCCTAAGATCCAACTTCGAGCCTCCTTCAAGTCTGGACTCATCGCCCTCGACGGCGGCCATGTAGACGATTGGAACAATATTGATGGATTCCATTTCTCTCCTCTTACCCGCTTTGGATGTAGATTCCGTCAAACTATACAGCAGTGGAAAGTTTACCGTTAAGGTTTGTTTGAATCCATCGTCTCTGTTCTTTCCAATTCTCTCTCTTTCTTTTTGGCTGAGAATGTTTTTCAAAGAAATATGAGTAAAATGTTCCCCCTAAGAAATGTGGAAAGTAGCATGATGTTCACTTGATTATGAGATCAGTATGTTAATGCCCTGTTTGGTTAATGAGAAAAGCAATAGACAAGAGGAATGGAAAAGTTAGAATAAGAGAAAAACTAAAAGATTTATAATGTTAAATCTTATATTTCTTGGCTACTATACAGAGCATTGTGAAATTTCTTTTTTGTTTTGTTTTGTTTTTTTTTTTGGATCAATTATGATTTTGGGTTTTTGTGTTTCTGTTTATAGAAGTTGGACGGTTTGATTACAGGCTTTGCATGATGGTAACGAGGTATTCTTCATGTTGCAAGTTGATGGGGATTATGCCTACACTAGGGTATGTTTTTTTTTAGTTTCCATCACCATCTTATCTCCTCCCTCTTCTGCCAAACCCAACCCACAACCCCCATCCCTCAGATTCGTCTCTTCACCTTGCTAAAATAAAAACCCCAAAATTGACGACACAAGGGCAGAGGTTGGGCTGGGTTTGGATCGAAGTTGAAGTCATAATTGCATATCCATTGTCGATTCACATTTTTCAGCAATTGTGAACTATGCTGAATCCATATCCGATGACGGCACAAGAACGGGTTGGGCTAGACCAGTGGAAGAAGAAGAAGAAGAAGAAGAAGAAGAAGAATAAATGAAGGGGTGGCAGCCGCCTGTGGAAAGGGAAGTGAGAAAATGATGGTCGCCGGTGGAAGAGGGAATGAGAAGATGATGATCGTTGTACAGTGGGTATTGAAGAATGAATGAATGAAAGTAGATGGCGATGAGGTATAGTGGGGTTTGATACCATGTGTGGTAGTTCACGATAATTTTATTATTGATTGCTCAGATTTAATATATGTGTGATAAATAGTGATAGTAATTTGATGTAATTGAGATTAAGTATAAGAAAAAAATGGGACTATTTGCTCAGATTAATTGAGAGCAAGTTAAGATAGCAAATGAAAGAGTGTCACGTGTTTTAAAGAAAAAAATCTATTAAACAATGTAACTAAGATGGACGGGGTTGGAGATTATGACAAGGAATGAAATTTAGGATTTAAATTGATGAAATTGAATTTTTGAGATTTAATTTGAAAAGCATGCTAAAACTTGGTCTTCTTCTTCTTCTTTTTTTTTTTTTTTTTTTTTTTGTGTAATTTACCCAATATTTTTGTGTCATTTTTTTAAAAATAATTTACTTTTAAAATTTTCGTAAGCTATTTTTTATAAAGTTGACTCTCACTTACTATCTTTTAAAAACATTTAGTACTTTTAAATAAATATCTTAGCTTATTAAAAAGTTATAAATAATACTTTATTGAATCAAAATCTCTCTTTTAGGTAATAAAATATTTTTATTTTAAATGTCAACTAAACGCCCTGAAAAATAAAAATAATTTCTTTTTTTGTGTAAAAATATTTTACGTCGAAACAAACAAAGCCCTAATAACATGGGATTATTTGTTATAACTTATTTTAAATTGGGAGTATACACTAAACTATTAGGTGTAATTTTTATTTATAATTTATTGAGCAGAAATAATTTAAATAAACCAAAAAAATGATACTTTTAATTTATATTTTCTGACTATTAGTTTTAGCTTAAAAACAACTTCACCAAAAAGGTCATGGTGGGCCACATTTGCTCTATGTTTCAATCTGTGTTTTGATTGTGAGGGTGTAGTATTACGGATGACTCCCCAACAAGTAGGATTGTGCATAATTTGTTAAAAATCGCACCAATTCATATTGTTCTATCTGTTAATTACGAATTAAATTTTAAAATTTATAATTTGTCTTCGAAATCGCATCGCTCCGTTATAGTTAGTACACATATTTTTTAACCTCTAATGATATATCAAAATAAAAATGAGTGTCAGAGAAATTTAAAATGTAAAATTTGTTATAAATTAATAGTTATATATATATATATATATATATGAAAAATGTTATTATGTAATATATATATGAAAAATATTATGTAAATTAATGTTATATATTATACAAATACTTGATAATTGATTAAAAATATTTTTCAATCCGCTAATCTGTTCTAAACTACTCAAATCGCAATTCGACCATCCATCAATCCGCCATTAAATTTAAAATTTTACTCTCAAATCGTCGAATTATACCGTGTACACGCCTAGACTTAAGAGTTGAGGGCCCACCAATTTTGTTATTTTTTCTGGACGATGTCACATGAAGGATTGGAGGACTACACGCAAATTATTAAAGCCTCATTTGACAAGGGTTAAAGTGACTAAATAAATATAAAAATATAAAATAGGCTAATTTAGTTAATTTGATAAAATATCACATTTAAATCATAATTATTTTACTTTTTTTTCTTACAATTATCACATCCAAAAAAAAAAAGTCAAATTTTTTTCCCAAATAGAGCTAATTTAGCTAAATTAGTCAAAAAAAAAACTAAAAAGTCAAATTAAATTATCTATTCCCAAACAAAGGCTAAAGAAGCGAAGATTCAAATTAAAAATAAAAAACAATTGTTATCAATTTTTTATGGGGGAATTATTTACCAGTTGGACCAAAAAAAAAAAAAAAAACCCCAAACATGGAGGGGTGCAAGTACAGTTTTTTTGCTTGTATCCCATCACAAAATTACTTGCACCCCTAATATTTTTATAATTTTTTTTCTATCCCCACTATTAAATAATTTTCCCATTTTTTATTATCATCTTGTATCATTGTTTATATTAATTTTTATGGTTAATTTCTTGTTTAAAAATAATTATTAAAACCTAACAAAAATACAAACTCTGATGATACAAGATGATATATATTAATCTTCTTCAAATAAATTATAATAATATTATGTTACATACATACACATAAAAAATTATTAAAATAAATAAATAATTCAAACTCAAAATTCGTTATGAGTGTACTAGTATGATTCCTAAAATAAATTTCGATTAACTTTTTGTTAGAATTTCTATAATTGACAATCTCATTAAATAAAATATCATTCAATTATAATTATATTTTGTTCTTTCTTTCGTGTGAATGTGAAATTGTTTTTGATGCGAATTCAACTCAATTTGGGTCAATGCACCACCTATTCTAATTGAAATGATACAAAACTAATCACAAAATCGACAATAGAGACTATCTATACCCATCAATAATGGGGCCCACTATCCAAGATATCTCTCCATTGCGAGTTTTCTTCTTGTAGACACGTGAAGAAGGATCAACTGCAAGTGGTTCCAATATTGTCGAAAAATAAGAAGAAAATAAATCAATGTGTCTATGCTGCTTGCTTGGCATGTCTTCAAATGAAAGCTGCTGTATGCTCGACTCGAACCACAAATTGCAATGAGAATTGTTGAGAACATAACACAAATGGTGTGTGTTATGACACCACCAAGCATAGGATTGCACACTAATTTAAGGAAAACAACATCACTCATTGACATATATATATATATATATATGAATTCCCACAATTCATGAAACAACAACTGACAACATGAAGAAGCCTAAACAGAAACTGAAGCGAAAACAAAAAAGACAATATGCAAAAATAACAGTAGATTGGCTGGATGCTGTCATGTATGATCATTTGATCTCAAAAGAAAAGCAGGCGTCCCCACGAGAAGAGGAGATACTGGAAAATGCTGCAAACCGGGCTAAGGAAAAAAGCTACTGTGAGCAAAGTCCATTGTTGTAGACACAATTGGCATGACTGAAAATATTTTGTGAGATAAATAGAAATCTAAAAACCATGCAGCTGCCACCAACTGAATATTTTTACTGCCCTTTATCTGCTAAAACAGAGACTCAAGAGTTAGTAATAAAATTAATGTGCAGAAAGTTGTGCTTATAAGCGCATTTAAAAGCATCTTTAAAAAAGATGGGCTTGCTTAAACAACACCCCAACCAATGTGAGAAGGAAGTGGCCTGCTGGGGTGGCATGAAAAGGAAAGGGCATGACGCACAATGATGATGCAATCTGCAAAATTTGGACAAACATTTGAAGTTGAGCCAACTAGGGAAGTCTCTTTGAGAAGAGCTCTTCGGTTGATTCGTGGAAAAGCAAGTTTTCTTTCTCTTTGAATGTTAAAGCTCAGCTCACTCTTCAATATGCCAGCAAAATACGACCGCCGACGAGGCTTCAACGATGGAGTTTCTTTTGTCTCTCATCAATCAAGTGATTGCTGCTGCTGGTGGTGGGACTCACAACATAAAATGTCTTCTTAAAATATTTTATTCATTTTCCTTTGTTTGGTGGAATAAAAATGTAATATTTTTTTTTTTTTTTTTTGTAATATTTTTGTAAAAGTGATTTATTTTAAAAAATTTATAAATTAATTTTTACAAAATTAATTCTCATTCATTATCTTTTTAAATAAATATCTTAATTTGCTAAAAAGTTATAAATAATACTTTATTGAATCAAAAAAAAATTTCTTTTACACAATAAAATATTTGTATTTCAAGTGTCAATCTAATGTTGAAAAATGAAAATAAATTTTTTTTTGGCATAAAATGTTTTACATTAAAACAAACGGAGCTCTAAGAAACACTATCCCAATAAAAAGCTCATACATAAAAAATTTTCCCAATGGCGCTTGTTTTTGAAAATATGTTATGATCTATTATTGAGTTAGTGAGAAGTCTTTGGTTCAGGATTAACATTGGCCTAGCTGATAGCTGTTGTTTTGTCCAGTTGTAGCTCAAAGATAAATTGTGTGCCTTTCACATGGCACAAAAACCAGCTCATTTTTTTTTTTTAAACCACTTGTCTTGTTTGTGTAATTTGACTTCTATAAAATGTGACCATATTGTATGATAATGCAGTCCGTCCTGGGTGGATGGGTCGGGTTGGTTCAAGCTCTTCAAGTTCCGATTCAGGCGAATAATTCCACCAGATGAACTGCAAGCAAGTCCAAAGAGAAACGGGGTAGTCCCCCAGTGAACCCTCCGGCGAGTGAACCAATAGAGGAAGAAGGAAATATATATATATATATATAGAGAGAGAGAGAGAGAGAGAGGAAAACTTAACCTTCCTCTTGTCTTCCATTCTTACTTATATCCTTTGGTAATCATTTTACTGTCCCTTGTGACGTGCCCCGTTCCGCCGAAAGCCTGTGCCGTAGCTTACCTTGTTCAGGGTGAGGGGGTTCTGTTCCGACGGGGAGGTGTTGTCGTAATAAATGCTGTGATGGGTTGCATTAATGGTGATGTGTTGTGGCAATAACTCTGCAGATCTTTGTCTGCTGATGTGGCCGGTGTTTCACCTGCCATGTGCCCGAATGCCATTGGCCCTCCATGTCCAGATGGCCTCCAGCTGTCCTGGGCTTTGCCAACCGGGTTATGCTATGGGTCCCAAGCGATGGGTTTGGGGTTGTTTGCTGTGGGCCGTAAGCCTTGTGGACCTATCCATGTCAGTAGTCCTCCATTTCCGAGTGCAGCTTTAGCCCAACGAAGGGAATAGTAATAAGGAAGAGAAGTGCGAACCGAGTGGAGAGGCCGACTGTTAGCTGTGCCGACCGCAAGGGTGACCGAGCGGGAGAAGCTGATTGTGAGGGTGGCCGAGCGGGAGGGGTCGACCATGAGGCGTGCCGACCGCGAGGGTGGCTAAGCGGGAGGGGTCGACCGTTAGGCATGCCGACTGCGAGGGTGGCCGAGCGGGAGGGGTCGACCGTTAGGCGTGCCGACCGTGACGGCGCGGGGCTCAAAAAGAGAGGGGGGCCATGTGATGATGTGAAATGGAAAGGACAGGGTAAGGGGGGGACAGTGCATCGTGGCCATACACATGGCAATATCGTGGGGGAAGTGAAGCGTTGGAGCAGAAATGAAACGATAGGTCACGAGGGGGGTTTTGAAAAGGCGGTTTTGGCGGTTGATTTGAAAGGTTTTGAAACGGGTGAAAATTAATGTGGATCCATAGAATACGGGTAAACCGTGGGTTTTTGGTATAATGCGTTTCACCTACCTTTGTACAAAAACTCAAAATACCCAAGTGTTAATTCCTTCATTGCGTACGACACACCTGTGAAACATTTTCTCAACTTCCTTGCTCTTGCGTTATAAGTGATTCGTAAGCAAACCCTAGAAATGGCACAAGAAGAAGGGGTCGATGTGAGGGTGGACCCTCTGGGAGACGATGATGCAGAGGAGCTAGCAACGCGATATAGGACGGAGACACGAATGGTGGGGGTGGGGGAATCGGTGGAAAAATCGCAAGCGTCGGCCCTGATATTGGCTCCAAAGCCGATAAGCCAAGTAGGACCGGATCAGTGGCACACTAAGGCTGACAAATCCACTATTACTGCGGCGGATTTGGAGGCTATCAGGGGAAAGTACCAGATTCCGGCTGAGGTGGAGTTACTGCTGCCAACGGCAAGGGAAAGGCCGTCTGATGCCAGGCCAGGGGAGTTTTCCCTTTACGAGGAGACGCTAAAAGGTGGGCTGAGGTTGCCACTGCCCCAAGTGGTGGTTGACGTACTGAACCGTCTGGAGGTAGCGCCGGGACAATTGATGCCCAATGCATGGAAGATTCTGCTGGCCTGCGCTAGCGTGTGGCCCAAGGCGAATGGAGGGGAAGCCATGGCGATAGACGAGTTCTTTTCCTGTTATAGAGCTTCGGGGCAGCAGGAGACGTGGGTCACCCTACAGGCAGTGATAGGAAGGGGATTGGTGGTGGGGCTGCCGACATCGATCAGGGGGTGGAGGCCACGACGTGTCTGGCAATGGGGGACGGGGAGTACGCACTATCTGGAAGGTGCCCA
Organism: Camellia sinensis; assembly: GCF_055761805.1. Lineage (NCBI taxonomy): Eukaryota > Viridiplantae > Streptophyta > Magnoliopsida > Ericales > Theaceae > Camellia > Camellia sinensis. The sequence continues at coordinate 20,945,700 of NC_138962.1, read as the reverse complement.
TTAGGTCGATGGAGCCAAGACTGGGGGCAGCGGCGGAAGAGAGGGTGAAGAGGGTGAAGGAGTGGAGTGAGAGAGAGAAGGCCAAATGGGACAAGCTTGTTCAGCCGTCCGCATTGTTTGAGGCAGGTTTGGGACCGCAGCCGAGGGGTGGAGACCTCGACCGAGCTGAATTGGAGGCGAGAAGAGAGGTTCAGGAAGTAGAGGATTAGGCCATACTTGCCAAGGCCACGAAGTTGAAGGAAGCGCGAGGAGACCAACCGCCTTAACCGATCGCGCGGGAGAGGATCCGACCGCGCCCAAGGCCGCTGGGGGGAAAGGACTTAAGCAGTTTTGAGCCACGACTGCCCCCCGTAGATCCTGTAAAAGAACAGGCCAGAAAGGAGGGGGAGGCTTTGAAGAAGAAGAAGAGGAGTGCCCCAGAGGGAGCTGCAGATGAGTCTGGGGCCAAGAGGGCTAAGGGGGCCCTGGCTAAGGTGGAGGTCCCTGTGGCCAAGGATGCCCCAGAGGTGGTGGGGGTCACCCCAACACTGGAGGTTGTGGAGACTGCCCCAACAGCGCAAGTAGGAGCTGAGTTGACTGAGGCTGCGCCGCGCGGGAGGGAGCAGACCCAAAAGGGGCTTGCCCCCCAGGAAGGAGGGGTCCGTCTGGCTACGGCGGTTTATCATGCGCGCGCGGTAGCTGGAAGGTTGGAGGGAGAAGAAGGCCCAGCTAGGGCGGGGGCGGACCGCTTAGTGAAAATTATGGAGGAGACAGCCCTGCGCTCGGCATCCATCCGGGTTTAATGAGGCTGATCTGTTGAGGGGGTTGTGCTCCGCCCAAATGGAGGTAACTACCTTGGCAGGGGCCCTTCTGAGGAAAGCAGGAGCTGCCAAGCTAAAAGCTGAGGAGGCCAAGGCCCAGTTGGCCAAGTTGAAGAAGGACAGTGCTGATTGGAAGACTGCCCATGCCGAACTGCAAGCAGTCAAGTTGGAGCTGGAGGACACACGCCGTAAGGTCGTGTCGCTCGAGTTCCAACTGGCTGGCGAACAGAAAAAGTTGGAGGAGTCTGAAAGAGCCTGCGCCGTTGCGATCGAGCGGCATGAAGAGGCCATGACCAGCAATGAAGAGCTGGTCAGGCAAAAAGATGAGGCAGATGCTAGAATTGGAGATCTGTTGAAGGGGTTGGAGGATGAGCGCATCAAAGCAGAGGAGGAGAAGGGGAGGCTGGTGAGAGAGTTGGAAGCAGAGAAGGTGAAGGCGATGGCGGAGATGGAGAGTCTGAAGAAGGGAGTGGAAGAGGAGAGGGCAACGGCGGCTGCTGAAAGGGGGGCCCTGCAGAGAGAGCTGGACGAAGAGAGGGCGAAGGCGGCTTTTGAGAGGGCGGCCTACCCTGATCTGTACGTCGCAGTAGTGGAGCAATGCAAAGGGTCTCCTGAATTTCAGATGGCGGTAGATGCCGCAGTCGCCAGGAGTCTGGCTGGGCAAGAGTCTGGGGGGGTGGGCCCATTAAGGACGACTGTTGGAGGCAGGACAGAGGCAGAAGTGATCGAGAGCTTCCAGCAATCAGACTTCTACAAGCACGAAATGGCTGAGTTCTAGGACAGCGGTTGGAAGATGTTCAAACGCAGAGCTGAAGAGCTGTTCCCAGGCTTGGACCTGAGTAGTGTCACGATTGGTGAAGATGATGTGGCCCAGACCCCCCTGGACGAGGGTATTGAAGAAGAAGAGCTTGTATCCAGTGAGGAGGAATGACCAAGAGAGATGAAGAGCCCCCTCTCTGTGTCTGTTTTGTGTTTTTGTTGTTGTTGTTGTTGTTTTTTTTTTTTTTTTTTTTTTTTGTATTATTGTAATGAACTTGTGTACACATTGTAAATGAATAAAATTTCGTTTATGTTGTCAATTGACTGTGTTGGCCTGTACTGGCTAAAATGAATGAAGTCTAGTTATAAAAACTGGTCATAAAAATTGTGCAATAAAAATGTGTATGAAAATTAAAAATTGTTAAGTTAAACGTTCCTCCCTGCAGAGCGAGATTAGATTCGTATGAAAATTGAAAGGGTGATAGTGGTTTATTAAAAAATTGGATTATGAAATTGTAGAACATAATATTCGAATGGGGTTAGGACTTCCAGTTTAATAAGGATGGATGAAGGATCCATGGAGGGGAATAGAAAAGTGGGTTGCAATTTGTAGAGAAGAGATTGGAGAAACAAATTGAATGGGGTGGGAGATAATCTGATTGGTGAGTGAAATATGTGATAGCGTCTTTGAAATCTGACTAAGTAAAAATGTGGTCTTGGAATTATGGATAAGCTTTAAGATGTGACTAAGTGTTGAAAATGTGGTCCTGGAATTATGGATAAGCTTTAAGATGTGACTAAGTGTTGAAAATGTGGTCCTGCTTGGCTTTGAAGTGCTCGGTCTGGCCGAAGCTTTGAAGTGCTCAGTCTTGCTGAGGCCTTGAGTGCTTGGTCTGGCCGAGGCTTTGAGTGCTCAGTCTGGCTGAGGCTTTGAGTGCTCGGTCTGGCCGAGGCTTTGAGTGTTCGGTCTGGCCGAGGCTTTGAGTGCTCAGTTTGGCTGAGGCTTTGAGTGCTTGGTCTGGCTGAGGCTTTGAAAGCTCGGTCTAGCCGAGGCTTTGAAGTGCTCAGTCTGGCTGAGGCTTGGAGTGCTCAGTCTCGCTGAGGCTTTGAGTGCTCGGTCTGGCTGAGGCTTTGAGTGCTCGGTCTGGCTGAGGCTTTGAGTGCTCGGTCTGGCCGAGGCTTTGAAGTGCTCAGTCTGGCTGAGGCTTGGAGTGCTCAGTCTGGCTGAGGCTTTGAGTGCTCGGTCTGGCTGAGGCTTTGAGTGCTCGGTCTGGCCGAGGCTTTGAAGTGCTCAATCTGGCTGAGGCTTGGAGTGCTCGGTCTGGCCGAGGCTTTGAAGTGCTCAGTCTGGCGGAGGCTTGGAGTGCTCAGTCTGGCTGAGGCTTTGAGTGCTCAGTCTGCCCGAGGCTTTGAGTGCTCGGTCTGGCTGAGGCTTTGAGTGCTCGGTCTGGCCGAGGCTTTGAGTGCTCGGTCTGGTTGAGGCTTTGAGTGCTCGTTCTGGCCGAGGCTTTGAGTGCTCGGTCTGGCCGAGGCTTTGAGTGCTCGGTCTGGCTGAGGCTTTGAGTGCTCGGTCTGGCTGAGGCTTTGAAGTACTCAGTCTGGCTGAGGCTTTGAGTGCTCGGTCTGGCCGAGACTTTGAAGTACTCAGTCTCGCTGAGGCTTTGAGTGCTCGGTCTGGCTGAGGCTTTGAGTGCTCGGTCTGGCTGAGGCTTTGAGTGCTCGGTCTGGCTAAGGCTTTGAGTGCTCGGTCTGGCCGAGGCGTTGAAGTACTCAGTCTCGCTGAGGCTTTGAGTGCTCGGTCTGGCTGAGGCTTTGAGTGCTCGGTCTGGCTGAGGCTTTGAGTGCTCGGTCTGGCCGAGGCTTTGAAGTGCTCAGTCTGGCTGAGGCTTGGAGTGCTCAGTCTGGCTGAGGCTTTGAGTGCTCGGTCTGGCTGAGGCTTTGAAGTGCTCAATCTGGCTGAGGCTTGGAATGCTCGGTCTGGCCGAGGCTTTGAAGTGCTCAGTCTGGCGGAGGCTTGGAGTGCTCAGTCTGGCTAAGGCTTTGAGTGCTCAGTCTGCCCGAGGCTTTGAGTGCTCGGTCTGGCTGAGGCTTTGAGTGCTCGGTCTGGCCGAGGCTTTGAGTGCTCGGTCTGGCTGAGGCTTTGAGTGCTCGGTCTGGCCGAGGCTTTGAGTGCTCGGTCTGGCTGAGGCTTTGAGTGCTCGGTCTGGCCGAGGCTTTGAAGTGCTTAGTCTGGCTGAGGCTTTGAAGTGCTCAGTCTGGCTGAGGCTTTGAAGTGTTGCAAGTGAAAGTGTCATGGGAGCGACATACAGACAGTTGAATTAGAAAAGCTGAGAACTTCCGTCGGAATTTGCGTTATGTATTAAAGAGGGAAATACAACAATATTGACAATACAAAAGTATGAACTCATTGATAGTAACGCTTCAAATGTTCCGCATTCCAGGGGTGGGGGAGGTCGCGGCCTTCCATGTCTTGAAGTCGGTAAGTGCCTGGTCGTGGTCGGGCTTTCACTACGTAGGGTCCCTCCCATTTGGCTGCCAGTTTGCCCTCGGTTGGATTCTTTGTGGCAAGAGTTACTTCTCTTAAGACAAGGTCCCCCACAGAGAACTCTCGTGGTCGAACTCTGCGGTTGTAGTGTGTTCTCATTTTCTGCTGGTACGAAGCCAATCTGACAGTAGCAGTCTCTCTGAGCTCTTCGACGAGGTCCAGGTCTGTTCGATGGAGCTCTTCGGTTGAGGCCAGATCCGGATGTAAAACCCTGGGGGTGGGCATACCGACTTTTACCGGAATAACCGTCTCAGCGCCATATGTTAAGCGAAAAGGGGTTTCCCCAGTAGGAGTGCGAGCAGTGGTTCGGTAAGCCCAGAGTACATTCGGTAGTTCCTCAGCCCAAAGGCCTTTAGCAGCTTCGAGCTTAGTTTTGATGATTTTCAGAAGGGAACGGTTGGTGACCTCAACTTGGCCGTTTGCTTGGGGGTGACCGGGGGAAGAGAAGCATGGTTGAATCTGGAGATCTGCACAAAATTTTCTGTACTTTACGTTATCGAATTGTTTGCCGTTGTCAGAGATGATGGCTTCAGGGATGCCAAATCGGAAAATGATCGATTGCCAGATGAACCTGGTGGTGTTCCGCTCGGTGATTGTGGCAAGGGGCTCAGCCTCGACCCACTTGGTGAAGTAATCAATGGCGACAATCGCGAATTTGGTTTGGCCTCGACCGGTGGGAAGTGGGCCAACCAAGTCGATCCCCCACTTGGCAAACGGATAAGGGCTGCAGAGTGTGATTAACTCTGTAGGAGGAGCATGGGGGATGTTGGCGAAGCGTTGACATTTATCGCATTTGAGCACGAAATAGGTCGCATCCTGATTAAGAGTTGGCCAAAAATACCCAGTACGGAGTATCTTCTGGGCAAGGGACCTGCCGCCTGAATGATTACCACAAATTCCCTCATGGATCTCCTGCATTACATAAGTTGCTTGAGCTGGATTGAGGCACCGTAGATATGGCCGGGAGAAACCGCGCTTGTACAATATACCGTCGATAATGATGTAATTGGACGCTCGGGATTGGACTTTGGCTGCCTGCTGTTGGTCATCTGGGAGTGCCCTTGTGGCCAAGAATAGGAGAATGTCGGATGCCCAAGAGATGGGTTCGTTTTGGATGAACTGTACGGCTTGCAGGTCGGGTGAAATGGCCGGGTGGTATAGATATTCGAGACGGACATCATGGCTGAGATTAGGATGGTTAGCAGAGGCCAGCTGAGCCATCTCATCTGCTTTGGAGTTTTCCGCCCGAGGAATGTGGCTGATGTGGAAGGTATTGAAAAGGCGAGCAAGGGGGAGTGCCATATCCCTGTAAGCTCGCATTGTGTCTTCCTTGACGTCGAAGTCCCCCGTCATCTGACCGACGACGAGCTGGGAGTCGCTGAATACTCGGAGGTGGCTGACCCCAATGTCCTTGGCAAGGTGGAGTCCTGCTATCAATGCCTCATACTCGGCCTCATTGTTGCTTGCTTCAAACAAAAAACGGAGGGCACATTTGAAATAGCCGCCCTCGGGGGAGGTGAGGATGAGGCCGGCCCCACTTCCTTCTCTGCGAGACGAACCGTCGACATTGAGAGTCCAAGAATGAGGATCTTCTGGCTCTGTTGAAGTTGGTGGGAGTGGAATGGTCGGGGCCGAATTGGTGAACTCCAAGATGAAGTCAGCTACAGCTTGCCCCTTGATTGCTGTCCGAGGGCGATAGGAGATGTCGAACTGGCTGAGTTCTACTGACCACTGCATCAGTCTGCCTGAGAGTTCTGGTTGCTGCATGACCTTTTTCAGGGGCTGGTCGGTGAGGACCACTATGGCGTGGGCTTGGAAGTATGGGCGGAGTCGTCTGGAGGCAATGACCAAGGCCAAGGACAGTTTTTCTAATAAGGGGTAGTTCTGCTCCGCTCCCCTGAGAGCCCGACTGATGTAGTAGACCGGCTGTTGGATTGAGCCATCTTCTCTGAGGAAAGCTGCACTGACTGCGGTGCTTGATACTGCTAAGTAGAGGAAGAGGGGCTCGCCCGTGATTGCTTGGGAAAGAAGGGGGGGTTGGCCATGCATTGCTCTAACTGTTGAAAGGCCTCTTCAGATTCGGCTGTCCATTCAAAATTCTGCCGAAGAACTTTGAAGAAGGGTAGGCACTTATCTGTTGCACGGGAAATGAAGCGGTTGAGGGCCGCCACTCGGCCGGTGAGTCTTTGAACTTCTTTGACTGTCCTAGGCGACTGCATCTCAACCAAGGCCTTGATCTTCTCAGGGTTAGCTTCAATGCCGCGTTGACTGACCATAAAACCCAAAAATTTTCCAAATCCTACGCCGAAGGCGCACTTCTCTGGGTTGAGCTTCATCTGGTACTTGCGCAAGGTGGCGAGGGTCTCTCGTAAGTTAGTGAGGTGATTGGAGGAGTACTTGCTTTTGACTAGCATGTCACCGACGTAGACTTCCATATTCCGGCCTATTTGGTGATGGAAAACGGCATTAACCAGCCGTTGATAGGTGGCCCCAGCATTCTTCAATCCGAACGGCATTACACAATAGTGGTAGGTACCTCGGTCGGTAATAAATGATGTGTGTTCCCGATCAGATGTGTGCATCAGGATTTGGTTGTACCGAGAGAAGGCATCCATGAAGCTGAGCATTTAATGACCGGCCGTGGCATCGACTAGCAGATCTATGCGGGGAAGAGGGTAGCTGTCTTTGGGGCAAGCTCAGTTCAGGTCAGAGTAATCGACACAGAGTCGCCATTTGCCATTGTGTTTGCGGACGAGGACCACGTTGGACAACCATCTAGGGTAGTCCACATTTTTGATGAATTGGGCCTCAAGGAGCTTGTCAAGTTCTGCGGCTATGAGAGTGTTGCGCACCGAATGGAAAATACGTTGCTTTTGGCTGGTGGGGTCGAAAGTGGGGTTCGATGCTGAGGCGGTGGGTTATGAAGGAGGGGTCAATGCCTGGCATGTCAGAATGGGTCCAAGCGAATACATCTCTGTGCTCGGTCAGGAGAGCGATAAGGTCGGCCTTGGCTTGGGAAGGTAGTTGGCTGCCAATTTTGGCAGTTTTGATTGGGTTGATGGGATCAATGTTAACTTCAACAAGTTCCTCCACGGGTTCACCTCTGACCAGCTCGTCCTCGTCTCGGACGTCAAGCCCTTCGATGATCATGGCCTCTTTTAGCTTGACTTCTTTGAGTGAGGCGACATAACACTCCCTGGCCACGGTCTGTTCTCCTTTGATAGTTTCGACACCGAGATCGGTAGGAAATTTGATGGCAAGGTGATAGGTGGATGTGATGGCTTGGAAGGCGTTTAGGGCTGTGCGGCCAAGGATGATGTTGTAAGCAGAGGGGCAGTCGACCACAAGGAAGGTGAACAACTTAGTGGTCTGCCTCGGGTGTTCGCCAATGGTGATAGGTAGATCGATGGAGCCGATGGAGGTCACACGGTCGCCGGTGAAACCGACCAGAGAGGTTTGGAGAGGAGACAAGCTTTCTTCCCCAATCTTGAGCTGGCGGAAGCAATTGAGGAAGATGATGTCTGAAGAGCTGTCGTTGTCTATGAGGACTCGTCTGACCTTGTAGTTGGAGAGGATGGCGGAAATGACAAGCGGATCATCATGTTGGTAACGGACTCCGACACAGTCGGTGTCTGTGAAGGTGATGGGTTCGATCCATTGTTTTGACTGTTTGGGAGGTCGGTCCACCGTCGCCACTGCTTTGTCTGAGCCCTGCCTGATTTTTCTGAGCTCTGCCTTCTGAGTCGAGCGGGATGGTCCCCCGCAAGCAAGGCCGCCTGAAATGACTCTAATTTCTCCGATTGGTGGAGGGGGATTGCCTGGAGGTCGAGGCTGTGGTGGTGGGCGATCGTGGCCTTGGTTAGGTGGGGCTTGATTGCGGGGTGGTGTATGTCAGCGATTGTTCCTGGGAAGGTCGGTTCTTTGCCTCTGTTGAGGGTGGGTGTCTGTGAATCGGCTGAGGCGGCCCTGACGTATGAAAGTCTTGATCTGATCTTTGAGGTTGATACACTCGTCGGTGGTATGGCCATGGTCTTGGTGGAAACGGCAGTACTTGGACTGATCTTTGCGATTGGAAGGGTTTCGTGAAGGCAGGGGCCACTTGAGGGGGTAGTCCCGCTGGATCTGATTGAGGACGTGCTCCATGGGGGAGTTGAGTGGTGTGTACCGCTCGAACCGACCGGGCGGTTGGGTCGGAGCCGACCGGTCGGCTCGAAGGGGTCGGTCATTATAGTGGGGTGTTTGGCTATTATACTGGGCGGTCCTGGGTTCTGAGTCTTTTCTCTTGTCTCTAGGGGTCGGATTTTTAGTGATCGGCTCTTGCCGAGCGGCCAGGGAATCTTCAGCATTCATGTATTTCTAGGCTTTGGATAGTAAGGCAGCTATGGTGGTTGGAGGGTTTTTGGAGAGGGAGAAAAGAAAATCGGACGACCGCAGGCCGGCCATGAAAGCCGTGAGGATGACCTTGTCGTCATTTTCTGCTGCTTGAAGAGCTTCGGTGTTGAAGCGGGTGACGAAGTTGCGGAGCGACTCCCCTTCGGTCTGACGAATGTTAAGGAGTTGGGTGGCTGGGCGTCTCTGACGCTGGGCTCCGATAAAATGGCTCAGGAAAGAGTCACTGAGGTGTTGAAAGGTGGAGACGGAGTCCGCCGGTAACTGGCTAAACCACAACCGAGCTGATCCCTTTAGTGTCACGGGAAAAGCTCGGCACATGATTTCGTTAGGGAAAGCATGGAGGATCATGAGGGTGTGGTAGGTTTCCAGATGGTTGACTGGGTCCGTCGTGCCACCGAAGGAGTCAATGGTGGGCATTTTGAACTTGGCGGGCAATGGTTTGTCGCGGATGGAGGCGACAAAAGGCGAGTTGGTGGTGACTAAGGGCTTGTGCTGAATGTTTTGCATGACCCCTTGTAGTTGGAGCTTCATAGCTCGGAGTTCAACGTCCCAGAGGGGAATGTTGTCGCCATGGTCGGTCAATGGAGGCTGGACACTACTGGCTTCCCCCTCAGGGGCTAGTGCCACGACTGACGGGCGTGGAGGTGGAGGTGGTAGGCTCATATGTGGAGGAGGAGGGGGTTGTAAACCTTCTGGGTTGAGCGGAGGGGGTTGTGGAGCAGTGTGGCCCGGGGTTCTTTCTTGGTTGGGTGGAATATCTGGAGGTGGGGCGGGGAGGTTTCTTTGGAGTAAGGCACTGATCAGGGCCTGGTTTTGCTCGGCCATGCGGTTAATGCTGTTAGTAAGTTCGATGATGTATTGTGGTGGGTTGTTTGGATGGGAAGGGTCTGTTTGATGATCGGCGGTATTATGGTGAGAAGCCATGGACCTAGTCGTGACCATACACCTGGACGGGTGAGAGGAAAAGGTAACGGTGAGAAAGGAGGGCTCCGACGATAGTGAACACAACTAGCGCACGAATAAACCACAAGTTTCCCACAGACGGCGCCAACTGATAATGCAGTCCGTCCTGGGTGGATGGGTCGAGCTGGTCCAAGCTCTTCAAGTTCCGATTCAGGCGGATGATTCCACCAGATGACCTGCAAGCAAGTCCAAAGAGGAACGGGGTAGTCCCCCAGTGAACCCTCCGGCGAGCGAATCAGTAGAGGAAGAAGGAAATATATATAGAGAGAGAGAGATAGGAAAACTTAACCTTCCTCTTGTCTTCCATTCTTGCTTATATCCTTTGGTAATCATTTCACTGTCCCTTGTGATGTGCCCCGTTCCGCCGAAAGCCTGTGCCGTAGCTTACCTTGTTCAGGGTGAGGGGGCTCTGTTCCGACGGGAAGGTGTTGTCATAATAAATGCTATAATGGGCTGCATTAATGGTGATGTGTTGTGGCAATAACTCTGCAGATCTTTGTCTGCTAATGTGGCCTGTGTTTCACCTGCCATGTACCCCGAATGCCATTGGCCCTCCATGTCCAGATGGCCTCTAGCTGTCCTAGGTTTTGCCAATCGGGTTATGCTATGGGTCCCAAGCGATGGGTTTGGGGTTGTTTGCTGTAGGCCGTAAGCCTTGTGGGCCTATCCATATCATTGTATGTATTAAAATTTTTATATAAAATATTATTGGATATTTAAATAATAATATTATTATTATTTTATAATAAATCATATTTAATGTTTTATAATTGGGTTTATTATATTTTTTATTTTTAAATTATCACCAAATAGTCTACTTAGTCTTCTAAATTATCGATTGAGTTTACTAAGTTCCTAAAATATATAAATCAAAATTGATTTAGCCCCTAAACTATCGATTAAATTTATTAAGTTCCTAAAATATTTAATTTAAATAAATTTAGTCCATGAAAAGATTACAAAAATAAAATATAAATCCATAAGTATTATAAATTAGTAAAATACACTACTTAGTTAAAATTTTATTTCAAAAAACTTTAAATTTTTATTCTGTATTTGAAAAGTGGGCATCAATTCTTCTGATAAATTTTCTTTTTATGGGTAAGGGTAATTATGTATAATATTTTCTTACTTATCTTCTATAATATCTACTTGTTTGTTTCTATCTACTATTATATACCGGATTTTGTTTATAATTTCTAATTGATTGTCTTTAAGTCTTTAAGTCTTAATTAATGTATTATTTTGTTCTATTATTAATTATAACGAAGTGTTATTATTTAAATTATCTAATTCTATTTCTTCAGTATATCTAATACTCGAATAATTTTATTGGTAAGATCAAGAAACCAAAAACTGATACTAATTTAAACATAACAAAATAAAACCCTTTTTAAAGATAAAATAGAAATTTAACTTTTTTTTATAATAAAATCTTAACTAGATAGAGTCTTTTATTAATTTATAATACTTATGCGCTTATATTTTATTTTTATAATCCTTTCAATGACTGAATATGTTTGAATTAAATATTTTAAGAACTTAATATATTTAATTGATAATTTAGGGACTAAACAAATTTTGATGTATATAATTTAGGGACTTAATAGAGTCAATTAGTAGTTCAGGGACTAAGTAAACAATTTGACGATAATTTAAGAGTAGAAATTGTAATAAACCCTTTATAATTTTAAATAAGATTTTTAATAAAAATATTGATGTCTATCAAATTATTTGTATCTTTAATATACAAACATAAAGTTTGTATATAATTCTCATACATAATGAATTGACATCGTGTAATCCCTTTGTTTTCAATCAAAATATCCCCTATTATCTTTATAATTTTACAAATATCACTAACACATCATTTTAAATGCCCCTTTTGTATAAGATTTATATTTATAAATCACTTCCTTTTTATTCACAACTTCCATTGGTACTCACACAAGTAATTAGTGCACATTCTGCATAGACTAGCCCTCCAATTCAACTTGTGACCTACCCACCCATGACCTTACGCCATTGTATGATTTCCAAATGCCAGGCCAATAATAAAAATTGCGAGTTTTGAGTCGGGGTGATTTAAAATCTAATCACATTCATTGCCCATCATCATTTCTTTGTAAAATCTCATCACTTCTTTTTAAAATTGGCCATATGCACCAAGCATTGAAGTCCACAGACAACATCCCTCTTCTTCCTCTTTCCCTCTCTAGTCTAAAACCCCACACCATAATAAAGACTGCATAACCTTCTTCTTCTTCTTTCACGGTCGTACTTGTTATTAAAATCACAGTGGTATTATGGATATGGACTTGTGGCCGAACCAAGTGGCTACACTCCGCCCAAGTGGTGGCCAACCCACAAATTTTTACTGTTTGCAAGGTTGACAGAGTGGGTGGGTCGAAAAGATGCGAAATAAAAAATTCAAAAAAGATTAATAGTTCTAGAATACTAATGTCAGAGAACTAATTATAGAATAAATTACCAGTACCATACACAGCTGTCCTTTATGGGTTTTGCTGCATCTCTTTCTTCCCCAGCAGTGTTTGTTTTTGAGAATATTTCATGCGCTTTTGAGTTTGTGAGAAGTCTGTTGAAAAAAATGATGTTTTGTATGGCTTATTTTGAGTCAATTTTGAGGCTGAAATTGAGTGGGTCCTGAACGTCTTTTGGGGTGGATCCGAAGAGGTGACGTGTTCCTTGCCGCGTGGCAAGTCACACGGTGAAGACGGAACGTCAAAACCATTTATGAGCGAATGGAAAATTGACGTCATTTTCGGGTCTAACATTAATTTTTTAGATAAATTTTTTTGAATTTTTTCAATAAAAATTATTGTGGAAATTTAATTTAATTCTAAATTCAAATTTTAAATTCCTGAGTGGTTTCCTAAAGTTTATAATTGTGGAAATTTAATTTAATTCTAAATTCAAATTTTAGGTTCCTAAATTTGTACGTCTTCCTTTATTTATTAAACTATTCAATTTGTTTAATATATATATATATATAGTCAAAATAGTTTATATAATAAAGTTGAACAGGTTTATTAGTGCACCACATTTCCTTTGCCTAAAAATGTGGTGCACTAATAAACCTGTTCAACTTTATTATATAAACTATTTTGACTATTTATATATATATATATATATATTAAACAAATTGAATAGTTTAATAAATAAAGGAAGAGGTATAAATTTTAGGAAATCACTTAGGAACCCAAAATTTGAATTTAGAATTAAATTAAATTTTCACAATTACAAATTTTAAGAAACCACTCAGGAATCCAAAATTTGAATTTAGAATTAAATTAAATTCCCACAATAATTTTTATTGAAAAAATTCAAAAAAAATTTATCTAAAAAATTAATGTTAGACCCGAAAACGACGTCAATTTCCCATTCACTCATAAATGGTTTTAACGTTCCGTCTTCACTGTGTGACTTGCCATGCGGCAAGGAACACGTCATCTCTTCGGACCCACCCCAAAAGACGTTCGGAGCCTACTCAATTTTGGCCTCAAAGTTGGCCCAAAATAAGCCATATAAAACACCATTTTTTCCAACAATCCCTCACATGAATAGAATTTGATGGAGAGAAAATGAACAACATGATCTAATTACAGAGAGTACAGAAATTGGAAATATTCTGCAAAGGATAGGTAGCTTTTGGCTTTGAACCTTCCCTTGTGAGACACTATCGGATTTAATAGTTAACCAGTGAACATGATGTCTTGAACTGTTTAGCCGTTTGTGTAAACTAAGACAATAGAACTCACACAGTATATTCCCAGACACAGTTTAGTTCTCATTATTGTGTTCATTTTGGCCCTGAACAACCTGGTCTTTCATGAGTGCTTTAGAGAATTGTAGCCCTTCACAAATCTCATAGAACCGGCCCAGTTCACACTCACATAGGTGGTTCTTATGAAGAGTATCCTGTCATACTCCACTAGGTTTACCTAGATATAAGAATCATTAAAATTTTACTTAACCTCAAACGCTGCAGACATCACTATTTCATCAAAGAAATGGGTAGGAGTTAGACTCTCCAGTGATCCTTCTGAGTCATTCACAACTTGGTTGTCCCTTTGAACCTAGATCTTGGGATCTCCAGTCAACTAGGTTGGGTTGCCGTTGTGGTAACTATTATTTAATAAGCTTAAGTTCCATTCCCCTCGATGAATTCTCAACTAACTCTCTTGCTAACCCTTTGGTTAGTGGATCCGCTATGTTGTCTTTAGATTTCATATATTCAATGGACATAATTCCATTGGAGAGTAATTGTCTTACGGTATTATGTCGACGACGAATGTGTCGTGACTTACCGTTATGCATATGACTCTGTGCTCTACCTATAGCTGATTGACTATCGCAATGTATGCATATAGCAGGCACCAGTTTTGGCCATATTGGAATATCTTCAAGGAAGTGGCGAAGCCATTCTGCTTCTTCCCCTGCTTTGTCTAAAGTTATGAATTTTGATTCCATAGTAGACCTAGCAATGCAAGTCTGTTTGGAAGATTTCCAAGATACAGCCGCCCCACCAAGAATAAAGACATACCCACTGGTGGACTTTGAGTCTCTTGTATCCGATATCCAATTTGCATCACAGTATCCTTCAAGTACTGCTGGATATCTAGTATAATTCAGCCCAATGTTACGAGTAAATCGGAGATATCTAAGAACCCTAATAATAGCTTTCCAGTGTTCTACTCCCGAATTACTCATATATCTACTTAATTTACTTACTGCATAAGCTATATTTGGGCGAGTGCAGTTCATCAAGTACATTAAACTTCCAATAATTTGGGTATACTCTAATTGAGAAATACTTTCCTGTACATTCTTAGAAAGATACAAATTAACATCTACAGGTGTTCTAGTAAGATGATCATCATCTTTGCTAAATTTGTCAAGTATTTTCTCAATGTAATGAGATTGTGACAAAGCATATCCTTCTGATGTTTTGATAATTTTCATACCAAGAATTACATCAGCAATGCTCATGTCCTTCATGTCAAAATGTTTATTCAACATTTTCTTAATAGTTTTAATCATGTCATTATTACTACCTATGATGAACATATCATCTACATAAAGACATACAATGACATAATCTTTGTCATTGTTTTTAATATAAACACATTTGTCACACTCATTAATTTTAAATCCATTTGACATCATTGCCTTGTCAAATTTCTCATGCCATTGCTTTGGCACTTGTTTTAAACCATATAATGATTTAACCAATTTACACACTTTCTTTTCTTTTCCTGGAACAAAAAAACCTTCTGGTTGTTCCATGTAAATTTCTTCATTTAACTCACCATTTAAGAAAGCGGTTTTAACATCCGTTTGATGAATTTCTAGATTGTATAGAGATGCAATGGCAATTAACATTCTAATGGATGTTATTTTAGTAATCGGTGAGTATGTGTCAAAGTAATCTAGACCTTCTTTCTGTCTAAAACCTTTGACTACAAGTCTTGCCTTATATTTGTCTATTGATCCATCCGCTTTCAATTTTCTTTTGAAAATCCACTTGTACCCAAGAGGTTTACAACCTGGTGGCAAGTCCACTAACTCCCAAGTGTGATTTTGCAAGATGGATTCAACTTCACTGTTGACAGCTTCTTTCCATAAAGGAGCTTCAGGACTGGACATAGCTTCTTTAAAAGTTAAAGGCTCATTTTCTAACAAAAATGTTAGGAAATCTGGATCAAAAGATTTTGAGGTTCTAGCACGTTTACTACGCCTAGGTTCCTCTTTCTCATTTTGATCTAACTCTTGTTCTTGATCATGTTCTTGATCCTTACTAGTAATAGCATCATGAGATCTTTTATTGTTACTAGTTTCCTGTCTAGTCTTATTTGAAAATACATGTTCAAAGAATGATGCATTCCGAGACTCAATAATAGTATTTACATGCATTTCGGAATGTTCTGATTTATGAATCAAAAATCGATATGCACTACTATTCTTGACATAACCAATGAAAATGCAATCAATGGTGTTAGAACCTATCTTAGTCTTTTTAGGACTAGGAATAGTCACTTTAGCCAAACACCCCCACACTTTTAAGTATTTGTAGGATGGTACTCTTCCATGCCACAATTCATAAGGTGTTTGATTCACTTTCTTTCGGGGTATTTTATTTATTTATTTTGTTTGAATTTATTTTAAGTTATTTTATATACACAGAAGATTGTTCCAACAATAGGACATCGGGCCAAAGATAGTCGTTACAAACATAAAGGCAAAGGAAGATCAAGTAAGAAGGTTGCTAAAGCCAAAATGACCGAATTGGATAAAATTTCCAGTGGTGTAGATGCCATCAATCTTTCTGCAGTTGTTTCTGAGACGAATCTTGTCGAAAATCCTAAAGATTGATGGGTGGACACTGGTGCTACTCGCCATATCTGTGCCGACAAAAAGATGTTCACATCTTATTCTACAGTGGACAACGGTGAACAACTTTTTTATGGGCAACTCCTCAACTTCCAAAGTTGAAGGACAATGAAAGATTGTACTAAAGATGACATCAGGAAAGGACCGGACATTCACAAGAATTTAGTTTCTGGATCTTTGTTGAGTAAGAATGGGTTTAGGCTAGTTTTTGAAAGTGACAAGTTTGTACTTACCAAAAACGGGATGTATGTAGGGAAAGGTTACATGTCTGATGGCCTTTTCAAGATGAATGTAATGACCATTGGACCCTCAGTCATTAATAAAAATACATCTTCTTCTTATTTGCTTGAGTCTTCAAATTTATAGCATGGTAGACTAGGACATGTTAATTATGGATCTTTGTGTAGATTAATTAATATGGAATGTTTATCTAAATTTGACATTGATTCAAATCATAAATTTGAAATTTGTGTTGAGGCAAAATTATCTAAAACCTCTTTTCATTCAATTAAAAGAAGTACGGAACCACTTGAACTAATTCATAGTGACATTTGTGATTTTAAATCAATTCAAACTAGAGGTGAGAAAAAGTATTTTATCACTTTTATAGATGACTATACTAGATATAGTTATGTTTATTTAATTCGAACCAATGATGAAACTTTGGAAACTTTCATTCAATATAAGAATGAAGTTGAAAATCAACTTGGTAAGAAAATCAAAAAACTTAGAAGTGATAGAGGTGGTGAATATGAATTACCTTTTGGTGAATTTTGTAAAGAATATGGAATAATTCATCAAACTACCGCTCCTTACGCACCTCAGCAAAATGGAATTGCTTAAAGGAAAAATAGGACTTTAAAAGAAATGATGAATGTCATGTTAATTAGTTCTGGATTACCTCAGAACTTGTGGGGGGGGGGGGGAAGCAATACTTTCTGCTAATTATATTTTAAATAAAAGACCCCGAAAAAATCAGTCTGAAATATTTCTTGCTGTCTAGTTTGTAATCTTTGGTGCATTGGTGCATTATTCTTTATTTTAGTATTAGAATAAAATTCAGAGAGTTAGAACACAGGTTTGGTTCGCCGAACAAATTGTTTGGAGTACTACTACAATTTGTGAAGATCATTGTATCCTGAGAGATAGACGCCACTGTAGACGCGCCCCGGCGAGGGCCTCGCTGCTACAGTTCGGACTCGCGATTTTTGTTGCGCAGTTCTAAATCTGAACCAAAGAGTCCAAATCTGGCAAATCGTTTTGAGAAACAGATTTTTGAAAAAGTAGTGCCAAACATGGACTGCTTTGCCAGATACAGAGTCGCCACCTAAATATTTTAAAAATGGGAAAATTTAGGAAACCCTGACTCGGTGCCGAAGGCCACATGTCCGTCATCACCGGAGTTGTCTCGGCTCGGGAGCTTGGGTATGATCGGGGAAGGTCAGCTATGAGCACCCCCTTTCGCCCGGTCCGAAAACCGGCCTCTATTAACCGTGATATCTGATTTTGAAAACGTTACGTGTTCTTATTCCATTTATTAGCCTAGAATTACTATGTTATGTGCGCAGCAAACAAGTATAGACCAAATTGCCCAAATTGGAACAAAACATTCCATGTTTGTTTTGAAAATGGTTTGCTACTCACAAGTAGGCTAAAATGCAGATTTTGCCACCCTCGAGTGGGTTTTTTGGAAAAGACGGTTTTGCCACTATCTAATGGGCTTAAAACAAATATAGTTCTAACGCATTATCCCAATTTAAGCAATTTGACCTCCACCCACAGGCATTCAAGCAATTTATCTCATGTAAACACTTAGCCGCATGGCAAGCATACTATTTATGGCAACATTCACACGCATGTTGGATGCTAAAGCATAACCACTTACATTGTACTCCGTGCCAAAACAATAAACTAGTTAGCAAATGTGCGTGTCCTAGTTCATGTTATTTTGCCTAATGCAACACATACAAGATGCAATTTTAGTTAGGCTCGATTAACCTAAATATGACATACGATATGCAACCAACTGATTCATGTATTCAATTTTGGAATTTGAAAATACGAATGCGGTTAGTATGATGTACCGAGCCCGGTGCATGTCAACAGATGCATGAATGCACGCATGCACATCATAAGGTATGCTAATTTCAAAAATGCCCTAATCTACCATCATAAGCAGGTAAATAAAAGGGAAGAAAGAAATGGGGATTGGAAGACATACACATACTCACCCACACTTATTACATGTTTACCCTCACTCAGAGGGTTCGAATTAATATTACAGTCCCAAAATAAAGAACAAATAAAATTATTACAAAATTTCCTAATTAATTAAAAGAAAGGAAGCAAAAGAAAGAAGAGGGTGGCCACAGCCTCTGCCTCAGGGTGCGCAGATGATGCATGCTCGAATCCGTCCTGCCCGGAAAACCCGTACTATACTCCTGTCGCCTCTGTTTGTACTGCCTTGTCTTTCTGAAAATTGCCAAAATACTGGAGCAAGCTCCTTGTATCCTGCAGAGCACCACCGGCCAGACAGAATTGCCGCCGGCACTTCACAATTACCATCGGCACTTTATTGGATTCATCGGCACTCCAAATAGTGCTGGTCGGCACTAAATTCTGCCGGTCGGCAGAAACTCCCTGCAGAAGACAGTTTGACAGCAAACAGAGAACAGACAGTGCATGGCATGGAGTTTTTAGACATATGTGAGCATGGTCATACTTCTTATCATATTTTGAACTCAAAGAAGCGTGACTTTCGATCCTTGAACCATCAATGGTACATGGCGGGTCAAGGGATCGAACTTGCCATTTGATATGAAGATGTATGCAACAAACAACATGAAAAACCGAGGCCTTATCAAGTTGGAGTCAAAGGTCCCGATGACCGGGAATCGAGGCACATTACATCACTTGAAGTATGAATGGTCCTTGATTCCCACACTTGGTTTGACACCCCAAACCAAGTAAATGCAATGCATGTAATGCTCACAAGCCTCAAATGTATCATGCCACTAAGATGTAAAGCACAACAAGCATTATGCAACCAACATGACAAATGTACAATGCCAAGCATACAAGATATAGACATGATGCAAACATGGACCAAATTGGCCATGGGATTGATGTGCTACAAAGCTTAATGGAACACCTATGCAACAAACATGGAGCAAGCATGCAAGAGGGCTTAAAATGACAAAGGGGCAGGCCCTCACCCTTCTCAAAACAGTGGCCAAAAGTGCTCAAAATGATGGACAATCAACTCATGTTAACAAGCAAACTTATGGTCCCAAAGTTAAGGCACAAAAGGAGACAACTTGCCCCCACCAACATGACCTCTCATGGCATGATCAAAACAAGTAAAAACAGAGTTTTTGCATGCAAAATAGGACCCCAAAAACTCCTAATATGGCAGCTAAAGTATCCCCCATGAAGCATATGCACCTAGGCTCACTCCTAGGCATAAGAGGACACACCCTCAAGATATGAAAGGGGCCATGCATGCACACATACAAGCATGATTCTTAGACTAAAATGTGGTCCTTAGATGATGTTAAATCATGAGGGATAATCACAAACATACATGTTAGAGGTCAACATGCTCAAAGCCTTTAAGCTAAAATACAAAGCAACCCTAACAAACATGTCAAGTATGGCTAGATGGATAACCAATAAACCTTAAGCATGGAAAAACATCACTAAGAACTTCATGGAACTAAGCCAACTTACACAAGGATCATGGCCTAATCATGAGATGTATTTCTAAGCAAGATGGAGCAATACAAAGCAAGTATTACAAGCATACAAAGAGGCCCAAATTCAACCAAAAACAGAGGTTATATATGACCTAAGATGCCTAAAAAAATGCTGAAATGAAGCCAAGGAACATCAAGCACACATGCTATCCTTTTGAGCCCAAAAAGCAAGGAAACAAACCATGAAGGGAGAGGGGTGTCCCTCCCCTATGCAAGACTTCAAACCATCCTTTTTTTGACACTAAAATACACTGATTTTTAGTGATGAAAAGATCAAAATGCTGAAGTGAACAAAACCTTATCAAAGAGGCACCAAAATAGACCAAACAAGGCCTATGAGGGTGAGTTTGCACTCAAACCACAAAGTGACCTTAATGAAAGTGCTAGAGCAGGGGAATATGAGCCTTTTTTATGTTATACACAAGAGCTAAAACAATAAACAAAATAGGTAGAAAACCAATGCAAGTTTGGGGAATAAAAAGGAAGATGCTCACCCTTGAAGAACCCTTGAAGAACAAGTGGTCTAGCCTCCTTCTTTGGATCAAAACCAGTCCAAAACTCAAGAAACAACTCCTCCAAGTCCCTCAATCTCGGAGTAAGGTGTAATGGTGTGTGTAATGGTGCAAAAGTAAGGTAAAACACACCTTTTGAGCCAAGAAACACACACAAGAAGGGAGAGGGAGAGAGGTATAGAGATAATATGTATCTATATCTCTAAAGGCTGGTTTTTGCTTCTGTTTTTCTAACCTAGAACCAAGAGGAAGACCCTCCTCTTATAGGACTCCCTCTTGCAAAGCTTATTCAACAAGCTTGGCTAGAGGGAAATCCCTCCATACACGTGTATGGAGGGGGGAAGAGTTGGTGCCAGCTATCACAGCTGGCACAAAATATCTCCATAAAGTGGAGGAACAGTGGTCGGCTGCCCAAAAATGCTATTTCGGCAAAAAACAGTGCCGACCGGCAACATATTATGCCGACCGGCAATAAAGTGTGCCGACCGGCAAACAAAAGTGCCGATGGAAGAAAAAGACCATCCGGTGGCCTCCAGCCACTGCCGGTGGTGTGTGGGGATGCCTCATAAGGCATTCCCTGCCTTTCTAAGGCAAAACAAAAGTGTTTGGTGCAAAACCAGACACTAAACAGTCAAGTTCGGAGATTCTGAGGCAGGGCGCGCGAGCCGAGTCCTCCGGGAACTCCAAACGAACACAAACATGGATGATCACCGGGTGTTCAAACGGTGACGTCCAAGCCTTGAGGACGGTCAAAAATGGGGTGTCTACAGTTGCCCCTCTTTGACAGAACTCGAAAGTCATAACAATGACGGGAGTGAATGTCAAAGCCCAGAGACGACCCATTTTTGACAAGGCCGAAGACTTAGACAAGCATACAAGACAAATAAGGTATGCGCCCGGAGGCAGGGGCAAAATGCAAGACAATGCACAGAGCCGAGCACAACTTATGATCACGCAAAGAAAGCTGTAATGAAGCAAACATGCGACAATTTTAAGCTAGCATACCAAACTACACTACAATGCAGAAAGGATGTAAGACAATTATGGAATTCTCAATACGTCTCACTCGGAGATAAAATACCTGTGCGGCTCGTCTGGTTGCACCAGCTTCAAATGAACCGTACATACAATATCGTGCCTGAAAAGAAAGCAAGCTTAACAGGTACAATATGGTTAGCAACATGCATGACAATGCAGGAATAGCGGTGTACTCCAAATGCGTGACAACGCAAAGTAAGTGGAGAGCATGACAATGCATACGGAGATACAACTAGGTACGTGGAGCAAGCGGTCTACGCAGGCGACGAAGTTGATCATAAGCACGCGGTCTACGCAGGTAACGAAACAAACAAGCGGTCTACGCAATTAACACATGCGGTCTACGCAAATAACGAAACTAAGCATGCGGTCTACGCAATCAAAATATGCGGTCTACGCAAATAATGGAATTGAGCATGCGGTCTACGCAATCAAAATATGTGGTCTACGCAATCAAGACATGCGGTCTACGCAGGTAACGAAATCGATAAATCATGCGGTCTACGCAAGCAAAACATGCGGTCTACGCAGGTAATGAAATTAAACATGCGGCCTACGCAATCAAAACATGCGGTCTACGCAGGTAATGGAATTAAACATGCGGTCTACGCAATCAAGACATGCAGTCTACGCAAGTAATGAAATTTAAACATGCGATCCACGCAATCAAAACATGCGATCTACGCAAGTAATGAAATTAAACATGCGGTCTACGCAATTAAAACATGCGGTCTACGCAAGTAATGAAATTGATAAATCATGCGGTCTACGCAAGCAAGACATGCGGTCTACGCAAGTAAAACATGCGGTCTACGCAAGTATTGAAATTAGCATGCGGTCTACGCAATCAAAACATGCGGTCTACGCAAGTAATGGAATTAAGCATGCGGCCTACGCAATCAAAACATGCGGTCTACGCAGGTAATGGAATTAAACATGCGGTCTACGCAATCAAAACATGTGGTCTACGCAAGTATTGAAAATAAACATGCGGTCTACGCAATCAAAACATGCGGTCTACGCAGGTAATGAAATTTAAACATGCGGTCTACGCAGGTAAAACATGCGGTCTACGCAGGTAATGAAATTGACAAACATGCGGTCTACGCAAGTAATGGAACTAAGCATGCGGTCTACGCAATCAAAACATGCGGTCTACGCAAGTATTGAAAATAAACATGCGGTCTACGCAATCAAAACATGCGGTCTACGCAAGTAATGGAATTAAACATGCGGTCTACGCAAGCAAAATATGCGGTCTACGCAAGTAAAACATGCATGACAATGCAAAATGCAAAGAGATGCGCCAAGCAGCGCGACGGAATGCAATGCACAAAACAGTGCGACGGTTTGAAATGCACAAAACAGTGCGATGCTAAGTGCGACATGCATGCCACACGGAATGTAAATGGGCTTAAGTGCGCAACAACGCACGTATTCCAGAATGCATGACAATGCATGGAATGGAAATGCAATGATGATGCATGAGAAATGTGCATGACAATGCAAAGGGGTGCGTGTTGCAACGTATGTAACACGTGCATAACAATGCAAATGTGTGGCGCATGACAGCGCGATGCAATGCACCGAAGTAGTGTGATGAACTCGTGAAACACACATGGGGCAACTTTCGAATTTAAAAGGATACAAAAAGGATACACCTTGCACGAATTCGAGTGCCACGCACTGGAGACACGGCCTGCGGTCAGAACGGAGGTCGGTTGAACGTCGGAGATGCACTTTCTTGCACTTTCTTGAGCTATGAAGACCAAAAACAACTCAAATGGCCCAAACAAGGCTGTGGGAACCCCACCGGCCGAAAGGGGAGGCCATCGGCTGGCCATCGGCACAAAAACAATTCCATCGGCACAAAAAAGTGCCGGCCGGCACAAAACATTGCCGACCGGCAAACAGTTGCTGGTGCGGGGCAGTTTTGTCTTTTCACCTCGGGTGTTATAAAATAGGGCTTCAAGCCCTATTTTCTCATTTCCTCCATGCCGAAAACTCTTGACCTCTCTCTCTAGAGCTTTTTCCTTTCCCCGTTTCTCCGTTTCTTCGCGTTTTACGCCCGTTTCGTCGTCGGATTCGCGTTTCTCTTCGCGTTTCGGACGTTTTCCACCGATCACATTTTCGTTTCGGCGCCTCGTTTGGCGTTCTCGCCTTTTCGGGGTTTGTTCCCCTCACTTTGCTCTTCGTTTCCGTGCCTTTTCACATTCCGGCCTTCCCGGCCATTTACGACCCTCTCGGGAGTTGACTTTTCAGTTGACTCTTCGCATTCCGGCTCGGTTTTCCTTTTCCGGCCATTTTCACACCACTCTCTACATGGCGGACGACATTCCACGTGGCGGGACTCCCCCGGACCACGAGATGGATCCCGGGGCCGAGCTCCTACCACTGAGCGAGCGCTCGTTCGACCCGGCGACCTACCGGCCGGCGATCCATGTTCTGCCCCCCGACGGCCTGCGTCAGTTCCGGAGCTTTGAGAGGTACGCGGCGCCTGAGCTACTACTGCGTGAGCCTACCTCCCACCTTTCATTCGGCACTTCTGAGGTAACTTTTCATCTTTCTGCTTTACTTTCCGCAATGTAGGATACAAAACTGCCATAGTTAGTTGTACTCTTTAACTGCTGAAGTCTGGTACACCATAGACCGTAGTTGACTTGTAATCATACATACAACTGATATCTGTTTGAGACTGACACATGCACACACACTGCACTAACCCCGAATCACCCAAACACACGGCACACACTGTATTTCACTGCATACACACTGGCACCCAGTATTTGTCTGAATCTGTCAAACTTGCACACACGCCACATCTGTTCTGAAACACCCAGACACGCTGACACAGCACACGTATTTTACCGTAAGCACACCGGCACCCGGTATTTGCCTGAATCTGACAAACTTGCATACATGCCATATCTGTCTTTTCAAAACTACATTTTGAATGTTGTCTTGCAATTGTCATTTTCTGTTCGCAGGAGGGTTCCCATACCATTCGCGGGTATGGGAATACTGGTGCACGGGAGTGGTATGATGAGCTCCCTGATGCAGTCCGACGTATCGTGGATCGGGCGGGCTTCGGCTCCTTCTGCCGAGGGCTCTCTAGGTTGTCCACCTGCAGACCTCTTTTTGCTGCTCTGGCGGAGAGGTGGTGGGACACCACCGATTCTTTCCACTTTTCTGCTGCAGGGGACATGACGATGACCCCTTATGACTTCTCGATGCTCACAGGCATCGGGGTAGGGGGGGATACGATCCCTTTCAACACAGACATGGATGAGTGGACCGCCGCTCAGGTCTATTTACTGGGGGAGGCTCCACCACTAGCTCGTCCAGGTTTCGTCCGATACTCCTGGTTCGAGGTACAGTTTCGGGTCCAGCCCGTATTGGAGGAGGAGGCACAGATGACCCCAGAGGACGAGGAGAGGTATGCTCGCGGCTTCCTCATGTTCCTGTTTGGGACTACTATCTTCGCCGACCGGGCGAACACCGTGCCTCTCTGCCTTCTCAGCGCACTGGTGGACGTCCGGGACATTCTGCACTACGATTGGGGCGGCGCCGCTCTGGCCACCCTGTACGGATACATGAGCTCGGCTTCTCGTGGCAGCGGCCAGCTGCTTGGAGGTTACTGGCGGGCTTGGGAGGTACATTTCTTCTCCGCTTTTCATTTCTGTCCGATATTCTCTGTACTCTGTACACTGCACACACTGTAGTCTGCTCTATACTTGCTGTATACTGTACATACGGCACACACATACATTCTGCTTTACACTGACTGTACACTGCTCACACTGTACACTGCACACAATACACTGCACGACACACGGCTCTGCCATTTCTGCTTTATTCTGCACATTCTGTTTTTTCTGATAGTCATACTGACATCTGTTTTGCAGTTGTGGGTTTACGCCTACTTCCCTAGGCTTGCTTCCGTACCAGTTGCGGAGCCTCCTCCGGCTGTCCCGTTCTCGAGTCGCTTCGACGGGAGATGCACCCGGCGACCACGGGAGACATTCGGCTTCTTCCGCCGATACTTCAACACCATCACCCCCGCGGAGGTATGCTTTACTTTCAGTTCATTTAGCTTCGCTTTCCCACTGCATATTTCAATAACAGTAGATAACAAACTGTCTGTCACTTTCAGATCACATGGCGGCCATGGGCTTCCTTGCCGTCGGCGATGCGGGGTCGGTTCCCTGGTGCTGAGGAGACCTCGCGTTTCCGGATCTTGCTAGAGGGCCCGGTCTGTCGGGCTTGGTACCTGGGGGAGCGTTTTCTACGCCAGACCCGCGGGTTACCTGAGCAGATAGTCCCGGCTCACCCTCCTGCAGAGATGAGGGAGACCGAGGGGCTTACCCCTGAGCAGCTGGATGATTATTCCATCGGCTGGGAGGAGGCCGGCTTCCGAGGCATCGGCGACTATCAGGAGTACGTGCGGACGTACCTGATGCGTCCCTTGAGCGGCCGTCGAGCAGAGGGGGCCAGGCCTGTAGCATCGGCGGCTGAGGCCGGAGCGGGAGCAGGGGCTGGATCTTCGAGGAGGGCCCGGGTCCGTGGTAGGGGCGGAGTGCGGGGAGGACGAGGAGCTGGCTGGCCCGCCCTGCCTGCTGTACTGACTTTCCAGGGACAGGGTGGGTCGACCTATCAGATCCCCTTCGCCCCTCCACCGGCTGGTCACGAGTTCATTGACATCCCCGACTTACCACCGGTATGTTCTACTGCATTTTGTACGGTCATTCAATTCAGTTTTCTTGATATTCCACAGAATATTGATGCATCTGATACTTTTGCAGGCCTCTTCTGAGTACACCCGTCAGTCGTTGGCGATGAATGCCTCGATGATGGGGATGCTCCAGCGGACATTTGACCTCCTGGCCGTCTACAGCATACCGGTATGTTCTTCTGACACTGGCCTTAAACCATTCATACACTGATTCACATAATCTGATGCATGGCACAACACCTGATACACTGATCTCACAGCATCTGATACACTGCATACGCTGCATTCTGCACTGTACTCTGTACTGATAAACTGCTCACGGCATTCACACACTGTATTCATACATTGCTTTCTGCACTGATAAAATGCTCACGGCATACACACTGTACTCATATACTGCATTCTGCACTGCTAAACTGCTCACGGCATTCTTACTGTATTCATACGCTGCATTCTGCACCTTTAAACTGTTCACAGTGTACTGATGCCTTTCCCTTTTTGTGTACTTTTTCAGCCTCCTTTCCAGATTCCCATGGCAGGAGGTGCTCCGGCCAGACCTTCTGTTCCTGCTCGGGGGAGAGATGAGGAGGGCAGGATATTTCCCCGTACCAGGGGAGGGCGTACTCACGTTGGGAGTAGCTCGCGAGCTCCAGTCCCGGATGATGACGACGACGAGGAGTCAGAGGCGGAGGCAGAGTCATCGGAGGAGGAGACCGGAGACGGTTCTAGCTCGGGCTCTGACGACGACGCTGATGATGCTCCTGGACCCTCGTCCAGGAAGAGGACTAGGACAGACTGACAGCCCTTGGGGGTGCTCGACCCAGATACTGATTTTTGTTATCTTTTCTTTCTTTCCTGTACTTTTCCTCTTGTTGTTGGTAGATAGATTACCTTGTACTGCCGCAGGTAGATTTTTGTTTCCAAAGCTTGTACATTTGAAAAGACAGTGAAATGAAACAGACTTTTTATCTGAAAAAGTGTTTACATTTATACATCTCATGCATTGCATCGCATCCCATCATGTTACATCTCACTGTAAATGGAATTGATTGGTTGTCTGAAAATTGAACACTTACACTGTAATAATCAGATAACTAAACAGCCAACAGCAAAATAACCCAAGCAAACCACTGCCTGATTCTTGGACACACAGCCCTTACTCTGTTGGGGATTAATCTGTATACAGCCCAAAACACAGCAGTCGGCTCATTCTGCACATGGCGATTCTGAACAAACGGCCCAATCTAACAGGACGGACCACGGAGGTGAAACCGGCTGAAGCTGAAACACATTCAAATGTAGAGAATGGCATAGCATTCTGAGCATAAGCGATTTTTGAAATCGAATGAGGGTTTTTCAAACCGAGATATCGAGCCCACAACTGAACACAGCGGGAAGGACTCAAATACAGGTACCCGACCTAAACACAACGAGACACACTCGGGAGAGACTCAAAACAAAAGACGAGACCGTCAAATGAAAGAGACACGACACACAGACGCGTAATCGAAGATGGGAGACCTCGGACCACGAGGAGCCAGTTCAATCTGGGTACTGTTTCCTACCCTTTCTGATTTGTGATTCTCACATCACTCGACTCTCTAGCTCGGATTTTCTCTCAAAACCCTTTTTCTCACTTTTCTCTCAACTTACACCTCTCTATTCTTCAATCTCTCATTTTTCATCCCTCCCCGGGGTGATTGATGAATGAACAGGGAGTTGCGGGTTCATGCCCAATGCTGTTAGCTCACGGCTATTTCTTTTGATGGGTAGAGCGCTCTTCTGGCAAGTACGTCGATGATAGGGGAAAGACAGAACGCCTGACTCAACTGTGCCCCTAGTCCATCATTTTAACCATTTTTTCGTTTTGGTTTTTTTACTAAAACAAATTTGATCAAAATGAGAGCCGGATTAACGTACTTGTTCGATTTTTGAACTGAAAACCGTGCAAGTCAGGCAGTAAGCATTGAAAATTTTCCTTTTTGGGTCCAAGACAATGGTCCGGTTTTGGAAAATGAAATAGTTTTCGAGAAAATAGTCAACCTCAGTAAAAATTTTCAAAAACTATTTTTCAAACAGCTGATGCTCGACGAGCATGAAACTTACTCTTCGAGATGCGCAACCTCGGATCGGAGGCAATGAGAAATTGCCCCTGGTTTGAAGGGGGTGGGAGGCAACGGAAAGTTGCCCCTAGTTTGAATGGCGTCTCACGCCGGCTCGCGGCAACGGGAAGTTGCCCCTTGTTTGGGATGGTGCCGCAGCAATCCGCAGACAGTCTTCATTGGCGGTGGTCGAACTCTCGGACACAGAGACGGCGAAGACGGTCACAACAAATATATGGACACAGTCACCTTGAAGGGTG
The DNA here is from genome assembly GCF_055761805.1 of Camellia sinensis. Taxonomy (NCBI): domain Eukaryota; kingdom Viridiplantae; phylum Streptophyta; class Magnoliopsida; order Ericales; family Theaceae; genus Camellia; species Camellia sinensis. The sequence continues at coordinate 20,917,431 of NC_138962.1, read as the reverse complement.
TTGGCAACTGGATTTTGAGATGAGATTGAAACCATTGCATGGACTGAAACGCTATGAAAGCGTTGGGGGCTGGACTTCATGATGAAGTTGCCTACGTATCCCAAACATGGGAATCAAGCCTCACGTAGTTCCGGCTAAGGTCCACTCGGGTATTTTAACCTTCACTTTGTTTGGCTCTTACTTTTGCCAAGGCGCCCAATGCGGGTTTTCGACCTTGCGAGCTTCTTTTCATTTTCTATTTCTTTTTCTTCTTTCTTTTTTCTTTTCTTGCATTTTTCTTTTTCTTTTTTTTTGTTCTTTTTTGTATTTTTTTGCTTTTTTTTTTTTTTTTTTTTTTTTTTTCTCTTGCTCTAACTTTTGCCTGGGTCGCCCTTCCGGGTTTTCGACCCAGCGAGCCTCTCAAAGGGTAAAAGTGTAGCAAGTCCATGCCAAATGGTTTTTTTGAAATTGAAGCCCCTCTGTGTCTAGGAGAACGGCTGTTGCACTGATTTGCGGAGAAATCCATCCCGGTTACTCTACGAGCTTCTTCCGGCGAGTTCTACTCCTTCCAATTCGGCTTTGGTGCCTCTTGCTCGGGGGCTGCTTCAAAACTGGCCACACGGGCCTTTCATGGCATTTGTCCGTTGAACTTTCTGAACATTCTGAACGGGTTCAAACTCGGAAAACAAATAGATTGAATCTTGAGGCTGAGAGCGATCCTAGGCTGCGCAATCTCAAGAGCGATTCCACACAGGTCTTCGCAGGGCCGCGTAAAACATTTGTTTTTGAAAGTTTTTAAGAAAGCGACAAATCGCTCGCGCCGAAGATAGTGTGGAACCAATCTGGATCAGGCCAGGGTCCTTCTCAGTACTCACGCTGACAAGCATGGCTTTATTCATAAAAAGGCTTAGCACGCCTCTCTTTCTCTCAAAATGATCAAAATTTTACAAAACCCGAGGAATTCCTTCCTCTTCGTTTTTATCACCGCAGTGTTCAAGAGTTTTTTTTTTTTTTTTTTTAAAACTTAGGTTAATGCAATGAGTGTGGCACACAGGAGAGCAGGCGAGATGTACTGTCGACCCAATCAAATTCTCCGGCACTTATGCTGAAAGTAAGCATGAAGTTGAGATAGCAACAGCTGTTTCAATCGGTTCTGTTGGTGCAACTGGCCCCTCGGTAGAGACAGACTCAAAACAAAAACAAATAATTACAAAACAAAATGGTGTTCGGGACAACAACCCCAGAATCACCAGGTATTATATACAACGGGGACTGACTCGATACAACAAGACAGACCCTTAAGCAAAAAAAGACTGACTCAAGACAAAGAGACAGACTCAAAACAAAAGACTGACTCGATATCCAAGCCAGGATTTACAAAAACTCGGTTTCACCGATGCTCAAAAATGCGTGCCAGACGCTTCATCCAAAATGTACCAAATGTTGCCCGCAGGCGGTTCACTTTACATACTCGCAGTATCTGAGCCCTCGAAATCCAACAACTGAGTGGTGACGGGCTTGCCCGAGGTGGGTGGTAGGATAACCTTGTTATCAATCAAATCCTGCACTTCATGGCGAAGGCGGGAACATCCATCGGTACTGTGACCGGACTGTTGGTGGTACGCGCAGTACAAGGTAGCATCATGAGTGGCGGGGAGATTCTTCGGGAGTGGCCGGGACTCCAAAGGCTTAAGATGCCCATTCTTCGCCAATATTAGCAATGCCCTAGACAAAGGCATGTAGAGGTCGTGAAAGACCCTGCCCCCTCGGGGTAGGTACTTTGCAGTTTGAGGATTCTTGCCAGATGCGCTGGCGAAAGGATCGGCTGGCGCTGCCTTGGCTTTTTGAACCTTTCCCGGTGCAGGGTTGGGAACTACAGGAATTGTCTGGGCATGACGGGGCCCATCCCGGTTTTCCGTCTGGCTTGAACTGTCTTTGATTGGAGCGGGGAAAGCATCATCCACAGCTTTGGTCACTATCGCAAATGTTTGTTGCTTGTTCATCCCTCTGGCCTTCAGAACCTCGACTGCCCACAGCAGTTGCTCAATGGGGTCGGCGTCTACCTTTGCCTTGTCCTTTCCTCTGGCCTCAGCCTGATCAAGGGTCTGGGTTGGTGCTGGCATGTCGTGACTATAGCCGGAAGCCACCTCTGGCTGGCTGAGCTCTATCACAATCCGCCCCAGTAGCGGGGGCTCCTGTGGTACGAAATTCTCGGCATACGGCACCGCTGGCGGTGAAGCCGACATTCCATAGGCGAGGTCTGCCACAGACCTTTGGAGATCACCTATCATCCTCATCAATTCGAAGGTGGTGGGCTCACGAGCCTGGTATAACTGGGGAGCCCAGACCGGGTGCACAACGGGCATCCTGGGCGGGTGTGACATACTGATGTTGGCCTCACTCTGCGAAGCGATCCCCTGTTCCGATGCAGCTGCCATAACCACAATTTCTTCTGTATTTTGTGCCGCCATAAATCCTGCCTCGGCGAAGGGGAGACACTGGCTATTTCTGTATCAACTCTGCGACTCTCTGAACTGAAAGGAGAAACAAACAGCATTTCAGCCTCAATCGGATCAAATACGGGTGTAGCCGAACAATTATACCCTATTGCTGATCACTGTTCCCAGAAATCACCGTTCCCAAAAACTGAACCCGATACCCGCAGATAACTGATTCCTACAACTGATACTGATACTCAACAATACTGATTCTGGTGCCTTCGGGCCTGATACTCAAACTCGCAAACTGGTATATGCGTTCCTGTAGAGATACACTCTAAAAGCACATAGCAAGTAAAAAGAACAAAACACCCCTATGTTGGGGTAAGGTTTCCCTGTCCTATTTTGTCAGGAGCTAGGGTTTCACTACGCACGCAGCGGTTTCAAACAACTTAGCATCGGGTAAGCAACCTGTCCTAGCTTGGAATGGTCACTATGGATCCGAATATGCACTAGGTCGAATGGTCAAAAGGGCGCCCCGGGTAAACCGGGGTTTGTGTTCCCATACTGTCAGAGCCCATAGCCGGTCAGCCTTATGGACATGCCTTGACAAGACAAGCCTCCGGCAAACCGTTCAGGAATGGCAGATGGCAAACACTGTGTTCCTAGGCGCACCAATGCACATGCAATGCAAAGAAACACATAAATGAGATCAAAACAGGATATCATGAGTTCGAGTCAAGCTCTCTAATTCCCCAGCAGAGTCGCCAGAAACTGTAGACGCGCCCCGGCGAGGGCCTCGCTGCTACAATTCGGACTCGCGATTTTTGTTGCGCAGTTCTAAATCTGAACCAAAGAGTCCAAATCTGGCAAATCGTTTTGAGAAACAGATTTTTGAAAAAGTAGTGCCAAGCATGGACTGCTTTGCCAGATACAGAGTCGCCACCTAAATATTTTAAAAATGGGAAAATTTAGGAAACCCTGACTCGGTGCTGAAGGCCACATGTCCGTCATCACCGGAGTTGTCTCGGCTCGGGAGCTTGGGTACGATCGGGGAAGGTCAGCTATGAGCACCCCCTTTCGCCCGGTCCGAAGACCGGCCTCTATTAACCGTGATATCCGATTTTGAAAACGTTACGTGTTCTTATTCCATTTATTAGCCTAGAATTACTATGTTATGCGCGCAGCAAACAAGTATAGACCAAATTGCCCAAATTGGAACAAAATATTCCATGTTTGTTTTGAAAATGGTTTGCTACTCACAAGTAGGCTAAAATGCAGATTTTGCCACCCTCGAGTGGGTTTTTTGGAAAAGACGGTTTTGCCACTATCTAGTGGGCTTAAAACAAATATAGTTCTAACGCATTATCCCAATTTAAGCAATTTGACCTCCACCCACAGGCATTCAAGCAATTTATCTCATGTAAACACTTAGCCGCATGGCAAGCATACTATTTATGGCAACATTCACACGCATGTTGGATGCTAAAGCATAACCACTTACATTGTACTCCGTGCCAAAACAATAAACTAGTTAGCAAATGTGCGTGTCCTAGTTCATGTTATTTTGCCTAATGCAACACATACAAGATGCAATTTTAGTTAGGCTCGATTAACCTAAATATGACATACGATATGCAACCAACTGATTCATGTATTCAATTTTGGAATTTGAAAATACGAATGCGGTTAGTATGATGTACCGAGCCCGGTGCATGTCAACAGATGCATGAATGCACGCATGCACATCATAAGGTATGCTAATTTCAAAAATGCCCTAATCTACCATCATAAGCAGGTAAATAAAAGGGAAGAAAGAAATGGGGATTGGAAGACATACACATACTCACCCACACTTATTACATGTTTACCCTCACTCAGAGGGTTCGAATTAATATTACAGTCTCAAAATAAAGAACAAATAAAATTATTACAAAATTTCCTAATTAATTAAAAGAAAGGAAGCAAAAGAAAGAAGAGGGTGGCCACAGCCTCTGCCTCGGGGTGCGCAGATGATGCATGCTCGAATCCGTCCTGCCCGGAAAACCCGTACTATACTCCTGTCGCCTCTGTTTGTACTGCCTTGTCTTTCTGAAAATTGCCAAAATACTGGAGCAAGCTCCTTGTATCCTGCAGAGCACCACCGGCCAGACAGAATTGCCGCCGGCACTTCACAATTACCATCGGCACTTTATTGGATTCATCGGCACTCCAAATAGTGCCGGTCGGCACTAAATTCTGCCGGTCGGCAGAAACTCCCTGCAGAAGACAGTTTGACAGCAAACAGAGAACAGACAGTGCATGGCATGGAGTTTTTAGACATATGTGAGCATGGTCATACTTCTTATCATATTTTGAACTCAAAGAAGCGTGACTTTCGATCCTTGAACCATCAATGGTACATGGCGGGTCAAGGGATCGAACTTGCCATTTGATATGAAGATGTATGCAACAAACAACATGAAAAACCGAGGCCTTATCAAGTTGGAGTCAAAGGTCCCGATGACCGGGAATCGAGGCACATTACATCACTTGAAGTATGAATGGTCCTTGATTCCCACACTTGGTTTGACACCCCAAACCAAGTAAATGCAATGCATGTAATGCTCACAAGCCTCAAATGTATCATGCCACTAAGATGTAAAGCACAACAAGCATTATGCAACCAACATGACAAATGTACAATGCCAAGCATACAAGATATAGACATGATGCAAACATGGACCAAATTGGCCATGGGATTGATGTGCTACAAAGCTTAATGGAACACCTATGCAACAAACATGGAGCAAGCATGCAAGAGGGCTTAAAATGACAAAGGGGCAGGCCCTCACCCTTCTCAAAACAGTGGCCAAAAGTGCTCAAAATGATGGTCAATCAACTCATGTTAACAAGCAAACTTATGGTCCCAAAGTTAAGGCACAAAAGGAGACAACTTGCCCCCACCAACATGACCTCTCATGGCATGATCAAAACAAGTAAAAACAGAGTTTTTGCATGCAAAATAGGACCCCAAAAACTCCTAATATGGCAGCTAAAGTATCCCCCATGAAGCATATGCACCTAGGCTCACTCCTAGGCATAAGAGGACACACCCTCAAGATACGAAAGGGGCCATGCATGCACACATACAAGCATGATTCTTAGACTAAAATGTGGTCCTTAGATGATGTTAAATCATGAGGGATAATCACAAACATACATGTTAGAGGTCAACATGCTCAAAGCCTTTAAGCTAAAATACAAAGCAACCCTAACAAACATGTCAAGCATGGCTAGATGGATAACCAATAAACCTTAAGCATGGAAAAACATCACTAAGAACTTCATGGAACTAAGCCAACTTACACAAGGATCATAGCCTAATCATGAGATGTATTTCTAAGCAAGATGGAGCAATACAAAGCAAGTATTACAAGCATACAAAGAGGCCCAAATTCAACCAAAAACAGAGGTTATATATGACCTAAGATGCCTAAAAAAATGCTGAAATGAAGCCAAGGAACATCAAGCACACATGCTATCCTTTTGAGCCCAAAAAGCAAGGAAACAAACCATGAAGGGAGAGGGGTGTCCCTCCCCTATGCAAGACTTCAAACCATCCTTTTTTTTACACTAAAATACACTGATTTTTAGTGATGAAAAGATCAAAATGCTGAAGTGAACAAAACCTTATCAAAGAGGCACCAAAATAGACCAAACAAGGCCTATGAGGGTGAGTTTGCACTCAAACCACAAAGTGACCTTAATGAAAGTGCTAGAGCAGGGAAATATGAGCCTTTTTTATGTTATACACAAGAGCTAAAACAATAAACAAAATAGGTAGAAAACCAATGCAAGTTTGGGGAATAAAAAGGAAGATGCTCACCCTTGAAGAACCCTTGAAGAACAAGTGGTCTAGCCTCCTTCTTTGGATCAAAACCAGTCCAAAACTCAAGAAACAACTCCTCCAAGTCCCTCAATCTCGGAGTAAGGTGTAATGGTGTGTGTAATGGTGCAAAAGTAAGGTAAAACACACCTTTTGAGCCAAGAAACACACACAAGAAGGGAGAGGGAGAGAGGTATAGAGATAATATGTATCTATATCTCTAAAGGCTGGTTTTTGCTTCTGTTTTTCTAACCTAGAACCAAGAGGAAGACCCTCCTCTTATAGGACTCCCTCTTGCAAAGCTTATTCAACAAGCTTGGCTAGAGGGAAATCCCTCCATACACGTGTATGGAGGGGGGAAGAGTTGGTGCCAGCTATCACAGCTGGCACAAAATATCTCCATAAAGTGGAGGAACAGTGGTCGGCTGCCCAAAAATGCTATTTCGGCAAAAAACAGTGCCGACCGGCAACATATTATGCCGACCGGCAATAAAGTGTGCCGACCGGCAAACAAAAGTGCCGATGGAAGAAAAAGACCATCCGGTGGCCTCCAGCCACTGCCGGTGGTGTGTGGGGATGCCTCATAAGGCATTCCCTGCCTTTCTAAGGCAAAACAAAAGTGTTTGGTGCAAAACCAAACACTAAACAGTCAAGTTCGGAGATTCTGAGGCAGGGCGCGCGAGCCGAGTCCTCCGGGAACTCCAAACGAACACAAACATGAATGATCACCGGGTGTTCAAACGGTGACGTCCAAGCCTTGAGGACGGTCAAAAATGGGGTGTCTACAGCCACTCAACCGTAAATACCGCAGCGGGGCGAATCTGTCTTAAGGACAGAGTGTCACACACTCGACTTGGTTTTAATTTTAATTCGGTTCGATATATAAATCCGGTATGTTATTTATTTATTTTATTTGAATTTATTTCAAGTTATTTTATATACACAGAAGATTGTTCCAACAATCTTAAGTCAGAATCGAATAATTCTGTTTACAGAATTTTTCGTTTGTTTCCCTTTTTCATTCTCTGTAATAATTTCGAAAAAAAAATTATTTTCTGTGGATTTATAAAATAATATTCTGGTTGGAAAAATAAATAGTGATTATATGCTATTTGACAGATAGTAGTAAAATACTGTCTATTTTCTTTGACAACTAGTAGTACGATACTGGTGTCATTAACAATTCAGAATATATTTTTGTGAAATTTTGTCAGAAAATTAATTTTGATTTTTAGAAATTATTTTCTTTGTTTTCATTAATTAAAATTCTGTTTTAGTATTTTAATTATTGAAGTGTTACAGAAATTAATTTTCGGTGTGGAATTAATTTGGTTTTGAATAAAATTTTATTTTATTTCTAAATTAATTGAAAAATAAAAGTTACATTCTTGTTTCTTTTATTTTTACAGAATTTAAATTATGTGAATTTGGATTAGTTTTCTGTGTGGAATTAATTTGGTTAAATAAAATTTTATTTTATTTTATTTCCAAATTAATTGAAAATAAAAGTTGCATTTTGTTTTGTTTCTTTTATTTTAACAGAATTTATTTCTGTAGTTTTGGTTTAATTTGTTTAAATAAAATTTTATTTTATTTTCAAATTAATTGGAAGTAAAAGATATAATTCTTATTTCTTTTATTTTTACAGAATTTAGAATTCTGTGTTTATGGTTTAATTTTCTGTGTAATATTAAATTCTAATTATAATTGTGGTTTATAATTTAGAATTTATGGCTACTAAAACTGGTCAAACTAATGTTCAAACCAGTACTGGTATGGTGATTGCCGTTACGCCAACCTCTCCTTATGTTGGGACTGTGCCAGTCAATCATGGTGGACAAGTAGAGAAGTTCTTAGGAACAGTTTTTAAAAGATGGCAGAAGAGAATGTTATCTAAAGGAGGGGAAACTAAGAAATACAAGTTTAATGGCATGAGTTACATTTGTAACAAAGAGGGACATCGGGCCAAAGATAGCCGTTACAAACATAAAAGCAAAGGAAGATCAAGTAAGAAGGTTGCTAAAGCCAAAATGACCGAATTGGATAAAATTTTCAATGGTATAGATGTCATCAATCTTTCTGCAGTTATTTCCGAGGCAAATCTTGTCGGAAATCCTAAAGATTGGTGGGTGGACACTGGTGCTACTCGCCATATTTGTGCTGACAAAAAGATGTTCACATCTTATTCTACAGTGGACAACGGTGAACAACTTTTTTATGGCAACTCCTCAACTTCCAAAGTTGAAGGACAATGAAAGATTGTACTAAAGATGATATCAGGAAAGGAACTCACTCTCAACAATGTGCTGCATGTACCGGACATTCACAAGAATTTAGTTTCCGGATCTTTGTTGAGTAAGAATGGGTTTAGGCTAGTTTTTGAAAGTGACAAGTTTGTACTTACCAAAAACGGGATGTATGTAGGGAAATGTTACATGTCTGATGGCCTTTTCAAGATGAATGTAATGACCATTGGACCCTCAGTCATTAATAAAAATACATCTTCTTCTTATTTGCTTGAGTCTTCAAATTTATAGCATGGTAGACTAGGACATGTTAATTATGGATCTTTGCGTAGATTAATTAATATGGAATGTTTACCTAAATTTGACATTGATTCAAATCACAAATGTGAAATTTGTGTTGAGGCAAAATTATCTAAAACTCCTTTTCATTCAATTGAAAGAAGTACGGAACCACTTGAACTAATTCATAGTGACATTTGTGATTTTAAATCAATTCAAACTAGAGGTGGGAAAAAGTGTTTTATCACTTTTATAGATGACTATACTAGATATAGTTATGCTTATTTAATTCGAACCAAGGATGAAATTTTGGAAACTTTCATTCAATATAAGAATGAAGTTGAAAATCAACTTGGTAAGAAAATCAAGAAACTTAGAAGTGATAGAGGTGGTGAATATGAATTACCTTTTGGTGAATTTTGTAAAGAATATGGAATAATTCATCAAACCACCGCTCCTTACTCACCTCAGCAAAATGGAATTGCTGAAAGAAAAAATAGGACTTTAAAAGAAATGATGAATGCCATGTTAATTAGTTCTGGATTACCTCAGAACTTGTGGGGGGGGGAAGCAATACTTTCTGCTAATTATATTTTAAATAAAAGACCCCGGAAAAATCAGTCTGAAATATTTCTTGCTGTCCAGTTTGTAATCTTTGGTGCATTGGTGCATTATTCTTCATTTTAGTATTAGAATAAAATTCAGAGAGTTAGAACACAGGTTTGGTTCGCCGAACAAATTGTTTGGAGTACTACTACAATTTGTGAAGATCATTGTATGCTGGGAGATAGACGCCACTCAACCGTAAGTACCGCAGCGGAGCGAATCTGTCTTAAAGATAGAGTGTCACACACTCGACTTGGTCTTAATTTTAATTCGGTTCGATATATAAATCCGGTATGTTATTTATTTATTTGTTTGAATTTATTTTAAGCTATCTTATATACACAAAAGATTGTTCCAACAAAGTCTTGGTCCTGCATAACAGTGGCCTAGTTAGTAACTAGTTTTGTCCAGTAGAAGTAGTGTGGCCAACAACTTACGCTTTGCTTGAATTGAGTTATTTGGCGAGGAAATTAAAAATAAAAAATAACTCAATTTCTGTCTATCACAAAAACCAATTGTGTGCCTTTCATGGGGTACAAAAACGAGCTTATTGTTTTTTAACTCTCCAACCACTTGCCTTGTTTGTGTTATTTGAAAAAATCAACCCATAATTTAGCCTCACCATAAGTTAACCCAATAAAATAGCAATTGCACATACTGTGTTTATTATAACAGAAATTTTAGTGAACACTTATGCTGGATCATTGATAAGCACCAATTTTTTGCATACAAATCAGTTAGATCACTCCCCACAAAAAGAAAAAGTAAGATGACCAATATGATTTGATAACATGAGAATGCAACAGCTTACAAAATTCAACTATAGGAACCCCCATTGATGCGTTTGAAAAGCGAAGGTTTGGAGAGTGGGAGAAAAACACCCTTTTAGACGAAAATCTGAGGTGAATGCGTTAAAGGGTAATGGATTTATTGGATTGATGCAATTGACGAAGTAGTCGGCAAGAGTTTGAAGGTGGGTTTTGTGAATATGAGTTTGGTGTGAATAAGGTGAAGAGAGAGAAAGAGACTAAGCCTGTTCGTAGTTTGGGATCAGAGGTTTAAGAAGAAAGGAGAGAGAGAATTGAAGTTTGGGTGGTGGATCTCAGTTCTGTTTGGAGTAGGCTTTTGGCCACCGCAGCCCATGGAGAAAAGCACACCAACTCTGGTTCATTATTAGTTCCATTCGAATAATTCATATTATAAATTTTTCGCAAGCCTAGATTGTTACATTTGTATTGTAAAAAAATATTCAAAATCATTGCTTCCATCTATTCAAAATCATATAGCAACTGGCATATATGGAAAAATTGTATGAACATTTTTCTTTTTAAATTTGTTTTGGGTGGAAAAAGTATTTGTAAAATAAATTGATAGAGAGAGAATAAATTGTATGTATTATGATTGTTGTGTTGAATATGTTTACAATGATTCCCATATATAGAAGAGTAGAGTAGGTAGGTGTGTAGTAGGTGGAGTAGGTGGTAGTAGGTGGTAGTGGTAGGTGTGTAGTAGGTGGAGTAGGTGGTAGTAGGTGGTAGGTTTTAACAGCCCCCCGCAAACTCAAGGAGGAGAGACACAAATCAACTTGAGTTTGGAAAGAGTAACAAAATAAGAAAATAGACTAATACATAAAATAAAAGAGGATAGGAGACATTGTATGGTCGTGTCAGACCGTTGGTGAAAACACTGTATGGTGGTGTCAGACCGTTGTAGGAGCTAACCGGAATCAATGTCGGAACAGTTTATGGGGTCATGGCGGACCGTTGGAAAAGCTAACCGGAATCAATGTCGGAACAGTTTATGGGGTCATGTCGGACCGTTGGAAAAGCTAACCGAAATCAATATCGAGACAGTTTATGGGGTCATGTCGGACCGTTGTAAAAGTTAATCGGAATCAATGTCGGGACAGTTTATGGGGTCATACCGGACCGTTGGAAAAGCTAACCGAAATCAATGTCGGGACAGTTTATGGGGTCATGTCGGACCGTTGGAAAAGTCGCACCCTCAAAAGGTGTGCCCAATCTTTCAAAAGGCGTGCCATCAAAAGGCGTGCCCAATCCATAAAAAGGTGTGCCAGACATTATGGCGATGCGCGTGACTACCTTGGCTTGCGTGCCCATGTTGTCGTCTAGCGCCGAGCGGCGCACGATGCGCGTGTCTGCCTTGGTTATTTAACCAAGACGGAGGCTGAGGCTGAGGCTGAGGCTAAGACAAAAACCTGCTAAAAACCTCTGAAAAATTCTTCATTTTCTGAGAGAGATACTCTGTAACACTCGGTTGCCCAGAAAATGGCCTCTTCTTCCCATGGTCTGCTCACGCTCTTTCCAGACCTTAACGAGTCCACAAGAGAGATAACTGGTGCGGTTGCCCTGGAACCTCAACCAAGCGCCCCTGGGTTTGCTCCGTTGAACTTTCCTATGCGGTTTGTGGAGCAAAGAATGGCAGTGCAATTGGATATTGAGGCCAATCAGTATACATTGAAGTCATGCGTGGAGACCATGACTGCGGTCACAAACTTGTCGCACCGGCTTCAGAGTAGGACAAATGAGATGCAGCAGTTAAACGCCCAACTAGCTCTGCTCCAGCGCATGTATAAGGATGCGCGAGCAGAGATAAGTGTGCTAAAGGCGGAAAACAAGGAGCTGAAGCGGAAGGCCACCGTTATGTTCCGATTTGGAGGTCTGCCATATGCTGCAGTGGAGGAGCAGGGGGGAGTGAACGTGCTCGGTGGATTAGGAAGCACGGAGGCGGCACCGTCAAGGGCCGCCTAGGACGGAGGCAAGAAGAAGAGACCGGCGGCAGAGTAGAGAAGAAAAATCCCGCCTGTGGATGTGGTTGTTTTGGTTGTTTGTTTGTTTTTTTTTTTGTTTTGGGTGTAAAATTCTGATCGGGGTTGATCCCCGGCATGAAGAAATGACAAGTTTGTGGAATTTTTTTTTTTTTTTGGTGTTATTTTGTGTTGTTGTTTTGTTTAATAATAAAAAGAAAATAAAATAAAAAATAGATAAAAAAATATTTTTGGATGGGTGATTTGAGAAAGATCGGTGTGAGGTGGATGATGGATGTTTTGGAAAGTAGACATATCGTGGATGGACTTGAGTAGTAAGAGAGAAAAAAAGGGACCAGAGAGAGAGGGAGTGGGTTGATTAAAAAAAGGCATGTGGGTTTGAAAGTGGAAATATGAGAGAGAGAGAGAGAGAGATGAGAGTTTGCAGAACAGAGAAGAGAAAAGCTCTGCACCGTTGCGTCTCCGAATAGTGTGTGTGGTCTTGTAGTAGTAGTAGCAGTTTGTGAAAGTGCCAAGTGCAGGGAATCCATCCACACATCCACGGAAATTCTTAGTGTAATATTTGCAACCCTTGATCACCTCTGCCTTGTCCCAGATGCTCATGATTTGCTCACGCGCCTCCTTCTCTGATGGCCACAGTGGCAGCCGGAGGTTGGGATCATAAGAGAGCAGGGCACCGGCATCCTTTGCCACCTCCATTGCCTTCAAATGAGCCAATCTGCAAGGCTCCACGATCAAGCTTATCAATCCGTAATGGAAAATTTTAGCCTTTCTGATAAGCTCGAGGTTGAGTTCATCGGGAGTCAAGAGCATGTACTCAATGTAATGATCTGGTAGCTTCACAGCACGTGGATTTCTTGGAGTAAAGCGATGAATCCTCTCAAGATCTCGAGCAAGCCACCGCACATATGCACGGTCCAAAGGAGGTACAATCTTTAGGAATATCTCTTCCTTCTCTTCCTTTGCAGGCTTGTTTCCTATGTTTAATCAAACCAGGGTTTGCTTGTTGGCCTCTCAATCTCACACACAGTAGCAGTCAAGGCAAGGCAACAGACAGAGAGAGAAATTAGAAAATTTGGGTTTGTCCGGCGGACGGCCAAGGAGAGGCTGCCGCCCGCCGGTGAAGCGGAATTACTAAGTTCTTAACCTCGCTCTGATACCATGTAAAATAAATTGATAGAGAGAAAATAAATTGTATGTATTATGATTGTTGTGTTGAATATGTTTACAATGATTCATATATATAGAAGAGTAGAGTAGGTATGTGTGTAGTAGGTGGAGTAGATAATAGTGGTAGGTGTGTAGTAGGTGGAGTAGATGGTAGTAGGTGGTAGGTTTTAACAGTATTACATCACGAAGAGTGTGCATATTATTTATTGTGTCTTGTACTGGTCTATGAGCTCAATCACCAAAGTCACAATATCTTATTACAGCTACATATCAATTCTGTCACAATATTCTGTCGTACAAAAAAAAAAAAAAAAACAAAAAAAGCCTTATTATAACTAAAAACACAACCATATCTTGGGTGTGTTAGAGAGCAATTATTATTTCCAGTATAAATGAAAGACCAGAACAAATTTTACATAAGACTGGAGAATCTGCTTTGCAAAAAATTTCGTACTGCCAATCATCAATGATCAGACCTTCTGTAGTTAAATGTAAATATTATATTGAATGAACCCTCTGAAGTTTCTTGCCTGAACCCTCTTTTTACCAATTTTTTATTTTTTATTTTCTGAACCCTCGTACTTACATGGAAATTGCAATTATGGTTTTTATAATGAGTTACAGTTTTTATAATGAGAAATGACGAATATCATTGATTTTTTTTTATTACCATTTTACATTACCTCTTATATAAAAACTCACGATTGCTTCATTGTTTTAAGATAATTACTAGACAATTAATGAAAATTAATAATATCTTATCATGTAATTTAATGATATAAAAAAACAAATGATATATAACAATCTACTATATTATAAAATTATGAGTTAATTACCTAAAAGTCCTATTTAAGATTTTTAGAATCAATAAGTCCTATTTAGTAAAATTGAAAATATTATCAGTTTTTTTTTGTTTCAATTTTTAAAACTAAAACATTATCAATTTTGCATAGTAATGTTCCAGATAATTGTTTCACTAACTGATAAAAAAACAGAGCATGAGATTAAATATTTTTGCCCTTCTAGTTATTGGTTTGATTCAATTATCCAATAAAACCGAGAACAAAACCGAAAACATTATCAATTTTTTCCAGTTTTAAAACTAAGAATATTATCAGTTTTTCATTTTTAACTTTTTTTTTTCAATTTTGCACATCAATGTTTCATCATTATGCTCCTTTATAGATACAAATTTTTAGTTTTTCACAAAAAAATAATTCAATTTTTTCAATTTTCAAAAAAAAAATTTAATTTTTTCAATTTGAAAGTTAATGTTTTGAAGTTTAAAAAATTAAAATAAATGTCAAATCATTATATTCCTTTATAGATAATCGTAAATGATAAACAATTATTGTTTGAAGGACAATTTCAACTATTAAAAATTAAATGAGATTTAAATATCTCTAAAAGTATTCGGTGGCTTTGATTGATATGTGGCACACATATTTAAATGTAATTGATTCATATAGTTATCAATTTTGTGTTGGTGTTTTTAAGAAACAACATGAGAGGTGGCTATTAATAATTTGTTACATTCAATAATTTAATTCTCTTACCACTATCCTTCTCTAGGTTGAGCTTGTCTCAAGGATCTTATGGATAAACTTCAGAAAAATTTTAGTTGTAGCACAAATTCTTCTTTTACATATGAAACTTGTGATAATTATACAAATAATTCTTTTAAGAAGAATTGTGTTGCCGTGAACAATCAATTTGGAGATTTAAGGCTACTACCACCACACACACACACACACACACACACACACACACACAAATGTATATATATATCCATTGTAAAAGTGTATGTATTCATATTTCAAATATAATATCAATTTTTTATTTATGATTTGAGAAGTTTCTATTTTTAGAAATAGAAAAAAAGCAAAAAACTAATATGGAAATATTGTTTGAATTATTTTTTAGAATTTAAAAAAAAATTAAATGAAAAGGAGATTGAAATGACGAGTCTTTTTCAAGCTTTCATTATTTTTTGTTTTTAAAAAGTTAAAAATTCAAAAATCAAAAATAAAGTTAATTAAAAAAATTTAAATGACACCACTCACAAAAATTTCTAGAGTTACTATTGACAAATGGTATAAAGGATATTCCTATGAAATTGTGGTCGATGTGGTGTGTACAGACATCATCCAGATGGTTTTGTTGGGAAAATCTTGCTGACATACGTAGTTCATCAGAGAGATCATATGGCTATATCTACCAAATCAGATAGAGGATTGGGGGGACACGAGTTTGAATGTGTTATGTTGTTGGGATACCTTCTAAAACTTACCCCACAACTCAGTATGCAGTGTCCATTGGTTGGGCGTGCACGGGTTGGAGCAAAGTGGTTTAGGGGGAAAAAATAATCACAAAACTGTGATTCACAAAAACTTAACTCAAATAACTTAATCCAATCCCATTAAAATAAACAAGCTCATTCAACTTAATTCCACAAAAAAAAAAAAAACAAAAACTCATTCAACCTTCAACTCTGTTCTTCAAATAAATTATCTTAATTCAAAAGACAAAGTATCACCCAAGAGTAACAAGAAATTAAGTTCAACTTGTTTAAAAAGAAATCAAACATACAAATAACCATCCAAATTAAGTTCAACATGAATAAAAAGAAATTAACAGTACACACTCACAAGCAAACCATCCAAATTAAGCCCAAGAGAATCCAACCAATCATCTAAATTATACAATTAAACAGTCTAAGAAATCCACAGTAAATAGCAACAGCTGCTACATATGCAACATCCACTCATCCGAATGCCAAAGAACCACAATAGCTTCATCCAAACTCCAAGCTTCATCAATCTACAAATATAAGCAAGAAAAAATTATTCAATGACAAAAAAATAAAATAAAATTGTGAACTGGTCTCTTTGATGATGGTTAGAAATTTTTCTTGCACCAAATTCACTGGAAAGCTAAAGCAAGCCAAAGGTGGGATTTTCTTGCGCTATAAAAATTGTGAACTGGTTTTGATGGAAATCTTTACTCTTTAGCATCTGCAGTCATTGTAACGATAAGTAAAAGATGACATCAAGAAAGATGCGAACATTACTAACAATTTAGTTGTTCAAATAGGAGCATACACAGTTAGTAATGCATGTGCAGCTGTGGAATCCCAAGGCCTATTGCAAGGAATTATAACATATGCTTAATACTTTTATTAAGATTCTAGCTCCTCAATTAATGGCCTTGGAAAAATCAGCAAAATATCCAAAGATGTTTAAGCTTCTCTGCATTGTGAAGATTTTCAAAATCAAGTTTCTGAGCAGGTTCTTATGCATTGAAGAGTAGCAGGTTCTGATACATTGAAGAGAAATTCTTATTTCCAGTATAAATGGCTGTTCCATTAGGAGGCTAATGAATAGTCATTCCATTCCTACCCATAATCATTCTAGCAACATTACCGTAGATTAAGGGATTGAGTGACGTGTCATAATCTTCAAGGTGGCTTATATGCAGAGTTGACAAGGAAGTCCCCAAAACCCCAATGAAGCCTATCTGGAAAGCCATGTTGAGAAAGAGGAATGGACTTGAGGAGGTTACAACATCGGTAGGAAAAACATATGAATGAGAATTGGCGATGATGTAATCTTGGGCTAAATTGGAAGGAAGGATGATAGGTTGAGTGAAGCAGTATACGAACCTGATATCTGTTCTTTATGATGCTAACATCTCAATCCCAATTGACCATGGCAACAAACCAGTAAGCCTTAAATTGAAATGTTATTTTCCCCCTTTCAATGGGTTAATTCAAATGTTCCAAAGGATTGACCACAACTGATCAACTAAATCATCATGTATTCTCATAGATCAGTTTAATAGATACATAGGGAAGTATATAACTATATGATATGCAAACGACCAAACATTCAAATCATGTTTCTAGAGTCTTTATGAGAAAGCTAAGCTAAGTGAAATTTTGAGGATTTGGTGGAAATGGCTAAAATGGCATGAACAAAACTTTTTTTTATGGCCAATGACACTATGTCCCGCAAAACTACAACAGACATTGTGTATCATATTGTCTTCACACTTTAATCATCCAATGATTAATAGGCTAAGAAAGGAGAAATTCATTTTGCATATATTTAAATAGCAAATGAGGATTGGCCAACAGGATTTAACTACAGTAGAATTTATGTAAATTTTATTATAAATAAGATATTTTTCTTGCTCTAAATTCACTGGAATAGGGGATTTAAAGTTCAAATGTGCACGGATTTTAACAGAAATCTCCACTCTTTTAGCCCCTACAGTCATTTTAAAAGTTGGAGTAAGATTAATTATTTGTGCCTAAAAAATTGCATTCCTTGGCGAAAAACATGTTATTAGATTCATAAACGATACTACTACAAATTCTATCCCACATACGAACAACATAGCAGAATTTCACCACGTATTGTATGCAAACATAAAACGAGCTACGTGAGTTGCATACAATGATATTTCTCTAATGCAAAGGAGGCTTAAGATTGCAAGAATGGCAATTCTCTAAATATCATAAGATTAGAGAGCATATCTTGACATACATATATGCATGCACGTGTTCTCTATTATTTGTCACGCCCCAAGCTCCGTGACAACGCCGCACACTCATTTAAGTAAGCATGCAAGGCTAAGAGTCCAACACATAACTAACAATGTAAAATACTCAAATTAAATCCTTAATTATCATAATGCTAAAATCCATAAAAAAAAGTGATAATTCTTATCATATGAAATTGTCCACCAAGTTCACTAATAAAATTCACTAACAAAACAATAATCCAAGTACTTAAATCACAGTCCTACTCTCGGCACTCCCACAAGTGAAAATCCCAAGCAGCTCTACTCCTCAGAATCTGAAAAAAAAAAAATAATAAGGATAAGCTAGACAGCCTAGTAAATAACCAACCATCACTGCTAGCTGGATCAAGTATAAAATAAATAAATAAATAGCCGATAACCAATAAATGTAATTTTTGCGACAATTCAATAAATGACAATTATTTGTAAGATGATTTCATAACTAAAAATATACAATGTACAATACAATTTAATTGAAAAGCCAACAAGATAATTCAAAGTAAATTTGTTGTTCAAATCGATGGTTCGATATTCAAATGGTTCAATGATTTGATTCACAAAACCCAAGTCTTGGTGACTACGGTCACTTAGCCCGTGACAAGGCCTAGAACCACACATAGGCCGGTGATAAAGCCCCAAAAGAAACTAGTTTCTGTGCCAATAAATAACCTCCATTGGCTAGGGTCCAAATCATAGTCAGACTAGAGTGATGTTCAGAATTGAAACAATATACAACTTTTAAATAAAATATTCGATATTTTCAGAATAAACATTTGGTACAGTTTTCAGAATAGTTCCACCAAATATTCAAATAATTTTCATAATAATTTTCGATGTTGTTTTATACTTGACCCATATTTTATTTTAAGAGAACATGAAGGCTATAAATAAATATTTATGATTTTAAACGATTCAATAGGAATAAAAATGAATCAATAGTGATGGAGGGTTACTTACCTCAAACAGCTAAAATAATATTTTGCAAGCTAATCTCAAATTACCAAGATCTATCTCAATCTCACAAACCTAATAAAATATTACACCGCATAAACAATTATTATGTGCATCCATCTTTCTCTTCTTGCAACAACAATAGAATAAATTAACCCAATTGTCTATTAGGAACTCCCACAATCTAGCATCAAAATAAAGGCTTCACGGCTTTGGAAATTCTCAACCCATATTATTCTATTGTTGTTTATATACATGTAAAAATTTGTAATTGCTTGTAGCCAATCTTGTATCCCACAAATACACCACCATTAAACCTAACCTATCACATATCAATCTTCAAAATATGAGCCACCCAAACGGAATGCAAAATACACTCTAAAATTGAGTGAAATCGAGACCCTCAACATAGACTACATCAATATTTTTATTTAATCATATATGCTCATAAAATCATCTATTAATATATTAATACTAAAATCATAGATAGGAATACAATAAAATAAATCTTACCTAAGTGATGAATAAAGCAAAACCACCACTCTTATGAATCCTCCCTCTTCCTTTTGGTTTTGGTTTCTTTTCTTTAATTTTTTTTTTCAAACCCTTGTTCCCTTGCCTTTTTGTAGCATCCACGCCTCCACTTGTTTGTTTGTTTGTTTGTTTGTTTCTGTTTTCTTCTCTAAGACTAAAAGCCACGGCAGGATGGCTTACTTAACCTAATATTCTTTTCTTTTTCCAAAATTGCAAAATTACCTACCTATGTTATAGAAATAATAATGTCATCTCATAATTAATTCCTTGATATTACTAAGTGATTCATATAAATTCATTTAATTACCAATCTATGCAAAAATAATAATATACAAAACTTGGGTTTTACAACATGTTTGCAGTTCGGATGCAGCCGGAACTTCCCATGTTAGAACAGAGGTTTAAGAAGAAATGAGAGAGAGAATCTAAGTTGGGGAAATTACCCATAGGTCCCATGGGAAACATGTGATCTCCATTTAATCCCATAACTTTTTCACTACACCCAAAAGTCCTTTCCTCTCTCTCTCTGCTTTTTGCTTCCCTTTCTCTCTCGTTTTTTTTTCTACATTTTTCTGTCACCGTGTTTGTCATGGAAGAGGACCACCGGTGATCATGTCTTTCTCCATTGATCGGGATTCATTGATAACCACCAAGCATTGAAATCAACTCCGACGAAGAAGATGATATATTTTCCGACGAAGAAGATGAATGGATCTACTTAGATCTGATATAGATCTACTCAGATCTACATCAGATCTGAGTAGATCTACACAGATTTGGTTAGACATTCGTCTTTCCCCTTCGATCTCTTTTTTTTTTTTTTTCGCTTTCTGCTATACACTTCTGTTTTTCTGTTCTAATGGAGAAAATTTTCGAATTCTGAACAAGCAGTTTTCGAGTTTTAGTTACAGGCGGTGAAAACTGTAAAATTTTGCAGTTTCAAATTTTTTTTTTGGTGCTGGAATGAATCATGGTTTAAAACTGTAAAATTTTGCAGTTTTATAACATTCTTTAAAACTGTAAAATTTTACAGTTTCATAACATGTTTTTTAATTTTTTTTTCCGGCAATATTCTAGACATTCCGGTGAGTCTCTGGCGACCGTTAAACGGAAGTCCGACGGTAGTAAGATATGAACAGTGCCTATAAATTAAAAAAAAAAAAAAGGATTTTTTGGTAACAATTAAAAATTTGTTGGACTAATTGGTGCAAGTATTTTGTTTTGGGATTAATTGGGTTTTGAACTTGTTACATGGAACTTATCAGTAAGTTCCCATCTAAGTTTGGGTGCCGGGGTGCCGGACCTCAGTTCTATTTTTAGTAGGCTTTTGGCCAATGCAGCCCAAGGGGAAAAGCCCACCGACTCTGGTCCATAGATGTGAAGTGGGACAATCAAGTTGGACCCGTGTGGCCAATTACAAGTGTCATTTGAATTATTCATTTTGTAAATAAAAAAATTCAAAATCATTTTTACCATCTATTTTTTGGAATAAAAATATATGCTTACAATTACTGAATCAATTTAGTTTTTTTCATGCACAATCTACCTTTTACAACTTACAAATGTATTGAATCATTAGTGCCTGCACACGGGACCAACTGAATTGTTTAGTTTACAAATGTTCTTTTGTTTTCTCAATAAATGAGGGATTTATATATAGTTTTTAAAACGTTTCATAAAACATTGTAGAATTTCATATTGGGAAAAAATGTGAAAGTTGTTCTGTAAATAATTTAATTCCTAATTTTCATTAAAACATGCATTATTAGTCACTTATCTTCTATTGTTTAAATAATTAAAATATAAAATATTTAAATATAATATTTCGATGAGTTCAGTATGTATTGGTATGAAAAAATTCAAAATCGAATTAGGCTGCACATTACAAAAAACAGATCAAAAATTGAAATTCTGTTGATTTTGAGCAATCAGTTCGGTTGCTTCGATATGCTATGCCTGACAATATAAAATGGAAAAAGTGGATGTTCACTTGAATTTGATGACATTACACAAAATGCTCCTGCACCACTGCAATTGCCCCAGAGGTATACATAGCATTTTCTTTTTCACATTCCATGAAAACAACAAAGGATCAGTGAAACAAATTCACATTATAAAAAAAATAAAAAAACATGATTCTACTGCTTATTCCCCACACAGTAAGGCTTTTCTCTTTTCCCTTCCAAAATTTCTATTTACGAAGAGAAAATACAAAAAGAAAAAGGATGTACAAATGGATGATCACACATGGGATGAGTAAGCCTGAGTTCTTCTTCAACCTTATGCAGCAAGTCTTGAAATAAAGTTTGGCACAAGTATGATAATGGCACCAACAATCTCTTCTTCTGTGTTTCTCCAACATTAAGTGCTAAGTATCCGTTTGGGACACCTGCAACCTTGGATGCAGCTCGGCTTGCTGGCAAAACAGATTCTCGAAGGATGGACCGATACCCATGATTTTCGATCAAGGAGCAAGAAAGAATCTAAATGATCAAGCTTGTAGGATAGTAAGGGCTAAATAAAATTATGTGAAAGGTTGTGTTGGTTAAGCCTAATGTTGGAAAATTTGAATTACAATATACTCCAATGGTTGTGTCTCTTGACATGGAAGGGTGTGTCCTTTTGAAGGGTCACAACCTTTCTAAAGAGTCATGGGGGAATCTATAAATTCTATCCCCCTCACTTCAATTTAAGAAAGAGAATTGCTATTTTCCTCTTCACTTTGCTTCTATTCTTTGTGACGCCCCCAAAATAATACACATAAATCCACATTCTTGACATGCATAGACATAAGAGAATAGAGCATATTTCTATTTATCAGAGTATTCATTACAAAAGTATTATATGTTGAAAACAAAAGTAAATGCCCTATGGGCTTACAACTTTCCAAACCAACACTTGGTTACAAAAAGAGAGTACTAACCCCTACACATTAAGCCATCGGCTTGAATTTACATGTAATACCAAAATAACAAAACAACCAAAAGAGTCTTCAACTCCCAAAACCTTCCAAGCTATGTCCTTGGAGGTGGCATGTCACCTGAACCGGAAAATGATGTCCCATATAGGGTGAGCCAATGCCCAGTAGAGATATACTAAACCAGATATGAGCAATAACTAAAATATTAGCATTTGACAAATGGCTAACACTTATAAACCAACTTACAACACAATCCAGTCCCATGACAAATATGTACATGTTTCATTCCACTTTCTTTTACATAACCAATTCAATTCATAAACATGGCTCAGAACCTGGCCAAACAATTAAATAAGATTACATCCCATATTAAAACACTTCCATACTTCACAATTCACATGAGAATACAACTCATGTCAAAAACACTTCCAACACTTCAATTAATACACATATTTGCTGTATTAATGGAGTCCATCCCCTATCTCCTCCCAAACAGGTTTGAGAGTCTATCCCCTATCTCCTCCCAAATAATATACATATACAATGTATTTAAACACTTATCATATACACTGATCAATCAATACACATATTCGATGTATTATTCCAACAGTCATATTCAATGACATAATACGTTCGATTAGTTTTAGTTTTCCCTAATCAACATACAGTGTCTACAACAAGCAAGACTATCCTCCACCGATAGCCCCAAGCAGTTATCTCTAAACAGATAATAAATTTATCAAACAGATAAATTAACAACATTTTCATAGGTGAGTGATTAATTTATTCAATTACACCAGTCAACCTCATAATTTCTCGATTTCATGATTTCCAACTCAATTTCATATTTTTTCAAATTAATTATACAAATTAATTTATCAAAATAATTAGGGCATTTTCTCCCTATTTCAAATATCAATCCTAAGGTTCAATTTCATCCATTTACCATCAATAATTCAATTTTCCAAGGTCTCACATACACATAGAGTTTAACAATTGAAAACCCCTCTTTTTACAACCTCAAATCAAACCCTAACTTTCCCAAAATCACCAAACACTACCATCTAATCAAAATACATAATATCTATGTCAAAACCCACAGAAAGGAGTAGGTTATCCCTACCTCAAATGGAGAGACCAAATGGAGAAGATGATGAAACTCGAAGTGCTCCAAATTCACAAATTTTCGAATTAAAAGATAGCCCACACCAAGCTCTAGACTTTATACAAAGGAACTAGGGTAGGAACACACTAGAACTAGATGAAATCTTAGAGAGAAATGGTGGTTTAGAGAGAGAGGCAGCCGATCTAGGGTTTTAGGGACAAAAAGAGATGAAAAAGTGAAGAAGAAACAAGCTGCTGTGATTGATATATTCGAGGCTCGCTCGAGCGAAGGATTGGTCACTCGAGCGACCAGACACAAAGAAACCTCGCTTGAGCCAACAATTCGAAGCTTCAGGTCTGCAATGCAGAAGCATGCTCGAGCGAAGAAAAGCTCACTCGAGCGAAGAAACCCAAAACATAGTCCACGCTCGCTCGAGCCAAGAATTGCAACCTTCAGGTCCAGAACCAAACGCAGACGCAAGCTCGAGCGCAAGACTTCTCGCTCGAGCCACCAGACACATCATTACCAACCTGAAACAAATCTGCCCAACACACCCCAAAATTCGAATATAAAGAATTAAAGGATGACATCAAGATATATACAACAACCAATACCACGGAACCTACGTCCAGAATACAACAACCAAAAGGGGAAAGACCAGGATCACTATAACCTCCCCCCCTTAAAGAATTTCGTCTCCGAAATTAGATATATGTTTCAAAAACATGATTTCTCAAGTCTCAACAATATTACAATTCAATATTCAATATCTTCACCCATTATCGGTCATCCCATCTCTATTAAAGAGACAATTCACAATATAATTCGATATGCATAACAACATGCCTTTCTTTCAAATTCAACAATTTCCAATATCACATTCAATGCTCATGATATATTTTCATTTTTACAACACATTCAACATATGCAACGTTAAATTAACTTCCATTTTCAAGGCATATTCCATAATACTTTCATAAATCGAAACATATACAATGTTTTACAACTTAAGACATATTCAATGCTCTTAAAGTTTATCAATACAACAAAATATTTAACATCAACTCAAACATCCACAAATAGATCCAGATACTTCTCTCGGACCTCTAATTCGCGTTCCCAAGTGGCTTCCTCAACCCCGTGATGTTTCCACAAAACTTTTACCAAGGGAATGGTATTGCCTCGCAAGACTTGATCCCGCCTATCCAAGACCCGAACCAGTCTCTCCTCATACGAGGCATCCTCATCTACCTCTAAGTCGATCCGATCCAATACATGCGATGGATCCGGCTCGTACTTCCGAAGCATACTAACATGAAACACGTCATGAACTCCAGACAACTGCGGCGGCAAAGCTAAATGGTAGGTAACCTCGCCAATACTCTCAAGGATCTCGAAAGGGCCAATAAATCGAGGGGACAACTTCCCACTCTTACCAAACCTCATCAAACCCCGCTTAGGTGATATTTTCAAAAAGACATGATCACCCACCTCAAATACCAAAGGCCTTCTCCTACGGTCGGCATAACACTTTTGACGACTTTGGGCTGTAACAAGTCTTTTACGGATAAGCTCAACTTTCTTCATCGTCTCCTGAACCAACTCCGAGCCCAACAAAGGTGCATCACCCACCTCGGCCCAACAAACTGGAGACCTACAAGGTCGGCCATACAAGGCCTCAAACGGTGCCATACCAATACTCGATTGGAAACTGTTGTTATAGGCAAACTCCACCAAGGGCAAGTGCCTCTCCCACGACCCACTAAAGTCAAGGACACAACTTCGAAGAATATCCTCAAGGATCTGGATAATACGCTCGGACTGCCCGTCAGTTTGAGGATGATAAGCGGTGCTAAAGGTCAATCTAATGCCCAAGGCACTCTTCAAACTCTACCACAACCTAGCAGTAAAACGTGGATCTCTATCTGAGACGATCGACACTAGGACTCCGTGCAACCTCACTATGTCCCGAACATACAAGTCGGCAAGATGATCTACCGAATCTCTTACGCGCATAGGGATAAAATGCGCCGACTTAGTCAACCGGTCTATAACCACCCAAATAGCATCACTACCCTGTTGAGTCCTCGGAAGACCTACAACGAAGTCCATCGTGACATGCTCCCACTTCTACTCGGCAATAGGCAAGGGTTGTAATAAACCCGTTGGCCTCTGATGTTTGGCCTTCACTTGCTAACAAGTAAGGCACTTAGATACAAAAACTGCCACCTTGCTGACAAGTAAGGCACTTAGATACAAAAATTGTCACATCCTTCTTCATACCCCACCACCAAAAATGGCGACCCAAATCACGATACATCTTAGTGCCTCCCGAATACACCGTAAGGCATGAATGGTGAAACTCTCGGAGTACCTCCTCTCGGCAGGACTCCGACACAAATAAACGGTCTCAATACCTCACACTCAAATCAGGATACGCAGTCAAGCCCTTCTTAACCTTTCCATAGAGATCTTCTCTCGGAGGGATTCTACCTCAAGGTCACTCATCTGTGCCTCTAACACTCGATTCACAAGTGTAGGCTGCGCAACTACCAAAAACAAGGCCGTAGCCTCAACAGATTCACCCAGAAGCAAATCAAACTCGCCAAGTGCACCCAACATTTCCCACTCCCGGATGGCTATACAAGCTACATCACTAATGGATTTCCTGCTAAGGGCATCGGCCACAACATTGGCCTTCCCCAGATGGTAATGCAACTCGAAGTCGTAATCCTCAATAAACTCCATCCACCTCCTCTGCCTTAAGTTCAAGTCTTTCTGTGTAAATAGATATTTCAGACTCTTATGATCCGAGAACACCTCGAATCTCTCACCATACAGGTAATGCCTCCAAATCTTCAAGGCAAAAATCACAGCTGCTAACTCTAGGTCATGTGTAGGGTAATTCCTCTCGTGTATTTTCAACTGCCGTGAGCCATAGGCTACCACTTTCTCCTCTTGCATCAACACACAACCCAAACCCTCTCGTGAAGCATCACAATAAACCGTATAACCCAAACCTCTCTCCGGAATAATCAAAACCGGAGCGGTGGTAAGTCTAACTTTCAACTCTTGGAACGACTTTTCACAAGTCTCACTTCATACAAATTTGACCCCTTTCCGCGTCAATCTAGTCAATGGTGAAGCTAACCTGGAGAAATCCTTCACAAACCGGCGGTAATACCTAGCTAATCCCAGAAAACTGCGGATCTCAAAAACACCCTTAGGCTGTGCCCAATCTTGCACTGTCTCAATCTTGGATGTATCAACAGACACCCCTTCCCCGGAGACCACATGGCCTAAGAACTTGACCTCTCTTAGCTAGAACTTACACTTCCCAAACTTGGCATAGAGCCTATGGGCTCTAAGCAACTCAAGCATCACTCTCAAGTGTTCCTCGTGCTCCTCCTCAAAAGGTGAATAAATCAGAATGTCGTCCATAAAGACGACCACAAAGCGATCTAGGAACTCCCGGAATATCCAATTCATCAAGTCCATAAATACTACCGGTGCATTGGTGAGCCCAAAAGGCATCACCAGAAACTCATAGTGGCCATACCGCGTACGGAATGCCGTCTTCGGGATATCTTCCTCCCTGACCCTCAACTGATGGTAACCCAATCTCAAGTCTATTTTAGAGAAATAACAGGACCCCTTCAACTGGTCAAACAAATCATCTATACGGGGTATAGGGTACTTGTTCTTAACCGTAGCCCGATTCAATTTCTGGCAATCAATGCAAAGTCTCAAAGCCCCATCTTTCTTCTTAGCAAAGAGGGCCGGTGCTCTGTACGACGAAGTACTAGGGTGAATGAAGCTCTTATCTAGCAACTCCTAGAGTTGAATCTTCAACTCACTCAACTCGGCTGGGGCAAAACGATAAGGTGCCATGGAAATCGGCGCCGTGCCGGGCACTAAATCAATAGAAAACTCCACCTCTCGATGGGGTGGCAAACTAACAAGATCCTTGGAAAAGACGTCCGAGTACTCACAAACCACTCTCGGCAATACAGTCTGGGTCTCATCACACTCACTACTCATACAGCTAGCGAGAAGACAACTAAGCTCACTCCGCCCTCGCGGATCATACACTGGTGGCAAGACACTACCAACCCGATCTCTCGAGAAGTGAAAACAATCCCCGCTCAAGGTACATACAGTAACCCGCTGGCGGTAGCAATCAATAACACCCCGGTATAACGATAACCAGTCCATACCCAAAATCACATCAAAACCCGACATAGCCATAACTACAAAAGAAAATGGAAGCCGGCGGTCGGCGAGCTCAATATCACAACCCGATACCCTTGTTTCAAAATCAACTCACCCTCAACAGGTGATACAACACAAATAGGAGATGCTAACTGCGCCAACTCCAACCCCAAAATAGATGCAAATGCAGCAGATATAAAGGAATGGGATGCACCCGTATCAATCAACACACTAGCAACCGAGTTGCAAAACAAAAAGGTACCTCTCACAACAGATGGAACTGGTACAAGATCCTGCGCGGTAACAGCATACACAAGTCCTGAAGGTCTCTGATCTACCTGTTCACCTCTCGGAGCAAAAGACTGCTGTACAGACTAAGACGATGAGGCTCCCTGATTGGCTCTCGAGGCCTGAACAGACTGAGCTGGCTGATAACTCTACCTTGACCTAGATGCACCAGATGTGCCACTCAACTGTGGGAAAAACCTCTTCAAGTGCCTCGCCTGACCACACTGGTAACAAGAGAGCGGCTGACTGCCCTGACTCTGGCTCTGAGGACGAGCCGAAGATGAAGCTGCTCTCTGCCCTCCTCCCCTCTGCGGGCAAGCTGGAGACTTGTGGCTCAGCTGACCACATTTGTAACAAGTAATGTCTCCCTGACTGCCTCTCCCAAAGCTTGCACTCGGCACTGGAAAGGTAGATCTCATAAAAACACCCTGGGACTGCTGAGGGTTAGAACCCCTCTGCCTCCTATCGTTCCCCTGACCATCCTGACTCCTCTTGGAGCCCCTCAACCTCTCCTCCTCCTTATGCATAATAATCTCCATATGGGCCGCAGCATCCACAAGGCGCCCATACTCCCGAGTCATGGACCCCGCAACTCTCATCTTGAGCCCGGTCGTTAACTTCTTCTCAAATTCAAGACAACGGCATTCCTCAGACGCCGCTAACTCAGGGGCAAACCTCAATAAGCTAGTAAATGCGGCCTCAAACTCGGCCACTGGTGTACTTAGCTGCTTGAGCTGACAGAACTGATCCATCAACTTCTCATTGACAACGGGAGATAAAAACTTCTCCTGAAAGGCAGCAACGAAAGCCTCCCAAGTCCCTCAAATACGACCTCGCAAAAACTTCCACCACTGACCTGCGTCTTCCTTCAGTTGGAAAGACGCCAAGGTCACCTTCAAAGCCCCGTCTTCGATGCCAAGCATCTCAAACGTCTTCGTCATCTGCTCAAGCCACTCATCAGCCTCCAGTGGCTCTTTAGGATCCCCCACAAATTCATCCGGATTGGATCGGAAAATTTCCCTCTTCAGAAAAGAAGGCCCTGCCTCAACCACATGGGCCTGGACTTGATTCTCAGCTCTGAGAATGTCCATGGATTCCCTCAATGCTCCTGCCATCTCGCAGGCTAAGGCGCCCATGGCCTGCTGACCTACTGGCTCAGCCGCATTGGCCTGACCAACACCCTCCTGCTGTACTGAAATCTCATCCGGTATAGGCATCTCCTGCCTCCTAGGCCTACCACGCCTGCCATCACGTCCTCGTCTTGACATCCTAATAATGGTAACAAAGACATTAGCACATTCACAAATGTGCTGAAGCTATTTCACTCACGTCCTAATGCATGGGCAACAGTAATTCATTCCATGTAAGCACATAGTCACATAAGCACTTACAAATTTCATTTCCGGATAATGGCAGTCCCGAGGCGTTGCTAGAGTTCCGATTAGAAATAGCATTGATCAAGTGCTTTTCCAACAAGACTCCCAGAAACCCTAGGATCCAATCGACATCCTAAAAACTACATTCCATACCCATATAGCCACATAAGCATGTTATCAATTTAAACACATAACATCATACATAAGTCTCTAACAAGCGAGACAAACCCATTGTGGTACTAACCACTTCCTGCGTATCCAAAGTATTCGAACCCGGTACGCACTGATACCAAGTTGTGACGCCCTCAAAATAATACACATAAACCCACATTCTTGACATGCATAGACATAAGAGAATAAAGCATATTTCTATTTATCAGAGTATTCATTACAAAAGTATTATATGTTGACAACAAAAGTAAATGCCCTATGGGTTTACAACTTTCCAAGCCAACACTTGGTTACAAAAAGAGAGTACTAACCCCTACACATTAAGCCATCGGCTTGAATTTACATGTAATACCAAAATAACAAAACAACCAAAAGAGTCTTCAACTCCCAAAACCTTCCAAGCTATGTCCTTGGAGGTGGCATGTCACCTGAACTGGAAAATGATGTCCCATATAGGGTGAGCCAATGCCCAATAGAGATATACTAAACCAGATATGAGCAATAACTAAAATATTAGCATTTGACAAATGGCTAACACTTATAAACCAACTTACAACACAATCCAGTCCCATGACAAATATGTACATGTTTCATTCCACTTTCCTTTACTTAACCAATTCAATTCATAAACATGGCTCAGAACCTGGCCAAACAATTAAATGAGACTACATCCCATATTAAAACACTTCTATACTTCACAATTCACATGAGACCACAACTCATGTCAAAAACACTTCTAACACTTCAATTAATACACATATTTGCTGTATTAATGGAGTCCATCCCCTATCTCCTCCCAAACAGGTTTGAGAGTCCATCCCCTATCTCCCCTCAAATCATGGAGTACATCCCCTATCTCCTCCCAAACAATATACATATACAATGTATTTAAACACTTATCATATACAATGATCAATCAATACACATATTCGATGTATTATTCCAACAGCCATATTCAATGACATAACACGTTCGATTAGTTTCAGTTTTCCCTAACCAACATATAGTGTCTATAACAAGCAAGACTATCCTCTACCGATAGCCCAAAGTAGTTATCTCTAAACAGATAATAAATTTATCAAACAGATAAATTAACAACATTTTCATAGGTGAGTGATTAATTTATTTAACTACACCAGTTAACCTCATAATTTCTCGATTTCATGATTTCCAACTCAATTTCATATTTTTCCAAATTAATTATACAAATTAATTTATCACAATAATTAGGGCATTTTCTCCCTATTTCAAATATCAACCCTAAGATTCAATTTCATCCATTTAACATCAATAATTCCATTTTCCAAGGTCTCACATACACATCGAGTTTAACAATTGAAAACCCCCATTTTTACAACCTCAAATCAAACCCTAACTTTTTCAAAATCACCAAATACTACCATCAAATCAAAATACATAATATCTATGTCAAAATCCATAGAAAGGAGTAGGTTATCCCTACCTCAAATGGAGAGACCAAATGGAGAAGATGATGAAACTCGAAGTGCTCCAAATCCACAAATTTTCGGATTAAAAGATAGCCCACACCAAGCTCTACACTTTATACAAAGGAACTAGGGTAGGAACACACTAGAACTAGATGAAATCTTAGAGAGAAGTGGTGGTTTAGAGAGAGAGGCAACCGATCTAGGGTTTTAGAGACAAAAGGAGATGAAAAAGTGAAAGAAGAAACAAGCTGCTGTGACTGATATATTCGAGGCTCACTCGAGCGAAGGATTGGTCGCTCGAGCGACTAGACACAAAGAAACCTTGCTCGAGCCAACAATTCGAAGCTTCAGGTCTGCAATCCAGAAGCACGCTCGAGCGAAGAAAAGCTCGCTTGAGCAAAGAAACCCAAAACATAGTCCTCGCTCGCTCGAGGGAAGGAAAGCTCGCTCGAGCCAAGAATTGCAACCTTCAAGTCCAGAACTAGACGCAGACGCAAGCTCGAGCGCAAGACTTCTCGCTCGAGCCACCAGACACATCACCCAACTCTCGCTCAAGCGAAGGAAACCTGGCTCGAGCGAAGGATCTAAAACACAAAGCTTGCTCGAGCGAAGACACAAAAACCTGGGCAGCAACCATTGGTTTAATCTCACTACCAACCTGAAACAAATCTGCCCAACACACCCCAAAACTCGAATATAAAGGATTAAAGGATGGCATCAAGATATATACAACAACCAATACCACGGAACCTACGTCCGGAATACAGCAACCAAAAGGGAAAAGACCGGGATCGCTATATTCTTCATATTTTCTGAGTCTAATTTTCCTATAAAGAGAGTACATGCATAGCAAAGTTCGCTAGGCTTGCAATAGTAGTGCTGCTAGTGCAAGATATTGATTGTTGTATCCTGGGAGATAGACGTCCACTGAATTCTAAGCACCGGTGGGAGGACGATTCTGTCTTAAGGAGAGAGTGTCACACACTTGACTCGATCAGGTTTTATCTATTTATGTATTGTAAGTTTTACTACGTTATTAGTCGATTTATTTTAGTTTTGGTTTTGCCTAAACATCGTTTGCATAAATTTAAATTATATTTTCCATGTAGTTTGGTATTATTTTTCTAACAATCTTAAGACAGAATCGGATCCTGTTTATGATTTTTGAAAAAATATAATTATTTGGTTTTGTATGTGTTTGGTACTTATACTGTGCAATTATATTTTATAGATTTGATTAAACAAAATTGGAACTGTTTTAAATAGGATTTAATTATTATTGAAAAAAAAAAAAAACTGCTGCTGTTTCTGGCCATGGTTGGAAGTTTGTTTTTAGTGAGTGAAAATTTTCATTTTGATTAGTGGAGTCCGAGAAGATGGCTCTGTATGGCAACAAATAGAAAAAGGAATTAGAAACCGAAACACTCTTTTTATAAATCTCCGGTACTTTACTAAAACCGGATTCGGGTTCTTCGTGGGGTGGCGAAGATCGCGACCGAAGTCTGTATCAAACAAACCAAGGACAGATTTTGAGTAATGAATTGAGTGAGTTGTTTGGAAGAATTAGTCTTCTTGTCAATGAGGAAAAGAAGGAAGTTCCTCCAGATGATAGAACTATCTTCTTGACTTTCTCTTAAGGGTACCCTACATCTGAAACTAAAGTCAGAGACTTCTTTACAAGAATAAAATCTCTAGATGCACTCTGACTTGTTATATATATTAAAAAAAAAAAAAAAAAAAACTGCAACCACTTCTGTGACGAGTTCTGTGAAAGGCTTGGTGTGCCTAAACTTCCTGGTTGGGTTAATCGGTTTGCCAATGCGGGTGATGCCGCTTCGGAAATAACAAGAAACATAGCATTACGGATAACGGTATTGAAGGGATTTAAAAATAAAATAAAATATAGGTATGTAATTTTGTTTTGTAATCTTTCAATCTAATCTAATTTTGTTTATGTTGGCTGTTCATTTGTGGAAAATATATAGATATATACATATATGTATGTCTCTATAGTTATGGCTGTTTGTGGTTTTCTTGAAAAGTTGTGTAACTTCTTTCCATTGTTTGGTAACTATAAATATTATATTTGTTAGTTCACTTTAATATTATGATAGGCAGTGCTTTTGTACCGGTTGATAAATTTATATAGTTTTGTAAGATAAATTAATTTGATGTCGATAATCAAATATATGTTGATAGAATTGATTGATTAATTTTATGATTAAAGTTTAATTGAAAATATTTGTATACAAATATATATATTGTGAAATTTTCAATTAATATGTGATTGTAATGATGACATCATCAATAAATTTCTTTTGGAGTTTCATGAGAAAATTGAAAGATTCTTATTGACTATGGTCAATTGTCAAGGTTTTATGTCATCTAATGATATTTTGTGATGATCCAAACCACTGCTATACATTTCTATGCACACCATGTGTTTGATAAAATGTCTGTGAGAAATAGTTTTACTTGAATGCAACGGTAAAGGGCTATTGTTTACAGAAATTGAGAGTTTGTTGTTTAAGGGCATGTTAGTTGATATCAGTGGATTGCAACCAATTGATCCAACTATGGTTTCTGTGTAAGTTACAAAGTCCATGTTAGAATGGTAATTTATTAGAATTAATTAATTATCTTGTAACACTTATGAATAGATGCAATGCTTTCCTGATGAGTCTTGTGTACATTCAAGTATTGGAACACGATTTTGACCGATTCTTTGATTTTTAAATTTAAAACCAAGTGTATGGTAATGTGCCTTTCTATAGACTTGTATGTATCATTGTGCACTCTTGTTTTTTTAAATAATGTCAAATAATTAGAAATGATAAATAGATATATTCATTATGTTGACAATTGTTTGTTGTATTATTGATGTCATTTACCTGAGCGTATTAATTATAATATTTTTAATTAATTTGGAATGAATTTTATGACATCATGTTGTCATTATGTGTTATTTTTTGACTGATTTAGTTTCAGTGCTATATATGGGATTTAATTAGAGTTTATTTAAAAGTTTGTGAACTTTTAATTAAATTGTGGTGGTGCTACTACCAATGGATTTCTTTTGGAGTATTATATGTGTAATATTGATTATGGTAGTAGTACTCTTGCAATATCAACCAATCATTAACACCAGATAAATTTAAACATGATAATTTAATAGTGGTGTTCCATTTAATTGGAAATAAGTTTGAGGAATCTTTTGTAATGATTATTATTTTGTTAATAATCAAGTTGAAAGTTTTTTTTAAAAATAAACTTTGACATAAGTTGTCATTATTTCTTATAAAACTTGTGAAGTAGAGTTGTTTTATATGTTTTAGTGAGTATTCTATTATGTCTGGGTTACATAGATATTTGTTGCACTAAGCATTAACTATAAAAGAAAGAGTTAATATGTTCTCATGTGGGAGTTTATCTCTTGAATTTGAAGAGAAAATTTAATTTTCTTTTGTTACAAATATTTTTGAATAAATAATGTATGAATTTATCAAAAATGGGTTATTATTGTGACAGTGACATTTGTCTAGAAATGAATCATATTGTTTGTGCTAATTTATGTATTATCACAAATGTGGGGGAGAGAGATTAATTGGAAAATTATGATTATGATTGATTTGCTAATCTTGTTCATGTCTACATATGTTGTAGAGTTGACAATATATGAAGTCATTAATATCAATTTGGTATGTGGTGTATTATAAATGTATGTCAATTATTTATCAAAGTGTTGATAAAAAATGTGAACTTACGTGTTTTGACATAAGAGGAATTCTAACTTTTCTTTGGAATAATGACAAAAATTGGTGTGGTGGTTGATAACTTCGTAATGAAATATTATATGAGTTAAAATATTTCATGGGTGAAAGACGCTTGGGTAATTGTCGACGTAGTCCCCAATACTAGATAAGACAAATAAGATGTAAATGTAATTATACAGTTGTTGTGGCCACAACCGGTGTTAGCCATTTTTTTCCTTTGTACTGCAAAAGCAAGTTATGAAGTCTAATTGTTTTTAGACAAATTAGTATTGTGATTATATTCACAAAACAATTTATATTTTGTTATTTAGTTCAAGCACGCCAATTAATGATATATTGCGATTTACCTCAGAATTGTGGGGGTGTATTAATATTTTGTGTTATTATACATCAGCAAGAGAAATTAAGTTTCTTTGGAATGCTTAAAATGTGGGGGTGCTTGGAGGTTTTTACCAAAGTAACGGTTCCGATTGTAGGTCCACAAAGAATCTCAATTCTTTTTATAGGACAAAGTTGGAGTAGAAGCAAATATGATTTCATTAACTCCTAAGGAACACCTCTATGTTTATAATTTAAATTTGAAATTAGGAGTGACATAGAGTAACGGTAAGTCTCAAAGTAATCAAAGACTTAATACCGTAAGACATTTGCTTTCAGTCATGCATATTGTCTAAGGATAATATAGTGGATCCACGAACTACTCATTGATATATAACTGAGAAGGTCGAACAGAAAAATAGCGGTTGCTAAACAAAAGTTTGACCAGAAAGCAAATGAGGAAAAGTTCATCGAGGGGAATGTGATTAAAGCCTATTACATCAGAGTCATCATAATGGTAACCCTACTTAGATGACTGGAGATCTGAAGAACTAAGTTTAAAGGGACGACAAAGTTATGTGTGGCTCGTCAGAAATCACTAAAAGAGTCTAACTCCTATCCATTTCTATGATGAGAGTGATATCTGCAACATGTGTTGTTTGCAGGGAACTTAGGGTAAGCTATGCTTTTAATGATCACTTATATCTTGAAAACCCTAGACGAATATCTTTCAAGAGGAGTATTTAAGAGACTCAAAATAAGGATTACCTATATGAGTGTGAAGGGGTCGCTTATATGAGAATTGATAAGGCAAAATTCTCTAAAGCACTCATGAAACACCAGGAGATGCCCAAGGCCAAAACGGGCACAACCGTGAGAACTAAGCCGTGTTTGGAGATATTTTGTGTGAATTCTATTGTCTTGGCTTACACAAACGGCTGAACAGTTCAAAGCATCATGTCCACTGATTAGCTAGTAAGTCCGATAGGCTTTCATTAGGGAAGGTTCAAAGCCGAAAGCTACCTATCCCGATGCAGGATATTTCCTTAATGTACTCTCTCTTTGTCTGCATGTTGTTGCATGTCCTCTCCGTAAATTTCATTCATGTGGGGGATTGTTGGAAAATTTGAATTACAATTTACTCCAATGGTTGTGTCTCTTGACATAGAAGGGTGTGTCCTTTTGAAGGGTCACAATCTTTCTAAAGAGTCATGGAGGAATCTATAAATTCTATCCCCCTCACTTCAATTTAAGAAAGAGAATTGCTATTTTCCGCTTCACTTTGCATTTATTCTTCATATTTTCTGAGTCTAATTTTCCTATAAAGAGAGTACATGCATAGCAAAGTTCGCTAGGCTTGCAATAGTAGTGCTATTAATGCAAGATATTGATCGTTGTATCCTAGGAGATAGACGTCCATTAAATTCTAAACACTGGTGGGAGGACGAATCTGTCTTAAGGAGAGTGTCACACACTCGACTCAATCAGGTTTTATCTATTTATTTATTGTAAGTTTTATTACGTTATTATGTCGATTTATTTCAGTTTTGGTTTTGCCCAAACATCGTTTGCATAAATTTAAATTATATTTTCCATATAGTTTGGTATTATTTTTCTAACACCTAATACATGAGTATTTATAGAGAAAAAAAAATGGCCATAGGGTCTCTTATGAAATTGTGGTGGTTAGAATTGTAGATGGGTGTGGTGAAGAAAGTTTGGTTAGGGACATAATTCACAATGGATCACATGGCTGTGTCTGGAATGTGTTCCGTTTGGACTACTCCTTACCCCACAACTTGGACATAAGCAATGAATTGAATGATTTGAAAATCTCATGCTTGCTTGGTCATGTGCTAAATGATGTTTAGGTTAGGGATAATCTTTGAAAATCTCATGCTTGTTTGGTCATGTGCTAAATGATGTTTAGGTTAGGGATAATCTTTGAAAATCTCATGCTTGTTTGGCATATGTGCTAAATGATGTTGGAATTCTCCAACGTAGATAGAATGACATAGCATCTGTTAATGTCCCAGCATTGCATCTTCAATGTCCAGATTCTAGTTTGGGTTGTGCAATAATGTCCTGATAGTCGAGTTTAAAAAGACTGGCAGAAAATTTGCTGATTGGATGTGTACCCATTAAATTTACAAATGTACCTTTGCATTTTAAAATGAAATGGTAGACTGCAAATCAGTCAAATTATAAACTGGTGAAAAGAAAACACATTTCTGTAATTTCAGTTTAACTAGTTTGACAAAATCCATAGACTCACAAATTCCTAGAAACAACAGAACAAGCATTAACATTCAATTTTCAGCCAAGTTCAGAAAGGCAAAACTGATCACACTACCTTTGAGTCTTTAATTGCTGTATCACTCTTCTGTACACAATTTGCAGATTCTATAAATCATCAGAGAGTCACCGAATGGCCACTTAACAGAGTAAAAGGAAGGAGGACCCCCATGTGGATGGAGATGCGGCTTGAGGATGGCCACATAGTCCATGTTTTAGATATATTTTTGTGGATTATTCTATAAGCTCAATCATCAGAGATTAGATTTCTAACGATGTTCTGGGATTCTACCTCTGTCAAAAGCCATGCCAAAATTTCAGATTACCACCAAATTGAAATGCTATGAAAAGTATTTTTGAGTTTTTCCACAATTGACAGATTCCATTCAAATGAGAAGTGAGATCAATTAAGGTGTCACATTAGCAAAAACGAATTGCCTATTAGATAGATGATCATCATGCCTATTCTCTACTTTTAAGAGTTTGAAAAAACAAATAATTTGTTTTTGATTTACATCCACATACCACATTAATAGTCCTGAAGTCCCTAGTTTTACAGGTGTTCCCTTTGGAAAGTTACCTCAATATTATTCAATGGGGGAAAAACTACATTCAATGGAAAATTGATATTAGTGAAACAGAAAAGGCTCCAAATCAGTGGAATGACAATTGTCCATTCCTTCTTTGAAATCCAGCACACCGTCCTCTATTTCACTAATAAGTCATCTAAGGATGCAACATTTTCTCTTACAAATAATATAAAAAAAAGAGAGTACAGAACGGTAAATAATATGAGTATGCAATATTGCAGACTCACACACACAGACTCAAGTATGTCATGAAATTAGTGTAACAAGTAAAATTTTATAGTTTAAGGGAGAAATGGTGTACATTAACAGGTCAGAGGAGTTTTCAGCCGTTGATGCTGCCCATCTATTATGCTCAACTGACTCTGCTTCCTAACCCGAGAGCAATATGGGCTCGCACCTATCACATTGGAAAAATAGAGTCAAAAAATCAGTTTATTGACACTGTAAAAATTGAAACAATTGTCTATATCTCAAATATTAGAGTTTTCAGCTTTGAGACTACATACTAGACAACTAGTTGCCCAAAAGCTTAAGATATTGGGGAATGGGTTGAATATTGTACATCAAACTCTCTGCACTTGGGCTCCATTTATTTCAATGAGAAATAAAGTTTTTTTTTTTAATATAAAAAAACCTGTCAAATAATGTGTGTATGCCTATAATGAGATGATTGTGGGTTAATGAAGTGTTTACCACATCAAGGAATTCCAAAACTAACATGTAAGCAACATACTAATTGTTTTGTACAAATCATCAACTTTCTGCACTGTGAAGGCAAAAGTATTAGCACCATGCCTAAAACCATGTTTCCTCCCAAACCAAATATAGCCTTAATGTGATCACGGAACCAACTGATGCTTAGATTATAGACAAACTTCAGACTTCTTATGTCATGTATATAGAAATCGAGCAAACATAAATTGTACTAACCAAATCACAATTTAACATTACTGCAAAAAGCAGCACTTCAAGACATTTCATCTGTCTCTGGGCATCAATATATGACTGACTGTTCGGATTGAATATCAAATAGTAAGGACTTACCATGATGAATACAACTCATATATTCATTGAGCAACCATAATGTGGCTGTGTTACATATTTAGTTGTTGAGAACTGAGATCAAACAAACACAATGGCAAAAAGTGTTAGGTGTGTTGTGACACCCACCAAACATAGGATTCCACAATATTGTATTTTATTGGGCACAAGAAAAGAACATCATTCATTAATACATTAAAAATAAATAAATAAATAACACATTTCAGGAAACAACAACCAACAACATGAATAACACTCAAGCAAAAACAAAAAACACCACCAGAGGTAACATAATTGACGCGAAGCTAACAGTAGATTGACTAGAGGCTGCCCTGTAGGATCGTTCAGTATCAGAAGGAAAGTAGGTCTCTCCATGAGAAGAGATACAAGAAAATGCTACAAACCGGGCTAAGGAAAACGTTGCCGTGAGCAAACTCCGTGGCTGTAAAGATAATTGGCATGAATGAAAAGATTGTGTGAGATAACAAAAATCCAAAAACCATGTAGCTACCACCACCTGGATATCTTTACTGCTCTCCATCTGCTGAAATAGAGTCTCAAAGTTAGTAACAATATTAATATGCAAAAAATTGTGCTTATGAACCCATTTAAGATCAGAAACAGATGCTGCTAGTGGAGCACAAGGTCTGTGCACAGTAAGATCATGAAATTTGGATTTCAAATTTGTTCAGATCTCCAAAAGTTTGGCGAATAGACAATGCTCATAAATATCACCATTTTTTTTTACTTCATTCTTAAACTATCATTTCCGTCGATTTAGTTCCTAAATTTTTGAATTTATGTTTATGGAGTCCAATTGGAGACAATTATACAAATTAATAATTGTTAAAACTTAATTTGATTTAAAAAATGTTATTTGAGAATTTGAAAATCTTAAATCATGCAACAAAGCACTCATTTTTCTTACTATTTTGAATAAAGTGCAACCCACAACCAACTTAATAGGTGCTTGAGTGTATGATTTAAGTTGTTCAAATTATAAAATTATCTTTTTTTCCCTCTCAATTTAGGTTTTAATAGTTACTGATTTGTACAATTGTCTCCAATTGGACCACATGAATAAAAATAAAAATTAGAAACTAAATAGAGGAAATAAAGAAAAGGTTGATAGTTTAGGGAATACGAGTGAAATTAACCCTTCAAAAACAAAAACAAAAACAAAAATAAAAACAAAAAAAGAAAGAGAGAGGAAAGAAACAGAGCATGAGACTAACCAACTTGATATAAATGTTGTAAGATTGAAGACAGCTCAGCCAATTGAGATGGAAGGCACGTGCTGGACTTTGTAGAAGTCCTCTCCTCCTTCTCTAACCCTGTCTTTGAGTGCTTCAGCTCCGTATGTGGAACCCCTTTTAGTGAGAACAGGAGACCCAAACACGCGAAAGAGGGAGTAATTGGGAAGTTGAGAAAACAAAACAAATAGACCGAAACACATGAAGGAGAGAGTAATTGGGAAGTTGAGAGAACAGAGTCTCATAAGGAGACCAACCAGAAAGAAGGGGAGTAGGCATGCGGTTAAGAAGAAAGGCAGTAGTAAGAAGTGCCTCGCCCCAAAACGAAGCTGAAATTGAGGCAGAGAGAATAAGAGACCTACCTTTCTCAAGGAGATGATGGTGTTTATGCTCGGCTTGACCATTTTCGGCAGGTGTATCAGTACAAGAAGTTTGGTGAATGGTACCCAAATTGACCAAATACTCACAAAACTCAGTTTTAAAATATTCCCCACCCAAGTCAAATCGATCATAACAATTTAATGGTAGCCCCAAACTGTATAATGATCATAGATTGAAATGTACGATATATTTGGTAGAAGTCAGATTTATGAGTCATAAGATAAACCCACGTATAACAGGTGCAATCATCAACAAAAGACACACAGTATGTAGAACCCCCTTTAGTGAGAACAGGGGAGGGTTTCCAGACATCAGTATGTGTAGACACCCCATTTTTGACCGTCCTCAAGATTTGGACGTCACCGTTGGAACACTCGGTGATCATCCGTGCTTGTGTTCGTCTCGAGTTCCCGGAGGTCTCGGCTGCGTGCCTCGCCTCAGGATCTCTCGACTCGACTTTTCGGTGTCTGGTTTTGCACTAAACACTTGTGTTTTTGCCTTAAAAGGCAAGGAATGGCTTGTTGGCCATTCCCACACCCCACCGGCTGTCCACTCACATCACTGGCCGTTTATTGGTGCCACCGGCAGTGGTTTCTTAAAACCAATGGCCGGTCGACACTATATTTTGCCGACCGGCACTTTGTTTTGGCCGGTGACCTTTTTTTGCTGGCCGATCTGCACCCTTTGCACCCTTCAGGCATGGTGCATGCCAGCTGTGCCAGCTGGAATGCACCATCACTCCTCCCCATGCACGGGGATGACCACTTTGCACCCTTGACCCCTTTTTCATTCTAGAAGGTTGAACCCTTTGGTCAAGCTTCTTGGAGAAGCTTGACCCTTTGTCATGGCTTCTCCAAGAAGCCTGGACTCCTTTGCCCCCTTTGCCCCTTTCACTTAGCTTCTTTGAGAAGCTTAAACCATTTCCCTTTGCCTATATAAGGACCCCTCTTCTCCCATTGTCAAGGGTTGGTGGTTTTGAAAGAAAAACCAGAGCTTATACATATATATATATATATCTGATATATACACCCTCTCTCTCTATATTTTACTCTCTCTCCTCCCTTGTGTGTGTTTTGTGGCCTAAAAGTGCATTTTTACCTTAGTTTTGCACTAAGACACACACTACCACACCTTGCTTCGAGTTTGAGAGACATTGAGGGTTGATTCTTAAGGTTTTGGACTGATTTTGGTCAGAAAAGAGTGGCTGGACCAACTGTTCTTGAAGTGTTCTTCAAGGATGAGTTTTTTGCTTTATTTTTTCCAATCTTGTATTGGCTTTTGACCTATCTTGCATATTGATTTGAGCTTTGTGTATAACTAAAAAAAGTCTTATATTTTCATGCTTAAGAACTTTCATTAAGGGTGTTTTGGCATTGGGGGTCGAAATCCCCCTCTTAGGTCTCTTTTGGCCCCTTTTGGTGTCTTTTTCTTTAAGCCTTATTTGCTTTGTTGTATTAGCCTTCTCACAACTGAAATCCAGTGGATTTTTAGTGGTGAAGAAGATGGTTTGAAGTCTTGTATAGGGGAGGGACACCCCTCTCCCTTTGTGTCTCATTTGTACATGTTTTGGGCTCATAAGGGTAGCATATATGCTTGGTTGTTTTTGGCTCCATATCAGATGTTTTTGGTGTTATTTAGGTCACATGTTGTCTCTGTTTTGGTCGGATTGGTGGCCCTTTGCATGCTTAACATACTTGCTTTGTATTCCCTTGTTTGTGCCTAGAAATGCATCATGACTTTTGACTACCATGCTCTCATATTTTGGCTTCACTTTGTGAAGTTCTTGACCATATTTTGTCATGCATGAGGTCTGTTGGCCACTGATTTGGTCTTGTTTAGCATGCTTGATATAGTTGCTTTGCATTTTGGATCATGAGCCTTGAGTGTATGGATCATTAACATGCCTAGCTTGGCCTATTATCATCATTTGGCATTAGTTGAGATCATATTCCAGTCCATATAATGTGGTCTTACATTGTCCTTTGTGTCTCTTTCAATGCCTTGAAGTGTTGTGTTTTCATGCCTTGACATGTGCATTGTGTATGCCTATTTGTTTGGGTCATTTTAGGGCTACCATACCAGCGGGTTTTGGAGCTATTTTGCATGCTAAAATCTTGTTTTTGGGTTGTATAGTTCATGCCATGCTTGTTTGGGTTAGTGGTAGTGGAGTGCCCTGTTGTTATGCCTTAGCCTTGGGCCCCTTTAGACTTGGATGCTTGTAGTGCATTTTGTCCATCACTTGAGACACTTTTGGCCACTATTTTGGGGAGGTGTTTGAGGCCTCCCATTTCAGTCTAAGTCCCTTCTCGGACATGGTTGTATGCGTGACTTATTGCCTCTAATCGCATGCTTGCATTGTACCATATTAGCATTGCATGATGAGTTGCATTGTAGCATTGCATGTTAGGAACATTGCATGCTTGCCATGATATGTTGCATTACATTTGGCATGCTTTGCATTTTAGTGATATGTTGCATTTTCGAGCCATGTTTGCATAACATGCATTGCATTGCTTGGTTTGGGGTGTCAAACCAAGTGTGAGGGGGGAGAAGTGTTCATACTACAAGTGATGTAACGCGTCTCAACTCTCGGTCACCGAGGCCCTTGACTTTGGCATGATAGGGTTTTGGTATTCATTTATATGTTGCATGCATTTTCATTGAATTGCAACCTTGGCTCCTTAGGCCATCACGCATCAAAATGCATGATTGATGGCCCGAGGGTCGAGGGTCATGCTCCCTTGAGTCCCTTGCATGATAGGGAGTGTGCCCGCGCATACATTTGCTTGAAATTCCATGCCATACACTGTCTGTCCTTGTTGCTGTCAAAAACCAGTTTCTGCAGGGAGTTTTTGCCGACCGGCAGTGTAGAGTGCCGACCGGCCATGGATTGGTGGCCGATAATATGAAACCCCAGCCGATAGATAAGTTCCATGGCCGGTGGGTATTCCCTTCAGCCGATGGTGTCCTACAGGGTTCAGGGAACCTGTCCCTGGATTTTGGCAGTTTTCAGAGAAGCAGGGCAGTGTAAACAGAGGCAGCAGTGGTATGGTACGGGCTTTCGGGGCAAGATAAATCCGAGCATGCATCATTCACGCATCCCGAGGCGGGGGCTGCGGCCATCTTCTCTTTGCATTTAATTTGTTAATTAGATTAGAAGTTTTGTAATAATTAATTTAGTATTATTTATTCAGACTGTAATATTTATTTGGACCCTCCGAGTGAGGGCAATTGTGTAATAAGTGTGCGTGAGTGTGTGTATGTCTTCCAACCCCACGACTTTCTTCCCTTTTATTTACCCGCATATGATGGTAGACTAGGGCATATTTAAATTAGCATACCTTATGCTTAGCATGCGTGCATCCATACATTTGTCTTACATGCACCAGGCTCGGTATATCATGCTAACTGTACTCGTATTTCAATTTCACGTTGAGTATTTGTTAGTTGCAGCATTTCACATGCCATGTTTAGGATAGCCGAGCCTGTTTGGATTGCATCTTTGCATGTGTTGCATTAGCCATTTCAAATATGAACTAGGATCACGCATGTGATTACTAACTGGTTTATGTTTTGGCTTGGAGTACTATGTGAGCTTTTATGCTTTAGCATGCCGCATGCGTGTGAGTGTTGCCATAATTGCATGATTACCATGAGACTAGCTGCTTATGTGATATAATTGCTTGAATGCCTGTGGATGGAGGTGGAATCACCTAAATCGGAATAATGCATTAAAACTGTGAGTTTTAAGCCCACTAG
Organism: Camellia sinensis; assembly: GCF_055761805.1. Classification (NCBI taxonomy): domain Eukaryota; kingdom Viridiplantae; phylum Streptophyta; class Magnoliopsida; order Ericales; family Theaceae; genus Camellia; species Camellia sinensis. Next base: position 20,873,058 of record NC_138962.1, on the reverse strand, counting down.
ATAGTGGCAAAATCATTTTTTTCTAAAGCTCACTTGAGGGTGGCAAAATCTGCATTTTAGCCTACTTGTGAGTAGCAAACCATTTCCGAAACAAACATGAAATGTTTTGTTCCAATTTAGGCGATTTGGTCTATACTTGTCTGCTGTGCACATAACATAGTAAATTTAGGCTAATAACCGGAATAAGAACGCATAACGTTTTCAAAATTGGATATCATGGTTAGTAGAGGCCGATCTTCGGATCGGGCGAGAGGGGGTGCTCATAGCTGACTTTCCCCAATCGTACCCAAGTTCCCGAGCCGAGGCAACTTTGGTGATGATGGACACGTGACCTTTGGCACCGAGTCAGGGTTTCCTAAATTCCCCCAAAATAAAATATTTAGGTGGCGACTCTGTATCTGGCAAAGCAGTCCATGTTTGGCACTTCTTTCAAAAATCTGTTTTCTCAAAACGATTTGCCCGATTTGGATTCTTTGGTTCAGATTAAGAACCGTGACACAAATCGAGTCCGAACTGTAGCGGGGTCCCTCGCGGACGTGTTACAGTTTCTGGCGACTCTGCTGGGGATTTTAGAGAGCTTGACTCGAACTCGTGATATCCTGTTTTGATTACACTTATGTGTTTCTTTGCATTGCATGTGCATTGGTGCGCCTAGGACACCGTGTTTACCATCTGCCATTCCTGAACGGTTTGCCGGAGGCTTGTCTTGTCAAGGCATGACCATAAGGCTAACCGGTTGTGGGCTCTGACAGTATAGGAACACAAACCCCGGTTTTACTGGGGCACCCTTTTTGACCATTCGACCTAGTGCATATTGAAATCCATAGTGACCATTCCAAACTAGGACAGGTTGCTCACCCAATGTTAGGTTGTTTGAAACTGCTGTGTGCGTAGTGAAACCCTTGTTCCTGACAAAATAGGACAGGGAAACCCTACCCCAACATAGGGGTGTTTTGGCTCTTTCTTACTTGCTATGTGCTTTTAGAGTGTATCTATACAGGAACGCATATACCAGTTTGCAAGTCTGGGTATCAGGCCTGTGGGCATCAGCATCAGTATTTGGGGAATCAGTTTTACCCGAGGGTATCAGTTTACAGGCAGATATTTGGGTAACAGTTATCAGTATTGAGTACAGTCGTTCCACTATTCGTTCCAGTGAAATTGGGCTGAAATGCTGTCTGTTTTCTCTTTTGCTAGGTAGTCTTGGAACCATAGCTTCAGAAGGCTTCACTATCCCCCGGGTACATTGAATTTGTGCTGATAAACTTTGTCAGGTCAGAGACTCAATTCAAGGGTAATCAGGGCCAGAGAAGGCTAGTCAGGTACAGACCATCAGTACAACAGCTACCAGATCAGTGATCTTTGAGCAGTCGGGTTGAGATTTCCGAGCCTACTACAGACACAGATATATCGGTTGCTCAGTTAGATCAGGACAATATGTCGAGTCTGGAAGAGATGGTGCGCCAACTCTAGGATAGTATGAAAACCATGCAGCAAGATGCTGCCCGTCAAGCAGAATTCGCCAAGCAATAAGCCGCGACTATAGCCCAGTAGGCAGAGACAATTGCCAGGTTAGAGCAGCAAACTGGAGTATCTACTTCACGCCAGGCTCCTCCCCACCGAGAGTTCCTATACTCAGGGAGGCAACCCACGTCCAGGATGATACGGACATTCCAATCAGGCTAGCCCCATCCCCGGTTCTACCCCAGCTATCTAAAGCACAAACCAACCTACCGAATTCCCCTTTTGACCTCGAGGTGGACCCCACAGCACTAAAGGTGAGTAAACTGGAAAAACTATTCAAGAAGTCTCAAGGAACTCAATCCATTCCGGACATAGAGGATGGTTATACCGACTTAGTGGTGACATTACCGGATCGGTTCAAGATGCCACATATCGATCGATTCGATGGCTCTGGAGACCCAATGGTGCACCTTCACCTGTTTTCTGATATCCTGAGACCAATGGGTTTGACCACAACCCAGAAGCTATCACTATTTGGTCGAACCATGTCTGGGATAGCCGCAATCTGGTATGTGAAATTGGAGAACTCTGTGAAACAGAATTGGGAAGAGATGGTTGAGGCCTTCGGTGATCAATACTCATACAACACACAGATTGAGGTCACAACTCGTGATCTTGAAGTCACCCGCCAAGGGCCAAAGGAGGGTTTTTCAGAGTTTGTGGCGAGGTGGAGAGCAAAGGCCTCGATGATGGCTACAAGGCCTTCCGACAAAGACCAGATAAGGATGGTTGTGCCCAACCTCCAACCCAAACTGATGCAGAAAATGATCGTGCTCCCTTTCCCTACCTTTGCAGACCTACATGAGATAGGAGTACAGATCGAGGACGCTATGAAGCAGGGCCTCATTGACCAGGAGAAAGAGCAACCCAGGAGGGCGTTTACCCGTAGTTCGAATGCGACCACCAACAGTGATGCAGCTGCTAGGACTTCAGACGTGGGCATGGTCGCCACCACCACACCAAGAGCAGCCACCCCCTTTGTTGGTGCATCCACTTCAAACCCCCGAACTTCGGACTATCTATCCCGAGGCAAGAGGGTTTTCCCCTCACTCTTTATGCCTTTGTCTAAAGCTCTAGGGGTCCTACTCAGGAAAGGACATCTGAAACCGTTAGAACAACGGCCCTTACCTGATCCTCTCCCTGCAAAGCATGACCCGGCTAAGTACTGTGCCTTCCATCAACAAACCGGTCATGACACCGACAGTTGTGTCCGTCTTCGCCACGAGATACAAAATTTGATTGACAATGAGGTCATCGTCGCAACAAGCTCTGCAAAGTCTATTGGCACTTGATCAGTGAACTTGTGGGGGGATAATGTGATGTGATCAGAGGTTGGACCACCTGAGGGCGGCACTCAGTTTACTCCAGATGTGGTGTATGTCACGCACTATTTTGAGCATTTGTGAATGCTAGTTTTGTACATTCTGACTTGGGTATTGGGTCAGTCTTGTTGTGTTGTTTTGAGTCTATTTTGAGTCAGTCCTTTTGTTTCGAGGTCTGTCTTGTCGTATCGAGTCAGTCCTGTTGTGTAGGAGTCGGGTGATTCCGGGGGTGTTACCTCGGACATCACTATCTTGTTTTGTGTTTGTCTTTTTGCTTTCTTTTGAGTCTGTTTCTGCCTTGGAGCCAGTTATGCCAACAGATTTGAATGGAACAGCAGTGATTTTCACACTCTTGTGTTTGCTTCTACCGTGTGCCAGTTGTGCCAGAAGTTTGAATGAAATGACATTGCTCTTCGCCTGCCTTTTCTGTGCCTTTGAAGTCATTGTAATGACCTAAGTTTTTCAAAACTTTTTTTCGAAACATTGTGATAAAAACAAAGATGAAGGAATTCCTCAGGTTTTGCAAAACTTGATCAATTGAGAGAAAGAGAGGCATGCTAAGCCCTTAATGATTGAGATCATGCTTGTTAATATGAGTACTGAGAAGGACCCTGGCTTGATCCAGATTGGTTCTACACTGTCTTCGGCGCGAGCGATTTGTCGCTTTCTTAAAAAATTTCAAAAAATATTTTGCGCGGTCCTGCGAAGACTTGTGTGGGATTGCTCTTGAGATTGTACAGCTTAGGATCGCTCTCAGCCTCGAGATTTGACCCCTCACTTTCAAACCTTGAACCTGAGTTCAGAACGTTCAACGGTCAACCACAACGTGAGGCCTGTGTGGCCATTTTGAAGCAGCCCTCGAACAAGAGGCACCAAAGTCAAATCAAGAAGATTAGATCAAAGGAAGCTTGTAAAGCTAGATCAGAAGCCCCCCCTCAAACTAGGGGCAAAAAATGTCAGATATGCTCGAAGAGCCGAAGATGGATCCTTCAGTAAATCAGCACAACAGCAACTCTCCTGGATACGGATGGCTTCAAAACCCTAAAACCATTTGGCATGGACTTGTTACACTTTTACCCTTTGAGAGGCTTGTTGGGCCGAAAACCCAGAAGGGCGACCCAGGCAAAAGTTAAAGCAGGAGAAAAATACAAAATAAAAAAGAAAAAAAAAATGCAAAAGAAAAGAAAAAAAAGAAAGAAAAAAAAATGCAAAAAAAAAGAAGAGAAAAAGAAATGAAAAAAATTGAAAAGAAAAGAAGAACAAAGCTCGCAAGGTCGAAAACCCGCAACGGGCGCCTTGACAAAAGTTAGAGCCTAAAAAGGAGAGGATAATACCCGAGTGTACCTTACCCCGAACTACGTGAGGCTTGATTCCCATCTTTGGGATATGTAGGCAACTTCATTATGAAGTCCAGCCGTAAAATACTTCAAATTCAACTGTGTCCATGTGATGGTTCTAGTCATCTTTGTCTTTTCTGTATCTGGGAGTTCGGTTGCAATCATTGCTCTGAGGACTGATTACAATACACTACGGTGCCATTCGGATAAGGGGCAACTTTCCGTTGCCATTCAATGCACCGCGGTGTCATTCAAACAAGGGGCAACTTTCCGTTGCCATTCAACGCACCGCGGTGTCATTCAAACAAGGGGCAACTTTCCGTTGCCATTCAATGCGCTGCGGTGCCGTTCAAACAAGGGGCAACTTTCCGTTGCCATGCAGCTCTCTTCGAGCAAGGGGGCAATTTTTCTCCAAATCTGAGGTTGTGCATCTCAAGAGTAGGTTCCGTGCTTGTTAAGCATTGGCCGTTTGCAAAAATAGTTTTTGAGAATTTTTACTGAAGTTGACTAATTTTCTTGAAAATTGTTCCATCTTTTCCAAAAACTGGACCATTTCTTAGACCCAAAAAAGGAAACTTTTCTGTGCTCATAGCCTGACTTACATGATTTCAAATCAAAAATCGAACAAGTGTGTAAATCTAACTCTCATATCGGTCAAAATTGTTTTAGTAGAAAACCAAAACAAAAAATGGTCAAAATGATGAACTAGGGGCACAGTTGAGTCAGGTGTCCTGTTTCCCCTATTATCAACATACCTGCCAGAAAGAGCACTCTACCTGCCAAGAAGGGCACCCTCGAAGCTGACCACAAAAGGGCAGAAAGCTCTCACATCCTTTGAGCAACGAGGAATCGAGCCAAGTGCGAAGCACAAACTGGAAAGGATCAAGATATTCCACTCCCTCATCTGGACAGATCTGATCACATCCAAACTCCCCAGCAAAGCATCGTCATCCGATGTCGATTGCAAATCTGCTGTACATCCAGCCGCATCACAACCTCTCCGTGGGAGAAGATCACTGTTGTGAGCAGAAGAAGAGAATCTAGCAGAATGCTAGGGGCAAGAGCCCGTAACTCCTTGTTTATCCACCAACCACCTAGGGGAGGGATAAAAAATGAGAGATTGAAGAATAGAGAGATGTGCGCTGAGAGAAAAAGTGAGAAAAGGGATTTTTCAGAAAAACAGAGATTGAGTGCCAGAGTGACGTGAGAATCACAAATGAGAAAAGGATGGGAAACAATACCCAGAGAAACTGGCTCCTCGTGCGCTGAGAGGTCTCTCGTCTTTGTAACACGTCTGTGTGTCGTGTCTCTTGTTTTGTTTGTCTCGATTCTGGATTTGAGTCGTTCCGAGCGTGTCTCAATGTGTTTAGGTTGTTTACCTTTTGTTTTTCGTTGTTGAGTCTTTTTCGCTGTGTTCAGTCGTAGGCTCAATACCTGATCGAGAACTCATTTTCTCAATTTCAAAAAATGATTTGTTGTGTGCTCAGAGTGCTGTGCCATTCTCCACATTTGTGCAAAAAAGGGAATTTGTTCTTTCGAAAACTGCAAGGTTCAACCCAGGTCATGTGAGAACAGTAAAATCAGGATCTATCTGAAGCTATATAGGTTCCAGACTGCAAAGCAAAAGAAAAGAGGGAAAATTGAAGCATCTAAGTGTGTTTCACCTTCAGCAAATTCCTTGATTGTACTCCGGATGTACCTCTTCAGGCCTTGTCACTACTCTGAAGTATGGGTGTGCCTCTACCTCAAGCTCAAGATTAGGTCTGCTTCAAGCCAGAATGGCAATCAAAGTGCTCCCTCAGAAAACCAGTCCCTGCCAGAGGCATCTTGGTTGTGTTTACAATGAGTTCCTAGGAGACCAACTGCGACGGTGGAAACTAGAGTTCGAACGGCTATTACCTAGAACACAAAGGTTCGGGATTTTCGAGACTAAAGTCTGGTTTAAATACCCAAGGGTGTATCCCCGGCTTGAAATCTGTATGGTAGCCCCATAGATTGAGATAGCGTGTATGCACCTCAATTCTGGATACTGAACCAACCTAGTCTGTCACCCCGTTGGAGAATAGGGAAAGTTGTGAACATGGCCGGGAAAGAAAGGTAGTAACTGCGTTTTGGAAGTATAAGCAAGAGAAACCAACTTTTCAGCTCAAATTGTTTCTGCGGAATTTTTAATTCATGTCTTCGATGCGTAGCTCATCGTCAGTTGGCATGGACAAGGTGTATCCTTTTGAAATATATTGTGACCCCTCCGAGAGGTAAATCAGAGGTTATGTTTGAATTGATCTTGTTAAGGCTTGTATTCCCTTATTCGGCATTTTGTTTCAAATATGCGTTGTCACGCACGTTCCACTTGCATTGTGATGTACGTTCCAATTGCATTGTTATGCACTCACTTCACTTGCATTGTGATGCACATTCCAATTGTATTGTTATGCACCCACTTCACTAGCATTGTTACGCTCATTCATTGCATTGATTTTGCACATCTATCTAGCAATGTCGCGCTCATTACTTACATTGTTATACACCTTTTCACTTGCAATTATCATTCTTTCTCCTCGCGCGTGCGACAGGTTAGACCTTCTCTGGTTAAGAGCATTTGGAATACGTTTCAATGCTCACACCATTCTGAAACACCGGGATACGTCCCTATGTTTCTCTCTCTTTTCGAAACACCGGGATACGTCCCTACGTTTCTCTCTTTCCGAAACACCGAGATACGTCCCTACATTTCTCTCTTTTTCCGAAACACCGGGATACGTCCCTATGTTTCTCTCTCTTTTCGAAACACCGGGATACGTCCTTATGTTTCTCTCTCTTTTCCGAAGCAACGAGATACGTCCCTATATTTCTTCTTCCTTTCCGAAACACCGGGATACGTCCCTATGTTTCTCTCTCTTTTCGAAACACCAGGATTCCCTATGTTTCTCTCTCTTTTCCGAAGCACCGGGATACGTCCCTATGTTTCTTCTTCCATTCCGAAACAACGGGATACGTCCCTATGTTTCTCCTACTGTTCCAAAGCGCCGGGATACGTCCCTATGTTTCTTCTTCTATTCCGAAACAACGGGATACGTCCCTATGTTTCTCTTTCCATTCCGAAACAACGGGATACGTCCCTATGTTTCTCTTTCACTTCCGAAACAACGGGATACGTCCCTAACCTTTGGGATACGTCCCTAATCCTCGGGATACGTCCCTATGTCTCTCCCTCTTCGGTTAAAAGCGTTCGGAATACGTTCCAAAGCTCACACCATTCCGAAACACCGGGATATGTCCCTATGTTTCTCCCTGTCCCATTTCCCCACACGATTTCAGTGTGTTTGGAATTCATCTTAGGTTGCATTGTCATGCACACCTCTTCACTTGCGTTGTCACGCACATTCCACTTGCATTTTTTTTATCAAACCGGCTTCGCGAAAGCGTATAAGTCCAATTACAAGCTGGCTTCGCGTAGCGTATAAGTCCAATTATCAAAATCTTCCTGCATATCATTTGCATACTGCCCCTGAACTACGCTGGTTTGATTGCTTGCAAAGGGATACATAGGCAGCCTGCGGGCACAACCATTCATTCATTTGTATTTTGTTTGTTTGTCCAAGTCTTCGGCCTTATCAAAAATGGGTCGTCTCTGGGCTTTGACATTCACTCCCGTCATTGTTATGACTTTCGAGTTCTGTCAAAGAGGGGTAACTGTAGACACTCCATTTTTGACCGTCCTCAAGACTTGGACGTCACCGTTGGAACACTCGGTGATCATCCGTGCCTGTGTTCGTCTCGAGTTCCCAGAGGTTTCGGCTGCGCGCCTCGCCTCAGGATCTCTCGACTCGACTTTTCAGTGTCTGGTTTTGCACCAAACACTTGTGTTTTTTCCTTGAAAGGCAGGGAATGGCTTGTTGGCCATTCCCACATCCCACCGACTGTCCCCTCACATTACCGGCCATTTATTGGTGCCACCAGCAGTGGTTTCTTAAAACCAATGGCCGGTTGGCACTATATTTTGCCGACCGGCACTTTGTTTTGGCCGGTGACCTTTTTTTGTTGGCCGATCTGCACCCTTTGCACCCTTCAGGTATGGTGCATGCCAGCTGTGCCAGCTGGAATGCACCATCACTCCTCCCCATGCACGGGGATGACCACTTTGCACCCTTGACCCCTTTTTCATTCTAGAAGGTTGAACCCTTTGGTCAAGCTTCTTGGAGAAGCTTGACCCTTTGTCATGGCTTCTCCAAGAAGCCTGGACTCCTTTGCCCCCTTTGCCCCTTTCACTTAGCTTCTTTGAGAAGCTTAAACCATTTCCCTTTGCCTATATAAGGACCCCTCTTCTCCCATTGTCAAGGGTTGGTGGTTTTGAAAGAAAAACCAGAGCTTATACATATATATATATCTGATATATACACCATCTCTCTCTATATTTTACTCTCTCTCCTCCCTTGTGTGTGTTTTGTGGCCTAAAAGTGCATTTTTACCTTAGTTTTGCACTAAGACACACACTACCACACCTTGCTTCGAGTTTGAGAGACATTGAGGGTTGATTCTTAAGGTTTTGGACTAATTTTGGTCAGAAAAGAGTGGCTGGACCAACTGTTCTTGAAGTGTTCTTCAAGGGTGAGTTTCTTGCTTTATTGTCCCCAATCTTGCATTGGCTTTTGACCTATCTTGCATATTGATTTGAGCTTTGTGTATAACTAAAAAAAGTCTTATATTTTCATGCTTAAGAACTTTTATTAAGGGTGTTTTGGCATTGGGGGTCGAAATCCCCCTCTTAGGTCTCTTTTGGCCCCTTTTGGTGTCTTTTTCTTTAAGCCTTATTTGCTTTGTTGTATTAGCCTTCTCACCACTGAAATCTAGTGTATTTTCAGTGGTGAAGAAGATGGTTTGAAGTCTTGTATAGGGGAGGGACACCCCTCTCCCTTTGTGTCTCATTTGTGCATGTTTTGGGCTCATAAGGGTAGCATATATGCTTGGTTGTTTTTGGCTCCATATCAGATGTTTTTGGTGTTATTTAGGTCACATGTTGTCTCTGTTTTTGGTCGGATTGGTGGCCCTTGGCATGCTTAGCATACTTGCTTTGTATTCCCTTGTTTGTGCCTAGAAATGCATCATGACTTTTGACTACCATGCTCTCATATTTTGGCTTCACTTTGTGAAGTTCTTGACCATATTTTGTCATGCATGAGGTCTGTTGGCCACTGATTTGGTCTTGTCTAGCATGCTTGATATAGTTTCTTTGCATTTTGGATCATGAGCCTTGAGTGTATGGATCATTAACATGCCTAGTTTGGCCTATTATCATCATTTGGCATTAGTTGAGATCATATTCCAATCCATATAATGTGGTCTTACATTGTCCTTTGTGTCTCTTTCAATGCCTTGAAGTGTTGTGTTTTCATGCCTTGACATGTGCATTGTGTATGCCTATGTGTTTGGGTCATTTTAAGGCTGCCATACCAGCGGGTTTTGGAGCTATTTTGCATGCTAAAATCTTGTTTTTAGGTTGTATAGTTCATGCCATGCTTGTTTGGGTTAGTGGTAGCGGAGTGCCCTGTTGTTATGCCTTAGCCTTGGGCCCCTTTTGATTTGCATGCTTGTAGTGCATTTTGTCCATCACTTGAGACACTTTTGGCCACTGTTTTAGGGGGGTGTTTGAGGCCTCCCATTTCAGTCTAAGTCCCTTCTCGGACATGGTTGTATGCGTGACTTATTGCCTCTAATCGCATGCTTGTATTGTACCATATTAGCATTGCATGATGAGTTGCATTGTAGCATTGCATGTTAGGAACATTGCATGCTTGCCATGATATGTTGCATTACATTTGGCATGCTTTGCATTTTAGTGATATGTTTCATTTTTGAGCCATGTTTGCATAACATGCATTGCATTGCTTGGTTTGGGGTGTCAAACCAAGTGTGAGGGGGGAGAAGTGTTCATACTACAAGTGATGTAACGCGTCTCAACTCTCAGTCACTGAGGCCCTTGACTTTGGCATGATAGGGTTTTGGTATTCATTTATATGCTGCATGCATTTTCATTGAATTGCAACCTTGGCTCCTTAGGCCATCACGCATCAAAATGCATGATTGATGGCCCGAGGGTCGAGGGTCATGCTCCCTTGAGTCCCTTGCATGATAAGGAGTGTGCCCACGCATACATTTGCTTGAAATTCCATGCCATACATTGTCTGTCCTTGTTGCTGTCAAAAACCAGTTTCTGCAGGGAGTTTTTGCCGACCGGCAGTGTAGAGTGCCGACCGGCCATGGATTGGTGGCCGATAATATGAAACCCCAGCCGATGTATAAGTTCCATGGTCGGTGGGTATTCCCTTTAGCCGATGGTGTCCTACAGGGTTCAGGGAACCTGTCCCAAGATTTTGGTAGTTTTCAGAGAAGCAGGGCAGTATAAACAGAGGCAGCAATGGTATGGTATGGGCTTTCGGGGCAAGATAAATCCGAGCATGCATCATTCACGCATCCCGAGGCGGGGGCTGCGGCCATCTTCTCTTTGCATTTAATTTGTTAATTAGATTAGAAGTTTTGTAATAATTAATTTAGTATTATTTATTTGGACTGTAATATTTATTTGGACCCTCCGAGTAAGGGCAATTGTGTAATAAGTGTGCGTGAGTGTGTGTATGTCTTCCAACCCCACGTCTTTCTTTCATTTTATTTACCCGCTTATGATGGTAGACTAGGGCATATTTAAATTAGCATACCTTATGCTTAGCATGCGTGCATCCATACATTTGTCTTACATGCACCAAGCTCGGTACATCATGCTAACTGCACTCGTATTTCAATTCCAAGTTGAGTATTTGTTAGTTGCAGCATTTCACATGTCATGTTTAGGATAGCCGAGCCTGTTTGGATTGCATCTTTGCATGTGTTGCATTAGCCATTTCAAATATGAACTAGGATCACGCATGTGATTACTAACTGGTTTCTGTTTTGGCTTGGAGTACTAGGTGAGCTTTTATGCTTTAGCATGCCGCATGCGTGTGAGTGTTGCCATAATTGCATGATTACCATGAGGCTAGCTGCTTATGTGATATAACTGCTTGAATGCCTGTGGATGGAGGTGGAATCACCTAAATTGGAATAATGTATTAAAACTGTGAGTTTTAAGCCCACTAGATAGTGGCAAACTCATTTTTTTCTAAAGCCCACTTGAGGGTGGCAAAATCTGCATTTTAGCCTACTTGTGAGTAGCAAACCATTTCCGAAACAAACATGAAATGTTTTGTTCCAATTTAGGCGATTTGGTCTATACTTGTCCGCTGTGCGCATAACATAGTAAATTTAGGCTAATAACCGGAATAAGAACGCATAACATTTTCAAAATTGGATATCATGGTTAGTAGAGGCCGATCTTCGGATCGGGCGAGAGGGGGTGCTCATAGTTGACCTTCCCCAATCGTACCCAAGTTCCCGAGCCGAGGCAACTTTGGTGATGACGGACACGTGGCCTTTGGCACCGAGTCAGGGTTTCCTACATTCCCCCAAAATAAAATATTTATGTGGCGACTCTGTATCTGGCAAAACAGTCCATGTTTGGCACTTCTTTCAAAAATCTGTTTTCTCAAAACGATTTGTCAGATTTAGACTATTTGGTTCAAATTAAGAACCGTGACACAAATCGAGTCCGAACTGTACCGGGGTCCCTCGCGGACGTGTTACAGTATGCACAAGAGAAAATAGAGAAATAGAAACTAAAGCATTTTTATTAAAAGGTAAAGCTGACATTTTGGCAAGTTTATACTCCCGACATTTATCAATTTGACTAGGAGAAACTTTATCCAATAATTCTGATTGAGCTAAAGACTGTAAGCTGTCAACTGACAAATGACCTAGGTGAGAATGCCATAAATAAAACTGACTCAACTGAGAATCTAACTGAAATGAGGAAAAAGCAACTGGAGAGGTGGATAAGGGGTGATGCAAGCTTTCTACCACATAGAGATCTCCAACTCTATGGCCGGTCCCAATCTGCTTCTTGGACATCCGATCCTACACACAACAGACAAAAGAGTAAAAGATTACATCAAAACTAGAAGTATCAAGTTGACTGATAGATAATAAACTGACAGATAGCTGAGGAACATAAAGAACAGAAGGAATAGTAACAACAGACATGATAGAGAGTAAGATAGACCCAACAGATAAAACAGGCATACCAGACCCATTAGCAGTATTAACAGTAATAGGAGAGGGAGGGGGAGATACAGTTTTGAAATAAGGAAAGGTGAGGAGTTATATGATGAGAGGCACCAGAGTCAAAAAGCCAGACAGAAGAGGAGATACCTGAAGAGGACCCAAATAAAACTGAATGAAGAAAGGTGAGAGCAAAGGCAGATGAGGATAGCTGGGAGGTGGAGAGGAGACGCTGAAGCTAAGCCATCTAGGCATGCAAGAAAGCCAAGTCAAGATCAGAAGCCAGAGCAGATGTAGTATAAGCAGTAGGAGGTCGAAACTGTGTCTAAGGCGACTGAGAAAATTGAGCAGACTGACGTCCCTTCTTGGGACAGTTGTACTTCCAATGGCCCTTTTGATGACAAAAAACACATTCATTAGAGGCTAATGGCGCCCTTTTGGGCTTCCCATGGTTCTGAAGCTGATGAAGTGGTGGGGTCGACAACAGAGAAGGCTGAGCAGGAGCCAAGAAGACAGATAGAGACAGAGTCTGACTGGCCGTCTTAAGGCGAATTTCCTCAGAGAGGAGTTCACGAACAATAGCATCCACAGAGGGGAGAGGAGACTGATGAAGGATGCCACCACATATAGCGTCATACTGAAGGGAGAGAGCTGTTAAGAACTACACCAAATGACCTTGTTCCCGAAACTCAACATAAGCGTCTAGTGCTTTGAGGCTAGATGGTTCCATGAGAGCCAACTAATCCCAAAGACCTGTCATCTCAATGTTGATGTCCTGAATAGATTGATCCCGCTGACGAGCACTCTGAATAGCTGTTTCCAACTCATACTGTTTGGCAAAGTTAGACTGCTGATACACACCTAATGAGTAGTCCCTCACCTCCTTAGCAGTATTGTATTTGGAAAACATAATTCCAATACGGTCATCCACAGAGTTATGAAACCAGGTTAGAACTTGGGCATTATCACAATCCCAAGTGTCACAAGAAATTAGATATCCTTCTTGTTTCGGGTCCAATGGACGAGGAACAGAACCAAAAACATAGTCTCATTTTTTCTGACCAATAAGAAAATTCTTCATAACACTAGCCCAATAAGCATAATTGGCACCGGTGAGTTTACATCTGATGGCTTGGATTTTGGTGTCCTTCATTATAATAAACCAAAAATTTAACAAGTTGAATGATAATAATAAAAACAGGTGGGCAAGATTGTAAATAAGTATTGTTAACCAAAAATAGTACTACAATAGTCACGAACACAGAGAGACAGAAAGAGAGTGATATAACTAGAGCATCACGAACACAGAGAGACAGAGAGACACTACAACAAATTTGGGATTTAAAGACGAAACAAATTTGTCCCAAAATGTATATATTTCGTCACCTAAACTAATTACGATGAACATTTTTTATCACCCGTTTTGTCGCCAAAGCGTCGTCGCTAAAAGGTCTTAGAGACGAAAAAAACAAATTCGTCATTGAAAACGATAAATTTGTGACGAATTTTTTTGTCTCCAATACACTCTGTTGGGAACATACTTGTAAGTAATTAGCGACAAAATATTTTGTCATTAAAGGAAGAAATTAGAGACAAAAGTATTCTGTCATAAATATAAGAAATAGAGACGAAATAATTTTGTCACGTTTAATATAAACGAAGACGAAATTTTTTTATCAAAAAAGCTACCAATAGAGACAAAAACAAATTCATCATTAAAAATGATAAATTTAAGACGAATTTTTTTGTCTCCAATACATTCTGTTGGGAACATACTTGTAAGTAATTAGCGACAAAATATTGTCATTAAAGGAAGAAATTAAAGACAAAAGTATTTTGTCATAAATATAAGAAATAGAGACGAAATAATTTTGTCACGTTTAATATAAACGAAGACGAAAATTTTTTGTCAAAAAAGCCACCAATAGAGACAAAAACAAATTCATCATTAAAAATGATAAATTTGTGAGGAATTTTCGTCTCCAATACACTCTGTTGGGAATATACTTGTAAGTAATTAGTGACAAAATATTTTGTCATTAAAGGAAGAAATTATAGACAAAAGTATTTTGTCATAAATATAAGAAATATGGATGAAAAAATTGTCACATTTAATATAAATGAAGACGAAAATCTTGTTAAAGAAACTACCAATAGAGACAAAAACAAATTCATCATTAAAAATGATGAAATAATATCAAAAAAAATTCGTCACACATTGAGGGTAATAGTGACAAAATGTGACAATATTTTTTGTCAGGTCAAATTCATTTAGTGACGAAATAAAGAATTCATGACAAAATTAATCATCCATCTAAGCCAAATAAGAGACGAAAAAACCTTCTTTAGAGATGGAAAATTTTGTTAGTAATTCTATAATATTTTTTTCCACATCATATAACTATTTTATCAAAATCTAAATTTTAGTTCAACAAATATAATCCTGTTCATGTTGAAACCTGTTGAATATAACAATTCCATCACAACTTAACCTAACATGTTATCAACACATCTACGAATTTAACAAAATGAAAATATCTATTCATCATTACAAATACTTTCATCCTAATACAGTAAAATAGTGAAATATCCACGAAATATCCAAAAGTTACAACTTGTTCAATTCCACCAAACATCCAACAATAACTAGTGCAACTCCACAAAATATGTGTATTCTATCAAAACAAAATAAACATTCAAGCAAATTACATCATTGTTGCATGTCAAAAATGCCACCCCAATCCAATCTGCAAAAAAATAAATTAAAAGCTTAAGTAATTAATAAATTATACAAAAGATTAAAAACATTAGTAACTCATCATTTTACAATTAGATCAATTATACAATTTATCCTTCTAACAGACTTTTTTCGAGATTATGAGAACAAAAAGTTAATTTTAATGCTAATTCACAAATTTGAGCTCATATCAAAATTGAGATAACACAAAGTAGCATAAGCAGAAGCAGCCTAAAAAACCTTATTAGCACAAACCAATCAAGAGCAACCAAGGAAAAAAAAGAAAAAAAGAAGCAGGCACAATACTTCATGTTATTAGTCTCCCTCTCTTTCTTAGTTGATCTTTAAATAAATTCTAATTTATCTCAAGTATACAATCAAATTATTAAAATATTTTTAAACGTAGAATTCATTATATATTTTGATATTATATTAAATTGTTAATTACCAACTCATTCAAAAGATTAAACTATTAAAAAGACAAACACCTCATTAGCTATATTATATTCTTATCATAAACCAACTCATAATTGAATTGTTTGATTTTAATAAATTTGAGTTCATATCAAAATTGAGCTAACACAAACTAGCAGTAGCAGAAGCAGCCCAAAAAACCTTATTAGCACAAACCAATCAAGAGCAACCAAGGAAAAAAAGAAAAAAAGAAGCAGGCACAATACTTCATGTTATTAGTCTCTCTCTCTTTCTTAGTTGAACCTTAAATAAATTCTAATTTATCTCAAGTATACAATCAAATTATTAAAATATTTTTAAAGGTAGAATTCATTATGTTGGAAATGGTAGAAAAATTCTGGGTAAAACCAGAATTTTTTCTCAAGTTTGGTCTATTTTATAGGTGGGCCCCGAGCGTCGATTTACTCGGGTCAAAGTGGTAATGCGTTCTATGCCGCGTTTTGATTCACGTGGTATATTTGGTTGCTCAAAACCATTACCGAGTGAATAGGAAATTGAAGCCAAAGTGTGCTCCATGGAAATGGAGTTTTGGTAGAAATTCCTTAAGGTTGTAAATTGGCTTGTCCCACATTGATTTGGTGGGAGGTTTTGAATGGGTTTATAAGGCTTGGGTTTGGTACTTGGGGTGTGCCCCAAGGGGTATCCAAGTGTTTTAGAGGGAGAGGTTATGGGAAAAATGGGCTAGACCCATTGGACCCAAAAATCACCACACACGCGCGCGGGTGCGTGGTGTGTGGTTGGGTTGGGCTTGTTCAGCCCGATACTAATCTTTCTGGGCCAAAAACATTTGAAATAAAATTAAAATCCAGAATTCAAATTAAACTGATTTGGATTTTCTGTACATCCAAACAGGGCCCTTCCCGTTTTCAAACAGAAATAAACTAGTTTGGAATTAGTGCACACCTAAACAGGGCCCTTCCCGTTTTTTTTCTATCTGTTTGAATTATTAACAGATTCAAATCTGTTTGAATTCAAAAACCAACAGGTATCATACCTGTTCAATTTAAAACCAAGAGCCACCTTTACATCTATAAATAGGACAACCCTCATTTGGATTTTGTAACTCTGATTTTCGTTCTTCATAATTCTGCAAACATCTTCTGCATTTTGCTGCATTATTTTCTTGTCAGAAAGAGTATAAACACTTAGTGTGTTCATAAGGCAAACAATTTGTAGTGCTGCTATTGTTTGTGGTAGATCATTTCATCCTGGGAGATAGACGTCCAAATTCTGAAAGTATCGTGGAGAGGACGAATCTGTCTTAAGGACACAGTGTTAAACACTGGACTTGATCAGAAAAGTTATTCAAATAAATTAACCAAGTAAGTTGTTTAATTTTATTCTGTTTTTATTTGTTTATTTAATCAGATTTTATTTTTATTTTTTGTAACAAAATAAAATCTGTGGTTTTATTAAAATCAGATTTAAATTTTGTTTTTGTAACAAAATAAAATCTGTTTTTATTTATTTATTTTTATTTCGAGTTTGATTTTTGTAATCAAACAAATTCTCTCATATTCTTTGTTTCTTTAAATTCTAATTGTTGTTGTGTACACAATAGAATTAAATCTTTTAAATGCAGTGAAGATTGTCCAACAATCTTAAGACAGAATTAATGTTTTCGGTATCTTCATTGTATTTAATTTTCTGTGTTTTCAAACTAATATTCTGGTTGGAAAAACAAATAGTGATTTATGCTATTTGACAGATAGTAGTAATATACTGTCTCTTTTCTTTGACAACTAGTAGTAATATACTGGTGTCATTAACAATTGCAGAATATTATTTGGTGTTACAGAAAATTATTTTGGTATTTTATTTTTCTAGTTTTAGTAACAAAGAAAATAAAATTATATTATTTTCTAGCTTTAGCAACAAAGAAAATAAAATTATTTTGTGTTTGTTCTGATTTTTGTAATTAGATAGTTTTGTGGTATTTTATTTTCTAGTTTCAGTAATAAGGAAAATAAAATTACAGTATTTTCTAGTTTTAGTAACAAGAAAAATAAAATGATTTTGTGTTATAATTTATTTTTTGGTTTAAGTAACTAGAAAATTAATTTGTGGTTTGGTTTTCTGATTTTTGTAATCAGATATTATTTCGGTATTTTATTTTACTAGTTTTAGTAACAAGGAAAATAAAATTATTTTGTTTGGTAATTTATTTTCTGGTTTTAGTAACTAGAAAATTAATTTTGTTAATCAATCATGTAACTTTGTGACTCGGTCATAATCTGTTAATTTTGTAAGTAACTTATGGTTTCGTTTGGTAGACCACTTATTTTTGAACCCTTTGTGACTTTATCATAGTTCTTCGTGAGTATACATGGAAGAATTTGTTTCTAGAGTAAAATATTAGTTTTACAAACTAATTTTATTTTTATTACAATGTGGATTCATTGTCTTGAATTGTTTCTGCACTTGAGTCGAAAAATATATATATATATATATATATATTCACAAGAACATTTTAATGCATATTTAATTTGTTTATTTATGTACAAATCAAACTTATTAAATGAAGATATGTTTTGTTATTTTGAAATTTAAAGTTTAAATGCGTTGGATTTTATTTGAGTTGAGAATCCTTTTATTTCATGATGCAAATGATGGGATCGTGCATGATTAATTTATTTTGTTAATTCATTATTTTTAGTTGATGCGTTTGATATGCATGTATGATATCAACTCAAGTTATTTCTTAACAATAATTTCAAGTGATTTGGAATGATAAATTGTTATGTCGACTTTGGACATAAGCAGGTTAATTTGAATATTTCTAATCAATTTTGAATGGGTGTTTAAACACCAGAGAAATTTAAACATGAAGATGTATGTAATTATATCGGTCTGTTTAATTGGGAAGTAATTTAAGAAATCTTTTATGTTGATTTTTGAATTATGTGACATGAGATGTCATTAATAATTATTTTACTTGCGTAGTAGAATTTGTTAAACCATGAACCATTTTATTAATATGGGGGTGTATCTCTTGCATTAGTTGAGATAATTTAATTTTCTTCTGTCACAAATATTTTTATGACAGTGACATTTATTTGTTGTTGAGTTGCAAGAATGTGTACAATCAAATGGGTTTTTGAATTGTTTGATTCTTAGACAAAATTTTTTATGAGGATATGATTTTGTCAAAACATTAATTCTAACTTGAGTAGTCATAATTATTTTGGTTTTTTTTTGAATTTGTTTTTAAAATTCATTGTTTTATATTAGAAGTGATAGGGGTGGTGAATATGATGCACCATTAAATGAATTTTGTGCACAACATGGCATTATTCACCAAACTACAGCCCCTTATTCTCCACTGCAAAATGGAATTGCTGAAAGAAAGAACAGAACCCTAAAAGAAATGATGAATGCCATGTTAACTAAGTTCAGGCTTACCACAGAACTTGTGGGGGGAAGCAATATTGTTTGCAAATTATGTTCTTAATAGAATACCCCACAAGAAAACCAAAAGCATTCCTTATGGATTGTGGAAAGGTCGGCCACCTTCCTATAAATACTTAAAAGTGTGGGGGTGTTTGGCAAAAGTTGAAATACCTGTTCTTAAAAAGACTAAGATTGGACCAAAAACAGTAGATTGTGTGTTTATTGGTTATGCTTAGAATAGTAGTGCATATCGGTTTCTGACTTATAAATCAGAAATACCTGATATAAATGTGAAACACTATTATAGAGTCAAGGAATGCTGTATTTTTTGAACATGTCTTTCCTTATAAGAAAGGACAGGAATTAAGTTCACAAAAAAGAACTTATGATTATACATAAAGTCAAGAGACTAATAACAATCAAACACAAGAGACTAGTAATGGTCTCGACCAACAGGATTTAACTGATGATGAACCAAGACGAAGTAAGAGAGCGAGAACATCAAAATCCTTTGGTCTAGATTTTCTGACATACTTGTTAGAAAATGAACCTCAAAGCTTTAAGGCAGCAATGACAGGTCCTGAAGCACCTTTCTGGAAAGAGGCTGTTAATAATGAAATTGAATCCATTATGCAAAATCATACTTGGGAATTGGTGGATCTTCCACCAGGTTCTAAACCTCTTGGATATAAATGGATATTCAAGAGAAAAATAAAAGCAGATGATTCAATTGACAAGTATAAAGCAAGACTTGTAGTTAAAGGTTACAGACAAAAAGAAGGTCTGGATTATTTTGACACATATTCTCCTGTGACAAGAATAACATCCATTCGCATGCTTATTGCTATAGCAGCGTTGTTTAATTTAGAAATACATCAAATGGATGTTAAGACAGCTTTCTTAAACGGTGATCTAAATGAAGAGATCTATATGGAAGAACCCGAAGGGTTTGTAGTATCAGGGCAAGAAAAGAAAGTTTGTCGACTTGTAAAATCCCTTTATGGATTAAAACAAGCACCTAAGCAATGGCATGAAAAATTTGATCATGCAATGCTTACTAATGGGTTTAAGATAAACGAATGTGACAGATGCATCTATGTTAAAAACACTGACCAAGGATATGTCATAGTTTGTCTTTATGTGGATGACATGCTTATCATTGAAAGCAGTCAAAACATGATCAAATCAACTAAGCACATGCTTAACAAAAGATTTGATATGAAAGATATGGGGGTCGCAGATGTTATATTAGGAATGAAAATTACTAAAACATCTGACGGATATGCATTATCTCAATCTCATTATATTGAGAAAATTCTTGATAAATTTATCAAGGATGATTTAAATTTTGCTAGAACACCTGTAGACATCAGTCTTTATTTATCAAAAAATAAAGGTGATGCAGTGTCTCAGTTAAAATACTCCCAAATCATTGGAAGCCTAATGTACCTAATGAATTGTACTCGTCCTGATATAGCTTATGCTATCAGTAAATTGAGTAGGTACACTAGTAACCCTGGAGAAGACCATTGGAAAGCGATCATTTGGGTTCTTAGATATCTAAGATTTACTCGTGATCATGGTTTGAACTTTACTCGATATCCAGCAGTACTCGAAGGTTATTGTGATGCCAATTGGGTATCAGATACTAAAGATTCAAAATCCACTAGTGGATATATCTTTACTCTAGGAGGCGCTGTTGTTTCTTGGAAGTCCACGAAACAAACATGCATCGCACGATCCACAATGGAATCCGAGTTCATTGCTTTAGACAAAGCAGGTGAAGAAGCAGAATGGCTTCGTCACTTCTTAGAAGACATTCCAATGTGGCCAAAACCTGTGCCAGCTATTTGCATTCATTGTGATAGTCAATCTGCAATAGGCAGGGCACAAAATCACATATATAACGGTAAGTCACGACATATTCGTCGTCGACATAATACCGTAAGGCAATTGTTGTCAAACGGAATAATCTCAATAGATTATATAAAATCTAAAGAGAATATTGCGGATCCGTTAACAAAAGGTTTGACAAAAGAGCTAGTGCATAGTTCATCAAAGGGGATGGGATTAAAGCCTATTACATAAGAGTCGTCATAATGGTAACCCTACTTATATGACTGGAGATCCCAAGAACTAAGTTCAAAGGGACAACTAAGTTATGTATGGCTCGCCAGAAATCACCAAGGGATTAAAATTCCTACCCATTCCTATGGTGAGAATGATATCTGCAACATATGTTGTCTGCAGGGGTATAAGGATAAGCTTTGCTTTTAATGATTACTTATATCTTGATTAAGGCATAAAATCAAGACGAGTATAAGGAGATACTCACAATAAGAATCACCTATATGAGTGTTGAACTGGGGCCGGTTCTATGAGAATGAAATAGGCTACATTCTCTAGAAATACTTATGAAAACCAGGCGCGTTCAAGGCCAAAATGAACACAACAGTGAGAACCACGATGTGTCAGAAGATATTTTGTGTGAAATCTATTGTCTTGGCTTACACAAACGGCTGAACAATTCAAGGTATCGCGTCCATGGGTTAGCCAGTAAGTCCGATAGGTTATCACTAGGGAAGGTTCAAGGCCGAAAGCTACCTATCCTGATGCAAGATATTTTCGACTTATACTCTTTCGTTAAAGTCTGCATATTGTTGCATTTCCGTTGTCATCAAATTCCATTCATGTGGGGGATTGTTGGAAATGGTAGAAAAATTCTGGGTAAAACCAGAATTTTTTCTCAAGTTTGGTCTATTTTATAGGTGGGCCCCGAGCGTCGATTTACTCGGGTCAAAGTGGTAACGCGTTCTATGCCGTGTTGTGATTCACGTGGTATATTTGGTTGCTCAAAACCATTACCGAGTGAATGGGAAATTGAAGCCAAAGTGTGCTCCATGAAAATGGAGTTTTGGTAAAAATTCCTTAAGGTTGTAAATTGGCTTGTCTCACATTGATTTGGTGGGAGGTTTTGAATGGGTTTATAAGGCTTGGGTTTGGTACTTGGGGTGTGCCCCAAGGGGTACCCAAGTGTTTTAGAGGGAGAGGTTATGGGCAAAATGGACTAGACCCATTGGACCCAAAAATCACCACACACGCGCGCGGGTGCGTGGTGTGTTGTTGGGTTGGGCTTGTTCAGCCCAATACTAATCTTTTTGAGCCAAAAACATTTGAAATAAAATTAAAATCCAGAATTCAAATTAAACTGATTTGGATTTTCTGTACATCCAAACAGGGTCCTTCCCGTTTTCAAACAGAAATAAACTAGTTTGGAATTAGTGCACACCCAAACAGGGCCCTTCCCTTTTTTTTTTTCTATCTATTTGAATTATTAACAGATTCAAATCTGTTTGAATTCAAAAACCAACAGGTATCATACCTGTTCAATTTAAAACCAAGAGCCACCTTTACATCTATAAATAGGACAACCCTCATTTGGATTTTGTAACTTTGATTTTCGTCCTTCATAATTCTGCAAACATCTTCTTCATTTTACTGCATTATTTTCTTGTCAGAAAGAGTGTAAACACTTAGTGTGTTCGTAAGGCAAACAATTTGTAGTGCTGTTATTGTTTGTGGTAGATCATTTCATCCTGGGAGATAGACGTCCAAATTCTGAAAGCACCGTGGAGAGGACGAATCTGTCTTAAGGGCACAGTGTTAAACACTGGACTTGATCAGAAAAGTTATTCAAATAAATTAACCAAGTAAGTTGTTTAATTTTATTCTGTTTTTATTTGTTTATTTAATCAGATTTTATTTTTGTTTTTTGTAACAAAATAAAATTTGTGGTTTTATTAAAATCATATTTAAATTTTGTTTTTGTAACAAAATAAAATCTGTTTTTATTTATTTATTTTTTCGAGTTTGATTTTTGTAATCAAACAAATTCTCTCCTATTCTTTGTTTCTTTAAATTCTAATTGTTGTTGTGTACACAATAGAATTAAATCTTTTAAATACAGTGAAAATTGTCCAACACATTATCTATTTTGATATTATATTAAATTGTTAATTACCAACTCATTCAAAAGATTAAACTATTAAAAAGACAAACACCTTATTAGTTACATTATATTCTTATCATGAACCAACTCATAATTGAATTGTTTGATTTTAATAAATTTGAGCTCATATCAAAATTGAGCTAACACAAAACTAGCAGTAGCAGAAGCAGCCCAAAAAACCTTATTAGCACAAACTAATCAAGAGCAACCAAGGAAAAAAAGAGAAAAAGAAGCAGGCACAATACTTCATGTTATTAGTCTCTCTCTCTTTCTTTGTTGATCCTTAAATAAATTCTAATTCATCTCAAGTATACAATCAAATTATTAAAATATTTTTAAACGTAGAATTCATTATCTATTTTGATATTATATTAAATTGTTAATTACCAACTCATTCAAACGATTAAACTATTAAAAAGACAAACACCTTATTAGTTATATTATATTCTTATCATGAACCAACTCATAATTGAATTGTTTGGTTTTAATAAATTTGAGCTCAAATCAAAATTGAGCTCACAAACTAGCAGTAGCAGAAGCAGCCCAAAAAACCTTATTAGCACAAACCAATCAAGAGCAACTAAGGAAAAAAAAAAAACACCAATACAGCAGCAGGGGCACAACAAAATCCACCATCGCAGATTATGTACTGGGTCATATGTAAAAAAGATTCAAATCAGAATTTTCATATTAGCAGGCAAGTGACACATGCATGGTATGACTTAAATTTGGAAGAAACCCCAATTGGCTTACAACTTTTAACAAACACCTCACATGCACACAATTAGATGGAGCATTCTTGGCTTAAGAGAGGGAAGGAAAGAGGGTTTGTTTGTGTGCCTAGGATGGAAATAGAACTATTCCAGCCAAGAAAAAAAAATTACCTAATGCAATGATACAAGATAAAGAATAAGAACAATTCAGATCACACCCAAAAGCAGCAAATATAAGAAGACAAACAGGCCATTATTATTCATCTATCTCTCTCTTAGCAAACACCCATTGCAATTATATTTCCCACAATGCAGAAGAATACCATAAACCCAGTAAGTTCACTGAATGAGATATCAACTGACTAACTCCAATTCCAATTCATCTAGGAAAAAAAAAAGTAAATAAATAACGATAGAGAAGCTCCAACAAATAAGAACAACAAACAGTGACAGAGAGAGACAGAGTACAGATTGCTTAGTTTATTTAACAGAGAACAGAGAAAATCCAAGTACTTTAGACCTATTAGAACAACATACGAACAACAGAAACAAAATGAAAATATCAGAGAAAAAACCTAGGGTTCATAATGGGAGGGAAGAAAGGGAAGGAAAAAAAAAATACATGTGTACCGTGAGAGTCCCTTCCAATCAGATTGTGGAAGAATGCTTCAGCAAAGAGTTGGTCCCTCTACTGTGGGTTGCAACGGTAAGCAAACCAGAGAAAGAGCCGAGGTAACAAACGAGATGGATGAAATTTGATAGTCCTGAATATCCACAACCCTTCAACTTCTCAGCCAAATTGTCTTTAGATATGTATCAATTGTTCTTTGTGAGGAAGTTTTTGTTTATAATAGGCCCATTTTTTTTTTTTTAAGACAAAATAATTTGTCACCAATCACCAATTTTGGGCGCCTTTTTTTTGTGTGTGGCGCCAAATATTTGGCTTCCTTTTGTGACAAAAGCACTTCCTCACCAAATTAAAATTTTCGTCTCTAAAAGAAATCCCCTTCGTTTAATTTTTATGACAAAATTAAAAAGGTTTATTTGATTTCATTTTTTGAAAACGGTTTTTAAATTAATTGCAAACCTTAGTATTTTTTTATTTTATATTTTAGTCACTTTTTAAAAAAAAAAAAATTTAGTTGTACATCTAAAAAGTAAATAAGTAAAAAACTAACTAAAATATGAAAAAAATTCAACAAGGACAAACGAAAATCCGTTTAAAAATAATATATGAGAATTTAAATCAAAAAAAATTTTAAAGATCAAAAACTAGCCAATAATAATATGAAAAAAAATCAAGTTGGAGTTTTTTATTTTTTATTTTTTAGATACACCTAATTTAAATATACTTAAAAAGTAAAATATTTATGAAAAAATCAAAAAAATCAATAAAAAAATGACAATATACTAAATTTTTATATATTTTTTTTTTGTATGTAGTGAATTTTTTATCATGTTTTCATAAATTTTGTACTTTTTGAGTTTATCTAAAGGGCAAATTACACAGGTGGTCCCTATACTTTGTCTTTTGTGTCATTTTGGACCCTACATTTTCAATTGGCACAATTTTGACCCTTAATTTTAAAGTCTATGTCAATTTGATCCATTTTAATGAAAGTAATCACTGAATTGAATGAAATTAACTCACCGAAGTAAAAAAAAATTGTAATTTTACTATAAAAAAAATGACATGTGACATTTATGACACATGGACCAAAATACAGGGGCAATTGCTGCAATTTACCCTTATCTAAATTAAAGGGATCTAAAAAGTAAAAAAAGAAAAAAAAATTATAATATTTTAAAATGTTCACATTAATTATCTACTCTTTTTTTTTTTTGGATAGATTTTGACCTTCGATTGGTGTACTTTCTATTTTTTATTTTATATATTTGATATACTTTCCATTTGAAAGTCATAAATTAAGAAATATTAATTAATTAATTATTATTATTTATGCATTTTGCTTGAATGAAAGCTATAAATGATTTTTTTTAATTATTTAAAATCAAAAAATTAGAAATTTTAGTTTGAAACATTGAAGCTCCCACAAGATTTGTGATTAGAAACCCCATTTTACTAATGTAATATATATATATATATATATATATATATTTAATGAGAATTTTATATTTGTTTTAGATATTTTTTTAAT
Organism: Camellia sinensis; assembly: GCF_055761805.1. Classification (NCBI taxonomy): domain Eukaryota; kingdom Viridiplantae; phylum Streptophyta; class Magnoliopsida; order Ericales; family Theaceae; genus Camellia; species Camellia sinensis. The sequence continues at coordinate 20,847,245 of NC_138962.1, read as the reverse complement.
ATAAAAATTATTTTTTTAATTTTTTTTAAAAATAATTTAACAATCCCATTAATAACCATAGTGTATGGGTGAAGTTGAAAAGGGTGTAATTTTGCTTGAATAAATGCTATAGAGGATTTTTTTAAATTATTTAAAATCAAAAAATTAGAAATTTTAGTTTGAGATATTGAAACCCCCATAACGCTTGTGGTTAGAAACCTTATTTTACTTATATAATATACTAGTGGTAACCAGTGCCATGCACGTGACTTTATAAATTAAAAAAAAAAAAATCATTATAAATATGTTGAAGTAATTTAATATATTGTCTTGTGATATACATAAAATTTATAAGTTAAAATTTATATTTATAACTTTTTAAATTATTAGTTTAAAAAAATTAAATATATATATATATATATATATATCTATATCTATTTAGTGCAATTTTGATAATTTGTAATAAATGAAAAAAAGTTAAACCTAATTAAATGAGGTTACATGAGTTATGATATACCTCTTGTTGTTACGAAAATAGACCAATTTAAAAATTATAATTAAGACAAACATACAATTTTATTATTAATGTGAAGTGAAGTGATATTTAACAATAATTGATATGATGTTTCTATTATTAATCCAATTATTTAGGTTACATTTCTTTTGATTTTAATTTCATAACTAAAAATACAATATAAATATAATACACAAATGAATTTCTAGTCTTTAAGAATAAAAATGTTTTAAAATGTTTCCAACCTTTCATCATTTTCTTTAAAAAAATTTTTTATCTAATTTGATTTTAAATTTGAATAAAAATTTGATTTGATATGAATTACTTTAACTTTTTCATTCAATTTTTAAAAGAATTTAAAAAAAAAATTTCATTCATATCCCTTCTTTCCTTAGTTTTGATTAAAAAAACAATAATTTCTAGCAAATGAAATTATAATTTGATAAAAAAATATTAAGGGTTGAAAATTCTCTTAATTGGAATTATAGTGAAATAACATATTGAAATAGTGAAAGTTTGAGTATGTGATTGGTCGAAATGTATAATTTGAATAATTCTCTTCTCATATTTGTATAAAAATAGACACTTATGACCACATTAGTATAAGCCGAATTACGGAAAGTTTTTTGAGGTGTCAAACATTTTTCATTTATAAATATCCTACCTATTAAAAAATAAAAAATAAAAGAAAAAGAAAAAAATATGTAGCTTTTGGATATGTGTTTATCAATTTTGTTTTGTGGACATAAACAACTAATGTTTCAATTTTAAAAATTAAAAAGTCAAAAAAAAAAAAAAAAGATTGGGTTTTTTGGGGATAAAAGAAACCATCCAACTCCTCTATATACTATTTTAAGATGGACTATTTTAATCACATAAAAAAATAGAAATTATATTTGAAAATTATTCCTATATATTATGCTATTACATACAAATATAGCGATAACAAATTAATTAACATATATGAAATGTTATAATAAGCTTTCATTTTCAATTAATTGAATTATTATTAACAAACTACTAAATAGCAGTAATGGTATAATAGGATAGAAAAAAGGATAAAAATAAAAAAACACAATGATATTTAAAAGTTTTAAATTTATCTAGTTATACAAAAATCTAATGTTATAGTACAATCTTGAATTCCCAATAAATTTTGACATTTTCTATAAAATAAAATAACAATAAAAAATAAAAAATTCGATACCCATTTTTTTTACTTTCAATTTTGTGGTTTTCATTAAAAAAAACAAAATCCGATCAAAATCTTTGACACAAAATGGGCATAGATACTTCGATTGCAACTATCATCATCAATAATTCTTCTCCACCATGTAAATCTGTAAACAAACACATAAATCTCACTAAAACTGAAATCAAAACCAAACCAACAACAGAGAAAGAGAATCACATAGGAAAAAAAAATTAAAAAACAAATAAATTTATAAAGTGGTAGGATATTACCTCCCAACAACTTAGATCTCGCCTCGCCCATCAGCTTCTCTGCCAGTGCCCGCGAAGTTTAAGAGTTGAGATGACTAATCAGATTATTCTTTAAATAAGACTTAAAAATTGACTAATTTGTCTCATTAAGTAATTTAAAATTTTGATAGATATATATTAAAAAAATAGATAATTATATTATTAAATCATAATTCAAAATTTAGATATTGTCATATCTGTTTTTATATTTATATCTAAATTCTTATCTTATTTATTTTTATGTGGTTTCTATTAAATTTTTTTTCAATTTATTTAAGATGGAGTTGTGAATTTCTATTTTTTTAAAATTTAATTTATCTATTGTTTCTATTTATTTTTAATTATTATTATTTACGTAAGTTATAATGTGAGTTAGATATGTGATAGACATGTGAGTTTTATTTATTTAAAGTATGATGGTGTGAGGTATTTTCAAATTAGATTTGTTTAAATGGACTTTAAAGATTTTTAAAATTTAAAATTGGATATTGAGAGACAAAAAAAGATTTTAACTGAATATATAAAAATCATATTTATTAATTTTATCTATTTGTATATCTAATTTTTTTTTTATTTTTTCGGTTATGTTATAATATAATATATAATATATAGATAGATATCCACAATTTTCATGAAAATATTATCTGATTTTTTGAGAGAGAAAATGAAGGCACGTTTTAATATTTTCTTCTTGAAATCTATGAGAGAAATTACAATGGAGAGATTATGAAATATTTTTGTTGTCTTTTCATTTGAAATCCATAAATTGAGGGATAATTATTATTTCCAAAATAATTAAATAGGTATGGGAGAAGTTCAAAAGGGGGGATAATTATTATTTCCAAAATAATTAAATAGGTATGAGAGAAATTGAAAAGGGTGTGTATGGGAGAAGTCAAAAAGGATAGGGAGAAGTCAGTAAGTGTTAATTTTTTTTTTAAATCAAAAAATTAGGAAATTAGATTGAGGTATTGGAACTCCCACAAAACTTGTAAGTTAGAAATTCCTATCAATTTGTATATCTGATTTTTTTTTTAATAATTTTTTTTAGGTTATGTTATAATATAATATATAATATATAGATAGATACCCATAATTCTCATGAAAAATATTATCTGATTTTTTGAGGGAGAGAAAATGAAGGCAAGTTTTAATATTTTCTTTTGGAAATCGATGAGAGAAATTACAATGGAGAGATTATGAAATATTTTTGTTATCTTTCCATTTGAAATCCATAAATTAAGGGATAATTATTATTTCCAAAATAATTAAATAAGTATGGGAGAAGTTCAAAAGGGGGGATAATTATTATTTCCAAAATAATTAAATAGGTATGAGAGAAGCTGAAAGGGTGTGTGTACCTGTGCTATGCACGGGATAATTATAGATATTTATATTTGTTTTAGATTTTTTTTTTAATTTTCTAAATTATGTTTTTCAAGATTTTTTATAAAAATAATTTAACAATCTTATCACTAATTATATTGTATGGGAGAAGTTAAAAAGGGTACTATAGTAACTATGCACGGGTTGTATCTGTAATGCCCTCAAAATAATACTTATAAACCAATCATTCATAACATCCATAGACATAAGAGAATAAAACATATTTCCATTTATCAGAGTATTCAGTACAAAGTATTACATGTTGACAACAAAAGTAAATGCCCTATGGGCTTTCAACTATCCAAGCTAACACTTGGTTATAAAATAAGAGAGTTCGAACTCTTTACATATTAAGCCTTTGGCTTGAAATCACATGTAACACAAAAGATAACAATACAAAAATACACTTTTAGCCTTCTAAACCTCCCAAGCTACATCATTGGAGGCAGCATATCACATGTACCTGAAAATGATGTCTCATATAGAGTAAGCCAAAGCCCAGTAGAGATACGCTAAACCAAATATGAGCAATAACTAAAACATTAGCATTTGATAAATGTTTAACTCATATAAACAAACGTACATCTCTTCCGTAACGAATCCATATTCACAAATATATTTCAATCCCTTTCCGTTTCATTATCCAAATCAATTCATAGATATGGTTCATTGTTTATCCGAACAGTTCAAGATGAGACTACAACTCATACTATTAACATTTCAATACCTCAATTCACAATGAGACTACAACTCATATTATTAACACTTTAATACTTCAATTCAAAATGAGACTACAACTCATATTATTAACACTTCAATTCAGAATGAGACTACAACTCATATTATTAACACTTCAACACTTCAATTATCTATGTTATGCAAACGTAATTAGGATTTCAAGACTTTCACCCTGGACTCTCCGGCCAACTTAGTTATCAATGGAGTCCATCCCCTATCTTCTCCCAAACCATGGAGTGCATCCCCTATCTCTTCCCAGACAAGATACATATGCAATGTATCTAAACAAGTTGTCATATACAATGACCAATTCGCTAACATATTCAATGTTATAATCCAATCGTCATATTCAATGACATATTTCAATAGATTAGTTTCAATTTACCTAATCTTCATGCAATTCTAAAACACTCATGACTATCCTCCACCGATAGTCCAAAACAGTTATTTCTAAACAGATAATAAATTCATCAAACAGATAAATTATCAACATTTCCATATGTGTGTGATTAATCAATCAAACTACACCATTCAATCCCATAACTTCCCAATTTCATGATTTTCAACTCAATTTCATATTTTCATATTTCCCTAAATTAATTATACAAATTAATCAATCACAAATAATTAGGGCTTTTTCCTTTTTTCTTAACTTTAGCCTTAAGGCTTAATTTCCTCACTTTTACACCATTAACCCCATTTCCCAAGGTCTCACATATACATAGAGTTCAATACTTGGAAACCCCTCTTTTATAATTTCAAATTCAATACCCTAACTTTTCGAAATTTCCATACATCACCATCTATACAAAATAACCAACATTTATGTCAAAACTCATAAGAAGGAGTAGATCATCCCTACCTCAAAGTTAGGAGCCCAAAGGAGAAGATGGAGAAACTCGAAAGTGCTCCAAACACAAGCTTTTTCAGATCAAAGTGAAGCCTACAGCAAGCCCTACCTTTCTTACAAAGAGACTAGGGTAGAAAACCACTAGAACTAAGTGTATTTGTAAAGAGAAGGTATATGTAGAGAGAGGAGTAGCCGGATCTAGGGTTTGAGATGAAAAGAGGATAAAAAAGTGAAGTATAGAACTACTGCTGCGATCTGATATATACAGGTCTTACTCGAGCGAAGGAGTGGTCGCTCGAGCAACCAGACACAAACAGACCTCGCTTGAGCGAACAACGCGAAGTTTCAGGTCTGCAACCCAGAAGTACGCTCGAGCGCAAGAGTGCTCGCTCGAGCGAAGAAACACAAAACATAGAGCTCGCTCGCTCGAGTGGAGAAACACAACCTTCATGTAACGCCCTCAAAATAAACCCATAAATCATGCATTCGCGACATCCATAACATAAGAGAAATAGACATATTTCCATTCATCAGAGTATTTAGTCCAAAAGTATTACATGTTGACAACAAAAGTAAATGCCCTGCGGGCTTACAACTTTCCAAGTCAACACTTGGTTACAAAAAGGAGAGTACTAACTCTACACAAAATAAGCCCTTGGCTTGATATACATGTAATACAACAAAAACAACAAAAGAGTCTAACAACCTCAAGCCTTCCAAGCTACGTCCTTGGAGGTGGCATATCACCTGTACCTGAAAATGATGTCCCATATAGGGTGAGCCAACGCCCAGTAGAGATATACTAAACATAATATGAGCAATAACTAAAACATTAGCATTTGATAAATGTTTAACTCACATAAATCAATTCATAATCCATTTCAATTACATGACAAATATGTCCATGTTTTATTCCTCTTTCCTTTACTTAACCAATTTTCAATTCATAAACATAGCTCAGAACTTGGCCAAACAATTCCCATGAGACCACAGCTCATATCAACAATATTTTCATTATTAACTGTGGGAGCCGGTTTCTTAGCATGATCATTCGGCTTTATCTGGCACAATCAAGAGGCCGAATATAATGGAAAAGCCAAATAGCCACCCATCGATGGAGCCGAATAGATGAAAGGTTAATGAGTAAAAAGTGGGCCCTGGCCCCGAGGATCAGAAAATGAGTATAAATACAGAAGCTACAAACTTGGAAAGGTATGTGCAAATCATTTCGCTTAACTTAGACAACAAGCTATCTTGAGTGCGAAAACTAACTTGTCCGTTGGAGTGCTAATTCTAGCACCCCCGACTGGAGTATTTGTCTTTGCAGGTGGTTAGCTGAGGATCACTAGCGTCTCCCAGGTTACGAAGAGTATTTCCAAAACCACTTCCCCATAATTGGCGCCGTCTGTGAGAATACTCAAACACACCCATAGCGGACGTAACAAAAGACCCTCCGATAATCACCGACGAAACTGCGCGGAGAGATGACTACACTCCAGAAGACTTGTATGGACCAGAGATCATCCCTGTGAGACGCGCTTTGAACTTTCCCCCGTCTCCCGAGCTTGAGGCAATGCAAGCAATCATGGAACAGGGAAAGCAAAATGAACAGAGGCTGGAAAACATGATCGCTGAGAATGAACGTCTTCGTCAGGATTTGGCCTTAGAAGTGGAGAAATCCAGACAGGCCATGCGCCAAGAGCCGGAACGACCCCTGAGGGCAGGTGATCGACAGCCTCGAGCCTGACACAAAGTGCTGATAGCGACTCCGACGTATCATCCCCGGAGCCCAAAAGGAAAGGACGACCCGCAACTTCCAGCTCTTCTGAAGAGAGCCCACGTATAAGGCATAAACGTAGGCGAGACAGTCCTGATGAAGAGGACCAGCATGATCCCTTTGTACGACGGATTGCAAGGGCGGTACTGCCCAAAAAGTTAAAAGCTCCGACGTTCACTCTCTACGATGGGAAATCAGACCCCACCGATCACATCCGCCACTATAAGCAAGCCGTGACATTGCACGTAGACAACGAGGCCCTCATGTGCTGAATATTTCCCAGCAGCTTAGGACCGTTGGCTGTCAGGTGGTATTACAAACTGGAGCCGGCTTCAGTCAAAAGCTTCCATTAACTACAGAAATCCTTCAGGGCCAGATTCATCACCAACGAGGTCCAGCCGAAACAAGCCGACTCTCTCTGGGCAATGCAAATCCAGCCAGGAGAAACACTGAGAGCATATTTGGCGCGATATTGGGAATGCTTTAATCTTGTTGACGACGCCTACAATGATTCCATGGCTATCACCGCCTTCAAAATGGGATTACACCCAGACAGTGCCCTCCGCAGTTCCTTAACTAGAAGACCCCCAAAAAGAGTTTGGGGGTTGATGAAGAAAGTTGAAGAATACTGCAAGGTAGAGGATGATGCCATGCGGGTTAAAGCTGGACAGGTGTCTAGTAAAACGGCCCCTCCTGAAATTGCTCAGCCAATAAGTTCCATACCACCTCAAAGCCCAGAACCACGGCAGCGGGCTAAACGAGACAAAAGGCGGGATTCTCACCGATCAAGCGATCAATGCTCCCACCGAACGAATGAACAACTACAGTTGGACAGCAGGTGATGTCCAAAGTCCAACACCTACCGTTCTTCAAATGGCTGTCGAAGATGGTGGGGCCCCCTGACACGCGAAGATGGGATAGGCAGTGCGAGTATCACAAAGATCATGGCCACGAAACTGAGAGTTGTTACGCATTAAAGGATCACCTGGAAGAACTGGTGCAGGACGGCCGGCTGCAACATTATGTAAGAAAAGGCAACCCAACCAAGGCACTAGCTCTGAGACAGGATTCACCTCCGCTTGGCGTGATCCACATGATCTACAGCCTGCCAACGCCCCCGATTGAGCACACAATTCGATCGCATCCGGTCCCCCACAGGCAGCTCACTCCAACCAAACGGTCCAAAGAAGTTCCGAGTATTGCCTTCGATGATTCTGATCTTATCGGCATGACAGGCTCCCACATTGATCTGCTGGTCATCAAATTACGTGTGAACCGATTTACCGTTGAACGCATTCTCATAGACCCAGGGAGTACATTGGAGATTATGTACTACGAGACCTTCATCAAACTCGGCTTTAAGGAATCAGACCTATCTTCGGCGCATTATCCGCTATTCGGCTTCAACACAAATCCAGAATACCCGCTGGGAAAAATCACGCTACCCGTTCGAGCAGGCTCCAGAATAGTCGCGGTGGAATTTTTGGTTAAACTTCCTTCGCTGTATAATGTCATCATGGGGCGAACTTGGTTGCATGTTATGCGAGCCGTGCCAAGCACCTATCATCAGCTTGTACGCTTCCCAATAGCCCATGGCATTGAGGAGATCTGTGTCTCCTAGCAATATGCACAAGTAAAGTTATAAGAAAATCCAATCACTGGCCCGACCTGTGGGCCCTGATACTTGTGTATATTTCACTTCTACAATGAAAAATCTCTCATCTCTTCGTCGCATAATTCAGTTCACAAATCCCATTTTAGCAACAAAAGACTTTGGATTCGAAACCCCTTTGGTACATGACACCTTAGGGCCGATTAAGCCTCCTGATTCGGAGCCCCTTTGGTGCATGACACCTTAGGGCCGATTACGTCTCCGGATTCGGAGAGCCCTTCGTGGATATCATGATTGGCAAAATAAAGACTCCGGATTCGAAGCCCTTTTGGTGCAAAGACACCTTAGGGCCAATTAAGCCTCCAGATTCAGAGCCCCTTTGGTGCATGACATCTTAGGGCCGATTAAAGCCTCCGGATTCGGAGCGCCCTTCGTGGATGTCACGATTGGCTAAAAAGACTCTAGATTCGGAGCCCTTTTGGTGCATGCCACCTCAGGGCCGATTAAGCCTCCGGATTCGGAACGCCCTTTATGGATATCACGATTGGCCAAATAAAGACTCCGGATTCCGAGCCCTTTTGGTGCACGACACCTCAGGGCCGATTAAGCCTTCGAATTCGGAGCCCCTTTGGTGCAATGACACCTTAGGGCCGATTAGGCCTCCAGATTTGGAGTCCCTTTGCTGCATGACACCTTAGGGCTGATTAAGCCTCTGGATTCGGAGCCCCTTTGGTGCATGACACCTTAGGGCCGATTAAGCCTCCGGATTCGGAGCACCCTTCGTGGATATCACGATTGCCTAAATAAAGACTCCGGATTCGGAGCCCTTTTGGTGCATGACACCTCAGGGCCGATTAAGCCTCTGGATTTGGAGCACCCTTCGTGGATATCACGATTGGCCAAATAAAGACTCCGGATTTGGAGCCCCTTTGGTGCATGACACCTCAGGGGCGATTAAGCCTCCGGATTTGGAGCACCCTTCGTGGATATCAAGATTGGCCAAATAAAGACTCCGGATTCGGAGCCCCTTGGTACATGACACCTTAGAGACGATTAAGCCTCCGGATTCGGAGCCTCTTTGGTGCGTGACACCTTAGGGCTAACTAAGCCTCCGGATTTGGAGCCCCTTTGATGAGTGACACCTTAGGGCCGATTAAGCCTCCGGATTCGGAGCACCCTTCATGGATATCACGATTGGCCAAATAAAGACGCCGGATTCGGAGCCCCATTGGTGCATGACACCTCAAGGCCGATTAAGCCTCCGGATTCGGAGGCCCTTTGGTGCATGACACCTTAGGGCCGATTAAGCCTCCGGATTCGTAGCGCCTTTCGTGGATATCATGATTGGCCAAATAAAGACTTTGGATTCGGAGCCCCTTTGGTACATGACACCTCAAGGCCGACTAAGCCTTTGGATTCGGAGCCCCTTTGGTGCAATGACACCTTAGGGCTGATTAAGCCTCCGAATTCGGAGCCCCTTTGGTGCATGACACCTTAGGACCGATTAAGCATCCGGATTTGGAGCCCCTTTGGTGCATGACACCTCAGGGCCGATTAAGCCTCCAGATTTGGAGCACCCTTCGTGGATATGACGATTGGCCAAATAAAGACACCAGATTCGGAGCCTCATTGGTGCATGACACCTCAAGGCCGATTAAGCCTCTGGATTCGGAGCCCCTTTGGTGCATGACACCTTAGGGGTGATTAAGCCTCTGGATTTGGAGCGCCCATCGTGGATATCACGATTGGCCAAATAAAGACTCCGGATTCAGAGCCCCTTTGGTGCATGACACCTTAGGGCCCATTAAGCCTCCGGATTCGGAGCCCCTTTGGTGCAATGGCACCTTAGGGCCGATTAAGGCTCCGGATTCGGAGCCCCTTTGGTGCATGACACCTTAGGGCTGATTAAGCCTCCGGATTCGGAGCCCCTTTAGTGCATGACACCTTAGGGCTGATTAAGCCTCCAGATTCGGAGCGCCCTTTGTAGATATCACGATTTGCCAAATAAAAACTCCGGATTCGGAGCCCCTTTGGTGCATGACACCTCAGGGCCGATTAAGCCTCCGGATTTGGAGCACCCTTCGTGGATATCACGATTGGCCAAATAAAGACTCCGGATTCGGATCCCCTTTGGTGCATGACACCTTAGGGCCGATTAAGCCTCCGGATTCGGAGCCCCTTTGGTGCATGACACCTTAGGGCCGATTAAGCCTCTGGATTCGGAGCCCCTTTGGTGCATGACACCTTAGGGCCCATTAAGCCTCCGGATTTGGAGCGCCCTTCGTGGATATCACGATTGGCCAAATAAAGACTTTGGATTCGAAGCCCCTTTGGTGCATGACGCCTCAGGGCTGATTAAGCCTCCGGATTCGGAACCCCTTTAGTGCAATGACACCTTAGAGCCGATTAAGCCTCTGGATTCGGAGCCCCTTTGGTGCATGACACCTTAGGGCCGATTAGGCCTTCGAATTCGGAGCGCCCTTCGTGGATATCATGATTGGCCAAATAAAGACTCCGAATTCAGAGCCCCTTTGGTGCATGACACCTCAGGGTCGATTAAGCCTCTGGATTTGGAGCACCCTTCGTAGATGTCACGATTGGCCAAATAAAGACTCCGGATTCGGAGCCCCTTTGGTGCATGACACCTTAGGGCCGATTAAGCCTCCGCATTCGGAGCCCCTTTGGTGCATGACACGTTAGGGCCAATTAAGCCTCCGGATTCGGAGCGCCCTTCGTGGATATCACAATTGACCAAATAAAGACTCCAGATTCGGAGCCCCTTTGGTGCATGACACCTCAGGGCCAATTAAGCCTCCGAATTCGAAGCCCCTTTGGTGCATGACACCTTAGGGCCGATTAAGCCTCCGGATTCGGAGCCCCTTTGGTGCATGACAGCTTAGGGCCGATTAAACCTCCGGATTCAGAGCCCCCTTCGTGGATATCACGATTGGCCAAATAAAGACTCCAAATTCGGAGCCCCTTTGGTGCATGACACCTTAGGGCCGATTAAGCCTCCAGATTTGGAGCACCCTTCGTAGATATCACGATTGGCCAAATAAAGACTCCGGATTCGGGGCCCCTTTAGTGCATGACGCCTTAGGGCCGATTAAGCCTCCGGATTTGGAGCCCCTTTGGTGCATGACACCTTAGGGCCGATTAAGCCTCCGGATTCAGAGCACCCTTCGTAGATATCACGATTGGCCAAATAAAGACTCCGGATTCGGAGCCTTTTTGGTACGTGACACCTCAGGGCCGATTAAGCCTCCAGATTCGGAGTCCCTTTGGTGCATGACACCTTAGGGCCGATTAAGCCTCTGGATTCGGAGCCCCTTTTGTGCATGACACCTTAGGGCCAAATAAAGACTCCGGATTCGAAGCCCCTTTGGTGCATGACACATTAGGCCAAATAAAGACTCCGGTTTCGGAGCCCCTTTGGTGCATGACACCTTAGGGCCGATTAAGCTTCCGGATTCGGAGCCCCTTTGGTGCATGACACTTTAGGGCTGATTAAGCCTCCGGATTCGGAGTCCCTTTGGTGCATGACACCTTAGGGCTGATTAAGCCTCCAGATTCAGAGCGCCTTTGGTGCATGACACCCTAGGGCCGATTAAGCCTCCGGATTCAGAGCCCCTTTGGTGCAATGGCACCTGAGGGCCGATTAAGCCTCTGAATTCGGAGCCCCTTTGGTGCATCACATCTTAGGGACAATTTAGCCCACGGATTCGGCCTAGTGCACTCCAAATACATGGTTATCCCAATTGGCCTAGAGGACCCTTTTGAGCCGAATAAAATTCCAAATTCGGCTAGCCAAATAAAGTAGTAATGCTCAAGGGTCGAGTAATATTCCACATTCGTGATATGTAGGCTGCGTCGGCACAACCGCACGAACAAGACAATGCCAACAATCGAAATAAAGTGCTTAAATTAAGCATACAAAAAATTCAGAATGACAACATAAGCGTTTGAAATAAAACATTTTATTAGATTAAATAGTAGTTACATAGACGCAATCCGCATTTGAGCATTACAATGTCTATTCTTAACTTCGAAGCCGGAAAAGGGGAAGTAATCGCGGTTGTACGAGCGGCAGCACCGAATCAACAACCGTTGCTCGGAAAGCCTTCGCGGCTTGAAATGCCTTGATCCAACTACGCCTAAGCCCACAATTTCCACATCGCCAAACTTCCTCCGACACCATTGACAATGTCAAGGCAAAGATCCAGGACAAGGAATGTTAGACTCAACGGTCACTGCTTCTCCTTTTGGGATGATCTGCTTCGACGACTTGGAGGCTGACGTACCCCCCATGTTTTGAACTCCCTACTTACCGCACGGGCAGTCTCTCTACTGCGACCCATTGCAGCATCAAGCTCGGCCAAAGTTCGAGCTCCTGTTGAAAAGAGAACTCTATCTGACATTCCCACTTATCCCATCAGATGGTGTTAGGAGAGATCTTTAAACACGAAGAATCCACCCCATTTATTTTTAGTGATGGCAGAGATCCCGAGGCAATTCCATTTACGCGAGACCCGAAGAGACGGATGTCGATCAACATTCGCCACAGTCTAATTGCTGAAACGGTTCATTAATGTAACCGGCCCAACATCCACAGCCATTTCACATATTGGTTGTCGGCTTTTTGAAGTTACAATGGCCTAGTTATATAAACGGTGATCATAGATGAATTCGAAGCGATTGGCTCATTCAATCTCGCAGTTGCATAACCTTTTTGGGCCAATTCGGCCATTAAGCCGGCGTAACGCTTGTACGGCATACATTTAATGAATTCATGACGAGCCGACAAAACTCATTTACATGATAAAGCACATAACTCGGGCCGATTAATGTTTATACACGCAATAAAAAGCGAAACACATGTATGCCAAATTAAAACTACAATGAAATATGTATAATATAAACATTTTTATTCGATCAGACAACGATTACATAGTTTCGAACGCGATCTGCGTCCGAACGTTACAATGAATATTTTCATACGGCATCGCCATCATCCTCACTCTGCTCGACTTCAAAAGCAGAAAATAGTTTACGGTGGTAGAGTGGTAATGTCGAATCAATGCCCGACACTCGGAGAGCTTCCACGGCTTGCGATGCCTTGATCCAACCGTGCCTAAATCCACGATTTTCACATCGGCAAACCTCTTCAGCAAGCTTCTCCTTGGTTTTCTTAATTCCAACCTTTCGGCCATCGTAAAACCTTTTTCATAGGCCCTCTCCTTCGCAGACTCCATTGCGAACATACTCGCCGTTTCACGATCGGCGAGCGCAGTACTGATGAGTCGCTGTGTGACCCTTTCTTCCACAATTGGATTGACCTGTCCGACGGGCTGCTCTTGGACCGCCTTGGCCTTCCTTAGCTCACTCTCAGCCGCCTCCGCGCGAGCCTCCAAACTTCGAATACGTTCATCCCTCTTGTCTATTTCTTGACGGGCATTACGCAGACGCATGCTGATTTCGTAGGCGGTATAGAGCCCTTTCACTGCCCCGTGAATGCCTTCACGAAACACTTCGAAGTCTTGTCGACCTACCATTGACTGTTGAACCTCAGGAGGAAAAATTTGTCGAGCAAACTCGACCGCTACATTCAGGTCTCGAATGATCGAGTCTGCCTCTGTCATGGGTCTATTCCCCACAAAGACCGCAAAGCTCAATGGGCATGGATTCGCATCGGACCCCCTTCCAACTCGGGGTTACGAGGATCTGCCCTGCGACTGCTTGTCCCGCCTGGGTGATCTGCTTCGACGTCGAGGAGACTGGCGTCTCTCCCGATCCCTCAAACTCTTACCTCCTGTGCGCGAAGGCTCACCACCTCGATTCATGTCTCCACCCAACTCAGCTAGCGTCCTCGCTTCCCCTCTGTTGTTAAAGAAGAATCTGTTCGACATTCGCACTCGTTTAATCTTCCTCAAAGAGCTGGATTCAGTTATTTACTAAGCTCATAAAAGTTTTACCTTCGTTCATTTATCCCCTACAAGGGCAGCGCCCTCAAGGTAATCTCATTAATATTGAAAACCTCAATTGCCCGGCGTCGTCCGAGTTGTCCTCCACTAAAGCACTGTTATTCAGCGTAGAATATTCACGAGCCAACTGGGCCAAGGGCAAATTCGTCAATCTATTCGGCTTAAATGCCGCAGCCGCCCCACGAATCGATTCACTAGAATTCATGTGTTCTATTCGACATACAATATTCATGAGCCAACTGGGGCAATGGTAGATTCATCAATCTATTCAACTTAAATGCCTCAGCTGCCCCACGAATCGATTCACCAGAATTCATGTGTTCTATTCGGCGTACAATATTCATGAGCTAACTAGGGCAAGGGCAGATTCATCAATCTATTTGGCTTAAATGCCCCAGCCACCCCACGAATCGATTCACCAGAATTCATGTGTTCTATTCGGCGTACAATATTCATGAGCCAACCGGTGTTGGTCAGCATATAATGTTCATGAGCCTACTGAGGCAAGGGCAGATTCACTAATCTAATCAGCTTAAGTGCCGCCGCCGCATGAATCGATTCACCAAAATTTATGAGTTGATTCACTAGTTCAATAACCACAAAATATTCGGCATATGAATGGTAAACTAATATTGCCAAGATTACAGTTACCCAATCGGCAGCCATGCAGTAGGATAATCTCAGAAAGCACTACAGACAGTAATCATTTTATCCAAAGTAGTGAAAAACTGCGTATAAGTAGTAGCGAAACGACAAGGAAATTTTTATTAATAAATTGAGCGCAAATAGTAACTAATTTATACATGAAAACTACCTTGAACTAACAAAAGTCCACAAAACAAAAACATACATCAAAATTGAAAATACTCCATAAAATTAGAATATCTCCTAGGTCAATCCTCGGGGTCAGACTCAAGTGTCTCAACGTCCACTTGCTTATATGGAATTGGTAAGGCCAATGTAACCCCAGCGGCAGCAAGGGCCTTAAGCCACCCATGGCTAAATCCCCGATTCTCGAATTTGGGGACTTCATCTACGTATTCCTTGAAGGCAGCGCTTTTTCCTGCCTCAAATGCCACAGAAGCTTCATATTCGACTTTTTCCTTGGCTGCCTTCAACTCTGCTAACTTAGCCTCCACCTTGGCAAGCGCCTCCTTGGCTAACTTAATCGATTCTTTGCTCGCGTTCGCCCTATCCTCGGCGTCAGATCGGAGCTGATTGGCAGTCTGAGCCCTTTCCATTTCAGCTTCGGCTCGCGCACTCTCCATTGCGGCTCTCATCACCTCAAACTCGGCCCTGTTCGTTTGACCGTCTACCTCTAGCTGCAAATGGTCAATCCTCTCAAGGGCATCATGCTGGGGGCGGCCTAAGTCGGCGATCCTGCCGACGGTCTGCAAAACGAGTTGGGATCGTCAGATACCATAGGCAAGAAAAATCAAAACGAGTTAAGGTCACCTACCAAAAGGGCCGACTGCGCAGCCAGGGCTACGGCCACCAAATCCGGCACGGTCTGAAAGGATGCCTTGTCAGACGGCAAGGAGACTGAAGCCGCCAGGCTCAACACCACAACTGGATCGGTAATGACGGATATGTCAGAGGAGATCGGCGTGTCTTTGATCTTTGGCTGAACCATGAAAGGAACAAATGTGTCCGACTCTTCTAAGCGAGGCCGTTTATCAGAAGGACTAGCATCTGAACCGGCCTCTCCCTCGGCACTACATTTTACACCCCGCTTTTCTGGAATCAGTTGTTCGGCCTCCTTCTCCATTTCGGCCGCAACAACCTGAACCGTCTCTTCCCCAATAATGCTTTTCAAAGATTCAACTGGAGCAGGTTCAGAACAGGCGGCCTCGGCCTTTTTTCGGGTGGCCATTCATTCGGAATTTTTCTTTCGTGCCATTTGCGTGAGATTTCCCCCAGCCATGCCTCCAAAAAAATCACCGGGTAGGTCCCCTAAATTAGCAAAAATATCTCCAGAGGAAAACTCTACCCGACCTGAAGTGGACGGCGAGGTAGGCTGGTTGAGGCCGGCCGCCTCGAACTCTGAGTTTAGAGCCTCGTCGACCTCCTCGGCCTCCTCAGCAAACTCTCTTATCGGTTCGGCAACTACCTTAACCACCGGTTCCTCGACTTCCTCCGAATCAGAAGCTTCGAGGCCGACTTGCCTAAGGTTCCTGAAGCTGGGAAAGATAAGAGCCGTAAGGTGTTGATCGCCGATTAGAATTGGAATGTTGTCCACGGCCGAGAACGTAGTATAGGTAGGCTCGTACCGAAGGAGTATGTGGGCGGCTTTCCCTTGCTTCTGTACGTTTGGGCGGTCGAAGTACTCGAGCGCAGTCTTGATTTCCGCAAGGACTGCCTCGTCAGTCAAAGTCAGAACCTTCTTCAATTGACTGCTTGCAAAAACAAAGGGTTAGACTTGGAGAAAAGCCGAATAAAAGAAAAGTTCAATAAACTCCAGGAGATATACGACAACCTGGTTCACCCCTCCGTCTGGGAATAGGGTCTAGGCGATCTTCGCCTGCGTCGAATTCCCAGTTACCTCGGATATTGACCATCACGTCGTCTACCTGCTTGCCAGAGCTGGCGAGCATGGTTACCAAATGATGGTCAGTGTCCTTGGCCTTGAGAAAATACCGCCCAAGCCGACCAGAAGATTTGGCCAAAGCATAGCAGTGCCGAATGGCCGGAATGCCAAGGCCGATCTTAAGGCGCCGATTCAACTCTATGACCCCTGTGATGATTCGAAAAAAATTCACATTGGGCTGAGAAGGAATCAGACCCCAATGACAGAGGACGACCCTAAGGAATGGATGAAGGGGAAAGCGGACTCCGCCCTCCGCAATGGAGAGAAGAGGAAAAACGATGGTATTTTGATCCTCCCTCTCCATGTCGAGGGTATTGTCCGTCACAAGAGATAGGTGGACATCATCAGGGATAGAAAAATGTCATCGGAACCCCGAAATACAACCCTCGGAAAGGAGGTCCTTCAAATGCTTAGCCATTCTAACAGAGAATCAAAAGTATGCCAAAGCTAAAATAAGCACGAAAGAGAGGATTATAAAGAGAGGAAGAAAACTTATGAGAGATAAAGGAGACAACGATAGACGAAGAAGAGTTGCAGAGAAACGCGACACAGGAGCGATATCGGCTGGCAGTCCAGGAGATTCAGATATTCGAAAAAAGCATGCATTCGAAAGGACTGAAAGTTTCAAATCACATTAAATGTGAGAGGTGCACGAATGAGGCGGGAAAGTGTAATGATGACCGATAGGCGTGCACGCTCTGACACATTGGGATAGGTGAGGCCGCCTAGCTTATGTCTCTTAACTTTTCAAAATTGAAACCAAACACACCCATTGACTATCGTCAAATGAGAAGTTTGGGGGGCAATTGTGGGAGCCGGTTTCTTCGCATGATCATTCGGCTTTATCTGGCACAATCAAGAGGCCGAATATAATGGAAAGGCCGAATAGCCACTCATTGATGGAGCCGAATAGATGAAAGGTTAATGAGTAAAAAGTGGGCCCTGGCCCCGAGGATCAGAAAACGAGTATAAATATAGAAGCTACAGACTTGGAAAGGTATGTGCAAATCACTTCGCTTAACTTAGACAACAAGCTATCTTGAGTGCGAAAACTAACTTGTCCGTCGGAGTGCTAATTCCGGCACCCCCGACCGGAGTATTTGTCTTTGCAGGTGGTTAGCTGAGGATCACTAGCGTCTCCCAGGTTACGAGGAGTATTTCCAAAACCACTTCCCCACATTAACAATTTAAATGAGATAACAACTCATATCAACAATGCTTCCATACTTCACAATAGATGCACATATTTGCTGTATCAATATCACATAAAACACTTCCATACTTCACAATAGATACACATATTTGCTGTATCAATACTTCAATAGATACACATAATTGTTGTATCAATGGAGTCCATCCCCTATCTCCTCCCAAATAATATCTGGTTTAGGAGTCCATCCCCTATCTCCTCCTAAACCGTGGAGTACATCCCCTATCTCCTTCCACACAACACAATGTATATAAACACATATCATACACATAATCAATCAACACATAAATTTGATGTATTATTCCAACCGTCATATTCAATGACATATTCAATTGATTAGTTTTAATTCACCTAATCATCATGCAAGGTCTACAACATTCAAGACTATCCTCCACCGATAGCCCAAAGCAATTTGTAGACACCCTATTTTTGACCGTCCTCAAGACTTAGATGTCACCGTTTGAACACTCAGTGATCATCTATGTTCGTGTTCGTTTTGAGTTCTCGGAGGTCTCGGCTATGCGCCTTGCCTTAGGATCTCTCGACTTGCTTGTTTTGTGTTTGGTTTTGCACCAAACACTTGTTGTTTTGCTTCTGAGGGCAGGGAATGGCTTGTTGGCCATCCCCACACCTCACCGGCCATGGCTTGAGGCCACCAGCCTTGTTTTGTTGCTACCGGCCATTGGTGATGGCCGGTCGGCACTCTTTCTGGTCGGCCGACCATTGTTTTGGTCAATTTGTCATTTTTGGCTGGTCGACCACTGTTCATCTGCTTTTGGCAGATATTTTATGCCAACTGTGATAGCTGGCATCCACAATGCACCCCCTCCATACACGTGTATGGAGGGATTTCCCTCTTGCTTAGCTTGTTTTGTAAGCTTTGCAAGATTGGAATTCCTATAAAGGGAGGGCTTCTCCTCCCTCCTCAAGGGTTCCAAAAAAGTTCCAGAGGTCTGAGATTAGGGTTAGAGAATCCTGTATCTATCTATCTCTATATCTTCCTCTCCTTTTGATTTGTGTGTGCTAAAAGGTGTTTTGTTCTTAGTTTTGCACTAAGACACATAGTATTACACCATACCTTGGTTGCTGAGGTGCCAAAGGTTTGTTCTTGAAGTTTTTGAGCTGGTTTTGACCCAAGGAAGGTGCTGGAGTGGTCTTCTTGAAGAAGGTCTACAAGGGTGAGAACTATTCCCTTTATTCCCCATTTTTGCATAGGCTTTTAACCTATCTTGCATCCGTTTTTAAGCTTAGATATAAACTAAGAAAAGTTCTATTTTTCCCTACTTTTGATCTTTGTTTAAGGTCTCTTTGAGGTTTGGGGTTGTTTCCCCCCTCTAAGGCCTTGTTAGGCCTTGTTTAAGGCCATACCTTTTGGCCATTATTTTGAGCTTTGTATGACCTCTCTACCACTGAAATCCAAGGTGGTTTTGAGGTCCTAAATAGGAGAGGGTCATCCCCTCTCCATGTTGTCTTTGATGCTTGCATAAGTGGCTTATGTTGTAGCATGTGTGCCTAGCTTGCTTTAGCTCCATTTCAATGCATATTAGGCTTTGTTTTGCCATGATATAGCACTATTTTAAGTTGGTTTAGACATGCCTTGTATGCTTCATACACTTGTCTTGTGATCCCATGTTTTGGCCTTAACATGCATTATGTTGTAACATGTGTTTTTAGCATGATTTTGGCTTAGCTTTGTGAACCTTTTATGCATGTTTTGGTGTGCTTGAGGTCTGATTTTGGTTGTTTGGGTCATCCATGACTTGATTTGTATAGCTACCATGCAATCTAGCTTGTAGGCTTTGAGTATTGGATTCTCTAGCATGTTCTACTTGCATCATTTCAGTAGTTTGGCATCACTTATAATGATATTTTAGTCCATATAGCATGCTCAAATACTTGCATTTATCACCTATTCCATGCTTTGGATAGTTTGTGCTTTATGCTCCATGTTTGGACCTTTGTGTATGCTTCCATGCTTAGACCATTTAGATGCCATCTAAGTGTGTTTTTGGGTCTTGTCTCGACCTAGATTGGGACTGTTTTGAGTCCCTTTGACCCTTTGGGACTTGCCTTGCATGACCATGGTTTGAGCCCTTCAGCTAGTTTCAAGCTTTTGTGCATCACTTGCTTGCATTGATAGGTTGATTTGGCATCATCCTTTGCATGTTTTCAGAGCTTAGCATACTTGCCATTTGTCCATGTTTATCCCCTTTTAAGTGTGTTTAAAAGTTGCCTCTTCATGCTTAAGTATTGGACCATGTATGCATGCATGTTTCTATGTAAATTTGCCTTCATGTTCTTAGCATTTTGGCCACTAATTTGGGCTTATTTGAGAGCTGCCCATATTAGTTTAAGACCATACCCGCATGTTGTTGCATGCTTGCCTAGTATGTTGTCACATACTTGTTGCATGTTTAGTGAATTACATGTTGTAGCATGCTAGTTCAATTATGCCTCGTTGTGTACTTAATCCATGACATGTTGTTGCATGCTTAGGTTGTAATGCATTTGGCATGCATTCTCTCTTTTAGTCACTTAACATGTTGTTACATGTTTGTATGTTGTCACATGCTTGCATGTTTGCATGCTTGTTCACATTTTCATGGTGCATATTTAGCTTCCATGCCTAGGTTGCATTGCATTGAGCATGCATGCCTTGCCTCTTGATCGAGCATGATAGAGGTTGGGTCTCTTGTGTGATTGTATGCATTTCATTTGACATCAAATGCACAACTTGACACCTTAGACCATCATGCATTAAAATGCGTGATTGGTGGCCCGAGGGTCGAGAGCAAAACTCCCTTGAGTTCATGACATGATAGAGAGGTTGGTTGTGCAAACATTTGCTTTGAAATGCATTGCCATGTCTTGTTTGCCCTCTGCTGTTGCAAAAACAGGATTTTGCAGGCATATATGGCCGACCGACCACATTGAGTGCCGGCCGACCATAAATCTTTGGCCGAGAGCTACATTTATGGTCAATGACCACTTTTCCATGGCTGGTGACCATTCCTCTTGGTCGGTGGCATCCTACAACCCTCAGGGAGTATTTCAGAAGCATCCTTGGGACTTGTGCAGTCTCCAGAGAAGAAATACAGTGCAAACAGAGGCAGCAAGAGTATGGCGATGGATTTCCAGGCGTAATCGAGCACGCGTGCATTCATCCCTCTTCCCAAGGTCTCTTTACTGCTTTTTTTAGCTTAATTGACTCGTTAATTAGTTAAGTGTTGTAAATATTTAATTAGCTTGTAGGTTAATTAATTTGTATTATTCTTTCGGTCCCTCCAAGAGAGAGCACAATTGTGTAATAAGCGTGCGTGTGTGTGATGCATGTCTTCCAACCCCCACTTCTTTCTTCCTTTTACTTACCTGCTTTTGATGGTTAGTATTAGGGCATGTTTGATTTAGCATACCTTATGCTATGCATGCGTGCATTTATTCATTTGTATTGCATGCACCGAGCTCGGCACATCCTACTAACTGCATAGTATTTCAATTCCAAATTGAATACATGTTATCTGTGCATCTCATATGCCATCTTAGATTAGCCGAGCCTATTCTAGTTGCATTTTGCCTGCGATGCATTAGCCATTTTAACATGAGCTAGGATCATGCATTTGATTACTAACTAACTTCTGTTTTGACTTGGAGTACTAGGTGAGCATTTACGCTTTAGCATATTGCATGTGTGTGAATGTTGCCATAATAGCACGTTTACCATGAGGCTATGTGTTTATGTGATATAATTGCCTGAATGCCTGTGGGTGAAGGCTGGATTGCTTGAATTGGAACAATTCGTCGAAATCCGTGTTTTAGCCTACTTGCGAGTAGCAAACCTCAAATCTTTTCCAAACAAACGGATATGCGATGTTTTGTTCCAAATTAGGCGATCTAGTCTATACTTGTTTTGTTGTGTGCATCACATAGTAATTTTAGGCTAATAACCGGAATAAGGACGCATGTGTTTTCAAAAATAAGATATTATGGTTAGTAGAGGTTGATCTTCGGATCAGGCAAGCGGGGGTGCTCATAGCTGATCTTCCCCAATCGTACCCAAGTTCCCTAGCCGAGGCAACTTTGGTGATAACGGACACGTGGCCTTAGGCAAACGAGTCAGGGTTTCCTAAATTCTCCCAAAATAAAATATTTAGGTGGCGACTCTGTATCTGGCAAAGCAGTCCATGTTTGGCACTTCTTTCAAAAAAATCTATTTTCAAAAACAATTTGCCGGATTTGGACTCTTTGGTGATTTATCAGTCTTGCATTGCACATTGCGAGATCAGATTAAGAACCGTGACAATTTGAGTCCTGAACTGTAGTGAGCCCATAATGAACAGAACGGGGACATTCTCCTGGGACGTTCGGGGACGTCTACACAATTCATTTCTAAACAGATAATAAATGCATCAACAGATAATTTGACAAAAATTTCATAAGTGAGCGATTAATAAATCCAACTCCATCATTCCATCTTATAATGGGCCAATTTCATTATTCCCAACTCAATTCCATATTTCCATAACATTCCCAAATTAATTATATAAATTAATTCATAACAAAAATTAGGGCTTCTCTACCCCTTTTCTCAACATTGACCCCAAAGGTCCAAATATCAACATCAACATCAATAATCTCTCTTTAAGACCCAAATTACATGTTGATGGGTTAAAATAACAAAACCCCTCTTTTTTTTTAATATTCCAAATCTCAAACCCTAACACCCAAAATTACCCAACTTCAACATTATATCAAAATGACCAATAGTTTATGTCAAAGACCATAAAAATGAGTAGTTATCCCTACCTCAAATTCGGAGCTCAAAGGACAAGATGAAGAAAACTCGAGGTGCTCCAAATCAAGAAATTTTCGGATCAAAAGGTAGCTCTCACCAAGCTCCACACTTTTTACAAAGGCCCAAGGGTAGAAGATCACTCCTACTAGATCAAACCCTAGAGAGAAGTTGGAGTTTTAGAGTGAGGTGCTCTCCAATGGAGGTTTTGAAAAGTAAGAGAGACAAAATGAGTTGAAAAAGTGATCCAAAAAGTCAGAATACGGACTGATATACTGCACTCCCTGCTCGAGCGTGGAACGCCCCGCTCGAGCGTCAGACACAGACTCACGCTCGAGCGTGAAAAGCGCCACTCGATTGTCGATTGCACACTTCCAGACGTTTATAGACCATGGTCCCCGCTCGAGCGTCCGACTCCCCGCTCGAGTGGAGGAACAAAATCAAAGGGGCATGCTCGATCGTCAAGACTTATGCTAGAGCGTTCGATGACCTGCAGAGAAAAATTCTGGGAGATGGATATTCAAGCTCGAGTGTCAAAACTCCCGGTCGAGCGGAGAAGCAATAACAAAGGCCCACTCAAGCGTCAAAATCCCCGCTCGAGCGTGAAGGCCAAAATCTGGGCATTAACCTTTGGTTTCTAAACACAACCAACTTGTTTCAAACCTGCCCAACACAACCCAAGACTCAAATACAAAGAGTAAAGAATGGAAACGAAAATAAGACAACAACACATCCATGGAACTGAGTCCGGAATACAATACACAAGGAAAGGGAAAACCGAGATCGCTATAGGTCAAAAAGACACGCAGATGCACGCTCGAGCGCAAGAGTTCTCGCTCGAGCGAAGAGACACACCAGACTAGGCTTGCTCGAGCGCAAGAAAGCTCGCTCGAGGGCAAGAAAGGTCGCTCGAGCGAAGAAGCCAAATTCTGGGCAGCAACCATTTGTTTCAACTCACAACCAACCTGTTACAAACCTGCCCAACACATCCCAAAACTCAAATACAAAGAATCAAAGGATGGAAACAAGATATAGATAACAACCATCAACTACGGAACCTAAGTCCGAAACAAAGAAAATGACGGAAAAAACCGGGATTGCTATTACCTCCCCCCCTTGAAGAATTTCGTCCCCGAAATTAAATATGAGTTTCAAAATTGTGATTTTTCAATTCTTAACAACATTATAATTCAACATCCACCACCATGACCCATTGATCGATCATTCCATCTCTTTTCAAGAGAACATCATTATAAATTATAGCTCATTATGCGTTATCAACATGCATTCCTTTGAAATTCATTAACTTCAACATGTATATCTCATAAGTCCATAACATATTCAATGTTAATAACATTTTTGCATTTCTAAAATACATTCAACATCTACAATGTTAAACTAAACTTGCATCATTCTCATAACTCTCATGTTCTCAAAACATATACAATGTTTTACAAACCGAACATATACAATGTTCTTAGATTACAAAACAAAATTTTCCAACATATGTTCAAATATTAACAAATAGGTCCGGATATTTCTCACGGACATCTAACTCACGTTCCTAAGTGGCTTCCTCAACCCTGTGATGTTTCCACAAAACTTTTACCAAGGGTATCGTTTTACCTCGCAAGACTTGGTCCCATCTATCCAAGACTCTCACCAGTCTCTCCTCATACGAAGCATCCTCATCTACCTCTAAGTCGGTCCAATCAATACATGCGATGGATCCAGCTCGTATTTCTGAAGCATACTAACATGAAACACATCATGCACTCCGGACAACTGCGACGGTAAAGCTAAACGGTATGCAATCTCCCCAATCCGCTCAAGGATCTCAAAAGGCCCAATAAATCGAGGGCACAACTTCCCACTCTTTCCAAACCTCATCAAACGCCGCCTATGTGATATTTTCAGAAAGACGTGATCACCCACCTCAAATGCCAAAGGCCTTCTCCGACGGTCGACATAACTCTTTTAGTGACTCTGGGCTGTAACTAACCTCTTATGGATAAGTTTAACTTTCTCCGTCGTTTCTCGCACCAACTCTGGACCCAACAAAAGTGCATCACCCACCTCGGCCCAACATACAGGAGATCTACACAGTCAGCCATACAAGGCCTCAAACGGTGCCATGCCAATGCTCGATTGGAAACTATTGTTGTTGGCAAACTCCACTAAGGGTAAGTGCCTCTCCCATGACCCACTAAAGTCAAGGACACAGTCTCGAAGCATATCCTCTAGAATCTGAATAGTACGCTCGGACTGCCGTCAGTCTGAGGAGGGTAAGCCGTGCTAAAGGTCAACTTAGTACCCAAGGCACTCTGCAAACTCTGCCAGAACCTAACAGTAAAACGTAGATCTCTATCTGAGACGATCGACACTGGGACCCCGTGCAACCTCACTATGTCCCGAATATATAAGTCGGCAAGAAAATCCACCGAATCTCTCACGCGCATAGGAATGAAGTGCGCCGACTTAGTCAACCGGTCCATTACCACCCAAATGGCATCACTATCCCGTTGAGTCCTCGGAAGACCCACGACAAAATTCATCGTGACATGCTCCCATTTCCACTCAGCAATAGGCAAGGGTTGTAACAAACCGGTGGCCTCTGATGCTCGGCCTTTACTTGTTGACAAGGAAGGCACTTAGATACAAAAACTGCCATGTCCTTCTTCATCCCTCTCCACCAAAATTGGTAACTCAGATCATGATACATCTTCGTGCCTCCCGGATGCACCGCAAGGCGTGAGTAGTGAAACTCTCGGAGTACTTCCTTTTGGTAAGACTTCGGCACAAACAAATGGTCTTGGTACCTCACACTCAGTTCAGGATACACGGTCAAATCCTTCTCTACCTTCCCACTAGATATCTTCTCCCGGAGGGATTCTACCTCAAGGTCACCTCTTTGTGCCTCTAGCACTCGATTCACAAGTGTAGGCTATGCAACCATGGAAAACAAGGCTGTAGACTCCACAGACTCGCCCAGAAGCAAGTCAAACTCACCAAGTGTACCGAACATCTCCCATTCTCAGATGTTAATACAAACTACATCACTAATGGATTTTCTGCTTAGGGCATCGGCCACAACATTGGCCTTCCCCGGATGATAATGCAACTCGAAGTCATAGTCCTCTATGAACTCCATCCACCTCCTCTGCCTCAAATTTAAGTTTTTCTATGTAAACAGATATTTCAGACTCTTATGATCCGAGAACACCTCGAATCTCTCACTATAAAGATAGTGCCTCCAAATCTTCAAGGCAAATATTACAGTTGCTAGCTCTAGGTCATGAGTAAGGTAATTCCTTTCGTGTGTTTTCAACTGACGTGAACCATAAGTTACTACTTTCCCCTCCTGCATTAACACACAACCCAAACCCTCTCGTGAGGCATCACAATATACTGCATAACCCAAACCCCTCTCCGAAATAATCAAAACTGGAGCGGTGGTAAGTCTAACTTTAAGTTCTTGGAACGACTTTTTGCAAGTCTCACTCCACACAAACTTGACCCCTTTCCGCGTCAATCTAGTCAACGGTGAAGCTAGCCAGGAAAAATCCTTTACAAACCGACGATGATACCCGACCAATCCCAAAAAACTACAGATCTCAAAAACACTCTCAGGCTGTGCCCAATCTTGCACTGCCCCTATCTTGGATGAATCAATAGACACCCCTTCCCCGGATACCACGTGGCCTAAGAATTTAACCTCTCTTAGCCAAAACTCACACTTCCCAAACTTAGCATACAACTTATGGGCTCTAAGTAACTCAAGCACCACTCTCAAGTGTTCCTCGTGCTCCTCCTCAGAAGGTGAATAAATCATAATGTCGTCCACGAAAATGACTACAAAGCGATCTAAGAACTCCCGGAAGATCCGATTCATCAAGTCTATAAACACAGCCGGTGCATTGGTGAGCCCAAAAGGCATCACCAGAAACTCATAATGGCCATACCACGTACGGAATGCTGTCTTCGGGATCCTCCTCCCTGACCCTCAACTGATGGTAACCCGATCTCAAGTCTATCTTAGAGAAACAATAGGATCCTTTCAACTGATCAAACAAATCATTTATACAAGGCATAGGGTACTTGTTCTTAACTGTAGCTCGATTCAACTTTCGATAATCAATGTAAAGTCTCAAAGCCCCATCTTTCTTTTTAGCAAAGAGGGCCGGTGCTCCCCACGATGAAGTACTAGGGCGAATAAAACCCTTATCTAATAACTCCTCGTAGACACTCCATTTTTGACCAACCTTAAGACTCAAACGTCATCGTCTGTGCACTCAGTGATTATGCATGTTTGTGCTCGTTTTGAGTTTCCGGAGCCTTCGGCTGAGCGCCTTGTCTCGGGACCCCTTAACTTTCTCCTCTTGGCCTGGTTTTTGGACCATACCTTGCTGCCTTTGCCTAGAGGGAAACAAAGGCTTGTAGGCCACTTTTTGTAGCCGTAGGCTACCTTTCCCTCTCATAGGCCACTTGTAGTGGCCCGTAGACTAGTTTTTGGGGCTTCCGGCTGAGTGCCTTGTCTTGCGGACTCTTGTCTTTCTTCTTTTTTGGTTTGTTCTTGAACCAAACCTTGTTACCCCTTGCCTGGAGGGTGGAACAGGGGTGTGGACCAGTTTTCTCCCCTGTAGACCACTTTTCTTCCCTGTAGACCACTTTTGGTGGTCTGTCAACTAGGATAGGTGGTCGGTCGACCAGCCTAAGTGGTCTACAGCCTGCAACCACCTTCTCCTCTCTTTGTAGACCCCTTTTCTCCCCTGCCAGCCAATTTTCCCTGTAGACCACTTTTCTTCCCTGTTGACCACTTTAGGTGGTCTATCAGCTAGGGTAAGTGGTCGGTTGACCAACCTAAGTGGTCTACACCCTGCCACTACCTTCTCCTCTCTTTGTAGACCCCTTTTCTCCCCTGCCAGCCAGTTTCTCCTCTGTAGACCACTTTGGGTGGTCTGTCAGCTAGGGTAGGTGGTCAGTCGACCAGCCTAAGTGGTCTACAGCCTGCCACCACCTTCTCCTCTCTTTGTAGACCCCTTTTCTCCCCTGCCAGCCAGTTTTCTTCCGTGTAGACCACTTTTTGTGGTCGGTCGACCACTTTAACTGGTATACGACCTTTTTTCTGCTTTTGTAGATATTTTTGGTGCCAGCTGTGCTAGCTGTTAGGCACATAATGCATAGGGAGGGATTCATGCAAGCTTTTGCTTACATTTTCTATAAGAGGGGAGCTCTCTCCCCCTTCCAAGAGGTTCTGAGATTTTGGAGTCAAAAATTTCACTCTCTCTAGAGTTCTCTCGCCCTCTCTCTCTCTATATTGTGTTACATTGTGCTCAAAAAGTGAGTGTTCTTCACATTTTTGCCTACAAACACCTAGTCAAACACCACTACCTTGGAGCTGAGATTCTTGAAGGTTTGTTTGGAGCTTAAAAAGCTGGTTTTTGGCTCAGAAAAGCTGCTAGTTTTGCTGTTCTTCAAGGGTAAGCCATATTCTCTTTAAAGCTTTGTTTTAGTTGCTTACTTATCCATCTTTGCATGCTTCTTTTGGCTTAGCTTTCAACTGTAAAAACCTTTATTTTGAAGTGTTTAAAAAGGTTGTTTAAGGCCTCGTTTGAGTTAGGGGTGTCTTTCACTCTTTTGTGCCTTATTTGCTTTGCTTTGTGCTACCTTTTAAAGCCCTTGAAACTATCTCCTTTTGGACTTCCTACCACTGAATTCTAGGGGAATTTTAGTGGTGGAAATATGGTTTTGAGGTCCCAAATGGGTGGGGGTTGTCCCCCCTCATCTTCTCTTGTTTGCTTGTGTTGATGGCCCATCAAAAGAGCATGTCTTTCTACTTCTTTGTGGCTTTGTTTAGGCTCATTTTTGTGACTTTTCAGACCTGCCTTAACTCTGTTTTTGGCTGTCATGGTCACCTCTTGCATACTTATTGTACTTGTAGTGTAATCCTACTTGTAGCCTTGCAAAGTAGCATGTCTTTGTGCCTTGAATTTGCTTAGTTCAAGCATGTTTTTAGCCATTATTTTCCATGTCATAACTCTAATTTTGGTTGGTGGAGTCACCTCTTGCTTGGTTTTGGCACTTGTAGTGCAATCTTGCCCATTAGCCTAGTGTACTCGG
This sequence comes from Camellia sinensis, assembly GCF_055761805.1. Taxonomy (NCBI): domain Eukaryota; kingdom Viridiplantae; phylum Streptophyta; class Magnoliopsida; order Ericales; family Theaceae; genus Camellia; species Camellia sinensis. The sequence goes on along the minus strand of NC_138962.1, from coordinate 20,818,220 downwards.
TGTTTTGGACTTTCATGCTAGCTTGTATTGGCTATACTCCATGCATATTTTAGTATTATTTTGACATTCTTTACGATTGTTTTGAGTTATCTTGGTCCTTTGGGGCTTGCTTTATATAGATATAGTGTAAATGGCTTCACTAGTCTTGAGTTTTGAGGCTCGTAGCATGCTATATTTGTGATGTGTGCATGATATGGCATCATTTGGTAGGTGATTTCAGAACTTATATCTTTACCATGCTTCCACTTAAATCACTTTTTCAATACTTTTGGAGGGTTATGCTTTATGCCTCAATCATGAGCCAATTGGCATGCATGCTTGCCTAAGCTTTTTGGGCTACCATCTCAGTGTGTTTTTGGTCTTATTTTGCCATGATACAACTCTACTTTTGGTTGGTTAGAGCATCCCTTATTTGCTTCTTACATTTGTAGTGTAATCATGCTCATTGACCTAGCTTACTTGGTGTTTTGGCCTTTTATTCTAGCATATGTTGGCTATGTTCAAGCATGTTTTTGGCCTTGTTTTGGCATATTTTAGGACTGCTTTGAATCATCTTGGCCCTTTGGGGCTTGCTTGATATGGCTATGGTGCAAGTACCTTAGCTAGTCTTGAGCTTTGAGCCTCCTAGCATGCCTTATTTGTGATATGTGCATGATTTGGCATCATTTGGAATGTAATTTTAGAGCTTATGTCTTTGCTATACTCCCATGTTTATCACTCTTTCATTGCCCTTGAGGGTTATGCATTATGCCTTGTTTGTGAGCCAATGAATGAGCATGCTTTCCTCCCCTTTTGAGCCTATGTTTTAGCATGCTTTCGGCCTTGATTTAGCATGCCTCAACACTGTTTTGAGTAGTTTGGGTCTTATGGGATTTGTTATGCATGGTCGTAGTGCAATAGCTTTGACTAGCCTAATGATTCAAGGCCCCTAGCATGCCATACTTGTGTTGTTTGCATGTTATGTCATCATTTCTCACATGATTTCAGTGTTTGAACCTTTGCCATGCTCTCACATATGTCGCTCTTTCAATGTGTTTGAAAGTTAAGCCTTTGCCTTGCTTGAGAGCAAATGAATGAGCATGTGTTCTTTGCCTTTTTGTGCCTAAGTTTTGGTGTGTTGGTCACTGTTTTAGAGCATTTTAGGTCTATCCATATGTGGTTTGACCATTTGAGATTGATAGTGCATGCCTCATGTGTAATATGTTTCATTAGCTTTGGTGCCTTAGCTTTTAAACATGCCATGCATGCATTGTTCACATGATAAAACCTTGTGCATCCCACATTAACATTGATAGATAGGCATGTTGTGTGTTGCATTGTGTTTGGATTGGACGTTAATCCGAACACGAGAAACAAGGGGCGTTTCATACTTGAAGTGATGAAATGCACCTCATTTCTTGGTCGCCGACCCTCTTGATCAAATATGATAGAGGTGGAGGCCCTATGTGTTATTTGTGCATTCATTGACATTGACTCATGCAAACTTGGCTTCTCGGCCATCGTGCACTGCGATGCATGGTTGGTGGTCCAAGAGTCGAGTACCACACCCCCTTGAGCTTGAGAAATGATAGAGAGCGTGGTTGTGCACACATATCTTAGAAATACACTACTATGCCCCTTGTTGTTCTTTGTTGCAGCCAAACTGGAGCTTGGCAGATTTTCTGGTCAGCAGACCAGAAGAGTTGGTCGACCGACCACTTTTTCTGGTCTATAACAAGTTTTTCTGGTCTACAGCCCCCTTTTCTGGTTGGTAACCCACTAGGAGGTCCCCATGTTGGAGCAGAAGCAATCTGGAGGTTTGTGCACTTTTCAGAGATCAAATCAAATGCAAACAGAGGCAATTTTGGGCACAGCAATGGATTTCCGAGCGAGAAACCAAGTGCATGCATTGTTCAATTTTCCAAAGCAGAGCTGAGCAGTGTAGTTTAATGCTTACTTGTTAATTATCATGTTTATGTAATTTAATTAATTTGTTAATTAGTTAAAGTGATGTAATAATTAGTTGTAGCTAGTTATTCAATTTGTTGTGTAATAACTAGTCTAATTAGCTTAATTAGATTAGTTGCTTAGCTTAGCATAGATTAGCTTAGCTTCTATTCGGACCCTCCGTCGAGAGGGCACAATGTTGTAATAAGCGTGCGTGTGTGTGTGCATGTTTTCCGACCCCCATTTCTTTCTCTTTTACTTTTCAGCTTGTGATAGTTAATTTAGGGCATATTTCATTTAGCATACCTTATGCTATGCTATGCATGCGTGCATCATTTATTTGTCTTGCATGCACCGGGCTTGGCACATCATTCCAAAACGATTTGCCGGATTTGGACTCTTTGGTGATTTATCAGTCTTACATTGCACTTCGTGAGATTAGATTCAAAACCGTGACAAGAGTTCGAACTGTAGTAGCTAGAACACAATTCTCGCCCTCACGCGCGGAGTAGTGTTCGGGCGGTCTACACTCCTGGAGTTGAATCTTCAACTCACTTAATTCGGCTGGGGCAAAATGATACGGTGCCATGGAAATTAGTGCCGTGTTAGGCACTAAGTCAATAGAGAACTCGATCTCTCGATGGGGTAGTAAACTAACAAGGTCCTCAGGAGACGTCTGAGTACTCACAAACCACTCTGGGCAACTCAGTCCGGGTCTCATCACACTCACTACTCATATAGCTAGCGAGAAGACAACTAAGCTCACTCCGCCCTCGCGGATCATACACCGGTGGTAAGACATTACTAACCCAATCCCCCAAGAAATGAAAAGAATCCTCGCTCAAGGTACATACAGTAACCCTCTGGCGGTAACAGTGTATAACAGCCCGGTATGACGATAACCAGTCCATACCCAAAATCACATCAAACCCTGACATATCCATCACCACAAAAAGAAAGGGAAGCCGACGATCAACGACCTCTATATCACAGCCCCGACACCCCTGTTTCAAAACCAACTCACCCCCAATGGGTGACACAACACAAATATGGGATGCTAACTGTGCCAACTCCAATCCCAAAACAAATGCAAAAGAAGAAGATATAAAAAGAATGGGATGCGCCCGTATTAATCAACACATTAGCAACCGAGTTGCAAAACAAAAAGGTACCTCTCACAACAGACAGAGCCGATACAAGGTCTGGCACTGTAACAGCATACACACGCCCTGTAGGTCTCTGATCCATCTGCGCACCTCTCGGAGCATAAGACTGTTGCACCGACTGAGCCGAAAAGGCTCTCTGATTGGCCCTCGAGGCCTGAACTTACTAAGCTGGCTGAAAATTCTGTGTCTATCTCAAACCAGATGCACCAGATGTGCCACTCAACTATGGGAAAAACCTCCTTAGGTGCCCGCCCTACCCACATTGATAACAAGTGAGCAGCTGGCCTTTGCCTTGACTCTGGCTCTGAAAACGAGCCGAAGAAGAAGCTGCTCTCTGCCCTCCTCCCTTCTGAGGGCAAGCTGGAGACTTGTGGCCCAGCTGACCACATTTGTAACAAGTGATGTCTCCCTGTCCGCCTCTCCTAGAACCTGGACTCGGTACTGGAAAGGTAGATCTAGCAAGTGCTCCCTGGGACTACTGAGGGTTAGAACCCCTCTGCCTCTTACAGTTCCCCTGGCCTTCCTAACTCTTCTTGGAGTCCTTCATCCTTTCCTCCTCCGTCTGCATAATGGTCTCAAGATGGGCTGTAGCCTGCACAAGGTGCCCATACTCCCTAATCATGGACCTGGCCACTCAAAACATGAGTCCGGTCCTCAACTTCTTCTCAAACTCAAGACAACGGCGTTCCTCAGACGCCACCAACTCAGGTGTGAACCTCGATAAACTAGTAAAGGTGTATTCAGCTGCTTGAGTCGACATAATTGGTCCCTCAACTTCTCCCTAACAGTGGAAGGCAAGAACTTCTCCTAAAAGGCATTAACAAAAGCCTCCCAAGTCCCTCCAATGCGCCCTCGTACAAACTTCCACCACTGATTCGCGTCTCCTATCAACTAGATGGATGCCAAGGTTACTCGTAAACCTCCGTCTTCGATGCCTAGCATCTTAAACATCTTCGTCATCTGCTCTAGCCACTCATCAGCCTTCAGTGGCTCTTTTGGATCACCCACAAACTTGTCCGGATTCGACCAGAAAAACTCCCTCTTCAGAAATGACGGCCCTGCCTCAGCTACATGGGCCTGGACTTGATTCTTAGTCCTAAGAATGTCCATGGATTTCCTTAATGCTCCTGCCATCTCGCGGGCTAAGGCGCCCATGGCCTGCCGACCTACTAGCTCGTCCACGTTGGCCTAACCAACTCCCTCCTCCTATGCCAGAATATCATCCGGTATAGGCATCTCCTGCCTCCTAAGCCTACCACGCCTACCACCATGTCCTCGTCCTAACATCCTAATAAAGGTAACAAAGACATTAGCACATTCACAAATGTGTCGAAACTATTTCACTCGTGTCCTAAAATAATGGACAATTGTAAGTCACTCCACTTAAGCACAAAATCACATAAACACATACGAATTTCATTTCCGGATAATGACCGTCCCGTGGCACTGCTAGAGTTCCAGTTATAAAAGAGGATCAAAAAGTGAAGTATAGAATTGTTGTTGCGATCTGATAAATACAGGTCTCACTCGAGCGAAGGGGTGGTCGCTCGAGCGACCAGACACAAACAGACCTCACTCGAGCGCAAGAAGCCTCGCTCGAGCGAACAACGCGAAGCTTTAGGTCTGTAACCCAGAAGCACGCTCAAGGGCAAGAGTCCTCGCTCGAGCGAAGAAACACAAAGCATAAAGCTCACTTGCTCGAGCGAAGGAAAGCTCGCTCGAGTGGAGAAACACAACCTTCATGTCAAAAAGAGACGCAGATGCACACTCGAGCGAAGAGACACACCAGACCAGGCTCGCTCGAGCGCAAGAAAGCTCGCTCAAGCGACGAAGCAAATACCCAGGCCTCGCTCGACCGCAAAAAGCCTCGCTCGAGCGAAGAAGCCAAATTCTGGGCAGTAACCATTTGTTTCAACTCACAACCAACCTATTACAAACCTGCCTAACACATCTCAAAACTCAAAATCAAAGGATGGAAAACAAGATATAGATAACAACCAACAACTATGGACCCTAAGTCCGGGACAAAGTAAATGACGGGAAAACCGAGATTGATATAGTATCTATAATTATTTGTATGAGAGGATTTTAAATGCTGATGAGGGGATTTTGGCCAAAACAATAAATGCAGGCATGTGGAAAGACATGTGGATTGAAAAAAGTTAATAAATGTTGATCATGGGATTTTGATCAAATCAATAAATGCTGAGTTTTTTTGTTAAAATAAAAAATTTAGAAAATTCAGATTGAGATATTGGAGCTCCCATAGGATTTGGTAGTTAGAAACACCATTTTCCTTAATATATACTAGCATATTACCCGTGCTATGCACGGATTGTCTTTACAATTATCTATATATGTGAATTGTGATTTTTAATTTTTTTTAAATGTCTTCTTTTCTTTCTTTTTTATATTATATTAAAATTTAATATTTTAATAATAATCATATGTGTTTGACTTTTTAAAGAATTAAATGTCTTCTTTTTTTAGTATATTATATTTAAAATTTAAAATTTTGATAATAATTATATGTGTTGGACTTTTTAAGAATTTTTTTTTATACTTGTTCTTAATGTATTAAAGTGTTATTATAAGGGATAGTAATCATATGTGTTGGGACTTTTTAAGGAATTCATGTGTTGGATTTCAAAGAATTATTTTTATGCTTGTTGTTAATGCATTAAAGGGTTATTATGATAGTAAGACTTGAGAGTTGGGAGAAGTTAATAAATGCTAAGATTTTTTTTTTAAATAAAAAAAATAGGAATTTTAGATTGGGAGATTGGATCTCCCACAAGGCTTGGGGTTAAAAACCCCATTTTGCTTAATATATAGTATAGATAGATAGATAGATAGATAGATAGATAGGTAGATATATCTTTTTATTTTTATTTTTATTTTTATGTGGTTTCTATTCGGGTATTTTTTTTTTTCAATTTATTTAAGATGGAGTTGTGGGTATCTTTTTTTTTTTTTTTAATTTATCTGTGGTTTCCATTTGTTTTTAATTATTATTATTTAGATAAGTTATGATGTGAGTTAGATATGTGTTAAACATGTGAGTTTTATTGATTTAAAGTTTATTTTGATAAACTTTAAAGATTTTTTTTTTTTAGTTTTATAGTTTTTTTTGTTATGTTATAATATATTTTATAGTTTTTTTTTGTTATGTTATAATATAATATATAAAATATAGGTAGATATCTACAACTTTAATAAAAAATATTATCTGATTGTTTTTGGGAAAAGAAAATGAATGCAAGTTTTAATATTTTTTTTTGAAAATTTGTGAGAGAGATTAGGAGGGAGAGATTATGAAGTATTTTTGTTATTAAATAAATAAATCAGTCAATAGTTTTTTTTAATCTATTTTGTAAATTAAAAATCAATAATTTTGGAAAATTGATTAATTTGTCTCATTAAGTGATTTAAAATTTTGATAGATATACATAAAAAAAAATACCTAATTATATTATTAAATCATAATTCAAATGTAGATGTTATATCTTTTTGAGATCTATAGCTAAATTCTTATATTTTTTTTTTGTGTGTAACCATAGTGCATGGGAGAAATTGAAAAGGGTGTTGCAATAGTTATGAGAGAAGTCAAAAGAGATTGTGGGTTGAGAGAAGTCAATAAATGCTGAGGTTGGGTTGGGAGAAGTCAATAAATGCTGAGGTTTTTTTTTTAAATCAAAAAATTAGAAAATTAGGATTAGGAGATTGGAGCTCCCACAGGCTTTGGGGTTAAAAACCCCCTTTTGCTTAATATATAGTACAGACTAGCATATCACCTGTGCTATGCACGGGTTGTATTTCACCACTTTATCTTCTTTTTTTTCTCATAATAAAAAAAATAATTGAAAAAAAGAACCATTAAAATAGTAAATAAAAAGGTTATTTAGAAGCATTGAATAAACTACAATCACATTTTTCTTATTGTGAGTGTTTATGTTTATCTAAGTTCAATCATATTAAAAAATCAAATTATAAACAAAAGGAGATAACTTCAATCATACATATCACAATTTTTTTAATGCTATCTAACTACAATCACATTTTTCTCATAATAAAAAAAAATAATTGAAAAAAAGAACCATTAAAATAGTAAATAAAAAGATTATTTAGAAGTATTGAACAAACTACAATCACATTTTTCTTTTTGTGAGTGTTTATGTTTGTCTAACTTCAATCATATTAAAAAAATTAAATTATAAACAAAAGGAGATAACTTCAATCATACAAATCACAATTTTTTTAATGCTATCTAACTACAATCATATTTTTCTCATAATAAAAAAATTGAAAAAAAGAGCTATTAAAATAGTAAATAAAAATATTATTTAGAGTCGTTGAACAAATTACAATCACATTTTTCTTTTTGTGAGTTAACTTCAATCATATTAAAAAATCAAATTATAAACAAAAAGAGATAACTTCAATCATACAGATCACAATTTTTTTAATGCTATCTAACTACAATGACATTTTTCTCATAATAAAAAAAATAATTGAAAAAAATAACCATTAAAACAGTAAATAAAAAAAATTATTTAGAACCATTGAACAAACTACAATTATATTTTTCTTTTTGTGAATGTTTATGTTTATCTAACTTCAATCATATTAAAAAATAAAATTATAAACAAAAGGAGATAACTTCAATCATACAAATCACAATTTTTTTAATGCTATCTAATCATCATCAATAATTAAAAAAATCAATCACAAATTAAGTCAATTGATAATTAAAAAACACAATAATTTATTTTTCAAAAAACATAGTGAGTTAAAAAGATCAATTACAATTTTTTTTTGGGTCAAAACACAATCTAATCATCATCAATAATTGGTACATTATGTGACCCTAATGAGTACAATCCATTTTGTTTTTCAAAAAACACAGTGAGTTAAAAATCAAATAAAACATTAAGTGAATTGATAGTTAAAAAAACATAATAAATTTTTTTCAAAAAACACAGTGAGTTAAAAAAATCAATTATAATTTTTTTTTTCAAAATACAATCTAATCATTATCAATAATTGGTTCTTTAAAAATCAAATCAGAAAAAAATCCAAATCAAATCACAAATATTTTTATGCTATCTAACTACAATCATATTTTTTTCATAAATAATTGTAAAGAAAAACCATTAAAACAGTAAATAAAAGACTAAATCACATTAAAAAAGAAGAACCATTGAACAAACTACAATCACATCATATTTTTCCCATAATAAAATAAATAAATTAAAAAAAACCATTGACTAACTACAATCACATTAAAAAAAAAAAAAACCATTGAACTAACTACAATTACATTTTTTTCTTATGTTTATCTAACTTCAATCATATTAAAAATAAAATTAAAATAGTAAATAAAAAGATTAAATAACATTAAAAAAAAATCATTGAACTAACTACAACAATCATATTAAAAAAAGAGCCATTGAACAAACAACAATCACATCACATTTTTCCCATAATAAAATAAATAAATGAAAAAAAAGAACTATTAAACTAACTACAATCACATTAAAAAAAAAAAAAGAATCATTCAACTAATTATAATCACATTTTTCTCTTTGTGAGGGTTTATATTTATCTAACTTCAATCATATCAAAAAATCAAAAATAAAATTTAAATAGTAAATAAAAAGATTAAATAATATTAAAAAAAAACCATTGAACTAACTACAACAATCATATTAAAAAAAAGAGCCATTGAACAAATTACAATCCCATCACATTTTTCCCATAATAAAATAAATAAATGAAAAAAAAGAACTATTAAACTAACTACAATCACATTAAAAAAAAAAAAAAGAATCATTCAACTAATCATAATCACATTTTTCTCTTTGTGAGGGTTTATATTTATCTAACTTCACTCATATTAAAAAATCAAATTATAATTTTTTATTCGCTAGACAAATCACAAATATTTTTATGCGCTATCTAACTACAATATTAAAACAGTAAACAAAAAGAAAAGTCAAGAAGGAGAAAACAAAAAGAAGACTTACTGTTTGCATACGTGGTCACTGAAGTTGAAAGTGTAGAAGTGAGAAGTCAAGAAGGAGAAAACAAAAAGGAGACTCACTATTTGTAATAGGTATGTGAAAAGTTAAAAAGAGTGTGTGTATTGGAGAAATTAAAAATACTTAGAAGAATTTAATAAGTGCTAAGTTTTTTTAAAAAAAAAAAAATCAAAAAAATTAAGAAATTAAGGTTCAGATATTCGAACTCTCTCAAAACTTGAGGGTTAGAGATAGATATAAATAAATAGATAAATATAGATATAGATATTTATATTTGTTTTAAATTTTTTTTAATATACAAATTATTTGTTTTGGAAAAGATACTGCAGTAATTATGAGAGAAGTCAAAAAGTCTTTTAGGTTGAGAGAAGCTAATAAATACTGAGGTTGCTTTTTTTAAAAAAAAAACAAAAAATTAGAAAATTAGGATTGGCATATTGAAACTCCCACAGGGCTTGGGGGTTAAAAACTCCCTTTTGCTTAATATATAGTGTATATATATATATATATATAGATATAGATATAATAATATATAGATATAGATAGATAGATATTATATTAAAGCTTAATATTTTGATAATAATCATATGTGTTGGAATTTTTAAAGAATTTTGTTTATGCTAGTCTTTAATGCATTAAAGTTTAATTATGATGAGGTTTTGACCAAATCTCCCAAAAGGCATGGAGGTTGGGAGAAATTAATAAATGCTAAGTTTTTTTTTTAAATCAAAAATTTAGAAAATTAAGATTGGGATATTGGAGCTCCTACAAGGCATTTCCAAAATAATTAAATAGGTATAAGAGAAGTTGAAAAGGGTGTGTGTGGGAGAAGTCAAAAAGGCTTGGGAGAAGTCAATAAGTGCTAAGTTTTTTTCTTTTAAATCAAAAAATTAAGAAATTAAGATTAAGGTATTGGAGCTCTCACAAGGCTTGTAACGCCCTCAAAATAACAACATTAAACCCATCAACTAAGACATGCATTAATATGTAAAAGTTCCACATTCTTCCATTTATCAGAGTTTCATTACAAAAAGTATTACATGTTAACAACAAAAGCAGATGCCCTATGGGCTTACAGCTTTCCAAGTTAACACTTGGTTACAACAAAAGAGTACTAACTCATACACGTTAAGTCCTTGGCTTGAATTTACATGTAATACATCAAAAAGTAAAGCGACAAAAGTATGTCCGCCTCTAGCCTCCCAAGCTATGTCCTTGGAGGTGGCATGTTACCTGTACTTGAAAATGATATTCCCATATAGGGTGAGCCACAGCCCAGTAGAAATACACTAAACCAACCATGAACAATGACTAAAAGATTAGCAATTGATAGATGGCCAACACTGATACATGCACATAAATCACATATTTATGCCATACGACTTATGAGTCTAAGTTACCTTTCATTTTCCCTTTTTCAACAGATAAGCATAAAAACTATATCCCACATTCACAGATAAGCATATAAGCTGTATCCACATTCTCAACAGATATGTATAACAACAATATCTCATATTCACAGATAAGCATATAAGCTATATCCACACTTCTCTAGACAAGCATATGAGCTGTATCTACGGAGTTCATCCCCTATCTTCTCCCAACACTATCCGGTTTAGAGGTACATCCCCTATCTTCCCCTAAACCGCGGAGTACATCCCCCATCTCCTCCTCTACACATAACGTATACAAACACATTGGTTCTATATACAATCACTCAATACATACAGTTAATGTATTCTATCAACCGTCAAATTCCATGACACATTCCATTGATTAGTTTCCGTTTGCCTAATCATCATGCATTGTCTACAACAATCACGACTATCCTCCACCGATAGCCCAAAGCAGTTATTTCTAAACAGAAAATAAATGCACAAATGGATATTCAATCAACATTTTATTTCGGTGAGTGATAAATAGTTCAACTACACCCTTTAACCCATATATTCCCAATCTCAACAATTCCATTTCATGTTCTCATTACTCGCAATTAATTATCCCAATTAATCAAACAATGTAATTAGGTCAATACCCATAATTAACATTACAACCCTTAGGTCCCATTTTTATCAATGATTCAACATTTATTCCATTTCTCTATGCTAAACATGCATTTAGGTTTATTATAAATAAAACCCCAACTTTTGTAAAATTACACAAAAGCCCCGAACTTTTCACGAAATTACCAAACCAACCCCAACATCTCAAAATACTAAAATTTAAAGACAAAATCCATAGAGAGGAGTAGGATATCCCTACCTCGAAGTTTGAGCCAAAAAGGAGATGAAGACTCGAAGATCAACGTGCTCCAAATCCAAACTTTTTCAGATTAAATCGAAGCTCTCAACGCCCTCTATCTTTTTAACAAAGGCCCTAGGCTAGATTCACACTCTAGGGAGATCAAATCTTAGAGAGAATGTAAGTTTAGAGAGAGAGAGTCTCGGATCTAGGGTTAGAAAGAAAAAGAAAGTGAAAAAGTGATGTTCAAAAACGCTACTGTTCGCTGATATAAAACACGCTCGCTCGAGCGAAGACTTGGTCGCTCGAGCGACCAGACACAGAAAACTCTGGCTCGAGCCAAGAAGTTCTCGCTCGAGCCAAAAACTCAGAAGTGCGCTCGAGCGAAAGAATGCTCGCTCGAGCCAACAACTCAAACCCTCAGGTCTGCAACCAGAAGCACGCTCGAGCGACAGACTGCTCGCTCGAGCAAAGAACAACCAAACCGCTCGAGCAAAGAAAGCTCGCTCGAGCCAAGAAATGCAACTCTTAGGTCCAGAACCAGACGCAATCGCTCGCTCGAGCGAAGCCACTCTGGCTCGACCCACTAGACACGAACTCAACTCTCGCTCGAGCGACCAACTCCTCGCTCGAGCGAAGGTCCAAAAATCTGGGCAGCAGCACTAGGCTCCCAAACACAACCAACCTGTAACAAACCTGCCAACACATCCTATAACTCAATATACAAAGTAAAAAGGATGCAAACGAGATAATAAACAACTACCAACATCCACAGACACATGTCCGGATCACTGTACAATAAGGGTAAACCCGGGATCGCTATAAGGCTTATGAGTTAGAAACCCCATTTTCCTTATATAATACTAACATATCACCCGTGCTATGCACGGATTGTGTTTGCAATTATCTATATATGTGAATTGTAATTTTTAAATATATATATATATTTTTAAATATTTTCTTTTTTTTCCTTTTTTTATATTATATTAAAATTTAATACTTTGATAATAATCATATGTGTTGAACTTTTCAAGAAATTTTTTTTATGCTTGTTCTTAATGCATTAAAGTGTTATTATGAGGGATAATAATCATATGTGTTGGACTTTTCAAGAAATTCATATGTGTTGGATTTCAAACATTTTTTTTATGCTTATCTTAACGCATTAGAGTGTTATTATGAGGATAAGACTTGGGAGTTGGGAGAAGTTAATAAATGCTAAGATTTTTTTTTTTAAATCAAAAAATCAAGAAATTTAGATTGAGAGATTGGAACTCCCACAAAACTTGGGACTAAAAATCCCCTTTTATTTAATATATAGTACTAGCCTATCACCCGCGCTATGCACGGGATAATTATAGATATTTATATTTGTTTTAATTTTTTTAATATATAAATTATGTTTTTTAAGATTTTTTATAAAAATAATTTAACAATCTTATCACCAACCATAGTGTACAGGGGAAATTAAAAAGGTTACTGCAGTAACTATGCATGAGCTGTATCTATAATTATTTGTATGAGAAGATTTTAAATGCTAATCAGGGATTTTGACCAAATCAATAAATGCAGGCATGAGGATTGAAAAAAGTTAATAAATGCTGATCAGAGAATTTTGACCAAATAAATAAATGCTGAGGTTTTTTTTTTTTTAAAATCAAAAATTTAGAAAATTAAGATTGAGAGATTGGAGCTCCCATAAGGCTTGGGGTTTAGAAACCCCATTTTCCTTAATATATTTACAATTATCTATATATGTGAATTGCGATTTTTAAACGTCTTTTTATTTTATTTTATTTTTAAATGTCTTCTTTTTTTCTTTTTTTATATTATGTGATAGTTTAATATTTTGATAATAATCATATGTGTTAGACTTTTCAAGAATTTTTTTTATACTTGTTCTTAATGCATTAAAGTGTTATTATGAGAGTAAGACTTGGGGGTTGGGAGAAATTAATAAATGTTAAGGTTTTTTTTGAAAAAAAAAAATCAAAAAATCAAGAAATTTTTAAATGTCCTTTTTTTTTATTTCTTTTTTTTATATTATATTAAAGTTTAATATTTTGATAATAATCATATGTGCTAGACTTTTCAAGGAATTAAATGTCTTTTTTTTATGTATTATATTATATTAAAGTTTAATATTATGATAATAATCATATGTGTTAGACTTTTCAGTAAATTTTTTTTTATACTTATTCTTAATGCATTAAAGTGTTATTATGAGGGATAATAATCATATGTGTTGGGACTTGTCAAGGAATTCATATGTGTTGGATTTCAAAGAATTTTTTTTTATGCTTGTTCTTAATGCATTAAAGTGTTATTATGAGGGTAAGACTTGGGGGTTGGGAGAAACTAATAAATGCTAAGGTTTTTTTTTTTCAATCAAAAAATCAGGAAATTTAGATTGGGAGATTGGAGCTTCCACAAGACTTAGAGTTAAAAATCCCATTTTGCTTAATATATAGTATAGATAGATAGATAGATAGATAGATAGATATATCTTTTTTTATTTTTATTTTTATTTTTGTGTGGTTTCTATTCGGGTATTTTTTTTTCAATTTATTTAAGATAGAGTTGTGGGTATCTTTTTTTTTTTTAATTTAATTTATCTGTGGTTTTCATTTGTTTTTAATTATTATTATTTAGGTAAGTTATGATGTGAGTCAGATATGTGATAGACATGTGAGTTTTATTGATTTAAAGTTTATTTAGATAAACTTTAAAGATTTTTTTTTTAGTTTTATAGTTTTTTTTTGTTATGTTATAATGTAATATATAAAATATAGGTAGATATCTACAACTTTAATAAAAAATATTATCTGATTTTTTGGGCAAGAGAAAATGAATGCAAGTTTTAATATTTTCTTTTGAAAATTTGTGAGAGAGATTAGGAGGGAGAGATTATGAAATATTTTTGTTATTAAATAAATAAATCAGTCAATAGTTTTTTTTAAACTATTTTGTAAATTAAAAATCAATAATTTTGAAAAATTGATTAATTTGTCTCATTAAGTGATTTAAAATTTTGATAGATATACATAAAAAAAAAAACATAATTATATTATTAAATCATAATTCAAATTTAGATGTTATATCTTTTTGAGATCTATAGCTAAATTCTTATATTTTTATTTTTATTTTTTTGTGTAACCATAGTGTATGAGAGAAATTGAAAAGGGTGTTGCAATAATTATGAGAGAAGTCAAAAGAGATTGTGGGTTGGGAGAAGTCAATAAATGTTGAGGTTGGGTTGGGAGAAGTCAATAAATGCTGAGATTTTTTTTAAAAAAATCAAAAAATTAGAAAATTAGGATTAAGAAATTGGAGCTCCCACAGGCCTTGGGGTTAAAAACCCCCTTTTGCTTAATATATAGTATAGATAGATAGATAGATATAACAAATATATAGACATAGATATAGATAGATAGATATTATATTAAAGCTTAATATTTTGATAATAATCATATGTGTTGGAATTTTCAAGGAATTTTGTTTATACTGGTCTTTAATGCATTAAAGTTTAATTATGATGAGATTTTGACCAAATCTCCCAAAAGGCATGGAGGTTAGGAGAAATTAATAAATGCTAAGGTTTTTTTTTTAAATAAAAAAATTAAAAAATTAGGATTGGGATATTGGAGCTCCTACAAGACTTGTGGGTTAAAAACCCCATTTTCCTTATATAATACTAGCCTATCACCCGTGCTATGCGCGGGATAATTATAGATATTTATATTTGTTTTAATTTTTTTTAATATATAAATTATGTTTTTAAAGATTTTTCTATAAAAAAAAATTTAATAATCTTATCACTAATCATAGTGTATAGAAAAAATTAAAAAGGCTACTACAGTAACTATGCACAAGCTGTATCTATAATTATTTGTGGGAGGGGATTTTAAATACTAATGAGAGATTTTGACCAAATCAATAAATACAGGCATGCGGATTAGAAAAAGTTAATAAAATGCTGATCAGGAGATTTTGACAAAATCAATAAATGCCGAGGTTTTTTTTAAATAAAAAATTTAGAAAATTAAAATTGAGAGATTGGAGCTCTCATAAGGCTTGGGGTTTAGAAACCCCATTTTCCTTAATATATTTACAATTATCTATATATGTGAATTGCGATTTTTAAATATATTTTTTTAAATGTCTTCTTTTTTTCCTTTTTTATATTATATTAAATTTTAATATTTTGATAATAATCATATGTGTTGGATTTTTCAAGAAATTAAATGTCTTCTTTTTTTATTATATTATATTAAAGTTTTGATAATAATCATATGTGTTGGACTTTTCAAGAAATTTTTTTTATACTTGTTTTTAATGCATTAAAATGTTATTATAAGGGATAATAATCATATGTGTTGGGACTTTTCAAGGAATTCATATGTGTTGGATTTCAAATAATTTTTTTTATATTTGTTCTTAATCCATTAAAGTGTTATTATGAGCGTACGACTTGGGGGTTAAACTTGTTCTTAATGCATTAAAGTGTTATTATAAGGGATAATAATCATATGTGTTGGGACTTTTCAAGGAATTCATATGTGTTGGATTTCAAATAATTTTTTTTATGTTTTTTTTAATACATTAACGTGTTATTATGAAGGTAAGACTTAGAGGTTAGGAAAAGTTAATAAATGCCACTTGCTTGGTTTCCAGTTTTCCAAAACACTTTTCAGAAAATTCTACTTTCTTATTTTTCGTATTTTTTTGTTTTTACTAAATTTTTTTAAATATTTTAAGCATTTTTTTTTACTTTTTAGACACACCTAACATAAATACACCTAAAAATTAAAAAATTGTAAAAAAAATCTTTTAAAAATTCACTAAATACCAAAAATACAAAAAAAATATAAGAATTCAGTACATTTTTTGTATTTTTATGTATTTATTAATTTTTTAAAATATTTTTTCACGAATTTTTTACTTTTTAGATACATCTAAGTAAGGTGCATCTAAAAAAGTAAAAAAAAGAGTTAAAAATTTTAAAAATATTCACTAAAAACAAAAAAACACAAAAACCAAAAAAGTCAATTTTCAAAAATCTTATTCCAGAAAACTCAAACCAAACACAGTGAATGTTTTTTTTTTTTTTAAATCAAAAAATCAAGAAATTTAAATTGGGAGATTGGAACTCCCACAATGCTTGGGGTTAAAAACTCCCTTTTATTTAATATATAGTATAGATAGATAGATATATATATTCTAAACTATTGAATTGTTAGCATTTGCCTCTATTTAAATAACCATAGCACAATAAAGCTATGGAGGCGTTAGGTCTCTCCATAGTGAGCTAATATGCCCCTTCTGTCTTCAAGGCTTCGTTGGAAAAGCTAAAGACTGCATTGGAAATTTCAGACTTAAATTTAAGATTAATGTTTTGGAGCTCGAAAGCTCGAAAATTATAAATACATTTTAGAATATTTATTTAAAATATAAATTGTCGTTTATAATTTATAAAATTATAAATATTTTTTTGTTATAATTTTTTATTTAACAGAATTAATTTTTTTAAAAAAATCATAATTACTCTCCTATGCAATAATAAAATTACTTAAATTATGAATTAAAACATATTTTTAACATCATTAAAAATTGTTAATTAACTTGATAATATATTAATAAAATGGGTGATTTGTTACAAAATTAAAAACTTCTGGAGTGAAATATAATTTTCAAAACTATGCGAAGCAATTTATATTTTAATCAAATATCAAAAAAATGTATTTATAATTTACCCATTTAAAATTAAATTTATTCACTCCTTGAGACTTTGATTAAACCACGGTGCTTCATTCACACTCCTTGAGACTTGGATTGAACCATGGTCCTTCATTCACACGTTGGAACTTCTAGTGAGTACCGCCTCGTCTTTTGTGCTTCGTTGTGTTTACAATTTTTTTAGTTGGAAAATTTTAAATATATATAAAATTTATGAAAAAAATTGATAAAAATAATACGGAAATATCATTATTATAATGATATTTTGTTTTCTAGTGAAAAGTTTATAATAAATCAAATTGTTATGTATGAAAATTATATATAAATAAAAAATTTATATAACATTACACTCTTTTTAGATGGAGAGATTTGGTTAATAGTATGACTTATTCTTTTTTATTTTTTCATGGTAATATATCTTTTTAATTTTTTCCTTTTCTCCATTTGTTTATATTCAATTCTCTGCTAAATTAAGTAGACAATGAACTAACTAAATAAGGGTATTTTAGTAATTTAATCATTACATTTAACAGTGATAATCACTTACATTTGAAAAGATAAAAGGGGTGCAGTGTGATTTCAATAGTATTCAGAGGGTTTACTGTAATTTAATTACTAAAAAATTAGAGACAGACAAAAACATGAAAAATAAAAAGGAAATCTATTAGAAAATCATAGATTAATAAATAAAAATTTGTTCTCTATTTTCATTTCCATGTTGCTCATTCTAAACAATGTATTTAAAAAATTATCTTTTATATTTTTAATTAAAAAAATAGAAAATCTTATTATCTAAATTAGATATACCGTTCGGAATTGATTTCTGACAACGTGACTCGGTAAATTAACAACATTATTACAAATTTAGATTTGTAAACTAAGAATTTATTTAGAAAAAGATATTGACAATTTAAATTCATTTTATTCATAAACTCCCTAATATAAAAATACATATTCAGAATAAATTATAGATTGATAAGGGTGGGTGAATAATATTTTTTATAAATTAATAACCAAAAAATGAGGTACGAACAAAGAAGCTACTACGGCGTAAAAAATGATAACAGAAATATACAAATGCTCTACCAAGCAAATCAAACCATATATGCATATTACATATGAACCAATAAATATAAAACAAATCTGTGATTAAATAATGTTTTTAACATAAACATGTACATAATCACTCTCATATTATTCCTCCCTGGAACTAACTAAAAAAAAGAATAAAAAATCCTTCATCACACTCCAACAAATAATCCCAAATAATTCCACTTATATATGTATGTTTGTTTTAAGAATCGGAGATCTAGTGCTTCATGAGCGTGAGAAGAGACAAAACAATCGAAGAGAAGACGATAGCTGCAGATATCGGCAATGAGTAAGCAAATCCAGCGTCCATTGACGGTGACGGTGCTGGAGCCATTACGAAGTCTTGCAACGATCCAATAACAGAGAAGATAGCGATGACCAAGAAAACTGTCAAAGCCTTGAATGAGCTCAATTGGGCCATTGTAGATCAGAGAAAGAGAGAGGGAGAGAGAGTGTTTCTCTATGGAGATTGAATTTGAAACAGAAAAGATAGTAGCAGTAGTGATGCTTGTAATAGGATGGAAGATAGTGAGGCAAGAGGGAGATATATATAGGAGAGGGATTTTCAAAGTAGGGTTTAGATTTTTGAAAAGACTCAAATTAAATGAGTGGAGTTTTTTTTTTTTATTTGGAAAAAAAAATTAAAAATTAAGATTTGAATATCGAAGTTAGTAGGATTTAGATTTTCAAAATAGGGTTTAAGTTTTCAAAAAGGCTCAAATTAAATGATGGATGGAGGTTTGTTTTTTTTTTAAAAAAAAAAATCAAAAAATCAGAAAATTAGGATTGGCATTTTGAAGCTCTCACAGGCCTTGGGGGTTAAAAACTCCCTTTTGCTTATATAGTATAGACTAGCATATCACCCGTGCTATGCACGAATTATATTTACAATTATCTATATATGTGAATTGTAATTTTTAAATGTCTTCTTTTTTTCTTTTTTTTTTTAAATGCCTTCTTTTTTTCCTTTTTTATATTATATTAAAGTTTAATATTTTGATAATAATCATATGTATTAGACTTTTTCAAGGAATTAAATGTCTTTTTTTTATTATATTGTATTAAAGTTTAATATTTTGATAATAATCATATGTGTTGGACTTTTTAAGAAATTTTTTTTATACTTGTTCTTAATGCATTAAAGTGTTATTATGAGGGATAATAATCATGTGTTGGGACTTTTCAAGGAATTCATATGTGTTGGATTTCAAAGAATTTTTTTTATGTTAGTTCTTAATGTATTAAAGTGTTATTACGAGGGTAAGACTTGGAGGTTGGGAGAAGTTAATAAATGCTAAGGTTTTTTTTTTTTTTTTTTTTTAAATCAAAAAATCAGGAAATTTAGATTGGGAGATTGGAGCTCTCACAAGGCTTGGGGTTAAAAACTCCCTTTTGCTTAATATATAGTATAGATACTAGCCTATCACCCGTGCTATGCACAGGATAATTATAGATATTTATATTTATTTTAGATTTTTTTTAATATATAAATTATGTATTTTAAGATTTTTTATAAAAATAATTTAACAATCTTATCACTAATCATAGTGTATAGGAGAAGTTGAAAAGGGTACTGCAGTAACTATATACGGATTGTACCTATAATTATTTGTATGAGGGGATTTTAAATACTGATTAGGGAATTTTGACCAAATCAATAAATGTAGGCATGTGAAAAGACATGTGGATTGAAAAAAGTTAATAAATGCTGATCATGAAATTTTGACCAAATCAATAAATACTGAATTTTTTTTTAATAAGAAATTTAGAAAATTCATATTGTGATATTGAAGCTCCCACAGGCCTTGGGGTTAAAACCCCCATTTTGCTTAATATATAGTATAGATTTTTTTAATGCTATCTAACTACAATCATATTTTTCTCATGACATAAAAAAAAAAAATTGAAAAAAAGAACTATTAAAATAGTAAATAAAAATATTATTTAGAGTCGTTGAACAAACTACAATCACATTTTTCTTTTTGTCAGTTAGCTTCAATCATATTAAAAAATCAAATTATAAACAAAAGGAGATAACTTCAATCATACAAATAACAATTTTTTTAATGCTATCTAACTACAATCATATTTTTCTCAAAATAAAAAAAATAATTGAAAAAAAGAACCATTAAAATATAAATAAAATATTATTTAGAGCCGTTGAACAAACTACAATCACATTTTTCTTTTTGTGAGTTAACTTCAATCATATTAAAAAATCAAATTATAAACAAAAGGAGATAACTTTAATGATACAAATCGCAATTTTTTTAATATTATCTAACTACAATCAAATTTTTCTCATAATAAAAATAATAATTGAAAAAAAGAACCATTAAAATAGTAAATAAAAATATTATTTAGAGCCATTGAACAAACTACAATCACATTTTTCTTTTGGTGAGTTAACTTCAATCATATTAAAAAATCAAATTATAAACAAAATGAGATAACTTCAATCATACAAATTACAATTTTTTTAATACTATCTAACTACAATGACATTTTTCTCATAATAAAAAAAATAATTGAAAAAATAACCATTAAAATAGTAAATAAAAAAGATTATTTAAAATCATTGAACAAACTACAATCACATTTTTATTTTTGTGAGTGTTTATGTTTATCTAACTTCAATCATATTAAAAAATAAAATTATAAACAAAAGGAGATAACTTCAATCATACAAATCACAATTTTTTTAATGCTATCTAATCATCATCAATAATTAAAAAAATCAATCACAAATTAAGTCAATTGATAATTAAAAAACACAATAATTTATTTTTCAAAAAACATAGTGAATTAAAAAGATCAATTACAATTTTTTTTTGGGGTCAAAATACAATCTAATCGTCATCAATAATTGGTACATTATGTTACCGTAATGAGTACAATCCATTTTGTTTTTCAAAAAACACCGTGAGTTAAAAATCAAATCACAAATTAAGTAAATTGATAGTTAAAAAAACACAATAATTTTTTTTTTTCAAAAAACACAGTAAGTTAAAAAAATCAATTACAATTTTTTTTTCAAAATACAATCTAATCATTATCAATTAAAAATCAAATCAGAAAAAAATCAAATCAAATCACAAATATTTTTATGCTATCTAACTACAATCATATTTTTTTAATAAATAATTGTAAAGAAAAACTATTAAAACAGTAAATAAAAAGATTAAATCACATTAAAAAAAAGAAATATTGAACAAACTACAATCACATCATATTTTTTTCATAATAAAAAAAATAAATAAATGAAAAAAAGAACCATTGACTAACAACAATCACATTTTTTTCTTTGTGAGTGTTTATGTTTATCTAACTTCAATCATATCAAAAATAAAATTAAAATAGTAAATAAAAAGATTAAATAACATTAAAAAAAAACCATTGACCTAACTACAACAATCATATTAAAAAAAAGCCATTGAACAAACTACAATCACATCATATTTTTCCCATAATAAAATAAATAAATGAAAAAAAAGAACTATTAAACTAACTACAATCACATTTAAAAAAAAAAGAATCATTGAACTAATTATAGTCACATTTTTCTTTTTATGAGGGTTTATATTTATCTAATTTCAATCATATTAAAAAATCAAATTATAATTTTTTATTCGCTAGACAAATCACAAATATTTTTATGCGTTATCCAACTACAATATTAAAACAGTAAACAAAAGGAAAAATCAAGAAGGAGAAAACAAAAAGAGGACTTACTGTTTGCATACGTGGTCACTGAAGTTGAAAGTGTAGAAGTGAAAGTGAAGAAGGAGAAAACAAAAAGGAGACTCACTGTTTGCAATAAGTATGCGAAAAGTTAAAAAGAGTGTGTGTATTGGAGAAGTTAAAAAGACTTGGAAGAATTTAATAAGTGCTAAGTTTTTTTTTTAAAAAAAAATCAAAAAAATTAAGAAATTAAGAAATTAAGGTTCAGATATTGGAATTTTCACAAAATTTGTGGGTTAGAGATAAATATAAATAAATAGATAGATATAGATATAGATATTTATATTTATATTTGTTTTAAATTTTTTTTAATATAAGAATTTGTTTTGGAAAAGGTACTGTAGTAATTATGAGAAAAATTAAAAAGTCTTGTTAGTTGAGAGAAGTTAAGAATGCTGAGGTTAATTTTTTTTTTTTGAAAAACAAAAAATTAGGAAATTAGGATTGGCATATTGAAGCTTTCACAGGCCTTGGGGTTAAAAACCCTTTTTTGCTTAATATATAGTATAGATATAGATAGATAGATATATAGATAGATAGATAGATTGTGATTTTCAAATGTTTTTTTGTTTTTTTTTAAATGTCTTCTTTTTTTCATTTTTTATATTATATTGAAGTTTAACATTTTGATAATAATCATATGTGTTGGACCTTTTAAGAAATTTTTTTTATGCTTGTTCTTAATGCATTAAAGTGTTATTATGAGAGATAATAATCATATGTGTTGGGACTTTTTCAGGAATTCATATGTGTTGGATTTTAAAGAATTCTTTTTATGCTTGTTCTTAATGCATTAAAGTGTTATTATGAGGGTAAGACTTGGGAGTTGAGAGAAGTTAATAAATGCTAAGATTTGTTTTTTTAAATCAAAAAATCAAAAAATTTAGATTGGGAGATTAGAGCTCCCACAAGGCTTGGGGTTAAAAATCCCCTTTTGCTTAATATATAGTATAGACTAACCTTTCACCCGTGCTATGCACGAGATAATTATAGTTATTTATATTTGTTTTAGATTTTTTTTAATATATAAATTATGTTTTTTAAGATTTTTTATAAAAATAATTTAACAATCTTATCACTAATCATAGTGTATGGGAGAAGTTGGAAAATGTACTGTAGTAACTATACACGGATTGTATCCATAATTATTTGTATGAGGGGATTTTAAATGCTTATCAGGGGATTTTGACCAAATCAATAAATGCAGGCATGTGGAAAGACATGTCATAACGATCCCGATTTTTCCTCCATTGGTTATTGTATTCCGGACTTGGTTCTGTAGATGTCTGTTGTTGTATATGTTTCTTTCCATCCTTTAATTCTTTGTATTTGAGTTTTAGGATGTGTTGGGCAGGTTTGTAACAGGTTTGGTGTGTTTTGAAACAAATGGTTGCTGCCCAGACTTTGGTGTCTTCGCTCGAGCGAGACTTTTGTCGCTCGAGCGAGCTCTGTGTTTTAGTTCCTTCACTAGAGCCAGGGTTCCTTCGCTCGAGCGACAGTTGAGTGTTGTGTTTGGTGGCTTGAGCAAGAAGTCCTGCGCTCGAGCTTGCGTCTGCGTCTAGTTTTGGACCTAAAGGTTGCATTTCTTGGCTCGAGCGAGCTTTCCTTCGCTCGAGCAAGCGAGGACCATGTTTTGGGTTTCTTCGCTGGAGCAAGCTTTCCTTCGCTTGAGCGTGCTTCTGGGTTGCAGACCTGAAGCTTCGTATTGTTGGCTCAAGCGAGGCTTTCTGTGCTCGAGCAAGGTTTCTTTGTGTCTGGTCGCTCGAGCGACCATTCCTTCGCTCGAGCGAGCCTCGAATATATCAGTTCGCAGCAGCAGCTTCTTCTTCACTTTTTCATCATCTCTTTTACACAAACCCTAGATCCGGCTGCTCTTTTCTCTCTATACACCTTTTCTCTAAAAATACACCTAGTTCTAGTGTGTTTCTATCCTAGTTCCTTTGTAAGAAAGGCAGAACTTGGTGTGGGCTACATTTTGATTTGAAAATCTTTTGGTTTGGAGCATCTTGAGTATTGTCCATCTTCTCCATTTGGTCTCTTCATTTGAGGTAGGGATACCCTACTCCTTCTTATGGGTTGTGACATAAATTTTAGTCATTTTGATTAGATAGTTGTAGACATCCCATTTTTGTCCGACCTCAAGACTCAGACGTCATCGATTGAGCGCTCGGTGATGGTGCATGTTGCGCTCGTTTGGAGGTTACGGAGTCTCGGCTGAGAGCCTTGCCTCTGGACTTCGGGACTCTTTTGTGCTTTGCCTCGGTTTGCGAACCAGGTTCTGTTTTCTCTTCCTGAAGGGAGGGAGAGGTCTCGTAGACCATCTCTCAGTGGCCATAGGCTACTTTTCGTGGTCGTAGACCACTGTTCCCGTTTGGAGACCAGTTTCCGATTTTCGGAGCCGTCGGCCGTGCGTTTCGGTTCGGGACCGCTTAACTTTCTTCGTTTGCGCCGATTTTTGGCACACACCTTGTTTCCTTTCTCTAGAGGGACACTGTGGCCCGGGAGACCACCTTTGTGGTCGCACGCCACTTTCGATACTTAACAGTCAGTTTTCGGGGCACCCAGCTGCGCGTTTTGACCCCCGAACCCTCGTTTTGCATCCGTCTTGGTTCATTTTTGGCATGGACCCTATTTTCATTGTTTGGAAGGTGGTACAAGGGTGGGAGACCACCTTTTCTCCTTGAAGACCACCTTTCTCCCCGTCGACCAGTTTTCTTGTCAGGAAGCTGGTCTCCTTGGTCTTTGGGCCACATTTACTGGTCTCCCACCATACCACTAGCTTGCATTCAGTTGGGAGACTATCAAATGGGGCTACCGACCAGCTTTTACCATGTTGAACCTTTTGAACTGGTCGGCCGACCACCTGAACTGGTCGGCCGACCACCTGAACTGGTCGGCTTGCCTCCTTCAGTCTTGTCTCTGTAAGTTGTTGCCAGCTGTGCCAGCTGGAGGGCATAGACTGGATCCTCCATACACGTGTATGAAGGATCTTCAACCTTGGTTTTAAGCTTCTTGGAGAAGCTTTGGTCCCTTTGGTCTATAAAGGAAGGCCTCCCCTTCCTTGTAGAGGGTTCTGAAATGGTTTAAAGGCATACACTATATCTCTTCCTTTGTCTCTCCATTTTAGGCTTAGAAGAGTGAAGTTCTTGGCCCTTTGCACACCACCTCTTAGCCTAACCCTTCCACCATTGGTCTAAGCTTCTTAGAGGCCACTTTCAGAGGTTGAAGAGCTGTCTTTTTGGTCCAGAAGCTGCTGGAGTTGCTGAGCTTCAAGGGTAACCATTCTTATCCCTTTTTGAGCTTTATTTTGCTCCATCTTTTAGCCATACTTGCAAGCATATTTGAGCTTTGTTGTTAACTGAAAAAAGTCTTGTTTTGAGGTCCTTTTGATGTTTGTTTAAGGTCATTTTGTTGTTGGGGGTTTTCTACCCCCTTGCATGCTTCATTTTGCCTTGTTTTGAGCCATGCATTAAGGCCTTTGTATTGATCTTTGTTTGGCCTTTTGACCACTAAAATCCAGTGGATTTTTAGTGGTTATCATGTATTTTTGAGAGCCAAAATCAGAGAGGGGTGACCCTTTCTCTCCTTGTCTTGTTTACTAGCATATTTGGCCTAACAAAGAAGCCTATACCTGCATGCTTCCAAGCCTTGTTTTAGGCCTTTTTCAGTGAGTTTTAGGACCTGCATAAGCTCTTTCCAAAGCTGGTTTTGTCACCTTGGGTGTCCCTCATGCATGTGTAGAACAACCCTCTTCATAGCTTATCAAAGGAGCATGTCATTCTTGCATGCATTGACAATGTTTTAGTGAGTTTTTGGGCTTTATTTGGCATTTCATACCACTAAATTCTGCTGGTTAAGTGGCCTCTTGAATGCCTCACATGCTTGTAGTGTAAACCCTCTTCACTAGCTTGTGTTGCATGTTGTTTTGGCCTTTGATTCTAGCACTTTTTGGCCATGCCCTAAACTGATTTTGTGCATGTTTTGGACTGTCTTAGCTCTATTTTTATGCCTCATGGTCGAATGATGCTTTCTATGTATGGTTGTAGTGTAATACCCTTGCCTAGCCTTGAGTTTTGAAGCCTATTGCATGCTTATGTTGAAGTGTTTCCATGTCTTAGCATCATTTTGTATGACATTTCAGAGCATATAAGGTTGCCATGTCCCCATGCTTTCCACTCTTTAGATGTCTTTGAGAGTTGTGCTTGTATGCCTCATTCATGGACCATTGTATGAGCTTCATTTCCATGCCTTTTGAGTCACCATTTTAGTCCATTTTCCTACTGTTTTGGACCTGCCTAGGGTCTGTTTGGGGCTAGTTTTGCCATTTGGGCATTGCTTTGCATACCTCCAGTGTAATGCACCTCACTAGTTTCGGTATTTGAGCCTTCTAGCATGCATTGTGTGAGTTATTTGCATGACTCGGAGCCATTTTGTATGTCATTTCAGAGCTGGAAAATGTGTGATTGTATGCCATATTTCATTCTTGCCATGCTTTGGAAGAATTGCATTTGGTGCCTTAGGTTTGGTCCCTTGCATTTGTGCATGTGTGCATGCATTTTGTTGCCTCATTTTCATCATATTGGCCATTGATTTGAGTGTGGTTGAGGCCCATTTATTTTAGTTTAAGTCCATTTTGCATTGTGTATGCCATATTCATGTTGTCGCATGATTGATCGTCGCATTGCGCATGCCTTGTTCGCTTCATTGTGTGTGTTAGTCTCCATGTGTGCATTGCGTATGCCATATAGTTTCCGTGTGCATTGAGTATGCCATTGATTATTTCATAGCATTGTGTATGCTAGTAAGCATGTTTGCATATCATCACTTGCATGTTTGCATCATTTAGTGGCATTGCATTTAGGTTGCATGTTAGAGTTGCATTCATGCATGCCATACTTGTTGCATTCTGTTTGGAGTAGGGTTTAGTCTAAACACGGGAAATGAGGAACGTTTCGTACTCAAAGTGATGAAACGTGCTTCAATTCCCGGTTACCGACACTCCGGATTACACATGATGGAGTCTAGGCCTTATTGTGTTCATATGTGCATTCATTTTGCATTGAGTCATGCAATTCGACTCCTCGGCCATCATGCATCGAGATGCATGATTGGTGGCACGAGGATTGAGGACTACACTCCCTAGAGCTTATGCAATGATGGGGAGAGTGGTCGGGCACACATATGTTGAAAATACCTTGCCTTTTCTCTCCCTTGCCTTTGTTGCAGAAAAAGTAGAAACCAGGAGAAAGAACTGGTCGGTCGACCACCTTTTCTGGTCTTCACCACCAAGGGTGGTCGGTAGGCGGTCTCCAATGCCTATAGCTGGGCAGCAGCCCTCCCACAGCTTTGTAGGGTGGAATTTCATCTCCTTAGAGCTTCGCGCAAGTTTCTGAATTCAATTGCAAACAAAGGCGAGCCGAGGCATCGCGATGGAATTTCCTGACAAGGCGACCCAAGCATGCATGCATTCTTTATCATTCAAGGCAGAGCTGAGGCAGTCCTTTCCATATTATTTTGCATGCTAGTTTACTTTGCTTCCTTAGTTAATTTGTTAATTAATTAATGTTGTGTAATAATTAGCTGTAATCCGTTATTCATTTCGGTTGTGTAATAACTAGGTTAATTAGCTTAGATTAGCTAGTTGGTTGTGTATTATTTATTCGGACCCTCCGAGGGGGGCAATGCTGTAATAAGTGTGCGTGCGTGTGATTTATATCTTCCAACCCCACGTCTTTCTCCCTTTTATTTACCAGCTTATGATGGTTAGCTTTAGGGCATGTTTTAATTAGCATACTTATGTTCGCATGTTTGCATTCATTCATTTGTCTTGCATGCACCGGGCTCGGCGCACCATACTAACTGCATTGTATTTCAATTCCAAGTTGAATACATGTTACCTATAGCATCTCATATGCCATCTTAGAATAGCCGAGCCTATTTTAGTTACATTTCGCATGTGTTGTATTAGGCATCTCAGCATAATTAGGACTCACGCATGATTTCTAATTAGTTTCTGTTTTGGCTCGGAGTACTTGGTAAGTGTTTATGCTTTAGCATCCTTGCATGTGTGTGAGTGACTGCCATGATAGCATGCTTGCCATGAGGCTAACTATTTATGTGATATAACTGCCTAAATGCCAGTGGGTGAAGGTTGGATTATCTGAATTAGAACAATTCATCGATTGCGAGTTTTAAGCCCACTAGAGAGTGGCAAAATCATGTTTTCTAAGCCCACTTGAGGGTGGCAAATCCACGTCTTAGCCTACTTGCGAGTAGCACCATCAAACCATTTTCAAATAAACAAGCATGAAATGTTTTGTTCCAACTCAGGCGATCCAGTTTATACTTGTCTGCTGTGCGCATCACATAGTAATTCTAGGCTAATAACTGGAATAAGGACACATATGTTTTCAAAACTCGATATCATGTTTAGTAGTGGCCGATCTTTGATCGGGCGAGTGGGGGTGCTCATAGCTGACCTTCCCCAATCGTACCCAAGTTCCCGAGTCGAGGCAACTTTGGTGATGACGAACATGTGGCCTTAGGCACGAGTCAGGGTTTCCTAAATTCTCCAAAATAAAATATTTAGGTGGCGACTCTGTATCTGGCAAAGCAGTCCATGTTTGGCACTTCTTTCGAAAAACCTATTTTCCAAAACGATTTGCCGGATTTGGATTCTTTGATGATTCATCGGTTTTGCATTGCACTCTGCGAGATTAGATACAGGGCCGTGACTTTGAGTCCGAACTGTAGTAAGCCCAAATGAACAGATCGGGATTCTCTCCAGGGACGTTCGGGGACGTCCACAGTTTCTGGCGACTCCGCTGGGGAGTTAGAGAGCTTGACTCGAACTCATGATATCTTGTTTTGACTACACTTATGTGTTTCCTTGCATTGCATGTGCATTGGTGCGCTTAGGACACCGTGTTTGCCATCTGCTATTCCTGAACGGTTTGCCGGAGGCTGCGTACCATAAGGCAGATCGGTTATGGCTCTGCCACGATGGGAATACAAACCCCTGTTTTTACCGGGGCACCCTTTTTGACCATTCGACCTAATGCATATTCGGAATCCATAGTGACCATTCCAATCTAGGACAGGTTGCTCACCCGATTATAGGTTGTTTGAAACCGCTGCGTGCGTAGTGAAACCCTAGCTCCTGACAAAATAAGACAGGGAAACCCTATCCCAACATAGGGGTGTTTTGGCTCTCACTTGTTTGCTATGTGCTTTTAGAGTGCGTCTTTACAGGAATGCATGTATCAGTTTACAAGTTTGGGTATCAGGCCTGCGGGCACCAATTCTGTATTTTGGGAATCAGTCATATCTGCGGGTATCAGATTTAGTTTTGAGGGCAGTAAATTGGGAACAATGATCAGTGTTTGAGAACAGTGTATTCAGCTTATCAATTGTGTGTTGTCATGCCCAGCTGTGTGTTGTGTTTATTTAAGCTGTTATGCTGTCCATTTGTCTGGTTGTTTATTTCCTTATTGCTTTATTTATCTTTTTGCTAGGTAGTTTAGCACAATTGCTTCAGACCAAACAGATATTCCCCAAGCACTCTGAACTAGAGGTCGCTGACTCAATCGATCTGAGGATCTGGTCGACGGACAACCAGTGTTTTATTCCTTACCCCTGGTTATCAGACGGAGGTCGAGAAGACGCAGTGTATCCGAGCAGAGATTGCCAGATCAATGGTCTACCCCATCAGTGGACAGTTGGGCCGAGGTCTCAGTTTTCACCACAGGGATAGATATACCAGTTAGTCAGCCGGAACAGCAGAACATGGAAGGGATGGAGGAAATGATGCGTCAACTCCAAGAAAGTATGAAAATCATGCAACAGGACGCTGTCCGCCAAGCGAAATTTTCCAAACAGCAGGTTGCGTTCATGGCCCAGCAGGCAGAGCTAATCACCAGGTTGCAACAGCAAAACGGAGCGTCTGCTTCACATCAAGCTCCCCCCCACAAAGAGATCCAACACCCGGGGAGACACCAAATGTCCAGGAAGGTACGGACATTCCGACAGGGCCGGCCCCGCCTCCAATCTTACCCCAGCTATCCAAAACACCTACCAACCTACCGGACTCTCCCTTTGAGTTCGAGGTGGACCTTACAGTGTTGAAGTTGAGCAAGCTTGAAAAGTTGTTCAAGGAATCTCAGGGGGTAAAGTCCATCCCAGACATCGAGGATGGGTACACCGACTCAGCTGTGACGCTGCCAGATCGATTCAAGATGCCACAAATTGATCGTTTTGATGGATCCGAGGATCCCATGGTGCATCTACGGTTGTTTTCAGACATACTAAGGCCGATGGGCCTCACCAGACTACAGAAGCTGTCTTTATTCGGCTGGACCCTGTTGGGTGTAGCGGCCATCTGGTATGCAAAATTAGAAGACAATGTTAAGAGGAATTGGGATGAGATGGCCGAGGCCTTCGTTGCACAATACTCTTATAATACGCAAATCGAGATTACAACCCGTGATCTTGAGACGACGAGGCAGGAGCCTAAGGAGAGCTTCTCAGAATTCGTGACCCGCTGGAGGGCCAAGGCCTCAATGATGACCATTAGGCCAATAGACAAGGATCAAATACGGA
Organism: Camellia sinensis; assembly: GCF_055761805.1. Taxonomy (NCBI): domain Eukaryota; kingdom Viridiplantae; phylum Streptophyta; class Magnoliopsida; order Ericales; family Theaceae; genus Camellia; species Camellia sinensis. Next base: position 20,787,679 of record NC_138962.1, on the reverse strand, counting down.
TGGTTGTGCACAACCTCCAACCCAAACTCATGCAGAAAATGATTGTGCTCCCCTTTACCACCTTTTCACATTTGCATGAGATGGGGGTACAGATTGAGGATGCCTTGAAGCAGGGCCTAATTGACAATGACAGAGAGCAACCTAGGAGAACCTTCAACCGCAACACCAATCCAGGCACAAGCAGTGCCGCAACTGCTAGAGCTTCAGAAGTAAGCATAGTCACCACCATCCCTCCAAGAACCCTTGCGGCCACACCATTCTCCAGTGTGTCCGGAAGCAACACACAAACAACCAAGTTCCAACCTCGAGGCCAAAGAACCTTCGCCCCCATTATATATGCCCCTGTCCAAAGCTCTGGGGGTTTTAATCAGAAAAGGACACTTGAAGCCCCTAGAGCCGCGGCCATTGCCAAATCCACTTCCCCCCTCCCATAATCCAGTCAAATATTGTGCTTTTCACCAACAGCATGGTCACGACACCGACCAGTGCTTTAGATTGCGTCACGAGATTCAAGATCTCGTTGACAATAAGGTGATTATGCCTCCAGAAAAACCCAATGTCACAACCAACCCTTTCCCACCGCACAACTAAGCTCCACCTCCCAAACACGTCAACTTTATCCAGACTGGGGTCGTGTCTTACGATCCTAGCATATATATCACCCCTTTTCACCTACCCAAGCTGGAGGTGTTCCTCCCTGACAGCATTGACTTGTGCATGTTGGACATCTCCCGAACCCAACCTGAACCAATGGTGGTGGCCATTGAAGATAGAATAGGGGAGACTTCGGAGGAAAGTGAAACTGTGGATTCAAAGTCTGAGGAATCTGAGAGCATTGCTGAGGAGGTATATAACCCGAGTGGTTACATTGCATCAGCGGGCTAGGTTAGGCAAAGTGTGGAGTTGCCAGAGAGGGCAGAGCTTTGTGCAATACAGGGGGATGGATTTGATCAGAGGACAGATGACTTGGCAGCTGTGGAAGGGGACTTTGCTAACCTTCAGTTTTTCAACGAACAAGATCCAGGGGACATGGCAGTCAACTGATTTGATTTTGGGGAGTCAACGGAGGTTACCGAGTGGCTTGATGACCAACCAGATGTTGTGGAAGAATTCCAACCAGAACGGGGCCCGTTAAGGGTGGGGACATCATTTGTAGCCGGAAGGACCGGAAATCAGAATGCATCGCCGGAGAGCGCTGATGCTAAGAATTTCGCTCGGAACTTGGGCATTTTAAATACAGGAAATGATGAACAACAAGCTGTACTGACAGAGTTAGAACAAGAAGGGATCGAAGATTTCGAGAGAGCCAGAAAGGCCAAAGCTCCTGTGGGGGTTGAAAGTGCTACGTGCACAAGAACAGAATGTACTGCGAGTGTAGGAACACAAGGTGCTGTGGGCACAGGGATAACTGTAACGAAGCCGGACAGGTGTCTGTCAGCTGCCGATGGCATGTGGTGGGAAGACGATGACCTATGTCTTTCCCACACGAATGAGGACTGGGGCAGTAACCAGCTAGACGATACCTGGTACATTGGCGAAGTAGACCATATGACTAGGAGCGGGCGGTACTTCAAACCCCCACACCTAGATCAACCAGAAGCGTCCGGAAGGACAAGGAGGCGGAGAAGCAAAAGGAGAAGCTACTTGAAGAAAAGGCTGTGCTGAAACAGCTGAAGAAGATACAAGCAGACATCTCTATCTGGGGACTGCTTATGGCCTCCCGAGTACATAGACAAGCTATCCTATCTACTATGGACAAGACCAAACTCTCGATAGACACCACGCCAGAGCAGTTGGAAGGATTTGTTTTTTCGGGAGGAGGTTCCCCGACGCTGACCTTTTCTGACAAGGAACTACTGCCTGAGGGCGCAAATCATAACAAACCTCTCTACATCTCGGTGGAATGCAGAGGCAAGTGGGTACCGGTGGTCCTTGTCGACACGGGATCCGCATCAATGTATGCCCGTCAAGGATGGTATATGCAATCGGGTTAAAGCCCGCAGACTTCGTGCCAACCACTCAAGTGATCAGGGCGTATGATAACACCAGCAGGGAGGTGAAGGGGACTGTGCAGATTCAGACCCAGGTTGGTCCAGGAAAACACAATGTTGACTTTCATGTCTTGGATGTTCCTGCAACCTTTAACCTACTTTTAGGGCGGCCGTGGCTGCACCAGGTGAAGGCGTTCTCTTTCACCTTACACCAGATGTTGAAATACTCTCATGGGAAGGGGGTAACTATTGTTTTTGGGAATTCGTCAATCCATCCGCCGCCGGAGGTGTCTACACCAGTCTTGGAAATCGAACACGGCACGGAGGTTGTGTTCTTATCTGGATTTACTCTAGCTGAGGCCAGGGTAGTGCAAAACATCTTAGCTGTTGATGAGGGGGTGTATGTTAGTGTGCAATCAGTATACCTCATGAACAAGCTTCAATACATCCCCGAGACGGGATTGGGGAAGAGTGGCCGGAAAGGCGTCGCAATATCGGCCGAAGTGCCGCACAACCCGCATACCTTTGGCTTGGGTTATTTACCCACCAAAGAGGACTGGGTGAGGAATGGCAAGGAGATGGCTGGGAGAGCCAGAGCAAAGCAGGCAGGGAAGCCTTATGAACTAATGCACCGACCCATCCAGGGTACCCTAAACGGACGCTTCGTTCGGGAGGGGGAGGACTTTCCATTTTGCGGCTTCCCAAAGCCATGGTTGAATGCGGAGAGGAAGCGCCTGCCAGGTTTTGAGATCTTCTTCGACCTGCAGTTATCCGGGGATGATGTTGCCGAGGAGCAGACAGACCCATCAGCTGAGGTTGAGCAGTGTAAGGCAGTGGATTCCGAGAGTGCTGAAATTGAAATGGGGGTAGCACTGGCTTGTTTACTTTCAGATCTGACGATCCTACAGAAGTGCTTGAGGGATAACTTCTCGGTGTCCATGATTGGGAATGAAATGGCTGTGAGCCCACCTGCAAGTATTTTGGATGCATCCATCGCACCCTCCCTCATCTGGCAGTACGAGGAGGGATTTTTGTCAAGCAGCACCGGGTCAGGTAGTGAGCCGGAATCTGATTCCACCAAGTCTGTAGAGTCAGAATCAGGTTCCAGCTCGTCTGAGTCTGAGTTCGGTATTCCTGGGGGTGATAACCCAGATGCCACAGTCCTGTCTAGGTCGTATTTTTGACGATTTGGAAATGCTTAATTAGAATGAAATGGCTGTGGCTTCTGAGTACTTTTCTGTGCCTTTGATTTATTGCTTGAATCAGGACTTTCAAAATTTTGAAAACGACGAGGAAGAAATTCCTCCGATTTTGCAACATTTAATTGATCAAGAGCAGGAAAGATTTGTTAAACCTTTAGTTGATGAAATCACTGCTGTTAATGTTGGTACTGAGGAGGACCCGCGGCTGGTCCAGATTGGGTCCACATTGTCTTCGGAGGAACGCGAGCGCTTAGTCGCTTTATTAAAGGATTTCAAAGATATTTTCGCGTGGTCCTACGAAGACATGCCTGGAATCGATCTTGAGATTGTACAGCACCGGATCCCTCTTGACCCAGAGGCCCGACCCGTTAAACAGAAACTCAGAAGGATCCGCCCGGATTGGGCTCTCAAGATTAAAGAAGAGGTCACCAAGCAAATTGACGCAGGGTTTTTGCTGGTATCTGAATACCCAACTTGGTTGTCCAACATCGTTCCGGTGCCGAAGAAGGATGGCAGGATCCGGGTATGCGTGGATTTCAGAGATTTGAACAGAGCCAGTCTGAAGGACAACTTTCCTTTACCGCATATTGATGAGTTAGTGGACTTCACAGCGGGGCATGCTTTGTTTTCGTTCATGGATGGCTTTTCGGTCTACAATCAGATAGTGATGGCACCTGAAGACCAGAAGAAGACTGCTTTCACCACTCCGTGGAGGACATATTGTTACAAGGTGATGCCATTTGGGTTGAAGAATGTTGGAGCTACATATCAACGGGCCGCGACCACGATATTGCACGACATGATCCACAAAGAGGTTGAGGTGTATGTGGACGACATGATTGTCAAGTCTAAAGAAAGAGAGGGCCACTACACTGCCTTGCAAAATTTCTTCCAAAGGATCAGAGAATTTTGGTTGCGGCTGAATCCTCAGAAGTGTACGTTCGGTGTTACAGCTGGGAAAATGCTGGGGTTTCTAATTACACAGAAAGGTATCGAAGTCGACCCTTCCAAAATCAAGGCCATCTTAGAAATGCCACTACCAAGGACTGAAAAGGAGGTGCGAGGCTTTCTGGATAAAGTGCAATTCATAAGACGCTTTATCTGAAAATTAACCTTGACTTGTGAACCACTTTTTGGTTTCCTGAAGAAAAGAAAGAAGTTCCAATGGGACGGACGATGCCAAGCTGCTTTTGAACAGATCAAGGAATACTTACAGAACCCACCCGTGTTGTCACTGCCTGAGCTGGGGAAACCGTTGATATTGTACCTTTCAGTGACTGAAACCACAATGGGCTGCATGCTCGCACAAGAGTCTAAAGACAAGGTGTAGAGGGCTATCTACTATTTGAGCAAGAAGATGCTAGAATATGAAACCCGCTACACACCGTTGGAAAAGGCTTGCTTAGCCTTGGTATGGGCTACCAGGAAGCTGCGGCACTACCTGTTAGCTCACTCTGTAATGTTGGTTTCAAGATTAGATCCCATCAAATATCTCTTTGAGAAATCGGCACTTACGGGTAGGCTAGCTCGTTGGTTGCTTCTGCTTTCCGAATTTGATCTGAAATGTGTGACGTGCAAGTCAGTCAAGGGAAGAGCAGTAGCAGAATTCCTAGCCGATCATCCAGTGGAAGGAGGTGAAGCAGCTGAGTACTTATTCCCAGATGAGGCCATTTTGCATATTGAAGACGAAACTTGGACGATGTACTTTGACAGAGCGTCAAACCAATACGGGTATGGGATAAGAGTGTTGTTGATAGCACCCGACAATTCCCGTATCCCTCTAACCTTCAAACTCCAGTTCAAAGTCTCGAACAATGAAGCAGAATATGAGGCATGCATTGCCGGTCTAGAAGCAGCCCTGGAACTAGGGGCAAAATGGTTGGACGTCATCGGGGACTCGAACCTTGTTATATCTCAAGCAAAAGGAGATTGGAAAGTCAAAGAAGAAAAGATGAGAATCTACCACCAGACCTTGGACTTGCTAATTCCTCGGTTTGAGAAGCTAAACTTCGCTCATCTGTTAAGAGAGAACAATAGGTTTGCAGATGCACTAGCAACTCTATCTTCCAAGATAGACATCCCTTTTGGAGTTCGGATGCGTCCGATTATCATTGATCAGAAATTTGTGTCGGCATACGAGTTGATTGCTACAATGGATGAGGTTCAAGACGAGAACCCCTGGTATTACGATGTCTGGAACTTCTTGGAGAAAGAGATGTATCCACCAGGGACAAATACCAAGGATAAAAGGGCAATCAGAAGAATGGCCATTCAGTTCATTATCTGCGGGGGTAAATTGTACAAGAGAGGTCATCTGGGAATGCATAAGCTGTGCGTTGATGCCGAAGAATCGAAGCGCTTAATGGAGGCCATCTATGGAGGAGAATGCGGAGCGCACATGAATGGGGTAATGCTAGCTCGGAAGATCCTCAGACAGGGTTACTATTGGTCCACCATGGAGGAGGATTGTATCGGCTTTGTTCGGCGATGCCACAAATGTCAGATCCATGCAAACCGCATGAACATCCTGCCGTCAAAGCTATACAATATGACTTCGCCATGGCCATTTTCAGTTTGGGGAATTGATGTGATCGGAGCTATCACTCCGAAGGGGTCTAATGGGCATGAGTTCATCCTGGTCGCGATAGATTATTTCACGAAGTGGGTTGAGGCCCAATCTTATGCGGTGTTGAAGGCGTCGCACGTTGCAAAGTTCATCAGAAACAACATCATCTGTCGTTATGGGGTCCTAAACGAGATTATTTCAGATAACGGTTCCCACTTCAAGAAGGAAGTGATTGACTTGTTGGAAAAATACAACGTGGCTTTTCATAAGTCATCTACATACCGGCCGCAAACCAACGGAGCAGTTGAGGCTGCCAACAAGAATATCAAACACATACTGCAGAAGATGGTGGAAACCTATCGGGATTGGCCAGATAAGCTGCCGTTTGCTCTGTGGGGCTACCGGACTTCAATTAGAACTTCTACTGGGGCGACTCCGTATTCATTGGTTTATAGGATGGAGGCCGTTCTACCTATCGAGATTGAGGTTCCGTCGTTGCGAGTATTGGCTGAGTGTCAGATAGCCGAAGCAGATTGGCAGCAGAGCAGATTTGAGGAACTCATGCTCTTTGATGAAAGAAGACTGAAAGCACTGTATCACGTTCAAGGTTATCAGCGCATAATTACCAGGGCTTTTAACAAGAAAGTTAAGTCTAGGAATCTAAAGGAAGGAGATTTGGTGCTCAAAGACAACCGAGCCCCCATCCACGACCCTAGGGGCAAGTTCAGACCCAATTGGACTAGTCCCTACTTCATCAAGTCAATCTGGTCGGGTGAAGCTGTGGTTTTGATGGACCTAGATGGCCTAGAGTTCTCACAACCGATCAACATGGACAAGTTGAAGAAATATTAACCCTGAGAGGCTCGCTAGGCCGAAAACCTGAAAGGGCGACCTAGGCAAAACTTAGAGCGTGAAAAATTTGAAATAAGAAAAACTGAGCTCGCAAGGTTGAAAACCCGCAAAGGGCGGCCTTGGCAAAAGTTAGAGCGTAAAAGGAGAGTGAAAATACTCGAGTGAGCCTGAGCCTGAACTACGTAAGGCTTGATTCCCATCTTTGGGATACGTAGGCAACTTCACCCTAAAGTTCAGCCATAAACTCTTCCCCGATCAACTTTGTCTATTTGATCATCTCTGTCATCTTTGTCTGTTCTATATTCAAGAGTTCGGTTGTGATTTCCGGTACAGTGCTATTCAGACTAGGGGCAACTTTCCAATTACTAGGATCCGGGGTTGTGCATCTCAGTGACAGATCTCAGGCATGTCCAGTTCTGATCCATATCGAAAATGGTTTTGAAAAATTTTAATAAAAGTTGATTTTGCTCAAATTAATCTTTTTACAACTTAGACCATTTTTGGACCAAAGCGAAAAATTTTCAGTACCCACAACCTTTAATTTTATTGATTTCAATATAGAGTTCTCTTGCTCTTGCATACAAATTGAAGTTGCTTTTTGCTACATTCATAAAGAAAACTTGAAAGTACTAATAAAGCAATAAATCCGGGGCATAGATAAGTCAGGTGTTCCTGCGCCCCCTCCCAGAGCTGGTCGAAGCCTCTGACGCCAAAGTGGGCCCAATCTGTGCCTCTTCATTGAGCCAATCTATGCACTCATCAGACAAAGTGCAACTGAAACTGGGAGCGGGGGCCAGAAGCTCTCTCGTCCTCCATGCTGTGGCATACCGAGCAAGTTGCGCACCTCGAACCGAAAATGCAGCAAGGTATTCTATCTCCTTTGGCGGGTGTAGACGCGCCCGCGTGAGGCCTTCGTGCTACAGTTCGGACTCGATTTTTGTCACGGTTCTTAATCTGAACCAAAGAGTCCAAATCTGTCAAATCGTTTTAAGAAAACAGATTTTTAGAAAAGAAGTGCCAAACATGGACTGCTTTGCCAGATACAGAGTCGCCACCTAAATATTTTTTATGGGGGAATTTAGGAAACCCTGACTCGGTGCCAAAGGCTACGTGTCCGTCATCACCAAAGTTGCCTCGGCTCGGGAGCTTGGGTACGATTGGGGAAGGTCAGCTATGAGCACCCCCTCTCGCCCGATCCGAAGATCGGCCTCTACTAACCGCGATATCCGTTTTTGAAAACGTTATGTGTTCTTATTCTGGTTATTAGCCTAGAATTACTATATTATGCGCACAACAAACAAGTATAGACCAAATCGCCTAAATTGGAACAAAACATTTCATGCTTGTTTTGAAAATGGTTTGCTACTCGCAAGTAGGCTAAAAATGTAGATTTCGCTACCCTCAAGTGGGCTTTAGAAAAGATGATTTTACCACTATCTAGTGGGCTTAAAACTCACAGTTTTAATGCGTTATCTCAATTTAGTTAATTCAACCTCCATCCACAGGCATTCAAGTAGTTATATCACATAAGCAGCTAGCCTCATGGTAATCATGCTATTATGGCAACACTCACACGCATGCGATATGCTAAAGCATAAATACTTACATTGTACTCCAAGCCAAAACAAGAACATGTTGGCAATCAATGCATGATCCAAGTCCATGTTAAGTGCCTAATGCATCGCATACGGAATGTCACTAGATTGGGCTCGGCTAATCTAAGGATGACATGTGAAATGTACAGATAGCATGTATTCAAGTCCGTTTTGAAATACTATTGCAGTTAGCATGATGCGCCGAGCTTGGTGCGTGCAAGACAAATGAATGATGCACGCATGCATAGCATAAGGTATGCTAATTTAAACATGTCCTAATACTAACCATCAAAAGCAGGTAAGTAAAAAGGAGAAAGAAGTGAGGGGTTGGGAGACATACACACACACACCCACACTTATTACAAATTAGCCCTCGCTCGGAGGGACCAAAAGAATAATACAGTCCGAATAATGAATCAACTATCCTAGCTAATTAAATTATTACGGACAATTAAACTAGTTAAGCGAATTAACTAATCTAGTTTAAGCAATAAACAGCCTCGGGAAGAGGGTCCGATGCGATGCGTGCTTGATTCCGCTCGGAAGTCACTGCCATGCACAAGCTGCCTCTGCTTTGACTGTTCTGCTTCTCTGAAGATTGCACAAGTCCCAGGGTGTACACTCTGGATGTTGTGGAGTACCACCGGTTGAGGCAAATGGTCACCGGCCATGATGAATGGTCACCGGCCACTGGTTGAGCTATCGGCCATCCATTGATGGTCGATCGGCACTCTGTGAAGCCGACTGGCCAAAGCTTTTTGCAGAATCTGGTTTGACAGCAGCAGAGGGCAAAACATAGCATGGCAATGCATTTCAAGCAATGTATGCACCAATCACACCCCTTATCATATTCATGACTCAAAGGGATATGATTCTCGATTCTCGGACCGCCAATCGCGCATTTCCACGCATGATGGCCCAAGGAACCAAGTATGCATTTTTGATATGGAATGCAATGCACATAATCAAGCAAAGGGGGCTCAACCTCTATCATACTCAACTCAAGAGGTGAAGCATGCATGCCAATGCAATGCATCCTAGGTATGGAGGCTAGTGTGCAACATGGCAATGCAATGTGTAATGTAGGTTAGGCACACAACCTAAGCAAAGAAGCATGTAAGGCATGAAGCAATGCCACCTACAAGTATGCAAGACACAATATGGATGTTCAAGCATGCAAGCAAACATGTGACTTCATTCAATCATGTAACTCCAATCATGCAACAACACACAAATATGCAACAACATACAAGGTGGGCATACAACAACATGCAAAGGGGTGGGCTTGAACTAACATGGGTGGCTTGCAAGCTTGCCAAAATTAGTGGCTAACACTATGGGAGCGAGGTCCAACACACACATACGCATGCATGCAAATATGGTCCAACACTTAAGCATATGAAGACAACTTGCAAGCACAAAAACATGGACTAATGACATGCAACATAAGCTTTGAAAATTATGTTAAAATGGTGCCAAACCAAGCCAACAAGATAAGCATAAGCATGCAATTAGAGATCCAAAACTCAAAGCAAGCTAAGGAGGTATTGAACTACCCTTAGCACAACCAAACATGGCATGAATTAAATGACCAAAACAAAGTTTTAGCATATTAAAACAAAGCCTAAAGACCACTTAGATGGCATCTAAATGACTTAAATTCAAGGGCATGCACAATAACCAAACATGGAGCATAAGGCACAACCTCCTAAGGCATCAAAGAGACATCAAATGTGAGCATGCAAGCATGTCATGCTATAAGTGGTTTTAAACCACTGAAATAAATCAAACAATGCATGCTCAACACTTCACACACTTAAAGCTTACAAGCTAACAATGCAAAGGGGTTATGCAATACATGACAAACATGGCTAAAACAACCAAGGGCAGACCTTAACCATGGAAAGACAAGTACAAAAACTTCACAAAGCTAGGCCTAAAACATGCTTGAACAAAGGTTAAATCCTAGATGCATGTTAAGGCTAAAGGATGGCATTACAAGACATGTATGCAAGGCATGCAAGGTGTGTCCAAACCAACTCAACACAATGCTATTTCATGGAAAAATAAGCATAAATATCGGTCAAGGCATGGTCAACACACACTTAAACTAGATGCTCCCTCAAGAGGCAAAAATGGCCCTTTTCAAGGATAACAAGGAGAGGGGGTGGCCCTCTCCTTCCTAGGACCTCAAGGCACTATCCTCACCTCTGAAATCCCTCAAGATTTCAGTGGTGAGGAGGCCCAAACACAAAGGTCCCGGAGCTCAACCAAAATGGCACAAAACAAAGGCCAAACAAGCCTTAAGAGGGGTCAAACAACCTCTAAGCTTAGAGCACTCGTAAACAACTATTTAGAGGGCCCAAAAACAGAACTTTTGTGTGTTATACACCAAGTCTAAAAACAGTTGTAAGATAGTCAAAAAGAGTATGCAAGAATGGGGTAAAAAGGGACAAAAATCTTACCCTTGTAGACCTTCTTAAAAAATGGTGGACCAGTTGCTTCTTTGAGCTCAAATTAGTCCAAAACCTCCAAGAACAACCTTCAAGGGCCTCAGCTTCAAGAGGATGGTGTAACACTATGTGTTTGTGTGTAAAACTATGAACAAACACACCTAGAACACTCAAGAAAGGGAGAGATATAGAGATAGGGTATGAACAAACCCTAACCCTAGAACTCAAAGCTCTGGAAATTTTGCCTAGAAATGTCTAAGTTCTCTCCCTCTTTTCTTTTGTTCTCCTTGTTCTTTTTGTATATCTCCCTCTTTTTTGTATATTGTGAGAGAGCTTGATTGATATAGAAATATCAATCTGCAGCTCCTCAGAACTCCCACGTCCAGGCATGGGCTGAGGTATGGCCTTGAATGACAGCTGCCAGCTGTCTGCAGAGATATCTGTTAAAAATCACATTTCGCCGACTGGCCATCAAATTGGCCGACCGGCATTCAAAATGGCCGATGGGCCATCACACTTAGCCGATGGTAACAAAACACAGCCGGTGGCCTCAAGCCATGGCCGGTGGAGTGTGGGGATGTCTCACAAGGCATTCTCTGCCCTCCAAAGCAAAAAACACAAGTGTTTGGTGCAAAACTGAACACCAAAACAGTCGAGTCGAGAGATCCGGAGGCAAGGTGTAGACACCCCATTTTTGACCGTCCTCAAGACTTGGACGTCACCGCTTGAACGCTCGGTGATTATCCATGTTTGTGTTCGTTTGGAGTTCCCGGAGGCCTCGGCTCGCGCGCCTTGCTTCAGGATCTCCGAACTTGACCGTTTAGTGTCTGGTTTTGCACCAAACACTTGCATCTTGCCTTTGAGAGGCAGGGTGGGGCTTGTAGACCATCCCCACCCATCACCGGCAGTGGCTAGATGCCACCGGCTGGTTTTTGCTGCCACCGGCAATATAGTTTGCCGGCCGGCACTCTTTGTTGCCGGTCAGCACTTTTTTGTGTCGGTCGGCACTCTTTTTGGCCAAGATGGCATTTTTGGCCGGCCGATTGCTGTTCATCTGCTTTTGCAGATATTTTTAGACAGCTGTATTGCTTTTGCTCCCCTCCATACACGTGTATGGAGGGATCTCCCTCTTGCAAAGCTTGTCTTGGAAGCTTTACAAGAGGCATATAGAGAGAGCCCCTCTCTAAGGCAAGAAAGAAGGCTTTAGACATTTTAGAGAGAGGAAAATACAGAGGAGAGCTCTGGTTTTCTAGGGTTAGGGTTAGATATACACAACATATCTCTCTTTCCCTCTCATTTTGCACACTAGGTGTTTTGTGTCTCACTATTGCACACAAACACCTAGTGTTTCACCTTCCTCTTGGAGCTGAGGTTCTAAAGAGTGTGTTTTGAGATTTTGGTGTTGGATTCAAGCTCAAGGAAGCCATTTGAGCACCATTTGTAAAGAAGGCATCAAGGGTGAGATTCAAGTCCCTTTTTTCCCCATTCTTGCATTAATTTTCTACTAGTCTTAGAGCTGTTTTTGTGATTATTGTATAACATAAAAAAGTTCTGTTTTTAGGCCCTCTTTATTGTTTATTAAGAGTGTTTTGTTGTTTGAGGGTTGTTGACCACCCTTAGGCCTCAAAAGGCCTCATTTTGAGCCATTTTGTGCTAGCTCCGGGATTTTGGTGTCGAGGTCTCTTCACCACTGAAATCTTGAGGGATTTCAGTGGTGAAGATGATGCTTTGAAGTCCCAAGAAGGAGAGGGCCACCCCCTCTCCTTGTCCTTGAAAAGGACATATTTTGGCCTCCTAAGGAAGCCTATGCTTGAGTGTGTGTTGAACATGTTTGGTTTGTTTTTCATGCTTATATATCCATAATATAACATGATTTCAAGTTGGTTTTGGAACTCCATGCATGTTTAGCATAGTTGCCATGTAATGCCTTATTTGTGCCTTAACATGTTCTAGGTTGTTAGCCTTTGCTGGAGCATGTTTTTGGCTTAGTCTTGTGAAGATTATGTGCTTATCTTGACATGTTTTAGCTCTGTCCATAGTCGTTTGGGTTGATCTTGGCATGCTTGATATAGCTCCTTTGTATTTGGGCTTGTTGGCCTTGAGTATGTGCATGTGTAGCATGCCATCTTTGCATTGTTTTGGTGATTTGGAATCATCCTACATGCTATTTCAGTCCCATTTCCATGCTTATTTGATTGCCTTGCATGCCTCTTTAATGCTTTGAAAGCATGTGTTGCAATGCTCCATGTTTTGGCCATGGTGTATGCCTTTGTATTTGGGCCATTTAGACGCCATCTAAAAAGCCCTTTAGCCTTGATTTAATGTGCTATAAACCTGTTTTTGGTTGCTTAATGCATGCCTTGTTTGGTCTTGTTAAGTGTAGCTCAATGCCACTTTGGTTTACTTTGAACACTTAGGCCATTTGGTGCATGCTTGGCTTGATTTGTTGCTTGATTTGGCACCATGTATTAGCATGATTTTAGAGCTTATAATGCATGCTAATTGCTCTTGTTTATCCCTTTCAAGTGTGCTTGAATATTGCTTGATTTGTGCCCAAGTGTGGGCCTTCCATCATGTGTATGTGTGCATGTGTTTTGGCTTCTTGTTTTGGTCATTATGGCCACTGTTTTAGGCCTTATTAGAGTTGCCTAATTCATGTATAAGTCCATCTTGCCATCCATTTGCATTGCCATATGTATGCTTGCATGATTGCATAAGTGCCTTGCCATGTCATGTTGCATTCCTAGCTTGTATGCCTAGGTTGCATCGCATTTTGCATGCATTCCTTGTCCCTTGACTTGGGTGATGGGGATTGGGAGTTTTGTTTGATTGGTTTGCATACATTTGAAATCAAAGTTGCACACTTGGTTCTTCGGGCCATCATGCATCGAAATGCGTGATTGGTGGTCCGAGAACCGAGGCACATGTCCCTTTGAGTCATTACAATGATAAGAGACATGGTTGGTGCATACATGCTTTGAATTGTGTTGCCATGCTTTGTTTTGCCCTCTGTTGCTGTGAGTTGCAGGTTCTGCAGGAATACTCTGCCGACCGGCAGTGTAATGTGCCGACCGGCACATTTTTCTCTGCCGACAGACCCTATTTGGTGCCGATGGACATACTACACTGCCGGTGGAAGTTTCATTCGGCCGGTGGTACTCCTCTCTGTCCAAGGGATCAGTCCTGAGGCTTTGACAGCCTCCAGAGGAGGAAAAGAAGGAAAACAGAGGCAGCCCATGCATGGTGGCGCGCTTCCCGAGGCATTTTCCTGCTTTAATTAATTTATTTAATTTGTTAATTAAATTAGTTAATTTGTAATATTAATTAGCTTGCGTAGTTAATTAATTTGTAATATTTATTCGGCCCCTCCGAGCGAGGGCAAATCTGTAATAAGTGTGCGTGAGTGTGTGTATGTCTTCCAACCTCACGTCTTTCTTCCCTTTTATTTACCTGCTTGTGATGGTAGATTAGGGCACGTTTAAATTAGAATATCTTATGCTATGCATGTGTGCATCCATGCATTTGTATTGCATGCATTAGGCTCGGTACATCACGCTAACTGCATCAATACTTCAATTCCCAAACTGAATACGTGATAATTGTGCATTTTCACATGCCATGTTTAGGATAGCCGAGCCTATTCTAGCAACACTTTGTATGCGATGCATTAGGCACTTAACATGGACTTGGATCATGCATGTTTGCTAACGAGTTCTTTGTTTTGGCACGGAGTACGATGTAAGTATTTCTGCTTTAGCATATCGCATGAGTGTGAATGTTGCCATGACAGCATGCTTAACATGTGGCTAGATGCTTATGTGTTAAACTGTTTTGAATGCCTGTGGGTGAAGGTTGGATTGTTTGAGTTGGAAAAACTCGTTGAAATCTGCATTTTAGCCTACTTGCGAGTAGCAAATTCCAAAGCATTTTCAAACCGAACGGATATGCAATGTTTATTTCCAAATTAGGCAATCTAGTCTATACTTGTTTGCTGTGCGCATAACATAGTAATTCTAGGCTAATAACCGGTTTAGGAACACATGAAGTTTTCAAAAACGGATATCACGGTTAGTAGAGGCCGGTCTTCGGACCGGGCGAAAGGGGGTGCTCATAGCTGACCTTCCCCGATCGTACCCAAGCTCCCGAGCCGAGACAACTCCGGTGATGACGGACATGTGGCCTTCGGCACCGAGTCAGGGTTTCCTAAATTTCCCCATTTTAAAAAATATTTAGGTGGCGACTCTGTATCTGGCAAAGCAGTCCATGTTTGGCACTACTTTTTCAAAAATCTGTTTCTCAAAACGATTTGCCAGATTTGGACTCTTTGGTTCAGATGAAGAACCGTGACACAAATCGAGAGTCCGAACTGTAGCACGAGGCCCCCCCCCTCCGGCGGGCTTGTTACAGTTTCTGGCGACTCTGCTGGGGATTTTAGAGAGCTTGACTCAAACTCGTGATATCCTGTTTTGATTTCGCTTATGTGTTTCTTTGCATTGCATGTGCATTGGTGCGCCTAGGAACACAGTGTTTGCCATCTGCCATTCCTGAACGGTTTGCCGGAGGCTTGTCTTGTCAAGACATGTCCATAAGGCTGACCGGCTATGGGCTCTGACAGTATGGGAACACAAACCCCGGTTTACCCGGGGCGCCCTTTTGACCATTCGACCTAGTGCATATTCGGATCCATAGTGACCATTCCAAGCTAGGACAGGTTGCTTACCCGATGCTAAGTTGTTTGAAACCGCTGTGTGCATAGTGAAACCCTAGCTCCTGACAAGATAGGACAGGGAAACCTTACCCCAACATAGGGGTGTTTTGTTCTCTTTACTTGCTATGTGCTTTTAGAGTGTATCTCTACAGGAACGCATATACCAGTTTGCGAGTTTGAGTATTAGGCCCGAAGGCGCCAGAATCAGTATTGTTGAGTATCAGTATCAGTTGTAGGAATCAGTTATCTGCGGGTATCGGGTTCAGTTTTTGGGAACAGTGATTTCTGGGAACAGTGATTTCTGGGAACAGTGATCAGCAGTAGGGTACAGTTGTTCGGCTACACCCGTATTTGATCCGATTGAGGCTGAAATGCTGTTTGTTTCTCCTTTCAGTTCAGAGAGTCGCAGAGTTGATACAGAAATAGCCAGTGTCTCCCTTTCGCCGAGGCAGGATTTATGGCGGCACAAAATACAGAAGAAATTGTGGTTATGGCAGCTGCATCGGAACAGGGGACCGCTCCACAGAGTGAGGCTAGCATCAGTATGTTACATCCACCCAGGTTGCCCGTTGTGCACCCGGTCTGGGCTCCCCAGTTATACCAGGCTCGTGAGCCCACCACCTTCGAATTGATGGGGATGATAGGCGATCTCCAAAGGTCTGTGGCAGACCTCGCCTATGGAATGTCGGCTTCACCGCCAGCGGTGCCGTATGCCGGGAACTTCGTACCACAGGAGCCCCCGCTACTGGGGCGGATTGTGATAGAGCTCAGCCAGCCAGAGGTGGCTTCCGGCTATAGCCACGACTTGCCAGCACCAACCCAGACCCTTGATCAGGCTGAGGCCAGAGGAAAAGATAAGGCAAAGATAGATGCCGACCCCATTGAGCAACTGCTGTGGGCAGTCGAGGCTCTGAAGGCCAGAGGGATGAACAAGCAACAAACATCTGCAATAGTGACCAAAGCTGTAGATGATGCTTTCCCCGCTCCAATCAAAGGCAGTTCAAGCCAAACAGAAAATCGGGATGGGCCCCGTCATGCCCAGGCAATTCCAGTAGTTCCCAACCCTGCATCGGGGAAGGTTCAAAAAGCCAAGGCAGCGCCAGCTGACCCTTTCGCCAGCGCATCTGGCAAGAATCCTCAAACTGCAAAATACCTACCCCGAGGGCGCAGGGTCTTTCACGACCTCCACATGCCTTTGTCTAGGGCATTACTAATATTGGCGAAGAATGGGCATCTTAAACCTTTGGAGCCTCGGCCACTCCCGAAGAATCTCCCCGCCACTCATGATGCTACCTTGTACTGCGCATACCATCAACAATCCGGTCACAGTACCGATGGATGTTCCCGCCTTCGTCATGAAGTGCAGGATTTGATTGATAACAAGGTTATCCTACCACCTACCTCAGGCAAGCCCGTCACCACTCAGTTGTTGGATTTCGAGGGCTCAGATACTGCGAGTATGTAAAGTGAACCGCCTGTGGGCAACATTTGGTACATTTTTGATGACGCGTCTGGCACGCATTTTTGAGCATCGGTGAAACTGAGTTTTGTAAATCCTGGCTTGGATATCGAGTCGGTCTTTTGTTTTGAGTCTATCTCTTTGTCTTGAGTCAGTCTTTTTGCTTAAGGGTCTGTCTGGTTGTATCGAGTCAGTCCCCGTTGTATATAATACCTGGTGATTCCGGGGTTGTTGCCTCGAACACCATTTTGTTTTGTAATTATTATCTGTTTTTGTTTTGAGTCTGTTTCTGCCGAGGGGCCAGTTGCACCAACAAAGCCGATCAAAACAGCTGTTGCTATCTCAAACTTCATGCTTGCTTTCAGCATAAGTGCCGGAGAATTTGAATGGGCTGGCAGTACAGCTCGCCTGCTCTCTTGTGTGCCAAACTCATTGCATTAACCTAAGTTTTTCAAAAAAAAAAAAAAAAAAAAACTTTTTGAACACTGCGGTGATAAAAACGAAGAGGAAGGAATTCCTCAGGTTTTTGTAAATTTTGATCATTTTGAGAGAAAGAGAGGCGTGCTAAGCCTTTTTATGAATGAAGCCATGCTTGTCGGCGTGAGTACTGGGAAGGGTCCTGGCCTGATCCAGATTGGTTCCACACTATCTTCGGCGCGAGCGATTTGTCGCTTTCTTAAAAACTTTCAAAAACAAATGTTTTACGCAGCCCTGCGAAGACCTGTGTGGAATCGCTCTTGAGATTGCGTAGCCTAGGATCGCTCTCAGCCTCAAGATTCAACCTATTTGTTTTCCGAGTTTGAACCCGTTCAGAATGTTCAGAAAGTTCAACGGACAAGTGCCATGAAAGGCCCGTGTGGCCAAGTTTTGAGGTAGCCTTCGATCAAGAAGCATCGAAGCTGAATCAGAAGGAGTAGATCTCGCCGGAAGAAGCTCGTGGAGCAGCCATGATGGATTCCCCGCAAATCAGTGCAATAGCCGTTCTCCTAGACACAGAGAGGCTTCAATTTCAAAAAAAAAAACCATTTGGCATGGACTTGCTACACTTTTACCCTTTGAGAGGCTCGCTGGGCCGAAAACCCGGAAGGGCGGTCCAGGCAAAAGTTAGAGCAAGAGAAAAATACAAAAAAAAAAGAAAAGAAAAGAAAAAGAAAAGAAAAGAAAAGAAAAAGAAAAGAAAAGAAAAAAGAAAAAAAAGAAAAAATGCAAGAAAAGAAAAAGAAATGAAAAAGAAATAGAAAATGAAAAGAAGCTCGCAAGGTCGAAAACCTGCATTGGGCGCCTTGGCAAAAGTAAGAGCCAAACAAAGTGAAGGTTAAAATACCCGAGTGGACCTTAACCGGAACTACGTAAGGCTTGATTCCCATGTTTGGGATACGTAGGCAACTTCATCATGAAGTCCAGCCCCCAACGCTTTCATAGCATCTCAGTCCATGCAATGGTTTCGATTTCATCTCAGAGTCCAGTGGTCAACACCCTTTAAGGTGACTGTGTCCATATATGTGTTGTGACCATCTTCGTCACCTCGGTGTCTGAGAGCTTGACCATCGCCAACGAAGACTGTCTGCGGACTGCTGCGGCACCATCCAAACAAGGGGCGACTTTCCGTTGCCACAAGCCGTCGTGAGACGCTATTCAAACTAGGGGCAACTTTCCGTTGCCTCTCACCCCCTTCAAACCAGGGGCAATTTTCCATTGCCTCCGATCCGAGGTTGCGTATCTCAAAGAGTAAGTTCCATGCTCGTTGAGCATTGACTGTTTGAAAAATAGTTTTTGAAAATTTTTACTGAGGTTGACTATTTTCTCGAAAACTATTTCATTTTCCAAAACTGGACCATTGTCTTGGACCCAAAAAGGAAAATTTTCAGTGCTTACAGCCTGACTTGCACGCTTTTCAAATCAAAAATCGAACGAGTACGTTAATTCGACTCTCATTTTGATCAAAACCGTTTTAGTAGAAGGCAAAAACAAAAGAATGGTTAAAATGATGAACTAGGGGCACAGTTGAGTCAGGCGTTCTGTCTTTCCCCCGTCATCGACGTACTTACCAGAAGAGCACTCTGCCTGCCAGAAGAAATAGCCGTGAGCTGACGGTGTGGAGCATGAACCCACACCTTTCTATTTATCCATCAATTACCCCGGGGAGGGATGAAAAATGAGAGAATGAAGAATAGAGAGGTGTAAGTTGAGAGAAAAGTGAGGAAAAAGGTTTTGAGAGAAAATCTGAGCTTGAGAGTCGAGTGATGTGAGGATCACAAATAAGAAAGGGCGGGAAACAATACCCAGATCGAACTGGCTCCTCGTGGTCCGAGGTCCCCCATCTTCGTTAACGCGTCTGTGTGTCGTGTCTTTGGTTTTGTTTACCTCAACCATTGTTTTAGGTCTTTTTCGAGTGTGCCTCGTTGTGTTAGGTCATGTACCTTTATATTTGAGTCCTCCCCGCTGTGTTCGGTTGTAGGCTCGATATCCCGGTTTGAAAAACCCTCATTCAATTTCGAAAATCATTTATGCTCAGAATGCTGTGCCATTCTCTACATTTGAACATGTTTCGACTCCAACCGGTTCCATCTTTGAGGTCCGTCCTGTCAGATTGGGCTGTTTGTTTGGGAATTGCCGTGTGCAGAATGAACCGAACGCTGTGTTATAAGCTGAATGCAGATTAATCCCCCACAGAGTAAGGGCTGTGTGTCCAAGAGTCAGGCAGTGGGTTGCTTGGGTTATTTTGCTGCTGGCTGTTTAAGTTATCTGATTGTTTGCGGTGCAAGTGTTCAATTTTCAGACAACCAATCAATTTCATTTACATTGAGGTGTAACATGATGAGATGCGATGCAATGCATGAGATGTATAAATGTAAACACTTTTTCGGATAAAAAGTCTGTTTCATTTCACTATCTTTTCAAATGTACAAGTTTTGGAAACAAAAATCTGCCCGCGGCAGTGCAAGGTAATCTATCTACCAACAAAAGAAAAGTACAAGAAAGAAGAAAAATAGCAAAAATCTGCATCTGTGTCGAGCACTCCAAGGGCTGTCAGTCCGTCCTGGTCCTCTTCCTGGACGAGGGTCCAGGAGCATCATCAGCGTCGTCGTCAGAGCCCGAGCTAGAACTGCCTCCGGACTCCTCCTCCGATGACTCGGACTCCGCCTCTGAATCCTCGTCGTCATCATCATCCGGGACTGGAGCTCGCGAGCTACTCCCGACATGAGTACGCCCTCCCCTGGTACGAGGAAATATCCTGCCCTCCTCGTCTCTCCCCCGGGCAGGGATAGAAGGTCCCGCTGGAGCACCTCCCGCCATGGGAATCTGGAAAGGAGGCTAAAAAAGTACATGGAAAGGGAAATGCATCAGTATACTGTGAACAGTTTAAAGGTGCAGAATGCAGTGTATGAGTACAGTGTGTGAATGCCGTGAGCAGTTTATCAGTACAGAATGCAGTGTATGAATACAGTGTGTGGATGCCGTGAGCAGTTTATCAGTGCAGAATGCAGTGTGCGAGTACAGTATGAGAATGCCGTGAGCAGTTTAACGGTGCAGAACGTAGTGAATGCGGTGTGTCAGATGCTGTGAGATCAGTGTATCGGGTGTTGTGCCATCCGTCAGATTATGTAAAGCAATGTATGAATGGTTTGAGGCCAGTGTCAGAAGGACATACCGGTATGCTGTAGACGGCCAGGAGGTCAAATGTCCGCTGGAGCATCCCCATCATCGAGGCATTCATCGCCAACGACTGACGGGTGTACTCAGAAGAAGCCTGCAAAAGTATCGGATGCATTAGTATTCTGTGGAATATCAAGTAAACTGAATTGAATAACTGTACGAAATGCAGTAGAACATACCGGCGGTAAGTCGGGGACATCAACAAACTCATGACCAGCCGGTGGAGGGGCGAAGGGGAGCTGATAGGTCGACCCACCCTGCCCCTGGAAAGTCAATACAGCGGGCAGGGCAGGCCAGCCAGCTCCTCGTCCTCCCCGCACTCCGCCCCTACCACGGACCCGGGCCCTCCTCGAAGATCCAGCCCCTGCTCCCGCTCCGGCCCCAGCCGCCGATGCTATAGGCCTGGCCCCCTCTGCTCGACGACCACTCAGGGGGCGCATCAGGTACGTCCGCACGTACTCCTGATAGTCGCCGGTGCCTCGGAAGCCGGCCTCCTCCCAGCCGATGGAATAATCATCCAGCTGCTCAGGGGTAAGCCCCTCGGTCTCCCTCATCTCTGCAGGAGGGTGAACCGAGACTATCTGCTCAGGTAACCCGCGGGTCTGGCGTAGAAAACGCTCCCCCAGGTACCAAGCCCGACAGACCGGGCCCTCTAGCAAGATCTGGAAACGCGAGGTCTCCTCAGCACCAGGGAACCGACCCCGCATCGCCGACGGCAAGGAAGCCCATGGCCGCCATGTGATCTGAAAGTGACAGACAGTTTATTATCTACTGTTATTGAAATATGCAGTGGGAAAGCGAAGCTAAATGAACTGAAAGTAAAGTATACCTCCGTGGGGGTGATGGTGTCGAAATATCGGCGGAAGAAGCCGAATGTCTCCCGTGGTCGCCGGGTGCATCTCCCGTCGAAGCGACTCGAGAACGGGACAGCCGGAGGAGGCTCCGCGACTGGTACGGGTGCAAGCCTAGGGAAGTAGGCGTAAACCCACAACTGCAAAACAAGATGTCAGTATGACTATCAGAAAAAGCAGAATATACAGAATAAAGCAGAAATGGCAGAGCCGTGTGTTGTGCAGTGTATTGTGTGCAGTGTACAGTGTGAGCAGTGTACAGTCAGTGTAAAGCAGAAGGTATGTGTGTGCCGTGTGTACAGTATACAGCAAGTGTAAAGCAGACTACAGTGTGTGCAGTGTACAGAGTACAGAAAGTACGAGACAGGAATGAAAAAGTGGAGAAGAAATGTACCTCCCAAGCCCGCCAGTAACCTCCGAGCAGCTGGCCGCTGCCACGAGAAGCCGAGCTCATATATCCGTACAGGGTGGCCAGAGCAGCGCCGCCCCAATCGTAGTGCAAGATGTCCCGGACGTCCACCAGTGCGCTGAGAAGGCAGAGAGGCACGGTGTTCGCCCGGTCGGCGAAGATGGTAGTCCCGAACAGGAACATGAGCAAGCCGCGAGCATACCTCTCCTCGTCCTCCGGGGTCATCTGCGCCTCCTCCTCCAATGCGGGCTGGACCCGAAACTGGACCTCGAACCAGGAGTATCGGACGAAACCTGGACGAGCTAGCGGTGGGGCCTCCTCCAGTAGATGGACCTGAGCGGCGGTCCACTCATCCATGTCTGTGTCGAAAGGGATCGGATCCCCCCCTACCCCGATGCCTGTGAGCATCGAGAAGTCATAAGGGGTCATCGTCATGTCCCCTGCAGCAGAAAAATGGAAAGAATCGGTGGTGTCCCACCACCTCTCCGCTAAAGCGGCAAGGAGAGGTCTGCAGGTGGACAACCTAGAGAGCCCTCGGCAGAAGGAGCAGAAGCCCGCCCGATCCACGATGCGTCGGACCGCATCAGGGAGCTCATCATACCACTCCCGTGCACCAGTATTCCCATACCCGCGAATGGTATGGGAACCCTCCTGCAAACAGAAAATGACAATTGCAAGACAACATTCAAAATGTAGTTTTGAAAGGACAGATATGGCATGTATGCAAGTTTGTCAGATTCAGGCAAATACCGGGTGCCGGTGTGCTTACAGTAAAATACGTGTGCTGTGTCAACGTGTTTGGGTGTTTCAGAACAGATGTGGCGTGTGTGCAAGTTTGACAGATTCAGACAAATACTGGGTGCCAGTGTGTATGCAGTGAAATACAGTGTGTGCCGTGTGTTTGGGTGATTCAGGGCTAGTGCAGTGTGTGTGCATGTGTCAGTCTCAAACAGATATCAGTTGTATGTATGTTTACAGTCAACTACGGTCTACGGCATATCAGATTTCAGCAGTTAGAGAGTGCAACTAACTATGGCAGTTTTGTATCCTACATTGCAGAAAGTAAAGCAGAAGATGAAAAGTTACCTCGGAAGTGCCGAATGAAAGGTGGGAGGTAGGCTCACGCAACAGTAGCTCAGACGCCGCGTACCTCTCAAAGCTCCGGAACTGACGCAGGCCGTCTGGGGGCAGAACGTGGATCGCCGGCCGGTAGGTCGCCGGGTCGAATGGGCGCTCGCTCAGTGGTAAGAGCTCAACCCCGGGATCCATCTCGTGGTCCGGGGGAGTCCCGCCACGTGGAATGTCATCCGCCATGAAGAGAGTGGTGTGAAAATGGCCGGAAAAGGAAAACCGAGCCGGAATGCGAAGAGTCAACTGAAAAGTCAACTCCCGAGAGGGTCGGAAATGGCCGGGAAGGCCGGAATGTGAAAGGGCACGGAAACGAAGAGCAAAGTGAGGGGAACGAACCCCGAAAAGGCTAGAACGCCAAACGAGGCACCGAAACGAAAATGTGATCGGTGGAAAACATCCGAAACGCGAAGAGAAACGCGAATCCGACGACGAAACGGGCGTAGAATGCGAAGAAACGGAGAAACGGGGAAAGGAAAAAGCTCTAGAGAGAGAGGGCAAGAGTTTTCGGCGTGGAGGAAATGAGAAAATAGGGCTTGAAGCCCTATTTTATAACACCCAAGGTGAAAGGTCAAAACTGCCCCGCACCAGCAACTGTTTGCCGGTCGGCAATATTTTGTGCCGGCCGGCACTTTTTTTGTGCCGATAGAATTATTTTTGTGCCGATGGCCAGCCGGTGGCCTCTTTTTTCGGCCGGTGGGGTTCCCACAGCCTTGTTTAGGCCATATGAGTTGTTCGTGGTCTTCAGAGCTCAAGAAAGTGCAAGAAAGTGCATCTCCGACGCTCAACCGGCCCCCGTTCTGACCGCAGGCCGTGTCTCCAGTGCGTGGCACTCGAATTCGTACAAGGTGTATCCTTTTTGTATCCTTTTGAATTCAAAAGTTACCCCATGTGTGCTGCACAAGTTCATCACACTACTTCGATGCATTACATTGCGCTGTCATGCGCCACACATTTGCATTGTTATGCACGTGTTACATGCGTTGCAACACGCACCCCTTTGCATTATCGTGCACATTTCTCATGCATCATCATTGCATTTCAATTCCATGCATTGTCATGCATTCTGGAATACGTGCGTTGTTGCGCATTTAAGCCCATTTACATTCCGTGTGGCATGCATGTCGCACTTAACCGTCGCACTGTTTTGTGCATTTCAAACCTCGCGCTGTTCTGCGCATCGCACTGTTTTGTGCATTTCAAACCGTCGCACTATTTTGTGCATTGCATTCCGTCTCGCTGTTTTGCGCATCTCATTGCATTTTGCATTGTCATGCATGTCAACTCATTACCTGCGTAGACCGCATGTTTATATCAATTTCATTACTTGCGTAGACCGCATGTTTTGATTGCGTAGACCGCATGTTTAATTTCATTACTTGCGTAGACCGCATCATATTCAATTTCATTACCTACGTAGACCGCATGTTTTGATCGCGTAGACCGCATCATATTCAATTTCATTACCTGCGTAGACCGCATGTTTTGATTGCGTAGACCGCATGTTAATTTCATTACTTGCGTAGACCGCATGTCTTACTTGCGTAGACCGCATCTTTTACCTGCGTAGACCGCATGTTTTGATCCCGTAGACCGCATCATATTCAATTTCATTACCTGCGTAGACCGCATGTTAATTCCATTACCTGCGTAGACCGCATGTTTTGATTGCGTAGACCGCATGTTCAATTTCATTACTTGCGTAGACCGCATGTTTTGATTGCGTAGACCGCATGTTAATTTCATTACCTGCGTAGACCGCATGTTTTCATTGCGTAGACCGCATGTTCAATTTCATTACTTGCGTAGACCGCATGTTTTGATTGCGTAGACCGCATGTTAATTTCATTACCTGCGTAGACCGCATGTTTTTGATTGCGTAGACCGCATGTTTTGATTGCATAGACCGCATGTTTAAATTTCATTACCTGCGTAGACCGCATGTTTTGATTGCGTAGACCGCATGTTTAAATTTCATTACCTGCGTAGACCGCATGTTTTGACTGCGTAGACCGCATGCTTATTCAAATCTCATTACCTGCGTAGACCGCATGTTTTGCTTGCGTAGACCGCATACTTGTTAATTCTAATGCCTGCGTAGACCGCATGTTGCGTAGACCGCTTATTAAGTTTCATCACCTGCGTAAACCGCATGTTCATGATCAATTTTGTTGCCGGTGTAGACCGCATGCTCCACTTGCATGTCTGTATTTTCACAAGCATTGTCATGCTCCCCACTTGCTTTGCGCTGTCACGCATTTCGAGTACACCACATTTGCATTGTCATGCATGTTGCTAACCATATTGTACCTGTTAAGTTTGTTTTCTTTGCAGGCACGATATTGTATGTACGGTTCATTTAAGGCTGGTGCAACCAGACGAGCCGCACAGGTATTGTATCCTCCGAGTGAGACGTATTGAGAATTGCATAATTCTCTTACATCCTTTCTGCATTGTAGTGTAGTTTGGTGTATGCTAGCTTAAAATTGTCGCATATTTGCTTCATTACAGCTTTCTTTGCATGATCATAAGTTATGCTCGGCTACGTGCATTGTCTTGCATTCTGCCCCTGCCTTCGGGCGCATATCTTATTTGTCTTGTATGTTTGTCTGAGTCTTCGGCCTTGTCAAAAATGGGCCGTCTCTGGGCTTTGACATTCACTCCCGTCATTGTTATGACTTTCGAGTTCTGTCAAAGAGGGGCAACTGTAGACACCCCATTTTTGACCGTCCTCAAGACTTGGACGTCACCGCTTGAACGCTCGGTGATTATCCATGTTTGTGTTCGTTTGGAGTTCCCGGAGGCCTCGGCTCGCGCGCCTTGCTTCAGGATCTCCGAACTTGACCGTTTAGTGTCTGGTTTTGCACCAAACACTTGCATCTTGCCTTTGAGAGGCAGGGTGGGGCTTGTAGACCATCCCCACCCATCACCGGCAGTGGCTAGATGCCACCGGCTGGTTTTTGCTGCCACCGGCAATATAGTTTGCCGACCGGCACTCTTTGTTGCCGGTCAGCACTTTTTTGTGCCGGTCGGCACTCTTTTTGGCCAAGATGGCATTTTTGGCCGGCCGATTGCTGTTCATCTGCTTTTGCAGATATTTTTAGACAGCTGTATTGCTTTTGCTCCCCTCCATACACGTGTATGGAGGGATCTCCCTCTTGCAAAGCTTGTCTTGGAAGCTTTACAAGAGGCATATAGAGAGAGCCCCTCTCTAAGGCAAGAAAGAAGGCTTTAGACATTTTAGAGAGAGGAAAATACAGAGGAGAGCTCTGGTTTTCTAGGGTTAGGGTTAGATATACACAACCTATCTCTCTTTCCCTCTCATTTTGCACACTAGGTGTTTTGTGTCTCACTATTGCACACAAACACCTAGTGTTTCACCTTCCTCTTGGAGCTGAGGTTCTAAAGAGTGTGTTTTGAGATTTTGGTGTTGGATTCAAGCTCAAGGAAGCCATTTGAGCACCATTTGTAAAGAAGGCATCAAGGGTGAGATTCAAGTCCCTTTTTTCCCCATTCTTGCATTAATTTTCTACTAGTCTTAGAGCTGTTTTTGTGATTATTGTATAACATAAAAAAGTTCTGTTTTTAGGCCCTCTTTATTGTTTATTAAGAGTGTTTTGTTGTTTGAGGGTTGTTGACCACCCTTAGGCCTCAAAAGGCCTCATTTTGAGCCATTTTGTGCTAGCTCCGGGATTTTGGTGTTGAGGTCTCTTCACCACTGAAATCTTGAGGGAGTTCAGTGGTGAAGATGATGCTTTGAAGTCCCAAGAAGGAGAGGGCCACCCCCTCTCCTTGTTGTCCTTGAAAAGGACATATTTTGGCCTCCTAAGGAAGCCTATGCTTGAGTGTGTGTTGAGCATGTTTGGTTTGTTTTTCATGCTTATATATCCATAATATAACATGATTTCAAGTTGGTTTTGGAACTCCATGCATGTTTAGCATAGTTGCCATGTAATGCCTTATTTGTGCCTTAACATGTTCTAGGTTGTTAGCCTTTGCTGGAGCATGTTTTTGGCTTAGTCTTGTGAAGATTATATGCTTATCTTGACATGTTTTAGCTCTGTCCATAGTCGTTTGGGTTGATCTTGGCATGCTTGATATAGCTCCTTTGTATTTGGGCTTGTTGGCCTTGAGTATGTGCATGTGTAGCATGCAATCTTTGCATTGTTTTGGTGATTTGGAATCATCCTACATGCTATTTCAGTCCCATTTCCATGCTTATTTGATTGCCTTGCATGCCTCTTTAATGCTTTGAAAGCATATGTTGCAATGCTCCATGTTTTGGCCATGGTGTATGCCTTTGTATTTGGGCCATTTAGACGCCATCTAAAAAGCCCTTTAGCCTTGATTTAATGTGCTATAAACCTGTTTTTGGTTGCTTAATGCATGCCTTGTTTGGTCTTGTTAAGTGTAGCTCAATGCCACTTTGGTTTACTTTGAACACTTAGGCCATTTGGTGCATGCTTGGCTTGATTTGTTACTTGATTTGGCACCATGTATTAGCATGATTTTAGAGCTTATAATGCATGCTAATTGCTCTTGTTTATCCCTTTCAAGTGTGCTTGAATATTGCTTGATTTGTGCCCAAGTGTGGGCCTTCCATCATGTGTATGTGTGCATGTGTTTTGGCTTCTTGTTTTGGTCATTATGGCCACTGTTTTAGGCCTTATTAGAGTTGCCTAATTCATGTATAAGTCCATCTTGCCATCCATTTGCATTGCCATATGTATGCTTGCATGATTGCATAAGTGCCTTGCCATGTCATGTTGCATTCCTAGCTTGTATGCCTAGGTTGCATTACATTTTGCATGCATTCCTTGTCCCTTGACTTGGGTGATGGGGATTGGGAGTTTTGTTTGATTGGTTTGCATACATTTGAAATCAAAGTTGCACACTTGGTTCTTCGGGCCATCATGCATCGAAATGCGTGATTGGTGGTCCGAGAACCGAGGCACATGTCCCTTTGAGTCATTACAATGATAAGAGACATGGTTGGTGCATACATGCTTTGAATTGTGTTGCCATGCTTTGTTTTGCCCTCTGTTGCTGTGAGTTGCAGGTTCTGCAGGAATACTCTGCCGACCGGCAGTGTAATGTGCCGACCGGCACATTTTTCTCTGCCGACAGACCCTATTTGGTGCCGATGGACATACTACACTGCCGGTGGAAGTTTCATTCGGCCGATGGTACTCCTCTCTGTCCAAGGGATCAGTCCTGAGGCTTTGACAGCCTCCAGAGGAGGAAAAGAAGGAAAACAGAGGCAGCCCATGCATGGTGGCGCGCTTCCCGAGGCGTTTTCCTGCTTTAATTAATTTATTTAATTTGTTAATTAAATTAGTTAATTTGTAATATTAATTAGCTTGCGTAGTTAATTAATTTGTAATATTTATTCGGCCCCTCCGAGCGAGGGCAAATCTGTAATAAGTGTGCGTGAGTGTGTGTATGTCTTCCAACCTCACGTCTTTCTTCCCTTTTATTTACCTGCTTATGATGGTAGATTAGGGCACGTTTAAATTAGCATATCTTATGCTATGCATGTGTGCATCCATGCATTTGTATTGCATGCATTAGGCTCGGTACATCACGCTAACTGCATCAATACTTAAATTCCCAAACTGAATACGTGATAATTGTGCATTTTCACATGCCATGTTTAGGATAGCCGAGCCTATTCTAGCAACACTTTGTATGCGATGCATTAGGCACTTAACATGGACTTGGATCATGCATGTTTGCTAACGAGTTCTTTGTTTTGGCACGGAGTACGATGTAAGTATTTCTGCTTTAGCATATCGCATGAGTGTGAATGTTGCCATGACAGCATGCTTAACATGTGGCTAGATGCTTATGTGTTAAACTGTTTTGAATGCCTGTGGGTGAAGGTTGGATTGTTTGAGTTGGAAAAACTCGTTGAAATCTGCATTTTAGCCTACTTGCGAGTAGCAAATTCCAAAGCATTTTCAAACCGAACGGATATGCAATGTTTATTTCCAAATTAGGCAATCTAGTCTATACTTGTTTGTTGTGCGCATAACATAGTAATTCTAGGCTAATAACCGGTTTAGGAACACATGAAGTTTTCAAAAACGGATATCACGGTTAGTAGAGGCCGGTCTTCGGACCGGGCGAAAGGGGGTGCTCATAGCTGACCTTCCCCGATCGTACCCAAGCTCCCGAGCCGAGACAACTCCGGTGATGACGGACATGTGGCCTTCGGCACCGAGTCAGGGTTTCCTAAATTTCCCCATTTTAAAAAATATTTAGGTGGCGACTCTGTATCTGGCAAAGCAGTCCATGTTTGGCACTACTTTTTCAAAAATCTGTTTCTCAAAACGATTTGCCAGATTTGGACTCTTTGGTTCAGATTAAGAACCGTGACACAAATCGAGAGTCCGAACTGTAGCACGAGGCCCCCCCCTCCGGCGGGCTTGTTACACAAGGCGCATAGCCGAGGCCTCCGGGAACTCAAGATAAACACAAACAAAGATGATCACCAAGTGGTCAAACGGTGACGTCCAAGTCTTGAGGACGGTCAAAAATGGGGTGTCTACAGCGGACAAATCTGATCATGGCTGAACTGGCGCTGGAATTGGAAAGCAAAGTAAAACACGCAGTGCGTCAGGCCAATCAACTGAACTCCGGTCTGTCGGGACATGCTGTAGCTCATTGTCGGGAGATTAAGCCAAGGACAGAACCAAGTAATGCGATCTGCGGACAAGCTGCACATCCACTCGAACCACCATCCCTCATCAAGGGCATTGATGAGACGACGTCAGAAGAAGTAGTCGCGAGCTGAGTATACTGGGCAAGAGTCCACAACCTGCAACTTATCCATCAACCACACCTGGGGAGGGATGAAAAATGAGAGAATAAAGAATAGAGAGATGTACGATGAGAGAAAAGGAAGAAAAGGGTTTTGTGAGAAAAAACTGAGCCTGAGGGCCATGTGATGTGAGCAATATATATGTGAGGTAGAGTGGGAAACATTACTTGCAGCAGTAGTGGACTCCCCGCAAACCTGGTCGTCTCCTGGCGATGGAAAGTATCCAAGCCCATCAATGTCTCGGCCAATGTCATGGCGATGCAGCTTTTGCCCTCCTTCAAGCCTTGGGCAACGTCAATCAGACGAATGCTAGACCCGCTGAAGCCTGGGGCAAGCAAAAAGTGAGATAGCATGCACAAGCAGAGGACATGTCGCCGAAAGCCCTGCCAATGATGGTCGTCGCGGTCACCGGCATCAGAAAATCGACAAACCAAGCTCGGGATGTCCAACTCTCCATCATGAATCAAAGACCGAGCGTCTTGCATAGTGAGCCCACACATTCATCCTAAGGCTTGGGCGTGGCCGAAGCGAAGTTGGGGCAAGATTTCTTCGTTATGCTCGGACTCTATCAAAGCTTGGAAATCTTCGAAGGTAGGATACATCTCTTGCCCGCTAAAGCTAAAGACATGTGTTACCGGATTCCAAAACCTTGCCGCGGCATGGAGGAAAGGAAGATGCACCGGAGTGTGGCTCAGCGTGAATAGTGCATTCAAGCCGAAGCCCCAGAAGTTCAACTTTTTCGAGCCATCTAAAGTAGCAATCCAAGCTGTGAGATTTTGGATGAGAAATGCCTCCATTTTGACGCAAAACTGAGATGGAATGAAAGAACCACGAAGCTAGAACTTTTATAGAGGATAAGGCACTATTTGGGGGACACGTGTCAAAAATCTGGTGGTCGCCAAACCAAGTGGTCGGCCGACCACTTTTTCTGGTAGGCCGACCACCCCATTGGTCTCCAAGGCAGAAAGCTGGTCGGCCAGCCTCCTTAGGTGGTCGGCCAGCCTCCTTAGGTGGTCGGCCATGAAGAGAAACAGGGTTTTGGTCTTGTCCTAACTTCTAGAAGAGAGCTCCTAGCATTTCCATGCATTGGAAGTGTTGAAGGTTCGAGTTTACCTCTGTTTCGGATGCGTTCCGTCACTTCGATTGTCCGAGATGCATTTGCTTATCGAGTTGTTGTTCTCTATTTATCAAGTTGTTGTTTAGTTTTGCTTATTGAGTTGTTGTTAAGGTCTTGTTCATCGAGTTGTTGCTTATCGAGTCGTTGAGTTTTGTATATCGAGTTGTTACTCTTTGTTTAATCAACATTGTCGGGATTTACTTATCGAGTTGTAAACTTGCTAAGGTTTTGTTGTTTCTTAGTAAGTTAAGTTGTTTAGTTTGTTGTGTCAGTTCACTACCTGACTTGGCAAGTTTTCGATGCTTAATTTTCATTCAATCTCTTTTTGTGCGAAAGTGATGTGATGCGATGCTAAGAATGTAAAATACAACACTTTTCCAACAAAAGCTGTCTCATTCCATCATACTTCCTTTGTTACAACATTTTACAACAAGGGTACAAGTTTTACAGAAAATAAAACTACCTAATACTGTATAATGTGCTACAACTACTAGTAAAAAAAGGAAAATAAAGCAGGAACATCTGCATCAGTACTCTCGGGCTCAAGATCGGGAGGCCCTCTTCATCCTCTTCGCCTGAGTGGTCTCTGCACCACCTCCACCAGCACCGTCATCCGAATCAGAGCTGTCATCCTCGGGATCCTCCCCGATATCACCTCCACTCTCGAAACCAAAGCCGGAGTCCTCCTCTCTGCCTACAGATGTCTCCGACTGAGGATGCGCAGACTCCTCCTCACTGGACTTCTCATCAACTCTGATGGGTGCCCTACGCCTGCCTCGGCTGCGAGTCGAGTCCCCTCTCCCAGCTCCTCAAGAAGGCCTGGATGGCCTGGCCTGTAGTGGTGGCATCTGAAAAGAACAATTTGAGTGCATTAGCCAACATGTATATCAGATGCAGATACAAGAAAACTACATAGGGTGGGTGCATGCAAATACGGTATATGAATGTGGTGTGTGTCAGATGTGCTCTACACATGCAGTCAACCAATGCAGTGAAATGGTCGAATTCAGCATGTCATCGGAAGTATGATAAATGCAAGAAAATTGAAAGGTACCGTAACACCGGCGATGAACAGCTGTGTCTCCCTCCGCAAGTTCATGCCCTCAAGTGAGGCCACCACTTCGAGTAAATCATCGCAATACTCTCTAGGAGGTTGTGCATACAAGCTCAAATCATCAGTGAATAAATAAATATCTGTGTGATAAATGAAAAATAGTGGAACATACTGGCGGTGAATCGGGGTCACTGACATATCGGTGATCGGGCACTAGAGGCTCCAAAGCAATTGGGTAAGATGCCCCGTATCGCCATCCTGTCAACTCGGTTGGAAGATCTGGCCACCTAGCGTGCTGGTAAGTCTGAGGAATCGGGGGAATCTGTCTAGCCCCGTTCCTCGATGTGCCGGCCCTGCTAGACGAAGGAACATCTACCGCCCAGGCTCGAGCTGACGATGATGCACCAGCAGCCCTCCTCGTAGGAGTGCGGACACCTGTCAGTGGGGGCATCAGGTACGTGTGGCGGTAGGTCGCATACTCTCCCTTCTCCGAGTACAGAGCTGCATTAGTACCCAGCATGAGTACATTGACCTCCTCGAGAGTGAGTCCCTCAGTGGACCACATGTCATCTGGAGGTGCTGAGGGGATACCCTGATCAGGGACGCCCACCGTCTGGCGCATGAAGCAATCTCCCAAAAACCAGGCCCTGCTAACTGGTCCCTCAAATAAAGTCCTATATAGAGAAGAGGCCCATGCCCCAGGGAATTGAAAGCGGGTATCTCCTCACAAGGGTGTCCAGGGCTACCACGTGATCTGCGGATAATAAGTGCATGAGCTGATTAGATATGCAAGATGAATCAAAGCTGAAAACCTGAAGAACTGAGAGTTCTGAATTACCTCTGTCGGTCGTACGGTATCAAAGAACTGCCGCAAGTAGGGCAGAGTCTCCTGAGCCCTCGGCCGGTACCGGCCCTCAAATGCGTGAGAGTAAGGGATCACAAGAGGCGCCTCCACCTCGAGCTCTGAGGCTAGCGTCGGAAAGTATGCGTAGACCTATAACTGTGGAAAATAGGACGGTGGCCATCAGTATATAGAATGTATAGAAAGTACAGAATGCTGAGTGCATAATGTGACTACAGAATATATAGAAAATACAGAATGCTGAGTGCAGAATATAGAATACAGAATGTAAGATACGCTGTGTGCAGTGTACAGATAATGAAAAGCAGAATGTAAGTCAAGAGGGCAAAAAGTACCTCCCAGGCTCTCCAGTAACCACCAACTATGTTCCCTCGCCCGTGGGAGGTCGCACTCATATAGCAATAAAGGGTAGCAAGGCCGGCGCCACCCCAGTCATACTGGCTAACCTATGATAGGTCCACTAAAGCACTAAGCAGATATAGTCCAACTGTGTTCCCCTTGTCGGAGAACAAAGTGGTCCCAAGAAGGAACATCAAAAAACCTCGAGCGTACTGCTCTATCTCCTCAAGAGTCTCGGGCATACTCCCCCTATACTGTACGGGAAACTAGGTGTACCTGACTCTGCTCAAAGTTCTGTCAATTGGTGGGCGAGCTCCCAACAGATAGATCCAGGCAGCCTCCCACTCGCCCATATCCTTGTCGTAGGGGACCGGTCGGCCGGCCACATCAAGGCCAGTCAGCATGGCAAAGTCAAACAGGGTCATCGTCATATCCCCGGTAGCTGAGAAGTGGAAAGAGTTGGTGGTGTCCCATAATCTCTCCACGAGTGCCCCCAGCAAGGTCTTACTCGCCGGATAGCGAGATAGCCTCGCGCAGAAGGGCCCAAATCCTGCCCCGTCCACTATATGACGAACGGTCTTCGGGAGTTCTGCATATCACTCCCTAGCAATAATCGAGCCATAGCTTCGTGTAGAGCGAGAAGATACCTGCAGTTGAAACGAATAGATGGATTCAGTTTCAGAATGAAATGTATAAGCTGATTGCAAATGAAGTAAATGAACTGCGTGTTCAGTGTGAGCTGCGTGCAAATGAAGTAAACGAACTGCGTGTTCAGTGTGAGCTGCGTGCAAATGAAATGAATGAGCTGCGTGTTCAGAAGTGAAATGTATGAACTGTGTGTTCAGTGTGGGCTGCGTGTTCACCAACAAAAAGTTTGAGCTGTGCATTCAGATTTCAGTAAATGTGGGCTGTGTGTTCACCATCAAGAGTTTGGGCTGCGTGTTCAACTTTCAAAAACTGTGGGCTGTGTGTTCACCATCAAGAGTTTGGGCTGCGTGTTCAACTTTCAAAAACTGTGGGCTGTGTGTTCACAATCAGGAGTTTGGGCTGCGTGTTCAGATTTCAAAAACTGTGGGCTGTGTGTTCACCATCAAAAGTTTGGGCTGCGTGTTTGACTTTCAACAAGTGTGTGCTGTGTGTTCACATTCATAATGGGCTGCGTGTTCAGAAGTTCAAAGTTTAGGCTGCGTATTCAACTTTCAACAAGTGTGTGCTGCGTGTTCACATGTAAAATGGGCTGCGTGTGCAGAAATTCAAAGTTTGGGCTGCGTGTTCAACTTTTAACAAGTGTGTGCTGCGTGTTCACATTAAAAATGGGCTGCGTGTTCAGAAATTCAAAGTTTGGGCTGTGTGTTCAACTTTCAACAAGTGTGTGCTGCGTGTTCACATTAAAAATGGGCTGCGTGTGCAGAAATTCAAAGTTTGGGCTGCGTGTTCAACTTTCAACAAGTGTGTGTTGCGTTTTCACATTCAAAACAGGCTGCGTGTTCAGAAATTCAAAGTTTGGGCTGCATGTTCAACTTTTAACAAATGTAGGCTGCGTGTTCACAGCAAAAGTTTGAGCTGTGTGTTCAGATTTCAGAAAAAGTGGGCTGCGTGTTCACGACAAAACGTTTGAGCCGTGTGTTCAAATTTCAAAGAATATAGGCTGCGTGTTCACAATGAAAATTATGAGCTGCGTGTTCAGAAATTCAAGTGTTTGAGCTGTGTGTTCAAAATGCAAACAGAATACTGTGTTGTGAGCTGCGTGCTAAAGAGAGTAGAAGTATGGTGTGTGAATGCGTTCAGAACGGGCAAATAAAAATGCATAGCGAAAGCATGAAATGTGCAGGAAATACAGAATACATTGCAGAGAATGTAAAAGTAAAGTACATACCTCTCGTGCCTGATGAGAGAGGTGAGACTCTGCCTCCCGTAGCAGTAGATCCCCGGGTGCCCGTCGATCAAAGTCAGTGAAATGGTAGAAAGTGGCCGGAGGAAGGATGTGCTCCCGAGGATGATACCTCTCGGGTTGAACGGCCGAACTCTCAGGGGCAGTGACATGATGTTCGGCTCATCCCCGGCACCTGGAGGACCTCCACCATGATGATAATGGTCAGCCATCTGAAGAAATCCGCAAAAAGGAGCAAAAATGAGCAAAATAAGCCGAAATTGAAAAAAGTCAACAAAAGTCAACTCTCGGGAAGGAAAAAGTCAACAAAAGTCAACTCCCGAGAAAATGTTCCAAATTTCGAGACAAACTTACCTCAAGTGGTGAAAATGGAGAAAGAAGTTCCGAAATCAAAATTTAATCAGTTCAAAGTGAAGAAACTTGAAAGTTTTCGCGAAATAACTTTGCGTGGGGCGTTGGAAAACGTGTATAAAGAGCAGATCTGAGAGAGAAAATGGTCTAGGAAGGAAGAGGGACTAATTTCGGACTTGGAGTTGTGAGCAACAGTGATTGGGACATATGTACTTAAAGAAACAAGCATGAAAAGACAAAACTGTCCTGGATTTGGCAAAGTGGTCGACCGACCAGCTTTCCTAGCAGGCCGACCACCCCCTTCACAAACACTGGTTGGTGGCACTCTAGGGTGGTCGGTGGCCTTCCTCCATGGTCTCCAATGTCCTTTTGTTCTCCCTGTAAATTTTGGTGATGATCGGAGCCCCCGGCTCTCGAGAAAGTACAAGAAAAGTGCACTTTTCGGCACGAAACGCCTCCACGGGAACTTCAAATCCAATCTTCGATGCGTGGCTCGTCGTTACTCTCCAAGAGCAAGGTGTATCCTTTTTGAGTACGTGCGACCCCTCCGAGAGGTAAATCGGAGGTCGCGTTTGAGTTGCTCTCTTCAAAACTTGCAATTCTTTACTCGGCGTTTTGTTTCGAACATGCTTTTGAAGTTGCACTTATCCTGCATTGTTATGCACGTCACTTGCATTGTTATACACATCGCTTGCATTGTTATGCACATTTCATTGGCATTGTCATACATCCATACTTAACTTGCGTCGTTACGCATGTTTCGCTTGCATTGCTATGCACTTTTCCATCAGCACCATATTCGTCCGCGTTTCGATATAACGTTGAGCATATGTTTCTAACTATGTTGTACTTGTTGAGTTTCTCTCTTTCGCAGGCACGATATTGTATGTGCAGTTCATTCAAGGCTGGTGCGACCAGACGATATTATATGTACAGTTCATTTGAAGCTGGTGCGACCAGACGAACCGGACAGGTATTGCATCTTCTCCGTGTGAGACATAGTGAGAATTGTCATTCTCTTACATCCTAACTGCATGAAATGTAGTTTTGCTTTGCATTCTTTCTTAAAACTGTTGCATTTATTATGTATATTTGCTTTATTATAGCTCGCTTTGCATGATCACGAGTTATGTTCGGCTTTGTGCATATCTTTTTGCATTTTGCCCCTGCCTGCGGGCACATCTCTTTGTTTATCTCACCTGTTTGTCTAAGTCTTCGGCCTTGTTGAAAATGGGTCGTCTCTGGGCTTTGACAGTCGCTCCTGTCACTTATGACTTCCGAGTTCTGTCGAAGAGGGGCAACTGTAGACACACTATTTTTGACCGACCTCAAGACTCAGACGTCATCGATTGAGCGCTCGGTGATGGTGCATGTTGCGCTCGTTCTGAGGTTACAAAGTCTCAGCTGAGAGCCTTACCTCCGGACTTCGGGGCTCTTTTGTGCTTTGCCTCGGTTTGCGAACTAGGTTCTGTTTTCTCTTTCCGAAGGGAGGGAGAGGTCTCATAGATCATCTCTCAGTGACCGTAGGCTACTTTTCGTGGTCGTAGACCACTGTTCCCGTTTGGAGACCAGTTTTTGATTTTCGGAACCGTCGGCCATGCGCCTCGGTTCCGGACCGCTTAACTTTCTTCGTTTGCTCTGGTTTTTGGCACACACCTTGTTTCCTCTCTCTAGAGGGACACTGTCACCCGGGAGACCACCTTTGTGGTCGCACGCCACTTTCAATGCTTAACAGTCAGTTTTCGGGGCACCCGGCTACGCATTTTGGCCCCCGAACCCTCGTTTTGCATCCGTCTTGGTTCATTTTTGGCATGGACCCTATTTTCATTGTTTTGAAGGTGGTACAAGGGTGGGAGACCACCTTTTCTTCTTGAAGACCACCTTTCTCTCCATCAGCTGATTTTCTTGTTAGGAAGTTGGTCTCCTTGGTCTTTGGGCCACATTTACTGGTCTCACATCATACCACTAGCTTACATTCAGTTGGGAGACCATCAAATGGGGCTGCCGATCAACTTTTACCATGTTGAACCTTTTGAACTGGTCGGCTGACTAGGGGAAGTGGTTGGCCGACCACTTGAACTGGTCAGCCTGCCTCCCTCAGTCTTGTCTCTGCCAGTTGTTGCCAGCTGTGCCAGCTGGAGGGCATAGACTGGATCCTCCATACACTGTATGGAGGATCTTCAACCTTGGTTTTAAGCTTCTTGGAGAAGCTTTGGTTCCTTTGGTCTATAAAGGAAGGCCTCCCCTTCCTTATAGAGGGTTCTGAAATGGTTTAAAGGCATACACTATATCTCTCCCTTTGTCTCTCCATTTTAGGCTTAGAAGAGTGAAGTTCTTGGCCCTTTGCACACCACCTCTTAGCCTAACCCTTCCACCATTGGTCTAAGATTCTTGGAGGCCATTTTTAGAGGTTGAAGAGCTGTCTTTTTGGTCTAGAAGCTGCTGGAGTTGCTGAGCTTCAAGGGTAACCATTCTTCCCCCTTTTTGAGCTTTATTTTGCTCCATCTTTAGCCATACTTGCAAGCATATTTGAGCTTTGTTGTCAACTGAAAAAAGTTTTGTTTTGAGGTCCTTTTGATGTTTGTTTAAGGTCATTTTGTTGTTGGGGGTCTTCTACCCCCTTGCATGCTTCATTTTGCCTTGTTTTGAGCCATGCATTAAGGCCTTTGTATTGATCTTTGTTTGGCCTTTTGACCACTGAAATCCAATGGATTTTCAGTGGTTATCATGTGTTTTTGAGAGCCAAAATCAGAGAGGGTGACCCTCTCTCTCCTTGTCTTTTTTACTAGCATATTTGGCCTAACAAAGGAGCCTATACTTGCATGCTTCCAAGCCTTGTTTCAGGCCTTTTTCAGTGAGTTTTAGGACCTGCATAAGCTCTTTCTAGAGCTGGCTTTGTCACCTTGGGTGTCCCTCATGCATGTGTAGAACAACCCTCTTCATAGCTTATCAAAGGAGCATGTCATTCTTGTATGCATTGACTATGTTTCAATGAGTTTTTGGGCTTTATTTGGCATGTCATACCTCTAAATTTTGCTGGTTTAGTGGCCTCTTGAATGCCTCACATGCTTGTAGTGTAAACCCTCTTCACTAGCTTGTATTGCATGTTGTTTTGGCCTTTGATTCTAGCACTTTTTGGCCATGCCCTAAACTGATTTTGTGCATGTTTTGGACTGTCTTAGCTCTGTTTTTATGCCTCATGGTCGAATGATGCTTTCTATGCATGGTTGTAGTGCAATACCCTTGCCTAGCCTTGAGTTTTGAAGCCTATTGCATGCTTATGTTGAAGTGTTTCCATGTCTTAGCATCATTTTGTATGACATTTCAGAGCATATAAGGTTGCCATGTCCCCATGTTTTCCACTCTTTGGATGTGTTTGAGAGTTGTGCTTGTATGCCTCATTCATGGACCATTGCATGAGCTTCTTTTCCATGCCTTTTGAGCCACCATTTTAGTCCATTTTCCTACTGTTTTGGACCTGCCTAGGGTCTGTTTGGGGCTGGTTTTGCCATTTGGGCATTGCTTTGCATACATCCAGTGTAATGCACCTCACTAGTTTCGGTATTTGAGCCTTCTAGCATGCATTGTGTGAGTTGTTTGCATGACTCAGAGCCATTTTGTATGTCATTTCAGAGCTGGAAAATATGTGATTGTATGTCATATTTCATCCTTGCCATGCTTTGGAAGAATTGCATTTGGTGCCTTAGGTTTGGTCCCTTGCATTTGTGCATGCATTTTGTTGCCTCATTTTCATCATATTGGCCACTGATTTGAGTGTGGTTGAGGCCCATTTATTTTAGTTTAAGTTCATCTTGCATTGTGTACGCCATATCCATGTTGTCGCATGATTGATCGTCGCATTGCGCATGCCTTGTTCGCTTCATTGTGTGTGTTAGTCTCCATGTGTGCATTGCGTATGCCATATAGTTTCCGTGTGCATTGAGTATGCCATTGATTATTTCATAGCATTGTGTATGCTAGTAAGCATGTTTGCATATCATCACTTGCATGTTTGCATCATTTAGTGGCATTGCATTTAGGTTGCATGTCAGAGTTGCATTCATGCATGCCATACTTGTTGCATTCTATTTAGAGTAGGGTTTAGTCCAAACACGGGAAATAAGGAACGTTTTGTACTCAAAGTGATGAAACGTGATTCAATTCCCGGTCGCCGACACTCCGGATTACACATGATAGAGTCTAGGCCTTATTGTGTTCATATGTGCATTCATTTCGCATTGAGTCGTGCAACTCGACTCCTCGGCCATCATGCATCGAGATGCGTGATTGGTGGCACGAGGATCGAGGACTACACTCCCTAGAGCTTATGCAATGATGGGGAGAGTGGTCGGGCACACATATGTTGAAAATACCTTGCCTTTTCTCTCTCTTGCCTTTGTTGCAGAAAAAGCAGAAACCAGGAGAATGAACTGGTCGGCCGACCAGGTTTTCTGGCAGGCCGACCACCTTTTCTGGGCTTTACCACCAAGGGTGGTCGGTAGGTGGTCTCCAATGCCTATAGCTGGGCAGCAGCCCTCCCACAGCTTTCCAGGGTGGAATTTCATCTCCTTGGAGCTTCGCGCAAGTTTCTGAATTCAATTGCAAACAAAGGCGAGCCGAGGCATCGCGATGGAATTTACCGACAAGGCGACCCGAGCATGCATGCATTCTTTATCATTCAAGGCAGAGCTGAGGCAGTCCTTTCCATATTATTTTGCATGCTAGTTTACTTTGCTTCCTTAGTTAATTTGTTAATTAATTAATGTTGTGTAATAATTAGCTGTAATCCGTTATTCATTTCGGTTGTGTAATAACTAGGTTAATTAGCTTAGATTAGCTAGTTGGTTGTGTATTATTTATTCGGACCCTCCGAGGGGGGCAGTGCTGTAATAAGTGTGCGTGCGTGTGATGTATGTCTTCCAACCCCACGTCTTTCTCCCTTTTATTTACCAACTTATGGTGGTTAGCTTTAGGGCATGTTTCAATTAGCATACTTATGTTCGCATGTTTGCGTTTATTCATTTGTCTTGCATGCATCGGGCTCGGTGCATCATACTAACTGCATTACATTTTAATTCCAAGTTGAATACATGTTACCTGTAGCATCTCATATGCCATCATAGAATAGCCGAGCCTATCTTAGTTGCATTTCGCATGTGTTGCATTAGGCATCTCAGTATAGTTAGGACTCATGCATGATTTCTAATCAGTTTCTGTTTTGGCTCGGAGTACTCGGTAAGTGTTTATGCTTTAGCATCCTTGCATGTGTGTGAGTGACTGCCATGATAGCATGCTTGCCATAAGGCTAACTACTTATGTGATATAACTGCCTGAATGCCTGTGGGTGAAGGTTGGATTATCTGAATTGGAACAATTCATCGATTGCGAGTTTTAAACCCACTAGAGAGTGGCAAAATCATGTTTTCTAAGCCTACTTGAGGGTGGCAAATCCACGTCTTAGCCTACTTGCGAGTAGCACCATCAAACCATTTTCAAATAAATAAGCATGAAATGTTTTGTTCTAACTCAGGCGATCCAGTCTATACTTGTATGCTTGCGCATCACATAGTAATTCTAGGCTAATAACCAAAATAAGGACACATATGTTTTCAAAACTCGATATCTTGTTTAGTAGTGACCGATCTTTGATCGGGCGAGCGGGGGTGCTCACAGCTGACCTTCTCCAATCGTACCTAAGTTGCCGAGCCGAGACAACTTTGGTGATGACGGATACGTGGCCTTAGGCACGAGTCAGGGTTTCCTAAATTCCCCAAAGTAAAATATTTAGGTGGCGACTCTGTATCTGGCAAAGTAGTCCATGTTTGGCACTTCTTTCTAAAAATCTGTTTTTCAAAACGATTTGCCAGATTTGGACTCTTTGATGACTCATCGGTCTTGCATTGCACTCTGCGAGATTAGATACAGGACCGTGACTTTGAGTTCGAACTGTAGTAAGCCCAAATGAACAGATCGGGATTCTCTCCTGGGGCGTTCGGGGACGTCCACAATGGTGAATTATGGAAATTTTGGAAAAGTTAGGGTTTGATTTAAAGCTATAAAAAGGGAGTTTTCAAATGTTAAAATCCATGTGTATGTGGGACTATGAAAAATGGAATTATTGTTGTTGAATTGATGAAAATGAGCCTTAGGACTAATGTTGGGAA
This sequence comes from Camellia sinensis, assembly GCF_055761805.1. Taxonomy (NCBI): domain Eukaryota; kingdom Viridiplantae; phylum Streptophyta; class Magnoliopsida; order Ericales; family Theaceae; genus Camellia; species Camellia sinensis. The sequence continues at coordinate 20,746,207 of NC_138962.1, read as the reverse complement.
AAGGGGAAAAAGCCCTAATTTAATGTGACCAATTAATTTGTATGATTAATTTGAGAAATTATGAGAATGTGAAATTGAGTTGGAAATTATGAAATTGGGAAATTATGGAATTGAGTGGTGTAGTTGGACTAATTAATCACTCACCTATGAATATGTTGATATTTTATCTGTTGGGTAAATTTATTATCTGTTTAGAGATAACTGCTTTGGGCTATCAGTGGAGGATAGTCTTGATTGTTGTAGACACTGTATGTTGATTAGGAAAAACTGAAACTAATCACCTGGAATATGTCATCGAATATGACGGTTGGAATAATACATCGAATATGTGTATTGATTGATCATTGTATATGATAAGTGTTTAAATACATTGTATATGTATATTGTTTGGGAGGAGATAGGGGATGTACTCCATGGTTTGAGAGGAGATAGGGGATGTACTCTCAAACTTGTTTGGGAGGAGATAGAGGATGGACTCCATTGATAATTATGTTGGCCGGAGTGTCTAGGGTGAAAGTCCCGAAATTCTAATTGCGTTTGCATAACGTAGATAATTGAAATATTGGAAGTGTTTTAATATGAGTTGTAGTCTCATTTGAATTGTGAATAAGGGAAGTGTTTGGATATGAGTTATAGTCTCATTTAACTATTTGGCTAGATTATGAGCCATGTTTATGAATTGAAAATTGGATAAGTAAAGGAAAGTGGAATGAAACATGGACTATTTGTCCTGGAACTAGATTGTGTCGTAAGTTGGTTTACAAGTGTTAGCCATTTATCAAATGCTAATGTTTTAGTTATTTCTCATACTTGGTTTAGTATATCTCTATTGGGCTTTGGCTCACCTTTTATAGGACATCATTTTCAGGTACAGATGGTATGCCACCTCCAAGGATGTAGCTTGGGAGGCTGAAAGATCTTTTTGTGTTATCTTTTTGTATTACATGTAAATCAAGCCAAGGGCTTATTTTGTATAAAGAGTTAGAACTCTTCTTTTGTTAAACCCAAGTGTTGACTTGGAAAGTTGTAAGCCCATAGGGCATTTACTTTTGTTGTCAACATGTAATACTTTTGTACTAAACACTATGATGTACGGAATATATTGTCATTTTCTTGTATCATGAATGTATGAATTATGGGTTTATTTTGAGGGCGTTACAACTTGGTATCAGAGCGTATCGGGTTTGAATACTTCGGGTACGTGGGAAGTGGTTAGTACCACAATGGGTTTGTCTCGCTTGTTAGAGACTTATGTATGATGTTATGTGCTTACGTGATAACATGCTTATGTGACTATATAGGTATGGAATTTAGTTTCTAGGATGTTGATTGGATCCTTGGGTTTCTGGGAGTCCTGTTGGAAAAGCACTTGATCAATGCTGTTTCTAATCGAAACTCTAGCAACGCCTCGGGACTATCATTATCCGAAAATGAAATTCGTAAGTGCTTATGTGATTATGTGCTTACGTGGAATGAATTATTGTTGTCCAATGCTTTAGGACGCGAGTGAGATAGCTTTGGCACATTTGTGAATGTGCTAATGTTTTCGTTACCTTTATTAGAATGTCAGGATGAGGATGTGGCGGTAGGCGAGGTAGGCCTAGGAAGCAGGAGATGCTTATACCGGATGAGATTCCGGCGCAGCAGGAGGGTGTTGGTCAGGCCAATGTGGCCGAGCCAGTAGGTCAGCAGGCCATGGGCGCCTTAGCCCGCGAGATGGCAGGAGCATTGAGTGAATCCATGGACATTCTCAGAGCTGAGAATCAAGTCCAGGCCCATGTTGTTGAGGCAGGGCCTTCTTTTCTGAAGAGGGAGTTTTTTCAGTCTAATCCGGATGAGTTTCTGGGGGATTTGAAAGAGCCACTTAAGGCTGATGAGTGGCTTGAACAAATGACGAAGACGTTTGAGATGCTTGGCATCGAAGACGGAGGTTTACGGGTGACCTTGGCATCCTTCCAGTTGAAGGGAGACGCAGGTCAGTGGTGAAAGTTTGTTCGAGGCCGTATTGGTGGGACTTGGGAGGCTTTCGTTGGTGCCTTCCAGGAGAAGTTTTTGCCTCCCGCTGTTAGGGAGAAGTTGAGGGATCAGTTCTGTCAGCTCAAGCAGTTGAATACACCAGTGGCCAAGTTTGAGGCCGCATTTACTAGCCTATCTAGGTTTGCACCTGAGCTAGTGGCGTCTGAGGAACGTCGTTGTCTTGAGTTCAAGAAGAAGTTGAGGACTGGGCTCAAGCTTAGGGTTGTAGGGTCCATGACTCGGGAGTATGGGCGCCTTGTGGATGCTGCGGCTCATCTTGAGATTATTATGTATGAGGAGGATGAGAGAATGGGGGGCTCCAAGAGGAGTCAGGATGGCCAGGGGGATGGTAGGAGGTAGAAGGGGTTCTAACCCTCAGCAGCCCTAGAGTGTTTTTGCGATATCTACCTTTCCAGTGCCGAGTTCAGGCTCTGGGAGAGGCAGTTAAGGAGACTTTACTTGTTATAAATGTGGTTAGCTGGGCCACAAGTCTCCAGCTTGCCCGCAGAGGGGAGGAGGGTAGAGAGCAGCTTCATCTTCGGCTCGTCCTCAGAGCTAGAGTCAGGGCAGAGGTCAGCCGCTCTTTTGTTACCAGTGTGGTCAAGGTGGGCACCTAAAGAGGTTTTGCCTGCAGTTGAGTGGCACATCTGGTGCATCTGGGTCGAAGCAGAGTTATCAGCCAGCTTAGTCGGTTCAGGCCTCGAGGGCCAATCAGGGAGCCTCATTGTCTCAGTCTGTACAACAGTCTTTTGCTCTGAGAGGTGAGTAGGTAGACCAGAGACCTTCTGGGCATGTGTACGTTGTTACCGTGCAGGATCTTGTATCGGCTCCATCGGTTGTGAGAGCTACCTTTTTATTTTGCAACTCGGTTGCTAATGTGTTGATTGATACGGGTGCATCTCATTCCTTTATATCTGCTGCATTTGCATCTGTTTTGGGGTTGGAGTTGGCGCAGTTAGCATCTCTAATTTGTGTTGTATCACCTGTTGGGGGTGAGTTGATTTTGAAATGAGGGTGTCAGGGCTGTGATATTGAGGTCGCCGACCGCCAGCTTCCATTTTCTTTTGTAGTTATGGCTATGTCGGGTTTTGATGTAATTTTGGGTATGGACTGGCTATTGTCATACCGGGCTGTTATTGATTGTTACCACTAAGAATAACAACTCTCAGGTCCAGAACCAGACGCAGACGCACGCTCGAGCGAAGGAACTCTGGCTCGAGCCACCAGACACAAAACTCAACTCTCGCTCAAGTGAAGATACCCTGGCTCGAGCGAATGATCTAAAACAAAGAGCTCTCTCGAGCGACAAAGTCCTCGCTCGAGCGAAGACACCAAAATCTGGGCAGCAACCATTTGTTCCCAATCACACCTAACCTGTAACAAACCTGCCCAACACATCCTATAACTCAAATACAAAGTATTGAAGGATGGAAACAAAATATAAACAACAATCAACACCACGAAACCTAAGTCCGGAATACTGTACATAAAGGGGAAAACCCGGGATCGCTATAACCTCCCCTCCTTAAAGAATTTCGTCCCCGAAATTAAGTAGTATAGGTTTGTAAAAAACCAATTTTCTCAATTCCCAACAATATGACATTTCAATATTCAACAACTTGGCCCATTACCGGCCATTCCATCTCTATTCAAGAGGTAATTCACAATATATATTACAACATGCATTATCAACATGCATTTCTTCCAAATCCAACAATTTCCAATATACAAGGTTCCCAATTCCATATCATAGTCAAAATTCATGATATATTTCTAGTTCTACAATACATTCAACATATGCAATGTTATATTAAGCTTCCATTTCAAGGCAAGTTTCAAAATACTTCCATAAATCAAAACATATACAATGTTTTACAACTTAAGACATATTCAATGCTCTTAAAGTTTAACAATACAACAGAAAATACAACATATGCTCAAACATCCACAAATAGATCTGGATATTTCTCTCGGACCTCCAACTCACGTTCCCAAGTGGCTTCCTCCACTCCGTGATGTTTTCACAAGACTTTTACCAAAGGAATGGTCTTGCCTCGCAAGACTTGATCCCGCATATCCAAGACCCGAATCGGTCTCTCCTCATACGAGGCATCCTTATCAACCTCTAAGCCGGTCCAATCCAATACATGCGATGGATCCGACTCGTACTTCCGAAGCATACTAACATGAAACACGTCATGAACTCCGGACAACTGCGGCGACAAAGCTAAATAGTAAGCAACCTCACCAATCATCTCAAGGATCTCGAAAGGGCCAATAAACTGAGGGGACAACTTCCCACTCTTCCCAAATCTTATCAAACCCTGCATAGGTGATATTTTCAGAAAAACGTGATCACCCGCCTGAAATGCTAAAGGCCTCCTCCTACGGTCGGCATAACACTTTTGACGACTTTGGGCTGTAACAAGTCTCCAACGGATAAGCTCAACTTTCTCTGTCATTTCCCGAACCAACTCTAGGCCCAACAATGGCACATCACCCACCTCGGCCCAACAAACCGGAGACCTACACAGTCGGCCATACAAGGCCTCAAACGGTGCCATACCGATACTAGACTGAAAACTGTTGTTATAGGCAAACTCCACCAAGGGAAAGTGCCTCTCCCACGACCCACTAAAGTCAATAACACAACCTCGAAGCATATCCTCAAGGATCTGAATAGTATGCTCGGACTGCCCGTCAGTCTGAGGATGATAAGCCGTGCTAAAGGTCAACCTAGTGCCCAAGGCACTCTACAAACTCTGCCACAACCTAGCAGTAAAGCGTGGATCTCTATTTGAGATGATCGACACTAGGACCCCGTGCAACCTCACTATGTCCCGAAAATATAAGTCGGCCAGATAATCTACCGAATCTCTCACGCGCATAGGAATAAAGTGTGCCGATTTAGTCAACCGGTCTACAACCACCCAAATAGCATCACTACCCCGCTGAGTCCTCGGAAGACCTACAACGAAGTCCATAGTGACATACTCCCACTTCCACTCGGCAATAGGCTTTCACTTGCTGACAAGTAAGGCACTTAGACACAAAAGCTGCCACATCCTTCTTCATACCCCGCCACCAAAACTGGCGACCCAAATCACGATACATCTTAGTGCCTCCCGGATGCACTGCAAGGCGTGAATGGTGAAACTCTCGGAGTACCTCCTCTCGGCAAGACTCCAGCTCAAACAAATGGTCTCGGTATCTCACACTCTGGTCGGGATACACCGTCAAACCCTTCTCAATCTTTCCACTGGAGATTTTCTCTTAGAGGGATTCTATCTTAAGGTCATCTCTCTGTGCCTCTAACACTCGAGTCATAAGTGTAGACTGCGCAACAACAGAAAACAAGGCCGCAGCCTCAACAGATTCACCCAGAAGCAAATCAAACTTGCCAAGTGCCCCCAACATCTCCCACTCCCGGATGGCTATACAAGCTACATCACTAATGGATTTCCTACTAAGGGCATCGGCCGCAACATTGGCCTCCCTCGGATGATAATGTAACTCGAAATCGTAATCCTCAATAAACTCCATCCACCTCCTCTGCCTCAAATTCAAGTCTTTCTGTATAAACAGATATTTCAGACTCTTATGATCCGAGAACACCTTGAATCTCTCACCATAAAGGTAGTGCCTCCAAATCTTCAAGGCAAAGATCACAGCTGCTAGCTCTAGGTCATGTGTAGGGTAATTTCTCTCGTGTATTTTCAACTGACGTGAGCCATAGGCCACCACTTTCCCCTCTTGCATCAGCACACAACCCAAACCCTCTCGTGAGGCATCACAATATACTGCATAACCCAAACCTCTCTCCGGAATAATCAACACTGGTGCAGTGGTAAGTCTAACTTTAAACTCCTAGAATGACTTTTCACAAGTCTCACTCCATACAAATTTGACCCCTTTCCGTGTCAATCTAGTCAACGGTGAAGCTAGTTTGGAGAAATCATTCACAAACCGTCGATAATACCCAGCTAATCCCAGAAAACTGCAGATCTCAAAAACACTCTTAGGCTGTGCCCAATATTGCATTACCTCAATCTTGGATATATCAACAGACACCCCTTCCCCAGAAACCACATGGCCTAAGAATTTGACCCCTCCTAGCCAGAACTCACACTTTCCAAACTTGGCATACAGCCTATGGGCTCTAAGCAACTCAAGCACCACTCTCAGGTGTTCCTCGTGCTCCTCCTCTGAAGATGAATAAATCAAAATGTCGTCCACGAAAACGACCACAAAATGATCTAAGAATTCCCAGAATATCCGGTTCATTAAGTCCATAAAGACTGCCGGTGCATTGGTGAGCCCAAAAGGCATCACCAGAAACTCATAATGGCCATACCGCGTACAGAATGTCGTCTTCGGGATATCCTCCTCCCTGACACTCAACTGGTGGTAACTCGATCTCAAGTCTATCTTAGAGAAACAACGAGAACCCTTCAACTGGTCAAACAAATCATCAATATGGGGCATAGGGTACTTATTCTTGACCGTAGCCTGATTCAACTTCCGGTAATCGATACAAAGTCTCAAGGCATCATCTTTCTTTTTAGCAAAGAGGGCCGGTGCTCCCCACGGTGAAACATTAGGGCGAATAAAGCCCTTATCTAACAAATCTTGGAGCTGAATCTTCAACTCACTCAACTCGGCTGGGGCAAAACGATAAGGTGCCATAGAAATCAGCACTGTGCCGGGCACTAAATCAATAGAGAACTCAATCTCTCGATGAGGTGGTAAGCTAACAAGGTCCTCAGGAAAAACATCCGAATACTCACAAACCACTCTCAGTAATACAGTCTGGGTCTCATCACACTCACCACTCATAAAGCTAGCGAGGAGACCACTAAGATCACTCTGCCCTCGCGGATCATACACCGGTGGCAACACACTACTAACCTGATCCCCCAGGAGATGGAAACAGTCCCCGCTCAAGGTACATACAGCGACCCTCTGGCAGTAGCAATCAATAACAGCCTGATATGACGATAACCAGTCCATACCCAAAATAACATCAAAACCCGACATAGGCATAACTGCAAAAGGAAATGGAAGCCAGTGGTCGGCTACCTCTATATCACAGCCTTGACACCCCTGTTTCAAAATCAACATACCCCCAACAGGTGATACAACACAAATAGGAGATGCTAACTGCGCCAACTCTAACCCCAAAACAAATGCAAATGCAGCAGATATAAAGGAATGGGATGCACCCGTATCAATTAACACATTGGCAATCGAGTTGCAAAATAAAAAGGTACCTCTCACAACAGATGGAGCAGGTACAAGATCCTGCGCGGTAACAGCATACACGCGCCCTGAAGGTCTCTAATCAACCTGCTCACCTCTAGGAGCAAAAGACTACTGCACAGGCTGAGACGATAAAGCCCTCTGATTGGCCCTCGAGGCCTGAACTGACTGTGCTGGCTGAAAACTCTGCGTCTGTCTCGAACCAGACGCACCCAATGTGGCACTCAACTACAGGCAAAACCTCTTTAGGTGTCCCGCCTGACCACACTGATAACAAAAGACAGTGGCTGACCTCTAACCTGACTCTGGCTCTGAGGTCGAGCCGAAGATGAAGTAGCTCTTTGACCTCCTCCCCTCTGTGGGCAAGCTAGAGACTTGTGGCCCAGCTGACCACATTTGTAACAAGTCACGTCTCCCTGACTGCCTCTCACAGAGCCTGCACTCGGCATTGGAAAGGTAGATCTAGCAAAACCACCCTGAGACTGCTGAGGGTTGGAACCCGTCTGTCTCCTACCATCACCCTAGCCATCCTGACTCCTCTTGGAGCCTCTTTGCCTCTCCTCCTCCTCATGCATCATAATCTCCATATGGGCTGCAGCATCCACAAGACGTCCATACTCTCGAGTCATAGACCCTCCAACCCTCATCTTGAGCCCATGCCTCAACTTCTGCTCAAACTCAATATAACGGCGTTCTTCAGACGCAACAAGCTCAGGTGCAAACCTGGACAAACTAGTAAATGCGGTCTCAAACTTGGCCACTGATGAACTCAGCTACTTAAGCTGGCAAAACTGATCTCTCAATTTCTCCCTGACTGCGGGAGACAAGAACTTCTCCTGGAAAGCATCTACAAAAGCCTCCCACGTGCCACCAATACGGCCCCTCATGAACTTCCACCATTGACCCACATCTCCCTTTAGCTGGAAAGATGCCAAGGTCACCTTCAATGCCCTGTCCTTGATGCCAAGCATCTTAAACGTCTTAGTCATCTGCTTGAGCCACTCATCAGCCTTTAGTGGCTCCTTCGGATCCCCTATAAACTAATCCGGATTAGACTGGAAAAACTCCCTCTTTAGAAAAGAAGGCTCTGCATCAACAACCTGGGCCTGGACTTGATTCTCAGCCTTGAGAATGCCCATGGATTCCCTCAAAGCTTCTGCTATCCCGCGGGCTAAGGCGCCCATGGCTTGCTGACCTGCTGGCTCGGCCACATTGGCCTGACCAACCCCCTCCTGCTGTGCTGGAATCTCATCTGGTATAGGCACCTCTTGCCTCCTAGGCCTACCTCACTTACCTCCACGTCCTTGTCCTGACATCCTAATAAAGAAAACAAAGAACATTAGCACATTCACAAATGTGCTGAAGCTATTTCACTCGCGTCCTAAAGCATAGACAACAGTAATTCATTCCACGTAAGCACATAATCACATAAGCACCTACGAATTTCATTTTTGGGTAATGACAGTCCCGAAGCGTTGCTAGAGTTCCGGTTAGAAACAGCATTGATCAAGTGCTTTTCCAACAAGACTCATAGAAACCCAAGGATCCAATCAACATCCTAGAAACTAAATCCCATACCCATATAGTCACATAAACATGTTTTCACATAAGCACATAACATTACATCTAAGTCTCTAACAAGCGAGACAAACCCATTGTGGTACTAACCACTTTCCACGTACCCCAAGTATTCAAAACCGGTACACCCTGATACAAAGTTATAACGCCCTTAAAATAATACATAAAACCCAACATTCTTGACATGCATAAATACAAGATAAATAAACATCTTTCCATTCATCAGAGTAGTTAAGTACAAAAGTATTACATGTTGACAACAAAAGTAAACGCCCTATGGGCTTACAACTTTCCAAGCCAACACTTGGTCACAAAAAAGAGTACTAACTCAATTACACTTTAAGCCCTTGGCTTGTATCTACATGTAATACACCAAAAAGATAACAACAAAAGTCTTTCAATCTCTAAGCAATCCAAGCTACGTCCTTGGAGGTAGCATATCACCTGAACCTGAAAATGATGTCCCATATAGAGTGAGCCACAACTCAGTAGAGATATACTAAACCAATCATGAACAGTGACTAAAATAATGGCATTTGATAGATGGTTAACACTTATAAACCAATTTATAACATAAACCATTTCCATGACATAAAGTCCATGTTTCATTTCATATTCCTTTTCTTATACGATTTCAATCCATAAACATGGCTCAGAACCTGGCCAAACAATTCAATGAGACTACATTCCATATTAACACTTCCTTTATTCTCAATTCATATTAAACAACAATTCATATTATAACACTTCCATACTTCAAAATAATACACATATTCGTTGTATTAACACTTCTATTTAATACACATATTTGCTGTATTAATACTTCAATTTGATACACATATTCACTGTATCAATGGCGTCTATTCCCTATCTCCTCCCAAACAGGTTTGGGAGTCCATCCCCTATCTCCTCCCACACAATATACATATTTCAAGTATATAAACAATTATCATATACAAGGATCAATCAATACACATATTTGATGTATTATTCCAACCGTCATATTTAATGACATATTCAATGTGATTAGTTTCGATTTTCCCTAATCAACAAGCAGTGTCTACAATAATCAAAACCATCCTCCACCGATAGCCTGAAGCAGTTATTTCTAAACAGATAATAAATGCATCAACAGATATAATATCGATATTTTCATAGGTGAGTGATAAATTAATCCAACTACACCATTTAATTCCATAATTTCCCAATCTCATGATTCTCAACTCAATTTCTCATTTCCCCAAAATTAATTATACAAATTAGTTTGTCATAATAATTAGGGCATTTCTCCATATTTCACATATCAACCCTAAGGTTTGATTTCACCAATCTCACATCATAAATTCCATTTCTTTCAATGTTTCACATACATTTGGGTTCAAATATTTGAAAACCCATCTTTTATAAATTACACAACAACCCTAACTTTTCCCAAAATTACCCAACATCACCAACTAATCAAAATGACCAAAATTAAAGACAAAACTCATAAGATGGAGTAGGGTATCCCTACCTCGAAATGAAGAGCTCAAATGGAGAATATGACCAAAACCCAAGTGCTCCAAATCCAAGATTTTTCATATTAAAACGTAGCCCACACAACCCTCTACCTTTCTTACAAAGAACTTAGGTTAGAAACACTCTAAGTAGATCAATCCCTAGAGAGAAGGTGTATAGAGAGAGAGAGAGAGAGAGCACGGATCTAAGGTTTTGAAATCAAAAGAGGTGAAAAAGTGAAGTGTTTACCCGCTGTTGTCTACTAATATAACACAGGCTCGCTCGAGCGAAGGATTGGTCGCCTGAGCGACCAGACACAAGAAACCCTCGCTAGAGCGAAGAAAGTCTCGCTCGAGCCAACAATTCGAAGCTTCAGGTCTGCAACCTAGAAGCACGCTTGAGCAACAGAATGCTCGCTCGAGCGAAGAAACTCAAAACATACACCTCGCTCGCTCGAGCCAAGAATAGCAACTCTCAAGTCCAGAACCAGACGCAGATGCAGACGTACGCTCGAGTGAAGGAACTCTGGCTCAAGCCACCAGACACAAAACTCAACTCTAGCTCGAGCGAAGAAACCCTGGCTCGAGCGAAAGATCTAAAACAAAGAGCTCGCTCGAGCGACAAAGTCCTCGCTCGAGCGAAGACACCAAAATCTGGGCAGCAACCATTGGTTCCCAATCACACCCAACCTGTAACAAACCTACCCAACACATCCTATAACTCAAATACAAAGTATTGAAGGACGGAAACAAGATATAAACAACAATCAACACCACGGAACCTAAGTCTAGAATACTGTACATAAAGGGGAAAACTCGGGATCGCTATAGTTAAAGACTCATAAATTCACCAAAAATGATATGGTAATAAAATTGGAGCCTACATCATTGGTTTTATAACAAATCAAAAAATGATACATACCATACTACATAATTCTATTATATATCTAATGATTTATTCTATTCAATTTTATAGAATAATATTTTAATTTTTAAAAATACAAAATTTAAATATACTGTAATAATAATCCGTACCTTGCACGGGCCTTCTTAAATTAGTATATATATATATAGGTTTAGAGGAAGTAGATTAGTGTGTGTAGAAAAATTTATAAATACTGTTAATGGAGGTTAGTGGAAGAAAATAAGATAAATAATAAAAAATTCACAGTGCTGTAAATGAGTTTGTAAAGTTGTGGCAGGGACATATCTCTTATTTGTATTCATTTGCACCTCATAAAATTTTAATTATTTTTTACTTCTCACTAATTTTTAATTTCACTGAAAATTATTCTTTAAAACTAGGCAATTTGCCTACATAATTATTAAGTTAGTCATCTAACTTGAGAGAGGAGTTGGACTTAATCGATAATTTTGAGATTGATTTCGGTGATTCAAACTGTTCAATTTTTAAGATTCATTAACTAGAATAATCTTGTAAAAAATAAGATGATCAAACATTAATAGTTATATGTTTGAATCACATTTGTTATGAAAAATAGACGACAAATATATTTTAAAAATAGCATCAATTTTCGTAATACAAATATGACTTAAAAATATATCGATATTTGATTATATTAAATTTTTACATGAATATTCTACCTAATAAATTTTAAAAAAAATGAACAATTTAAATTTACCAAAGTTAATCCAAAATGGGCCCATCAAAACCAAACTATTCTCTCAAATTGAATTGTCAAATTGAAAGAATTTAAATCCGAAAGGAAAGTAATTTAAGAAAGACATTTGAAACTTTAAAAGCACAAATAATTAATTAGGTCATGTACGAAGTTAATAATTACCGGTACCTTCGTTTCTTCTCAAAAATGTCTTCTCAAACAAAGCCCAACTCTCCTTTTCTATTAAGTGCCTCAATTTATAAAGCACGAATTGTTGGTCTACATGCTTAGCAACATTTTCATTGCGAGTTGTTAGCAATATTTTGCTGCCTACCTCTGTAGTATTTGGGAAGCCTGGTCTCAAACTATCCCAATCCGCATCCTTCCAAATGTCATCAAGAATCACCAAACATTTCTTCTCACTTTGGACTTGATGAAGTTTCTTGACTAGCTCATCATGATTCAACTTTCCATTGCTTTCCTTTCTTCGTTTGATGGAGAGAGAAGTTTGATAAGAATTCCTTCAAGAACTTCCCTTGTATTGCATTGTTGAGATATACACTACAGGAAATGCCACTTTTGGCGACCAAAATATTGGTCGCCAAAAGCCCCATTTTTGGTCGCCGAAACAAATTAGCGACTACTATTTTTTGTCGCCAAAGTCGTCGCCTATAGCCTGTCGGCGATAGTATTGGCGACTAAACTATTTTTGGTCGCTGAAAGTGAAGGTTTTGGCTACTAAACTCTGGTTAGTTGGCAAAGGTTATCTTTTGGCGACTAAAAAATTAGTCGCCAAAAGTGAACATTCGGCTACCAAACTCTGAGTAGTCGGGAAAGGGTATATTTTGGCGACTAAATATTTAGTCGCCAAAAGTGTTCAAATAAAATAAATTAAATTTTCAGCAACTAAAACTTTTTGTCGGGAATAAGTTTTAGTCACAACATTACTACATTTAGGGACTAAAGAATTTAGTCGCCAAAAATATTATTTTTCATTTTATTAAACTTTTGGCTACTAACCATTTGGTAGCCGAAAGTCTTCATTTATTTTTAGCTACTAAATTTTTAGTCACCAAAAATCTTTGGATTCTTTATGGCTACCAAATATTTAGTCACTAAAAATATTGATTTCCTTTTTGGCTACCAATTGGTTAGTCACTAACAAATTCACTTCTTTTTTTTTTCGCTACTAAACATTTAATTGCCAAAAACTTTATTTAGTGTTTTTTTTATTATAATTAATTTCTTCACAACCTGTATTTATTTCGTGCAACCTGCACCCTATATTTAAACAATAATTATACATATATCTATTTCTATTTCGTTTCAACAATACAAAAATTTGATCAATTAACATCAAATTCTATACAAATCAAATACAATCCATCCCAAAATATTAATTCCATACAAACACAAAATCATACAAAAAAGATGTCCTCTATACAAAAAATTATACATCAAATGTCATTTACAGAATATTTTGAAGGTGTAAACATGATGGGAAAATTAAATTTATTTACTAAAGCACTTGCTTAATTTAACAATGAAGCCATTGATCTAAAGGCTTCTCATCCTTCAAGCTTGCTTCATATAGTTTGGTACCTTTCTTTCTGAAGACACCAACTGCAAAATAATAATCAACCTCCCAATCAGCGAAAGCATTTAGCAAATAAGTATAGATAATTAAACAACTTAAATAGAAAGATAATTAAATTGATGATTGGAAAGCTCTTGGAACGAGTGGATCAAAATTTCCAAGTAATATCAACAAATTTTTTTTTTGCTAGAACGAGATTCGCAAAGGCAAAAAGAAGATAAAAAATGAGAGATCCTGAGGTCAAATCCGAAATTTAATTCTTCTCAAGTTTGCAGTTACTTACATTTTTACTGATCCATAGATTTTCACTTCCATTACAAGTTAAATCATGAGTTATTAGAACTTGACAGGGAATGAGTATAGTGCCAGAGAAAAGGATCTATGCACTTCAAATTTGAGACTAGTGTTAAAATTTCTTCCCATAACATCTTACACCAAGTTCTTCCCATAAAATGTCTTAACATAACATCTTCAATTGTCCTATATTTCTTAGTTATTTCGTCTTTATTATTTTGGAAACAGTACACATCGCAGTGTAGTCAAAAGATTCACCAATTTGAGCTGTAAATTTCTAGTTAATGCCAGCTACACCATCTAACAACATACCTCTCCAGCATAATGGCAAATACCAAAAGCTCCACCTCTTTCTCCTTTAAAGCAAGGATTACGACTCAAGTGTTGTTTAAACTTATTAGCAAAGGTCAAATCAGTGGCCTTGAGGAAATTTGAATCTTCATCCAACAAAGATATTAGCCCTATAGGTTTCTGCAAAATGCATAGCAGTGAAGCCATTAACACACAATCTACCACACATGAAGGAGTGAATTTAAATATGAAAACCTATAATTAGGTTTCATATAACATGGTATGATCAAAAAGATGAGAACTTGGTGTATAATTATGCTTAGAAAGCAATATATTCAATCTTTTATTTTCTTTACAACTTCAGTTTATAAGAAACAATATTACAATAAGAACATGGTTTGAATTATGCATGAAAGGCTAACAAAAATAGTCAGAGACCTAGGACGACCTATGTGGTATGGCATCATATGTATATGAAATATAGTCCAATGCTCACATAGATCAGCACAAGGAACTCTGAAAAACTCGACAATGAACATGTGAGTGTGTGTGCGTGTGCGTGTTTGTGTTAAAAACAGAACTACCTTCTCAAACAGATGCAAATGAAAGACAGGGGAAAAGAAATTAAGGAAAACCTGAACAGATGCAAATGAACTACAAATAATAATAATAACAATAATTGACTAACCATGAAAGAGATTATACAAAGCAATTCAAAATAACTATACCAATGCCATGACCCATGAGCATAACAATTCAGCGAAGTAAATACATTTCAAAATAATGCAAATAACCTATCCACCAAGGGATAATGGTCCATGTAACACATGTGCAATGGAAAGGAAAGAAATAATATGTTAGGTAGTTCAAGTTAAAGCACTCCAAGGACCTCCATTTCAGAGCCAAAGCACTCAGACTCCCAAAACTGTTTACAATTTTAGTGAAGTTTATACCTATTAATCATGAATTGAATGTTGACTAATCATATTCTATAACGAATATACTTGAGAAATAAAGAAATAAAATTTCAAATCCAAATCGATTCATGTAGTAATTTTCCCAAATTCAAAAGAAGAACAAACTCACAAAATTAGGCATAATCATCACAAAGCATCACCAACAAGAGTTACAGACAAATATCATAGGGTTGTGTGTGTGTGTGTGTGTGAGAGAGAGAGAGAGAGAGAGAGAGAGAGCGATTGGGCGTTATGGTTATAGTGCCATTATGCTATAGTATTCCTATCAAATTTTTGCACCTCTGTCACGCCACCTCTGTCACACCCTTCCTAAATGTAAATTTAACAATTCAAATAAAAAAAAAAAAAAACACTAACAAAATTAATGTCCCCTATTTATTGTGTTTTCAACATTATAAATTGAATGAATCAAGATATGAACAGGATATATAAGATATTGAATGAATCAACACTATAGATATATATATATATATATATATATAGAGCAGTACCAGTATATATGTATATAGAAAGAACAAAGAGAGAGTGAAATTTCTACCTTGGCCCCTCCTAAGTATAATTTCTAATTCCACCCTTGATTCTGCCCTATGCGAAGGTATAGATGGAGTGTGGTAACTTTTCAATTCAATTCAGGTGCTCAGAAGTACTAAATGACCATATACTTCCAACATATCGTTGCATTCCTGAAGTTTTATGCATCAACAATTAACTAACATCACCAACCTTTCTCGGCACTACTTGCCTATTCGACCTGGTAAGAACTTTGCAATAGCAGACCATTTCTTACAACCATACTTCTCAACTAATCCAATTATGCAATCATCCTCCTGAAGGTTCAAAGAAGAAACAGAGAGCGATCAAATATCAATGGATAGATTATATTAATTGTCACTCCCAACAACAAAAGCATGAAAGAAGATTGATGTGTACCTCCTTTGTCCAAGGTCCTTTGACGAGTTCAGGATTAAGAACCTTCTGCCAACGATGCAAGCACTGGACATCAGTCCGTCCAGGAATATATTCAGCTGTACAAGAAAATAACATTATCATATCAGCAGAGTCAAGAAAGAAAAGCATCATCTTGCTGCTTTATCGAAGTTTCACCAATTCTAAAAAAACTACAGAAACATGGAGGAAAAATTCATGGCAATAAAGTCATTCAGCATGCACATTCTCGTACTAAAAAATGTCATTCACCATTGAATGTTCCTGTGGGCCAACTGCAAGGAGCCATCTAGTTTGCTACAAAAGCCCATTGTCAACTGTGCAAATAGTAACCATCATATATCAACAGATTGCAACCAACAAATAAAATACCTTCTTCAAATACAAAAACAAATTCAATACATTATCATCAAGAAGCCTAAACATGAATTCAAAACAGAAATAACCTTGTAAAACTCAACATAATCAAATACCACTTTAGTCTACAATTAAGAAACAAGCAAACCCACAAATAAAATACCTTCTTCATCCGAGTCTTGACCTCGGATTTCCGAGCTTTGTTGTAGACACGCCTCTTCTCTGCTTGACGAGCTCTCTTCGCAGCCGAATCGGCCTTCTTATTCGGAGCAGCCTCGCAAATAATCGAGTGACGAGTCGGCCTCACAACAGGGCTCATCGAAATCAAACCTGAAAATATTACCAAAAAACAATTTTTTAAAACTATTTAAGAACAAGGGTTTTGTGATTTGAGCTGAGAAAAGGCAAATACAGAGAAATGGGTTTTTGAGTAGTACCTGTGGAGAAGACATTGTGAGAAGTGGTGGAAGACAAGCTTAGAGACCTGAGTGATGAAGTGGGTTTGGGGTGAGTAGAAGAATAAGGGTAATTGAGGGATAGGGTAATTGACGACGCTGCTCCGACGCTGCTCGCTGTTGATCGCGATAGAGAGAGAGAGAGAGAGAGAGAGAGAGAGAGAGAGAGAGAGAGAGAGAGAGGGGTGGGTAAGTAGAGATTGGGGATTTTTGGGTTTGAGATTAGGGATTTTTTGGGCAGGAATGGGAAAAAGAGGAGGGGGGGTAGGGAGCGGGAATGGGAAAAAAAAAGAGGAGGAATAAACAAAATTTTTTTATTTTTTCAGTCACAAATGAAATTTAAATAATAAAATAATGTCGTTTATTTAATTTTATTTTATTTTTTGCCGCAGGGTTGACATCGTCAAAAAATTTTATTTTTTGTTAAAATATATAATTTTTTGTAGTTAATAAATTTTGTTAAAAAAATTCCTTTTTTTTTTTAGTTACTAAGATTGCAAAGTTATTTGTTTCATTTTTATTTTAATGAAAAAAAATATTATTATTTTTTATTTGGTAGAAGTAGGGGTAATATTTTAATGAAAAATATTTTTTACTAAAATAAAAGTTAATTTTCTGTAGTCAATGAAAAATATTTTTTTGAGGCTTATTTTTTTTTTTTGTTACTAAAAATCATGAACTAATTTTTTGTGGTAGAGGAAAGGGAGCGGCAGTAGTAGTGAAGATGGTGGATAAGAGATGATGGTGGTGGTGATGGGGATGGCGAAAGAGATTAGTGGTGAAGTTGTGGTAGTGGTAGTGTAAATGGAGTGGCAAGGGTGAAAGAGAGGTAATGGTAGTAGTAGTGGTAGTGGTGGTAGTGGAGTGGTGGTGATGATAGTAGTAATAGTAGTCGTAGAGGTGAAGTGGCGATAGTGGAAGTAGTGGTGGAGGTGGAATGGCATTTGTAGTAGTGGTGAAGGTGGTAATGGAGATGGATGGTGAGAGAGAGAAATGAGTGAGAGACAGATAGAGGAGAGAGAGAGAGAGAGAGAGAGAGAGAGAGAGATAGAGAGTGAGGGTGAGAGACAGAAAAGAGACATAGAGAGAAGAGAGATGGACGAGAGAGACAGAGAGATAGAGAGAAGAGAGATGAAGTAGTGACAGTAGAAGTAATAGTGGTGGCGGAATGGTGTTTGCAGTAGTAGTGAAGGTGATAGAAGAGATGGGTGGTGAGAGAGAGTGATAGACAGAGAGACACAGAGATGAGGGAGAGAGTGATAGACAGAGAGACACAAAGATAGAGAGAAGAGAGATGAGCAAGAGAGATAAAGAGAAGAGAGATGAGCGAAAGAGACAGAGAGAGAAAAGAGATGAAAGAAAAGATAGATGAGTGAGAGACACAGAAAGACACAGAGATGAGAGAGAGAGTGAGCAATGTGAACACAATGGGAGAGAGAGATAAACAGACAGATAGACACATAGAAAGAAAGAGAGAGAGAGAGAGAGAGAAGAGTGAAAGACAGACAAACAGACACAGAGAGAGAAAGAAAGAGAGAAGAGTGATAAGTGAGAGAGAGATAAAGAGAGAAAGAGATATAGAGAGAGAGACAGACAGAGAGACAGAGAGAGAAAGAGATAGAGAGAGCACCCTATAGAAAAATAGAGAGAAACAAGCGATGAGAGAGATATATAGAAAGAGAAAGAAAAGAGATGAACGAGAGAGAGAACAGAAAAATAGAGACATAGAGAGAAGACAAATGAGAGAGATAAAGAGAGTCAGATAAAGAAGAGAGATAGAGAGAGAGAGAGACAGAGATAGAGTGATGAGCGAGAGAGAGATATAGACAAAGTGGTTGCTAAAAGTATATTTTCTTATAGTGGATCGATAAATCGAGAAAGAGCTCGATAAATAGAGAAGATGGGAGTAAGAGAGTGAGCAAGACGAACATAGTAAGAGAGAAATAGACAAATAGACAAGTAGACAGAGAGAGATAGAGAAGAGTGATGAGTGAGAGAGAGACAGGGAGAGAGAGATAGACAGAAAAAGAGATAGAGAGAGAAAGAGAGAGAGAGAGAGAGAGAGATAAAGAGATAGAAAAAGAGAGAGAAACAAAAGATGAGCGAGAGATAGACAAAAAGAGAGAGAAATAGAGCGAACAATTGCTTCTAATTTTTTTCGAGTCAATGAAAAATAGATCAGGCTTGTTAAATTAATATTTTTTAATTTTATTTATTGTTTATACTTTTTACTTTATTGGAATTTTATGACTCAGTTTGTGAAAAAAAAATTATAAAATTTAGAAATATTTAGAAAGTATAAATTTAAAAATAAATCTTACAAATCAAATTTATTTACTCATAAGTCATGAGTGAATTTTTTTTACACACTTAGCCCTCGTTTTGGTAATGAAATTTTTTTAAAACTTTTTAAATATATGTTTTGTGTTTGTAAAATGATTATTTCATTAGTACTGGTAATAATATTGAAAAATTTATTAAAATGATAAATAATTGGGATATTTTGTCTTTTATTTGTGAATTTTGATTTATTCTTAATTTATTAGTGTTATTGAAATATGATGATGCAAAAAGTATAAATAGTTTAATTGTACTTTTTAAAAATAATAAATTTATTATTAAAAATTAAATTCATCAGACTGACCTGTAACTATGCCTTTAAATTTTTGCAATGTAAAACTATCGACAAACAGCCAATAACAAGTTGCCCATTTTAGCATACCTTTCGCGTGAGGGCCCAATTATTAAAAGATGTGTTCAACCATCAAATGAAAGCCGACTACTTCTTCCATCTAAAAATAATAATCTATTTTCAGAATTTAATTTCTTTTTATAATACAATTATTACATTTTAAAAATATTAATTTTTCAAAATTACCTTTTGATAGTATATTTTTTAGACATATCAATTGTCATAATTGTACTTTTTGTATTATTAATGGATTTAAAAAAAGGACAAAATAAGAAATTCATATTATTTTAATAATTAATTTTTAAAAAAAATTAATATTTTGAGATAATAAAAAAAATAAGATATTAATATTTTTGGATGGTGGGTGTACAACCTCTTAATAAAAATAAAAATAAAAATAATTAATTTTCTTATTTTCATTCGGCTACCAAACAATTTAGTAGCCGAAAGTAGATATACAGCGACTAAAAGAAATTTTGTCGCCGAAACTGGACATTTGGCGACCAAAAGTTTGGTCGGGAAAGATTAAAAATTAATTTTTTAATTTTCATTCAGCTACCAAACAATTTAGTAGCCGAAAGTAGGTATACAGTGACTAAAAGAAATTTTGTCGCCGAAACTTGACATTTGGCGACCAAAAGTTTGGTCGGGAAAGATTAAAAATTAATTTTTTTATTTTCATTCGGCTACCAAACAATTTAGTAGCCGAAAGTAGGTATACAGCGACTAAAAGAAATTTTGTCGCTGAAACTTGACATTTGGAGACCAAAAGTTTGGTCGGGAAAGATTAAAAATTAAATTTTTTATTTTCATTCGGCTACCAAACAATTTAGTAGCTAAAGGTACCTTTACGGCTACTAAATTTTTATTTAGTCGCCAATTGTCATATGTTTAGCTACTAAAAATTGTTTTAGTCGCCAATTGTAATATCTTTAGCTACTAAATTTTTTTTAGTAGCCAATAATCAACATTCCCCTACTAAAAAAAATTAGTAGCTAAAAAGTTGACTTTTGCCGACTAATATTATTTTTGGTAGCCAATTCCGTGACTTTTGGCGACTAAATTAGTTTTGGTAGCTAAAAGTGGTCGGCAAAAATGCTTTTTCTTGTAGTGATAAAGGCCCAGGCAACACATTTAAAATGACGCCCAATTTCAATGCGTTTGTAAATCATATTAGCAAGGGTGGTCTTGCCCAGACCACCCATCCCCCAAATGGAAACAACTCTATAACGTGCCTTCTCCTTCACCAAAAGATCCACTATTGCTTTTACATCTTCTTCTGCGCCGGCAACATCCTCCTCGACAATATGGGTATAGGATCGCCTTAATTGTCGCTGGCTCTCAACCATAGAAATTGATGATGAACTTTCTCCTACTCCTGTAGAATTTAGTATTCCACAAGTTTGAAAACCTGTTGTGAGGCTATTGGTGATCCTGGTATTAATACGCTCAATCTCCAACCTAACCTCACGAAGGGCTAAACATTCCTTGAAGATAAACAAATACCCCCTGAGAACGAAACAGAACTGACCTGATCTCCCACTAGTACGAAATGCAATTTTGACAACAAAAGTTGCAATTGTAGCTTCAGCATCATAGGATGCTTCTCTGATTTCAGCAACGCAATTGCAGATTATAATCTCATCTGCTCCTCCTTTTGGTCTTGCATCTGCAGCCTCTAAGAAGCATTGCATCCGATTTAGTTGGTCTTGCAATTGCTCAACTTCAAGCCTCGCCCTACCCAAGTTTTTCGCTTCCTGGATGAGAAACCCACCCAGACTTTTCACCACAAAGGTCGCAAAAGGTAGAGCTACAGATTCCGCCATAGTCATCTCTCACCACCAAAGTGTTCTTTCCTCTTCTTCTTGACAGTCCGCCCATGCGGTCGACAACCCACAATCATTGACTGTCTACAAGATTGATAAATCCCTCCTTTGGTATGTTTTATGAAAGAGTTAAAAAATAAAGTTTCAAAGCGCGTAATCTAATAGATTCGAAGCCTATCTATTTCAATTTTGAAGACAACTCAATAATGCGTGTGTGGGTCAGATTGCAAGCATAGACTTGAAGAGTTGAAGGCCCACCAATTTTGTTGTTTCTGGACCATGTCACATGAGGGACTGCCCACAAATTATTAAACAAGCCAAGATTCAAATAAATAAATAAATAAATAATTGTTTTCAAATTTTTATTAGCATCTTGTGTCATTGTTTATATTAATTTTTATGGTTAATTTCTTGTTTGGATAAATTATAACGGTAGTTCCTGTATTTTGGTCATTATGTCATTTTAATACTTGTAATTTCAATTAATTCGATTTTGATCCTAAATTTATGATTTTGTCTAAATTTGGTCCAATTGATTACAAATTTTAATATTTTTTTTTATGAAAAATATGCACATAAGTGTCATATGTTATATTTTTAAGAGAGAAATTATAAATTTACTCGACTAAATGAGTTAACCTCAATTAATTTAGTGATAAATTCTCGTAAAAAACACTAACGATATTATCAATTGGACCAAATTGACACAAAATCTAAAGTTAAGGGTCAAAATTGAGTTAATAAAAAGTGTAGGGACCAAAATGACACACAGGATAAGATGTAGAGACCATTGGTGTAATTTGACTTTCTTATTTAAAAATAATTATTAAAAACTAACAAAAATACAAACTCTGATGATACAAAATCATATAAAACAAGAAAAACAATGAATGTGTCTGTTCTGCTTGCTTGCACTATAACAAATAAGAGTTTTAGAGACTAAATGTTTTGGTTTCTAAAAGTGAAAATTTTGTTATAAGAGACATTTAGGGACCAATTGCTATCGTCATGACGATAGTCGCTAAAAGGTTGTCTCGAAAAATCCAAAACAAGGCTTTTAGTGACAAAATTTTGAAAATCTCACTAATAAATAGACATTTAGTGACAAAATAATTTGGTTTCAACATGCTTTATTTTTTAAGACCAAAAATTTGGTCCCAAAAGAATAATAATTCATCACTAATGTCTAATTTTTGTTGTTAAAAATATAATGACAACACTTTTCTCAAAAAAAATATTTGGTCTTTAAAAAATAATTTTGTCCTTAAATTTTGGTGTCTAAAACCTTAATTTTTTTGTAGTGTTGGCATGTCTTCAAATGAAAGTTGGTGTATACTCTACTGGAACCACAAATTGCAATAAGAATTGTTGAGAACATAAACACAAATGGTGTGTGTTAGGACACCACCAAGCACAGGATTCCACAGTAATTTAAGGAAAACAAAATCACCCATTGACATAAATATAAATTAACAGAGTCTAGGAAACAACTAACAATATGAAGAAAGCCTTAACACAACTGAAGTAAAAAAAAAAAAAAAAAAAAAAAAAAGGAAAAAGAACAAGACCAGATGCAAAAATAACAGTAGATTGACTAGATGCTGTAAGCTAGGATCATTTGATGTCAAAAGGAAAATATGCCTCTCCATGAGAAGAAGAGATACGGGGAAAAAGTTGCAAATCAGGCTAAGAAAAGCTACTGTGAACAAACTCCTTGGCTGTAGAGATAATTGGCAAGAATGAAAAGATTGTGGGAGACAACAAAATTCTAAAAAATCACGGTGCTTCCACTACCTGAATATCTTTACTGCCCTTCATCTACTCAGAGTTAGTAGTAAAATTAATGTGTAGAAAATTGTACTTATGAGCACATTTAAGAGCAGAAAGAGCTATAGCTAACAGTAGGCTATTGAAACATTTAACCAAACCAAAAATGAGATTAGGCCACAACACCCACAACTACCATAGAGGGAGAAGGAATAAAAACACAACCGGAAAGAGCTAATGCTTAGATTCAGGACAAACTTGAGACTTCTTATGTCATTCATAAAAGAAATCTATCTAGCAAAACTTAAACAAGTGTGAGTTTTTCTTTCTTTCTTTCTTTCCTCTAAGTAAAGCAAGTCTAGGATACATGTTCATTGCCAATTTTCGCATTTGGTAGTGATGAAGTTTTACTAGCCAAATATCATTTGAATTTCATAGAAGGCTAAATTAAATATAGTACTTAATGTAATCTTATTATCAGGGAGAATAACAGAGCCCATCCACTAAGGTCCCAAAATTGCATCCACAATGTGTAGGTTCTGGTTTGTAATGCGAAATAGTCGTAGAATTGCATCCAAACACAAGAAAAGGTAAGAGCAGGCCCCCCTATGTAAAAAAAAAAAGCTAAGAGTAGGCCCACACAAGGTATTAGTCTATGAGTTCAACCAAGAGAAAAGATTTGCAATAGAATGAGCTCAACCAATTTTGTCCTATAAAAAAAGCATGCCTTATTACAAAATAACACAACCATATTATTTGTACTTCTGAAGATTTAGAAGAAAAATAAAAATAAATAAATAAATCTAAGTTTCTATGTTTATGGAGAGTCCATGGATTTGCATGAGTAATTCATATTTCATATGGAACAAATATGATCCATAGCAATGCGAGTGAGACAAATGAACTTGTCTATTATGCTCTGCACCATTTGCCATAATATCCATCAATGATCAGACCTCTTTGAGCTCGCTCGGCATGTCTTCAAATGAAGGCTGGGGTACTCTACTGGAACCATAAATTACAATTTAACATTACTTCAAAGTATAACTTTAGAACATTTCATTTGTTAGTTGGCAGGAAAGACCCTTCGACGAAGATGAGGTGAGACAGGCTGTATTTGAGTGCGACAGAGACAAGGCTCCAGGTCCAAATGGTTTTTCAATGACAGTATTTCAGGATTGTTGGGAAATTGTAAAAAATTATCTTACGAGGGTACTGAGTTCACCAATGCATCCTTCATTTGACTAATTCCCAATAAGGAGAAGTCGGTCAAGATTGGGAGTTTTAGACCCATTAGCTTGGTCACATCTCTTTATAAGATTTTAGCTAAAGTGCTTTCTAGGAGACTAAGAGTTGTCCAGGGGGGAACAATTTCTTTGGCTCAAGGTGCGTTCGTGCAGGGTCGACAGATTTTGGATGTTGTCTTAGTGGCTAACGAGGTTGTGGAGGAGTATAGGGGATTACGTAAGGAGGGTATTGTATTTAAGGTAGACTTTGAGAAGGCATATGACCATGTTGATTGGGGCTTTGTGGATTTTGTTTCGGAAAGGAAGGGGTTTGGTGTTAGATGGAGGAAGTGGATTTGAGGGTGTTTGTCGTCATGCAATATGGCAATCATTGTGAATGGCAAGGCGGGGATTTTTTCCAAGTATCCAGGAGTCTAAGACAGGGTGATCTTTTATCACCATTTTTGTTTATTTTAGTTGCTGATGTGTTGGGTAGGATTATGGATTTAGCTAAGGACAAGGGTGTCATTGAGGGATTTGTGGTGGGTAGGGATAGGATATGTGTTGCTCACTTACAATTTGCGAATGATACTATTTTTTTCTCATCTAAGGAGGAAAGTAAGATGGGGAGTTTGTTGAAGATTCTGAGAATTTTTGAAATAGTGTCGGGCCTCAAGGTTAATCTTAGCAAAAGCAGTGTTGTGGGTATTAATTTGGATGATAGTCACGTGCATAGGGTGGCGGTTATGTTGGGATGTTCAATTGATTCCTTTCCCCTCAAATATCTAGGGCTTCCGTTAGGAGGTGATCCTAGATTGGTGTCTTTTTGGGAACCTGTTCTTGTCAAGATTAGGAAAAGATTGGAGGGATGGAAGCAAGCTTTGTTGTCTAAGGGAGGGAGGTATACATTGGTACAATCCGTATTAGGATCTGTTCCTATTTACTTCATGTCCCTTTTCAAAATTCCGGTTAGTATTGCAAGAACGATTGAGAAACTGATGAGGGATTTCCTCTGGGAAGGGTGTGACGAGGGTAAAGGAGTTCATTTGGTTAGGTGGGAGATTGTTTCTCTTTCTAGGGCAAAAGGTGGCTTGGCTATAGGAAACATCGTTGCTAGGAATATTGCTTTCTTGGGCAAGTGGTTGTGGAGATCTCCTCTTGAAAGTGAGTCGTTATGGTGTTCAGTTATTAAAAGTAAGTATGGAGTTCAATCCAATGGTAAGGATTCTAATGTGGTTAATAGAGGCAATTGTCGTTCTCTGTGGAAATCCAGTTCTTGTTTGTATCCTCTTGGGTCTATTTTTTTTTCATTTAGAGTGGGGAATGGGGAGAAAGTTCGGTTTTGGGAGGATGTTTGGTTAGGGGATATTTCGTTTGCTAGATCTTTTCCCCTTCTTTACAAGTTGGCTCGTTCTCCAAATGTGTCTATAGCATTGGTGGCTTGCTCGTCTACGACACCCATCTCCTGAAATTTTGGTCTCATTAGAAACTTGAATGATAGGGAGGTGGGG
The DNA here is from genome assembly GCF_055761805.1 of Camellia sinensis. Classification (NCBI taxonomy): domain Eukaryota; kingdom Viridiplantae; phylum Streptophyta; class Magnoliopsida; order Ericales; family Theaceae; genus Camellia; species Camellia sinensis. Next base: position 20,720,298 of record NC_138962.1, on the reverse strand, counting down.
GAGTTGGCATCTTTGTTGGTTGTGCTTAAGGGGGCTTCTCTTTCTTCGTCTTCCGATAGTAGGGTGTGGAATCTTGTTTCTTCTGGGGTCTTTTCATGTAAATCCTTTTTTGATAAGATTATTGATAATCCCTCGATTCCCTTGTTCCCTTTTCATAAGAAAATTTGGAAAGCGGGTGTCCCTCATAAAGTGAAGTTTTTCATGTGGTCTTTGGCTCAAAAGGGTGTTACAACTAATGATGTTCTCTAGAGGAGAAAGCCTAATCACTCTCTATGCCCCAATGGTGTGATGTGCAAGAGAAATTTGGAGGTAGCGGATCATCTTTTTCTGGTTACTACATTATGGCAGTGTCTTTTCAGGTTATGTGACGTACAGTGGGTTGCTCCATGGGAGTGTATGCATATGCTTCTTATTCGATTTGACGGGTTTGGGAGTACTAAGAAAGCCAAAACAATGTGGATAGGCATTGTTTTTGTTATTTTTTGGGTTATTTGGTTGGAGAGAAATGTTAGAATTTTTGAAGGCAAGGAAGAAAGTGTAGAGGCTTTATGGGATAGGGCTGAATATTTGGCCTCTTTTTGGGCATTTGTATCTTCTCCTTTTAAAGGAGTCCCTTTGTTTTTGATCTCTAGGGATTGGGCTACTGTTTGCCATCCTTAGGGTTTCGAGTTTTGCGATTTTGTTTTGCTTTTTCTTCTTCTCTTTTTCTTTCTATGTAGGAGGACTTCTTGTCCTTTTTCTCTTTCTCGTTTTAATAAAAAAAAATTGTTATTCAAAAAAAAAAAAGAACAAGAACATTTTATCTGTTTAAGCATCCTGCTGATGGTCACATCATATATCCAATACAGACAATTTGAATTGAAAGACTAAATAGTAGGGACTTATTGTCATGACCCGAACCCGCCCCTATGGGTTAAGGCCATAATCGGCCAGTAATCATGAGATTACCTACGGCCTCAAACCAAATAAAACAAAACTCATCAGAGGAAAGGGGCCAAACGGAAGCAAATCTAAAACTTTGTCCATAGAGCCGTGCTTATATGCACATCATAACATTCCGTACATACATATGTTAATAACTCACAACAGAAAGTATAGTAACATAAAGTTCTATACAGACAGGATCATTCAAATCTAAGTCAGCCAAAACAAGCTATATACAGATGTACACCAAAGTTCTCGTCAACATGAAAAAATAACATAAAATGGCAGAAGGGCGAAGACGTGTCTCGTGCGTGAGACGCAAGGGCTGACTCTTCAAAACTTCAGTTGTTCCATACAGACTTCACTGGGGCTGGGTTTGGACTTCTCTTGGCTCACCTACAAACACATGAATGAGTGTGTGTGATAGCCCAGTGAATAATATCAAATACACGAGTTATACAAACGGTATGTAGAACAACATGCTTCAAACGGCCTTGGGCCCAATTCATATTTCTATTTAACATACATATATATATATACACAATTTAAGTCAAGCGACTGTGGTTCCAAACATACAGGCCTTTGGCCCATTTATCTTCCATTTGTCAAATTGGCCTTTGGCCCATTCAACTTTCATTCACGTCAAACTGGCCTCTGGCCCATTCATGCATGTCAAACTGGCCTTTGGCCTATTCAACTTTCATTCATGTCAAACTGGCCTCTGGCCCATCCATTCATACATGTCAAACTTTCGATTGTGTCAAAACGGCCTTTGGCCCAACCATTTATGTCAATCGGCCTTCGGCCCAATCATTCATGTCAATCGGCCTTCGGCCCAATCATTTATTCTTGTCAAAACGGCCTTCGGCCCAATCATTTATTCTTGTCAAACGACGTTCGGCCCATTCGTTCATTCTTATCAAAACGGCCTCTGGTCCACTCATTCATTCTTATCAAAACGGACTCTGGCCCACTCATTCATTCTTATCAAAACGGTCTCTGGCCCATTCATTTAGTATAACAACCATTGTCCACCAAACGAATCAATGAACTTATAAAACTTACATAGAAGTAAGCAATTTGGACAACAACATATTTCGGATATTAGATATTACTCACAGTGATCGGCTTGTGGATTTGCCCTGAAGCTTGACCCTACATATCACATAACACATATGGGTCACAAATAATTCAATCCGTTCTTTAATTCACATATTCCTCTTTAGGCTTCATTCTTATCTGTTTAACTCATTTACAATGCTCAATGCATGCCTAAAAGTGCTTAGAAGTGAAAGGGAACGGAAAACAGAACACATAATGCATTTTCAAAATTTCAGAAAACAGGGTCCCCGCTCGAGCGTGGACTTTCCCGCTCGAGCGGACCTTTAAGGCCTGCAAAAGTACTGGTTGCATTATTTTTACGCTCGAGCGTTAACTTAGATGCTCGAGCAGAAGTTCATTCCACAAAGCTCCCTGCTCGAGCGTGAACTTCCCCGCTCGAGCGGACATCATGGTCTGCAGAAAATACTGGGAGCACGACATTCACGCTCGAGCGGCGGTTTCCCCGCTCGAGCGGACATCAAATTTCTGGGTTTTTCAGATTGTGTTCTTGAGCTCCAATTCGACTTTCAAACAACATTTCTTGCATGCAATGGCTCAAATATCACATATACACATACTAACATGATACTAATACCAAATTACAACATTAGGAAGCTCAATTTCTTGAATTATCTACATGCATGTCCCAAATTATCTCAACTCATCACCAACATGCTCAAATTTAAACATTCAAGACTTACACTCTCATGATTTGTACATGCATGTGGGAGATGCTCATCATTCCCAACTTAATTGGTGAAGAGGTGGCCAAATACATGGATTTCAAACAAGATTCAACATGGATTATACACATTGTGTTCAAATATGGAAATTCATGGCAATTTCCTACATGCATGCCTCTATTGACTTCAAATACAACAAAATCCACTCAATTCATGCTATTTATCATCATTCAACTCTGAATTTACAAATTGCAAACAAAAACCCATGATTCAAGGGACGATTACTCACCTAGGAGCCTTAAACACCCAAGTTCTAGCCAATTCTTGAGCTTAATCTTCAAATTCCCAAGCCTTGAGCCAAAATTACACAAGTCTCTCCCTTTCTCTCTCTATAACCGACCCTCTCCCCAATCTTGAGTCCAAGATCAGCCAAAATACAATAAAGGAGAGGAATTGGGGTGTAGTGCTCCTCTACAACAAATCCCACTAGCATTTATTTATTAATAATAAATAATTGGCTCTAATTCATCAGTTTAATCAATTTAATCTGGTCCGAATCAATTTTTCAATTAAACTTCACCGTAGGCTCTAAAAATTATGCCAATCACAATGACGCAATCAATTTCGAGTTCTATGGCCGATAAGGCCTTCAATTAAATTTCCAAAGCAGATAATCAAACAGATATTCCTATGGTGAACAGATATAAATTCAAAACCACATATATTCATGTAAATGGCACTCAAAATCGTATCAAACACATAATCATATGCATAAGGAGGATGAATTAGCATAATACGGAACAGGGGTATCACAGTCTTCCCTCCTTTAGGAAGTTTGGTCCTCCAAACTTATTTTACCTTTAGTCGAACACAAGTCGTAACACTTTTCATTCTTTTTGATAGCCATTTACTTAGTCCCAAAATCAAGCAACACTCAGTTCTCAATCAGTCAGAGACTTACCTTTTTCTTCCATACAAGGCTTGTATGGTGTCATACCGAAACCAGAGTGCAAGCTGTTGTTGTAAGCAGAGTCTGCCAACAACGAATAGACTTTCCAAATTCCCTGAAGGATCTGCTGAATATATTTGGAGCATTTCTCCCAAAAGTTCTAAAAAGTTCTTTCTGATTATACCTCAATTTGCGGATAGGAAACAGCGCTGAATCACAATTCAATTCCCCTTGCCTCTTAAATGCTCGTCAAAATTCAAACACATTTTCGAATTTCTGTCTAAAACAATAGATACTGGGACCTCATGCAAACGAGCAATCTTATTGACTTAACCAGTGGCTAGTCTACAAACAACATACGAAAATTTCACAAGGAGGAAATGAGCAAACTCAATAATTCTATACACAATAACCCAAACAGGACTTATACCTTGGGTGCTCAAGGTAGCCCCACAATGAAATTCGTAGTCACATATTTCCATTTCTGTTTCGAAATAGAGAAGGGTCGAAGTAGTTCGGCCTATATTTGATGTTCAAGTTTGATTTGTTGATGCCGAAAATATTTAGGCGCCATTTCAACAATTTCCTTCTTCATAATAGGTCACCAACCTTTTATTTCAAATGTCGGCTAACCTTACCATAGAAGTTCGATGACTCATCACAGTTATCCAAGATCAATTAACAGTCTTCAGGAATTTAAAGCGAATCCAGACATTGATTCCCGAGTCAAAGATAACGGTAAAGCAATCAATCATACGACATACGTAACTCATATATCCTCATAGTACCAGTTGTAAAGTATAATAACATCGAAGTAGTGGACTTCTAACATAATACACGTGTCCGCAATTCATTCAACAGTTTATGGTTTACAATTTAGTCCACATTCAATCCCCTATTCTATCGAGTCTGTCCATATTATCTGATAATCGTCAAAAGCATAAGGCAAAGCATATACAAATCCCCATGATGTCAAGGACAATATCAAAGGAGTCAATCACATATTAAGCACAATTTACACATCCCCAGAGTCTCAATTATAGAGTATAATGGCACTGAGCAGTTATTTACACAGAGCGTACTGAATTCACACACTTTCGGATAATCAGGGTTTTTTCTAAAGCTCATTTGATGCTAATAACGTCCACATAATACCAAAGGATGACATTCCGGACAAAACAAAGGAATAATCGTCTCGGAATCAAAGCACACCCGTTCACGACCGTCGGTAGCCGACTCGAGATCGATTAAACAAACCCACCCGTACAAAACCGTCGGTGGCAAAAGAGATGTCTCAACAAAGGTACTACACAGGCTTAACATCCCTTAGCACGAAAGGACGACCCAAGAATGTCATCAAAACAAACATAATACCACTCACCATAACTTGATTTTCCAAAACCCGATAACACTGGAGTAACTACCCTCCCCTACAAAACATATTCTGATCAGTCAAGGATAAATGTTCAGTACTGCTTATGGCCAAATCAATTTGCCGCCATCGGTTCTCATAGCGTCAAACAAACAAGAGTGTAACAATACACAAGCCATAAAACTCCCAATCACTGGATTTGCTCAATCCCGTTCACTTGTACCAAGTATGTCTTCAACAACTATAGGTCAGTTCTTCATAGTGTTCATGGTTAGATCGGTCTGTTGATAGCCCACAAAAGGTCTTTCAAATAAGTCAAGTATTCCAAACGGATTCAAGTTAGTTTTTCTACCACGAATAATCTGGCTATTTATTTATAAACAATTCTTAATTCCCTTCAACAAAATCAAATTAGATAAAGGGTCTTATCGATCAATCCAAGCTATGGTCTTGTTAGATTAAACCAAACAAAGGTCCTATCAAATTATATCCAATGAGGGTTCTATCAGGCCAAATCAAACAAAGGTTCCATCGGATCGAATCAGATAAAAGTTTTCTCAAATAGGGTATATTTGGTTCTGTAAGGCATACTCCGTTTGCTTAGGTACATGGTTAGTAGTTTCACAACTGTCCCAAGCTCATCAATTCTCAAAGTCATATCAGAGTCATTTATCACAACTGTTCATATCAAAGTATTTCAAATCATATACAATATGGCATCGCCTACATAAATTCGGGGGTAGTTGCATAAGCATGCAGTTATTCAGATCAGGAGATATGTACCATAATCAATACAGTAGTTCCCAAACAAGTCTTATATGCAATTATATGGCGCGACAACAACACATTAAACAAAGTTCCAAATTGGTCACAAAAGCATAGGTTTCTGAGTCAAGCTTAATATAATCACATAATCTAGTCAATTTTCTACCAATCAAGATACGTGATCTCGCAATTCATAGAGTTTGCTATTTGGGGTGCTCAACTCAGTCATACAATCACAGAGCCATAATTTCGGTGGTTTAGTCATTGAAGACAGTGATATAACAAATCACCCTGAGCATAGGTTTAGATGTACATGTGCATGTGCAGAGTTAATTGATGTCCCAATACATATTTCACAAATTTCCCAAATGGAGCATACATATTCAATGAATACGGTCTCGACCTTGTGGGTCTAACCAGTTTGGATACACATGCAGCAGATACAAAAGAAGATACCGATCCGAATCAAATAATATCCCAAGCGAAGATGTACACATGTACTAATTCAGAATCAATCAATATATAAGCATTCGTTTATAAATAGTAGAGATACCTGGGATAACGTTTGCAGTATTTTGAGCGCTTTCTGAGGTGAGTGTGATTACTCTATCTTGATTAGCAATTCCTACCATTGGTACGAATCCAACTGAGGCAGAGGATCTACTCACATTTTGTTCATTTCGGGGACAGTTCTTTACTAGATGGTCCATTCCACCACACCCATAACATGCCCCAGAAATTCGATAACACACTCCTCGGTGGTTCTTACCACATTCATTACATGTCGGTGCTGTATTCCTTGTAGAGTTTGAAGGGCGCGATGATCCCGTATTTTGCGTTTTAAATAACTTCTTCTTTGAGAAAAAGCCTTGTCTCTCACTTTTTCATTCAGAAGTTCGGTTCATGTTAGCTTTGGTCATCTGTGTTCGGTCTAGCACCTCAACATATTTTGTGACTTCTAACACATTCACTCGGTGCTCTTGCACTGGTGGTGGCAAAGGTTCTTGCCGTAGCGACAACTGATACTGTTATCTTAAGATCTTTGCCATTTCTTGTACTGTTCTTTCCAGTCTATCCAGTCGGGCTGTGGAAGAGTCTGCCAACTCATTTGCCCTTACTTTATCCATAACCTACACAAACTCTTATTAAGCCTTACCAGATACTGAAATGCCCAATACAGAAACAAATACAGATACACATGGGTACATTCGCATGCTGTTATATTCTCATATAATTACATGTTCTCAACATCTGATTAAACTTGCATCATACTATATACAAAAAAAAAAAAAAATTCACAGGTATGCATATACAAATGAGCATATGTATTCAAATATTTTGCAATGCAAGTAATTTACAAACTTGTACCACATAATCGTTCATATCAAGATAGTTAGGCATATTCTCGATGCTTCCAAATTCATACTTATCACATGAATGCATCCTAGATCTTTTCTAGACGCTTATTGCTCTTTTGGACAAGTGTGTGAGTTATTAACTCGTGCTCTGATATCACTCCGTCATGACCCAAACCCGCCCTTATGGGTTAAGGCCATAACCGGCCAGTAATCACGAGATTACCTACGGCCTCAAACCAAATAAAACAAAACTCATCAGAGGAAAGGGGCCAAACGGAAGCAAATCTAAAACTTTGTCCATAGAGTCGTGCTTATATGCACATCATAACATTCCGTACATACATATGTTAATAACTCACAACAGAAAGTATAGTAACATAAAGTTCTATACAGACAGGATCATTCAAATCTAAGTCAGCCAAAACAAGCTATATACAGATGTACACCAAAGTCCTCGCCAACATGACAAAATAACATAAAATGACAGAAGGGCGAAGACGTGTCTCGTGCGTGAGATGCAAGGGCTGACTCTTCAAAACCTTAGTTGTTCCATACAGACTTCACTGCGGCTGGGTTTGGACTTCTCTTGGCTCACCTACAAACACATGAATGAGCGTGAGCGATAGCCCAGTAAATAATATTAAATACAAGAGTTATACAAACGGTATGTAGAACATCATGCTTCAAACGGCCTTGGGCCCAATTCATATTTCTATTTAACAAACATATATATATACACAATTTAAGTCAAGTGACTGTGGTTCCAAACATACAGGCCTTTGGCCCATTTATCTTCCATTTGTCAAACTGGCGTTTGGCCCATTCAACTTTCATTCATGTCAAACTGGCCTCTGGCCCATTCATGCATGTCAAACTGGCCTCTGGCCCATTCAACTTTCATTCATGTCAAACTGGCCTCTGGCCCATTCATGCATGTCAAACTGGCCTCTGGCCCATCCATTCATGCATGTCAAACTTTCGTTTGTGTCAAAACGGCCTTTGGCCCAACCATTTATGTCAATCGACCTTCGACCCAATCATTCATGTCAATCGGCCTTCGGCCCAATCATTTATTCTTGTCAAAACGGCCTTCGACCCATTCATTTATGTCAATCGGCCTTCAGCCCAATCATTTATTCTTGTCAAACGGCTTTCGGCCCATTCGTTCATTCTTATCAAAACGGCCTCTGGCCCATTCATTTAGTATAACAACCATTGTCCACCAAACAAATCAATGAACTTATAAAACTTACATAGAAGTAAACAATTTGGACAACAACATATTTCGGATATCAGATATTACTCACAGTGATCGGCTTGTGGATTTGCCTTGGAGCTTGACCCTACATATCACATAACACATATGGGTCACAAATAATTCAATCCGTTCTTTAATTCACATATTCCTCTTTAGGCTTCATTCTTATCTCTTTAACTCATTTACAATGCTCAATGCATGCCTAAGAGTGCTTAGAAGTGAAAGGGAACGGAAAACAGAACACAGAATGCATTTTTAAAATTTCAAAAAACAGGGTCCCCGCTCGAGCGTGGACTTTCCCGCTCGAGCGGACCTTTAAGGCCTGCAAAAGTATTGGTTGCATCATTTTTACGCTCGAGCATTAACTTAGACGCTCGAGCGGAAGTTCATTCCACAAAGCTCCCCGCTCGAGCGTGAACTTCCCCGCTCGAGCGGCATCATGGTTTGCAGAAAATACTGGGAGCACGACATTCACGCTCGAGTGGCGGTTTCCCCGCTCGAGCGGACATCAAATTTTTGGGTTTTCCAGATTGTGTTCTTGAGCTCCAATTCGACTTTCAAACAACATTTCTTGCATGCAATGGCTCAAATATCACATATACACATACTAACATGATACCAATACCAAATTACAACATTAGGAAGCTCAATTTCTTGAATTATCTACATGCATGTCCCAAATTATCTCAACTCATCACCAACATGCTCAAATTCAAACATTCAAGACTTACACTCCCATGATTTGTACATGCATGTGGGAGATGCTCATCATTCCCAACTTAATTGGTGAAGAGGTGGCCAAATACATGGATTTCAAAGAAGATTCAACATGGATTATACACATTGTGTTCAAATATGGAAATTCATGGCAATTTCCTGCATGCATGCCTCTATTGACTTCAAATACAAAAAAATCCACTCAATTCATGCTCTTTATCATCATTCAACTCTGAATTTACAAATTGCAAACAAAAACCCATGATTCAAGGGATGATTACTCACCTAGGAGCCTTAAACACCCAAGTTCTAGCCAATGCTTGAGCTTAATCTTCAAATTCCCAAGCCTTGAGCCAAAATTACACAAGTCTCTCCCTTTCTCTCTCTATAACCAACCCTCTCCCCAATCTTGAGTCCAAGATCAGCCAAAATACAATAAAGGAGAGGAATTGGGGTGTAGTGCTCCTCTACAACAAATCCCACTAGCATTTATTTATTAATAATAAATAATTGGCTCTAATTCATTAATTTAATTAATTTAATCTGGTCCGAATCAATTTTTCAATTAAACTTCACCGTAGGCTCTAAAAATTATGCCAATCACAATGACGCAATCAATTTCGGGTTCTATGGCCGATAAGGCCTTCAATTAAATTTTCAAAGCAGATAATCAAACAGATATTCCTACGGTGAATAGATAGAAATTCAAAACCACATATATTCATGTAAATGACACTCAAAATCGTATCAAACACATAATCATATGCATAAGGATGATGAATTAGCATAATACGGAATAGGGGTATCACACTTGTCATGATGAATACTACTCATACATTCATACATTTGTTGAGCATCCCATAATGTGGCAGTGTTACAGATTTAATAAACACAATGGCAAAAAATGTTATGACAACACGAAGCATAGGAAACAATAACTAATTACATGAAGAAGCCTTAACAAAAACTGATGCAAAAATAAAGTTTAAAAAAAAAAAAGATCACCAGTGGTAACATATAGACCTTAATTGAGATGTGAATGCTAACAGTAGATTGACTAGATGCTGTCAGGTAGGATCATTCGGTATCAAGAGGAAAGTAGGCCTCCCCATGAGAAGAAGAGATACAGGAAAATGCTTCAAACCAGGCTAAGAAAAAAGTTGCTGTGAGCAAACTCCATGGATGTAGAGATAACTGGCATGAATAAAAAGATTGTGCAAGATAACATGGACCTGCCACCACCCAGATATCCTTATTGTCCTCCATTTGCTGAAATAGAGTATCGACATTAGTAATAATAACTATTAGCCAGTGTGCACTGTAAGCTTTTGAATTTTGGATTTTAAATTCTTTCAAATCTCCAAAAGTTTGGCGAATGGACAATGACATTGAAAATAAAATGTATAGATATGTAGACTATTTGAACAGAGGTTTTGTCATGAAGTATATGGAACCCTCAACCAAGTGATCAAATCATCACTGCTAAACTACAGCTATTGTCTTCCCACTTTGATGTTTCCAAGACTAATAGGCAAAGCAAGCCGAACTTCATTTTGCATATTCAAACTACAAATGAGGATTGCTTAACAGATTAACTACAGTAGAATTCAGGTCATTTTGACGATAGTTTGAGAATTTTCTTGCACTGAAGTCATTGGAAAGCTAAAGCAAGGCAAATGTGGGATTTTCTTGTAGTAAATTCATTGGAATAGGTGATTTAAAGTTTAATTGTGACACTGCTTTTGATAGAAATCTTGACTCCTACAGCCTCTGCATTTGTTACTGTTAACACGAAGTGAAATTTGGTTAATTATGTTTTAACTTGTGCAAATCAAAATCAGTACACAAGCTTCTCTGCATTTTGAAGATTTTTATAAAATAAAGTTTCCAAGCGGGATCTTATGCATTGATGAGTAGTAGGTTGATGATTGAAAAGGAATATGTATATTCTTTAGTCTTGTTGTCTCCATGCGCATCCATTGCAGCCTTTAGACAACTGGGGAGAACAAAAAAACAAAGAAAAACTTAATTTTCTTTGCAAGGATGCCATGTAAACATTGGAGTATGATTAATTATTTATGTTTTTCAAGAAGTTATGATCCTATCTAAGAACAAGAAATTACATACCAATTTTCTAATTTCTCCATTCTCTGAGAAAGACATTTTACTAGATTCATAAACAATACTACAAAAAATTCTATCCTGCACACAAACAACAGGGGAGAATTGCATCATGTGTCATACACAAACATAAAATGAGTTACCTGAGTTGCATAAGATCATATTTCTCCAACACAATTGAGCCATGAGATTGCAATAGTGGCAACTCTCAGAACATCATAAGATTGGAGAGCATATCTTGAGACATAAATATATGCATGTATGTGTTCTCTATTATTTGACATGAAATTTGAAAGGTAGTTAACACTTCTTTTGCAAAATTAAAACATAGATGAAGTGTTGGTCAGTTTGTTCTATTTCAGGAAGCGAAGGAAAGCACTAGGCCGAACAGTTAGAATTTTCGAACCTAGTACCATTAATAATCTGAAAACTTTGTTTTGACATGGTTTTAGATCATTGAAGTCATAAATGTCACCATTTTTTCTACTTGATTCAACTATCATTTTCGTCTATTTAGTTCCTAAACTTTTTAATTTATGTTTATGTAGAGTCTAATTGGAGACAATTATACAAATTAATAATTGTTAAAACTTAATTTGATTAAAATAATGTTATTTGAGAATTTGAACATCTTAAATCATACAATAAAACACTCATTTTTCTTACTATTTTGAATAAATTACAACCCACAACCAACTTAAGGTGTTTGATTGTATGATTTAAGTTGTTCAAATTATAAAATTATCTTTTTTCTCCCTCAAATTAGGTTTTAATGGTTATTGATTTGTACAATTGTTTTTAATTGGACCACATGATTAAAAATGAAAAAATTTAGGAACTAAATAGACGAAATTGATGGTTTAGAGGAAATAAAAAATAAAAAAAAATGTTGATAGTTTAGGGAATACAAGTGAAATTAACCCTTAATAAAAATAAAAAATAAAAAAAATTAGGAAAGAGAGAGGAAAGAAACTGAACATGGGACAAACAACTTGATGTAAATGTAGTAAGATCGAAGACAGCTCAGGGAATTGCGACTGAAGGCACGTGGTGGACTTTGTAGAAGTCCTCTCCTCCTTCTCTAAGCCTGTCTCTGAGTGCTTCAGATACCCTTTGGATCTGCAATTCATGGAGGTTGGTAATGAACCTCAATCTGTTTGGAATCTCGTTCAATTTTGGGCAGTCAACAATTACTAAACGGAAGAGATAGGGCATGGCTCCTTGTTCCACCTTCCACTCCTCCAAGTTTCGAATAGACTCAAGCAATAAGATTTGAGCTGAGGAAAACCTCTGCTGCTGCTGGATGGTGTTGTTGGTGCAGAAGAACAAACCATCTCCTTCCCAATGTAGGAATTCCAAACTAAGATGAGACTCCTTAAGTTGGGCAACTTCTCCGATGTTGGCATTGGGTCTTCCTCTAGTTCAGTATTCCCTATACGTAATTTGGAGGGAATTGATCTGGCAATTTATTAACTAGATTCATGTACCCCCATAATGACAATTGGCAAAGATGGTGGCATCCTAAAAGTTGCCTTAGAAGGCTTTGTTCTTCAAACGTTTGGAAATCTCCACTAATCCAGAATGACGAATATCGCAGAAGGCAGTTTGAATTGTTGAGGATTAGGGATTTCAACATCACAACCAAGTCTTTGGGGGCTACCTGACCACTGAATTTTCGAAGATTTGTCAATTTAGATAAGCATCTGACATCACAATACTTTGTATCAAAGTACGCTAGCGTCTCCAATTTGTTTAAACTATCCAATTGCAACTTATTTGTACCAGCCAACTTGATTTGAGAAGGAAGATACAGAGGTCTCAATTGTTTCAACCTCCACAAGACATTAGGTATTCTTAAACTGCTGATGCTCCATCTCCTTAAATCTAGGGTTTGGAGGAATCCCAAGTTGCCTATAGAGGAAGACAAACTTGTAATAGTATTAGATTCTCTTATACTTAAATACCTCAAGTAAATTAGGTTTCCTATTGCTCTCGGAAACTTTTTTCCTTTCGCAGATATAGTAATCCTTTCAAGGTCTAAAACTGTAATCAATGTGAGGCCCTTGAAGAGTAATTTTAATTTTTGCCAACCAGAACTTTCCAATTCATTGCCAAAAGAGTAAAATTGGCATGATCGGATATGGTGGTGATTCTTCATTTCATGTCCAGATAAGGCAATAACATTTCCGCTTTCCATAGAGTTGGCATCACGGTCACTCAAATAGTACACGACAACTCTGCGAATTGTTGTTAATGATGATGATGAAGAAGGCGGTGCAGGGTCTACCCATGTGAGTTGATGACCAAAGCCTTTAATGTGAACAATCTCGAGAAAATTCTCCTCTTTGGCCTTCAACATGCATAAGTCTCTCATGAGAACGTGGAGGCGACAAAGTTTAATCCTTTTGTTGAACCTTGTTAATTGGACTTGAAACATGCATCTCTGGACTAGCTCACCCAAATAACTCATTCCAACATCCAATATTGTTTCCTCTTCCACTTCTCCTACTCGTGTTGGTATTGATGACGCCAATACAATGCCTTCAACCATCAACATTTGAATCAATTTTTTTGCACGAATAACACAATCTTCGGGAAGATGGCTCAAATACAAAAAGCACACCTTAAGATGGTAAGGCAAGTCTTGGTAGCTTAAGGCTAAAATATCTGTTATTGGGATTCCTCCCTGGCTTTTGCCTTTACTTAAGTCATAACTAATGTTTTTACTCACCTTCTTCCACTCAAGCAGTTTGTTTTTTGTTGTCGAAAGTCCTCCTAATACCACAATTGCCAATGGTACACCACCATAATGCTTGACAATTGCCTTCCCTAACTCAATCATTTCTGTGCTTAATGTGAATCCTGCAAAATTAGAGGGGAAAAAAAATACATTTGTTGGTAAGTTTGTACTAGTCTATATGGACGGTACTAATATAAATAAAAAATAGCAATGTGTATTTATATTAAAAACAATAATGCTAAGAATACCAATAAATATGCCAACGAATATATTAACTACAACACAAAAATTATACTAAGTTTCATCACTGGACGTGAGGTCCAACTAATATTGTGTCTAGGCTAAAATTCTTTGTTCCCCAAAACTATGAAAAATTAAAATGATACACAAAAATGCATTGGGTGGAACTATTTTTAAAATTGATTTTGAGAAAATTCTCAAAATTTTAAACGTCGCATAAAAAATAAAAATAATACAAACTTTTAACAAACCGATCTCAAACAAGCTTTGAACGAGTCGATCATGAAGTGAGCTTAAGTCACATAGTCTGTCTTACTGTCCTAATTTTTAACAAAATATCGTAACATAAGTTAGCTTCATTTATTATATTTGTTATCTAGACAAATCTAGAGCATGCATCCCTAACAACGCAGGTGCACATCGCAAGAAAGTTACGATTTTATGTGATGAAAGTGATGAATATTTGTAGTGTGTTATGTCACTATGTGGTAAAGTTACCAATAGTGAATTTATGTTGTGCACCTTAAAGTTATTAATGGTGAAGTTATGACTTGATTTTTTTAATGGTATTTTGTGGTGAGAAGTTAGGACTTCTGTGGTGAGAATTTATAAAATTTAATGGTTTATGTTATTTGTAAAATTTTGCAGAATTGTTATGAAGAAGATACCATATGCACCCTTTTCAGATGCACATTGTAACCTCTTATATATATAGGAGAAGTTACAAAATAAATAAATAAAACCCAAGATTTAACCTCCGTAACAAATCAAATCCTAACTTTTCATTTGTTTGAATTTAAACCCTAAAATTTTACAATTTATCAATTCTTAATTAGTAAAATAATCATCATACACTTAATCTTAATTAATTAAATAAAAAATAGTAGCTTGTTATTAAATAGGATTCAAGGTCCCTCTCTCTATTCACATACAACCCATAATTTTCCTAGAAGCTTGACATCATATCACTAGGAGAAAACAAACATAATAGTGTGATTGAAGGGAGAAGACTTTGAATCTACACCATATTTGTTGGTGTAAAGATTAAAGCTTTTAGTGTAGAGACTAATAGTAATTAAATTGTGGGCATGTTTAATTAGTAAGATTATAGCATAGGATTGAGATTGTTAATTTATGGACTTAAAATTTCATGTTTGATTGTAAATTTTATTAATCGGATTACATGTCGGCAGACATTCAATTTGAAAAAATTGGCAAATTTTTATTATTGAGAGGAGCGGGAATCATAATTTCAAATATGAAAGAAAAAAAAACCAAAATGAATACATAATAACTGGTTATCGCACTAATTTAATTGGATAACTAATCTTACACTAGTTTATGAAATTATTAATCCTTTCACTATTAATCCTGCTAATCAAACTAGCCTCGTTTGGGAACAAACTATTTTAGTACCTTTTTGATTTTTTGTCTAAAATATGAGGTAAAAAAACTAGTATGTTTGGGATGAGTTTTTGGCTTTTTATGAAAAAAAATGTGTAAAAAGTTGAGAGAATAGAATCTTTAACTTTTTAGTATAATTTGTTAACTTTGTGAATTTTTTTGTGACTTTTTGATTTTTAGGCTAAAATTCAATGTTGCCAAACGTTTGTTATTCTTGAATTCTACCATAGCCCAAGGTATGTGTGGTGTGGTTTTTTTTTTGTTCTAGTTAGTTTATTATTACATAACTAATCATCTTTGTCCATCTAATTTTTGCCGATGTTAAAATTCTTCGAACAGATAGAGCATTTACAATCTTTCATCAATTTTTTCATCTAATTTGATTTCAAATTTAAGCAAAAAGATTGATTTGATATGAATTATTCCTTTTCTTTCATTAAAATCTTTATAAAAAAAAATCCCCTCTTATTCCAAATTTTCATTTTCATCAAATTTGATGGGGAAAAAAAAAAAAATCACCTCCAATACTTTATCTTTCTAAATTTGAAATTATTCCTTTTCTTTCATTAAAATCTTTATAAAAAATCTCCTCTTATTCCAAATTTTCGTTTTCATCAAATTTAATGGGAAAAAAAATCACCTCCAATGCTTTATCTTTCTAAATTTTCATCAAATTCAAATTTGATGAGTTCTCAATTTGGTAAAAAATTACTTTCTCTTGATTTGATGAACAATTGATGAAATGAGTGCAGATTGAACACTTTTAAATTCGGTGAAAGAAAAGGTGAAGGATTGAAGACGCTCTTACAAGAGAGGACCACCACCCCTATCTCCGCACGTCTTCTCCTCTGTTCTATTTACAAGTGATATGTGTGTGTGTGTGTGTGTGTGTGTGTGTGTGTTTGTAGGTTTAGAGGAAGTAGATTAGAGTGTTTAGATTAATACAAATATTCAAAGTCAGGCTTGCAAAAATTCTCTCTCTAGAATGAGCACACCAGAAACAGTGGAAATAGATCCCAATGGAAAGTCTCAAGAGGAAGAGGATCCTCTGATCCGTAGCACCAAGAAGATTAAAAGCAAGGAATCAATGGGGGAAGTAGAGATGGAAATCACTACGGAAGTTTTCCCTCTTCAAAATCTCCCAGCTCCTTCTCAAGCAACAAGTTCTAAGCTAATGATTGCTCCAGCTGAGGGGACCAAGGTTAAATCCTTCAAGGAAGCTCTTGCAGCACCCAAAAGCAAAGATTTCTACTTTGATGATTTAACAGACAATATTATCACTGAAGAGGAGGATGAGGATGGAGACACAGACATCCAAGATGGGAATCAATCACAGAGGAACAATGGAATACCCAAATTCGGCCTCCCTAAAAAGTTATTGCAAGAAATCAGACAACCATGGACGAATGCACTCATCGTCAAATTGCTTGGCAAGAGTATAGGATAAAAAATGCTTTGTACCAGAGTTGGGAAACTTTGGGGGCTGCAAGATGAATTCAACGTCATTGATTTGGGTAACAACTATTTCTTATTCAAGTTCTCCTCCTAGGAGGACTGTGCGATGGTTTATTTAGGGGGACCATGGGTAATCACGGACCATTCTCTTACGGTGCGTAAATGGGAGCCTGACTTCAAGGCATCAGAAGCCTTCAAAACCACCACTGCTGTTTGGGTTCGGTTTCAGGAGCTTCCGATTGAGTATTTTCAAGAGAAAGTCCTCTATACCATTGCGAAGCAACTTGGGAAACCACTGAAGATTGATCTCACCACAACCATGGCTACAAGAGAACGCTTCGCAAGGGTTTGCATCAAAGTGGACCTACGAAAACCACTTTGTCCCAGATTTGTATTAGGTAAGAAAAGTCATAATATCGAATATGAATCTATTCACTCTTTGTGGCAGGGTGGATCACTGAAAGGAGCTATGCAAATTCAAGGCCGCGAACCCAGTGTCCCAGTTGACTCAAAGCTCAAATCCTTCCCCGACGGGAAACCCACTAGTCGTTACAGGGACCATCCAAATGGCACAACCAATATGTTAGAATAGGAGAGAGAGAGAGAGAGAGAGAGAGAATAATATGTATTGTATTCAATGAATTAATCCCAATACAATAGAAGGCCTGTATATATAGGCTGAGAAAGAGTATCCTACTAGAAACCTCACTATGACTATTTCTAAATATATTTAGGAAATCAATACCTAATATATCTAGGAAACTGTACAATACAGGAAATAACATAGAAAATGATATAAAATCAAGGCCTAAACAATGGCCATAAAAAGGGTCCTATTTTAAAATATTTTGTGTCCTATATTTCAACACTCCCCCTCAAGCTGGCGTGAAGATATTTGATAAACGCAACTTAGCAATGGATGACTGAAGCAAAGATGGTTCCACGGACTTGGTATGTAACGCCCTCAAAATATTATATAAATCATCCATTCATAAGAATCATAAATATAATAGAAAAGTTGTATTTCATTCATCAGAATTTATATTACAAAAGATATTATATGTAATTCCTTAATGTTAACAACAGAATGAGTGCCCTACGGGCTTACATCTTTCCAAGTTGTTACTTGGTTTCAACAAAAGAAGAGTCCTAACTCTTTGACATATAAAACCATCGGCTTGAATTTACATTTAAATACTAAATGATAACAAAAAAGAAGCCTTCAGCCCCTAAACCTCCCAAGCTAAGTCCTTGGAGGTGACATGTCACTTGTACCTGAAAAATAGTTTCTCAAATAGGGTGAGCCAAAGCCCAGTAGAAATATGCTAAACAGTATATGAGAATCAACTAAAATATGAGCATCCAATAAATGTGCAGTTTTCTAAACCAACACACATTCTTTTCAAGGTCATTCAATATAGATAGCCAATATCTCGATTCCTTTCCATTCTTTCATTTCGGGTAAATCAATTAACCAAATTCATGATTTTCAAACAACAAAAATGTGACTACAACTCAATGATTCACAGTTCAATACATTCATCAATCCAACACTTCTATTTCTTGCCATTTAACGGAACCACACCCGAGGGAACCGGCACCCACAAATAAATAAGGTTTCAGGACTTTCACCCAGGACACTCCGGCCAACTTAATTCTCAACGGAATCCATCCCCTATCTCCTCCCATACAGTGATACATATACAATGTATTTAAGCACATTGTCATATACAATGACTCATCAATACACAAATTCAATGGTTTACTCAAACCGCCATATTTAATGACATAATTCAATTGATTAGTTTCAATTTTCCTAATCCTCATGCATTTTCTACAACAATCATAGCTATCCTCCACCGATAGCCCAATTCTAAACAGATAAATAAATCCATCAACAAATAATTTATCAAGTTTTCCATAAATGAGTGATTTATCAATCCAACTATACCATTTATCACATTTTCCCTCAATTTCATAATTTCCAAACCAATTTCATATTTCCACATTGATTTCATTATTTATACAAAATAGTTTATTTAGGCATTTTTTTCCCTTCCCCAAATATTACACCCAAGGCTAAATTCCACCCGTTATACACAAATAATCCCATTTTCAAGACCTCACAGACACATATGGAGTCCCAAATAGGAAACCCCTCTTTCACAAATTCAATCCCAAACCCTAACTTCATCCAAAAATCCCAACTACACCATTTATGCAAAGATGACACACATCTAGGTTAAAACTCATAATAAAGAGTAGAACATCCCTACCTCAAATGGAGAAGCTCAAAGAAGAAGAAGAAACTTGAAGATGCTCCAAACTTGAACTGATCAAAAGAAAGCCCACGCTATACTCTAGCCTTTTAACAAAGGGAGTAGGGTAGAAAGACCCTAAATCAAGGAGTATTTGTAGAGAGAGGGGGTGTTTTAGAGAGAGAGGCAGCCGATCTAGGGTTTTGAGTGAAGAAGGAACCAAAAAGTGATATAAAATCACACTGCTGCAAACTGATATAAGCGAGGCTCGCTCGAGCGAAGGAGTTGTCACTTGAGCGACCAGACACAACAAGTACCTCGCTCGAGCGTAAGAAGCCTCGCTCAAGCGCACAATGCCAAGCTTCAAGTCTGCCACAAACGCAGACGCACGCTTGAGCGCAAGAAGCCTTGCTCGAGCGAAGGAACAAAAAAACAAGGCTCGCTCTAGCACAGGAATGCTTGCTCGAGTGAAAGCTGCGTCTGAGAAAGAAACCTGAAGACTCTCAATCCTCGCTCGAGCGCAAGAACCCTCGCTCGAGCGAAGAAGCAAAAACCTGAAGACTCTCAATCCTCGCTCGAGCGCAAGAACCCTCGCTCGAGCGAAGAAGCAAATACCCAAGGCTCGCTCGAGCGCAAAAAGCCTCACTTGAGCAAAGAAGTCAAAAGCTGGGCAGCAACCATTTGTACCAACTCCCCACCAACCTGTTCCAAATTCACCCAACACGACCCACAACTCAATTTCAAAGAATTAAAGGGAGGAAACAAGACAAGGATAACAACATACAACCACGGAACCCGAGTCCAAAACACAATAAAGGTCAGGGTAAAAACCTGGATCATTATATGGTAAACAGGTCTGCTAACTGCTATGAAGAAGAAACAAAGAATAGACTCACAATACCAGTCCGAACCTTTTTTCTAATGAAATGTATGTCAACCTCAATATGCTTGGTATGCTCATGAAGCACAGAATCAGAGGATAACATAATGGCATACTTGTTATCACAAAACAAAGAGGAAGGAGCAGTCTCATTAAAACCTAACTCTGTCAAAATAGAGCGAAGCCAAAAAAGGTCACATGTTCATTGTGCCATAGCTCGATACTCAGCCTCTGCAGAAGACCTAGACACAACTGTTTCTTACTTTTATATGATATAAGATGATCACCATAGAAAGTACAGAAGCCAGACGTGGAACGTCGATCAGTTCTAGATCCTGCATAATCAACATCGGTGAAACAAGAAAGTCCAAATTGAAGACCAACTGTGAAAAACAGTCTTAAGCTAGGAAAAGTCTTCAAATACCTCAAAATAGGATGAACTACGTCAAGATGCTCTATACGAGGTGCATGCATAAATTGACTCACAATACTAACCGCAAATGTCAAGTCATGTCTAATGTTGATCACATAAATGAGATGCCCTACAAGACGCTGATACATGCCAGGGTCATCCACCAACTCCCCAAACTCTGATATGAGCTTGACATTAGGATCCATAGGAATAGAAACAGGTTTACACCCTAACATACTATTATCCTCAAGCAAATCAAGAGTATACTTTCTTTGAGACAAAGAAATTCCCTGTTTTGAGCTTGCAACCTCAATCCCCCAAAAATACTTGAGACTTCCTAAGTCTTTGATATCAAAAGTTTGACCCAAGTTCTCCTTTGCTTGACCAATGCCGATAGAGTCATCACCCGTGATAATAATATCATCTACATAAACCAACGAGATGATACATTGTCCCACAGAATTACGCTTGATGAAACAAGTATAATCTGAATAGCATTGAACAAAACCCATGAAGATGATAACAAAACTGAAGCGACCAAACCATGCTTGTAGAACAATTTCAGACCATATAGTGATTTACGTAACCGACACACTTTCTCCGAACACTCCTCCTAAGCCCAAAAACCAAGTGGAGGATCCATATAAATTGTCTCAAGTAGATCCCCATGAAGGAACGTATTCTTGATGTCAAGCTGATGAAGAGGCTAAGAATGTGATACTGCAAGAGAGATGAGGAGACGCATAGAAATAAGTTCGGCACTGCAAAGGTGGCGGCAAAATCCTTGCCAGGAATCTGTATAAAATCTTCGGCCATTGAGCAGGCCTTGTAACGGCTAACTAAGTCATCTGCAAGATACTTGATAGTGAATACCCACTTGGCAACCAACGGTGCTTTCCCCAGGAGGTAAAGGTTCAAGATCCCAAGTATGTTTTTGTTCTAAGGCTGCCAGACTAATAGCCACTACCCATTTTGGATTTTGAAAGGCCTCTGACACAGAACGAGGAATAGACTCGAAGTCAAGTTTGCCAACGAAAGAGCAACAAAAGTCAGAAACCCTGTCATAGAAAAGACACTGGGACATGGGATGATGAGTACTACTCAAATAACTCAAACGAGCTAGACGGTGTCGAGCCCGAGGTAGGTTATGGCGAGGAGGTGGAGGAGATGGAGAAGAATTACCTGACCCAGAGATCGGAGAGGCGGCTGTAGACGCGCCCCCCATGGGCCTCATGCTACAGTTCGGACTCAAATTGTCACGGTTCTTAATCTGGTCTTGCAAAGTGCAATGCAAGACTGATAAATCACCAAAGAGTCCAAATCCAGCAAATCATTTTGGAAAATAAATTTTTAGCAAGAAGTGCCAAACATGGACTACTTTGTCAGATACAGAGTTGCCACCTAAATATTTATTTTGAGGGAATTTAGGAAACCCTGACTCGTTGCCTAAGGCCACGTGTCCGTCATCACCAAAGTTGCCTCGGCTCGGGAACTTGGGTACGATTGGGAAAGGTCAGCTATGAGCACCCCCGCTCGCCCAATCAAAGATCGGCCAGTACTAAACATGATATCTTGTTTTTGAAAACACATGCGTTCTTATTCCGGTTAATTAGCCTAGAATTACTATATGATGCGCACAGCAAACAAGTATAGACTAGATTGCCTAATTTGGAACAAAGCATCGCATATCCGTTTGCTTGGAAAATGGTTTGAGATTTACTACTCGCAAGTAGGCTAAAACACGGATTTCAATGAATTGTCCTAATTCAAGCAACCCAACCTTCACCGACAGGCATTCAGGTAGTTATATCACATAAGCAAATAGCCTCATGGCAAGCATGCTGTCATGTTAACACTCACATACATGCAAGATGCTAAAGCATAAACACTCACAGTGTACTCCAAGCCAAAACAAGACCATGTTAGTAATCAAATGTATGATCCAAGTCCATGTTAAGATGGCTAATGCATCGCAGGCAAAATGTAGCTAGAATAGGCTCGGCTAATCTAAGGATAGCATGTGAAATGCAACAACTTAATACACGTATTCAAGTTGGAATTGAAATACGATGCGGTTAGCATGATGCGCCGAGCCCGGTGCATGCAATACAGATGAATGAATGCACGCATGCACAGCATAAGGATGCTAATTAAAACGTGCCCTAATACTAACCATCAAAAGCATGTAAGTAAAAGGGAGAAAGAAGTGGGGGTTGGAAGACATGCATCACACACACGCACACTTATTACACAATTCGCCCTCTTGAGGAAGGGACCAAAAGAATAATACAAATTAACTAACTAACAAACTAATTAATTATTTACATAACCGCTTAACTAATTTAAACAAATTAATTAAGTTAAGAAAGCAATAAAATAGCTCGGGAAGAGGGTCAAATGCACACATGCTCGGCTCCGCTTGGAAATCCATTGCCATGTCATATGTTGCCTCTGTTTACACTGCTCTGCATTTCTAGAAATTGCAAAAATCTCAAGGATGCTCCAGAGCCACTCTTTGAGCACCGTGGGATGTCACCGGCCAAGAGGAATGGTCACCGGCCATGGAAAAGTGGTCATCGACCAGAAGTATGGCTCTCGGCCAGAAATTTGTAGTCGGCCGGCACTGAATGTGGTCGGTCGACCATATCTTCCTGCAGAATCCTGTTTTGCAGCAGCAGAGGATAGACATAGCATGGCAATGCATTTTCAAAGCAAATGTTTGCACAGCCAACCTCCCTATCATGTTTAAGACTCAAGGGAGTGTAGTTCTCGACCCTCGGGCCACCAATCACGTATTTCGATGCATGATGGCCAAAGGTGCCAAGTCTGCAACTCAATATAGAATGAAATGCACAAAACACATAAAAAGGCCTCCCTCAACCTCTGTCATGTTTGGTCAAGAGGCAAGGGATGCATGCACAATGCTATGCAAGCTAAGCATGCAAGCTAAGCATGCAACATGAGCATGTGAACAAGCATACAAATATGCGAGGCATATGACAACATTCAAGTATGTAATAACATATCGAACACATGGAAAAATGCAAACTAACAAGAATGTAAAATGCAACTTAAGTATGCAAGAACATGCAATGAGCCGAGTATGCAACAACATACAAGGTGAGCATGCAACAACATGCAAAGGATGGACTTACACCAAGATGGACAGCTCTCTAATAGGTCTAAGACAGTGACCAATATGCTAAAGGATAAGGGACAAAGTCACATACAAACATGCATGCCAATTTGGCCTAACTCTTAAGCTTAGTAGAGCAACTCTTAAACACACTTAAAAGAGGATAAACATGGACATGTGACAAACATGTTAAGCTCTAAAAACATGTTAGGAAAGGTGCCAAACCAATCTAATAATGCAAGCAAGTTATGCACAAAAGCTTGAAATTAGCCCAAGGACTCAAACCATGGTCATGTGACATATGAAGCAAATGACCAAAGTGAACCAAAATAGTTCTAAATCATGCCAAAATGAGCCCAAAAAACCCACTTAGATGGCATCCCAAATGCCTAGACACGATGGCATACGCAATGACATATTCATGAGGCATAAAACACAAACCCTTTAAAGCATTAAAGGAGTGATAAGTGCAAGTATTCAAGCATACTATATGGACTGAAATAACATTGTAAGTGATGCCAAACCCCTGAAATGGTCTAAGTAAAGCATGCTAGCAACTTGGACACTTAAAGCTAACAAGCTAGATTACATGGTAGCTATACAAGACAATGCAAGCATGACCAAAACAACACCAAACAGACCTTAAGCATGGTAAAAACAAGCCTAAAAGCTTCATGGGGTTAAGCCAAAATCATGCTAAAAAGGCATGTTACAACATGGTGCATGTTAAGGCCAAATCATGGGATTACAAGACAAGTATACAAAGCATGCATGGCATGTCTAAACCAACTTGAAACAGAGGTATAACATGGCAAAATAAAGCCTAGTACCTACTGAAATGAAGCTAAAATAAGCTAAGCATATAAGCTACAACACAAGCCATTTGTGCAAGCATCAAAGACACCAAGGGGAGGGGATGACCCTCTCCACCTCAAAACCACCTCTCCACCACTAAAAATCCTCTAGATTTCAGTGGTAAAGAGGTCAAGCAAAGTTAAGAACAATGGCCAAAATGGATGGCCTAAAACAAGGCCTTGGAGGGGGGAAACAACCCCAAACCTCAAAGCAACCTTAAACAAAGTTCTAAAACACAAAATCAGAACTTTTATCAGTTATAGTCGAAGCTTAAAACAAAATGCAAGATAGGCTAAAAGCTTGTACAAAAATGGGGAATAAAGAGGATAGTTTCTCACACTTGAAGAACCTCTTCAAGAACACCACTTTAGCACCTTTCTTGGACCAAAACCAGATCAAAAACCCTAACAACCACTCCTTAGAACCTCAGCAACCAAGGATGGTGTAATGCTAGGTGTTTGTGTGCAATAATATGAACAAAAGTCACTTTAGGCCACAAATACACATACAAATGGGTAAATAGAGGGAACTATAGAGATAGATAGATAGAACTCTCTAATCCTAATTTCAGAACCTCTGGAACCTCTGAGGAGGGAGGAGAAGCTCCCTCTTTTTAGAATTTCAAACTTTGCAAAGCTTCTGAAACAAGCTAAACAAGAGGCAAATCCCTTCATACACGTGTATGGAGGGGGTGTATTGTGGATGCCAGCTGTGACAGCTGGCATAAAATATCTGCCAAAAGCAGATGGAAAGGGGTCGACCAGCAAAAATGGCCGATTAACCAACAAATGTGGCCGACCGACCACAAAAGGTGCTGACCGGCACAACCTTTGGCCGATGTCAAGGAAACAAGGCCGGTGGCATCATGCCATGGCCGGTGGGTTGAGGGGATGGCCAACAAGCCTCCCTCTTCCCTCCAAAGCAAAAACCAACAAGTGTTTGGTCCAACTAAGCACAAAACAGTCAAGTTGAGAGATCCTAAGGCAAGGCGCATAGCCGAGACCTTCGGGAACTCAAAACGAACACAAGCATGGATGATCACTGAGTGTTCAAACGGTGACGTCCAAGTCTTGAGGACGGTCAAAAATGGGGTGTCTACAGTGGCAGGGAGCAGCTGAGAGCGTGGGCGACGAGAGTATACCTACAATGGGGAAGGGGAAGGAGAAGAAGGTTGAGGAGAAGGAAGAGAAACATCCTCAGCCTCAACCTCAACCTCAACCTCAACCTCATCCAAAATTGGCACTTGACAAACACTAGAAGAAATGGGTGTATGAGCATGCAAAGGAGAGTTAGTAGCAAAGTATGGAACATCTTCACAAAAAGTAACATCCAAAGTATGATGAAAATGATGAGATACAGGATCATAGAATCTATACCCCTTGGACATGGAAGAGTACCCTAAGAAAATACACCGAATGGACGTGTCATCTAATTTAGTGCGAGTGGGACTCCGATTTTGAACAAAACAGGTACACCCAAAGACATGAGGTAATATGTATTGTATTCAATGTATTAATGAATAGGATGAGAAATATTTTATAGCAAGCTTCAAGGGGTCGATGGGGAAGAAGGAGAAGACTTTTACAAAGTGCGACATGTGCCTTCCATTAACATTTGGTAGATTTCTAATTTCTAACTAATCCTTTCCGAGGTAATTTTAGTTTTCAAAATGAGTTACTTTCCCCTCTTGTATTTGAGAACTTTTAAATAAATTTCTCCATACACCTATATATACAAATATTTCTTCATAAGGTATAAGATTTACAATGCAATTAGTAGGTGTAAAATAAATAAATAAATGGGATATTTAGAATCTATCCTTGTTTTTTAATAGACATATACCCCCTCATTTTGAATTTAAAAAAAAAATACATGGGAAGTCTTAAATAGCCTTGAAAAATAATTATATTATAAATTTATCTTGATACTCCAACAAGGAACACCAAAAATATATAAAAAGTTCTGTACATGTATTTACATTATTCCATATTTTGCATCTGAGTTTTATATCCTCAATGCTTATCAATGGAAAACCAATATGTCAAAAATTAGCTTTTTTTTACTATGAACATAAATGAATGATCAACTTTCATTTTTTTTTTCCCCTCTCATCTTATTTAGAGCATATTATTGGTTAAGAGAGACACACTATGGTGATCATCACAAGGAGGTTTATCATCATAAATGAAACTATATGGGGTCCTTTATTTTGAGTCTAATCTAAGGGGTAAATAGTTATTTGTCCAAGGAAAAAAAAATCAAACTATTTAACAAGCATTCAACAAACCAAAATTAACAACTCTAAAAGAGTTTTATCCTCGTCTTGGAAAACCAAATAATGTGATTATGATTTGCACATGTGGGAGACCATTTTGCCTATGATGACCCCAAAATTCTGCATATGACAAGCACAACTCTCCATAGAGTACCTTCACCTAAACTACATTCTTCTTTAGTTAGACAGTTCATTAATTAATGTGTATGAGAGAGAGACGAAGACACATATAGAGAGAGAGAGAGAGAGAGAGAGAGACTGTGGGTGTATTTGGTTTGTGTTTGTAGAGTAGTTTTTGAGATAAAAAGTACGAAAACTTGTTTGGTTTGCCTTTTTTCAAAAATGGTTTTGAAAAATTGTTTTGGGGAGAGAGTTTTAAAAAAAGTGATTGATTTGATGTGTTTGAGAAAGTGATTTTGGAAAGTAGATAACCAAACAAAATTTTGAGATATTTTTTGAAAAAATTTGTTTGGTTTGATTACTCTTGAAAATTTATTTGTAGAAAATTTTTCCCAAAAATTTTTCCGAAAAATAAACCAAACAAGGCTTGTGTGTTCAGTATATTCTGGAATGTGCATGAGGTGTTATGTTCCCCTTCATGTTATGTTCCCCTTCTGATCATTTTTGTATAAACTTAGCGATCAGTGGATTCCATGCCCAACCTTTGATTATCAAATGATTTTTAACAGAAAGTGGACTACAATGAAGACCAAATCCAGCAGTCAGAACTCTATAACATTTCAAATAATGACCCAAAAGAAAAAAACTACTTATCAAACCAATGTCTAAAAACCATGCCATAATCAAGCCAAAGTCTCACTGATAAATTCACAATGCTTACTTTGATTTCATGGTTAATAATCTGAGAGAGCCCAACTTTGAATGCCAAGTTCTATCAATTCTTCCTCCCTTCAGACAAGATAATGTGGTATCCATGCCTGTACCATCAATAGCATAACAAAGTTAGCCGGTCTGAGAAACATGAACAGCATAAGATAGAGCTTAACACACGGTTAACAGGTTTGTGGAGCAAAAATCAGGAATTAAAATTGCATACGTTGATTTAAATGGTGCACTGGTAGCTCCAACAAGCATGCTAAAGGCAACATCCTGAAATAGGCCAGCCATCTTGCCACGCAGAAACCATCCCAAGTCTCCACCCTTCTTCCCTGATGGATGCTCTGAATATTCTGCTGCTAGCTGGAAGAAAAAGACAGAAAAGCAGCACAGAGATGTCAGTTTTATGGCTCCTTCAAATTTTCCTGAGACAATATCTTGGCCAAAAATTCTCTTTAGGAGAATGTAAAGAGAACACCTGAACCATTTTCTTACTCTCCTTTTGTTTCAGCAGAAAACATTTACCAACGAAAAACATTTTGCGTCATTGAAACTAATGTACTAATGATTGTATTAGTGGTGGTGAGATGGTGGCAGCAGGGTGACAGTGGTGGTGGCAAGAGCGGTGATGGTGATATGGAGGAGGTTGTGGCGGCGGTGGTGGCAGTGTGGTGGTGCTGTTGCTGGTGGTAGTGTGGTGGAATTGGTAAGACTTTAGTCTAGAAAATGTTTTGCATCTTTAAAAGTGCAAACGTTTTCCACCCAAATAGGTTTATTTTTACCACAAAAAATATTTTTTGTTGACTTTCATTTTTCATTATACCAAACGCCAAAAAAAAAAAAAAAAAAACATTTTCCCACCTAAACATATGAAACGTTAGTTAACTTTGAGCATGCAATTTGTTTCCAATGACTAGGGTTTTGTAATGTAGTGCTTCAAAAACATTAAGTTGAAGAGATCATGCAGCACATTTTAGAAGCCTTGAAAGCAATTAAATAGCTAAGTGAAAATGATGAACCCCTTGAATACCTAAATAAAAATGAACTAAATACAATAAAAATAGGTTCACCATCAAGATCATAAATTATTACAATAATATTAACGAGTCAAAAATGATCCCCTCAAAGTTCAAAACCATCCCATCTAAAAAATAAATAAAAAAAGTTCAAGACCAGAAATTGATACTGACACAACCTTGACCAACAAGTGTAAAAGTTTTAAACTTAAATGTGTTAAAAAAGACTGAGAGAATGGAAAATGTAATGGGAAAATCATCTTGACAAACTCAGCAGGTGGAACCTTATCTCCATTACTAAGTCAGACATCTTCTAGCTTCTTGTATGCTTCATTAATCTTCCCTTGCTTCTCACATAAGATATGCCTTGCTAAAATAAAATCCAAAACCTAGAGTCACATTAGGAGACTCAACAAACTAGATAAATTGCAGTTAAAATAAAATAGAAGCTCCTGAAAAACAGATTAAGGGGAAGAAACAACATTTGACACATGTGCAGGTGCCAAGCCCATCTGTCTGCGCACCTTTTCCGTTACCTTTTGAAGCAGTATCATCACTTCCTTCCACTGCCTGCTTTCCCTTTCCCTTCTTCCTAACTCCTTTGCCTTTGAGTCCTTACCCATGACTCTTTAACCTTCTATATAAAACCACAATATGAAGACCTTAATGAACAAGGAGTGAGCACTGGAAGAGCTTAAAATCACACACCATAAAACAACAATTGCTTAAAGGCAAGCCAATTAAGATGACCATTATCACATAAATAACAAATATGTTCAACATATAGTATGATTTGCTTAAGCTCATTCCTAAGAAATATATAACTTTTGGGCTATGTTCATATTTGCTTGAGCTCTCTCTCTCTCTTTCCCCCTCCATGATTTTTTACAAATCCACAACCCTAGCTCAACGCTATACGGTTATCTATATGTATGTACATATTGTCTGTCTTTGTGTGTGTCTATGATCCCAAATGCATCTACTAATTCTCAGCATTTTAGATTTTAAATCCTTAGATTTGAATCCATATCCAAACTCAAATCCATATTTCTAGTGCAATCTTAGGAAATGGATAACGAGCTACAAGAAAGAATATGGTACAAAATATGTAAGTGGCTCAGCCAGAAAGGTAACAAAAATAAGTATAAGAACATACTATGCAAAACAAAAATAAAAATAAAAATAAAAATGAGAGCATTTGACAACAAACAATAGAACAATGAAAATTTTTGTAGTTGAGCTGGTTAAGAAATTAATACTTTGGAGATAATTTATGATCTTTCATTTCCAAGATACTTAAGAGTGAACAATTTCATTATCTAGATTCAATTATTAATAATGATGGAGAGAGGTTGGAGATGGTGAAGCCCACACACTAACGTAGGTTGGTTAGAGTGGAGGAATACTTTTGGCATAATATATGATCGATGTATACCAACATAATTGGGAAAAAAATAATTATAGAACAGTTATAAGGTCAGTGACACATCATAAGACAAATGTTGAGAAACTAAGAAATAACACGCAAGCCAAATGAATGTAGCTGAGATGAGAATGTTAAGGTGGATGTGTGGTAAGACCATGAAAGGTAGAATCAGATATAAATTTGTCTGTGAAATGGTAAAAGTAGCACCAACTGAACATAAGTTGAGAGGGAACAAATTATAATGGTTTTGTTGTGTATAATGAAGGCCGATAGAGGCAACAACGAGGATGTTTGATAGGATCACGGTTCATGGAAAAGCTAGGGAGGAGGGAAAGACCTACGTTGATATGGGATAGTGTAATAAATAAGGATAAGAATTTACTTAATTTAAGTGAGCATATGACCCTTGATAGAGTATAACAGAGAAAAAGATTCAGGTAGGTCACCCAATGTCATGACATTGAAGTCCAATCACTACCAAGATTTCCAATACAGTATCTACATTTTCACCAATCAAATAACACCTAATCTCAAATCTTGTAATCATAAGTAAATGCTAGACAAAAATATCCCAGTTCATAAGAAACATTGCTAGCAATTATAGCAATATGAAAAATTCTACCTTCATAAAACACATCTGTGTGTGAACATTGTCACTTTTTTTTTTTATAAAAAAAAAAAAAAAAAAAAGAGAGAATGCCCTTCACATCTAATAATTGCCACATTCAATAACTACTAAATGGTTTTTTTCAATCATCAAACTGCCCAAAATTGCAAATCAATTTACCTCATTCGTTTGTTCAAAAACTTAAATTTAAAATTATGATCGCATAGCATTTGCACCTACCACTTGTATATATGTATATATACATCTAGCTCCCAATTACAAGTTATTCCAGTATCCAGAGTATCCAGAAATGCCGAATCCCAAACATTTGCTCACTTTGGACAGTTCACTTCATTCCAAGAATTCATCTAAGTTAGCATAGGATAAACATAGCCAGCAAGTAAACCAATTTAACAAAACACACAAACAATGGCAAGTTTTCTCATAGAAACATATGATGCAAATCAAATCACACCAAGGCTATATATATATATATATATATAATTCTTGCACACTACATATCACTGTGTTCAACAAAGAAATAACCCAGAATTAAAATCAAACACAGAATTGTTCCACCATATAAAGCACACACCCATGTGTGTATACAATATACACATACATGGCTTAGAGAAGCGAAACCCAGAAGCAGAATTTAATCACAGTTACTAATTAAAAAAAGGAAATGGAAGAAAATGGCAGAATTCAGAATCAGTAATGAGATCAGCGAGTTGGGTCTTTACCTTTTGATTGGATTTTACGGTTCTGGCAAGAAAACTAACACCACAGCCACGAAAGCTGTGTCGTCCGCGAAGAACTTGATGAATCTCTCTGTATTCAAAGCTCAAATTGCAGATTTGCCCCTCGTCTTCTGTCCTCGTCTTCTGTCCTTCATTGACAGTGACACTACAGTACGGTGTAGTAACGTATATATTTTAGGGTTTGTGAGTTTAGTTTCAATTTTTTAGATTTTAATTTTTTAAAATTTGAGTTTTTTTGTTTTTGTGTTTTTTTATTTTTAGTAAATATTTTAAAATTTTTAAATAATTTTTTTACTTTTTTAGATATACTTATCTAAAAAAATAAAATATTTGTAAAAAATATTTTAAAAAATCAATAAATATATAAGAATACGAAAATGTACTGAATTTTCGTTAAAATTTTTTTTCACAAATATTATATTTTTTAAGTATATTTATGTTAGGTGCATCTAAAAATTAAAAAAAATACTTAAAATATTAAAAAAATTCAATGAAAACAAAGAAAATGAAAAAAAAAATTAATTTTTTGAAAAATAAATCCTAAAAAGTGAAATCAAACTATTTAACTCACGTTTCACAAAAGGGACCTAAAGAAAACTATCATATTTTTCAAAATGATTGATCTACCGAATTTGAACTCATCTAAATTATCTGAATTAAATAAATCGAATGTCCGACCGGATGACCTTGTGGACGACTGTCCAAACAACCGGCGTCATCCTTGTCAGCCGTAGCTGTCACCCTTATCTACCAGTGTGTCAAATGGCATCCGTCCAAATGACCGACATTCTAGTGGATGACCAGTCGAACGACCGACATGTATAAATTCAGGCAATTCAAGCTAGTCCAAATTCGGTAGATGTAGCAATTCTCTTTTTTATCAAACACTTATATGGGTATGGGGTCCACTCTCATGTGAGTCCCCGGCTTATGTAATTGTTTGGTAAAAAGTTTAATAGTTTTCTTGGGGTCTCTATTTTTTTTTTTTTAGAAAATTGAATTTTTTTCTTTTTTTCTAACTAATTTTTTAAATATTTTAAGTAAATTTTTTTTTTTTTTAAATACATAGATACACTTAAAAAGTATAATATTTGTAAAAAAAAATTAAAAATTTACCAAACACAAAAAATAAATACAAAAATTTAATACATTTTCATATTTTGTTATATTCAATGAATTTTTAAAGATTTTTGTAAAAATTTTAAACTTTTTTAGTATACTTATTAAGTGGGTCTAAAAAGTTTATAAAAAAAGAATAAGAAAAAGAAAAAGATTGATTAAAATATTTTTAAAAATCATTAAAAATACAAAAATATAAATTGAAAACTCCAAACCAAACAAGATGAAAGATTATAATTTTAATAATAAATAGTTATAATTTTTATCACTACTCTGTAATTATTTCTTTAAATTTCAATTGAATTGAAAATTCCCCTTGATCTTTTACAGACATAAGGATATAATAATTAATAAATTTAATTAGTGAAAAGTTTATTACTATGGTATCATATGTTATTTGGTTCAAAATTTAATCATTTTTAGTGATAAGCATATGAGTTTAAAAAAAACCAAAAAAGTTGTTGGTGCCCCGAAAAGTCGCCAAAAAATTGGTTGAAAAGTTGCTAGTGGTCAGCGGACAGTAATCGACGGCTAGTGATGATGAGCTAGACATATAAGTGAATAGATACGTAACATGTACATATATATGTGTGTGTGTGTGTGTAACGCCCTCAAAATAATACATAAAACCCAACAATCTTGACATGTATAGATATAAGAGAAATAAATATCTTTTCATTTATTAGAGTATTCAATTCAAAAGTATTACATGTTGACAACAAAAGTAAATGCCCTACGGGCTTACAACTTTCCAAGCCAACACTTGATTACAAGAAGAGAGTGCTAACTCAAATATGTAATTAGCCTGTGGCTTGAATTTACATGTAATACATCAGAAGATAACAAAACAACCAAAAAGAGTATTCAACTCCCAGAACCTCCCAAGCTAAGTCCTTGGAGGTGGCATGTCACCTGGACCTGAAAATGATGTCCCATATAGGGTGAGTCACAGCCCAGTAGAGATATACTAAACCAACTATAAGCAATGACTAAAATAATAGCATTTGATAGATGGTTAACACTTATGAACCAATTTATATCACAATACAGTTCCGTGACAATCATGTCCATGTTACAGTCCATTTTCCTTTACTTATACAAATCATTTCATAACGTGGCTCAGAACATGGCCGAACAATTAAGTGGGACTACATCCCATATTAAAACATTTCCTTTATTCTCAATTCAAGTGAGTTTACAACTCACGATTAAAACACTTCTATACTTCAAATAATACACATATTCGCTGTATTAACACTTTCATTTAATACACATATTTGCTGTATTAACACTTCAATTTGATACATATATTTGCTGTATCAATAGAGTCCATCCCCTATCTCCTCCCAAATAGGTTTGAGAGTCCATCCCCTATCTTCCCTCAAACCATGGAGTACATCCCCTATCTCCACCCACACAATACACACATTCCAAGTATATAAACAATTATCATATACAGGAATCATTCAATACACATATTTGATGTATTATTCCAACCGTCATATTCAATGACATATTCAATGTGATTAGTTTCGGTTTTCCCTAATCAACATGCAGTGTCTACAAAAATCAAGACTAGCCTCCACCGATAGCCCAAAACAGATATTTCTAAACAGAAAATAAATGCATCAACATATATAATATCAATATTTTCCATAGGTGAGTGATTAAATTAATCCAACTACACCATTTAATCCCATAACTTTCCAATTTCATTATTCTCAACTCAATTTCACATTCACACAAATTAATTATTCAAATTAATTAATTACATAATTAGGACATTTTTTTCCTAGTTATCCATATTCAATCCTAAGGCTCATTTTTCACCCATAATTCATAAACAACCCCCATTTCAAGTCTATAACACAAATTTGACTCAAACATGGAAAACCCCTGTTTTATAAATTACATAACAAACCCTAACTTTTCCAAAATTGCCCAACATCACCAACTAATCAAAATGACCAAAATTAAAGACAAAACTCATAAGATGGAGTAGGGTATCCCTACCTCAAAATGAAGAGCTCAAATGGAGAAAATGACCAAAATCCAAAGTGCTCCAAACCCCCAAATTTTCAGATTAAAACGAAGCTCACACCACCCTCTATCTTTCTTACAAAGAACTTAGGGTAGAAACACTCAAGAACTAGATCAATCCCTAGAGAGAAGGTGTTTAGAGAGAGAGAATGGACGGATCTAGGGTTTTGAAATCAAAAGAGATGAAAAAGTGAAGTGTTTACCCACTGCTACCTACTGATATAACACAGGCTTGCTCGAGCGAAGGATTGGTCGCTCGAGCAACCAGACACAAAGAAACTCTCGCTTGAGCGAAGAAAGCCTCGCTCGAGCCAACAATGCAAAGCTTTAGGTCTGCAACCAGAAGCACGCTCGAGAGAAGAAAAGCTCGCTCGAGCAAAGAACTCCAAATCATACATCTCGCTCGCTCGAGCGAAGGAAAGCTCGCTCGAGCCAAGAACTCAAACTCTCAGGTCCAAACCCAGACGCAGACGTATGCTCGAGCGAAGGAACCCTGGCTCAAGCCACTAGACACAGAACTCAACTCTCACTCAAGCGAAGAAACCCTAGCTCGAGCGAAGGATCAAAAACAAAGAGCTCGCTAGAGCGACAAAATGCTCGCTCGAGCGAAGGACCAAAATTCTGGGCAGCAACCACTTGCTCCCAGTCACACCCAACCTGTAACAAACCTGCCCAACACATCCTATAACTCAAATACAAAGTATTGAAGGACGGAAACAAGATATAAACAATCAACACCACGAAACGTAAGTTCGGAATACTGTACATAAAGGGGAAAACCCGGGATCTCTATAATCTCCCCCCTTAAAGAATTTCATCCCCGAAATTAGATATAAGTTTTCAAAAACATGCTTTCTTCAAATTTCAACAACATTACAATTCAAAATTCAATAACTGGACCATTACCGGTCACCCCATCTCTATTCAAAAGGCAATTCACAATATATATAACAACATGCATTACCAACATGCATTTCTTTCAAATCCAACAGTTTCCAATATACATGATTCATAATTCCATAACATATTCAATGTTCATGATATATTTCCATTTCTACAACACGTTCAACATATACAATGTTATATTAAACTTCCATTTCTGGCAAGTTCCATAATACTTCCATAAACTCAAGACATATACTATGTTTTACAACTTAAGACATATCTAATGCTCTTAAGGTTCAACAATACAGCGAAAATACAACATATGCTCAAACATTCACAAATAGATCTGGATATTTCTCTCGAACTTCCAACTCATGTTCCTAAGTGGCTTCCTCTACTCCGTGATGTTTCAACAAAACTTTTACCAAAGGAATGGTCTTACCTCGCAAGACTTGATCCCGCCTATCCAAGACCTGAACCGGTCTCTCCTCATACGAGGCATCCTCATCAACCTCTAAGTCGATCCAATCTAACACATGCAATGGATCCGGCTCGTACTTCCGAAGCATACTAACATGAAACACGTCATGAACTCCGGACAACTGCGGTGGCAAAGCTAAACGGTAGACAACCTCACCAATCCTCTCAAGGATCTCGAAAGAGCCAATAAACCGAGGGGACAACTTCCCACTCTTACCAAATCTCATTAAACCCCGCCTAGGTGATATTTTCAAAAAAACATGATCACTCGCCTCAACCACTTGCTCCCAATCACACCCAACCTGTAACAAACCTGCCCAACACATCCTATAACTCAAATACAAAGTATTGAAGGACGGAAACAAGATATAAACAACAATCAACACCACGGAACCTAAGTCCGGAATACTGTGCATAAAGGGAAAAACCCGAGATCGCTATAGTGATATTTAGACAAATAGGTGACTGTAGACATTCCATTTTTGACCGCCCAAAAGACTTGGGTGCCTTAGGTTGAACACTTGATGATGAAATACTACGCTGTGCAAATGTTTGATATCCTCAGCAAAAAGCTTCGGTTTTGAGTGTCAGAGCCTAGAACCTTGCACCTCATTTGGACCAAAACCTAAATTTTTTCTAGCCTAACCACCTAGAGGCCTGTTGGCCAGCAGGTAGCCGACAAGCCAATTTTTAATGGTCGGCCGTCTCCTTATATGGCCAGTCGGCCATGTTTCTTGGCTAGTAGATATTTTGCTGCCAACTGTCCCCCTATGTGCATGCACTACACTAGTTGGCTCAATACAGATATTTCCGACAAAGGCACCTGTTTTTCTATATATACGTGACCATTCCTCTTGATTTTAGGTTAGAAAAATTTGTTAAGAGCCTAAAGCTTGCCAAACACTCTCCCTCTCTATCTTGCAATATACATACACTATACATACACTCCCTAAACCAATATTTTGAGTCTTCTTGCTGAGATTATTGAGCTAAAATTTCAGTCCTTGAGAGTGAATACCTTATGGTTTGTGAACAAAAGAGTAACTCCTCTTCAAGAGGTATAACTTTTACCATCTTTACATTACTTTTTCCTTCTCTTTTCTTGCTGTTTTTACACTGTCTTTGGACCATTTTTGTGGGCTGAAACTTGTGATTTAAAAGCTACCAAGGGTGGAGGGGTTAACCACCCTTCCTTGAATCTTATTCCAAGCTTATATCCTTCTGTTTCCCATTTGTTTCTCAACTTTTAGCTACTGATTTTTAGAGTTCTCAAAGGTTAAAACATGTGATTTTCAGGTCCAAAAAGTGGAGGAGTTAGCCACCCTTCCTTTGGCTTGCTTACTAGCTTTAATTTTTTTTTCATTTTTGCTCACTTTTTTTTAGCTTTTCACACTAATTTTTCAGCACTACTTTATGAGTTTTGGGACCGTTTTGAGGTGTTTACTTCATTCATGCTTTGAATATTATGCTTGTATTATTGTAAGTCCTTATAGGTTTGGTGGTTTAGGCCTTAGACACCAATCTATTTGAGTTGATAGCTTTTATTTCATAATTTTCATACATATCCTCACATTTATAATAATCATCTCTGCAACCTCCCTCCTTTCTTGGTTTTCTTTATTTTTTTAAGAGTTGTTTTAAACAATTGATTGTTGTTCAAGGCATAAAGAGACATTCCATGCTTAACAGTTTAATCTCTTCAGAGGTTCATTACTAGGGCATTACATCTCTCTCATGCTAAGTGCAACTTCTTGTTTGACACTTCTCTTCATTAGTGGACGTAATTATCACTTTTGGACAAAATAAATAAAGAATGGCAAGGTAATGTAAAAGAGGTTAAAATTGAACTAAAAGTGGTAACAAGAGCAATAAAATTGGTTTAGGTTCAATCGGACGCTATATTGAACCTATTGCGTCTCGAGTCATTATATACTCTAGTAATGTTACTGATTCGAGAAGCAATGTCTACCACTTCCGTTGAGGTGACTCTATGATTGGGAAGAGGTTTTATTGGTCTTTTATTTCCATTTATTGAGCCTTTGTCCCATCGATTCATAGATCATCACGCAACGAGTTTGCGTCAATTGATGGTTTGCATAGTCGAGACTACCCATCCCTTGATCAGTTTCATGATAGGGAGAGGCAGAAAGGACAAACACCTCCTGGAAATACTATGTTTTTGCTCTGTTTCATTTCTATGGCAGTAGGGCAGAACCTCAAAACAGTGGCTGGCTGGCCACCCTTCCATCCGGCCGACCACTTTTCAAGGCCGGCCGGCCACTCTATTTAATGCAAGTAGTGTCATTTTCATGATAGAAAATAGAGCAGAAGTTGGGGCAAAAAGAGATTAATTTTCTAATTGCAAACAGAACAATTTCTGGCAGTAACGCAGAAGTGTTTTCGGGCGGATATTCTCATTCATGCATGTGCAACTCTTCACTTCCCGTGGCCCATTAAATTAATGTTTTAATAGGAATATGTTGTACTTAATTAGTAGCTTCATTCAAAACTTGTTATAGCTAGTTAATTAATTAGTTAATTTGGCTTTGTAATAATTGGTTTAATTAGGATATTCATTCGGACCCTCTTGTAATATTGTGTATGTCTTTCAACCCCCATTCTTTCTCTCTTTTATTTACTCGCTTATAATGGTAGCATCATGTTTTACATTTTCATGTCATTCCCATGACTTGTATCCATTTTTGCATGCATGAGGTTCGGTTCATCATTCTAACCTCGTTATTATTTCCCACTTAATTGTATACGTGTGCACGTTTTGAGTTGAACCATATGCCATGTTAATAAACCGAACTTATTAGTTACATTTTGTATGTGTTGCATTAGTCACTTGCATAGTAAAACATGCACTTTTCTAATGGTTTTATTTCCTTTAGCTTGCCTCAGTTGAGTACTAGGTGAGCATTTCTTGCTTTAGCATATTGTATGTGTGTTAGTGTTGCCATATCAAGTATGTTTACCATGAGGCTAGGTGCTTAGTTGATATAACTCTTGAATGCCGATGGATGAAGGCTTTTCCACTTACATTGGAATGATTTGATACATGTACATATGAGCTTACTTTTTCAAGTAGCTCATATTCACAACACTTTTCAAAATAAACATGAAATCAAAAAGATTTGAAGTTTGGCAAATTAGTTTATACTTGTGTGCCTCACATAGTAATGTTAGCATAATAATAGGAACAACAACATATAATGTACATAAAAATTATATCATGATTAGTAGAGGCCGATCTTTGATCGAGTGAGTGGAGTGCTCAATTTATGACCTTACCTTCTCATAGCTAAGTTCTCGAGCCGAGACACTTTGGTTATGACAAACAAGTGGCCTTTGGTATGAGTCACGAGTTTTTTAAATTTTTCAAAAATATTTAGGTGGCGACTCTAAAATCTGGCAATGTAGTTTATTTTTGGCATCTTTAATGATTACAATGGATGTTTCTAAGAATTGCCAGACTTGGACTCATTCGTGTTTTATCCATTTCACATTGCACTTATGAAACAAGATTTTGAATCACAGGAGTCCGAACTGTAGGGCTATCGTATCCGAGGAGACTAAACCCCTCTGAGGAGCACGAAAAGCAAGCTACAGTGACACATGTACAAATAGATAATATTTGGATAGATAAGTAAAATTTGGACAAATAGGTATCCTTTTGGACAGATCAATATCCTTTTAATCCAAAAAGATTTGAACTTGAACCTATTAGCCCAAAAATTTCATAAGTGAAGCTCTGCATGAGCGTCGATAATAAATTGTATATAATTTTTTTTAAAAATTTATTTTTATTAAGCACTAATAAAAATTTAAATTTTAATAATAACTTATTATAATAATACAACAACTGTGACATCAATTAACAAAAAAAATTATAAATTTTAACAATAATTCACAAAATTTACTAAACACAAAAAAATTAATTTCACTTATTTCATTTTTATTTTATTATCTTTAAAATTTGTTCTCATATCTCTCACTTTTTTCCAACCACCAACCATTGCTCATCTCTACGAGCTACCATTGCCAATAACCTCCACCATCAACCACTTCCAGCCATCACCTCTCTCAACAACCAACCACCCCTACTACTGGTAACCGCATTCGGTTACCATCTCCTTTTGAAAACTAACTTCAACTACCACTTTAGGCACCCAACCAGTCATCATTTTCGACTATCAACAATCACTTTCGCTCACCATTTTCCGTGGCCAGCAACCATATTTGGTTACCACCAACCACCTACCATAGCTAACAACTACCTCCAGCCACCATTTTTAATTGTCAACAACTACCTTTCGTAGTCATCTATTTTTACTTATTTTCAAAATACATTTGAAAAAAAAAACTTATGTACCAAATATATTTTTATTTTCTTTTTTACTTAAAATTAATAAACATATTATCAAATAGCACCATTACTCAAACAAAAAAGGGTAAATTACACTGACACCCCCTGAGATTTGGTCCAATTACATCCTACCCTTGACATTCTAAAAATTACATTTCCACCCCTGTGGTTAATAGTCTCATTTCACAAACTCCTCTGCTTATATAAAAGACAACAACCCCTAGTAGAAATACAGAGGAAATTACATTTAAAAAAAAATAAAGCAAAGGAAAGAGAAAAAAAAAACAGAAGTAAAGCAAAGTAAGAAAAGAGAAAGTGGATGAGTTCAATGTCATCATTCTGTCTAAATAATTACAATGATAGGAGGATTAGTGTAATTTCTCAAACGTCAGAGGGTGATATATATTAAGGAAAATGTTTGGTAGCTCAAATTTTTGTGGCTCAAATGGCTCAAATCTGTCAAAACGACGTCGTTTTACACTCAAAATCTGTCAAAACGACGTCGTTTTGACAGATTTGAGCCATTTGAGCCACAAAAATTTGAGCTACCTAGCATTGTCGATATATTAAACCCAAATCTTAGGAGGTGTAAATGTAATTTACCCAACAAAAAATTTCAGTTGAGTTTATAATTTAAGCATGTCCATTGAATTACACAGTAATGTAATTATTTTAAAGAAATATAAAATATTCACAATTTTGATTAACAAACTCACACGCAATGATTTGGTAAGGAAGTTGGGGCATTGTATAGTTAGTTACGTATGTGCTAAATTGAAGGAGGATTTACCTGTAGATCCTAATAGGTGGACTTGGCCTTCGTTTGGGGTTTGGGTTGGCTTTTTGGCCTTTTGATTTTTTGGCTATTTTAGCCTGGGGCCAAAAAATCTCGTTTTGGACGGGCTTTTTGGCTTTTTTGACTTTTGTGAAAGAAAAAATAAAATG
This sequence comes from Camellia sinensis, assembly GCF_055761805.1. NCBI lineage: Eukaryota > Viridiplantae > Streptophyta > Magnoliopsida > Ericales > Theaceae > Camellia > Camellia sinensis. The sequence goes on along the minus strand of NC_138962.1, from coordinate 20,678,910 downwards.
ATTATGGTTTGGATGTGACATTTTGTCTTATTGGCATTTTAGCCTATTTTGCCTCCGTTTGGGAAGTGGGTTGGCTTTTTAGTTTTTTGATTTTTTTGGCTATTTTAGCCTGGGTTAAAAAGCTTGGTTTGGGAAGGGTTTTTTGGCTTTTTAGCTTTTTTGGCTTTTTTTGTGAGAGAAGAGTGTAATGATTATGGGTTGGATGTGATGTTTTGTTTATTGTGACTGAAATAGCCTATTTTGTCTTTTGTGGTTAAAATAGCCAAAAAAGCTCTTGCCAAATGGATTTATGGCTAAAATAGCCCCAAGACAGCATATGTCAAACCCCAAAATTTGGACAATTAAATATTAAATTAGGATTAAACTCCAATTAAAATTCCATCATCCAAATCCTAGAGGTGAAACAAAATCTAAACGTTCACGTCTTCAAAGGGTTTAAGTAAATTTCCATCCTCAAAAGATTACAAAGGATAAAAAAAAAAAACTAACAAAATGCTAACCAAACCATCTACCATAAATTCATAACTAACCAATACCTCCAACATTAAAGTAACAATAAATAGTCAAAGTAACTTAAATAATATAAAGTTACAAACCATGCCAAATTATCAAAATACTAAGGTCATAAAAAAAATAATAAATACATAAACTAATATCAACCCTAAGCTTAAGAAAACAAAAGAAGTCTAAACGACATGTCCAACAACTATAGTTATTTCTTTTCACCACCGTAGGCCCAACTAATCCTGCAAAGGAAGCTCGGCTGCGCTCATACAGAACGCACCTGAGTTGCCAAGAGACAAAACAGGTTAGTATACAGGTATACTGGTATGAGTACAAGATTTAACACCCACGTGTCCACCAAACACAAATAAAAATACATTTAATTCCTGTTACGGGACAAGACAAGTAGTTCCATCCGCACCGAGATGAAGGGGTAGTTTCCCGCGATACGGTGACATTTAGTTTCTTGCCCGTACGCAACGAAATATAAATTGAGTATAAAATAAACAAAATAAAATTAAAATATGGTAGGTCAGCCGTACATAAAAAGTTAGTAAGACCCACTATTCTGCAAAAAATTAAGGTAGTATAATTTAATCATAAGTAACTTGTTGAAGAAAAATAAAAATGTACTGTTTCATGCTTAAATAATTTGAATTGACCAAAACTCAAAGAACAAAAATTGTATAGAATCAAATTTCCTAAAAGGTAACGCAGATGAATTTAGTAGAAACTGAAAAGGTTGAGAGAAAAACTTAATAGAAAATCCTAAATGAAATTCGATCGAAAAATCTGGAATTGAAAACGAAAAGAAACTAGTGTAAGATGAATTTTTTCAGAAAATTTCAAAACATGAAAAGTGTTCAGAATAATGTTTTACTTTAGTTTACGCAAGACCAATAAAAAAGAACTTATTTTGTGGGTTAAAACAGCCTCTAAAATCTGCATTGCTAAAATGAATCAAAACTACTATAATCAAGATCATCCGATTATAAGTTCTAATCGATCTTTTTAATAAAAAAGTTAAAACACAAAAGTTGTTTAGAATCACGTATACATGCCTCTGCTCAAATTTTATAATTTATCGAGGTCGTTTACTATTTTTCAAGATGTACAAATCAATACAATTCACACTATAACAATAAACTCATATTTAATTCTTTGTACCTTAACTCTACCATTTCGGCCCTTCACTTCTGGTCTACACATATATGCCATGTGCCTCCCGTATACCTAACACCGCTCTGAAGTCAAACTTGCACAGGGATATCATCCCGAGTTTGACCCACACTCCCCGGATGGTTAGCATATACATACGCCCGTAAATCAAAGCACTCCTCTACTCATAAGAACAAGGCAACAATATATCTATACACAATCTCTCATCTGCTCATGAGAACAACCATAATAATGCCAAGCCTAAGGCATTTAAATAAATCTCATAATCCTCACATTTTTTTTTTTTTGCTTTTACACTCTTCCTCACCAATGCTCAAATAAAACAACAATCTATGGAGTCATTGTGGAGTATAAGGAATTTATCTATGGGTTCCAAGTTTATTTTAATTTCATAGATTCATGAGTGCGATTACAACCACAAAATAAATATATATAAAAACCCTAAACATGACATACACAACAAATCAAAATGATTAAAATCAGTCTACCATCTTCATATAAATACAAAATCAAACTAGCATCAAATAAATATAAATAAATAGAAACAACAAATTAAATATAAATCAATGAAAGTAAGTTTTGCACTCACAATTATTTTTTGAAGATCAAAGAAATATTTAAAGAATTAATGGAGCCACCAAAACAAAACCCTAATCTATTTTTTTTTCCTCCTCTCCTCTTTCTCTCTCGGCTTGCTGCTGAGCTCTCTCTCTCTCTCTCTCTCACGGCTTTCTTTCTTCCGCACAACACACCACCTTCTCTTTTTTTTTTCTTTGTTTTCTTATTAACTTGTAAACCTAATTGACTTCTTATATTATACTATAGTATAAACCTAATTCTAAATACATAATAACCTAATTTCCTATTATATTATATTATACAAATAAATCACAAATATAACATATATGAATATAAATATCTTATATAAAATCTATATCAATAATTTTCTTTTTTATATATATATAAATATAAATATTCAGATTAATTATATATAATTAACTAACACATTAAATTAATTAAATACCACATTAAATTCTTATATAACTACGCAATTAATAAAGTTAAAAATAAAATCAAGTAATAATAAATAAATAAAGACTTACGAAAAATCAGGGTCACTACACATAGCCTTAATTGTCTAACAGGCCTTATGAGAATTAATGGCAATTTTCATCAAATATTATTAAAAAAAAGTTACTAATTGTTAATTTTCAACGACAATTTAAAAATTGTGTTACAAAAAATATTACTAATTATAATTTTTAGCAACAGTTTAAAAAAATTGTCTCAAAAAAGTCACTAATTTTCAACTTTCAATGACAATTTGATAAATTGGTCACAGAAAAACATCACTAATTTTAAGTTTTACCAACAATTTATAAAAATCATGACAAAAAAAGGTCATTACCTGTCAATTTTTAGCAACATATATAAAAAATCGTCACAAAAAATTATTTTTAACGACGATTTTACTAAGACTTATTTTCAATAGGACTTAATGGAAATTAAGTCCAACTATTAAGATCTATTGGTAGTTTACCCTAAATTAAAAGTTGACACCTATCATGCTATATTATTGTGGATCAAATTAAAAATTAAAAGCGTTAAACATTTTCCATTATTTTATTTTATTTTTTTACTATATTCTATTTTTTCAAAAAATAATTGCATGTTCTTATTAATAAATAGGCCAGATAACACTAGATGTTTATAAAAAAAAAAAAAAAAAACCTCACATTAGGCAATCTGTAGCTTAACTCAAAATTTATTGAAATTTATAAATTTGAGTTACAAAAAAGTCTTGAAAATTTTAGTCAAACATTTGAGTCACTATGATTTAAAGCAAAAATTTGAGTAAAATTGTATTTGGTATAAATTGAGTCCATGAGTGAAGGGTATTTAAAAAAAAAAAAAAATTAACTTAAGTTTGATATAAATTTAAGTAAATGAAAATGCTTCTTGTTTACATAATAATAAATATAAATAAAAATTGGGCAAAAATATACCTTTTGAGGTTTATGGAAAATATAGGTTCCTCTATCACATTCGAGAAATTACATCCCAATCCTTGGGATTTTTAATCACATAACAAATGACATTTTTTTGTTAATCAACTATTAACTAACACAATCTGTGATATAAGCAACAATTTTTTTTAAAATGCCTATATTACCTTTTATGAAGTTAAACACTTTTTATTTTCTTTTTTATTTTTCCTATTGTACCTTGATTATTCCCCCTTTTCTCACAACTAGTAACACTACCCTCTCCTACTCTCGATCAACACCACTATCATTATTATCTACAAGTATTTTATATCATCAAAAAAGTTGGAGAATATTGTGATGATACTGAGAGAGAGATTTGGTGAATTGTGTGTGAAAATAAAGGTAGTATAAAAATTTTGGGTAATGAGAAAAGCTTGAGACTTGTAAGAATTCATCAACAATGATGTGGCAAAAAAGTTGGGTTCAATGTAGTTGAGTGTGTGACAAATTAAAAATTGATACTTATTGTGCCACATAATTGTGGCATAAATTAAGGGACATTTTAGGGGTTGCAAAAATTTTCTTTTAAGTAATTTTATTTTTCTTTTTCTTAAGTTAACTGAAGGATAAATTCTTACAATGAAGTATTTGTGATTTTCAGAATATGAGAAGAGAATCCAGTATTTTTGACAAATCTCTAGAGACATATTTGTAATTTATCTAAGAGGACTCACGTCATAAGTCAAATTTTAAAACTTTTGGGATAATTGCCTCAAACTTCTTTTTTTTTTTTTTTTTTCCAAAAAGAACAAAGTAATTTGAAAGACCATATTATTCCTCCCTATTCGTCTATTTGTCATTGTCCATGTCACTTAAATTATCCAAATGTCATCTATTTGTCCATCTTCCTTCTATTTGTTCAGATGTTTGTCCATTTAATCTGTCTATCTGTCCAAATACCACCACTACCACCAATCGTTGCCATCGGCAATCGACGGTAACTTTTCAACGACTTTTCCAACCATTTCTCTACAGTTGTCTGATAGCCGGTCCATGGTAGTCCGATGGCAGTCCAATAATGACCTAGGGGCAGTAGGGTACAAATAGAAAAAATAATTTTTAAAATAATAATTTGTCAATTTTACTAAATAATTTCATTATTATTATGAAAAATTTACCTATAAATCTCATCTTGAGGAATGGTGATCTGTTTAGTCTAGAATTTTCTTATAGACCAATTAGTCCCATTGATTTTGGAAATATTAATATATTATTGAGTGTTGCTATTAGCACCCCATCAATTATTTTGGACCTTCCATTTCTTTGGACCCCCACTTATAAATTCTAAAACCCTTAAAATTTCTTTTCTCCCTCCAAATAACACTACAATTATCCTTGTGAAAATATTCCACCTATTCAATTAAATGCACGCCCCCACACCCCTAAAATCTTCTCTCCTAAAAACCCTAACAAAACCCACAAAGGTGATTATTACTCCATCTCCACATACTTGTTCATGATAGTGGTGTTGTTGTTGATTCAAAATTCTCCTTTTGTGGGGTCTACGATCTCCACGAGTTTGGATTTGTGATCTCTTAGGTGGGTTTCTTTGAACTGTCTAACAATTTCAATTCTTGTTCTTTATCTTATCTAGTTTTTGTGATTTTAACGTTTGAAAAAGGTTAATTAATAATGTTCGGTTATCTGTTCCTGAACAAATAAAAAATGTTTAGTTACCTGTTTCTGAACAAATAAACAATGTTCGGACCTGTGTTCCTGAATTTAGGTCATATGTTCGGGAGTTCAATCCAGAAAAAATGACGAATAGTTTTTATTATTTCTATCATTTTTTTCAAGAAAATTTACCCTTACAAAGCCAATCTCCTCTAAGCTAAGAACACCATCAGAGTTATGAATCTCCTCTGAGCTTTTATTGTTGTACTCCTCTCGTCTCATAGAATTGTAGTTGTTGGAAAAACTTTGACTCATTGTCATTACTAGAGAAGTATAGGTAATTAAATGGTTGCTACTGAAATAATGTCGCCAAAGGGTTTTCAAGGTTTTGATGGTGGGTAATGTAGCTTGACTTTTCGTGCTCCTTTCAGATATGATCTGCCCTACAGTTCAGACTCCCGTGGTTTTGAATTTGATTCCACAAGTGCAATGTGAAATAGATAAACACAAAAGAGTTCAAATTCGGCAAATTATTTGGAAAATTGATTTTGAATCAAAATGCCAAAAATGGACTGCTTTGCCAGATTACAGAGTTGCCACCTAAATGTTTTTAGGAAATTTAGGAAACCCGAGTGTAGACACCCCATTTTTGACTGACCTTAAGACTCAGACGTCATCGATTGAGCACTCGGTAATTGTGCATGTTGTGCTCTTTCGGAGGTTACACAGTCTCGGCTGAGAGCCTTGCCTCCGGACCTCGGGACTCTTTTGTGCTTTGCCTCGGTTTGCGAACTAGGTTCTATTTTCTCCTCCCGAAGGGAGGGAGAGGTCTGGTAGACTATCTCTAGTGGCCGTAGGCTACTTTTCGTGGTCATAGACCACTGTTCCCATTTGGAGACTAGTTTTCGATTTTCGGACCCGTCGGTCGTGCGCCTCGGTTCGGGACCGCTTAACTTTCTCCGTTTGCTCCAATTTTCGGCACACACCTTGTTTCCTCTCTCTAGAGGGACACTGTGGCCCGGAAGACCACCTTTGTGGTCGCACGCCACTTTCGATGCTTAACAGCTTGTTTTCGGGGCACTCGGCTGCGCGTTTTGACCCCCGAACCCTCATTTTGCATCGGTGTGGGTTCATTTTTGGCATGGACCCTATTTTCATTGTTTAGAAGGTGGTACTAGGGTGGGAGACCACCTTTTTTCTTGGAGACCACCTTTCTCTTCGCTAGTCGATTTTCTTGACAAGGAGCTGGTCTCCTTGGTTTTTGAGCCACATTTACTGGTCTCCCACCATACCATTTGCTCGCATTGCATGTGGAGACCACCAAATGGGACCACCGACTAGCATTTGTGAATTGACCCGTTTGACCCTGGTTGGCCAACTAGGGCAAGTGGTCGGCCGACCACCTGAACTGGTCGGCCAGCTCTCCTCAGTTTTGTCTCAGTGAGTTGGTTCCAGCTGTACCAGCTGGAGGGCACAGACTGGATCCTCCATACACGTGTATGGTGGATCTTCAACCTTGGATTGAAGCTTCTTGGAGAAGCTTTAGTTCCTCTTGTCTATAAAGGAAGGCCTTCCTTTGCTTATGGAGGGTTCTGATTTTGGCTAAAGCATACACACATATATCTCCCTCTTATCTCTATATTTTGTGCTCAAAGAGTAAGTTCTTGACCCCTTTTGCATACAACCCCATAGCCTAACCCTTCCACCATTGCTTGGAGCATCTTGGAGGCCATTTTCAGAGGTTGAGGGTTGCATCTTTGGTCCAGAAGTTGCTGGAGTTCTTGAGCTACAAGGGTAACACTCTATTCCCTCTTTCAAGCCTTATTTTGCTTCATCTTTTAGCCATACTTGCAAGCATATTTGAGCTTTGGTGTAAACTAAAAAAAGTCTTATTTTGAGGCCCTTAACATGTTTGTTTAGATCATTTTTCTGTTGGGAGTCATCTACCCCCTTGCATGCTTCATTTTGCCTTATTTTGAGCCATGCATTAAGGCACTTGTGTTGAGTTTTGTTTGCTCTTTTAGCCACTGAAATCTAGTGGATTTTCAGTGGATAGCATGCTGCTTTTAGTGCCAAAATGAGAGAGGGGTGACCCTCTCTGCCCTTGTTTTGTTTTCTAGCATTTTTGGCCTTACAAAGGAGCCCTTACTTGCATGCTTCCTAGCCTTATTTTAGGAATTTTTCAGTGAGTTTTAGGACATGCATAAGCTCTGTCCAGGGCTGGTTTTGCCATATTAGATGTCCCTCTTGTATGTGTAGAATAATCCCATTCATAGCTTATCAAAGGAGCATCTCATTCTTGCATGCATAGACCATGTTTCAGTGGATTTTTGGGCTTTATTTGGCATGTCATACCTCTGAATTTTGTTGGTTTAGTGGCCTCTTGATTGCTTCATATACTTGTAGTGTAAACCCTCTTCACTAGCTTGTATTGCATGCTATTTTGGTCCTTGATTCTAGCACTTTTTGGCCTTGCCTTAAACTGATTTTGTGCATGTTTTGGACTGCCTTAGCTCTTTTTTTATGCCTCATGGTCGAATGATTCTTGCTATGCATGGTTGTAGTGCAATACCTTTGCCTAGCCTTGAGTTTTGAAGCCTATTGCATGCCTATGTTGAGGTGTTTTCATGTCTTAGAATCACTTTGCATGGTATTTCAGAGCATATAAGGTTGCCATGTTCCCATGTTTTCCACTCTTTAAATGCGTTTGAGAGTTGTGCTTGTATGCCTCGTTTTTGGACCATTACATGAGCTTCATTTCCATGCCCTTCGAGCCATCATTTTAGTCCATATTTGCTACTGTTTTGGCCTACATAGGGACTATTTGGGGTTGGTTTGGGCATTTGAGCATTGCTTTGCATACCTCTAGTGTAACGCACTTCACTAGTTTCGGTATTTGGGCCATCTAGCATGCATTGTGTGAGGTGTTTGCATGATTCGGGACCATCTTGCATGTCATTTTAGAGCTGGAAAATGTGTGATTGTATGCCATAGTTCATCCTTGCCATGCTTTGGTAGAGTTGCATTTTATGCCTTAGGATTGGTCCTTTGCATTTGTGCATGTTTGCATATGTTTTGTGGCCTCATTTCCATCATGTTTGGCCACTGATTTGAGTGTGGGTGAGGCCCACTCATTTTAGTTTAAGTCCATCTTGCATTGTGTATGCCATGTCCATGTTGTCGTATGATTGATCGTCGCATTATGTATGCCTTGTTCATGTCTTTGTGTATGTCCATCTTCATATGTGTGCATTGCGTATGCCATATAGTTTTTATGTGCATTGAGTATGCCATTGATTATTTCATAGCATTGTGTATGCTAGTAGCATGTTTGCATATCATCACTTGCATGTTTACATCATTTAGTGGCATTGCATTTAGGTTGCATGTTAGAGTTGCATTCATGCATGCCATATGTATTGCATTGTGTTTGGAGTAGAGTTTAGTCTAAACACGGGAAATGAGGAACGTTTCGTACTCAAAGTGATGAAACGTGCCTCAATTCCGGGTTGCCGACACTCTTGACTACACATGATGGAGTCTAGGCCCTTTTGTGTTTATGTGCATTCATTCTACATTGAGTCGTGCAATTCGACTCCTCGGCCATCATGCATTGAGATGCGTGACTGGTGGCACGAGGATAGAGGACTACACTCCCTAGAGCTTATGCAATGATGGGGAGAGTGGTCGTGCACACATATGTTGAAAATACTTTGCCATGCCCCTTTTTTGCTCTCTGTTGCAGCAAACCGGAAACCAGCAGCGAAAATTGGTCAGCAGCCTTCCGGAGCTTTGTACAGTGTTCTGGGACCAATTGCAAACAGAGGCAAATCGGGGCATCGCGATGGATTTCCCGACAAGGCGACTCGAGCATGCATGCATCCTTTGTCATTCGGAACAAGAGCTGAGACAGTCCATTTCATGTAGCATTGCATGCTAGTTTATTCACTTTCTTAGTTAATTTGTTAATTAATTAGGGTTTTGTAATATTTAATTAGCTAGAGTAGTTAATTATTTATTCAGTTCTGTATTATTCATTCGGACCCTTCGAGAGAGGGCAATATTGTAATAGTGCGCATGTGTGTGATGTATGTCTTCCAACCCCACGTCTTTCTCCCTTTTATTTACCAGCTTATGATGGTTAGATTAGGGCATGTTTCAATTAGCATCCTTATGTTCGCATGTTTGCATCCATTCATCTGTCTTGCATGCACCGGGCTTGGCGCATCATACTAACTGCATTGTATTTCAATTCCAAGTTGAATACATGTTATCTGTAGCATCTCATATGCCATCTTAGAATAGCCGAGCCTATTTTAGTTGCACTTTGCATGTGTTGCATTAGCCATCTTAACATGAACTAGGATCATGCTTTAATTACTAACTAGTTTCTATTTTGGCTCGGAGTACTCGGTAAGTGTTTTTGCTTTAGCATCCTTGCATGTGTGTGAGTGACTGCCATGATAGCATGCTTACCATGAGGCTAATTGCTTATGTGATATAACTGCCTGAATGCCTGTGGGTGAAGGTTGGATTACCTAAATTGGAACAAGTCATTGATTGCGAGTTTTAAGCCCACTTGAGAGTGGCAAATCACCATGTTTTCTAAGCCCACTTGAGGGTGGCAAAATCCGCATTTTAGCCTACTTGCAAGTAGCAAACCGCTTTAAAAAACAAACATGAGATGTTTTGTTCCAACTTAGGCGATCCAGTCTATACTTGTATGCTATGCGTATCACATAGTAATTCTAGGCTAATAAAACCGGAATAAGAGCACAAATGTTTTCAAAACTCGATATCATGTTTAGTAGTGGCTGATCTTTGATCGGGTGAGTGGGGGTGCTCATGAAATGACCTTTCCCAATCGTACCCAAGTTCCCGAGCCGAGGCAAGTTTGGTGATGACGGACACGTGACCTTAGGCAACGAGTCAGGATTTCCTAAATTCCCCCAAAATAAAATATTTAGGTGGCGACTCTGTATCTGGCAAAACAGTCCATGTTTGGCACTTCTTTACAAAAATCTGTTTTTCAAAATGATTTGCCGGATTTGGACTCTTTGATGATTCATCGGTCTTGCATTGCACTCTGCGAGATTAGATACAGGACCGTGACATTGAGTCTGAACTGTAGTAAGCCCAAATGAACAAAACGGGATTTCTCCTGAGACGTTCGGGGACGTCTACACCGAGACTTGAGTGCCAAAGGCCACTTATCCGTCATCACCAAAGTGTCTCGGCTCGGGAACTTAGGTACGAGAGGAGAAAGTCATGAATTGAGCACCCCACTCTCCCAATCAAAGATCGGCCTCTACTAATCATGATGTGATTTTTATCTACATTATATGCTCTTGTTCCGATTATTAGGCTAACTTACCATGTGTTGTACACAAGTATAGATTAATTTGTAAAAATTGGAACACTATGATTTATGTTTGTTTGAAAATTATTTTGAATATGTACCACTTGAAAAAGTGACATCATATGTACATTTAGTCAAAATATCACAATTCAAGCAACTAGCCTTCATCCACAGGCATTCAAACAGATATATCAATTAAGCACTTAGCATCATGGGATTCATGTTTGATATAGCAACAATCACACGCATGCAAAATGCTAAAGCAATAAATGCTTACCCCAATTCTCGAGGCAAGCCAAAAGAGAGAAACTAGTTAGAAAAATGCATGATCCTAACTAATGAAATATGCCTAATGCAACACATGCAATATGCAATTAGGAGTCCGGCTACTTAACATGGCATGTGAATCAACTTGATAGTATGTAGTTTTAAACACCTTTTCAAATAAGTATGTAAACTACAATGCTTGTTAGAGTGATGAGCCGAACTTTATGCGTACAAGACACATGTATGCAAAGCTTGGAAAATGCTAAAAGAAACATGATGTTCTAAGCTAACCATCATAAGCAAGTAAATAAAAGAGAGAAAGATGTAGGGTTGGAAGACATATACATTATTACAATTGTGCCCTGACGCATGAGGGTCCCAATGAATGTCCTAACTAAGCTAATTAACTAGCTATTACAAACCAAATTAAATAAATTAACTATACTAACTAATTATTACAAATTGGATGTAACTAACTATTATAGCTAATTAAATAATTACAACACAAAATTACTAATTAATTACAACATGAATTAACTAAGCAATTTAATTATTACATGTCTACAATTTTAACGGGCCTTGAGCAATGACGAGATGGTTCATGCATGATTTCAACCCGAAGATGCCTCTGTTTTGCTACCAAGAAGGTTCTGTTTTGCAACCAGAAACTTGCATTTTTTTTCCTCAGTCTCTATAGCGCCTTCAAAATAAGACATATAACAATCATTCATAAGATCCATAAACATGCTAGAAAAGATATAATTCATTCATCAGAGTCTTTCTTACAAAAGTTGTTACATGTAACTTTAATTTCTATTAACTAAATAAATGCCCGATGAGCTTACATCTTTCCAAGTATAACTTGGTTTCAACAAAAGAGGGTCAGAAGCCCCTTACAATTTAAAGCCCTGGGCTTGGAAAGAAAAACATATAAACATAAAATAAAACAACAAAACAGAGACTTCGGCCCCAAGACCTTCCAAGCTATGACCTTGGAGGCGGCATGTCACCTGTACCTGAAAATGGTGTCCCAAGTAGGGTGAGCCAAAGCCTAGTAGAGATATGCTAGACAAAATATGAGAATTAACTAAAACATTAGCATCCGATAAATGTTTAACACATAAGATCAACTTATACACTTTCCATGTCCAATCAACACTTACATCCACGTTTCAACCCATTTCATTTTATTTATCCAAATCACTTTAAAATGAGACTACAACTCATATTATTAACACTTTAATCATAAACATCATTCATTCACTTCCAATCACAAGCCATTTTACGGAACTACATTCGAGGGAGCCGGTACCCAAATATACAAGATTTTGACACTTTCACCCTGGACACTCTGACCAACTTAGTTATCAATGGAGTCCATCCCTTATCTCCTCCCATATAATATACATATACAATGTATTTAAACATGTAGTCATATACAATGACCCAACAATTCACATATTCAATGCGTTAATCCAACCGTCACATTCAATGACATAATCTATTCGATTAGTTTCAATTCACCTAATCATCATGCAGTTTCTACAACAATCATGACTATCCTCCATAGATATATCTAAACAGATACATAAATTTCTCAACAGATAAATTATCACATTTCCCATAGGTGAGTGATTCATCAATCCAACTACACCATTTAATCACGGTTTCCTCTAATTTAATGATTTCTAAACCAATTTCATATTTCCATAATTTATTTCATTATTTAAACAAATAATTCATTTGTTTCCAATTAGGGCATTTTCCCCTTTCTCAAATATTGCACCCAAGGCCAAATTTTACCAATTATACACTCATAACCCCATTTTCAAGACCTCATAAACACATGGAGCCCAAAAATATAAAACCCCCCTTTCATAATTTCAAACTCAAAACCCTAACTTTCACCCAAGTTCCCATATCCCACCATTTATACAAAATGACCAACATTTATGTTAAAACTCATAACAAAGAGTAGTCTATCCCTACCTCAAATGGAGAAGCTCAAAGGAGAACAAGGAAGAAACTCAAGATGCTCCCAATCCACAATTTTTTGGATCAAAATATAGCCCACGCCAAGCTCTAGCCTTTTTATAAAGAGACTAGGGTAGAGAGACCCAAGAACAAGGTGTATTTGTAGAGAGAGAGAGTGTAGAGAAAGAGGCTGTTGATTTTAGGGTTTGGAGTAAAAAGGAAATCAAAAAGTGATGTAAAATCATGCTGCTGTGAATTGATATATACAGGGCTCGCTCGAGCGAAAGAGTGGTTGCTTAAGCGACCAGACATAAAAGAACCTCGCTCGAGCGCAAAAAGCATCGCTCGAGCGAACAATGCAAAGCTTCAGGTCTGCTACGTAGAAGTACGCTCGAGCGCAAAAGTCTTCGCTGGAGCGAAGAAATACATAACATAGGGCTCGCTCGAGTGAAAGAAAGCTTGCTCGAGTGAAGAACACCAACCTTCAGGTCTAACAGAGACGCTGACGCATGCTCGAGCACAAGACTACTCGCTAAAAAAAAAGAGCAAAAAGGAAATCAAAAAGTGATGTAAAATCACATTACTGCGAACTGATATATACAGGGCTCGCTCGAGCAAAGGAGTGGTTGCTCGAGCGACCAGACACAAAAGAACCTCGCTCGAGCGCAAAAAGGGTCGCTTGAGCGAACAATGCAAAGCTTCAGGTCTGCTACACAGAAGCACGCTCGAGCACAAGAATTTTTGCTCGAGCGAAGGAATACATAACATAGGGCTCGCTCGACCGCAAGAAAGCTCGCTCGAGTGAAGAACACCAACCTTCATGTTTAACAGAGATGCAGACGCACACTCGAGCGCATGACTACTTGCTCGAGCAAAGAGACACAAGACATAAGGCTCGCTCGAGCGCAAGAAAGCTCGCTCGAGGGGAAGCTACGTCTAAAAAAAAGGAACCTGAAGACCCACAATACTCGTTCGAGCGCATAAATCCTCGCTCGAGCGAAGAAGCAAACACCCAAGGCTCGCTCGAGCGATGAAGCAAAAACCTGGGCAGCACCCACTTGTACCAACTCACAACCTACCTATTCCAAACTCACCCAACACATCCCAAAACTCAAATACAAAGGATTAAAGGATGGAAACAAGATATAAACAACCACATACAACCACGAAACCCGAGTTCGGACGCACTAAAGGTCGAGGTAAAACTGGGATCGCTATAGCCTCTGCTCTGTTCTGTAAAAAAAAGGGGTACTGCTTGGTGGACAAAAGTGGCCGGCAGCCCAGAAATAGTGGCCGACCGACCACAAATAGTGGCCTATCGCCCACTAATGTTGGGTTTCTCCTGCTGCAACACATAACAAATAGAGCCCAAACAGAGCATTCTCTGAGGATGTCTATCCACCTTGCCTCTCTTTATCATCAAACAGATCAAATGAGGGGTAGGCTTGACTTACACGCCATTAATCGGCCCAATTTCATTGCGTGATGACTTATGAACTAAGGGATACAATTTCAATAAATGCACAAATAAAGACTCTCAAAACCTCCTCCCTATCATGGGTTGATCAAGGGAAAGCGTTAACATTGATTCTTGAACCTTTTTCATCACTAATAAGTATGAAATGACTCAAGACTCAACAGGTTCAATTAACATCCGATTGAACCCAAACCATTTATTATCTTGTTCCATTTTTTTGGTCCAAGTTTTATTACTCCATTTAAATTACCTTCCATTCATTAACCAATTAAGTCCAATAATGGAGAGAAGTGTCAAACCAAGGGTTGTCTTAGGCATGAGAGGGAGATCATGCAGTTGGTAATGAACCCCCCAAGGGATTAAACCATTAAGCACAAGGTCACCTCTCAAGCTTAAACAACACTCAGTTTGAAGCAACTCTCAAAATAAAGAGAAAAAGCCAAGAAAGGAGGGAGATTGCAGAGATGATTACATGTAAACACAAGTATGAAGAGCAAGAAATAAATGCTATCAACTCAAATTGGTTGGTGGTTAAGGCCAAAACCTCCAAACCTATGAGTACCATTATACTACAAGCATACTATACAAAGCATAAATGACACAATCAGCCTAAAACAATCTAAATTACATTAAAACAGTGTTGAAATTCACATGGAAAAGCTTAAAAAAGTTAGCTACAATATTGAGGAATTTAAGCTAGTAAACAAGCACAAGGAGGGGAGGCTAACCCCTCCATTTTTGGGACTTCTAAACATGATTTTAGCCTCTGCAAAACCTCTAAGATTTAGTGGTAAAAAGCCCAAAAAAAGTGGATGAAAAGATGGGAAACACAATGGTAAAGGCCTATGAAGCAAGGTGCAAAGAAGGGTGATCCACCCCTCTTCCCTTAATGGCCTTACAGCACAAGTTTCAGCCCAAAAATTCAGTGTAAAAACAGTCCAAAAAACAGTAGAAAAGATGTCAAATAAATAAGGGGAACAAGCTAAGAATTATACCTCTTGAAGAGGGATACCCTTCTTGAGTTACAAACCAACAATTCCACACCCTCAAGAGCTAAATGCAAGCTCAACAACACCTCAACAAAGAACCCTAAAGGTTTAATTTAGAGTGTCTAGGCAAAGGGTGGAGAAATTGCAAGAGAGAGAGAGAATTGTATAGAGAGAAATATTTTTTAGCTCCCAAATTTTCTAACCCTTAAACAATGAGAGAGGACCATCTATATATAGAAAAACATGAGACTATCTCGAAAATATCTATACAGACACAGCTAGTGCAGTGCATGTATCTATAAAGACAGCTGGCACAGCTGGTAAAAAGATTTGAAAATTTACAGGCCACTAAAAGTGGGCGGTAGGCCACACTAGTGGGTCTGCAGGTCCCTGGATGCTCAGGTTTGAAAAACTACTGTTTTGGTCCAAAAAACAGGGCACAAAGTTCGTAGGGGTGTGAGGCTCAAAGTTGAGGCATTCTACTGAGGACCTCGAGCATTTAACAAGCAAGTACAAATTCATCATTGGGTGCACAACTGGTGGAGCCCAAGTCGTAAGGGCCGTAAAAAATGGGGTGTCTACAGTTGACCCTTTTTGACAGAGCTCAGAGCCATGAAATGACGTGAGTAAATGTCAAAACCCAAAGACAACTAGTTTTGACAAGGCCGTAAGAGTTGGGCAAACAATCAGGACATAAATTAAATTGGTTACGCTCGCAAGCTGCCTACGTATCCCTTTGCAAGGAATCAAACTAGCGTAGTTCAGGAGCAGGATGCAAATGATATGCACAAAAAATACTTTGAATGCTGGACTCACACGCTTCACGAAGTTGGCTATTTTGAAAAGTCATGACCATGCAAGATGATGCAAGAAGCAAAACAAGATAATGCACTGAGAAAAAACAAGAAGTCCAAACACGTTTCACGCAGAAAAAGAACTAAAACACATTCTAACCATGCTGAAGCCGTGAGAAGAGGAAAGAAAAACCTCTCAGGGTCGCGTTTCACACGTCCTAAGATACTCTAATCACACTGAAATCGTGAGAAGAGGAGAAAAATCGCTTAGGGTCGCGTTTCACGCGTCTTGAGATAACAACTGCTTGGGGTCGCGTTTCACACGTCCTGAGATAGATAAAAACCGCTCAGGGTAGCGTTTCACGTGTCCCGAGATAACAACCCCTCAGGGTCGCGTTTCACGCGTCCTGAGATAGATAAAAACCTCTCAGGGTCGCGTTTCACACGTCCTGAGATAACAACCGCTCAGGGTCGTATTTCATGCATCCTGAGATACTCTAATCACACTAAATCATGAGAAGAGGAGAAAAACCGCTTAGGGTCGCATTTCATGCGTCCTGAGATGCATGCAAAAGGTATGAGATTATGTGATAAATGACAAAGGCGATAGATGCACAAAGTGAACAAGTGCGATAGATGCACAAAGTGAACAAGTGCGATAGATACACAAAATGAATAGGTGCGATAGATGCACAAAGTGAACAAGTACGATAGATGCACAAAATGAACAGGTGCGATAGATGCACAAAGTGAACAAGTACGATAGATGCACAAAGTGAACAAGACTGAAAATCAATACAGTAACAATGCATGTTCTATGCAAGATTATAGACAACCGACATATGATATTAATTGAAAGCATGTTCTATGCAAGAAAAGAAAGCAAGTTCCATGCATTCTATGCAAGATTTTTTAAAAACAAAAGTATGTTCTATGCAAGAAAAGTAACAGACATGTAAATGAACAAAATGAACGAAAGCGATGTTTGGTACCAACCTTTGACTTACCCCTTGGAGACTTTGCAAAATGCTTAAAAAGGATACATCTTGTTCATCTTTGCAATTGGGGCACATTCATGCACCGACAACACAGTGGGTTTTGGAACGGCGCAACTGGAACACAATTTCGAGCTCCTCGAAAATCAATCTGGACCCAAAAGAGAACCTCCCATACACTGTTAAGGTAAAAGAGCAACAAAACCAGCACTAGGCCACAAAAGAGGGTTGCCAGCTATAAATGAGGCCTGCCGGCCACTAATGCAAAAATCGGGGCAGTTTTCGGATTTTGCCTCGGGTCTTCATTAAATACACATCCAAACCTCATTTCCTTACATACCCAAGTTCTAAATCATCCTCCCTCTCTCTCTAGGTATTTCCTTTCTCTAGATTTGTGCTTTATATGAGTTTTCCAACAACCCACGCAAACTTTATTCGCAAAACCCTTTGGATCCTCTACACTTTGAACTGATTAGATTTTGTTTTCGTTGATTTTCTTGAGTCTTCAACACTTTGGGCTTGTTTCCCTAGAGTTTCTCTCGGGTTTTGTGAACTTTCTCGAGTTTTGACTTTTTCTCCCATTTTTTCTCTCCTAGGGTTGACTTCGTCTATGTTTTCCCTCTTTTTCTTCATTTTCTTCACTTTTTCACCAATCTTCACCCACTTTTCTGATGGTAAATGATTTTCCTCATGATGATGCTTCTCCGGAGGTTACACCTGTACTTTCACTCCTTGCCGAGATTGAGAAGTCGGCGGTTGCTATGGCCGGTGGGGCAGCAGAGGATATTGATGCCGATTTCGAGGAGGAGTTAGCTCCAGGGCTCGAGCCTGAGCCACTTCCATTGTAGGTGAGGCCCTTTGATCTGGTCACTTATCACCCTCACACACATATCATGGCGCCTAGGGGTATGATGCGCTTTAATGATTTTACTGATGGCGTACCAGAGGATATCTTGTTGAGAAAGCCGGACTCCCACATTTCCTACGGCGCTACTGAGGTACAAACTTTATTTTCATGCTTTCTTCCCTTTCATTCGACTGTATTTCTTGCACTGCCTTTCATCTGACTGCTCTTTTATCACTATCTTTCATTTGATTCACTATTTCTTTGCCACATGGGGACTTCCGTTCTTGCAGGGGTTACGGGGAAGTGACAGCCACAGATTGGTATCATGAGCTTCTGCCCGAGGTCTGCGACCTTGTTGATGAGGCCGACTTTGGCTTATTCTGCATCGGGCTCTCACGACATAGGGCTAGCCGGGCCCTCATCGGAGCATTGGTGGAGAGGTAGTGGGACACCACCATCTCCTTCCACTTCTCTTCCGCCGGGGAGATGACGATGACCCCTTACGACTTCACGATGATCACAGGTTTAGAAGTATGGGGTGATCTGATTCCATCTGACATGGATATGGGCGAGTGGAAGGCAGCCTAGATCTACTTGCTTGGAGTGAGACCACCTCTATATAGGCCAACGATGGTGAGATACAGCTGGTTCTCCGAGCACTTCCACGGGAGTCATCCTAAGACATAGGAGGAGGTAGAGCAGTACGTCCGAGGCTTTTTAATGTTCCTCCTTGGTACCACCTTGTATACGAATAGGTGGAACACCATGGGTGTGCACTTACTAAGCGCCCTTGTGATCTTGCCCTGAGTCCGATTTTACGATTGGGGCGGAGCCAGCCTCGCCACGCTCTACGGCTATATGAGTTCCACTTCCCGCATGAAGGGAGAGTGGGTTGGAGGCTACTGGAGAGCCTGTGTGGTATGCACTACACCTTCAATTTTGTTACTATGCTTTCTGCTTGTATTTTCTGTTCAATATCTGTTCATGCATTATGTTTTCTGCTTTGCACTTTCTGTCTATCTGTTCATGCATTGTTGACCTTTTCTTGTAGTTGTGGGTTTATGCTTATTTTCTAACTCTTGCTACCGAGCCAGGGGATGAGATTCCTCCAGTCATGCCTTACTCGCGATGATATGACGGCCGGCATCGACACCAGAGTCATGATGAAATGGCATTTGCTTTCTACAGCCGATATTTCGATATAGTGGCTGCCTGCGAGGTAATCCGAAACTTATAGTTATTTCTGATTGTATTCTAATTCATACTCTGATAACTGACAGTAACTAACAATCTGTATATTCTCTATTTGCAAATCACATGGCAGCTTTAGGTGATGATGCCAGCTGAAGTGAGGGATTAGTATGCTAGAGCTTGGGCCACGTCTCGATACCAAATCTTATTAGAGGGCCCACTCTACTGGGCCTGGTTCTTGGGTGAGCATTTCATATGCCAGACTCTGGGCTTACCCGTTCTAGTCATTCCGATGCCATCCCCATCATCCATGAGGACAGCCGATAACCTCCCAGCTGAGGCTATTATCCAGGATATGGTGGGGCTGGATGCCAACTATTTTAGAGCGGAGGGCAATTACGCGAATTTTATCCAGGCTCATCTCATGTTGTCCCTAACTAAAGTTCGCGCGGGCGAGGTAGCCGGTGCTCTTTTGGTGGGTGAGGCTACTTAGGAGCTGAGGCCGATATTAGAGGGGCCCCTCCCGTTATGCAGGTTGTCGGTTGGCCGGCGATTCCTACTGTGCTTACATGTTGGTGGCCGACTGGGAGAGCCTATCAAATTCCGATTGAGCCAATAGAGGCAGGGCACAGGTATGTCAGAGCTCGAGGCGTACCTCGGGCATAGACCATATTTTATAGCTTATAACCCACACTTTCCTTTTCAAATATTGATTATCTCGGATATTAATCATTCAAATGCACTTGCAGGCACCCACAGAGTACACAGAGGGCCTCATCGAGCTGGTTGCTTCTCTGATTGGCATGGTGCAAAGAAGAGAGACGTTGCTTGGTATCCAGGGCATTCAGTGATTTTTTCCTATCTCGGCATGAATTTCACTACTGACCCAGTTGTATACCATACTATCATATTCCCACTGATATACCAAGATATCTTCTGACACCACCTCAAACTACATTGACACACTGTACTTAGGTTAGATCTAGCTTCCGCGTGACACTCATTCTACATACGATACTCAATCTGGATACTACATTCATTCTACATACTGTATTCTGCAATGACAATACATACATTGTATCTGACTGACATATCGACACTTGTTTTTTAGATCCCATCTATACCGAGGACACCAGCAGCAGTGGCGACACCAGCAGCAGTGGCGACACCAGCATTGGCAATATCTCCCCTAGCGGTAGGGAAAAGAGGTAGACAGGCCCGAACACAGGGCCAGAATGAGCATTGAGGTCGAGGCAGAAATAAGGGTGCTCGGGATTGGAGCAGCATGGAGCCGATTTTAAGTGAGGATGATACCGAGACCAGCGACTTCGAGGAGGTAGTGAGCCGATGCTCTGAGTCTGAGAGCGGGGACGATGATGCTAGTTTGGGAGCAGGGAGTGGAGACGATGCTGACGCTAGCTCAGAGTCTGATTCTGATAGTGGTGTTGACGGAGATAGTGCCCCTAAGTCCCTTCCAAGGAAGAGAACGAAGAGGGTCTCTTGAGCTTGAGATGACTGGCACCAATTTTTGTACTTTTTGCTTCGTTTCTTTTATTTTGGTAGCTTAGCACATGTATAGCTTCAAATAGGCTTTACTTTTGCTTTCGAAAACTTGTACTTTCTTTTGTAAAAACTATGATCGAGGGAAAACCCTGTAGTTTTATGAAAAGAGTTATTGTTTTTGCATCATGAGCACCACATTTCCAAAATGAATTTGAAACCAAAAATGCTTGTATTGGAACGATGTTTTGAATCAGAGAGTGAGACGACCAATGACCAAAATACAAAATGCAACTCAAGAAATGGAAAACAAAATAAAATAAAAAAAAACAACTTAAACATAGCTATTTACAAATGATAAAATAAAAAAAACTCAAAACAAGACCTCAAAACACAAAGACCGTAACAAAACCAAAATGCCAAACTGCCAGGCCACTAAAGTGGGCGACAGGCCACAAAAAGTGGGTAGCCGGCCACTAAAAGTGGGCGGCCAGCCACTTGTGATGGATCCACCAAACGGTTGACAGCTGTCCTCCGCTCACAGCCCTATTTTCTACAAAAGGTCTTTCTTCCTGAATTCTTCACCAAACCTCATTTTTGCTGTTGTTTCTTCCACAAATGGAGACATTTTTTTGCCGAGAAGCTCACGGATTAGATAGCCACTTTAGACAGCACGAAAAAGGTAAATTTATGGGGTTTTGGCATAAACACGCTTTTTTCGTTGAGCTATATTCCACTTTGTTTTCCGTTCCTCCATGCCGTAGTTCGATGCTGGGACCCGGTTATGTATGTATTTCACTTCGGCACACAGGAGATGTGCCCAACTCTTGAAGAATTTCATGCATTGATGAAAACCCGGTGCGATGAGAAAACATGCTTCAACCCCGTTTTGGCTATGCCCAGGCTTTGGGACGAATGTGCGGACTCACTTTGCATGAAGCTCGATCTTTGGCCTATGATGGAGAGCTAGACATACCTAGCTTGATTCATCAGTTTTCTGACATCGGTGACAAAGGTGACCCTCTTTGGCAAGGTTTTCGGCAACATGCCCTCTACTTATGCATGCTTCCACATTTTCTTTTTGTCCCTAGTTGCGGCAGAGCCAATATCAAGTTGATTGAAGTAACCCAATGCCTGAAAGAAGGTAATAGTTGCATTGGTTTGACACTTGCTGAGACCCTGGTTGTAGATCGCCCCAAACTTCGCTCCGCGTGTGAGGGCGCAAATTGTTAGTTCTTAGCTACTACAATTCGGACTCATGTCACGGTTCTGAATCTAATCTCACAAAGTGCAATGTAAGATTGATAAATCACCAAAGAGTCCAAATCTGGCAAATCGTTTTGGAAAATCAATTTTAAACAAAAAAAAGCGCCAAACATGGACTGCTTTGCCAGATTTCAGAGTCACCACCTAAATATTTTATTTTTGGGAAATTTAGGAAACCCTGACTCGTGTCTAAGGCCACGTGTCCATCATTACCAAAGTTGCCTCGGCTTGGGAACTTGGGTATGAGAGGGGAAGGTCCTGAAATGAGCACTCCCGCTCGCCCGATCAAAGATCGGCCTCTACTGACATGATATGTTGTTTTTGAAAACACATGTGTTCTTGTTCTGGTTTATTAATCTAACTTAATACGTGATGCGCACAGCATACAATTATAGACTAAATCGCTTAAGTTGGAACAAAACATCTCATGTTTGTTTGTTTGAAAATGGTTTGAAAATGCTACTCGAAAGTAAGCTAAGACGTGAATTTGCCACTCTCAAGTGGGCTTAGAAAACAACATGATTTTGCCACTTCAAGTGGGCTTAAAATTCGCATTTCAATGAATTGTTCCAATTCAAGCAATCCAACCTTCATCCACAGGCATTCATGCAGTTAAACACTTAAGCAGTTAGCCTCATGGCAAGCATGCTAAACATGGCAACATACACATCTCATGCAGTATGCTAAAGCGTAAAAGCTTACCTAGTACTCCGAGCCAAAATAGAAGCTAGTTAGTAATCAATGCATGATCCTAGCTATGTCAAGAATGCCTAATGCAACACATGCAAAATGCAATTAAGATAGGCTCGGCTATTCTAAGATGTCATGTGAATGCAACACTTGATAACATGCTTTGACACACGTATTCAAGAAAGTGTATTGAAATACAATGCAGTTTGAATGATGCGCCAAGCCCGGTGCATGCAAGACAAATGAATGATGCATGCATGCAAAGCATAAGGATGCTAATTGAAACATGTCCTAAAACTAACCATCAAAAGCTAGTAAATAAAAGGGAGAAAGACGTGGGGTTGGAAGACATTCACACACGCACGCACACTTATTACAACATTGTGCCCTCTCGACGGAGGGTCCGAATAATAAGCTAACTAGCTAATCTAAGCTAATTAAACTAATTATTACAAACCAAAGCTAATTAACTTACAAGTTAACTAATTAGTTATTACAGCACGAATTGATTAGCTAAGCGTATCAACTAATTAAGTACAAAACCAAAGCATTAACTAGCTAAGCAAAGCAGCTAAGTGAAGCAATAAAAAGAAGTCCTTGGAGCGAGAAGTGCATGCATGCTTGATCACCTCGATTAGAAATCCATCGCTATGCCCCAACTTGCCTCTGTTTGCATTTGTTCTCAGAACACTATACAAACCTCCAGATAGTTTCTACTCCAACATGGGAACTTCCAAGAGCATTGCCAACCACTTATTGGTGGTATAGGCCACCTGTAGACCACTTCCACTTGCTGCAGACCAGAAAAAGTGGTCGGCCAGCTACTTTTTCTTGTCTACCGACTAGAAAATTCTAAACAACTCCATTTTGCTGCAATAGAGAACAGGAAGGGGCACAACAATGTATTTGCAAGGTATGTATGCACACCCACCCTCCCTATCATTTCTTAATCTCAAGGGGGTGTGGTTCTCGACTCTTGGGCCACCAACCATGCATCGCAATGCACGGTGGCCAAGAAGCCAAGTTTGCACAATTCAATGTCAAATGAATGCACACATAACACATAAGGGCCTTTACCTCTATCATGATTAATCAAGAGGGTCGGCGATCGTGAAATGAGGCACGTTTCATTACTTCAAGTATGAAACGTCCCTCGTTTCTCGTGTTTGGATTAACTTTCAATCCAAACACCATGCAAGGCAACGACATGGAAATACAATGCAATGCAACATGAGCATGTCAAAACAAAGTCCTTAAGCATTGAGGCACACAACACTAAGGCTATACAATGCACAATGGACTAAACCAACCCCAAATAGACTTCATGCATGCGAAGACAATGGCCAAAACACTCTTAAAAGATGACATGAAAGGCTAGAAAATGCATGCTCATGCATTGGCTCACCAACTAAGCATAAGAGCACAACTCTCAAAAGTGCTCAAGGAGTGACAAATATAAGAGTGTAGCCTCACTATATGCACTGAAATCATGTATGAAATGATGCCAAATCATCCAAACAACATAAGCATAGCATGTTAGGGTCCTTAAAGCACAAGGCTAGTAAAGAGGACTACACAAGAGGCATGCAATACATGACACAAATGAATGAACCAACCATGGACAAAGCTCAAATAGGTCAAAACAAAGACCAAAACATGCTGAGATGGGAGCTCAAAAGTCTAGGCATGAATGCATACAAGCTAGGCCACAAACAAGGCAATAATGCATGACCCTTAAAGGCACTCAAAGAGTGAAAGAAATGAGAACATGGTAATGCTATATGCTCTGAAATATCATGTTAAATGATGCAAAATCATGCACATGTCACAAATGAAGCATGCTATGGTGCTCAAAACTCAAGGCTAGCAAGGCCAATTGCACTACAGCTATGCAATACATGAACCATATGGAAAATAAAACCCAAAACAATCCTAGAGCATACTAAATCAACGCTAAAACATGCACAGAGTATAGCCAAAACAAGCTAGCATGAAGGCATGAAGCATGGAGTATACAAGGCCAATAAGGAGGGTTACACTACACCTACCAAAACCAAGCATGAGATGACTTCACCAACAAAAATCAGAGTTATGTCATGGCAAAATAACACCAAAAACACACTGAAATGATAGCTCACAAGCTTAGGCATGATGGCATACATCATAGCTCATATTTAAAGCATAAAGCACAAACCCTCCAATGTATTGAAAGAGTGACACATGTGAGTGTATGACCACACTACATGCACTAAAATCACATATCATATGATGCCAAATCATGCAAATAGTCCAAGCAATGCATGCTAGTGACTTGGAAACTTAAAGCTAGTGAGCTAAAATGCACTATGGCTACACAAAGCAAGGCATGCATGACCAAAATAACATAAAATAGAGCTTAAGCATGGTAAAACATGAACAAAAGCTTGCTTGAGTGGAGCCAAAAACATGCTAGAATGATTGTCAAAAGCATGATGCATGTTAGGCTAGTGAGTGGAATTGCACTACAAGTGCAAGGAGCATGCAAGAGGCAACCAAACCAACCCTAGACAGAGCTATATCATGCTAAAACAACACCAAAAACCTACTAAGATAGACCCAAAATAGGCTAGCATGATGGGTCAAGGCATTAAGCACACAAGGCTAAGTTGCAAGATTACACTACAAGTGTAGAAAGCATACACGGGGTGACTCAACCAAGCTAAAATACAGGTATGTCATGTCAAAATAACACCAAAAACACGTTGAGAACAAGCCAACACATGTTAGAAGAATATGCTCAAACATAAGGCCAACAAGGCAAGCAACCAAGATACAAGGAGAGGGGATGACCCCCTCCTATTTGGGACCTCAAAACGACCTTACCACCATTGAAATTCCTCTGAGTTTTAGTGGTGAAAAGGCTAAAAGAAGGTGGTCCCAATGGCTTAAAAGAAAAGCTCAAAACAAGGCCAAACAAGACACAAAAGGGGGTAGACTGCCCCCAACACCAAAGAGACCTTAAACAAACATTTCAAGCACTTAAAATCAGAACTTTTTGCAGTTGAGAGTTAAGCCAAAATAAGCATGCAAATATGGCCAAAGACTTAAAAAAAAACCAAGCTTTAAGGGGTTAGCTTCTTACCCTTGTAGAACGACTTCAAGGAAGCAACTCCAGCAACCTTTTTGAATCAAAAGCAGTCCAAAAACACCAAAACCAGCTTTAAAGTGCCTCAGCAACAAGAGTGTGGTATTTCACTAGGTGTTTGTGTGCAAAAGTGTGAAGAAAATGCACTTTCAAGCACAAATATGAAGAGAAATGAGCAATATAGAGATAGAAGTGTATGTATAGCTCAATACAATTTTTTTGAACCTAAGGCAAAGAGGGAGAAGGCTCCCTTTTATAGAAAAGCATGCAACAAGCTTGTTGAACAAGCTTTAGGCTCCAAGCAATCCCTCCATACATGTATAGAGGATGCCTTCTGTGCCCAACAGCTGGCATAGTTGGCAAGAAAATATCTGTAGGAAACTGCAGGAAAGCTGTCGACCAGTTGAAGTGGTCGGCCAGCTACTTGCACTGGTCGGCCAACCAACACAAGTGGTCTGCAAGAAGACCAAGTGGTCGGCAAGGGTGGAGAGGTGGTCTGCATAGAGAAAGCAAGGTGGTGGCATGGTTGCTGACCACTTTTGGTGGTCCAAAGACCACCAAGACCAGTTGGCCGACCAGAAAACTGGCTGGCAGGTAGAAAAGTGGTTTTCAGGGAGAGAAACTGGTCTACAACCCTTATTCCACCCTCCAAGCAAGGAAAACAAGGTTTGTGCAAAAAAACAAAGCAAAAAGGATGAAAGACAAAAGTCTGCGGGACAAGGCGCGCAGTGGGAACCCTCGAAAACTAGTCCACGGGTACCAAAAGTGGTCTACGAGAGGGAAAAGTAGTCTACAACTACAAAAAATGGTCCACAAGATCTCTGTGTCCCTCTAGGCAGGCAACAAGGCATGGTCCGAAAAGCAGGCCAAGAGGAGAACGTTAAGAGGTTCCGAGACAAGGCACTCGGCCGAAGGCTCCGAAAACCAGAAACTAGTCTACAAGAGGGAAAAGTGGTCTACGGACCTCTTTTTCCCTCCAAGCAAGGAAAACAAGGCATGGTCTACAAACTAAGCCAAAACACAAAGAGTTCAGAGGCCCGGAGGCAAGGCACTCAGTCGAAAACTCTGGAAACTCAAAACGAGCACAAACATGCGCAATCACCGAGCGCTCAACCGATGACGTCTGAGTCTTCAGGTCGGTCAAAAGTAGGGTGTCTACAGGTGGGTTTAGATGCTTTTCATCGACGAGAGAATACCAAGTTTGAAAGGAGCACGTTGTTTCTTCAGGTATTGTTTCCTACCCTTTCTTATATATTATCTCACATCACACAACACTTATGCTCTATTTTTCTTCAAAGCCCTTTTTTTACTTTTATCTTAACATACATCTCTTTATTCTTTAATCTCTCTTTTTTTTTTATCTCTTTCCAAGTATGGCTTATGGGTAAGCTAAAAGTGGTGGACCCTTGCCCCGAGTGTTTAGCTTAAGCTTACTTCTTTCGTCAGCGACTAGTGGACTTTCCTAATTAGGCATGGTGGTTCAACTGGATGTGCAGCAGATCTGCAGCTGACATAGCTTGGCGTTGCCCCTAGCTTAACTTGGCTAAGATGAGCTACAACATGACCCGACCACTGGGCATTTAGTTGATTGACTTTACGCACTATGTGTTCTACTTCCCCTTTTGGTTCAGACACCAGTTTGGGCATGATCAGACCCATCCAGATGAGGGGGTGGAATACCCGGCTCCATTTCCAATACGTGCTTCGAACTTGACTCGGTACCTTGTTGCCTGCAAGATAAGAGAGCTCCTGGGCCCTACCCCGAGTTTCAGTTATGTCCTTTCCGGCGAGTGCTTAACTTGGCTCGAGGACGAGGCACAAGTTGGACCAACTTTGGTTGGAGAGGCATCCACGAGCACGAGTAGAGGACGTAGGAACACCTGACTCATCTATGCCCCTGGTTTATTGCTTTGACCTTTCTTTTCAAGTTTTTATGATGTAAAGGCAATTTTGATTCAAATCAGAGTGTTGGAGAATGTACTTGTGTTGAAATCAATGGAATTAAAGTTGTGAGCACTAAAAATTGTCCTTTTGGTCCCAAAATGGTCTCAGTTGTAAAAGATAAATTTTGAGAAAAATCAACTTTTATTAAAACTTTTCAAAACCCTTCTTGAAACAAATGCTCATTACTTGACATGCACAGAATCAGTCCTCAAGATGCACAATCCCAAATCAAAAGACCATAACTACCCCCGATTGGATACCACCACCGCTCTGCATTGTACACTGGGTCTTCTTCCCAAAATGAAGATCACAACCAAGCTCATAGAATGAATAAAGATGACCTGATCAAACAAATGGACAAGACAGTTGAATTGAAGATGGTTACGACGGAACTTTAGGATGAAGTTGCCTACGTATCCTGAAGATGGGAATCAGGCCTTACGTAGTTCGGTTTAGGTTCACTCGAGTATTAACTCTCTCCTTTTGCGTCCTAACTTTTGGCAAAGTCGCCCTTTAGGGTTTTCAACCTTGCGAGCTCAGTTTTTCTTTATTTCTAATTTTCCCTGCTCTAACTTTTGCCTAGATCGCCCTTTTAGATTTTCAGCCTAGCGAGCCTCTCAAGGGTAATATTTCTTCAACTTGTCCATGTTGATCGGCTGTGAAAACTGCAAGCTATCGAGGTTTATGAGAATAATCGCCCCTCCCAACCAAATAGCTTTGATGATGTAAGGACCAGTCCAATTGGGTTTAAACTTGCCCCTAGGGTCATGAATGGGAGCTCGGTTTTGTTTTAGCACCATGTCTCCCTCATTGAGATTTCTGGACTTAACCTTCTTGTTAAAAGCCCTAGCAATTCTGTGTTAATAGCCCTGAACATGATATAATGACTCTAGCCTCCTTTCATCAAACAACATCAACTCCTCGAATCTGCTTTGTTGCTACTCCGCCTTTGCTATCTGATACTCAGCCATAATTCGCAGCGATGGCACTTCAATTTCAATTGGTATAACGACCTCCATTCCATACACTACTGAATAGGGGGTTGTCCCAGTGGATGTTCAGATTAATGTTCTGTAGCCCTAGAGTGCAAACAGGAATTTATTCGGCTAGTCCTTGTATGTTTCCACCATCTTCCACAAGATGTTTTTAATATTCTTGTTAGCGGTCTCAATAGTTCCATTGGTCTATGGTCTGTATGTCAATGCTTGTGAAAAGACACATTATATTTCTCAAGCAGATCCACCCCCTCTTTCTTGAAGTGTGAGCCGTTATCATATATGATCTCGTTCGGAACTCCGTACCGGCAGATGTTGTTGTTTTTGTTGAACTTGGCCACGTTCGACGCCTTCAACACAGCATAGAGCTTCCACCCATTTTGTAAAATAGTCAATCGCCACTAGGATATACTTGTGCCCATTTGATCCTTTTGGCGAGATTGCACTGATAACGTCGATTCCCCAAACTGAGAAAGGCCATGGTGAAGTCATGTTGTAGAGCTTTGACGGTGGGATATTCATGCGATTGGCATGGATTTGATATTTGTGGCATCACTGTACAAAACCAATATAATCCTCCTCTATAGTGAACCAGTAATAGCCTTGTCTGAGGATCTTCCGGGCTAGCATCACACCATTCATATGCGCCCCGCACGCTCCTCCGTGGATGGCCTCCATAAGGCGTTTTGATTCCTCTTCTTCAACACACAAGTTGTGCATTCCCAGATGACCTTTTTTATACAGTTTACCCCCACAGATGATGAACTAGATGGCCAGACGCCATATACCCCATTTGTCTTTGGCATTTGCCCCTGGTGAATACATCTCCTTTTCCAGAAAGTTCCAAATATCATAATACTAGGGGTTTTTATCTTGCACTTTATTTATCGCGACAATGATCTCATAGGTCGGCGTGTATTTCTATTCGATGTTGATCGGATGCATCTGGACTCAAAGTGGGATGTCTACCATAGAAGATAGAGTTATTAAAGCATCAGTAAACCGGTTGTTCTCCCTTAGCAGGTGTGTGAAGGTCAGTTTTTCAAACCTTAGAATTAGCATATCCAGGGTTTGATGATAAACCTTTATCTTCTCTTTTTTGACTTGCCAATCTCCATTCGCTTGAGAAACAACCAAGTTCGAGTCCCCAATGGCATCTAACCTTATTGCCCCTAGTTCTAGGGCAGTTTTCAGACCAGCGATACGCGCTTCATACTCTGCTTCGTTGTTTGACACTTTGAACTGGAGTTTGAAGGCTAGAGGTTTGTGGGAATTATCGGGTGCTATCAGCAACACACCTATCCCATAACCGTATTGATTGGACGCTCCATCAAAATACATCGTCTAAGTTTCTTCTTCTACTTGCAAAATGTCTTCATCTGGGAAAAAATATTCCACTGCCTCATCTTTTTTTACCGGGTGGTCCGCTAGGAATTCCGCCATAACTCTTCCCTTGACTGACTTACGGGTGACATATTTAAGATCAAATTCGGATAGAAGAAGCAACCAATGAGCTAGCCTCCCCGTAAGCACCGGTTTCTCAAAAAGATATTTAATAGGATTCAATCTTGAAACCAGGATTACAGAGTGAGCTAACAAGTAGTGCCTCAACTTCTGGGTAGCCCATACCAAGGCTAGGCAAATTTTCTCTAAAAGAGTGTACCGGGTTACCGGGTCTCGTAGTCTAGCATTTTCTTGCTCTAGTAGATGGCCTTCTCAACCTTATCTTCAGATTATTGTGCGAGCATGCACCCTATGGTCGAGTCCATTACTAACAAATACAGAATCAAAGGTTTTCCTAGCTCTAGCGGCGACAACACAGGTGGATTCTGGAGGTACTGCTTGACTTGCTCAAAGGCAAACTGACATCGATCATCCCAACGAAATTTCTTCCCTTTTTTTAGTAGACCAAATAGTGGTTCACAAGTCAAGGTTAATTTGGAAATAAACTGTCTTATGAATTGCGCTTTCTCCCGAAAGCCATGCATCTCTGTTTCAGTCCTTGGTGGTGACATTTCTAAGATGACCTTAATCTTGGAAGGATCTACTTCAATGCCCCTTTGTATGATCAGAAATCCCAGCATTTTTCTTGCTGTCACCCCAAAGGTATACTTCTGTGGGTTTAACCTCAATCTATATTCTTTAATCTGTTGAAAGAATTTTTCTAGTGCGGTGTAGTGGCCCTCTTGCTCTTTGGACTTGACGATCATGTCGTCCACGTACACCTCAACCTCTTTGTGAATCATGTCGTGCAGAATGGTGGTTGCAGCCCTCTGATAGGTGGTTCCAACATTTTTCAACCCAAACGGCATAACTCGATAGCAGTAAGTGCCCTACGGAGTAGTGAAAGCAATCTTTTCTTTGTCTTTGAATGCCATCAGAATCTAATTGTACGCAACCCATCCATAAATTATAGCAATACATGACCCACGGAAGTCTACCAACTCATCAATATGAGACAGTGAAAAGTCATCCTTCGGAATGGCTTTGTTTAAATCCCAAAAATCAACACAAACCCGGATTTTGCCATCCTTCTTCGGCCTTGGGACGATATTGGCTAGCCATGTCGGATACTCGGATACTAACAAGAATCCTGTGTTGATTTGTTTGGTGACCTCTTTCTTAATTTTCAGTGCCCAATCCGGGCGAATTCTGTGCAGTTTTTGCTTGATTGGTCGAGCCTCGGGATAAAGAGAGATCCGGTGCTATATAATCTTAGGATCGATTCCAGGCATGTCTTCATCGGATCATGCAAAAACATCTGTGAAATCTTGTAATAAAGCAATTAAACGCTCATGTTCATCCGAAGACAACGTGGACCCAATCTAGACCAAGCGTGGATCCTTCTTAGTACCCATATTAATGACAATGATTTCATTAATATCGGGCTTAACAAACCTCTCATCCTTTCAACTAATCAAGTTTTTCAAAGCCAGAGAAATTTCTTCCCCTTCATTTTTGTTGAAATTCTAAAAATCTTGGTCAATGCAATAAATAAGTGGCACAGAGAAGTACACAGAATCTGCTGAGTTCTCATTCAAAAGGTCCAAATCTTCGGTTATAAACTCAAAAGAAAAGCTGATTGAAGACCTAGACAGGACTTTGGCATCCAGGTTACCATCCCCAGAAATACCAGACTTAGACCTAGAAGAACTTGAATCTGATCCCTACCCCCACAGACTCAGTGGAATCAGATTCTGGCTCATCACCCGATTTGGAACTAGACAGATAGCCTTTCTCCAGCTACCAAGTAAGATGTGGTGCCTTTGATGTATCCAGAATTCTAGCAGTTGGGTCCACACCCGGTTCTTCCCTGATCATGGTGACAGTAAAGTTATCCCCCAAGTTCTCCAGGTCAGTTGCGAGATCTGTTAGGAGATTGGCCAATGCTGCCCCTTACTCCAGGCTCGCTGTTGTCTGAGTCCTCTTCCGTGCTCTAGCTAGCTTTGATGCTTGGTTTAGCCCTTTCCTCATCACTGTCCTGCAGCTGATGGTCAAAGAAGATCTTGAACCTGGGGACACGCTACTTCGAGGAATTTAATTAGGGCTTAGGAAAGCCAGAAAAAGGAAAATCCTCTCCTCTCGAACAAAACAGCCATTCAGCATCCCTCGGATTAACCAGTGGATGAGCTTATAATATTTCCCAGCTCTCTTGGCCTTGACTCTGCTTTTCATCTCTTCTCCCTTTCTTATCTAGTCCTCCTTGATTGGCACATAGCCCAATCTAAAGATACGAGGGTTGTGTGGCACCTCGGCTGCCGTTGTAATACCTTTTTGACCACTCCTTCTAAGTCTCATTCCTAGAACATGTCGTAGCTTATTCATGAAGTATATGGACTGTGCACTAGCGTACATGCCTTCGTCTGTTACCAGAATGGTCTGCACTACCTAGGCCTTAACCAGAGTGAATCCCAAAAGGAATATATCTTCATTGCCATGGCTGATCTTTAGTATTGGCATGGTTACCTCCGACAGTGGGTGGATGGATGAGTTCCCAAAAACAGTGGCTACTCCTCCCTCGTGAGGATACTTCAACATCTGATAGAGGATGGAGGAGACAGCCTTCACATGATGTAACCAAGGCCTCCTTAGCAGCAAATTAAAGGTAGCCAGCACATCTAAGATGTGGAACTCGACCTCTTGCTCTAATGGGCCCACCTGAACTTTCACTTCCACTGTACCAATGACCTCTCTGCTTATGTTATCATACGCCCGTATCACCTGGGTTGTGGGAACAAAGTCCGCAGGTTTGAGGCCAATTGCATAGGCAGTACGGAATGGACATACATTAATGGCGGAACCCATGTCTACCAACACCACTGGCACCCACTTCTCTCTACATTCTACAGATATGTATAACGACTTGTTGTGAACTGAGCCTTCTAGCGACAACTCTTTGTTAGAATTGGCCTGGCTCTGCTTAGAAAGACCAGGCCTACAAGCTGCACAGGCGTAGTATCAATGGACAATTTAGCCTTGCCCATTGTCGACAATATTGCTTGCCGGTGCACCCGTGAGGCCATGAGGAGCCCCTAGATAGAGATATCAGCTTGGATTTTCTTGAGCTGCCTTAGCACTGACTCCTCTTCTAGTTGCCTTTTTTTTCTGTTTCTCGACCTCCTTATCTTTTCTAGACGTCTCTACTTGATCCAGGTGCAGCGGTTTAAAATACTGTCCGTTTCTTGTCAGATGGTTTATTTCCTCAACATACCATGTGTTATCTGAAGCGCAGCCGCCCCAGTCTTCGTCATTATGGGCTAGATGCAGGTCGTTATCACCCCACCATTGGTCCTCGGTGGCCAACAAACAGTTTATGGCTCTGCTCGTATCATCTTCACATCATAGGTGTCCTTTACAAGGTGCCATGAAATTACGGTTCCCTGGCTGTCTTCTATTCTTTCTCGTTCAAGCTGCCTCAGTGCAGCTTCCTGTTCAGTGTCTGTGGTATTCACAACACCCACTTCTTGGGTTGGGTTTCCCACACATGTGCCTTTTGACAATTTTTCTTTCCCATCAACCTTCTCGGCTACTACGGCTACCTCCATTTTCTTTCCCTCTAGTTTCATCCCAGTTTCTTCTTCCTTGTCTGGCTCATCACTCAGCCATTCGACGTTATTCGTCAAGCCATTCAGGTCCACCCAATCTGTACATCTCCCAGATCTTGCTCATCAAAAAACTGCAGATTATTCAAATCCTTTTCGAGTTCTACAAGATCATTCGACCCTTGACTTGGGCTATCTTCCCTGACCACGTTGATGTCTACTGTGATTAGTAGCACCACTTCAGGCTTGATTCGACTTATTGTTACAATATGGCAGCTCGGGTCATACACTCTCTCAGATAAGTCTCCAGGACATTCTGACAATAGATTAATATCTTCGTCTAAGGTCGGCTCCCCTTCCATTGTAAGTTTTATCACCACGTGCTTGGGTTAAGGTTTGGACGTGTCCATCATGTACAGATCTGCGCCTTCATGAATGAACAACACCGGCTTTGGCAGGTGAGAGGGGATGATATATACGCTGGCATCATAAGAGGTGGCCAGCGTATGGATCAGGTTAAGATTTCGAGGTGAAGGGACTTGATTATGGGCTGGGAGTGGATTTGTGGTCACATTCGATTTCTGAGGTGGGGCGATCACCTTGTTGTCTGTGAGATCCTGAATCTCATGATGCAATCGAAAGCATTAGTTGGTATCATGACCATGCTGTTGGTGAAAAGCACAGTATTTTGTGAGGTTATGCTTAGGTGAAAGAGGATCAGGAAGTGGGCAAGGTTCTAGGGGTTTTAGGTGCCCTTTCTTGACTAACACTTGCATGGCTTTGGAAAGGGTCATGTACAGTTGGTTAAAAGTCCTCTGAGGTCGGGTAGGGTTGGATGATGTTTGTGAGCCAGTGTTGGCGAAGGGGTCAGCAGTCTTGGTTGCGGTGACGACACTTACATCCGAGAGTCTCACAGCTGTGCTACCACTGGTAGCATTGGAACTGCGAACAAATGGCCTCTTGGCCGGTTCCTTCTCTTCAGGAATCAGTCCCTATTTCATAGCATCCTCAATTTACACCCCCATGCAGATTCCGGACAATCATCCTTATCTGATCCTTTTTTGAAGGTCAAGTGGTTATCATTGAGGTTTTGGCCCTCCATCTTGTCACAAATTCAGAGAAACCCTCATTCAGCTCTAGGTGTGTTGCCTCGAGATGTTGTGACCTCGATTTGAGTGTTGTAAGAGTACTGAGCAATGAAAGCCTCGGCCATCTCTTCCCAATTCAGTTTGACAGAATCTTCCAACTTAGCATTCAAAATGGCCGCTATACCTAACATGGTGTGACCAAAGAGAGACAAATTTTGTAGTCTAGGTAAGCCCATCGGCTGTAAGATATCCGAAAACAGTCGTGAGCGAACCATCAAATCCCCAGAACTGTCAAAACGGTCAATGTGTGACATCTTAAACCGATCCGGTAATGTAACTGCAGAATCAGTGTATCCATCCTCTATGTCTGGGATGGAGTTGACCCCTTGCACTCTCTTGAACAACTTTTCCAGTTTATTGACCTTGAGTGCAGTTGGATCAACCTTGAACTTGAATGGAGCCTCGGTTTGATAAACCGGGGTTTTGGAGGCTTGTGTTGGGACCAACTCTGCTGAATTGCCTTGGTTTTCTTGAACATTGGCAGCATAAGCGGTGGCACCGGGCGCAGGGATAGCTGTGGGGGATATATGTGATGCAGAAGCTACTGTTGGCTGTGGTTGCTGTTGCTTGAGCCTGGTTATGACCTCAGCCTAGCGAGCCGTAACCTCAACCTAACGGGTTGCGTCATGCTATAATGCTTCCACTATTTGCTGTAGTTGGATTATTAGTTCCTCCATATTGGCCGAGGGATACTGTGCCATGGGAATGGGTGATTGTTTTTGAGCTGAGCTGGAAGTAGATGACTGTTCCCAAACCAGACTGGACACAGGTGAGCTGAGTGGTGATTGCTGTAAAAACTAGACTGGTGAATTATGCCTAACTCTCCTCCGTCTTGTAACCGGTGATAGCTAAACAAACACGGGCTGTCCCCAAACAAGATCCCTGACTTTGCAAAGTCTTCCGACCTGGGTCCAGAGTACTTAGGGGATATTCGAACCTTCTGAAGCTATGGTTTTAAACTACCTAGCAAAAAGAAATAAAGTAAAAAAACAACAATCAGAAACTACACAGTACCTCAGCTAAGATGTTTTATCAACATAAACATGATCAAAGTTGTAGGACTTGTACTCCACACTGATTTCTGCCCCCAAAACGAATACCAACTATGCAATTGATATGCACATTCCTGTACAATTTCACTGTAAAGTACATACCAGTTAAAGAGAACCAAAACACCCCTATGAGGGAGGAGGGTTACCCTGTCCTAGTTTCGTCAGGAACTAGGGTTGACGATTTTAATCAAGTGGTTTCATGCAATCCCGTATTCGGATGAGCATCTTGTCCTAGTTTGGAACAGTCTCTATGGCCTTACTATATGCAACTAGGCCAAATAGTCAAAGCGGTACCTCAGTAAGACTACCTAATATACCTCTCACACCTAACACCGAGAAGTGAAAGGAGGATCAAATAGTACAGCGGTAGTCCAAATCCAAGGGCTGTGTCCCCAACATGGCAGAGCCCACGACCGGTTAACCTTTTGGCAAGCTTTTGGGCAAGCCTTCGGCAAGCCGTCCAAGAATAGCAGTTGACAAACACAGTGTCTTAAACGCACCAATGCAAATGCAATGCAAAGAACATATAAGTATAGATAAAATTTCATACCATTAAGTTCAAGTCAAGTTCTCTAAGTTCCCCAGTAAAGTCGCTAGAAACTGTAGCTTGACTTTTCGTGCTCCTTTCGGATACAATCAGCCCCATAGTTTGGATTCATGTGGTTCTGAATCTGATTCCACAAGTGCAATGTGAAATAGATAAACACAAAAGAGTCCAAATCTGACAATCTTTTGGAAAATCAATTTTGAATCAAAATGCCAAAAATGTACTGCTTTGCCAGATTACAAAGTTGTCATCTAAACCGTTTTTGGAAAATTTAGGAAACCCATGACTCATGTGCCAAAGGCCACTTATCCGTCATCACCAAAGTGTAATGCCCTCAAATATATAACTTAAAACAATTGTTCATAAGATCCATAACCATGCTAAAAAAATGTATCATTCATTTATCAGAGTCTTTCTTACAAAAGATGTTACATGTTGACAAATAAAACAAATGCCCTACGAGCTTACATCTTTCTAATTATAACTTGGTTACAACAAAATAAGAGTTCTAACTCTATACATAGAAAGCCCTTGGCTTGAATATACATGTATCATCAAAACAAAATAACCAAAAGGGAGTCTTCAACTCCAAAACCTCCCAAGCTAAGATCTTGGAGGCAGCATGTCACCTGTACCTGAAAATGGTGTACCAAATAGGGTGAGCCAAAGCCCTGTAGAGATATGCTAAATCGTATATGAGAATTAACTAAAACATTAGCATTAGATAAATGTTTAACACTTATAAACCAACTTACATTCTTTCCAAAACCAATCAACATTTACAAACCACTTCCTTTCATTTATTTAATTTTATCCAAACAATTTAAAATGAGACTACAACTCATATATCAACACTTCAATATTCAACAACATTCAACACTTTCATTTTCTTGCCATTTTACGGAACTACGTCCGAGGGAACCAGCACCTAAATATATATAAAAGATTTCGAGACTTTCACCCTGGACACTCCAGCGAACTTAATTATCAATGGAGTCCATCCCTTATCTCTTCCCACACAATATAAATATACAATGTATTTACACACCTAAACAAATATTGACGTCCACAGACTGATACCCGAACTTGCAACTGATACATACAACCTGTAGAGACACACTCTGACAGCACATATCAAGCAAATAAGAGCAAAAACACCCCTATGGAGTGGTAGGGTTTCCCTGTCCTATCTTGTCAGGAGCTAGGGTTTTACTACGCACGCAGCGGTTTCAAACAACCTACAATCGGGTAAGTAACTTGTCCTAGTTTGGAATGGTCACTATAGTTTCCGATATACAACTAGGTCGAATGGTTAGAAAGGGTGCCTCGGTGAAAACCGAGGTTTGTGTTCCCATCATGGCAGAGCCCGTAATCGGTCAGCCTTATGGCATGTTTTTCCAAGCAAGCCTCCGACAAACCGTTTAGGAATAGTAGATGGCAAACACGATGTCCTAGGCACACTGAGTTAAATGCAATGTAAAGAAACACGTAAGTGTAAACAAAATAGCATATCATGAGTTCGAGTCAAGTTCTCTAAATCTCCAGCAGAGTCGCCAGAAACTGTAGATCGCCCCGTACGTCCTCCGCGCGCCCCCCTTTCGGAGGGGGCTCGGATTTGGGTTCATAGCTACTACAGTTCGGACTCCTGTCACGGTTCTGAATCTAATCTCACAAAGTGCAATGTAAGATTGATAAATCATCAAAGAGTCTAAATCCAGCAAATTGTTTTGCAAAATCGATTTTAATAAAAAAGTGCCAAACATGGACTGCTTTGCCAAATTTCAGAGTCCCCACCTAAATATTTTATTTTGGGAAAATTTAGGAAACCCTGACTCGTGCCTAAGGCCACGTGTCCGTCATCACCAAAGTTGCATCGGCTTGGAAACTTGGATACAAAGGGGGAAGGTCCTGAAATGAGCACCCCCGCTCGCCCGATCAAAGATCGGCCTCTACTAACATGATATGTTGTTTTTGAAAACACATGCGTTCTTATTCTGGTTTATTGGCTAACTTACTATGTGATGCGCACAGCATACAAGTATAGACTCAATCGCAAGAATTGGAATAAAACATCTCATGTTTGTTTTTCAAAAATAGTTTGAAAGTGCTACTCGCAAGTAGGCTAAGGCGCGGATTTGCCACCCTCAAGTGGGCTTAAAACAACATGATTTTGCCACTGCAAGTGGGCTTAAAACACACATTTTGATGAATTGTTCCAATTCAAGCAATGAAGCCTTCATCCACAGGCATTCATGCAGTTAATCACTTAAGCACATAGCCTCATGGCAAGCATGCTATCATGGCAGTCATTTACACACATGCAAGGATGCTAAAGCATAAACACTTACAGTGTACTCTGAGCCAGAACAACAACTAGTTAGAAATCAATGCGTGATCCTAACTATGTGAAGTGCCTAATGCAACACATGCAAAATGAAACTAAATGGGCTCTGCTATCTAAGATGGCATATGAATGCGACATTTGATACATGTATTCAAAGAAGTGTATTGAAATACAATGCGATTTAAATGATGCGCCGAGCCCAGTGCATGCAAGACAAATGAATGATGCAAACATGCAAAGCATAAGGTATGCTAATTGAAAAATGCCCTAAACTAACCATTGAAAGCGGATAAGTAAAAGGGAGAAGACGTGGGGTTGGAAGACATTCACACACATACGCACACTTATTACAACATTTGCCCTCTCGACGGAGGGTCCGAATAAATCAACTAACTAGCTACGCTAAACTAATTAATTATTACAGCACAATGTAGACACCCCATTTTTGACCCTCCTCAAGACTTGGACATCACCATTTGAACACTCGATGATTATTCATGTTTTTGTTTGTCCTGAGTTCTCGGAGGTCTCGGCCACACGCGTTGCCTCAAGACCTCTCGACTTGCCTGTTTTGTGTTTGGTTTTGCACCAAACACTTGTGTTTCTGCTTCTGAGGGTGGGAAATAGCTTATTGGCTATCCCCATATCTCACCGGCCATGGCTCAAAGCCACCGGCCCTGTTTTGTTGCTACCGGCCATTAGATATGGCTGGTTGGCACTCTGTCTGGTCGGTCGACCAGTGTTTTGGTCAATTTGTCATTTTTGGCTGGCCGACCACTGTTCATCTGCTTTTGGCAGATATTTTGTGCCAGCTGTGATAGCTGGCACCCACATTTAACCCCCTCCATACACATGTATGGAGGGATTTCCTTCTTGCTTAGCTTGTTTTGTAAGCTTTGCAAGATTGGAATTCCTATAAAGGGAAGGCTTCCCCTCCCTCCTCAAGGGTTCCAAAAAGTTCCAGAGAGGGTCTAAGATTAGGGTTTAGGATTTGTATCTCTCTATCTCTATATCTCCCTCTATTTCACTCTTGTGTGTGCATAAGGTGTATTTTTCTTAGTTTTGCACTAGGACACCTAGTATCACACCTTACCTTGGTTGCTGAGGTGCCAAAGGGTTGTTCTTGAAGTTTTTGAGTGGATTTAAGCTTGGAAAGGCTGTTGGAGCCTTGTTCTTGAAGGTGGTCTACAAGGGTGAGATTCTTGCTCTTTGTTCCCCATTTTTGCATAAGCCTTTTGCCTATCTTCCATATGTTTTTGAGCTTAGTCTATAACTGATAAAAGTTCTAATTTTACTTGCTTAAAATAGTTGTTTAAGGTTGCTTTGGTGTTTGGGGTTGTTTACCCCTCCTTAGGCCTTGTTTGGCCTCCCTTTTGTGCTATTTTTGGTGAGCTCCGGGACCACCTTGTACTGGCCTTCTCTGAGAATGGTGTTTTGAGGTCCTAAGAAGGAGAGGGCCATCCCCTCTCCTTGTTGTCTTCAAAACTTATCATTTTAGCCTCATGTGTGAGCACCTTTCTTAAGTTCATGTTGGCCATGTCTTAGTTGGTATTTGGGCTTATTTTGTCTGGGTATAGCACTGTTTGAAGTTGGTTTAGACACACCATGCATGCTTTGCATACATGTTTTGTAATGCCATGAAATTGCCTTAACATGCTTTGTGCTTTGAGCCTTGTTTCTAGCATGATTTTGGCTTAGCTTTGTGAAGCTTTTATGCATGTTTTGATGTGCTTGAGGTCTGATTTTGGTTATTTGGGTCGTCCATGACTTGCTCTGTATAGCTACCATGCAACCTAGCTTGTAGGATTTGAGTATTGGATCCTCTAGCATGCTTTACTTGCACTATTTCAGTGGTTTGGAACCACTTATCATGTCATTTCAGTCCATATAGCATGCTTGTATACTTGCAATTATGGCTCCTTTGATGCTTCAAAAGGTTTATGTTTTATGCTCCATGTTTGGATCTTTATGCATGCCTTTAGACTTAGGCCATTTAGATGCCATATAGGTGTGTCTTTAACCTTGTTTTGGTCTGCCTTGGGGTTGTTTTGAGTCCCTTTAGCCCTTTGAGGCTTGGTTGGCATGGTCATGGGTTAACCCCCCCCCTTTGATAGCTTTGAACTTTGGACCTTGGTTGCATGCTTTGATTGCTTTGTTTAGTTGGTTTGGCACCATCCTTAACCTGATTTTCAGAGTTTTCCATGCTTGTCATTGGTCCATGATCATCTCCTTTTAAGTGTGCTTAAAAGTCCCCTCTTTGTGCTTAAGTGTTGGACCATGTTCGCATGCATGTTTGTATGTAAATTTGCCTTCATTTCCATAGCATTTTGGCTACTTATTTAGACATGGCTGAGGCTTGTCCATATTAGTTTAAGTCCACCGTTTGCATGTTGTTCAAATGTTGTTACATTGCTTCATGCTTGCATGTTTTGGTTGCACAGTGTTTTGCATGCTCATTGCTTGCATTATTGATACATGCGTAGCTATATTGCATTTTGTTGCATTGCTTGAGCTATATGGCATGTTGTTGCATGCTTAGGTTGTAATGCATTTGGCATGCATTCTCTCTTTTAGTTGCCTAACATGTTGTTGCATATTTTGCCATTGATATGTTGTTACATGCTTGCATGTGTGCATGTTTGCCCTCATGTTCATATTGCATGCTTAGCTTGCATGCTTAGGTTGCATTTGGCATGCATGCCTTGCTTCTTGAATCACCATGATAGAGGTTGGGCCCCTTAGGTGTTTGTGTGCATTTCACTTGACATCAAAATGCACAACTTGACACCTCGGACCATCATGCATTGAAATGCGTGATTGGTGGTCCGAGAGTCGAGGACCAAACTCCCTTGAGTTCATGACATGATAGGGAGGTTGGTTGTGCAAACATTTGATGTGAAATGCATTGCCATGTCTTGTCTGTCCTCTGCTACTGTCAAAATAGGATTCTGCAGGCATAGATGGCCGACCGACCACATTGAGTGTCGGCCGACCACAAGTATCTGGCCGAGAGCTATATTTATGGTCGATGACCACTTTTCCATGGCCGGTTACCATTCCTCTTGGCCGGTGGCATCCCACAACCCTCAGGGAGTATTTCAGAAGCATCCTTGGGACTTGTGCAGTCCGTAGAGAAGAAAAACAGTGCAAAAAGAGGCAGCAAGAGTATGGCGATGGATTTCCGGGCAGAATCGAGCACGCGTGCATTCATCCCTCTTCTCGAGGCCTCTTTACTGATTTTCTTAGCTAAATTGATTCGTTCGTTAGTTAAGTGTTGTAAATATTTAATTAGCTTGTAGGTTAATTAATTTGTATTATTCTTTCAGACCCTCTCAGAGAGGGCAATTTTGTAATAAGCGTGCATGTGTGTGATGCATATCTTCCAACCACCATTTCTTTCTCCCTTTTACTTAACCGCTTATGATGGTTAGTTCTTGGGCATATTTCAATTAGCATCCTTATGCTATGCATGTTTGCATCATTCATCTGTATTGCATGCACCGGGCTCGGCGCATCATACTAATTGCACAGTATTTCAAATATAACTTGAATACATGTTATCTGTTGCATTTCATATGCCATCCATAGATTAGCCGAGCCTATTCTAGTTGCATTTTGCCTGCGATGCATTAGCCATTTTAACATGGACTTGGATCATACATTTGATTACTAACATGTTCCTTGTTTTGGCTTGGAGTACTAGGTGAGTGTTTATGCTTTAGCATCCCGCATGGCTGTGAATGTTAACATGAGAGCATGCTTACCATGAGGCTAATTGCTTAGTTGATTTACTGCCTGAATGCCTGTGGGTGAAGGTTGGATTGTTTGAATTGGAATAATTCATTGAAATCCGTATTTTAGCCTACTTGCGAGTAGCAAACTTCAATCCATTTTCCAAACAACGGATACGCGATGCTTCGCTCCAAATTAGGCAATCTAGTCTATACTTTTGTGTTGTGCGCATCACATAGTAAGATTAGCTAATTAATCAGTTTAAGAATGCATAATGTTTTCAAAACTAGATATCATGGTTAGTAGAGCCGATCTTTGATCAGGCAAGCGGGGGTGCTCATAGCTGACCTTCCCCAATCGTACCCAAGTTCCAAAGCCGAGGCAACTTTGGTGATGACGGACATGTGGCCTTAGGCAACGAGTCAGGGTTTCCTAAATTCCCCCAAAATAAAATATTTAGGTGGTGACTCTATATCTGGCAAAGCAGTCCATGTTTGGCACTTCTTTCTAAAAATCTGTTTTTCAAAACGATTTGCCAGATTTGGACTCTTTGGTGATTTATCAATCTCACATCGCACATTGTGAGATCAGATTAAGAACCGTGACCATTTGAGTCTGAACTATAGCATGAGGCCTCCGGGCACATCTACAGTTTCTGGCGACTCTGCTGGGGAGTTAGAGAACTTGACTCGAACTCATGATATCTTGTTTTGACTTCACTTACATGTTTCTTTGCATTGCATGTGCATTGGTGCGCCTAAGTCACAATGTTTGCCGTCTGCTATTCCTGAACGGTTTGCCGGAGGCACGCTTGGCTGACCAGTTACGGGCTCTGCCACGATGGGAACACAAACCCCGGTTGTCACCGGGGCACCCTTTTGACCATTCGACCTAGTGCATGTTCGGATCCATAGTGACCATTCCAAGCTAGGACAGGTTGCTACCCGATTATAGGTTGTTTGAAACTGCTGCGTGCGTAGTGAAACCCTAGCTCCTGACAAAATAGGACAGGGAAACCCTACCCCAATATAGGGGTGTTTTGGCTTCCTTTTTACTTGTTATGTGCTTTTAGAGTGTATCTCTACAGGGAATGCGCATATCAGTTTGTAAATCTGAGTACCAAGCCTGTGGACACCAGTATCGGTATTCTGAGAATCAGTTATATCTGCGGGTATAAGATTCAGTTTTGGGGCAGTGATTTTGCGGAACAGTGATCAGTAGTAAAGTACGATTATTTCAGCTACGCTTGTGTCTGTTCTGATTAAGGGCTGAAATGCTGCGTGTTTTCTCTTTCAGTTCAGAGATTTAGTACAGAATAACCAGTGTTCTCCCTTGCTGAGGCAAGACAGATATCTGATCCGTCAATCAACTAGTTGCGTCAGTCACCGTTCAAGTTCAGCAGACTTATGATGACACAAAATTTGGAGGAGATTGGGGTTATGGTAGCCGTGTTGGATCGAGGAACCATCTTGCTCGATGAGCCCAATGTCGAAGTACCACATCCGCCTAGGTCGCCTGCCGCGCGCCCAATCTGGGAACCCCAGATGTTTCAAGTTCGTGAACCCACCACGTTTGAGTTAATGGAAATGATCGGCGACCTCCAGAGATCTGTGGCTGATCTAGCCTATGGGATGTCGGCTCCACCACCAGCCACATCATACGCCGGGAACTTCATGCCGCAGGAGCCCCCGCTA
This sequence comes from Camellia sinensis, assembly GCF_055761805.1. Taxonomy (NCBI): domain Eukaryota; kingdom Viridiplantae; phylum Streptophyta; class Magnoliopsida; order Ericales; family Theaceae; genus Camellia; species Camellia sinensis. The sequence continues at coordinate 20,634,594 of NC_138962.1, read as the reverse complement.
CTGGGGTGAATTGTGATCGAGCTCAGCCAACCTGAGATTGTTTCAAGCTATAGCAATGACGTGTCAACAACAAACGGGTTTCGTTCTGATATAGCAACCCAAACCATCGATGAAGCTGAGGCTAGAGGCAAGAATAAGATGAAGGCAGACGCTGATCCCATTGAACAACTGCTGTGGGCAGTCGAGACTTTGAAAGCCAGGGGGTTTAATAAACAGCAAGTATTCGCAGTTATGACTAAGACTGTGGACGATGCTTTCCCCACTCCAACCGAGGGCAGTTCAAGCCAGACAGAAAATCGGGATAGACCCCGTCATGCCAGAACAATTCCCTCTAATCCCAACCCTGCACCGGGAAAAGATCAGAAAGCCAAGGCAGTACCTGCCGATCCTTTTTCGAGTACATCCAGCAAAGGTCCACAGACTTCGAAGTATCTGCCCCGAGGGCGCAGAGTCTTTCACGCCCTCTACATGCCTTTGTCTAAGGCACTTCAAATCTTAGCAGAAAAGGGTCATCTAAAACCTCTTGAGCCTCGGCCTCTCCCCAGTCATCTTCCAGCGGGCCATGATGCTACTCAATACTGCGCGTATCATCAGCAGACCAGTCACAGCACCGACAATTGTTTTCATCTCCGCCACAAAGTGCAAGATTTGATTGACAATGAAGTCATCCTCCCGCCAAGCTCAACAAAGTCTGTTACCGCCGGGTTGTTGGATTTCGAGGATAGCGCGAGTATGTGATCAGGGGTTGGACCACCTGCGGGCGGCACTCAGTTTGTTTCAGATGCGGCATATGGCACGCACTATTTTGAGCATTTACGAATGCTGATTTTTGTAATTTCTAGCTTGGGTGTTGAGTCAGTTGTTTGGTTTTGCTTTGAGTCTGTTTCATTGTCTTGAGTCAGTATTTTTTGCTTAAGGGTCTGTCTTGTTGTATCGAGTCAGTCCCATTGTATAGAATGTCAGCTGATTTCAGGGCTATTGCCTCGAACACCGTTTTTTGTTTTGTAATTATCCTTTTTGCTTTTTTTTGAGTCTGTCTCTGCTGTGAAGCTAGTTGCAACCAGGAAATCCAAATGAAACAGCTGTGGCTGTCATGTTTTTTATGCTTATTGCTACTTCAAGCCTGTTGTGCCAGCAAGTTTAGATTGAAACAGCAGTACATCTCACCTGCTCTTCTGCACCTTGAAGTCATTGTAATGACCTACGTTTTTCAAAACTTTTTTTAGCACTGTGATGAAAACAAAGAGGAAGGAATTTCTCGGGTTTTGCAAAAATTTGATTGTTTGAGAGAAAGAAAGGCATGCTAAGCCCTTAATGAACGAAATCATGCTTGTTAGTGTGAGTACTGAGAAGGACCCTGGCTTGATCCAGATTGGTTCCACTCTGTCTTCAGCGCGAGCGATTAGTCGCTTTCTTAAAAAATTTCAAAAAATGTTTTGTGCTGCCTTGCGAAGACTTGTGTGGAATAACTCTTGAGATTGTGCAGCTTAGGATCGCTCTCAGCCTCGAGACTCGACCCCCCCATTCACTTTCAAACCTTGAACGTGCATTCAGAATGTTCAACGGCCAATCGCAATGTAAGGCCTGTATGGCCAGATCAGAAGCACCCCTGGAACTAAGGGCAAAAGATGTCAGAGAATGCACTCGAAGAGTCCACAACGAAGAATCAGCAAGAATACCAAATCCCAGAAGGGAGAAAAGAAGGAAGCATTGCTGAAGAACAACCGAGTTCCTATCCACAACATTTGGATGGATTTTTACAGCATCAGTGAACAGCAGCCATTCTCCTAGATTCAGATGGCTTCGAAATCCTAAAACCATTTGGCATGGACAAAGCTACACTTTTACCCTTGAGAGGCTCACTGGGCCAAAAACCTGGAAAGGCGACCTAGGCAAAAGTTAGAGTAAGAAAAAGAACAAAAAGAACAAAAACAAAAAGAGGAAAAGAAAAGAAAAGAATACAAAAAATAAGAAAAAGAAAAGAAATGAAGAAAAAGAAATGAAAAGAGTTGAAAAGAAAAGAAGAACAAAGCTCGCAAGGTTGAAAACCCAGAAGGGCGGCCTTGGTAAAAGTTAGAGCGTAAAAGGAGAGGTTAATACCTAAGTATCCCTTACCCGGAACTACGTAAGGCTTGATTCCCATGTTTGGGATACGTAGGCAACTTCATCCTGAAGTCCAGCCACCAACACTTTCAAAGTGACTATGTCCATATATTGGTTTTGACCATCTTCGTCTTCTCCTTATCCGAGAGTTCGGTTGCGATCATTACTAACGAGGACTGTTTACAGTATGCTGCGGCATTATCCAGACAAGGGGCAACTTTCCGTTGCCATGAGTCGCCATTCAAACAAGGGGCAACTTTCTGTTGCCATGCAGCTCTCTTCAGGCAAGGGGCAATTTCCCTTCAGATCTGAGGTTGTGCATCTTGAGAGTAAGTTTCATGCTCGTTGAGCACTGGCTGTTTGCCAAACGGATTTTGAGAATTTTTACTGAGGTTGACTATTTTCTCGAAAATTATTCCATCTTTTCCAAAACTGGACCATTTTCTTGGACCCAAAAAAGGAAAATTTTCAGTGCTCATAGCCTGACTTACATGATTTTCAAATCAAAAATCGAACAAGCATGTTAATCTAACTCTCATTTTGGTCAAAATTGTTTTAGTAGAAAGCCGAAAACAAGAAATGGTCAAAATGATGAACTAAGGGGCACAGTTGAGTCAGGCTTCCTGTCTTTCCCCCATCGCCAGCATACTTGCCAGAAAGGGCACAACTGGAGTTGTCTGTAAAGGGCTAAAAGCTCTCTCACCCTCCGAGCAACGAGGTATCAAGCCAAGTGCGAAGCACGAGTCGGAGTGGATTAAGATACTCCATTCCCTCATCTGGAGCATCGACTAGACGTCGCCGGAAGAAGTAGCTGCGAGCTAGCAGTGTTGGGCATGAACCCACAACCTCTTGTTTATCCATAAACCACCCAGGGGAGGGATAAAAAACGAGAGATTGAAGAACAGAGAGATGTGCGCTAACAGGAAAAGTGAGAAAAGGGCCTTTTCAGAAAAACAGAGCCTGAGGGCCGAGCGATGTGAGAATCACAAATAAGAAAGGGTGGGAAACAATACCCGGAAAAACTGGCTCCTCGCGAACTGAGAGGTCTCTTGTCTTTGTAACACGTTTGTGTGTCGTGTCTTTTGTTTTGTTTACCTCAACTCTTGTTTTGAGTCTGCTCCAAGCATGTGTTGATGTGTTTAGGTTGTGTACCTTTTGTTGAGTCGTAGGGGCGCTGTGTTCAGTCGTAGGCTCAATACCCGGTCGACAACTCATTTTTCAATTTCAAAAAATCGTTTGTGCTCAGAGTGCTGTGCCATTCTCCACATTTGTCCAAAGCAAGATTGGTTTTTTCAATAGCCGTAGGGTTCAACCCAAGCCATGTCGGAACAGTAGAACCAGGACCTATTCGAGACTATGTGGGTTCCGAACTGCGAAGCAAAAGAAAAGAGGAAAATTGTGGAGCAACCGCGTTTGTTCCAACTTTTACGTGCCCCGTTTTTGCATCCCGTCTTTTCAAGATTGAATTGTTTGTTCAGAATGGGCTGTGTGTTCAGAATGAGCAGTGGGTTATATGAGTTGTTTTGACGTTAGCTGGTTCACTACTTGGTTATTACGATGCAAGTGTTCCAATTTTCAGACAAAAAATCAATCTCATTTACATTGTTATGTGATATAATGCAATGCGATGCGATGTATGAAATATATAAATGCAACACCTTTTCAGACAAAAAGCTTGTTTCATTTCATCATCTTTTCAAGCACATAGCTTTGAAGAAAATAAAACCTACCTGCGGCAGTACAGTGTGCTCAAGCTACTAGCAAAAGAAAAAGTAAAACCAAAAGAAGAAAGGCAACAAAAGTCTAGATCAATGTCAACTGGTCTCAGGCCTGAGGGTTTGTCCTCGTCCTCTTCCTAGACGAAGGTTTAGGAGCATCGTCGCCAGCTCCACCATCTGTACCCGAGCCCGAGTCATCTCTGGTCTCCTCCTCGGACGACTCTACCTCCGCCTCCGACTCTGCCTCAGACTCATCATCGTCAGGGATCGGTGCCCGAGAGCTGCTCCCAATATGAGTACGCCCCGCTTTGGTGCGGGGATATACTGTGCCTCCTCGCCCTCCTCCTCGAGCAGGAATAAAAGGTCCAGTTGGAGCACCTCCTGCAGCCGAAATCTGGAATGGAGACTGAAAAGCACAAATGGCAAACGCATTAGCATGCTACGCAAAGCAGAGTATGAATACTGTGAGTAGTGTATCAGTACAGAATGCAGTGTGTGAGTACAGTGTATGAATACTATGAGCAGTGTATGAATACAGAATGCAGTGACTGAGTGCAGTGTATTAATGCCGTGAGTAATGCTGTGAACAGTCTGTGGGTTACAGTGTATCGAATGCCATGAGGGATGTATATCAAGTACTGTGTTGATGGTGCGATGCATCAGATTGTGCAAAGTTTGAGGTGATGGTCAAAAGAACATACCGGCATACTGTAAATGGCCAGCAGGTCGAGGCTCCACTGTAGCATCCCCATCATGGAGGCGTTCAACTCCAAGGACTGGCGAGTATACTCGGATGAAGCCTGCAAAAGTGTTAGAAGTATCAGTATTCTGCGGAATATCAAGAGAAATGAAATGAAATGACTGTACAAAATGCAGTAGTACATACCAGGGGCAAGTCGTAGAACCCGACTAGCTCGTGATCAGCTGGAGGGGGAGCGATGGGGATCTGATAAGTCTCCCCACCCTACCCCCTGCATGTCATCATCGTGGGCAACGCTGGCCATCCAGCTCCCTGTCCTCTCCGGGAACCACTCCTACCACGGGCCCAAACCATCTTCGGTGCCTCTGCTCCTACCCAAGCCACCCTTGGTGCTCCTGCTCCTGCTCCTACTCTAGATGCCGGCGCCGCAGGCCTCTCCCTCTCAGCTCGGCGAGCACTACCCAAAGGTTGCATGATATAGGTCTGGACGTACTCTGCATAGTCGCCCTCGCCTCTAAAGCCCTCCGAGTCCCAACCGATCGTACAAATGACCATCTCCTGTGTGGTGTATATCTCTGTTTGCCTCATGGTCGTAGGAGGCAGCTCCGGAACTGTCTGCTCTGGCACGCCTAAGGTCTGCCGCAAGAAGCGCTCGCCCAGGTACCAGGCCCGACAGACTGGGTCCTCTAGAAAAATCCTGAACCGGGAGGTATCCTGAGCACCCTCATACCGCTCCCGTACTGCGATGGGCAATGAGGCCCATGGCTGCCAGGTGATCTGCAAACAAAATGCAGCTTGTTATCTACTGCTATTGAAAATGTAATGCAAAGCGAAGTTTAAATGAATTGTAATGTTTGACATACCTCTGCCGCGGTGATAGTATCGAAATAGTGACGGAAGAATATGAAAGACTCCCAGGGCCTCCGCTCGCACCTCACGTCGATGCAGTGGGAGAATGGGATCATGGGAGGTATCTCCTCCTCTGGTATTGGGGCAAGCCTCGGGAAGTAGGCGTAGACCCACAACTATAGGAGTATAACAGAGCAAATACCAGTATGCTTATCAGATAAAAGCAGAATGCAGAATAAAGCAGAAATCGTAGAACCGTGTATTGTGCAGAGTGTACAGTGTGTGCAGTATGCAGTCAGTAAGTAAAACAGATTGCATGTTTGTTGTGTGCACAGTGTACGGTCAGTTGACAGCCAATTGTGCAGTATATGAGGTGTATTGTGCAATGTGTGCAGTGTAAAGCAGATTGCATGTTTGCAGTGTGTGCAGTCTACAGTCAGTTGGCAGCAGATTGTGCAGCATATGAAGTGCATTGTGCAATGTGTGCAGTGTGTAAAGCAAATATATGTGTGCCGTGGGTGCAGTATATGACCAGTGTGACGAAGACCACAGTGTGTACAGTATACAGAGTACAGAGAATGTAAAGTAAAAATATGAAACAGAAGAAGAAGACGTACCTCCCAAGCCCGCCAGTAGCCTCCGAGTAGCTGTCCGTTGAGGCGGGTGGATGAACTCATAGCCGTAGAGTGTGGCCAAGCCCGCGGATCCTGGTCACGTCAACCAGTGCACTCAACAGGCAAAGGGGCATGGTGTTTGCCCGGTCGGCGAAGAGGGTGGTCCCCAGCAGGAACATTAGAAAGTCGCATGTGTACTGCTCCTCCTCCTCTCGAGTGGTAGGCGCTTGGATCTTGAAGTGGTCCTCGAACCATGAGTATCGTACAAATCCAAGACGAGCAAGAGGCGGTAGGTCGCCGAGCAGGTATATTTGAACGGCCTCCCACTCATCCATATTTGTATCGAAGGGGATCGGATCACCCCCTACTCCAATGCCTGTGAGCATGAAGAAGTCGAAAGGAGTCATCGTCATGTCTCCCATGGCCAAAAGATAGAAAGAGTCAGTGGTGTCCCACCACCTCTCCACCAGAGCAGCAAGGAGAGGCCTGCTCGCAGTCAGGTGTGAGAGCCCCATGCAGAAAGTGCCGAAGCCGGCCTGGTCAACAATACGGCAAACTGCCTCAGGAAGCTCCATGTACCACCCCCGGGCCATGACATTCCCATACCCTCGGAAGGCATGGGAATCCCCCTGTGGTCAAAACAAACATTTGCGAAGCAGTGTTACAAATACAGCATTGAAAGCACTAAGAATTGATGAAAATACAACGTGTGTGCGCGTGTTCAGATTCAAACAGATATCGGGTGCAGGTGTGCTCGTAGTGAACTACAGCATGTGATGTATCAGTGTGTCTGAGTGATTCAGTGGAAAATGCAGTGTGTGTGCACGTGTTCAGATTCAAACAAATACCGAGTATAGGTGTGCTCGCAGTAGACTACAACATGTGGTATATCGGTGTATCCAGACTAAGCAATTAAAGAACAAGATCGACTATTGCAGTTGTGTTCTACATTGTGAAAAATGAAACGAGGAAGAGTATACCTCGGAAGCGCCGTAAGACAGATGTGACTCTGGCTCGTGCAGTAGAAGCTCTAGTGGTATGCCCCTGGCAAAACTCCTAAACTGGCGAAGTCCGTCGGGAGGCAACACGTGTACCGCCGGCCTGTAAGCCGTCGGATCGAACGACCGGATGTGAAGAGGCATGAGCTCGGCCTCGGGATCCACGTCCATCTCAGAGGGAGCCCCACCTTGTGGTATGTCGCCTGCCATCTCAAAGAGAGTGAAAAACGGTCGGAAGTGCGAAAACCAAGCAAGAATGTGAAAAGTCAACCCCGAGAGGGTGAAAAATGGCCAGAAAGGTCAGAGTCCAGAAAGGGCACAAAGATCGAGGTAAACTTGGGGGAAACAAACCCTATGCGGTGGAAATCGAGAAAAGTGCACCGAAAACAAGTTTTGTTTGGTTCAAAACAAGCGAAACGCGAAGGATTTCGCGAATCGAACGACAAAAAGGGCTCTAAAACCAAAGAAAAGCACGGATCGAAGTTGGGAAAATCACCTAGAGAGAAAGGAGGAGAGTTTTCGAGCTTGAGGCAAGTGAAGAAATAGGGCTAGAAGCCCTATATTTAAAGACTCGTGGCCAAAAGGACAAAACTGCCCCAATACAGGCATTGTTGGCCGCTTGGCCACATTGTTGGCCGCTCGGCCAACAAATAGATGGCCGGTGGCCTTGTTTTGTGGCCGGTGGATGGCCGGTGGACTCCTCTGATAGCCGGTGAGCCTCCTACACCCTTTTTTGGGTCATATATGTGGTCTAGGACCTTCTTTGCTCAAGACAGTGCAAGAAACTGCATTTTGAAGCTTAACCGATCTTTGTGCCGTGTCTTCTGTGCGTAGCACTCGAATACGTGCAAGGTGTATCCTTTTCGTATCCTTTTTATATCTTGCAAAAATTCAGAAACTACTTCAAATACGTTGCATTGTTATGCATGTCTGCATGCGTTGTAGCGCACACCATCTCTTGCGTTGTTATGCATATTCACATACGTTGTAGCACACATCATCCCTTGCATTGTTATGCATTTCTACACGCGTTGTAACGCGCATAACTTGCATTGATATGTACAGTTCATTTGCATTGTCATGCATTCCAAAAGACGTGCGTTGTCACGCATTCAAGTTCATTTGCATTGTCAAGCATTCCAAAAGACGTGCATTGTCATGCATTCAAGTTCATTTGCATTTTCAAGCATCTCAAAAGATGTGCGTTGTCACACATTTCGAGTTCATTTGCATTGACATGCGTCTCAAAAGACTTGCATTGTCGCGCATTTTGAGTTCATTTGCATTGTCATGCATTTTCAAAACAAAAAAAAACAACAAAAAAATACAACAAACAAACATGCATTGTCATGCATTTTCTTACCAGGCATCGTTATGCGCACCTCACGCGCATTGTCATGCATATCCCGCATTGTCATGCGTCTCAACATCTAGCATCATCATGCATTCTTCCTTACTTTGCATCATACATAGCATATATTACATTCATTGTATATATTGCATTGTACATAGCATACATTACATGCATCCATTGCATATCAAATGTATGTATTGCATTATAGTTTGCATGCATTTGCTGCATATCCATCTACGGCTTGCACCTTTCCATGTTGAGCTTGGTTTGGTATGTGCCCATACTTTTCACGATTGAAGCACGGTTATGATATTATGTGTACGCACCTAGTGTTGCGGGTGATGGCACCGTTTCCATGTTAGACGTGGTTTGTTTGTGTCCATGCTTTTCCTAGGCAAGATATGTTTCGGCCGCACGCCTTATCCATTCCATCCATTGCATACAGAATATAGGTTACATTGTCTTGCATCCTCCCGTCCACCCGCGTTGTCTCGCATGCTTAGGTTGCATTGTCTTGCATCCTCCCGTCCACCCGCGTTGTTTCGCATTCTTAGGTTGCATTGTCTTGTATCCTCCCGTCCATCTGTATTGTTTCGCATTCTTAGGTTGCATTGTCTTGCATCCTTCCGCACACACATTGCATGCGTTGTCGCGTCATGCTTTACTTATATGTGTTCAATTTTCTATACACATTGCATGCGTTGTTGCGTTATGCTTTACTTATATGTGTTCAAGTTCTACACACATTGCATGCGTTGTCGCATCATGCTTTACTTATACGTGTTCAATTTCCTATACACATTGCATGCGTTGTCGCGTCGTGCTTAACTTATATGTGTTCAAGTTTCTATACACATTGCATGCGTTGTCGCGTTATGCTTTACTTATATGTGTTCAAGTTCCTATACACAATGCATGCGTTGTCGCGTCGTGCTTTACTTATATGTGTTCAAGTTCCTATACACATTGCATACATTGTCGCATTATGCTTTACTTATATGTGTTCAAGTTTCTATACACATTGCATGCGTTGTCGTGTTATGTTTTACTTATATGTGTTCAAGCTCCTATACACATTGCATACGTTGTCGCGTTATGCTTTACTTATATGTGTTCAAGTTCCTTTATTTTCATACATTGCACATGTTGTCGCATGTGCTTTACTTACATGTGTACATTTTATTCCTGCTATACACATTCCATACGTTGTCGCGTTATGCTTTACTTATATGTGTTCAAATCCCTTTATTTTCACACATTGTACGTGTAGTCGCATGTGCTTTACTTACATGTGTATGCTCTTCCTCACCTCCACACATTGTACACGTTGTCACGTGTACTTTACTTATATGTGTTTGTGCCTTCGTAGCATTGTTATGCCTATTTCAAATTGCATTGTTATGCACACACTTGGGTTGCGTTGTTATGCACCCCTCTCACCCGCATTGTCATGCACCCCTTCCACCTGCATTGTCATGCACCCTCTCACTTACGTTGTCACGCACTTTTAACTTGCATTGCTATACATGTTTCTAACGATATTGTACCTGTTAAGTTCTCTTTCTTTTTCAGGCACGATATTGTATGTACGGTTCATTTGAGGTTGGCACAACCAGACGAACCGGACAGGAACGATATTGTATGTACGGTTCATCTGAAGCTGGCACGACCAGACGAACCGCACAGGTATTATATTCTCCGCATCAAACGTAGCGAGAATTACATAATTCTCTTATATCCTTTCTGCATTGTAATGTAGTTTGGTTTCTGCTAGCTTAAAACTATCGCATGTTATGCTTCGTTACAGCTTTCATTGCATGATCATAAGTTATGCTCGGTTTTGTGCATTGTCTTGCATTTTGCCCCTGCCCTCGGGCGCATATCTTTGTCTGTAGCTTGTATGCTTTGTCTAAGTCTTCGGCCTTGTCAAAAATGGGTCGTCTCTGGGCTTTGACATTCACTCCCGTCATTGTTATGACTTTCGAGTTCTGTCATAGAGGGGCAACTGTAGACACCCCATTTTTGACCGTCCTCAAGACTTGGACGTCACCGTTTGAACACTCGATGGTTATCCATGTTTGTGTTCGTCCTGAGTTCTCGGAGGTCTCGGCCACGCGCCTTGCCTCAAGACCTCTTGACTTGCCTGTTTTGTGTTTGGTTTTACACCAAACACTTGTGTTTCTGCTTCTGAGGGTGGAAAATAGCTTGTTGGCTATCCCCATATCTCATCGGTCATGGCTCGAAGCCACCGGCCCTGTTTTGTTGCTACCGGCCATTGGATATGGCCGGTCGACACTCTGTCTGGTCGGTCGACCAGTGTTTTGGTCAATTTGTCATTTTTGGCTAGCCGACCACTGTTCATCTGCTTTTGGCAGATATTTTGTGCCAGCTGTGATAGCTGGCACCCACAATTAACCCCCTCCATACACGTGTATGGAGGGATTTCCCTCTTGTTTAGCTTGTTTTGTAAGCTTTGAAGGATTGGAATTCCTATAAAGGGAAGGCTTCCCCTCCCTCCTCAAGGGTTCCAAAAAGTTCCAGAGAGGGTCTAAGATTAGGGTTTAGGATTTGTATCTCGCTATCTCTATATCTCCCTCTATTTCACTCTTGTGTGTGTATAAGGTGTATTTGTTCTTAGTTTTGCACTAGGACACCTAGTATCACACTTTACCTTGGTTGCTGAGGTGCCAAAGGGTTGTTCTTGAAGTTTTTGAGTGGATTTAAGCTTGGAAAGGCTGCTGGAGCCTTGTTCTTGAAGGTGGTCTACAAGGGTGAGATTCTTGCTCTTTGTTCCCCATTTTTGCATAAGCCTTTGCCTATCTTGCATCTGTTTTTGAGCTTGGTCTATAACTGATAAAAGTTATGATTTTACTTGCTTAAAATAGTTGTTTAAGATTGCTTTGGTGTTTGGGGTTGTTTACCCCCGCTTAGGCCTTGTTTGGCCTCTTTTTTGTGCTATTTTTGGTGAGCTCTGGGACCACCTTGTATTGGCCTCCTCATCACTGAAATCTAGGTGAATTTCAGTGGTGAGGATGGTGTTTTGAGGTTCTAAGAAGGAGAGGGCCATCCCCTCTCCATGTTGTCTTCAAAACTTGTCATTTTAGCCTCATGTGTGAGCACCTTTCTTAAGTTCATGTTGGCCATGTCTTAGTTGGTATTTCATGGCATAGCACTATTTCAAGTTGGTTTAGACACACCATGCGTGCTTTGCATACTTGTTTTGTAATGCCATGAAATTGCCTTAACATGCTTTGTGCTTTGAGCCTTGTTTCTAGCATGATTTTGGCTTAGCTTTGTGAAGCTTTTATGCATGTTTTGATGTGCTTGACGTCTGATTTTGGTTATTTGGGTCGTCCATGACTTGCTCTGTATAGCTACCATGCAACCTAGCTTGTAGGCTTTGAGTACTGAATCCTCTAGCATGCTTTACTTGCACTATTTCAGTGGTTTGGAACCACTTATCATGTCATTTCAGTCCATATAGCATGCTTGTATACTTGCAATTATGGCTTATTTGATGCTTTAAAAGGTTTGTGTTTTATGCTCCATGTTTGGATCTTTATGCATACCTTTAGACTTAGGCTATTTAAATGCCATCTAGGTGTGTCTTTAACCTTGTTTTGGTCTGCCTTGGGGTTGTTTTGAGTCCCTTTAGCCCTTTGAGGTTTGGTTGGCATGGTCATGGGTTAACCCCTCCCCCTTTGATAGCTTTGAACTTTGGACCTTGGTTGCATGCTTTGATTGCTTTGTTTAGTTGGTTTGGCACCATCCTTAACATGATTTTCAGAGTTTGTCATGCTTTTCATTGGTCCATGATCATCTCCTTTTAAATGTGCTTAAAAGTCCCCTCTTTGTGCTTAAGTGTTGGACCATGTTCGCATGCATGTTTGTATGTAAATTTGCCTTCATTTCCATAGTATTTTGGCTACTTATTTAGACATGGCTGAGGCTTGTCCATATTAGTTTAAGTCCACCGTTTGCATGTTGTTCAAATGTTGTTACATTGCTTCATGCTTGTATGTTTTGGTTGCATAGTGTTTTACATGCTCATTGCTTGCATTATTGATACATGCGTAGCTATATTGCATTTTGTTGCATTGCTTGAGCTATATGGCATGTTGTTGCATGCTTAGGTTGTAATGCATTTGGCATGCATTCTCTCTTTTAGTTGCCTAACATGTTGTTGCATGTTTTGCCATTGATATGTTGTTACATGCTTGCATGTGTGCATGTTTGTCCTCATATTCATATTGCATGCTTAGCTTGCATGCTTAGGTTGTATTTGGCATGCATGCCTTGCCTCTTGAATCACCATGATAGAGGTTGGGCCCCTTAGGTGCTTGTGTGCATTTCATTTGACATCAAAATGCACAACTTCACACCTCAGACCATCATGCATTGAAATGCGCGATTGGTGGTCTGAGCGTCGAGCACCAAACTCCCTTGAGTTCATGACATGATAGGGAGGTTGGTTGTGCAAACATTTGATGTGAAATGCATTGCCATGTCTTGTTTGTCCTCTGCTGCTGTCAAAACAGGATCCCGCAGGCATAGATGGCCGACCGACCACATTGAGTGCCGGCCGACCACAAGTATCTGGCCGAGAGCTATATTTATGGTTGATGACCGCTTTTCCATGGCCGGTTACCACTCCTCTTGGCCGGTGGCATCCCACAACCCTCAGGGAGTATTTCAGAATCATCCTTGGGACTTGTACAGTCTCCAGGGAAGAAAAACAGTGCAAACAGAGGCAGCAAGAGTATGGCGATGGATTTCCGGGCAGAATCGAGCACGCGTGCATTCATCCCTCTTCCCGAGACCTCTTTACTGCTTTTCTTAGCTAAATTGACTCGTTAGTTAGTTAAGTGTTGTAAATATTTAATTAGCTTGTAGGTTAATTAATTTGAATTATTCTTTCGGACCCTCCGAGAGAGGGCAATTTTGTAATAAGCGTGCGTGTGTGTGATGCATATCTTCCAACCACCATTTCTTTCTCCCTTTTACTTAACCGCTTATGATGGTTAGTTCTAGGGCATATTTCAATTAGCATCCTTATGCTATGCATGTTTGCATCATTCATCTGTATTGCATGCACCGGGCTCGGCACATCATACTAATTGCATAGTATTTTAAATCTAACTTGAATACATGTTATCTGTTGCATTTCACATGCCATCCATAGATTAGCCGAGCCTATTCTAGCTGCATTTTGCCTGCGATGCATTAGCCATTTTAACATGAACTTGGATCATACATGTGATTACTAACATGTTCCTTGTTTTGGCTTGGAGTACTAGGTGAGTGTTTATGCTTTAGCATCCCGCACGAGTGTGAATGTTACCATGAGAGCATGCTTGCCATGAGGCTAATCGCTTAGTTGATTTACTGCCTAAATGCCTGTGGGTGAAGGTTGGCAAAACCAAGCTAAAACCACTCAAATACAAGCTCCAAGAACCTCAGCTCCAGAGTGAAGGTGTTTCACTAGGTGCTTTAGTACAAAAGTGTGAAGAAAAACCACTTTAAGGCACAAACTAGTGCAAATATAGAGAGAAAGGGATATGTATATCTCTAATGCAAATTTCAGAACCTCTGGAAAGGGAGAGGGACCTCCCCTCTTATAGAAATCGAAGTCTCAAGCTTGTTGAACAAGCTAGAGGCTTGGTGCAATCCCTCGATACACGTGCATGGAGGATGCATTCTATGCTCAGCAGCTGGCACAACTGGCAATAAAAATATCTGCAAAAGCAAAGAAAAGGGCCTCGGCCAAAAAGTATGGCCGACCGGCCATCAGTGAAGCCGACCGGCCACCACTGATGGTCGATGGAAAGAGGGCATGGCCGATGGGCATGGGGCCTGGCCAATGGGTTGTAGGGCTGGCTAACAGGCCACCCACTTCCCTTAGAAACAAACCCACAAGCATTTGGTCCACAACCAAGCACAAAACAGACAAGTTGAGAGGCTCCAAGGCAAGGCGCGCAGCCGAGACCTTCAGGAACTCAAAACGAACACGAGCATGGATGGTCATCGAGTGTTCAAACGATGACGTCGAAGTCTTGAGGACAGTAAAAAATGTGGTGTCTGTAGAGCCCCTCTTTGACAGAACTCAGAAGTCAAGAAATGACGAGAGTGAATGTCAAAGTCCAGAGACGACCCATTTTTGACAAAGCCGAAGACTTAGATAAACATACAAGATAACAATATGGATGCGCCTGCAGGCAGGGGCAAGATGCAAATGACATGCACAATGTAGAACATAACTTATGATTATGCAAAGAGGACTATAATGAAGCATTTATGCAAAATAAATACAACATTTTAAGCGAATGTTATGCAAAGAAATGCTACAGCAAACTCGTATATAAACAAGTAAACACGAACCAAACTAAATCTCACGTAGAAAGGGTGTAAGAAAATTATACAATTCTCACTGTGTCTCACGCGGAGAAGGCTAAAAATGACTATCGGGAACACCTGAAGTCTCAAACGAAACACCTCCTAGCGTATCAAACGCAAAAGAGAAGGATTGTGCAAGAAAGTGCAGTTATCTAAACACGTGTCAAACGCGAGAGGAGAAAGGTACGTCCAAACGCATGTCAAACACGAGTGGAGAAGAGTAGCAGTCAAATTGAACCGAAACTCCTCTTGAATGAACCGTACATACAATATCGTCTGGTTTCACCATCTTCAGATGAACCGTACATACAATATCGTGCCTGTACAAAATAGAGATTTTGACAAGTACAATGTAATAGGAACACATGATCAACGCTATATCAAGATACAATTTCAACACAAGATAAACGCGTGCACATATGATGCCAATGGAAAGGTGCATAACAATGCATGGAAGATGTGCATAACAATGCAAGTGAAGTGTTCATAACAATGCAAGTATAACGTGCGTAACAACGCAAGTGAAGAGGTGCATAACAATGCAACCGAAGCGCGCATAACAATGGAACTGAAGCGTGCATAACAATGCAAGTGAAAAGGTGCATAACAATGTAACTGGAACGTGCGTGACAACGCAAGTGAAGAGGTGCATAACAATGCAATTGAAGCGTGCATAACAATGCAAGTGAAAACGTGCATAACAATATAACTATAACGTGCGTGACAACGCAAGTGAAGAGGTGCATAACAATGCAACCGAAGTGCGCATAACAATGCAGGTGAAAAGGTGCATAACAATGTAACCGAAGCGCGCATAACAATGCAGGTGAAAAGGTGCATAACAATGCAAGTAGAACGTGCGTGACAACACAAGGGGGAACGGTGTCACGACCCAAACCCGCCCCTGTAGGTTTGGCACCGTAACCGGCCAGTAATCCGTGGATTACCAAAGGCCTTTGAACAGATTAGCAAGTAATAAGGGGCTGCGGAAGCAAATATACAAAAATATACAAGGTCCAATGAGCTGTGATAACGTACATGGGACAGAAAATTTCAAAACTTATTTATATACATAAACATGCCAGTCAGCATACACCAATATTTACAGAATGTACATCCCATGACCTGACGTACAAAACGTACACAAAGACTAGCATGAATACAAAAAGAACAACCATGGTATTAGGCTTCAATCGGAACCTCCTCGGGAGGCACAACAGTCGGCTGACAAAAACTAAACAGAAGGCCGTTAACTCTGGCCCTGGTCATGTGCCGTCTCACCTCTATACATAATATAAACTGTGAGCGAAAGCCCAGTAAATAATAACAGGGTAAAGGGGTTTCAATGAATGAGTTCGTACAGATTCAGAAATAACAATTCAGATTTGTATCAAATTCATCATTTGTCCAGATCATATACAGACAGAAATCATAAGTCATGATTAAGTTTACGTGATACATCCATTAGCTATAACAGAACAGAACAGAACAGAATGCATACGCGTGAGGTTACAAATAACCAGTTCCATAAAGAAACCTCCGTATCCGGGTACAGAACAGAAGCTGAGCCCCCGTGACGAGGCCTCCGGTACGGGTAACAGAGTATAGACAGATAAGAGTTTCGTAAATGAACCTCCGATACCGGGTAACAGCTAACAGATATCACATGATGCTAAGGACGTCATGAATACATATCAGAAATTGAACAGTCATTCATTGTACAAAACATATTATTTTGGAAAACAAATCTTGTTTTAGCATACAGAAAGTAGATACAGTTGAACATAACTTTACTAAGTTATTACTCACAGTGGGCCTTGAAATAGACAGACGGAGCCAATTGGTTAAATAGAATGCGGCAACCTACATAACACATAACCGACACACACTTGAAACACACGTTCTAATTATACAAAACTTACGTCGTTGGTTCTTAGTGTGTTTCTAACCTTGAATCCCCCCTTATAGAGTCTTAAACATGGCCTAGGAATGCCTTGGATGAAATCAGGATGCAAAGATGCCTTAGAAAACATTTTTCAAAAGTTGCTGAAAACAGGGGTCTCGCTCGAGCGAGGCTTTCTTCGCTCGAGCGAGCTTGCCAAAAAAGAGGGGTCACTCGAGCGAGGACTTCTTTGCTCGAGCAGTCTGTAAAAATGCAAAAATATTGGATGGTGCAAATTTGACCTCGATACCCGCTCGATGCTCGCTCGAGCGTGAGACACGGCTCTTCGGTCGAGCGTAGGTCTCTTCACTCGAGCGTGCGTCTGCATGCACCAAAAACCTGAGAGCTTGCAATTTACGCTCGAGCCACCATTCCTTCGCTCGAGCGGAGCTCTAAACAAACGATGGTCACTGGAGCGAAGAATCCTTCGCTTGAGCGAGGAAGCCAAATTCTGGAATTTCCAGATTTGCCTCCCTAGCTCAAACCAAGTATTCAACACCTCAAAACTCAACCTTTTGGGCCCATTTTCTGAAAAACACTTCTAAATTCATAGTATAACATGTTTCAAAGATCAATTTATAAAATCAAAGCCCAAAGGTGAGTCAATTGAACACCAAAATCAAAGAAGCTTCAAGAATTATATAAAAACATAACATGCATGTGGTTAAATGAATTTCAATGCTCCAAGACAAGATTCAATATGAGATTGAGCTCAAAATCAAGGTGAATTCATGCACTATAACAAAAGCATGAACATGCATGTGAGGATTTTATGAAAACAAACTCAAAATTCAAGAATGTGAACATGCATGCATGAATTAATTAAGGTTTCTTGAATTCTAGCCCAATTAACCCATAAATTCACCTATTTCATATGTAAGCAAGTTCTAGATGGCTCAATGACAAGATCAAGGGATTGAGTTCTTACCTAAACACCTTAATTAAGCTTCACCAAGCAAAATTCTTGAGCTACTCAATAATTCTTCAAAATCTCCCCAATTCTTCTAATTCTCCCCAATTCTTCTAATTCTCCAAGGAATTTTGTTGAAACCAATACCTCTCCTATCTGTAGCTCTCTCTCTCCCACGGTTTTGGTCAAGAAAGATGAGCAAAAGATGCATTCAAAGTGTAATAAAGTTGGTCTCACCCAAGTCACTAAGTGGCAAAATGGTAATTAGGCTAGGGTCAATAATATAACATTATTTAATTTAATTTAACCATACCAAATCGAATTTTAATTAAGCCTACCGTAAAATCACATAAAATCTAACTAGTCTAAAACACTAAACAATTTCGGAATCGGGCGCTGATAAGGCTTTCAATTTGCAGTTCGAAATTAAAGACACGAATAGATCATTTTACACCGAACAGATAGAAACACAAAACTAATGCAATAGATATGCAATTTAATTCTGGATTTCTTCTAAATTACTGTTAGGCATCATTAATCATGATTTAGCATTAATCGGAGGTCGAGGTTATTACAAACGGTGCATAACAATGCAACTGAAGTGCGCATTACAATGCAAGTAGCGTACATAACAATGCAAGTAGAAGGGTGCATAACAATACAAGTGAAGAGTGTATAGCAATGCAAGTGAAAAGTGCATAACAATGCAAGTGAACTGTGCATAACAATGCAAGGAGAAAAGTGCATAGCAATGCAACTGAAAAGTGCATAACAATGCAAGTGAAGTGTGTATAACAATGCAAGTGGAGAGGGTGCATAACAATGCAAGTAGCATGCATAACAATGCAAGTAGAATGGTGCATAACAATGTAGGTGAAGTGTGCATAACAATGCAAGGAGAACAGTGCATAACATTTGCAAGTAGCGTGCATAACAATGCAAGTAGAAGGGTGCATAACAATGCAGGTGAAGTGTGATACCCCTGTTCCGTAATATGTTAATTGGTCCTTAATATGAGTATGATTATGTGTTTAATATGATTTTGTATGCCATTATGTGAAAATATGTGGTTTTAAATTTCTATCTATTCACCGTAGGAATATCTGTTTGATTATCTGCTTTGGAAATTAAATTGAAAACCTTATCGACCACAGAACCTGAAATTGACTGCGCCATTGTGATTGGCATAATTTTTAGAGCCTACGGTGAAATTTAATTGAAAATTGATTCGGGTCAGATTAAATTGATTAAATTGATAAATTAGTGCCCAATTACATTATTATTATTATATTGGAATTAGTGGGTTGGTTGTAATTGAGCACTACACCCTCATTTCTCTTCTTTAGCATCATTTGGCTGAGGAAAAACTCTAAGAACAAGGGGAGGGTCGGCTAGAGAGACAGAGGGTGAAGGAAGTTGAAGTTTTGGCCTCAAAGCTTGGTGATTTTGAAGGCTAGCTCAAGAATTTACCATAAATTGTAAAGATTAAGCTTCTAGGTAAGTAATCACCCCTTGGTTCATAGATTTGAACTTGTGATTTTGTGTATTCAAGCTAGTTGGGTGATCAAGAGTAAGAGTTAACATGATTTGAGTTGGTTTTGTTGGTTTGGTAGCCTATATGCACATGCATGTGAAGAATTGTTAGGAAAATTGCATGTTTGAGCACAAAATGTATAATCCATGGGAGATTTTAATTAAAGCTCTTATTTTGACCTTTTTTTCATCAAATAAGTTGAGAATTAGAGTAATTTTCCACATGCATGTACAATTCACAAGGGGGTAAGTGTTGAATGCATGAAATTATTATGTTGGTAATGAATTTGGTGTGAATTGTGTCATGCATGTGATTAGATTGTAAAATTGAGCTTCATAATGTTGTGATTTGGTATTTATACCATGTTAGTACATGTATATGTGAGATTTGAGCCAAAAACATGCATATAGAAGCTTTGAATGTCGAATTGAAGCTCAAGAATGTGTTCTGGAATTTCCAGAATTTTGGTGTCCGCTCAAGCGGGGAAACCGCCGCTGGATCGTGAAATTCATGCTCCCAGTATTTTTTTGCAGACATGGTGTCCGCTCGAGCGGGGAAGTTGACGCTCGAGTGGGGAGCCATGTAGAGAGGCCTTCCGCTCGAGCGCTAGAGTGCACGATCGAGCGTAAATTCGACCTAACCAGTACTTTTGCAGGCCTCAAGGGTCCGCTCGAACGGGAAAGTCCACGCTCGAGCGGGGACCTTGTTTTCTGAAATTTTGTTTATGTATTCTGAGTTTCGTTTTCCGTTCTCTTTTACTTCTAAGTACTCTTAGGCATGCATTGAGCATTGTAATTGAGTTAAAGAGATAAGAATGAAGCCTAAAGAGGAAAATGTAAATTTAGAATGGATTGAATTGTTAGTGACCCTTTTGTGTTCATGGAATGTGTAGGGTCGAGCTCCAGGGCAAACCAACAAACCGATCACTGTGAGTAATATCTGAAATATGTTGTTGTCCAATTGCTTACTTCTATGTAAGTTTTGTAAAGTTCATTAATTTGAATGGTGGACAAAGTTGATATGAAAGTTTGAAAGGTCAAAAGACCAGTTTGATATGAAAGTTTGAAATGCCAAAAGGCCAGTTTGATATGAAAGTTTGAAAGGCCAAAAGGCCAGTTTGACATGAATGAATTGGGCCTAAGGCCGTCTGATGTATAATGTTCCAATGTATTTCCTTTATTTGATATTATTCACTGGGCTTTCGCTCACGCTCATTCATGTATTTGTAGGTGAGCCAAGAGAGGTCCAGGCCCAGCCCCAGTGAAGTTTGTATGAAACAACCGGGTTTTGGAGAGTCAGCCCACGTGCCTCACACACGAGACTTGCCTTCGCCTTTTTGTTATTTTGTCCTATGTTGTCATGTTGGCGAGGTCTTTGAATATGTCTGTATATAGTTTTCATGGGTTGACTTAGTTTTGGATAATCCTGTCTGTACAAAACTTTATAGCACTGTATTTCTGTTGTGAGTTATTAATGTATATATGTATGGTTGTTTAATGAGCCATGTAAGCACAACTCTATGGACAAAGTTTTGAAATTGCTTCCCTTTGGCCCCCATTAACTTTGTTAAAATACGTTTGGTTTGGTTTGAGGCCGTAGGTAATCTCATGATTACTGGCCGGTTATGTCCTTAACCCACGGGGGCGGGTTCGGGTCATGACATTAAGTGTGCATAACAATGCAAAGAGAACGGTGCATAACAATGCAAGTAGAGAGGGTGCATAACAATACAAGTAGAAGGGTGCATAACAATGCAGGTGAAGTGTACATAACAATGCAAAGAGAACGGTGCATAACAATGCAAGTGGAAAGGGTGCATAATATTGCAAGTAGAAGAGTGCATAACAATGCAGGTGAAGTGTGCATAACAATGCAAAGAGAACGGTGCATAACAATGCAAGTGGGGAGGGTGCATAACAATGCACGTGAAACGTGCATAACAATGCAAGTGGAATGTAAATAACAATGCAAGTAGAATGTGCGTGACAACGCAAGTGAAGAGGTGCATAACAATGCAACCGAAGCGCGCATAACAATGCAACTGAAAACGTGCATAACAATGCAAGTAGAACGTACGTGGCAATGCAAGTGAAGAGGTGCATAACGATGCAGGTAACATGCATAACGATGCAAGTAGAACGCGCGTGACAACGCAAGTGAAGAGGTGCATAACAATGCAACTGAAGCGCGCATTACAATGCAAGTAGCGTGCATAACAATACAAGTGAAAACGTGCATAACAATGCAAGTAGAACGTACGTGACAACACAAGTGAAGAGGTGCATAACAATGCAATCGAAGCGCACATTACAATGCAAGTAGCGTGCATAACAATGCGAGTGTGAGAAATGTATGCTCCATGCAACATTAAGACGCGTATTTCATGCCAAGGTGAGAAATGCACATTCTATGCAAGCACGGTTAAAACGTGTTCCATGCAATGTACATACTCTATGCAATATAAACATGAATACTTAGTTGACACAACGTGCATATGTTATGCAAACGCGATGATGCATGTCCGATGCAAAAGTGAAAGAGGCACATAACAAGTGCAAACCACGTGAATGCGATAAGAACACTGTAAAGCCACGCATTTAAAGATAATTTTTGAATCTAGAAATATGCAAAAGGATACGAAAAAAGGATACATTTTGTGTATATCGAGTGCCGCATACGAAAAACACAGTTCGAGGTCACCACAGAGACTGCTTGAGCTTCAAAAGGTACACTTTCCTGCACTTTCTTGAGATATGAGGGCACAAATCAATAGAACAATGCCAAACAAGGGCATTGGAGGTCCATCGGCCACAAGAGGGAGCCATCGGTCACCCATCGGCCACAAGAAAACTTCATCGGCCAACAACGTGGCCGGCCGGCCAACAATTTGGCCGATCGGCCAAAACTGGCAGATTTGGGGCAGTTTTGACATTTTGCCTCGGGTCTTTAAGTATAAGGTTCCAAACCCTATTCTTTCACTTCTCCCTTGCCGAAATCCTTCCTTCTCTCTCTCTAGATCGCTTTGCTCCCTTCGATACGTTTTCAAACCTCCCTAAACTTTCGATTCGCAAAACCCTCGTTGTTTCAAACACTTTGAACTGATTGAAAAGTGTTTTTGGTGCCACATTCTTGATTTCCATCACTTGGGGGCTTGTTTCCCCCGAGTTACCCTTGATTTTCGTGCCCTCTTCCGAGCTTTGACCTTTTCTTCCATTTTTCAAGCCTCTGAGTTGACTTTTGGTTGATTTTTGGCATTCTTGCCCATTTTTCATACCTTCGACCATTTTTCTCACTCTTCTTGAGATGACGGATGATGTTCCACGTGGTGGGGCTCCTCCAGGGATGGAGATGGATCCCGAGTTCGAGCCTTTGCTGCTCGGTATTCAGCCTTTCGACCCAATGATGTACGATCCTGACATACACGTGTTGCCTCCTGACGGTATTTGCCAATTCAGGAGCTTTACGCGAGGTGCTTCGGAGGACCTCCTGCTACGTGAGCCGGAGTCACACTTATCGTATGGCGCCGCTGAGGTATACTTTTCCTCTTTACTTTTCGCAATGTAGGTCATATGTCTTGGATAGCCAATATCACTCTTCATCTGATTAACCGAAACACACTTGTACATCACATGCCTAGTTCATTCTGAGCACATTCATACATGATACTTCTGTCAAATCGAACATATGTACACACTATATTTTTATCAATTCTGAACACATGCATACACTGTATTCCTGACACTGCTTTGCATCTGTTTATCTTGAACACAACGAGATTCTCATGCCTTCCGGAGTTATGGGAACACGATTGCACGAGATTGGTACATGGAGTTACCCGATAAGGTTCATCACATCGTCAACGAGGCCGATTTTGGCGTATTCTGCATGGGACTCTCGCGCCTCACTGCGAGTCGGCCTCTTCTAGGCATCTTAGTGGAGAAATGGTAGGACACCACCGATTCCTTCCACCTTTCTACAGCAGGGGAGATGACGATGACTCCCTTCGACTTCTCCATGCTCACCGGCATCAGAGTAAGGGGTGATCCGATCCCTTTCGACACTGATATGGGCGAGTGGGATGCTGCTCAAATCTTTTTGCTAGGGATTCACCCACCTCTCTCCCGACTAGGGATGGTGCGATATTCGTGCTTCACCGACCAGTTCAGGGGAGACACCGAGGACCCGCGAAGAGGTCGAGCACTACGCCCGGGGGTTCTTCATGTTCTTGCTTGGCACTACTCTATTCGCCGACCGGGCCAACACTGTTGGCCTCTACCTCTTCAGTGCACTGGCAGACGTGTCTCACATTCGGCGCTATGATTGGAGCGACATAGGCTTGGCCACACTGCATGGATACCTGAGTTCCTCATCTCACCGGAGTGGGCACCTGCTAGGAAGCTACTGGAGAGCCTAGGAAGTACATCTTTCCCTTTTGCTTTACAGCTTTACATTATCTGTACACCACACACACTGCATAACATGTAATCTGCTTTACACTAGTTATACACTGCACACACTACACATCATTCTTTGATTTCTACTTTATCTGTCTATTGCTTTACTGATAAACATACTCATTATTGCCCTTTCACATTCTGTAGTTGTGGGTATATGCCTACTTCCCGAGGCTTGCCCCAGAGCCGAAGGTAGAGATGCCCCCCATGGTTCCATATTCACATAGGTACGATGTGAGATACGAGCGGAGGCCGTGAGAGTCTTTCTCGTTCTTCCGCCGATATTGACACTGTAGCTGCAACGAAGGTATTTCAAACCTTACAGTTTATTTGAGCTTTGCTTTATATTGCACTTTCAATAGCAGATAACAACCTGTATATCTATCATTTGCAGATCACCTGGCAGCCCTAGGCAGTGCTGCCTGACGCAGTTAGAGACCAGTTTATAGGTGCTCGGGAGACTTCCCGATTCCAGGTTTTGCTTGGGGGTCCGGTCTGCCGAGCGTGGTACTTAGGTGAGCGCTTCTTGCGACAGAGCCCTGGTTTACCCGAGCCGGTGGTTCTGATGCCGCCTCTTTCGCACATGAGGCATATAGAGAGGTACACCCTGCAGGAGATGACCGATTTTACGACAGGCTGGGATGCCGACTTCTTCTGACTTGACAGCGACTACACCGTCTTCATCCAGACGTATCTCATGCAGCGTCTGGCTAGTGTTCGCCGAGGTGAAAGAGAGAGACCTGCAGTCACAGCAGGAGGAGTGGGAGGATCTTGGGTGACCCAGGCCCATGGCAGGAGGGGTTCCCGGAGGGGACAGAGGGCGGAGTGGCCAGACCTCCCCACTACTATGAGATGTCGAGAACGGACTGGAGAGACTTATTAGATTCCCATCGCTCCTCTCCCGGCTAATCATGAGCTCGTCGGAGTTCGAGGCTTGACCCCGGTATAAGCTATACTTTACATTCTGTACATTTATTTCATTTCAGTTGATATCCCACAGATTACTAATTACCTCAACACTTTTGCATGCTTCCATAAAGTACACTGGGCAAGCTCTGGAGCTGTCGGCTTCGGTAATGGGGATGCTGCAGAGGAGCATGGACCTGCTCAATATTTACGGTATTCCAGTAAGTTCTTTCAACCTTCGTCCCAAAACTCTCTGTAATCTGCTCCATATTGATCTGATGCATCACATTATCAATACTACATTTGATACACCACACTCAAATACCACTCACGGCACCGATACATTGCATCTCATATACTGGCCATGGCCCTCATACACTGCAATCATTCACCACTCATGGCGTTCATATACTGCTCACAGCATTCATACACTATAATCATATACTGCATTTGATACCATACTCAGTTTCGTATAGCATAACTGATGCATTTGCCAAATTGTCCTTTTTAGGCCCTATTCCAGATACCAGCCACAGCGGGACCTTCAGTGCCTCCCCGATCAACAGGGGGAGCAAGATGAGGGACTCCAGCGCACAGCCGGAGCAGAGTTGGGTGTGCTCACACTGGGAGTAGTTCGTGGGAGCCTGCCCCAGATGATGATGAGTCTGACGAGGAGGCAGTGAGTCCACAGTCAGAGTCGTCTCAAAATAGAGATGAGGCTGGAGATGGTTCGGGTTCAGACTCGTGTAGCGGAGCTAACGGCGGTAGTTTTGGGCCTTCGTCGAGGAAGAGGACGAGGAGGGCTTCCCACTCTTGAGGCGACTGGTGCCGATTCAGATGCTTTGTTTTTTCTTTATTTCTCTTTTTGCCTGTTGTTTTTGCACATTATACTGCCTCAGGCAGTTTTATGTTCTTTAAAACTTTGTACTTTTTGCAAAAGAAAACATGATGGAATGAAAACAGCTTTTGATTGAAAAGCGTTATATTTTACATTCTAAGCATCGCATCGCATCACACAGTATGTAAACGAGATTGAACTTTGTTTGAACTCTACACACTCGAATTGCATTGCCTTAATCAGGTAGTGAACCAGTTGACAACTGAAAGAACAAAACAAATCAATAAGCAAAACAAGGACTTGACATGCTAACCAAATGTAAATACAACTCGATAAGCAAGACAAGAACTTAACAATCAATGCAAAATACAACTCGATAAACAAAATGCAACAACTCGATAAACAGATTGAAGTAACACAAGCACGACTTCACAAAATTGTCATAAAAAGGCATTTGAAGTGGAACAAGACACAAGTTCTCAACACTTCCAAGACATGGACAGCTCAGAGAATAAAGGAGGGGCCATCGGCCAAGGTGGGAGGTCACCGGCCACCATAAAGAGCCATCAGCCACAATAATTAGCCGATCGGCCAAAAAGATGGTCGGTCGGCCATCAAACTTGGCCGGTCGGCCATTAATGCAGAACGTGCCCAGATTGTTGACACATGTTTTCCACTCAACACCTTATCTTCTACAAATGCCCCAGCTTTGTAGTTCCTCCATTTCAACCTAGTTTTTGCATCAAATAGAGGCATTTCTTGTCCAAAATCTCACAAATTGGATTGCTAACTTGGATGGCTCGGAAAAGCTAAATTTCCGGGGCTTCGGAGTAAATGCACTATTCACAGTGAGCTGCACCCCGCTGCGTTTTCTGTTCCTTCATTCCACGGCAAGGTGTTGGAATTCGGTAACTCATGTTTTTAGCTTTGGTAGACAAGAGATGTGTCCCACTTTCGAAGACTTCCAAGCTTTGATGGAATCTCAGCGTGATGAAGAGATCTTGCCCCAATTCCGTTTTGGCCACATCCAAGCCTTAGGACGGATGTACGAGCTTATTTGCACGACGCTCGGTCTTTGATTCGCGACGGAGAGTTAGACATCCCAAGCCTGATTTGTTGATTTTCTGATGCCAGTGACCACGGCGATCATCACTGGCAGGGTTTTCAGCGACACGCCCTCTGCTTGTGCATGTTGTCTCATTTCTTGTTTGCCCCAGGCTTCGGAGGATCTAGCGTCCGTTTGATTGAGGTTACCCAGGGCTTGAAAAAGGGCAAGAGCTGCATTGCCATGACACTAGCTGAGACACTGATGGGTTTGGATGTCTTCCATTGCCGGGAGACGACTACATTCGCGGGGAGTCCACTACTGTTGTAGGTAATGTTTCTCACCCTATCTCACATATGTATTCCTCACATCACTCGGCCCTCAGGCTCGTCTTTTTCACTCAAAAACCCTTTTCTCACTTTTCTCTCCACGTACATCTCTCTATTCTTTAATCTCTCATTTTTTCATCCCTTCCCCGATATGGTTGATGGATAAGTTGAGGGTTATGGACTCATGCCCAGCATATTCAGCTCGCGGCTATTTCTTCTGACGACGTTTAGTCGATGCCCCTGATGAGGGATGGTGGTGCGAATGGATGTGCAGCCTGTCCGCTGTCAACATTGCTTGGCGCTGCCACTGGCTTAATCTGCCAGTGATGAGTTCCAGCATGTCTCGCCAGCCCGGGATTCAGTTGATCGGCTTGACACACTGTGTCTTTTACTTCTTATTCTGATTCCGGTGCCAGTTCGGACATGATCAGCCTTGTCCGGAAGAAGGGATAGAGTACCCCGCTGCATTTCCAATCCGAGGCGCACAGCTAGCTCGGTATGCCATAGCATGGAGGATGAGAGAGCTTTTGGCCCCGCTCCCACTTTTAGTTGCACCCTCTCTGATGAGTGCATAACTTGGCTCGATGAAGAGGCGCAGGTTGGGCCTACTTTGGCATCAGGGGCTTCCACAAGCTCAGGGAGGGGGGCGCAGGGACACTTGGCTTATCCATGCCCTAAATTTATTGCTTTATCAGTACTTTCAAGTTTTTTTTGTGAATGTAATAAAAAAGCAACTTCAATTTGTATTCAAGAGTAGGAGAACTCTGTATTGAAATCAATGTAATTGAAGGTTGTGGGTACTGAAAATTCTCCGTTTGGTCCAAAAAGGGTCTAAGTTGTAGAAAGATTAATTTGAGCAAAATCAACTTTTATTAAAACTTTTCAAAACCATTTTCGATATGGGTCACAACTGGACACGCCCGAGATCTATCACTGAGATGTACAACCCCGAGTCCCAATAACTAGAAAGTTGCCCCTAGTTTGAATGGCACTGCACTGGAGATCACAACCGAGCTCTTGAATGCAGAATAGACAAAGATGACCAATATGATCAGATGGACAAAGCTGATTTGGAAGTTTTTATGGCTGGACTTCAGAATGAAGTTGCCTACGTATCCCGAAGATGGGAATCAAGCCTTACGTAGTTCAGTTCGGGTTCACTCGTGTATTAACCCCCTCCTTTTACGCTCTAACTTTTGCCAAGGCTGCCCTTTTTGGGTTTTCAACCTTGCGAGCTCAATTTTTATTATTTCAAATTTTCTGTGCTCTAACTTTTGCCTAGGTCGCCCTTTCGGGTTTTTGGCCTCGCGAGCCACTCAGGGATAGTATTTCTTCAATTTGTCCATGTTGATCGGCTGGGAGAACTCAAGGCCATCTAAATCCATCAGAACGACAACTCCACCCGACCAGATAGACTTGATGATGTAAGGGCCAATCTAATTGGGTCTGAACTTGCCCTTAAGGTCGTGGATGTGAGCTCGGTTGTCTTTGAGCACTAGATCCACCTCTTTCAAATTCCTGGTTAACCTTCTTGTTGAAAGCCCTGGCAATTCTTCGTTGATAACCCTGGACGTGATACAGTGCTTTCAGCCTTCTTTCATCAAAGAGCATGAGTTCTTCGACCTGCTTTGCTACCAATCTGCCTCAGCTATCTGACACTCAGCCAATACCCGTAATGACGAAACCTCAACTTCGATAGGCAGAACAGCCTCCATCCCATAAACCAAGGAATATGGAGTTGCCCCAGTAGAAGTTCGAATTGAAGTCTGGTAGGCCCAAAGAGTAAATGGCAGCTTATCTGGCTAGTCCCTATAGGTTTCCACCATCTTCTGCAGAATGTGCTTGATGTTCTTGTTGGCGGCCTCAACTGCTCCATTGGTTTGCGGCCGATATGTAGATGACTTATGAAATGCCATGTTGTACTTCTCCAACAAGTCAATCACCTCCTTCTTGAAGTGGGAACCATTATCCAAAATAATCTCATTCGAGACCCCGTAGTGACAGATGATGTTGTTCCTAATGAATTTAGCAACATGCGACGCCTTCAACACAGCGTAAGATTGGGCCTCAACCCACTTCGTGAAGTAGTCTATCGCTACCAAAATGTACTCGTGCCCGTTGGACCTCTTCGGGGTGACAGCCCTGATTACATCAATCCCCCAGACTGAAAACGGCCACAGTGAAGTTATGTTGTATAGCTTCGATGGCGGAATGTTCATGCGGTTTGCATGGATCTGACATTTGTGGCATCGCCGAACAAAGCCAATACAATCCTCCTCCATAGTTGACCAGTAATAACCCTGTCTAAGGATCTTCCGGGCTAGCATCACTCCACTCATGTGCGCTCCGCACTCTTCTTCATGGATGGCCTCCATCAGGTGCTTGGATTCTTCAGCATCAACGCATAACTTATGCATCCCGAGATGACCCCGCTTGTACAGTTTACCCCTGCAGACAATGAACTAAGCAGCGATTCTTCGAATTGCCGTCTTGTCTTTGGCATTTGCCCCTGGTGGATACGCCTCCTTTTCCAAGAAGTTCTAGATGTCATAATACTAGGGGTTTTGATCTTGTACCTCATCTATGGCAGCAATTAGCTCGTAGGCTGGCACAAATTTCTGTTCAATGATGATCGGACGTATCCGGACTCTGAAATGGATGTTTATCATAGAAGATAGAGTTACTAATGAATCAGTGAACCTATTGTTTTCTCTCAACAGATGAGCAAAGTTCAGTTTCTCAAACCGCGGAATCAGAATGTCCAAGGTCTGGTGATAAATTCTCATCTTTTCTTCTTTAACTTTCCAATCTCCTTTAGCATGAGATACAACAAGGTTCGAGTACCCGATGACATCCAACCATTTTGCCCCTAGTTCCAGTGCGGCTTCTAGTCCAGCAATACATGTCTCATATTCTGCCTCATTGTTCGATACTTTGAACTGGAGTTTGAATGCTAGAGGTATACGGGAATTGTCGGGTGCTATCAACAACACCTCTATCCCATACCCATATTGGTTTGACGCTCTGTCAAAGTACATCGTCCAAGGCTCTTCTTCGACATACAAAATGGCCTCGTCTGGGAATAGATATTCAACTGGGTGATCGGCTAGGAACTCTGCTACTGCTCTCCCTTTTACTGACTTGCGCGTCATGTACTTCAGATCGAATTCAGAAAGCAGAAGCAACCAACGGGCTAGCTTACCCGTAATTGCTGGTTTCTCGAAGAGATATTTGATGGGATCTAATCTTGAAACTAGTATTACGGAGTGAGCTAACAGGTAGTGCCGCAACTTCCTGGTAGCCCATACCAAGGCCAAACAAGCCTTCTCCAGCGGAGTGTAGCGGGTCTCGTAATCCAGCATTTTCTTGCTCAGGTAGTAGATAGCCTTCTCTACTTTGTCCTCAGACTCCTATGCAAGCATGCAGCCCATTGTCGTTTCAGTCACTGATAGGTACAGAATCAACGGTTTTCCTAGCTCAAGCAGTAACAACACAGGTGGGTTCTGTAGATATTGCTTGATCTGCTCGAAAGCAACTTGGCATCGGTCATTGTAGACCGCCTCGAGAACTCTCGGCTCGGCGCGCGAGGGCACGAATTCGTTTTGTTCTTTAGCTACTACAGTTCGGACTCGTGTCACGGTTCTAAATCTAATCTCACAAAGTGCAATGTGAGACCAATAAATCACCAAAGAGTCCTAATTTGGCAAATCATTTTGGAAAACTAATTTTTATAAAGAGGTGCCAAACATGGACTGTTTTACCAGATACAGAGTCGCCACATAAATATTTTATTTTGGGGAAATTTATGAAACCCTGACTCATGCCTAAGGCCATGTGTCCGTCATCACCAAAGTTGCCTCGGCTCGAGAACTTGGGTACGAGAGGGGAAGGTCATGCAATGAGCACCCCCGCTCGCCCGACCAAAGATCGGCCTTTACTAACATGATATTTTGTTTTTCAAAACACATTTGTTCTCATTCCGGTTATTAACCTAGAATTACTATGTGATACGCACAGCATACAAGTATAGACTAGATCGCCTAAGTTGGAACAAAACATTGCATGTTCGTTTGTGAAAATGATTTAGAAGTGCTACTCGCAAGTAGGCTAAGACGCATATTTTGATGAATTGTTCCAATTCAAGCAATCCAACCTTCAATCACAAGCATTCAGGCAGTTAATCAAATAAGCAGTTAGCCTCATGGCAAGCACGCTAACATGGCAACACTAACACACATGCAGTATGCTAAAGCGTAAACACTCACAGTGTACTCCGAGCCAAAACAAAGAACTAGTTAGAAATCATGCATGATCCTAGTTCATGTTAAGATGGCTAATGCAACACATGCAAAAATCCAGCTAAAATAGGCTCGGCTATTCTAAGATGGCATGTGAAATGCAACTTGATAACATGCTGTTGAACACGTATTCAAGTAAATGTACTGAAGTACAATGCAGTTAGTATGATGCGCCGAGCCCAGTGCATGCAAAACAGATGAATGGATGCACGCATGCAAACATAAGGTATGCTAATCAAAATAAGCCCTAAAAATAACCATCGTAAGCGGTTAAGTAAAAGGGAGAAAGAAATAGGGGTTAGAAGACATGCATCGCATACACGCACGCTTATTACAACAGTTGGCCCACTCGCAGGAGGGTCTGAATAAGAAGCTAACTAGCAAATCTAAACTAATTAAACTAATTATTACATCACAAAACTAATTAACTAACAAGCTAATTATTACAAAACAAGCTAATTAACTAACAAGTTAACTAACTAAGTATTACAACACAAATAAGCAGCTAAACGCATTAACTACTTAAATACAAACCAAAGCATAAACTAGCTAAGAAAAGCAGTAAAGAGAGGTCCTCGGGATGAGGAGTGCATGCATGCCCGGTCGCCTCGTTCGGAAATCGGTCGCGATGCCCTAATTTGCCTCTGTTTGCATTTGTTCTTAGAACATTGCACAATGCTCCACAAAGCTTCAACTCCACCATGGGAACCTGTAGGAACATGGCCGACCAGTTGTTGATGTTGCCAACCACCTGCCGACCACTTTTCTTTGCTGCAGACCAGGAAAAGTGGTCGGCCATCTAGTATTTCTGGTCTGCTGACCAGTTGTTGCTGCACTCCTCCAGTTTGCTGCAACAGAGAGCAAGAAAGGGCATGGCAATGTATTTGCAAGGTATGTGTGCAACACCACCCTCCCTATCATTTCAAAAGCTCGAGAGAGTGTGGTTCTCGACCCTCGGGCCACCAATCACGCATCTCGATGCATGATGGCCGAGAAGCCAAATTGCACAATTCAATATGAAATGAATGCACACATAAACACATAAAGCCTTGACCTCTATCATGTATGATCAAGAGGGTCGGCTACCGAGAATTGAGGAACGTTTCATCACTTTGAGTATGAAACATCCCTTGTTTCCCGTGTTCGGATTAACACCCAATCCAAACACAATGCAAGCAACAACATGGCATACTCAATGCAAAGAATAACACGACATACACAATGCAAAGAACAACATGGCATACGCAATGCAATGCAATGTAACATAAGCATGCAAACGATATGGCATACACAATGCTTAAGAACAACATGGCATACTCAATGCAAAGTGACATAAGCATGCAAACAACATGGCATACACAATGCTAAATGAACTTAGACTGAATATGGATAGACCTCATCCATGCCCAAATCAGTGGCCATAATGCTAAGAAATGAAGGCACAAAAGCATATACAAGCATGCACATGCATTGGCCTATCAACTAGGCCTAAGAGCACAACCCTCAAGAGTGCACAAGGAGTGATAAACATAGAAGTGCAACAACACTATATGCACTGAAATAAGGTATGAAATGATGCCAAATCATTCAAACAGCATAAGCATGGCATGCTAGGGTCCTTCAGGCATAAGGCTAGGAAGGAGGATTATACAAAGGGACATGCAACACATGGCACAAATGCATGAACCAACCATGGACACAGCTTAATTAGGTCTAAACAAAGACCAAAACATGCTAAGATGAGGGCTCAAGGACCTAGGTAAGATGGCATACATGCTAGGCCATAAACAAGGCAACAATGCATAACACTTAAAGGCATTCAAAGCGTGAAAGAAGTGGGAACATAGCAGTCCTATATGCTTTGAAATGTCATGTTGAATGATGCCAAATCATGTACACAACATAAATGAAGCATGCTATGGTGCCCAAAGCTTGAAACTAGCAAGGCACTTGCACTATAACTATGCAATACATGAAGCATATGGAAAAGGCAACCCAAAATAGTCCTAGAACATGTAAAAATGAGTCTAAAACATGCATGGAAGGAAGCCAAAATAAGCTAGCATGGAGGGCATGAAGCATGAAATATGCAAGGCCAAAAGGGAGGGTTACACTACACCTACCAAGACCTAGCATGAGATGGCTTTGCCAACAAAAATCAGAGTTATATCATGGCAAAATAACCCCAAAAACACATTGAAATGATAGCTCGCAAGCTTAGGCATGAAGGCATATGCAATGGTTCATTCTTAAGGCATAAAGGACCAACCCTTCAAAGCATTGAAAGAGTGACAAATGCAAGTGTATGACCATGAAACATGCACTAAAATCACATATTAAATGATGCCAAATCATGAAAATAGCCCAAGCAATGCATGCTAGGGTACTTGGTACACAAAGCTAACAAGCTAGAATGAACCATGGCTATACAAAACAATGCATGCATGACCAAAACAACACAAATCAGAGCTAGAGCATGCTAAAATATGGACAAAAGCTTCTTGGAGTTAAGCCAAAATTATGCTAGAATGATAGTCTAAAGCATGATACACATTAGGCTAATTTGTGGGATTGCATTACAAGTGCATGAAACATGCAAGGGGCTATCAAACCAAACATTAACAGAGGTATATCATGGAAAAACAACACCAAGAACATGCTGAAATGGACTCAAAACAAGCTAGAAAGACATGCTACTTCATGAAGCATACAAGACTAGTTTGTAAGATTTACAGTACAAGTGTACTAAGCATGTATGAGGTGACAAAACCAAGTCAAAACAGTGGTATGCCATGCTGAAATAAGACCAAAAATGGCCTGAGATGGAGCCAACATATACTTAACAAACATGCTCAAACATGAGGCAAATGAAGCAAGCATACAAGATACAAGGAGAGGGCATGGCCCTCTCCTATTTGGGACCTCAAAACACCATTTCCACCACTAAAAGTTCTCTGAGTTTCAGTGGTGAGAACGACAAAACAAGGTGGTCCCAATAGCTTGAAAAAAGGTTCAAAACAAGGCCTAACAAGGCACAAGAAGGGGTAGACCACCCCCAACACAAAAGGGACCTTAAACAAACATTTTAAGCCTTAAAAATCAGAACTTTTTGCAGTTTAAAGTCAAGCCAAAATAATCATGCAAATAGGTCTAAAAGCTTAAGCAAAACAAAGGGTTGAAGGGCTAGTTGACTCACCCTTGTAGAACCACTTCAAGGCTGCAACTCCAGCAACTTCTTTGAGCTCAAACCAATCCAAAAACTCCAAAACCAACCTCAAAGAGCCTCAACAACAAAAGGATGGTGTTTTAGTGTGTGTTTGTGTGTTGAAGTGTGATAAAATGACACTTTCAAGCACAAAAATGAAGAGGATGGACAATTATAGAGACAAGGGTGTATGTATAGCTCAAGCAACAAAATCTGAACCTGGAGAAGGAGGGGAGAGGTTAGAGAACCAAATGTCAAGCTTGTTGGACAAGCTTTTGGCTTAAAGCCATCCCTCCATACACGTGTATGGAGGATGGCTTCTATGCTTACCAGCTGGCACAGTTGGCAAGAAAATATCTCCAGGAAGCTGGTGGAAAGCTGTCGATCACTTGAAGTGGTCGGCCTGCTACTTGTAGTGGTTGGCCGACCACCACAAGTGGTCTCCCAAAAAGAAGACTGATTAGCCAGGGGTAGGAGAGGTCTGCACACTAAAACCAAGTCAATGGTGTGGTGGTCAACCATAAAAGGTGGCCCAAAGACCAAGAAAACTAGTTGCCCGACTAGAAAACTGGCTGGCAGGAAGGAAAGTGGTCTCCAAGGGGAAGAACTGGTCTCCCACCCTTGTACCACCTTCAAAACAAGGAAAACAAGGTTTGTACCAAAACCAAACCAAAAAGGATGCAAGACGAAAGTTCGGGAGGCAAAGCGCGCAGCCGAAAGCCTTGAAAACTAGTCTATGGGCATCAAAAGTGGTCTATGACCACAAAAAGTTGTCTCCTGAACCACAGTGTCCCTCTAGCCAGAGGCAACAAGGCATGGTCCAAAAACCAAGCCAAAAGGAGAACATTAAGCGGTCCCGAGATAAGGCGCGCGACTGAAGACTCCGAAAATCGGAAACTGGTCTCCAAACGAGAAAAGTGGTCTATGACCACGAAAGGATGGTCTATAAGACCTCTCCCTCCCTCCAGGGAAGGGAAACATGGCTTGGTCCAAAAACCGAGCCAAAAACAGAAAGAGTTCAGAGGCCCGAAGGCAAGACACTCAGCTGAAAACTCCGAAAACTCGAAACGAGCACAACATGCACTATCACCGAGCGCTCAATCGATGACGTCTGAGCCTTAAGGTCAGTCAAAAACAGGGTGTCTATAGTTGCCCCTCGTTGACAGAACTCGAAATTCAAGAAGTGACAGGAGTGAATGCCAAAGCCCAGAGACGACCCATTTTTGACAAGGTCGAAGACTTAGACAAGCAGGCAAGATAACAAAGAGATGTGCTCGCAGGCAGGGGTAAGATGCAAATGACATGCACAATGCCAAACATAACTTATGATCATGCAAAGAAAGTTGTAATGAAGCAAATATGCAACATAAATGCAACAGTTTAAGCAAGCAAATACGAACCAAACTACATTTCATGCAAAAAGGATGTAAGAAAATTCTCACAACGTCGGAACTTCTTTTGAATGAACCGTACATACAATATCGTGCCTGCAAAAGAAAGAAACTTAACAGGTACGATATAGTTAGAAAACACATGCCCAACGTTACATCAAAATACAATATAAACGCGTGCACATATGATGCCAATGGAAACATGCATAACAATGCAAGTGAAAAGCGCGTGACAACACAAGTGAAAAGTGCATAACAATGCAAGTGAAGAGGTGCATAATAATGCAACCTAAGATGTGCGTGACAACGAGGGTGAAGAGGTGCATGACAATGCAACCTAAGTATGAACGACAACGCGGGTGGAGGGGTGCATGACAATGCAACCTAAGTGTACGCATAACGACGCGGATGGAGGGATGCATGATAATGCAACCTAAAGGTGTGCATAACAATGCAATGCACTAACAAGTGCAGATAAGGTGCGCAAGATAGCGTGAATGTAATGCAATGCACTAACAAGTGCAGGTGAGGAGCGCAAGATAGTGCGAATGTAAACTGCACAAAACAGTGCGATGCGCAAAACCACGTGAGTGATAAATTGCACAAAATAGTGCGATAAAATGCATGCTCAATGCAAGTAAGGTGCGCAAAATAGTGTGATAAAATGCATGCTCAATGCAAGTAAGGTGCACAAAATAGTGCGATACGCAAAATAGAGCGATAAAATGCATGCTCAATGCAAGTGAGGTGCACAAAATAGTGCGATGCGCAAAATAGCACGATAAAATGCATGCTCAATGCAAGTAAGGTGCACAAAATAATGCGATGTAACAGATAGTACAGTAGATGCAAAAGGGGGACATACTCCAACCATGCTGGAATCGTGAGAGGAGGAAAAACAAATCCCAAACACGCCGAAAACGTGTGAGGAAAGGGACACTCAAACCACGCTGAAATCATAAGAGGAGGTCCGAAAAACAACCGCCCAGGTGCGTACACGACGCAACCTAAGATAAAACACGCCCAGGCTCGCGCATCACGTGTCTTGAGATAAATTCTAAACACGCTGAAATCGTGTGAGGAAGGGCAAACTCTAACCACGCTGAGATCGTGAGAAGAGGTAAACAAATTCCAAACACGCTGAAATTGTGTA
This sequence comes from Camellia sinensis, assembly GCF_055761805.1. Taxonomy (NCBI): domain Eukaryota; kingdom Viridiplantae; phylum Streptophyta; class Magnoliopsida; order Ericales; family Theaceae; genus Camellia; species Camellia sinensis. The sequence goes on along the minus strand of NC_138962.1, from coordinate 20,597,860 downwards.
AGGAAGGAACAAACTCTAACCACGCTGAAATCGTGAGAAGAGGTAAACAAATTCCAAACACGCTGAAATCGTGTGAGGAAGGAACAAACTCTGACCACGCTGAAATCGTGATAAGAGGTAAACAAATTCCAAACACACTGAAATCGTGTGAGGAAGGAACAAACTCTAACCACGCTGAAATCGTGAGAAAAGGTAAACAAATTCCAAACACGCTGAAATTGTGTGAGGAAGGAACAAACTCTAACCACGCTGAAATCGTGAGAAGAGGTACGAAGACAACAATCAGGAACGTGCTCGACGCAACCTGAGAAAGCCCCGGAAGACGACGGTCCTAAACGCAGCTCGGCGTAAAAGGATAAAAGATACAAGATAACACAAGATGCAAATAAGTGCAATAAGTGCGATGATGATACATGTTACAACATGTTACAAGCAATGTAGTGCATGATGCTTAGGGAATGCAATAAACAAATAAAGCGGCACTTTAGAAAGCACCTCATGGGGCGAGTGGCGATGAACCGCTCTACTCTTATAGGGATCTCGCCTTGTGTTCTTCGAACACTTACCTTCAACTCGCAGTACAAAGGTCCTGAAATACTGACAAAAAGCGATATCTGCATGTAGAAACCATAAATGTCGTTTTCGTTCCTGATCGTATTCACAACTTTCCCTCGTTGCAAACATAGCCAAGATAACTCTGACGGGGAATGGTACTCAGGGAGAGCACTTCTGATTGCCATTCTGGCTTTGAAACAGCTTTAAGCTTGAGCTTGAAGTAGAGGCACACTCATACTTCGGAGCATTGACAAGACCTGAAGAGGTACACACGGAATGCGATCTCGGAACTTACTGAAGTTGAAACAAACTCAGATGCCCGACATTTTTCCTCTTTTCTTTTGCTTTGCAGTCTGGAACCCATATAGCTTCAGATGGGTCCTAGTCTTACTGTTCTGACATGACCTAGGTTGAACCCTGCAGTTTTATGAAAGAACAAATCCTGTTTTGCATACATGTGGAGAATGGTACAGCACTCTGAGAACAAAACGATTTATTTTTGAAATTGAGAAATGAGTTCTCGATCGGGTATTGAACCTATGACTGAACACAGCACACCACGACTTAACAAAGGAAAATAAAGGTAAAACAACCTAAACACATCTATTGACACTCGAAACGACTCAAAGAAAGAACCGAGACGAACAAAAACACAACAAAACACAAGACTCAAATGTGCACAGGGATCTTGTTTCTCCGGGTATTGTTTCCCACCCTTTTCTCATTTGTGATTCTCACATCACTCGGCCCTCAGGCTCTGTTTTTCTAAAAAGCCCTTTTCTTACTTTTCTCTTAGTGCACATCTCTCTATTCTTCAATCTCTCATTTTTTATCCCTCCCCTGGGTGGTTGATGGATAAACAAGAAGTTGCGGGCTCTTGCCCCTAGCAAATTCAGCTCGCGGCTATTTCTTCCAACGACGTCTAGTCGATGCCCCAAATGAGGGAGTGGAGTATCTTGATCCATTCCAGTTTGTGCTTCGCACGTAACTTGATACCTTGTTGCTTGGAGGATGTTGAGAGCTTTCGGCCCTCTATTGTTAGCTTTAGTTGTGCCCTTTTCTGGCAAGTAGAGTGCCCTTTCTAGCAAGTAGAGTGCCCTTTTTTGGCAAGTATGTTGGCAATGGGGAAAAGACAAAACACCTGACTCAACTGTGCCCCCTAGTTTATCATTTTGATCATTTTTTATTTTGGCTTTCTACTAAAACAATTTTGACCAATATGAGAGTTAGATTAACACACTTGTTTGATTTTCTGATTCAAAATCATGCAAGTCAGGTTGTGAGCACTGAAAATTTTCCTTTTTTGGGTCTAAGAAATGGTCTAGTTTTGGAAAAATGTAATGATTTTCGAGAGAAAATTAGTCAACCTCATTAAAAATTCTCAAAAACTATTTTTGCAAATCGCTACTGCTCGACCAACACATAATTTACTCTTAAGATGCACAACCTCAGATCCAAAACAATGGAAAATTGCCCCTTGTCTGAAGTACACTGCACGGCAATGGAAAGTTGTCCCTTGCCTGAATGGCACCACAGCGCACTGTAATGAGTCCTTAAAGTGACGATCACAACTAAATTCTCGGATACAGAGAAGACAAAGATGATCAGAACCATTACATGGACACAGTCGATTTGGAAGTGTTTATGGCTGGACTTCAGAATGAAGTTGCCTACGTATCCCAAACATGGGAATCAAGCCTTACGTAGTTCGGGGTTAAGGTACACTAGGGTATTTAACCTCTCTTTTTGCGCTCTAATTTTTGCCAAGGACGCATTTTCTAGGTTTTCAACCTTGCGAGCTATGTTCTTCTTTTCATTTCAATTCTTCTTATTTCTTTTTCTTCATTTATTTTTTGTTCTTTTCTTTTCTTTTCTTTTTTCATTTCTTTTTCTTTTTTTTTCTTGCTCTAACTTTTGCCTGGGTTGCCCTTCCGAGTTTTCGGCCCAACAAGCCTCTCAAGGGTAAAAAGTGTAACAAGTCCATGTTGAATGGTCATAGGATCTCGAGTCCATCTGGATCCAAGAGAATAGCTGTTGTTTGCTGGTGATGTAGGAGTCCATCCAACCCAGTCTGAATTGTCCCCAGTGTTGTGGGTAGGAACTTGATTGTCCTCCAACAATACTTTCTTTTTCCTCCCTTCTGGGATTTGGCATTATTGCCGATTTTTGTTAGCTTGAGAAACATCCCAATTTTTGACTCTTCGAGCACTTTTGACATTTTTGTCCCTAGCTCAAGTGGTGCTTTTGATCTAGCTTCGCAAGCTTCCTTTTGATAACATCTGATCTTCTTGATCTGACTTTCTTTGCCCTAGTTCGAGGGCTGCTTCTGATCTGGCCTGTAATAACCCCGACCCTAGATTAACGTTGATTCGTGCTTAATGACGCCTAACAGTAATTTAGAAGGAATCCAAAATTAATTTGCACATGCATTGCATTATCTTTGCATTTCTATCTATTTGCCACAAAATTATCTGTTCGTGCTTTATGTTTAAACTGCAAACTGAAGGCCTTATCGGCGGCCGAATCTGAAATTGATTGATGTTTTGTGTTAGCTAGAATTTATGTGAATTAATGATAAATTTAATTAAAATGGGATTTGGTATGATTAAATTAGATTAAATTAAACCAATGTCAAGAGTTGGCCTTATTTACCATATTGCCATGATAGTGGCCCACTACATGCAACACTTGAGCTTCATTACAACAATTATTCAGCCATTTTCCTTGAGTCAAACCAATTAGAGAGAGAGGGTAGGAGAAAACCGTGAGTTCATGAGAATTGGCTTGGAGATTGAAAGAATTGAAGGGATTCTTGCATAATTGAGCTCCTATTCTTGACATTCAAGACTTAAGGTAGAGCCTTTACTTTCTTGCTCATGTATTTAAGTCGTTTCTTGCATGGTTCTTGGTAATATAGAAGATTAAAGTCAAGAATTGGTTTAAAGGGTTGAATTGTGTAGTAATCCATGCATGCATGCATAAATTTCCATGTCTTGAGTTTGAATCCTAAGATTTCTTCCATGCATGTGTTAATTTCACTCATATGTTGGTCATTTAACTTGTTTTCCATCAAAATACCAAACTTGATTATGTTTTGGAAGGTTTGAGTCCAAAGAGATCCTTGCATGTTGGATTGATGACACAAATTGGTTTACTCTTGGGCCATGATTTCTTGAATTGAAGCTTTAAACATGTTGTTCTATGAGTTAATATTTGATTTCCCAAATTTTGGCCCAGAAAAATGAGTTTTGAAGGCTTGAAGGTCGAGTTTCATGTTTGGAGGTCCAATCTGGAAATTCCAGAATTTGGACTCACGCTCGAGCGGGGAACTCCCCGAGCGAGCGTGCACACTGAGTCTTGCACTTCCACTTGTGTAGATAAATTGACGCTCTAGCATAAATTGAGGGTATCCAGTACTTTGCATTTGGCTACAGTCCACTCAAGCGGGGTAATTCACGCTCGAGCGAGGAATTGTGTCTCACACTTGAGCGGGTATCAAGCGCCCATCGAGCGTGAATTTCATGCATCCAGTACTTTTGTCGATTTTACAGTCCGCTCAAGCGGGTAAGTTCATGCTCGAGCGGAGACTCAATATCTGCATGTCCGCTCGAGCGAGGTAATCCACGCTCGAGCGTGGACCTTATTTCAGCAAATTTTATGAAATGTTTTCCAAAGGCATTCTTGCATCCTCATTCCATCCTAGGCATTCCTAGGCCATGTTTAAGACTCCTTAATGGGGATTCAAGGTTAGAAACACATTAAGAGCAAGCAAAACAAGTTGTGTGTAATTCGAAAGGATGTTTCAAGTGTGTATGTTGTATGTGTGTTCATGTAGGTCACGCACCTCAGAACAAGTGGAGTGCCGCCTTACCATCTAGATAGAGCTATCAATCATCTGTGAATAGTAACTTTGTAAAGTTATGTTCAATGTTATGTATTTTTGGAATATTATGATATGAAATGATTGATTCTTTGAAATGCTATGATATGTTCGAAACGAATGAATGATTGTCCAAGATTGTGAAAGTTAACCATGGCATCTTTAGCATTACATGATATGCGTCCCTTTATGGGTCATCAGGTCCGTTTATGGGTAATCAGAAACGTCTCTGTGCACATGAGTCATCAGAATGACTTTAAGGTTGTCCCTTATGGGTCATCAGGTCCCTTTATGGGTCATCAAGTCCCTTTGTGGGTCATCAGATTTGTTAACGCTATTGGATGTACCACGTATGATTATGTGAAAAACTGAACATGGAAATGATTATGAAATGATTATGAACAAGTATATGAATCTGTTTTGATATGAATCTGATTTCTAACTCTATGGTGGACATCATTCATTAAACCCCTTTATTCTGTTATTATTCACTGCGCTTTAGCTCACTGTTTATATTATGTATGTAGGTAAGCAAGCTGGTGATCAGGCCCAGAGTTGACGGCCTATGCCATGGTTTTGTCAGCCAACCCTTGCGCCTCCCGAGGAGGTTCCGCCTGAAGTCAAGTCCCATGGCTGTTTTGTGTTCATGCTAGTCTTACAAATGTTTTGTAATGTCAGGTCTTGGGGTGTACACTTTGTAAATATTGGTGTGTTTTGGACTGGCATGTTAAGTATATAAATAAGTTTCAAAATGTTCTGTCCCATGTACGTCATCACAGCTCATTGGACCTTATCTATTTTATTATATTGCTTCCGCAGCCCCTTACTATTTGTTAATGTGTTCAGAGGCCTTTGGTAATCCATGGGTTACTGGCCAGTTACGATGCTAAACCTATAGGGGCGGGTTTGGGTCATGACATGGCCATGCAAGCCTCACATCGTGGTTGACCGTTGAACATTCTGAATCCGAGTTCAAGGTTTGAAAGCAAAGGGGTCGAGTCTCGAGGCTGAGAGCGATCCTATGCTGCACAATCTCAAGAGCAATTCCATACAGGTCTTCACAGGACGACACAAAACATTTTTTTAAAATCTTTTAAGAAAGTGACTAGTCATTCGCGCTGAAGACAAAGTAGAACCAATCTGGATCAAGCCAGGATCCTTTTCAGTACTCATATTAACAAACATGATCTCATTCATTAAGGGCTTAGCATGCCTTTCTTTCTCTCAGTTGATCAAATTTTTGCAAATCCCAAGGAATTCCTTCCTCTTTGTTTTCACCACAGTGTTCAAAAGGTTTTGAAAAACTTAGGTCAATGCAATGATTTCAAGGCACAGAAGAGCAGGTGAAATGCACTGCCGTTTCATTTAAAACTTCTGGTACAACTGGCACTAAGCACAAAAGCGTGAAAATCACTGTTGTTTCATTCAAATCTTTTTGCATAACTGGCTCCAGGGCAGAAACAGACTCAAAAGAGTGTAAAAGACAAACACAAAACAAGCAAGTGATATCCGAGGTAACACCCCCGAAATCACCTGACTCCAACAAAACAGGACTGACTCGATACAACAAGACAGACCCAACTGACTCAGTAAGAAAAGACTGACTCTATACAACATAACAAGACTGACCCAATACCCAAGTCAGAAAGTACAAAAACTAGCATTCACAAATGCTCAAAATAGTGCGTGCCATACGCCACATCTGGAGTAAACTGAGCGCCGCCCACAGGTGGTTCATCCCCTGATCACATACTCATATTATCCCCCAAGTTCACTGATCCAATGACGATAGACTTTGCTGAGCTTGGTCGGATGATGACCTCGTTATCAAACAAATCCTATACTTCGTGGCGAAGATAAAAGCAATTGTCGGTGCTATGACCGGTTTGTTTATGGTAGGCACAATACTGGGTAACATCATGACCGGGTGGAAGACGACTAGGGAGAGGCCGAGACTCGAGGGGTTTGAGATGGCCTTTTTCAACAAGGATTTGAAGAGCTTTAGACAAAGGCATATAGAGGGCATGAAAGACCCTGCGACCTCGGGGTAGATACTTCGAGGTTTGTGGATTTTTGCTGGATGCACCAATGAAGGGATCGACAGGTGCTAGCTTGGTTTGCTGATCTCTTCCAGGTGTAGACTTAGAGCTCAAAGGATCATTTCTGGTACGACAGCCCTTCTCCCGGTTTTCCCCTTGATTTGAACTGCTCTCATTCTGAGTGGCAAAAGTGTCCTCCATAGTTTTTGAAACAACTGCGAGCACTTGCTGTTTGTTCAGTCCTTCGGCTTTCAAAGCCTCAACAACCCACAGAAGGTGTTCATAGGGATCAGTGCAAGCCCCTAACTTGTCCTTCCCACTTGCCTCAGCTTGGACAGAGGTTTGGGTCGCTACATCAGTGCGAAGTCTGGTTATTGTTGACATGTCATTGCCTAAACTTGGGGTGGCTTCAGGTTGGCCAATTTCAATTACAATTCGCCCTAGGAGTAGGGAGTCTTCTGGCGTGAAATTTTCGACATGTGATGTCGTCGATGGCAGAGTTGATAGTCCAAAGGCTAGATCAGCCACAGTTCTCTGAAGATCGCCGATCATTCCTATCAACTCAAAAGTAGTGGGCTCACGGGTTTGAGATGATTGGGGTTCCAAGACTGGATGTGTGGTAGGTGCCCCACATGGGCGTTGCATTTCAGCATCGGTCTCACCCTGCATGGCGATTCCCTGGTTTAATGTCGTTGCCATGACCACAATTTCTTCTGAACTCTGCGTCATCATGAGTCTGTTGAACTGAACAGAGGTGATGTGACTGGTGACTAACGGATCAGATGAACCGGTGAACCTTGATTGACCTTTCTCTGCCTTGCCTCAGTGAAGGAAAACACTGGCTGCTCTGAACTGAATCTCTGACCTGACAAAGTCTATCAACACAAGTCCAATGTACCTAGGGGATATTGGAGCCTTCTGAAGCTATGGTTCCAAGACTACCCTGCAAAAGAGAAAATAGACAGCATCTCAGCTTGATTTCACCAAACCAGATATAAGCATAGTCGAATGACTATGCTCTCTACTGAATTCTGCCCAAAATTCTACCTGTAAACCGATACCCTCAGGCCGATACTCAGACTTGCAGCTGATACATACAACCCTATAGAGACACACTCTGATAGCACATATCAAGCAAGTGAGAGCCAAAATACCCCTATGGAGGGGTAGGGTTTCCCTGTCCTATTTTGTCAGGAGCTAGGGTTTCACTACACACGCAGCGGTTTCAAACAACCTACAATCGGATAAGCAACCTGTCCTAGTTTGGAATGGTCACTATGGATTCTGACATGCACTAGGTCGAATGGTCAAAAAGGGTGCCTCGGTAAAAACTGAGGTTTGTGTTCCCATCATGGCAGAGCCCGTAACCGGTCAACCTTATGGCACACGGCCTCAGACAAACCGTTCAGGAATAGCAGACGGCGAACACGGTGTCTTTAGGCAAACTGTTTAGGAATAGCAACACCGATGCAAATACAATGCAAAGAAACACATAAGTGTAATCAAAACAAGATATCATGAGTTCGAGTCAAGTTCTCTAAATCCCCAACAGAGTCGCCAGAAACTGTAGACTGCCCCGAGAACTCCCGGCTCTGCACGCGAGGGCACGAATTCGTTTTGTTCTTTAGCTACTATAGTTCGAACTCGTGTCACGATTCTAAATCTAATCTCACAAAGTACAATGCAAGACCGATAAATCACCAAAGAGTCCAAATCCGGCAAATCGTTTTGGAAAACTGATTTTTATAAAGAAGTGCCAAACATGGACTACTTTGCCAGATACAGAGTCGCCACCTAAATATTTTATTTTGAGAAAATTTAGAAAACCCTGACTCGTGTCAAATGGAATGTGTCCGTCATCACCAAAGGTGCCTCGGCTCGAGAACTTGGGTACGAGAGGGGAAGGTCATGCAATGAGCACCCCCGCTCGCCCGACCAAAGATCGGCCTTTACTAACATGATATTTTGTTTTTGAAAACACATGTGTTCTTATTCCGGTTATTAACCTAGAATTACTATGTGATGCGCACAACATACAAGTATAGACTAGATCGCCTAAGTTGGAACAAAACATTGCATGTTCGTTTGTGAAAATGATTTAGAAGTGCTACACGCAAGTAGTCTAAGACGCATAAGCAACCTTCACCCACAGGCATTCAGGCAGTTAATCAAATAAGCAGTTAGCCTCATGGAAAGCATGCTAACATGGCAACACTAACACACATACAGTATGCTAAAGCATAAACACTCACAGTGTACTCCGAGCCAAAATAGAGAACTAGTTAGAAATCATGCATGATCTTAGTTCATGTTAAGATGGCTAATGCAACACATGCAAAAATCCAGCTAAAATAGGCTTGGCTATTCTAAGATGGCATGTGAAATGCAACTTGATAACATGCTGTTGAACACGTATTCAAGTAAATGTACTGAAGTACAATGCAGTTAGTATGATGCGCCGAGCCTGGTGCATGCAAAACAGATGAATGGATGCACGCATGCAAGCATAAGGTATGCTAATCAAAATATGCCCTAAAACTAACCATCGTAAGCGGTTAAGTAAAAGGGAGAAAGAAATAGGGGTTAGAAGACATGCATCGCACACACGCACACTTATTACAACGGTTGGCCCTCTCGCAGGAGGGTCCGAATAAGAAGCTAACTAGCTAATTTAAACTAATTAAACTAATTATCACATCACAAAACTAATTAACTAACAAGCTAATTATTACAAAACAAGCTAATTAACTAACAAGTTAACTAGCTATGTATTACAACACAAATAAGCAGCTAAACGCATTAACTACTTAAATACAGAACCAAAGCATAAACTAGCCAAGGAAAGGAGTAAAGAGAGGTCCTTGGGATGAGGAGTGCATGCATGCCCGGTCGCCTTGTTCGGAAATCCATCACGATGCCCCAATTTGCCTCTGTTTGCAACTGTTCTTAGAACATTGCACAAAGCTCCACAAAGCTTCAACTCCACCATGGGAACCTGTAGGAATATGGCCGACCAGTTGTTGATGTTTCCAACCACCTGCCGACCATTTTTCTTTCCTGCAGACCAGAAAAAGTGGTCGGCCAGCTCGTATTTCTGGTCGGCCGACCAGTTGTTGCTGCACTCCTCCAGTTTGCTACAACAGAGAGCAAGAAAGGGCATGGCAATATATTTGCAAGGTATGTGTGCACAACCACCCTCCCTATCATTTCATAAGCTCAAGGGAGTGTGGTTCTCGACCCTCGGGCCACTAATCACGCATCTCGATGCATGATGGCCGAGAAGCCAAATTGCCCAATTCAATATGAAATGAATGCACACATAAACACATAAATCCTTGACCTCTATCATGTATGATCAAGAGGGTCGGCTACCTAGAATTGAGGCACGTTTCATCACTTTGAGTATGAAACATCCCTCATTTCCCGTGTTCGGATTAACACCCAATCCAAACACAATGCAAGCAACAACATGGCATACTCAATGCAAAGAATAACATGGCATACACAATGCAAAGAACAACATGGCATACGCAATGCAATGTAACATAAGCATGCAAACGATATGGCATACACAATGCTTAAGAATAACATGGCATACTCAATGCAATGTGACATAAGCATGCAAACAATATGGCATACACAACACTAAATGGACTTAGACCGAATATGGATAGACCTCAGCCATGCCCAAATCAATGGCCATATGTAGACGTGCCCCAACGTCCCGGGAAAAATCCCGTTTTGTTCATTGGTCTTACTACAGTTCGGACTCAATGTCACGGTTCTTAATCTGATCTCGCAAAGTGCAATGCGAGATTGATAAATCGCCAAAGAGTCCAAATCCGGCAAATCGTTTTTGAAAATTGATTTTTGTAAAGAAGCGCCAAACATGGACTGCTTTGCCAGATACAGAGTCGCCACCTAAATGTTTTATTTTGGGAAATTTAGGAAACCCTGACTTGCGCCTATGGCCACATGTCCGTCATTACCAAAGTTGCCTCGGCTCGAGAACTTGGGCACGAGAAGGGAAGGTCATGCAATGAGCACCCCCGCTCGCCCAATCAAAGATCGGCCTTTACTAACATGATATCTTGTTTTTGAAAACACATGCGTTCTTATTCCGGTTTATTAGCCTAAAATTACTATGTGATGCGCACAATATACAAGAATAAACTAGATCGCCTAACTTGGAACAAAACATCTCATGTTTATTTTTGAAAGCGGTTTGCTACTCGCAAGTAGGCTAAAATGCGGATTTTGCCACCCTCAAGTGGGCTTAGAAAATATGGTGATTTGCCACTCTCAAGTGGGCTTAAAACTCGTAATCACTGAATTGTTCCAATTCAAGTAATCCAACCTTCACCCACAGGCATTCAGGCAGTTATATCTCATAAGCAGTTAGCCTCATGGTAAGCATGCCATCATGGCAGTCACTCACACAAATGCAAGGATGCTAAAGCATAAACACTTACCGAGTACTCCGAGCCAAAACAGAAACTAGTTAGTAATCAATGCATGATCCTATTCCATGTTAAGATGGCTAATGTAACACATAAAAAATGTAACTAGAAATAGGCTCGGCTATTCTAAGATGGCATATGAGATGCTACAGATAACATGTATTCAACTTGGAATTGAAACACAATACAGTTAGTATGATGCGCCGAGCCCGTTGCATGCAAGACAGATGAATGGATGCAAACATGCGAGCATAAGGATGCTAATTGAAACATGCCCTAAAACTAACCATCGTAAGCTAGTAAATAAAAGGGAGAAAGAAATGGGGGTTGGAAGACGTGCATCACACAAACGCACATTTATTACAACAATTGTGCCCTCTCGACGGAGGGTCCGAATAAATAATACAGAATCGACTAATTAACTAACTATTCTAGCTAATTAATTATTACAAAACAAATTGAAACAAATGACTATTCTAAGTTAACAAAAGCACTGAAATGGTCTCACGACAAGGGATGAATGCATGCTCGAATCGCCTCGCTCGGAAATCCATCGCGATGCCCCAATTTGCCTATAATTGCAACTGGTCTCAGAACACTGTACAAAGCTCCAGAAGGCTGAAACTCCACCATGGGAACCTGTGGGAGGGCTGCCGACCAGTTGTTGGCATTGGAGACCACCTGCCGACCACTTTCTGTGCTGAAAACCAGAAAAAGTGGTCAGCCAACCACTTTATCTGGTCGGCCGACTAGTTTCTGCTGCCAGACTTCAGTTTGCTGCAACAGAGAGCAAGAAGGGGCATGGCAATGTATTTGCAAGATATGTGTGCACAACTACCCTCCTTATCATTTCATAAGCTCAAGAGAGTGTGGTTCTCGACCCTCGGACCACTAATCATGCATTTCAATGCATGATGGCCGAGAAGCAAAGTTGCATAATTCAATATGGAAATGAATGCACAAGTAAATACATAAAGCCTAAAACTCTATCATGTATGATCAAGAGCGTCGGCGACCGGGAATTAAGGCACGTTTCATTACTTTAAATATGAAACGTCCCTCGTTTCCCGTGTTTGGACTAACACCTATTCCAAACACAAATGCAAAGCAAGCATGGCATGCACAATGCGACTCAAGCATGCAACTCAATGCAATGCAACTCAATGCAATGCAACTTAGACATGCAAACATGCAAGGGACAAGCATGCAAACATGCAATTAACATACTAGCATACACAATGCTATGAACTACGTGGCATACACAACGCTCATGACAACTAGCATACACAATGCATATGGTAACTAGCATACACAATGCAATGAACATGGCATGAACAAATGCAATGATCAATCATGCAACAACATGGCATACTCAATGCTATGAACTACATGGCATACTCAATGCACAATGGACTTAAACCAAAATGGATAGGCCTTAGCCATGTCCAAATCAGTGGCCATTAGTGATGAAATGATAGTATGGAAAGCATGAAAAGGCAAGACAAATATGCATGCCAATTGGCACAAGGATCAAAGCACAAAGATGCGACTCTTAAGCACACTTAAAGAGTGACAAGCATGGATATGTGACAGCATCAAAAGTTCTGAAAATATGCATGGAATTGTGCCAAACCACCTTAGCAAGACAAACAAAGCATGCAAGAAAGCTCAAAGCACAAAATTAGCAAAGGGAGTTAAGCCATGGCTATACAAAGCAAGCCCCAAAGGGCTAAGGGCATCCAAAACAGTCCCAAGGCAGGTCAAGGTGAGACTAAAAACATGCTTGAACCTAGCCAATACAAGCTAGAACAAAGGTCAAAAACATGAAGCATGCGAGGCTACAAAAGGGGCATTACACTATACCTATTAAAACCAAACATGGAATGACTTAGACAGCATAAAACAGAGTTACATCATGGTATAACAAGACCAAAAATTCACTGATATGATGACCCAAAGGCCTAGTCATAATGGCATGCACAATACTTCATTCTTGAGGCATAAAGAGCCAAAGCTCCAAGGCATTGAAAGAGTGATAAATGCAAGTGCATGATCATGAAATATGCACTGATATAACATTTCAAATGATGCCAAAGCATGCAAACATCACAAGTATGGCATGGTAGGGGCCTCAAAACTCAAGACTAGCCAAAGCATTTGCACTATAACTATACAAAACATGAGTGATATGACCATGGAAGCCCAAAACAGTCCTAGAATAGCCAAAAATATGAACAAAATCATGCTGCAGGATAGCCAAAATATGCTAGAATGATGAGCCAAAACAACATGCATACAAGGTTAGTAAGCAAGATTTATACTACAAGTACATGAGGCATGCAAGAGGCTACCAAGACAACCCAAATTAGAGTTATGAAATGTCAAATGATGACCAAAAACTTACTGAAATGGAGCCAACACATGCTAGAAAGACATGCTACTTTGATGAGCCACAAATAGGATTACACTACACATATAAGAAGCATGCAAAAGGTGACCAAACCAGCCATGGACAGAGTCAAGGTAGGCCCTAGAAGTCACAAAAAAGGGCCTGAACTAAGCCTCAAAATGGTAGAAACACATGCTCCTTTGATAGGCCAATAATGCAAGCAAACAAAACAAGAAGAGAGGGGATCACCCCCCTTTGATTTGAGGCCTCAAAACCACATGCCTACCACTGAAAATTCACTAGATTTCAGTGGTTAAAAGGCCAGGCAAAGACTAATTCAAAGGCTTTAAGGCATGGCACAAAACAAGGCCAAACAAGGCACAAAAGGGGGTAGAACACCCCCAACACCCAAGGAGCCTCAAACAAACATGTTAAGTACTAAAAAATAAAGCTTTTTGTAGTTTAATGCTAAGCCAAGAGAAACATGCAAATATGGCTAAGTGTAGTCAAAATAAAGCTTAAAAAGAGAAAAAGAGGGTTACCCTTGAAGCACTGCAAAACCAGCAAGTTTCCTGAGCCAAAACCAACTTTTGAACTCCCACAAGACCCCCCAGCAACTCAGCAACAAGGTAAGAGTGTTTGGCTAGGAGGTTGTGTGCACAAATGTGAAGCAGTGCACAAATATAGAGAGAGAAAGAGAGGAATATAGAGAGAGTGTAAGCCTATGCTCTCAACAAAAATCAGAACCTCTGGAATCGAAAGGGAGGCTCTCTCTTATAGAAAAACCAAAGCCAAATCTTCTTGGAAAAGCTAGAAGCTTAGATGAATCCCTCCATACACGTGTATGGAGGATATAATTTGTGCCCTCCAACTGGCACAGCTGGCATCCACAACACCTGTAGAATATGCAGGAAGGCCGCCGACCAGTTAAAGTGGTCGGCCGGCTACTTTAACTGGTCGGCCTGCTACTTTTCTGGTCGGCCGACCACTTTTTCAGGAGAAAGTGTCGGCCAGCCGCTTTTCTGGTCGGCCAGCTAGTTTTTCTGGTCGGCAGGATAATTATGCCTTCTAGGTCCAACTTCAAATGGCCATAACTCCTTCATCTGAACTCCTTTTCAGGTCATTCTTGTGTCCAAATTGAAGCCCCGGAAGTAAGATTTCCAATGGTGCAGCCTTGCATCAAAATTCCAACTGTGTAAAATGTTATGCCTATTTTGGTGAAGTCGCATAGTTTTGGTCCTACCCGGATTCATACTGAACTTCTTCCAAACTAGTTTTCTTCTCTCCTCTCCTCTTTTCTTTAACTCCAAACCCCTAAACAAAGTGTTTTGAAATATTTTTCAAAAATTTCATCTTTCTTTCATTCATTTCCACTTTGTCCTCGCTCGGTTTACCGAAAAGTGCAACATTTAACGAAATGCGAGCATCGGAACATCGTAAGAACTTTATTTTCAAAACATTTTGAAAAAGAGGGTTTCAAGGTCTAAAATCTTTTGATCAAGATTGTTTTGGTCCAAAAGGGGTATGAAGTTGGGATTTGGCTCTCTCCTTGCCGAAGAAACTGAACCTTTGCCCTGCACACCTTTCTCCACAAAGTAAACCATCAGTAACGCCCAAGTCTTGAGGGCGGTCAAAAATGGGATGTCTACACCATAATGCTAAGAAATGAAGGCACAAAAGCATATGCAAGCATGCACATGCATTGGCCTATCAACTAGGCCTAAGAGCACAACCCTCAAGAGTGCTCAAGGAGTGATAAACATAGAAGTGCAACAACACTATATACACTGAAATAAGTTATGAAATGATGCCAAATCATTCAAACAGCATAAGCATGGCATGCTAGGGTCCTTAAGGCATAAGGCTAGCAAGGAGGACTATACAAAGGAACATGCAACACATGGCACAAATGCATGAACCAACCATGGACACAGCTTAATTAGGTCTAAACAAAGACCAAAACATGCTAAGATGAGGGCTCAAGGACCTAGGCAAGATGGCATACATGCTAGGCCAGAAACAAGGCAACAATGCATAACACTTAAAGGCATTCAAAGCATGAAAGAAGTGGAAACATGGCAGTCCTATATGCTCTGAAATGTCATGTTGAATGATGCCAAATCATGTACACAACATAAATGAAGCATGCTATGGTGCCCAAAGCTTGAAACTAGCAAGGCACTTGCACTATAATTATGCAATACATGAAGCATATGGCAAAGGAAACCCAAAATAGTCCTAGAACATGTCAAAATGACTCTAAAACATGCATGGAAGGAAGCCAAAATAAGCTAGCATGGAGGGCATGAAGCATGAAATATGCAAGGCCAAAAGGGAGGGTTACACTACACCTACCAAGACCAAGCATGAGATGGCTTTGCCAACAAAAATCAGAGTTATATCATGGCAAAATAACCCCAAAAACACATTGAAATGATAGCTCGCAAGCTTAGGCATGAAGGCATACGCAATGGTTCATTCTTAAGGCATAAAGGACCAACCCTTCAAAGCATTGAAAGAGTGACAAATGCAAGTGTATGACCATGAAACATGCACTGAAATCACATATGAAATGATGCCAAATCATGAAAATAGCCCAAGCAATGCATGCTAGGGGACTTGGAACACAAAGCTAACAAGTTAGAATGAACCATGGCTATACAAAACAATGCATGCATGACCAAAACAACACAAATCATAGCTAGAGCATGCTAAAACATGGATAAAAGCTTCTTGGAGCTAAGCCAAAATCATTCTAGAATGATAGTCTAAAGCACGGTACACATTAGGCTAATTTGTGGGATTGTATTACAAGTGCATGGACCATGCAAGGGGCTATCAAACCAAACCTTAACAGAGGTATATCATGGTAAAACAACACCAAGAACATGCTAAAATGGACTCAAAACAAGCTAGAAAGACATGCTCCTTCATGAAGCATACAAGACTAGTTTGTAAGATTTACACTACAAGTGTACTAAGCATGCATGAGGTGACAAAACCAAGTCAAAACAGTGGTATGCCATGCTGAATAAAGCCAAAAATGGCCTGAGACGGAGCCAACATATGCTTAACAAACATGCTCAAACACGAAGCAAATGAAGCAAGCATACAAGACACAAGGAGAGGGGATGACCCTCTCCTATTTGGGACCTCAAAACACCATTTCCACCACTAAAAATTTTCTGAGTTTCAGTGGTGAGAAGGCCAAAACAAGGTGGTCCCAATAGCTTAAAAAAAAGGTTCAAAACAAGGCCTAATGAGGCATAAGAGGGGGTAGACCACCCCCAACACAAAAGGGACCTTAAACAAACATGTTAAGCCTTAAAAATCAAGACTTTTTTCAGTTTAAAGTCAAGCCAAAATAAGCATGCAAATAGGGCTAAAAGCTTAAGCAAAACAAAAGGTTAAAAGGCTAGTTGACTCCAAACCCAATTTAATTCTGAGCTCTCTCAATTTTTTCAAGACATTAGCATGATCCATGAAACTAGATGTTCTCAAACTCCCGAACAAAATGGCGTTGCGGAGCGTAAGAATCGAAATATTCTTGAGGTTGCTCGTACCTTGCTCATTGGTGCTTCGGTCCCCAAACAATTTTGGGCTGATGTTGCTATCCATGCTATCTATTTGATGAATCGAATGCCGTCTCGGACTCTTGATTTTCACACTCCTCTAGAAGCTTTAGTGCATCACGTACCTTTGTCATCTATATTAAATCTTCTCTGTGGATTTTTGGGTGTGTGGCCTATGTTCATCTTCATAAGAATCAGCGGAGCAAATTGGATCCTTGCGCTATTCGATGTGTTTTTCCCGGCTTTGCTCCCCATCAAAAAGGCTACCGATGCTATCATCCTCCTACCCGGCGCTTTTATGTCACCATGGACGTGACATTCCTAGAACATGAGATGTTTTTTGATCCTACCTTGTCCAACCAGGTGCTTCCGGGGGAGTTGCGCACACTTGAAGAACCTGATTGGTTTGAGGTTACATTGGAAGATAGCGAAGGAGTGGTGTTCAACAAACCAATGGCCACTGAACTAGAGCCAAGTTCACTACCAGAACCAAGTTCATCTATACCAGTCACTGCGTCTACTTCACACGAAGATACTGTTCCAAATATTGCGAAGCTTGTTGAGCCTACGGCTGTTCCTCTTGAGGTTGTTGATTCCCCTTCTCTAGTACCTGCTCATGCTCCTATGGATATCCCTAAGGTAAGTGACTTAGACATTAATATTTTTACTAATCCTAACATTGTTGACAGACCTTATCAGTTGCCTCCAAGACAGAATCGAGGCCATCCACCTAACAGATTCTCACCCGAAGGAAAAACTAGGTACTCCATTGCTTAGTATGTATCTACTCACAAATTGTCACCACAATATCAAGCGTTTGTGAATCAAATGACATCTGTTAAGTTCCCGAATAGTGTTAAGGAGGCTTTGAAGGATTCAAAATGGATAGATGCTATGAATACAAAGATGGCAGCACTTCAGAAGAATAAGACTTGGGATGTAGTCTCGCCGCCACACGGAAAGAAACTAGTGGGGTGCAGATGGGTATTTACTATCAAACACAAAGCTGATGGGACGATTGACAGGTACAAGGCGAGGTTAGTAGCAAAGGGGTACACACAAACATATGGCGTGGATTATCATGAGACTTTTGCGCCGGTAGCAAAAATGAATACCATTAGAGTATTAATATCCTTAGCCGCTAATTTGAATTGGCCTTTGAAGCAGTTTGACGTAAAAAATGCCTTTTTACATGGAGATTTGGAAGAAGAAGTACACATGGATTTTCCACCTGGTTATAGGATAATTAATGGATCCGGGAAAGTTTGCAAGTTACGTATGGCCCTATATGGCTTGAAACAATCCCCTCGAGCATGGTTTGGGAGGTTTACAAATGCCATGAAGAAATATGGGTATCATTAAGGAAATTCTGATCGTACCTTGTTTAGTAAAAAAACAAAGGATGGTAAGATTACTTTGTTAGTTATCTGTGTTGACGACATGGTGGTTACAGGTGATGATACTGATGAAATTCAAAAGCTGCAAGGGTATTTGGCTTCTGAATTTGACATGAAGGACTTGGGAGTGTTGAAGTATTTTTTGGGCATTGAAGTGGCCTGCTCTAGTAGTGGCATTTATTTGTCACAACGAAAGTATGTGTTGGATTTACTTACTGAAACGGGTATGTTAGGATGTAAACCCGTGAGTACTTCTATTGTGCAAAATCACCATCTGGGAATATATCCGAATCAAGTTCCAACTAATAAAGAGAGATATCAAAGGCTAGTTGGAAAATTAATTTATCTATCGCTCACTAGACCTGATATTGCATATGCAGTTAGCATTTTTAGTCAGTTTATGCACTCTCCAAGTGAGGATCATACGGAGGTTGTAATGCGAATCTTGAGTTATTTAAAGTCTGCTCCTGGGAAAGATTTGCTATTCAAAAAGCATGGACATTTGAAGGTTGAGGGATACACTGATGCAGATTGGGCAGGCAATATTACGGATCGACGTTCCACATCAGGATACTTTACATTCGTGGGAGGTAATCTAGTCACATGGCATAGTAAGAAACAAAATGTGGTCTCTCGCTCCGCAGTTGAAGCTGAATATAGAGGTATGGCTCAAGGAATTTGTGAACTTCTTTGGCTATGGTTGTTGCTTACCGAGATAGGTTTTGAACCATAAAATTCTATGCAGCTTTATTGTGATAATCAAGCTGCTCGAGAAATAGCAAACAATCCTGTTCAGCATGACCGAACAAAACACGTGGAGGTAGATCGGCATTTTATCAAAGAGAAGCTAGATACAAATTTGGTGACTATACCATTTGTTAAATTAAAGGAGCAGCTAGCAGATGTATTGACACATGCAGTGTCCGGGAAAGTTTTTTATGACTCACTCGACAAGTTGGGCATAGGAGATCTCTACGCACCAGCTTGAGGGGGAGTGTTGGCATGAGTTGTATTATTTCCAATTGTATTACTTCCATATATAAGCTTTTTTCCTTACATAGTTTTTTCTGTCCATATCTGTATTGACTTGGTGTCTACTCCAAGATCTCTTACGCCTATGTAAGGCTTCTTGAATCTTCTCTCTAATTCATTCATTAGAATAAAAGTAATCACTTCACTCTTTTTGTCTTCGTGTTGGTTGTTTGGTGATGGTAATGGTAGAGTCATTTGGTGACAATGGTAATGGAAGAGTTGTTATGTCCAATTAATGTATCTATGTAGAGAGAGAAGTGGTGGTGATAGATGATCTGGCTTAGGGTGACACATGCCACCATTTGGCTAGTTATATCAAGGGTGAAGTAGGCATTTCAAAATTTCAAAATAAGATATTATATTTCATTTTTATCACCAATGGTCAGTTAGTGACAGGAGGAAATTTGTTACATGATTTCCCAAATAGAGGAATTATTAATACCATAAGGTAGCAAGTGTATTAAAGCCAAACCTTTGAGGCAGTCAGCATAATTTATCTTTAACTACTGGAGTTTGGCAGTGGTAAGAACTAGTTTACATTATTAGAAGGTTATGTGTCCGATTCGCCCCTTTTCCTCCAATGTTCCAAAAAATGAGTAATTGATCCTGAAAAATCTAGATTCATCCCATGATTTTGTGATTATCGATTTAGGCAACCCAATAAAAAAAATATGCAACCATGACACAAAAGATTTTTGACGTGGAAAAAGCACAATTGGAATCCACACCAATTTGTGATAAAAAATCATGGCCCCTGTCCAGATGAATAATCCACTATGAAAGAAAAATAGTACAAGAGATATCTTACAAAAGGCTAATCCAGGAACACGTGTTTGTTCAATCTACAAGTAGCTTCACCTGCTCCTTCATTGGATATCCACTTCTGTTATTGAATCCATAATAACGGTGTCGAATCCATGACACCAATGACTCTGGAATTTTCCGAAGCTTACAATCTTGGAATCCACCAAAAAGGTTCACTTTTGAAAGGTGTGAAGAACTTTTACAACTTGATGATTAGCTTTGAAGCACCTATGAGCTAATGAATCATTAAGCAAAATGTGAGAGAGAGTTACAATAAGTCCTCACTACAATTTCTCTCTCAAAAACATTTGTCCCTCATGAATATAATCTCTCTACAAACATAGATCTATCAAAATAAGTCTCCCTCGATGTTAGACAATATAATGTGCTCCAGAGAGGTTCAGAGGAGATATGGAAGAGATATAAAAATGATCTGGGAAAGATACCCAAATAATTTAGCAAAGGGTCCTTTAAATAGACCTGAGGCCCATCTAAAAAACAAAAAAAAAAGACTTAAGGCAGAGCACCATAGCGGGTGTGGACATGGACATAGCAGCGCGATTGTGACATGAGCGAGCGCGAAGGGAAAGAATGCGGGTGCTATTGTGTCATGTGCGGACGTGGGTCTTCATCGTGGGCTGTAAACAAAAGCATTGGGAGGTCATTTTGGTCGTGTTTCGGATGCAGGCACCATTCATGTTCATCGCGGGCGCGATGGTCATAATGACCAATAACTAACTATTGTTGCAGCCTTTTTGCTCTGTTTTTGTCAACTATATCAGCCCATGCTTTAGCCACCCTATAGCTCTAACAAACAGCTATCTTTTGCCTCAAAAAAGTCTTGTCTTTACAATGATTTTTCAAAAAGATTTAATCAAGATCTCCCATAATTTGACTTAATGAATCAAGGCAAATCATATCCAAATGTTGCCAAACTTTAAGATAGAACTGTAAGATTTCTGAATAATTTTTGTATATTCAATTGTAAAAGTAATATAAGAATACATCTAATTATATAGTAATCCTAACCCTAAGACTAAAAAGGAAAGAGAATATTTACAATCCTTCACAATCTTTCTACATACATACAAAATATATACTACCATATATAGAGATACACTAATTTTCTCACAGCCCACTCAAACTCACGGTGTTTTAGTAGAAAACACTAAGAGTCAAGCAGTGGTGTGAGTCTTGGTAAAGAAGTTAGTAAGTTGCACAGCTGAAGAGACGAAAGGAAGCAAGATAGAGTCAGACTATAGATAACAACGGACAAAGTGACTATCAATCTCAATGTGTTTTGTCCGCTCATAGAAGATAATGTTATGGGTAAACTGAATAGAACTTCGATTGTCATAGTATAGAGAGGTCGGAAAGGACCTGTGTTGCTAGAAAATGCCAATACCCTAGCGAATTGCGTATTAGTTCACACGTTCTGAAATATAATACACTTCCGTTTCAAAACAGTAAATTTAATGATCCGAAGCAATATTAAAAGTTTTTTCAATATATTTCCATAAATGTTACCTTAAGAGGAATAAAAATCAAATATAATGAACAAAAATTTAAGGTGAGTTAAGTTTTGACAAGACAAAAACATAAAAAATGGAAATATATATATATATATATATATTTTATTAGATGCCTAATAGTTAAAAGAAAATTAATGTAGAAGTACCTTAAATTCTTAAGTGTAAAACATACAAATCTACCCCTATCGTATCACATTTTAGAGCATGTAGCATATTACGTTCCCTTTTTCATTCCACATACTAGAACGATCCACATTCTAGGTAACATAGGAAAGGACTGAGGGACACCCAAATCAGACAAGAGACAACAAAGCCAGACAATCTCAGCAGTAGCATAAGTCATAACACGGTACTCAGTTTCGGTAGTAAAGTGAGCAACAACAGTTTGTTTCTTGTTTTTCCAAGATATCAAGGAATTGTTGAGAAACATATAGAAACCAGAAGTGAACTTGCGATCAGTAACATCATCAGCTCAATCAGAATCAACATAGACCACTAAGTCCAAAGAGGAAGTAGAAGACAACACTAAGTCCTGAAATATAGTACCCCAAAGATAACAAAGAATCTGAACCGAAGTAGCCCAATGTGTAGAGCGAGGAGCAAAAATGTACTAGTTAACCACATGAATAGCATAGGCAAGATCATGATAAGTAACCGTCATTTAAAATAAGCAACCAACAAGCTCTCGATATAAAGTAAAATCATCCATAGGGACTCCATCAGTAGTGTTAAGCTTCACATTAAGTTCAATTGGGGTATCATAACTCTTAGTGTCAGTAAGGCCAGCACGGTGAATAATCTCATTGGCATACTCGGCCTAAGACAGAAAGTAACCTTTGGGAGAAGAAATTACCTCAATACTAATAAAATAGCGTAATAAGCCTAGATCCTTCATTTTGAAGATGCGGAAGAAATGTTGCTTGACCTCAGAGAAAGCAGAAGAGTTAGAGCCAGTGATGATCATATCATCCACATACAATAATAGGGCAACAAAACCAGCAGAGATGTGGAGGAGAAACAAAGTAGAATCTTGGTCACAAGGATGAAACCCCAATTAAGTAATAGCTGTCTGAAAACGATCATACCAGGCACGTGGAGATTGCTTCAGATCATATAAAGCACGCCGAAGATGACAAACCTATCCAAGGGAATGGGGAAGGCAATGGGGAGGACATGTGTAAACCTTCTCACTGAGATGACCATTAAGAAAAACATTCTTAACATCCATCTGATAGAGAGGCCAATGTCGAACAACAGCGACAGATATCAATGTATGAACAGTAGTCATCTTGGCAACAAGGGCAAAAGTCTCCTCATAATCAATACCATACTCCTCTGAGAAACCTTTCATAACTAGATGAGCTTTGTAGTGCTCGAGAGAACCATCAGAATGAGTCTTTGACTTTATAGATCCATTTACAACTTGTCAGATTATTGCCAGTAGGCAAAGGCACCAGCTCTCAAGTAGTAGTCTATTGCAAAGCAAACAACTCATCCCCCATAGCTCAAAACCAATTAAGATCCTGATAGGCCTCTTTATAAGATTGAGGTTTTGAAAAAAAGTGAATAACAGGCAAAAAGGTGCAATATGAAGGGGGGAAAAAACATGTTTTAGTAAAATCAAGTTTGATTACCTATTTACAGATGCGAAGGGGATACTTATGGTTATCAAGATCAAAATCGCCAAAAGCAGGGGGATCAGTAGCAGAAGCAGAGACAACTGGTGGAGGGAGAGCCTTGCGACAAGAATTGACAAACAACGGGGGAGAATGAGAAGGAGAAAGAGCAGAAGAGAGAGGAGGGAGAGAATAGGAACACACTCATGGGGGACTAGGGAGAGGGACCTAGCAGGAAGGATGGTAGAAGAAGAATAGGGAACAAGCTCATAGGGAATAATAAAGATATACTCATCATGAGGGACCTCAGAAGGAAATGGATCAATGTGAATTAAATTCTCTTTGGAAACCAGAGTAGTGATAGGAGGAAGTTGAAAGTAAGACAGACGTTCGAGAAAGTAAACATGGCAGGAGACAAAGGTGATGAAAAATAGGGTCGTAACAACGATAGTCTTTTTGAGTAATACTATAACACAAAAAGACACATAGGACAGACTAGGCACTAAGTTTGGGAAAGAAGAACGAAACAAGCAGACCCAAACACACGAAGGAGGGAGTAAATGAAAAGTTGAGAAAACAGAGCCTCATAAGGAGACCGACCAAAGAGAAGGGGGCTAGGCAAACGGTTAAGAAAAAATGTAGCAGTAACAATTGCCTCATCCCAAAATGGAGTCAGAATAGAGGCAAAAAGAAGAAGAGACCTAACTGTCTCAAGGAGATGGTGATGTTTATGCTCAGTGTAGACACCCCATTTTTGACCGTCCTCAAGACTTGGACGTCACCATTGGAACACTTGGTGATTACCCTTGTTTGTGTTCGTTTGGAGTTCCCGGAGGTCTCGACTACGCGCCCTGCCTCAGGATCTCCGAACTCGACCGTTTTGTGTCTGGTTTTGCACCAAACACTTGTGTTTTGCCTTGGAGGGGCAGGGAATGCCTTGTGAGGAATCCCCACACACCACCGGCAGTGGCTAGAGGTCACCGGCTGGTTTTTGATGCCATCGGCACTTTTTGTTGCCGGTCGGCACTATTTGTTGCCGGTCGGCACTAAATTTTGTCAAAATGACATTTTTGGGCAGCCGACCACTGTTCATCTACTTTATGTAGATATTTTGTGCCAGCTATGATAGTTGGCACCAACTCTGCTTCCCTCCATACACGTGTATGGAGGGATTTCCCTCTAAGCAAGCTTGTTGTATAAGCTTTGCAAGAGGGAGTTCTATAAGAGGAGAGGCCTTCTCCTTGCTCTAGGTTAGAGACTTTGAAGGCAAAACCAAAGCTTCCATATATAGATACAACCTATCTCTATATCTCCCTCTCTCTCCTCCTTTGTGTGTGTTTCTTAGCCTAAAAGTGTGATTTTACCTTACTTTTGCACCAATACACACACTATTACACCTTGCTCCGAGATTGAGGACTTTGAGGGTTGATTCTTGAGTTTTTGGGATGTTTTTGATCAAAAGAAGGGGGCTGCCTTGGCTGTTCTTAAAGTGTGCTTCAATGGTGAGCATTTTACTTTAGTTTCCCCAAACTTGCACTAGTCTTTTACCTATCTTACTTGCTGATTTAGTTTTTGTGCATAACATAAAAAAGGCTTGTATTTTCATGCTTAAGAACTTTCATTAAGGGCCCTTTGTGGTTTGAGTCAAACTCACCCTCTTAGGCCTTTTTTTGGCCCTTTTTGTTGCCTCTTTGGTAAGGCCTTGTTTGCTTAAGTGTTTTAGTCTTCTCACCACTGAAAACCAGTGGATTTTCAGTGGTGAGGAAGGTGGTTTGAAGTCTTGCATAGGGGAGGGACACCCCTCTCCCTTCATTGTCTTGTTTCCTTGCATTTTGGCTTAAAAGGGTAACATGCATGCTTGATCATTTTTTGCCTCATTTCAGAAGTTTTTTGAGTGTTTTGGGTCATATATGATCTCTGTTTTTGGCCGGATTTGTACCCATTTGCATGCTTAATGTACTTGCTTTACATTCCTCCATTTGGCCTAGAATTGTATCTTGTGTTTAGGCCATGGTTCTTGCATGTGTTGGCTTGGTTCCATGAAGATGTTGGCATTATTTTACCATGTTTAAGGTCTGTTGGCCTTTATTTCAGTCATGCTTGCCTTGTTTGGTGTCATCTTTTTGCGTTTTGGCTTGTAAGCTTTGAGCATATTGACCTTTAGGGTGCATAGCTATGACCATCCTTGTGATTTGCCATCATTTAGGGTCACATTTCAGTCCATGAATCATGTTTATATGTGTGCATGTGTGACCTCTTTCATGCCTTGAGGGTGTGCCCTTTTATGCTTACATATGAGCCTTGGTGTATACATCTCTTTGGAGCCACTTTAGCTGCCATATTAATGAGTTTTGGAGTCCTTTTTTGCATGATAAATTTCTATTTTGGCTTGTCTAAATCATGCCATGAGTGGTCATGTTGGTGGGAGTGAGGTGCCTCCTTTTTGTGCCTTAACCTTAGGACCATTGGTTTGCTTGTTAGCATGAGTATTGGTCCACCTTTTGGACACTTTTGGCCACTGTTTTGAGGTGGGTTAAGGTCTGCCCCTTTACCATTTTAACCCACCATTGCATGTTTGTTTCATGTTTGTTGCATGGTTGCTTCATTAGGTGTTGTATCATGATGACCCTTTGGCTTAAATTGTCCATGTTTACATTGCACTTGCATCTTGTATGCCTAACATTGCATGCTTGCCATACTAGTTGCATGACACTTGGTATGCCTCGCATCTTGATATCATGTTGCATTTTAAGCCATGTTTGCATAACATGCATTGCATTACTTGGTTTGGGGTGTCAAACCAAGTGTGAGGGTTAAGGGGCATTCATACTATAAGTGATGTAATGTGCCTTAACTCTCGGTCACCGGGGCCTTTGATTTCGACATGATAAGGTCTTGGTCCTCATTTGTGTGATTGCATGCATTCCTACATCAAGTGGCAAGCTTGATCTCTTGGGCTATCATGCACCATTGATGGCTCGAGTATCGAGGGCCATGCTTCCCTGAGTTCAAAGCATGATGGGAAACATGACCATGCTCACATGTGCCTGAAATCCCATGCCATATACTATCTGTTCTCTGTTGCTGTCAAAACTGTCTCCTGCAGGGAGTTTCTGCCGACCGGCAGAATTCAGTGCCGACCGGCCTTTGGTGAATGGCCGATAAATCCAGAATCAGCCGATGGCAATTATGCACTGCCGGTGGGAATTTCCTTCAGCCGGTGGTACTCTGCAGTAAGCAACAAACCTGTCCCAGCACTTTGGAATTTTTCAGAAAGATAGGGCAGTGTAAACAGAGACAACCTTGGTATGGTACGGACTTTCCAGGCAAGGCGGGTTCGAGCATGCATCATTCGCGTATTTCGAGGCGGAGGCTGTGGCCATCTCTCTCCTTCATTTTGCATTCGTTCTATTAATTAAGTAGAAATTCTATAATAATTAATTTATTTGTTATTCGGACTGTAATATTTATTTGGTCCCTCCGCGCGAGGGCAAATCTGTAATAAGTGTGGGTGAGTGTGTGTATGTCTTCCAATCCCACGTCTTTCTTCCCTTTTATTTACCCGCTTATGATGGTAGACTAGGGCATATTTAAAATTAGCATACCTTATACAATGCATGCGTGCATTTATACATCTGTCCTGCATACACCGGGCTCGGTACATCATGCTAACTGCATCTGTATTTCAAATTCCAAATTGAATACGTGCATCAATTGGTTGCATTTCACTTGCCATGCTTAGGTTAGTCGAGCCTACTCTAATTACATCTTGCATGTGTTGCATTAGTCAATATGACATGAACTAGGATCATGCATGTTTGCTAACTAGTTTATTGTTTTGGCACGGAGTACGTTGTAAGTATTTATGCTTTAGCATCTCGCATGCGTGTGAATGTTAACATGATAGCATGCTTACCATGTGGCTAAGTGCTTATATGAGATAAACTGTTTGAATGCCTGTGGGTGAAGGTTGGATTGTTTGAGTTGGAAAAACTCGTTGAAATCTGTGTTTTAGCCTACTTGCGAGTAGCAAATTCCAAAGCGCTTTTCAAAACAAACGGATATGCAATGCTTATTTCCAAATTGGGCAATCTAGTCTATACTTATTTGCTGCGCGCATAACATAGTAATTCTAGGCTAATAAATGGTATAAGAACACATAACGTTTTCAAAAATAGATATCACGGTTAGTAGAGGCCGATCTTCGGATCGGGCGAGAGGGGGTGCTCATAGCTGACCTTCCCCAATCGTACCCTAGCTCCCGAGCCGAGACAACTTCGGTGATGACGGACATGTGGCCTTCGGCACCGAGTTAGGGTTTCCTAAATTCCCCCATAAAAAAATATTTAGGTGGTGACTCTGTATCTGGCAAAGCAGTCCATGTTTGGCACTTCTTTCCTAAAATCTGTTTTTTCCTCAAAACAATTTGCCAAATTTAGACTCTTTGGTTCAAGATTAAGGACCGTGACACAAATCGAGTCCGAACTGTAATGACCCCATTAATGAACAGAACGGGAGCTCATCCCTCCCGGGGCGTTCGGGGGACGTCTACAGTTTCTGGCAACTCTGCTGGGGAATTAGAGAGCTTGACTCGAACTCGTGATATCTTATTTTGATTCCATTTATGTGTCTCTTTGCATTGCATGTGCATTGGTGCGCCTAGGAACACAGTGTTTGCCATCTGCCATTCCTGAACGGTTTGCCGGTGGCTTGTCTTGTCAAGGCATGACCATAAGGCTGACCGGTTATGGGCTCTGACAGTATGGGAACACAAACCCCGGTTTTACCGGGGCACCCTTTTCGACCATTCGACCTAGTGCATATTCGGATCCATAATGACCATTCCAAGTTAGGACAGGCTGCTTACCCGATGTTAGGTTGTTTGAAAACTGCTGCGTGCATAGTGAAACCCTAGCTCCTGACAAAATAGGACAGGGAAACCCTACCCCAACATCAGTATCAGTTTATAAGAATCAGTTATCTGCGGGTATCAGGTTCAGTTTTGGGAACAGAGATTTTGGGAAACAGTGATCAGTATCGAGGAACAGTGTGTTCGGCCTACCAACTGTGTATTATGGATACCCAACTGTGCGTTGTGTGTGTTTATTTTATGCCGTTATGCTGTCCGGTTGTTAGTTTATTTACTGCTTTATTTATCTTTTTGCTAGGTAGTTTAGCATCATTGCTTCCAACCCGGTAGATATTCCCCAAGCACTCTGGATTAGAGGACGTCGGCTCCATCGATCTGAGGATCTGGTAGACGGACAACCGGTGTACCACTCTTTACCCCCGGTTACTAAACGGAAGGCAACTAGGCAGAGGGCATCGGTTCAACAGTCAGTACAGAGGGCTTTATCTACCCCACCTGTGTACAGTAGGGATCAGGATCCTATTTCACCCGCAGAAAGGGAACATATACCGACAATTCAGTCAGAACAGAGCAGCATGGCTAGTTTAGAAGAGATGGTGCGCCAACTCCAAGAAAGCATGAAAATGATGCAGCAGGATGCTGCCCGACAGGCAGAATTCGCCAAACAACAAGCCACAGTTATGAATGAGCAA
Organism: Camellia sinensis; assembly: GCF_055761805.1. NCBI lineage: Eukaryota > Viridiplantae > Streptophyta > Magnoliopsida > Ericales > Theaceae > Camellia > Camellia sinensis. Next base: position 20,569,022 of record NC_138962.1, on the reverse strand, counting down.
GTGGAGTTAATCGTGAGATTGCAGCAGCAAACTGGGGCGTCAGCTTCACAGCAAGTCCCTCCCCCACTAAGGGTTCCGATACCCGAAGAGACGCCAAATGCCCGGAATGTCCAAGAAGATACAGACATCCCAACAGGGCCAGCTCCACCCCCGATTCTGCCTCAACTATCCAAGGCACCCACTCCTATCAATCAATCGGATTCTCCCTTCGAGTCCGAGGTAGACCCCGTGGCATTAAAAATGCGCAAGCTTGAAAAGTTGTTCAAGAAATCTCAAGGTGTGAAGTCCATTCCGGACATTGGAGATGGATACACTGACGCAGCTGTAACGCTGCCAGATCGGTTTAAGATGCCACAAATTGATCGCTTTGACGGATCTGAGGATCCCATGGTACACCTGCGACTGTTTTCAGACGTCCTAAGGCCGATGGGCCTCACTAAACTGCAGAAGCTGTCTTTATTTGGCCGGACCCTGTCGGGTGTAGCGGCCACATGGTATGCCAAATTGGAGGATGACGTCAAGAGAAGTTGGGATGAGATGGCTGAGGCCTTCATCCTGTAGTACTCGTATAACACACAAATCAAGATCACGACCCGGGATCTCGAGACAACGAGACAAGAACCCAAGGAGAGCTTCTCAGAATTCGTAACCAGATGGCGGGCTAAGGCGTCGATGATGACCTTAAGACCCACGGACAAAGACCAGATTCGGATGATTGTGCGCAATCTTCAGCCGAAGTTAATGCAAAAGATGATTGTAATCCCCTTTCCTACCTTTTCTGATCTGCATGAAATGGGGGTGCAGATCGAGGATGCCTTAAAACAAGGCTTGATTGATAACGACCGGGAGTAACCCCGCAGAACTTTCAATCGTAATACTAATGCAGGCCCGAGTGGCGCTACAACTACCAGGACTTCCGAAGTGAGTATGGTCACCACCAACCTTTCCCCGAGAACTATGGCAGCCACACCATTCTCCGGTGCGTCCGGAAGCAACCCACAAACAGCCAAATACCCTCCCAAAAATACCAGAACCTTCGCTCCGCTTTATATGCCCCTGTCCAAAGCTTTGGGGGTTTTGATCAGAAAAGGGCATCTGAAGCCCCTAGAGCCGCGGCCCTTACCGGAAAGACTCCCCGCTACCCACAATCCAGCCAAGTATTGTGCGTTTCATCAACAGCACGGTCACGACACCGACCTGTGCTTTCGATTACGTCATGAGATTCAAGATCTCATTGATAACGGGGTGATTTTACCTCCTGAGAAACCCAATGTTACTACAAATCCTCTCCCCACACATAACCAAGCTCCACCGCCCAAAAGAATCAATCTCATCCATACTGGGGTCGTGTCCTACGATCCTAGTATCTATATCACACCTTCTTACCTACCTAAGCTGGAATTTTTCCTTCCTGATTGCACCGATTTGTGCATGATGGACGTCTCCATAACCCAACCCAAGCCAGTGGTGGTGACCATCGAGAGCAGGAGAGAGAAAACTCCAAAGGAGAAGGGGGTTGTTGAGCCAGAGTCTGCGGAGTCTGGGAGTGATGTTGGGAATGCTTATAGTCCGAGTAACTACATTTCACCAATGGGCCAGAATAGACCAGATGTGGAATTTCCGGCAGAAGGAGAGCTGTGTGCAATCCAAGGGGACAGTCCAGGACAGGGAACGGATGACTTGACAGCTGTGGAAGAGGATCTTGCCAAGTTCCAGTTTTACAATAACCAAGATCCAGAAGACTCAGCCATCAACTGGTTCGATTATGAGGAATCGGCGGAGGCCACGGGATGGTTGGACGATCAGCCGGATGTGGTAGGAGAGTTTCAGTCAGAACAAGGCCCGGCAGGGGCAGGAATGTCAATAACATCCAGGAGGGTCGAAGAACCGAATACATCGCCGGAGAGCGCCGGTGTCGAGAGTTTCGCTCGGGAATGGAGCATTTTGAGTACAAGGATCATTGAACAATCTACTGTATTGACATAGTCAGAACAGGAAAGATTCGAAGATTCTGAGAGGATCGGGAAGGCAAAAGCCCATGTGGGGGTTGAGACTGCCACAGGTACAGAAACGGGGAATGCCGTGAGCATAGGAATAAAAGGTACTGCAAATATTGGAACAGTCATGCCAGAACCAGACAGGTGTTTGTCAGCTGCAGATGGAATGTGGTGGGAGGACGATGATCTATGTCTTGCCCACACAGACGAGGATTGGGGGAGTAACCAACCAGATGATACCTGGTATATCGGCGAAGTCGATCACATGACTAGGAGTGGACGGTACTTCAAGCCTCCACACCTAGATCAACCGGAGGCGTCTGGAAAAGATAAGGAGGCAGAGAAGCAAAAGGAAAAGCAACTCGAAGATGAAGCCGTATTGAGACAATTAAAGAAGATACAAGCAGACATCTCCATCTGGGGGCTGCTTCTAGCTTCTCGAGTACATAGACAAGCTGTCCTTACAGCTATGGACAAAGCCAAGCTTTCTATAGACACCACGCCCGAACAGCTGGTGGGCCTAGTTTTTTCGGGAGGAAGTTCTCCGGCATTGACCTTTTCTGACAAAGAACTGCCACCTGAGGGTGCGAACCATAACAAACCACTCTATATCTCTGTGGAGTGCAGAGAAAAATGGATACCCGTGGTGCTTGTTGACACGGGGTCCGCCATCAACGTCTACCCGGCAAGGACAGCCTATGCGATCGGTTTGAAAGTCGCGAATTTTGTGCCAACGGCCCAGGTGATTCGGGCGTATGACAACACAAGCCGGGAAGTAATGGGAACAGTTAAGATTCAAACAAAGGTTGGGCCGGGACAGCATGAGATAGATTTCCATGTCTTGGAGGTTCCTGCAACTTTTAACCTGCTTTTAGGGCGGCCGTGGCTGCATCAGACAAAGGCAGTCTCTCCACCCTGCATCAAGTGGGGAAATACCGCTATGGGAAGGGAGTAGCCATCGTTTTCGGAAATTCATCGATTCATCTGCCGCCAGAAGTATCCACGCCTGTTCTAGAAATTGAACACGGTATGGAAGATGTGTTCATATCGGGTTTTACCTTGGCTAAGGCTCGGGTTGTACAGAACATTATGGCTGCTAGTGAAGGGGTATATGTCAGTGCTCAGGCAGTCTATCTCATGAACAAGCTCCAACACATCCCCGGAATGGGATTGGGCAAGAGCGGCCGGAAAGGCGTCGCGGCATTGGCCGAAGTGCCACACAACCCTCATACCTTTGGATTGGGTTATCTACCCACCAAAGAGAACTGGATAAGGAAAGGAAAAGAAATGGCCAGAAGAGCCAGAGCAACTAAGGCTGGGAAGCCTTTCGAGTTGATGCATAGGCCCATTCAGGGTACCCTAAACGGACGCTTCGTCCGGGAGGGGGAGGACTTTCCGTTTTGTGGCTTCCCAGAACCATGGCTGAACGCAGAGAAGAAGCGCATGCCGGGCTTTCAGATTTTCTTCGACCTGCAGCTACCTGAGAGTGACATCGCCGAAGGGCAAACAGATCTATCAGTTGAGGCTGAATAGAGTAGGGAAATGCAGTCTGAGGACGCTGAAAATGAAATGGGGGTAGCACTGGCATGTCTACTTTCAGATCCTCCGATCGAACAGAAGTGCTTGGGGGATAACTCCTCGGTATGCATGATCGGGAATGAAACAGCTGCGGGCCTATCAGCAACTATTTTGGATGCATCCATCGCACCCTCTCTCGTCTGGCAATATGAAGAAGGATTTTTGTCCAGCAGCACCGGGTCAGGTAGTGAGCCGGAATCTGATTCCACCGAGTCTTGTGAGTCGGAATCAGGTTCTAGCTCGACTGAGTCTGAGTTCGGTATTCCTGGGGGTGATAACCCGGATGCCACAGTCCTGTCTAGGTCATCATTTTCTTTCTCTTTTGAGTCTGTTGTAACAAAAAAATCAAACAGCTTGGAAGCATTTAATGAGAACGACGTGGATGTGGTTTCTGAGTATTTTTCTGTGCCTTTGATTTATTGCTTAAATCAGGATTTTCAAAATTTTGATAAAAACGGCGAGGAAGAAATTCCTCCGGTTTTGCAACGACTAATTGATCAAGAGCAGGAAAGATTTGTTAAACCCTTAATGGAGGAAATCACTACCGTGAACGTTGGTACTGAGGAGGACCCGCGGCTGGTCCAGATCGGGTCCACGTTGTCTTCGGAGGAACGCGAGCGCTTAGTCGCTTTATTAAAAGATTTCAAAGATGTTTTCTCGTGGTCCTACGAAGACATACCTGGAATCGATCCTGAGATTGTGCAGCACCGGATCCCTCTTGATCCCGAGGCCCGACCTGTCAAGCAGAAACTCAGAAGGATCCGCCCTGATTGGGCCATTAAGATCAAGGAAGAGGTCACCAAGCAAATCGATGTAGGCTTCCTGCTGGTATCCGAATACCCGACTTGGTTGGCCAACATTGTTCCGGTGCCGAAGAAGGATGGCAGAATTCGGGTATGTGTAGACTTCAGAGATTTGAACAGGGCCAGTCCGAAGGACGACTTTCCCTTGCCGCATATTGATGAATTGGTGGATTTCACGGCAGGATACGCCTTGCTTTCATTTATGGATGGCTTCTCAGGCTATAATCAGATAGTAATGGCACCCGAAGATCGGGAGAAGACTGCGTTCACTACCCCGTGGGGTACATATTGTTACAGAGTGATGCCATTTAGGTTGAAGAACGCTGGAGCTACTTATCAACAGGTGGCAACCACAATGTTACATGATATGATCCATAAAGAGGTCGAGGTGTACGTGGATGACATGATTGTCAAGTCCAAAGAAAGAGAGGGCCACTACACCGCCTTACAAAAGTTTTTTCAAAGGATCAGAGAGTTTCGGCTGTGGTTGAATCCCCAGAAGTGTACATTCGGTGTTACAGCAGGGAAAATGCTAGGGTTTCTGATTACACAAAGAGGCATCGAGGTGGACCCTTCCAAAATTAAGGCCATCTTGGAAATGCCACCACCAATGACTGAAAAAGAGGTGCGAGGCTTTCTAGGTAAAGTGCAATTCATAAGACGGTTTATCTCAAAATTAATCTTAACTTGTGAACCACTTTTTGGTCTCCTGAAGAAAGGAAAGAAGTTCCAATGGGACGGCCGATGTCAAGCAGCTTTTGAACAGATCAAAGAATATCTACAGAACCTGCCCGTGTTGTCACCACCAGAGCCAAGGAGACCGTTGATATTGTATCTTTCAATAACTGAGACTACCATGGGCTGCATGCTCGCACAAGAGTCAGAAGACAAAGTGGAAAGGGCTATCTACTATCTGAGCAAGAAGATGCTGGATTACGAGACCCGCTACACTCCGCTGGAGAAGGCTTGCTTGGCCTTGGTATGGGCTACCAGGAAGCTGTGGCACTACCTGTTAGCTCATTCTGTAATGTTGGTTTCACGCTTGGATCCCATCAAATATCTTTTCGAGAAACCGGCACTTACGGGTAGGCTAGCTCGTTGGCTGCTGTTGCTCTCTGAATTTGATCTGAAGTATGTAACACGCAAGTCAGTAAAAGGAAGAGCAGTAGCGGAGTTCCTTGCCGACCACCCAGTTGAAGGGGATGAAGCAGTTGAGTACCTGTTCCCAGATGAAGCCATTCTGCACATCGAAGATGAAACTTGGACGATGTACTTTGACGGAGCGTCGAACCAATACGGGTATGGGATAGGAGTGTTGCTAATAGCGCCGGACGATTCCCGTATCCCTTTAGCATTCAAGCTCTGGTTCAAAGTCTCGAACAATGAAGTAGAACATGAGGCATGTATTGCTGGCCTAGAAGCGGCCCTAGAATTAGGGGCAAGACGGTTGGACGTCATTGGGGACTCGAACCTTGTTGTATCTCAAGCGAAAGGAGATTGGAAAGTCAAAGAGGAAAGGATGATAATTTACCACCAAACCTTGGATTTGTTAATTCCTCGGTTTGAGAAGCTAAATTTCACCCACCTAGTAAGAGAGAACAACAGGTTCGCAGATTCACTAGCAACTCTATCTTCCATGATAGACATCCCGTCTGGAGTCCGGATGCGTCCAGTCATTATTGATCAGAAGTTCGCGCCAGCGTACGAGTCAATTTCCGCCATAGATGAGGCTCAGGACGACAACCCCTGGTATTACGACATTTAGAACTTCTTGGAAAATGAGGCGTATCCACCTGGGGCAAATGCCAAGGATAAAAGGGCAATCAGAAGAATGGCTGTTCAGTTCATCATCTGCGGGGGTAAACTGTATAAGAGAGGTCATCTGGGAATGCATAAGCTCTGTGTAGAAGCTGAAGAGTCGAAGCGCCTGATGGAGGCCATCCATGGAGGAGAGTGCGGTGCACACATGAATGGAGTAATGCTGGCCAGAAAGATCCTCAGACAGGGCTACTACTGGTCTACCATGGAAGAGGATTATATCAATTTTGTTCGGCGATGCCACAAATGCCAGATCCATGCAAACCGTATGAACATCCCACCATCAAAGCTGTACAACAAGACGTCCCCATGGCCATTTTCCGTTTGGGGAATTGATGTGATCGGAGCTGTTACCCCGAAGGGGTCGAATGGGCATGAGTTTATCCTGGTAGCGATAGATTATTTCACGAAGTGGGTCAAGGCCCAATCATACGCGGTATTGAAGGCGTCGCACGTCGCAAAGTTCATCAGAAACAACATCATCTGTCGCTACGGGGTGCCAAACGAGATTATTTCGGATAATGGATCCCACTTCAAGAAGGAAGTGATTGACTTGTTGGAGAAATATAACGTGGCTTTTCATAAGTCATCCACATACCGGCCACAAACCAATGGAGCAGTTGAGGCCGCCAACAAGAACATCAAGCATATACTGCGGAAGATGGTGGAAACCTACCGGGATTGGCCAGATAAGTTGCCATTTGCTCTGTGGGGCTACAGGACTTCAATTAGAACTTCTACCGGAGTGACTCCGTATTCATTAGTTTATGGAATGGAGGCCGTCCTACCTATCAAAATTGAGGTCCCGTCCTTGCGGGTATTGGCTGAGTGTCAGATAGCTGAAGCAGATTGGCAGCAGAGCAGGTTTGAGGAACTCATGCTTTTTGACGAAAGAAGACTGAAAGCACTGTACCACGTCTAAAGTTATCAGCGGAGAATTGCCTGGGCTTTCAACAAGAAGGTTAAGTCTAGGAATCTAAAGGAAGGGGATTTGGTGCTCAAGGATAACCGAGCTCCCATCCACGACCCAATGGGCAAGTTCAGACCTAACTGGACCGGTCCCTGCATCATCAAAGCTATCTGGTCAGGTGGAGCTGTGGTTCTGATGGACCTAGATGGCCTGGAATTTTCCCAACCGATCAACATGGACAAGTTGAAGAAATATTACCCTTGAGAGGCTCGCTAGGCCGAAAACCTGAAAGGGCGACCTAGGCAAAAGTTAGAGCACAAAAAAATTAGAAAATATAAAAACTGAGCTCGCAAGGCTGAAAACCCGCAAAGGGGGGCTTTGGCAAAAGTTAGAGCACAAAAGGAGAGTGAAAATACTCGAGTGAACCTAAGCCTGAACTACGTAAGGCTTGATTCCTATCTTTGGGATACGTAGGCAGCTTCATCCTGAAGTTCAGCCATAACACTTCCCCGATCAACTTTGTCCATTCGATCGTCTCGACCATCTTTGTCTATTCAGCACTCAAAGGTTTAGTTATGATCTCCGGTGCAGTGCCCTTCAGACTGGGGGCAACTTTCCGTTGCTATACAGTGCTGCGGTGCTCTTCAGACTAGGGGCAACTTTCCAGTTGCAGGGATCTGGGGTTGTGCATCTTAGTGACAGATCTCAGGCGTGTCCAGTTCTGATCCACATCGAAAATGATTTTTGAGAAGTTTTAATAAAAGCTGACTTTGTTCAAATAATCTTTTTACAACTTTGACCATTTTTGGACCAAAGCGGAAAATTTTCAGTACCACAACCTTCAATTTCATTGATTTCAAAATAGAGTTCTCCTGCTCTTGCATACAATCGAAGTTGCTCTTATTACATTCATAAAGAAAACTTGAAAGTACTAATAAAGCAATAAATCTGGGGCATAGTCAAGTCAGGTGCTCCTACGCCCCTCCCAGAGCTGGTCGAAGCCTCCGATGCCAAGCTGGGCCCAATCTGTGCTTCGTCGTTGAGCCAATCCACGCACTCGTCAGACAAAGTGCAACTGAAAGTAGGAGCGGGGGCCAGGAGTTCTCTCATCCTCCACGCGGTGGCCTGCCAAGCAAGTTGTGCGCCTCGGGCTGGGAATGCAGCAGGATACTCGATCCCCTCTGGCGGGCAAGTCTGATCATGGCCAAATTGGCGTCGAATCCGAAATGGGAAGTAGAATACACAGTGAGTGAGACCAACCAATTGAATCCCAGTCTGCCGGGGAATACTGTAACTCATTGTCGGAAGGCTCAGCCAAGGGCACTGCCAAGCAATACGGTCTGTGGACAAGCGGCACATCCATGCGAACCACCATCCCTCATCCAAGGCGTTGACTAGACGATGCTGGAAGAAGTAGCCGCGAGCTGAATATGCTGGGCAAGAGTCCACGACCTACAGTTTGTACATCAACCATACCTGGGGATGGATGAAAAATGAGAGAGTAAAGAATAGAGAGATGTACGAGGAGAGAAAAGTCAGAATAGGGCTTTGCGAGAAAAGACCGAGCTTGAGCGCCGAGTGATGTGAGCAATGCATAAATGTGAGATTGGGCGGGAAACATTACCTGTAGTAGTAGTGGACTCCCTGCTAATCTGGTCGTCTCATGACGATAAAAGGCGTCTAAGCCCATTAAAGTCTCGGCCAGAGTCATGGTAATGCAGCTCTTGCCCTCCTTCAAGCCTTGGGCAACCTCAATCAGCCAAACACTAGCCCCTCTAGAGCCTGAGACGAATAGAAAAAGGGATAGCATGCACAAGCAGAGGGCATGTCGCCGGAAGCCTTGCCAGTGATGGTTGTTGCGAAAACCAGCATCAGAAAACCAACCGGTCAAACTCGAAATGTCCGGCATCCCGTCACAAATCAGAGACCGAGCGTCACGCATGCTGAGTCCACACATTCATCCTAGGGATTGGGCATGGCCAAAATTAAGTTGGGACAGGAGCTCCTCGTCGCACTCGGACTCCATTAAGGCTCGAAAATCTTCGAAGGTAGGACATATCTCTTGCCCAGCAAAGCTAAAGACATGCGTCACCGGATTCCAAAACCTTGCCGCGGCTTGAAGGAACAGGAGGTGCAACGGGGTACGACCCAGAGTGAATAGTGCATTTACGCCGAAACCCCGGAAATTCAACTTTTCCGAGCCATCCAAGCTAGCAATCCAAGCTGTGAGATTTTGAGCTAGAAACTCTTCCATTAGAGCAAATCAGTGTGGAATTGAGAAAAACTACGAAGTTGGGGTCTTTTGTAGGAGATAAGGTTGGGTGGAGGACAGGTGTCAACATTCTGGTGATTCCCTCATTCATAGCCGACCGGCCAAACATTATGCTGACCGGCCATCATATTTTGCCGACCGAACAAATTTTTGGCCGATGGCCATTCCTTGTGGCCGATGTCCTCTCCCCCTGGCCGATGGGCTTCCTCCTGGTTCCCTGAGCTGTTTATGCTAGGGATTGGGGAACTCCATCACCTCCGATCCCTCCCCCGGTGATCGATTCTTGCGAAGCCGCGCCTGTTTGCCTGTCGAGTTTTTGCTTATCGAGTTGTATTTCACTCTCTTTGAGTTTTTGATTTATTTATCGAGTTGTACTCGCGCTTGTTTGGTCCTATCATGCCTTTGTTTTGCTTATCGAGTTGTAAATCGGTTCACTACCTGATTATTACGATGTAAATACTCCGTGTTCAAAATGAGTTTAATTTCGTTCACATTGTGGTGTAATACCTTGCGATGCGATGCATAGAAAGTTTACAAATGCAACATCTTTTGAGCAAAATCGTTGTTTCATTCCCGTCACGTGCTTTGCAAAATGTGTAATTTTCAGAAAGAATAAAACCTGCCTGACGCAGTGCAATGTGCTTAAACTACTAGTAAAAAGGAAAGTAAAACATAGAATGACAGGGTAGCCAAGTGTCGGGGTGGATACCCACAAAACTCCCTTTGCGGACAACGCATCTTCCATGCCTTTGATTCGGGTCAACGACATGGCTTGGCACCTTCATTACTTGAGACCCTGCAGGGAAGCATATTTTTGAAACATGTACCTTCGAGTCGACCTCGGGCCACAACTTCTGCGAATGATGCTCGATACGTCTGAAGAACGTTCCTTCCCGTATCCTTTTCATGTCTTGAGGATTCCCGCAAATCGCTTCATTTACGCTGTGTTACAGTGTTTTACATCCCTGCATTATGAATGATATGTCCTCACTCACATATGTTCAAGCATGTTAATTACATTACCTGCGTAGACTGCATGTTTGTAATCACTTTCTTTGCTTGCGTAGACTGCATGTTAATTACATTACCTGCGTAGACCGCATTTTGTAATCACTTTCTTTGCTTGCGTAGACCGCATGTTAATTACATTACCTGCGTAGACTGCATGTTTGTAATCACTTTCTTTGCTTGCGTAGACCGCATGTTAATTACATTACCTGCGTAGACCGCATGTTTGTAATCACTTTCTTTACTTGCGTAGACCGCATGTTTGTAATCAATTTCTTTACTTGCATAGACCACATGTTTTGCTTGCATAGACCGCATAATTAATCAATTTCATTACCTGCGTAGACCGCATGTTTTGCTTGCGTAGACCGCATGTTAATTTCATCACTTGCGTAGACCGCATGCTTAATCAATTTCATTACTTGCGTAGACCGCATGTTTTGCTTGCGTAGACCACATAATTAATCAATTTCATTACCTGCGTAGACCGCATGTTTTGCTTGCGTAGACCGCATGTTAATTTCATTACTTGCGTAGACCGCATGTATCGTTTGCGTAGACCGCATAATTGTTCAATTTCATCGCCTGCGTAGACCGCATGTTGATTACATTACTTGCGTAGACCGTATGATTGTTCCATTTCGTTACTTGCGTAGACCGCATATTCTACTTGCGTAGACCGCATTCTTATGTCCAATTTCATTGCTTGTGTAGACCGCATGCTTATGATCAAATTCATTGCCTGCGTAGACCGCATGTTCCACTTACACATCTGTACCTTCGCAGCATTGTTATACTCCCCACTTGCTTTGCGTTGCCACGAATTTCGAGTACACTATTATGCATGTTGTTAACGATATTGTACCTGTTAAGTTTGTTTTCTTTGCAGGCACGATATTGTATGTACGGTTCATTTGAGGCGGGTGCAACCAGACGAGCCGCACAGGTATTATATCCTCCGAGTGAGACGTATTGAGAATTACGTAATTCTCTTACATCTCTTCTGCATTGTAGTGTAGTTCGGTGTATGCTAGCTTAAAATTGTCGCATGCGTGCTTCGTTACAACTTTCTTTGCATGATCAGAAGTTATGTTCGGCTTCGTGCATTGTCTTGTATTTTGCCCCTGCCTTCGGGCGCATACCTTGTTTGTCTTGTATGTTTGTCTGAGTCTTCGGCCTTGTCAAAAATGGGTCGTCTCTGGGCTTTGACATTCACTCCCGTCATTGTTATGACTTTCGAGTTCTGTCAAAGAGGGGCAACTGTAGACACCCCATTTTTGACCGTCCTCAACACTTGGACGTCACCGTTGGAACACTTGGTGATTACCCTTGTTTGTGTTCGTTTGGAGTTCCCGGAGGTCTCGGCTACGCGCCCTGCCTCAGGATCTCCGAACTCGACCGTTTTGTGTCTAGTTTTGCACCAAACACTTGTGTTTTGCCTTGGAGGGGCAGGGAATGCCTTGTGACGCATCCCCATACACCACCGACAGTGGCTAGAGGTCACCGGCTGGTTTTTGATGCCATCGGCACTTTTTGTTGCCGGTCGGCACTATTTGTTGCCGGTCGGCACTAAATTTTGTCAAAATGACATTTTTGGGCAGCCGACCACTGTTCATCTACTTTATGTAGATATTTTGTGCCAGCTGTGATAGCTGGCACCAACTCTGCTTCCCTCCATACACGTGTATGGAGGGATTTCCCTCTAAGCAAGCTTGTTGTATAAGCTTTGCAAGAGGGAGTTCTATAAGAGGAGAGGCCTTCTCCTTGCTCTAGGTTAGAGACTTTGAAGGCAAAACCAGAGCTTCCATATATAGATACACCCTATCTCTATATTTCCCTCTCTCTCCTCCTTTGTGTGTGTTTCTTAGCCTAAAAGTGTGATTTTACCTTACTTTTGCACCAATACACACACTATTACACCTTGCTCCGAGATTGAGGACTTTGAGGGTTGATTCTTGAGTTTTTGGGCTGTTTTTGATCAAAAGAAGGGGGCTGCCTTGGCTGTTCTTAAAGTGTGCTTCAAGGGTGAGCATTTTACTTTAGTTTCCCCAAACTTGCACTAGTCTTTTACCTATCTTACTTGCTGATTTAGTTTTTGTGCATAACATAAAAAAGGCTTGTATTTTCATGCTTAAGAACTTTCATTTAGGGTCCTTTGTGGTTTGAGTTCAAACTCACCCTCTTAGGCCTTTTTTTGGCCCTTTTTGTTGCCTCTTTGGTAAGGCCTTGTTTGCTTAAGTGTTTTAGTCTTCTCACCACTGAAAACCAGTGGATTTTTAGTGGTGAGGAAGGTGGTTTGAAGTTTTGCATAGGGGAGGGACACCCCTCTCCCTTCATTGTCTTGTTTCCTTGCATTTTGGCTTAAAAGGGTAGCATGCATGCTTGATCATTTTTGGCCTCATTTCAGAAGTTTTTTGAGTGTTTTGGGTCATATATGATCTCTGTTTTTGGCCGGATTTGTACCCATTTGCATGCTTAATGTACTTGCTTTACATTCCTCCATTTGGCCTAGAATTGTATCTTGTGTTTAGGCCATGGTTCTTGCATGTGTTGGCTTGGTTCCATGAAGATGTTGGCATTATTTTACCATGTTTAAGGTCTGTTGGCCTTTATTTCAGTCATGCTTGCCTTGTTTGGTGTCATCTTTTTGCGTTTTGGCTTGTAAGCTTTGAGCATATTGACCTTTAGGGTGCATAGCTATGACCATCCTTGTGATTTGCCATCATTTAGGGTCACATTTCAGTCCATGAATCATGTTTATATGTGTGCATGTGTGACCTCTTTCATGCCTTGAGGGTGTGCCCTTTTATGCTTACATATGAGCCTTGGTGTATACATCTTTTTGGAGCCACTTTAGCTGCCATATTAATGAGTTTTGGAGTCCTTTTTTGCATGATAAATTTTTGTTTTGGCTTGTCTAAATTATGCCATGAGTGGTCATGTTGGTGGGAGTGAGGTGCCTCCTTTTTGTGCCTTAACCTTAGGACCATTGGTTTGCTTGTTTGCATGAGTATTGGTCCACCTTTTGGACACTTTTGGCCACTGTTTTGAGGTGGGTTAAGGTCTGCCCCTTTACCATTTTAACCCACCATTGCATGTTTGTTTCATGTTTGTTGCATGGTTGCTTCATTAGGTGTTGTATCATGATGACCCTTTGGCTTAAATTGTCCATATTTACATTGCACTTGCATCTTGTATGCCTAACATTGCATGCTTGCCATACTAGTTGCATGACACTTGGTATGCCTCGCATCTTGATATCATGTTGCATTTTAAGCCATGTTTGCATAACATGCATTGCATTACTTGGTTTGGGGTGTCAAACCAAGTGTGAGGGTTAAGGGGCATTCATACTATAAGTGATGTAATGTGCCTTAACTCTCGGTCACCGGGGCCTTTGATTTCGACATGATAAGGTCTTGGTCCTTATTCGTGTGATTGCATGCATTCCTACATCAAGTGGCAAGCTTGATCTCTTAGGCTATCATGCACCATTGATGGCTCGAGTATCGAGGGCCATGCTTCCCTGAGTTCAAAGCATGATGGGAAACATGACCATGCTCACATGTGCCTGAAATCCCATGCCATATACTGTCTGTTCTCTGTTGCTGTCAAAACTGTCTCCTGCAGGGAGTTTCTGCCGACCGGCAGAATTCAGTGCCGACCGGCCTTTGGTGAATGGCCGATAAATCCAAAATCAGCCGATGGCAATTATGCACTGCCGGTGGGAATTTCCTTCAGCCGGTGGTACTCTGCAGTAAGCAACAAACCTGTCCCAGCACTTTGGAATTTTTCAGAAAGATAGGGCAGTGTAAACAGAGACAGCCTTGGTATGGTACGGACTTTCCAGGCAAGGCGGGTTCGAGCATGCATCATTCGCGTATTTCGAGGCGGAGGTTGTGGCCATCTCTCTCCTTCATTTTGCATTCGTTCTATTAATTAAGTAGAAATTCTATAATAATTAATTTATTTGTTATTCGGACTGTAATATTTATTTGGTCCCTCCGCGCGAGGGCAAATCTGTAATAAGTGTGGGTGAGTGTGTGTATGTCTTCCAATCCCACGTCTTTCTTCCCTTTTATTTACCCGCTTATGATGGTAGACTAGGGCATATTTAAAATTAGCATACCTTATGCAATGCATGCGTGCATTCATACATCTGTCCTGCATACACCGGGCTCAGTAAATCATGCTAACTGCATCTGTATTTCAAATTCCAAATTGAATACGTGCATCAATTGGTTGCATTTCACATGCCATGCTTAGGTTATCCGAGCCTACTCTAATTACATCTTGCATGTGTTGCATTAGTCAATATGACATGAACTAGGATCATGCATGTTTGCTAACTAGTTTATTGTTTTGGCACGGAGTACGATGTAAGTATTTATGCTTTAGCATCTTGCATGCATGTGAATGTTAACATGATAGCATGCTTACCATGTGGCTAAGTGCTTATATGAGATAAACTGTTTGAATGCCTGTGGGTGAAGGTTGGATTGTTTGAGTTGGAAAAACTCGTTGAAATCCGTGTTTTAGCCTACTTGCGAGTAGCAAATTCCAAAGCGCTTTTCAAAACAAACGGATATGCAATACTTATTTCCAAATTGGGCAATCTAGTCTCTACTTATTTGCTGCGCGCATAACATAGTAATTCTAGGCTAATAAATGGTATAAGAACACATAACGTTTTCAAAAATAGATATCACGGTTAGTAGAAGCCGATCTTCGGATCGGGCGAGAGGGGGTGCTCATAGCTGACCTTCCCCAATCGTACCCTAGCTCCCGAGCCGAGACAACTCCGGTGATGACGGACATGTGGCCTTCGGCACCGAGTCAGGGTTTCCTAAATTCCCCCATAAAAAAATATTTAGGTGGCGACTCTGTATCTGGCAAAGCAGTCCATGTTTGGCACTTCTTTCCTAAAATCTGTTTTTTCCTCAAAATAATTTGCCAGATTTGGACTCTTTGGTTCAAGATTAAGGACCGTGACACAAATCAAGTCCGAACTGTAATGACCCCATTAATGAACAGAACGGGAGCTCATCCCTCCCGGGGCGTTCGGGGGACGTCTACACTCAACTTGACCATTTTGGGAAGGTGTATCAATACAAAAAGTTTGGTGCATGGTACCTAAATTGGCCAAACTCTCACAGAACTCAATTTTAAAATATTCCTCACCCAAGTTAGACCATAGCAATTTAATTGTAGACCCAAAATATATGGTAATCATAGATTTAAAAGTATGGTATATCTGGTAGAAATCGAACTTATGAGTCATAAGATAAACCCTAGTATAATAGGTGCAATCATCAACAAATGATACATAGTAAGCAGAACCTCCTTTGGTGAGGATAGGAGAAGGACCCCAGACATCAATATGAACTAAAGAAAACGGTGTATCAAAAATAGAAGTATTTCTATGAAAAGGTAAGATTGTCATTTTGGCAAGTTTACACCCACGACATAACACTCAGTAAGTTGATTTTGAGAAACTTTACCCAATAAACCTAATTAAGCTAAAGACTGTAAGCTATTAGCAAACAAATACCCTAATCTTGAATGCCACAAATAAAAAGGACTCAACGGAGAATCCAACTAAAAAGAGGAAAAGTAGTCGGAGAAGTAGTCATAGGCAGATACAAGCTCTCCACCACATAGAGGTCTCCAATTCTACGCCCGGTTCCAATGATGACATCAAAATCGAAGATATCAAGTTGACTGATAGATCATAAACTGACAGATAACTGAGGAACATAAAGGATAAATAAAATACTGATAACAAACATGTCAAATGGTAGGATAGACCCAACATATATAACAAACATACTAGACCCATTAGCGACATTAATAGTAATAGAAAAGGAAGGGGAAGTACAATTCTGAAGTAAGGAGGGATGAAAAGTCATATGATAAGAAACACCAAATTCAAAAAGCCAGACAGATGAAGAGATATCTGAAAAAGACCCAAGCAAACCTGAATGAAGAGAGGAAACAACGGAGCTAGACCGGGATGGCTGGGAGGTATATAAAATATGCTTGAGTTAACCAATATAAACACTCAAGGAAGCCAAATCAGGATCAGGAGACGGAGCAGATGCATTATAAGCGGCTGGAGTCTGAAAAGTACTCTGAGTAAAAGCTCAGAAGTGTAGCTGAGACTGCAGGGCAGATAAACATCCCTTCTTGCAACAGTTGTACTTTCAATGACCCCTTTGATGGCAGAAGGCACACTCATCAACAATCAGAGACATCATAATAACCAGAATGCTGAGGGGTTAAAATGTAGTAAACCTTATATAGAACAAAATACCCAAACCAGGGGTTAAAGGTTAATATATAGAAATCTGATGGAGGTAAAACCAATAAATCCAAAACCACAGTGTAATAACTAGAAGAGTGTTAGGTCTAAATGTAAAATATAATAACCAGTTGGGGTCAAAATATAATAATTAGATTTTTTACCCTGACCCACAAATATTAACTAGAGTTTTGAAGCTGAAAGAACTAGTCTGAAGTCGAGAGAACCAAATCAGAGGAGAGAGAGACTGATGCCAAGAGAACCTGAAACTGAAGTCAAGGAAGAGGGAGGTTGTGTCTGAAGGTCACAAACCAGCGAGAGGAGTTGCGAACCAGATGGGTGATTCTAGCCCTGAATGGTCGCGATTCCAGCGATAATAGATCTGGTACAATGAGAACTCAAACGAAGGTCACGCAAGAGCCAAAAGAACTTTGATCGATCAGAGAACTTCGATTAGAGAGCTTCGAACTTCGTGAACACGACCACAAAGAGAGAACTTCGCGAATACCAATCACGATGCTGGTGCTCTATGACTTGCGACTCAAGTATCACAAACACCTAACAAAACTTCGAGAACTAGATTTGATTGAGGGAGAAGATGACCCACAACTCACACAGAGACTGAAGAGGAAGACAATTTCTAGGGTTCTAGTGGTGGCTCTGATATCATGTAAGATTTCTGAATAATTTTTGTATATTCAATTGTAAAAGTAATACAAGGATGCATCTGATTATATAGAAATCCTAACCCTAGGACTAAAAAGGAAAGAGAATTTTACAATCTCAACATATATACAAAATATATACTACCATATATAGAGATACGCTAATATTCTCACAAGAACATCAGCCACCAAACTTTTCTTTTCACTTTGTTTCCCACCTACATTTTTTCATTAACATGTCTTGATAAATATGAAGAAAAAAGAAGATATTGAATCAATATACAAAACAAATGGGACAAAGAAATAAAGATCTTTGGAATGGAATTGCCAAAATGCATTATAATGCACACAATTAGGATTAAAAATCCTAACAGACCCTTTTCTATGTATGCTGAATTTACCATGCAAATGAAGCCATTATTGGGGCAATTACAAAAGGTAGTCAGGCAAGGCTGCATCTCTGTGCAAATGATGGCAGAAATTAGAGTTTTACGTAGTTTAGTCCTTCCTACTTCTCAATTGTCGAGATGCATGCTTCCCTAACATAAATCACTAATGACTTTTGGTATTCCTTTATCATTTTGCATTGTACTTTGACAGTTTGCAACTAACTTGCATTGCAGATAAGATAATAATGCTTCTCTTGCTTTTATTTATCAAATAATAATAATAATAATGCTTCTCTTGCTTTCATGTTTTTTCATGGCCTTTTCATGGGAACTGATATGGAATTATATATTTATTCCAGTTACAAAGTTTTGTGGGAAAAAACAATCCTCATAAGGTACAAATTATTTTCAGCTCCCATATAGTGCTAATCAGTATATTTTATTTACTATGCACTATTTAGTATTATTTTTCACTTTGATTATTTTGATTATTATTCATTGTCACACCAATAAAACTATTTAACAGTTAGTACTTGACCAAGAATTGTAATCCTGCAATCTTCTTATAAGAGGAAAGTAAGAAACACTGTGTAATTGTAGACGTCCCCGAACGCCCCGGGAGGAACGAGCTCCCGTTCTGTTCATTTGGGGTCACTACAGCTCAGGACTCTCAAATTGTCACGGTTCTAAGTCTGAACCAAAGAGTCCAAATCCGGCAAATCGTTTTGAGAAAAACAGATTTTTGAAAGAAGTGCCAAACATGGACTGCTTTGCCAGATATAGAGTCGCCACCTAAATATTTTATTTTGGGGAAATTTAGGAAACCCTGACTCGTTTGCCTAAGGCCACATGTCCGTCATCACCAAAGTTGCCTCGGCTCGGGAACTTGGGTACGATTAGGGAAGGTCACTTCGTGAGCACCCCCGCTCGCCCGATCAAAGATCGGCCTCTACTAACCATGATATCAATTTTTGAAAACATTGTGTGTTCTTATTCCGGTTATTAGCCTAGGTTACTATGTGATGCACACAGCATATAAGTATAGACCGGGTCGCCCGAATTGGAACAAAACATTTCATGTTTGTTTTTGAAAGATGGTTTGCTACTCGCAAGTAGGCTTAAAACATTTGATGATTTATTCCAATGTAAACAACCCAACCTTCACCCACAGGCATTCAGGCAGATATATCACATAAGTGAATAGCCTCATGGTAAGCATGCTATTCATGGCATTCACTCACACGCATGCAAGGATGCTAAAGCATAAAACTTACCGAGTACTCCAAGCCAAAACAGACATTCATTAGAAATCATGCATGAATCCTAAGTATACAAAAATGCATAATGCAACACATGCAAAATGCAACTATAGCAGGCTCGGCTATTCTAAACATGGCATATGGAATGCTACAGCTAACACGTATTCAACTTTGAAATTGAAATACAATGCAGTTAGTATGATGCACCGAGCCCGATGCATGCAAAACAGATGAATGATGCAAACATGCTATCATACTGTATGCTAATTGAAATATGCCCTAATCTAACCATTATAAGCGGATAAATAAAAGGGAGAAAGACGTGGGGTTGGAAGACATACATCACACTCACGCACACTTATTACAATTATGCCCTCACTCGGAGGGTCCGAATAAATATACAGTCCTGAATAAAAGAATATTACAGTCCAAATATTACAGTCCAAATAATATACAAATTCCTAATTAATTAACAAATTAACTAAGAAAGCTATAAAACTGGCATGCAAGCCAGGGACTGCCTTGCTTCTGATGAATGATGCATGTCTGGGCTGCCTTGCGCAGAAATCCACTAGGATGCCCCTATTAGCCTCTGTTTTGTGATTTTTCTTGGAAAGTACGCCGAACTCCGGAAGTTGCTGATTCTTCATTTGCTGCAACAGAGAGCAGGAAAGGGGCATAGCAATGTATTTTCACAGATATATGCATGCCTTGATCCTCGTGCCACCAATCACGCATATCGAAGCATGATGGCAGAGGAGTCGAAATG
Organism: Camellia sinensis; assembly: GCF_055761805.1. Taxonomy (NCBI): domain Eukaryota; kingdom Viridiplantae; phylum Streptophyta; class Magnoliopsida; order Ericales; family Theaceae; genus Camellia; species Camellia sinensis. Next base: position 20,549,253 of record NC_138962.1, on the reverse strand, counting down.
TGCAACTCAATATGGAATGAATGCACGTATAAACACAACAAGACCTAACTCCATCATGGGTAATCCGGAGTGTCGGTGACTAGGGAATTGAGACCCGTTCCGTCACTCGGAGTACGAAACGCACCTCATTTTCCGTGCCCGGGCTAACTCCTATCCCGGACACGATGCAATATGCATGATATGCATGAATGCAACTAAGATACAGCCTAGTATGCACAATGCTATGAAAATGAGATGTCTCGAAATGCGTGCACACGGGCACGTAAATCGAGAAAATGACATACGCAATGCAAATGATATGGAAATGCGATATGGGCTTACACTAATATGAGAGAGCCTCAGCCACACTCACATAAGAGGCCGATGGATGAAAATGAAGTGCCTCGAAATGCGTGCACACGGGCACGCAAATCGAGGCGATGGCATACGCAATGCAATGGCATGGAAATGGCATATAGAATGCAACATGGACTTATACTAACATGAGAGAGCCTCAGCCACACTCACATAAGAGGCCGATGAATGAAAATGAAGTGCCTCGAAATGCGTGCACACGGGCACGCAAACCGAGGCAATGGCATACGCAATGCAAATGACATGGAAATGATATACAAGCATGCTAATGGGGTTTAAGCACTGAAATGTGGGGGAAAACAGCCCCGAAATGAGGCGAAAACACACCCGATGCATGGAATCTCTCCCGAAATGCAAAATTAGGCACCCGAAATGGCCTATAGCTATACCAAACATACATAATTGGTACATGGAATGAAAAGACAGAAGCAAGGCAGCCCCAAAATAAGCATTTTTCCAGTGCAAATCATGGCCAAACAGCAAACAAAGATAGGGCAAAACTAGCACGCAAAAATGACCCTAAACATGAGATTATGAAGCAACTCACAACTGCTAACTCCAAATGGGTTAGGGCCCTTCAACAACATTGAAAAGGGGCCAAAAATAAGCCACTTTACAGAACTGTAAAAACCCTAAAAACAAACATAGATATGGCTAAGCTCTTATGCAAGAAAATGGGCCAAAAGGTGGCCAGAGAAGCAAGTGATATATGCAAAGCTCAAACTGAACAATTCCATTCTACAACATTGAAGAGGGACCAAAAATAAGCATATTTACAGAACTGTAAAAACTCCAAAACAGTATACAAACATGCTAGAAATGCAATGCAAAATGAGGCTCAAAAGAGGCTATAACATGAGGTATGCAAAATATTCCACAAACGGCCAAAGACCCTTAATGAAACATGAAGAATGGGCCAAAATAAGACTATTTTCAGAACTTTAAAAAGGCCAAAAACAAAAGCATGACAGGCTAACAAAACATGCAAGAATGGGGACCAAAAAAGAGATATAACATGAAGTGGCATATGGAGGTCCCAAACCATGAAAGGCCCTAAATGAAACATGAAGAATGGACCAAAATGAGACTATTTTCAGTGCTGTAAAATGGCCAAAAACCAAAGCACAATAGGCTGCCAAAGCATGCAAAAATGGGACCAAAAAGGGAGTATAAAGGCAAGTATAGCATGGATGTCCCAAACAGTGTTGAGCCCTTCTTCAATGTTGAAGAGGGGCTCAAAGTAAGCCTATTTACAGTTTAAATCGTGCTCCAAAACAGATCACACACGAGCTAAAAATATCATGCAAGAAAACGGTATTTAAGAAGGGTATTGAAGCAAGTGCAATATGGGGGGCTCAAACAGGGTTGAGCCCTTAAGAAAAAGTGAAAATGAGCTCAAAAGAAGGCCACTTTCAGTTATGGCCGGAGCTCAAAGAAAAAAGCATAGATGGCTTACAAAAGATACAAGAAATGGGCCAAAAAGGAAAAAATGCAACTCACCCTTGAAGACCAATGCTTTTGTTGCTTCTTGGACCAACTTTGATGACTCTAAGCTGCTGGAATTCCTCCCCTTGCTGCTGGATTGGAGTGGTGGTGGTAGAGCTTGGTGGTGATGAAGGAATGAAGTGTAGAACTTGGATGTTTTAGGGTAGAAATGAGAGAAGGAGAGGAGAAGCAATGCAAGACTTGAAACAAATTTTTTCCAACCTCTAATACAAGTGCTGGCCCTTGGTTATATGGACCAAAAAAGAGGGGCAAAAGGTGGGGGAAAAGGAGGCAAGCTTTCCCCCACAAAATATCCCCCGGATATAGATATTTTCTGGGGGATAAAGCTATACAACTGTAAAGTGAACAGTGTGAGGATCATGGCCGGCCAGGTATTTTTGTTGCAGGTGGCCGGCCGGCCACATCCCCTAGCCTGCCGGCTAGGGGTCAAAAGGGTCAAGCTGGTTTAGTGGCCAGCCACCACATGATGGTGTCCTCCCATGTGTGTACAACACAACCCTGTGGTTAAAAGTCCAAGAAAGTGGCTCAAGGGTGTTCAACATTAGCCCAGAAGTGAGGAAAAACGGGTGTCGGAGGGCGAAAATGGAATATAACTGGTTGCTAAGATAATTGCTGGCCTCTCACACTCCAGTGACCTTCCCGGTGATGAAACAGAGGTACCTGCCAAAAATGAACGAAAACCGATGCCAAACGAATGCTCGGGGGCCAAAACACGCAGTTCGGGGTCCCGAAAATGGGCTGTTAAGCACCGAAAGTGGCATTCGGCCACGAAGTGGGTTTCTCAGACCCCAGTGTCCCTTGAAAGGGAGAAAATAAGATGTATGCCAAAAATTAGAGCAAACGGAGATGGTTAGGCGGTCTCGAACCGAGGCACACGGCCAACGGTCCCGAAAAACCGGAAACTGGGCTCCGAAATGGGCAAAATGGCCTACGGCCACCAAATGTAGCCCACGGCCACTGAGAGATGGTCTACAGGACCTCTCTCTCCCCTCAGGAAAAGAAACAGAGAAAACTGAGTCTGGTTCGCAAACCGAGGCAAGGCAAAGAAGAGGGTTCGGAAGTCCGGAGGCAGGGCTCACGGCCGCGACTCTGAGACTTATGAACGAGCACATTATGCAACATCACCAAGCGCTCAATCGGTGACGTCTGAGTCTTAAGGTCGGTCAAAAATGGGGTGTCTACAGTTACCCCTCTTTGACAGAACTCGGAAGTCAAAAGTGACGGGAGTGAATGTCAAAGCCCAGAGACGATCCATTTTTGACAAGGCCGAAGACTTAGACAAACGTACAAGATAAACAGAGATGTGCCCGCAAGCATGCCCGCAGGCAAGGGGGCAAAATGCAAAGCGATAATGCAAGAAGCCGAAGGTAACTCAACGATCGTGCAAATGCAGTAAGCTGTAATGAAACAAGTATTCGCAAATAGATGCAACAGTTTTAAGCAAGAATGCAAAGCAACAACTACATTTCATGCAGTTAAGAATGCGGAGGATTATTCAATCCCCTCCACGTCTCACACGGAGAAGATACGATACATGTGCGATTCGTCTGGTCGCACCAGCCTCAAATGAACCGTACATACAATATCGTGCCTGCAAAAGAGAGAAATTTCAACAAGTACAATATGCTACCAACATATATTTAATGTGATTCTGAAAGTTTGACACACGCAGTGCCGGTGAGTGAATGCATCGTAATGCAAGAGTGGAACATGCGTGACAACGCATGCTCAAGCACATAGGTATGCCAATATCAAGAAAAGTGCAAAACAATGCAAGTATGCTCATGAGAATGTAAGTTATGCGCATGATAGTGCAAAACGAGCATAAATCAAGGCGCCCATTTGTTACGAAATAAACGAGCAAGGAACGCGTGTTTCGGCGAAGGCGACTCGATCACGGCCTCCAATCCACTTCCTGGAAAGGCTACAACACATTCAAAAAGGATACATCTTGGTTTCGATGGATGATGATGAGACACATGTCAGGACTTGAAGCTGAAGTTCCGGCGGAGTAATTTCGCAACAGAAAGTGCACTTTCTTTGAACTTTTTCAGGTCCCGGGAACTCCAATCTTCCTCAAAATTTGCAGAGAGCTAGATGAGCATGTGAGGGACATGGCCGGCTAGTTTTATGAGGGATGGGAGGTGGCCGGCTGGTTTTTCAAAAAGTGAATAGCTGGCCGGCTAGGAAAGGTGGCCGGCCGGCCATTTGCCCAAATTCGAGGGCATTTTGGTCCTTTCACCTCCTTTCTTTATGCTCCTTCATCCCAAGACTTTTGATCCTGTAAATGCAGCCGAGAGGTCTTATTCTCTTGTCCCCTACACCATTTTCTTCTCCAGATCTGCCATACGCGTTTTCCAACGCCCCACGCAAGTTGTTTCCGCGAAAATATTCAGTTTCAAGCACTTTGAGCCGCTTAAATTTTGGTTTCGGGGCTTCTTTTCTCATTTTCGCCACTTGAGGTGAGTTTGTCTCAATATTTGGAAGATTTTCTCGGGAGTTGACTTTTGTTGACTTTTTCATTTCCCGAGAGTTGACTTTTGTTGACTTTTTCCAATTTTGGCTGATTTTCGCTCATTTTTGCTCCTTTTGCAGATTTTCTGAAAATGGCGGGTAACTCTCCTCATGGTGGAGGCTTTCCGGGTGCCGGGGATGATTTTGATCCCATGGCTTTGCCCCCGAGGGTCCGCCCTTTTATTCCCGGGAGGTATGCTCCGCCAGCAAATGTCCTTCCTCGGGCCGTTTTTCGTCACTTCACCGATTTTGATGAGCGAGCACCTGGAGATCTACTCCTGCGGGAGCCAGAGCATCACCTCTCCCACGAGGCACGAGAGGTATTTACTTCATTTTCTGCATTTTTCGTGAATTTCATGTCTTTGCTATGCTTGAACACACAGTTTAGCTTATGACATAGTACCTTGCTTGCATCCTGAATATGTAGCTTAAGCACTTGAATTTCTGAACACTCGGCTCATTAATTGATTGCGAGCGCACAGCACACATTAGTTAGGAAATGAACACACGGCTCACACACTGACTAGGAGTAGAACACGCAGCCCAAATTTCGATTTTCTGAACACGCAGCCCAAATTGATAGTGAACACGCAGCCCATATTAATTGAGAGTTGAACACGCAGCCCAAACTTTACTTTCCTGAACACGCAGCCCAGATTGATAGTGAACACGCAGCCCACACTGATTGAAAGTTGAACACGCAGCCTAAACTTTAATTTCCTGAACACGCAGCCCAGATTGATAGTGAACACGCAGCCCAAACTTTAATTTCCTGAACACGCAGCCCAGATTGATAGTGAACACGCTGCCCATACTGATTGAAAGTTGAACACGCAGCCCAAACTTTAATTTCCTGAACATGCAGCCCAGATTGATAGTGAACACGCAGCCCACACTGATTGAAAGTTGAACACGCAGCCCAAACTTTAATTTCCTGAACACGCAGCCCAGATTGATAGTGAACACGCAGCCCATACTGATTGAAAGTTGAACACGCAGCCCAAACTTTAATTTCCTGAACACGCAGCCCAGATTGATAGTGAGCACGTAGCCCACACTGATTGAAAGTTGAACACGCAGCCCAAACTTTAATTTCCTGAACACGCAGCCCAGATTGATAGTGAACATGCTGTCCATACTGATTAAAAGTTGAACACGCAGCCCATACTGATTGAAAGTTGAACACGCAGCCCAAACTTTAATTTCCTGAACACGCAGCCCAGATTGATAGTGAACACGTAGCCCACACTGATTGAAAGTTGAACACGCAGCCCAAACTTTAATTTCCTGAACACGCAGCCCAGATTGATAGTGAACACGCTGCCCATACTGATTGAAAGTTGAACACGCAACCCAAACTTTAATTTCCTGAACACGCAGCCCAGATTGATAGTGAACATGCTGCCCATACTAATTGAAAGTTGAACACGCAGCCCAAACTTTACACGTAGCTTGTACTGAACACACAGTTGATACATTTCACTCTTGAACACACAGTTCATTCATTTCATTGGCACACAGCTCATTCATTTCATTGGCACACAGCTCATTCATTTTACAATGACACATGTATTCACTCTGAATGCAGGTCGGTTCTCGCAGCGTACGGGGGTATGGCTCCACCGCTGCGCGGGATTGGTATGGTGAGCTCCCAGAGGCTGTCCGGGATTTAGTGGATCTGGCAGGGTTCGGGTCCTTTTGCATTGGATTGTCACGTTGTCCTGCCAGGAGGACACTGATGGCGGCCCTGGTGGAGAGATGGTGGGACACCACCAACTCTTTCCATTTCTCTACTGCTGGGGATATGACTATGACCCCGCTGGACTTCGCCGTACTGACCGGCCTGGACATAGGAGGTTGGTCCATCCCCTATGACGAGGACATGGGCGAGTGGGAGGCCGCTTGGATATATTTGCTGGGAGCTCGCCCGCCTGTCGACAGAGTCTCCGGGAGAGTTCGATACACTTGGTTCTCTTCTCACTTCCGGCGGGCGGAGATGGAGCCCGAGTCTCCTGAGGAGGCAGCGCAGTATGCCCGCGGTTTCCTGATGTTCCTCTTCGGGACTACTCTGTTCGCCGATAGAGGGAACACTGTTGGGCTCTATCTGTTGAGCGCTCTAGTTGACCTATCACAGGTCAGTCGATATGACTGGGGTGGCGCTGGCCTGGCTACCCTTTACTGCTATATGAGCGCGACCTCCCGCGGGCAGGGAGATTTACTTGGCGGCTACTGGAGAGCCTGGGAGGTGCTTTCTGTCCTCTTGATTTACATTTCTGCTCTTCATTACTTGTAAATTGCACACACAGCGCACTTTACAGTCTTTATTTTGCCCTCAGCACTTTGTACTTACATTCTGCACTGCTTTTCTCAGTTATGGGTTTACGTATACTTCCCAGTATTAGCCCCAGAGTTGGAGGTGGCAGCCCCTCCCATGACCCCATATTCACTGGTGTTCGAGGGCCCGTACCGGCCGAGACCCCGAGAGACTCTCCTTTATCTTCGGCAGTACTTTGACACTGTGCGGCAATCGGAGGTACTTCAGAACTCTCAGTCCCTTCCATTTTTATCTCTGATTTGTCCTGCATGTTCCTGATTTCTGATTGGTTTATTCACTTGTTATCCACAGATTACATGGCAGCCTTGGGCACCCTTGGGCGATGGTCTCCGATTTCAGTATCCCGGAGGATCAGGCATCTCCCAGTACAGGTTCCTGCTCGAAGGACCTGTTGGTAGAGCATGGTTTTTGGGGGAACGCTTTCTGCGTCAGGTATGGGGGTATACTTCTCAGGACCCTCCCGCAGCACCCCCAGTCAGTATGCGGACTGCTGATAGGTTCTCTTACCAGGAGGTAGTCGGCGCTATGTTGGGTAGTGATGCTTTGCTGCACCTCGAGGAGGGGGACTACGCCACTTACCGTCATACATATTTGATGCCTCCACTGACGGGGACTCACACCCCGATGTCGAGGTCTGCCGGTACATCATCTTCGAGCCAGCCCCGGGCTCGGGCTGCAGACGCCCCTTCTACTAGTAGGGCTGCTACATCGAGAGGTAGGGGTAGATCGGCTCCTCCGATTCCTCCGACTTATCCTCATCCTGGATGGCCGGACATGCCGACTGAGCTGATGGGATGGCGTTTTGGGACTCCTTACCCGATTCCGCTAGAGCCTCCACTTCCTGACCACAGATATGTCAGGGATCCTGATTCACCACCGGTATGATTTATAGCTTTGATTTATCAGTCGGGTACTTGGACATTCATTCCTTTACTGATAGTTTTGCATTTTGTATCTGCAGCCTCCGATTGAGTATGTGGACGAGATGCTCGGGGTGATGGCCGCACTTGAGGGCATGGTCCTTCGGAGGGAGACACACCTATCCGTTATGGGTGTGCAGGTATCATTCATCTTTTTTTTTTTTTTTTTTTTTGTATTTATCACACTTCTGATGACACACTGGTTTTGAGCATTTTTCTGCATTGTAGAGCACATCCGACACACACCCCACTCACATACTGTACTCATATCTGATTTTCATATTTGAACTGATGTATTGAACTTTTCATTTTCAGATGCCTCCTGTATATGCTCCGCCGCGGGCCGGGCCATCTGGGCCCTCTTGGGGAGCTGGGCCATCTGGGCCTTCTCAGGGAGCTGGGCCATCCAGGCCTTTCCGAGGAGTTGGGCCATCCAGGCCTTTCCGAGGAGCACGAGGAGGATCCTCCCGCAGGCGCAGGACGCATGTTGTAGAGGCGGAGCCTGATGAGGAGGAGGAGGAGGAGGCCACAGATCGTTAGTCAGAGACATCTGCTGAGGAGGGGGGCTCCGGTCTTGGTTCCGGGAGTGGGGACGAGGCTGAGGGGGATCCTGAGGATGACAGTTCTGACCCAGATGATGATGATGGTGCAGAGGCTGTCCCGCAGAAGAGGATGAGGAGTGCTTCTCATTCCCGCTCTCGAGGGCATTGATGCTGCCATTTCCTGCTTTATTTTTCTTTTTGCTAGTAGTTTGTAGCACTTTGCACATTGTTAGGTAGTTTTATTTTTGTAAAACTTATGCCTTTTGTTCGTTGTAAAACATGATGGAATGAAACAGCTCTTTGAAAAGGTGTTTATGTTTTAAACTTTTAGCATCGTATCGCATCATTTTATTTTGCACCAAAATGAAATTGAATGGGAATGTGCATTGTGTAATCACCAAGTCAGGTAGTGAACCGACGTAACAAACTAAGCAACTCAACTTACTAAGATATAACAGAACCCTAGCAAGTTTACAACTCGATAAACAAAATGCAATAATGTTGACAACGCAAATAAATAAAACTTAAACAAAGATTGCTTAAACAGAGAGCAACGACTCAAAAACGTGAAACACGTCCGCTCGACAAACAACTCGATAAGCAAAATAACAACTCGATAATCAAAGCAACAACTCGATAAACAAAACTCAACAACAACAAAGTGTACTTCGGACGATCTGGGCACCGGAACGCATCCGAAACAGAGGGAAATGGAGGCCTTTGACTCTCCCGTTGCATGGAAATGCTTGAAACTTTCCCTCGAAGGGTAAAACAGGGCCAAGGAGACACACTGGAGCATTGCCGGCCATCTTTGGGAGCCGGCCGGCCAATTTTATGGAGAGAGGGGAGCCGGCCGGCCAGTTTTGAAAAAGAGAATGGCCGGCCAGCCAGAAAAAGTGGCCGGCCGGCCACTTACCCCTGCAGCCACCCAAATTTTGACACGTGTCCTCCTGAATAGTGTTTTTCCCTTAATAAAAGCCTCAACTTCGGGAACATTCATTTCATCTTAGTTTTACACAAAGATGGAGGCATTTCTTGCAGAAAACCTCACATCTTGGATCTCTTCTCTAGATGGCTCGAAAAAGCTGAACTTCCGGGGTTTTGGCTTGAATGCACTATTCACGCTGAGCCGTACTCCGCTACATCTCCCTTTTCTCCATGCTGCGGCAAGGTTCTGGAACCCAGTGACGCACGTCTTTAGCTTCGGCGGCCAAGAGGTATGTCCCACTTTCAAAGATTTTCAGGTTTTGATGGAGTCTGAATGCTCTGAAGTGATCTTGCCCCAGCTCCGTTTTGGCCACGCCCAGGCTTTAGGGCGGATGTGTGGGCTCACGGCGCATGATGCTCGATCTCTGATCTGCAGTGGAGAACTGGACATCCTCGGCTTGATCCATCGTTTTTCCGACGCCGGTGACCGCAGCAACCATTATTGGCAAGGTTTCCGGCAACACGCCCTCTGCTTGTGTTTGTTGTCTCACTTTCTGCTTTCCTCGAGCTTCGGCGGAGCTAGCATCCGTCTGATTGAAGTTGCCCAAGGCTTGAGAGAAGGAAAGAGCTGTATCGCCATGACCTTGGCTGAGACGTTGATCGGCTTGGATTCTGTCTACCGCCGGGAGATGACTAGGTTTGCTGGGAGTCCACTGCTACTGTAGGTAATGTTTCCCACCCAACCTTACATATATATTTGCTCACATCACTCAGCCCTCGGGCTCAATTTTTCTCACAACACCCTTGTCTTACTTTTCTCTCATCGTACACCTCTCTATTCTTTATTCTCTCATTTTTCATCCCTTCCCAGGTATAGTTAATGGACAAGTTGCAGGTTGTGGACTCTTGCCCAGCCTACTCGGCTCGAGACTATTTCTTTCGGCAGCGCCTAGTCAATGCTCTTGACGAAAGGTGGTGGTTTGATTGGATGTGCAATTCGTCCGCAGACCGCATTGCTTGGCGTTGTCCTTGGCTCAACCTCCCGGCAATGAGCTATAGTATGTCCCGGCTGATTGGGGTACAGTTGATTGGTCTAACCCACTGCGTATTCTATTTTCCGTTCAGGTTCCTGCGTCAGTTCGGTCATGATCAGACCTGCCCACCGGAGGGGATTGAGTACCCAGCTGCTTTCCCGGTCCGAGGTGCACAGCTTGCCCGGTATGCCACAGCATGGAGGACTAGAGAGCTCCTGGCTCCTGCTTCCACTTTCAGTTGCACTTTGTCTGATGAGTGCTTGGATTGGCTCAACGAGGAGGCACAGGTTGGGCCTAGCTTGGCATCAGATGCTTCGACCAGCTCTGGGAGGGGGCGCGGAGATACTTGACTCGACTATGCCCCAAATTTATTGCTTTATCAGTACTTTCAAGTTTTCTTTATGAATGTAATGAAAAAAAGCAACCTCGATTGTATGCAAGAGCAGGAGAACTCTATTTTGAAATCAATGAAATTGAAAGTTGTGGTACTGAAGATTTTCCGCTTTGATCCAAAAATGGTTTTAGTCGTAAAAAGATTAATTTGAACAAAGTCAACTTTTATTAAAACTTTTCAAAGCCATTTTCGATATGGATTAGAAATGGACATGCCGAAGATCTGTCACTGAGACGCACAACCCCAGATCCCTGCAACTGGAAAGTTGCCCCTAGTCTGAAGAACCAATGCGGCACTGCATGGCAACGGAAAGTTGCCCCTAGTCTGAATTGCACTGTACCGGAGATCGCGATAAATGCTGATGGATAAAGATGACTGAGATGATCAAAATGGACAAAGTTGATCGGGGAAGAGTTTATGGCTGAACTTCAAGGTGAAGTTGCCTACGTATCCCAAAGATGGGAATCAAGCCTTACGTAGTTCAGGCTAAGGTTCACTCGAGTATTTTCACTCTCCTTTTGCGCTCTAACTTTTGCCAAGGCCGCCCTTTGCGGGTTTTCAACCTTGCGAGCTCAGTTTTTATATTTCCAATTTTTTGTGCTCTAACTTTTGCCTAGGTCGCCCTTTCGGGTTTTCGGCCTAGCGAGCCTCTCAAGGATAATATTTCTTCAACTTGTCCATATTGATCGGTTGTGAGAACTCCAAGCCATCTAGATCCATCAGAACCACAGCTCCACCTGACCAGATAGCTTTGATGATGTAAGGACCAGTCCAATTGGGTTTGAACTTGCCCCTTGGGTCGTGGATGGGAGCTCGGTTGTCTTTGAGCACCAAATCTCCTTCTTTCAGATTCCTGGACTTAACCTTCTTGTTGAAAGCCCAGGCAATTCTGCGTTGATAGCCTTGAATGTGGTACAGTGCTTTCAGTCTTCTTTCATCAAAGAGCATGAGTTCCTCAAATCTGCTCTGCTGCCAATCTGCTTCGGCTATTTGGCACTCAGCCAATACTCGTAACGACGGAACCTCAATCTCGATGGGTAGAACAGCCTCCATTCCATAGACCAATGAATACGGAGTTGCTCCAGTAGAAGTCCTGATTGAAGTCCTGTAGCCCCACAGAGCAAATGGAAGCTTGTCTGGCCAATCCCGATAGGTTCCCAGATGACTTATGGAAAGCCACGTTGTATTTTTCCAACAAGTCTATCACTTCCTTCTTGAAGTGGGAACCATTATCTGAAATTATCTCGTTTGGCACCCCGTAGCGACAGATGATGTTGTTTCTGATGAACTTTGCGACGTGCGACGCCTTCAACACCGCGTATGATTGGGCCTCGACCCACTTTGTGAAATAATCTATTGCTACCAGGATAAACTCATGCCCATTTGACCCCTTCGGGGTAACAGCTCCGATCACATCAATTCCCCAAACTGAAAAAGGCCATGGCGAAGTCATGTTGTACAGCTTTGACGGCGGGATGTTCATGCGGTTTGCATGAATTTGACACTTGTGGCATCGCCGAACAAAACTAATACAATCCTCCTCCATGGTTGACCAGTAGTAGCCCTGTCTGAGGATCTTTCTAGCCAGCATTACCCCATTCATGTGTGCACCGCACTCCCCCCCATGGATGGCCTCCATCAGGCGCTTTGACTCTTCAGCTTCTACACAGAGCTTATGCATTCCCAGATGACCCCTTTTGTACAGCTTACCCCCGCAGATGATAAACTGAGCAGCCATTCTTCTGATGGCCCTCTTATCCTTGGCATTTGCCCCTAGTGGATACGTCTCCTTTTCCAAGAAGTTCCAGATGTCGTAATACCAGGGGTTGTCGTCTTAAGCTTCATTTATGGCGGAAATCGACTCGTATGCTGGCGCAAACTTCTGATCAATAATGACTGGACGCATCCGGACTCCGGACGGGATGTCTATCATGGAAGATAGAGTTGCTAGTGAATCTGCGAACCTGTTGTTCTCTCTTACGAGGTGGGTGAAATTTAGCTTCTCAAACCGAGGAATTAACAAATCCAAGGTTTGGTGGTAAATTATCATCCTTTCCTCCTTGATTTTTCAGTCTCCTTTTGCTTGAGACACAACAAGGTTTGAGTCCCCAATGACGTCCAACCGTCTTGCCCCTAGTTCTAGGGCTGCTTCCAAGCCAGCAATACATGCCTCATACTCTGCTTCATTATTCGAGACTTTGAACCGGAGCTTGAATGCTAAAGGGATACGGGAATCGTCAGGCGCTATCAGCAACACCCCTATCCCATACCCATACTGGTTTGACGCTCCGTCAAAGTACATCGTCCAAGTTTCATCTTCAACGTGCAGAATGGCTTCATCTGGGAATAGGTACTCAACCGCTTCATCCCCCTCAACCGGGTGGTCGGCAAGGAACTCTGCTACCGCTCTTCCTTTCACTGACTTGCGCGTTACATACTTCAAATCAAATTCGGAGAGCAACAGCAGCCAACGAGCTAGCCTACCCGTAAGTGCTGGTTTCTCAAAAAGATATTTGATGGGATCCAAACGTGAAACCAACATTACAGAGTGAGCTAACAGGTAGTGCCGCAGCTTCCTGGTAGCCCATACCAAGGCCAAACAAGCCTTCTCCAGCGGTGTATAGCGGGTCTCGTAATCCAACATCTTTTTGCTCAGATAGTATATGGCCTTTTCCACTTTGTCTTCCGACTCCTGTGCGAGCATGCAGCCCATGGTAGTCTCAGTTACCGAGAGGTACAATATCAACGGCCTCCCCGGCTCTGGTGGTGACAACACGGGTGGGTTCTGTAGATACTCTTTGATCTGTTCAAAAGCTGCTTGACATCGGCCGTCCCATTGGAATTTCTTTCCTTTCTTCAGGAGACCAAAAAGTGGTTCACAAGTCAAGGTTAATTTAGAAATAAACCGTCTTATGAATTGCACTTTACCTAGAAAGCCTCGCACCTCCTTTTCAGTCCTTGGTGGTGGCATTTCTAAGATGGCCTTGATTTTGGAAGGGTCGACCTCGATGCCCCTTTGCGTAATCAGAAACCCTAGCATCTTCCCTGCTGTAACACCAAAAGTACACTTCTGGGGATTCAACCGCAGCCGAAACTCTCTAATCCTTTGAAAGAATTTTTGTAAGGCGGTGTAGTGGCCTTCTCTCTCTTTGGACTTGACAATCATGTCGTCCACATACACCTCGACCTCTTTATGGATCATATCATGCAATATTGTCGTTGCTGCCCGTTGATAAGTAGCTCCAGCATTTTTCAACCCGAATGGCATCACTCTATAACAATATGTACCCCACGGGATAGTGAATGCAGTCTTCTCCCGGTCTTCGGGTGCCATTACTATCTGATTATAGCCTGAGAAACCATCCATAAATGAAAGCAAGGCGTGTCCTGCCGTGAAATCTACCAATTCATCAATGTGCGGCAAGGGAAAGTCGTCCTTCGGACTGGCCCTGTTCAAATCTCTGAAATCTACACAGACCCGAATTCTGCCATCCTTCTTTGGCACCGGGACAATGTTGGCCAACCAAGTTGGGTATTCGGATACTAGCAGAAAACCTGCGTCAATTTGCTTGGTGACCTCTTCCTTGATCTTGAGGGCCCAGTCCGGGCGGATCCTTCTGAGTTTTTGCTTGACAAGTCGGGCCTCGGGGTCAAGAGGGATCCGGTGCTGTACAATCTCAGGATCGATTCCAGGCATGTCTTCGTAGGACCACGCGAAAACATCTTTGAAATCTTTTAATAAAGCGACTAAGCGCTCACGTTCCTCCGAAGACAACGTGGACCCGATCTGGACCAGCCGCGGATCCTTCTCAGTACCAACATTCACAGTAGTGATTTCATCCATTAAGGGTTTAACAAATCTTTCCTGCTCTTGATCAATTAACCGTTGTAAAACCGGAGGAATTTCTTCCTCGTCGTTTTCATCAAAATTTTGAAAATCCTGATTTAAGCAATAAATCAAAGGCACAGAAAAATACTCAGAAACCACATCCACATCGTTCTCATTAAATACTTCCAAGCCGTCAGATTCCTCTGTTACAACAGACTCAAAAGAAAATGAAAATGACGACCTAGACAGGACTGTGGCATCCGGGTTATCACCCCCAGGAATACCGGACTCAGACTCAGTCGAGCTAGAATCTGATTCCGACGCACAGGATTCGGTAGAATCAGATTCCAGCTCACTACCTGACCCGGTGCTGCTAGATAAAAGCCTTCTTCATATTGCCAGATGAGAGAAGGTGCGATAGATGCATCCAAGATAGCTGATGGTAGGCCTGCAGCCGCTTCATTCCCAATCATGCCTACCGAGGAGTTATCCCCCAAGCACTCCTGGTTGATCGAAGGATCTGAAAGTAGGCACGCCAGTGCTACCCCCATTTCATTTTCAGCGTCCTCAGACTGTACTTCCTTACTCTGCTCAACCTCAGTTGGTGGGTCTGTCTGCGCTTCGGCAACGTCATCCCCAGGTAATTGTATGTCGAAGAAGATTTCAAAACCAGGCACGCGCTCCCTCTCCGCGTTCAGCCATGGCTCTGGGAAGCCGCAGAATGGAAAATCTTCCCCCTCCCGAACGAAGCGTCCGTTTAGGGTACCCTAGATGGGCCTATGCATTAACTCAAAGGGCTTCCCAGCCTTCTTTGCTCTGGCTCTTCCGGCCATTTCTTTTCCTTTCCTCACCCAGTCCTCTTTGGTGGGCAGATAACCCAGTCCAAAGGTGTGAGGGTTGTGTGGCACTTCGGCCAACGCTGAGACGCCCTTCCGGCCGCTTCTCCCTAATCCCATCCCGGGGGTATGTTTTAGCTTGTTCATGAGGTAGATAGATTGAGCACTGACGTACATACCCTCATTCACAGCCATGACATTCTGCACAATTCGAGCCTCCGCCAAAGTGAACCCCGATAAAAACACATCCTCCGTGCTGTGCTCGATCTCCAAGACAGGTGTGGACACTTCCGGCGGCAGATGGATTGATGAATTCCCAAAAACGATCGCTACCCCTTTCCCGTGAGGGTACTTTAGCATCTGATGTAGAGTGGAAGAGACTGCTTTGACCTGGTGCAACCACGGTCGCCCCAAAAGTAGGTTAAAGGTTGCGGGAACATCCAAGATATGAAATTCAATGTTGTGTTGTCCTGGACCAACCTTGGTTTGAACTTTAACAGTCCCCATCACTTCTCTGCTGGTATTGTCGTATGCTCTGATTACTTGAGTGGTCGGGACGAAGTCCGCGGGCTTCAACCCGATTGCATACGCTGTTCTGGTCGGGCAGACATTAATAGTAGACCCGGTATCAACAAGTACCACCGGTATCCACTTATCTCTACATTCCACAAAAATATAGAGAGGTTTGTTATGATTTGTGCCCTCAGGCGGTAGTTTCTTGTCCGAAAAGTTTAATGCCGGGGAACCTCCTCCCGGAAAAACCAGCCCGACCAGCTGTTCAGGGGTGGTATCTATGGAGAGTTTGGATTTGTCCATAGCAGACAGGACAGCTTCTCTATGTACCCGCGATGCCATTAGCAGTCCCTAGATGGAGATGTCTGCTTGTATCTTCTTTAACTGTTTCAGCACAGCTTCCTCCTCAATCTGCTTCTCCTTCTGCTTCTCTACTTCTCTATCCTTCCCGGATGCCTCGGGTTGGTCTAGGTGTGGGGGTTTGAAGTACCGCCCACTTCTCGTCATATGGTCAACCTCATCGTGGTACCAAATGTCATCCGGTTGATTATTTCCCCAATCTTCATCCGTGTGGGCAAGACATAAGTCATCGTCTTCCCACCACATTCCGCCGGCAGCCAACAGACACCTGTCTGGCTCCGGTTCAGTTGCACTCGCAGTGCTCTCCGTCCACATGCTCGCAGCATTCTCTATCTTCGTGCACACAGCACTCTCAGTCCCCTCAGGGCCTTTAGCTTTCCTAATTCTCTCGGCATCCTCAAACTTTTCTCGTTCCAACTGCGTCAGTACAGTTGGTTGTTCAACAATTCCTGTATTAATAATGCCCAAATCTCGAGCGGAATTCTTAGCACCGGCGCTCTCCGGCGATACAACTTGACTTCCGGCCATTCCGGCCACAGCTGATACTCCTGCCCCTGCCGGGCTCTGTTCTGGTTGGGATTCCCCCACTTCATCTGGTTGATCCTCGAGCCATCCAGTGGCCTCCGCCGATTCCTCATAGTCGAACCAGTTGATTGCCGAATCTCCCGGTTCCTGGTCATCGAAAAATTGCAGGTTGGCGAAGTCCTCCTCTATAGCTGCCAGATCATCTGCCCCTTGCCTGAATCTGTCTCCCTGGATTACACACAGTTCTCCCATCTCTGGCAATTCTATGCCCAATCCAATCTGGCTTGTTGATAGGATGTATTCGCTCGGATTATAGGCTCCCCCAGCAAAACTCTGTTCAGCCCCGGATTCAACAATCTCATTTTCTCCTGAAATCTGCCCTGCCCCATCTTCGACGGTCACCACCATCGGTTCTGGTTGGGTTTTGGAGATGTCCACCATGCACAAGAAGTCAGTGCAATCGGGGAGGAACACCTCCGGCTTGGGTAGGTGGGATGGGGTGATATAGATACTGGGATCGTAAAATGCGACCCCAGTTTGGATAAGATTGATTCTGTTGGGAGGGGGAGCTTGGTTATGTGGTGGGAGAGGGTTGGTTGTGACATTGGGTTTATCGGGAGGCGCGATCACCTGTTTGTCGATAAGATCTTGGATCTCATGACGCAATCTGAAACAATGGTTGGTGTCGTGACCGTGTTGTTGGTGATATGCGCAGTACTTTGCTGGGTCATGAGAGGGAGGGAGTGGATTCGGTAGTGGCTTCAGCTCCAGGGGTTTCAAATGCTTTTTCCTGATCAATACCCCTAGAGCTTTGGACAGGGGCATATATAATGGGGTGAAGGTTCTTTGGCCTCGAGGTTGGAATCTGGTGGTTTGTGTGTTGCTTCCGGACGCGCCGGAGAAGGGTGTGGCAGCCATGGGCCTTAGAGGGGGAGGGGGAGTGGTGGTGACCATACTGACTTCCGAGGCTCTTGTATTTGCAGCGCCACTCGGGCTCGCATTGTTGTTACGGTTGAAAGTCCTCCTTGGTTGCTCCCTATCGTGGTCAAACAGACCTTGTTTCATTGCATCTTCGATTTGCACCCCCATCTCGTGTAAATCTGCGAAAGTAGGAAAGGGGACTACAATCATTCTCTGCATCAACTTTGGGTGGAGATTGCGCACAATCATCCGAATTTGATCTTTGTCAGTGGGCCTTAAAGTCATCATTGACGCCTTTGCCCTCCATCGGATTACAAAGTCTGAGAAAGTTTCCTTGGGCTCTTGCCTTGTCGTTTCGAGATCACGGGTTGTGATCTCGATCTGAGTGTTGTACGAATATTGCGCGACAAAGGCCTCAGCCATTTCATCCCAATTCTTTTTCACTTCATCTTGTAACTTTGCGTACCAGTGCGCGGCCACACCCGACAGGGTTCGGCCGAATAGTGAAAGCTTCTGTGGTCGTGTTAGGCCCATTGGCCGCAAGATGTCTGCGAACAGTCGGAGATGGACCATGGGGTTGCCGGACCCGTCAAAGCGGTCGATTTGTGGCATTTTGAACCTATCGGGGAGTGTTACGGCCTCCTCGGTATATCCGTCTTCGATATCCGGCATAGCCTTGACCCCTTGGGATTTCTTGAAGAGCTTCTCAAGTTTGCTCAATTTCAGAGCTGTATGATCAACCTCGAACTCGAAGGGAGAGTCCGGGCGATTGGGTGCATGGACCTTGGACAGTTGTGGTGGAAGCGGGGGCGGAGCTGGCCCCGTTGGAAGATTCGTGTCCTCTTGTAAATTTTGGAGATTTGGCACGGCGTTCTGGGTATTTGGCGGAGCGTTCTGAACAGTAGGTGTTTGCTCAGGTAATGGAGCCCCTGCCGGAGGAGGGACTTGTTGTGAAACAGATGCCGCATTCTGCTGTTGCAGTCTGGTAATCAGTTCGGCCTGCTGGGCCATGATTGTGGCCTGCTGTTTGGAGAATTCCGTTTGACGGGCGGCATCATCATGCATCTGTCTCATGCTCTCCTGCATCTGGCGCATTAGGGCCTCTATCCCTGATGTATTTTGCTGATCCATCTGTCTAACTGGTATGTCTGTTTCTATAGCAGTAATTGAGACCTCAGTCCTACAGTCCTCTGATGAAGTAACCCACTGCTCTGACAACCTTTGTTCTGACACACTGCGCTTTTTCGGCTTTCTTCTGGTAACGGGGGGTAGAGAATGGAACACTGGCTGTCCGTCGATTAGATCCTCAGATCGATGGAGTCGACGACCTCGTGTCCAAAGTGCTTGGGGAATGCCTGCTGGGTTGGAAGCAATTGTGCTAGAACTGACCCCTAGCAAAAGATAAATAAAGCGAAAAGGAAATAAATAAACAGATAAACGGACAGCATAACAGCTTAAAATAAATGCATGACACACATCCTGGCATAACAATACAGTTGATAAGCTGAATACACACTGTCCTCAAACACTGGTTATTATCCCTGAATCACTGTCCCCAAATCTGAATCTGATACCCGCAGATAACTGATTCTCAAATGCTGACTGATGCCCGCAGGCCTGATACCCACAATACTGAACTGATGCCCGCAGGCCTGATACCCACAATACTGAACTGATGCCCGCAGGCCTGATGCCCAAACTCATACACTGATATATGCATTCCTGTAGAGACGCACTCTAAAGCACATAACAGATAAGTGAGAGCCAAAACACCCCTATGTTGGGGTAGGGTTTCCCTGTCCTATTTTTTCAGGAGCTAGGGTTTCACTATGCACACAGCGGTTTCAAACAACCTATAAACGGGTAAGCAACCTGTCCTAGTTTGGAATGGTCACTATGGATCCGAATATGCACTAGGTCGAATGGTCAAAGAGCGTGCCCCGGTAAAACCGGGGTTTGTGTTCCCATACTGGCAGAGCCCACAACCGGTCAGCTTTATGGTCATGCCTTGACAAGACAAGCCTCCGGCAAACCGTTCAGGAATAACAGATGGCAAACACGGTGTCCTAGGCACACCAATGCAAATGCAATGCAAAGAAACACACAAGTGTAGTCAAAAACAGATATCATGAGTTCGAGTCAAGTTCTCTAAATCCCCAGCAGAGTCGCCAGAAACTGTAGACGTCCCCGAACGCCCCGGGAGAAACGAGCTCCCGTTCTGTTCATTTGGGGTCACTACAGCTCAGGACTCTCAAATTGTCACGGTTCTAAGTCTGAACCAAAGAGTCCAAATCCGGCAAATCGTTTTGAGAAAAACAGATTTTTGAAAGAAGTGCCAAACATGGACTGCTTTGCCAGATACAGAGTCGCCACCTAAATATTTTATTTTGGGAAAATTTAGGAAACCCTGACTCGTTTGCCTAAGGCCACGTGTCCGTCATCACCAAAGTTGCCTCGGCTCGGGAACTTGGGTACGATTGGGGAAGGTCACTTCGTGAGCACCCCCGCTCGCCCGATCAAAGATCGGCCTCTACTAACCATGATATCAATTTTTGAAAATATTGTGTGTTCTTATTCCGGTTATTAGCCTAGGTTACTATGTGATGCACACAACATATAAGTATAGACCGGGTTGCCCAAATTGGAACAAAACATTTCATGTTTGTTTTTGAAAGATGGTTTGCTACTCGCAAATAGGCTTAAAACATTTGATGATTTATTCCAATGTAAACAACCCAACCTTCACCCACAGGCATTCAGGCAGATATATCACATAAGCAAATAGCCTCATGGTAAGCATGCTATTCATGGCATTCACTCACACGCATGCAAGGATGCTAAAGCATAAAACTTACCGAGTACTCCAAGCCAAAACAGACATTCATTAGAAATCATGCATGAATCCTAAGTATACAAAAATGCCTAATGCAACACATGCAAAATGCAACTATAGCAGGCTCGGCTATTCTAAACATGGCATATGGAATGCTACAGCTAACACATATTCAACTTTGAAATTGAAATACAATGCAGTTAGTATGATGCGTCGAGCCCGATGCATGCAAAACAGATGAATGATGCAAACATGCTGTCATACTGTATGCTAATTGAAATATGCCCTAATCTAACCATTATAAGCGGATAAATAAAAGGGAGAAAGACGTGGGGTTGGAAGACATACATCACACTCACGCACACTTATTACAATTATGCCCTCACTCGGAGGGTCCGAATAAATATACAGTCCCGAATAAAAGAATATTACAGTCCAAATATTACAGTCCGAATAATATACAAATTCCTAATTAATTAACAAATTAACTAAGAAAGCTATAAAACTGGCATGCAAGCCAGGGACTGCCTTGCTTCTGATGAATGATGCATGTCTGGGCTGCCTTGCGCGGAAATCCACTGGGATGCCCCTATTAGCCTCTGTTTTGTGATTTTTCTTGGAAAGTGCGTCGAACTCCGGAAGTTGCTGATTCTTCATTTGCTGCAACAGAGAGCAGGAAAGGGGCATAGCAATCTATTTTCACAGATATATGCATGCCTCGATCCTCGTGCCACCAATCACGCATATCGATGCATGATGGCAGAGGAGTCGAAATGTGCAACTCAATATGGAATGAATGCACGTATAAACACAACAAGACCTAACTCCATCATGGGTAATCCGGAGTGTCGGTGACTAGGGAATTGAGACCCGTTCCGTCACTCGGAGTACGAAACGCACCTCGTTTCCCGTGCCCGGGCTAACTCCTATCCCGGACACGATGCAATATGCATGATATGCATGAATGCAACTAAGATACAGCCTAGTATGCACAATGCTATGAAAATGAGATGTCTCGAAATGCGTGCACACGGGCACGTAAACCGAGAAAATGACATACGCAATGCAAATGATATGGAAATGCGATATGGGCTTACACTAATATGAGAGAGCCTCAGCCACACTCACATAAGAGGCCGATGGATGAAAATGAAGTGCCTCGAAATGCGTGCACACGGGCACGCAAACCGAGGTGATGGCATACGCAATGCAATGGCATGGAAATGGCATATAGAATGCAACATGGACTTATACTAACATGAGAGAGCCTCAGCCACACTCACATAAGAGGCCGATGAATGAAAATGAAGTGCCTCGAAATGCGTGCACACGGGCACGCAAACCGAGGCAATGGCATACGCAATGTAAATGACATGGAAATGATATACAAGCATGCTAATGGGGTTTAAGCACTGAAATGTGGGGGAAAACAGCCCCGAAATGAGGCGAAAACACACCCGATGCATGGAATCTCTCCCGAAATGCAAAATTAGGCACCCGAAATGGCCTATAGCTACACCAAACATGCATAATTGGTACATGGAATGAAAAGACAGAATCAAGGCAGCCCCAAAATAAGCATTTTTCCAGTACAAATCATGGCCAAACAGCAAACAAAGATAGGGAAAAACAAGCACGCAAAAATGACCCTAAACATGAGATTATGAAGCAACTCACAACTGCTAACTCCAAATGGGTTAGGGCCCTTCAACAACATTGAAGAGGGGCCAAAAATAAGCCACTTTACAGAACTATAAAAACCCTAAAAACAAACATAGATATGGCTCAGCTCTTATGCAAGAAAATGGGCCAAAAGGTGGCCAGAGAAGCAAGTGATATATGCAAAGCTCAAAATGAAAAATTCCATTCTACAACATTGAAGAGGGACCAAAAATAAGCATATTTACAGAACTGTAAAAACTCCAAAACAGTATAAAAACATTCTAGAAATGCAATGCAAAATGAGGCTGAAAAGAGGCTATAACATGAGGTATGCAAAATATTCCACAAATGGCCAAAGACCCTTAATGAAACATGAAGAATGGGCCAAAATAAGACTATTTTCAGAACTGTAAAAAGGCCAAAAACAAAAGCATGACAGGCTAACAAAACATGCAAGAATGGGGACCAAAAGAGAGATATAACATGAAGTGGCATATGGAGGTCCCAAACCATGAAAGGCCCTAAATGAAACATGAAGAATGGACCAAAATGAGACTATTTTCAGTGCTGTAAAATGGCCAAAAACCAAAGCACAATAGGCTTCCAAAGCATGCAAAAATGGGACCAAAAAGGGAGTATAGAGGCAAGTATAGCATGGAGGTCCCAAACAGTGTTGAGCCCTTCTTCAATGTTGAAGAGGGGCTCAAAGTAAGCCTATTTACAGTTTAAATCGTGCTCCAAAACAGATCACACACGAGCTAAAAATATCATGCAAGAAAACGGTATTTAAGAAGGGTATTGAAGCAAGTGCAATATGGGGGGCTCAAACAGGGTTGAGCCCTTAAGAAAAAGTGAAAATGAACTCAAAAGAAGGCCACTTTCAGTTATGGCCGGAGCTCAAAGCAAAAAGCATAGATGGCTTACAAAAGATACAAGAAATGGGCCAAAAAGGGAAAAATGCAACTCACCCTTGAAGACCAATGCTTTTGTTGCTTCTTGGACCAACTTTGATGACTCTAAGCTGCTGGAATTCCTCCCCTTGCTGCTGGATTGGAGTGGTGGTGGTAGAGCTTGGTGGTGATGAAGGAATGAAGTGTAGAACTTGGATGTTTTAGGGTAGAAATGAGAGAAGGAGAGGGGAAGCAATGCAAGACTTGAAACAAATTTTTTCCAACCTCTAATACAAGTGCTGGCCCTTGGTTATATGGACCAAAAAAGAGGGGCAAAAGGTGGGGGAAAAGGAGGCAAGCTTTCCCCCACAAAATATCCCCCGGATATAGATATTTTCTGGGGGATAAAGCTATACAGCTGTAAAGTGAACAGTGTGAGGATCATGGCCGGCCAGGTATTTTTGTTGCAGGTGGCCGGCCGGCCACATCGGCTAGGGGTCAAAAGGGTCAAGCTGGTTTAGTGGCCGGCCACCACATGATGGTGTCCTCCCATGTGTGTACAACACAACCCTGTGGTTAAAAGTCCAAGAAAGTGGCTCAAGGGTGTTCAACATTAGCCCGGAAGTGAGGAAAAACGGGTGTCGGAGGGCGAAAATGGAATATAACTGGTTGCTAAGATAATTGCTGGCCTCCCACACTCCAGTGACCTTCCCGGTGATGAAACAGAGGTACCTGCCAAAAATGACCGAAAACCGATGCCAAACAAATGCTCGGGGGCCAAAACACGCAGTTCGGGGTTCCAAAAATGGGCTGTCAAGCACCGAAAATGGCATTCGGCCACAAAGTGGGTTTCTCAGACCCTAGTGTCCCTTGAAAGGGAGAAAATAAGATGTATGCCAAAAATTAGAGCAAACGGAGATGGTTAGGCAGTCTCAAACTGAGGCACGCGGCCAACGGTCCCGAAAAACCGGAAACCGGGCTCCGAAATGGGCAAAATGGCCTACGGCCACCAAATGTAGCCCACGGCCACTGAGAGATGGTCTACAGGACCTCTCTCTCCCCTCAGGAAAAGAACAGAGAAAACCGAGTCTGGTTCGCAAACCGAGGCAAGGCAAAGAAGAGGGTTCGGAAGTCCGGAGGCAGGGCTCACGGCCGCGACTCTAAGACTTCTGAACGAGCACATTATGCAATATCACCAAGCGCTCAATCAGTGACGTCTGAGTCTTAAGGTCGGTCAAAAATGGGGTGTCTACAGTAATCATGTCTTCAATTTTATTTCTTTCTGTGAAATCCAAGTTATATATATTTTATTTTAGCTGACTGTGCTACCCATCCAAATTGATACTTTACAACATGATGATATGTAAGGCATGTGTTCCTTCTTTGATGACACTATCACATTCATTCTTGCACTGTTTAGCTTCAATACCATGGGTAGGTTCATGTGTTTTTTTATATCGATTAACATCCTTATTTGATTTTCAATTCTAGATCACAGGTGAAAGTCATTTTCTTCTTAGAAACAGCATGAAGCTCCATTTGTACGTCCCAAGATGCCCTAAATTATTGGCCTTATGCTGCTTTCGCATTTGTGCCATGGCGAGAAGAGGAATCTTCCTTTTGGTGGAATGTGTATGTGGATTTTCTTTTCTTTTTTTGAGAGAATGTACAAGGATGCTTCTTTTTCCTTCCTTTTTTTTTTTTAAAAAGAAAAAGAAAAAGAAAGATCAACTTCTTAAATGTTCTTACAAGCTTCCTTCAGAATAATTTCCTAGTTTTGTGAATAATATCAGAACTATTTTAAATTATTCCTTTTTTCAGTGGACAGAAGCAGTTATCATTATTCTTTTTTATTTTGGCTTGAAGGATTGATGATAAATGGGGATTTTTTTTTTTTTTTTTTGTGTGTGTGCAGTAAAACCAGATTCTTTTGCAGCCACAACAAACTACTTTATGTTAACTTCTACTTTGATCTAAAGTTGTGCTTTTGTCCTATGTGAATTTCAATTTTTCTGGAAGGCTACTATATCTTGGATAAGTGTAGTTATCAAATTTCTTTATTTATGGCAGTGGTAAGGGGTTGAAAACATTTGTGGTCATGTTACCAATGACAATAATAAAGTGTTATCAGTGAACAAATAAAATCCTACTTATGTTATGATGGAAGAAGAATAGCAAGATCAAATTTGATAGTGAATTTTTTTTTCTTGCCTCACATAGAAAGACTTATACAAATTTTTTCTTTCAACGACATCTTATTTAAATTTCACTATGTTCAATTATATCCTTAAAGGGGATAACAATTTTCATTTCAGTATTATATGAAATATAAGGCATTCGACTGTGCAGGTTGTTTCCCTGTAGCTTTACCTAGCCCTTGTACGTATTTTGAGCCAAGTCCCATCATAAGATCTGGGTTTCTGGAAGAAGCTTGACAGTTAGATCCATATATCTACCCGAGTCCATGCTACACAGCTTTAAAGCTATTAGGGTCTGATTATTCATATTTCAAATCCTTTGAAAAATCTTGTGCAAACTTTTAAAATTTGCATTTCATGCTTCTATTTGTAATCTCAATTAGGATCACAAATGTTCTGTATCATTTCATGCTTTTGTTGGCATCTCCTTAAATTTTTATGTGAAGATTATGAAATCGACCTCCAAGCATATTTGTTTCCTCTATTTTGCTGAAAATCAAGTGAGGAAATTTCTTGTCATCAGTGTAGTTGAATACATATCATGTATTGTTATATCACGTTTGTGCATTGTGTATCATGTCTCATGTCATATCATGTATAATAAAATACATTGACATTGATGACTATAGATAAATAAATAAAAAGTACTTTCTTATGATACATAAATATATTGAAAAAATGAAGTACTAAAGCATATAACCAATGACATGAAAAATTATCTTTAAAAACTTACAAATTGGACAAAAAGGTAAATATGCATTCATTAGAAACCCAAATATTCAACTCATAAGAAATTGGAAAATTAGACTTGGCCTAATAACCTTGAGGTTATGGGTTCAAGTCTTGGGGCCACCACTTTGTGCATTATGCCAAAGGTTAGATGTGTATTCAATCTTTCCCCTCCCAAACACACATTTTTTTTTTTTTTTACAGAAGGATTAATAAGATTTCATTGCAAATATAAAAATAACACAAAAGGTTTTTGTTTTTCAATTGGGCCCAACTTCTTGATCACTAGTTCGTTTGGTTCTCGGTTTGCCATCAATGACATTCTTTAGGACTTGTTTGGATGAGTAGCTTAAACATCTAATCACGAAATACATGTTAAATTGTGATACAATATGAAATTGATAAAATACGAAACATATTTCACAATTCAATCTACCAACATATGAATTTGCAATACATATATTTTTCATAACGATTCTGACAGTGCTGCTTTTCATATTTAATTTGCATTTTTATTTTGAAATTTTCTTTTCCTTTTTCTACTTTTTTGTTCCTTTTTTTCTGGCGGGCGTCTATTTTTTTGTTCCTTATTAATAGTTCAGAGAAGAATCAACTGTTCCTTTTTTTTCTTTTTTGCCAATTTTGCATCAAGCTAAGGTGTTGGCTAGAAAGATTGGTTGCTCTAACCAGCATACTGGACTATACTTTTATTTATTACACGTCATATATAAGGATAAATAATCATTATGTCATATATATGAATATTTAAGTAAAATATTCATTTTTGAAGTATGACGGAGGAGAATAGGTGTAAATTTACTTAATTTTTGTTTTATCATTAGATTCCAAGTTATTTTATTCAAACTCGTAATATGTTTCATGTGTGTCTAAGTGTTGTAAAGTGTCCAGTAAGTGTTGTGTCATGTTAGTGTCAGACATGGCACGTTACCTTCTTAGAAGTGTCTGTCCTTCTTAGATTGATACTCATTGAGCTTTTTGGGTTTTTAAGGATGTATACACTATGGAGCTTAGAGTTCTCTTTTATACAAGATGTCATCTGCTCAAACCTTTTATGTTTCTCTCATTGTAGAGAGCAAAAACTTCTGCACTAGTTCCTGAAGATGTAGATCCCATTTGGTCAGTAGGTTTGTGAGAATATATATTGTATATCTGGTATATTAGGAATTACGCAATTTTAGGCAATTCTGTTTTCATTGTATTTCCTTTTTCTGTCATAGATTAGGGCTGTATAACTGATGCGCTCTTTATAAATATATACAATTGAATATACAGAAAAGCTTTCAGGAATCTTACATGGTATTAGAGCCGTCTCTGAGCCGAAACCCTAGAAATTGATTGTGTCGTCTTCTTAATCAGAATTTCACTAAGTCGTAATCATAGGTGTTCTTTTTCATCACAATCATCTCTTGAAAATTAGCCCTCTAGTTTTATCCCTCTGAGTCGCAGGTCGTAGAGTACCAAAATCACGAGTGGTATTCGCGAAGTTCTCTCTCTCTGTGGTCGTGTTTAGCAAGTTTGAAGCTTTCTGATCAATCGAAGTTCTCAGACATGACTTCGGCTTCTGGGTTGGAATCACGACCCATCTGGTTCGCAACTCCTCTCGCTAGTTTGTGACCTTCAAATGTGACCTTCATCAAACACGACTTCGGTGTTAGGTTCTCTTAGCATCAATCTCTATCTCTCTCTCTCTCTCTCTCTCTCTCTCTCTCTCTCTCTCTCTCTCTCTTCTCTGGTTTGGTTTTCTTGAATTTAGTTCTCCATCAGACTGCTTCCTTCGGCTTCAGAAACACTAGTTATTATATTTTACACTTAGACCCTAACTATTTGGGTCTATTACATTGTGATTTTGGATTTATTTTGTTTTGCCCCATCAGATTTTTGTGTATTACCCTTCGACCCTAATTTGGTTATTTTAGGATTTATTACACTTGAACCCCTCAACTTTCAGATTATTATGATGTATTTGGCTTCAGATGAGTGTGCTTTCTGTCATCAGAAGGGCCATTAGAAGTATCACTGTCCCAATAAGGGACGTCTACCTGCCACGTCTTCTCAACAGTCTCAAACCCAGTCCCGAGCTCCTCCTTTGAGTACTTTTCGTCCTTCTGTCAGTACCACTGCATCTACTCCGATTCCTGATCCTGACTTGGCTTCCTTAAGGGCTCAGATTAGTCAATTTCAGTATATGTTGTCTACCTCCCAACCCTCCCCGTCTGCTTCAGTTGTTTCCTCTCTTTATTCAAGTTTGCTCGGGTCTTCTTCAGGTATCTCTTCGTTTGTCTGGCTTTTTTACTCTGGTGCCTCTCATCATATGACTCATCATCTCTCTTTACTTCAGAATTATACTCCTCCTTCCTTTCCTATTATTATTAATGCTACTAATGGGTCTGGTATGTCAGTTATATCTGTTGGGTCTGTCCTACCGTCTGCTATGTCTGCAGTCTCTATTCCATCTATCTTATATATTCCTCAGTTATCTGTCAGTTTATTATCTATTAGTCAACTTGATGCCTCGGGTTTTGATATTGTGTTTTCTTCTTCTATTTGTTCTGTGCAGGATCGGATGTCCAAGCAGCAGATTAGGACTGGCTGTAGAGTTGTAGACCTCTATGTGGTGGAGAGCTTGCATCTACTTATGACTACCTCTTCGACTGCCGTTTCTTCTTTTCAGTTAGATTCTCTGTCCAGTCCTTTCTATTTGTGGCATTCGAGATTAGGGCATTTGTCTGCTGACCGCTTATGGTCTTTAGCTCAGTCAGGTATATTGGGTAAAGTTTCTCCTAGTCAACTTACTGAGTGTCAGGGGTGTAAACTTGCCAAAATGATAGCCTTACCTTTCCGTAACAGTACTTCTATATCTGCTACACCATTTTCTTTAGTTCATACTAATGTCTAGGGCCCTTCTACTGTTCTCACCAAGGGGGGTTCTGCATACTATGTGTCATTTGTTGATGATTGCACCCATTACACTTGGGTTTATCTTATGACTCATAAGTCCGATTTCTATCAGATATACCGTACCTTTCAGTCTGTGATTACTACTCAATTTGGGTCTACTATTAAAGTGTTATTGTCTGACTTGGGTGGGAAATATTTTAAAAATGAGTTTTATGAGTATTTGGCAAATTTGGGTACCATTCATCAAACTTCTTGTACATATACACCTGCCCAAAATGGTTGAGCCGAGCGTAGACACTGTCATCTCCTTGAGACAGCTAGGTCTCTTTTTCTCTCTGCCTCAGTTCCGGTTCCATTCTGGGGAGAGGCAGTTCTTACTGCTGCTTTTCTTCTCAACTGCATGCCTACTTCCCTTCTTTCTGGTCGGTCTCCTTATGAGGCTTTGTTCTCCCAAATTCCTAACTACTCCCTTCTTCGTGTGTTTGGGTCTGCCTATTTTGTCCTTCTTTCCCGTAAAGATAGGACCAAACTTAGTGCTCCGTCTGTCCTTTGTGTCTTTTTGGATTATAGTGTTACTCAGAAAGGCTACCGTTATTACGCTCCTGTCTCCTGTCACCTTTATGTCTCTCGTCATGTTGCCTTTCTCGAATGTCTGTCTTACTTTCAGCTTCCCCCTTGTAGACGCGCCCGCGCGGAGGGGGGCCTTATGCTACTACAGTTCGGACTCACGATTTTTGTTGTCGCGGTTCTTAATCTGAACCAAAGAGTCCAAATCTGGCAAATCGTTTTGAGAAACAGATTTTTGAAAAAGTAGTGCCAAACATGGACTGCTTTGCTAGATACAGAGTCACCACCTAAATATTTTAAAATGGAGAAATTTAGGAAACCCTGACTCGGTGCCGAAGGCCACATGTCCGTCATCACCGGAGTTGTCTCGGCTCGGGAGCTTGGGTACGATCGGGGAAGGTCAGCTATGAGCACCCCCTTTCGCCCGGTTCAAAGACCGGCCTCTACTAACCGTGATATCTGATTTTGAAAACTTTATGTGTTCTTATTCCATTTATTAGCCTAGAATTACTATGTTATGCACGCAGCAAACAAGTATAGACTAGATTGTCTAATTTGGAAATAAGCATTGCATATCCGTTCGGTTTTGAAAAGTGCTTTGGAATTTGCTACCCGCAAGTAGGCTAAAATACGGATTTCAACGAGTTTTTCCAACTCAAACAATCCAACCTCCACCCACGGGCATTCAAAACAGTTTAACATATAAGCACTTAGCCGCATGGCAGGCATACTGTCATGGCAACACTCACACGTATGCGGGATACTAAAGCATAAATACTTACATCGTACTCCGTGCCAAAACAGTAAACTAGTTAGAAAACATGTATGTCCTAGTCCATGTCAATTTGACTAATGCAACACATACAGGATGCAACTAGATAGGCTCGGCTAATCCTAAACGTGGCATTGTGAAATGCAATCAATCGACGCACGTATTCAAATTGGAATTGAAATACAAATGCAGTTAGCGTGATGTACCGAGCCTAATGCATGTAATACAAATGCATGGATGCACGCATGCATAGCATAAGGTATGCTAAATTAAAAGTGCCCTAATACTAACCATCAAAGCAGGTAAGTAAAAGGGAAGAAAGGAGTGGGGATTAGAAGACATACACTCCACTCACACACACTTATTACAGATTTGCCCTCACTCAGAGGGGCCAAATAAATATTACAAATTAATTAACTACGCAAGCTAATTAAATATTACAAATTGCCTAATCAACTAAGCAAATTAACTTAAGCTAAGAAAACAGATAAATCGCCTCGGGAAACGTGCCGCCATGTATGGGCTGCCTCTGTTTTCCTTCCTTCACTCCTCTGGAGGTTGTCAAAACCTCATGACTGCTTCTCTGGACATTGAGGAGTACCACCGGCTGAGTAGAATTGCCACCGGCAGTGTGGTGTAGTCACCGGCACAAGATGAATCCATCGGCTGCTCGTTTACTGCCGGTCAGCAATGTATACTGCCGATCGGCAAGGAATGCCTGCAGAACCTGCAATTGACAGCAACAGAGGGCAAGGCAAAGCATGGCAGCACAATTCAAGGCATATATGCACCATTCATGTCCCTTATCATGGTAATGACTCAAAGGGGCATGCGCCTCGATTCTCGGACCACCAATCACGCATTTCCATGCATGATGGCCCAAGGAATCAAGTATGCAACTTTCATGTCAAATGAAATGCAAACCAATCAAACAAACTAAGGCCCAATTCCTATCATCAAGTCAAGGAACAAGGCATGCATGCAAGATGCAATGCAACCTAGGCATGCAAGCTAAGGATGCAACATGACATGGCGACAAACTTATGCAAGCATACATGCAAACATGAGGTAATGCTAACCAATGAAAAGGTGGTCTTATACAAGATTTGGGCAGCTCTAATAAGGCCCAAAACAGTAGCCAAAATGCCCAAACATGAGGGACCAAATACATACACACATGCACATAATTGAGGGCCAACACTTAAGCACAAATTGAACAACCCTCAAACACATTTGAAAGGGGGATGACATGGGCAATTAATATGCAACATAAGTTCTGAAAATGCATGTTAGGATGGTGCCAAACCAAGCAACAAAATCAAGCCAAACATGCAACAAATAGTCCAAGTGTTCAAAGCAAACCAATGGGGTATTGAACTACACTTAGCAAGGCCAAACATGGCATGGACTAAATGACTAAAAACAGAATTTTAGCACATAACATAAGGCCCAAAAGACCACTTAGATGGCATCTAAATGGCTCAAATTTAAAGGCATGCACAAGTGCCAAAACAAGGGGCATTGCTACACAAGCTTATGAGGCATTAAAGATGCATCCAAGGTAAACATATAGGCATGCAAATAGGACTGAAATGACATGGTGGATGATTCCAAAACACTAAATCAATGCAAAAATGGCATGCTACACACTCACATACTTAAGGCCAACAAGCCAAAATACAAAGAGGCTATATGATGCATGCCAAATCCGACCCATACAACCTAGGACAGACCTAGAACATGGCAAAATATGCACATAATCTTCACAAGACTAAGCCTAGAACATGCTCCAACAAAGGCTAACAACCTAAGGCATATTAAGGCATAAACAAGGCATTACATGGCAACTATGCTAAGCATGCATGGAGTACCAAAACCAAGTAAAAACAGAGGCATAACATGACATATTAAGCATAAAAAGCAGCCAAGTCATGGTCAATACACCCTCTAACATGGTGCTCCCTCAAGAGACCAAAAATGGTTCATTTTAAGGACAACAAGGAGAGGGGGTGGCCCTCTCCTTTTAAGGACTTCAAGGCACCATCTCCACCACTGAAATCCCTCAAGATTTCAGTGGTGAAGAGGCCCAAACACCAAAGTCCCGAAACTAGCACAAAATGGCTCAAAATGAGGCCTTTCAAGGCCTAAGAGGGGTCAAACACCTCCAAACCAAAAAAACACTCTTAATAAACAATAAAGAGGGCCTAAAAACAGAACTTTTTTGTGTTATACAATAAGCACAAAAACGAATTTAAGACAGGTAGAAATAAGGTGCAAAAATGGGGAATAATGGGACTAGATTCTCACCCTTGATGACCCCTTTCACAATGGTGCTCCAATGGCCTCCCTTGGCTTGAATCCAACACCAAAACTTCAAAATCAGTCCCTTAGAACCTCAATAGCTAGACAAAGGTGAAACACTAGGTGTTTATGTGCAATAGTAAGACACAAAACACCTGGAGCACAAAAGAGAGGGAAAGAGAGATAGGATGTGTATCTAACCCTAACCCTAGAACTCAAACCCTAACAATGGCTGTCTAAGCTCTCTCAAGTGTCTCAAGTCTCTAACCTTTAGCAACAAGAGAGAGCCCCTCTCTATATAGAAGCTTTTGTCTTGTAAAGCTTACAAGACAAGCTTCATAAGAGGGAGATCCCTCCATACACGTGTATGGAGGGTAGCAAAAGGTAAGACAGCTGTCTTAAAATATCTGCAAAAGCAGATGCACAGTAATCGGCCGGTCAAAAAGGTCATCTTGGCCAAAAGGAGTGCCGGCCGGCACTAAATAGTGCTGACCGGCAACAAATAGTGCCGGCCGGCAATATACATTGCCGGTGGCAGCAAAAACCAGCCGGTGGTCTCTAGCCACTGCCGGTGGTGTGTGGGGATGTCTCACAAGGCATTCCCTGCCCCTCCAAGGAAAAACACAAGTGTTTGGTGTAAAACCAGACACTAAACAGTCGAGTTCGGAGATCCTGCGCGCAAAGCGCGCGAGCCGAGGCCTCCGGGAACTCAAAACGAACACAAACATAGATAATCATCGAGTGTTCAAACGATGACGTCCAAGTCTTGAGGACGGTCAAAAATGGGGTGTCTACAGTTGCCCCTCTTTGACAGAACTCGAAAGTCATAACAATGACGGGAGTGAATGTCAAAGCCCAGAGACGACCCATTTTTGACAAGGCCGAAGACTCAGACAAACATGCGAGACAAACAAGATATGCGCCCGAAGGCAAGGGCAAAATGCAAGACAATGCACAGAGCTGAGCATAACTTATGATCATGCAAAGAAAGCTGTAATGAAGCAAACATGCGACGGTTTTAAGCTAGCATACACCAAACTACACTACAATGCAGAAAGGATGTAAGAGAATTATGCAATTCTCGATACGTCTCACTCGGGAGATACAATACCTGTGCGGGTCGTCTGGTTACACCAGCCTCAAATGAACCGTACATACAATATCGTGCCTGAAAAGAAAACAAACTTAACAGGTACAATATTGTTAGCAACATGCATGACAATGCAAGAATGGATACAAAATGAGATGCAATATATACAAAACAATGTATAAACAATGCAAATGGAGATGCAATGTAATTGAAACAATGCAAACTAAATGCAAAGCAATTGAATCATGATCCAATCACGAGTGGTTCGAAACCACACCTATGTCAAATAGATTGATGGAGGTAACAAGTCTGTCTACCACAGAACGGTCAACTGAACTGTGAGCATTGTAGACAGACACAAGAACAAGTATTGGGGGGAATTGACATAAGTGGGGAAACGACCCGCTAGAGAAAGGACAATGATCCTAATGCCGGATGCAAAAATTATACTACAATGTAATGGAAATGAATATGGCACGCGGGCCAAACCATATCTTGCCTAGGTAGGGCATGTACGCATACAAGCCACGTCTTAACATAGAACGGTCTACTGAACTATGCTTCGACACGAGAAGTATGGGCACATACCAGACCAAGCTCAACATGGAAAGGCGCAAGCCATAGATGGAAGGTGATGCAATGAATGCATGCGACCTACGATGCAATGGATATGGCACGCGGGCCAAACCAAATCTTGCCTAGGAAAGGCATGTACACATACAAGCCATGTCTAACACAGAAAAGGTGCCGCAACCCTCAAACTAACATACCAGCGTGGAATAGGCGCGTACACATATAGAACTGTGTTTTAACGTGAAAAGTAAGGGCACATACCAGACCAAACTCAACATGGAAAGGCGCAAGCCATAGATGGAAGGTGATGCAATGAATGCATGCGACCTACGATGCAGTATTTACAAATATGCAATGATGCATGACAATGCAACTATTTACGATGACGTGTGACAATGCATGTTTTTTTTTTTTGTTTTTAAAATGCAAATGGTGTATAAAATGCATGTTACATGGAATGCGCGACAACACGCGGCTTTCGAGACGTGCGATAATGCGAACACTAAAGGTCTTACACCTTCCAAGGATTTAAGGTCTCCTAGACCGTTGATATACCTGTCCGGTTCGTCTGGTTGCACCAGCTTCAAATGAACCGTACATACAATATCGTGCCTGAAAAGAAAACAAACTATACATGTACAATATTGTTAGCAATATGCATAGTAGCGTACTCGAAATGCGTGACAGCGCAAAGCAAGTGGGGAGCACAACAATGCTGTGAAAATACAAACATGTAAGTGGGGCATGCGGTCTACGCAGGCAACGAAATTGATCATAAGCATGCGGTCTACGCAGGTAATGTAATTAACATGCGGCCTACGCAAGTAATGATATTGAACGTAAGCATGCGGTCTACGCAAGTAATGAAATTAATATGTGGTCTACGCAATCAAACATGCGGTCTACGCAGGTAATGAAATTAATATGCAGTCTACGCAATCAAAACATGCGGTCTACGCAGGTAATGAAATTAATATGCAGTCTACGCAGGTAATGAAATTAATATGCGGTCTACGCAATCAAAACATGCGGTCTACGCAGGTAATGAAATTAATATGCGGTCTACGCAAGGAAAGAAATTGAACAATTATGCGGTCTACGCAAGCAATACATGCAGTCTACGCAGGTAAAGAAATTGAACAATAAATATGCGGTCTACGCAAGTAATGAAATTGAACAATTATGCGGTCTACGCAAGCAATACATGCGGTCTACGTAGGTAAAGAAATTGAACAATAAATATGCGTTCTACGCAAGGAATGAAATTGAACAATTATGCGGTCTACGCAAGCAATACATGCGGTCTACGCAGGTAAAGAAATTGAACAATAAATATGCGGTCTACGCAAGGAAAGAAATTGAACAATTATGCGGTCTACGCAAGCAATACATGCGGTCTACGCAGGTAAAGAAATTGAACAATAAATATGCGGTCTACGCAAGGAAAGAAATTGAACAATTATGCGGTCTACGCAAGCAATACATGCGGTCTACGCAAGTAAAGAAATTGAACAATAAACATGCGGTCTACGCGAGTAATGAAATTGAACAATTATGCGGTCTACGCAAGCAATACATGCGGTCTACGCAGGTAAAGAAATTGAACAATAAATATGCAGTCTACGCGAGTAATGAAATTGAACAATTATGCGGTCTATGCAAGCAATACATGCGGTCTACGCAGGTAAAGAAATTGAACAATAAATATGCGGTCTACGCAAGGAAAGAAATTGAACAATTATGCGGTCTACGCAAGCAATACATGCGGTCTACGCAGGTAAAGAAATTGAACAATAAATATGCGGTCTACGCAAGGAAAGAAATTGAACAATTATGCGGTCTACGCAAGCAATATATGCAGTCTACGCAGGTAAAGAAATTGAACAATAAGTATGCGGTCTACGCGAGGAATGAAATTGAACAATAAATATGTATGACAATGCAAAAGTGGATGTGAGGCAATGCAGGTCGTAAGGAATGTAAGACAATGCAAACGAGGCACACATGCCAATGCAAACGAGGCCTTTCATGCCGATGCAAATGAGGCACACATGCCGATGCGAATGGGGCACACGTGCCGATGCGAATGGGGCACACGTGCCGATGCGAATGAGGCACACGTGCCGATGGGAATGAGGCACACGTGCCGATGCGGAATGAGACACACGTGCCGATGCGGAAAGAGGCACACGTGCCGATGCAGAACGAGGCACACGTGCCGATGCGGAACGAGGCGCACGTGCCGATGCGGAACGAGGCGCACGTGCCGATGCGGGACGAGGCGCACGTGCCGATGCGGGACGAGGCGCACGTGCCGATGCGGAACGAGGCGCACGTGCCGATGCGGAACGAGGCGCACGTGCCGATGCGGAACGAGGCGCACGTGCCGATGCGAAACGAGGCGCACGTGCCGATGCGGAACGAGGCGCACGTGCCGATGCGGAATGAGGCACACGTGCCGATGCAAATAAGGCACACGTGCCGGCGGGAATGAGGCACACGTGCCGATACGGAATGAGGCACACGTGCCGATGCGAATGAGGCACACGTGCTGATGCAAATAAGGCACACGTGCCGATGCAAACGATTCAAATGAGACACGCATGCCTCACAGGATGCCAAATGATATAAATGAGACACGCATGCCTCACAAGATGAAAAATGATGCTCAGTGCGACACGTATGCCACACGGACTGTAAACGGTGCTAAGTGTGACACGCATGCCACACGGAATGTAAATAGACTTAAATGCGCAACAACGCACGTGTTTCGGAATGCATGACAATGCACAGAATAAAAATGCAATGACAATGCATGAGAGTTGTGCATGACAATGCAAGGGGTGCGTGTTACAACGCATGTAATATGCATAACAATGCGAATGTGAGGCGCATGACAGCGCGATGTAATGCACCGAAGCAGTGCGATGAACGCGTGCAACGCACATGGGGCAACTTTTGAATTTAAAAGGATACAAAAAGGATACACCTTACACAAATTTGAGTGCCACGCACAGGAGACACGACCCGAAGTCAAAACGGAGGCCGGTTGAGCGTCGGGGATACACTTTCTTGCACTTCTTTGAGCTATGAAGACCACAAACTACTCATATGGCCTAAACAAGGCTGTAGGAACACCACCGGACGGAAGGGGAGGCCACCGGCTGTCCACCGGCTGAAAAATAAATCCATCGGCACAAAATACTGCCGGCCGGCACAAAATATTGCCGACCGGCAAAAAGTTGCTGAGTCGGGGCAGATTCGACTTTTCACTTTGGGTGTTTTAAAATAGGGTTTCAAACCCTATTCCCTCACTTGCCCACCGCCGAAAACTCTCACTCTCTCTCTCTAGAGTGTTTCTCTCTCATTTTTCGCCCGTTTCTTCGCGTTCTACGCCCGTTTCGTCGTCGGATTCGTGATTTCCTTCGCGTTTCGGACATTTTCAACCGAACAAAACTTTGTTTCGGTGCCTCGTTTGGCGTTCCTACCTTTTCGGGGTTTGTTCCCCTTGCTTTCCTCTTCATTCCCGTGCCTTTTCACATTCCGGCCTTTCCGGCCATTTCCGACCCTCTCGGGAGTTGACTCTTCGCATTCCAGCCCGATTTTCCTTCCTCCGGCCATTTTCACATCATTCCTGACATGACGGACGACATTCCACGTGGCGGGACTCCCCCAGACCACGAGATGGATCCCGGGGTCGAGCTCCTACCGTTGGGCGAGCGCCCGTTCGACCCGACGACCTACCGACCGGCGATCCATGTTCTGCCCCCCGACGGCCTGCGTCAGTTCCGGAGCTTCGAGAGGCATGTGGCGCCTGAGCTACTACTACGCGAGCCTACCTCCCACCTTTCCTTCAGCGTTTCCGAGGTAACTCTCTTTCTTCTGCTTTACTTTCCGCAATGTAGGATACAAAACTGTCATAGTTAGTTGTACTCTTTAACTGCTTGAATCTGATATACCGTAGACTGTAGTTGACTGTAAACATACATACAACTGACATCTGTCTGAGATTGGCACATGCACACACATTGCACTAACCCCAAATCACCCAAACACACGGCGCACACTGTTTTTTACTGCAAACACACCGATACCCGGTATTTGTCTGAATCTGTTAAATTTGCACACATGCTATATTTGTTCTGAAACACCCGAACACGCTGACACATCATACGCTGTAGTTCATTGTAAGCACACCGGCACCCGGTATTTTCCTGAATCTGTCAAACTTGCACACATGCTTTATCTGCTCGGAACCAACCAAACACGCTGACACATCACACGCTGTAGTTCACTGTAAGCACACCGGCACCCGGTATTTGTCAAAATCTGTCAAACTTGCACGCATGCTGTATCTGTATGCTTTTCAAAACTGCATTTTGAATGTTGCCTTGCCATTGTTATTTTCTATTTACAGGAGGATTCCCATACCATCCGAGGGTATGGGAACACCAGCGCTCGGGAGTGGTACGATGAGCTCCCTGACGCGGTCCGACGCATAGTGGACCGGGCGGGCTTCGGCGCCTTCTGCCGAGGACTCTCCAGGCTTTCTACCTACAGACCTCTCCTTGCCGCTCTGGCGGAGAGATGGTGGGACACCACCGATTCGTTTCACTTTTTCGCTGCAGGAGACATGACGATGACCCCTTATGACTTCTCGATGCTCAAAGGCATCGGGGTAGGGGGTGATCCGATCCCCTTTGATATAGTGATGGATGAGTGGACCGCCGCTCAGGTCCATTTGCTGGGGGAGGCCCCACCTCTTGCTCGTCCAGGCTTCGTGCGGTACTCCTGGTTCGAGGTACAGTTTAGGGTCCAGCCTGTTTTGGAGGAGGAGGAGCAGATGACTCAGGAGGACGTGGAGAGGTACGCCCGCGGCTTCCTGATGTTCTTATTCGGGACGACCATCTTCTCCGACAGAGCGAACACCGTGCCTCTCTGCCTTCTCAGCGCACTGGTGGACGTCCGGGACATTCTTCATTATGATTGGGGCGGCGCCGCTCTGGCCACCCTCTATGGATACATGAGCTCGGCTTCCCGCGGTAGCGGCCAGTTGCTCGGAGGCTACTGGCGGGCTTGGGAGGTACATTTCTTCTCCGCTTTTCATTTATGTCCGATATTTTCTGTACTCTGTACAATGCACACACGGTAGTCTACTCTATACTTGCTGTATACTATACACACGGCACACACATACTCTGCTTTATACTGACTGTACACTGCTCACACTGTACACTGCACACAATACACTGCACAACACACGGCTTTGCCATTTCTGCTTTATTCTTTATATTCTTCTTTTTCTGATAAATGCACTGGTATTTACCTTGCAGCTGTGGGTTTACGCCTACTTTCCTAGGCTTGCCCCCGTACCAGTCACAGAGACCCCTTTGGTTGTCCCTTTCTCATAGCGCTTTGACGGGAGGTGCACCCGGCGACCACGAGAGACTTTCGGCTTTTTCCGCCGATACTTCGACACTATTACCCCGGCCGAGGTATGTTTTACTTGCAGTTCATTTAAGTTTCACTTTTCCACTGTATTTTTCAAAAACAGTAGATAACAAACTGTATGTCACTTTCAGATCACTTGGCGGCCGTGGGCTCCATTGCCGGCGGTGACGCGAGACCGTTTTACCGGTGCGGAGGAGACTTCGCGTTTCCGGATCTTGCTAAAGGGCCCGGTCTGTCGGGCTTGGTACCTGGGGGAGCGTTTTCTACGCCAGACCCTAGGGTTACCTGAGCAGATAGTCCCGGTTCATCCTCCTGCGGACATGAGGGAGACCGAGAGGCTCACCACCGAGCAGCTGGATGATTACACTATCGGCTGGGAGGAGGCTGGCTTCCGAGGCACCGACGACTACCGGGAGTATGTGCAGACATACCTGATGCGACCTCTGAGCGGCGGCCGTCGAGCAGAGGGGGCCAGGCCTGTGGCATCGGCAGCTGGGGCCGGAGCGGGAGTTGGAGTAGGGGCTGCGAGAAGGGCCCGAGTCCATGGCAGGGGCGGAGCTCAGGGAGGACGGGGGACTGGCTGGCCCGCCCTGCCTGCTGTACTGACTTTCCAAGGGCAGGGTAGGGCGACCTATCAGATCCCCTTCGCCCCTCCGCCAGCTAATCACGAGTTCGTTGGTGTCCCTGACTTACCTCCGGTATGTATTACTGCACTTTGTACAGTCATGTCATTTCAGTTTATTTGATATTCCACAGAATATTGATGCATCTGATACTTTTGCAGGCTTCTTCTGAGTACACCCGTCAGTCGTTGGCGATGAATGCCTCGATGATAGGGATGCTTCAGCGGACATTTGACCTCCTAGCCCTCTACAGCATACCGGTATGTTCTTCTGACATTGGCCTCAAACCATTCATACACTGCTTTGCATAATCTGATGCATGGCACAACACCTGATACACTGATCTCACAGCATCTGACACACTGCATACACTGCATTCTGAACTGTATCTCTGCATTCTGGACTGACAAACTGCTCACGGCATTCATACACTGTACTCATATACTGCATTCTGCACTGTTAAACTGCCCACGGCATACACACACTGTACTCATACACTGCATTCTGCACTGTTAAACTGCGTACGGCATACTGATGCATTTCCCTTTTGTGTACCTTTTCAGCCTCCTTTCCAGATTCCTATGGCGGGAGGTGCTCCGGCGGGACCTTCCGTCCCTGCCCGGGGGAGAGATGAGGAGGGCCGAGTATTCCCCCGCTCCAAGGCGGGACGCGTTCATGTCGGGAGCAGCTCGCGAGCTCCAGTCCCGGATGATGATGATGACGAGGAGTCAGAGGCGGAGACAGAGGCGGAGTTCGAGTCATCGGAGGAGGAGACCGGAGGCGGTTCTAGCTCGGGCTCTGATGACGATGCCGATGATGCCCCTGGACCCTCGTCCAGGAAAAGGATCAGGACAGACTGACGGCCCTTGGAGTGCTTGACACAGATGTGGATTTTTGTTATTTTTCTTCTTTCTTGTACTTTTCCTCTTTTCTTTGGTAGTTAGATTACCTTGTACTGCCGCAGGCAGATTTTGTTTTCCTCAAAACTTTGTACTCGAAGAAGATTATGAAATGAACAGATTTTTTGTTGAAAAAGTGTTACATTTACATATCTTATGTATTGCATCGCATCCCATCATGTTACACCTCAATGTAAATGAAATTGATTGGTTGTCTGAAAATTGAACACTTGCACTGTAATAATCAGATAACTAAACAATCAACAGCAAAATAACCCACTGCCTGATTCTGGACACACAGCCCTTACTCTGTTGGGGATTAATCTGCATACATCTCATAACACAGCATTCGGTTCATTCTGCACA
Source organism: Camellia sinensis (assembly GCF_055761805.1). NCBI lineage: Eukaryota > Viridiplantae > Streptophyta > Magnoliopsida > Ericales > Theaceae > Camellia > Camellia sinensis. Next base: position 20,507,870 of record NC_138962.1, on the reverse strand, counting down.
CAGCAAACTTTAAACAAAACAGCCCAATCTGACAAGACGGCCTTCAAAGGTGAAACCAGCTAGGGTTGAAACATGCTCAAATGTAGAGAATGGCACAGCATTCCGAGTGTAAATGATTTTTGAAATCAAATGAGGGTTTTTCGAACCGGGGTATCGAGCCTACAACTGAACACAGCGGGGAGGACTCAAATACAGGTACACAACCTAAACACAACGAGACACACTCGAAAAAGACCTAAAACAAAGGTTGAGATAAACAAAACAAAAGACACGACATATAGACGCGTTAGCGAAGATGGGGGACCTCGGACCACGAGGAGCCAGTTCAATCTGGGTATTGTTTCCCACCCTATCTGATTTGTGATTCTCACATCACTCGACTCTCAAGCTCGGATTTTCTCTCAAAACCCTATTCCTCACTTTTCTCTCAACTTACACCTCTATATTCTTTATTATCTCATTTTTCATCCCTCCCCGGGGTGATTGATGGGTAAATAGAAGGGTGTGGGTTCATGCCTAACATCGTTAGCTCACGGCTATTTCTTCTGGCGGGCAGAGTGCTCTTCTGGCAAGTACGTCGATGACAGGAGAAAGACAGAACGCCTGACTCAACTGTGCCCCTAGTTCATCATTTTAACCATTTTTTCGTTTTTGCTTTTCTACTAAAACAAGTTTGATCAAAATGAGAGTCGGATTGACGTACTTGTTCGATTTTTGATTTGAAAACCGTGCAAGTCAGGCATGTAAGCACTGAAAATTTTCCTTTTTGGGTCCAAGACAATGGTCCAGTTTTGGAAAATGAAATAGTTTTCGAGAAAATAGTCAACCTCAGTAAAAATTTTCAAAACTATTTTTCAAAAAGTCAATGCTCAACGGGCATGGAACTTACTCTTTGAGATGCGCAACCTCGGATCGGAGGCAATGGAAAATTGCCCCTGGTTTGAAAGGGGTGGGAGGCAACGGAAAGTTGCCCTCGGTTTGAATGGCGTGTCATGCCGGCTCGCGGCAACGGAAAGTTGCCCCTTGTTTGGATGATGCCGCAGCAATTCGCAAATAGTCTTCATTGGCGGTGATCGAGCTCTTGGACGCAGAGACGACGAAGATGATCACAACAAATATATTGACACAGTCACCTTGGAAGGTGTTGGCAACTGGGCTCTGGGATGAAATCGAAACCATTGCATGGACTGAGACGCTATGAAAGCGTTGGGGGCTGGACTTCATGATGAAGTTGCCTACGTATCCCAAACATGGGAATCAAGCCTCACGTAGTTCCGGTTAAGGTACACTCGGGTATTTTAACCTTCACTTTTTTTGGCTCTCACTTTTGCCAAGGCGCCCAATGCGGGTTTTCGACCTTGCGAGCTTCTTTTTATTATTATTTTTTTTGTTCATTTCTTTTTTTTTGCATTTTTCTTTTTATTTTCTTTTCTTCTTTTTGTCTTTTTCTTTTCTTTTCTTCTTTTTTGTATTTTTTGCTTCTTTTTTTTTGTATTTTTCTCTTGCTCTAACTTTTGCCTGGGCCGCCCTTCCGGGTTTTCGGCCCAGCGAACCTCTCAAAGGGTAAAAGTGTAGCAAGTCCATGCCAAATGGTTCCTGAAATTGAAGCCTCTCTGTGTCTAGGAGAACGGCTGTTGCAATGATTTGCGGAAGAATCCGTCCCGGTTACTCCACGAGCTTCTTCCGGTGAGATCTACTCCTTCTGATTCGGCTTCGGCGCCTCTTGGTTGAAGGTTACTTCAAAACTGGCCACACGGGCCTCCTCTGACGGTTGACTGTTAAATGTTCGGAATGAGTTCGAGGTTCAAGACAACAGGTCGAATCTTGAGGCTGAGAGCGATCCTAGGCTGCACAATCTCAAGAGCGATTCCACACAGGTCTTCACAGGGCCGCGTAAAACATTTGTTTTTGAAAGTTTTTAAGAAAGCGACAAATCGCTCGCGCCGAAGATAGTGTGGAACCAATTTGGATCAAGCCAGGATCCTTCTCAGTACTCACGCCGACAAGCATGGTTTCACTCATAAAAAGGCTTAGCACGCCTCTCTTTTTCTCAAAATGATCAAAATTTTGCAAAACTCGAGGAATTCCTTCTTCTTTGTTTTTATCACCGCAGTGTTCAAAAGGTTTTTTTTTTTGAAAAACTTAGGTTAATGCAATGAGTTTGGCGCATAGGAGAGCAGGCGAGATGTACTGTCAGCCCAATCAAATTCTCTGGCACTTATGCTGAAAGCAAGCATGAAAGTGAGATAGCAACAGCTGCTTCATTCAGATTTGTTGGTGCAACTGGCTCCTTGGCAGAAACAGAATCAAAAACCAAAACAGGTAATTACAAGACAAAACGGTGTTCGAGGCAACAACCCCAGAATCACCTGGTATTATATACAACGGGGACTGACTCGATACAACAAGACAGACCCTTAAGCAAAAAGACTGACTCAAGACAAAGAGACAGACTCAAAACCAAAAGACCGACTCGATACCCAAGCCGGGATTTACAAAGTTAGCGTTCACAGCCACTCAAAAATGCGTGCCAGACGCTACATTCAAAACACATCCAGATGCCGCCCGCAGGTGGTTCATCTTCTGATTACATACTTGCAGTATCTGTGTCCTCAAAACCCAATAGCTGAGCGGTAACGGACTTGGCTGAGGTGGGCGGGAGGATAACCTCGTTATCAATCAAATCTTGGACCTCATGACGGAGGCGGAAGCAATTGTCGGTAGCATGGCCTGTCTGCTGGTGGTACGCGCAATACTGAGCAGCATCATGCGTTGCAGGGAGATTTTTTGGGAGAGGCCGAGGCTCCAAGGGTTTAAGGTGCCCCTTCTCGGCAAGGATCTGAAGTGCCTTGGACAAAGGCATGTAGAGAGCATGAAAGGTCCTGCGCCCCCAGGGCAGGTACTTTTGAGCGCCCTTACTAGCTGTACAGGCGAAAGGGTCGGCAGGCGCCACCTTAGCTTTCTGATCTTTCCCGGGTGCAGGGGCGGGAATAGGAGGAACTGCCTTGGCATGACGGGGCCTATCCCGATTTTCCCACTGGCTTGAACTACCCTCGGGTGGAGTGGGGAAAGCGTCCTCCACAGTCTTTGCCACAACTGCGGATATCTGTTGCTTGTTCATCCCCCCGGCTTTCAAAGCCTCGACTGCCCACAGCAGTTGTTCAATAGGATCGGCATCTGCCTTCATTTTATCTTTTCCTCCGGCCTCAGCCTGGTCAAGGGTTTGGGTTGCTACTTCAGAGTGAAGCCCGGTTGTTGTCGACATATCATGGCTGTGGCTGGAAGCCACCTCTGGCTGGCTGAGCTCTATCATAATCCGCCCCAGTAGCGGGGGCTCCTGTGGTATGAAATTCCCAGCATACGGTGCCGCTGGGGGCGAAGCTGACATTCCGTAGGCGAGATCCGCCACAGACCTCTGGAGATCACCTATCATCCCCATTAGCTCAAAGGTAGTGGGCTCACGAGCCTGGTATAGCTGGGGGGCCCAAACCGGGTGCACAACGGGCGACCTGGGCGGATATGGCATATCCAAGTTGGTCTCACTTTGTAGAGCGATCCCTTGATCCAATGCAGTTGTCATAACCACGATCTCTTCTGTATTCTATGTCGCCATAAGTCCTGCCTCAGCAAGGGGAGACACTGGCTATTCTGTATCAACTTTCCAACTCTTTGAACTGAAAGGAAAAACAGACAGCATTTCAGCCCAAACTGATCAAACACGGGTGTAGCCAAACAACTGTACCCTGCTACTGATCACTGTTCTCAGAAATCACTGTTCCCGAAAAACTGAACCCTGATACCCGCGGATAACTGATTCTCATAACCGATACTGATACTGGTGTCCTCAGGTCTGATACTCAAACTTGCAAACTGACATGTACTTTCCCTGTAGAAATACATTCTAGAAGCACCTAGCAAGTAAAGAGAACCAAAACACCCCTATGTTGGGGTAGGGTTTCCCTGTCCTATTTTGTCAGGAGCTAGGGTTTCACTACGCACACAGCGGTTCTCAAACAACCTAACATCGGGTAAGCAACCTGTCCTAACTTGGAATGGTCACTATGGATCCGAATATGCGCTAGGTCGAATGGTCGAAAAGGGTGCCCCGGTAAAACCAGGGTTTGTGTTCCCATACTGTCAGAGCCCATAGCCGGTCAGCCTTATGGACATGTCTTGACAAGACAAGCCTCCGGCAAACCGTTCAGGAATGGAAGATGGCAAACACAGTGTCCTAGGCGCACCAATGCACATGCAATGCAAAGAAACACACAAGTGAAATCAAAACAGGATATCACGAGTTCGAGTCAAACTCTCTAAGATCCCCAGTGGAGTCGCTAGAAACTGTAGACGCGCCCGCGCGGAGGGGGGCCTTATGCTACTACAGTTCGGACTCGCGATTTTTGTTGTCGCGGTTCTTAATCTGAACCAAAGAGTCCAAATCTGGCAAATCGTTTTGAGAAACAGATTTTTGAAAAAGTAGTGCCAAACATGGACTGCTTTGCCAGATACAGAGTCGCCACCTAAATATTTTAAAATGGGGAAATTTAGGAAACCCTGACTCGGTGCCGAAGGCCACATGTCCGTCATCACCGGAGTTGTCTCGGCTCGGGAGCTTGGGTACGATCGGGGAAGGTCAGCTATGAGCACCCCCTTTCGCCCGGTTCGAAGACCGGCCTCTACTAACTGTGATATCTGATTTTGAAAACTTTATGTGTTCTTATTCCATTTATTAGCCTAGAATTACTATGTTATGCGCGCAGCAAACAAGTATAGACTAGATTGTCTAATTTGGAAATAAGCATTGCATATCCGTTCGGTTTTGAAAAGTGCTTTGGAATTTGCTACCCGCAAGTAGGCTAAAATACGGATTTCAACGAGTTTTTCCAACTCAAACAATCCAACCTCCACCCACGGGCATTCAAAACAGTTTAACATATAAGCACTTAGCCGCATGGCAGGCATACTGTCATGGCAACACTCACACGCATGCGGGATGCTAAAGCATAAATACTTACATCGTACTCCGTGCCAAAACAGTAAACTAGTTAGCAAACATGTATGTCCTAGTCCATGTCAATTTGACTAATGCAACACATACAGGATGCAACTAGATAGGCTCGGCTAATCCTAAACGTGGCATTGTGAAATGCAATCAATCGACGCACGTATTCAAATTGGAATTGAAATACAAATGCAGTTAGCGTGATGTACCGAGCCTAATGCATGTAATACAAATGCATGGATGCACGCATGCATAGCATAAGGTATGCTAAATTAAACGTGCCCTAATACTAACCATCAAAGCAGGTAAGTAAAAGGAAAGAAATGAGTGGGGATTGGAAGACATACACTCCACTCACACACACTTATTACAGATTTGCCCTCACTCAGAGGGGCCAAATAAATATTACAAATTAATTAACTACGCAAGCTAATTAAATATTACAAATTGCCTAATCAACTAAGCAAATTAACTTAAGCTAAGAAAACAGATAAACTGCCTCGGGAAATGAGCCGCCATGCATGGGCTGCCTCTGTTTTCCTTCCTTCACTCCTCTGGAGGTTGTCAAAACCTCATGACTGCTTCTCTGGACATTGAGGAGCACCACCGGCTGAGTAGAATTGCCACCGGCAGTGTGGTGTAGTCACCGGCACAAGATGAATCCATCGGCTGCTCGTTTACTGCCGGTCAGCAATGTATACTGCCGATCGGCAAGGAATGCCTGCAGAACCTGCAATTGACAGCAACAGAGGGCAAGGCAAAGCATGGCAGCACAATTCAAGGCATATATGCACCATTCATGTCCCTTATCATGGTAATGACTCAAAGGGGCATGCGCCTCGATTCTCGGACCACCAATCACGCATTTCCATGCATGATGGCCCAAGGAATCAAGTATGCAACTTTCATGTCAAATGAAATGCAAACCAATCAAACAAACTAAGGCCCAATTCCTATCATCAAGTCAAGGAACAAGGCATGCATGCAAGATGCAATGCAACCTAGGCATGCAAGCTAAGGATGCAACATGACATGGCGACAAACTTATGCAAGCATACATGCAAACATGAGGTAATGCTAACCAATGAAAAGGTGGTCTTATACAAGATTTGGGCAGCTCTAATAAGGCCCAAAACAGTAGCCAAAATGCCCAAACATGAGGGACCAAATACATACACACATGCACATAATTGAGGGCCAACACTTAAGCACAAATTGAACAACCCTCAAACACATTTGAAAGGGGGATGACATGGGCAATTAATATGCAACATAAGTTCTGAAAATGCATGTTAGGATGGTGCCAAACCAAGCAACAAAATCAAGCCAAACATGCAACAAATAGTCCAAGTGTTCAAAGCAAACCAATGGGGTATTGAACTACACTTAGCAAGGCCAAACATGGCATGGACTAAATGACTAAAAACAGAATTTTAGCACATAACATAAGGCCCAAAAGACCACTTAGATGGCATCTAAATGGCTCAAATTTAAAGGCATGCACAAGTGCCAAAACAAGGGGCATTGCTACACAAGCTTATGAGGCATTAAAGATGCATCCAAGGTAAACATATAGGCATGCAAATAGGACTGAAATGACATGGTGGATGATTCCAAAACACTAAATCAATGCAAAAATGGCATGCTACACACTCACATACTTAAGGCCAACAAGCCAAAATACAAAGAGGCTATATGATGCATGCCAAATCCGACCCATACAACCTAGGACAGACCTAGAACATGGCAAAATATGCACATAATCTTCACAAGACTAAGCCTAGAACATGCTCCAACAAAGGCTAACAACCTAAGGCATATTAAGGCATAAACAAGGCATTACATGGCAACTATGCTAAGCATGCATGGAGTACCAAAACCAAGTAAAAACAGAGGCATAACATGACATATTAAGCATAAAAAGCAGCCAAGTCATGGTCAATACACCCTCTAACATGGTGCTCCCTCAAGAGACCAAAAATGGTTCATTTTAAGGACAACAAGGAGAGGGGGTGGCCCTCTCCTTTTAAGGACTTCAAGGCACCATCTCCACCACTGAAATCCCTCAAGATTTCAGTGGTGAAGAGGCCCAAACACCAAAGTCCCGAAACTAGCACAAAATGGCTCAAAATGAGGCCTTTCAAGGCCTAAGAGGGGTCAAACACCTCCAAACCAAAAAAACACTCTTAATAAACAATAAAGAGGGCCTAAAAACAGAACTTTTTTGTGTTATACAATAAGCACAAAAACGAATTTAAGACAGGTAGAAATAAGGTGCAAAAATGGGGAATAATGGGACTAGATTCTCACCCTTGATGACCCCTTTCACAATGGTGCTCCAATGGCCTCCCTTGGCTTGAATCCAACACCAAAACTTCAAAATCAGTCCCTTAGAACCTCAATAGCTAGACAAAGGTGAAACACTAGGTGTTTATGTGCAATAGTAAGACACAAAACACCTGGAGCACAAAAGAGAGGGAAAGAGAGATAGGATGTGTATCTAACCCTAACCCTAGAACTCAAACCCTAACAATGGCTGTCTAAGCTCTCTCAAGTGTCTCAAGTCTCTAACCTTTAGCAACAAGAGAGAGCCCCTCTCTATATAGAAGCTTTTGTCTTGTAAAGCTTACAAGACAAGCTTCATAAGAGGGAGATCCCTCCATACACGTGTATGGAGGGTAGCAAAAGGTAAGACAGCTGTCTTAAAATATCTGCAAAAGCAGATGCACAGTAATCGGCCGGTCAAAAAGGTCATCTTGGCCAAAAGGAGTGCCGGCCGGCACTAAATAGTGCTGACCGGCAACAAATAGTGCCGGCCGGCAATATACATTGCCGGTGGCAGCAAAAACCAGCCGGTGGTCTCTAGCCACTGCCGGTGGTGTGTGGGGATGTCTCACAAGGCATTCCCTGCCCCTCCAAGGAAAAACACAAGTGTTTGGTGTAAAACCAGACACTAAACAGTCGAGTTCGGAGATCCTGCGCGCAAAGCGCGCGAGCCGAGGCCTCCGGGAACTCAAAACGAACACAAACATAGATAATCATCGAGTGTTCAAACGATGACGTCCAAGTCTTGAGGACGGTCAAAAATGGGGTGTCTACACCCCTCTCACTACTCCAGTTTCCAAAGAGGATTTGGTTCACATCTCTTTCCTTTTGAGGTCTCATCTGATGAGTACATCTCCACTGTTCCTCTGGAGTCCATTCTTACTTCTCCGTCTGCATCACCTATGGCTCCTTCTCCTCCTTCAGCTTCTTCTTCTCCTCCGTTGTTGGTCTATTCTCGTCGTCAGGCTCCCCCATAACTAGTTATCTCTACTCCTGTTGTTGCTCCTTCTACTTCTGACGACTCTGATCCCGCTGCACACTGATATCCTACTCGTAAGCGTCGTCCTCCAAATAGGTTGGGTTGGTTTAATACATGTTTTTTTGCTTCCTATCGTACTTTTTTATCTGTTATTCATTCTTTTTCAGAACCATAGTCTTACACGAAAGCTTGTCAGGATCCTAATTGGGTTCAAGCTATGGAGGATGAGTTGTTTGCCTTACAAAAGACTAACACTTGGGAACTAGTTCTTTTGCCTGTTGGCAAGAATCTAGTTGGTTGCAAATGGGTCTATATAGTCAAGACTCATTCTGATGGTTTTCTCGAGCGCTACAAAGCTCGATTGGTTGCCAAGGGTTTCTCACAAGAGTATGGTATTGATTATGAGGAGACCTTTGCCCCTGCTACCAAGATGACTATTGTCGGTACCTTGATTTCTGTTGCTGCTGTTCGACATTTGCCTCTCTATCAAATGGACAATAAGAATGCTTTTCTTAACGGTTATCTCACTGAAGAGGTCTACATGCGTCCTTTCCCTGGTCTTCTCCACTCCTCTGGGTAGGTTTGTCGTCTTCGGCATGCTCTGTATGGTTTGAAGCAGTCTCCTCGTGCTTGGTATGATCACTTTCAGACTGCCGTTACCGAGCTTGGGTTTCATCCTTTTGCTTCCGACTTTGCTTTGTTTCTAAGATATACCTCAACTGGTTTTATTGCTCTCCTACTCTATGTGGATGATATGATCATCACTAGCTCTGACTCTTCTATTATCTCTACGGTCAAGCAACATCTCTTCCACACCTTCGAAATGAAGAATCTAGGTCCATTGTAGTATTTTCTTGGTATTGAGGTTGCCTCTTCTCCAAAGGGCTATTTTCTGTCTCAGGCCAAGTATGCTAATGAGGTTATTCACTATGATGGTCTTACTGATACTAAGGTTTCTGATACACCTATTAAGCTTAATGTGAAGCTCAACTCTACTGATGGTGTCCCTCTGGATGATCCCACGGTCTATCGCGAGCTGGCGGGTTGTTTAGTTTATTTAAATGTCACTCGCCCTGATCTTGTTTATGCTGTTCATGTGGTTAGTCAGTTTGTTTCTGCTCCTCGCTCTACCCATTGGGCTGCTTTGGTTCGTATTCTTCGCTATCTCCGGGGTACCATCTTTCAGGGCTTGCTATTGTTATCTACTTCCTCTTTAGACTTGGTGGCCTATGCTGATTCTGATTGGGCTGGTGATGTTACTGATCACAAGTCCATCTCTGATTTCTGTATGTTTCTTGGCGATTCCTTGATCTCTTGGAAAAGCAAGAAACAAACTATTGTTGCTCGCTCTACTGCCGAAGCTGAGTACCGTGCTATGGCTCATGCTACTACTGAGCTTGTTTGGCTTCGTTGTCTTCTCTCTGATTTGGGTGTACCTCAGCCTTCTCCGATCTCCCTCTATTGTGACAACTGCAGTACTATTCAGATTGCCGACAATGCTGTCTTCCATGAACGGACGAAACACATTGAGATTGATTGTCACTTTGTACGACAGCATCTGCAGTCTGGTTCTATCTCGCTTCCTTTTTGTCTCCTCGGCTTTGCAACTTGCAGAGTTTTTCACCAAGACTCACACTACCGCTCGGTTTCAGTTTTTTCTTAGCAAACTCTTAGTGTTTTTTGCTAAAACACCTTGAGTTTGAGCAGGGTTGTGAGAATATATATTGTATATATGGTATATTAGGAATTAGGCAATTCCCTTTTCTTTGTATTTCCTTTTTCTATCATAGATTAGGGCTATATAACTGATGCACTCTTTGTAAATATATACAATTGAATATACAGAAAAGCTTTCAGGAATCTTACACCAAAACCATTCTATCCGAAAGGACAGCAATGAAACAGAGAATTGGCAACATCATGAATGGAATCCACAATCGCCTAGGAGATCCAAGGATTGGCCCAGTCTTGCTCTTGGGAGCATTGATGTCTTTTGGTAGCATCTAGCTGTGAAGGAGCCAATCATATCATCCAAGTCGATTTAATAATCAAACTCAACCGAGCAAAAAGGTAAGTGATGGCATATTGGGCTCCTGGGAGCATTGTTATTGTTTGTTTTCCATCTATTATTATCTTTATCTCCAATGTGATTTCATTGAGCAATAAACAATATATGTGCATTTTTCTTTGTCATTATTCTTATAATGTTTTTTTTTTTTTTCAAGTTGCGTATGCGGGCCGCTAGTGTATAATTATTATCATTGTCTTTATTTTTATATATGTGATGTCTTGGCTGCATATCATTTTACTTGATTAATTTAGTAACTTCTATTAATATTCTGTTACGATTAGTCCACCTATGTGATATATGTGGGTCCCATACAGTTGTTAGGCTAGTTCAAACATGTATTTGGATTAGGATATTAGAGTCCGGAATCTATTGGAGAACCCAATGTGTAGGTTTTGGTTACCTAATTGTATGGAACTAAGTTTTTTGTGAGTACACTATTATAAATAGTCGTGGAGACTATAGGTTTTGGTGTGATTAAGATGAGGATAAAATAAAGATGCAAGGGGTGACAAAAAATACCGTGAAGGCACCGGCGTTAACAAGGGCTCAACTACTCTTGAGCATGGGATTCAGGTAGTGATATGGGTTTTGAGTGTGTTGACCATCTCACATGTATTATTTATTTTTCATTCATAGTGAAATCTCTCTCCCGTGGATGTTGGCAATTGGTGCCAACCACATAAATCTGTTTGATTGTTTTTCTCTTTGGTGTGTGCATTGTGTGCTTCCATTCACATTGGTGGGATGTGGTATAAATCTCAACATATTCTTCAAAGTTTGCTTTATTTAGTTCAAATGCAGTCACATATACCTTGTGGGAAGCAACCCTTTTTGTTTTTGTTTTTGTTTTCGTTTTCGTTTTCGCTTTTGTTTTTGTTTTTTTTTTCCTTGACGGTCAAGTTATTGCCTATTCATTAGCATTTTATTACTGCCCCTAACAGATTACTGTACTGAGTGATAGCTTTGTGCATATCTCTAAATCATCTCATTGAACAATTCGCATTTTCCAGCTTTGCAATTTCTAGAGACTCATCATTCTCATTGAACGCCCCACCCCAAACTCTCAAACATTAAAAAAGACTGGAAAAAAAACTCTAAATAAGGATTTTTCTGTCTCCCTCACCACGAATCATTTTTGTATGATTGTTCCTTCGTTGGGAATCTATTGCTTGCTAGTTGAAATTGTTTCCGTCACCAGCAATCATTCTTGTATGATTGTGATCCTTAATTAATATTCTCTGACAATTTTCTTTCACATTTATCCCCCACCATTTTTTATTTATTTTTATTTTTTTTGGTATGGAATATTTAAAAAGATTTTGTTGAAGGACAATATTGATTTTTAGTGGCTCCTTTGGAAAAGGAAATTGTGCCTTACTTTGTGTTGAACTACATAGAGACTGGTGGTGTTATGTGTTCTATAGTTCCCAACCTCGAAACCCAAATAATTTTTAGAATCACTGCCGACGTTACAACTAATAATCAAAGTTTTTAAAGGCATATGTGTAACGCAAGACATTTTACCTCTTGTGAGGGGAGGCATAAGCCTCAAGACATTGAGGCATATGAATTTTGAATTTTAAATTTTATATTAAAATAGTGAAAAAAATTAAAAATTAAATATGCTATAAGTACTTTTCTCCATAAGGCATTAAAATATTTCATTGTCACTACAACAAAATGCACTTTTGGGGACCAAAATTGGCGACTAAAAAAAATTTAGTCACCAAAAGTTGTAGAATTGGTGACCAAAAATTTTTTTAGTCAGCAAAAGTACAATATTTAGCTACTAATTTTTTTTAGTCAGGGTATATTAATTATTGGCAACTATAAAAAATTTAGTCCATAAAAATAAAAGAATTGGCGACAAAAAAAATATTTTAGTCGCCATATATTGAATTTTGGCTACTAAAACAATTTAGTCGCCAAATGTAAAATAAAAAATTATTTTTTATCTTTGGCGACCAAACTTTTTAGCGACAAAAAAATATTTTAGTCGCCGTATATTGAGTTTTAGCTACTAAAACAATTTAGTAGCCGAATGTAAAATAAAAAATTATTTTTAATCTTTGGTGACCAAAAGTTTGGCCGCCAAAACATAAAATATTTTAGTCGTCAAAAAACTTAAATATTTGGAAGGAGACCTTTCAAATTTTGGAGGGATTTATAGACTTAACCGACGACTAAAAATTTTTAGTCGCTAATAGTGTGTAATGTGTATATATTTGGTTTCCTGAAACCCAAACCAGTGCCTCTGTCTCTCTCTCTTCAGCGTCTCTCTTTCTCTCTATCTCTCTCTCTCCCTCTGCCTCTCCCTCTCCGCTGCTCCTCTCCCCTCCCTCGCGGTCGCCAGCAACTGGAGCACCGATTCACCTCGTTGTTGGTCACCGTTGCATGAGATCCATCGCCCAAGGAAGCTCGATCGGCGACTCCTCCCTCGCAGCTCCTCGCATTGCAAGGTTTTTGTCTTCCTCTCTCTAATCGACTGATATATATATATATATATAATAATAATCTCTACACCGATTGTGAGATCAATTATTGTTGCTTAAACCTATTGATCCGATCCATTGTTGGTTTTAATTTCTCTGAGAATCGTTTGAGAGAGAGAGAAAAAAAAATGATGTCGGAGGGTAGGGTTTGGGTCGGAGCATCTCATTCACACAGAAAGAGTGCTATTTCTGGCATTGATGTGATAAAGACATTTGTTTTTTATACTTATCTGGTACACTTTCAGCGCGATTTTGACCCGGTAAGTTTGTCCTATACTCAATCAGTAATTGGCTAAATGTTTGATTCTTAAACCTTTCCTTCTCACTGTTTTAAACTTGTTTGTTCTTAATACGCATCTATTCTGCCAGGTACAAAAAAACTCTCTTAGGAGATGATTTTGGAAAGTTCCCAGTTCCTTTATTGATGAATACATTTCACTTTGTGATGCAAGTTGTGTTATCAACAGCTATAACATGGTTTTGGCCTCAAAGATTTCAACCCAGGGTAACTATGTCATGGCGGGATTACTTCATGAGAGGTAACTCTCTTGCTTTTTTATCCTGTTCTTTTGTTTTACTCAACCAATATGGGTATAAATTCAATTTTGGCGTATTCGTTTATGAATTTTCATGTCTTTTGTTGTTTTTCATGAGTAACATTGTAGTTTATCTGGAAACTGCCAGTGTAGATAAGTTTCCTTAGCCTCTTTTCTTTTATTTTAAAAGAATGAATATTGGAGTTCAATGAATTATAACTTTGATTGGCTAGAATATGTAACTAAATTGAGAGGTAGATGCCAACGTTGGCCAGAGAAAAGCATTCCTAGATAGTTTACAATGTCAACTAGGTCTCAACAGATACAGTAATGGGAAAGACTTGCATATTGGATTGAAGGTCTCTCTGATGCAGAGCATTGGAAATCCAAGGCCATTTTCACCTAATGTGATTGCACCAGAGAGAATTCCATTTTCACAATCACTAATAGAAATTTGGTCTCCTATATGGGTTGATTGTGATTCAGCTACACTGTCAAGATGTAGTGCACACAGCTTGTCTCAACTCTCTTCCATTTTATCACCTACAGTCTGGGAGAGGAGGGTTGATCCTGTACTATACTCAGAGCTGTCTGGGGACTCCTTATATAAATCAGGTTGCCTACAGTAACAGTCAACTAGATTTTTATTACGATTAAAAACTACTTGAATCTTAATATTATACACTTATGTTTGTTACCTCCAAGATGGATGACTTCCCTTACTACTACTTCTTAAGTCCTCTATCAAGTCTTTAAAATTTTCAAACTGAAAATCCATATCAGATATGCTAATACCAAGCATATCACTCCCTCTGTTTTGGTTGAGAAAATCATGGAGGACCTGAATATCATATTTGGTTTATATTAGGCAATATTCAAACACTAAGGGCATCATATATGATTTACTATATCGGCAATTTAATCAGGAAATCAATGAGACCATGTAACAATTATTACAACCCTACTTTTGGCACATGTCTATGGATTGACAGCATCATTTCAACCTTTCTTGAAGGTATGATGGAAGGAAAAGAAAAAATAAACCCTACTAGATAATTGCATCTGTTGTTATAAGAAATATCTAATAAGTAGACAAGTGAGAAATTGAAGGTTCTTGGAGGATATTTATTAGCTCTCAAACTTTGTTTTCTTCTATTCCTGACAACTGATGACATCTGTGGAAATGATATCATTTGAGCATTTATTTTGATACTCATCCCCAACTTGCGAGGACACCCGAGAACTTCCAAGTTGTCAAAAAGTGGTTTGATGTTCATATGTCTTTCATCGATGAATGATGCTTCATATTTCATTATAGTTGTTTTTAGAACAAAAATTTTACTTCGGACAAATAACAGTCCTGCAATGTGCCAAAAATACAACCTTATTTTCTAACCTGCAAATGATTTTCTTCTTCAATCTTCAGTGTTAAATAGAAATGGTCCATTTTGGGCCAACAAAGGGGTCGCCTCTAGCAGATCTATTGTTGGGCCCCAAAACTTCAAACCTCTATGCCATTTGATGTAGTCCAGTAGCATGTACCAACAGTTGCATGTTTTGTTTTTAGGTTTTTTATTTATTGAGACATTCTTCTTATAACCAGTATGTAAGCAAAGATTTTAGGCAGTCTTTAGGATTATCATTTCAATTTAATCAATACCTATTTATCTTAGGGACTGACAGTACCTTTATCTAGTGCTATATAAACATGAAAATCATGTAAATAGTAAGAAACATAGTGAGAATCACAATCTACTCAAATATCCTGATAAATCGCTCTAATTTTGTGTTATGGCAAAACCAAGATGACAATTTATTTATTTATTTTTTATTTTAAACAACAATTTACCAATTTGTTGTATAGTTGGCCTTCCTTTATGAATAGATACTATTCACCCATTGGCTCTGCCTTTATTTTTATCTTGACAATCCATCATAGTCTGCTTACAAATGGTGTGCTTGCATCACAAGATAATGATCCTATGATGTTACATGTAGCAATGACCATTAGTCTTCCCATGGCGCGCTTACTAATAATTTTATATTCTTCATTTCTAATCAAGTATGGATGAGAATAAGAGATGTCTGATTTGATTGTGTCATTTCAGTAGATGATCACAATCTAATCAATGCAATTTCTGCCAAGACATTGCTACTGTAGTCTGCCTGTTTTTGTATTTGAAGTTTGAATATATGCTTCGCTGTTGTTATATTTTTGTCAATTTGTTGTTTGAATCATCGATCATTGGCTATGGTTTTAGGGAGTGAGTAAAGGCCTAGTTGCAGAGAAGATCTTCACATTAATGGCCGAGAGTGGAAGGCAAGCTGATTTCGTATCAAGCATTGTCTACACTTATCAAGCGTTGGCTTCACTTATACATAACTGATACATGTTAAGGTATCTTCACTGAAATCCTTTTTTTTTTTTTTTTTAACAATCCATCTCTGCAGTTATTTGCTTACAAAGTTCAGTTTTGTAATTATGTGGTTTAGGGAAACTTGTCGAAGAGATCACTCCACAGTAATACAGAGATCACTTCAATTTCAGGCTGAGGTGTCTCGGCTTATGGACATCATTATCAACTCACTTTACAGCAATAAAGATATCTCTTTTAGGGAATATATTTGGCATGGTAGTAAATATATTTGTGTGCAGATGACATGTTTTGGTATGATTTTTTGTTTTATATGGAATAATATTATTACTGTAGGTTGGAATATACTTAATTTGTATGAAATTTGACATTAAAAGTTATTCCTTTTTGGATGGTTGGAAATGAAATGGATACAAATTGCGAAATGATTGATAATAGATGTATTATTTTATTTATATATATGATACAGGTTGCATGGAATACATACATATTGTGGACAAATTAATTATAAAATAAAATAAAATCATGTTTTTGGCGACTAAACAATTAGTAGCCAAAAATGTAGTAAATATTTTTAGCGACTAAATAGTTAGTAGCTAAAAATAAAAATAAAAATAAAATGGAAAAAAACTTTTGGCTACTAAATATTTAGTAGCTAAAAATAAAAATAAAATGGAGAAAAACTTTTCGCTTTTAAATATTTAGTACTCCCTCCGTCCCAAAATATTAGTTCCTTATTCCATTTTTCATTGTCCCAAAATATTAGTCCCTCTTTAAAAATCAAGTACTATCAAATTTCTTATTGTACCCTTCTTTTAAATTAATAAGCAATATAAAAAGTATAATTATGCATTGATATTCTTAAAAAATGTACTACCAAAAGGATAATTTTGGAAAGTCAACTTTTTTCAAATGCAATAATTGTACTACCAAAAAAAGTTGAATTCCCCAAAAGGGACCATTATTTTGGGACAGAGGGAGTAGCCAAAATAAAAGCAGATTTTAGGAGACTAAGAATTTAGTAGCCAAAAAAACAAAATGAAAGAAATAAAAAAATAAGATGAAAAAAAAAACTCTTTGGCAACTAAACCTTTGGTCGCCGTAGATACTTCAAGTTTTGGCGACCAAATTTTAGTAGCGGAAAATAAAATTTTTGGTGATTAAAAATACCAGTCGCCATTTATGGGACTTTTGGCGACTAAATATTTTTTCGTTGCCAATACCTTCCCCAACAACCTTCTTGCGACCAATCCGGTGATCAAAATATTTAGTCGGGCAAAATTTTAGGCAACTAAAATCATACTTTTGGCGACTAAAAATTTAGTCGCCAAAAGTGAAATTTCTTGTAGTGTGAGGAGTGATGTTTATTTGCACTTTATGGAACTATGATTTATCTTTGGTAAAAAGTTGAAGAGTGACATTTATGAAGAATGTTAATAAAAATGAAAGAAAGTGAATTTATCTTATTTTAGTTTTTTTTATCAAGTCAAGTCCTACCCTTCATGGCTATCCAATATATCTATATATATTTTTTAATCCATCACTTGAATTTATTGCTCGTAAAAAACAAATTAATGAGCATAGGAGGAAATAAAATAAAAAAGAGAGAAACCCCGTACATAACAAAAGTTTTTTTGTTGAGCGTGAAGCCTCTTTTTATTGCAATCTTTTTAGCAACCAATGCTAATTTTACATTTTATCCCTCTAATTTAAAATTGTCTACTTGATGTTAGTAGACAGTGAAATTTCTTTGCAATCAACAAACAATATGAAATATGTTTTTCCATTTTGTAGCATTTAATTTTGGATTTTTAGCTTTTAATTTTATCATAGATAATAAAAATTTAATTGTTCAAAAATAAATAACATATTGAAATTTTGTCATTTTCTTCAAAATTTCATATTCAATATGAACTTTTATTGAATGGATTCGACAAGCATAGTCCAAAAAACATTATTTAAAAAAAAAATTAAATTACGAGTTATAGTATTTTAAAGTTTAAAAAATGAAATTAGCTGTTGGGTTGCACATGTTGTCCTTCTCATAATAAAACTTATGGGCTTGTTTGTTTCTTATAAAAAAAATCTTATTACTACGAGAGTCTATTATAAAAAATTTCAACTTTTATTGCTCACGCCTTGTATAAAAAAAATCTCTATGGATATGAACCAATATAGGGGTGTGATTGGGTCAGTTTGGTTTAAGTTAGACATTAAATTTAGAACCAACTTGAATGAATCATGCACTTGAACCAAATCAATCCAATCCAAAAAAATAATCAATCAATAATAAATAATTAAACTAAATAAGTCTTTAATAGTATTTAAATAAAACGCAAACATAAAATAAATATTGTTCAATACAAGCCAACAACTCCAACTCAAACTTAAATACAACCTATACAAATCAATTCCAGTAATAAAATAAAATTAGGTACCGTGGATTCCAACTTTTAACTTCTAGTATTTTCTTCTTCCACTTTCCATTGGCCAATATCCTATCGACTGAAAATCAAAATAAATAGTGAGAAATGATTAATTGCAATAAAGTCCCCATTAGAATGGACCAATTAGGCAAAAATATGCCAATATAAATTGAATCTTATAACCAAAAATCAACCCAATCCTGCTGGATTGAAGAATTGAAAACTCTAAACTAAACCAATGTATTCAAAAAATCAAACCAGTCCAATCTAAAGAGGCTGGTTTGGTTTGGTTTAGTTTTTTGATTCTATGGTAATTTGTCCACCCCTAAACCAATATAAAGGCAAAAGAGCATAGATAGATATATCAACAAATTTTATGATGAAAATTAATGAGGGGGATGTGAAAGAAATGATAAGAGACCCAACTGTGCTTTCGTTTCTTGGGAAAGGATTATACGAAATTAAGAAATTTACTGAATGTTGACGGAAGACACATGTCGCACTTTGTAAAAATCTTCTCCTTCTTCACCATTGACCCCTCGAAGCTTGTTATTAAATTTTTCACTCATTTCTTGAATTGTAAATTGCTGGAGGGTAGCAATGAATCTTAGTCCCTCTGGAACCATTTCCAGTCCTTGGCAATAATGAATGGCTAAAACAGTGAGATTGGGCAGGGCTCCTATTTCCACCTCCCACTCTTTAAGGTGCTTCAAACAATGGAGTTGTAAGGTTTTGAGTTGGGGGAAACCATTATCTGAGCAAACCATTTTGTCCCCTACAAAGGCATCAAAATCTAAATTGAGGAATTGTAGGCGAAGTAGCCTCTCCAATGTTGGCATAGGGTCCTCTTGAAGTTTACACGAGCACAACTGTAACTTGATGATGCTGGAAGAGAAATCTTGGTACTTTGGTAACTTGACAATAAATCCAAATACAGACAATTTGTAAAGATGGTGACACCCTAACAGTTGTTTGAGAATAGTCAACTTTTCTTCTTCGAAGGAAAAATAAACTGATAAGGATGTTTGTCGAAGGTGGTTGGTACTGATGTTTACGTAGTCGAGGAATGCCCCAAAGTCCTCACTGTTTTCTGTCTCCGAGAAAGTTGCATCTAGTTGCCGAAGATTGATTAATTTGAACAGGTCATTGACGTCACAGTTCCATGTGTTGAACCCTTCGAATGTCTCGAGTTTTCTCAACCCATCCAATTTGAATTTGTTTCTGAAATTCAAGTTCAAAGAAATAAACAAATGTCTCAATCCTTCCATTGAATGTAAGACTATTTCTTCACCTAAGTTGAAGTTGCAACCTCGTAAATCCAAGGTTTGCAAGTATTTCAACTTGCAGATAGACGAATGCCATTTTGGCATGAAACAATGTCTAAAACTCAAGTACCTCAAGCAAATTAGGTTACCTATTGATTTGACTAACTTTTCATCAAACTTAAATCCTTCAAGATCCAAATTCCTAAGCAATTTGAAGTTCTTGAAATGGGATTTCAACTCTATTGAAGACTCGTTGTCACGTCTTGGATTGTAGAACAATATTGATCTTAGCTGTTTAGTTGTCACCAAGTCAGGGAGGACAACTCTTTCGATATCCCTATTCAAATGAATTGCAAGTTTGCGTATTTCAAGAGTAGTAGTTGTTAATGTGGTGGACAAGTAATCAGTTAGATCAGTTTTGTGTTGGAGATGAATGATCCTAAGAAAATTATTCTTTTTTGCCTCTAATAAACACAGATCCAGCATATGGTGATGAATGCGGCAATAATTGATCTCTTGAGTATGCTCCTCTACTTGTACTTGAACCATGCACCTCTGTGCAAGTGCACCCAAGTAACGTTTTGCCACATCCATTATTGTTTCATCCCCCACTCTATCAGCATCTATAATTATATCGTCAGCAATCCACAAGTTATATAGTCTTTCAGCATCTATCTCAAAATCCTCTGAAAAGTGACCAAAATATAGAAAACATAGCTTGAATTGATCAGGCAAGTCATGGTAGCTTAAAGCTAACACCTCTAATACTCCATCGTAATGTTGTATGGGGTCGTCACTCCATTTACGCGAACGGACATTTTGGTATACCTTCTCCCATTTCCTTACTGTATGCTTTGTTGCCAAAAGTCCACCAAACACAATGATTGCTAACGGTAAACCAGCACATAGCTTTACCATTTCCCTCCCCAATGCCTTCATATTTGTGTCAAGCACTCTGGAGTCTACAAAAACCACAAAATGCCAAATTTAAAAATGACAAAAAAATAGATTATTGCCTAGAGTCTATAAAGCAAAAAAAATGAAAATTCTAATGAATGCTTGTGTTAATAAGCAATAAACAAGGAAAATTTGCCGACTTTTTGAGACCCAAAATAATTTTTTTAACATGGCCTTTTATACATATATAGATAGAAAATTCTAAAGCGAGTTTATAATATGGATTGATTTTTAAACCTTTTTTTTTTTTTTGTTGCAAAATCAAATCGGTTGGTAATTTAAATTTTATTTAAAAATTTTGAACTTTCGTATTCTCAAGTATAAAACTCAAATTATTAGTTGTAAAATTACTAATCAAACTTGCATAATTCAATTTAACAATCAAATCCATTGAATCATTCTTCTGACAAAATTGACCAAAGGTAAGATTTAATCAATTTTAGTTTTAAAAAGTTTATTTCCTAGAAACAACTGTAACAGGGATAGTTAATAACATTCTATACACAAACATATGTTTAGAAAATAATCATCCATTAGTTTTAAATAATTTACTACATCAACAAGTTTTTTTTGTTTATGCTAAGTCTTGTAATAGTTAGGCTTAATTCCCATCAAATACTATTGAAAATAAGTCTTAGTAAAATCGTCGCTAAAAATAATTGTTTGTGATGATTTTTTACATATGTTGCTAAAATTAACAATTAGTGATTTTTTTTATCACGGTTTTTTTAAATTGTCGCTAAAACTTACAATTAGTGAAGTTTTTCTATGACGAATTTTTCAAATTGTCTTTGAAAGTTGAAAATTAGTGATTTTTTTTGTGACGATTTTTTTAAATCGTCGCTAAAACTTATAATTAATGATCGTTTTTGGGACAAAATTTTTAATCTGTCGTTGAAAATTAACAATTAGTGTCATTTTTTAATGGTGTTTGATGAAAAACACCATTAATTATCATAAAACTTATTGGACAATAAGTCTACCTATTAAGACCGACACATAAGTCTTCCAAACAATAATGCTAAGAAACCAATAACTATACCAATGAATTTTTAACTGCAACACACAAATTATATGTAAGTTTCATCATTTGACGTGAGGTCCAACTAACATTGTGTCTAGACCAAAATTCTTTGTTCTCAAAACTATAAAAAATTAAAATGATACACAAAAATGAATTGGGTGAAACTATTTTAAAATTTTATTTTGAGAAAATTCTCAAAATTTTAAACCTTACATAAAAAATGAAAATAATATAGACTTTTAACAAACTGATCTCAAATAAACTTTAACGAATTGAGCTTAAGTAGTATAGTCCATTTTACTGTCCTAATTTTTAACAAAATATTGTAACATAAGTTATTTTCATCTATTATATTTGTTATCTAGACAAATGTAGAGTGTGCATCCCTAAGAACATAGGTGCAGGCAAGTTATGATTTTATGTGATGAAAGTAATGAATATTTGTAATTTATTATGTCCCTGTATGGTAAAATTACCAATAGTGAATAAAAAATGATAAACAAGTGGGTCTAATTTATGTTGTGCATCTTAAAGTTACTAATGATGAAGTTATGACTTTTCACTTTTTTAATGATATTTTGTGGTGAGAAGTTATGACTTTGTGATGAGAAAATTTATAAAATTTAATGATTTATGCTATTTGTAAAATTTTACAGAAGAGTTATGAAGAAGATACCGTATGCACTCTTTTGAGATGCACATTGTAAGATTATAGTATAGGATTGAGATTGTTGACTTATGGACTCACAATCCCATTTTTCATTGTAAATTTTATTAACTGAATTACATGTTAGCAGACATTCAATTTGACGAAATTGACAAATTTTTAATATCGAGAGGAGCGGGGATCATAATTTTAAGTATGAATTAAAAAAACAAAAATAAATATATAATAAATTGTTATCTCACTAATTTTATTGAATAACTAATCCTATACTAATTCATAAAATTATTAATCATTTCGCTATTAATCAATCAGGGCCTTAGTTATTCTTGAATTCTGTACCATAACTACATGGCCCAAGGTATGTATGTATGGTTTGTTTTGTTCTATTTAGTTTTTGTATGAATATTCTACCTAATGAATTCTTAAAAAAAATTAATGATTTGAATTTACCGAAATTGGTCCAAAATGGGCCATCAAAACCAAACTATTCTCTCAAATTGAATTGTCAAATTGAAAGAATTCAAATTTGAAGGGAAAGTAGTTTAAGAAAGACATTTGAAACTTTAAAAGCATAAATAATTAATTAGATGATGTTAATAATTACCGGTACCTTCGTTTCTTCTAAACAAGGTCTTCTCAAAAAGCTCCCAACTCTCCTTTTCTGTTAAGTGCCTCAATTTATAAAGCACACATTGTTGATCTACATGCTTAGCAACATTTTCATTGCGAGTTGTTAGCAATAATTTGCTGCCTACCTCTGTAGTATTTGGGAAGCCTGGACTCAAACTATCCCAATCCGCATCCTTCCAAATGTCATCGAGAATCACCAAACATTTCTTCTCACTTTGGACTTGATGAAGTTTCTTGACTAGGTCATGATGTTTCGACTTTTCAATCTCTTCCCTTTCTTCTTTTGGTGGGGAGAGAAGTTTGATAAGAATCTCTACAAGAACGTCCCTTGTATTGCATTGTTGAGATACATAGGCCCAGGCAACACATTTAAAATGGCGCCTAATTTCAATGTGTTTGTAAACCGTCTTGGCAAGGGTGGTCTTGCCAAGACCACCCATCCCCCAAATGGAAACAACTCTATAATTTGTATTCTCCTTCACCAAAAGATCCACTACTGCTTTTACATCTTCTTCTGTGCCGACAACATCCTCCTCAACAATATGGGTATAGGATCGCCTTAATTGTCGCTGCCTCTCAGCCAGAGAAGTTGATGATGAACTTTCTACTACTCCTGTAGAATTTAGTATTCCACAAGTTTGAAAACCTGTTGTGAGGCTATTGGTGATCCTGGTATTAATAGCCTCAATCTCCAACCTAACCTCACGAAGGGCTAAACATTCCTTGAAGATACACAAATACCTCTTGAGAATGAAAGGGAACTGATCTGATCTCTCACTAGTACGAAATGCAATTTTGACAAGAAAAGTTGCAATTGCAGCTTCAGCATCATAGGATGCTTCTCTGATCTCAGCAACGCATTGGTGCATTATAATCTCATCTCCTTCTGGTCCTCCTCTTGGTCTTGCATCTGCAGCTACTAAGAAGCATTGCATCCTGTTTAGCTGGGCTTGCAATTGGTCAACTTGAGGCCTCAACCCACCCAAGTTATTCGCTTCCTGGATGAGAAACCCACCCAGACTTCTCACCACCGTAGTCATCTCTCACCACCAAAGTGTTCTTTCTTCTTCTTTCACGGGGGTGTACTTGTTATATGGACGACGCAATTACAGTCCGCCCACGCCGTCGACAACCCGCAATTATTGACTGTCTGCAAGATTACAAAGGCCTCCTTTGGTATGTCTTATGAAAGAGTTAAAAAATTAAAGTTTCAAAGCGCGCAATGTAATAGATTCGAAGCTTATCTATTTCAATTTTAAAGAAACTCAATAATGCGGGTGTGGGTCAGATGGCAACGACATTGACAATAATGACTCCCCAACAATCATAAACTTAAAGAGTTGAAGGCCCACCAATTTTGTTGTTTCTGGACCATGTCACGTGAAGGATTGCCCACAAATTATTAAAGAAGCGAAGATTCAAATAAATAAATAAATAATTGTGTCTACGTATTAGGTTTAGTATATATATTTTTTTATTGGTGAGAGGTTCAGTATTTATGAAATAGTTTAGTGAGATGTCTTTTTACTTGTTTTGAAAGATATTTTGTTTTTAATTTTACCTCTTAATTTATCTATTGACTTTTTTTGACTATCCGTTCAAATTATTTTCTATTTCTTTTCTTTTTTTATCTATCTGTTCAAATTTTTTTTATTTGTTCAATTTTTTTCTGTGTAAATTTTCTATTTGTCCAAATTTTATTTATGCAAATTTTTTATCCGTCAAATTTTACTTGTCTAATTTTTTATCCGTTCAATATTTTATGTATACAAATTTTCTATCCAAATAATTTTCTTTTTGTTTATCTATCCAAATTTTTATCTGTTCAATTTTTATCTGTTAAAATAACAATTTAATTTTTTCTGTTCTCAATTCTTTGAAGATTTCAATCAAAGAATATTTTCCTTATCTGTTTATGACTCATCAAAGTAGTAGATTGTGAGGGGGAGGAAGAGATAGCAAAGTACTCATCAAAGAAGATTTAAACTCAACTTCAGATTTAAAAAACCTAATAAATCAGAGAGAGAGAGAATGCCGGTTTTTTTACTATCTGTTCAAATTTCCCAATCTTGAGGCTTCAAAATGTCATCGATAACCACCAAACATTTCTTTTGACTTTGGACTTGAAAAAGTTCCGCAACTAGCTTACCATGATTCATTATTTTGTTTTTTTTTTCCTTCTCATCGAGGGATGGAGAGGTAAGCCCGATTAGAATCTCTTCTAAAACTTCTTTAGTATTTCATTGTTGAGATACAAAAGACCCAGCAAAATAATCAAAATGACGCCTGATATCATTGTGATTGTAAACTTTCTTAGCAAGGATGGTCCTACCAAGACAGCCCATCCACTAAATGGAAACTAGTTGACACTGTCTTTCTTCCTTCACCAAATGTTCCACTATTGTTTTTATGTCATCATCTAAGCCAACATTATCCTCCTCCACAATATGAGGATAAGACCGCCTTAGCAGTTGTTGCCTCTCAAGTCTCGAACTTTCTCCTTCACTATTTGCCCTTACGCCATAACTCTCTAAACTTGTCCTGATGCTATCGACAATCTTGGTTTTAATATACTCAATCTCCACCCCAACCTTATGGATGGCTGTATGATTCTTGAAGACACAAGAATACCTCATGAGGACACTGAGGATACTACCTGTTTCCCTCATGAATGCAACTTTGATAATGTATGTGTCAATTACAGCCTCAGCATCATAAGCATCTTCTTTGATCTCGGCAACCCAGTTGCAGACTCTCTCATCTCCTTCTTCTCGCTTTTCAGCTACATCTTTCAAGAAGCATTTCATTCGATTCAACTCCCTTTGCATTTCTTTAACTTGGCCGCTAACCCCACGCAACAAATTTTTTTTTTGGATGAGTACATCTCCCAACCTTTTTACCACAAAGGCTACAAAAGGCCTAGCTATAGTTCCTGCCATACTCGCTGAAGTCTTCTTCTTCTTTCCACTAATTCAACTAAGGAACAAAAAATAAAGAAAGAAAGCAACAACAATGCTTTGATAATAGCTAGCTCCATGCCTAACCAGAAAAGTAAGCAAAGAGGCCAGCTACCACAGCAGTGATATGAATAATGGCCTCAAAGTCTACCTATAGTTTGGGTTTTCGGCTACGCCTAAGTTAGGAATTTTTTTTTTTTTTTTTTAAAAAAAAAAAATTCTCCTCATCCAAGTTTGACTCAGCCCGATTTTGAGACATGTTATTGGTCCGTCTTGGAGTACCGTCACATGGTGTCTTAAGAGTGTCTTAATTGATAGAGAATGTGAGACTCACAATTTTATATTGGGTGATTAAGAATAACAGGAACATGATATATTATTATTGATGAGAAGTATCACGATGCCTAGAAACACCAAATAATTTTTTTGGCTTTTGAACCTACAAATCTAGGGTAATTATTTGGTAATCTCGGAGTATAGACACGCGATACTCCATTGTATTGTGATTGGTGGAGAATGTGAGTAGGTGCAGTATTGTGTTGGGTGATTGAAAAACGTGAGGAGACATAATGAATCATGGTTGATTAGAAAATACGGACATGTGATACTCTGATAATCTTTTATAATTTCCCACAAATCTCTCCCAAGCTAGACTTCAAACTAAAAAATAAGGGTGTGTTTGGTTTGGTTTGGGGAGATAAATTTTCAAAAAATATCTTAGGGAGAGAGTTTAGAAATTTTTTTGATTTGTTTGGTTGTATATTTTGAAAATAATTTTGGGGTATTGGAGTTTGGGATGATTTGATATTTTGTTATAATTGAGTAAATGTGTGTGAAAGAAAAAGTGATTGAAAATGAGAGAGAAAAGAGAAAAAGTGATTGATTGAAGTGTAGGAGATAAAAAGTGATTTTGAAATTTTTTTTCCAAAATCACTAAACCAAACAAAATCTAAAAAAAAAATCTCCAAAATTACTCTCTCAAAAACAAACCAAACAAGGCCAATAATTTTATCATATAAATAATGATAAATATTATAAAACTAAAAGATAATAATTTTATGGGTAAATTATATCGATGGTTTTTATATTTTATCTCTTATATCGTTTTGGTTCCTACATTTTCATATGATTTAATTTTGACATTTAATTTTAGATTTTGCATTAATTTGGTCTAGTTGACACTACAACATATAAGAGTTTTAGAGATCAAATATTTTAGTGTCTAAAAGTAAAAATTTTGTTGCAAAAGACATTTAGAGACCAATTTTCATCGTCATGAGGATAGTCGTTAAAAGATCGTTCCGAAAAGTCAAAAACAAGGCTTTTAGCGACAAAATTTTGAAAATGCCACTAATAAATAAACTTTTCGGGGCAAAATAATTTGGTCTTAAAATGATTTATTTTTTTAGATAAAAAATTTGATCCCAAAAGGATAATAATTCATCACGAATGTTTAATTTTTGTTGCTAAAAGTATATTAACGACACTTTTCGCAACAAAATTATTTAGTCCCTAAAAAATAATTTTGTCCATATATTTTGGTATCTAAAACCTTATTTTTTTGTATTGTGATAATATTGTTAGTGTTTTTTAAGAAAAATTATCACTAAATTAGTTGAATTTAACGTAGTGAGTTAGACAAATTCATAATTTTGCTCTTACAAATATCACACATGATACTTATGTGCATATTTTTCATAAAAAAAATACTAAGAGCTGTAACCAATTTAATCAAATTGAGACAAAGTCATAAGTCAAGGTCAAAATCAAGCTAATTAAAATTATAAAGACTAAAATGATACAAAAACCAAAGTACATGAACTGCCGTCATAATTTACCTTAATTTTGTAATTGAGTGGCTACAAAACCTTAATATTTAGTCATTACATCTTAAATATTAACTTAAATAAATATATTTTTCATTTTATGTATATTCTTTTATTCAAAAAAATAAAATTTAGTAAATTATATATATACACATTAATATGTATATATGTACATATGAGAAAGATTTGAAGGGTGTGTACCGTATGCACCTTACAATTAAATAAGAAAATGACAAAATTTTATACTTTATAAGTCATAACTAAAAAAAGTCATAACCAAATAGCACATAAAGTATAACAAAAAATCTCATGAGTCATAACCAAAATAAGATCGTAACTAGAGAAAAAAATTAGTCATAATTAAAAAAATAGTATAATTTAAAAGTATAATGTAACTTAAGGATACATATGATAGGAGACATTTATAGTAGAATTTTCCATGTACATAATATATACTAATAATCAGGCTAGGGCGAGTAGGAAGAAACATTTCTAAATCCAGCCAAATTAAGAAATGACTTTAAAAAATAATTCTGATCCAATTTAATGAGTTTAAATATCAATCTTAAGACTTTAAAAGAAGTATTAAAATTGACAAACACTTATAGAGAAATTATTTAATATCCTAAGAGCAAATTCAGTGGTATTTCAAAGTAGTAGTTATTGGCCTAAATTATAAGACTTGCTAATTTTGTATTAGAATTTTAAAAGACAATTAATTAAATGTCAACCTGTATATAGAATAGAGCAATGTACTTAAAGCATTCAATAATTTATCGACTATGGTGGTGTTTGATAAAATTAAAAATTAAAAACTGAATATTGAAAATTAATTGAATGTTGAATTTTTTAAGTTGAAAAGTTTTTTGATAAAAATTTAAGTGCTGAACTAAAAATAAATTGTTTAATACACTACTAAAAAAATCACTTTTTGCGACCGCTATAAACCATCGCAAATAATAAAAAACAGTCGCAAAAGACCTTTTGCGACGGCCCATGCGACGGCAAATGGGGGTCGCGAATGTGGGGATGGCAAATACTTTTTGCGACGGCAAAGCAACGGTCGCAAATTATTCGCGACCGCCTAAACTACTTATGGCGACCACTATTTTTCCGTCGCAAAAAACAAAGAAAAACACTAACATGATTTTTGGCGACCACCTTGTTACCGTCGCAAAAAAAAAAAAAAAAAAAAAAAGAAAAAAAAAAGAAAAAGTTAAGCAGTCTAAGAGTAGTAATGACAAGAATTTAGACGGTATAGCATTGTAGTTTAATCAAGCATTCCATTTGAATCTCAAAATTGGAGTCATATGTGAGTTATTACAACTAAAAACTTGAGAAAAGTTCTTTTATGAAAAAAATACAATCCATTGAAAAACAGCTCTTTGTTGATGTTAGGGTGCGTCTTGAAGAGGACACCTGGATTGCCTCCAGTCTCAACCTGAAAGTAAGGCAAGATGTTAAAGCATGCCATTAGATAAAGCATCAGAATTTAAATCTACAAACTCAACTCATGGAGAAAAAAGTATGCACTTCTAAAGATACCACAAAAATTAGCTTTAAAAGGTCATTAGTCTTTTAACAGCAGAAATAAACTTAAGGCAACATTATAGTCTCTAAATATGGTGAAGAACTAAGCTCCTGTTTGAATTTCCAACTGAAATTGAATGGGGCCATTCCTTTCTCACAAAAGAATTTAACTTAAAACTCATCAACCTTGAACTGTTATTTCCATAAAGCCTATAAATGACCATATATGAAAAAAATTATAAAATAGAACTCTACTTGAGATTACTCTGTAACACAGTTGACATATAAAAATACAGCAAGATTTAGATAAAATAGGCACGGAACAAGGTGGCGATGAAAGTGGAGAACCCCCATGCAAAAACCATCAGAAATTGCCATTATCTAAATCCTCATCAAGTGACCACATGTTGACAATTGCAGTTCCAAGTTCAAGCAAAGGGAACACAGTTCAGGAGGAAGAAGACATCACTACAAAAACTGAACAAGAAATGGCTGAAGAACAGTCCTCATTTTCCATTCCTGATGCTAAAGACGGGGGTCAAACAGAGGTAAATAATACAGGTAGTCCAAATGAAGTAGAGAAGCACACCAGGGAAGGCGATTTGATGGGAGGGTTTAAATCAGACCAGGCATTTAGACAGATACAAAAGATCTACATGTCTCACATCAACCAAATCAGCATAACTTTCACATATCAAGGCTACTCTTTAGACAGATACAAAAGGTGTTTGAATTTAACAGGACTGTTCACAATTTCATAACCATAACATCTAAGAGATCTCAATCCTAGAAAACTTCATGCAAGTCATTCAAAAATTTCCTCTAAGTGCACAGTATCATGTGAATAAAAGAAAATGGCAGAAGAGAACCTGGCATGCCTCTGACAGAGTTGAGAATCCTTCTTCAAAACAAAGCTGAAAGTCAAAATTTTAACATAAAAGACATGTACGGGCAGAATTATAAGGTTCAGCTGAAAAGCATAGTAAAATGAATTTGGAACCTGTACTCGTCACTAACACCATATGAAAATACTATATCCTGAAACTCTTCAAGCACTGCCACTGCACATGAATTCATAAGGTTTAAAGCTTGGCCATCGTTTGGTTTCTCAAATTCATGACCTTCAGAAAATCACTGACACACACTCATCTGCAACATTTTTCATTATGTAAGATGTTTCCAATGAAACTGAGGAAAGACAGATTTATAGATCCAGCATGCCTTCTTAGTTTTAGAATCAAACATCCTTTCCAACATCACCACATCATGTTAGGCCATGAAAATTAGATTGGGACTTTAAACAGTAATTCTATGGTCCCAGAACTTCTTTCCCAGAAATCTCCTAGAATCCAATTACCATGTGCAATATCAACTACAGCATAAAATTGGGTATGATCACTTGGTTGCAAGAAAAAGAAAACCAATAAATGAGCAGAATATATATATATATATATATATATATGGGTAATACATGAGCAGAATTGTACAATCATGAACTAAAAATTATACACGCGAGGTCACATGTATCGGTAATAAGACTGGCCAATACTGACCATAGGGTAGGTATGATCTTTATCTTTAGGAAAAGTCATAAAACTGAACTGTTGAGTTCTAACATAAGGCATGGCTAGAATGAGGACAAAGGAGAATATATGGTATATACTCCCATATAAATACACTCAAAACATGATTACAGTACTTATGTTTCTGTGTGTGTGTGTGTGTGTGTGTGTGTGTGAGAGAGAGAGAGAGAGAGAGAGACTTATGCAGGTTAATTCACTGAGCCAATCGCTGTTTCTCTACGGATACTTGTGTGCAAGAAAAGAAATATATGGTCTTAGAAAGCAACATACCTAACTCATCCTACTTTACAGCATCAAGAGAGAACAACAGACAATTTCCACAATTTGCAGCAAAATGAGAAAAGACAACTTACTGTATGGTTCTACCATGATAATTGACATGTACTCATCCAAGTATTCAATGACAGCAGCATGGCCACCCCCCATGTACATCAAGCACACTAAACTTTCCGACCTCTTCAGTGCACTTTCCATCATCATCTACAGGGGAATGTATGAGCAGACCATACTTCAAGCCAATCACATAATCTTTCTGAACGTGACCAGAAGCTGTATGGACAAGCCCAGTTGCTAACTCTGTTGTAACTAGTCTCCCCCAATGACAAATGGACAGTGTCTGCTATCTATTGGATGAATATACCTGAAGCCACATTTAAAATCCACATGTTAGATAGCATCATGCCGACAATTCACAACACTGGAACTCTAAAGACCTGTAGCTTCTGATGTAAATTTGGACATGAAAAATCACATAAACAAAGGACAATGATGGATTCATACTAGAATGGCATAACTCTTAGAGGACATAAAACAGTTCGAAAGTTCTATTTCCAAAAATAACCTGCAGTTTTCAAGATCTGAACCCATTAGAAGCATCTCCCGAGAGTGCATGCACCTCAACAACGGCATATTGAAGCTTCGGATTCACCATAACAGCTGAGCATGAAAAAAGGAATATTTTATTACATATTATAATGTATACAAGGAAAAGAGTGTCATATAGTTGTGTATGCATGTCACATTGCAAGCAAAATGTGCAACATTACTGTATGAAGTAAATAGACACAGTTTAGA
The DNA here is from genome assembly GCF_055761805.1 of Camellia sinensis. Lineage (NCBI taxonomy): Eukaryota > Viridiplantae > Streptophyta > Magnoliopsida > Ericales > Theaceae > Camellia > Camellia sinensis. The sequence continues at coordinate 20,476,151 of NC_138962.1, read as the reverse complement.
GGACTAACAGTCGATGTAGTTTCTGCTATAAGCAATATTTCTCCTACAGTAGTAGTGCATGCTATAAAGAAAGAGAACTGCAAGTGATCACAGAAGAGTCTACACTCTACTACACTCTAGACCATACCTTATATGACATCTTCATTTCCCACTAAGGCAGGACTCAATTTTCTCAAAACCATGGCTTAATGACAATAGTTATATGGATAAAATATACATATAAGAGGCCATGGAAATTTTGGTTAGTTTTCTTGAGTTTCAACAACATTGATGTGAATACATAGCCCTCATATACAAAATGCACACTAGTACACTTTACTTGTTTAATCAAAACTAGTTAGAGGAGCTCAACCACTTTTCCATCTCAAATACTCTTCAAATGGTAAATGCTACTACTAAAGTGGGTAGGTATAAAAGATAATATCAGCCGCTGCAATTCAACAAATTTTCAGGAAGATTGCATCAATGAGTAAATGAGCATTTTAAGACTGTTCCTAGCCCAAAAGAAGATGTAAATGCTCATGTTTTAAACAATGCCCATATACCATATACACAAGCGCTGAATATCAACAATATATAACCTCTTATTGTCATTGCATTACCTATTATCATTAACTAATAAAAAGTGAGGAATACCAACAGAGGATTTTCTAAGGTGGGGTAGGATTTAAAAAACAAGACAAAAACAAAAAAGAAAGAAAGAAAAAAGAGAAAATAACAGCATGGGTAATCCTCAAAGTTCAAGAAGAATTATGGGACCCTACTCATCTATATTGAACATTTAATATCAATTGAAGCATACAAAAATTGGCAATAAAGGGAAATCACAAAGATATGATGAGTCATTTCAACAGTAAAAGAACAAGACCTTAAGTTACATATTTTTCTAGGCGTTCCATGGAAAAAATATTATAAGCTAAAACTGTAAGACCCTCAGTATTATTGCGTAATCAGAAGTCCTCCACAGATCTTATAGACTATAGGAGCATACTGTAAAATATATTAAGAACAGAGCATGTTATACAAGTGACACAGATAGATATGTAAGGAGAAAAATGTTCAAACAAGGTTGCAACAATTTTACTTGGACGAACGAACTTTGCTTGAAAAATACTGTAAAATGTAGTTGAGAAAAGCGAGATATTCTTTGATGCAAGTGCTACACGCTAACCTGTTGATGAATTCGCTTCTTCAGCTGAATAATTTATAGATTAATAGCATTATCCTCTCTGAGATATAACAAACCAAAGATAATGTGAATGCTCTCTGATATTCATTTGTTGATTCATTTCTCTCAAATTAATAGCAGATAAGGAAAGATTTATTCAAACCAAAGCTTGTTTCCAGAATAAGCCTACCTGGTGAAAAAATCAATACGAATGAATGATTCGAATTACAGTGAGTTCAGATGAAGAAGTTGAATACGAATTACAGTGAGTTCAGTGAGTTCAAGTGATCGAAGTAGAGAGATGAATAAGTTGAAATACGAATGAATGATTCGAAGAGACTCACTGAGACGAGAGAGAGAGAGAGAGAGAGAGAGAGAGAGAGAGATACCGTTGGAGATCTCCTCTTTAGACGACCATGGTGAACTACAGTGCGAAATCGAGAGAGGAATCTTGATCTAACAATGAACCTGGTTACTCAGACACGGTCGAGTGATTTGGGGAAAATGAGAGTCTAGGGCAAGATATAAATCAAAGATCGAGCGATTTGGGGAAAATGAGATCCTAGGGCAAGATAGAAATCAAAGATCGAGCAATTTGGAAAATATAAATTGGGCTGAGTCCCAATGGTGGGCTCGCAAGTTTTTGTTTGAAAATATAAGTCCCAATAGTTGCTTCACCTGGTTTGCCGTTGTAAATAATATTTTTTGCGACGGTCAAATAATCAGTCGCAAAAAACAGACGCAAAAAGTTGTTTTTCTAGTAGTGATATATATATAAGTTCAAATTTAAAATTTTTATTTTTAAACTGTATAACTTAATTTTTATATTGTGATGGTGGTGATAGTAGTGATAGTGGGGGTGGTAGTAGTAATGTTGATGGTGATAGCGGCAATGGTGGCATGGTGGTGATGGCAGTAGCAATAGCAGTGGTAGTAAAATAATTGTGGTATTTATGAAAACAATGACAATAGTGATAAATGTGGTGGTTGTAGTGGGGGTGATGGTGGCGGCATGATAGTGACAGTGACAGTGGTGTTGGTGGCGTGATAGTTATAGTAGTAGTGGTGGTGGTGGCGGCGGCGTCGTGGATGTGACATGGTGGTGGTGTGGTTACGGTAGCAGTAGTGGAAGTAGTGACTGTGACATGATAGTGGTGGTGGTAGTGACGGTACCAATGTTGGTGGTAGTGGCATGACAGTGGTGTTGTAGTGATAGTGAGTTTATAATAGTGTATGTCGATATTTATATATAATAGTTATAAATTTAATCAAAATCAAATAAGGTTCATATGATTTAAAATAACTTTTATTTTAAGAGACGTTTAATTTTTTAAGTATTAATAATTATAAATAAATTTAATTAATTATTAATTAATATATTTAATTTTAAGTGCCGAATGAAATTAACAAATAGCCCTTTGTTGATAATTCTACTTTGTTCGGCGATCAAAATGGTCAAAATGATAAAAAGACGTTCCGACAGCCACCATGTCTATGACAACTGTAAAAGAAAAAGCTGCAGCATTCAAAATCAACGAGAATCATGTGGTTTTGTTTGGTGGTCAAAATCGTCAAAAGATAAGAGTAAAATTACAGTAAATCCCACTCAAATTGACTCAGTTTTACATTGCCCCCTAATGTATAAAACACGACACTTAACGGAAAATTTTATTTCCCGACGCATAATTAGTTCAAGACACATATTTAATAAAATATTAATATAATGATAATTATATTCTAAATAAAAATGATCATAATAGACATTAACATCCATAATATTATATGAAAAAATTCTCTATAAGCATCTTTTAAGATTAAAAAAAACTCAATATACACCTTTTGAGTTAAAAAAAAAAAAAGTACACTCTAATTTTTTCATTGTTGTCACATTGTTGAGAAAGACTGCTTTTTTTTTTTTTTTTTTTGAATTCAACTGAAATTAACTAAGAATATTGAAGAACTGGGTTAAGGATTGTTAACCAGCAAAGCATAATCCTAAAAAAAAAAAAAAAAAAAAAAAAATCGTGAACGTGCTTTGCTCTTTGGTTTATGATTGATTCTTTTTTGTTTATCTTCTTATCAAAGAAGATTGAAGAACTGAGTTAAGGATTTTTTTTTTTTTTTTTTTTTTTTTTTTGAGAGACGCTTCACTCAGCTTCTTCGCTCTTATTTCCTTTTGACTTATAACAGCTTGTCATGCACGATCTCTTTTCTCTCAAATTACATGTTTTGATCTTGATTTTTGGTCAATATTAACTAGGTCTTTGTTCCATCATCACTCTAATAATCCAATTCCATTGTTTTTGCGGTAATTCTTTGCTGATACAACTTCTTGTTCACAATCAACATAAATTTTGCGGTAACTTTGTACTGTAAAATCAACTTCAAAATTTGTTCACAATCAACTTCAGTGCAAAGTTTGTAGAAGAAGCTGAGTGAAGGGTCTACAAATTTTGCACAGTACAATGCAAAGTCTGCAGGAACTAGAATTAACTAAGAAGATTTAAGCGTCTCTCTTTGCACTACACTGTGGCTTTACAAATTTTCAAACCATAGTAGTAGCAGTGCTTGTGAAAGGAAGGACAAGTGTGTGGAAGGAGAGTTGAAAGAGTGTGTACAATGATATGAGTGAAGGATATTGTAGACGAGCCCCGAGAACTCTCCGGGCTCCACACGCGAGGGCGCGAATTCCGTTTTGTTCTGAGCTACTACAGTTCGGACTTAATGTCACGGTTCTTAATCTGATCTCGCAAAGTGCAATGCAAGACTGATAAATCACCAAAGAGTCCAAATCCGGCAAATCGTTTTGAAAAACTGATTTTATAAAGAAGTGCCAAACATGGACTGCTTTGCCAGATATAGAGTCGTCACCTAAATATTTTGTTTTGGGGGGGATTTAGGAAACCCTGACTCGTGCCTAAGGCCACATGTCCGTCATCACCAAAGCTGCCTCGGCTCGGGTACTTGGGTACGAGAGGGGAAGGTCATGCAATGAGCACCCCTGCTCGCCCGATCAAAGATCAGCCTGTACTAAGCATGATATCTTGTTTTTGAAAACATGTGTGCTCTTGTTCTGGTTTATTAGCTATATTACTATGTGATGCGCACAACATACAAGTATAGACTAGATCGCCTAAGTTGGAACAAAACATCTCATGTTTGTTTGTTTGAAAATGGGTTTAAAGTTTGCTACTCGCAAGTAGGCTAAGTCAGGGATTTGATGAATTGTTCTAATTCAAGTAATCCAACCTTCACCTACAAGCATTCAGGTAGTTAATCAACTAAGCAGTTAGCCTCATGGCAAGCATGCTTTCATGGCAATCAATAACGCACATGCAGTATGCTAAAGCGTAAACACTCACAGTGTACTCCAAGCCAAAACAGAGAACTAATTAGAAATCATACATGATCCTAGTTCATGTTAAAATGGCTAATGCAACACATGCAAAAATGCGACTAAGATAGGCTCGGTTATTCTAGATGTCATGTGAAATGCAACTTGATAACATACTGTTGAACACGTATTCAAGTAAATGTATTAAAATACAATGCAATTTGTATGATGCGCCGAGCCTGGTGCATGCAAAATAGATGAATGAATGCACGCATGCGAAGCATAAGGATGCTAAACAAAATATGCCCTAAAACTAACCATCGTAAGCGGTTAAGTAAAAGGGAGAAAGAAATGGGGGTTGGAAGACATGCATCACACACACGCACGCTTATTACAATAGTTGGCCCTCTCGACAGAGGGTCTGAATAAAGAGCTAACTAGCTAATTTAAGCTAATTAAACTAATTATTACATCATAAATTGAATAACTAGCAAGCTAACAAATTAAGTACAAAACGGAGCTAATTAACTAATCATAGTTAACTAACTATTACAACATGAATTGAATAGTTAAACTCATTAACTAATTAAGTACAAATCAAGCCATAAACTAGCTAAGTTAGCTAAGGAAAGCAGCAAAGCAAGGTCCTCAGAGGGAGAAGAGTGTATGCATGCCCGGTCGCCTCGTTCGGAAATCCGTTGCAATGCCCCAACTTGCCTTTGTTTGCAACTGCTCTCGGAACCTTGCACCAAGCTCCAAAAAGCTTCTAACTCACCTTGGGGACCTGTGGGAGGGCTGCCAACCACCTAGGGGTGTTGCCAACCACTGGCCGACCACTTTTTGTTGCTGCAGACCAAAAAAAGTGGTCGACCAGCTAGTTTTTCTGGTTGGCCAACCAGAAAAGGTGGTCCAAAGACCAAGAAAACCAGTTAGCCGACCAAAAAACTGGCTGGCATGAAGGAAAGTGGTCTCCAAGGGAAAGAACTGGTCTCCCACCCTTGTACCACCTTCCAAACAACGAAAACAAGGTTTGTACCAAAAATAAACCAAAAAGATGCAAGACGAGAGATCAGGAGGCAAGGCGCGCCGTCGGGAGTCTCGAAAACTGGTCTACAAGCACCAAAAGTGGTCTCCCAGACCACAGGATCCCTCTAGGCAGAGGCAACAAAGTGTGGTTCAAAAACCACGCCAAATAGAGAACGTTAAGGCGTCTCGAGACAAGGCGCGCAGCTGAAGGCTCCGAAAACCAGAAACTAGTCTCCAAACGGGAAAAGTGGTCTACGACCACAAAGAGGTGGTCTACAGACCTCTCCTTCCCTCAGGCAAGGAAAACAAGGCCTGGTCCACAAACTAAGCCAAAACACAAAGAGTTTCGAGGCCCGAAGACAAGGCACTCGGCCGAAAACTCCGGAAACTCAAAACAAGCACAACATGCACAATCACCGAGCGCTCAATCGATGACGTCTGAGTCTTAAAGTCAGTCAAAAATGGGGTGTCTACAGTTGCCCCTCTTTGCCAGAACTCGGAAGTCAAGAAGTGACGGGAGTGAATGTCAAAGCCCAGAGACGACCCATTTTTGACAATGCCGAAGACTTAGACAAACAGGCAAGATAACAAAGAGATGTGCCCGCAGGCAGGGGTAGAATGCAAATGACATGCACGATGCCGAACATAACTTATGATCATGCAAAGAAAGCTGTATTGAAACAATTATACACAATAAATGCAACATTTTAAGCAAGCAAATGAAAACCAAACTACAGCTCATGCAGAAAGGATGTAAGAAAATTATACAATTCTCACTACGTTTCATGCGGAGTGCATACAACATCGTCCGGTTCGTCTGGTCGCGCCAACTTCGAATGAACCGTACATACAATATCGTGCCTGTATAAGAAAGAAACTCAACAGGTACAATATAGTTAGTAACATATGTTCAACATTACATCAAAATACAATTCCAATACAAGATAAACGTGTGCACATACGATGCTGATTGAAAGGTGCGTAGCAATGCAAGTGAAAAGTGTGGGTGTATCACAATGCAAGTGAAAAGTGCATAACAATGCACGTGAAACAAGCATAACAATGCAAGTGATGAGGTACATAACAATGTAACGAGTAGTGTGCATAACAATGCAAACTAAGTATGCGCATAACAATGCGAGTGAAACGTGCGCGACAATGTGAAGAGTGCATAACAGTGCGGGTGGAAGGGGTGCATGACAATGCATCCTAAGTGTGCGCAAAACAATGCGGTTAAAATGTACAAAATAATGCGAGCAAGTGGTGTACATAACAATGCAACGAGACGTGCATAACAATGCAACAAAAAGGAGACATAAGCCTTAACGAGATTAATTTAACCGAAACCTCCGATTTACCTTTCGAAGGGGTCACAACGTACTCAAAAAGGATACACCTTGCTCTTGACAAGTAACAATGAGCCACGCATCGAAGACTTGAATTAAAGTTCTCGCGGGGAGATTTCGCGCCGAAAAGTGTACTTTCCTTGCACTTTCTCGAGGGCCGAGGACTCCAATCATCGCCAAAATACACAGGGAGAACAATGGAACCTTGGAAACCACCCAGGAGGCTAGCCGACCACCTACATCAATGGCCGACCAGAAAAACTGGCTGGCTAACCAGTTTAGCAAAACAGGGACAGATTGGTCTTTTTAAGGCCGGATCTTTAAGTATACACATCCAAATCACTTTTGCTCACAAACACAAGGCCGAAACACATTCTCCTTTGCTCCTAGACCCTTTTCTCTCTCAGATCTGTACTTTATACGCGTTTTCTAACGCCCCACGTGAAGTTGTTTTGTGAAAACTTTTGATTCTCTTCGTTTTAAACCGATTAGAATTTGTTTTCGAAACTTCTTTCTCCACTTTCATCACTTGAGGTGTGTTTTTCTTGAAGTTTAGCACCTTTTCTCGGGCGTTGACTTTTGTTGACTTTTTCTCTTCCCGAGAATTGACTTTTGTTGACTTTTTGTAATTTTGGCCCATTTCACTCATTTTTGCATCTTTTTGCAGATTTTTTCAGATGGCTGATGATATTCCATATGGCGGAGGTTTTCCACGAGTAGAGGATAAGCCCGACATTATACCGTTGCCTCCGAGGATACGGCCGTTCGACCCTAAGAGGTACCACCCGCAGAAGCACATCCTACCTCCTAGCACCTTTCACCATTTCACGGACTTCGCGCGGCGAGCACCCGTAGACTTGTTGCTACGGGAGCCTGAGTCCCACCTATCTCACCATTCTCGAGAGGTGCATACTTTATTTTTACATTTTTTGCGATGCATTTTACATTTCTTGCACATTTCATGCTTTCACCATGTATTATATCTACTCGTTCTGGACACATTCTCATACACAGTACTTGCTCACTCGGCACACAGCTCATACATAACACTCTGTTAATTTGGCACATAGCTCATACATACCACAATGCTGACTTGGCACACAGCTCACAACACAACCACCTCTTAATTTGGCACACAGCTCATTTGGGCACACAGCACATAACACTGCCCAATCTGAACACGCAGTTCACAACGCAGTTTTTGCACAATCTGAACATGCAGTTCATAATGCAGTTTTCTATTTACTTTGCACACGGCTCATAACACTGCTCAATCTGAACACGCAGTCCATAACACAGCATTCTATTTACTTTGCACATGGCTCATAACACTGCTCAATCTGAACACTCAATCCATAACACAGCATTCTGTTTACTTTGCACACGGCTCATAACACTGCTCAATCTGAACACTCAGGCCTCGTTTGGCAACCAAACTTTTTGCCAAAAAGACAAAAAGTTACTAAATTAGCCAAAAAGCCAACAACCTATACCAAAAAGTCAAATATTCTCTTTTCTCTCTACTTTTTGCATATCTTTTCGTAAAAAGCCAAAAAAATCATCCCAAACATACTAGTTTCTTTTAGCTCATATTTTAGCCAAATAGCCAAAAAGTTACTAAATTAGCCTGTTCTCAAACGAGGCCTCAGTCCATAACACAGCATTCTGTTTACTTTGCACACGGCTCATAACATTATGTTTATTCTGAAACTAAATACATTTGTTCATTCTACATGCAGGTATCTTCCCGTTTCACACGGGGTTACGGATCTATCATTGCGAAGGAGTGGTATACGGAGCTCCCAGATGCTGTCCGACACATTGTAGACGAGGGGGGGTTTAGCCCGTTTTGAATGGAGGTGTCGCGACTTTCGGCGAGCAGGACCCTTCTAGGCGCACTAGTAGAGAGATGGTTGGACACTACAAACTCCTTTCATTTCTTAGCCACCGGGGATATGACGATGACCCCGTATGACTTCTCCATGTTGACGAGCCTCGACGTGAGAGGTCGGCCGATCCCATATGATGCGGATATTGGTGAGTGAGAGGCCACTTGGGTTTATCTGCCCGGAGCTCGTCCGCCGATCGACAGATCATCAGGCAAGGTTAGGTACACCTGGTTCGCCGAGCAGTACAGGAGGACTGTGCATGAGACTGTTGAGGAGATAGAGCAGTATGCCAGGGGTTTCTGATGTTCCTACTCGAGACCACATTGTTCTCCGACAAGGGGAACACAGTTGGGCTCTATTTGTTGAGCGCCTTGGTAGACCTATCACAGGTCAGGTAGTATGGCTGGGGCAGCGCCAGCCTCACCACCCTATACTGTTATATGAGCGCGACCTCCCACGGGCACGGGACCATTGTAGGTGGCTACTGGAGAGCCTGGGAGGTACATTCTGCCCTCTTGATTTACATTTCTGCCTTTCATTATCTGTACACTGCACACGACACACATTGCACACATTACATTCTGTACTCTGCATTCTGCACTCAGCATTCTGCATTTTCTATGTTCGCATTCAGCACCTAGCGTTCTACATTCTCTGTATATTCTGTATTCTGACAACCACTGCTTTACCTTTCACAGCTGTGAGTTACGCCTACTTCCCGACACTTGCTCTCGAGCCAGAGGTTGAGGCCCCGCTTGAGATATCATATTCACATAGATTCAATGGTCGGTGTCGGTCCAGGCCTCGGGAGACATTATTATATCTCCGACAGTACTTTGACACTGTACGGGCGACGGAGGTAAACCAGAACTCTCAGTTCTTCATGTTTTCAGCTTTGATTCATTCTGTATATTTATGACTACTGATTAATTCATGCATTTGATATCCGCAGATTACTTGGCAGCCATGGATAGCCATGCCAGGGTATTCCCGGTTCCGGTTTGTTGGGGCATGAGGTGCCTCCCAGTACAGGATTTTGCTCGAGGGACTAGTGGGCAGAGCTTGGTTTCTCGGGGAGCGATTCATGCGCCAAACGATAGGCAATCCGGCCGAGGAGATACCCTCAGTGCCTCCACTAGACATGCACTCCACAGAGAGGCTCACCCCCTAAGAGACTGATCATCTCATGCTGGGTGCTAATGCAGTCCTTTTCTTGGAGCAGGGGGAGTACGCGACATACGTCCACACATTCCTGATGTCCCCACTGACAGGTGTTCGCACCCCTACGAGGAGAGCTGCTGCTATGCCATCATCAAGCCATGCCCGAGCCGTAGACATTCCCTCGACTAGCAAGGCCAGTAATTCGAGAGGTAGGGCTAGAGGGATGCCCTCGACTTGCTAGTATGCCGGGTGGCTGGATCTTCCGACCGAGCTGACGGGTTGGCAATATGGGACACCATATCAGATTCCGCTAGAGCCTCCGATGCCCGATCATAGATATATCAGCGACCCTAACTCACCACCGGTATATCCCATAGTTTTCATTTATCACTCAGATACTTAGACATTCATTCATTCACTGATAACATGAACTTGCATCTGCAGCCTCCCAGAGAATATACTGAGGGATTGCTCGAAGTGGTGGCCTCACTCGAGAGCATGGTCTTGCGGAGGGAGACGCTGCAGTACGCCTCTAGCATACTTCTGATGACATGTTCAAACTGAATATTTCACTGTATTGATTCACTGCATGTGTAGAGCACATCTGACACATCCCATTCACGTACTATATCTGCATGCACTCACTTCATGCATCATATTCGCATCCGATATCTAATATACATACTCTGACTGATGTATTCACACTACCCTTTTCAGGTTCCACTGCCAGGGCCCAGGCCATCCAGGCCTTCTCGAGCAGCTAGGAGAGGGGCCTTGTCTCACAACCGAGGAGGACGTAGAGCACCTGCCAGACAGGATGACGAGCCCAGCGAGGAGAAGGAGTCTGCGCATCCTCAGTCAGAGACATCTGCAGGCAGATATGATGACTCTGGTTCTGGTTCTGAGGGTGGAGGTGACGCCGAGGAGCATTCCGAGGACGGCGACTCCGATTCAGATGGTGATGCTAGCGGCGGTGGTGCAGTGGCTGCTCAGCCGAAGAGGGTAAAGAGTGCCTCTCGGTCTTGAGCTTGATAGCACCAATGCAGATGTTCCTGCTTTATTTTCTTTTTACATGTAGTTATAGCACATTGTACAATGTTAGGTAGTTTTTTTATTTTCTTCAAAACTTGTACCTTGTTGTAAAATGTTTGTAAAAAGGAAACATGATGGAATGAAAACAGCTTTGTGTTCAAAAAGTGTTGCATTTTACATTCTAAGCATTATATCGCATCATTTCGCACAAAAATGAGATTGAATGGAATTTGAAAATCAATGTATTGCTAAGTCAGGTAGTAAACCAACACAACGAACTAAACAACCTAACTCACTAAGAAACTACAAAATCTTAGCAAGTTTAAAACTCGATAAGCAAATGAGCAACAACTCGATAATCAAAGAGCAACAACTCGATAAGCAAAACTTAACAACTCGATAAGCAAATGCATTTTGAGATAACAAAGCGACCAAAATGCACCCGAAACAGAGGTAAACTCAGACCTTCAGTACTCTTAGCACATAGGAAAGCTAGGGACTTTCTTCCGGAGACAAGAAAAAAGTTGGAGACCACATTTTTGCACATGGCCGACCAGTAAAGAGGGTTGCCGACCAATTTCTTGTTTTGCAGACCAGAAAAGTAGCTAGCCGACCAGAAAAACTAGTTGGCCGACCAGAAAAAGTGGTCGGCCGACTACTTGACCTGGGGACCTCCAGTTTTCTGACACTTGTCCTCCAAACAGTGCCTTATCCTCCATAAAGGTTCCAGCTTCGAGGTTCCTTCATTCTAACTCAGTTTTGCACCGAAATGGAGGCGTTTCTTTTCGAAAATCTCACAAATTGGATTGCTACCTTGGATGGCTCGGAAAAGTTGAACTTCCGGGGCTTCGGTATAAATGCACTATTCACGCTGAGTCACACCGCACTGCATTTTTCGTTCCTTCATGCCGCGACAAGGTTTTGGAATCCGATAACACATGTCTTTAGCTTTGGCGGACAAGAGATGTGTCCCACTTTCGAAGACTTCCAAGCTTTGATGGAGTCGGAACACAAGGAAGAGATTTTGCCACAATTTCGCTTCGGTCACATGCCAGCCTTAGGATGGATGTGTGCGCTCACTATGCATGACGCTCGGTCTTTGATCAATGATGGGGAATTGGACATCCCCAACTTGGTTTACCAGTTTTCTGATGCCGGTGACCGAGGCAATCACCACTGGCAGGATTTTCGGCAACATGCGCTTTGCTTATGCATGCTGTCTCATTTCTTGCTTGCCTCAGGCTCCGGAGGGTCTATTGTCCGTTTGATTGAGGTTGCCCAAGGCTTAAAAGAGGGCAAGAGCTGCATTGCCATGACACTGGCTGAGACATTGATGGGTTTGAATGCTTTCCATCGCCGAGAGACGACTAGATTCGCGAGAAGTCCACTACTGCTGCAGGTAATGTTTCCCATCACATCTCACATATATTTCTCACATCACTCGGCCCTCAGGCTCGGTTTTTCTCACGAAAACCCTTTGCTTACTTTTTCTCTCAACATACACCTCTATATTCTTTAATCTCTCATTTTTCATCCATCCCCAGACATGGTTAATGGATAAATTGAAAGTTGTGGACAATTGCTCAACATATTCAGCTCGCGGCTATTTCTTCTGGCGATGTCTAGTCAATGCCCTTGATGAGGGATGGTGGTGCGAATAGATGTGTCGTCTATTCGCTACCAACATTGCATGGCGCTGCCCTTGGCTCAATTTGCCGACAATGAGTTACAGCATGTTTCGCCAACCCGGGATTCAGTTGATTGGCCTAACACACTGTGTCTTTTACTTCCCATTTCGATTCTGGCACCAGTTCGGACATGATCAAACTTGCCCGGTAGAGGAGATAGAGTACCCAGCTGCATTTCCGGTCCGAGGTGCACAGTTAGCTCGGTATGCCACAACATGGGAGACGAGAGAGCTTCTGACCCCCGCTCCTACTTTCAGTTGCACCCTCTCTAATGAGTGCATAGCTTGGCTCGATGAAGAGGCACAGGTTGGGCCCACTTTGGCATTAGAGGCTTCGACCAGCTCTGGGAGGGGACGCAGGAGCACTTGACTATGCCCCGAATTTATTTGCTTTAATCAGTACTTTCAAGTTTTCTTTATGAATGTAATAAAAAGCAACTTCAATTTGTTTTCAAGAGTAAGAGAACTCTGTACTGAAATCAATATAATTGAAGGTTGTGGGTACAGAAAATTTTCCGTTTGGTCCAAAAATGGTCTAAGTTGTAAAAAGATTAATTTGAGCAAAAATCAACTTTTATTAAAACTTTTCAAAAACCATTTTCGATATGGATCAAACTGGACACGCCCGAGATCCATCACTGAGATGTACAACCCCGGATCCCCAGCAACTGGAAAGTTGCCCCTAGTCTGAATAGCACTGTACTGGAGATCACAACCGAGCTTTTGAATGCAAAATAAATAGAGATGGCCAACATGATCACATAGACAAAGTTGATTTGGAAGTGTTTATGGCTGGACTTCAGGATGAAGTTGCCTACGAATCCCAAAGATGGGAATCAAGCCTTACGTAGTTCGGTTCAGGTTCACTCGTGTATTAACCCTCACCTTTTACGCTCTAACTTTTGTCAGGGCCGCCTTTTCTGGGTTTTCAACCTTGCAAGCTTAGTTTTTATAATTTCAAATTTTTTGTGCTCTAACTTTTGCCTAGGTCGCCCTTTCAGGTTTTCGGCCTAGCGAGCCACTCAGGGATAATATTTCTTCAACTTGCCTATGTTGATCGATTGGGAGAACTCTAGGCCATCTAGGTCCATCAGAATGACAGCTCCGCCTGACCAAATAGACTTGATGATGTAAAGACCAGTCCAATTGGTTCTGAACTTGCCCCTAGGGTCGTGGATGGGAGCTTGGTTGTCTTTAAGCACAAGATCTCCTTCTTTCAAATTCCTGGACTTAACCTTCTTGTTGAAAGCCCTGGCAATTCTTCGCTGATAACCCTGAACATAATACAGTGCTTTCAGCTTTCTTTCATCAAAGAGCATGAGTTCTTCGAACCTGCTTTGCTGCCAATCTGCCTCAGCTATCTGACATTCAGCCAATACCCGTAATGATGGAACCTCGACTTCAATAGGCAGAACAGCCTCCATCCCATAAACCAAAGAGTACGGGGTCGCCCCAGTAGAAGTTCGAATTGAAGTCCGGTAGCCCCACAGAGCAAATGGCAGCTTGTCTGGCCAGTCCCCGTAGGTTTCTATAATCTTTGCAGAATGTGCTTGATGTTCTTGTTAGCGGCCTCAACTACTCTATTGGTTTGTGGCCGATATGTAGATGACTTATGAAAAGCCACGTTGTACTTTTCCAACAAGTCGATCACCTCCTTCTTGAAGTGGGAATCATTATCTGAAATAATCTCATTCAGGATCCTATAACGATAGATGATGTTGTTCCTGATGAACTTAGCGACATGCGAAGCCTTCAATACCGCAAAAGATTGGGCCTCAACCCACTTCGTAAAGTAGTCTATCGCTACCAGAATGTACTCGTGTCCATTGGACCCCTTCGGAGTAACGGCCCCGATTACATCAATCCCCCAGACTGAAAAGGGCCATGGCGAAGTCATGTGGCTTCGACGGCAGAATGTTCATGCGGTTTGCATGGATCTGACATTTGTGGCATCGCCGTACAAAGCCAATACAATTCTCCTCCATGGTAGACCAATAGTAACCCTGTCTAAGGATCTTCCGAGCTAGCATCACCCTGGTCATGTGCGCTTCGCACTCTCCTCCGTGGATGGCCTCCATCAGGCGCTTGGACTCTTCAGCATCAGCACACAGTTTATGCATCCCGAGATGTCCTCTCTTGTACAGTTTTCCCCCGCAGACGATGAACTGAGTAGCCATTCTTCGAATTGCCCTCTTATCTTTGGCATTTGCCCCTAGTGGATACGCCTCTTTTTCCAAGAAGTTCCAAACATCGTAATACCAGGGATTTTCATCTTGTACCTCATCTATGGCAGCAATCAGCTCGTAAGTCGGCACAAATTTCTGTTCGATGATGATCGGACGCATCCGGACTCCGAAAGGAATGTCTATCAAAGAAGATAAAGTTGCTAATGAATCTACGAACCTGTTGTTCTCTCTTAACAGATGAGCGAAGTTCAGTTTCTCAAATCGAGGAATCAAAGCGTCCAAAGTCTGGTGGTAGATTCTCATCTTTTCTTCTTTAACTTTCCAATCTCCTTTAGCTTGAGATACAACAAGATTCGAGTCCCCGATGACATCCAACCGTTTTTCCCCTAGTTCCAGGGCAGCTTCCAAACCAGCAATACATGCCTCATATTCTGCCTCGTTGTTCGATACTTTGAACCGGAGTTTGAATGCTAAAGGTATGTGGAAATTGTCGGGCACTATCAGCAACACCCCTATCCCATACCCGTATTAGTTTGACGCTCCGTCAAAGTACATCGTCCAGGTTTCTTCTTCGACATGCAGAATGGCCTCGTCTGGGAATAAGTACTCAACTGCTTCATCCACTTCCACTGGGTGATCAGCTAGGAACTTCGCTACCGCTCCCCCTTTCACTGACTTATGCGTCATGTACTTCAGATCGAATTCGGAAAGCAGAAGCAACCAACGGGCTAGCCTACCCGTAAGTGCCGGTTTCTCAAAGAGATATTTGATGGGATCTAATCTCAAAACCAGTATTACAGAGTGAGCTAACAGGTAGTGTCGCAGCTTCCTGGTAGCCCATACCAAGGCCAAACAAGCCTTCTTCAGCGGAGTGTAGTAGGTTTCGTAATC
This sequence comes from Camellia sinensis, assembly GCF_055761805.1. NCBI lineage: Eukaryota > Viridiplantae > Streptophyta > Magnoliopsida > Ericales > Theaceae > Camellia > Camellia sinensis. The sequence goes on along the minus strand of NC_138962.1, from coordinate 20,460,431 downwards.
CAGCATTTTCTTGCTCAGGTAGTAGATAGCTCTCTCCACTTTATCCTCAAACTCTTATGCAAGCATGCAGCCCATTGTAGTTTCAGTCACTGAAAGATACAGAATCAGCGTTTTCCCCAGCTCAGGCGGTGACAACACAGGTGGGTTCTGTAAATATTGTTTAATCTGGTCGAAAGCAGCTTGGCATCGGCCGTCCCATTAGAATTTCTTTCCTTTCTTCAGGAGACCAAAGAGTAGTTCACAAGTCAAGGTTAATTTTGCAATAAACGGTCTTATGAATTGCACTTTACCCAGAAAGCCTCGCATCTCCTTTTCAGTCCTTGGTGGTGGCATTTCTAAGATGGCCTTGATTTTAGAAGGGTCGACCTCGATACCTCTCTGTGTGATCAAGAACCCCAGCATTTTCCCTGCTGTAACACCAAACGTACACTTTTGAGGATTCAGTTGCAACCGATATTCTCTAATCCATTGGAAAAAATTTTGCAAGTCGGTGTAGTGGCCCTCTCTTTCCTTGGACTTGACAATCATGTCGTCCACGTACACCTCAACCTCTTTATGGATCATATCATGCAAAATCGTGGTCGCAGCCCGTTGATATGTAGCTCTAGCGTTCTTCAGCCGAAACGGCATTACCCTATAACAATAAGTCCCCCATGGGATGGTTAAAGCAGTCTTCTCCCGTTCTTCAGGTGCCATCAGAATCTGATTGTAGCCAGAAAACCCATCCATGAATGAGAACAATGCATGCCCAATAGTGAAGTCCACTAATTCATCGATATACGACAGAGGAAAGTCGTCTGTCGGACTGGCTTTGTTCAAATCCCTAAAGTCCACACATACTCGAATTCTGCCGTCCTTCTTCGGCACTGGAACTATATTGGCCAACGAAGTTGGGTATTCAGATACCAACAGGAACCCTACGTCAATTCGCTTGGTGACCTCTTCTTTGATCTTGAGAGCCCAATCCGGGCGGATCCTTCTGAGCTTTTGCTTAATAGGTCAGGCCTCTGGGTCAAGAGGGATCGGGTACTATATAATCTTAGGATCGATTCTAGGCATGTCTTCGTAGGACCACGAAAACATCTTTGAAATCTTTTAATAAAGCGACTAAGCGCTCGCACTCCTCCAAAGAAAACGTGGACCCGATCTGGACCAGCCGCGGGTCCTTCTCAGTACCCACATTAATTGTGGTGATTTCATCAACCAGCAGTTTTACAAACCTCTCCTGCTCTTGATTAAGCAAATATTTCAAAACTGAAGGAATTTCTTCCTCGTCGTTTTCATCAAAATTTTGAAAGTCTTGAGTAATACAATAAATCAAAGGCATAGAAAAGTACTCGAAGGCCACAGCTGCACAATTCTTATTAATTACATCCAAATCGCCTGATTCCTCTGTTACAACAGACTCAAAGGAAAAAGAAAAAGACGACCTAGACAGGACTGTGGCATCCGGGTCATCACCCCCTAGAATACCGGACTCAGACTCAGACGAGCTGGAACTTGATTCTGACTCTACAGACTCAGTGGAATCAAATTCCGGATCACTACCTGACTCGGTGCTGCTCGATAAAAATCTCTCCTCGTATTACCAGATGAGGGAGAATGTAATGGATACATCCAGAATGTTTGAAGATGGGTGCACAGCCACTTCATTCTCGATCATGGACACAAAGAAGTTATCCCCTAAGTACTGCACTCATGTACGATCGGAGGATCTGAAAGAAGATAAGCCAGTGCTACCCCTATTTTGAACTCTATACTCTCGGAATCCTCCTTCTTGCACTGCTCAGCCTCAGCTGGTGGGTCTGTCTGCTCTTCGGCAACATCATCCCCGGACAATTGCAAGTCAAAGAAAATCTTGAACCCCGGCAAGCGCCGCCTCTCTTCATTTAACCATGGCTCTGGGAAGCCGCAGAACGCGAAGTCTTCTCCCTCCCGGACAAAGCGTCCGTTTAGGGTACCCTAGATAGGCCGATGCATCAACTCATAATGCCTCATGGCCTGCTTGGCTCTGGCTCTTCCGGCCATCTCTTTGCCTTTCCATACCCAGTCCTCTTTGGTAGGTAGATAACCTAAGCCAAAGGTAACTAGGTTGTACGGCACTTCGGCAGATGTTGCAATGCCTTTCAGGCCACTTTTTCCTAATCCCATCCTGGGGATGTGCTAGAGTTTGTTCATGAGGTACACAGACTGTGCACTGACGTATAACCCCTCATCAATAGCCAGTATGTTCTGTACAACCCGGGCCTCAGCTAGGGTAAATCCTGACAGGAACACAGCCTCTGCGCTATGCTCTATCTCCAGAACCAGTGTGGACACCTCTGGCAGCGGATGGATTAAAGAATTCCCAAAGACTATAGCCACCCTCTTCCTGTGGGGGTATTTCAGCATTTGATGCAGGGTGGAAGAGACTGCCTTCACCTGGTGCAGCCACGGCCGCCCTAGGAGTAGATTGAAAGTTGAGGGAATGCCCAAGACATGAAAATCTATATCTTGTTGTCCTGGACCAACCTGAGTCCGAATCTGTACGGTCCCCATCATCTCTCGGCTAGTGTTGTCATATGCCCTTATCACCTGGGCAGTTGGCACAAAATCTGCGGGCCTCAACCCGATTGCATATGCCACCCTAGACGGGCACACGTTAATAGCAGATCTTGTGTCGACAAGAACCACTAGTATCCATTTTTCTCTACACTCCACAGAGATGTAGAGAGGTTTGTTATGGTTTGAGCCCTCAGGCGGCAGCTCCTTGTCAGTGAAGGTTAATGTCGGGGAAGCTCCTTCCGGAAAAACCAACCCTACCAACTGTTCAGGTGTGGTGTCCATCGAGAGTTTGGCCTTGTCCATGGCAGAAAGGACAGCCTGCCTGTGAACTCTTGAGGCCATAAGCAGTCCCTAGATGGAGATGTCTGCTTGTATCTTCTTAAGCTATTTCAGCATAGTCTCTTCTTCGAGCAGTTTTTCTCTCTGATTCTCTACCTCTTTGTCCTTTCCGGACGCCTCTGGTTAATCCAGGTGTAGGGGCTAGAAATACCGCCCACTCCTAGTCATGTGGTCAACTTCCCCCACATACCAGGTATTATCCGGCTCGTTGCTCCCCCAGTCTTCATCGGTGTGGGCAAGACATAAGTCGTCATCTTCCCATCACATGCCATCGGCCATCAACAAGCAGCTATATGATTTTGTTGCATCTATTCCTGTGCGCACAACATATTTCGTCCTCGTGCTCACAGCACATTCCATCCTTGCAGGGGCTTTGGCCTTTCTGACCCTCTCCAGATCTTCGATCTTTTCCTGTTCAAACTGCCTCAGTACAGTCTGTTGTTCAATCTCTTCTGTATTCAAACTGCTCTGATCCTGAGCAAAATTGTTAACACCAATGCTCTTCGGCGATTCATTCTGATTCTCGGCCATTCTGGCCACTGCTGATGTCCCCGTTTCTAACGGACCCTGTTCTGATTAAGACTGCTCAACAATATCCGGCTCGTCGCTGAGCCACCCAGTAACTTTTGCTGACCCTTCCATGTCAAACCAGTTGACGGTCACGTCCCCTGAATCCTGTTCTTCAAAGAATTACAGGTTTGCAAAGTCCTTCCCCAGATCTGCTAGGTCATCTAGCCCTTGATTAGATCCATCATCTCGGACCACACAAATCTCTGCCTCATCCGGCAATTGCACCCTTGGCTTATGTTGATTATTGATGTGATGTAACTGCTCAGATTGTACATGAAGCTCGCGAACCCCTTAGACTCTGAATGATCATTCCAATCTACCTTAACAGTCGACCCAATTCTATCTTCGATAGTCACCACCACCGACTCGGGTAGGGTTTGGGAGATATCCAACATGCACAAATCTGTGCTGTCGGGAATGAATACCTCCGGCCTGGGTAGGTGGAAAGGGGTGATATATATGCTCGGGTTATATGGAGTGGCCGAGGTTTGGATAAGGTTGATACGTTTGGGAGGTGGAGCTTGGTTATGTGGTGGGAGAGGGTTGGTTGTGACATTTAGTTTTACTGGAGGTGCGATCACCCTGTTGTCAATGAGATCCTGAATCTCATGACGCAATCGAAAGCACTGGTCAATTTCGTGACCGTGTTGTTGGTGATAGGCGCAGTACTTCACCAGGTTATGGGTGGGAGAAAGCTTTTCTGGCAATAGCCGCGGCTCTAGGGGCTTCAAGTGTCCTTTCTTGATAAAAACCCCCAAAGCCTTGGACAAAGACATGTACAGTGGGGTGAAAGTTATTTGGCCTCAGGGTACATACCTGGCTGTTTGTGAGCTACTTCCGGACGCACCACTGAAAGGTGTAGCTGTAAGGGTTTGTGGGGTGGTGGTGGTGACCATTCCCACATCTGAAGCTCTGGCAGCTACAGTACTGCTTGGGCCTGCATTTGTACTGCGGTTGAATGCCCTCTTGGGCTGCTCTCTCTCATGATCAATGAGGCCCTGTTTCATCGCGTCCTCGATCTGCACCCCTATCTTATGTAGATCCGCAAAGGTGGGCAGGAGGAGAATAATCATCTTTTGTATGAGCTTAGGCTGAAGGTTGCGCACAAAGCGCGCGGCCGAAGGCTCTGAAAACTGGAAACTAGTCTCCAAACGGGAAAAGTAGCCTACGATCACAAAAAGTGGTCTACGACCACAAAAGAGTGGTCTACAAGACCTCTCCCTCCCTTAGGCAAGGAAAACCAGACTTGATCCGCAAACCGAGCCAAAGCACAAAGAGTTCAGAGGCCCGAAGGCAAGGCTCTCAGCCAAAACTCCAGAAACTTGAAACAAGCACAACATGCGCAATCACTGAGCGCTCAATCGATGACGTCTGAGTCTTAAGGTCAATCAAAAATGGGGTGTCTACACCTGCCATATTGTGCTGGTCTAACTGAACAACTGGGATATCTGACTCTGCAGTAGAAACTGAGACCTCAGCCTGCCTATTCAAGAACCACTGATCTGGCAACCGCTGTACCGATACACTGCACTTTTTTGACCTCCGTCTAGTAACCGAGGGTAAAGAAAGAAACATTGCTTGTCCGTCTACCTGATCCTTGGATCGATTAAGTCTACGGCCTCTAACCCAGAGTGCTCAGGGAATATCTACCTGGTCGGATGCAATAGTGCTAAACTACCTTGCAAAAAGATAAATAAAGCATAATAAGGAAAAATACAACCAGAAAAATGGACAGCATAACGGCTTAAATAACGACAACACACAGTTGACACTTGTATGCTGAATACACTGTTCCCCAAACACTGTTTACTGTGCCCAAATGGCTACCCCATATCTGATATCTTTGGGTAAAACTGATTTCCCAAACATTGATGCCCTCGGGCTTGATACCGAGACTTGCAAACTGATATATGCATTCCTGTAGAGGCACACTCTAAAAGCACATAGCAAGTAAATGAGAGGCAAAACACACCTATAGAGGGGTAGGGTTTCCTTGTCCTATTTTGTCAAGAGTTAGGGTTTCACTACGCACGCAGTGGTTTCAAAACAAACTACAATCGAGTGAGCAACCTGTCCTAACTTGGCATGGCCACTACGGATTCCGACATGCACTAGGTCGAATGGTCAAAAAGGGTGCCCCGGTAACAACCGGGGTTTTTGTTCCCATCGTGGCAGAGCCCGTAACCGATCTGCCTTATGGCACGCAGCCTCTGGCAAACCCTTCAAAAATCGTAGACAGCGAACACGGTGTCCTAGGCGCACCAATACAAATGCAATGCAAAGAGGCACATAAGTGTAAACAAAACAAGATATCATGAGTTCGAGTCAAGTTCTCTAAATCCCCAGCAGAGTCGCCAAAAATTATAGACGAGCCCCGAAAACTCTCCGGGCTCCACGCGCGAGGACGCGAATTCAGTTTTGTTCTGAGCTACTACAGTTCGGACTCAATGTCACGGTTCTTAATCTGATCTCACAAAGTAAAATGCAAGACTGATAAATCACCAAAGAGTCCAAATCTGGCAAATTGTTTTGGAAAACTAATTTTATAAAGAAGTGTCAAACATGGACTGCTTTGCTAGATACAGAGTCGCCACCTAAATATTTTGTTTTGAGGGGATTTAAGAAACCTTGACTCATGCTTAAGGCCACGTGTCCGTCATCACCAAAGCTGCCTTAGCTCGGGAACTTGGGTACGAGAGGGGAAGGTCATGCAATGAGCACCCCTGCTCGCCCGATCAAAGATCGACCTATACTAAGCATGATATCTTGTTTTTGAAAACACATGTGCTCTTGTTCTGGTTTATTAGCTATATTACTATGTGATGCACATAACATACAAGTATAGACTAGATCGCCTAACTTGGAACAAAACATCTCATGTTTGTTTGTTTGAAAATGGGTTTGAAGTTTGCTACTCGCAAGTAGGCTAAGTCGGGGATTTGATGAATTGTTCCAATTCAAGTAATCCAACCTTCACCCACAGGCATTCGGGCAGTTAATCAACTAAGCAGTTAGCCTCATGGCAAGCATGCTTTCATGGCAAGCAATAACACACATGTAGTATGCTAAAGCGTAAACACTCACAGTGTACTCCGAGCCAAAACAGAGAACTAGTTAGAAATCATGCATGATCCTAGTTCATGTTAAAATGCAACACATGCAAAAATGCGACTAAGATAGGCTCGGCTATTCTAGATGTCATGTGAAATACAACTTGATAACATGCTGTTGAACATGTATTCAAGTAAATGTATTAAAATACAATGCAGTTTGTATGATGCGTCGAGCCTGGTGCATGCAAAATAGATGAATGAATGCATTCATGCGAAGCATAAGGATGCTAAAAAAAATATGTCCTAAAACTAACCATCGTAAGTGGTTAAGTAAAAGGGAGAAAGAAATGGGAGTTGGAAGACATGCATCACACACACGCACGCTTATTACAACAGTTGGCCCTCTCGACAGAAGGTCCGAATAAAAAGCTAACTACCTAATTTAAGCTAATTAAACTAATTATTACATCACAAATTGAACAACTAGCAAGCTAACTAATTAAGTATAAAACGAAGCTAATTAACTAATCCTAGTTAACTAACTATTACAACACGAATTGAATAGTTAAACTCATTAACTAATTAAGTACAAATCAAAGCATAAACTATCTAAGCAAATTAGCTAAGGAAAGCAGTAAAGCAAGGTCCTCAGAGGGAGAAGAGTGCATGCATGCCTGGTCACCTCGTTCGGAAATCCGTCGCAATGCCCCAACTTGCCTCTGTTTGCAATTGCTCTCGGAACCTTGCACCAAGCTCCAGAAAGCTTCTAACTCATCTTGGGGACCTATGGGAGGGCTGCCGACCACCTAGGGGTGTTTCCAACCACTGGCCGACCACTTTTTGTTGCTACAGACCAAAGAAAGTGGTCGGCCAGCTAGTTTTTCTGGTTGGCCGACCAGAAAAGGTGGTCCAAAGACTAAGAAAACCAATTAGCCGACCAGAAAACTGGCTGGCAGGAAGGAAAGCGGTCTCCAAGGGGAAGAACTGGTCTCCCACCCTTGTACCACCTTCCAAACAAGGAAAACAAAGTTTGTACCAAAAATAAACCAAAAAGGATGCAAGACGAGAGATCGAGAGGCAATGCGCGCAACCGGGAACCTCGAAAACTGGTCTACGAGCACCAAAAGTGGTCTCCCAGACCACAGGGCCCCTCTAGGCAGAGGCAATAAGGTGTGGTTCAAAAACCACATCAAACGGAGAACGTTAAGCGGTCCCGAGACAAGGTGCGCAGCCGAAGGCTCCGAAAACCGGAAACTAGTCTCCAAACGGAAAAAGTGGTCTACGACCACAAAGAGGTGGTCTATAGACCTCTCCCTCCCTCAGTCAAGGAAAACAAGGCTTGGTCCACAAACCGAGCCGAAACACAAAGAGTTTAGAGGCCCGGAGGCAAGGCACTCGGCCGAAAACTCCGGAAACTCAAAACAAGCACAACGTGCACAATCACCGAGTGCTCAATCGATAACGTCTGAGTCTTAAGGTCAGTCAAAAATGGGGTGTCTACAGATATATTTGATACATTTAGTGTGTGGATTGAAAAAACTAATTAATAATTACATTATAAAGTGTGTGTACTGACAAATAATATGGATTGAGATAATTAAATGTGTGGAAATAGAATTTCCCACACTTAACCCCTTCTATGAATAAATCATTTGACAATTTACTCCTTGGGTTCAGACTGTGTCCAGTCCAAATCTAGGAGTGTCCGATCCAGTTCGGCCCATTGGGCCAACTTTTGGGCCCTTTTTCTCTAGCGACCCTAATTTTTAATAAGTCATTATTTATAACTACTTTATTTTATTTGTGGCTTTATTAATTTTGTGGACACATGAGAATTTAATGTGGTATTTAATTACTTTAATGTGCTATTTAATTATATATAATTAATTTGAATATTTATATATTTTATATATATATTAATCTTATATTTATATTTATATATGGTATATTTATGTTGTATTTATATAATATTATATAATAGAATTTCAATTAGGTTATAACTATTAGAGGTTGTCACTAAGATAAGAAGAAAACAAAGAGAGAAAAAAAGAAGAGCAGCGGCAAAGGCCGAAAGAGGGAGAGAGAGAGTAAGAGGGATGGTGGGGAAGAAGAGGAAAGGAGAAAAAATAAAAAGATTAAGGTTTTATTTTGGTGGCTTTATTAATTGTGTAAGTGATTCTTTGATCTTCAAAAAAATATTGTGAGTACAAAACCCACTTCCCTTGATTTATGTTTAATTCGTTGTTTTTATTTATTTATTTATATTTATTTGATGTTGGTTTCATTTTGTATTTGTATGTAGAGGATGGATTGATTTTAATTATTTTGATTAATTGTGTATGTAAGGTTTAGGGTTTTTATTTGTATTTATTTTATGGTTGTAATCACACTTGTAGATATATGAAATTAAAATAAATTAGGAACCCATAGATAAATTCCTTACACTCCACCATGACTCCATAGATTGTTGTTTTATTTAAGTGTTGGTGAGAAAGAGTGTATAAAAAAAATGAGGATTATGAAATTTATTTGAATGCCTTAGGCTTAGCATTGCTATGTTTGTTCTAATGAGTGATATGTTTTGTATATGTATATTGTTGCCTCGTTCTCAGGAGTAGACTAGTGCTTTGATTTACACGCGTACGTATATGCTAACCATCCGGGGAGTATGGGTCAAACTCGAGACGATATCCCCGTGCAAGTTTGCCTTCGGAGCGGTGTTAGGTATATGGGAGGCACATGGGATATATGTGTAGGCTGGAAGTGAAAGGCCAAAGTGGTGGAGTTAAGGTACAAGGAATTAAATATGAACTTATTGATATCGGTTGAATTGCTTTGATTTTTACATCTTGAAAAATAGTAAACGACATTGATAAGTTATGAAATTTGGGCAGAGGCATGTATATGTAATTCTTGACAACTTTTGTATTTTAATTTTGTGCTAAAAAGATCGATTGGAACTTGTAATCGGATAATCTTAGTTAAAATAGTTTTTATTCATTTTACCAATGTAGATTTTAGATGTTTTAATCCATGAAACGAGCTCATTTTTATTGGTTTCGCGTAAACTAAAGTAAAACATTATTCTATACACTTTTCGTGTTTTGAACTTTTTCGAAAAAAATCATCTTAGCGCAGTTTCTTTTCGTTTTCAGTTTCAAATTTTTCGGTTGAATTCCATTTAAATTCTTCTATCTAGTTTTTCTCTCAACCTGTTCAGTTTCTATTAAATTCATTTACGCTGTCCTTTAGGAAATTTAATTCTATACAACTTTTGTTCTTTGAGTTTTGTCAATTCGAATTATTTAAGCATGAAACGTTGCATTTTTATACTTTTTCAGCAATTTACTTATGATTAAATGATGCTAACTTTATTTTTACTTTTTTTGCAGAATGGTGGGTTTTACTAACTTTTTATGCAGGGATGACCCACCATATTTTTTTATGTTTATTTTGTTATTTTATACTCAATTTATATTTAGTTGTGTACGGGTAAGAAACTAAATGTCACCGTATCTCGGGAAACTACCCCTTCGTCTCGGTGCAGGTGGAACTACTTGTCTTGTCCCATAACAATAATTAAATTTACTTTTGTTTATGTCTGGTGGACACGCGGGTTCCAAATTTTGTACTCATACCAATATACTTGTATACTGACCCGTTTTGTCTCTTGGCATCTCAGGTGCGTTCTATTTTAGCACAGTCGAGCTTTCTTTGCAGGATTAGTTGGAGCTACAGTGGTAACGAGGGCCACGAGAAATAACTATAGTTGTTGGACATGTCTCTTGGACTTCTTTTGTTTTCTTGAGTTTAGGGTTAATATTAGTTTATATATTTATTAATTTTTTATGACATTAATACTTTTATAATTTGGCATGGTGGGTTATTTTGTAACTTTACATTATTTAAGTTGTTTTGACTATTCGTTGCTACTTTAATGTTGGAGGTATTGGTTGGTTATGAAATTATGGTAGATGGTTTGGTTGGCGTTTTATTTTTTTTTTTTTATCCCTTGTAATCTTTTGAGTATAGAAATTTACTTAAACCTCATGGAGATGAGAACGTTTAGATTTTGTTTCACCCCTAGGATTTGGATGATGGAATATTGATTGGGGTTTAGTCCTAATTTAATATTTAATTGTCCAAATTTTGGGGCGTGACATTTTCGGTAATCTAAACCGTTCACATTTTAGGACTTGTTGAATATATTATTCCTATAAAAAATCACGTTGATTGGACAATAGATACTATATATTCGAATCACTTTTGTCTAGAAAAAAATAGACGGTCAGAAAATTAACGATTCATAAAAAAGTGATCCGAATATGTAGTATCTGTTATCCGATTGACGTGATTTTTTTACAGGAATAATAAACTCAACAAACCCTAAAATGTGAACAGTTTGGATTATCGAAAAGGGGTCCAGAAATGGGCCAAATGGATGACTGGACCCTCCAGTCCAGATGGTGGACTGGAGGCAAGCCCCAGCCTTACTCCTTCTATTTAGACGTGTAAATCGGCCCGGCCTACTCGGGCTCGGGTCCGGCCCAGCCCATGTCGGGCCTCACGTGCTCCTGCCGGCCCACAGGCAAACAAACTAGGCCCAGGCCCAGCCTTAGGCCCATAGGGTATTCGAGCCTTGGGTGGGCCAATGGGCCAAGCCTCGGGCTAGCCCAATGGGCCTGGGCCTGGCCTTGGGCTTGGGCGGGCCTGACCCTTTTTTGTTTTGTTTTTTTTTTTTAAATTTTTCTACCAAAATTTTATTATTTTTCACTAAAAAAAAGCACTGGGCCTCGAGTGAGCCGACAAGGTCGGGCCTCGGGCTGGGCCTTGAGTGGGCCTTAAGCGAGCTGATGGGTTCGGGCCACGGGCCAGGTCGAGCTTAAAAATGATGGCCCAGGGCCAGGGATTCGGGCTGGGCTCTGGCCTAAACGAGCCTAAAAGGATCGTACCCACCCCGGGCCGCGGGCTATTTTTACACTCCTACTTCCATCAAAGACTCGTTAGGATTTGGATGAAATCTAGTCATGTGCATGGCACATGACAAGGTAAACCAATTTTGATGGCAAAAACACCCTTCTCAATCCATTTCCTCTCTCTCTCTCTCTCTCTCACACTGTCAAACAAAATTCCAACCACCATCGACATTTACCTTCCTCCTCCCACCCACATCAATTCCCAAACCACCACCAAAACATCTACGACTAAAACCCTAAGCTATGAATATCCAAGGTCCCAATTCTACCCACCACCGACCACTCTACCAACCTTTCTCAAACTGCCACCAAATACCACCACAGATCTCCTCTCATCTTCCCACACCTCCACCTGCCACATTGAAACTCAATCCCTACTGTCGATAGTACATGGCCCCTTTGGCCCATATAGAAAAGACGACACAGACACACATACAAATATACATATACTAGGGATAACCCATCCCTGAAGGCACAGTCAACAATTTTTTTTGGTACCATACGTGCTACGGAATTCAATTGTAATAAATCAATTTAAAATAATATATCACTCCAGTTTAAAACTTTACAAATAAGAAGTTGAAATTGTTTCAACACAGTAAATTGGCAAAAATATTCATAAATTTCAAATAACAAACTTTAAAATTAAAGTCCAAATAATGAATTTTATATTACAGTGTGCATAAGCAAAGAATAGAATCTAAAAATATTTGTTAAAATTTAAGTCTAAATAGCAAATTTTAGAATTTAATCCACATCAAAATGACACATGTATAGCAAATCTTCAATAAAAGAATGTTACTAAATTAGTATCATAACTGGTAACCTTTTCACTTTATCAAATTTCAATACCTTCAAGGAAAGGTGAATGAATATTTTGGTACAAAAGAGTAATCATCTTAACTAAAAATAATAATATAATTAATCATCTAGTTTAGAATGAGAGCAAACCAACTACACACATAAAAGAGAAGCAACATAACCCAACGTTTTTAATACGGATCAGCCACCTGCAACAAAATCACTCGCTTAAATTCACTTTAAAAAACCAATAGCCATGAGGAATCGCATCAAAATACATATGAGAAATCAACAATCAACTCTAATTTGACAACAAAATGAACTCATTATAGTAATAAAAATAATTAGAAGAACAATAACAAATGCATGAATAACTTAATGCAATATTATTAAATCAGATGATTTTACGGTTTCAATTTGAACAATACCAAAAAAACTCAGCAAACCCATGTTTAAGAGTGATAATTACATGTTTCACAATTTTTTGCAATGACATTGTCATAGCAACAAATAATCTTCTTTTAATTTGTTTTGTAATTAATCCCCTTCATTTAGCACAAAATTCATGTACTTCTCTGATAGCTCTGAATGTACCAGTGGTAAGCATAATTCTGACCCATCATTGGCTGAAACACATATGAAAAATAGCATTGAGTGAAGATTCTAAACATGAATGTAAGAGAGAAGTTTACACATATTTTACATAGTGAAACCTAACAATAAAATGATTACTCTTGTATAGAAGTCTTCCTAGTTGAATCGGGGAGCAAATTTCAACAACAACCAAAAAACGAATTAGGCAAACCTCTCCAAACACTGATCTAGATAATGAATTACCACAGTAAAGCAAACATAAAACACATATTGATGAACTCGCCATTTTTCCAATTATCGAAGCTCTGCAAATAGATAAAATAATAAAAAATAAAATTAAAAACCCTAAAAAAACACAAACTATTAATTGCAAAATTCACGAAAAAATCAAAAAATTGTGTCATCACTACTCTATAAGTCCAAAACACAATATTTTTAATCTTTGAAAGACTTGATAAGGCCACCATTTTATATTCCCAACAATGCATGCAACAACACATGTCAAATTAATTGAGAAAAAAAAAAAACAGAGATGATATGAAATGCATAGCTTGTATTGGCCACAACAAACACTAAAACTAATTTGGAAGGAAAAATTGAATCTGAACAATAATCCCACAAGCATAAATAAGTTTTTAACTTTGACATAAAGGACCAATCATCACTTCACAAATAAAATCAAATGTTTTACATAGAAACAAAATGAAGATGCCATCTAAATTTGAATGAGACCTGAGAAATTGCCTTTTTACTCATAAAGACTTCAAAACAATATTTAAGTGATTGCCATCATAAAAATGAATCTCATGGATGACTAAATTAGTGTATCAAATCTATAGTTAGTGTATGGATATTACTTAGTACAATTGTGTCAAATCATTCTCCTATTTTATAGTTTCTTGTATTTTGTCTTCTACAAAACAAATTGCCTTCCTAAACATTTAGAGTTTTCAAGTGCTTTATGTGGTTCAGGCCATCCCCAAACCCATTCAAAGAATAAAAAAAATTACCAAGATAAAATGTGGGAAAGTGAACCACAACATAGGTAAAACCAAAGCAAGTAAAACCAGAAAATAAAGATATTCAACCTTTTGACTGTACATCTAAACTGAGACATGAAGCAGCAAAGGAACTATACATAACCATAAAGAAAAGGACAATCAAAATACAACTAAATTATGTACAAAGCACAATCCCAAAGACAGAAACCCTCAACAAAATTCAAAAAAAATTGCCATTATCATCACTTGCATAGAGGTTGTGTGTGTGTGTGTGAGAGAGAGAGAGAGAGAAAGAGAGTGTGTGTGTGAGTAAAACTAAGTAGAGCTCTTTCCAGTCTTCAAATTATGTTGTAAAAAAATCAACTTTTAAGGAAATCCCACTTACATCAAAACCAATAGAGCTCTTCTCCTCATTCAAGTCTAGGAATTCAAACTAAGTAGAGCTCTTTCCGATCTTCAAATTATTTTCTAAAGAAACTAACTTTTAAGGGGGAGAGACGCGTTTGTGATAGACAGAGGTACTGGTAGGCTGGAAGCAAAGGTCTAGCATCAACACACATTTTGTTCAACCTATACTTTTAACCGTCAGATGTTGATTATGATTGATCTCAACCATTAAAAACAATTGTATCTTTAAGACAATTGTAGGACATTTTCAAAAATTCTTGTGCTTTATTATATAGATAAGTGAATTTTCATTTTTGTTTTGTGGTCTGTCGAAATATATAACGCGCTTTGAAAAAAACCATCAAAAGTATTCCTACGCAATAACAACCTTTATTGCATCAACAAAGAAGCCATCCTAAAGGGCTTTGGATCAAGAGCTGGTGGGGAGGGGAAGAGTATGCAGATGTGAGAGAGTGAAAGGGGTTTGTATATGTATATATATACAACTATTTATAACAATTGCAAAAACTAAATCATCAACCACAAATAAAAAGTTCAATTTCAGGTTCTAACCACATTAAATCTTAACTCTTAAACATGATTTCAGGTTTTGAAGTTCAACTTGCGGCCTCTAAACACGTAATAGAACATTCAGAAAAATTGATTTAGCAAATATAATTAATTTCCAGCCAATACAAAAAATTTTGAACATCAAATTTAACATGTAGCATAAATATTAACTATCCAGTTCATACTGATATTTTTGCCAACGTACATTTGTAATCATTTTAACTTATATCTCCTCTTATAAACTAAGTCAAATCCATTAATTCAATTGCAAACTATTTCCCGCTGTCGTATCCTCCATATCTTTCTGTCACTATTTTATTCATTTGTTTGCACTTTTTTTTCTCCCTATACCTCCATTTCCCGTTATCCCATAGCCTCCTTGCACAACCACGCACCCTCTCTCTGCCTTTTGCTTAAGTTCTCTCTCACCGATGACATACCAATGCCATGAAAATGCATTTTCAAAAGTAGACCAACTAACATACTTCAAACAAAAGTAGCTCTTTGAATTGACACTTAAAGTGTTTAAATTTGGATTGAAGTTTTTTCATAGCCATGCTCAAGTTGATTTTAAGATGTTTATATTATCCAAAATAATGCGCATAAGATAAAAACTCAATGCAGTTTCGTTATCATGATAGAGTAAAATATGAACAATTTATCAAATAAAATCGTACTCAAGACCTAAAAAAAGTATTTATGTGAGAAAAACATAATAATTGCTCCAATTATACACTGAGTATCAAACAGAGAAGCTGCATTTTGAAAGAAAAAAAAACATGAAGATGAGGTTTCTTAGCGCCTTATGCTAGTGACCGTAGAAATTGAATGTCAACCACAAACTAAATTGATCTAGATGTAAACTGTATTGCACAGCCACCACCCTCACTGTATTCCTCTCCTAGAATATCATTTTAAATTTAGATAGGAATTTAAAAAGGAAAAAGAAAAGATGAGGGAAATATAGAGTTATTATGATCCAAACACAACCTACATAGGTAAGCAAAATTATTTTTGTTGACGAAATGGTATCAATACATGTTTTATATAGGGGCCAATTTGAGAGAGAGAATAGACAAATGCATGCTCTTTACAACTACCAATTAGTAAGCAAATTGATACGTACATAGTTTCCCTAATATATTCTCTGCTACTGGGAGTCCTTAAACCAGTTAATTGATCAAATGTAAAATTACCTGTAAGAATAGATATGTGATTTTTTTTTAAATTATAATTCATAACTACACAATTGAGTGAGTAATAAGCCTGTGAAACTGGGCAAAACTTTGTAAAGCCAAAATATTATTTTTGCCACTATACCCATTGTCAATATAAACTTAGGTTTTTGCTTAATGTTGCCCTCTAGCCAAAATATTGGTTCTGCCACTAAACCCATTGGCAATATAATATAAATATGAGGCTAGGCTTGATTGCTCTAATTGTTAGACTTATTTATTTTGATAATTTATTTAATTATGTTTTAATTTATTTGAAAGAGAAAAATAGAATCCAAATTCAAAATTTATTTTGATGATTTATTTAATTATATTTTAATTTATTTGAAAAAGAAAAATAGAATCAAAATTTATTTTGATGATTTATTTGAAAAAGAAAAATAGAATCAAAATTTATTTTGTCCCATTATTTCTCACTTAAACCTTTATCCTAAATGTTGTTAGAATGTATTTAATATTTGATTAAATCAGGAGTTCAAACAGCCCAAAACAAAGGTTCAAACAGCCCAGCACAACAACAGTTCAAAAGATTCAAATGGAAGATATTCAAATTTGTAATGATGGAGTAAAAGATATTCAAACTGGTAATGATGAAAGTACAAAGGCTATAAATGGCTATAAACGGCTATAAATTCAAATGAATACAAATTTGTAATGATGGAGTGGAAGATATTCAAATTAGTAATGATGGACTACAACGGCTATAGACGGCTATAAATTCAAATGAATACAACGGCTATAAACGGCTATAATTTTTATTATATATACCAAAGCCTATAATGTAAACAAGTTACAAAACAAAAATCTAGAAAATATTCTTTGATCTATAATCACTCACATCTATTCTCTGAAAAATTCTCGAAGGAGTGTTCTTCAATTTTTGTTGACATCCTCTCTCAGAAAATATACACTGAGCCTTATAACTTTAAGCCTATCTTTCCTGTGTGAGGTTTACAGAAAAACCAGAGCTTCATTTTGTATATCCATCTTTGAGAGATATTTATTGTAAGCTTCCATGGAAAGCAAAAATATCATTTCATCTTGTAAAAGTGTTGCAAATACTGTGTTCTTGAAATCTTAAGAGTGATTGTGAATCACTTAAGATTTGCAAGAGTTTGAGCTTGTGAAGTCTGTGTAAAATCCGTGAAGGATTGCTCCATTTGTAAAGAGGTTGCTAGCAACCCTGTGAAGCTAGAAGATAGTGGAAAATCTCAAGTGAAGCTTGAGGAGTGGATGTAGGCTTGGTTGAAGTCGAACCACTATAAATCTGTTTGTCTCCTCTTCCCTAATCTCTTTACTTTCCTACTACTGCTATAGCTATCTAATATTCATATGTTAATCATTTGATTTACCCTGTATGTTAGTTATACTTCATTGTTATTTTGCTTGATCATTTATTGCTAAGTTCATCATTGTGCTTGTTAATAATTTGTTGTACTAGCAGTTAATTTTATTGGGTATTATTAATTTTAATTTGTAGAAACCTAATTCACCCCCTCCCCCCTCTTAGGTTGGTCTTTAGGTAACACTAATGCTATGTCCTGAAACCATAATGTTGAAACCATAATAGAAATATAAAATTAGAAATATTGTTCTAATGCCATGTGCCGCGAAGACTAATATATTGAAACCATAATAGAAATATAGAATTAGAATAAATAGCACCAAGAACAAAGAAGCCTAATAGATAATGTCTTAATGGGACCACATAATTAAATGTGGTGTTATCATTTATAAGAAGCCTACAATTTAAGTGATTCAATTTAGTTAATAAGCTTAAGGGTATATGTGTTATGGACCTAATATGTAGATACTAGTTGTATAATTTCTATTTCTATGAGGGGCAGAAATAGAAATTAAAACATATTGGTTAAAGTTGGTTTTCATTCCTTTTGAACTTCCACAACCTTTCAGTTTTGAAAACCAATTACAACCTTTAAAAGGTTATGGTCCCTATTCCTTCCCAAGGTGGAAATAAAAATAAGAACACTGCTATTTTTTTTGTTTTTCCTAAATCCTCTCAAGGAGAAACATAAGGCACCAAAGGGGAAAGAATTAGAAGGCAATAACATAATCAATAACAAAGAGTTCATTGATAATCACACTGCCGTTTAACCGTTCATCAATGGATTCAGGTATGTCATTTTGTCTTGATTTCTTGATAATACACATGGTAAATGATCCAAAGTGTAAGGTTTATGTTCTGAAATTTATGTTGAACAATTGGTATCAGAGCATGCATATCATGTGTCTTATCAGAATTGATATGCTTTATTCATTCTATTTAGTTTCATGGAATCAGATTCTGAATTTTCTTATGGATGTAAATTCTGTTTTTTTTTTTTTCCTGTTTTCTTCTGTGAAAATGGCAATCTGTTTTCTGGAATTGTAAAATGATTCGGTGGGTAGTTTTTTTTTTTTTTTTTTCTCTCAAATGGATGAACATCATGTATTTATATATATATAGATATATCTTGCGATTTGATCGGTTTAATTTTGAACATCATAAAAAAAAAAAAAAAAAACTATTTGTTTTTTGACCTGTCAATTCTATTTATATATGTATATATATAATTGGAATTGCTGCAGATTATATAACATATACGGGGTCACAAATTTAGAAATCTTTAAATTTAATGTAATTTCATACAACGTCTACAGAAATTTAATTTTCTAACATTCTCAATATAAGTCAATTCAAACAAGATGTCACAAAAGTGATTTCTCTTGTCTAGATAGTTTTATATGGAATGTTTTGAAGTTCATGTCTGTGTATCTCATGCGGGTATTTATCGGTCCAAAGACATGATTAAGACTTGGCAGAATTACACACACATTTTGTGGTGATAAACATGTGCCAATTGTCAAGAAAACCTAATGTGAATAATAAATCCATCAAAAGATAGATTTGTTATTTGACATAACTTATTGTCAATGTTTGATCATTACAACAAGAATACCACTTACAGTTAATATCACTACCCAAAGGCTTGGTATTAATGTTGTGCTAGGTATCTTGACCATTCACGATGAGGTAATTGTTCCTGAGGAACAAACTCTACAACCTCAACCTCAAGAATCTGTGCCATTAAGGCGATCCACCAGAGAAAGGAGATTTGCATTTTCAGATGATTATATTGTATATCTCCAGGAACATGAGGTAGAAAATGGAATGTCGAAAGATGAACCAATTAACTTTCGTCAAGCCATGGAAAGTTCCAACTCTCATAAGTGGATAGAAAGAATATAAGGCACTGCAAGACCACTTAAGTTATATTGTGACAATAAGTCTGCAGTTTTATATTCCAATAACAACAGGAGCTCGACAAAATCAAAGCATATTGATATCAAGTTCCTAGTTGTAAAAGAAAGAGTGCAGAGTGGACAGATTTCCATAGAGCACATTGGGACAAACTCCATGATAGCGGATCCACTTACGAAGGGCCTACCACCCAAGGTCTTTCATGAGCACACTGCTCAGATGGGTGTTGTTCTATTTGAGAACATTCTGGTTTAGTGGGAGTTTGTATTTATATTACTGCTTTATGTCAGCCTTGAGTTTTATCTATGTAATTAGATTAATTTCTGCAGAAATGAAATATTCAGTTTATTACGCTCTGTTACGTATTATGAAGTATTGATCTCAATAAAGTTAAGTAGGACCAGTTGGAAATAGGCATGTATGGATCACATCACATGTAATTTCCATGCTACGCATCCATGATTGATCTATGTCATTTAGCTGTATTAGTATACGTGACCATTGGTGGGTCGAGTTACGATTGATGTAACGAAGACCGCTTTGATCCTATATTAATATAGTTAATGGACAAGATTGTTTGGATACCCTCAAATTATGATAACAAATTTCTGAGCTCACTAAAGTTAAGCACATTTTTCAGGATACATATGTGGTCTAGTGGGAGATTGTTAGATAATGTCTCAATGGGACCACATAATTAAATGTGGTGTTATCATTTATAAGAAGCCTACAATTTAAGTGATTCAATTTAGTTAATAGGCTTAAGGGTATATGTGATATGGACCTAATGTGTAGATACTAGTTGTATAATTTCTATTTCTATGAGGGACAGAAATAGAAATTAAAACATATTGGTTAAAGTTGGTTTTCATTCCTTTTGAACTTCCACAACCTTTCAGTTTTGAAAACCAATAAATAGAAATTAAAACCAATAATGGTTAAAGTTGGTTTTCATTCCTTTTGAACTTCTACAACCTTTCAGTTTTGAAAACCAATTACAACCTTTAAAAGGTTATGGTCCCTATTCCTTCCCAAGGTGGAAATAAAAATAAGAACACTGCTATTTTTTTTGTTTTTCCTAAATCCTCTCAAGAAGAAACATAAGGCACCAAAGGAGAAAGGATTAGAAGGCAATAACATAATCAATGACAAAGAGTTCATTGATAATCACGCTTTCGTTTAACCGTTCATCAATGGATTCAGGTATGTCATTTTGTCTTGATTTCTTGATAATATACATGGTAAATGATCCAAAGTGTAAGGTTTATGTTCTGAAATTTATGTTGAACACTAATGCCATGTGCTGCGAAGACTAATATATTGAAACCATAATAGAAATATAGAATTAGAATAAATAGCACCAAGAACAAAGAGACTATCCTTATGTTTAGGGACCAAGTTTAAAACATGAGCCATCTTTTAGGAAGAGTTGTCTTAGTTTATGGGTGATGCTACATTTTCTCCTAGCAAAGGAACAATAAGGAGGATGTGCTCCTAGTAGTGCTTGATCTACCCACTTGGCATCTATTGGGTTACTAAGTGGAGTAAACGATGTTTGACAAAATCATAGAATTCAAAAATCAACTCAATAGAAAGGATAACAAACTGAGTGAATATGTATATACAAATTAAACAACATAGAAATTAAAGCTCTATTTCTTTCTATAAAAAAAAGGCCTCGTCAAATGGTTCAACAATTAGAAACTAACCCATTAACGGTTCATCAATTTTCATCTCTCTCTAACTCATTTTCGTCAATTTGATAAATTATGATGCACTTCAATTTAAAATATCAAATTTAGTAAAAAATAATTTGAATCTGAATACAGTATGATAATTTCGTCAATTAAACTAACCTAGAACAATGAAACTCTCAACAACCAATCAGAGAATTCTAAGAAAATAGCAAGACTTTTGCTAATTAGATTAATTAAAGCTTGAACAATATGATACCACAAATTCAGACCAATTAAGTCATGAATTTGAAAATCAATTAAGTTAAAAAATGAACTCATGAATTTTATAATTCTGTTAAGAACCTATTTGTTGAAATAGAAAAATGAAATGTGGTTTAGATTTAACTAAGACAAAATGTTAAAAATATATATAAAAAATATTTTTAAAAAATATAATATAATATAATTGATTTATTAAATCGTTCATTCTTTATTGCTCCACCCACCTCACCCACCCCAATTTGATTTTAATAAACCCAAATAATGATAATTGTAAGAAAAAAATTTTTAAAAAAAAACCATACTTATAAATTTCCTACACAACCAACCAAAGAAATAACCACAGAATAACAATGATCAATCATTGGTTAAGTAAGAATACAAATCAAATACTTACCACAATGTTTTGATATGGAAGGTCTTAAGGAAGTCATCAAGCTACCTAATGTGAGCCTATTAAGCATTGTGTTTACTTTAAAAAATTCTTATTTTTTTAGGACATGACAACTCTCATAGTCCATGGCGTAACCCATATTACACCTAATCATACATTCCTAAATATGTATGAAAAGAAGGGATAACAAACTGAGTGTATATTAAATGAAACCAAGTGAATATTGTTTTGTGTCGTATACACGGTAGGATAATAAATTAAGTGAATATTTATAAACAAATTAAACAACATAGAAATTAAAACTCTATTTCTTTCTGTAAAAAAAAGGCCTCGTCAAATGATTGAGCAATTAGAAACTAACCTCTGTATCTCATAATGGTTCATCAATTTTCATCTCTCTCTACCCCACCCACCCCAATTTGATTTTAATAAACCAAAATAATGATAATTGTAAGAAAAAAAAAAACCATACTTATAAATATCCTACACAACCAACCAAAGAAATAATCACAGTATAACAATGATCATTGCTTAAGTAAGAATACAGATCAAATACTTACCAAAATGTTTTGATATGAAAGGTCTTGAGAGGGTAATTTTTGGGGAAAATTGCGCCGAGCTTCGAGTTGGGTTTTGAGGCCCAAAACGTAGAGGACTAGGTAAAAAGGCCGCAATAGGTACTCCGGCCCAGAAGGGCAAAGTTACTCCGGCTTTGGGAAGAGATCGTTACTTCGGCCCGAGGTAGAGTAAAAATTACTCCGGTCTGGAGGCAACTCACAGTTAGGCCGGTCTCAGAGGTAGTCCGGTCGCAGTATGTTCTGGGAAGGCCGGTGTCGGAATTAGTCCGGTCGTGACTTACAAGGGTTAGGTCGGTCAGAACTTGTTACTTGGAAGTTTGAACTAAGCACATCAATGTTGAACAAGGCAGCCGAAGTAAAGAGTTGGAGCAAAAGACCGATCTAAGGATAGTTCGGCCCTCTGTGGCTCGGTATAGCCAATTTTACTTCGGTCAAATGGAAGTTCGGCCATAAAGAAAACCATCCCACTTGGTTTAAGCAGTGGGGGAGGGTGCAAAAGGATAAGCATTATCCTTAGGAGAATGAATCCTAGGAGGACTCTGCATGGAGAAGTACAAGTCCTACTAGGATTGTGCCACAGGAAACTTATAAAAGCTCACAAGCAACACCTTGGAGGAGGTAATTGAACACAATCTTTCTGAGAACCTAGAGCTTTGTCTATTTGTCAAGTTTTCTGACTTAGGCATCGGAGAGGTTTCCGGCACACACCCGCCGGCTAGCTCACGTTTGTGTTTTCAGGTGACGAAGCGACATCGTACGGAGGAGCGTGGACTTGGTCAACAGGATTATACGAGGAGAATTATTTCCTCCCCGTACAATTGGCGCCGTCTGTGGGAAGAACAGACAAGAACAAAAACCTCTTGACTAAGCTTCTCCTTTTCCCAATCAATGGCACACATTGAAGAACCACCTCAGTCCGCCGTCGACGGGCTGACTCCAGAAGGGGGCACAAGGCGAGAAGGATTACCCTCTGTCCCTCCTATGGCAGATCTGGAGTCCCAGCAACATAACTCCAGGAGGAGTGGCAGAGGAAGGCGGATTAACAGCCCTCAAAGTCCTGACAGACAAAGGAGGAGGATTGATCCTCAAGCCCTGGAAGATCGCGTAAAGGAACAAGATGAATTAATTAGGAAGATGGCGGCGGACATGGAAACACTCAAACGCCAGATGAAGACTAAAGAGGTGGCGACAGGAGAGGGGCGTAAGCACAAAACGCCCCCTCGCCACTCAGAGAATCGTAGTAGAAATACTACACCCTCCCAAGGAGAGAGCAGAAGCCTCAGGACAGGCGACACTCACTCCTTATCTTCAAGGACTCGTCACTCCAGGTCTGAGAGGACGAGATCCGAAAGATCATACACTGAAGGAAGCACGTATTGGCCTTCACATTCACACCAAACCAGATCCAGACAAATCGAGCTACCCAGGTCATCCGACTTACGAACCGTGCTCGAAGAAAAAGCACGATGCAAGGAGGATGCCAGGGCAAGGGATCCACACCGAATTTCGGCCTTACAGCGGTTGGCTCCTCGGACGCATGGAATCGTCGAGGTTGGAATGCCAATACCGCGACCGGCCTACGAACCGACGGACAAGGCATTGGCAAGATTACAGACTTCGCCGTTTGTCCCAGCAATCGAAAACGCGCCCCTACCATCAGGCTTCCTTCAGCCGAAATTCACCACATATGAAGGGAAGACGGACCCGTATTCACACTTGAGCCACTTTCGCCAAGTCATGGCTGTGTACAGGCGAAACGAGGCCTTAATGTGCATACTCTTCCCGTCAAGTCTTGGCGACCTAGGCTTGACTTGGTTCGAAAAACTCCCAGAGGGCAGCATAGCCTCCTGGGCCCAATTGGCAGAAGCGTTCGTAACAAGGTTTCGGACAAATACAAAAACACCGGTGGAGATAGACCAGTTACTCTCCATCGACATGGGAGAAAAAGAGACCCTCAGATCTTACAACAGTCGCTACTGGGAGACGTTCAACCAGATTGGAGACTGCCCCACCAATCTAGCCATTGCGCAATATAAAAGAGGCCTACCAGTAGGGAACCGACTAAGGGATTCAATTACCATGACGCCACCCCTCACCATGGAGGCCCTGATGGAGAGAGTGCATCAGCACATCAGGGTAGAAGAGGATGGCGCACGTGCCAAGGCAAAATCAAGTGCGACCACAGTACCAGAAAAGAAAACCTCAGCAAAGGTTAATACGGTGGACCGAAGTAACAAGAACGGACGTGGCAGACAAGATAACGGAGAAGACCCAGACAAAAGATGGCTGAGAATCCGCACTGCCATAACAACGGTGTTTAAAAAACCAATATATCGGATCCTGAGCGAAATAAAAGACGAGCCATTTGTCAAGTGGCCAGCCAAGCTAGGGGAAGCTCAGAAGAATTACGACGACAGATCACGGTGCACCTTCCACAAAGAAAAGGGGCACCGAACTGAGAATTGCATGCCCCTAAGACAGCACTTGGAAGAATTGGTGGCAGCAGGCCACTTGGACAAATACATTGAAGGAGGAGCGCAACCGGCCCCCCAGGATCATGATGACCATCCCAACAGAATGCCAATCGACGCCCCTCCCCAAGGTATAATCAATGTAATTCATGGAGTTTTTGAACCTGAGCGCGTATGCGAGCTCAGAGGTTCAATCAAGAAAGCTGAGCACTTTAGGGAAGTACTAAGCGCCCAACCCACCATCAAGAAGGGGAGGACGGAGGCAACAAACGTCATGTCCTTTTCAGATAAGGACTTGGAACGAATTTACTGCCCCCATAATGATGCCCTGGTTGTCACTCTCCGAGTCAAGGATTTTGACGTCAAGCGGATTCTGATTGACCAGGGTAGTTCATGTGAGATTATGTATTACGACACATTCAAGCAACTAAAGCTGCAAGACAAAGATTTGGCACCTGCAGTTGCTCCCCTGATTGGATTTAACTCCATGCCAGAGTGGCCTGTCGGCAAAATAATCCTACCAGTCAGAGCAGGGAGTGTTACAAAACAAGTGGAGTTCTGGGTATTAAAGGTCCCCTCCACATACAACATCATCCTGGGCAGAACATGGCTGCATGCCATGCGTTCGGTTGCGTCATCCTACCACCAAGTAATGCGGTTCCCCAATAACACCGGCATAATTGAAGAAGTCTATGGAGATCAGATCATGTCAAAGCAATGCTTCGTCACGGCGAATGGCAGCCGCGCTGCCAAAGGATATGTTCATTCGGTGGAAGAACCGGAGAGTAATGAGCTATTCACAGATGTCGGCAAAGCGGCGGATCGGAAAGCAGTGGAGGACTAGGAGATGGCAAGTTAAGACCAAACTGGGAAGGACCTTACAAAGTGGTTTGGTTAACAGACAAAGGGGCATACCACCTAGAAGACAAGGACGGCAAAGCAATCCCTAGGCCATGGAACACGGCCAACCTCAAGTTATTTTATTTTTAGTCTTTCTCTTTCAAGCATGTGTAATTTTTTCTTTTCTCAATAAAACAAGCGATTCTCTTCAGCATGAGTTATTCTCTGTACAAGTTTGCTTTAGTAAAGTCTAGGTACATTGTAAACACATTATTCTAAGTTAAGCTGGAAAAACTAACTTAGAGGTTGGCTGGAATAAACCAACACCCCTCCTAAGCTCAGGATAAGGATCCAGGCTGCAGGACATTTGGTCGGAATAACCAAATACAATAAGTTGGCTGGAAAAACTAACTTCAATGGTTGGCTGGAATAAACCAACTCTGGTTACTCTTCAGCCAAAGTAAGTGTACGGCTGAAGAGTGGTTGGCTGGAATAAACCAACTCTTGTTACTCTTCAGCCGAAGTAAGTGTACGGCTGAAGAGTGGTTGGCTGGAATAAACCAACTCTTGTTACTCTTCAGCCGAAGTAAGTGTACGGCTGAAGAGTGGTTGGCTGGAATAAACCAACTCTGGTTACTCTTCAGCCGAAGTAAGTGTACGGCTGAAGAGTGGTTGGCTGGAATAAACCAACTCTTGTTACTCTTCAGCCGAAGTAAGTGTATGGCCGAAGAGTGGTTGGCTGGAATAAACCAACACTTGTTACTCTTCAGCCGAAGTAAGTGTTAGGCTGAAGAGTGGTTGGCTGGATTAAACCAACACTTGTTACTCTTCAGCCGAAGTAAGTGTATGGCCGAAGAGTGGTTGGCTGGAATAAACCAACACTTGTTACCCTTCAGCCGAAGTAAGTGTATGGCCGAAGAGTGGTTGGCTGGATTAAACCAACACTTGTTACTCTTCAGCCGAAGTAAGTGTATGGCTGAAGAGTGGTTGGCTGGATTAAACCAACACTTGTTACTCTTCAGCCGAAGTAAGTGTATGGCTGAAGAGTGGTTGGCTGGAATAAACCAACACTTGTTACTCTTCAGCCGAAGTAAGTGTATGGCTGAAGAGTGGTTGGCTGGAATAAACCAACACTTGTTACTCTTCAGCCGAAGTAAGTGTATGGCTGAAGAGTGGTTGGCTGAAATGAACCAACACTGTGTACTCCTCAGCCGAAGTAATTATTTCGGCTAAGGAGTGGTTGGCTGGCAAGTATAGTTTAAACCACCTAAAACCGAAACAAAAGTAAGTGAAGGCATTATAAACTACAAGTATACATATCACAACCAGAATAAGAGTTGCAGTAAAATTTTCATTCAAAAAGAAGCCATTACAAGGGGGCTTAGTTCGGTTACAGAGAAAAGAGTACAAATTTAAGAGAAAAGTTCATCTATCTCGGCATCAAAGGCCGCATCAGTGTCAGCTGGAAGACCGGTCTCTGGCGGCAGGACTCCTTCAGTCACAATAGTGGCATCGACCGGAGCCACAGTTTCATTTGGCTGTTCAATAGTCAGATCTTCAACTCTGGACTCCGGCCGATCTATCTGATCCACGTTTTCAACCGGAGTATCCTCAGAAGCAGAATCTTCGTCAGTATCTGAACCTTCAAGGAATTGCTGCTGCATGGCATCCGCAAACCCCGCAAGGGACTTCGGTATAAAGTACTCTGGAGGGTTGAAGACCTCGGTCTGTTGATCATGACCGAGCTTCTCCACAGCCGCCCTCCAGCCGCACTTGAAGAAGAGCTCCTTGGCGGCATCGCATTGCTTGACGTAGGCCACCTCTGCCTCCTTGAAACCTCGCTTGTACCCCCCCTTGTCGACCGCCTCCATGTTCTCTTTTAGTTCGCTTATTTCGGCGTCCTTCCTCTTCTCAAGCTTCAACAACTCCCGCAAATACTTGTCCTTCATAACGATGGCAGCTTTCTGCTTCTCCGCTTCCGCCGAATTAACTAGATCGGCAAGACGGCCGTTCTCCGCTTCTAGCTCGGCCATTCTCTTTTCGGCTTGTAGTAGTTCGGCCGACTTTGCTTCGGCTTCCGCCATCGCCTGCCTTGTGGTTTTGCGGAGTTCTTGGACTTTCCTATAAGTGACATTGTTCTTTTGCAAGGCCTGGCAAAACAAAAATCTCATCTCAGCCGAAGTAAAAGTTTGGAAAAATTTAGACAGGAAAAGACAGACAGAGCTACTTACCAAGATCATGGACTTGGAAACAGACCGAATTGATTTCATTTCGGTGTTCAGTTGCTTCAAGTGGTGCTCCATGTCCTTGGGGAGGCACACACTTTTGGCCAGATTAAAGGCCAGTTGGTGGTCTTTTTCAGCCACGACCGAGTCAGTGGCTTTGATGTTTCGGTCATTGAAGATCAAAGGTGGAGCCCACTTCGGAGATCGAGCTCGGTCCGTTTGCTCTGGTTGGGACGCAGGATGAGGACTTTAGGGGACGGTTTCGACTTCATCAACAAGTTGTTGTTCGGCTGACGTAGATCGGGCGCGTTTTGAAGGGCGAGATGAAGAAGGCCGTTGTGAAGGAAGGGCCACGACGGCAGGCTGCACCTCAGTAGTTGGTGTTACTTCGGCTCTAGTTGTTGAAGTTAGAAGGGCCCTGACTCTGCTCTTCTTTGCCATTTCTTCCTCAGCGGTTAATGGAACAAGTCTTATCTCGGGCAAAGTTGGGTCCGGCTCCGGTGCTTCCTCGAGAAGAAAATCGGTTACCTTTGCTTTCCGTCGACCGCTGTAACGGTAGGTCGGTTCGAAATTTAAAAGCTTGCCCCAACCTCTTTCTTTTACCCGAAATGCGGCTCGCAAAACGCCGAGGTTAGGATAGCTATACAAGGAATGGAGATGGGCGAAATCTGCAAAAAAGAGAAGTGTTAGTTCGGCTAATAGACTAAACAACCGAGATAACACACAAAGACAGAAGACCGAAGTAAAATTACCAGGCTCTCCCATTTTCCAATTTATAGGTCGGCCAGGAATTTGAGCTTGAAAATCCTCAAAGTTCCCAGAGACCCAAAAGAAATCATCATCATTAAGATCTTTATCCGGAGTGTGTTTGATTATCTTCTCTCGACGGCGGCGAATTCTAAGGAAGTAGACCCACCCAGCATTCTTTGAGCCAATAGAATATTGATGAAAGATCTCGGCCAGACCAAGATTTAGTCCGGTTTGGTGGTTTAATGCGGCTATGCCCATAATAATGCGATATGTGTTGGTGGACAATTGGGTGGGGCACAACCTAGTCTGCCGAAGGAATTCACAGATTAGCGGTTGGACAGGAAACCGTAGACCGGTTTCTATTATGGATTGAAGGGTAAAAGGGACAGAGCCTTCATTGTCCCATGGAGTAGCGTCCTTCTTGGCCAACACCAGTTGGACATCATCAGGAATCTGGTAATCTTGCCTAAATTCGGCCATGCCACCAGGGGTTTCGACTAAATATCTATACTTACCCATTTGTTGTATAATTTATGAATAAATTATTTCGGTACAAAAACTAGGCTCAGTAGCTCGGTTGAGCACACGCAGGGGTGCCTGGGCAACCTAAGTCTGCAAAGTAGAAAACAAAGGGGTTAAGCACAGATCGATTGGACCGCGCTACAAATTATAAGCAAGATATACAAATCCTACTTCGGCTTAGTGGGCTGGTTCTACCTCGGCTCATCAGAAGGTTTCTTAGCTCGGTTTTGAGCAGTCTAGACCGGTTTAACGTCTAGGGGCAGCTTTCTGAGTTCGGTCTAAAAAACTAAGAAAGTTGGTTTAGTCCCAAGGCCTAAATCGGTTGCGGTGTGAGGAAAGTTACTCCGGCTGAACCCCTAGGGGCGGCTTTCTGAGTTCGGTTTCAGAACTAAGAAAGCCGGCTTGGCCCCAAGGTCTTAGCTCGGTTGGAGACCGAAGTACCTAGTTCGGTAAGTGCAAGCTTATCATTGGCTCGAGTGGGTCAGAAGAAACTACTGACATTCCTACAAGTTCAGGTTCGGTCATTCTCTGAATCTAGCTACATACATAACACAAACAGTATCCTAGTCCGGTTGCTAGGTGATTTTGGATCCAAGACTATTTTCCTACAAAATAGTTCATACATACATGGAGTTCTACTGGTTTCTCCATAAAAAGAACAAAAGCAAAGCAGATAAATGGAGAAAGATGTTTACAAAAAACATGCAAGGCATGGAAAGTAGAATACGAAAACATAGAGAGCAAGATGATTAGATTTTCTTACCAGAAAAGAGAGAAAGGAGACTGGAGTCGGAAACGGTGGCAGCAAGAACACAAGCTTGAGTATGGAAGCAGAGGCACAGAAAGAAGATGAAGACAGAGAGAGAAGGTAGATGTAGGTAAATGATTCAGAAGAGTAAAAAGGTTGTTTTGAGAAAGAAGGGAGAGAAAAAGGCGGCAAAAAGAAGCGGGATCAGTACGAAAATTCTGAGGGGCGGCATGACAGTTGGACACAGCTTATCAGAGTTCGCCACGTGTCACTAGAATGGGAAGCGTTACAGTCGCTATGATTGAAGAGACGTTTTGACCGGACATGGTGATGCCCGAGGTAAATTTAGTTCGGCTGGAAAGGCTAAAAGGGTTTTTTGGCTCGGCTGAAAAAGCGTAACAAACTCTAGCTCGGCCAGAAGGCTGGTAATCCCAATCATGTTGCACAGATGGAATTAAGGGGCAATTGAGAGGGTAATTTTTGGGGAAAATTGCGCCGAGCTTCGAGTTGGGTTTTGAGGCCCAAAACGTAGAGGACTAGGTAAAAAGGCCGCAATAGGTACTCCGGCCCAAAAGGGCAAAGTTACTCCGGCTTTGGGAAGAGATCGTTACTTCGGCCCGAGGTAGAGTAAAAATTACTCCGGTCTGGAGGCAACTCACAGTTAGGCCGGTCTCAGAGGTAGTCCGGTCGCAGTATGTTCTGGGAAGGCCGGTGTCGGAATTAGTCCGGTCGTGACTTACAAGGGTTAGGTCGGTCAGAACTTGTTACTTGGAAGTTTGAACTAAGCACATCAATGTTGAACAAGGCAGCCGAAGTAAAGAGTTGGAGCAAAAGACCGATCTAAGGATAGTTCGGCCCTCTGTGGCTCGGTATAGCCAATTTTACTTCGGTCAAATGGAAGTTCGGCCATAAAGAAAACCATCCCACTTGGTTTAAGCAGTGGAGGAGGGTGCAAAAGGATAAGCATTATCCTTAGGAGAATGAATCCTAGGAGGACTCTGCATGGAGAAGTACAAGTCCTACTAGGATTGTGCCACAGGAAACTTATAAAAGCTCACAAGCAACACCTTGGAGGAGGTA
The DNA here is from genome assembly GCF_055761805.1 of Camellia sinensis. Taxonomy (NCBI): domain Eukaryota; kingdom Viridiplantae; phylum Streptophyta; class Magnoliopsida; order Ericales; family Theaceae; genus Camellia; species Camellia sinensis. The sequence goes on along the minus strand of NC_138962.1, from coordinate 20,429,536 downwards.
ATTGAACACAATCTTTCTGAGAACCTAGAGCTTTGTCTATTTGTCAAGTTTTCTGACTTAGGCATCGGAGAGGTTTCCGGCACACACCCGCCGGCTAGCTCACGTTTGTGTTTTCAGGTGACGAAGCGACATCGTACGGAGGAGCGTGGACTTGGTCAACAGGATTATACGAAGAGAATTATTTCCTCCCCGTACAGGTCTTAAGGAAGTCCTCAAGCTACCTAATGTGAGCCTATTAAGCAAACACAATGCTTCAGATTATTGGTTTGAATTTGTGGAAATTAACAAACTTGCTGGAAATTAAGCAAACACAATGCTTGAGATTAAACAAACACAATGCCCAATGGAAATTAAGAAACCTGCTAGAAATTAAAGATTAACAAACGTCAAAATATACTCTCTCTCTCTCTCTCTCTCTCTCTCTCTCTCTCTCTCTCTCTCTCTCTCTCTCTCTGTGTGTCTCTCATCTCCATTATTTATAGGTAAAAATATGCTGAATCAAATAAATTTTTGGCAATAAGTCGAAAAAAAGGCTGAAGGTGTTTCAATATGGACTATGGGAGTTTCTTTAAGACCAAAATCAACAAAAAAATAAAAAAATAAATTCAACATTGTGCGAAAAAGGCTGATTGTATAATTATATATATGTGTACATATCTGCAAATATTGATTTAGAGTAACAAACACAATATTGAAACCTGTTGGAAAAATGAGTCTGAATACCCAATTAATCAAACACAATGCCTAATGGAATTAGAGTGCGAAAAAGGCTAATTGTATAATAATATATATATATATATATATATATGTATATATCCACAAATATTGATTTAGAGTAACAAACACAATATTGAAACTTGCTTGAAAAAGTGAATCCGAATACCCAATTAATCAAACACAGTGCCTAATAGAATTAGAGTAAAGATTATTGAAACATTATTGAAACAAAAGAATTAGACAAACCAGCTGGAAAAAGAAAAATTAATACTACCATATTCAAGAAAAAGAAAAAGAATACTACTAGATTCAGAAGAAAAAGAAAATTAATACTCAAGAAAAAGAATTAGACACATCAAAAAAATACTACCAGATTCAGAAGAAACTCGGAAAAATATACTTGGTTTAAAGATAGAAATACTCAAAAAAATATACTTGCTGGAAATATACCGGTATATATACAGAAAAAGATTGGTTTCATTTCTTTTGCTTTGCTCACTGAACAGTATTTAAACCAGATTCTTCCTTTAGATTCTACATTTGGTCATTGTCAATATTCAAGGGGGTTTGGGCTGCCACTATCGATGAAAATTGGGATGGTGGAGAGAGAGAGAGAGAGAGAGAGAGAGAGAGAGAGAAAAGATGAAAAGAATAATAGGGGGTTTGGGGTTGGGTCTCCAGCAAGGGTTGGGCTTCGATAGGGAATTAAAGAAGAGCATGGGAATGGGCTCCGTTGGAGGTAGAGAGAGAGAGGGTCTCTGTGTTCAAATTTTGAGATTTGGAAGAGAGATATATATATATATATTTTAGATGAGAGGAGTACATGTGAGAGAGATATATATTATGGAACTTACATTTTGGACCGTTAGATCTTGATGGTAATTGATCTCAACCATTGAATTGTTCAAATAGGACAAATAAGAGTAAGACATTTTTCAATCATTGGATTGAATCAATTTAATGGTTCACATGTTGACACATATACATTTTGAGCCATTGAATTCAAACTAAGCCTTCCATTGTTATATAGATATATATAGAGAGAGAGGTGTCAGTTGCATGCCCCAACATAGAGGGTTGTGGTGCCAATCGTTGAGTGCGAAGCTAATTTGCCGCCGTTGATTGTAGACCAATTGGTGGTAATAAAAGCGAGAAACGACCGCCAACCCCACACCCCCGCACTACCACAAGTATTATCTGATGTTGTCCATATGTGTGATTAAATACAAATAGATTCATAAACAATTTAATTTTCATGACATGAAACATACTAAAAATTGCAATACATAATCAAATAACATAGCAAAGGAAAACAAACCGAAGCCTGCACGGTAGCAGTTTTCTTAAACAGATTTTTGCCACCTTACGGATCGAGTGCTTGAGGAATTCCGGTGTCTGTCTCCCAGGATACGAGGGTCAAAAACCAACTACGGTAGAAGCACTCTCTGTCTAGCTTAGCAAACTAACTTGTAAAATGGAAGCAAAAAAAATTGTGTGTTGAGACTAGACAGGAAGGTCTCAATTTATACATATATAGGGGAGAGAGGAGGAACCTCCAGCCTTTATGGCTGGTTACTAATGCACCATTAACCTCTAGAATATTGCAGGAGTTACAAACATCCTGCAGTAGCCACCCCAAACCCTAGGTCTGGAAAAAATATATAGAGTTTGGTGGACCACCAACCCAAGCCCTATAGCCTCAAGCCTAAGCCCGGATCGGGCAGGCGGGCGGGCGGCGCGAGTGGCACTTTTTGCAAAACCAACTTGGACCATAGTTTTGGCCCAAGCCCATCCTATGAAGCATCCATAACTCCCTCCCTTTAGAAAGTTAAAAGATTTGAATGCCCAAAGGGCTCACACCCTTTAGCCAAAAAAAGGGTTTAAATACTTTTCAATACATTCCTCTACAATCAATGTGGGATAGATGTTACACACTAATCCCAATATCTTTTTTATAAAGCTCACTTCATGAGGCAATTTCTCATTCAATTTCCAATGGTTTTTGACCATTCTTTTTGTGGTGTAAAGATCTCATTGCAAAGTATCTAGACCACTTGGACCCAACATAATAGATGGTTGGGACCCACTTTAATATTTAATTAAAGTCACCAATAATTCATTTTTTTCAACAATCCCCCACATGAATAAAAATTGACCGAATAACTCAACAAACGGACATTGTTCAACAATAATGACTCGGAGAGAGAGTACAACGGACTAACCCCGATATTAGAGAAGGTAGCTTTTGGCTTTGAACATCTCCTAGTGAAAACCTATCGAGTTTACTGGCTGATCAGTGAATATGACATCTTGAACTGCTCTGTCGTTTATGTAAATTGAGACAATAGCTTTCATACTGGAATTACTCCCACAACCATTATGTTCTCACTAGTGTGCTCTGTATAGCCTTAAGCACTAGCCTGGTTGAGTGAGTGGTTTCAAAGAATTTTGGCCTTCCCAATTCTTCTAGAAGCGGCCCCACTTCAAACTCACACAGGTGACTCTTCAAAGTATCCTGCTATACCCTATTTGAATCCTCAACACATAAGAATCATTAAAGGCTTTGCTTAACCTTCACCCTCGCAGGTATCATTGCTTAAAGGAATGGTTGGAGGGTTTTACCCCCACAGTGAAATACCATCGTTACACGCAATTAGGTTGTCCTATTGAACCTAGATCTTACAGTGATCCCGGTTTTTCCTTTCCTTGTGTATTGTATTCTGGACTCGGTTCCGTGGATGTGTTATTGTCTTATTTTCGTTTCCATCCTTTAGTCCTTGTATTTGAGTCTTGGTTGGTGTTGGGCAGGTTTGAAATAGGTTGGTTGTGTTTAGAAATCAAATGTTGATGCCCAGATTTTGGCCCTCACGCTCGAGCGGGGCTTTTGACGCTGAGCGGGCCCTTTGTTGTTGCTTCTCCGCTCGAGCGGGAGTTTTGACGCTCGAGCGTGAATATCCATTTCCTAGTATTTTTCTCTGCAGGTCATCGGACGCTCGAGCGTAAGTCTTGACGCTCGAGCGTGCCCCTTTGATTTTTTTCCTTCGCTCAAGCGGGGACCATGGTCTGCAAAACTTCTGGAAGCGTGCAATCGACGCTCGAGCGGCGCTTTTCACGATCAAGCGTGAGTCTGTGTCTAACGCTCGAGTGGGGAGTGCAGTATATCAGTCCGTATTCTGACATTTTGGATCACTTTTTCAATTCCTTTTCTCTCTTTTACTTTTCAAAACCTCCATTCGAGAGCACCTCACTCTGAAACTCCAACTTCTCTCTAGGGTTTGATCTAGTATGAGTGATTTTCTACCCTTGGGCCTTTGTAAAAAGTGTAGAGCTTGGTGAGAGCTACCTTTTGATCCGAAAATTTCTTGATTTGGAGCACCTCGAGTTTTCTTCATCTTCTCCTTTGAGCTCCAAATTTGAGGTAGGGATAACTACTCATTTTTATGGTCTTTGGCATAAACTATTAGTCATTTTGATGTAATGTTGAAGTCGGGTAATTTTGGGTGTTAGGGTTTGAGATTTGGAATATTAAAAAAAAGAGGGGTTTTGTTATTTTAACCCATAAACATGTAATTTGGGTCTTAAAGAGAGATTATTGATGTTGTAGTTGATATTTGGACCTTTGGGGTCAATGTTGAGAAAATGGGTAGAGAAGCCCTAATTTTTGTTATGAATTAATTTACATAATTAATTTGGGAATGTTATGGAAATATGGAATTGAGTTGGGAATAATGAAATTGGCTCATTATAAGAGAGAATGGTGGAATTGGATTTATTAATCGCTCACTTATGAAATTGTTGTCAAGTTATTTATTGATGCATTTATTATCTGTTTAGAAATAAATTGATTTGGGCTATCGGTGGAGGATAGTTTTAAATGTTGTAGACCTTGCATGATGATTAGGTGAATTAAAACTAATCAATTGAATATGTCATTGAATATGATGGTTGGAATAATACATCAAATTTATGTATTGATTGATTATGTATATGATAAGTGTTTATATACATTGTGTTGTGTGGGAGGAGATAGGGGATGTACTCCACAGTTTAGGAGGAGATAGGGGATGGACTCCTAAACCGGATATTATTTGGGAGGAGATAGGGGATGGACTCCATTGATACAACAATTATGTGTACCTATTGAAGTATTGATACAGCGAATATGTGTATCTATTGTGAAGTATGAAAGTGTTTTATATGATATTGATACAGCAAATATGTGTTTCTATTGTGAAGTATGGAAGTATTGTTGATATGAGTTGTTATCTCATTTAAATTGTTAATAATGGAAATATTGTTGATATGAGCTGTGGTCTCATGGGAATTGTTTGGCCAGGTTCTGAGCCATGTTTAAGAATTGAAAATTGGTTAAGTAAAGGAAAGAGGAATGAAACATGGACATATTTGTCATGTAATTGAAATGGATTATGAATTGATTTATGTGAGTTAAACATTTATCAAATGCTAATGTTTTAGTTATTGCTCATATTATGTTTAGCATATCTCTATTGGGCGTTGGCTCACCCTATATGGGACATCATTTTCAGGTACAGGTGATATGCCACCTCCAAGGACGTAGCTTGAAAGGCTTGAGGCTATTAGACTCTTTTTGTTTTTTTTGTTGTATTACATGTATATCAAGCCAAGGGCTTATTTTGTGTAGAGTTAGTACTCTCCTTTTTGTAACCAAGTATTGACTTGGAAAGTTGCAAGCCCGTAGGGCATTTACTTTTGTTGTCAACATGTAATACTTTTGAACTAAATACTCTGATGAATGGAAATATGTCTATTTCTCTTATGTTTATGGATGTCGCGAATGCATGATTTATGGGTTTATTTTGAGGGCGTGACAACTTGGTATCAGAGCGTACCGGGTTTGAATATTTTGGGTACGTGGGAAGTGATTAGTATCACAATGGGTTTGTCTCGCTTGTTAGAGACCTAGATGTAATGTTATGTGCTTATGTGATAAAATGTTTATGTGACTATTGGGGTATGGAACGTAGTTTCTAGGATGTTGATTGGATCCTTGGGTTTCTGAGAGTCCTGTTCGAAAAGCACTTGATCAATGCTGTTTCTAACTGGAACTCTAGCAACGCCTCGGGACTGTCATTATCCGGAAATGAAATTCGTAGGTGCTTATGTGATTATGTGCTTACGTGGAATGAATTACTGTTGTCCAACGCATTAGGACGCGAGTGTTATAGCTTCAGCACATTTGTGAATGTGCTAATGTTCTTCGTTACCTTATTAGGATGTCAGAATGAGGACGCGGAGGTAGCCGTGGTAGGCGTAGTAGGCGGGAGGTGCCTATACCGGATGAGATTCCGGTGTAGCAGGAGGGTGTTGGTCAGGCCAATGTGGTCGAGCCAGTAGGTCAGCAGGCCATGGGCACCTTAGCCCGCGAGATGGCAGGAGCTTTGAGAGAATCCTTGGGCATTCTCAAGCTAAGAATCAGGTCCAAGCGCATGTTGCTGAGGCAGGGCCTTCCTTTCTGAAGAGGGAGTTCTTCCGGTCTAACCCAGACGAGTTTGTGGGTGACCCAAAAGAGCCACTTAAGGCAGATGAATGGCTGGAACAAATGACAAAGACGTTTGAGATGCTTGGCATTGAAGACGGGGCTTTGAAGGTGACCTTGGTGTCTTTCTAGTGAAGGGAGATGCGGGTCAGTGGTGGAAGTTCATGAGAGGTCATGTTGGTGGTACATAGGAGGCCTTTGTAGATGCTTTCCAGGAGAAGTTCCTGTCTCCAGCTGTCTGGAAGAAGTTGAGAGATCAGTTCTGTCAGCTCAAGCAACTGAGTTCATCAGTAGCCGAGTTTGAGGCCGCATTTACTAGTTTATCCAGGTTCGCACCTGAGTTAGTGGCGTCTAAGGAACGTCGTTGTATTGAGTTTGAGCGGAAGTTGAGGCATGGGCTCAAGATGAGAGTTGGAGGGTCGATGACTCGAAAGTATGGGCATCTTGTGGATGCTGCAGCCCATATGGAGATTATGATGCAGGAGGAGGAGAGGCAAAGAGGCTCCAAGAGGAGTCAGGATGGTTAGGGGGACGATAGGAGGCAGAGGGGTCCTAACCGTCAACAGTCCTAGGGGGCTTTGCTAGATCGACCTTTCCAGTGCCGAATGCAGGCTTTGGGAGAGGCAGTCAGGGAGATATCACCTGTTACAAATATGTTAGTTGGACCACAAGTCTCCAGCTTGCCCTTAAAGGGGAGGAGGTCAGAGAGCAGCTTCATCTTCGGCTCGACCTCAGAGCCAGAGTCAAGGCAGAGGCTAGCCGCTCTCTTGTTACGAGTGTGGTCAGGCGGGGCACTTGAAGAGGTACTGCTGCAATTGAGTGGCACGTCTGGTGCGTCTGGTTTGAGGCAGACGCGGAGTTTTCAGCCAGCACAGTTATTTCAGGCCTCAAGGGCCAATCAGGGGGCTTCATCGTCTCAGTTTGTAGCAGTCTTTTGCTCCTAGGGGTAAGCAGGTAGATCAAAGACCTTCAGGGCGCGTGTATGCTGTTACCACGCAGGATCTTGTACCGGCTCCATCTATTATGAGAGGTACCTTTTTGTTTTGTAACTCGGTTGCCAATGTGTTGATTAATACAGGTGCATCTCATTCCTTTATATTTGTTGCATTTGCATCTGTTTTGAGGCTGGAGTTGGCACAGTTAGCATCTCCTATTTGTGTAGTATCACCTGTTGGGGGTGAAATGATTTTGAAACAAAGGTGTAGAGGGTGCGATATAGAGGTCGCCGACCGCCGACTTCCATTTTCTTTTGTAGTTATGGCTATGTCGGGTTTTGATGTGATTTTGGGTATGGACTGGCTATCGTCATACCGGGCTGTTATTGATTGTTACCGCCAGAGGGTCACAGTATGTACCTTGAGCGGGGATTGCTTCCATTTCTTGGGGGATCGGGTTGATAGTGTTTTGCCACCGGTGTATGATCCGCGAGGGCGGTGTGAGCTTAGTGGTCTTCTCATTAGCTTTATGAGTGGTGAGTGTGATGAGACCCAGACTGTATTACCGAGAGTGGTTTGTGAGTACTCGGACGTCTTTCCCGAGGACCTTGTTAGTTTGCCACCTCATCGGGAGATTGAGTTCTCTATTGATCTAGTGCCCGGCACGGCGCCGATTTCTATGGCACCTTATCGTTTTACCCCAGCCGAGTTGAGTGAGTTGAAGATTTAACTCCAGGAGTTGCTAGATAAGGGTTTTGTATGCCCTAGTGTTTCTCCGTGGGGAGCACCAGCCCTCTTTGCCAAAAAGAAAGATGGTGCCTTGAGACTTTGCATTGACTACCGGAAATTGAATCGGGCTACGGTTAAGAACAAATACCCTATGCCTCGTATAGATGATCTGTTTGACCAGTTGAAAGGGTCCCGTTGTTTCTCTAAAATAGACTTGAGATCGGGTTACCATCAGTTGAGGGTCAGGGAGGAGGATATTCCGAAGACAGCATTCCGTACGCAGTATGGCCATTATGAGTTTCTGGTGATGCCATTTGGGCTCACCAATGCACCGGTAGTCTTTATGGACTTGATGAACCGGATCTTTCAGGAATTCTTAGATCGCTTTGTGGTCGTTTTCGTAGACGATATTCTGATTTATTCACATTCGGAGGAGGAGCACGAGGAACACTTGAGAGTGGTGCTTGAGTTTCTTAGAGCCCATAAGCTATATGCTAAGTTTGGAAAGTGTGAATTCTGGCTAGGAGAGGTCAAGTTCTTAGGCCATATAGTCTCCGGGGAAGGGGTGTTTGTTGATACATCCAAGATTGAGGCAATGCAAGATTGGGCACAGCCTAAGAGTGTTTTTGAGATCCACAGTTTTCTGGGATTAGCTGGGTATTATCGTCGGTTTGTGAAGGATTTTTCCAGGCTAGCTTCGCCGTTGACTAGATTGACACGGAAAGGGGTCAAATTTGTATGGAGTGAGACTTGTGAAAAGTCGTTCCAAGAGTTGAAAGTCAGACTTACCACTGCTCCGATTTTGATTATTCCGGAGAGGGGGTTGGGTTATGCGGTTTATTGTGATGCCTCATGAGAGGGTTTGGGTTATGAGTTGATGCAAGAGGGGAAAGTGGTAGCCTATGGCTCACGTTAGTTGAAGGTACATGAGAGGAATTACCCTACACATGACCTAGAATTAGTAGCCGTGATTTTTGCCTTGAAAATTTGGAGGAACTACCTTTATGGTGAGAGGTTCGAGGTGTTCTCGAAGCATAAGAGTTTGAAGTATCTGTTTACACAAAAGGACTTGAATTTGAGGCAGAGGAGGTGGATGAAATTCATTTAGGATTACGATTTTGAGTTACACTATCACCCGGGAAAGGCCAATGTTGTGGCCGATGCCCTTAGTAGGAAATCCATTAGTGATGTAGCTTATATAGCCATCCGGGAGTGGGAGATGTTGGGTGCACTTGGCGAGTTTGATTTGCTTCTGGGCGAATCCGTTGAGGCTGCGGCCTTGTTCTCTGTTGTTGCGCAGCCTACACTTGTGACTCGAGTGTTAGAGGCACAGAGAAGTGACCTTGAGGTAGAATCCCTCTGGGAGAAGATCTCTAGTGGGAAGGTTGAGAAGGGTTTGACTGTGTATCTCGACTTAAGTGTGAGATACCGAGACCGTTTATTTGTGCCAGAGTCTTGCCGAGAGGAAGTACTCCGAGAATTTCACCATTCACGCCTTGCGGTACATCCGGGAGGCACTAAGATGTATCGTGATTTGGGTCGCCAGTTTTGGTGGCGGGGTATGAAGAAGGATGTGACAGTGTTTGTGTCTAAGTGCCTTACTTGTCAGCAAATGAAGGCCGAGCATCAGAGGCCAGCGGGTTTGTTGCAACCCTTGCCCATTGCCGAGTGGAAGTGGAAGCATGTCACTATGGACTTCGTTGTAGGTCTTCCGAGGACTCAGCGGGGTAGTGATGCTATTTGGGTGGTTGTAGACCGGTTGACTAAGTCGGCGCACTTTATCTCTATGCGCGTGAGAGATTCGGTAGATCATCTTACCGATTTGTATATTCGGGACATAGTGAGGTTGCACGGGGTCCCAATGTCGATCGTCTCAGATAGAGATCCTCGTTTTACTGCTAAGTTGTGGCAGAGTTTGCAGAGTGCCTTGGGCACTAGATTGACCTTTAGCACGACTTATCATCCTCAGACTGACGGGCAGTCCGAGCGTACTATTCAAATCCTTGAGGATATGCTTTGAGGTTCTGTCCTTACCTTTAGTGGGACGTGGGAGAGGCACTTGCCCTTAGTGGAGTTTGCCTACAATAATAGTTTTCAGTCGAGTATCGGTATTGCACCGTTTGAGGTCTTGTATGGCCGACCTTGTAGGCCTCCAGTGTGTTGGGCCGAGGTGGGTGATGCACCTTTGTTGGGCCCAGAGTTGGTGAGGGAAACGACAGAGAAAGTTGAGCTTATCCGTAGGAGGCTTGTTACAGCCCAGAGTCGCCAAAAGAGTTATGCCGACCGGAGGAGGAGGCCTTTGGCGTTTGAGGTGGGTGATCATTTCTTTCTGAAAATATCACCTAGGGGGGGTTTGATGAGGTTTGGGAAGAGTGGGAAGTTGTCCCCTCGGTTTATTGGCCCTTTTGAGATCCTTGAGAGGGTTGGGGAGGTTGCATACCGTTTAGCTTTACCACCGCAGTTGTCCGGGGTGCATGACATGTTTCATGTTAGTATGCTTCGGAAGTACGAGCCGGATCCATCGCATGTATTGGATTGGACGGACTTAGAGGTAGATGAAGATGCCTCGTATGAGGAGAGACCGCTTCAGGTCTTGGATAGGCGGGATCAAGTCTTGCGAGGCAAGACCATTCCTTTGGTAAAGGTTTTGTAGAAACATCATGGAGTGGAGGAAGCCACTTGGGAACGTGAGTTGGAGGTCCGCGAGAAATATCCGGACTTGTTTGTTAATGTTTAAACCATGTATTGGGAATTTTGTAATATTGATGAACTTTAAGAGCATTGAATATGTCTTAAGTTGTAAAACATTGTATATTTTTGATTTATGGAAGTATTATGGAACTTGCCTTGAAATGAAAGTTTATTTTAACATTGCATATGCTAATTCTGTTTTAGAAATGCAATATATATCATTGGCATTGAATATGTAATTGAATGGTGGAAAATGTGTTGAAATTGGTAAATTTCAAGGGATTGCATGTTGATAATGCATGTTGTAAACATATGTTGTAATTGCCTCTTGAAAAGAGATGGAATGACCGGTATTGGGTCTAGTTGATGATTGTTGAGTTATAATGTGTTGAGAATTGAGAAATCACACTTTTGAAAACTTATTTACCTAATTTCGGGGACGAAATTCCTTAAGGGGGGGAGGTTATAACGATCCTGGTTTTCCCTTTCCTTGTGTATTGTATTCCGAACTCGGTTCCGTGGATGTGTTGTTGTCTTATTTTCGTTTCCATCCTTTACTCTTTGTATTTGAGTATTGGGTTGTGTTGGGCAGGTTTGAAATAGGTTGGTTGTGTTTAGAAACCAAAGGTTGATGCCCAGATTTTGGCCCTCACGCTCGAGCAAGGCTTTTCACGCTCGAGTTGGCCCTTTGTTATCGCTTCTCCGCTCGAGCGTGAATATCCATCTCCCAGTATTTTTCTCCGTAGGTCATCGGACGCTCGAGCGTAAGTCTTGATGCTCGAGCGTGCCCCTTTGATTTTGTTCCTCTGCTCGAGCGGGGAGTCGGACGCTCGAGCGGGGACCATGGTCTGCAAAACTTCTAAAAGTGTGCAATCGATGCTCGAGCGGCGCTTTTCACGCTCGAGCGTGAGTCTGTGTCTGACGCTCGAGCGGGGCATTCCACGCTCGAGTGGGGAGTACAGTATATCAATCCGTATTCCAACTTTTTGGATCACTTTTTCAACTCCTTTTCTCTCTCTTACTTTTCAAAACCTCCATTGGAGAGCACCTCACTCTAAAACTCCAACTTCTCTCTAAGGTTTGATCTACTAGGAGTGATCTTCTACCCTTGAGCCTTTGTAAAAAGTGTGGAGCTTGGTGAAAGCTACCTTTTGATCCGAAAATTTCTTGATTTGGAGCACCTCGAGTTTTCTTCATCTTCTCCGTTGAGCTCTGAATTTGAGGTAGGGATAACTACTCATTTTTATGGTCTTTGACATAAACTATTGGTCATTTTGATGTAATGTTGAAGTCGGGTAATTTTAGGTGTTAGGGTTTGAGATTTGGAATATTAAAAAAAAATGGGTTTTGTTATTTTAACCCATAAACATGTAATTTGGGTCTTAAAGAGAGATTATTGATATTATAGTTGATATTTGGACCTTTGGGGTCAATGTTGAGAAAATGGGTAGAGAAGCCCTAATTTTTGTTATGAATTAATTTATATAATTAATTTGGGAATATTATGGAAATATGGAATTGAGTTGGAAATAATGAAATTGGCTCATTATAAGAGGGAATGGTGGAGTTGGATTTATTAATCGCTCACTTATGAAATTGTTGTCAAGTTATCTGTTGATGCATTTATTATCTGTTTAGAAATAAATTGCTTTGGGCTATCGGTGGAGGATAGTCTTGAATGTTGTAGACCTTGCATGATGATTAGGTGAATTAAAACTAATCAATTGAATATGACGGTTGGAATAATACATCAAATTTATGTATTGATTGATTATGTATATGATATGTGTTTATATACATTGTGTTGTGTGGGAGGAGATAGGAGATGTACTCCACGGTTTAGGAGGAGATAGGGGATGGACTCCTAAACTGGATATTATTTTGGAGGAGATAGGGGGATGGACTCTATTGATACAACAATTATGTGTATCTATTGAAGTATTGATACAGCGAATATGTGTATCTATTGTGAAGTATGAAAGTGTTTTATGTGATATTGATACAGCAAATATGTGTATCTATTGTGAAGTATTGAAGTATTGTTGATATGAGTTGTTATCTCATTTAAATTGTTAATAATGGAAATATTGTTGATATGAGCTATGATCTCATGGGAATTGTTTGGCCAGGTTCTGAGCCATGTTTAAGAATTGAAAATTGGTTAAGTAAAGGAAAGAGGAATGAAACATGGACATATTTGCCATGTAATTGAAATGGATTATGAATTGATTTATGTGAGTTAAACATTTATCAAATGCTAATGTTTTAGTTATTGCTCATATTATGTTTAGCATATCTTTACTGGGTGTTGGCTCACCCTATATGGGACATCATTTTCAGGTACAGGTGATATGCCACCACCAAGGACGTAGTTTGGAAGGCTTGAGGTTGTTAGACTCTTTTTGTTGTTTTTTTTGTATTACATGTATATCAAGCCAAGGGCTTATTTTGTGTAGAATTAGTACTCTTCTTTTTGTAACCAAGTGTTGACTTGGAAAGTTGTAAGCCCGTAGGGCATTTACTTTTGTTGTCAATATGCAATACTTTTGGACTAAATACTCTGATGAATGGAAATCTGTCTATTTCTCTTATGTTTATGGATGTCACGAATGCATGATTTATGGGTTTATTTTGAGAGCGTGATAGATCTTGGGATCTCCATTCAACTAGGTTGGGTTTCCATTCCAGTAACTCCCAAAGGCCTTAGCCCCATTCCTTTTGATGACGTCTCGACTAACACTTGATTTAACCCTTTGGTTAGTGGATTCGCAATGTTGTCCTTAGAATTTACATAGTCTATAAAGATAACTCCATTCAAGAGTAGTTGTTGTATGGAATTATGTCTACGATGGATATGCCTAGACTTTCCATTATACATTTTACTTCGTGCCTTACCAATTGCAGATTGACTATCACAATGAATACAAATTGCTGGCATAGGTTTAGACCAACGTAAAATATCTTCAATGAAATGACGAAGCCATTCAGCTTCTTCCGTTGCTTTATCTAAAGCAATAAACTCTGATTCCATCGTTGATCTAGATATACACGTTTTCTTGGAAGATTTCCAAAACATGGTTGCTCCACCAAGAGTGAACACATATCCACTAGAGGACTTTGAGTCCTTTATATCTGATATCCAATTTGTGTCACTATAGCCTTCTAGCACTGCTGGATATCGAGTATAATGTAGCCCATAATCCCGAGTATAGCGTAAATACCTTAACACCCGCACAATGCCCTTCCAATGAGTAGCATCAGGATTACTCATGTATCTACTAATCTTGCTGATCGAGGAGGCTATATTTGGCTTAGTACAACTCATCAGATGCATCAAACTTCCAATTACCCGAGAATATTCTAACTGAGAAACACTCTCTTTATTATTCTTGGTAAAATGTAGACTCAAGTCTATAGGTGTCGGTGACACACTCGTATCTAATCCACTAAACTTCTCAAGTATCTTATCAACATAATGAAACTGAGAAAGTACAATTCCGCCAGATGTTCTGGTAATCTTAATTCCCAGAATAATATCTGCAATGCCCATATCCTTCATGTCAAACTTAGAGTTTAACAACTTCTTGGTAGTTTTGATCATTTCATCATTACTACCTATAATGAGCATATCATCAACATATAGACACAAAATGACATAATATCTGTCAGTGTCTTTAACATAAACACACTTGTCACATTCATTGTTTCTAAACCCACTTGACAACATTACGTTGTCAAACTTCTCATGCCATTGTTTAGGCGCTTGCTTCAAACCGTATAACGATTTGACAAGTTTATAGACTTTCTTGCTTTATCCTGGAGCTGAAAACCCTTCAGGTTGCTCCACGTAGATTTCTTCATTCAAATCCCTATTTAAGAAAGCTGTCTTTACATCCATCTGGTGTATCTCTAGATTACGTAAAACTGCTATCGCAATCATCATGTGAATGGATGTTATCCTAGTTACAAGTGAGTACGTATGAAAGTAATCCAGGCCTTCTCATTACCTGTACCCTTTGATAACGAGACTAGCCTTATACTTATCAATTGGCCCACCAGCCTTCATCTTTCTTTTAAAAATCCACTTGTAGCCTAAAGGCTTACTACCTAGAAGTAAATCCACCAACTCCCAGGTGTGGTTCTGTAAGATAGAGTCAATCTCACTTTTGATCTCTTCTTTCCACAAAAAACTCTCAGGAGAAGTCATAGCTTCGTGGAAAGTTTGAGGTTCGTTCTCAACCATATAAGTCAAGAAGTCTGAACCAAAAGACTTGGACATCCTAGCCCTTTTACTCCTTCTAGACTTATCTAAAACCTCAATTTGATCATCACCATGATCATCATCACTAGCAAGCTCATCAAATTGCTCTAAAGACCTCGAAACCCCTTCTTGGGTTCGGCAAGGAAAAATGTTGTCAAAGAAACATGCATTCCTTGACTCCATGATAGTATTCCTGTGTATATCTGAAATTTCAGACTTATGTACAAGAAACCGATATGCACTACTATTATGTGCATAACCAATGAATATACAATCTACAGATTTCAGGCCTATCCTAACCCATTTGGGTGTAGGTATCGCCACTTTTGCAAGACATCCCCACATTCGTAGGAATTTATAAGAAGGCTCAATGCCTTTCCATAACTTATACAGGGTCTTGTCCACCTTCTTTCGTGATACTTTATTTAGAATGTAATTTGCGGAGAGAATTGATTCTCCCCACATGTTCTATGGCAATCCAGAACTTATTAACATTGCATTCATCATCTCCTTTAGCGTCCTATTCTTCCGCTTAACAACCCCATTTGACTAAGGAGAATAAGGCGCCGTGGTTTGGTGGATAATCCCAGATTGAGCACAAATCTCAATAAACGATGATTTATACTCACCACCACGATCACTTCTTAAAGCCTTAATCTTGCGGCCTAATTGATTCTCAACTTCATTCTTATAAAGAACAAACTTGTCAATGGCCTCATCTTTGCTTTTGAGTAAATACACATAACAATACTTAGTGTAATCATCAACAAAAGTGATGAAGTACTTATTGCCACCACGTGATTGTATGAACTTGAAGTCATACACATCACTATGCATTAAGTCCAACGGCTCTAAACTTCTTTCGATAGAATGAAATGAAGACCTTGTCAACTTCGCTTCAACACAAGTTTCATATTTGTGTTTTGGATTAATCTTAAAAGAAGGTATGTGATCTAACTTGATTAATCTATGTAAAGATTCAAAGTTCACATGTCCTAGTTTACCATACCACAAATTGGAAGACTCAAGCATGTAAGCAAAAGAAGATGCATCTTTATTCATCTTTGGGATAACAGTCATTACATTGAGTTTAAGCATACCCCTCCCCCAACAAATAACCCCTACCCACATACACTCCGTTCTTGGTTAGAACGACCTTGTCGGACTCAAAGACCATGCGAAAGCCATGTTTGTTAAGAAGAAACCCTAAGACAAGATTCTTGCGAATGTCTGGAACATACAGGACTTCGTTCAAGGTCAACTCCTTTCCTGAGGTCATTTTCAGGACCACCTTTCCTTTCCCCTCAACAATTGAGGTAGCAGAGTTTCCCATAAACAACTTCTCACCGTTGGTAACCGGCTCGAAGGTTGTAAACATTTTTTTCTCGGAGCAGATGTGGTGCGTAGCTCCAGTATCAATCCACCATTCTTTTGGGTTTGAACCCACCATATTCACCTCAGTGACGACGACAGACAAGTGCATGTCATCCTCATCATGGGAGTGCTCTTGCATATCTGCCATGTGAGCACGGGGTTTGTTCTTGTATGGCTTCTTATACTTGTGGCAGTCACTAGCCCGATGCCCCTTGCTACCACAGTTGTAGCACTTCCCTAAGAACCAATAAACAGGTTCCTACAGCTTGTATGCTGGCTTCTTTGCAACACCACCCTTTGGCCCTAGCTTTGAGCCCTTGTTCACATGGGGCTTCTTCCTTACCCCAGAAGATTTGCCATGCTCAATGACATTGGCCTTCACTGAAGAGGTACTCCCTCATTTCTTTCTATTATCCTCCTTAATTCGGAGTCGGACAATCAGGTCTTCAATTGCCATTTCCTTGCCTTTGTGCTTCAAGTAGTTCTTGAAGTCCTTTCAACCATTGGGAAGTTTCTCAATAATCACAACAACTTGGAATGACTCATTCAAAGGCATCCCTTCAACATGAATTTCATGCAAGATCACTTGAAACTCCTGAACTTGGCTTATCACAGTTTTTGAATCTACCATTTTA
Source organism: Camellia sinensis (assembly GCF_055761805.1). NCBI lineage: Eukaryota > Viridiplantae > Streptophyta > Magnoliopsida > Ericales > Theaceae > Camellia > Camellia sinensis. Next base: position 20,412,676 of record NC_138962.1, on the reverse strand, counting down.
AAGTCCAAGAACCGGCCAATGACAAATTTCTTTGCCCCGGCATCCTCAATCCTGTATTTCTTGTCTAGAGATTCCCATAACTCCTTTGCTGAGTTCTTGGCACAAAACACACTGTAAAGTGAGTTTGCCAAGCCGTTGAATACATAGTTCTGACACAGATAGTCTATTTGCTTCCATGTGTCAAGCACCATGACTTTCTGCCTGTCTGGCTCATTCTCTGCCACAACTGGAGGATCCTCGCTCAAAACCTTTGCGAGGTTCAGCGTGGTCAAGTAGAATAACATCTTTTGTTGCCATTTTTGAAGTTCACCCCAGCAAATTTCTCTAGGTGCTCATGGTGACTAAGCGATTCTCCCGAAACAGTCGAAATACCATCAGGGTTGACCACAGAGGTCACAACAATAGGGGTTGGCAAGCCAGTTGTCCTGGGATTTAGATCCCTACCAACATTAGCAGTAGCAGCATCATTGGTGACAGTTGCCATTTCTGAAAAATACAACAGAATATTACTTTCTGAGTTTCTAGAAATTAAACTTAACCCTTAGAAAATCCCACAGCTGGAAATTTAATTCAAAACTAGTCTCACCACTTAACCTAGAATTGAACATGATCAAGAATGTTCCCAAGAAGACTGGAGAGGTCACATCAATCCCACTTAAAACCAAGTTAACCTTTTGACAAAACTTTCAAGAGCATATTGACTCCTAATCCGTGATAAAAATTTTAAGAATTAAATTTCCAAGGAATGAATTAGGTTAAAACAAACCAGTCCCAACTTACAAGCAATTAAAATAAAATTGCTAAAAATTGCAACAACAATACAAGCATATACAATACTTTAAATATGCCAAGCAAACAACCTTGCTTTAAAAATTGGCAAGTAACCACTACTAAACCTCAAGTCAAAAAAATGCTTAACCAATATAGTCCATAATTTCCGTTTGTGCAACCCAAATCTATTCATTTGGTTTTGGTTTTGGTTTTTTTTTTCATTCCCTTTCGCATAGGTATTTCTGTAAAAAAACGTTAGTAGAAAACCACAACAAAATACAAACAAATAATTGAAACTATCTAGCCAACTATTGAATTATAAGGTTAAGCAAAGAATTAAAATGCTAGATAAGTTACCAAAACAAAATACAATTTATAACTTCACACTTAAATTAAAACTTTAAAATAAAATTAAATTACAACTTTAAACTAAAATATTAAAAGTCATGAGTTATGAATGAAATTACTTCACACAAAACATTTAAACTTATAACTCTAAATACATAAATTAAATTCAAAATTTTAATTCACCCAATTAAACTACACAATATTCATGTAAATAAATATACAATCAACACTTTTAATTGGCAAGAGTTACAAAATAAAACTATAACTCTAAGAATTAAATTAAAAGTTAATACCTAAATGATTAAAATTCTAACCATGAGTTACATATCAAATTATTACACAATAATTATGCAAATAAATCTAGACAAGTCATAAAAAAATTGATAACTTCAAAACCTTAAATTACAAAATTAATAGGCTAGAGTTACATAGAATTTAAATCACAATAAACATGTCAATAAATTACATTAATATGCAAGAGTTACATATGAATTTAAATCATAATAAACATATAAACAAATTAAATTAAAATGCAAGAGTTACATATGAATTTACACAAACAATAACCATGTAATACACATGTGAATGTTTATTGCAATTAACATGGAAATAAGATCATACACATAACTTTAGAAACACGAAGCATGTAACGAAATTAAAAACAATAAATTTTTTTATTTTTTATTTTTTGAACATGCAAATTATGTTATGCAATTATAAAATAAAAGCATCCAAATAATGATAAAGCACAAGAAATACAAAGCATGGAAAAATTTATTTATTCACTTTAAATAAAGTAAACAGTAGACCATTTTTCTGATGCATAACAGTGGCCTAAGCAAGTAATTAATATATTAAACAATAGCCTATATGCAATTGTTGGTAAAAACAAAAAAAACAAAAAGCTCTATATATTTATTGGTGCACAACGTAAACAGTGAACTACGTATATAAGAGTATTCTATTGAAACCATAACATATTAACATTGCATTTATTTACATATGAGACAGAGGTAAATTGAAATGAATTGAATATTTAATAAATAAATAAATAAAACCCGAAACAGTGAACTACAGTGTTTCCAGATTGAGAAAGCAAACATGAGCATGCATATGATATTCAAGTTTTATGACAAAGCCATAAAATAACATATAGCAACAGCATATAGATATTTATATAATAGCCACTGTTTCCATGTTAGGAAAGTAGTGTAGATACATCAAATGAATTCAAGAATTTATCAAATTAAAATTCATGAAATCGTGGAATGTAACAGTGTGGGCTATTGTACAAAACAAAACCTACTCGAATTATATATGAATCTAATTATGTAATTTTATGATAAACACAGAAAATCTGTTTTAAGCTTGTCGTCCACATGTGTGATTAAATACAAATAGATTCATAAGCAATTCAATTTTCATAATATGAAACATGCTAAAAATTACAATACATAATAAAATAAAATAGCAAAGGAAAACAAACCGAAGCCTACACGATAGCAGTTTCCTTAAAACAGGTTTTCGCCGCCTCACGGACCGAGTGCTTGAGGAATTTCGACTTCTGTCTCTCAGAATACGACGGTTAAAAACCAGTTACGGTAGATGCACTCTCTATCTAGCTTAGAAAATTAACTTGTAAAATGGAAGCAAAAAAATTTGTGTTGAGACTAGACAGAAGAGTCTCAATTTATACATGTATAGGGGAGAGAAGAGGAGCCTCAAGCCTTTATGGCTGGTCAATAATGCCCCATTAACCTCTGCAATATTGCAGGAGTTACAAACATCCTGCAGCAGCCACCCCAAACCCTAGGTCTGGAAAAAATATATAGAGTTTGGTGGACTACCAACCCAAGCCCCAAGGACCCGGACTAGGCGGGCAGGTGGGCGGCGCGCACGTGTGATACTTTTTGCAAAACCAACTTAGACCATAGTTTTGACCCAAACCCATCCTATGAAGCATTCATAACTCCCTCCCTTTAGAAAGTTGAAAGATTTGAATGCCCAAAGGGACTCACACCCTTTAGCCAAAAAAAGGATTTAAATACTCTTCAATGCATTCCTCTACAATCAATGTAGGATAGATGTTACACACTAATCCCAATATCTCTTTTATGAAGCTCACTTCATGAGGCAATTTCTCATTCAATTTCCAATGGTTTTTGGCCATTCTTTTTGTGGTGTAAAGATCTCATTGCAAAGTATGTAGATCCACTCGGACTCAACACAATAGATGGTTGGAACCCACTTTAATATTTAATTAAAGTCACCAAAAATCCATTTTTTCCAACATCTGACTCTCACGACATTGTATCCATCTTTAATTTTCTCCAAATACCCATGCCATGGTGTTGGATGGTGGTTTGGATCGACAGATCTCCATTTGGAGGGGTGATTTGGGTCTATCGTGGAAGGTTTTAAACATAATATTTATTTTATGGAGAGAGCATGTTTGACTGTGTTGGATGGGGGTTTGGATCGACAGACCTCCGTTTGGGTCTGTGGGTGATTTCGGTCAATTTCAAAGAAGATTTGGGTCCTAGGAAGCGCGGGTGCGGGTACAACTATGGTACGGATACGAGTGCAGGTATGTCGATACGGCAAAACCCCAAAAAAGTATGATACGGGTATGGTTGCGGTACGCCAATTTTATTTTTTTTTTTAATTTATAATTATGGTTAAAGGATCCAACCTACAAATTAAAATTAAATATCAAAACTAAAAAGAAAACTATAAAACTAAAAGACAAATATTAATATATTTCAATTCAACATAACCAACACCAAAGGAAAAACAATGTAAATTCAGTCCATAATCCAAGCAAAGGAAAAACAACCAACACCAAATGAAAAACAAGGCCAATTCAGTCCATAATGCAAGTAAAGGAAAAAACAAAAGAAAGCCCTATGTATCTAAACTTGACACTTCAAAGTTTACTTCCATCAACTTCATCATTGAATAAAATAGCTTCTATCTCTGGCTCATCAAGTGAAAGATTTGCAATTTCAAGGAAACCAGAACCCTCCAATGAATCAAATGCATCTCCCCTAATGTCCCATAACTTGGTATCTCCTTTTGTGTATAGTTGACTCCTCCTTGATAAGAGGCGAATATTGGAGTGCACAAAAACCAAATCATCGCACCGTTGTGGTGTCATTTTATTCCTCCTTATAGAGTGAATGAAAGAGTAGGTGCTCCAATTCCTTTCACAACATGATGAGGAACATGGTTGGCCAAGTAATTTCACTGCCAAGGATTGAAGCATAGGTGCAGAAGAGCCATGTGCCAACCTCCAAACCACTGGTGCCATTACTCCTCTATCACATATTGAGTCAGAGTCACTAAAACTTTCTAAACAACTTGAAAACTTAGCATACTTTGTATTAACAACCCTTCTCTCGTCTGAATCAGAAAAGTATCTCTTAAAACACTTGATTCTCATCTCAGAAATTTCAACATCTTTATGAGGAGGAACACGAATGGGATTTTCATGAAGCCACATCCCACTATAATACCTAGATTTCATAATTAGAAAAAAAATAATAAGTAAATTATGCAATGAAAAAAAATTAAAGTATAAATTATGAGTCTAATGTGAATTATACCTTGGATTCAAAGAATGAGCAAGACAATGAAGAAGTGTGCTACTTTTTGTCCACCTTCCCATTAATATTTGATGCATTACAGAGTAAAAGGACGACTCTTCATTTTATGACTTCCCTTCACGCCTATAGATGGATGCCTTCACCCGTTCAATCATTCAATCCCACATCTCATAAACCAAATGTAGACATGGCTTATCGGTGTCACAAAATCTAAGCATCTCATAAATAGGCAATGTGAATGAGAGTATATATTCAATCTTATCCCACCAAACATCATTCAACAACTTTTTCTTTACAACAGCTACTTTCCCAACATCTTCCTTGCAAGATGCCCATTTCTCACTTATCACCATTGTTTGGAGACCATGATATATAAGTTTAAGCCTTTTTAGCATAACAATTGCAGATGCAAAGCATGTATTTGCAATAGAAAGTAGCTTCAAAGGTACAAACTCATTAAAAATAGCTAATCTCATAGAATGATTCATGATGAAATTTTTCACAAACATTACATCATCAATCACAGTAGTGATCCAATGGCATTCATCATAAGCATATGTAGCAACTCCAATTTCCTTCGCAGCACAAATGTTTTTAAGAGCAAGATTAAGAGTGTGCACTACACAAGGTGTCCAAAAGATTTTCGGATAATTACCTTGAATAATTGATCCAGCTGCACTACAAACAGGAGCATTGTCAGTAATTACTTGAATTACATTATTAGGGCCTACTTCATCACTCACTTCACTAATTAATTTGGCAATATGATACTTGTCCTTAGTCTTACCCTCACAATTAACAGCTTTCATAAACATAGCTCCACCATTAGATGCTGCCATAAATTAATAAGAGGCCTCCTTTGTGCATCTATCCATCCATCAGATACTATACTCAACCCCTTCTCATCCCATGACTTTGTAGTTGGTTCCAATAACCTTTCAATATTTGCCTTTTCTTTTTGAAGTAAGGTAGTCCTCAACAAATTATATCCAGGAGGGACATACCCAACAATTTGATTCTTAACAGCATATTGAAAAGCATCCACAAAGCATGGATTCCTAGCCAAATGGAAAGGCAAACCAGCTGAATAGAACATACGAGCAATTAAAGAATGTAAATGTTCTCTGGTACTTTGATTGAATGCCTTATCTAAAAGACTACTTCCAATTGCCTTTCTTTTTTTTGGTGCATAACCTTCCATTCTAAATGTTCCAACATTTCCTACACCGCCGTGGCTAGTACTAATTTGAGAAAATGGAGGTGGTAAAGGAACATTTTTTGGCTTTGCCATCTTTTTCCGATTTTCAGTTTCTTGATCAACCTTTCGAATTTCAGAAAGAAGATCACTCTTGTTCTTCACAATTGCACACACTCTAATTCCATGGTCAGTAAGTAGCAACAAATGGGCTCTAACTCTAGAATATGACCCTTGGTACTCAATTTTACAAAAATTACACTTAAATTTTGTATTACCACTTCCTCCTTCTCCCCTTTTGACTAATTTTGTAACATAGTCCCAAAGAGAAGCATTTTCATCTCCAAATTGATCAATGGAAGGAGCAGAAGCACTTGCAGCAGATGAACCTAAATTGCTTGATGAACTCATTTTCCTCTAAGCATAAAAAATAATATTTGTGATAATTTGTGACGCCCCAAAAAAAATTTTTTTTTTTTTTTTTTTTTTTGAAACGTCATAAGATTTTAAATAACAATAACTTGCTAGATAAAATTTTAACTACTAGTTAGGAACTTTTAAGTTCTTACAAAGCCAAAGTCCAACAACAAAATAAAACTACAAGTTCACATACAACGTCACAACATAGTTAAATCCTAATGCAAAGGATAACAGGATTTTATTTTGATAAAATCTTGACTCTAAGTCAGCCAAGGTTCGATATTGGCAGCAGCTCCAATTTCAGCCTCAGTCCCTTCTTCAACATAATCTGGCATGAAACGCCAGGGCAACAAAATATATGCCATGAGTTTTGCAACACAGTAAGAAAACGTAACCAACCTACCATTCTTTTTAAGAGACAAATAATAATATTCTAAACATGAGATAACAATATAATTATACACAGAAATTACAACCATTAGAATAGTTTCAGTAATTTTAATAAATTAGGTGACACTCGAAATCTCGCCAAAGAGATTTAACTTACCAACCACTAAGCATGGCAACGGTTAATTTGAAACCCTTCCTTGGTCAAATATTTAAGTGTTACCAATCGTAACTACCAGGGATGCCCACGTCCGGAGTTATATACCCAAGTAGTGGCATCCGTGGTCTGCCCCAAGGAAACGGTCTGCCAGGGGTAAGCAACCTCCCTGTGTGCCACCTGCACATCCACCCTTATTCCAAAACCGAATACCGAAAAGGGTTCAAATAAGTCCCGTGCCATCTTAGAGTTTCGCAACACAATTTACGTGAGAATTATCAAAACCAGGGCTCACCCTGAACAACCGGTGTTAACCGTTAACCCTTAATTTCGTACAGTCTTTAAACCAAGACTCACTCCGAACAACTGGTATTAACCGTCAATTGTTAACTTTGTATATGCCGTTAATCATTTCAGTTAATTTTGATATTAATCACAAATAATTTCAAATTTTTTTAATCACAAATATTGTTATACCAACTCATTAAAATTCCCAATCATAAAATATTGCATATGTCACACAATACTAAATAAAAGTACAGAATGTAAATAAGCAATTTATTTAAACCATGGTATGAAATAATAACTTAGATACAAGAATTAAACCCTAAACACACACATGCGCAAATTTTTGATTTACAAAATTAGACTAGCATAATATTAAAGTGGTGATTTTATTCTGTCCAGAAAAATTTTCAGAGTATATATCTTGCAAATAAAATTATAAATACATTACTTATACAGCTCAAAAATTCATATCAATCTACAAGATACTAAATAAACATGTTATGGTTATTTTTCAGAAAGCTTTTTCCAAAAATAACTTATAAATAATTCTAAACAAATTCCAAGGGTGTTTATGACACAGATTTGTCACATTTCCTTATATTAATTCCATGCTTAAATTTATAGATCAAACCCATAATCTAAGAATTTATTATGAAACTAGACTTCTCAAATTTCATCTTCTCGTTAGAAATCACCAGATTTGGCTTAGTATAGAATTTTAAATAAATTTTCAAATACATGGTAAAATCTGTCTCACAGTTTCAGATTCAGTTAGAAATTTGTATAAATTCGTAGAAAGCTCGAAAATTGTTTCCAAACATTTCTGGATAAACTAGACATCATTATCAACAACTTTGTAGAAGAAATCATCTCGAAATTCTGAGTATAAAATTGTCTAAAAATTCGGGTGACATGCTGGCAGATTCAAGACAGATTGTTCTCAACACAGTTTCAGATTTAGTTAAAAATTTGTATAAATTCATAGAAAGCTCGAAAATTGTTTCCAAACATTTCTGGATAAACTAGACATCATTATCAACAACTTTGTAGAAGAAATAATCTCGAAATTCTGAGTATAAAATTGTCTAAAAATTCGGGTGACATGCTAGCAGATTCAAGACAGATTGTTCTCAACACAGTTTCAGATTTAGTTAAAAATTTGTATAAATTTGTAGAAAGCTCAAAAATTGTTTCCAAAAATTTCTGGATAAACTAGACATCATTATCAACAACTTTGTAGAAGAAATCATCTCGAAATTCTGAGTATAAAATTGTCTAAAAATTCAGGTAACATGCTGGCAAATTCAAGACAGATTATTCTCAACACAGTTTTAGACAATGTATCAAATGTACATAATCTGAAAATTTTCAATTATAAAAAAAATGAGAGGATTGAGAGGGTTTTCTTACTTAGTAGTAGGATTGAAATGGAATAATGAAATGGTAGGAAAATATGCAACCTCGACCTCCTCCTCTTCTTCCACAAGAATTCCCTCTATTTGGATGTATATGGTTTATGCTTAGCCTTCAAAATGTGCATGACTACTAGGTGCATTTTATAGATCTTCTCCGAGGCTAGCTCTCTCTCCCTCCCTCCCTCTCACACATTCTTTCTATTAATAAATCCATCCACTTTCTCCAAGTTCTAAGAAATGTGACTTTCACTAAATTCTTTGCTCTCTTTCTCCAAGTTCTATGGCTTTCTTTCTCTCAATTCCAAGAGCATCATTAGCTCTTCTTCCCTAAACAAGCATGCAAATCAACATGTGGAAAGCCTTCACCAAAATTCTGCAAAGGTTTGATTCCCTCTTTTCTTTTCTTTTTTCTTTTTTTTTTTTTGTGTGGGTTTCTGAAAATTGACACACTAAGATTTTTAACTAAGGTATTTAGTAAGAATAATTATTATATTGAATCCTAATTAAAATAATTTATAAACAACAAATATTGAACACCCACAAAATTATTATTTTTTTATAATGTCTTGTTAGTGATTGAATTGAGTCAATTTAAAACTAACTTTTACACTAATATATAATTCAGATAGACTGTAGACAAAATTAATTAATTTATTTATTTATTTGTTTTCTTTAAGGAATAATTAAAGATGGGTTTTCACTATCTACCCTCCTAAAAGAAAATTTCGTCCTCGAAATTAATTCGTACCTTTAGACTCGAATAGTTGAGGGTAATTGACACGTATCATATCTTCTCGCTCCCACGTTGACTCTTCCGTCCCACGATGTCTCCAGAGAACTCGAACCAATGGTATAGTTTTGCCTCGTAATTTCTTCTCGCGACGATCTAAAATCTTGACAGGCTTTTCTTCAAATGTCACGTCTTCATCAAGATTAATCTCCTCCCAATTGATGATGTGAGAAGGGTGTGGCTCGTATTTCCGTAGCATAGAGACGTGGAAAACATTATGTACTCCGGCCAGTTGAGGCGGTAGAGCCAAACGATACGCCACTTCTCCTATTTTGTCCAAAATTTCGAAAGGCCCTATGAAGCGAGGTGACAACTTTCCCTTCTTTCCGAAACGAACAACTCCTCGACGAGGCTGTATTTTCAGAAACACATGATCTCCAACTTTAAATGCTAAAGGTCTTCTCCTTTGATCTGCACAGCTTTTCTGCCTACTCTGAGCGGTCTCAAGCCTTTGCCTAATTAGTTTCACCTTCTCGGTAGTTTCTTGAACTAACTCTGGCCCTAAAAGAGGTGCTTCTCCGACTTCTGTCCAACATATTGGTGATCGGCAAGGCCGTCCGTACAAAGCTTCATACGGTGTCATACCAATACTTGCTTGAAAACTGTTATTGTAAGAGAATTCGACTAGTGGTAAATATTTCTACCAACTACCTTTAAAGTCCATCACACAAGCTCGAAGCATGTCTTCTAAAGTCTTAATTGTTCTTTCTGATTGACCGTCAGTTTGAGGGTGAAAAGCTGTACTAAAACACAACTCTGTACCCAAGGCCTTTTGCAGACTTTGCCAGAACTGTGACGTAAAACGAGAATCACGATCTGACACTATTGAGACTGGTACTCCGTGCAATCTAATGATTTCTCGAATAAATAATCGGCTTAAAGACTCGAGTGTGCCTGCTGGTCCTATTGGTAGGAAATGTACCGTCTTAGTTAATCGATCAACCACCACCCAAATGGCATCATGGCCTTGCGGCGACCGGGGTAATCCTGTTACAAAATCCATTGTTATGTGTTCCCATTTCCACTTAGGTATTGGTAAAGGTTGGAGTTTCCCTGCCGGCTTTTGATGTTCTGCCTTCACTTGCTGACACGTCAAACACTTAGATACGAATTGAGCAACATCCTTCTTCATTCCACTCCACCAATACTGCCGCTTAAGATCCTGGTACATCTTATTTCCTCCCGGATGAACCGCAAAAATCGAATGGTGAAATTCTTTGAGTACTTCCTCTCTTAATTGTTCGATGTTTGGCACAAAAATTCTACCTAAATACCTTAAACTACCATCTTGATGGAGTGTCCAATCCGGTGAAGATTCCTCGGTCACTAATCGGGCCTTGATGAAGTCGGTCTCCTGATCAAACCTTTGGGCTTCCAACACTTTGGTAAGAAGTTGGGGTGTTGTAACTATTGTAAACAACCTACCCTTCCCATTCTGAGTCTCTGGTTGTAACTTAAACCCATTCACAGTGCTTACCATTTCCCATTCTTTAATTGATATGTTGGCTACAATCTCCCTTGTCTTTCGACTTAGTGCATCTGCTACAACATTAGCCTTTCCGGGATGATAAGACAAGGTAAATTGGTAATCTTCAAGGTACTCCATCCAGCGTCTCTGCCTCATGTTCAAATCTCTTTGTGTGAACAAGTACTTCAAGCTTTTGTGATCGGTAAATATCTCAAATTTTTCGCCATAAAGGTAATGTCGCCAAGTCTTAAGTGCATAGACCACAGCCGCCAACTCCAGATCGTGAGTAGGATAATTTTTCTCATGATTCTTCAATTGTCTTGATCCGTAAGCTACTACCTTCCCGTTTTGCATTAACACACTACCTAACCCTTCCTTAGAGGCATCACAATAAACAGTGTACCCAACGTCACGTTCGGGTATGACTAATATAGGAGCGCTTGTCAGTATCTTCTTGAGTTCTTGAAATGACTGTTCACACGCTTCGTTCCATTCAAACTTTACTCCTTTTTGCGTTAGGCGTGTCATCGGCTTGGCTAATTTGGAGAAATCCTGAATGAATCTCCTATAATAACCTGCTAATCCCAAGAAACTACGAATCTCAAACGTATTCTTAGGTTGTTTCCACCCCATCACTGCTTCTACTTTAGCAGGATCCACTGATATCCCTGATTCAGATACAACATGACCTAAGAACTTTACTTCCTTTAGCCAAAATTCACATTTGCTAGCTTTAGCATACAATTGGTTTTCTCTTAGAATTTGCAAAACGGTCCTCAGATGTTGCTTGTGATCTTCCTCCGATCGTGAGTATATCAAAATATCGTCAATGAATACTACCACAAATTGGTCCAAATAGGGGGTAAAGATCTTGTTCATTAAACTCATGAATACCCCAGGAGCATTCGTCAAACCAAATGGCATTACCACAAACTCATAGTGGCCATAACGGGTTCGAAACGCGGTTTTGGGTATATCTTCTCCTCTAACACGAAGTTGGTGATATCCCGACCTAAGGTCAATTTTGGAAAAACATTTTGAACCTCTTAATTGATCAAACAAGTCATCAATTCTGGGTAAGGGATATCGATTTTTAATGGTGGCTCGATTTAGTTGTCGATAATCGATGCACAATCTTAAGGTTCCATCCTTCTTCTTTGCGAATAATGCTGGCGCTCCCCAAGGGGACGTACTTGGTCTGATGAACTTCTTACTCAGCAGTTCTTGCAACTGCTCCTTCAATTCTCGAAGTTCAGCTGGCGCCATACGATGTGGTGCTATTGAAATCGGTGAAGTCCCGGGTTGAAGCTCAATCGTGAAATCTACATCTCGTTTTGGAGGTAATCCTGGTAATTCGTCAGGGAAAACATCAACGTACTCGCACACCACGTGGGGTAATCCTGGATCCTCTCGATTTTCGTCTTCCAAAATTAGGCTCACCAACCATCCAGTTAGTTGATCATGCCATCGCGACTTGCGACACGTTGGAGTTAGAGAATCTTGTCTATCCCCTTTAAATTGGACTTTCGTGCCGTTAAGGGAGGATGCTGTCACTGTCTTACAGTAACAATCAATGATGGCTCGATGAACTGACAACCAGTCCATTCCTAGGATGACGTCAAAATCCGACATATCCATAACTCTTAGATCACAGATCAAATGTGAACCGGAGATTTCTAGCTCGCAAGATTTACATACTAGATTTACTCGGGTTTGACCTCCTAAAGGTGAAGCGACACTCATAGCTATCTCTAACGCTTCTGGCTTTAAACCCAAACTTGTCACACATGCAGTGGATATAAAAGAATGCGAAGCTCCAGAATCAAATAATACTTTAACCCAAGAATTCATAAGGATTAACATACCTCGAATTACTGATGGATTATCAACATCTTCTTCTTCTTGGAGAGCATACATTCTTCCTACTGCCTGTTGGTTAGTCTCTCCCGGTTTCTTTCCATTTCCAGCTCCTTGTGGTTGTGTTCTTGGTCGGCCTGCATTCTTAGAGGCTTGAGGTTGCCCCTTGTTGGTCTGAGCATGTTGAATAGGCTTAGAACCTTGCCCTGGTTGGCATTTGTTGTATGGTTGTGCCCCTCGCTGATCCATAAAATACTTCCCTCCTTGAGGACACTCACTTCGACGATGCCCCTGTTGACCACATCCGAAACATCTTCCTTTCCACTCACTTACAAAGTTTCCTCCTTGCTGGTTTCCTCGATTCTGTCTTTGTTGCCGTTGCATTCCTCCGGCATAAGGTGCTGGCGCAGGATGGTTTCTGGTGTTGCGGACTGGGCCTCCTCCGCGTGGTTGGTTGTTGTTCCTTGATCGCTGATTTCGAATGCGTTCAGAATCTGCTAACTCTCGTTCCACAATTAAAGCTCGATCCACCATTTGGGCATAAGTGGAGAGTTGTACTGCGATCAATTTTCCTCTAATGTCTGTGTCCAAACCCCATTCAAATCGCCTAACCTTATCCCCTTCATTTGCTACTATGGCTGCAGCATACCGGGAAAGAGCTTCAAAACGGTTCGCATATTGAGCGACTGACATTTTTCCTTGTTTCAGTTGAAGGAACTCTTGAATCATTTCTTGTCTTAGCGAGTTAGGAAAATACCTTTCCATGAACAGGTCTTCGAACTGTCTCCAAGTTAATGTCTCTACTTGTCGAGTACTTTTGATCATTTCCCACCAATGATCTGCTTCCCCTTCCATTTGAAATGCCGCTATAGTCACTCTATCTTGTTCGTTTCGGATATCGGAAGTATCTAGCAACTTCTTAATTTGTCTTAACCAAGCTTCAGCTTCATGGGGGTTTGATCCACCAAGGAATTTGTGGGGACGTAGCTTTTCAAATTTTGCTATCATCTCCGATTTGCTTTGATCTTGGTTTCGGGGTGGTATATTGCCTACCCTATCAGCAATCGCGCGTATAATTCGAGCAACATCGCCATCAGGCACTCCATCGCCATTACCGTTGTTATTATTTCTTGTTCGTCCAGCCATTCTGCATGACGGGATTTTCTTGTGATTTATTTACTTATTTACTATCAGTGTTATTATTATACTTATGTGCAAGGACAGAGAAAAAAAAAGACTTCATTAATTAGATTACATAAGCTACAATTAGCAAAATACAAATAGAACAAAGGAAAAGATTAAATAACATACTACGGGCAAGAGATAGCCCCTACAATCCGAGTTAACTCCTACACTCACAATTCTAAACTAGGCAATTTCTTTTACATGTGAGCATACAAAACAATCAGTTAGCCTAGTTTATAGTTCCCTTAAGACCCCTTAAAATAGCCAAGGAAAGTCTCTCCACACCAGGGCTTCCGGCTCCCATGTGGCTTGGAAAAGTCCCATGAATCGCCACAGCACCCTTACGAAGATAGCAGTTTCGCACACACGATGCCCTAGCAGCAGCACCGGCTCCTCCCGATAGGTCCTCCAGTCCCTGAAGTTCACTGACCCATCTCTCCTCACAATTCTGCTTGGGTCGGGCATGATACACTGAAGGCTCCAAAAGTCAAAAAGGTCGCCCACCCTATAAGTGAAACCATCCGGGAAAGGGCCTAATTGATATACCCAGGGAGTCTTTTGTCCTAGAATCTGGACAGGTCCGATATAGGTACCCACCCAGCTCTCAGCTTTCCAAGCACAACCTCCTAGGGGATCAAGTCTGACATATACAAAAGAGCTAATCTGCAACCCGTTTCGCATATCCCAACCCTCAAACGTGGCTCCTATATCTCCAGTGTTCCCCTCGGTATTGCCTTCCATAGACTCATCCTCAGTGTCTGACTCAATCACAATAACCTCCGGGGGGTTGTATATTGGTACAACTTCTTCAACTTCTTCGGACTCAGGTTCAGGCTCAAGTTCAGGATCAGGTTCAGGGTCAAGCTCAGGCTCAGATTCATAGTCTTCTATAGGCATTTCCACGTCTTCACTTGGGTCAGATTCTATGTCATAGTTTTCCACCGAATTTTCCTCGTTAGAGTTAATGTTTGATGACCCTGGCATCCTACAAATAAAAAGGTTCTAACTTAGTTAGGTCACCGAGAATTACAAATTAACTTAAGGTTTTCTTAATTGTAAAAATAATAAACTACTACCCATGGCCCAAAGGTTCAAACCTAGGCTCTGATACCACACTGTGACGCCCCAAAAAAAAAATTTTTTTTTTTTTTTTTTTGAAACGTCATAAGATTTTAAATAACAATAACTTGCTAGATAAAATTTTAACTACTAGTTAGGAACTTTTAAGTTCTTACAAAGCCAAAGTCCAACAACAAAATAAAACTACAAGTTCACATACAACGTCACAACATAGTTAAATCCTAATGCAAGGGATAACAGGATTTTATTTTGATAAAATCTTGACTCTAAGTCAACCAAGGTTCGATATTGGCAGCAGCTCCAATTTCAGCCTCAGTCCCTTCTTCAACATAATCTGGCATGAAACGCCAGGGCAACAAAATATATGCCATGAGTTTTGCAACACAGTAAGAAAACGTAACCAACCTACCATTCTTTTTAAGAGACAAATAATAATATTCTAAACATGAGATAACAATATAATTATACACAGAAATTACAACCATTAGAATAGTTTCAGTAATTTTAATAAATTAGGTGACACTCGAAATCTCGCCAAAGAGATTTAACTTACCAACCACTAAGTATGGAAACGGTTAATTTGAAACCCTCCCTTGGTCAAATATTTAAGTGTTACCAATCGTAACTACCAGGGATGCCCACGTCCGGAGTTATATACCCAAGTAGTGGCATCCGTGGTCTGCCCCAAGGAAACGGTCTGCCAGGGGTAAGCAACCTCCCTGTGTGCCACCTGCACATCCACCCTTATTCCAAAACCGAATACCGAAAAGGGTTCAAATAAGTCCCGTGCCATCTTAGAGTTTCGCAACACAATTTACGTGAGAATTCTCAAAACCAGGGCTCACCCTGAACAACCGGTGTTAACCGTTAACCCTTAATTCCGTACAGTCTTTAAACCAAGACTCACTCCGAACAACTGGTATTAACCGTCAATTGTTAACTTTGTATATGCCGTTAATCATTTCAGTTAATTTTGATATTAATCACAAATAATTTCAAATTTTTTTAATCACAAATAATGTTATACCAACTCATTAAAATTCTCAATCATAAAATATTGCATGTGTCACACAATACTAAATAAAAGTACAGAATGTAAATAAGCAATTTATTTAAACCATGGTATGAAATAATAACTTAGATACAAGAATTAAACCCTAAACACACACATGCACAAATTTTTGATTTACAAAATTAGACTAGCATAATATTAAAGTGATGATTTTATTCTGTCCAGAAAAATTTTCAGAGTATATATCTTGCAAATAAAATTATAAATACATTACTTATACAACTCAAAAATTCATATCAATCTACAGGATACTAAATAAGCATGTTATGGTTATTTTTCAGAAAGCTTTTTCCAAAAATAACTTATAAATAATTCTAAACAAATTCCAAGGGTGTTTATGACACAGATTTGTCACATTTCCTTATATTAATTCCATGCTTAAATTTATAGATCAAACCCATAATCTAAGAATTTATTATGAAACTAGACTTCTCAAATTTCATCTTCTAGTTAGAAATTACCAGATTTGGCTTAGTATAGAATTTTAAATAAATTTTCAAATACATGGTAAAATTTGTCTCATAGTTTCAGATTCCGTTAGAAATTTGTATAAATTCGTAGAAAGCTCGAAAATTATTTCCAAAAATTTCTGGATAAACTAGACATCATTACCAACAACTTTGTAGAAGAAATCATCTCGAAATTCTGAGTATAAAATTGTCTAAAAATTCGGGTGACATGCTGGCAGATTCAAGACAGATTGTTCTCAACACAGTTTCAGATTTAGTTAAAAATTTGTATAAATTCGTAGAAAGCTCGAAAATTGTTTCCAAAAATTTCTGGATAAACTAGACATCATTATCAACAACTTTTTAGAAGAAATCATCTCGAAATTCTGAGTATAAAATTGTCTAAAAATTCGGGTGACATGCTGGCAGATTCAAGACAGATTGTTCTCAACACAGTTTCAGATTTAGTTAAAAATTTGTATAAATTCGTAGAAAGCTCAAAAATTGTTTCCAAAAATTTCTAGATAAACTAGACATCATTATCAACAACTTTGTAGAAGAAATCATCTCGAAATTCTGAGTATAAATTGTCTAAAAATTCAGGTAACATGCTGGCAGATTCAAGACAGATTATTCTCAACACAGTTTTAGACAATGTATCAAATGTACATAATCTGAAAATTTTCAATTATAAAAAAAATGAGAGGGTTGAGAGGGTTTTCTTACTTAGTAGTAGGATTGAAATGGAATAATGAAATGGTAGGAAAATATGCAACCTCGACCTCCTCCTCTTCTTCCACAAGAATTCCCTCTATTTGGATGTATATGGTTTATGCTTAGCCTTCAAAATGTGCATGACTACTAGGTGCATTTTATAGATCTTCTCCGAGGCTAGCTCTCTCTCCCTCCCTCCCTCTCACACATTCTTTCTATTAATAAATCCATCCACTTTCTCCAAGTTCTAAGAAATGTGACTTTCACTAAATTCTTTGCTCTCTTTCTCCAAGTTCTATGGCTTTCTTTCTCTCAATTCCAAGAGCATCATTAGCTCTTCTTCCCTAAACAAGCATGCAAATCAACATGTGGAAAGCCTTCACCAAAATTCTGCAAAGGTTTGATTCCCTCTTTTCTTTTCTTTTTTCTTTTTTTTTTGTGTGGGTTTCTGAAAATTGACACACTAAGATTTTTAACTAAGGTATTTAGTAAGAATAATTATTATATTGAATCCTAATTAAAATAATTTATAAACAACAAATATTGAACACCCACAAAATTATTATTTTTTTATAATGTCTTGTTAGTGATTGAATTGAGTCAATTTAAAACTAACTTTTACACTAATATATAATTCAGATAGACTGTAGACAAAATTAATTAATTAATTAATTTATTTATTTTCTTTAAGGAATAATTAAAGATGGGTTTTCACATAATTAAAAATAATATTTGTGATTATTAACATTCTGTTGAGGAATAACTTTGTTCTAAACTTCTATTTAATTTTTTTGACTAACATTCTTCTGTTGAGGAATAACTTTGTTTTAATTAATTTTTTTGGTTATTAACATTCTGTAAGTATGATTGATTATTAATTTTTTTTGTTCTAATTTATTAATTCTTTTGTTCTATTTTTTTTTTTTTTTCTGGTTCTATGTCTGATTGAATAACTTGGTTCTACCTCTCTAATTTTTTTTTGGTTCTACCTCTCTGACCGAGTTCTACCTCTCTAACGACGTTCTACCTCTTTGGAGAAGAAACAAGAAACAAAAAAAAAAATTTAAAAATAAAGATGAAGACAAAGAGATGAAGAAACAAGGAGATGAAGAAAAAAATTCTGACCAGTTGCTTGTTGTTTGGATATGCAGGGGCACCCAAAAATTCTGGCCAGTTTCTCACCGAAGGGAAAATGAAGAGATGCAAGAAGGGACAAAACCAGATGCTTGCTGATCTGCAAAATAAAAAATATATGAGACGAAGAAGAAGAAATGAAGAAGACAAGGGTGGAAGATGTAGACGAAGACGAAAAAGAAGAAGGCGAAGAAGAAGATGAAGATGAAGATGAAGACGAAGACGAAGACGAAGAAGATGAAGATGAAGATGAAGATGAAGAGCACTCACCGGAACTCTCCTTGCGTCGCCATCGCCGGAGGCCTTCGAAGGGAATGGATGGGTCGCCTCTTTGCTGCTGTGCTACTGAAGTGAAGAGATTAGGGCAAAACCTAGGTCATTCGTGTATATTCCTTCTTCTTTTTTCTGAAATTTTTCTTAATATTGCTCTGGTACCTCTCAATTCTCTTGGAAATTTGATTTCTGCCCGGCGTACCCGTAACACACCAAAGGCATACCCATGCCGTACCTAAGCCGTACCCGATTGAATCAAACGTACCGGACCCTTTTTTTCTGTACCCGGTACGCATGCAGTTGTATCGGTACGCGTACCTACACCCAGTAAGTACCCGATACGTGTACGATACTATTTTTGGAGTACCCATGCTTCATAGTTTGGGTCTGTGGGTGTTAGTCATGGAAAAAGCAGGAATGAGGCAGTATATTGGTCGGTGCTGGTTGGAGCTCAATCTTTTCTTGTTTGGCGGTAAAAGTAATTGGCCAACGACTACTATAATTTCTAATTCTCTCATGTATTTCTTTTATGGGTAAATTACACTAACACCCCTTGATGTTTATGTTTATTACAGTTCCCCCCTCACCTTTAGAAAATTACATCTCCCCCCTGAGGTTTAAAGTTTTATTACAGATTCCCCCTTCAGCAATTTAATTTTTTTAAATACCAATTTTGCCCTCACTAGGTAAATTACATTGACACCTCTCACATTTTAGAAGTTGCAATCCCCTCCCTAAGGTTCAAAGTAGCATTACCAATTGCTCCCTTGATTAGTATTAGTTGGAAAAAAAAATTAATTGAAAAAAAATAAAATTAATTGGAAAAAAAATTATTTGAAAAAAAATTAATTGAAAAAAAAATTTGTTAGTAAAATTTTTAAATTTTTGTATAAAAATCAACGTAAACTCATTTTTTGAATTTACGTTTTTTCCTCAAATTTACAAATTGAGACAACCATTTATAAACTAAAAAAATTATCAAACAAGCTTTTATGACAGTTTTTTTAAATTTTTATAAATATAAATTGAAAATTGAAAACGAAATGGTTACCAAACAGGTCTTAGATGGTAAAAATATCGTAAAATTAATAAATAATTAAATAAGTTACCAACGTAAGAAATGACTTATCAAAAGATTCTTAAGTTATGTATGGTTTGATTTTTAGAATTTTTTTTAAAAAATTAAAAATTAATTTGGTTAAGAAATAAAAAATAAAAAATAATTATCATTTAAGGGTAAAAAATAATTATCACTTTAACTTTTGGGCAGGTTATATACATACGTATGGTTGTTTCAATTTAATTTGTAAAAAATTATTTCTAACCACTCGAAAGATAAAAATTATATAAAAATGATAATTATTTTTTATTTCTTAACCAAATTAATTTTTAATTCTTTAAAAAAATTCTAAAAATCAAACCATACATAACCTAAGAATATTTTAATAAGTAATTTCTTACGTTAGTAACTTATTTAATTATTTATTAATTTTACGACATTTTTACCATCTGAAGTCTGCTTGGTAACCATTTCGTTTTCAGTTTTCAATTTATATTTACAAAAATTTTAAAAACTGTCATAAAAGCTTGTTTGATAATTTTTTAGTTTATAAATGGTTGTCTCAATTTGTAAATTTGAAGAAAAAAACATAAATTTAAAAAATGAGTTTACATTGGTTTTTAAACAGAAATTTAAAAATTTTACTAACAAAAAAATTTTTCAATTAATTTTTTTTCCAACTAATACTAACTGAGGGAGCAATTGGTAATGCTACTTTAAACCTTAGGGAAGGGATTGTAATTTCTAAAATGTGAGGGATGTCAATGTAATTTACCCAGTGAGAAAAAAATTGGTATTTAAAAAAAATTAAATTGTTGAGGGGGGAATCTGTAATGAAACTTTAAACCTCAGGGAGAGATATAATTTCAAAAGGCGAGAGGGGAAACTGTAACAAATATAAATCTCAGGAAGTGTGAGTGTAATTTACCCTTCTTTTATTTATCTATCAATACAATTATATATATGAGCACTGACTTTGCGTTCACGTGTGATGATTCCTGTTTTTGTTACATGACAAATTTTTTTATTTTAAAATAAAAAATATTATTTAAAGACGTGAACAAGATTTGAACTTAAAATTTTAAATTTTATTAAGAAAACTTTTACCATCTAGATAATATATATATTATAATATTAATTTCTTTATTATTTATTTTTATAAATGTTTTTTTTTATTATATCCAAACCGTAGCTGTGTAATATACTTTTTTGTTGGAAGGGTAAAAGTATCAAATTACATATTCTGTTAACGGTGTTACTTGGCTTTGTTAAATGTTCTGTTTTGGTTATGTTTGGCACGAATGTTTAGATTGAATTGGAATTATTTTAGTCATAAAAAGATAAGATAAAATATTATATTTAAATTATAATTATTATATTTTTTCTTTTACAAAAATTAAAAAAATTAAAAAATCTATTTCATACGAAACTTTTTAACTTTAAATTAAAAAAATTAAAGACTAAAAATTAAAAAATCAACTAACATCTTAAATGAAGGATTTATACATTAGTGGGTAACTAAAAAATGAGTCATAATTGAGGAAGGTCTACTGCAATTTACCCAAGACAAAAAGATGTTCATCACAATGTGTATGACAACTGTAAAAGAAAAAGCTACAATATTCAAATCAACGAGAATCATGCGGTGTCTATTCCATACAAAATTCAAATCAACGAGAAAAAGCTACTGTAATTTACACGCCATTTTGTATTATTGGTAGGGTTACATGTATTAATGATTGTATTAACACATATATTAATATTAGTTATAATATTATTATTGACATCACTCACTAATTATATTATTAATATCAAAAATCTTTTAAATTATGTTACATTATCAATCGATATACTAATTAGTATACTAATATAATGTTATTCTTGTATCATATACATTCCAGAATTAAAAATAAAATATTACAATTATATATTTGTTTAGTTATAATTATAAAAAAAAAAAATTGTTATAACTAAATACAACGTAATGTGAACTAAAAATTTTAAATCTCGTTTGGGAACATACTTTTTTAGTAACTTTTTAATTTTTTTAGTTAAAATATTATGTAAAAAAAAATTAGAATATTTGGGATGATTTTTGATTTTTTAAGAAAAGATGTACAAAAGTAGAGAAAATAGAATCTTTGATTTTTTAGTATAGGTTATTAGCTTTTTGATTTTTTTAGTGACTTTTTGACTTTTAGGCTAAAAAGTGATATTGCCAAATGAGGTCTTAGTCATAACTAAAATATCAAAACTAAAGAAGAAAATTGATCATAATTAAAGAGCATATGATACACCATGTTTCAAGAGGTGTATATTAGAATTTTCCTAAATTAATTGCGTAATTTTATTACGGCCTATTTTAAGTAGAAAAAAAAATTAATTTTTTTAGCTCTTTTTAGTTTTTTTTAAAATACATGCAAAAAAATAGAGAGGTAATGTGATTTAAATAAGCCACTTAGTCAATAAGCTGGCTTTTTTTCTAAATTGTCAAAATAGACCTAAAAATATATTGTATTTTTAATTAAAAAAACGTGTAAAAATGTTAATATTTATAGAATTGTTCCAATTGTATTATTCTATGTTTGTTTCAGGTAGTTTAAAATTAAAATTACAAATCAAATTATGAATGGATGATTGGCAAATAATGAAATCGCAATTTGAATGGTTTGGGACAACTTTAGTTTGCTAGGTAATTAAAAATATTCTTAAATTGAAAATGTGAAGAAGTGGTTTGGAAATACTCTTCTGATCCTGGGAGACGCTAGTGATCCTTAGCTAGTCACCTGAAAAGACAAATACTCCGATCGGGGGTGCTGGAATTAGCATTCCGACGAGCAAGTTAGTTTTTGCACTCAGGATAGCTTGTAATCTAAGTTAAGCGAAATGATTCTCACATACCTTTTTAAGTCTGTAGTTCCAGTATTTATACTCGTGCGCTGGGCCTCGGGACCAGCGCCAACTTCTTGCTCATTATCCTTTTACGTATTCGGCTCCATGGATCAACGGATACTCGACCTATCCATTGTATTTGGCCTCCTGGTCATACAGGATGGAACCGAATAATATCTGTCTTCTAGAGTACGCACCTTCCGACTCTGCCACTTATTCGGCTCTCACAATTGCCCCCCAAGCACTTTACCAACGACAGTTTGGCTGGAGTGTTTGGTTTTGAACTTGAGAAGTCAGAGCCGAAATTCGGTAGTTGACCTCATCCTCGCGCAGGTTTCAGAGCGTACGCCTTTCGACTGTCGTTTCAACTTCCTGCCCCTTCGTACGCTTCTATTTATTGCGATTTAAAATCTTCAAGTCCTTTCAAATACATATTTTTGACGCTCATCGCTGGACCGCTCTCCGAATTATTTCTGCAACCTTTCTTTTCTTCATTGTCCTCCCCGTTCCTTGTAAGTTCTTTCCTTCTTTGCTTTGAAACTTTTTTCTGCTTTGTTTCTGTCCTGGCATATTCCTATAAACTGTAGGGAATGGCAAAACATCTAAAAGATCTCCTCTCATCGGATCGAACTTCTGGCTTTCGACGTCATTTCTCTATTCCTGATGATGTTCGTCTGTCATTCGTGGCAGACGACACCCTTGATATGGAGAGGGCCAACAAAAGCACGATTGTCTTCCCTCTCCTATCAATCGCAGAGGGTGGGGTCCGTTTCCCCCTTCACCTGCTCCTCAGGGCTGTGCTTCGCCATTGGGGTTTAATCCCTTCCCAACCCAATATCAATTTTTTTAGGATCATAATGGGAATTATAGAACTAAACCGTCGCCTTAGGATTAACCTTGGTATTCCAGCTATCCGGCATTATTATGCCTTGGCTAAGTCTTCTGGTCGGCACGGGCGTTACTTCCTTAGGGCCAAGGACACCGACCATCAATTAGTCACTATGCTTTCCAGTTCTGGGAAGCGAGTTGATGATGTTATGGTCGTCGTCCAAGGTAACTGGGAATTCGGTAAAGGGGAGGATCACATCGACCCTATCCCTAGACAGAAAGGCAAGCCAGGTGGCCGAATATCTTCTTTTTTATTATTTGTTCATTTTTTTCGTTTCATTTTTCATTCATTTCATTCTTTTTGTACCTGTAAAGCTTCTTTTCTGAAGTCTTGCGGTTTGGCTTGTGCACAATCTGAAGAAAGTCCTTACTTCAACCGACGATGCCGTTCTTTCGGATATCAAACTTGCGCTCAAATATTTCGGTCTCCAAAAACAGGGGAGGGAGGCCCACGTTTTGCTTTGCTACGAGCCGACGTACATGACCTTCTCGGCGACGGAAAATATCCCAGTTTCGAAAGGTGAAGACTCTCTCATCGCTCTTATTTTGTCCGACTTTAAAAACTTGAGGTAGGTTGGTCTCGAGGGATCTGACTCGGAGCGGGCTGAAGTAGCTGAGGTTGCCGAATCAGATCAATCCGAAAACAGAAGTAGACGAGGTATTGAAGTCGGTCTTTGAGGAAGCCGAACCTAATTCAACCGATCCTCCTTCCACTTCGGGCCGAGGAGGCCTTCCATTCGATGACGTTTTTAATGGTTTAGAGGACTTTCCCGGTGCAAACCCCGCAGATATGACTAGGTTAAGCCTCACAAAGCTTGCGAAAAAGGCTAACGCGAAAAGGATGGCTGCACGTCGAAAAGCAGAGGCCCTTCAGTCTGAAGTACCGCCTGCCACCGATTCTCAACCCTCCCTGCCTGTTACCGAATCAGAGACCTCCTTGCTTGGTTTTGAGGAGAAGACGGCAAAAAATCAAAATGCTGAGTCCGCTGTGGTCGTGCAGGCCAATCAAGAGTTTGAAGAAAGGGCCAAGAAACATCCTGGTGAGTTTGAAGAAGAACAAGGCGGCAAACTAACTCGATTAGAGGGATCGGATGTGATCGTTTCATTTTTCATTCAGCCGAGGATAAAAAACATGCCAATCTCTTCTGATGCTTCGGCACTTAAGGATCCCGCGGTCGCACTCAGCATGGCTACGTCTGTATCATTTCGTCTGACAAGGCGACTTTCCGGGCGGAGCCAGATCTGGTTGCGATAGCATTGGCCGCCCAATTGGCACTTTTGGTACGTATTCAGACCTTTCTCCACTTTATGCATATACTGTTTTGGTTTTAACTTCCTGTTTTGCAGACCGTCGGAAGGATAGCCGATATGGGCCGTCGCCATCGCAACGCCGTCAAACAATTTGGCCGTTTACAAACGAAAGTTGAGGGTTAGAGACGTAGGGCCGAGGTTGAAGTTTTAAGGGCGAACAAGGAAGTCGCGCGGGCCGAGGCCGAGGTGGAGAGGGCTCATAGCGCAGATCAACTGAGGTCGGACGCCAAAAAGAGGGCAGACGTGAGCGAAGATGTGCTTAGATTGGCCCAGGATGCGGTGTCCACACTGGAGGCTGAGTTGGAAGAAATGAGGAAGGCGAAGGCAACAGCCGACTCGGAAGCTTCCAAGGTATTCGAGGCCGAGAGAAGTGCCAGTCTCGCCGAATATGTGGACGAAGTCCCCAAATTTGAAAATCGGGGATTCAAACACGGCTGGCTCAAAGCCCTTGCTGCTGCTGGTGTGTCATTGACTATGCCAATACCCTATGAGCAAATGGATGTTGAGCCACTGGAGTCTGATTCCGAGGACCCATGATTCCGACTGTTAGTTTTAGAATTTCGAATGTATTTTTACAGCTTTTCGTTCGGTAATTTTCATGTATTGCTACAGTCAGTTTTTTGCTAGGCAGTTTTTTGCTAGTAATTTTCGTATGTAAAAATGGCTATAAGTTGGGCCCAACTCACTAATGAAAATTTTGTTGATGAATGGTATTGCTTTCAATCATAATTCGATCGGCTTAGTTTAGGTACTTGGCCGAGCTTCAAGAGTCGACTACAGCTAGCCTGTAGAGTGGCTGAGGCATGAATCGATCGGCGCTTGCGCTTGGGCATTTAGCCGATTAGATTAAAAAATCTGCCCTTGCCCCAGCCAGTGCACGAGCTCCAGGAGCCGACTACGGCTAGCCCGTGGAGTGGCTGAGGCATGAATCGATCGGCACTTGCGCTTGGAGATTTGGCTGATTAGATTAATAAATATGCCCTTGCCCCAGCCAGTGCACGAGCTCCAGGAGCCGACTATGGCTAGCCCGTGGAGTGGCTGAGGCATGAATCGATCGGTGCTTGTGCTTGGGCATTTGGCCAATTAGATTAATAAATCTGCCCTTACCCCAGCCAGTGCACGGGCACCAGGAGTCGACTGCGGCTAGCCCGTGGAGTGGCTGAGGCATGAATCGATCAGCGCTTGCGCTTGGGTGCATACATTCAAGGATAAATGGGGTGAGCTCACCCTGGAGATTCCACTTTTTTTCCATCCCGATTTGATTTAAACTAATCTAGGATAAGTGTGGATGTCGAACAAACTGTTCTTTAATAGTAAAGGAGAGGGACGAAGATTGGCTGAATTAGACGCTGCAATGAATCGCAATAATGAGCCTATGCGCATAGGAGGAAGGACGTCGCAAGGTCGAGAAAGACGTCAGTCCCCTGGTCGTCGAAGCAGATCGCCCCGAAAGGAAAGACAACAACGAGGACGTTCCCCGCGTCCGCGACCGAGAATCGAGCCTGATGCGATGCCACGACCGTTGAGGTTTGCGATTTTCGTACGGAATAGACCGATGACAGAGGCGCATTCCATCATTAAGGACCCAGGCGTAACAGTCGAGTTCGATCGACAGATTTTTCCACCCGAAGTCCAGCAATCAATGGTCGGACGTCGAGATTTTGAAGTATTTCGAAAAGGCATTCATGGGGTGGTGAAAGGTCTATATACCGCTTATGAAGTCGGCATGCGCCTGCGCGACGTGCGACGAGAGATTGAGAAAAAAGACGAACAGAATTTCAATTTGGAGGTTCGTGCGGAAAAAGCTGAGCATGAGCTTAGGGAGCTTAGGAATGCCCAAACCACCGAGCCGCTGGTGGCCGGTCAGTATACTTCGGTCGGCGAGGAGAGAGTGACCCAATGGGCCTCGGGTTATGAAAAGGGATTTCACGACGGCCTGAAGGTTGGGATAGGGACAACCAAACAAGACCTCGCTGAGGAGGTCTACCGATATGAAAATCGTGGCTTCAGGCATAGTTGGATCAAGGCCCTTCAAACCGAGGAAGCACTTGGAGCAGCGGGAATTGATTCGGCATCACCGCTGTATGTAGACACCGTATTTTTGACCGACCTTAAGACTTAGACGTCATCGATTGAGCGCTCGATGATTGCGCATGTTGTGCTCGTTCTGAGGTTTCGGAGTTTCGACTGAGAGCCTTACCCCCCGACTTCGGGACTCTTTTGTGCTTTGCCTCAGTTTGCAAACCAGGTTCTATTTTCTCTTCCTGAATGGAGGGAGAGGTCTTGTAGACCATCTCTCAGTGGCCGTAGGCTACTTTTCGTGGTCGTAGACCACTGTTCCCATCTGGAGACCAGTTTTCGATTTTCGAAGCCGTCGGCCGTGCGCCTCAGTTCGGGACCGCTTAAATTTCTCCGTTTGCCCCGATTTTTGGCACACACCTTGTTTCCTCTCTCTAGAGGGACACTGTGGCCCGGGAGACCACCTTTGTGGTCGCACGCCACTTTCGATGCTTAACAGTCAGTTTTCGGGGCACCCGGCTACGCGTTTTGACCCCCGAACCCTCGTCTTGCATCCATCTTGGTTCATTTTTGGCATGGACCCTATTTTCATTGTTTGGAAGGTGGTACTGGGTGGAAGACCACCTTTTCTTCTTGGAGACCACCTTTCTCCCCGCCGGCCAATTTTCTTGTCAGGAAGCTGGTCTCATTGGTCTTTGGGCCACATTTACTGGTCTCCCACCATACCACTAACTTGCATTCACTTGGGAGACCACCAAATGGGACCACCAACCAACTTTCACTCACTTGAACCTTTTGAACTGGTCAGCCAACCAGGGCAAGTAGTCAGCCGACCACCTGAACCGGTCGGCCAGCCTCCCTCAGTCTTGTCTCTGTGAGTTGTTGCCAGTTGTGCCAGCTGGAGGGCACAGACTGGATCCTCCATACACATGTATGGAGGATCTTTGCCCTTGGTTTGAAGCTTCTAGGAGAAGCTTTAGCACCTTGGCTCTATAAAGGAAGGCCTCCTCTTCCTTGTAGAGGGTTCTGAATTTGGCTGAAGGCATACACCATATCTCCCTCATGTCTCTATATTTTGTGCTCAAAAGTGCATAGCTCTTGGCCCCTTTGCACACTACCTCTTAGCCTAACACCTCCACCATCAACCTAAGCATCTTGGAGGCCATTTTCAAAGCTTGAAGAGCTGCATTTTTGGTCCAGAGGCTGCTGTCTTCTTGAGCTCCAAGGTTAACACACTATTTCCTCTTTTAAGTTTTATTTTTCACCATCTTTTAGCCATACTTGCAAGCATATTTGAGCTTTGTTGTAAACTGAAAAAAGTCTTATTTTGAGGTCCTTTTCATGTTTATTTAAGGTAATTTTGTTGTTGGGGGTCTTCTCCCCCCTTGCATGCTTCATTTTGCCTTGTTTTGTGTCATGCATTTAGGCCTTTGCATTGATCTTTGTTTGGCCTTTTAGCCACTGAAATCTAGTGGATTTTCAGTGGCTAGCATGCTATTTTGAGAGCCCAAATCAGAGAGGGATGACCCTCTCTCCCATTGTCTTCTTTACTAACTTTTTTGGCCTAACAAAGGAGCCCTTACTTGCATGCTTCCAAGCCTTGTTTCAGGCCTTTTTCAGTGACTTTTAGGGCCTGCATAAGCTCTATCCAAAGCTTTTTTTTTTTTCCATATTGGGTGTCCCTCTTGCATGTGTAGAATAATCCTCTTCTTAGCCTATTAAGGGAGCATGTCATTCTTGCATGCATTGACCCTGTTTCAGTGAGTTTTGGGGCTTTATTTGGCATGTCATATCTCTGACTTTTGCTGGTTTAGTAGCCTCTTGAATGTTTCATATACTTGTAGTGTAAACCCTTTTCACTAGCTTGTATTGAATTTTGTTTTGGCCCTTGATTCTAGCACTTTTTGGCCATGCCCTAAACTGATTTTGTGCATGTTTTGGACTTTTTTAGCTCTATTTTTATACCTCATGGTCGAATGATGCTTACTATGCATGGTTGTAGTGCAATACCCTTGCCTAGCCTTGAGTTTTGAAGCCTATTGCATGCCTATGTTGAGGTGTTTTCATGTCTTATCATCACTTTGCATGGCATTTCAGAGCATATAAGGTTGCCATGTTCCCATGTTTTCCACTCTTTAAATGCGTTTGAGAGTTGTGCTTGTATGCCTCGTTTATGGACCATTGCATGAGCTTCATTTCCATACCTTTCGAGCCATCATTTTAGTCCGTATTTGCTACTAATTTGGCCTGCATAGGGACTGTTTGGGGTTGGTTTGGGCATTTGAGTATTACTTTGCATACCTCTAGTGTAACGCACTTCACTAGTTTCGGTATTTGGGCCATCTAGCATGCATTGTGTGAGGTGTTTACATGATTCAGGACCATCTTGTATGTCATTTCAGAGCTGAAAAATGTGTGATTGTATGCCATATTTCATCATTTCCATGCTTTGGAAGAATTGCATCTTAGGTTTGGTCCCTTGCATTTGTGCATGTGTGCATGCATTTTGTTGCCTCATTTTCATCATAATGGCCACTGATTTGAGTGTGGTTGAGGCCCATTTATTTTAGTTTAAGTCCATCTTGCATTGTGTATGCCATGCCATGTTGTCGTATGATTGATCATTGCATTGCGCATGCCTTGTTCACTTCATTGTGTATGTTAGTCTTCACATGTGCATTGTGTATGTCATATAGTGTCATGTGCATTGAGTATGCCATTATTAGGCCATAGCATTGCGTATACTAGTTGCATGTTTGCATCTCATCCCTTGCATGTTTGCATGATTAGGTTACATTGCCTTAGGATTGCATGCTAGTTGCATTTGTACATGCATTGCATTGCTTGTTGCATCGTGTTTAGAATAGGAGTTAGTCCAAACACGGAAAACGAGGAACGTTTCATACTCCAAGTGATGAAAAGTACCTTGATTCTCAGTCACCGACGCTCTTGACTACACATGATGGAGTTGTTGGCTTTAGTTGCTTATATGTGCATTCATGTCATATTGAGTTGTGCAATCCGACTCCTCGGCCATCATGCATTGAGATGCGTGATTGGTGGCACGAGGATCGAGAACTACACTCCCTAGAGCCTATGCAATGATAGGGAGAGTGGTCATGCACACATATGTTGAAAATACCTTACCTTTTCTCTCTCTTGCCTTTGTTGCAGAAAAAACAGAAACCAAGAGAAGAAACTGGTCAACCGACCAGGTTTTCCGGCAAGCCGATCACCTTTTCTGGTCTTCACCACCAAGGGTGGTCGATAGATGGTCTCCCTTACTTGTAGCTGGTCGGCAGTCTTTCCACAGCTTCCTAGGGTGGAGTTTCATCTCTCTGGAGCATTGTGCAAGTTTCTGAAATCAAATGCAAACAAAGGTGAGCCGAGGCATCGCGATGGAATTTCCCGACAAGGCGACTCGAGCATGCATGCATTCCTTATCATTCAAGCAGAGCTGAGGCAGTCCACTTCATGTAGCATTGCATGCTAGTTTACTCACTTTCTTAGTTAATTTGTTAATTAGCTAGTATTGTGTAATAATTAGCTGTAATTCATTATTCACTTCAGTTGTGTAATAACTAGGTTAATTAGCTTAGATTAGCTAGTTGATTCTGTATTATTCATTCGGACCCTCCGAGGGGGGCAATTTGTAATAAGTGTGCGTGTGTGTGATGCATGTCTTCCAACCCCACGTCTTTCTCCCTTTTATTTGCCAGCTTATGATGGTTAGTTTTAGGGCATGTTTCAATTAGCATACTTATGCTTGCATGTTTGCATTCATTCATCTGTCTTGCATGCACCGGGCTCGGCGCATCATACTAACTGCATTGTACTTCAATTTCAAGTTGAATACATGTATCAAGTTGCATCTCATATGCCATCTTAGAATAGCCGAGCCTATTGTAGTTGCATTTTTTGCATGTGTTGCATTAGGCATCTCAGCATAGTTAGGATTCATGCATGATTTCTAATTAGCTTTTTTCTTTGGCTCGGAGTACTCGGTGAGTGTTTATGCTTTAGCATCCTTGCATGCATGTGAGTGACTGCCATGATATCATGCTTACCATGAGGCTATTTGCTTACGTGACATAACTGCCTGAATGCCTGTGGGTGAAAGTTTGGGTTACTTGGATTGGAACAATTCATCGATTGCGAGTTTTAAGCGCACTTAAGAGTGGCAAATCATCATGTTTTCTAAGCCCACTTGAAGGTGGCAAAATCCATGTCTTAGCCTACTTGCGAGTAGCACCTCCAAACCATTTTCAAAACAAACATGAGATGTTTTGTTCCAACTTAGGCGATCCAGTCTATACTTATATGCTGTGTGCATCACATAGTAATTTTAGGCTAATAAGCCGGAATAAGAGCACATATGTTTTCAAAACAAAATATCATGCTTAGTAGTGGCCGATCTTTGATCGGGCGAGTGGGGGTGCTCATGAAATGACCTTCCCCAATCGTACCTGTAGACACCCCATTTTTGACCATCCTCAAGACTTGGACGTCACCGTTTGAACACTCGGTGATTATCCATGTTTGTATTCGTTTGGAGTTCCCGGAGGCCTCGGCTCGCGCGCCTCGCCTCAGGATCTCCGAACTTGACTGTTTAGTGTCTGGTTTTACACCAAACACTTGTGTTTTGCCTTAGAGGGGCAGGGAATGCCTTGTGAGACATCCCCACACACCACCGGCAGTGGCTAGAGGCCACCGGCTGGTTTTTGCTTCCATCGGCACTTTTTATTGCCGGTCGGCACTATTTGTTGCTGGTCAGCACTATTTAGTGCCGGTCGGCACTCCTTTTGGCCAAGATGACCTTTTTGACCGGTCGACTACTGTTCATCTGCTTTTGCAGATATTTTAAGACAGCTGTCTTGCTTTTGGCTCCCCTCCATACATGTGTATGGAGGGATCTCCCTCTTATGAAGCTTGTCTTGTAAGCTTTACAAGACAAAAGCTTCTATATAGAGAGGGGCTCTCTCTTGTTGCAAAGGTTGGAGAGACTTAAGATATTTTGAGAGCTTAGACAGCCATTGTTGAGCTCTGGTTTTAGGGTTAGGATTAGATACACATCCTATCTCTCTTTCCCTCTCTTTTGTGCTCTAGGTGTTTTGTGTCTTACTATTGCACATAAACACCTAGTGTTTCACCTTTGTCTAGCTATTGAGGTCCTAAGGGACTGGTTTTAGTACTTTGGTGTTGGATTCAAGCCAAGGAAGGCCATTGGAGCATCATTGTTGAAGAAGGCTGCAAGGATAAGAATCTCACCCCTTTATTCCCCATTTTTGCACCTTATTTCTACCTGTCTTAAATTCGTTTTTGTGCTTATTGTATAACACAAAAAAGTTCTATTTTTAGGCCCTCTTTATTGTTCATTAAGAGTGTTTTTTGGTTTGGAGGTGTTTGACCCCTCTTAGGCCTTGAAAGGCCTCATTTTGAGCCATTTTGTGCTAGTTTCGGGACTTTGGTGTTTGGGCCTCTTCACCACTGAAATCTTGAGGGATTTCAGTGGTGGAGATGGTGCCTTGAAGTTCTTAAAAGGAGAGGGCCACCCCCTCTCCTTGTTGTCCTTGAAAAGGGCATGTTTTGGCCTCTTGAGGGAGCACCATGTTAGAGGGTGTATTGACCATGACTTGGCTGCTTTTTATGCTTAATATGTCATGTTATGCCTCTGTTTTTACTTGGTTTTGGTACTCCATGCATGCTTAGCATAGTTGCCATATAATGCCTTGTGATTCCTTAAAATGTCTTAGGTTGTGTGCCTTTGTTTCTAGCATGTTTTAGGCTTGCATTTGTGAAGATTTTGTGCTTATCTTGACATGTTTTAGGTCTGTCCATAAGTGTTTGGGTCGATTTTGGCACGCATCATATAGCCTCTTTGCATTTTGGCTTGTTGGCCTTAAGTATGTGCACGTATAGCATGACATCTTTGCGTTGATTTGGTGATTTGGGGTCACCCTACGTGTTATTTCAGTCCCATTTTCATGCTTGTGTGACTGCCTTGCATGCCTCTTTAATGCTTTGGAAGTATGTGTTGCATGCTCCTTGTTTTGGCACTTGTGCATGCCTTTAAATTTGAGCCATTTAGATGCCATCTAAGTGGTCTTTTGGGCCTTATGTTATGTGCTAAAATTCTGTTTTTTAGTCATTTAGTCCATGCCATGTTTGGTCTTGCTAAGTGTAGTTCAATGCCCCATTGGTTTGCTTTGAACACTTGGACTATTTGTTGCATGTTTGGCTTGATTTTGTTGCTTGGTTTGACACCATCCTAACATGCATTTTCAGAACTTATGTTGCATATTAATTGCCCATGTCATCCCCCTTTCAAATGTGTTTGAGGGTTATTCAATTTGTGCTTAAGTGTTGGCCCTCAATTATGTGCATGTGTGTATGTATTTGGTCCCTCATGTTTGGGCATTTTGGCTACTGTTTTGGGTCTTATTAGAGCTGCCCAAATCTTGTGTAAGTCCATCTTTGCCTCCATTTGCATGGCCCCATGTTTGCTTGTATGCTTGCATAAGTTTGTTGCCATGTCATGTTGCATCCTTAGCTTGCATGCCTAGGTTGCATTGCATCTTGCATGCATGCCTTGTTCCTTGACTTGATGATAGGAATTGGGCCTTAGTTTGTTTGATTGGTTTGCATTTCATTTGACATGAAAGTTGCATACTTGATTCCTTGGGCCATCATGCATGGAAATGCGTGATTGGTGGTCCGAGAATCGAGACACATGCCCCTTTGAGTCATTACCATGATAAGGGACATGATGGGTGCATATATGCCTTGAATTGTGCAGCCATGCTTTGCCTTGCCCTCTGTTGCTGTCAATTGCAGGTTCTGCAGGCATTCATTGCCGATCGGCAGTATATATTGCCGATCGGCAGTAAACGAGCAGCCGATGGATTCACCTTGTGCCGGTGACTACACCACACTGCCGGTGGCAATTCTACTCAGCCGGTGGCACTCCTCAATGTCCAGAGAAGCAGTCCCGAGGTTTTGACAACCTCCAGAGGAGTGAAGGAAGGAAAACAGAGGCAGCCCATGCATGGCGGCGCGTTTCCCGAGGCAGTTTATCTGTTTTCTTAGCTTAAATTAATTTGCTTAGCTGATTAGGCAATTTATAATATTTAATTAGCTTGCGTAGTTAATTAATTTGTAATATTTATTTGGTCCCTCCGAACGAGGGCAAATTTGTAATAAGTGTGTGTGAGTGGTGTGTATGTCTTCCAATCCCCACTTCTTTCTTCCCTTTTACTTACTTGCTTTGATGGTAGATTAGGGCATCTTTAAATTTAGCATACCTTATGCTATGCATGCGTGCATTCATGCATTTGTATTGCATACATTAGGCTCGGTACATCACGCTAACTGCATTTATACTTCGAATTCAAAAACTGAATATGTGATAGTTGCGCATTTTCACATGCCATGTTTAGGATAAGCCGAGCCTATTCTAGCAACATTTTCTATGCGATGCAGTAGGCACTTAACATGAACTAGGACATGCATGTTTGCTAACTAGTTTACTATTTTGGCACGGAGTACGATGTAAGTATTTATGCTTTAGCATCCCGCATGCGTGTGAGTGTTGCCATGACAGTATGCCTGCCATGTGGCTAGATGCTTATGTGTTAAAATGATTGAATGCCTGTGGGTGGAGGCTGGATTGTTTGAGTTGGAAAAACTCGTTGAAATCCGTATTTTAGCCTACTTGCGAGTAACAAATTCCAAAGCACTTTTCAAAACCAAACGGATATGCAATGCTTATTTCCAAATTAGGCAATCTAGTCTATACTTGTTTGCTGCGTGCATAACATAGTAATTCTAGGCTAATAAATGGGAAAAGAACACATAAACGTTTTCAAAATCAGATATCATGGTTAGTAGAGGCCGGTCTTCAAACCGGGCGAAAGGGGGTGCTCATAGCTGACCTTCCCCGATCGTACCCAAGCTCCCGAGCCGAGACAACTCCGGTGATGACGGACATGTGGCCTTCGGCACTGAGTCAGGGTTTCCTAAATTTCCCCATTTAAAAAATATTTAGGTGGCGACTCTGTATCTGGCAAAGCAGTCCATGTTTGGCACTACTTTTTCAAAAATCTGTTTCTCAAAACGATTTGCCAAATTTGGACTCTTTGGTTCAAGATTAAGAACCGTGACACAAATCGAGTCCGAACTGTAGTGGTGTCCCTCGCGGACTTGTTACAGTACCCAAGTTCCCGAGCCGAGGCAACTTTGGTGATGACGGACACGTGGCCTTAGGCACGAGTTAGAGTTTTCTAAATTTTTCCAAAATAAAATATTTAGGTGGTGACTCTGTATCTGGCAAAGCAGTCCATGTTTGGCACTTCTTTCTAAAAATCTGTTTTCCAAAACGATTTGTCGGATTTGGACTCTTTGATGATTCATCGGTCTTGCATTGCACCCTGCGAGATTAGATACAGGACCGTGACATTGAGTCCGAACTGTAGTGAGCCCAAACAAAGAAATCGGGATTCTCTCCCAGGGCGTTCAGGGACGTCTACAGTTTCTGGCAACTCTGTTGGGGATTTAGAGAACTTGACTGGAACTCATGATATCTTGTTTTGACTACACTTATGTGTTTCTTTGCATTGCATTTGCATTGATGCACCTAGGATACCGTGTTTGCCATCTGCTATTCCTGAGCGATTAGCCTAAGGCCGCAATAAGGTTGACCGGTTACGGGCTCTGCCACGATGGGAACACAAACCCCGATTTTTACCGGGGCACCCTTTTCGACCATTCGACCTAGTGCATATTCGGAATCCATAGTGTCTATTCCAAACTAGGACAGGTTGCTTACCTGATTATAGGTTGTTTGAAACCGCTGCGTGCGTAGTGAAACCCTAGCTCCTGACAAAATAGGACAGGGAAACCTTATCCCACCATAGGGGTGTTTTGGCTCTCATTTGCCTGCTATGTGCTGTTAGAGTGTGCCTCTACAGGATGCATGTATCAGTTTGCAAGTCTGGGTATCAGGCCTGCGGGCATCAGTGTTTTGAGAATCAGTTATATCTGTGGGTATCAGATTTAGTCTTGGGGCAGTGATTTGAGAACAGTGATCAGTGGTCGAATACATTTGTTCAGTTATGCTTATATCTGTTCTGGTGAAATTGGGCTGAGATGCTGCCTGTTTTCTCTTTCAAGGGTTTAGAGATTTAGTTCAGAATAACCAGTATTCTCCTTCGCTGAGGCAAGGCAGACATCCGATCCGTCAGTCACCAGTCACATCACTTCCGTTCAGGCAGACTTATGATGACACAGAATTCGGAGGAAATTGTGGTTATGGCAGCCGCGTTAAACCAAGGAATCATCTTGCAGGGTGAGACCGACGTTGAAGTACCGCACCCACCCAGGTCACCTGCCGCACATCCCGTCTGGGAACCCCAGTTATTTCAAGCCCGTCAGCCCACCACTTTTGAGTTGATGGGAATGATTGGTGACCTTCAGAGGTCTGTGGCTGATCTAGCCCACGGAATGTTGGCTCCGCCACTAACCACATCGTATGCCGGGAACTTCATGCCGCAGGAGCCCCCGCTACTAGGGCGAATTATAATTGAGCTCAGCCAACCTGAAGCTGTCTCAAGCTCTGGTAATGACATGTCGACAACAACAAAGCCCCACTTTGATCAAGCAACCCAAACCTTCCACCAAGCTAAGACTAGTGGAAAGAACAAGATGAAGGTGGACACCGATCCCTACGAACAACTCCAGCAAGTTGTTGAGGCTCTGAAAGCCGGAGGGTTGAATAAGCAACAAGTACTCACGGTTGTTGCTAAGACTGTGGATGACATCTTCCCCACTCAGACCGAGAGCAATTTAAACCAGAGGAAAAATCGGGGTAGGGGCCACCGTGCCAGAACAATTCCTTCCAATCCTAACCCTGCACCTGGAAAAGATCAGAAAGCCAAGGCAGTGCCTGCCGACCCTTTTGCTAGTGCATCCAGCAAGAATCCACAGACTTCGAAGTGTCCGCCCCGAGGTCGTAGAGTCTTCCATGCCCTCTACATGCCTTTGTCTAAAGCACTGCAAATCCTGGCCGAAAAGGGACATCTTAAACCCCTTGAGCCTCGGCCTCTCCCGAGTAACCTCCCTTTCTCACATGATGCTACTCAGTACTGCACGTACCATCAACAGACTGGTCACAGCACCGACAACTACTTTCGTCTTCGCCACAAAGTGCAAGATTTGATTGACAATGAAGTCATCCTCCCGCCAAGCTCGGCAAAGTCTGTCATCACCGGGTTGGTGGATTTCGAGGATAATGCAAGTATGTGATCAAGGGTTAGACCACCTATGGGCGGTGCTCAGCTTATTCCGAATGTGGCGTATGGCACGCACTATTTTAAGCATTTGCGAATGCTAGTTTTTGTACTTTCTGACTTGGGTGTTGAGTCAATTCTATGGTTTTGTTTTGAGTCTGACTCATTGTCTTGAGTTAGTCTTTTTGATTAAGAGTCTATCTTCTTGTATCGAGTCAGTCCTGTTGTACAAAGGTCGGATGATTCCGGGGGTGTTACCTCGGGCATTACCATTTTGTTTTGCTTTTGTCTTTTCGTTTTCTTTTGAGTCTGTTTCTGCCTGGAGTCAGTTACACCAACAGATCTGAATGAGAACAGCAGTGGTTTTTCATGCTTACTTCTACCTTGTGCCAGTTGTGCCAGAAAGTTTGAATGAAACGGAAGTACTTTTCGCCTACTTTTCTATGCCTCGAACTCATTGCATTGACCTGAGTTTTTCAAAACTTTTTGAACATTGTGATGAAAACAAAGAGGAAGGAATTTCTCGGGATTTGCAAAAAAATTTGATCAATTGAGAGAAAGAGAGGCGTGCTAAGCCCTTAATGAATGAGCTCATGTTTGTTAATGTGAGTACTGAGAAGGATCCTGGCTTGAGCCAGATTGGTTCTACACTATCTTCAGCGCGAGCGATTTGTCACTTTCTTAAAAGATTTCAAAAAATGTTTTGCGCCGTCCTGCGAAGACCTGTGTGGAATCACTCTTGAGATTGTGCAGCCTAGGAT
Organism: Camellia sinensis; assembly: GCF_055761805.1. Lineage (NCBI taxonomy): Eukaryota > Viridiplantae > Streptophyta > Magnoliopsida > Ericales > Theaceae > Camellia > Camellia sinensis. Next base: position 20,374,854 of record NC_138962.1, on the reverse strand, counting down.
CGGTCTCAGCCTCAAGACTCGACCCATTTGCTTTCAAACCTCGAACTTAGATTCAGAGTGATCAATGGTCAACCACAATGTGAGGCCTGTGTGGCTAGATTTGAAACAGCTCATGAATTAGCGGCGACAAGGTCAGATCAAGAAGATCGGATGTCATCAAAAGAAGCTTGCAAAGCTAGATCAGAAGCACCCCTGAAACTAGGGGCAAAGAATTTCAAACGTGCTCGAAGAGCGAAAGATGAGTCATTTCTCAAGCTAATGAAGATCGGCAAGAATGCCAAATCCCAGAAGGGAAGAAAGAAGAAAGTATTGCTGAAGGACAACTGATTTCCTATCCACAACACTAGGGGCAAATTCAGCCCCCCATTGGATGGACTCCTGCATCGTCAATGAACAGCAGTCATTCTCCTGGATTCAGACGACTTCAGGATCTCAAAACCATTTGACATGGACAAAGCTACACTTTTACCCTTGAGAGGCTCGCTGGGCCGAAAACCCGAAAGGGCGACCCAGGCAAAAGTTGGAGCAAGAAAAAGAACCAAAAAAAAAAGAAAAATGCAAAGAATGAAAAAAAAAAAAAAGAAGAAAAATGAAGAAAATGAAAAGAAAAGATGAAAAAGAAAAAAGAAGAAAAGAATTGAAAAGAAAAGAAAAACATAGCTCGCAAGGTTGAAAACTCGGAAGGGCGGCCTTGGCAAAAGTTAGAGCGCAAAAGGAGAGGTTAATACCCGAGTGTACCTTAACCCCAAACTACGTAAGGCTTGATTCCCATGTTTGGGATACGTAGGCAACTTCGTTCTGAAGTCCAGCCATAAACATTTCCAAATCAACTGTGTCCATGTGATGGTTCGGGTCATCTTTGTCTTCTCACTACAACAAAAGTAATCTATGGTGACGAAAAGTAGTGAAGAAAATAAATTTTGTCACTGAATAAGAATAATCCGTGACGAATTATAAAATTTTGTCACGTATAATAAAAAAATAAAAATAATAGGTGACGAAATTTATTTTTGTCAACAAATACTTCTTTTTAGGTGAGAAAAAATTAAATTTCGTCACCGAAGGTTTTCCCGCTAATATTTTTTGAGTGGCGCCAAAAATTTAGACTTTTGGTGAGAAAAAAATTTGTCACAAATTATAAAATTTTTAGCGAGGAATACATTTTCGTCACCAATAATTTTGTATATATTTTTTTTGAGAAACTTGATTTTAAATGTTTTAAGACCATTTGGTGAGAAATATATTTTTATCACTAATAATTTTTAATATTTTGAGACATTTTAGTGAGAAAATTATATTGTCACCAATTTTAGAGGAAAAATTTTAACATATTGGGCGGTAATGGAAAAAAAAAACTACTAACTTTTTTCCTCCTTTATTTTTGTTTATCAATTTTTCTCTCCCCTCTCTCTCTCTCTCAAAACAAAAACACAAGTTAATTAACTCTCTAAACTTATGGTGACGAAAAGTAGTGAAAAAAATATTTCGTCACTAAATAAGAATAATCCGTGACGAATTATAAATTTTGTCCCATATAATAAAAAGTAAAAATAATAGGTGACGAAATTTATTTTCGTTAATAAATACTTATTTTTAGGTGAAGAAAAATTAAATTTCGTCACCAAATATTTTCCATCTAATTTTTTTTGGGTGACGCCAAAATTTTGAGATTTTTAATAAGAAAAAAATTTGTCACCAATTATAAAATTATCAGTAAAAAATATATTTTCATTACAAATAATTTTAAATATTTTTTAAAAGAAATTAATTTTAAATATTTTAAAATTATTTAATGAGAAATATATTTTTATCGTCAACAATTTTAATATTTTAAAATTTTTAATGATAAAATTATTTTCTCACCAACCAATCTTGAAGGGTAACTTTGAGATTTGGCTGCAAGGGAAAAAAGGAACCCTATTGATTCTCCCCCCCCTCCTTTTTTTTTTTGGTGCTCTAGTTTTCGTCTCATCCCTCTCTTGCAAAACACACAAAGGTATGGCCTCTCTCTCTCTCTCTCTCTCTCTCTCTCTCTCTCTCTCTCTCGTAGTTGTTTAATGGTGGAATAAGGGTTTTCAGTAACGTGGTGGCGCTGTGGTGGGGATGGAATGGTGTAACGGAGGTGCGGTGTGAGAGGAGGAGGGCTAGCGGTGCTCTTTGTTTGCTTGTTCAGCTGATCTCACCCTTGGTTGCCCTCACATTTGTTTGCACTGGTGTGAATTTGCGTCCCTATATGTTTTTACCAAAGCAATTTGTATGCATATTTCTTTATATATATGAGATTGAAACAATTTTGCTCCAAATTAGGAAACTTTGGATTTTTATTTGTTAAATTGGAACGTTTTGCCAAACTATTAGAGGGTTCCCAGTACCCTAATTAGTTTCTTCTCCTGTATTCATCGGCTTCTAATGTGACAATTGGATTAGATAAAATTAGATTGAGCACACTTCTTAAATTGTCTAGATAATTTGCTCGAAGGCAAGCAATGTGTGAATTTTTTTCTTAGATGTTAGTTCGCTTTTCTTTATTTGACTTTACTATTTTCTCTTGAGATGCAGGGCTTCTAATTATCCACAATCCTATGTGCTGGAAAAGAAATCTGCAGTGTGTCAAATTATTATCCAATTGATGACTTCCATGTAATCTGGCAATAGAGCTTTCTGTGGTGGTGAGTTGGTGACCGATTATATAAAACCATATATATTTTATGTGATATTAGCTCTCAAACCAGAGTATGTAATTTTCTGGTTTGCAATTTTTTTCTTTTTTCTTTTTTATGTAGAGATTTTGATATTGGATTTTTATGTTTGTGTATTGTCTTGGTGTTTGTTATTGCATTCACAAATTTTGTACACCATATGTTTGACAATATGTCCATAAGAGTCAAACAAGTGGGTTCATGTGAGTGTTCATTGACTCTAATTTCTCTTTTATTCTGTGTTTCTCCCTCTCTGTTTTGGTATCCGAGCTCAATCAATTCATTTGAATTGGGAATTGGTGTGTTATGTTTTGTTAGATCTTTGATTTGGGTTGTTTTTAGTTTTATATCAATGTTTAGCTTGATTTTGATATGGGTTGTTTGCACTAAATGATTGATTTAATGTTTCTATGAACTCATAACCGCATTTATTATGACCTAAGAACATTTTTGGTAATATTTGGTAAAATTAAGGACTTTCTGAGTTAATAACATAGTGTGTGTCAAACCCAGGTACAATTAACAGTAACACCAGGATTTGGTATTGATGGTTATTTGAGATTCAACTCATAACTTACTCTTTCTTTGCTCTCACTTCCATTCAATTGTGTGTTTTTCCTTTTAATTATTACTTTTTTACAAATCCTATGAAAATGACATGTTTGCAGCATAGGTCCTATCAATTCAATGTTTTGGATGGTAATTTTTCCTTACTTTTGTGTTGGATTGTATTTCACCAACAAGAAGGAAAAAAGGGCAAAAAACCCACGACGGTGTATTCCGTTGTAAATACAAATATTTTAGGTATATATTGATTCTTTTTATTCCATGCACTAGGTACATAACGAAAATTTTGTGGGATTTATTCCTTTGTTGTCATTTGAACTTCCTGGAACATAAGAAATGACATAATTTTTAATGTTTAATGTATTTGTCTACACGTTGATGCCCACATTCTTAAGTTTCTTCTCTCCAACAATAATAACTATCCTATTGAAATGGAGATTTGAAAGTGTGAATAGTGAATAATCAAACATATCATGAGGGTTTGATGGACCTGATTAGCAAGCATTTGTAATTTATTATTAAAAAGAATGATTGATGTGAGATGGTATGCTTGATGCCTTGTGTGATATGGTTGTGGTTGCTGGCCACTAGTTGAGTTCAAGCCATATTCTTGTGTTGGTATACTTTAGGTTAAAAAAACCTTTCCTCCAGGTTTCATGGCCTTTGAGTTTGAGGTCTGGTAATTGTAAGGCAATAGAAATGTGTATCTAGCATATAAGGCCTATGTTGAAGTACATATTGTACAGATTGAGCTCGATTTCTTTGACACTGCCAGTTCGTCAACTGCATCTCTGGTTTCTTGCTCTAACCCAATATGTGCTTCTATAGTTCAAGCTGCAGCTGCTGAATGCTCTTCACAGAGTAATCAGTGTGATGATTCATTTCAGTATGGAGATGGAAACGGGACATCTGGTTATTATTGAACTGATTTGTTGTATGTAAAATTTTTACACAAATATGGGGGCTTCTTTAGTCTATAACTCTTCTGCTCCAGCTATTTTTGGGTAAGTTATTAATGTTATACTGTTGGAATTATGGTTCTTATTTAGAGTGATAATTATATGTCTCGTAATCAAAGATATTTGAGATTTGTTACTTATATGAGTTTTTTCATCTGAGCTATTCATTTTCAAATTATGTCCACACTGTTCACAAATGTTCATTCTAATGACGGTGTATTTTCGTGTGGGATTGAAAATGATCAATAGATTAAGAGAGTAGATAGTCAGGAGAGTCACAACAGAAGCCTAACTATGTTAATACATTCATGAAAACACATAGTTACCATTATTTGCTTAACTATACCATTTCTTCATGTACAAAAAAACTGTAAGCAAATGTGGCAGTGGCTAACTAATCCAACCTGGCCAAACCAATCATGTACTTGGATGGCATTAAGTGAAAAAACATGTTCTATCAATGGCTAACTAATCCAACCTGGCCAAATTTCAGGTTTCCATTCTATTGTGGTTGCTGTATGCATGTATCACATGTTAATGCTCGTTTTAAGTTTTATGGGTTTGCAACTTAAATGTATTGGATGGGTGTTTTGGAAACAGGTGTAGCCCCTATCAATCTGGGGACTTAACCAAGAGGGATAGAGTAATTGATGGGATTGAGTAATTGATGGGATTATTAGGTTGGTCAACAGGATCTGTCTGTCACATCACAACTGGCATCACGAGGGATTACTCCTAAGGTGTTCTCCCTTGATATATGTGATTTGAACCATTTATTTAAATCATACCCACCGAAGAGGCTTTTGTTCTATTGTTCAGTGTTTTGTTTTGCAGCTGAGACTAAACAAATAGTGGACTTAGTGGACTATAGAACATGGTTATGTTGTCTCTTGTTCATGAGTAAAGAAATATTATATGTAATGGTAAGTCTTTATTGCCTTCTATTCATTCATCTACTATGATATTTGAACTACATGAATGGATGATATATTTTGATTGCTTGATTGTGAATATACTTCTCAGGATGTTGCTATTCTCTGCTTCTAAAGAGTAATCATCCCCATGGAAGGAGCAATATATCATGATTACTCTATTTGACTTGAGGTAATGGCATTATCCATGTCTACTTTTGACTCTTCATTTTCAGTGATAATTTGAGTGGTTCTTATTTTATTTGTATGTCCTCAAGCGCATACTCATAAAAGCAATGAATGCAATATTTATGTTATGTACCCAGCAAATTGCTACTATTATTTTTTAATTAATTTCGTAGGAAAACTCTTAGGTGAATTTGTTTTCAGCTCCAACTTTGGAAGGAGTGGCAACGTTGGTGCTAGAGAGAAGGACAAGAGAGACGACAAAAAGCAATTCTTCCAACTAGCTAGCCCACGTAGTTTCAATTTAAGATAACAAGGGGCCATTTTGTTTACCGGTTTATAATTTTATGAAATGTAAGATGTAATTATGATTAATAGGATATAAAATAAGAAATATTGTGTTTTTGATGTTATTTTTTTGAAGAAAATATTGTATCATTGCCTTGTTATATTATTTGTGTCAACGATAATACGACCCCCACGCGCTACGCGCGTGGGGGTCCAACTAGTATATGAAGAAATATGCGATGTAGGTGCCATATCATGCCATATATTCTGCCACTAGTGATAGTGATATATGGTATTCTTGTAATCTTTTGGCATCTTATGTTATCCGTGTAAGTTTATCATCAAGGATCACCTCAACTCTTTGAAGTTCTGATTTGTTAGATGCATTTCTACTAAATTGGTTTATAAAATAAAATTATTTATATATGAGTTTAGATGTAATTGATAATATATTAATGTTTTCTTTGTCTATTTTCTTTGCAGATTGGTTTTTGATGACATTTGGAAGTATACGTGCAAATGAAGATCAACTGTTGAATTTTGTTTCCTGAACTGATACTTAGTTGTAGTTGTAAATTAAGATTGAGTGTTGATTTTTTTTTGTGTGGATTCCACGTTAGTTCATTTTGGGATTTGCTTTGGTGGTTTTTTTGTTATACTTAATGGTTTATATTATTAAAGTTGTTTGATGGATATATTTTGATTTATAATATAAATTGTTTATTGATTTTTTTTGTAGAGTGATGTATAATAGCTAGTGATTTCTTAGTACAATTAAAAGACTATTGGGATATGAGCAGGGATATTTGTGAAATAATAATTGAAATTGAAATATAAAATATGGAACAGGTTTAGTGACGAATTTGTTTCGTCATTTGTACTTGTTATTATGACAAAGTGCTTATTCATCATTAATAAACATTTTTTGTGACAAAATTTATTGTAGCGCATATATGGAATTTTTCATTGATTTTGTTGTTTGGTGATGAAATATTTTTCGTCACGTATATAAATATATTTGTGATGAAGTATATTTCGTCACCCATGTATGACTTTTGGAGACGAAAAATTTTGTCACTTTTATATCTTACTGTGACGAAATTATTTCCTCATCAATGATCAACATTTGTGACAAATTTATTCGTCAACTAAAATTATAAATATGGTATTGAATAATTATTTGGTAACGAAAATGAGAATTTTTGGCAACAAAATCTTATTTTATTGGTGACAAAAAATTTCGTCACTGAACTAATGTCATTAGTGACAAAATTATTTTTCGTCATGGTGGTTTTTAGTGACAAACCTTCAATGACGAAGCTGGTGATGAAAATATTTCGTCACAAATATCTATAGTGACGAAATTAGCTCTTTCGAGACAAAAAAATTTCGTCATTCAAGACCCAACTTGTTGTTGTGTCTCTGTATCTGAGAATTTGGTTGTAATTGTCACTGTGAGGACTTATTACAGTGTGCTGCGACGCTATCTAAACAAGGGGCAACTTTCCGTTGCCATATAGTGTGCTGCGGTGCTATTCAAACAAAGGGGCAATTTTCCATTGCCATACAGTGCCGTTCAAACAAGGGGCAATTTTTCATTGTTATGGATCTAAGGTTGTGCATCTCAAGAATAGGTTCCGTGCTCGTTGAGTAGTGGCCATTTGCAAAAGCAGTTTTTGAGAATTTTTACTGAGGTTGACTAATTTTCTCGAAAAGTATTCCATTTTTCAAAACTGGACCATTTCTTGGACACAAAAAAGGAAAATTTTCAGTGCTCATGACCTAACTTGCATGATTTTCAAAATCAAAAAGTTGAATAAGTGTGTTAATCTAACTCTCATTTTGGTTAAAATTGTTTTAACAGAAGCCAAAAACAAAAAATGGTCAAAATGATGAACTAGGGGCACAGTTGAGTCAGGTGTTCTGTCTTTCCCCCATTGTCAACATACTTGCTAGAAAAAGGCACTCTACTTGCCAGAAAGGGTGCTTTACTTGCCAGAAAAGGGCACCACTGAAGCTGACCGCAAAATGACAGAAAGCTCTCACATCCTCCAAGCAACGAGGTATCAAGCCAAGTGCGAAGCACGAGCTGGAATGGATCAAGATATTCCACTCCCTCATCTGGACAGATCTGATCACGTCCAAACTCCCCAGCAGAGCATCGTCAACTGATGTCAGCTGCAAATTTGCTACACACCCAGTTGTAGCGCAGCCCCTCTGTGGAAGAAACTCACTGTTGTGAACAAGAAGAAGAACCTAGCGGAATACTAAGGGCAAGAGCCCGCAACTTTCTGTTTATCCATCAACCACTTAGGGGAGGGATAAAAAAATGAGAGATTGAATAATAGAGAGATGTGCGCTGAGAGAAAAAGTGAGGAAAAGGGCTTTTTCAGAAAAACAGAGCTTGAGGGCCGATTCCAGAGTCTTATTCGGCCAATCATGTTTCCACGAAGGGTGCTCCGAATCCGGAGACTTTAATCGGCCAATCGTGATATTTACGAAGGGCGCTCCGAATTCGGAGATTTGTATAGGCCAATCACGATATCCACGAAGGGCACTCCGAATCCGGAGGCTTTAATTCAGCCAATCGTGTTTCTACGAAGGGCGCTCTGAATCCGGAGACTTTAGTCGGTCAATCGTGATATTTACGAAGGGCGCTCCGAATCCGAAGACTTGTATGGGCCAATCGTGATATCCACGAAGGGCGCTCTGAATCCGGAGGCTTTAATTCGGCCAATCGTGTTTCCACGAAGGGCGCTCCGAATCCAAAGACTTTAATCGACCAATCGTGATATTTACGAAGGGCGCTTCGAATCCGGAGACTTGTATGGGCCAATCGTGATATCCACAAAGGGCGCTCTGAATCTGGAGGCTTTAATTCGGCCAATCTTGTTTCCACGAAGGGCACTCCGAATCTGGAGACTTTAATCGGCCAATCGTGATATTTACGAAGGGCGCTCTGAATCCAGAGATTTGTATGGGCCAATCGTGATATCCACGAAGGGTGCTCCGAATCCGGAGGCTTTAATTCGGTCAATCGTGTTTCCACGAAGGGCGTTCCGAATCCGGAGACTTTAATCGGCCAATCGCGATATTTACAAAAGGCGCTTCGAATCTATAGACTTGTATGGGCCAATCGTGATATCCACGAAGGGCGCTCCGAATCTGAAGGCTTTAATTCGGCCAATCGTGTTTCCACGAAGGGCACTCCGAATCCGAAGACTTGTATAGGCCAATCGTGATATCCACGAAGAACGCTCCGAATCCGGAGGCTTTAATTCGGCCAATCGTGTTTCTACGAAGGGCGCTCTGAATCCGGAGACTTTAATCGGCCAATCGTGATATTTACGAAGGGTGCTCCGAATCCGAAGACTTGTATGGGCCAATCGTGATATCTATGAAGGGCACTCCGAATCCGGAGGCTTTAATTCGGCCAATCGTGTTTCCACGAAGGGCGCTCCGAGTCCGAAGGCTTTAATCAGCCCAAAAGGGCTTGAACTGAATTGCATGATGAAGAAATAAGAATCTTTGCATTGCAGTAGTGACATATGCACAAGTATCAAGCCAACAAGTCGGGTCAATGATAGAATTTACGTAAGTGCGTTGAATTCCAAGGCCGTAGCAAGCTCCTTCCTGACATGTCTGAGAGCCGATATGCCTCTGTTCCTGCGATGATATCTATCTGATAGGGGCCGTCCCAGTTTGGACCCAATTTTCCGTCGGCCGGTCTCTTGTTGGTTGGAAGTACTTTCTTCAGGACCAACTCTCTTGGCGTGTAGCGACACAGCTAAACACGTTGGTTATATGACTTAGCGAGCTGCTGCTGGTACCGTGCCATGGACGCAAGGGCACGGTCTCTTCGCTCTTCGATTAGGACCAAGTCCAAAGCAAGCATCATGTCATTTCGGCCCATATCAAAAACTTGCGATTTCAGGGTTGGGTGCCCGATCTCCAGGGGTAAAATCGCCTGGGTTCTGAAGCATAACGCAAATGGCGTTTCTCCAGTGGATCTCCTTGGTGTAGTACGATGAGCCCACAATACACTCGGTAATTCTTCGACCCATTTGCCTTTAGCTTTCTCCAGCCTCTTCTTGATGCTGTCCAAAATGAATTTGTTAGAGACTTCGGCTTGACCATTGCTCTGGAGACAAGCCGGCATAGAAAAGTAAGGCCGAATACCATATTTGCTGCATAGCTCTCGGTAGACGCCATAATCAAACTGGGTGTCATTATCTAAGATAAGAGCTCTTGGAATGCCAAATCGTGTTATGATGTTTCTCCATACAAAGCGTTTAACATCGGTATCTCGTATATGTGTTAATGCCTCCGCTTCGACCCATTTCGTGAAGTAGTCTGTCGCGACAATCAAGTATCGCTTGTTCCCTGGGGCCCTCGGCAATGGTCCTACGATATCAAGTCCCCACTGAGCAAATGGCCAGGGACTAGTGATAGAGCTCAGCTCTTCAGCAGGTAGATATGTTATAGCTCGATGGGTCAAAGAGCGTCCGCGCGAATGGGCACCATAAATGCCCTCATGTATCTCAGTGAGAAGCTCCTCGACTTTGTCCAGGTGTACGCATTCCAAATATGGACCAGAGAGGGATTTTTTATAAAGCCCTCCTTGTAGATCCAAGTAGTATCGCAGGGCTTTGTTTCGCAGCTTGTGCGTTTATTTTTTCTCTTCTACGAGTTGTTTAGAGGAGAAGAATGCAGCAATGGGGTCCATCTAGCTCGGTGCAGATTCTATAACGTTGACCAGGATGTCCTCCGAAAGGCCAATACTCGGCTCTGGGATGAAACCTACTTCGATGGTCCGTTTGATCTCTGAGTTGATGGCGGAGGCTAGGCAAGCCAAAGCATCTGCGTGTGTGTTCTGGTCACGTGTTATTTGGTTCAGTTCGTGGTGGTCAAATTTTGCCAGTAAGGAGTTGGTCGTTTTCATGTAGGCGCCATACGGTCATTTCTTGCCGCGTACTCCCCCTTTAGTTGATTAATTACCAATTTTGAGTCACAAAACACAATGAAACGCCGAGCACCGAGAAGATGCGCATTCCGCAAGCCGGCTAGAAGAGCTTCGTATTCGGCTTCGTTATTTGATGCTTCGAAGCCGAGCTTGACGACCTGCTCTATTGTTGCGCCGTCAGGAGACATGATTACAACTCCGGCACCGCTGCCCCGCTGGTTGGACGATCTATCACAATATAGTTGTCAAATGTCCCCAACATAAATTCTCCAGTTCGGCTTTGGTCGAACTTCATCAGGTTTGAAGTTGGCAAGACCCCCAGTGAATTCGGCGACAAAGTCGGCAAGCACCTGTCCTTTGATTGAGGCTCTAGGCAAAAAACTGAATGTCGTACTAGCTAAGTTCAAGAGCCCACTTTGAAACACGTCCTGATGCTTGTGCACTCCGTAGTACTAATCGGAGGGGATAATCTGTTAGCACCCCAATGCTATGTCCCTGGAAATAGTGCATCAGTTTTCTTGCTGCCATGACTAGGGCTAGGATGAGTTTTTCCAGCGGAAGGTAGCGTGTTTCGGCGTCGACCATTGCCTTGCTTACATAATATACCGGCCACTGTTCTCCCAGCTCCTCTTTTATCAGTACGGCGTTGACAGCCCTATCGAAAACTGCCAGATACAAAATAAGCGGGTCACCAGCAGCGAGTGTTGTTAAGAGTGGTACTGAGCGGAGGTAAGTCTTGAGCCCGTTGAAAGCGGCTTCACATTCGGCGGACCATTCAAAAGCCTTGCCCTGCCGTAGTGTATGAAAGAATTGTCGGCAGCGATCTGTAGACCGGTTGACGAACCTGTTGAGTGCGGCGGCCATCCCCATCAACTTTTGAACCTCTTTTATTGAACGAGGGGAGCCAAGTTCCAAGATTGCTGTGATTTGCCTCGGGTTAGCTTCGATACCTCGGTGGTTGACGATGTAACCCAAGAACTTACCAGAGCCGATTCCAAACGCACATTTGGAAGCGTTCAACTTCATTCTAAATTTGCGTAGAATGTTGAATGTCTTTTCTAAATCGGCTATATGATTCTATTCTTCCTTGGACTTGACCACCATATCGTCGATGTACACTTTCATAGTGTGGCCTAGTTGCTCCTTGAACATGGCGGTGACTAGTCTTTGGTAGGTTGTCCCTGCATTCTTCAGCCCAAAAGGCATAACTCTGTAGCAGTAGGTTCCTCTTGGGGTGAGGAATGCAGTTTTGTCCTGGTCCTCTGGATTCATGGCGATTTGATGGTAGCCTCTGTAAGCATCGAGGAAGCTCATGCGTTGATGGTGTGCCGTCGCATCTACAAGCTGGTCGATTCTGGGCAGGGGAAAACAATCTTTGGGGCAGGCTTTGTTCAGATCTGTGAAATCGATGCACACTCGCCAAGTCCCATTTTTCTTCTTCACCACCACTGTATTAGAGAGCCACGTAGGGTAGGTGACTTCTCTAATTGCCCCGGCGTCGAGCAGCCTGTCAAGCTCCTCAACAACGGCAGCGGTGTGCTCTGCGGCTGACCGCCGGCCTTTCTGAATGATCGGCTTGCACTTAGGATCGACATTCAAATGGTGTTGTAAAACTGATGAATCTATTCCCGGCATCTCATACGGAGTCCACGCAAAGACATCCAGGTTGCTGAGCAGGAAAGAGATTAACTGTTATCTGTCGGCCTGGTTCAGAGAGGCACCGACCATAAAGAACTTTTCTGGGTTTCCATCAATTTCGACTCAGTCTAGACCTTCCGTGGCCTTTTCATTTGGGAGCCGCCAAACATCGCTGAGGCTCTCTCGATCCGGCACCTCAATGGAGTTCACCTGCAATTTCTTTGGCATTTTTGCAGCAAGGAGATAGCATGTTTGTGCTGATTTCTGGAAGCCGCGAATTTGTTCAATACCGTGCTCTGTCGGAAAGCGTAGCAGCTGATGATAGGTGCTTGGTACGGCCTGCATAGCATGCAACCAGGATCGCCCCATGATGAGATTATAAGATGACGGCAGCTTGACGACCAAGAATTCCACATCCACTGTTCTAGAGCCTGCTCGAACTGGTAGGCTGATTTTTCCCAACGGGTACTCGAGAGTGGCATTGAAGCCGAATAGTGGATAAGGAGCCGGAGTCAAGTCTGACTCGTTGAACCCGACTTTGATGAAGGTTTTATAATACATTACCTCCGAAGTGCTTCCCTGGTCTATGAGAACGCGTTCAACGGTAAATCGGTTTACGCGTAGTTCAACGACCAAAGGATCAACATGGGGGAGTGTTACGCCGATCAAATCAGAATCGTCGAAGGTAATACTCGGCGCTACTCGGGGCCGCTTTGCTGGTGTGAGTTGTTGTTGAGGGCCTGGATGTGATTGAATTGTATGTACGGTTGGGGCTGTTGGCAGGCTGTATATCATGTGGATGGTGCCGAGCGGAGGCGAATCCTTTCGAAGAGCAATTGTTTTGATCACGTTCCTCCAGACGTGTTGCTGGAGACGACCGTCCTGTGCCAACTCCTTAAGGTGATCTTTCGAAGCATGGCAGCTGTCAGTGTCTTGTTGTCGGGTTCGAGATTGTCGAACACCTGCCCTCGGAGGTCGCACTGGATCTTGGCACAGCACTTGCTTGGACTTTGTTGTTTTTAAGGCCAGATCTCGACAAAGACGCTCGTTCGCAGCGATCATGTTCTCTAACCTCTGCTCATTTTTGTTTCACCTGTGCCATGATCGTTTGCATTGTTTATTGCGTGAGGCTGAAGGTGAACAAAAGTTTAAGGCGCGTCTTGCGGTGATGGTTTCCAGTCCAAGCGTGTTTGCCGGAGTGAGAACGTTTCTCTGCGCGGTCTCGTTAGTGACTATCGGAGGGTCTTCAGTCACGCCTGCCATGGATGTATTTGAGTATTCCCACAGACGGCGCCAATTGTGGAGAAGTGGTTTGGAAATACTCTTCTGATCTTGGGAGACACTAGTGATCCTCAGTTAGTCACCTGAAAAGACAAATACTCCGGTCAGGGGTGCCGGAATTAGCACTCCGACGAGCAAGGTAGTTTTTGCACTCAAGATAGCTTGTAATCTAAGTTAAGCGAAATGATTCTCACATACCTTTTTAAATCTGTAATTCCAGTATTTATACTCGTGCGTTGGGCCTCGGGACCAGCGCCAACTTCTTGCTCATTATCCTTTTACGTATTCGGCTTCATGGATCAACGGATACTCGACCTATCCATTGTATTTGGCCTCCTGGTCGAACAGGATGGAGCCGAATAATATCTGTCTTCTAGAGTACGCACCTTCCGACTCTGCTACTTATTCAGCTCCCACAAAAAATATTCTTAAACAATTATGAAATAGTTACATTATATATAACATTAATTTGCATAATATTTTTTTCATATATATATTACAAGCTAATTTTATATAATATTTTTCATATATATAATTATTAATTTGTAATAAATTTTACATATTAAATTTCTTTTACACTTATTTTTATTTTAATATTTTATTAGAGATTAATATATATATATATATATATTAACTATAACGGAGCAAAATAATTTTGAAGGTGATTATAAAATTTAAAATTTAATTTGTGATTAGCATATAAATTAATGTGAATCAATGTGATTTTAATAAATTTGATGGTATTTTGTACAAATCGAGTCACGGGTGTACTTGTTATATGGACGACGCGGTTATAGTCGACCCACGCCGTGGACAACACAAAATTATTGATGGGAAGATTATAAATAGATGGAACCGTCATGAAATAATTATATTATAAATAAGAGTTTTTTTTTTTTTAACAATTCTAACAGACAGAGAGAATTGCATCAATGGGCCCATTTTTGGTTTTTTTTTATAATTCGAACGGTTTAATGTGTAGAACTCATCGAGTATTACATTATTGTAAAAAATTATATTGATCAGATATCGATAGCTATCAGATTAGATTTTTGTCAAGTGTTTATTTTTTTCCGTTCATTTTTTTGTATAAAATTGATCTGATCAAATAGCTATCGATATCTGATCAACTTGATTTTTTACAAAAATATAATATTTGACGAATTATACGCATTGCACGGTTTAAATTATTAAAACGGGACCCAAAAATAAACCCACGACTGAACTAGACAGTTCAATCTTGATCTCTAACTAAAAACAAGCTGAATCGATTATAATTTTTTGTTTTTTTATAGTTTTCCCATTATTGATTGTCTGCAAGATTGACAAACGGCTCGTTTGTTATGTTTTGGGAAGTTGACAAAAAGCTGACTTTTGGCTTTTTATCAAACTTTTTAGTTTTTTGGAAAGTAATTTGGAAAGTTAGTAAAAAGCTGACTATTGGCTTTTTAGTTTGATATTTGTTTGTAGTGTCAAATTAAATTAAAATGACCAAAATGTCCTTACCCAACATAAGAAATTTATTTTTTTTATTTTTTTGTCATAAGTCCTAATTTGTAATTTTACAATTGCGTTTTTGGCACTTCCTAAAGGGTTTTTATTGCGTTTTTGGCACTTGCATTTTTGAACATTTTGTCAAAAAATGTGACTTTTTATTTTGTTCCCAAAACGGCACTATGTAAATCAACTTTATTAAAGAGTTTAAAAAAATAAAGACAACTAAGAGCCTATCTATTTTAATTTTAAAATTGTTTAGAAAGTGTTAAATAAATATATTTTTTTGATTTTTTTATAAAATAATGTATAAAATTGTAAAAAAAATAATATAACTCAAAATATATATATATATATATATAAACTACTAATATAGCTCTAGCCAAACAACCCTTAAAAGACAACTCAATAATGCTTGTGTGGTCAGATGGCAACAACATTATTGACGAGAATCACTCCCCAACAAACAGACGTCCGTTTGGAAAGTTGAAAATGCTTTTTGACTATTTTAATTTTGATTAAAAAGTTTGTTTGAGTTGATTTTTTTGATTTATTTTGATTTTTATGAAAAAAATAAAATAATTATAATTTAGATATGATATTTTATTTTATTAATTTTTTAATTTATTTTGTCTTTTTATGATTAATTTAGCCAAAAAAAGTAATCCAACTTCACATGGACTGCCCACAAATTATATCATATATATATATATATATATATACATATATATATGGGGTATATTTTAAGAATTTTTAAAAAAAAAAAAAAATCATATCAGTATGTTTTTTTATTTATATATAAAATTTTATATAAATTTAATTTCAATTATAATAATTAATTTTATATGTACTCTATTTGAAAAATATTTATTTTTTATATATATTGTTAGCATGTATTTAGTTTTGTCGTTGTAGATTTCCTTTATATAGTCGATATTTTAATTTAATTATTTTGATGTTTGAAAAAAAACTTACTTCAATAAATAAATAAATAAATATGACAGAATGTGTTTAATTATGTATATCGCATAAATCAAATTAATTGTCTTTAATATTTTTTTAGTTATTTCTATCTTATTGATGTCTTAATATTAATTTATATTTAATTTTTTATTTAACATGAAATTATTTATTACAAAATATTTATATTTAATTTAAATTTTATATACCTATATACAATATGTATGAATAATTCAAAAAGAATATTAAAGAAAAAATCAATACTCTAAATAATTAATTAATTTTTTTTTTAAATCCAATCAAAACATATTTATATTTAGGCTTCGTTTGGGAAGATAGATTGTGGGTTTTTTTGGCTATTTTAGCCATAAAAGACAAAACAGGCTATTATAGTCACAACAAACAAAACATCACATCCAACCCATAATCATTACACTATTCTCTCACAAAAAAAGTCAAAAAAGTCAAAAAGCCAAAAAATCCTTCCCAAACCAAGCTTTTTAGCCTAGGCTAAAATAGCCAAAAAAGCCAAAAAGTCAAAAAGCCAACCCACTTTCCAAACCAACCCTTAATCTTTTAAATAAATTTGTGTAATTCTATTTCTACATATTTTTATTTTAAAAATAAATATAAAAATAAAAATAAAATTAAATAATTAGAATCACTTTATATTGCTAAGGCATTGTTTGACATAACTTAAATAAGTATATTTTTTTAAAATTTTTTAGTAAAAAATTAAATAAAAGTATATGTATATTTAAAATATTTTTTTAATTTTTTAGGGAAAAACACAAAATATAATGATACACTGCTTCTCTGATCTCAGCAACGCAGTTGCGGATTACAATGGTGGTGTTTGTTTAGGCTTTTTTGAGCCAACTTATGGCTTCTGGCTTTTGAAAAGTTATTTTAGACTGTTTGGTTAAACTTTATTTCAAACAGCTTCTGATTATAACAACTTATTTTAAGTCAAAAAAGCTAATTCTGAGAAGCTGCTCACCCCTTACTTCTGATTATCAGCTTCTGCTGTGGACATGTTAATTTACGGTTATACTCTTAAATTTTTTTATTTTCTATTTTTTAAAAAATAGAAAAAGACCCAAATGGACTATAAAATATTATTATTATTTTTTATGAGAAATATAAACAAATAGTGAATAATAAAAAATAAAAATTAATTGAAAAAGCTACTTTACAGCTTATTTAACAAACACTACTCAGCAACTTAAATCTATAATCCAACAGCTACACCAAACAAATTAACAGCTTCTGATTAAAGTCATAATCTATAATCTGTTAAGCTATAATCTATAATCTATTTTAACAGCTACACCAAACGGGGCCAATCTCATCTGCTCCTCCTTTTGGTCTTGCATCTGATCTCAGCAACGCAGTTCCTTCTTCTTCACATGTGTACTACTTGTTATTAATAATTAGAGTGGTATTATGGATATGGACTTCTGGCCAAACCCACAATTATTGACTGTCTGCAAGATTGACTAAAGATAAACTCCAAATCTTGAATATTTGCCTAACAAAAAAAAGTTATGTAACAATTTATTTAACTAAATAGGTCTAATATTTTTAATGAAAAATTACACCAAACTAATTTATAAATTATTTTAGATATTTTAAATAATTAAAAAATTATAATCTTAAATGCTAACTTATAAATAATACCAAATGAGTCCAAAATGGACAGGAGAGATGCAAAAATTAATATATATATATATATATATATATATGTGTGTGTGTATATGATTAATATTAAGATAATATGTATAGTCTACAATACGCATGTAAAGAATCAATTACCAAGATCATACAGAGCTATATGTTGTCCTTTCTTATTTCTTATTTTCAGCCAAAGATTAATTTAAATTCGCCCTATTTAATTATTTATTTTTGAATGTATATAGATCCGTATTTTATATATATATATATTTTGAATGTATATAGATCCGTATTTTATATATATATATATATTAATTAATTAAAATAATAATCATTCAATGAAAAAATTAATTAAAAAGCATAAGATAAGAGACACGTAATATGATGGAGAGAACTACTATCATCGTCGTACTCACCACCATCTATGTCAACATAAACACATTGGATTGTATTTGGGGATGAAGAATTATTTAATTTTATTTAAGAAGATCGCATAAAACGGAACTGTCTCAATAAGTTAATAAAACCAAAAAAATTGTTGTCAGTCTAAAACCACTGTGTCTTATTTACAACCATTTTTGCTGTTTTAATTAATTAATTTAATTTTCTACTACATCCAAACACAATAATAAAATAAGAAGTTTATAATGTGCGCCTATTAAAAAGGTACATAATGTCCACTCCTTGTATGGTTGTCACGTAATAAAAAATATTTGGTTGAACCGATTATCTAACATATTACACTATTTAAGGATTGGTTTGGCAATTTCAAAAAAATTAAAAAGTTACTCAAAAAAAAAAGTTATCATTATTTATCAAAAAAAATATAAAAAAATTAATATACATAATATTAAATACAAATCAACTTCACGGCAGCGTATGTACAGAGACGTCAAAGCATAGGAGTGAAAGGAAAAAAATATATATTATATATGTATATTCATTAAATTAGATGGTAAAGTTAAGCCCGTAAAAACCCACCACGAGTCTCGTTTTTTTAATCGGAACCGTTCAACGTATAGAACTCGTCGAGTACTATGTGCTTTTAAAAAATCACGTCTATCGAATATCGCTAACTACATGATCAAATCAGTTTTGTATAAAAAATAGATGCTGTTATAGTTAACATGTGAAAAAAAAAACTAACACGATTACATAGCTATCAATATCCAATGAATGTGATTTTTTACAAGAATATAGTACTCGACGAGTTCTAAATATTCAACGGTTCTAATTAGAAAAAAGGGACCCGTGGTGGGCTTCCCACGGGCCGAACAACACCGTCCAATCAAAGGCCGAAAAGTAGGCAATCTTTTCTCATATCCTTTTCAACCGACGCACTGCCAACCGTACGGATTAATTAATTATTTTCTCTTACACATTTATTTATATAATATTTTAATACACATTTTTTCATAAAAAATTAAAAAGTTAATCTAAACATTCATAATTTTTTTCTCAACTTTTTAATCAAAATAAATAAAAAATACACTTATTTAAGACATCTCCAAACAACCATATGACCACAAACAAAAATTAAAAATTATAATATCATAACATACACCATTAGATGTTGACCACTCCCAGTGCCCACCCATCACTGTCTTTTCTTGGTTTTTTTATTTTCTTGTTTATAATTTTCAACAAAAGATTAATTTAAGTTTCCTATATTTAATTACTTGTTTTTGAAAGCATGCACATTCTTTATTAAATTAATTAATAAAGGTAATAATTATTCCGGTGGTATTATATACATAAATTAATGTATTAATTAGTGTGCCAGCCCTAATTATTATATTATTATTGGAGAAATGTTAGAGATCATAAAAATTTTGTCATGAAAAGGATTATGAAAAATTTGTGACCATTAGATTATCTTGATTAGTGTGTGGTGCTTTATTGTAAGTGTAATCTAAAGGTCACAAATCTTTCATGACCATTTTCATGAAAGACTTTTCATGATGCCTAGCATTGCTGTTATTATTGACCTTATCATTAAACTCATTACAAATATTAAAAACTTTTTAAATTATGTTATATTATCAATTGATACACTAATTAGTATACCAATTAATACATATGACATTTAACAGGATCAAAAAAATAATAATTTACAGTTACCGTCAAACCCACCACCATCTCTGTCCGTAATAAATATGTTAGGTTCTATTTGGGGATGAATCAATTACCGAAGCCATACACAGTTGTATGTTTTGAGTTTTGCTGCATCTCTTCTTTCGCCAATAGTGTTTGTTTTTGAAAATATTTCATGCTCTTTTGAATTGTGAGAAGATGAGTCACTTGTCCAGCATAATGAAGTTTATTTTCCGGCGGTTTCCAAAGGATAAATTACAAATATATTATTGATTACTTATTAAAATACAAATTGGCCGATAGTTTTAAAAATTATAAATTCCTTTTATCAGAATTTTTTATTTATAAAAAATAAATTCTAAATGCTATCTTCTATAAAAATAAAATTACTTAAATTATTAATTAAAATATATTTTTAACATAATTAAAAATTATTAATTGTCATATAATTAAAAACTTGATGAGGTGAAATATAATTTTCAATATTTAGAAAAAGAAAAAAAGAAATTGCAACTGAGACAAAGAAACCCAGACTCAAACAAGAACAAAAAGAGAAGACTGTCGGAGAGAGAAGAGTGCGGGAGTGATCTCAGTAATCAATAATTGCGTTTGAATTACATCAATTTATTGGGTATATATAGAAGGACTCATAGATTGACAATGAGAGTCAACATTTGTAAGAGAGACTTGTTATTTGCAATCAATTATCCATCAAATAGACAATTTGAAATCAAAATTACAAAAATGGGGCATTGTACACTTACTGAGGTAACTTCCCCAGATCGAAAAATTGCCAAATTTGAAAATCCTCCGAATACAAATCACACAGAAGCCATTCCCATTCAAAAACTGCTTCAATCAATTTCGTGGCTCAAAGGCTCTTCGTCCTCCTCGATCGAAAGATTATCTTTTTGCTCTAGGGTTTTGGTGTGAATGAGAACAATGATGGATTGTTATTTTTATTTTCATTAAATTAGTGTTTATTTTTTCAAAATTTAAATATGGCGGCAATTTTAATATTATTATTAAATTAATTCATTAAATCAAAAAATTTAAAAACATTTCATATATTAAATATATCAGTTATACATTAAAAATTTATTAATCACTTATTACATGATCATTCGATTACATATTAAAAGCTTAATAATCATCTATTACATAATCATTATCCAAACACATAATAAAAATTAATTTAATAAAATAAATAAATAAATAAATATTTAAAAGATTTATCAATTTTATATAATTTTATCTTTAGTGGGTAAAAATTATTTTAAAAAATTTTAAAAATATTTTTTTGACATTTATTTTTATCAAATTAATTTATATTTTATTAAATTAACGACTTTATCTTTAAAATTGAGTAATAATATATTAATTATACTTATTTAAAGTAAGATTTAAAATTTAAAATCAAATACACCATAATTAAAAAGTTAAAAATTAAAATGACATAAATTTTAAACTATTTAAATTATTAATATAATTCGTCCAAAAAATAAAGTTACAAAGCGCCTAATCTAATAGATTCGAAGCCTATATATTTCAATTTTAAAGACAACTCAATAATATGGCAACGACATTGATAAGAATGACTTCCAAAGCAAACATAGAGTTGGTGGGTGTTCGGGGAGTGATTATTTTTTAGATTTTTTAATTTTTTGATTATTTTAATAAGTTATTTTAATTTTTATATTTGGAAAAATGGGATAAATTTTTATTTAAATTGTTATATTAAAAAATATGTTTGAAATGATATTTGAGATTAAAATGATAAATTTGTCTATAATCTTATTTTTTTCAAAATTAGTGTAAAGGGACAAAAGTGTCATTTTGTACCGGTGGGACAGCCATCAAATGATAGTGGCGGGCTGCAGCTCCACTGACTATAGGCTGCAGAGCTTAAAAAAAAAAATTATTTTTTTATTTAGCTTCTGTTTGGGAAGAGGTTTTTTGAGTTTTTTTGGTTAAAATAATTACAAAAGACAAAATAAGTTATTTTAATCATAACAAATAAAATTTTACATTCAATCCATAATCAATACACTCTTCTCTTACAAAAAAAATTTAAAAAGCCAAAAAATCAAAAAAAACCTTTCTCAAACCAAACTTTTTAACTCAAACTAAAATAATCAAAAAAATTAAAAAGCCAAAAATTCAACTTCTCAAATCAATCCTTAATATATATCAATGGTTTTGCTACAGTGCCGAGCTAAATGGCCTTTTTTTCTAAGAGTTGAAGGCCCACCAATTTTGTTTTGTTTGTGGACAACGTCACATGAAGGACTGCCCACAAATTATTAAAGGGTGAAGATTCAAACAGGCGGTCCGGGAATTCGTATCTTCGGTCGCACTCCCCTGTCGCACCCTCCTGTCGCCCTCCAAAACGACGTCGTTTTGGAGGGTTTTTTTTTTTTTTTTTTTTTCTTCTTTTCTTTTTCTTCTTTCTCTTCAGTCTGTGTCTGGTTTTGAAGAAAACCAGAGAAGAGATGAGAGGGGAGGGGAGGGGAGGGGAAGAAGAGAGAGAGGAAGGGAGAAGAAGAGTTGAAGCAAACCACCAAGCATCATCATCAATAAACCCAGAAAAAAAAAATCTGATCATCATCAACAAACCCAGAAAAAAAAAATCTGATTTGAAATTGGTAAAAAAAATTTCAAACCCAAATTTCAAATTTCAACAAAAATCTGATTTCAACAAAAAAGGGGGAAGATCAGAGAGGAGCTTCCCAAAATTTCAAACCCAAGAACAAATTTCAAACCCAAGAACCCAAGAACAAGCTGTGTAAAAAAAAAAAAGGGGAAGATCAGAGAGGAGAGAGAGAGGAGGAGGAAGTTGAGAGTTGCCGGTGGAAGTTCGATGGGTCCGTCCTCTGCGGTGGTGATGGTTGTCACGACCCGAACCCGCCCCCGTGGGTTAAGGACGTAACCGGCCAGTAATCATGAGATTACCTACGGCCTCAAACTGTTCTAAACGTATTTTAACAGAGTTAATGGGGGCCAAACGGAAGCAAAATTAAAAACTTTGTCCATAGAGCCGTGCTTATATGCACATCAAACAAACCATACTCAGATACGTTAATAACTCACATCAAAAGTACAGCTTCACAAAATTCATTACAGACAGGATCGTCCAAAACGAGTCAACCTATAACAGACTATGTACAGACATGCACTGGGTCCTTGCCAACAAGACAAAACATAGGTACATAGTAAAAGGGCAAGGATGGTCTCATGCGCGAGGCACAAGGCTGACTCTCCCAAAACTCCTGTTGTTCCTAGCAGACTTCACTGGGGCTGGGTTTGGACTTCCCTTGGCTCACCTACAAATACATGAATGAGCGTGAGCGATAGCCCAGTGAATAATATCAAATATAACAGTTACATAACAATATGTGGATCAACATGATCCAAACGGCCTTGGGCCCAATTCATACTTCTGTTTAACAGCAAAATATATATATAACTATACGAAATGCAAGTCAAGTAACTGTAGTTCCAAACATTCTGGCCTTTGGCCCATCCGGGTTTCCATTCATGGCAAAACGGCCTTCGGCCCATTCATTCATGTCAAACGGCCTTTGGCCCATTCATTCATGTCAAACGGCCTTTGGCCCATTCATTCATGTCAAACGGCCTTTGGCCCATTCATTCATGTCAAACGGCCTTTGGCCCATTCATTCATGTCAAACGGCCTTTTGTCCACAATCCCAATTAACAACTCATAATATTTATAGGGGAATAACAATTGGACATTGACAAGTTTTCAAATATTGATGTTACTCACAGTGATCGGCTTGTGGATGCGCCCTGGAGCTTGACCCTACACATTTCATGAATACAAAAGGGTCACTAACAGTTCAATCCGTTCTTTAATTCACATATTCCTCTTTAGGCTTTGTTCTTATCTCATTAACTCATTTACAATGCTTAACACATGCCTAGGAGTGCTTACAAGTGAAAGAGAACGGAAAACGAATCACAAAATGCATGAACAAAATTCCAGGAAACAGGGTCCCCGCTCGAGCGTAAGATTCTCCGCTCGAGCGGACCCTTAAGGCCTGCAAGGTACTGGTTGCACAAAAGATGCGCTCGAGCTGAAGGTCCGTCTACAAAAATCCACGCTCGAGCGTGAAATGTCCCGCTCGAGCGGGCATCCAACTCTGCAAAAATGCTGGGAGCACGATTTTCCCGCTCGAGCGGCCATTACCCCGCTCGAGCGGACCTCAAAAATCTGGGTTTCCCAGATCGTGTTCTTGAGCTCCAAATCAGTTTTCCATCTACATTTCTTGCATGCAATGGTTCAAATTACACATTTACACATGCTAACATGCTACTAATGCAGATTACAACATTAGGAAGCTCAATTACATGAATTATCTACATGCATGTCCCAAATTGTCTCAAACCCATCATCAACATGCTCAAATTCAACATTCAAGACTTATACTCCCATGATTTGTACATGCATGTGGGAGATGCTCATCATTCTCAACTTAGATGGTACAAATGGTGACTACAATATGAGCTTTACCCAAAACTCCACATGAATCATGTGTTTCAAGCTCAAACATGCAAATTCAAAGTAATTTCTTACATGCCTGAGTTCTAAGACTTCAATCTCAACAAAAATCAACTCATTACATGTTCTTGATCACAAACAACCCTTGAACTTACAAATTACAAGTAAGATTTCATGAAATCACCTACCTAAGAGCTTCAACACTCAAGCCCTAGCCAAATCTTGAGCTAGATCTTCAAATTCCCAAGTCTTGAGCCCAAATTACACAAATCTCTCCCTTTTTCTCTCCATGGCCGGCCTCTCTCTCACTCTCAATTGTCTAACTCAGATTTTGAGTTTTAAGAGAGCTAAAGGAGAGTGCAATACAAATATACAACAAGCCCCACTAACAAATATTTTAATATAAAATAATGGGGTACTTAATTTCTCAATTTAATCAGTTTAAATTGACCAGAATCAAATTCCAATTAAATTTCACCGTAGGCCCTAAAAATTATGCCAACCACAATGGCGTAATCAATTTCGGGTTCCGTGGCCGATAAGGCCCTCAATTAAATTTCCAAAACAGACTACTCAAACAGATATTCCTACGATGAACAGATAAAATTTCAAACCACATATTTTCACATAGTGGAACACAAAATCATATCAAAATACATAATCACATCATGTTAAGGACTAATTAACATACTACGGAACAGGGGTGTCACAATGGTGGTGGGTTCCGTCCTCTGCGGTGGTGATGGTGGTGGGTTCCGTCCTCTTCCTTCTTCTCCCCTCTTCTTCCCCTCCCCTCCCCTCCCCTCTCCTCTCCTCTCCTCTGGTTTTCTTCAAAAACCAAACACAGATCGAAGAGAAAGAAGAAAAAGAAAAGAAAAAAAAAAAAAAAAAAACCCTCCAAAACGACGTCGTTTTGGAGGGCGACAGGAGGGTGCGATAGGGGAGTGCGACCGAAGATCCGAATTCGGCGGTCCGGTCTGGATTTTAAATTTGGGGAGGGTTGTTTGAATTTTTGGCTTATTACGAATTCTGTTTTTTGATAATTTAAATTATTTATTTTATTGGGTATTTTGAGTATGTTTATTTAGACGAATTAGATAAAGGGAATTATAGTCCATCAGACTATTTGTTCTGAAATATATTATCTCCAAACTATTTGATTAGACTGAATTTGTGTCCTATATTTGTTTAGTCATGGAATTAGATATTTGAATTTGATTATTTTTAGTTAATCAAATGTTTGATTGACGGACTGGATAAGGATAAATGTTCAAAAGACTATTTTACTCTTGTAATTTATAATTTTTATTTAATATGTAATTTTAAATTTGTAATCTATAATTTATAATTTGTAATTTAACAACACTAAAATTTTTTTAATTTATAAGGTTATAATTTTTAATTTATTATTTTCAATTAAATTAAATTTATAATTTGTAATTTATATTTTTTTATTTAATATATAATTTTAAATTAACAATACTAAAAAATTAATTTTATTTAAAATATAAATTTAATTTTTTAACAACACTAAAAAAATTTAATTTATAAGACCATAATTTTTAATTTATTATTTTTAATTAAATTTAATTTATAATTTATATTAAATAATTTTTATTTAATATATAATTTTAAATTAACAACACTAAAAAAATAATTTATAAACATTCAAAAGACTATTTTACCATTTTCCAAATGTTTACTAAGTAATAGCATTAGGATAAAATAGGCATTTCATACATTAGCCCCATGGGATACCAATCTCATGGAAATAATCCCACCCCCCACCCCCAGGATAAAATAATCCCCTCATATGCCGGACTATTAGTCCAAAGCAAAAAAATTGAACCAAACAACGGACTAATAATCCGGAGAGACTAATCGTCCAATCCCATGGCCCAATCCTTCAAAACAAACACCACCTTTGTGTATTTCGTTTAAAAAAATTTAAATCAATCTGATATCTAACTTATTTAATTTATTATATTTATCATTAAAAAAAATATATGATTTATTTTTAAGATAAATAAATAAATAATTGTTTTCAAATTTTTATTAGCATCTTGTGTCATTGTTTATATTAATTTTTATGGTTAATTTCTTGTTTGGATAAATTATGACAGTGGTCTATGTACTTTGGTCATTATGATACGTGTAATTTCAATTGATTCGATTTTAACCTTGAATTTATGATTTCATCTAAATTTAGTCCAATTGATTACAAATTTTAATATTTTTTTTTATAAAAAAATACACACATAAGATCATATATTATATTTTTAAGAGTAAAATTACAAATTTACCCAATTAAATGAGTTAACGTCAATCAATTTAGTGATAAATTTTCATAAAAAACACTAAAGATATTATCAATTAGATCAAATTGACACAAAATCTAAAATTAAGGATCAAAATTGAATCAATTGAAAGTGTAGGATCCAAAATGACACACTGATTAAAATATAAAAACCACAGATATAATTTACCTTTCACTACTAGAAATATGACTTTTTGCGTCTATATTTTTGCGACTGATTATTTAACCGTCGCAAAAAATCAGTTTTTACATTAAAAAAAACACAAAATCATTTAACCCAATCGTGTTCTCCTTAACTTAAATAAAATAAAATAAAATAAAATCATTTAAAGCTAGACCTATCCCCCCCTTTCACTCTTATTTCCCAAATTTGTCTCCAACGGTGGTGTACCTCATTTCCTGTTGTTGCCTAATCTCTCTCTCTCTCTCTCTCAAAATCTCTCTCTGGCTCGACTCTCTCTCGCTTGAATCTCACTGTCCAAATCTCTCTCGCTCTAGTAAATTTGAACCTCGCTTGAATCTCATTCTCAAGATTTGAAGATTTTGATCTATTTGTTGATGAAGATTTGAAGATTTCGATAGGCTGTTGATGAAGATTTCGATCGATTCATAATTGAGATTCATAATTGGTAAGCTACTTTCTGTGTATGAATCCAACTCTCTGTCTCTCTCGGTAATCTAGCGTGTTTGTTTCATGCCTAGTTGCTGAATTTCTGTGTTGGTTTATTCTGAATTTCTGTGTTGATTTCGATCGTTCTTTAATCTGTGTTTTTGATTTATTAGGTGATTCATATTGTTTTTGCTAATTTAAAGTTATACAGATAGATGGAGACATGATTTCGGTGATTGATCTTGTTTTTGCTAAATTGTTGGCTTATTTCTGGTGTTTTTCCAGATTCTATGAATGAATATTAATCATAGAATATTAATCAAAAAATGATGAATGAATAGGGACTATAGAACTGTATGTCAGTCGTAATCACTTTTCATCTCTTTAGGTGGTTTCTGGAGCCTTAAGTTGAAAATAATACCAAAACTGCCTCAGGATCAAATAGTCATGAAGGCCTATAAACAAAAAAGAACAGATAGGAGGAAGAAAAACTCAAGCTGATAGAGAGAGGGGCAACTTTATTATTTATATTATTCTCAACAGATATGATGTGTTGACTAACAAGAATTAAGTGTCGTAGCCTGTGTGGTCAGTTCTTTTATTAAAATGAATTAAGTGTTTATGCTAGTTTTGATTTCTGAAGTGTCTTACAGTTTACAAATATAACTTGCTTAACTATGAGTAATTTTCTGTCTTCCTTGCAATGCTCTTTTACTTATTCCAGAACTGCAATTTTCTTCAAAGCTGATCAGATTGCAATATTTTTATAAGTAAAACAAAATCTCAGAGCTAGCCAGGGAGCGATTTATCTCATAGTATGCTTACATTCATACCACTGGTTTTTTGCTGTGACATTATTTTTTTTTAGGAAAAACATTCTTCGGAGTGAGCAATTCAAATAAGGAGTGGCTCATCACATGCCAGTGCTTTGTTATTTACATAGATTATTGACACTGTGTGAGAAGAGAACTTATACAAAATAAAAGGTCATATGAGGATGTTTATTTGCTGATAATTTGTGGCTTACCTTTCTGTGTACCCCCAAAAATGCATTGTCTGGTTACTCCCAGCTATTCCATAATTTGCAACTTAAGTGATCGAAGGTATTGTGTAGTCATTTGTAGTAAATAAAAGGGGAAATTACAAATCAGTGTAGAAGATCACAAATAATTACGAACACATGGGCGGAGCAACTTTTTCTGTGCAACAAAACCACAACAAAAGTCGCATCCCAAACCTATTGGTAAATACTTTCCCCATTTCCCACTGTATTGTAATTTCTCTAAATAAAATTTGTTTGTCCACGAACAATTATTAACTTGATTGGGTTAGAGCATTAATATGTGATCCAAAATTAGGTATGAGAGTGTGTTCTCATATAAAGTTTAAGATGGAAAGAATATCTCACATATACTTGAGAAGAAAGATGCTTTGAATTCATGATAATGGAAAAAGTGAGAATTGGTGCTAGATTTACGTGTGATCAAGTTTCCTTAGAACCCTATATCATAATTGAGTAGATGACAGGTCACTTCTCTTTGTTGGCCCTCACAGATTATGATTAAGTCATGATTGAATAGATGGTAGTTGAGCTTCTGTTCATAGCCCTTATACTTTGGAAATTGTTTTCTGCTTTACTTTTTTGTTATTGATATATCACAAGGGTTGACAAATAGGCTGCTGTAGAAATGCGGAGAAAAAAGGTTTTCATATTTACCTTCACATGATAAATTTCAGATTGTGAGGCTGTGTTCATCATTTTCAATCTGTATTTCCCCACCCTCAGTTAATACATCTTCCTGCTATCCATTTTTGTATTATCACTGTAGTTATAAGCTCATGTTATGACATGATTCCTATCTACCATTGTTCAGTGCCACAAAACTTGGCTGCCTTACTGGCCATTCTTTAAAATTAATGTTGCAGGAATGAATGAATTTCAATGTCACGGAGGAGAATGATCGAATTCTGAGAAGGAATATGATAATTAACCACAGACAAGACATGAAGCCACAGTCAATATTTGAAAAACAGGATATGTTCGCATATTGTATACATACTTACATATGCATGTATGATTTTTATGTGAAACATAGTAATTATTACTCTTGTTTTTTAGTAAGACCTTCATTGTCGCTCAAGCAAGGTAGCTACTAAACTATCTGAACAACTCTTTTCATTGTATTATTACTTTTATTATTATGACACTTGTATCGAAGGCATTTGGCGATGTATCTATTAGCAAACACATGTCATAATGGGGTAAACGAAGGTTGCCTTGTTCTAAATGGTGGAAGGTTATAGAAGATAAGGATTCCTATGTTTTAAGACCCGGGGTAGATTAGTCTGAATATGTGATATAATTTTGGAAGTATAGTCTCATTGATATAATTTGTGGAGTGGTTGTCTATTGTCTCTCTATGACTTGCCAATCTGGCAATGCAGAGAGGGTGGTGATCATTCTATCCTAAGACCAATAACATGTTCTCTTTGTTAACCATCAGACCTAGTGGTGGAGGGAGTATGGGCCCAAGAGGGCCACATGCCCCTCCTTTACTTAAAATAGAAAAAGAAAGAAAGAAAGAAAGAAAGAAAGAAGCGGCATATGGAAATTATGAGCTTGAGAGAGAGAGGTGCAATACTTACAAATTGACAAATTTTACGTTTTATCAATTTGTATATATACATATGGAAATTATTAACACATTATACTAACATATTGTAGGTGTCAGATGCATCTAGTGGGCAACAAGCTTCAAAAGAAAATGAATAGGTATGTATTTCTCTGCGTTTAATAAATTTTTCAGCTTATTATGAATTAGGTTGCCTATTTCTCTGAGAGTCGTTGTTATGGAATTAGCATTTTAAATCAATTCTTTTTGGGTGTATGTATGGCCTCAACATTGTTCAGTAGTTTTTTGTGGTGGCAATTGTGGTATGTATGGCCGTAACTTTCCTCTGCATTGGTGGTGTTCAGGTTCGATCTTTCTTTGTCTCGCAAAGAGATTCATTATGGTGCTCATGCCACATCAGAGCAGGTAATGCAACCCTACTGTGCAACTGTCACATATGAATATCTCTTTGGAATACTTCTCTTTTCCCTTATATTTCTGCTTGTATTTATGATATTTGCTGTGTATGAAGTTCTTGAAGGATATCACTATATTTCCCCATGTATTATGTCGTATTAGGTCAGAAATTTATCCCTAGAGCATATCATATGAACCAATCTGGTACTGCAAATGGGTTTTCTTTAGACTCTGTAATCCGATTCAATTGCAAATAGGTTTTCTTCAGAGACATCATCTTCTCCTTGTCCTTGTACATTCCATTCTCTTCCTCTCTTATCAGGTCCAATCTCTAGGTAATCTCTCTCTCTCTCTCTCTGTTATATGTATGTGTGTGTGCTGTTTGTTCAATTTGGATCCCTTATATTGTTCAATTATCAGTGAATTCGTATCTATTTTGAGAATGGGTCTTTTTCTTGGGATAGTGAACAGAAGTATTAATTAAACTATGATTCTAGTGTCTCCTGTTTGTCTGTACTGATTGCTGCGATATCTTGCCATTTGAAAACATTGACTTGCTGAATACCAGTTGAATTCATACTTTGTTTAATATGTTTATTATGCTACTCTGCACATTGGCCTAAACCAATCAAACAATTTCTGAATTATGTTTATTATGACAGCAATGAACTGTTTCTGAATTATGTCCCAGATTAGATGATGGTACCAGAAAATGACTTTTAGGAAGTAAGACAATTATTTTTAGGCATCCTTATAGTCATTCAATTAGTCATGAGTTAGTGCTGATGGAGACATGGGGTAGCATCTATGCTTAGTTCAAGTTAGACTTCTTTAACGGAGTGCTTAATTGAGGCATGTTTCTTTAAAAGAGAACATCTATGAAGCAGCAACTACATTGTTATTAGAAAAGGGATTCTGGGATAATAAAGCTGAAAACCAACTACATTGTTCCATAGATGAAGAGAACAAAACAGTCCATTTGAGCACTGGTGGGAACAGATTGCTTGGAGTTCTATAAGAGTTATAACCAGATCTTTCAAATCATTCCCAAGGGACAGACCAAAGTGGTGAAAATTACAATAAAGTATGAGAAACGAAATAAGGATGTCCCTGATCCACAGAAATATCTGAACTACTTGATTAATTTCTTTAAAGATGTTGATTCTAAGCTCTAGTGTTGATGCTTCCTAGTTTCATGCTTATGACAGTACAAAAAATTAAGGTTTTAGAGACTAAAATTTAGGGACAAAGTGTGGTTTGTCTGGATCTAACACTTAGAGATTAAAGAAAATAACACCACTACTTTCACATTCTCAAACATGGCTAAGTGTGGTTTGTCTTGTACTTGATTCGGTTTTGACCATGTGCCTGTAGAATTATATTAAAACCGTGGCAGGTTTTGCACTGCATATCTCGTTGTTAAATTTGTAATAAGAAATATATAGTCTCCTGTTGTTTGAAATCTGGATTGTGACATGTTACCTTTTTTCAATCTAATTACTCATAGGAGTGATTAAAATTGATAATTTTTATTTTGGCAGTGTATAATTTTTATCATTAATGCCTGAAATTTTTGTTGCATAGGTGCAATGTGGTGATGTGAAACTTGAAAAGAAAATTGATGAGAAGATTGGCCAGTTCTGGATTGTATTTTTTTCATAAAAGAACTTTTCTCAAGTTTTTAGTTGTAATAACTTTCACATATGGCTCAAATTTTGAGACTCAAATGGAATGTTCAATTAAATTATAATGCTATACTGTCTGAATTCTTGTCATTGCTATTCCTAGAGTGCTTAACACTACACTTTCTTTTCTTTTTTTTTCTTTTTTTTTTTTTTGCGACGGTAACAAGATGGCCGTCAAAAATCATGTTAGTGTTTTTTTTTGTTTTTTGCGACGGTAAAGTAGCGGTCGCCATAAGTAGTTTAGGCGGTCGCAAATAATTTGCGACCGTTGCTTTGCCGTCGCAAAAAGTATTTGCCACCCCCACATTCGCGACCCCTGTTTGCCGTCGCATGGGCTGTCGCAAAAAGTCTTTTGCGACTGTTTTTTATTATTTGCGACGGTTTATAGCGGTCGCAAAAAGTAGTTTTTTTAGTAGTGTTTCTTATTTAAAAATAGTTATTAAAAACTAACAAAAATACGAACTCTGATGATACAAAATCATATAAAATAATTTTCTTCAAATAAATTATAATAATGTTTGTTACATACATGCAGATAAAAAAAATTATAAAAATAAATAAATAATTCAAACTCAAAATTCATTAGGAGTGCACTAGTATCATTATAAAATAATTTTCTTCAAATAAATTATAATAATGTTTGTTACATAGATGCACATAAAAAAATTATAAAAATAAATAAATAATTCAAACTCAAAATTCATTAGGAGTGCACTAGTATCATTCCAAAAATAAATTTCAACTAACTTTTTGTTGGGATTTTTATAATTAGCAATTTCGTTAAACAAAATATCATTCAATTGTAATTACATTATGTTCTTTCATTCATTCACGTATGAATGTGAGAGTGTTTTAAATACGAATCCAACTCAATTTAACTCACTTAATCACCTAATTCTACTTGTATTGATACAAAACAAATCACAAAATCGACAATCGAGACTATCTATGCAAGATATTTGGCCATTGCGACTTTTCTTCTTTACAGACACGTGAAGAAGAATCACTACAAGTGGTCCCCTTGTTGAAAAATAAGAAAAACAATGAATGTGTCTGTTCTACTTGCTTGGCATGTCTTCATATGAAAGTTGGAGTATGCTCTGCTGGAACCACAAATTGCAATGAGAACTGTTGAGAACATAAACACAAATAGTGTGTGTTATGACACCACCAAGCATAGGATTCCACAATAATTTAATGAAAACATCATCACTCATTGACATATATAAATTAAAGACAACTCAATAATATGGCAACAACATTGATAAGAATGACTCCCCCAACAAAGAAAGAATTAGGTCTCGTTTAGCAAGTAATTTTTTTAGTTAAAAAATTAAAAAGTAATTAATAAAATTTAAAAATCAATAATGTATACTAAAAATTTAAAGGTTTTTTTTTCTCTCTATTTTTTATATATTTTTTTATAAAAATTCAAAAAATTACCCTAAACATACTAGTTTTTTTTACCTCATATTTTAGTTAAAAAGTAAAAAAGTTACCAAAATAATCTGTTCTCAAACGAGGCCTTAGTGGGTGTTTGGGAAATGGCTATTTTTAGGTTTTTTTTGCTTTTTGGCAATTTTAGGCCCCGTTTGGGGACTTACTTTTTTAGCCAATTAGCCAAAAAGTTACTAAATTAGTCAAAAAGCCAACAACTCATACCAAAAAGTCAAAGATTCTCTTTTCTCTCTACTTTTTGCACATCTTTTCGTAATTAGCCAAAAAGTCATCACAAACATACAAGTTTTTTTTACCTACTTTTTTAGCCAAATAGCCAAAAAATTACTAAATTAGCATGTTCCCAAACGAGGCCTTAGTAGGCAATTTTAGTTTTTGTGTTTAGGAAGATGAGATGAATTTTTATTTGAGTTCTTATATCAAAAAATGTATTTAAAATGATAATTGAAGTTGAAATGACAAATTTGTTCTGAATCTTTTTTTTTCGGAATTAAGGTAAAGGGGCAAAAGTGTCATTTTGTACCGATGGGACAGCCTTCAAGTGACCATGTGAGTGTTTGGGAAGTGGGTTTTTATGTAGATTTTTTTTAGTTGTAGAATATTATTGGATAAAAAATTTTTGGCGTTTGAGAAGATAGTTGAATTTTTATGTGGTTAAATGTGATGTTTGTGAGAGAAAAATTAAAATGATTATAGAATTTGATGTAATATTTTATTTGGATATATTTTTTTTAATTTTGTAAAAAATTTGTCTTTTCATAAAAAAGTCAAAAAAAAATTCGGAACGCAAGTTTCCAAACACCACCAATGGCGGGCTGCAGCTCCACTGACTATAGGCTGCAGGGCTACAAATTTTTTATTTTTATTTTTAATATATATCAATGCTTCAGTTACAGTGCCGAGCTAAATGGCTTTTTTTCAACTATAGGGTAAAATAGCCTACTTCACGACTTCCCAAACACCGCTTAAAGAGTTGAAGGCCCACCAATTTTGTTTTGTTTCTGGACAACGTCACATGAAGGACTGCCCGCAAATTATTAAAGTAGCGAAGATTCAAACAGGTGGTCCGGTCTGGATTTTAAATTGGAGAGGGTTGTTTGAATTTATGGCCTATTAGGGATTTTGTTTTGATAATTTAGGTTGCTTATTTTATTGAATATTTTGAATGTGTTTGTTTAGACGGATTAGATAAGGGGAATTATAATTTATCAACTGTTAGTTCTAAAATATATTATTTTCAGATTATTTGATTGGACTGAATTTGTATCCTATGTTTATTTAGTCATGGAATTAGATATCTGGATTTGTTTATTTTTAGTGAATCAAATGTTTGGTTGGACGGAATGGATAAGGATAAATGTTCAAAAGACTATTTTACTCTTGTAATTTATAATTTTTATTTAATATATAATTTTAAATTTGTAATCTATAATTTATAATTTGTGATTTAATAACACTAAAAAATTTTAATTTATAAGGCCATAATTTTTAATTTATTATTTTCAATTAAATTAAATTTATAATTTATATTTTTTTATTTAATATATAATTTTAAATTAACAATACTAAAAAGTTAATTTTATTTAAAATATAAATTTAATTTTTTAACAACACTAAAAAAATTTAATTTATAAGGCTATAATTTATAATTTATTATTTTTAATTAAATTTAATTTATAATTTATATTAAATAATTTTTATTTAATATATAATTTTAAATTAACAACACTAAAAAAATAATTTATAAATATTCAAAAGACTATTTTATCATTTTCCAATTGTTTACTATAAGTAATAGCATTAGGATAAAATGGACATTTCATATATTAGTCCTATGGAATACCAATTCCATAAAAATAATCTCACCCCCCACCCCCAGGATAAAATAATCCCTCATATGCCAGACTATTAGTCCGAAACAAAAAAATTGAACCAAACAACGGACTAATAGTCCAGAGAGATTAATAGTCCAATCCCATGGCCCAATTCTTCAAAACAAACACCACCTTCGTGTATTTCGTTTAAAAAAATTTAAATCAATCTGATATCTAACTTATTTAATTTATTATGTTTATCATTAAAAAAAATATATGATTTATTTTTAAAATAAATAAATAAATAATTGTTTTCAAATTTTTATTAGCATCTTGTGTCATTGTTTATATTAATTTTTATGGTTAATTTCTTGTTTGGATAAATTATGACAGTGGTCTCTATACTTTGGTCATTATGATACTTGTAATTTCAATTGATTCGATTTTAACTGTAAATTTATAATTTCATCTAAATTTAGTCCAATTGATTACAAATTTTAATATTTTTTTTTTATAAAAAATACACATATAAGTATCATATATCATATTTTTAAGAGTGAAATTATAAATTTACTCAACTAAATGAGTTAACGTCAATCAATTTAGTGATAAATTTTCATAAAAAACACTAAAGATATTATCAATTGGATCAAATTGACATAAAATCTAAAATTAAGGATCAAAATTAAATCAATTGAAAATGTAGGATCCAAAATGACACACTGATTAAAATATAAAAACCACAGATATAATTTACCTTTCTTATTTAAAAATAGTTATTAAAAACTAACAAAAACACGAACTCTGATGATACAAAATCATATAAAATAATTTTGTTCAAATAAATTATAATAATGTTTGTAACATACATGCACATAAAAAAATTATAAAAAATAAATAAATAAATCAAACTCAAAATTCATTAGGAGTGCACTAGTATCATTCCAAAAATAAATTTCAATTAACTTTTTGTTGGGATTTTTGTAATTAGCAATTTCGTTAAACAAAATATCATTCAATTGTAATTGCATTTTATTCTTTCATTCATTCATGTGTGAATGTGAGAGTGTTTTAAATGTGAATCCAACTCAATTTAACTCAATTAATCACCTAATTCTACTTAGAGGTGAGCAGCGGATATACCGATCCGTCAAAATCGACCGAACCGAACCGATCCGCCGCATTTTGAACGGATGCGTAATGACGAGCGGACGGTTGCGGATTGATTTTCTCCAATCCGCCAATTTGGCGGACGGATGGCGGATTTGAGATTCCTTTGGTCGCAACCGAACTGCCAAACCGCGAGCACCCCTAGTAATTTATAAGATTTTGTGTTTTCAATTGAAAAAAAATTTAAATATTCTGTTAAAAAAAAAATTTTAACTTGAATATATTTTTTGAATTGAAAAAAATAAACGTATTATTTATTTATATTTTTTTGGTTTTTAAATCTAACTCTAAAAATAATAAATAGAAAATATGATATATGTTGGTTGGTTTTTGTTTTCAAAAACATATATAGATGTAACAATACAGAGACATACAATCTCTATTACTGCTCTGTTCATAGTTTTGGTGGTTTGAATTGTTTTTATATTTTAAGAACCACAGATTGTAATACTTTACGTGGATGAATCATGCTGTGATTATAATATGAGGATGAGGCATGTAGTGATTGTGATATTCTAAAGTTTCAAACTTTCTTTTTTTGGCATACAGCGATTGTAATACTTTTTTAAGTCATTGACTATAATACTTTTTTTTTTTTTTTGAGGAAGTACACAAGTTGAATTATGTTAAAAATTTATAAAATTGTAAACCGTCAAACCGATTCGCATCCATCCGTCAAACCGCCAATCCGCTCAATCTACATCCGTCAGATTGGCAGACGGATGTAGATTAATTTTCTCCAATCCGTCAATCTGGCAGACGAATGACGAATTGAAAGTTTCATGGCCGCAACCGACCCGCGCTTACCCCTAATTCTACTTGTATTGATACAAAACAAATCACAAAATCGACAACTGAGACTGTCTATGCAAGATATTTCTCCATTGCGACTTTTCTTCTTACAGACACGTGAAGAAGAATCAACTACAGGTTGGTGTCTTTAGATTGTGTTTGTAGAGTAATTTTTGAGATAAAAAGTATGAAAACTTGTTTAGTTTGTTTTTTTAGAAATAGTTTTGGAAAATTATTTTGGAGAAAGAGTTTTAAAAAAAGTGATTGATTTGATGTGTATAAAAGAGTGATTTTGAACAATAGGTAACCAAACAAAATTTTAAAATTTTTTTTGAAAAAATTTGTTTGATTTGATTACTCTTAAAAATTTATTTGTAGAGAATTTTTCTCAAAATTTTTTCTAAGAAACAAACCAAACAAACTAAATAAATGTGTCTGTTCTACTTGCTTGGCATGTCTTCAAATGAAAGTTGGCGTATGCCCTACTGGAACCACAAATTGCAATGGAACCATAAACACAAATAGTGTGTGTTATGACACCATCAAGCATAGGATTCCCCAGTAATTTAAGGAAAACATCATCATTCATTGACATATATAAATTAACAGTCTAGGCTCAACACAACTGAAAAAAAAAAGAAAAAAAAAGGACCTGATGCAAAAATAGGCCCCTCCACGAGAAGAAGAGATATGGGAAAATGCTGCAAATCAGGCTAAAGAAAAAGCTGCTGTGAGCAAACTCTTTCGTTGTAGAGATAATTGGCATGAATGAAAAGATTTTGAGACAACAAAATTCCAAAAAACCATGGAGCTGCCACTACCTGAATTTCTTTACTGCCCTTCATCTACTCAGAGTTAGTAATAAAATTAATGTGCAGAAAATTGTTCTTATAAGCACATTTAAGAGCAAAAAGAGTTGTAGCTGACAGTAACCTGTTGAAACAATTAACCAACCAAAAATGGGATTAGGTCACAACACCCACAACTACCATAGAGGGAGAAGATTTAAGAACACAACCGGAAAGAACTAATGTTTAGATTCAGGACAAACTTGAGACTTCTTATGTCATTCATAAAAGAAATCTGTCTAGTAAACTTAAACAAGCAATTTTCTTTTCTTTTTTTCTTTTTTTAAAGTAAAGCAAGTACAAGATACATGTTCATTGCCAATTTTCTCATTTGGTAGTGATGAAGTTTTATTATCAGGTAGAATAACAGAGGCCATCCACTAAGGTCCCAAAATTGCATCCACGATGTGCAGGTTCTGGTTTGTAATGCAAAATAAATTACCACGAAGTAGAATTGCATCCAAACACAAGAAAAGGTAAGAGCAGGCCCACACAAGAGATTAGTCTATAAGTTCAACCAAAAGAAAAGATTTGCAATAGAATGAGCTCAACCAATTGTGTCCTATAAAAAAAACATGCCTTATTACAAAATAACACAAACCATATCATCTGTAATTCTGAAAATTTAGAAGAAAAATAAAAAATAAATAAAAAATCTAAGTTTCTACTGTTTATGGAGAGTCCATGGATTTGCATGAGTAATTCATATTTCATATGGAACAAATATGATCCATAGCATGCGAGTGAGACAAATGGATGTGTCTATTATGCACCGCACCATTTGCCATAATATCCATCAACGATCAGACCTCCTTAAGCTTGCTCGCCATGTCTTCAAATGAAGGCTGCTGTACTCTACTGGAACCACAAATTGCAATTTAACATTACTTCAAAGTAGAACTTCAGAACATTTCATCTGTTTGAGCATCCTGCTGATGGTCACATTATATATCCAATACTGACAATTTGGATTGAAAGACTAAATAGTAGGGACTTATCATGATGAATACCACTCATACATTCATACATTTGTTGAGCAGCCCATAATGTGGTAGTGTTACAGATTTAATAAACACAATGGCAAAAAGTGTTAGGTGTGTTATGACAACACCAAGCACAGGAAATAATAACTAATTACATGAAGAAGCCTTAACAAAAACTGAAGCAAAAATACAGTTTGAAAAAAAAAAAGATCACCAGTGGTAACATATAGACCTTAATTGAGATGTGAAAGCTAACAGTAGATTGACTAGATGCTGTCAGGTAGGACCATTCGGTATCAAAAGGAAAGTAGGCCTCTCCATGAGAAGAAGAGATACGGGAAAATGCTGCAAACCAGGCTAAGAAAAAAGCTGCTGTGAGCAAACTCCATGGCTGTAGAGATAACTGGCATGAATAAAAAGATTGTGCAAGATAGATAACATGGACCTGCCACCACCCAGATATCCTCATTGCCCTCCATTTGCTGAAATAGAGTATCGACAGTAGTAATAATAACTATTAGCCAGTGTGCACTGTAAGCTGTTGAATTTTGGATTTCAAATTCTTTCAAATCTCCAAAAGTTTGGTGAATGGACAGTGACATTGAAAATAAAACGTATAGATATGTAGACTATTTGAACAGAGGTTTTCTCATGAAATCTATGGAACCCTGAACCAAGTGATCAAATCATCACTATTTCCTGAAAAACTACAGCTATTGTCTTCCCACTTTGATGTTTCCAGGACTAATAGGCAAAGCAAGCCGAACTTCATTTTGCATATTCAAACTACAAATGAGGATTGCTCAACAGATTAACTATAGTAGAATTCAGGTCATTTTGATGATAGTTTGAGAATTTTCTTGCACTGAAGTCACCGGAAAGCTAAAGCAAGGCAAAGTTGGGATTTTCTTGTAGTAAATTCATTGGAATAGGTGATTTAAAGTTCAATTGTGACACTGCTTTTAATAGAAATCTCGACTCCTATAGCCTCTGCATTTGTTACTGTTAACAATAAGTGAAATTTGGTTAAATATGTCTTAACTTGTGCAAATCAAAATCAGTACACAAGCTTCTCTGCATTTTGAAGACTGTTATAAAATAAAGTTTCCAAGCGGGATCTTATGCATTGATGAGTAGTAGGTTGATGATTGAAAAGGAATAGGTTGATTCTTTAGTTTTGTTGTCTCCACGCGCATCCATTGCAGCCTTTAAACAACTGGGGAGAACAAAAAAACAAAGAAAAACTAATTTTCTCTGCAAGGATGCCTTGTAAACATTGGAGTACGATTAATTATTTATGTTTTTCAAGAAGTTATGATCCTATCTAAGCACAAGAAATTACATACTAATTTTCTAATTTCTCCATTCTCTGAGAAAGACATTTTACTAGATTCATAAACAATACTACAAAAAATTCGGTCTTGCACACAAACAACAGAGGAGAATTGCATCGTGTGTCGTACACAAACATAAAATGAGTTACTTGAGTTGCATAAGATTATATTTCTCCAACACAATTGAGCCATGAGATTGCAATAGTGGCAACTCTCAGAACATCATAAGATTGGAAAGCATATCTTGAGACATACATATATGCATGTATGCGTTCTCTATTATTTGACATGAAATTTGAAAGGTAGTTAATACTTCTTTTGCAAAATTAAAGCATAGATGAAGTGTTGGTCAATTTGTTCTATTCCAGGAAGCGAAGGAAAGCACAAGGCTGAAAAGTTAGAATTTTCGAAGCTAGTACCACTAATAATCTGAAAATTTTGTTTTGACATGGTTTTGGATCATTGAAGTCATAAATATCACCATTTTTTCTACTTGATTCAACTATCATTTTCGTCTATTTAGTTCTTAAATTTTTTAATTTATGTTTATGTAGAGCCCAATTGGAGACAATTATACAAATTAATAATTGCTAAAACTTAATTTGAATAAAATAATGTTATGTGAGACTTGAACATCTTAAATCATACATTAAAACACTCATTTTCTTACTATTTTGAATAAATTACAACCCACAACCAACTTAAGGTGTTTGATTGTATGATTTAAGTTGTTTAAATTATAAAATTATCTTTTCCCCCCCTCAAATTAGGTTTTAATGGTTATTGATTTGGACAATTGTCTCTAATTGGACCACATGAATAAAAATTAAAAATTTTAGGAACTAAATAGACGAAATTGATGGTTTAGAGGAGATAAAAAAAAAAAAAAAAATTGTTGATAGTTAGGGAATACAAGTGAAATTAACCCTTAATTTTAAGAAATAAAAAATAAAGGGGGAAGAGAGGGGAAAGAAATTGAGCATGGGACCAACCAACCTGATGTAAATGTAGTAGGATCGAGGGCAGGCTCAGGGAATTGCGATGGAAGGCACGTGATGGACTTTGTAGAATTCCTCTCCTCCTTCTCTAAGCCTGTCTCTGAGTGCTTCAGCTACACTTCGGATCTGCAATTCACGGAGGGTGGTAATGAACCTCAATCCGGTTGGAACCTCCTTCAATTTTGGGCAGTCAACAATTACTAAACGGAAGAGACAGGGCATGGCTCCTTGTTCCACCTTCCACTCCTCCAAGTTTTGAATAGACTTAAGCACTAAAGATTTGAGTTGAGGAAAACCTCTGCAGCTGCTGGGTGGTGGTGTTGTTGGTGCAGAAGAACAAACCATCTCCTTCCTAATGTAGGAATTCCAATCTAAGATGAGGCTCCATAAGTTGGGCAACTTCTCCAATGTTGGCATTGGGTCCTCCTCTAGTTCAGTATTCCCCATACATAAGTAGGTGAGATTTGGAGGGAATTGATCTGGCAATTTATTAACCAGATTCAGGTACCCCCATAATGACAATTGGCGAAGATGGTGGCATCCTAAAAGTTGCCTTAAAAGGCTTTGTTCTTCTTCCGTTTGGAAATCTCCTCTAATCCAGAAGGACAAATATTGCAGAAGGCAGTTTGAATTGTTGAGGATTGGGGATTTCAACATCACGACTAAGTCTTTGGGGGCTACCCGACCACTGAATTTTCAAAGATTTGTCAATTTAAATAAGCATCTGACATCACAATACTCTCTATCAAAGTATTCTAGCGTCTCCAGTTTGTTTAAACTATCCAATCGCAACTTATTTGTTCCAGCCAACTTGATTCGAGAAGGAAGATATAGATGTCTCAATTGTTTCAACCTCCACAAGACATTAGGTATTCTTAAACTGCTGATGCTCCATCTCCTTAAATCTAGGGTTTGGAGGAATCCCAAGTTGCCTATAGAGGAAGGCAAACTTGTAATAGTATCAGATTCTCTTATACTTAAATACCTCAAGTAAATTAGGTTTCCTATTGCTCTCGGAAACTTTTTTCCTTTCCCAAATATAGTAATTCTTTCAAGGTCTAAAACTGCAATCAATGTGAGGCCCTTAAAGAGTAATTTTAATTTTTGCCAACCAGAACTTTCCAATTCATTGCCAAAAGAGTAAAATTGGCATGATCGTACATGGTGGTGATTCTTCATTTCATGTCCAGATAGGGGAATAACATTTCTGCTTTCTATAGAGTTGGCATCACGGTCACCCAAATAGTACATGGCAAGTCTGCGAATTGTTGTTAATGATGATGATGAAGAAGATGATGAAGAAGATGATGCAGGATCTACCCACGAGAGCTGATGACCAAAGGCTTTAATGTGAACAATCTCGAGAAAATTCTCCTCTTTAGCCTTTAACAAGCATAAGTCTCTCATGAGATTGTGAAGGCGACAAAGTTTAATCCTTTTGTTGAACCTTGTTAATTGGACTTGAACCATGCATCTCTGGACTAGCTCACCCAAATAACTCATTCCAACATCCAACATTGTTCCTCTTCCACTTCTCCTACTTGTGTTGGTATCGATGATGGCAACACAATGCCTTCAGCCATCCACATCTGAATCAATTTTTTTGTGCGAATAACATAATCTTCAGGAAGATGGCTCAAATAAAAAAAGCACGCCTTAAGATGGTAAGGCAAGTCTTGGTAGCTTAAGGCTAAAATATCTGTTATTGGGATTCCTCCCTGGCTTTTGCCCTTACCTAAGTCATAACTAATGTTTTTACTCACCTTCTTCCACTCAACCAGTTTGTCTTTTGCTGTCAAAAGTCCTCCTAATACCACAATTGCCAACGGTACACCACCACAATGCTTGACCATTGCCTTCCCTAACTCAATCATTTCTGTGCTTAATGTGAATCCTACAAAATTAGAGGGAAAAAAAATACATCTGTTGGTAAGTGTGTACTAGTCTATATGGACGGTATTGATATAAATAAAAAATAGCAATGTGTATTTATATTAAAAACACTAACGCTAAGAATACCAATAAATATACCAATGAATATATTAACAACAACACAAAAATTATATGTAAGTTTCATCACTTAACGTGAGGTCCAACTAACATTGTGTCTACACTAAAATTCTTTGTTCCCAAAACTATAAAAAAAAAATTAAAATGATACACAAAAATGCATTGGGTGGAACTATTTTTAAAATTGATTTAGAGAAAATTCTCAAAATTTTAAACGTTACATAAAAAATAAAAATAATACAAACTTTTAACAAATCGATCTCAAACAAGCTTTGAACAAGTCGAACATGAATTGAGCTAAAGTCAAATAGTCTGTCTTACTGTCCTAATTTTTAACAAAAAATCATAAGTTAGTTTCATATATTATATTTGTTATCTAGACAAATCTAGAGCATGCATCCCTAACGGCGCAGGTGCACATCGCAAGAAAGTTACGATTTTATGTGATGAAAGTAATGAATATTTGTAGTGTGTTATGTCACTATGCGATAAAGTTACCAATAGTGAATTTATGTTGTGCATCTTAAAGTTATTAATGGCGAAGTTATGACTTCTGATTCTTTTAATGGTATTTTGTGGTGAGAAGTTATGACTTCTATGGTGAGAATTTATAAAATTTAATGGTTTATGTTATTTGTAAAATTTTACAAGATTGTTACAAAGAAGATACCATATGCACCCTTTTGAGATGCACATTGTAACCTCTTATATATATAGGAGAAATTACAAAAATAAATAAATAAAACCCAAGATTTAACCTCCGTAACAAATCAAATCCTAACTTTTTATTTGTTTCAATTTAAACCCTAAAATTTTACAATTTATCATTCTTAATTAGTAGAATAATCATCATACACTTAATTAATTAAATAAAAAATAGTATCTTGTTATTAAATAGGATTCAAGGTCCCTCTCTCTATTCACATACAACACATAATTTTTTTAGAAGCCTGACATCGTATCGCTAGGAGAAAACAAACATAATAGTGTGATTGAAGAGGGAGAAGACTTTGAATC
Organism: Camellia sinensis; assembly: GCF_055761805.1. Lineage (NCBI taxonomy): Eukaryota > Viridiplantae > Streptophyta > Magnoliopsida > Ericales > Theaceae > Camellia > Camellia sinensis. The sequence goes on along the minus strand of NC_138962.1, from coordinate 20,330,553 downwards.
TACCCCATATTTGCTGGTGTAAAGATTAAAGCTTTTAGTGTAGAGACTAATAGTAATTAAATTGTGGGCATGTTTAATTAGTAAGATTATAGCATAGGATTGAGACTGTTAATTTATGGACTTACAATTCCATGTTTGACTGCAAATTTTATTAATTGTATTACATGTCGACAGAGATTCAATTCGACGAAATTGACAAATTTTTATTATTGAGAGGAGCGGGGATCATAATTTCAAATATGAAAGAAAAAAACCAAAATGAATACATAATAACTAGTTATCTCCCTAGTTTAATTGGATAACTAATCTTACACTAATTTATGAAATTATTAATCCTTTCACTATTAATCTTGGCCTCGTTTGGGAACAAACTATTTATTACGTTTTTTATTTTTTTGTCTAAAATATGAGATAAAAAAAATTAGTATATTTGGGATGAGTTTTTGATTTTTTATGAAAATATGTGTAAAAAGTTGAGAGAAAAGTGAATCTTTGACTTTTTAGTATAATTTGTTGACTTTTTGGAATTTTTTTTTTTAACTTTTTGATTTTTAGGCTAAAATTGAATGTTGCCAAACGTTTGTTATTCTTGAATTCTACCATAGCTGAAGGTATGTATGGTTTGTTTTGTTCTAGTTAGTTTATTATTACATAACTAATCATCTTTGTCCATCTAATTTTTGCCGATGTGAAAATTCTTCTAACAGATAGAGCATTTTCAATCTTCCACCAATTTTTTCATTTAATTTGATTTAAATTTAAGCAAAAAGATTGGTTTGATATGAATGATTCCTTTTCTTTCATTAAAATCTTTATAAAAAATCCCCTCTTATTCCAAATTTTCGTTTTCATCAAATTTGACCGGGGAAAAAAAAAAAAAAAAACACCTCCAATGCTTTATCTTTCTAAATTTGAAATTACTCCTTTTCTTTCATTAAAGTCTTTATAAAAAATCTCCTCTTATTCCAAATTTTCGTTTTCATCAAATTTATTGAGAGGAAAAAAAAATCACCTCCAATGCTTTATCTTTCTAAATTTTCATCAAATTCAAATTGATGAAGGATTTGATGAGTTCTCAATTTGGTTAAAAATTACTTTCCCTTGATTTGACGAACAATTGATGAAATGAGTGGAGATTGAACACTTTTAAATTTGATAAAAGAAAAGGTGAAGGATTGAAGATGCTCTTACAAGTGAGGACCACCACCCCTATCTCCGCACATCTTCTCCTCTGTTTTCTATTTACAAGTGATATGTGTGTGTATAGGTTTAGAGGAAGTAGATTAGAGTCTTTAGATTAATACAAATATTCAAAGTCACGCTTGCAAAAATTCTCTTTCTAGAATGAGCACACCAGAAACAGTGGAAATAGATCCCAACGGAAAGTCTCAGGAGGAAGAGGATCATCTGATCCGTAGCACCAAGAAGATTAAAAGCAAGGAATCAACGGAGGAAGTAGAGAAGGAAATCACTACATAAGTTTTTGTTGGAAAATTGGTTTTTATAGGCTTATTTTGGGCCAACTTTGAGCCCAAAATTGTGTGGGGTCCACATGTCTTTTGAGGTGGGTCCAAAGAGGTGACGTGTTCCTTACCGTATGGCAAGTCACACGGTGAAGACGGTTTGTCAAAACCATATATGAGTGAAAGGAAATTTGACATCGTTTTCGGGCTCATAGAATGGACATTTAAAGAATTAAATATGAGTTTCCTTAAAATGGGTTGTCCCACATTGAAACTTTAAGGGTGTGTTTGGTAACATTTACGTTTTCAGTTTATATTTACAAAAATTTTATAAACTGATTTTTGTTTATTTTTTGTTTATTTTTAGAAAAACATAAACTACAAACACGTTTGGTAATTGACAAAATGTTTAAAAAAAATTTAAAATATAAAAAAGAGTGAGAAATGGCAAGTGGCGGCGGAAGACGGTGGTGGAAAGTGGTGACGGTAGGTGGTGGGTAGTTGGTGGTGGTGGGTGGTGGCGGGTGGGTGGGTGATGGTGGCCGGTAGTGGGTGGTAGCGAGTGGGTGGTGGTGATGGTGGTGGCGGGTGGTGGTAGGTGGGTGGGTGGGTAACGGTGGCGGGTGGTGGGTGGTAGCGAGTGGGTGGTGGTGGCGGGTGGTGGTGGCAGGTGGGTGGCGGATGGTGGTGGGTGGTGGCGAATGGGTGATGGGTGGTGATGGTGGGTGGGTGACGGTGGCGAGTGGTGGCGAGTGGTAACAAGTGGGTGGTGGTGGTGGCGGCGGGTGGTGGGTAGTGGTGGTAGGTGGTGGGTGGTGGTGGTGGTGGTAGTGGGTGGGTGGGTGACGGTGGCGGATGGTAGGTGGTAGCGAGTGGGTGGTGGTGGTAGTGGTGGTGGCAGGTGGGTGGCGGGTGGGTGCTAGTGGCGGGTGGGTAGCAAGTGGGCGCTGGTGGTAGGTGGCTAGTGGTGGCAGGTGGGTGGTGAGTGGTGGTGGCAAGTAGGTGGCGGGTGGTGGTGGCGGGCGGTGGATGGTAGTGGCGGGTGGATGGCAGGTGAGTGGTGGGTGGGTGGTGGTGGTGGTGGTTGCGAGGAGTGGATGGTGTTGGCGAGTGGGTGGCTGGTGGCTGGTGAGTGGCGGGTGGTGGTGGTGGCAGGTGGTGGGTGGTGGTGGCAGGTGGGTGGTGAGTGGTGGTGGCAGGTGGTAGTGGGGGGTGGGTGGTGGTGGCGGAAGACGGTGGTGGAAAATGGTGGCAAGTGGTGGCTAGTGTTGGGTGGTAAAAAAAAAAAAACTGAAAACTCAAAATGGAAACACATTTTTTGTGTTTTCATTTTTTGGCCAAATTTATAAACTGAGACCACTGATTTATAAATCAAAAATTTTACCAAACAAGTTTTTATTTGAGTTTTTAAAATTTTTGTAAATATAAACAGAAAACATAAAACGTAAGTGTTACCAAACAGCACCTAAGAGAGCTTGTGTATGTATATAAGCTCTAGGTGTACAACCTTGGATTGGGCCCCAAGGGACACCCCAAGTTTGTAGAAGGGAGGAGTTATGGACAAAGTGAACCTTAGCCCAAAGCACCACACACGCGCCGCCGCTGTCACCCGTCCGACATGCCGTGCCCGGCGCAGTTGTGGGTCGGGTCGGTTCTACTATTAAATTTTTGGATAAAATTTATTTAAATTTTTTCAAAAAATTCATGCGAGAATTTAATTCAAATTTGAATTCAAGATTTCTATCCATTTCCAGTCTAAAATTCCAAAAGATTAAACTGTCCAAACAGGTTGAAAACTGCCCAGTAGTTCCAGACAGGTTTAAAAACTACCTAGCAGTTTTCAACAGATTCAAACTGCTGCAGTTATCTATTGAAACTGCTCCAAATCTGTTTGAATTTCAAACTGTATTTGTTCAGGTCTTTCATACCTATTCAAACAGTTTTGAAAGGCCACCTTTTTGCCTATAAATTCAGATTCATTTCCAGCATTTGGGACCTTCGAAATTCTTCATTTTCCTTCTAGTTTTGCTCTCTTGCATGATATAATCTTCATATTATTTTAGGAAAAATTCAGAATAAGAACACAGTTTTTTGTTTGCCGAACAAATTGTTTGGAGTGCTACTACAATTTGTGAAGATTATTGTATCCTAGGAGATAGACGCCATTTTTCCGTAAGCACCGTAGCGGGGCGAATCTGTCTTAAAGACAGAGTGTCACACACTCGACTTGATCTTTTAAATATTTATTCGGTTCAGTAAAATAAATTTTGTAAGTAATTTATTTATTTTTTGTTTAATTTGTTTCAAGTTATTTATTTTACATAGAAGATTGTCCCCAACAGTTTTCCCCCTTCAAAATCTCCCAGCTCCTTCTCAAGCAAAAAATTCTAAGCTAATGATTGCTCCAGCTGAGGGGACCAAGGTTAAATCCTTCAAAGAAGCTCTTGCAACACCCAAAAACAAAGATTTCTACTTTGATGATTTAATAGCCAATATTATCACTGAAGAGGAGGATGAGGATGGAGACACAGACATCCAAGATGAGAATCAATCACAGAGGAAAGATGGAATACTCAGAATCGCCCTCCCTAAAAAGCTATTGCAAGAAATCAGACAAACCACGGACGAATGCACTCATCATCAGATTGCTTGGTAAGAGTATAGGATATAAAATGCTCTGTACCAGAGTTGAGACACTTGGGGGCTGCAAGATGAATTTGACGTCATTGATTTGGGTAACAACTATTTCTTATTCAAGTTCTCCTCCCAAGAGGACTGTGCGATGGTTTATTCAGGAGGACCATGGGTAATCATGGACCATTATCTTACAGTGCGTAAATGGGAGCCTGACTTCAAGGCATCGGAAGCCTTCGAAACCACCACGACTGTTTGGGTTCGGTTTCCAGAGCTTCCGATTGAGTATTTTCAAGAGAAAGTCTTCTATACCATCGCGAAGCAACTAGGGAAACCACTGATGATTGATCTCACCACAACCATGGCTACAAGAGGCCGCTTCGCAAGGGTTTGCATCGAAGTGGACCTACGAAAACCATTTTGTCCCAAATTTGTATTAGATAAGAAAAGTTATAATATCGAATATGAATCTATTCACTCTTTTTGTTTTCATTGTGGCAAGGTGGATCACCAAAAGGAGTTATGCAAATTCAAGGCTGTGAACCCAATGTCCGAGTTGACTCAAAGCTCAAATCCTTACCCGACAGGAAACCCAGTAGCTGTTACAGGGACCATCCAAACGGCACAACCAGTAGATAACAGTAACCTTCAAAAAATTAGGATAGAGGAAGGAGACGAAGCTTTTGGGCCATGGATGCCAATATAGAAAAAGATTCGGCGCTCGAAATGCGTACAAGAAAGCCCAACATTATGAGGCTAGCCCAAACACCAACAAATTATAAATTTGCTGAGTTAGGTAGCACCAGCCATCACGAAGAGGAACCCACCAAAGGAAAGAAAACCACCAGATCGGGCTAAGAGAATGAGATCTCTAACTCTAGTAAAACTCCCCAACCTAGGCCAGAGACATTCCCAGCCTACAAAAAGCCCACTAACTATGCTCAATAGAACTCAAGCCCACCTAAAGGCCTAGCAAATCCTATGAATGTTGTAGTATCTAAGCTACACGCCAAAGCACAAGCCTTTTCACATCAAACAGTTGGAACCAGTCAGGATAAGGACATCACTGTCTCTAGTATGATACCTGCTCAATCCAGACCTGCAAACCCTAATCCCACGCTAGCAGAAATTGATTCTCCAGAAATCCCAATGGAGGAGGTAATAGATGACAACACTAAGCCACACCCACCTAACCCTCTTACCATAAACCAAACTTCCCCACTGGAAGATAGAGACCCAAGATCTCGAAAACCACCAGACCCAGGAATCCACCATGGAGAGAAAGGAGGTAACTCTACCAACGGTCTTGATGCACAAGATGAAGGGCAGTGCGATGGGTCTTTTACTAGAACCAGAGATAGAAGCAATTCACTGCGTAGACACAATATGGTGGATCGAACAAATAAGGCTAAGAATCGAACCAGGATGGAGCACCATACCAAGTCCTTCAATCCACTCGTTCCAGATGGCATCCATGAGGTCAATAGATCAAGACCATCATAAGATTCAAAGCATCATTACGAGCCTAGCCTCTGAACCCTTCCCAAATTATCCATTCATAGACTCTATGAAGATCTTGATCTAGAACTGCCGAGGGGCAGGAACAACACTTTCAAGCGCAACTTGAGAGAGCTTATTAGGACACACAAACCAAAAATTCTGATCCTCATGGAAACAAAGGTCACTTTCAGCTCCCTGGGAAATTTCTTTAACAATATGGGCTTCTCAGCTTCTACAGTGGTTGATCCAATAGGAAGAATGGGGGGGTATTTGGTTTATATGGGATACAGATCATGTTAATGTCTGAACATCTGCTGTATCTAATCAGTATATACAAGCTACCATTCACAAGGCAGACTACGAAGAGTAGGTCTTATTAACAGTGTATGCCAGTCCAAATCCAGCAGCTAGAGAGAATCTATGGGAGGAACTGGAGGAGACAGCTAACAACATGAACCAGCAATGGTTGGTTGCTGGGAACTTCAATGATTTCACTGATCAAAGTGAAAGAAGGAGCTTCTCCTCCTACCACAACTTTAACAGAACTTAGAGATTCAGGGAGAGAATCAATAACTGCAACCTCATTGATTTGGGGAGCATAGGTCCTAGACTTACCTGGACTAACAACAGACAAGTATTGGTCAACACCAGGGAACGCTTGGACAGAGCAATGAGTAATGACAAATGGAGAGCCCTCTTTCCTTAAGGCACTGTGAGGACACTACCTCGAAAGTACTCAGACCACTCCCCTCTAGTGGTATTCACCCAAGGTATGCATCCCTCTAACCCTCAGAATAGGACATTTAGATTTGAAGCTGCATGGTTATGTCACCCTAATTTCACTGAAGTCACCCTAATTTCACTGATGTTGTCCAGAATTCTTGGCTTAATATACAATGGCCTCTTAAGTGCCATTGATGCTTTTACTTAGAACATCAAAATCTGGAATAAGGATGTGCTTGGAAACATTTTTAAAAGAAAAAGAACCCTCCTTGCTCGCATAGAGGGAATCCAAAAAGCCTAAGCCTACTCCTTTTCTCACAACCTTCATGTTTTAGAAAAAGACCTAGTGAAACAATTTAATAATACTCTTTTTCAAGAGGAGATTCTCTGGTTTCAAAAGTCTAGATCCAAATGGCTTACTATGGTTGACCAAAACACTAGGTTTTTCCATATCTCTACCCTCAATTAGAGAAGGAAGTTAAAAATTAATGTTCTTAGAGATGAGAGAAGGAAGTTAAAAATTAATGTTCTTAGAGATGATAAGGGCAACTAGATTTCTGACACCAATGACCTCAAAACCCATATCATTGATCATTTTAATAACCTGTTTAAGTATGACGAAACCACCCTCTTGGAGAGTTGGACCAACATTGCTAGAACTAGATTTACCTTAGAGGACAATGATAGGTTTTTAGCCCCTATTTCTAACTATGAGATCTGGAATGCCATCAAGAACATTAAAGCTTTCAAAGCACTTGGGAAAGATGGCATCCAAGCTATTTTCTATCACAGGAACTGGAACATTGTTGGCCCTTCTGTTTGCTATTTCATCAAGAATTGTTTTCATAACAAAATTGTCCCTAAGGAGATCAATGAAACACAAATTGTCCTCATTCCTAAACTAGATAACCTTGAGACCATTAAACAATTCAGATCTATTAGTCTCTATAATGTCACCTATAAGATCATCACCAAGATAATTGTTAATAGAATGAGACCTCTCCTCTCTAACCTCATTAGTCCCAATCAGAGTAGGTTCATACCTGGTAGAATTACCACTGGCAACATTATCATAACTCAAGAAATTATTCTCTTAGATACAAAAAGGGTAAATCTAGGGGTATGATTATTAAGATTGATCTTTAAAAAGCCTATGATAGAATCTCTTGAGATTTTATAAATGCTGTTAAAGGAGGTTAGTGGTAGAAAATGAGGTAAATAATAAAAAATTCAGAGCTGTAAATGAGTTTGTAAAGTTGTGGCAGGGACATATCTCTCATTTGTATTCACTTGCACCTCATCAATTTTTAATTATTTTTTACTTCTCACTAATTTTGTATTTCATTTAAAATTATCCTTTAAAAACTAGGCAATTTGTCTGCATAATTATAAAGTAGGCCATCCAACTTGATGCAGGACAGATTCGAAATAGGCCTGAGTATGAGCAAAAACACAAATAACAGGGCTGTTTTGGGGGTTGTGAACAGTAAATATGAACAGTAGACGTGAACAGTGATTTGTAGGAAGTAGAGGAAGGGTTAAAGAATGATAGATCTAGATGTCACACCTAGAAAACCCAAGGCATCACACCAATGGGCTCTTTAGCATCACACTAAAGAAAGATTGCATCAGCACAATCATAGAAGCATAAGCTTAATTTTTATTCATTCCATTCATAAATTGCCACAAGACTTACAATATAATTTATACTCACTTCATCTTGATTCTAAAACTTTCCAAATTAAATGACATGACTAACTTAGACTCCCTAGGACTCTTTAATGCATTAATCATGTGAAAGACTCTAGAAGACTCTTTGACCAATTAAATAACCCAAAGACCTTGACTAGAAATTTAAAGACATTTGACTTGAGAAACTCAAAAGACACTTTTAAATAAATCCCAAATCTAGTTAATCTCCCAAGTAGGCCCCACATCATCTAGCATATGCCAAATTAAGGCTTGGGCCTTAGAACCGTTGGATCCACGCCTTTTATAGACTTTAATTGGCTGCTGCCATTTTCCATCAACTCTGCCCGGCTTGAAAGAACTCGACCCCGTCGAGTTAAAAGCATGGAATTCTTCATAAAGGTCAGGGTTGAGGCGCCGAAACTCCTCATCAGTAATCCAAGTGCAATCTGACAGTGAACGTTTCTTCCACTTAATGAGATACTTTTGATAACCTCCATGTTGAGTTGAAACAATTTGATGATCAACCACGTCTTCGATTTCATCTTGAAAAATTTTGGGTGCTGGGAGAGATGCCACAGGGTCAGCCCAGTTACTGCTCTTAGCATGCCCAGAATATCGAGTGAGATCCTCAATATTGAATACATTACTTATGCTCATGTCATCAGGTAATTCAAGCACATAAGCATTTGAGCTAATCTTTTTGAGAACTTTAAATGGTCCAGCACTCTTCGAATGAAGTTTCTTATATACCCCTTTAGGATACCGTTCGGGTTTGATTCGAACCATGACCATGTCGCCCTCATCAAATTCAGCAAACCTCCGCCGCAAATCAGCATGTTGTTTGTACCCCTCATTGCTGATGGCAATCTTTCGTCGCACTTCATCATGGATATCACGGATATGTTGACTAAAAGCTTCAGCTTCAGCACTTGGGCGAGCCTGAATAGGTAGGGGAACCAAATCGATTGGTTTCCTTGGAAGCAAACCTGTGACAATTTCGAAAGGGCTGCGACCTGTAGATCTGTTCACAGAGCTGTTGTATGCAAATTCTGCCATAGGAAGTACCTGATCCCAGCTGCCAACATGATCACTAACAAGGCAGCGAAGTAGATTACCCAAACTGCGATTAACAACCTCCGTTTGACCATCAGTTTGCGGATGAAAAGCCGAAGAAAATTTCAGCTTTGTATTCAACAACTTCCATAGCGTTCGCCAAAAGTAGCTCATAAATTTTGAATCACGGTCAGAGACAATGGTCATTGGCAGTCCATGAAGTCTGACAACTTCTTGAAAGAAGAGCTTAGCTATGTGGACTGCATCCAATGTCTTTGAACACGGAATAAAGTGTGCCATTTTGGAGAAGCGATCCACAACCACAAGGATAGAATCGTGCTTTCGAAGGGTTTTTGGTAATCCAAGGACAAAGTCCATACTTAAATCTTGCCAAGGTTCATGGGCCACAGGTAATGGAGTGTATAAACCTGTATTCTTCTTTCTTCCCTTCGAAAGTTGGCAAGTACGGCATCGTGAAACAACCTTGCCCACATCTCGCTTCAGCTTTGGCCAATAAAAGCGATCCTCGGCCATTGCAATTGTCTTATCTCTTCCAAAATGACCTGCTACTCCTCCGGAATGCAATTCCCAAATCATATCTTCACGAATTGATGTGTTGGGTAAGCAGAGACGAGTTCCCTTGAAGAGGAAGCCATCATGCAAAGAAAACTCACCATATCCTCCCTGCTGTCCAGCCAGCAACTGAGCATGTATAGAGCTAAAATCCTTACAAGAAGGATAATCTCTCTTGAGCAAGTCAAAACCCACCACCTGTAGAGTCATGGAAGAGAGAACATACACCACTCGGCTAAGAGCATCAGCAACTTTGTTCTCAGAGCCAGCTTTATGTTTGATAACAAAAGAATACTCCTGCAGAAATGAAACCCATTTACCATGTCGATGATTCAGCTTCTTTTGACAGTTGATGTACTTGAGTGCTTCATGGTCGGAAAACAACACAAACTCCTTATAAAGAAGATAGTGTCGCCAATGGCGAAGAGCTTGAATCACTGCATAAAATTCCTTGTCATAGGTGGAATACTTTTGCTTGGTTTCATTGAGTTTTTCGCTGAAATAGGCAACTGGGTGCCCTTCTTGACTCAGCACACCCCCAATCCCAACATTGGAAGCATCGCACGCCAACTCAAATACCTTTGAGAAGTCAGGAAGGTGTAGAACAGGAGCCTCAGACATCATCTTCTTTATGTCTTCAAAAGCTTTTGCTGCTGCCTTTGTCCAAACAAACAGTCCCCCTTTCATACAGTTAGTGATAGGTGCCATTACCGTGCTGAAATTCTTGATAAACCGACGATAAAAAGTCGCCAGCCCATGAAAGCTGCGAACTTCATGCAAGGAGGTTGGAATTGGCCACTCTAGGATAGCTTTCACTTTACTTGGATCGACTTCCACTCCTTTAGACGACACAATGAAACCCAAAAATACAACCATTGGACTCATGAAAGAACACTTCTTTAAGTTAATGTAGAGCTTCTCTTGACGAAGGACCCTCAAAACTTGTTGAAGATGAAAGATATGTTCCTCCTTGGTCTTGCTATAGATTAGAATATCGTCAAAATAAACAACCAGGAAGTGACCAATGAAAGGCTGTAATACCTGTGTCATAAAGCGCATGAATGTACTTGGGGCATTTGTTAGACCAAATGGCATGACTAGCCACTCGTAGAGGCCATCCTTGGTCTTGAAAGCTGTCTTCCATTCATCTCCTGGCCTTATACGTAACTGATGGTAGCCACTTTTCAGATCAATCTTTGAGAATAGACAAGACCCAGCCAACATGTCCAACATATCATCAAGCCTCGGGATAGGGAATCGATATTTGATTGTAATCTTGTTTATAGCACGACTATCTATGCACATGCGCCAACTACCATCCTTCTTGGGTGTAAGCAAAGCTGGAACAGCACAGGGACTTAAACTTTCACGAATGAACCCCTTAGATAGTAGCTCATCTACCTGCCTTTTAAGCTCTGCGTGCTCCCGTGGATTCATGCGATAGGCTGGAAGATTAGGCAATTGTGATCCAGGAATGAGATCTATTGCGTGCTGGACATTGCGCATGGGAGGTAATTCATCTGGGAGTTCTTTGGGGGCAACATCAGAAAAATGGGACAGCAACTTGGCTACTTCTGTCGGCAATTCAGAGATAGATTCAGCAGCTAAATCTGACACTTCTTTCACCACCACGGCATATATAACTCCCAGTTCCATACTCTCAGCTTGAAAACACTTCTTGGTGAGAATATTGAGAGATTTTGGCTTATTTTCAGTGACATCCTTTGGCTTCTTTTCCTTGAATTTTTCCATTTCAGCTGTAGTCATTGGCTTCAAAACAATCTCCTTGTTCTTGAATGAGAAAGCATATGTGTTCTCTTTTCCAGAATGCTGCACATCTCTATCATAAAGCCATGGTCTTCCAAGAAGGATATGTGTGACATTCATGGGAATTACATCACACCAGATAGAATCATTATAAAAACCATACAAAAAAGAGACTAGACAGCGCTGAGTTACCGGAATGGACGTGTTATCGATCCAAGCTACCTTATATGGATGAGGATGTGGTTGAACAGGAAGCTTAAGACGCTCCACCGTGGTTGCAGATACAACATTCATGGAACTACCACCATCGATGATAAGCTTCCTAGCTTGGTTTCCGCAGCGAACCAGCATTTGAAAAATAGAAGTACGCCTCCAGTCTTCCTTTTCAGTTTTTGGCGCTGCAAGGATACGCCTGACAACAGAAATCAGAGAATTGTCCACCTCTTCATCTTCTAAGTCATCTGTATTTAGTACCCCAACATCAAAGGAATCATCATTATCATCATTGTTTTGTTGATCGAATTCAGCTTCTTGCTCCACTGCCATATGTAAACTCCTCTTTGGACATTGGAATGCCATGTGACCAGATTCACCACACTTAAAGCACTTGGTTTCCTTCCTGTTTCCTTTGTTAGCTGCATAATTCTTCCCTTTTGGGTCAGCCGTATTGACAGAAGTTTGCTTTGAAACATTGGACCGGAAACGATTTGCATCATTGTACCCCTTAGTTATGGTTTCCCCAACTTGAGACACAAACTTTTTAGAAATTTGGTAGTTCAAATACTCCTCCATATCCAAAGCAACTTGGAAGGCATGTTCGAGACTGTACAAGGGTTGGCGAAGCAACTCCCTTCTTATGTCGGGCCTCAAACCAGCCTTAAACCGAGCAAGAGCTTGACTTGAATCTTCCATAATTTGACTCCTCATCTTTAGCTCATCAAATTTCTGCATATATTCAGCCACTGTCATGCGGTTTTGCTTTAATTCAATCAGTTGTTCACACAACTTCTCATGGTAATTTGATGGCATGTATTTCTCCTTTAACTTGGCTTTCATCTCCTGCCAAGTACTAATTGGTGGCTGCCCCAACCTTCGAATATCACCTTCCACACCCATCCACCAGATTTTTGCTAATCCAACAAGCTTCATTTTAGCAAATCTCACTCGCCGATCGTCAGCCATATCGTACCAGTCAAAGTACTCTTCAATAGAAGCAAGCCAATCATGAAACAAAGTAGGATTGACCTTACCTTCAAAATCTGGAACCTCCATTTTAATCTTCTTAGTGATATCTCCGGCTGAATCATAGGTCTCATATTGGTTCCTTTGCAATAAATCATGGGCCCAAGCAGACATGGAATTTTGCTGCCTTTCCTGATTTTGGCCAGCCCTTAATTGCTGCCTTTGTAGCGGATCTACACGCTGCTCTTCCGTGCGCTCGCCTTGATTTTCGCCATTTTCATTAGTATTGTTATTCCCAGAGTTTTCGCCTTGTTCACCATCGTTAGGTTGAGTTGTTTGGCCTTCCAAAGTATTGATGCGCAGACTAAAATTATCTATCTGCTCCACAAGCTTTAGCAGAATCTCGTCACGCTGGTAATCAGTTAATCTTCCCCTAAATGGCTTTCCGGATCGTGTAGACATGATGCTACTCTCGCTCTGATACCAAGTTGATGCAGGACAGATTCGAAATAGGCCTGAGTATGAGCAAAAACACAAATAACAGGGCTGTTTTGGGGGTTGTGAACAGTAAATATGAACAGTAGACGTGAACAGTGATTTGTAGGAAGTAGAGGAAGGGTTAAAGAATGATAGATCTAGATGTCACACCTAGAAAACCCAAGGCATCACACCAATGGGCTCTTTAGCATCACACTAAAGAAAGATTGCATCAGCACAATCATAGAAGCATAAGCTTAATTTTTATTCATTCCATTCATAAATTGCCACAAGACTTACAATATAATTTATACTCACTTCATCTTGATTCTAAAACTTTCCAAATTAAATGACATGACTAACTTAGACTCCCTAGGACTCTTTAATGCATTAATCATGTGAAAGACTCTAGAAGACTCTTTGACCAATTAAATAACCCAAAGACCTTGACTAGAAATTTAAAGACATTTGACTTGAGAAACTCAAAAGACACTTTTAAATAAATCCCAAATCTAGTTAATCTCCCAAGTAGGCCCCACATCATCTAGCATATGCCAAATTAAGGCTTGGGCCTTAGAACCGTTGGATCCACGCCTTTTATAGACTTTAATTGGCTGCTGCCATTTTCCATCACAACTTGAGAGAGCAATTGGGCTTAATCGGCCCGTTTTGGGCTGATCTCGGTGATAAATACCGTTTACTTTTTAAGATTCATTTGATTATAATATTCTTGTAAAAAACAGATAATCAGATATCAAGAATTATATGTTTGAATCACATTTGTCATAAAAATAGACAACAAATATATTTTTAAAAATAACATCAATTTTTTGTAATACAATTGTGACTTAAAAATATAACTATCGATATTCTATCAACCTGAATTTTTGTATGAATATTCTACTTATGAATTCTAAAAACAATGAACGATTCAAATTACTGAAATTGGCCTCAAAATGGGTCCACCAAACCCAAATTGTTCTCTCAAATTGAATTGTAAAATGGAAAGAATTCAAATCCGAAAGGCAAGTAGTTTAAGAAAGACATTTGAAACTTTAAAAGCACAAATCATTTGATTGTGTAGGATGTTAATAATTACCGGTAACTTCTTTTCTTCTCATATATGTTTTCTTCACAAACAGCTCCCAACTCTTCTTTGCTATTAAGTGCCTCAATTTATAAAGCACGCGTTGTTGATCTACATGCTTAGCAACATTTTTATTGCGAGTTGTTAGCAATATCTTGCTGCCTACCTCTGTAGAATTTGGGAAGCCTGCACTCAGACTATCCCAATCCGCATCCTTCCAAATGTCATCGAGAATCACCAAACATATCTTCTCACTTTGGACTTGATAAAGTTTCTTGACTAGCTCATCATGTTTCAACTTTCCAATTGCTTTCCTTTCTTTGTTTGATAGAGAGAGAAGTTTGATAAGAATCCCTTCAAGAACTTCCCTTGTATTGCATTGTTCAGATATATAGGCCCAAGCAACACATTTAAAATGACGCATAATTTCAATGTTTTTGTAAACCATCTTAGCAAGGGTGGTCTTGCCAAGACCACCCATCCCCCAAATGGAAACAACTCTATAATGTGTCTTCTCCTTCACCAAAAGATCCACTACTGCTTTTACATCTTCTTCTGTGCCGACAACATCCTCCTCACAATATGGGCATAGGATCGCCTTAATTGTTGCTGCCTCTCAGCCGTAGACGTTGATGATGAACTTTTTCCTACTCCTGTAGAATTTAGTATGCCACAAATTTGAAAACCTGTTGTGATGCTATTGGTGACCCTAGTATTAATAACCTCAATCTCCAACCTAACCTCACGAAGGGCTAAACATTCCTTGAAGATACACAAATACCTCTTGAGAACGAAAGGGAACTGATCTGATCTCCCACTAGTACGAAATGCAATTTTGACAATAAAAGTTGCAATTGCAGCTTCAGCATCATAGGATGCTTCTCTGATCTCAGCAACGCAGTTGTGGATTATAATCTCATCTGCTCCTCCTTTTGGTCTTGCACCTGCAGCTTCTAAGAAGCATTGCATCCGGTTCAGCTGGGCTTGCAATTGCTCAACTTGGGGCCTCACCCCACGCAAATTTATCGCCTCCTGGATGAGCAACCTACCCAGACTTTTCATCACAAAGGTTGCAAAAAACAGAGCTACAGATTCCGCCATAGTCATCTCTCACCACCAAAGGGTTCTTTCTTCTTCTTCTTCTTCTTCTTCTTCTTCTTCTTTCACGGGGGTGCACTTCTTATATGGATGACCTGGTTACTGTCTGCAACATTGACAAAGGCCTCATTTGGTATGTAAATCACCTTTATTAAAGAGTTGAAAAAATATAGTTTCAAAGCGGGCTTTAATAGACTCAATGCCAACTCAATAATGCAGTGTGTGACTCAGATGGCAATGACATTGACAAGAATGACTGAGTAATGCTACGCTCAAACAATCAAAACACGGATTGAAACAGAGAAGCAGATGTGGCACACCATGTCATTAGGTGTGGATCCCACCAACCAGCAATCACATGATTGAAGAGAGAAAATAACTCTCTCAATAACACTCATTACAGGACAGAGAGAAACCCCATCGTTGATCAGCGGTCACATTTTCATTATGGCAGCTAATGATGGATCACGGCCCCCACCAGGGTTACAGTCCATCAAGTGTTTGGTGAAAAAAAAATTTTTTTTGATACATAAGAATATGCAACATTGGCCCATGGTCGTCCTTACAAGCAATGCTTAAACATCGATATCACTTTAACAATTAAAAATATGCAATCACTTTTACAAATGCAGAGAAAATTGGAGTTGAATATCACTGCTCTCACAAATTTAATACAGGAAAAAATTCTTTGCTCCTCCATAGTCTCACGATTCATATGGATAAAATTTATCAAACTAACAAAGTCCAAACCTGCAATATACTTAGGGTAATTAACTCATTTCTTTTGTCCCAAATCTAGCATTGACTTGACATATCCCAAAAATCCCTACATTGAATTTGGGCAATCTTAAAAATAAAAAAACTTTTGGGTGTGAAGACAGAAATTTATATCCCAAAAATCTAAATTATGTAAAAAATAATACAACATGCAAAATTTGGACAAACATTTAAAGATGAGCCAACTAGGGAAGTCTCTTTGAGAAGAGGTCTTTGGTCGATTCGTGGAAGAGCGACTTTTGTCTCTTTTTCTCTTTGATCCGTTGGACTAACCTTTTTGAGTGTTGAAGCTCAGCTCACTCTTCAATCTGCCAGCGAAAATACGACCGCCGACGAAGCTTCAACGATGGAGTTTCTCTTCTCTCTCTCTACTGTGAGTGCTGGTTAGAGTTATTTTCTGTCTCTTCAATCAAGTGATTGCTGCTGGTAGTAGTATGGTTGGTGGGACTCCAAGGTAAAATGCTTCTTTTTTTTCACGTATTTTACTCATTTTTCGTTTTTGATTGAATAAAAAAAATAAGTAAAATATTTTTAAATAAATTATAAAAAAAAAAAATCTCATCATTTAACGTGGTTTTTAAATTAAACTTCAAAATTTTAATTTTATCAATTTTAATTTTTTATTTTAAAACCATTTTAGTTATTTGTGTGTTTCAATAAAATAGAAAAAAGACAGAGATCGCCACTGGGAGAGACCCCAACATCCCTAACGGGTGTTGATTGGCCAATATTTTTTTTTTCCTGCTCAAATCACCAACCCCACGTATAGGGGGTGTGCGCGGTGCGGGTCGGTGCGGTTTGAGAGAAAAATAGAAATCGTATGACGAGTGGCGGATTGATAAAAGTGTCACTAAAATTTTTCATTTTCCTTATCAAAAACCGGCGGTTCGGTTGACAAATAATGATTTATTTGCCTTGGCGGTTCGGGCGGATTGGCAGTTTATAAAAAATATAATTCAAATTACAAGACTTAAATCAAAAAGTAAAAAAAAGACGAGAGATACCGTGATGTTAAGCATCTTGAAAAGTGAATTGGAATCTAATTTTATTTTGGATTACTGACAACTTGAATTCCCCTTAAGCAGTAATGTAATACTATATTCTAAGGTATACAACAACAAGCAAACTTAAGTAAAAAAGAATTTTTAGAATCTTATAAAACATGATTTAATAGCGGTGCGGGTCGGTGCGGTTTGGAAGAAAAATAGAAACCGACGGATTGATAAAAGTGTCACTAGAATTTGCCATTTTTCTTACCAAAAACCGGCAGTTCGATTGGCAAATAATAACGAATTTGCCTTGGCGGTGCGGTTCGGTGTGGTTTTGGCGGTTTCGACGGTTTCGGCGGTATTATGCACACCCCCACGTGTGTGTAGGGGTGGGAAAATAGTGGGGGTCTCAGTCAACTCCAAATAAAATATAACTAACAAAGTTAAGATATTTTTGTAAATTAATTTTCTATTGAGATATCTTATATATATAGGAGTATGCTTCTCTCTAAATCTCAGTTTTAAATTCTACCCTCAACTAGCTACTAGCGGGCCATTGCGTCTTTGCTTGATTGATCGGCTCAGGACCCCGAGATTAATCGAGGTAAAACACTCTGAAGAGGTGTTGGTCCGGACGCTCAGTTATTAAAATATATATATATATATATATAAATATTAGCACGTGACACACGCAATGTGTGCAATTTTAATAACTAATAATAAAATCAAATAAAATAAATTTAATATCATAATATGTATATTACTTAAATGATAAATATGTGCTTAATAAAATCCAATATATAATAATTTTTTTATTTTAATATATACAATCGTCACGTGATGTAAAGAAAATAATGTTTCACTAAATTAATTTAAACATTCTAATAATAATAGTATAGATATACACATCCATTATATATATTACATTTGTGGCCTTTTGAAAAGCAAATAAAAAGTCAATTTTTAATTTTTAATCAATTTTAAATCACATCATCTCTCACATAATTTATTAAAAAAAAAAAATTTATCCACAAAAAAGCTAAAAAATCAACAACTTCTCAAAACACGCTAGAGAGAAAAAAGGTGAACAAATCGGTTGATTTTTTTTTATCAAGAGAGCAGCTAATGGAGCTGCGATCTGGACCCTAAGATCCAACTCCGAGCCTTCTTCAAGCCTGGACTCATCACCCTCAACGGCGGCCATGTAAACGATTGGAACGATATTGATGGATTCCATTTCTCTCTCTTACCCGCTTTGGATCTAGATTTTGACAAACTATACAACAGTGGAAAGTTTACCGTTAAGATTTGTTTGAATCCATCATCTCTGTTCTTTCCAATTCTCTCTCTATCTGGCTGAGAATGGTTTTTAAAGAAATATGAGTAAAATGTTCCCCGTAAGAAATGTGGAAAGTCACATAATGTTCACTTGATTATGAGATCAGTATGTTAATGCCCTTTTTGGTTAATTAGAAAAAAGCAATAGACAAGAGGAATGAAAAAGTTAGAATAAGAGAAAAACTAAAAAATATATAATGTTAAATCTTATGTTTTTTGGCTACTATACAGAGCATTGTGAAATTTCTTTTTTTGTTTTGTGTTTTTTTTTGTTTTGATCAATTATGATTTTGGGTTTTTGTGTTTTTGTTTATAGAAGTTTGACGGTTCGATTACGGGCTTTGCATGATGGTAACGAGGTATTCTTCATGTTGCAAGTTGATGGGGATTATGCCTACACTAAAGGGTATGTTTTTTTTATTTCCATCACCATCTTATCTCCTCCCTCTTCTGCCAAACCCAACCCACAACCCCCACCCCTCAGATTCGTCTCTTCACCTTGCCAAAATAGAAACCCCAAAATTGACGGCGCAAAGGCAGAGGTTGGGCTGGGTTTGGATCGAAGTGAAAGTCATAATTGCATATCCATTGACGATTCACATTTTTCGACAATTGCGATCTATGCTGAATCCATATCCGATGACGGCACAAGAACGGGTTGGGCTAGACCAGTGGAAGGAGAAGAAGAAGAATAAATGAAGGGGTGGCAGTCGCCTGTGGAAAGGAAAGTGAGAAAATGATGGTCCCCGGTGGAAGAGGGAATGAGAAGATGATGATCGTTGTACAGTGGGTATTGAAGAATGAATGAGAGCCGATGGTGACGAGGTATAGTGGGGTTTGATACCATGTGTGTTAGTTCACGATTAGTTATTCTAAATTGGGACAAACAGAGCCCTAATAACATGAGACTATTTGTTGTAACTTATTTTAAATTAGGAGTATATGTCAGATTATTTAGTGTAACTTCAACATATAGTTTATTAGGTAAAAATAGTTTAAATAAGTTAAAAAAATTAATTATTTAAAAATTAAAAAAATGATCCTTTTAATTTCTCATTATCAATTTTTTCTTAAAAAACTTCACCAAAAAGGTCATGGTGGGCCACATCTATTTCTATGTTTCAATCTGTGCTTTGATTTTGTGAGCGTAGTATTACTGATGACTACCCAACAAATATAGACTTAGCTCTCGTTTGGCAAGAGGCTATTTTAATTAATTAGTTAAAAAGTTATTAAATTAGTCAAAAAGTCAACAACGCTATCAAAAAGTCAAAGATTCTCTTTTCTCTCTACTTTTTGCATATCTTTTCGTAATTAGCCAAAAAGTCATCCCAAATATACAAGTTTTTTTTACCTACCTTTTTAGCCAAATAGCCAAAAAGTTACTAAATTAGCCTGTTCCCAAACGAGGCCTTAAGTAGGATTGTGCACAATACAGTATAATTTGTTAAAAATCATATTAATTTGTTCCGTTTTATCCGTTAACAGCAGATTAAATTTTAAATTTTATAATTTATTTTTAAAATTGTTCTACACCGTTATAGTTAATATATGTATATTTTTAACATTTAATGATATATCAAAATAAAAATGAATGTGAGAGAAATTTAAAATATAAAATTTATTACAAATTAGTAGTTATATATATATATATATATGCAGAATATGAAAAATGTTACTATGTAATATATATGAAAAATATTATACAAATTAACATTATATATTATGCAAATACTTGATAATTGATTTAGAGTATTTTTCAATTTGTCAATCCGTTCTAAACTACTCAAATCGCTATTTAATTATCCACCAATCTGCCATTTAATTTATAATTTTACCTTCAAATTGTCGAATTGTACTGCACACACGCCTAGCCTTAAGAGTTGAGGGTCCACCAATTTTGTTATTTCATGACAATGTCACATCAAGGAGTGCACGCAAATTATTAAGGCCTCATTTGACAAAGGTTAAAGTGACTAAATAAATACAAAAAGACAAAATAAGTTAATTAGACAAAATATCACATCTAAATTATAATCATAATCATTTCATTTTTTCTTTTACAATTATCACATCCAAACAAAAAAAGTCAAAAAAATTTCCCAAATAGAGCTAATTTAACTAAATTAGTCAAAAAATTAAAAAGTTAGGCTAAATTATATCTTCCAAAACGAAGGCTAAAGAAGCAAAGATTCAAATTAAAAATAAAAAACAATTGTTGTCAATTTTTTATGGGGAAATTACTTATCAGTTGGATAAAAAATATATATATATATCCAAACATGGAGGAGTGCAAGCATAGTTTTTCACTTGCATTCCATTACAAAAATACTTGCACCACCAATATTTTTGTAATTTTTTTTCTATCCCCACTGTTAAATAATTCTCCCATTTTTTATTATCATCTGGTATCATTGCTTATATTAATTTTTATGGTTAATTTCTTGTTTAAAAATAATTATTAAAAACTAACAAAAATACAAAGTCTAAGGACACAAGATGATATATATTAATCTTCTTCAAATAAATTATAATAATGTTATGTTACATGCATACACATAAAAAATTATTAAAATAAATAAATAATTCAAACTCAAAATTCGTTATGAGTGTACCAGTATGATTCCTAAAATAAATTTCGATTAACTTTTTGTTAGAATTTTTGTAATTGACAATCTCATTAAATAAAATATCATTCAATTATAATTATATTTTGTTCTTTTTTTTTTGTGTGTGAATGTAAAATTATTTTTGATGCGAATTCAACTCAATTTAGCTCAATGCACCACCTAATTCTAATTGTAATGATACAAAACCAATCACAAAATCGGTAATAGAAACTATCTATGCCATCAATAACGGGGCCCACTATCCAAGATATTTCTCCATTGCGACTTTTTTTCCTTGTAGACATGTGAAGAAGGATCAACTACAAGTGGTCCCATTGTTGAAAAATAAGAAGAAAAGAAATGAATGTGTCTATTCTACTTGCTTGGCATGTCTTCAAATAAAAGCTGCTGTATGCTCTACTGGAACCACAAATTGCAATGAGAATTGTTGAGAACATAACACAAATGATGTGTGTTATGACACCACCAAGAATAGGTTTGCACAGCAATTTAAGTAAAACAACATCACTCATTGACATATATATATATATATATAAATTAAAACAATTCAGGAAACAATAACTAACAACATGAAGAAGCCTAAACAGAAACTGAAGCGAAAACAAAAAACACAGTATACGAAAATAACAGTAGATTGGTTGGATGCTGTCGGGTAGGATCACTTTATCTCAAAAGAAAAGTAGGCCTCCCCACGAGAAGAGGAGATACTGGAAAATGCTACGAATCGGGCTAAGGAAAAAGTTGCCGTGAGCAAAGTCTGTTGCTGTAGACATAATTGGCATGAATGAAAATATTTTGTGAGATACATAGAAATCCAAAAACCGTGCAGTTGTCACCACCTGAATATCTTTACTGCCCTTTATCTACTAAAACAGAGACTCAAGAATTAGTAATAAAATTAATGTGCAGAAAGTTGTGCTTATAAGCACATTTAAGAGCAGAAAAAGTTGCAGCAGACAGTAAGCTGTTGAAACAAACAACCAACCAAAAACAAAAGTTGTCCGCTACTGATATCAGCAAGGCTGTGTTTGGATCGTGGATTTGGATAACATGATCCAAACCTATTCTCCCCCTATCGACTTAGGTGAAGACATCAATCATACCCGTCAAAGTTTGACACATTTAAATGTTTGTCTCTCGACAAAGTCTTAGTCAACATATCTGAAATATTATCATCTGTGTGAACCTTTCGAGTTGTAACAATTTCAAATCTAACACATCACGAATCCAATGATATCTCACATTAATGTGTTTTCGATCTCTAATGAAAAATAGAATTTTTACTCAAATGAATAGCACTTTGACTATCATAATAGAGCACATACTTTTCTTGCTTCAAACCCAACTCTTGCAAAAATTTCTTCAACCATAACTCTTCTTTGCAAGCTTCCGTAATGGCAATAAATTCAGCTTCGGTAGTTGAGAGAGTAACACATTTTTGTAATTTAGATTGCTATGCCACAGCTCCCCCTACAAATGTCATCAAATATCCCGAAGTAGATTTCCTAGAATCAATATCACCGGCCAGTCAGAATCTGTGAACCCATCAAGCATCGGCTTACCATCCCCAAAACACAAACAAACCTTCGCAGTCCCTCGAAGATATCTTAGAATCCATTTTACCGTTACCCAATGTTCTTTACCCAGATTAGAGACAAAACGACTCACCACACCAACGAAGTGAGCCATATCCGGCCTTGTACAAACCATGGCGTACATTAAGAAACCAACTGCTAAAGCATAAAGAATTTTCTGCATCTCTTCCTTGTCTTTCTCACTTGTAAGACATTGATTTGAACTAAGCTTGAAGTGACCTGCAAGTGGACAACCAACCGGTTTTGCTTTATCCATGTTGAACCTCTCAAGAACTTTCTCAATGTAGCTTTTTTTAGACAACCAAATTAGCCCCTCTTTGCGATCACGAACAATTTTCATACCAAGTATTTGCTTTACTGGTCCCAAATCTTTCATAGCAAATGACTTGCTCAACTCCAATTTCAACTTGTTAATCATGGTAGAATTTTGACCCACAATTAACGTGTCATTAACATAAAGCAAAAGAATAATAAATTTACCATCCGGAAAAAATTTTCACAAACACACAATGGTCCGAAGTAGTTTTAGAAAAACCATTATTCATCATGAAAGAGTCAAATTTTTTGTACCATTACCGCGGGGCTTGCTTGAGGCCATACAAACTTTTCTTCAATTTGCAAATAAATTTCTCTTTCCTTTTTTCCACAAAACCTTCTGGTTGCTCCATGTAAATTTCTTCTTCAAGATCACCATGAAGAAATACGGTCTTCACATCAAGTTGTTTAACTTCAAGGTTCATACTTGCAGCCATGCCAAGTACAACCCGAATAGAAGACATCTTCACAATCGGCGAAAAAATCTCATCAAAATCAATACATTTCTTTTGCCCAAAGCCTTTCACAACAAAACATGCTTTGTACCTCAGATTCTTGCCATCATTCTTCAATTTGAATACCCACTTATTTTTCAAAATTTTCCTCCCTTTAGGCAACTTCACTAAATTATAAGTGTGGTTTTCAAGCAAAGAATTCATCTCCTCATCAATGGCCTTTTTTCAATCACCTTTCTTTGCATGCTCAATTGCTTCTTGGTAGCTCTCGAGCTCCCCTTGATCGGAAATCAACACAAATTCATTGGGAGGATACTTTTTCAAAGGTTGTTGGTCCTTTGTAGATTTTCTCAATTCAAGTTGTGGTGGTTGTTCTTAAGTTGGATGCTCTTCCTCAATTTATGGCTCAAGTTCATTAGGATTAGTATCATTCTCTGCATCTTCAGTAGGTGGTTGCATATCTCCCCCATTTTCATCATCAACTGATGATGAAGGAGATGGATCCATGTCAATGAGATCACTAGTTTTTGGCCCCGGTTGATCACCTTTGCCAAAGTCTTTAATTGTTTGGTCTTCAAGAAACACAACATCATGGCTTCGAATGACTTTCTTGTCGACCGGATCCCACAATCAATACCCGAATTCATCACACCCATGGCCAAGAAAAATATATTGTCTTTACTTATTATCAAGCTTGGATCTCTCATCCTTTGGAATGTGAACAAAAGCTCGGCAACCAAACACTCTTAAGTGCTTATAAGACACGTCTTTGCCAGTCCAAACTCTTTCAAGAACATCACCATTCAAAGGATAGGAAGGAGACAAATTGATTACGTCAATTGCTGTTCTCATTGCCTCACCCCAAAAGGATCTTCGCAATTTAGCTTGTGAAAGCAAACACCTTGTTCTTTCCACAATGGTACGGTTCATCCTCTCGGCAATACCATTTTGTTGAGGAGTCTTCTTAACTGTCTTTTGGTGCCAAATACCTTGGTTGCGACAATACTCATCAAATGGCCCAATGTATTCACCCCCATTGTTTGATTGAATGCACTTCAATTTTTGCTCTGTTTCTCTTTCAACCATGGCCTGAAAATGCTTAAATACTTTTAGAACTTGATCTTTAGTTTTTAGTATAAAAGCCCAAACTTTCCTTAAATAATTATCAATGAAAGTAACAAAATAAAGTGTACTACTATGTGTTCTAACTTTTCAAGGACTACAAACATCCGAATGAATAAACTCCAACACATTTTCTTTTCTAGAAGCAACATTTTTATGAAAAGAAACTCTATGTTGTTTACTCGCCAAACAATGAACACATGTTTTAAGATGTGTACCTTTCAAACCGGGTAGAAGCACTTTCTTGAACAAAACTTTTAGCCCGTTTTCACTCATATAGCCAAGCCGCTTGTGCCATAATTCGGTAGAAGTATCATCTTCAAGTGCATTGACAACACCTTTACAAATTTTTCCTTGCATCGAATAAAGTGTATGAGTTTTTGTCACGACCCAAACCCGCCCCTATGGGTTTAGCACCGTAACCGGCCAGTAATCCGAGATTACCGAAGGTCTGCTTAACAGTAAAACAGTAGTACAGAGTACAGGGGAATGGCGGAAGCCAAATCAGTAAATAAACAATGTCGAATGAGCTGTGACAGTCTATATGCAAAAAGACTTTTCATTCATATGCACATTCATAACGAAACAGTCTATACATATGTACAATCATTCAGAACAGGGACTTAATCCCTATTATAACAGTACAGTACAGTGCTACAGTTTATATAGTATTACAAAACAGATACAGATACAGAGACAGATAGGGGAAAAAATTAAAACACCCCAAAGCCATAGCTTGAACGGACTCGGAACCTCGCAGTGAGGCACATAGGTTGGCTTGACAAAACTGGAGTTTACCCCGACGCTTCTAACAACGGTCTGGTGCCTAAACACCTACATATATATATGAGCAGTGAGCTAAAGCCCAGTGAATAACACAATGCATAAAGAGGTTAAGAATGAATGTCCTTTCAGTATTGAAACAGTCAATTGATTCAGTATATCAGTCATTCAGTCATAACAGTCATATGTGGTACATCCATTAGCAGAACAGTACAGTAAACAGTAGGTCTTGAAAGACCGAGCAGTCAATGATGGCCATCATATCAGTAAACAGTAGTGGTTCCAATATGAGAATCGGCAGAGATCTCTGTAACAGTAGTAGTAACAGTAACAATAGTTATTATGGATGCCACAATACAGTTCAGAATAGAGGACATACATTCATTCAGTTAACAGTATCAATTCAGAAACAGTACAGTTTAACCATTCAGAAGATATTCATATTTGAACATATCTTTACACAGTTGTTACTCACAGAGTTCTAGGCTACAATTAAGTTAGAGCGCGTCCTCAGATGCCAACCCTACACAATTTACAGGATGAACACACACTAAGTTCACATTCGGGAATCAAAGACTTAGTCCCTACTTAGACTCGGTGTGGTTCTACATCTATATCCTCATTAAGATGCTTTAAACTAGGCCTAAGAATGCCTAGGATGAAATGAAGATGCAAAGATGCACTTTAAAAGCATTTTCAGAATTTTCAGAAAACAGGGGTCCCGCTCGAGCGTAGGTTACTCTGCTCGAGCGTAGACTTACTCGCTCGAGCGTACTACAAAACAATCAAAAGTGCTGGATGTGTGAAAATCACGCTCGATTGGGCGCTCGACACCCGCTCGAGCATAAGACACAATGTCTCGCTCAATTGTAAATTACCCCGCTCGAGCGGACTTCAAAACAGTGCAAAGTGCTGGGAGCACGAATTTCACGCTCAAGCGCCAGTCACCCCGCTCAAGCGTGAGTTCAAAATCTGAAATTCCCAGATTTGAACCTCAAGCTCAAAATCAACTTCAAATATATCAAATTCGATTCTTTTGGACCCATTTCCTGGAAAACACTTGTAAATACATAGTATGACATGATTCAAAGCTCAATTTGTAAAATCAAGGCCCAAAGGTGAGGGAATTAAACCCAATTTCCAACCAACTTTCATGAACATGATGAACATGGAACATGCATGAATTTAAACTAATTTAAAGCTTCTAATACTTGCTATAATGAGCCAATCTTCTAAAATCGTGGTGAATTCATGAACTGAAACATAAATATAAGCATGCATGCAAGATTTCTATGAAATCCACCTCACAATGCAAGGATGAACACCTGCATGCAAGAATTCTAACTCAATTCAACATATGAAGCTATTTCATGCCTTAATCTCTAAACTTCCATGTACCATGCAACAAAATGACTTGAATTCATGAGCAAGAAGGTATAAACTCTACCTTAAGTCTTCAATTGTGAGTCTAGGGGTCCAATGATGCAATCAACCCTTCAATCCTCTTATTTTCCAAGCAAAACCAAGCAAAAATTGATGAACTTCAAGTTTGTCCTCCTACTCTCTCTCTCTCAATCGGTTAGGGGACTCAAAGATGAGCAAAATGGTACACCAAGGCTCCAAACAAGGTTTTTGATAGTGGCCCACTATAATGGCAAAGTTGTAGATAATGCAACTTGTGGGATTAAGCTTATTTTAATCTAATTAAATCATACCAAATCACATTTCGGATAAATATGCCATAAAATCACATAAATTATGATTAACACATATCACTAATCAATTTTAGATTCGGCCGCCGATAAGGCTTTCAATTTGCCGTTTAAACATAAAACATGAACAGATAATTAAACAGTCAAACAGGTAGACATGCATTTAAACTAGTACATTCAATCGGTCAGTTTAGTATTTCAGTCGATTCAATTACTTATCATAATCAGTCTCAGTTTAGCAGTAATCAGTGGTTAACCAGTAATCAGCGGTGAGGGTTATTATAGTTTTCTTGCACTTAGCCACCATCAAAGAACCCTTTGTGAGCTTCCATTTTCCATCACCAAATTTGTTGTTGAAGCCTTCATCAACCAGCTTCCCGGTAGAGATCAAATTGAGGCGAATGTCAGGAATATGCCTCACATCTTTAAGCAACAACTTGCAGTCCAAATTTGTTTCTAAGCAAACATCATCCATGCCAATAATCTTGGACAAACCTTCATTACCCATTCCAACAGAACCATAATCTCCTTTGGTGTAGGTAGTGAAGAAATCAACTCGAAAAGTCACATAAAAAGAAGCATAAGAATCAATCACCCAATTGGTCTCTTTGCCCACAAAATTGATACAATCATTTTCACAAACGACCATGAGATCACTATTGGTAGTAACTGCAGTTGTGTCTTCTTGCTTCTTATCCACACTTTTGTCACACATTTTCTTTTTGTTCTTGAGCTTTCGGTATTCTCGTTTCATATGCCCTTTCTCATGGCAATAATAGCACTTAATGTCTTTCTTTGAAAAAGAACAATCTTTTGATTTGTCACGGTTTTGATCACAACCATGAGGAGTGTTACTCCTCCCCCTTGTTTTGCTTCGGCCTCTCATAACAAATACTTCCGAATGAGAGGATGTGACAACCCTCACCATTGATTTGTGCTAATCTATAATTAAGCATGTTAAATGACTGATTGACTGAAATCCTGAACTGATTGATTGAGTGTATAGCTTAAGTGCATTTCTATCTGTTGACTGTTGAATGATCTGTTCATGTTTTGTGCTTTAAACTGTAAATTGAAGGCCTTATCGGCGGCCGAATCTGAAATCGAGTAATGTTTTATGCTAGTTAGAATTTATGTGATTTTATGGTATCTTTAATTGAAATGTGATTTGGTATGATTAAATTAGATTTAATAATGTTAAATTACATAAGTTGGCTTTATTTACCTAGTTGCCATTGAGTGGCCTTTCTCTACATCAATATTTAGGACTTGATTAAGAGCTTTTGACACTTTATTCTCAGCCCCTTTCCTTATACCAAACCGACTAGAGAGAAAGAGACAGGAGATAGATTGATTTCAACCAAAAATTGGCTTAGAGGCTTAGGAGATTGAAGGATTCCTTGCATATTGAGCTTCTACATTTGAAATTGGAGACTTAAGGTAGAGAATTTACCTTCTTGTTCATATTTTGGGTTGGTTCTTGCATGGTTTAGAGGATTGTTGGAGTTTAGAGCCAAGTTATGGCTTAAATTGTTGAATTGAAGCTTGAATCATGCATGCATGTACATATTCTTGCATTTTGAAGTTGATTTTCATGAAATCTTGCATGCAAGTTTACATTCTTGTTCTAGTCCATGAGTTCATCATGGTTTTGAGTTTAATCTTGTTTTGGATCATGTTTTGAGGCATTAGGATTCACTAGAATTCATGCATGTCATATGTTCTTCATGTTCATGAAAACTTCTTTGAAATTGTGTTTAATTGAACTACCTTTGGGCTTTGATTTCTCAAATTGATCTTTGAAACATGTCATATTATGAGTTTACAAGTGTTTTCCAGAAAATTAGCCCAAAAGGATCGAATTTGATGCTTTAAAGTTGAGTTTTGAGCTTGAGGTTCAAATCTGGAAATTCCAGATTTTGGACTCATGCTCGAGCAGGGAACTCCACGCTCGAGCGTACACATTGAGTTCATGCAGTCCGCTCAAGCAGGGAAAGTGACGCTCGAGCGGGAAATGCATGTATCCAGTACTTTGTATGTGTTTACAATCCGCTCGAGCGGGGGAATACACGCTCGAGCGAGGACTTGTGTCTCACGCTCGAGCGGAGGTCGAGCGCCCATCGAGCATGAATTTCACCCATCCAGTACTTTTGCAGTCCACTCGAGCGGGGCTCTTTTGTCTACATGTCCGCTCGAGCGGGGAAATCCATGCTCGAGCGGGACCCTGTTTCAGTAAAATTTTGAAAAGTGTTTTTAAATGCATCTTTGTATCCTCATTCTATCCTAGGTATTCTTAGGCCTGATTTAAGGCATCTTAATGAAGATATTGATGTAGAACCACACCGAGGCAAATTAGGGATTAAGTTATTATTTCCCAATTGTGTAGCTTAGTGTGTGTTCGTTCTGTAACTGTGTAGGGTTGGCATCCGAGGACGCTTTAGCTGCCTATAGCCCAGTGCTCTGTGAGTAACAATGTTATAAAGATATGTTCAATCATGAATATTTTCTGAATGAACAACTGTACTGCTTTCTGAAATGATATTTCTTACTGAATGAATGATTGTCCTATTTGTGAACTGTATTCGTGGCATCCATAGCAATTTACTGTTACTGTACTGTACTGCTACTGTCATAGAGATCTCTATCGGTTCCCATGTTTGGAACCATTACTGTTTACTGATATGATGGCCATCAACTAACTGTTCGGTCTATTAAGACCTACTGTACTATTTTGCTATTGGATGTACCACATATGACTATTATAGTTTCTGAATGACTGTTATGGCATGAAATATGAGCCACAAACTGAATGACTGATATACTGATAAATGACTGTTTTCAATACTGAAATGACATTCATTCTTAACCTCTTTATGCATATGTTATTCACTGGACTTTAGCTCACTGCTCATATATATATGTAGGTGTTCAAGCACCAGACCGTTGCTAGAAGCGTCAAGCTAAGCCCTTATTTTGTCAAGCCAACCTTTGTGCCTCACTTCGAGGTTCCAAATCTGTTCAAGCTAAGGCTACTTTTGGGGTGTCTCAGATTCACCCTATCTGTCTCTGTTATGTATAGACTAAATGATATTTGTACTGTACTGTTATGGTGGGGATTTGGTCCCTAACCTGAATGCCTGTAAATGATGTATGTATATATTGTTTTTGTTCTGAATGTGAACATGTTATGAAAAGTCTTTTTGCATACAGACTATCACAGCTCATTGGACATCTTTTAATTATTGTTTTGGCTTCTGCCAGCCCCTGTACTCTGTATTACTGTTTTACTGTTAAGCAGGCCTTCGGTAATCTCGGATTACTAGCCGGTTACGGTGCTAAACCCATAGGGGCGGGTTTGGATTGTGACAGAGTGGTATCAGAGCGATATTAAACCACGAGTTATACCGCATACACGTGTCCAAATGAGCTATAGGATGTCCTAGGAAAGCAATTAGGACATTACATAAGCATGAAAAGTGTGTGTGGCCATGACATGAATATACGTGTTAATGTGTTTAAGTATGCAACTGCCTATGTTTATTATTGTCATAATTGCCTATAGTGAAATGGATAACATAAGAACTGCCGATGAAACTGAATCATCTGACGCTAGAACGGCAAGATTAGAAAGAACAGTGGAACTGTTGACCGAAGCCTTAAGGCAACAGCAACAACAGAACCAACAGCCCCCACCCCCTCCGGTACAGCCGGAACAGAATGTGAATGATGACATCATTGCTCTAACACAGAAGTTCAATAAGATGAAACCGCCATCATTTCAGGGAGGCCTTGAACCATTGAAGGCCGAAGCGTGGGTGCTAGAAACTGAAAAATTATTTGAAGTGTTTCCATATTCTGAAGCACACAAAGTGCTACTAGCTACCTTCACCTTACAAGAAGAGGCCAGAAGGTGGTGGATGCTGGTCCGCGACATCAATACTACTATGAATTGGGCTCAGTTTAAAGGAGCCTTCTTTGAGAAATACTTCCCGCAGTGTGTCAGAGACCGTAAGGTAATCGAGTTTGAATAGTTGAGACAAGGTACCATGTCCGTGGCTGAGTATGAGTCAAAGTTTACTGAACTCGCTAGATATGCACCGCACATGGTTGACACTGATTACAAAAAGGCCAGGAAGTTTGAAGGCGGCCTTAATGTAGAAATTCTTGACAGAATCAACGTTTTGAAATTGCTGAAATACGTGGATGTTCTTGATCGAGCAATAATGGCTGAGTCGAACATCGAAGCATTGAAACAGACTGAAACACCAACGTCTGAATGGCATGGTAAGAGACAGGATTTTAAATTTAAGAAAGGCCGGAACAGTTTGTTGAACAAAAAACAGAACACAGGGTCAACAAACAGTTCTAGTCAAGGAAACCGTTCTATACCGCCCTGCTCCGAATGTGGTAAGAATTATAAGGGGGCTTGTTATAAACTCTCTGGTGCTTGTTACAGGTGTGGCAAGGTGGGTCACATGGTTAAAGATTGCCCTTCCACTTCCTAAGGCAATAGCAAAGCTGCACCTAGTGCAGCAACATCAACTGTCGCACCGAAACCCAATCCCAAAGCTACCGGAAAAGAGCCTATGAGGCAAGGCCGAGTGTTCGCACTTGTACCGGGAGACGTACAGAATACCGAGACCGTTATGTCAGGTATACTCTCAATTTGTGCTCAAAATACGTATATTTTGATTGATTCCAGGTCTACACATTCATATGTATCGCATGCTTTTTCGCGAAAATTGAATAGACCATTGGAACCCATGAACTATCTGTTAGCTGTATCTTCACCTGTTGGGGGATCCATGACTTATACTTATATGTACCCTGCATGTGAAATTATTGTTGAGGATGTTCATTTGTACATTGATTTACTGCCATTGAATATTGATCATTTTGATGTGATATTAGGAATGGATTGGTTAATGAAATATCATGCTATCATAGACTATGTAACAAAACAAGTTGTTTTTCGTCCATCCGGACTGCCTGAATTTGTGTTTAATGGAGTTGGAGTAGTACCTCTCCCGTATCTGATTTCATCCATGAAAGCTTTCAAACTGATTAGAAAGGGGTGTAAAGGGTATCTATGTTCTGTATTGACTGTACCTACTGACGATAAAACTAATGTGGACAGTATTCCTATAGTCAGAGAATTCCCAGATATTTTTTCAGATGATCTGCTAAGGGATTTGATTGATAGGGAGATTGAGTTCACCATTGATGTGATTCCGGGTATATAGCCTGTATCTAAAGCTCCGTACAGAATGGCACCTACCGAATTGAAAGAGTTGAAAGTTCAGCTGCAAGAACTATTAGATAAGAAGTTCATCAGGCCTAGTACTTCACCGTGGGGCGCGTCAGTCTTATTTGTGAAAAAGAAAGACAGCTCACTGAGACTCTGCATTGATTACCGTGAACTGAACAAGGTAACAGTGAAAAATAAATATCCATTGCCTCGCATTGATGATTTATTTGTCCAGTTACAGGATACCCAAGTGTTCTCCAAAATTGATCTTAGATCTGGATATCACTAGTTAAAAGTCAAGACAGGGGACATCGAAAAGACTGCCTTTCGAATGAGGTACGGACATTACGAATTTCTTGTTATGCCTTTCGGAGTTACCAATGCACCTGCTGCATTTATGGACCTTATGAACAGAATTTTCAAACCATACCTTGATGAATTTATAGTTGTTTTCATAGATGACATTCTGATTTATTCCAAAAGCACGGAAGAACATGAACGTCATTTGAACATTGCCCTACAGACCCTAAGAGAACAGAAACTTTATGCAAAACTAACTAAATGTGAATTTTGGCTAGACAGTGTGATGTTTTTAGGACATATGATCAGTAAGGATGGTATCACAGTTGACCCACAGAAAATTGAAACAGTAGTGAACTGGCCTAGACCGACAAATGTCACCGAAGTCCGAAGTTTTCTAGGCTTAGCCGGGTATTACAGAAGGTTTGTCAAAGATTTCTCCAAAATTACCCTACCACTGACATAGCTGACTCAGAAGAGGATATCATTTGACTGGACCGATCAGAGGAAATCAGCTTTTCAAGAGTTGAAAACTCGACTAGTGACTGCACCGATTCTCACCTTACCCTCAGATACGAATGGTTATACGTATATAGTGATGCTTCTTATAAGGGTTTGGGATGTGTTTTAATGCAGAATGGTAAAGTTATTGCATATGCTTCCCGACAACAGAGACCACATGAAAAGAACTACCCGACCCATGATTTAGAACTTGCTGCAGTAGTGTTTGCACTGAAAATTTGGTGTTACTACCTTTATGGGGCAACATGTGAGGTGTATACAAACCACAAGAGTTTGAAATACTTCTTCACACAGAAAGAATTGAACATGAGGCAGCGGAGATGGTTAGAACTGATAAAAGACTATGACCTGTAAATTTTGTACCATCCAGGAAAAGCTAACACCATTGCTGATGCATTGAGTCGACAATCGATTGGAAATTTAGCCTGTTTACTCACCGGGCACAAAGAATTGCTATGTGACCTTAAAAGACTTGAAATTGAGATTGTTTTGCGTGAACAAGGTGGAACAATAGCCGCTATTTCTGCTCAACCGGCACTGATTGAAGAGATTAAAGAGAAACAGCAACAGGATGACTCTTGAGGAAGATCATCGAAGAACGGGAATCCAAACCGAGGCCGGATTTCAAATTTGAGAATAATGTGCTGAAATTTCAAGGAAGATTGTGTGTACCGAGTGATTCTGAACTGAAAAGAAGAATTCTGCAAGAAGGCCACAATTCAAAACTGTCTATCTATCTAGGAAATACAAAAATGTACCAAGACTTAAAACTGAATTTCTGGTGGCCGGGAATGAAGAAAGAGATTGCTGATTTTGTGTCGAAATGTCTTCATTACCAACAAGTTAAAGCCGAACATCAACGACCCACAGGTTTACTGCAACCCTTACCGATACCAGAGTGGAAATGGGAACATATCACTATAGATTTCATTATTGGTTTACCTCGCTCCAATAAAGGTATGGATTCAATTTGGGTTATTGTTGATAGACTGACTAAATCTGCTCATTTCTTACCTGTCAAAACAATTTATAATGTGGACAAATTGGCTGTAATCTATATTGATGAGATTATTAGATTGCATGGAGTGCCTGTGTCCATTGTTTCTGATAGGGACTCGAAGTTTACATCAAGATTTTGGCAAAGTTTGCAGACAGCATTGGGTACTGAACTGAGACTGAGTAGTGCATACCATCCTCAGACAGATGGTCAGTCAGAAAGAACCATCCAGACTCTGGAGGATTTACTGAGAATGTGTGTTCTTGATTTCCAAGGAAACTGGGAAAGCCATTTACCGTTGGCTGAATTCGCCTACAACAACAGTTTTCACTCGAGCATTGGTATGGCGCCTTTCAAGGCTTTGTATGGAAAAAAATGTCGATCTCCAATTTGCTAGGTAAAAGTTGGAGATGGGCCTTTGCTTGGGCCCGAAATTGTACATGAAACTATTGAAAAAGTGAAACTGATTCAACAGAGATTGAAAACCGCACAGAGCCGACAGAAAAGTTATGCGGATGTCCGGAGGCGAGACAGAGAGTATGACATAGGTGATCATGTCTTTGTTAAAGTGACACCGATGAAAGGCCAGACTCGTTTTGGAGTCAAGGGTAAGCTAACGCCAAGATATGTCGGACCGTATGAGATTATTGAAAAGATTAATCCGGTGGTGTATCAAGTAGCGCTTCCTCCTGAAATGGAACATATGCATAACGTGTTCCACATTTCAATGTTGAGGGATTACCTTCGGGATCCCTTCCATGTGATTGAGCCTACCTGTGTAGTGCTAAGTAATGACTACACTTACGAAGAGCGGCCTATTCAGATTATGAACAGACGGATCAAGAAGTTAAGCAATAAAGAGATTCCGTTAGTGAAAGTTGACTGGCAAAACCATGGTGGCGTGTATGCCACTTCGGAAAGGGAAAACGATATGATCAAGAGATATCCTGAACTGTTCCCACTGAATCCTGTTTTCTTCCAGAATGAAGATAACTCAAGTTTGGAGGACCAAACTCTTTATAAAAAGGAGAGACTGTGACAACCCTCACCACTAGTTAGTGCTAATCTATGATTAAGCATGTTAAATGACTAATTGACTGAAATCCTAAACTAATTGATTGAGTGTATAGCTTAAGTGCATTTATATCTGTTGACTGTTGAATGATCTGTTCATTTTTTGCGCTTTAAATTGTAAATTGAAGGCCTTATCGGTGGCCGAATCTGAAATTGAGTAATGTTTTATGCTAGTTAGAATTTATGTGATTTTATGGTATCTTTAATTGAAATATGATTTGGTATGATTAAATTAGATTTAATAATGTTAAATTACATAAGTTGGCTTTATTTACCTAGTTGCCATTGAGTGGCCTTTCTCTACATCAATATTTGGGACTTGATTAGGAGCTTTTGACACTTTATTCTCAGCCCCTTTCCTTATACCAAACTGACTAGAGAGAGAGAGATAGGAGATAGATTGATTTCAACCAAAAATTGGCTTGGAGGCTTAGGAGATTGAAGGATTCCTTGCATATTGAGCTTCTACATTTGAAATTGGAGACTTAAGGTAGAGAATTTACCTTTTTGTTCATATTTTGGGTTGGTTCTTGCATGGTTTAGAGGATTGTTGGAGTTTAGAGCCAAGTTATGGCTTAAATTGTTGAATTGAAGCTTGAATCATGCATGCATGTACATATTCTTGCATTTTGAAGTTGATTTTCATGAAATCTTACATGCAAGTTTACATTCTTGTTCTAGTCCATGAGTTCATCATGGTTTTGAGTTTAATCTTGCTTTGGATCATGTTTTGAGGTATTAGAATTTACTAGAATTCATGCATGTCATATGTTCTTCATGTTCATGAAAACTTCTTTGAAATTGTGTTTAATTGAACTACCTTTGGGCTTTGATTTCTCAAATTGATCTTTGAAACATGTCATATTATGAGTTTACAAGTGTTTTCCAGAAAATTAGCCCAAAAGGATCGAATTTGATGCTTTAAAGTTGAGTTTTGAGCTTGAGGTTCAAATCTGGAAATTCCAAATTTTGGACTCATGCTCGAGCGGGGAACTCCACGCTCGAGCGTACACACTGAGTTCATGCAGTCCGCTCGAGCGGGAAATGCGTGTGTCCAGTACTTTGTATGTGTTTACAGTCCGCTTGAGCGGGGGAATGCACGCTCATGTGAAGAATTGTGTCTCACGCTCGAGCGGAGGTCGAGCGCCCATCGAGCGTGAATTTCACCCATCCAGTACTTTTGTAGTCCGCTCGAGCGGAGTAAGTCACGCTCGAGCGGGGCTCTTTTGTCTGCATGTCCACTCGAGCGGGGAAACCCACGCTCGAGCGGGACCCTATTTCAGCAAAATTTTGAAAAGTGTTATTAAATGCATCTTTGCATCCTCATTCCATCCTAGGTATTCTTAGGCCTGATTTAAGGCATCTTAATGAGGATATTGATGTAGAACCACATCGAGGCAAATTAGGGATTAAGTTATTATTTTCCAACTGTGTAGCTTAGTGTGTGTTCGTTCTGTAACTGTGTAGAGTTTGCATCCGACGACGCTCTAGCTGCCTATAGCCCAGTGCTCTGTGAGTAACAATGTTGTATAGATATGTTCAATCATGAATGTTTTCTGAATGAACAACTGTACTGCTTTCTGAAATGATATTTCTTACTGAATGAATGTTTGTCCTATTTGTGAACTGTATTCGTGGCATCCATAGCAATTTACTGTTACTGTACTGTACTGCTACTGTCATAGAGATCTCTATCGGTTCCCATGTTTGGAACCATTACTGTTTACTGATATGATGGCCATCAACTAACTGTTCGGTCTATTAAGACCTACTGTACTGTTTTGCTATTGGATGTACCACATATGACTATTATAGTTTCTGAATGACTGTTATGGCATGAAATATGAGCCACAAACTGAATAACTGATATACTGATAAATGAATATTTTCAATACTGAAAGGACATTCATTCTTAACCTCTTTACGCATATGTTATTCACTGGGCTTTAGCTCACTGCTCATATATATATGTAGGTGTTCAAGCATCGGACCGTTGCTAGAAGCGTCAGGCTAAGCCCTTGTTTTGTCAAGCCAACCTCTGTGCCTCACTTCGAGGTTCCAGATCTGTTCAAGCTAAGGCTGCTTTTGGGGTGTCTTAGATTCACCCTATCTGTCTCTGTTATGTATAGACTGAATGATATTTGTACTATACTGTTATGGTAGGGATTTGGTCCTTAACCTGAATGCCTGTAAATGATGTATGTATATACTGTTTTTGTTCTGAATGTGAACATATTATGAAAAATCTTTTTGCATACAGACTGTCACAGCTCATTGGACATCTTTTAATTACTGTTTTGGCTTCCACCAACCCCTGTACTCTGTATTACTGTTTTACTGTTAAACAGGCCTTCGGTAATCTCGGATTACTGGTCGGTTACGGTGCTAAACCCATAGGGGCGGGTTTGGGTTATGACAGAGGAACCCGCTGATTTTCTTTTAGTTTCTTCATTCAACAGGCTACTAGTGACTTGGTCCATTGTAATAACTCCATCGGGCGCCGAATTACTAACGGTCACAACCAAAGTTCTTAACTTTCGGGCAAAGAACTAAGTAGTATCAAAGCCTGTAACTCATTATCAAAAACAATTTTCATAGAAGTAAGTTGGTTAACAAATACTCTTTAGTTCATTCAAATGTTCTGGAATGGGGCTGCCATCTTTATATTTTAAATTAACCAACTTACAAAACCGAAAGACTTTATTTGTGGCTGATTTTCTATTATAAAGACTCTCTAATTTTTTTCATAAATCATGTGCCGAAGTTTCAGTGGCAACATGATGAAACATACTGTCATCAATCCATTGACGGATAACACCAATGGCTTTTCGATTAAGCCTCTTCCATTCATCATCTTTCATATCATTAGGTTTGCTACTATCACCCTCAATAGGTCCATTCAAATCTTTATAAAATAATAAGTCCTCCATTTTAGTTTTCCAAGTTACCCAATTGCTTCCATTGAAGTTAGACATACGACCCACATTTTCTTCCATTGATTTACACAAATAATTAAACCCAAATAAACCGTAACCTCTGATACCAGTTGTTGAGGAAAATATAAGATTTTTCACAAGTAAATCAATCAATGGGAATAAAAACTGATGCGGAAAAATTAAATCAAAAGCAACACAAGAATTTTACGTGATTTTCTCAATGTGAGGTACGTCCACGTCATCGAAATTCGATTCCACTATCAACCAAAAAGTTTCCAAACGATTACAAACGAGACACGAATGGTCTCACAAAATCACCCTTAGGTGAATTCTAAATAATCACAAATAAACAAGAGGAAAGACCTCACCAAATAGACGAACAAAATCTTCAAAATAAAGTTGCAGAAGACCCAAAATAATAGACACAAATCAAATCTATTAAACTAGCCAAATTCGAAGCAGCCACGAACGAAACAGAGTAATTTTCTAAAACTTGAACAAATCACTCCACCAAACTTAAATGCCACCGAATTGATTTTTCAATTCTCTAAGTTGCACAGCACCTCTTTTTCTTGGGAAAAAAACCAATACCAAATATATATATATAATTGATTCTTGAGTTTTATTACCAAAACCCCAATAGTTACCAAACTGAGTTAGATCTTTACAAATTAAATATAATATATAAAAATATGTTATAATCAATACCAAGTCAAACTGAACTATTTTAATAAACCAATTGGGTCTCCAACTCAAGTAGATATACCCCAACAACACAGAGTAAGGGTTTGAGTGAGAAACAGAATGATCAAGCTTGGGCCTAACTAAGAGAAGAGATGCAACTTCAGAAGAAGCTTGGTGCAGAAGTAGAGAGAATATCAAACACCACTTTATTCCTAATTTTCCAAAGAGAGCACAAAACAGAGATGAGATGAATGAGAAACTCTATGTTAGTATATCTTTACAAAAGATGGGCTTGCTAAAACAACACCCCAACCAATGTGAGAAGGCAGGGCCTGCTGGGGCGGCATGAAAAGGAAAGGGCATGACGCAAAATGATAATGCAATCTGCAAAATTTGGACAAACATTTGAAGTTGGGCCAACTAGGGAAGTCTCTTTGAGAAGAGCTCTTTGGTTGATTCGTGGAAGAGCGAGTTTTCATTCTTTTTGAATGTTGAAGCTTAGCTCACTCTTCAATATGCCAGTAAAATACGACCGCCGACGATGCTTCAATGATGGAGTTTCTTTTCTCTCTCTCTTCTCTCTCTTCAATGAAATGATTGTTGCTGCTGGTGGTGGTGGGACTCACAACATAAAATGTCTTTTTAAATTTTTTTATCCATTTTCTCTTGTTTGGTGGAATAAAAACTAAATGAAATATTTTTAAAATTTTTTTTTTGTAATATTTATGTAAAAGTGATTTATTTTTTAAAATTTTATAGGTTAATTTTTACAAAATTGATTCTCATTTATTACCTTTTTAAAATATTTAATGTTTTTAAATAAATATCTTAACTCGTTAAAAATTATAATAATACTTTATTAAATCAAAAATTTTTTCTTTTACACAATAAAATATTTTTATTTTAAGTGTCAATCAAACGTCGAAAAATAAAAATAATTTTTTTTTAATAAAATATTTTACATTAAATAAACGGAGCCCTAAGTAATACTATAGAAACAAAAAAACTTATAGATAAAAATTTTCCCCAATGGTGCTTGATTTTGAGAATATGTTATGATATATTATTTTGAGTTAATGAGAAGTCTCTGGTCCAGAATTAACATTGGCCTAGTTGATAGCTGTTGTTTGTCTACTAGTAGCTCAAAAACAAATTGTGTGCCTTGCACATGGCACAAAAACCAGCTCATTTTTTTTTTTAAAACCACTTGTCTTGTTTGTGTAATTTGACTTCGACAAAATGTGACCATATTGTATGTATTAAATTTTTTATATCAAATATTATTGGATATTTAAATAATATTATTATTATTTTATAATTAATCATATTTAATGTTTTATAATTGGGTTTATTATATTTTTTATTTTTAAATTATCACCAATTGGTCTACTTAGTCATCTCAATTATCAATTGAGTCTACTAAGTTTCTAAAATATATTAATCAAGGGCATCAGTTCTTCTGATAAATTTTCTTTATATGAGTAAGGGTAATTATCTATAATATTTTCTTCCTTATCTTCTACAATAGTTACTTGTTTGTCTTTATCTACTATTACATACCGGATTTCGTTTATAATTTCTAATTGATTATCTTTAAGTCTTAACTAATGTATTATTTTGTTCTATTATTATAGCGAAGTGTTATTATTTAAAATATCTAATTTTATTTTTTCAGTATATCTAATATTTGTATAATTTTATTGGTAAGATTGAGAAACCAAAAACTGATACTAATTTAAACATGACAAAATAAATCACTTTTTAAAGATAAAATAGAAATTTAATTTTTTTTATAATAAAATCTTAACTAGATAGGGTTTTTTATTAATTTATAATACTTATGCGCTTATATTTTATTTTTGTAATCTTTTAATGACTAAATATGTTTGAATTAAATATTTTAAGAACTCAATAGATTAAATCGATAATTTAGAGATTAAATAGATTTTGATGTTTATACTTTAGGGACTTAATAGAGTCAATCAATAATTCAGGGACTAAATAAATAATTTGACGATAGCTTAAGAGTAGAAATTGTATAAATCCTTTATAATTTTAAATAAGATTTTTAATAAAAATATTAATGTCTATCAAATTATTTGTATCTTTAATATAAAAACAAAAAGTTTGTACATAATTCTCATACATAATAAGTTGACATCGTGTAATCCCTTCGCTTTCAATCAAAATATCCACTATTATCTTTACAATTTTACAAATGTCATTAACATATCATTTTAAATGATTTTTTTGTATAAGATTTATATTTAGGTGGTGTTTGACAAGAAGGTTTGGGTGGGTTAGGGGCTAAAATAGCCACAAAAAACAAAATAGGCTATTTTAGCCACAAAAAACAAAACATCAAATCCAATCCATAATCATTACAATCCTCTCTCACAAAAAAAAGTCAAAAAAATTAAAAAGTCAAAAAGTCCTTCCCAAACCAGGCTAAAATAGCCCAGACTAAAATAGTCAAAAAATCAAAAAACTAAAAAGCCAACCGCCTTCCCAAACGGAGGCTGAATCACTTCCTTTTTATTCACAACTTCCATTGGTACTCACAAAAGTAATTAGTGCACACTCTGCGACTTGCCCTCCAATTCAACTTGTGACCTACCCACCCATGACTTTACACCATTGTATGATTTCCAAATGCCAATCCAATAATAAAAATTGCGAGTTTGAGTCGGTGTGATTTAAGCCAGAGTAAGTTTTATGACTGAAAAAAAAAAAGAAAAAAGAAAAACTACATCCAACATCTTTCTCCAAACCTCATTTATTTATTTTTTATCAGCTTTGTCAATTGCCTGCTCCCATTCTCACATTCTTTTCCCATCAACATTTCTTTGTAAAATCTAATCACTTCTTTTAAAATTGGCCAAATGCACCAAGCATTGAAGTCCACAGAACAACATCCCTCTTCTTCCTCTTTCCCTCTCTAGTCTAAATCCCACACCATAATAAAGGCCTGCATAACCACCTTCTTCTTCTTCTTTCACAGTCGTACTTATTGTTGGTGATAATTACAAATAACATACCAGAAAATACAAATAATAAAATTACAATAACTTATTATCAGGGCTGAGGCGCGGGAAACTCGCTCTCTTTAAAGAGATTCAAGCCCTCTGCGGTTAGGCAAAGCCTCACACCGGTGCAGCAGAAAAAACCTTGACTTGTTCCCCCAGGATACAATAGCCCGACTAAGTCGTATGGTTCACCAATACTGCACAATTGGTTGAACCCAAAGCTTTATTACACACACCCTTTTTTATTTGCCTGATAATCTCACATTAGACATAACAAAGCAACCCAAAACTTCTTCACCTCTCGTGTATATATCTCTAGACAGGACATAAGTTCACTATATATATAAGAGCCTATCTTGGTGGATAAGAAAACGAATGAAGACTTAGCCTCCGTTTGAGAAGTGGGTTGGCTTTTTGGCTTTTTGGCTTTTTTGACTATATGAGCCTGGGCTCAAAAGCTTAGTTTGGGAAGGGCTTTTGACTTTTTGGCTTTTTTGATTTTTTTGTGAGAGAAGAGTGTAATGATTATGAGGTTGGATGGGATGTTTTGTCTGTTGTGACTCATGAGCCTATTCTGTCTTTTATGGCTCATTGAGCCAAAAAAGCCCAATGAGCCCTTGCCAAACCAACCCTTAGATAAGATTAAAGACTAAGACCAAGACCTTAGGAAGCTTACCTTGGAAGGATGAAGACTTGGATGGATAAGCATGGTGGACCAAGACCAAGACTTGGCCAAGACCTTGGATAACTTAGAGGGAAAGAAAAGAAAAACCAATATATAACACATTATAATATTAAAATACTTGCTAACATTCTCCCACCTATTTTAATATTATAAGTAACAAAAAACTGAGATTATTAGGCAAATAAGGATATTATGCATCATGGTAGGTGTGCTCTGCATTGAACCTCCATTAGTGAAACAATAATATTTACTCCAGAGCCAATAGTATGCTCAGCATTGAACTATGACTACTTAAGGGAAATAAATAATTATTGCACACACATAATATTCCAAGTGTTCACAAAAGCTTTAAAAGCTAGCACATTACGGCCTTGTGCGATCCCAGGATTCATGAGTGTGTTTGAGAATTAGCCCAAATCTCATAGGTAGCGGCCCCACTACCACACTCACATAGGTGAATTCTGTCAAGGGT
The DNA here is from genome assembly GCF_055761805.1 of Camellia sinensis. Taxonomy (NCBI): domain Eukaryota; kingdom Viridiplantae; phylum Streptophyta; class Magnoliopsida; order Ericales; family Theaceae; genus Camellia; species Camellia sinensis. Next base: position 20,287,644 of record NC_138962.1, on the reverse strand, counting down.
GCTCCTGTAACTATGACACCCCACTCAATAAGAGCTACAGAAATTCATTAAGAGTTCTTTTAATAACTCAACCTCTACAACGTTACAGGATAAATGCACTTACATCATAAGGATGGGTAAAAATTAATTTAGTGCATTTCTCACGGCCATCATATGATCGTTTTTCTCATTGAACCCAGTTACAGGATCTCTGGTCGCTAGGTTGAGTATCCTCATACATAGCTCCTGCTACATTCAATGGGCTTCAATCCCATCCCCCTCGATGTATTCCAGACTCTATCTCTTGCTAAGGCCTTAGTTAATGGATCTGTAAGATTATCACCAGATTTAATATAATCCACATATATAATGCCATTATTCATATAAGATCTCACAGTACTGTGTTTTCTTCTGATAGGTCTGAATTTACCGTTATAATAACGGTTATTAACTCGACCAATTGCTGCGGTGCTATCACAATGAATCAATATAGGTGGAATCGGTTTTTCCCAACAAGAGATTTCATTTAACAAATCTCTTAACCAATTTGCTTCTTCACTAGCTGTATCTAAAGCAATAAGCTCAGCCTCCATTGTTGAATTAGCAATAATGGTTTGTTTTTTTGATTTCCAACTTATAGCACCACCTCCCCATGTAAATAAGTAACCAGTGGTTGATAATGAATCACCTGACAAGGTATTCCAATCGGCATCACTGTAACCTTCAAGTACTGTAGGATACTTATTATAAAACAAGCCATATTTTATGGTACCAAATAAATATTTCATAATACGCTCAATGGCTAGCTAGTGATCACTGCCAGGCTTGCTAGTAAACCTGCTAAGTACTCCAACTGCATATGCAATGTCAGGTCTAGTACAGTCAGCCAAATATTGCAAGCTACCAATCATACTAGCATATTCTTTTTGATTTATTACATCCTCATCATTTTCAATAGGAAATAAACGCACATGAAGATCAAAAGGAGTAGGTGGTAACTAGTTTTGTCTAGTAGTGAGGCCAACAACTTACACTTTGTTTGAATTGAGTTATTTGGCGAGGAAAAAAAAAATCAATTTCTCTCTATCACAAAAACCAATTGTGTGCCTTTCATGGGGTACAAAAACCAGCTCATTGTTTTTTTTAACTCTTCAACCACTTGCCTGGTATGTGTTATTTGAAAAAAATCAACCCATAATTTAGCCTCACCATAAGTTAACCCAACAAAATAGCAATTGCACATACTGTGTTTATTATAACAGGAATTTCATCGAACACTTATGCTGCATCATTGATAAGCACCAATTTTTTGCATACAAATCAGTTAGATCACTCCCCACAAAAAGAAAAAGCTAGATGACCAATCCGATTTGACAACATGAGAATGCAACAGCTTACCAAATTCAACTACAGGAACCCCCATTGATGTGTATGAAAAGCGAAGGTTTAGACGAATGCATTAAAGGGTAGTGGGTTTGTTGGATTGATGCAATTGAAGAAGTTGTCAGTAAGAGTTTGAAGGTGAGTTTTGTAAATATGAGTTTGGTGTGAATACGGTGAAGAGAGAGAAAGAGAGTAAGCCTGTTCCTAGGGGGTGTTTGTTTCAGTTTTTCAGAGCCAACTTATGGCTTTTAGCTTTGAAAAAGTTATTTTGGACTGTTTGGTTAAACTTATTTCAAACAGCTTCTGATTATAACAGCTTATTTTAACTAGAAAAAGCTGATTCTGAGAAGCTGTTCACCCCTTGCTTCTGATTATCAACTTCTGCTGTGGACATGTTAATTTATGGTTATACTCTTAAATTTTTTTATTTTTTATTTTTTTAAAAATAGAAAAAGACTCAAATGGACTATAGATTATTATTATTATTTTTTATGAGAAATGTAGACAAACAAAAAATAAAAATTAATTGAAAAAGCTATTTCACAGCTTATTTAACAAACACTACTCAGCAACTTAAATCTATAATCCAACAGCTACACCAAACAGATTAACAACTTCTGATTAAAGTCATAATCTGTAATATGTTAAGTTATAATCTATAAGCTGTTTTAACAGCTACACCAAACGGGGCCCTAGTTTGGCAACAGAGGTTTAAGAAGAAATGAGAGAGAGAATTGAAGTTCTATCGGCCAATGCAGCCCAAAGAGAAAAGCACACCAACTCTGGTTTACAAATTGGACAGTCAAATTGGACCCATGTGGCCCATTATTAGTGCCATTCGAATAATTCATTTTATAAATTCTTTGGAAGCCTAGATTGTTGCATTCGTATTGTCAAAAAATGTTCAAAATCATTTCTTCCATCTATTCAAAATCATATAGTAGCTGGCATATATGGAAAAATTGCATGAACATTTTTCTTTTTAAATTTGTTTTGTGTGGAAAAAGTATCACATCTATGAAGAGTGTGTATATTATTTATTGTATCTTATACTGGTCTATGAGCTCAATTACCAAAGTCACAATGTCTTATTACAGCTATATATCAATTCTGTTACAATATTCTCTCTCCCAAAAAAGAAAAGAAAAAAAAAAGCCTTATTATAACTTAAAAAACAACCATATCATGGGTTTGTCGGAGTGCAATTATTATTTCCAATATAAATGAAAGACCGGAACAAATTTCACATGGAACCGGAGAATCTGCTTCACAAAATTGTTTGCAATTATTTACATGTCGTTGTAGCCTCTCAACTTTCAACATCCATTTCAATGTGAGTGTGATAAATGAACGTGTCTATTCTGCTTTGCAAAAAGTTTCGTACTGCCAATCATCAATGATCAAACCTTCTATAGTTAAATGTAAATAATATATTGAATGAACCCTCTGAAGTTTCTTGCCTGAACCCTCTTTTTACCAATTTTTTATTTTTTATTTTCTGAGCCCTCGTACTTAACAGATGGTGTAATGATGGGGCTTCTTGGCTACGTGGCCTTCAGCTTAGCCACACACGACAGTAGAAACCAACAATTTCCAAAGCTCTTCGTAGAAATTTCCCAAAACGGTGGTCTGCTCTTTGCCTATTTCCCAAAGCCCCTCCCTGGAAAATTTGGCTGTAGAATTTCGGTTAGTCACGTGGAATTCAGATTAGCCGGGCCGACAATGAAGAAGAAAACAAAGGGTACCTCTTCGAACAGCATATATATATATATATACATATACGGTGGATGGAGTTGCTGTTATCCTATTCTTCCTATCTCTATCGAGGGTACCTCTGCCGGGACGCTGTCAAAATTGGGTATCTAAAGCTTCACTCCTGCCATTGCAAATTGAGAGGGAGATTTATGATCTGGAATTGGACTGAGGTAAAGGCCGAGCAGGTTGAGAGCCTAATGGTGCATCGGGCCGAGATGACCGGCGATCCGCCTGGAGTTGGGCTGCCAGGAGTAGGACCGGGCAGGAGTTGGGCCAAGTATGTATGGCCCAGTTTGGAAAGAAGCTGCTCGGCAAGTCAGTGCTCGGTTGGACCGAGCTGCTTGATCATCGATGGTGGAGCCAGTCAAGCTGAGTGACCGGCGCCCGGAAAGGCGTGGTCAGCCGAGGTAATCATTTGATCGGCGGGAAGGCCGACCACAGGAGGTGCCCCAGACTAGGCTTTGCCGAGATGCCGCCTAGCCCGGTCCTCCTTGGGCTAAACCAGTGAAGTGCTTGGATATGAAGCACAGCACGGCCGTGGAAGCTCGGCTGCCGAGCTCGGGCTGAGAAGACAGGCAGTTGAGATTAGGTGATGTTCAGCAAGGTTTGTGCTGACAGATGGGATAGCGGAGCCACGTGTCAGGAGATGACTGGGAGTGGATATAGGGCGCAGAGGGTATGTAAGCATGTCTACACCCCCCATACGAGACAGACGAACACTTTTTAAGAAAACTCCTACACACTAGCCCCTTTCTTTCCCTCTCTATCCTAAGATGTGTGCTAACTTGATCGTCGGAGGGTTTTTCCGGCCACACACCGCCGGGTAGCTCACCGTTATTTGCTCGCAGGTAGTCGGACGAAAACGGAGCTCGGAAGAAAGGAGTACGGGCATGCCGGAATATTTACTCCCCGTACACAAATCCTGGTAATTACATCTATAATTTCATGCCTACTATTTACAAGTGTGTTGAACAATATTTGCCCACACTGTTTTTCACCCCTGCCCACATGTTTGTGGCATATTTGTTTTCACCCCTGCTCCTGCACACCATCTGTTTGGCAATAGGTCTCAATAAACAAAGAGTTTGCCACGAATCATAAAGAAACGGGAAAATTCTAACATTTCCAAACTAACCAATTTCCAACCCCACTCAAACAAAGACAATAATTCCCAAGTGATGAAATTTTTATAGCTAAGGCAGTTGGATTTTTCAAAAGTCCACATCCTGGAAGGTTTAAATCATGTAAATCATAAATTGACAGAAATCAAACATAACTTAAAGTAAAAAGAAATTTTTAAGGAGAAAAAAAAAAGACAGAAGTCATTATCACTTGAGTGAAGCCCAAAAAAAAATCATAAGAGACAAAATCTGATATTCCATCACAATTTATTCATTGAAATCTCAGAAATCCAATATACTCTATTAGAGTCTTCAACTGGGGTGAAAGAAAAAGGCAACAGCAAGAAAGAAATCCTAGAATGAAAGATTCTGCTAGAAACCAATATCATGATTTGCAAGGGGAAAAACCAAGGCAGCTAAAGGCATGGTCAATCATAAAGAAGAGGGAAAATTCCAACATTTCAAAACCATCCAATTTCCAAACCCACTCAAACAAAGACAATAATTCCGAAGTTATGAAATTTTTATAGCTAATAAGACAGCAAGAAAGAAAAAGGCAACAACAAGAAAGAAATTGTAGAATTAAAGATTCTAATAGAAACAAAGACCATAAAGAAGTCTTTATCACTTGAGTGAAGCCCAAAAAAAATCATAAGAGATAAAATCTGATAATTTTGGCTTTGGTCATACTTCTTGATCTCAAAAGGTGAATTGGAAATTCCTACAAAATTGATCTCAGGCTTGCTTGGAGATTGTAAAACCTTGTAGATTTCTGGCTTTAATAACCCTACAATGTTAGTGAAATTTTTTACTTTCTTTGTTAAAGTAGCATTATTCAGTGTAAAATTGTATGAATCGATATAGAAGTCAAGTGTTCTTTATCCGTTATTAAAATTGTGTGTTTAAAATTCATGTTTGATTTTTCCATCAAATCTCCAGTCAAAATGTTTAGGTTCATGGATGTGGGAGATAAGTAGATATTTTCTAATAGTTGAGATGTCTTTATATAATTAACCTTATTTTTTATATTGTGCTGCTAACAGTAATCTGAGAAAATCAGATTATGGAATAGCTGTTGGTCAACAAAGGCTTTGGTTATTTCAAAAAGGGCTATGTGGGAAATTCATGGGGCTCAATTGAAAGTCTGTGATCAAGTTTTAAAAAGAAAGGATTAAATTAGCACGATTTGCCCCCAAAGAAACCTAAGAGGTACTTTCTAATTTCTGAAAAGAGTAATGTGAGTAAAGGACCTTGAATTATTGCACCATATTATAGGACTTTGAAATTTTTATAGCTAATAAGACAGCAAGAAAGAAAAAGGCAACAGTAAGAAAGAGATTGTAGAATTACAGATTCTAATAGAAACTAAGACCATGATTTGGACGGGAAAAAAACCAGGCAGCTAAAGGCATGGCCTTCATAAAACCAAACATGTTTGTTGATTCACAAATCGAGCTTTATATGAACACAATAATGCAAAAAAACTCTTTAATTCGGCAGAACATCAACAAAAGCTTTGAAATCATCACAACAATAACGAAGAACAAAGCAAAACAAATTTTTTTATATTAAAAAAAGGGAGGGGGGGGGGAAGACAGATCACAAGTCATTACAAAAATAAAATAAAAAAGAAGTTCATTATTGTCCGATCTTCACACTTTTGAGGCCTGTGTAATTGTTGAGTGCGTATTGTGGATTGAATTGTACAATCAAATTAAGGATTACAAAATAAATCTGCTCCCTGTCTTCAATGGGGTGTAAGTTTTCTTTGGGTAAATGGATTAGATTTGTTTTGATTATAATAGCAATTTCTGCAACTACATTAAGTATTACTACATCTATCAATAATAGTTGTACATCCCCTTTGTAAAACAAATTGATGTATATTATTGATTGATGTATTACAAGATTGTTCTATATTGTTATGTTTACAATGATCATATATATAGAAGAAAATGTGGTAGTAGGTGTAGGTGGTAGGTGGAGTGAAGTGGAGGTGGTAGGTGGAGTGGGTGGTAGTGGAGGTGGTAGGTGGAGTGGTGATTTATTATTTACAATTTACATTAACAGCCCCCCTCAAACTCAAGGAGGATAGGTACTAGCCAACTTGAGTTTGGAGAGTGTAACAAAACAGGAAAGTAAACTGATAAAGAAAATAAAACAGGATAGGAGACACGGTATGGTCGTGTCAGACCTTTGTAGGAGACACTTTATGGGGTCATGTCGGACCGGTGTAGAAGGACAGTTTACAAGGTCATGCCGGACCGATGTAGCAGGACAGTTTACGAGGTCATGCTGGACCGATGTAGCAGACACTGTGTGGTCGTGTCAGACCGATGTAGAAGACAGTTTACGGGGTCATGTCGGACCGTTGTAGAAGACAGTTTACGGGGTCATGTCGGACCGATGTAGAAGCTGACCGGAATCAATGTCGGGACAGTTTATGGGGTCATGCCGGACCGATGTAGAAGACAGTTTACGGGGTCATGTCGGACCGTTGTAGAAGACAGTTTACGGGGTCATGTCGGACCGATGTAGCAGACACTGTGTGGTCGTATCAGACCGTTGTAGAAGACAGTTTATGGGGTCATGTTGGACCGTTGTAGCAGAGGTTGTGGTGATGCACAGTGCGCCATGAGCGACTTATACATGATACTGTGTATAACCCCCCCTCAAACTCAAATAGGTGTGAAGATAAAAACCTATTTGAGGTTGAAAAGGGATTGATAAAGCTGACCGGTGTAGAAGACACTGTATGAGTGTGTATATAGGCTGCCCAAAAGATATACATGGATGTAGATATCGAGCCCTCAAAAGTCGTGCCCTCAAAAGGTGTGCCCGCACCCTCAAAAGGCGTGCCCGATTCATGAAAAGGCGTGCCATGAAAAGGCGTGCCAGGTTGTCGGCGTCAAGAGGCGCGCGATGCGCGTGGCTACCTCGGCTATTTAACCAAGACGGAGCTGAGGCCGAGGCAGAGGCTGAGATAAGAAACTGAGAGAAACCTCTGAAAAATTCTGCGTTGTGCTGAGAGAGAGAGGCTGTAACACAGTTGTGCTGAGAGAGAGAGTCTGTAACACTCTGTTGCGAGAGAAAATGGCTTCGTCGTCCCGTGGTCTGCTTACTCTCTTTCCCGACCTCAACGAGTCCACAAGAGAGATAACAGGTGCGGTGTCCCGTGAACCTCAACCAAACACCACTGGGTTTGCTCCGTTGAACTTTCCGATGCAGTCGGTGGAGCAAAAAATGGCAGTGCAAACGGATGTGGAGGCGAATCAGTATACTTTGAAGGCATGTGTGGAGTCCATGACGGCGGTCACAAACTTGTCGCACCGGCTGCAGAGTAGGACAAATGAGGTGCAGCAATTAAACTCCCAGCTGGCTCTGCTCCAACGCATGTATAAGGATGCGCGAGCAGAGATAAGCGTGCTAAGGGCAGAAAACAAGGAGCTGAAGCGGAAGGCCACCGTGATGTTCCGATTTGGAGGGCTGCCATATGCTGCAATGGAGGAGCAGGGAGGAGGCAACTTGCATGGTGGTCTAGGAAGCACGGAGGCAACACCGTCAAGGGCCGCCCTGGACGGAGGTAAGAAGAAGAGACCGGCGGCAGAGTAGAGAAGAAAAAGCCCGCCTGTGGATGTGGTTGTGTTGGTTTTTTTTTTTTTTTTATGTTGTTTTTGTTTTTTGGTGTAAAATGGTGATCGGGGTGAGCCCCGACATGAATAAAATGAGTTTGGTGTGCAGATCTGCCTCTGCGGCTTTTGTTGTTGTTGTTGTTGTTTTTTTTTTTTTTTTTTTTTTGGACTCAGACCCATGTGCGCCGGATGGGTGAGATGAAAAAACAGTTTGAGAGGTGTGATATAAAAAAAAAATAAGAAGAGAAGGGAAAATATATTATAAAAATATATATATATATATATAGATATTAAAAGAAAAGAAAAGTGTAACGTGGGTGGTGTGCATGTGTTTTGTTTGTTTTTTTTTTTTTTTTTTGTTGGGTTTTGTTTGTGAAAAAGGTGAGTGAAAGGCAAAGAAAAAATGGATTAAAAATAAATAATAAAAAAAAAAGGGGAAATGAGTGCAAAAGGGGGCACGGGTAGTGGAAAATATGAGTGGAGTGAGTATTGAATATAATAAGAATAATAATAATAAGAAAAAAAAAAGAAAAAGTTAGACCACGTGGGTCATGTCGCCAAGGTGATATAGTGATTCACTATCTTTCGCAGATGATGTTGCCAAGACAACAAGAACGGACAAAACACGAAGAAGAATATGCCGTTCTCGAAACAGAAGTGCAAAATCCAACTCCAGAGACTCAACAGCGAAAACTATGAGGACCGGAAGAATGTCTGCTACACGTCTTGAGCTTCACGGGGTGGGAGTTCATGCGGTGATGGAAGAGTGAGGAGGGTGAAGGAGGAAAGATGCGAAAGAGATCTGGAGCGCTAAGATAGATGAAGTCGGAGAACATGGTCGGCATGCTCGAGTTTGGACGTCTGTCACGCCTTCGTGCTCGAGTATGCTCGAATCTCTGAGGTCGCTAGGCTGAAGTGAAGCAGCAATGGTGAGTAGCAGCTTGGATCACACGGCTGCGGCGGTCGCGACGTCTGCGGCAGCCGGAGCTGGGACAGGTTAGTGGTGGTGTTGTGTATGTGTCTGGGTTGACTGGGTGAGCTTAATTTTGAGTCATCTCTTCGTTGCGAAAAGTGGACTAGTAGTCGTGATCTCTTTGAGGGTGACGATGAGGAGTCGGAGAGTTAGCGAGCTCTGTAGACATCGGAGTAGGCGCCGGAGCCGACTCAATAGAGGATCTCGTACTTGGAGGTGATCTCGCAGTGGGTGTAGATGCTCCAGCTCTTTGCCGATGATGGCGGCGGTTGGAGGGAGGTGTAGCAAAGGTAGCAAAGGTATCTAGGCCTGGATGCTGTGTTTACTGATATGGGTTTGTCCGGCGGGCGGCTAAGGCGAGGTTGCCGCCCGCCGGTGAAGCAAAATTATTAGGTTCTTAACCTAGCTCTAATACCATGTAAAACAAATTGACGTATATTATTGATTGATGTATTACAAGATTGTTCTATATTGTTATGTTTACAATGATCATATATATAGAAGAAAATGTGGTAGTAGGTGTAGGTGTAGGTGTAGGTGGTAGGTGGAGTGAAGTGGAGGTGGTAGGTGGAGTGGGTGGTAGTGGAGGTGGTAGGTGGAGTGGTGATTTATTATTTACAATTTACATTAACACCCTTGATAGCAAATAAAGCTAGCAGACACATATACAAATTAAGGAAAACAGCAGGTTAGGCTTATAGGCTTAATCCATTGTATTGGCTAAACAAATGGATTAGATTTCTTTTGATTCTAACAGCAATTTCTGGAAGTAAATTAGGCTGAATCCATTCTATTCAATTTATGTGAATAGAAAATGCACTAAGACATGATCAATAGGTTCATTGAATTGAGTTTAGAACACATTCAAGGTAAAGAAATCCCAATCAACAAAACCCACTTATATGTCTATCGTGAGATTTAAAAATAAAAACAAAAACCAGAGCATTATTTGCAAGAACATACCTTTAAGAGCCATTGTCATGCTTAATTCAATACACATTGAAAGCCCATCAAAAGAAAAATAAAGTGGACATTAATCTTCCACTGTATATGATGCCCATTCTGCACAGGAAAACAACATTAGCTACACAAGCAAAAAGAAACTACATGTCTAAGCCACAAAAAACTAATCTCTAAAAGAGTTTTCCTTCTAGTATTTTAATTGAAATGAATCCCAGAAGGACAATTTAAAGACCACAAGTTTGGAAATTACAATCAAATTTGATTCCCCTGAGTTCAATTCACCTTAAAACTACCAACATAGAAATTTGCAACTAAACTGACAAACTTTCAATCATATCATGACAAAAAAGACAAGGATGTATCTATAATGAACATATTTTTTTCATCAAATTTTTTAATGTTAATTTTTTTTTCAACTTTATCATTAAAGAAAACTCTGAACAATAAGATAATTGCAAATCAGTAGTAGCCCTTGTCATGCTTATATCATTCAGGAACAAGAAGATTAATTTGATCTACCCTGCTAATCACCCATTCAAATATTTTAAAAGGTTGAGTTAAGTGTATATGTATCATTTTCAGCAACCAAAAAAAAAAAAAAAAATCTGAAAGAGTTTTCCTTCTGGTATTTAAATTGGAATGATTCCCAAAAAGACAATTCAAGGAGCAAAAGTTGGAATCATAAAGAAGGCAACCAACCCAAAAAACAGAACAACTAAATTCGATTCCCTGATTGATTTGCTTGTCTTTGTACATTAGTAAAGAAACTTGAAGTCTAATGTACATTAATTAATTTAACATGTTCATGATTTAAATGTTAAAAATACTGCCGCCAATGGTTCTCGAAAGATAGAAATATACATGATAGATGAAATGTATGTTATGGAGTAGATCAAGGAGTTACTTGCCCACATAAATATATACTGATACCAAAATTTCAGTTTGGCTCAAGCACATCGACGAATTGGCAGCGGCAATGGGAAGGGGAAAAATATAGTTTGTGTACAGTGTTCCAGCTTCCCATCAACAAAAGACGTAGACATCTAAATAAACTCCAAATTCAATTCCAAACCTACGAAGAATTTTGTCTATCTTGTTTTGAAGAAGTTGGTGAAAAGTTCTGGCAATGCAACGAGCTTCGATGTTAGCTCCAGGACTTCCAATAAGTTAGAATGGTAACTGAAATCTATCCAGACCATTTCTATTCTGTTGCCCTCTAAACAGAACAGGTGTTCCTACAAAAATGAAAACATCATTCGACAAATGGAAAGAAACAAAATGAACCATACAAATTCCAAAATTGTATTATTGTCTCTTTCACATGTGGCTGACTATATTTATTAATGAAAGTCTAGCTAATAGACAAGTAAGCACGAAAAGGTCCAAAATTGAAATGGGTACAACAGCTAACTCAAAAGCCAAAAATAGAAGAATTCCACGTAACTGATTTCAGGTTATGTGTGAAAGCAATAAAAAGAGGCCAAAATTCCAATCCACTCCATTAACACGTCATAGTGAATGATAGCCCCAATATTTAATTCAAAAACAAAGAGAAGAGAAACTAAACATCATTGAAACAATTGAACGGTGAATAAGTGTGAAGCACCATAACCATAACACCTACCATGATGATAGAGTGAAATGCTTATGGATCACAAGCTTGGCATGTTCTCATTCGAAAAAAATTTAAAAACAATTAAAAAAAAACACACAAAGGCTTTACATGTTCCCAAGGTTAAGGGCAAGATTACTTTTGTTGTACTTGTTTCTTTTATTATTCAATTTGTGCAGGCCTCACCGACCCACAGGTCCAACTCGCACTCATGATGATGGCTGAATTTTGTTTTTCATGCCATGTGTTTCTGCAACAAACAAGGAATTTCTCACTAGATATATATGTCTTCTGGATGGAATTGCTATTACACTGTTCTTCCCATCACTGCCGCTATACAACCGAAGGGGAAGCCAACCAACAGATTCCATGTATGCCGTCTAGAGAATTCTTTTCAGTAGTTATCAGATTTCAGATTCTAAAAATTCAAAATATTTCATACGCTTTGGCGATTTCAATATCGTGGATGTTATCACAGTTGTTTTCGACGAGTAAGGATCTTCTAGAGTTTTTTTTTTTTCTAAAGTTTCCTAGAGTGGTGCATTGTGTGGTTAAGATTTAATGACAAGTCACATCAATTTTTCAGCATTAAATCTCAACCACACAATACACCACTTTAGGAAACTTTAGGAAAAAAACACTCTAAAGCATCCTTGGTGGTTTTCGACAACCAAATAACTTGGTATGTTATTTTTTAACTCCTTTACTATAATATGTTGCTTTTTATTTCTGTTAACCTTCCTTTTTTTCTTGTTGGATTTTTGTCTTGTTGGTGTTTGATTGAACTACTACAATTTATATTTGGCTCACCATGTGTTTGACAATATGCCCAATAAAGACATGAAAATCATCTTTTTAGTCATGCATTCCTATTCACTAGTTGGAAAAGACAATGGAATTAATTTGTTTGCTTGTCTTCCCTGGTTGAAATTTCAGAAAAGAATATATTAAATACAATTATTTATGTTGTATAATATCCAACCATGTTATGTTCGTTCTTGTACCTTCCTCTGTATTTATGCATACTATGTGTTTGTCAATATGTCTAAACGAACCAAAGAGTATAATAACTTGATTTGGGCAATTTGATTGTGGTAATTTTTATTGAGTAGGAGAGTTCTATGATTAACTTAACTTCTGATTCTACTTTTTACTATCATTTTTGTATAGGTCGTTCATTGATTATTTGTACTGATGTTTTGCTTTTGCTTTTTGTTTTTGCTTTTGCTTTTGTTTTTGTTTTATGTGGTGTGCTTTGGCATCCTTGAATTTCTGTTTGTCAAAAATAGATATCAGTCACGTTGTCAAAAATAGATATACATATTAGTGAAACTTCTTCAAAGTTTTAGTAGTGCTTAGAAGTTAGATGTTTCCACATTTCTTGAAATATAGACAAGTAGTTAATGCAAAGTCAACAGCTGGAAAAAAAAAAATCCTCAATTCTTCTTTTTAATATATGTTGCATCCACTGTTGGTTTTCATAAAAACATAGCTTTTCCAGTGTTGTATTTTTTCAAAATTCAACTAGACAAAGTCATTCTCAGAGATTGTGATTTTATGTGTGAATCCTTCCTTACCATTTCCTTCAATCTTTGCATAATTTTGTTAGATCATAATACGGAAGTAAAAAAGTTAATGGTGATCCTTCATTGTCCTTCTCTAGATTTTTTTTTTTTTTTGGTGAATAACCAAAAAGAGAAAAACTACATTTGCATATAGGAACTATTTCACCATTCATTCACCAACACCCTCGAATGGCTGAAAAACTATAAAGAAACAGAGGATATGTTTAAAATGTATGATCATTATTATTTTCGGTGTAATTGTTCAACAATATTATTTTATTTTGGATTACATGTACCTGCCAAGCATGCTATATGATTGCTGTAATTTATTTGAACTTTTAAGACATTACTTCTTGCAGCATGTAGGATGTAGATACATCTTAGTGATAGCATATTGCAATTTGTTTGTTTTTTTTACAGGAAGAAGAACCAATTGACAGAAAGATCGGAAAACTGTGTGAATATGCTGCAAAAAATCCTTTATGTATACCCAAGGTACTATTTGATTCTTTTGGAGATTCTCATAATAATGAGTTTCCTTAGGTCATTCTATGTTAATTTTTTTTGGTTAAACCCAATGAAACATATAAGTAATGTACAAACACCCAATTTGAATTATTGTTCTAAAAGTAGCTGCTCTTAAAACATCATGAACTTGGAAAAAAATTATAGAACTTTTTGGTATTGCAACATAAAGCTGTAATTACAACTTCTTGGGGCCTGCAACATATAAATAATGATAGTAAGCATTCCTCTCCCTCTCTTGAGCACTTTTTTTTATGATTATTTTTTCCTTTGTCTTCTTTTAATTTTAAATTACAGGAAACTTGCATCTGTCCTGTACTTGTGCCTTTTACTTTACACTCTCCTACATGGTTTAGACGAGATTGCATTGAAAAAAAAGCTATTGTTACAATATCTATTCAATTAGAGAAATTATTCAATTAGAGAAATTATGCAAGTGTTATGCCTTGTGGCATATGTTATGCATAAGAGCAACTTAAATAGTACGAATATTTTTCAATTTTTATTTTTTGGTATCGGTATAAATTTACTACATTATTGAATACTTATTATCAACAATAGTGTTATATCTATAGAATTTCTTTCTCTTGCAATCTCCTAATGAGGTAATAAGACAAAATACATATAAGGAGAGTTTGAAGAAATATTTTGTAGAAATTTAATGTATAAAGAGAAATAGAGAATTGTATTATTGATTGATTTATATTGATATCAATTACAATGATTCATGATTCCTATATATAGAAGAGGGTGAGTGTGTAGTAGGTAAGGAGTAGGTGAAGTGGAGGTGGTAGTAGTGTAGTGGGTTAGGTTTAGTGGAGTAGGTGAGGTAGTAGTGGTGTAGTGGGTTAGGTTTAGTGGAGTAGGTTTAAGTGGGTGAAGGTTTAGTGGAGTAGGTGAGGTGGTAGTGGTGTAGTGGGTTAGGTTTAGTGGAGTAGGTTTAAGTGGGTGAAGTAGGTGGAGAGTAGGTGGATTTTAACATATTTGAACGTAGGTTTTCAAATTTTACTTGCCATGTTATTAAGAGAAATTATGTGGATGAATCATTTTTCTATTATTAAATAGGTATAGTGGTCTTCTCTATATTTTTGTCGACTTGGTTGTAGAAATTTTTTTTTTTTTTTTTTACTGCAAATGTCAACATATATTTCCATGAACATTGGGATTGAAAGAGTAACGTGACTCCCATTTGCATTATATTTATAAGGTATTTTGTTTATGGATTTGAGAAGAGATTTATCAAGAAAAAAAATTATAAAAAAAAATAGATGAAATGTGTATAAAATTATATTTTACATACTTTTTTTTTTTTTTTTAAATCATTTCTCAAATTCATAAAATGTAACGTGACCCCCACGCGTGAAGCGTGTGGGGGCAATTACAGTATTTATAATGAGTTACAATTTTTATAACGAGAAATTACGTATATCACTGATTTTTTTATTACCATTCTACGTTACCTCTTATATAAAGACTCATGATTGGTTCATTGTTTTAAGATAATTACTAAACAATTAATGAAAATAAATAATATCTTATCATGTAATTTAGTGAATTAAAAAAACAAATGATATATAACAATCTACTATGTTATAAAATTATGAGTTAATTACCTAAAAGTCTTATTTACAGATGTTATAGTAACTCAAATCCTATTTAAGATTTTTTGAATCAGTAAGTCCTATTTAGTAAAATTGAGAATATTATTAGGTTTTTTCTAATTTTTAAAATTAAGAACATTATCAATTTTGCATAGTAATGTTCCAGATAATTGTTTCACTAACTGATAATAAAAACAGAGCATGAGATTAAACATTTTTGCCCTTCTATTTATTGGTTTGATTCAACTATCCAATAAAATCGAGAACATTAACAGTTTTTTCCAGTTTTAAAACTATGAACATTATCAGTTTTTGCATTTTTAATTTTTTTTTTCAATTTTGCACATCAATATTTCATAATTATGCTCCTTTATAGATACAAATTTTTAGTTTTTCACAAAAAAATAATTCAATTTTTTCAAAAAAAAAAAAAAATTTATTTTTTCAATTTGAAAGTTAATGTTTTGAAGTTTTAAAAATTAAAATAAATGTCAAATCATTAGGTTCCTTTATAAATAATCATAAATGATAAACAATTATTGTTTGAAGGGCAATTTCAATTATTAAAAATTTAATGAGACTCGAAGGTCTTAAAAAATTTTGTTAGAACTTAATGGAATCTAAGTTTATAAATTAAAACTTGTGTGTAAATATCTCTAAAAATATTCGGTGGCTTTGATTGATATGTGGCGCACATATTTGAATGTGATTGATTCATATAGTTGTGAATTTTGTGTTGGTGTTTTTAAGAAACAACATGAGAGGTGGCTATTAGTAATTTGTTACATTCAATAATTTTATTTTCTTACCACTATCCTTCTCTAGGTTGAGCTTGTCTCAAGGATATTATGGATAAATTTCAGAAAAATTTTAATTGTAGTGTAAATTCTTCTTTTACATATGAAACTTGTGATAATTATACAAATAATTCTTTTAAGAAGAATTGTGCTGCCGTGAACAATCAATTTGGAGATTTAAGGCTACTACAACCACACGCACCCAAAAAAAAAAATGTATATATATATCCATTGTAAAAGTGTATGTATTCATATTTCAAATATAATATCAATTTTTTTGTTTATGATTTGAGAAGTTTCTATTTTTAGAAATAGAAAAAAGCAAAAAACTAATATGGAAATATTGTTTGAATTATTTTTTAGAATTTCAAAAAAAATTAAATGAAAACGAGATTGAAATGACGAGTCTTTTTCAAACTTTCATTATTTTTTGTTTTAAAAAAGTTAAAAAATCAAAAATCAAAAATCAAAAATAAAGTTAATTGAAAAATTTTAAATGACACCACTCACAAAAATTTCTAGAGTTCCTATTGACAAATGGTATAAAGGATATTCCCATGAAATTGTGGTCTATATGGTGTGTGCAGACATTATCTAGATGGTTTTGCTGGGAAAGTCTTGCTGACATACATAGTTCATCACAGAGATCATATGGCTATATCTACCAAATCATATAAAAGATTGGGGGGACACGAATTTGAATGTGTTCTGTTGTTGGGATACCTTCTGAAACTTACCCCACAACTCAATATGCAGTGTCCATCGATTATTAGGGACGTGCATGGGTTGGAGCAAAGTGGTTTAGGGGAAAAAAATAATCACAAAACTGTGATTCACAAAAACCTAACTCAAATAACTTAATCCAATCCCATTAAAATAAACGAGCTCATTCAACTTCATTCCAAAAAAAAAAAAAAAAAAAAAAAAAAAAATGAAAGCTCATTCAACGTTCAACCCTGTTCTTCAAATAAATCACCTTAATTCAAAAGACAAACTATCACCCAAGAGTAACAAGAAATTAAGTCCAACTTGTTTAAAAAGAAATCAAACATACAAATAACCATCCAAATTAAGTCCAACATGAATAAAAGGAAATTAACAGTACACACTCACAAGCAAACCATCCAAATTAAGTCTAAGAGAATCCAACCAATCATCTAAATTTTACAATTAAACAGTCCAAGAAATCCACAGTAAATAGCAACAGTTGCTACATATGCAACATCCACTCATCCGAACTCCAAAGAACCACAGTAGCTTCATCCAAACTCCAAGCTTCATCAATCTACAAATATAAGCAAGAAAAATTTATTCAATAACAAAAAAAATAAAAATAAAAATTGTGAACTGGTCTCTCTGATGATGGTTAGAAATTTTTCTTGCACCAAATTCACTGGAAAGCTAAAGCAAGCCAAAGGTGGGATTTTCTTGCGCTATAAAAATTGTGAATTGGTTTTGACAGAAATCTTTACTCTTTAGCATCTGCAGTCATTGTAACGATAAGTAAAAGATGACATCCAGAAAGATGCGAACATTACTAACAATTTAGTTGTTCAAACAGGAGCATACACAGTTAGTAATGCATGTGCAGCTGTGGAATCCCAAGGCCTGTTGCAAGGAATTATAACATATGCTTAATGCTTTTATTAAGATTCTAGCCAATTAATGGCCTTGGAAAAATTAGCAAAATATCGGAAGATGTTTAAGCTTCTCTACATTGTGAAGATTTTCAAAATCAAGTTTTTGAGCAGGTTCTTATGCATTGAAGAGTAGCAGGTTCTTATGCATTGAAGAGCAATTCTTATTTCCAGTATAAATGGCCATTCCGTTAGGAAGCCAAGGAATAGTCATTCCATTCCTGCCCATAATCATTCTAGCAGCACTACCGTAGATTAAGGGATTGAGTGATGTGTCAGTCTTCAAGGTGGCTTATATGTAGAGTTAACAATGAAGTCCCCAAAACTCCAATGAAGCCTATCTGGAAAGCCATGTTGAGAAAGAGGAATGGACTTGATGAGATTACAACATCGGCAAGAAAAACATATGAATGAGAATTGGCGATTATGTGATCTGGGGCTAAATTGGAAGGAAGGATGATAGGTTGAGTGAAGCAGTATACCAGCCTAATATCTGTTCTTTATGATGCCGACATCTCAATCCCAATTGACCAGGGCAACAAACCAGTAAGCCTTAAATTGAATTATTATTATTATTATTTTCCCCATTTCAATGGGTTAATTCAAATGTTCCAAAGGATTGACCATAACTGATCAACTAAATTATCATATATTCCCATAGATCAGTTTAGTATATATCTGGGGAAGTATATAACTATATGATATGCAAAGACCAAACATTCAAATCATGTTTGTAGAGTCTTTATTAGAAAGCTAAGCTAAGTGAAATCTTGAGGATTTGGTGGAAATGGCTAAAATGGCATGAACAAAACTTTTTTTTTATGGCAATGACACTACCTCCCGCAAAACTAAAACAGACATTGTGTATCATATTGTCTTCCCACTTTAATCATCCAGTGATTAACAAGCTAAGAAAGCAGAAATTCATTTTGCATATATTCAAATAGCAAATGAGGATTAGCCAACAAGATTTAACTACAGTAGAATTCATGTAAATTTTATTATAGATAAGATATTTTTCTTGCTCTAAATTCACTAGAATAGGTGATTTAAAGTTCAATTGTGCACTGATTTTAACGGAATTTCGACTCTTTTAGCCCCTACAGTCATTTTAAAAGTTGGAGTAGATTAATTATTTGTGCCTAAAAAATTGCATTCCTCGTATAAAGACATGTTATTAGATTCATAAACAATACTACTACAAATTCTATCCCACATACAAACAACATAGGAGAATTTCACCACGTATTGTATGCAAACATAAAACGAGCTACGTGAGTTGCATACAATGATATTTCTCCAATGCAAAGGAGGCTTGAGATTGCAAGAATGGCAATTCTCTAAATATCATAAGATTGGAGAGCATATCTTGACATAGATATATGCATGCACGTGGTCTCTATTATTTGACATGAAATTTGAAAGGTAGCTATACTTCTTTTTTCTATTTCATTCATAAACTATCATTTTCATCTATTTAGTTTCTAAAGTTTTGAATTTATGTTTGTATATTCCAATTGGAGACAATTACACAAACAGAAAAACTGTTAAAATTTAATTTCATTAAAAAAATAATTATTTGAGAATTTGAATATCTTAAACCATACAACAAAACACTAAATTTTTTTTTTATTATTTTGAATAAATTACAACCTACAACCAACTTAGGCCTCGTTTGGGAACATACTTTTTTAGTAACTTTTTGACTTTTTGATTAAAATATTATGTAAAAAACATTAGTATGTTTGGAATGACTTTTTAATTTTTTACGAAAAGATGTGCAAAAAATAGAGAGAAAAGAGAATTTTTGATTTTTTAGTATAGGTTGTTAGATTTTTGATTTTTTTAGTGACTTTTGACTGTTTGGCTAAAATCACCCCTTGCCAAACGAGGCCTTAATGGGTGTTTAATTGTATGATTTAAGTTGTTCAAATTATAAAATTATGTTTTTTTTTAACGATTATTGATTTTTACAATCGTCTTTAATTGGACTATATGAATAAAAATTTAAAACTTAAGGGACTAAATAGACGAGATTGATTACTTAGAGATGAAATATAAAATATTGACAGTTTAGAGATAAAAGTGAAATTAATCCTTTGCTGTGTTTGGTGGAGGGATTTAGGGAGGGATTTAGGGATTTGGGGAGGGATTTGGAAAAAGAAATGGAAAAGGTAGGTGAAATGTGAATAAAATATGTATATATTTCACATAGTTTCACACACTTTTTCCCTTTCTCATTCCAAATCACTTCCCAAATCCCCCAACCAAACACACCATAAAGAAAAAAAAGAAAGAAAGGAAAGGAAAGGAAAGGGAGGGGAAAGAAACTAAAAAGCATGGACCAATCAACCAACCAACCAACCTGATGTAAATGTAGGGGGATCCGAGAAAGATCAGTCGTCAATTCTTATACTAAGGTCAAGTTTAGGAAGACTAAATAAGTGTACTTTTTGATTTTTTTTATATTATGTGTAGAAAAAATAAAAAGGAGATGTTGATTGATATGATCCAAAAAAAATAAAAAAATAAAATAAGTACATTTTTTTAGGTTAGCCAAACTTGACTTAATATGATAGTAGGCACGTGCTTGACTTTGTAGAAGTCTTCTCCTCCTTCTCTAAACCTCTGTTGGAGTGCTTCAGATGCGCCTTGAATAACCAATTCCCGGAGGGTGGTAATGAACCTCAATTCGTCCGGAATCTCCTTCAATTTTGGGCATCCATTAATTTCTAAACGGAAGAGACAGGGCATGGCTCCTTGTTCCACCCTCCACTCCTCCAAGTTTCGAAGGTAGTAGAGCTCTAAAGATATGAGTTTCGGAAAACCTCCACCATCACAGCCGCCATAGCCCCCTCCTCCTCCTCCACCGTTGATGCTGGATGGTCCAGAAGAACAAACCATCTCCTTCCCCATGTAGGAATTTTCACCCAAGAAGAGAGTCCTTAAGTTGGGCAACTTCTCCAATGTTGGCATTGGGTCTTCCTCTAGTTCAGTATTCCACATGGTTAACTTGGTGAGATTTGGAGGGAATTGGTCTGGGAATTTCTTAACCGGATTCAGGGACCCACGTAATTCCAATTTGCGAAGATGGTGGCATCCTAAAAGTTGCCTTAAAAGGCTTTGTTCTTCTTCCGTTTCGAAATCTCCAACAATCATGAAGGATAAAGATGGTAGAAGAAGGCTGTTTGAATTGTTGAGGAGGATTGGAGATTTAAGGATCACTGCCAAGTCTTTGGGGTCTCCCGAATGAACTTCAACTTTTCGAAGATTTGTCAGTTTGGGAAAGTATCTGACGTCACAATACTTTGTATCAAAGGCTTCTAGCGTCTCCAATTGGCTCAAACCATCCAATCGCAACTTACTTGTACCAGTCAACTTGATTTTACTAGGAAGATATAGATGTCTCAATTGTTCCAACCTCCACAGGACATTGGGTATAGATGTAGATGGCTCAATTGTTATATCGAAAGGACTACGAAAATGTAGAAGTTTCCTTAGATCTAGGGTTTGGAGGAATCTCAAGTTGCCTATAGAAGAAGGCACACTTCTAATATAAGAATCGTTTATATTTAAATATCTCAAGTGAAACAGGTTTCCTATGTCTCCGGGCAACTTCCCTTCCTCTGTTTTGATTTTCATGCTATCGGCATCTAAAATTCTAAGCAACTTGAAGCCCTTGAGAAGTGATTTTATCTGTTCCCAACCAGAAATTTCCAAACCGTTTCCAAAGAAGTAAAATTGGCATGACCGCAGATGGTGGTGATTAGTTAATTCTTCGAGATTAATATATTCTCGCCTTATATTATTCGCATCATGATCACCCAAATAGTACACAGCAAGCCTACGAATTTTGGTCAACGGTGACGATGAAGATGAAGAGGCAGAGTTCTCCCACTTTAGTTGTTGATTATCAAAGGCTTCAACACGAACAACCTTGAGAAAATTCTCCTCTTGGGCTTTCAACAAGCATAAGTCCCGCATGAGATCATGGAGGCGACAAAGTTTAATCCTTCTGCTGAACCTTGTTAATTGGACTTGAACCATGCATCTCTGTGCTAGTTCACTTAAATAACTCATTCCAACATCCAACGTTGTCTTTTCTACCTCCATTTCTCCTACTTGTGCTGGTGGTACTGATGATGACACAATGCCTTCAGCCATCCACATTTGAACTAATTTTTCTGCACGTATATCATAATCTTCAGGAAAATGACTCAAATACAAAAAGCACGCCTTTAGATGGTACGGCAAGTCTTGGTAACTTAAAGCTAAAATGTCTGATACTGGAACTCCTCCATGGCTGCCTTTACCCTTCTTGTTTAAGTAATGACGGATGTTTTTACTCACCTCTTTCCACTCCTCCATCTTGTGCTTGTTTGCTAGAAGTCCTCCTAATACCACAATGGCCAACGGTAGACCCCCACAGTGCTTCACCATTTCCTTCCCTAACTCCATCATTTCAGTGCTCGGCTCAAATTCTGTAAAATTACATGATACAAATACACACAAAAAAGTGAGTCATCTATCATTATGTTTGCGAATTAAGAGTAAAAAATAACGTAAAGTTTGCAAATTAAGAGTAAAAAATAACGTAATATATTAATTATTGATATAAAATAGAAACAAATGTAGCATGGATAACCTAGTACCTGTGTTTATCAAATGTACAATAAGTTATTTGAAGAAGATAATTGGGTGATACAAGTTACTCCTGAGCCCAAAATTAGCCACCTCCAAATTTTGAACAAATTATAATGGTAGTTCCTGTACTTTATTGCATGTGTCATTTTAATTCATATACTTTTAATTAGCTCGATTTTAACCTTGAATTTATAGTTTTGTCTCAATTTGAACCAATTGATTACAACTCTTAGTATTTTTTTTTTGAAAAATACACACATAAGCGTCACGTGCCGTATTTTTAAGGATAAAATTATAAACGTACTTAACTCAATTAGTTAATCTCAACTAATTTAGTGATAATTTTTCTTAAAAAATACTAATATTATTAATTGAACCAAATTTAAACAAAATCTAAAATTAAATATCAAAATTGAGTCAATTGAAAGTATAGGGATTAAAATAACACAAAAGTTAAAATATAGGAATCACCGGTATAATTTGCCCACAAATTTTTATAATTTATCGACTTATCTTTTCTCTCAAAATACTAACAAGTCCTGTAAACTTTTCTTTAGATTAATAAATAAAGCTACTAATTCAATAAACATGGTTTTATCTACCTTAAAAAATAATATGCATCTATCTATTTGGAAAATATTATTTTAAAAGGTAGAGTTACTGAAGATGGTTAAATATTTTTTGTTTGTCTTGACACCATAAATTAATTTTATGTCGATAGTGGCCAAATCTAATCTTATTGATTGTAGCCCGTCGATTTTGGTCTATCGGTTTAAACTATAAATCATCTTTTTTAGAGTAACTTTGACCACATTCATTATTGCTATTTATTTTATTGTAATGCAGGTTGTTTGTACCTATTTTCTAAAGTTATATGTCGACAGAAGTTTGGTGGTGATCTTGGCAAGTCTTGGATTTCAAGTTGAAGTGTGGGGGGGCAAAAAGAGAGTTGGAAGCAATTATGGACAGTTATGAGCAGTTAAGGAAATGGCTAGAAAGAAGGAGATAATCTTTGAAAGAGCAAAGGAAAGTGGCTAAAAAGATGGGAAGGTTTGGAGTGGCTGTTGTGCGGGGGCACAACAGCCACTGTTGTACAGCGAAATGGGCTGATTTTGGGGCTCATTTTAATAATTCGAACCGTTCATATTTTAGAATACGTCAAGTAGAACATGCCTACAAAATATCAAGTTAATCGGATATCGTTTACCCATTCATCTACTCACATTTGTATCTACAAAAATAAAAAAATAATTGTAATTTAAAGTATTAAAATAAATACAAATGTGTATGAATGAATGTTTAAAAGATATCCGATTAACTTGATTTTTTAAAAGACATGTTCTACTTAATGTATTCTAAAATGTGAACGGTTTGGATTATTAAAATGGGCCCCGAAATGAGCCCATTTTGCTCCACAACAGTGGGTGTTGTGCCCTCCGCACAGCAGCTACCCCAACCCGACTTAAATGGGTAAAGAAACTACCTATAGCAGTTGTTGAGCAATTGAAATCGTGGACAAAAGCTTATAAATAGGCTCAAGGAGGAAGCAAGGACATTAACAAAAACATTAAACTCATCAGAGTTTTTTTTTATTTAGGAGTAGATTACTTTAGCATATCATAGGAGTATTTTCTTTAGGAGTAGTCTTAATTTAGTGGTTTTGTAATGGTTTTCTGGTTCTTGTATTCAGTAAACTTTTTTCTAATTCTTTTGTATTTTTGTTTTTGTTCTTGTTCAATTCTTTGTAACAAGTAACAATTTCCGCAATACAATATCAGTTTTTAGTTTGTCTCCCTCTGTCGATAACCTCCAAAGAAAGTCCTCGAATCTGTCAAGGCATATGACACTAACCACAATTGCTTGATCTGTTTGTTGTTTGTAAAAGTTTAGTTTCTCCGTCGAATCTTCACTGTTGATTTGACCTAAACTAAATTTTTGCTAACATAATTTGGCACGTCCTGTTGGAAAATTAGTTTATATAAGGTTTATTTTGGGCCAACTTTGAGCTCAAAATTGAGTGGGCCCTAAACGTCTTTTGGGGTGGGTCTGAAAAGGTGACGCGTTCCTTGTCGCATGGCAAGTCACACGGTGATGACGGTTCGTCAAAACCATTTATGAGTGAATGGGAAGTTGACGTCGTTTTCGAGTTCGTGGAATTGGACATTTAAGTTTTAAATATGGGTTTCCTTCTGAGGCTTGTCCCACATTGAAACTTGAAGAGAACTTATGTGTGTATATAAGTTCTAGGTGTACAACATTGGGTTGGGCCCCAAGGGGCACCCCAAGTTTGTAGAAGAGAGGAGTTATAGACAAATGGAACCTTGGCCCAAACCACCATACACGCGCGCTGCCGCCGCCGTGCCGGGCACGAGTGTGGGTCAGGTTGGTTCTTGTATTAATTTTTTGGACAAAATTCATTTGAATTTTTTCAAAAAATTATTGCAAGAAATTAATTCAAAATTTGAATTCTAGATTTCTGTCCATTTCTAGTCTGAAATTCAAACAGATTAAACAGGCCAAAACTGTTTGCACCCGGACAATTTTAAAACTACTAAAACTGTCCAACAGTTACAAACAGATCTGTTTGAATTTCAAACAGTATCTGTCCAGTTTGAATCAACACCCGTTCACTTCCATTTTGTACCTATTCGGGTCTGCTCTTTTGCCTATAAATAGAGACCATTTCTCCAGTCTTTTGCATCCAGAAAATAGACAGAAAATTTCATTTTCTTGCTGTCCAACTTTGTTCTATTGCATATATTCTTCATATATTATTTTAGGAAAAATTCAGAGAGTTATAGAACACAAGGTTCTAGTTCGCCGGACAAATTTGTTTGAAATGCTACTACAAATTTGTAAAGATCATTGTATCCTAGGAGATAGACGTCACATAACCGTAAGCACCAAAGCGGGGCGAATCTGTCTTAAGGACAGAGTGTCTCACACTCGACTTGGTCTTTTATTATTTTTTTCCATTCGGTTCGGATAAAATAAATTATGTAAGTTATTTATTTTATGTTGTTTGGTTTTATTTCAATTTATTTTATTTATACAGAAGATTGTTCCAACAGTCTGGTGGGACCTATTTAATTTGGAGTTATGGCGATGAAGAAGCAAACTAATGCTTATGGAATCATACCTTCAAGTGCCATGTCTATGTCTTATACACCCATGGATGCAAATTGCCAATGGAGTGGCAGTATTCCCATGGGTATAAATTATCAATGGAATGTCTCATCTTCCAAGTCTAAAGATTGCCAATGTTATGGCAATGATTCTAATATCTATTGCCAACATGATGGCATGACGTATGATATGATTTGGCATTGTAAGGATGAAATTTATTAGCGCAGGAGTGAAAGTTTGGCCATGAGATGACAAATTAATTCTCTTTATCAGCAAAGATTTCAAATAATTTCATTATCTCCATATTATTTGATGGAAAGAAATTTAAATTATTTTGATGAAAAAATCCATCAACTTGAAGGCCAAATTTATTTAATTGATGAAGAAATTCGATATTGGGAGCATAATTTAGAAGGCTTAATGGCCAAGAAAAAATTAAGGTATAAAAATAATGTAGCTTGGGAGGCTAATACCCATATTCCTAAGGAGCCAATTATTCATGAAATGCCAAGGAATGTGACTCGAAGGGTTAGTATACCAAGTCATGAAGATAACATGATTTTGGAGAATTTTCATAGGCCAATAGTGGCTAAAATAGAAAAACGGCTCATTCTCTCAAAAGATGTTAAAAATTCATCATAAGATGATAGGGCAGATACACTTGGGAGGTATGGTTTGAAGCCAAAGATGGCTGAAAATTATGAACAACTCACAATTGTTGCATGTGAATTTTTTGACATTGTTCAAAGTGTTAAAATTAATGAATTTTTCATAACATTCAACTAATTTGAGTTTTGGAATCCAACATCCACTGTGGATGTCTGGATCACACCAAAAGTTAATGTTTGTGATATGATTTGAAAAACAACAATGGTTAGAAAATGTCATTGGGGTTGTCCCAGGTTTTATCCTTTATATCATTTAAGGCAAAATTCACTTTTACTATTTTGCCTTAAATGAGGGGGGCATTGTTGATACTATAAATTAATTTTTTGTCGATTATGGCTAAATCTAATCTTATTGATTGTGATCCGTCGATTTTGGTCTGTCGGTTCATACTATAAATCATCTTTTTAGAGTAACTTTGACCGCATTTATTATTATTATTATTATTTATTTTAGGCGGATTTGGTCAAAAAATTCCTCATAATAAAACTTTAATGCATTAACGATAAGCGCAAAAAAAAAAAAAAAAAAAAATCTTAAAAAGTCCAACAAATATCACTATTATCAAAATATTAAATTTTAAATAATATAATTTTTGATGTAAATGTCAGTTTTTAATAAAATTAATATTTTTAAAATTTTCTCATCAAAATCTATGTTGACTATGAAATTCTTAAAAAAAATTAAAAAAAAAATATTAATTACCTGTAGATGCTTTCTTTTCAAACAATTTCCAACTCTCATCTTCAGTTAAAGTCCTCAGTTCATGCGGTTGATCAGCGTATGAAGCAACTTCTTTTTTGCGAGTAGTTAGCAGTATTTTGCTACTTGCATCTTTTTTATTCGGGAAGGCCGGACTCAAAATTTCCCAATCTTGAGCCTTCCAAATGTCATCGATAACCACCAAACATTTCTTCTGACTTTGGACTTGAAAAAGTTCCTCAACTAGCTCACCAAGTTTCATTATTTTGATTTTTTTCCTCTTGTCGAGGGACGGAGAGGTAAGCCCGATTAGAATCCCTTCCAAAACTTCTCTAAGATTACATTGTTGAGATATAAAAGCCCAGGAAAAACAATCAAAATGACGCCTGACATCATTGTGATGGTAAACTTCCTTAGCAAGGGTGGTCTTGCCAAGACCACCCATCCCCCAAATGGAAACAACTCGGCATTGTCTCTCTTCCTTCACCAAATGTTCTACTATTTCTGCCAAGTCTTTATCTAGGCCGACAATGTCCTCCTCCATGATATGAGGATAAGACTTCCTTAGCAGTCGTTGCGTCTCATACCTAGAAGAACTCAAGCTTTCTCCTTCACTTGTTGCTCTTACACCATGTTTTTGTAAACTTGCCGTGATGCTAGAGATCTTGGTTTTGATGGACTCAATCTCAACCCCAACCTTATGGATGGCTATACAATCCTTGATCACACAAGAGAACCTCATGAAGACATTGAGGATACCTGTTCTCCTCCTAAATGCAACTTTGATGATGTACGTGTCAATTACATCCTCTGCATCATAAGCAGCTTCTCTGATCTCCACAACCCAGTTGCGGACCATCTCGTCTCCTCCTTCTTGCCTTGCAGCTGCATCTTTCAAAAAGCTTTGCATCCGCTTTAACTCGGTTTGCATTTCATCGACCTGGCCCTTTACCCCACGCAACAATTTGGCTTCTTGGATGAGCACATTGCCAAGCCTTTCTACCACAAAGGATATGAAAGGCCCAGTGACAATATCTGCCATAATCGCTGAGTCTTCTAGTTTCACTAATTCTAAAAAAAGAAAAAAAATTGAAGCACAGCTAAGCTGGTTGCCTTTCCAGACAAAGACAAGTAGTTTTTTTTTACAGCAAAGAGCAAATTCTATAAAGAGTAGTTTTTTATAGCAAAAATAAGTGGTGATATGGATAATGGACACAATGCCTACGTATTTCGGTTTTATGAACAACTCTGACTCAATGTGTTTCTGTGTGTGTCAGAGCTCAGATGGCTATACAATGACAGAGAATGACTCCAACAACAAACATATACATATACTATATATAGTGGTGATAAACTTCTTCGATCAATAGTTCAAGAGAAGTTAATTTTAAAAGGCAAACACAGGGGACTAGTGATCTACAATATTCCCCATTGACGTACCAACTAAGCATGGATCCGCTATGCACAATGCATTGCGTAAGTTGTATCTTCATCAAGTGTGAGATGCTCATGATCATATACCTATGTAGCAATCAACGGGCTTGATCATATTATCTCATTAGGGCATTCCACAGGAAGCATTTTCTCCTCTGCTTGGAATCCTAACATCTTCCTTTGCCAACCGCTAAGGCAAAGAATAATGCAGCAACAAAATTGAAAAGAAAGATGCTAAAGAAACTACTCAATCTTTTTCTTTCAATTGAAGAAAAGAATTGATAAGTACTACTCCTTTCTTGAACTCCAATACAGATTGGGACTTCAAAACTTGAGTAGTAAGTTTGTATTTGCATCAAAGAAAAGTTTTTCAAGTTGCACGTGACTGTACATGTATGTAGCAATCTTCCTTTGCTAATCTCATAGGCAAAGAATAATGCAGAAAAATAAACAGAAAGGGAGATACTTTGCTATATTCTTCTCTTGTAGCATGGTATAATTAATTCTATGCACTTTCTCAAGTTTTTGTTATTTTCTTTTAGAAACTTAAGCTGATACAGATTGAGGATTCAAAGCTTGAGAATTAGTTCAAAAGAACTAAGTTGATACAGAAAAACAGATTGAGGGTCCAAAACCTGAGATGTAAGTTGTATCCAAAAGGAAAAGTTGTGTGAATTGAATATGATCATACATCTACATAGCAATCTTTCTTCTTTTTTTCCTTTTTATTTTTTTTTTCAGTAAAAGAAAAGGGTAGGAGGGGGCAACCACCACACTTGATCATATGTAACAATCAACAAACTTGATCGCATGATCTCATTAGGGTATTGCACAATCAGCATTTTGTCCTCTGCATAAAGCTAATGGAATTCCGACAACTTTTTTTGCCAACCAAAGAAAAGTGGCATACTAAAAAACTACTCAGTTACTTTCAATTTGAGAAAAGAAGAAAAAATATGTTCTATTCTTCTCTTGAAATAATTGATTCCAAGTCCTATGTCAAATGTACTTATTGTATTTAGAAACCGAAGTTGATAGAGATTGAGGAATTAAAATTAGGAAAATGTAAACGAGTTTAAGAAATTTTTAATCATTTTTTGGTTAATATGCTGACAATACGGTCAACAGAATTCCATTTGGAAACTAGAAAATTTTGTTGTTCACTGGTAGCAGTTCAATAACTAGGAGCCAAATTCAACAAAATCAATCACTAAAGTTTTAGGCAGCATGCATTTTGTCTTGAACATGAGCACAGGAATCTATATAAGCAAAACTCATGGCATACTAGAAAAATAAATTTGGCTATCAGAAAGCCCATTAAGTCAAGTAACGACACAATCCAATATTCTTTGGATGCAGTCCACGTTCCCACAAGCAACGACACACATTTGTTCAATGTTCTCACAGTCCTTTTAAAGCAAGGAGGCTTTTCAGTGCATCTTGGAAATGCATTCCATCAAACATGAAATCCTTCACATAAAAAATTAGTCAATGTTCTATCCAAGCAACAATCATGACCTACTTAATTCCATTCAGTGCAGATAGAATCATAGAGCACTCATAACATGTTCCAACATTGCATCAACAATGTGCAGATAGATTCTTGCTTTCAATCTACAAAAAATCACCATGAAGTTGAAGTCATAGAAAGTACAATCCAAGAGAGGGAAATAGGAGCTCTTGCGCAGGTTGTTATTCTACTTCTATCAGAAGCCATGTCCAATTTTGAGACCAAAGAAAGTTGAATTTCTGTAAAAATTGTATTTTGAGTTAACAATATTGATCTCTTCTTTACAAATTCTCTGTATCAGCAGTTTACATGATCCATTCAGAAGCATTCATCTCGACTAGCTTGTCATGTTGCTTATTAACTATGAATTTGGCTAGTTGCATGAGGCATGTATATATGTATATATATATATCAAAATGATAAGACCAGTCTAAAAATTGTTCTAGTGTAGTTGGGAGTGTTAGTCATGTTAGAATGATTTGTGAACTAAAAACAGAAATGTTTTGCTTCTCTCTATTTGATTTAGGCCCTTTATTTGATTTGATCCCTATTTTGATTCTTATGTCAGAATGCTTGTATAATGAGGTTGATGGCTGTAGTCACATTAATCTAAAATCCACCACATTTGGATTCTTCAATATCATGTTTTTATGGCTATTCCTTTTCCAGCAAATAACAAATATTAAAATTGTCTGCTTTTCTGCAATTAAATGGTTAAAAATCAGGAAATCTTACCGTTCATGGTTCCACAGACAACTTGGAAAATTATATGTTAAGTAAGCAAATAACCATCATGTCACAAATTCATTCACTTAAACAGACCATAAAAAATATATTGAAGAAAATAAATTGTATGTGTGGGTTGATTTAGAAGTAACAATATTTGGATCAAAGACTAAATAGTAGGGACTTATCATGATAAATACAACTCAAATATTCCTTGAGGAGCCCATATGTGGCTGTGCTACAGATTTAAATGTTCAAAACTGAGATAAAATAAAAACAATAGCAAACAGTGTTAGGTGTGTTATATGACACCACAAAACATAGGATTGCACAAATTTTATTTATTTATTTAGCACAAGAAAGAGCATTCTTTAATATATATATATATATATATATAAAAGTAACACAGTTCAGGAAGCATCAACAAGCCTTACAAACACTCAAGCAAAAACAAAAAAGAACACCAAAGGTAGCATATAGACATAAACTGAGACAAGATGCGAAGCTAGCAATAAATTGGCTAGATACTGTTGTCATGTAGGATCATCCATCATTAAGTGGAAAACGGATCTCTCCATGAGAAGTGGTACGGGAAAATGCTGCAAACCAGACTACGGAAAAAGTTGCTGTGACTCAAACTCCGTGGCCATTGAGATAATTGGCATGAATGAACAGATTGTGTGAGATAACACCCCCACCTGGATATCTTTACTGCCCTCCATCTGCTGAAATAGAGATTCAAGAGTTGGCAATAAAATATTAATGTTGAGAAAATTATGCTTAAAAGCCCATTTAAGAGCAACAAGAGCTGCAGCCAATGGCGCACAAAGCCTGTGCACATCAAG
Organism: Camellia sinensis; assembly: GCF_055761805.1. Classification (NCBI taxonomy): domain Eukaryota; kingdom Viridiplantae; phylum Streptophyta; class Magnoliopsida; order Ericales; family Theaceae; genus Camellia; species Camellia sinensis. The sequence goes on along the minus strand of NC_138962.1, from coordinate 20,256,448 downwards.
CTCTTGAATTTTGAATTTCAAATTCTTTTACATCTCGAAATTTTGGTGAATGGACAACATTAAAATAAAAAATGTCTGGATATGTAGACTATTTTAATAGAGGTTTTCTCATAAACTTATTTTGACAGAAATTTTGGCTCTTTTAGCCTCTGCAGTCATTGTTGGAATAAGATTAATGGGAAAATTATAATAAAAAAATAAAAAACTAAAGTTTGACTCTTTTAACAAAATAATAAACCTGAATTTTTAATTTTGTCAATTTAAATACTAATTTTTTGATTAGCTTTCAATCTAAATCATTTGCATATTTTTATTAACAAAAAAATGATATTCTATTCATTAAACTTAACAAAAAATGATATTTTAAACATTGAGTAAAATACTCTTTTTTTCATCAATTTTACTTACTAAAATAGACAAATAATTTAAATTAAAAATAAATTAAAATATTAAAATTTAAATTGATAAAATTAAAAATAGATTTATTTTGTTACAAAAGTCACACTCCAATTTTCAAGATTAATTTATGTGTGCTTTTTCTGACGTCATATGTGCTCCTACCTAGGCACAAGACATCACATACTACTTTTCTAATTTCTTCAAAAAAAAAATCGCACTCTCCGAAGAAAGACATGTTATTAGATTTTTTGACAAACAATACAACAAAAAAATTGTATCCCGCACACAAACAACAGAGAGACGTGTTGCCCTAGCTTCAATGAAAGGGGTGGCCACCAACCGGTGGGAGTTTTCGTTCTTGTGTTTTGTTTTTTTTTTTTTTTTTTGGATAAATTACAAATACAATCTTACTAGTTGTTTAAAATATGAATTATTACTTGTAGTTTTAGAAATGATAGCTTAAGTTATTAATTAATAATAAATTATTATTTTTATCAATAAATCATCAAAGCAATTATTAATTTTTAATAATATTATAAATATATTTTAATTAATAATTCAGATAATTTTATTGTTATATAAGAAAATAATTAAGATTTTTTTCTGTTAATTCTATTAAATAAAAAAATTCGATAAGAGGGTATCTGTAATTTTTAAAATCATGAGAGACAATCTATGTTTTAAGCAAATCTTAAGAAATGTGTTCGTATTTTTTTTTATTCAAATCAAAACAAAATCATTTTAGAACTACTGTTAGAGTAAAGAAGATCCAAACGCAAATGTGATGATATTTAGGAAAAAATGTAAATTAATGGTACACTAAAAAATATTTACATTTCCAGGATGATATAAATTTTATGTATGCATGGTATAAATCCTTTATTATTTGGTATAAATCTTTTCTATGTGTCGTAATGATACTAGAAAATATTTCATTTATAATGTAATTATTTTTTTATTTTTCCATTATTTTATAAGTTTTTCAAAATTTTATTTTGAGATAAAATTCTTCCACCCACATCAAACGGCTCCCTCTTTTCATTTCATTGCCGAACAATGCATAAGTCACTAGTAAAACCACTCCGAATCGTGTAAAATATCACTCAATCTGTTAAAATCGCATCGATTTGCATTAATCTATATCTCTCTATCCACTAATAGCAATTTAAACTTTAAAATTTATAATTCGTCTTCAAAATTGCTCCGCTCCGCTATAGTTAATATATATATATTTTTTAACCTATAATGAAATATCAAAATAAAAATGAGTGAGAGAGAATTAAGATGTGAAATTTATTACAAATCAGTAGTTATATATATGAAAAATATAATGTAAAATTAGTTTGTTTATATATATATATAAAATATTATGCAAGTTAGTATTATATATTATATAAATACTTGATAACTAGTTAGAATATTCTTCAATACGTCAACCGTCCAAAACCGCTCAAATTGTAATTTACTAATTTTCTAATTTTGTTAATCCACCATTCAATTTATAATTTTACTCTCAAATCATCCGAACTACACCGCACATCACAGAAAATGATAGAAAGTGAGCAACACCTCGTGAGGGAGGAACTTGAAGAATAGAGATCTATCATAGAAAGTGATTACACACTGGCATAACTTTTCATCAATTTTTTCATTTATTTTAAATTTTTCTTTCATTAAATTTGATGAAAAACTATTTTTAATATTTCATATATTTAAAATTTCATTAAATTCAAATTTGATAAAAGATTTAATAAATTTTTAATCTGATGAAAAATTAAAATTTTCTTAATTTGATGAACATTTGACAAAAGAATTGAAAATAATTTTTCAAAATTTTTTTATTAAATTTAAATTTGATGATGGCTCTGTTTGTTTATGTTTTCAAACTAGTTTTCTACACTAGAGTTTGATTATGATGTTTGTTTAGTGTTTTAGAATCACGTTTCGAAAGCTCTGCGGAGAGCTCTGTCTCAGCCGCTTTCTCAGTCGTGCTTTTCAGAATTTTTTTTTGAAAATTTTGCTTGACGAGACGTCCGGCCAGTTGACCGGAATAGGTGATTTTTTTTTTTTTTTTTTTTTGCAATTGATATGTTAATTTTTATATAATCGAAAAAAATATTTTCTGAAATTTTTAAAAATTTTTATGTCCTTTAAAATAATTTTGAGTTGTATGTTTAGTTATGAGTTGTAAATTTTTGTATCAAATATCAAATGTCACATCAACAATTCCCCACTCAAATCAAAACTGTTTTCAAAACTATTTTCAAAATTCTATACCAAATAAATTTTCTACACTCAAATCATAATTTCAAATCCTACAAACTCAAAATACAACTCATACTCTCAAATCATAATTACAAAACACAACCAAACGCAGGCAAAGAATTGGAGATGCTCTAAAGTGAATATCTATATTATTATTATATTACCTGAAAGTTTGAATTTGGTATTCAAATCTTTATTTAATTCTCCTTATACTACCTGTTATTCATTTCTCTATTTAAAATATAAAAATTGTATACAAAAATATACAAAACTCAAAATTTTGACTTTAAATTTAGAAACTGTAAATCAAAGTACAAAACATGCAGCGGATAAAATGTTTAGATCATACCTCTTTGATGATAGAACCTCGTGGATAAATCACGTGCTTCCAGAGTCTGATAAACCAACCCAGCAGTGAAGTGATATCACAGATTGAATATCACCCACACAAATCACACTGCAAATGACTTGATCGTTTGTTTTTAGGAGAGAGTCAGTATATGGTTAGAAACAGATCATCCGTTGTTTCTCTCTTAATTACCCATAACCATATATCAGATATATAATATATTATTATATCTATCCATATCAGTTAAAACTGATAATATCTGTATCTTGAGTGGTTATCCTAAATAGGTTTGAATTCAATTTCAAAACCTATTTGGATAGGATTTCAAATTCAAATTCAAATGGTCATGCCACATGGGCGCCCATTACTAACATCTCCCACTCGCACATGAGTTGGCACGACACTGCCACATCTCTATCTCAATCTTCCAAAAATAAACAATCTCATACTAGCCACTGCACCGTGCGACTGCTGAGAACACCTGCATGTGGGAGCTCTATAACATCTCTAATCCCTCAAAAAGAACATGTTTGACCCTCTCAATTCTTGCAATATATTCACACTCAATTCGCCTCTCATACAGAGCGATATGAGTTGCCAGCAGTGAATATACAACAGTGGTGTAATACTAGATGATCTTCCCTTTGCACTCATGCCATTTAGTTTAGGATTGACCGCTTTCCCAGTGATGTCCCTTAAGGCCGAATCATGCATGACCGCAGGCAACATACCAAAGTAGCAGAACATCAACCCCTTACCTTATGACATAGTCAAAAGTCACAAAAGGGTACATAAATGAAAGTCATATCAATAATGACACGTAAGACTCACACAGTGAGGAAGCAGGGATCCATTCTCTCACCTCATTACTCGGTCGCCAAGCACATATAGTATGAATACATGCTACGGTGGAGTAACTCTTCCATAAAGAGTGATGTCATACTCGATACACCGTACAGATATTAGTCTAGTCGCTTTCTAGCGCCTAACCCGAATTCTCTATTTGCTCGCCTTCTAGGCGCCAAATGAGATATCGCATCTGGCTAATCATAACAGACACAACATGGAAAGTGGGTACTATCATCCATGTTTGGTCCTTAACACGACCTCATCTTGGTTGTAACCAAGGCGACATGCATGGTGGATTATTTAAGCCTCTCTTGGCTCCAAATAAAAATAAACCACTAGTCTCAACCTTGCTCGCTCCCAAGCGCCAAGGGCGATTGCTCGTGTGAGTGAGCCAATCTTGCCTGCTGACATCATCATCTGCTAATCATTATGACACAAACCATAATAGTGTCAAACATCCCATCATCTCAAAATAAGTGATCGATTTTTAAAAAATGACCACAGCTTACGCAATTATAGATTCCAAGCATAAGCCTTATCAGCACCTCTTGCGATAAGTATGTACAACAGAATCCACCATGTGCGCCTCACATGAAATGATTTAAGATCACTACCTCTTGCGCAATAACCTCTCTAAAGATATTTTGGTGACCAATTTGCGTTCATTCTTAATGCGCCCAACTAGCGCAGATGCGCCCAACTAGCGCATTGAATCTTACAAGGAGCAAATTAATATGCTTCTAGTAAAGCATTTTATCCACAGTCTAATGAGCAAGGTCAATGTCTAAACAACTCAGTTAACCATTTATCAAAGATAACACTTATCATGCTGAATACGCCCACATAGCGTACTTTAGGCTCCCACAACAAAGAAAAGATCAAGGAATATAGGTCATCTGTTTCTTCCAAAGACAATCTGAGAATTCACTCAATAGCTAAGGCTCTGGCTTTTACCGATAGGTAAGTCAATGGGTTTGCAATTTTGCATCTAGAATCGTTGTAGGATATTCCTTATGTAAGTCATCGAAGACAAACCGAGAATTTTCCTAAAACAATCCCTAAGGATCATACATCCGAGCATATGAATTACATCACCCATGTCCATCATATCTAAAATGGAGGACTGCCCACCCTAGGTGGTGACAACCTTTTAAATTCCTGGCTCATAATGACTAAGTAAGGAAAAAACTTCTTTTGGACCATTGATCATGCCTCAGTGGTCTTCACTAATCATTGTTGGCCTATCATGGCTTGACGAAATCTAAGAACCACTGTTTGGATAACTGCTTTAGGTTTTAAAAGATTTATTGGAACCAGCAACCTTTTTGCGCTCCTAACTTTTCACCATAAAAGCAGAAGGTAAATCCTTACGGATCTACTTATCCAATTCTCTAATGAAAAAACGGGTCACAATGTCCACAAATCAATGTTCCAAACTTATGTCAATCATAGCCTAAGTCAAAATAACCTCACTCCCCAGGAGGAAGTCTTCTCATGGTCTACACTTTCCTCAGTGGTGCGACCATTCGGTATCTAGCGAGCCTTATGCCTCAACAATTACTATCCAAATTACGCATAACTTTATAACAGTTTTGCGTCATAATGGAAAGTCAACCAAATTATAAAAATGGTTAATCCTCAAAGACTTTGTCTTAAACTGCGCAACATTGATCCACTTTCTAAAAACAGGGGACTAGAGCCTTTGGCATTATCCTAGGCTCTTTATCATCTTGCGGAGCAATCATGAATGTTTCCCTCTCAATCACCCAGTGATGACGTGGAAAATTTTCACATTTGCTACCACGCAACTAAGAATATAGAGTATTCTGCTCTAATGGAGTAATCCATTAGTAGGCACATCGCTCTCACTGTCCCTAGGATATTAGAAATTTCTTTCCATTCTCAACTAGGCTACATAGAGCGCTATACTTGGAATTCTCCATCTTATAGAGTTCCAAAAACTCTATTCACGTCACCTTTACTAATAAAACTTTATGTGACTTAGTTACATTACCACAAAGCTGCTTACCTATATGCACATGACCCGGAGGGTTTGCATGACCGCATACAATAATGCGCCACACGACCCTTTGTGTTTACAAGACAGCATACAATAATGCGCTATAGAACCCTAGGTCTGAACTTCGCAATCTTATGAGAAGTAAAATAAAGATAAGCTGCTTAACGGTTACAGATCGCCCATAGATGGCTCTCCGCTAACCCATTACTCAAATGGAGTGTAAAATTTGATATGGAGGGCACTTAGTTAGGGATATAGGCAACAAACTAGTGCAATTTCCAATTGGGAAACATTTTGCGCCATTATCCACCTATCATTAACAATATTTAATTCCTTATCTCTACTACACAATTGTGTTGTTGAGTACTAGGAATAATCAATTTTCTAAGCACCCATCTCTCTTCACAGAGTTTTCTAAAAAATAACTCAAATAGATATTCGCCACCTTGGTCAAAACTAAAAGCATGAAAGCTGTTATCTAATTGATCTCAACCTCATATGTGCAATGTCAAAAATCATCTCAAAACTTTTGACTTATGGGAGATCAAATAGTCTTGACTCAGATGCGTATCGTAATCTATAAATGTGTCGAGATTGAGGTTTAGCTATCATACCCTCACACATATCTAGTCACAAATATCATAGTGGACTAAATGCGCCAATACAAATGACCTTCTACGGCTTTCCTACTTACTTGTGCGCACCCATTGCGAACAAAGTTACACATTCACATGAGAACAGGATGTCATAAGCGAGTGGGCTCGAGAAGGCCTACTCAAACCATCGTGTCATCATCTCATTAATGTGATTAAGTATAATAAGCCACTGGTTCATGACCAATGTCATAAACTAATTCCAATCATCTTAATGTGTGAGTTCTCAAAGACAAGTTTTAAAGGTTTAGGCCCAACTAAGTAATGACTCACGACAAAGTCATATTCACTAGATCATAAAAGGGATGTCATGGAGATATCAAGTACGCCTAAGTCACAAATTTAACTAGTAAGTGCTAATCCCCTGCACCTTCAAGTCAATTTTATTCTCCATACACTTTACTGCATCTAGTTGAAAGATGACGATACTCATCTTGCCATATCTATTTCTCGCTTCATAGTTACTTGCAATTAATTCTACTATCCACAAGAAGGAGAGAATAAGCTATCAACTATGACAGCTCCAAAGTAACTTAAGCGCGAATTAGGCTAAAGAGTCTAATTCAACACAATGCTCTCACAAGTGATGCGTCAAATTCTTAGAGTCATAACAACCTTGTCGGCCTTGACCTTTTCATCACTATGCCGCAACGTTTGCGCTTAGTGTTAAACGTTATTAAAAAAACGTTAGCCTAGCTAAGGAATTATACAAAGAAGCCTCTCCTCATGTCTCACACTCAAGTGTGGAAACAGTAAGTGTCCAGACTTAGACAAGTTGGCAATGCTAATAGATTTTGCAGCCACTAAGCGCTAATCTTTTCACTTAGTGTTAATAGATTTTGCAGCTACTAAGCGCTAATCTTTTCACTTAGTGTTAATAGATTTTGCAGCTTCTAAGCGCTAATCTTTTAACTTCACGTGATATTTCAACGCACACTATTATAGTGCATGAAATTTTGCTCCATCCAACTCCCAATAATTGGGTAGAGAGCAAAACACTGCTCATACTGGCTACTCGTCTTACACTTAATGACTAATTTATTTAAGCTCGCATTTCTAGGATGACGTGACTCTTGAATGTTACTTCATCCAATGATGTAACATTATTTACAAATCAAATTACAAAGTCAATCCGCACAGCTCATTAGTCAAGATCATATACTGATCTATTGAGGGCTTACTAATTTCATAACTCCAAAACTCGCCAACCAAAACTACGTAGTATGCCGCTAACCATAGCGCACACATTAGTTTTTATTGTGCCAAACAAGGCACCAAAACCACGGTGACTTTGAGTCATGTTTCCTTACTTTGGCTCAATTAAGGTTCGACCTAAAGTCTCCAAGATTTTTGCTCATCTAAAGAATGTGATTAGTTTGTTCACATTTGAACATCTCTACTAAGTCTAGGTCAATCAAATTAACTTCCATAGGTTAAATCAATTTAGAGAGAAATTCGCATTGGGATTAATTTGATTAGCATAATATAATTTTGCCGCAAAAAACTAAATTAAATAGTGACAATATTACACAAGTCACAAGATCGAAAATCCGCTATGCTCGTAATCATCTCTTGCGCCATAGGTGACAATTATCCAAAATTTAATTTAATTTATGCGCAAAATATTGGTTTTCGGGAGTTAATCTACAAAGATTTCTCTCAACCGAATAACCTCCCACTGACTATGGCATATACAAAGCATGATAAATTCCATACAATAGCATCTTAATGTAAATTTACAAATAACTCATGCTATATTCATTTAATAATGGAATTCTAATAAATAAATAAATAAATAATCATGCTCCTCTAATTACAACATATTACAAATTCTAAAAAAAATATGCTGTATTAAATATTTAAATTATGCCATAACAGAAAGTACATCATCCTAAAATTTTCTAGAATTTTCTGGTATTTTCTGGAATTTTCTGGAATTTTAAATAACTAATAAACACACATAAAATCAGAAATAAATATTCCAGAATCTGATAAAATGCTATAACTATACAAGTAAATAGTAAACTATATCAATAGTCTACAATAAAAAATTCAGCCCCAGAAATTTAATCATGCAACACCAGATGCATTTTAAAGCAAAAATAATGCATTATTATTTCAGGAAAAATATTTTTTATTTTCATAAAATTTTCAAAATTTTGTAGAATGTAGAAAAATTAATTCTGAGTCTAACGGTACCAACCATGCTTAAAACAAAGCTATAACGAATAAATTATGGCCAATTAACGCAATTAAGAATTAAAAACAAACAAACAGAGCCTTAGAGCCAAGCCAGGCGGGAAAAATGGCTCGGCTCGGCTCGGCGCCGCTCAGCGCAACACGGCGCGAGTCGGCTTAAGGGGCGGCTCGGCGCTCGGCTCCAGCACGCGGCGCGCGTGCGAGGCGCGGACGGCGTGCGCGTGGACACCGCCGCTGACGCGCGCGTGATGGCGCGTGCAGGCGCGTCTACAGGAGCGTTTGGCGCATGTGGGCGCGTGGCAGCGCGTGGGCGCGCGTGGCTACGGCGTGGTGGCGCGTGCATACCACGCGCCGCCTTCCAGGGTACTGACTGGTCCGATTTTTATACTGCCGGACTCCTTTTTTCAAAATAAAACTATTTATGGTATGAAAAAAGACATTAATGAGCATAAAAAAATATTTATGCTCTTAATCTAATCAAAGTAGATTTTTTTTTCTCCTTTACAAACATTCATGTATATAATGTAAACATACACATGTAAAAATATACACATGATTAAAAAGAAACACGAAAATATCCATCAATGGCTCTGATACCAATGTAAATCAAAGTACAAAACATGCAGCGGATAAAATGTTTAGATCATACCTCTTTGATGATAGAACCTCGTGGATAAATCACGTGCTTCCAGAGTCTGATAAACCAACCCAGCAGTGAAGTGATATCACAGATTGAATATCACCCACACAAATCACAGTGCAAATGACTTGATCGTTTGTTTTTAGGAGAGAGTCAGTATATGGTTAGAAACAGATCATCCGTCGTTTCTCTCTTAATTACCCATAACCATATATCAGATATATAATATATTATTATATCTATCCATATCAGTTAAAACTGATAATATCTGTATCTTGAGTGGTTATCCTAAATAGGTTTGAATTCAATTTCAAAACCTATTTGGATAGGATTCCAAATTCAAATTCAAATGGTCATGCCACATGGGCGCTCATTACTAACAGAAACGATGACACTTATCTTGTCAACAACACATGTTCTGATGTTATTTGTTGAAAACTTACAATTTTTATATAAAATTTATGCAAAAAAGCTTAACAATAATGCTGTGGCATTGCCACTATTGTAAATAAATTTATCTTTATTGATGTTTTGTTTTGAAATGAAATTTTTTTATATAAGTTGCATTGTTATTATGCATAAAAATTAGGGTGATGCACTAATAAATCCTAAATTATGAACTTATACACTGTTTAGTCCTAAAAGTTTTTTTATAAACCAAATGGTCCCATTATAAGGGAATTGACCATTGAGGGCATATACATAACATCCATAAGATACAACACACCCATACTTCACACTTTAAAAAACCCTTACACATTAAAACAAGTCAAAAATCAAAATAACAAACAGACATCGGCAGTGAAAGCACCAAAATTAAAAAAATGAAAACCAAATAACAACAACATCGCATGCGTGGTTGTTACCAGAACCAAGAATGAAGCCGTGTGGTCAGCCGAAAAACGCAGAAAATGGGGACAAAAACACACCAATATTCGCTACTGATTTTACAAAACAATGGACTAAAATCAGCCCGTAACATCACATTAGATACACAACACACCCAAAGACCATCAAATAAAATCAACAACATCAATTGACAACCCAAAAACATCAATAACATTGCAACCAAATAACATCACATGACATCAAATAACATCAATTGACAACCACGTAACAACAACAACATTGCACTGAAAGTAACAAAAAATCACATACATCGCATACTGGTCAGCCGAGAAACGCCAAACACAGCGACAGTAAAACTATGTGTCAACACCGAGTTTTCTTATGCACCAATGGAACAATCCAATGAACAAAACATGTTTCCAAACCCTTACAGACATTAACATTACCAAACCCCCAAACCAACACACCAAACCCCCCAATTTAGGAAACAAAAAGAGTATTATTGTAACCTGCAAAATGTCCAAAATTAACTAAGCAACATTACCAAAAAAAAAAGAGACTAAATGGTGCATAAGAAAACTCTTAAAATTAAATGGTTCAACTTTCCACAAAATAAGATTTATAAGTAAATTTTTCTAAATATTATGTATAATTTTTTTATTTGTACAATATTTTTTTTATTTTTTATTTTTATTTTTACTTATTTGAATTGAATTAAAGAGGGGCAAATCCCCAAGCTCCCCATAGTTGGTAGGGGAGCTAGCCTATACATCACGTGTTAGTTTATGTGAGGATAACAGCAAGAAACATATCGAAACAATGATGTGGATTCACATTTTTCAAATTCGAGTAGTAATTGACAATAATAAATGTTTGAGGTAATTAAAAAAAAATAATTTCAGAATTTGACTCTTTTAACAAAATAAATCATAAATTTTTACTTTTAGCAATTTAAATTTTAATATTTTAATTTGTTTTCAAACTAAATTATTTTTTAATTTTCGTTAACTAAATTCGATAAAAAAAATATATTATTTTAGTTATTAAACTCAATGTAGGTATACATAAAAATACCTAAAATATATTTTTTAAATATTATTTTTTCATTCTTTATTTAGCGAAAATAGATATATAATTTACATTGAAAATAGATCAAAAGATTAAAATTTAAATTGATAAAATTAAAAATTCAAGATTTATTTTATTACAATTGTCAAATCTTATTTTTTTTATAATTATCACTAAATATTTGAAGTTGTAATAAAAACATTACAAAAAAATCAAATCATTGTCTGAATATAAAATTTGTACAAAATTTTAAAAAATACTTTTGGGTTAATATTCTAATAAATATTGCTTTTAGCGCTAAAAACATTAAAAAAAAGTACAATTATATTATAACATACATTAGTTTTATGTATGTGACGTGAGATTCAACAATACATTAATGTAAAAAGGAAGTTATCTACAAAATGTGCTGTTTATTATACATAGTTGACTCTAGCAAACTAGCTTGAGTATTATAGTGAGACACCTCGTAATATAATGGTGTCCAAATGGACTTCAAGCATTAGGGAAAACTAAGGAAAATTGGGTAGTTAATGACATCGGTGGACCCACAAAAGGTTTTGACTTACAACTTAGAACCCAATTCACGGTTCAAGTACTAAAACCCAGCACCCCTTGAGAACCCAATGTTGAACTAGGGACTAATGGAATCTAAGCACTTGTCAAGTAGCAAACCAGCCACGTAAACCGACAAAGATTCTGCAGAGTTATTGAACCACACATCAGCCATTAACGAGACTCCCACAGCATTAAATGCGACAACCCCTTTATGTTGGAACAGGCAGCCTCACCGTGAACAATGCAAGCTAGAGTATAGACTTTTGGCCAACGCAACAAGTCGGAGTGGACAAAGAAATGATGGACAAAGGATATAAGAAAGTTTTCAGGACACAAAAAAGGTTAAGTTCATCATTCTTCCTCTCTCTCTCTCTCTCTCTACATAGTCAATCTCTTTTGTTCTAACTTGATCGTCGGAGGGTCCGTTGAGGGACTCCCATTCCCCGTTGGACCTTTTTGCAGGTATCACCAGAGAGCTCTGAGACCAGTAAAAAGGTGTTGAAAGTGTGGGTCGGCCGATTCGCCCTCCCTTGGACCCACCACATCATCAGTTGGCGTCGTCTGTGGGAATCGTCACTCCGGTTAATAGTTGTGCTCACTGTTGCTTGAGACCCGTTCCCGATAGTTTGTCCTTACCTTCTATCGAGGTGGATGGCTACAACGAGATCCATGGCTTCTCAACACAATTTCGTTGACCTCCAAGCCGAGCCTCCCAACCCAAACAACCCACCTCAATACTTCACAAAGCTCACCAACAACATCAACCGCTTGGCCGAACAAAACCAGGCCTTGATCAACGCTTTACTCTAGTGAAATCTCCCTATACCTTCTCCACCACCACAAGATATCCCTCCCAATCGAGAACAGACCCCGAGCCATCTTTTCCAACAAGCCTACCTTTCCAACTTACAGGGTCTACAGGCCCCACCTCAAGACATGAACCCACCACCTCGAGGCTTACATCTATCAATTCAAGCACCTGTCCCTGACGGAGAGACCAGTAGTGTTCAGTCCTCGCTGCACTTTGAAGGGGACGATGTTCCTATTTGGGATACGGAACTCTGAGCCATGAAACTCTGGCTTCAGGAAGTCATGCAGAACATACAGAATAAACCCTCTACAACAGCCAACTCCCTATTTGTCGCCTCCATCAGGGACAAACCCCTACCCCCCAAGTTCAAAATGCCCTCGATTGACACCTTCGACGGCACAACCGACCCGGTCGACCATTTGGAGACCTACAGGACCCTCATGATCCTCCATACTTTCCCTGACGAAATCATATATCGGGCTTTTCCCGTGACGCTTAAGGGATCGGCTCGACTATGGTTTAGTCAACTACCGTCGGACTTTGTCTCCACTTTCCAACATCTAAGTGATTCCTTTCTGAGCCATTTTATTGGCACCCAGCCACTCAACTACTTAATATCCGGCAGACGGAAGAGGAGTCACTACGCAGCTTTGTTACCCGTTTCAACACCGAGGCCCTACAGGTGGTGGAAAATGATGACAAGGTCATCCTCACAACCTTCATGGTCAGTTTGCAACCATCCGATTTCCTTTTCTCCCTTTCTAAAAACCCTCCAACCGCCATGGCCACCCTTCTTTCCAAAGCCCAAAAACATATTGATGCCGAAGACTCTTTAGCGGCCCACCAAGATTCCACACCTAAAAATCCACCCCCTAAGGACAAAAGGAAGGAACTCGAACCTAAATCCTCCCCATATATACATCAACCCGCTCAATATACTAATCGACTTGCTCGAGTTGATTGACTAGCGCCTACCCGACCCCCGGTCGGTTCGAACAATACACCCTTCTCAATTCCCCCATGGAACAAGTCTTAAACCAAATTCAACAAGACTACAACCTGAAATGGCCTCAACCATCACGATCTCCCTCCAACCGACGAGATCAATCCAAGTACTGCCGTTTCCATAAAGACCACGGCCACAACACTAAGGAATGTGTTAACCTTAAAGACTAGGTAAAGGATTTGATACGCCAGGGACACTTCAATCAGTTCACGGCAGACCGTCCCCAGCAACGGCCAAGGACCGACCAGCCGGGGGACCATCGCTGACATACCCCCCCGATAACCCGCACAACCTAAGCAAGACAATGATCGGCTTCAACCACAACTCCGGGCACAAGGAAATCCCAGCCCCTCGATTGGCGAGATCAAAGTCATCACTGGCGGGCTCGCATGCGGAGGGCCATCTCAATCGGCTCAGCGAGCCGAACTCAGAAAAATCAGACAAGGCTCTGATAAGGAAGTAACAACATTGGATTGCCCCTTTAAACACCCCAAGCAATGGTCTGAGCCCATCACCTTTACAGAGGTTGACTGCACAGGTATCTGTTACCCCCACGATGACCCCCTCGTCATCTCCGCTCTCCTATCCAACTATAAGGTCAGACGGGTTCTTGTTGACAACGGTAGTTCTTCAGACATCATCTTTCACATCTCCATTATCTGTGTTGTGCTTTAATGACAAGAGTTAAGCCAAGCCTCAGCCCGACTGAGCCCTCCAAGACTCAGCCAGATTGAGCATGAAGAGCTCAGCTAGACTAAGTTAAGCCAAGTCTCAGCCAGATTGAGCATGAAGAGCTCAGCCAGACTGAGTTAAGCCAAGCCTCAGCCCGACTGAGCCCTCTAAGTCTTAGCCAGACTGAGCATGAAGAGCTCAGCCAGATTGAGTTAAGCCAAGCCTCAGCCCGACTGAGCCCTCTAAGTCTCAGCTAGACTGAGCATGAAGAGCTCAGCCAGACTGAGCGTGAAGAGCTCAGATAGACTGAGTTAAATCTAGCCTTAGCCAGACTGAGACCTTCAAGTCTCAGCCCGACTGAGCATGGAGAGCTCAGCCAAACTGAGTTAAGCCAAGCCTCAGCTCGACTGAACTCTCCAAGCCTCAACCAGACTAAGCATGAAGAGCTCAGCCAGACTGAGTTAAACCCAGTCTCAGCCAGACTGAGCCCTCTAAGTCTCACCTAGACTGAACGTGAAGAACCCAGCCAGACTGAGTGTACATAGCCCTACTACTTAGTTAAATCTAAGTTCATTCTTATCCCAGGTCATTTTTACCCAAGTTAGATTACTTATTCAATTTTACCATTCATACACGTTATTAACAATTTTACCATTCAAAAAAAAAAAAAAACAATAACAACAACAAAAAACAACAACAAACCGTTACAGGACTGGCACCTTTATTTATTAACAACTTGTACCATCATACACTTTATTACAGAAATTACATTCACTTCATTACAAAAAAAAAAAAAAAAAAAAAACAAAAAAACAAAAAAACAAAACAAAACAAAACAAAAACATAGGAAAAACACCCAGCCTTCACTCCCCTTTGTTGGACGCCAGATCTTCCTCTTTTACCCCCTCATCCAGGGGAGTCTGGGCAACATTGTCCTCTCTTACTTTCACCAGACTAAAGTCCACATCTAGGAACAGCTCCTGCACTTTATATTTGAAGCTCATCCAGTCGCAGTCCCAGTACTGGCTCATTTCATGTTTATAGAAGTCTGACTGCTGAAAACCTTGGATCACTTCTTCCTCGCTCCTACCAGCAACGACCACTCCTGATGCCCCAGTACCTCTTTCACCCTCCTTAGCCAACTCCTCGCGATCGCTGCGTCGATGACCATCTGGAATTAGATCCCTTAAATAGCTCCATCGCCACCACGCACAGGTTTGGGTACGCCGCCCTCTCAGAGGCCATTTTGGCCCTCTCTTCTCCCAGCGTCCTCTCTAACTCCGTGATACGCCCATCCGCTTCTTTTTTGTCTTTTAGGGCCTAGTCGCGCAAATCTTCATTATTGGCGAGGGCCTCTTCTAACCTTTTCTTGGCAGTGTTGCAGGCTTCTTGGATTTCGCCTACCTTCCTCTGCTCGCCCGGCAGCTTAAACTCCAGCGATACCGCCTTATGACGCCCCACTTCTAGTTCCGATTTGGCGACGACGAGCTCGGAGGTAGCACGCTCCGTCAAGTAGCTCTGCACCACCGCCAATATTTCCATCTTCTTCGCCCTTTACGCATAGTCCAGGCCCTTTGCACAGGCACCCCGCGCGGCTTTTCTCCAGCCCGCCGTCTCTATCATTAAGTTTTGCAATTGTGCCTTCACCTCTTCCAGCTGGGCCTTCAGTGGCTCTACCTTCACCTTCGCTCGCGCTGCCTTATTCAGCAGGGCTGCTGCCAAGGTCGTCGCTTCCATCTGTGCTGAGCAGAACCCTCTCAAGAGGTCAGCCTCTGTAAATTGTGCCACTGACCTCATGGCCACATCCTCCACTAACCCCAAGAGACGATCTGCGGCGACCTTGGCTTCGCCCCCTTCTTTCGCCGAACGACCGGCCACCGCACGAACATGATATGTGGTGGTCTTCAACGCGGCGCTTGTTTCTACTCTACTCGCTCTCCTCCACAGCCGCCCTCATTTTCTTCTTTTTTTTCAATACCGCCTCTACCTTCTTTTTGCTCATCTCGTTCAACGGATCCACTGGCAGTGGCAGCGGCGTAAAATCGATCAAATCCTTGTCTTCTAAAGGCTTGGGGCGTGGTCAGACTCGCTCCTTCATGATCAGCTTAGACGCACAGCCTAAATGTGACTCTTTGTACTTATCTGCCTTGGCGAACGTCCTTTCGTCCACTGCCTCCTACACTTTCCTCTTCACCTCCAACTCTTCCGGTGCAGGGTCTTTCTCGATTGGCTATGGTCCCAGACTCAAGGCAAACAAGGTTGAAGGCTGGATAAGGTCTTCCCACTTTACGCCCCCCTTCTCCCTCAACTCCTTCACTCATTTAACGCTATTCTCTGCCTTTGCCTCCAGCCTTGGCTCCACCTTCTTGATGGGAATTTTCCATGTTGTACGCACCCCCTACTACCATTTGCCGATACATAAAACCACTTTGGTCTCCACCCCTTCACTGACTATGGTAAACCTGCCATTAATCCTCTACCCACCACCGCTTGCAAGGTCACCCATGTTTCTTGTTGACCAGAGGCCTTATAGTAAGAAAAGAACTCATCCATTGTCATCGCTGCTCCCCCAGTCGCCTGTGGCTATGCAACCGCGCAGGCTAGTAATATTTTCCACGCATTGGGCATAAGTTGACCTGGCGCCACCTCTAACCGGTTCAACATGTCTACTACTATTTGTGGGAGCGGCAACCTCAGACCTCCCCACAACACCTCCTCGTATAGTGTAAACTCTATCGGACGTGCATCTGACGCCTTCTTTTTCGACGTCGGCAACTTTAACTCTATCTCTGCTGGAGTCTGATATTTCTTACGCACCTTCTTCAACTCCTCTACCGTAAACGTCGATTTTTCAGCCTTGGTGTGCCAGTGATCAGGTCCCGCTTGGCTAATCAGCCTCGCTGCCACGATCATTGTAGATGGATGAGGTCGCGCCACTTACTCCGCCCCTCTTTCCTCCCGCCTCTCCATCCTATATTGCTCTGTCAACTCCATCGCATCATCTTCACCTAGCACTTCTAACCTCATGGCTGGCATTTCGTCTCGAGCCATCTCTCTTACGTTTCTGTATATTGCTTCGAACGCAGACGCGAAGAAGTTCGCAAATTGTTGGAGGGAAGTGTCACACAAAACGAATGAGGTCAGGTCTGGGATGTGTTGGTTTCTTGCAATGAGATATGTAAAACGGATAACTCCAAATGCCCAGGGTTTGCCTATTTTCCAAGGATCGAGGTTAAATTTTGCCAGTTTGAAAATTTCAAAAGTTACAACCCCCGTCTTTTCCACGTCTTATCCTAACCCTAACCTTTTGCTTCTTACTAACGCATCACCTCCCTCACCACTGGTTTAGATCATCCCACGTGTAAAACCACGATTCCTCACCCTTTTCCCCTTCCCTGTCTATTCCACTTCACATCATCACGTGCCTCATCGCTCCTCGAGTCCCGGGCGCTGCTACCATCTCTCGCTCGACCCCCTTCAAGGTCGGCCCCTCTTCTCGGTCGATCGTCTCACTCGGCCCCCTTCACGGTCGGCCCCTCCTCTCGATCGATTGTCTCACTCGGCCCCCTTCGCAGTCAGCCCTCATCTCGGTTGATCTTTTCACTCTGCCCCCTTCGCGGTCGGTCCTTCTCTCGGTCGATCTTCTCTTTTGACCCTCTTCGCGGTTGGCTCCTCCTCTCGATCGATCTTCTCCCTCGGCCCCCTTCGCGATCGGGCCCTCCTCTTGGTCGATCTTCTCACTCAGCCCCCTTCGCGGTCAACCCTCCTCTCGGTCGATTTTCTCACTCAGCCCCCTTCACGGTCGGCCCTCTTCTCGGTCGATCTTCTCACTTTGCCCCCTTCGCGGTCTGCCCTCCTCTCGATTGATCTTCTCGCTCGGCCCCCTTCGTGGTCGGCCCTCCTCTCGGTCGATCTTCTCGCTCGGCCCCCTTTGCGGTTGGCCCTCCTCATGATCGATCTTCTCGCTCGGTCCCCTTCTCGATCAATCTTCTCCCTCGGTCCCCTTCACGGTCGGCCCTCTTCCCCTTCGTGATCGGTCCTCCTCACAATCGATCCTCTTGCTTGGCCTCACCCCCATCGCAATTGGCCCTCCTCTCGGTCATTCCTTTCACTCGGTCACCCCCATGGTCGATCATCTCCCTTTGTCTTGGGAGGACACTTCCCATTTTCCTTCTTATTCCCTTCGTTGGACTAAAGCTGCACTTGGAAATGGGAGACTACTGACATCGATGGGCCTACAAAAGGTTTTGGCCTACGACTTAGAGCTCATTCACGGTTCAAGTACTAAAGCCCAACACCCTTGAGAACCCAATGTTGAACTAGGGACCAATGGAATCTAAACACTTATCATGCAGGGAACCAATCACGTAAGCAAACAAAGATCCTACAGAGTTACTACACCACACATCAGCCATTAATGAGACTCCCACAGCATTAAATACGACAACCCCTTCACGTCGGAACAGGTAGCCTCACCGTGAACAATGCAAGCTAGAGTATAGACTTTCGGCCAACGCGACAGGTCGGATTGGACAAGGAAATGATGGACAAAGGATATAAGGAAGTTTCCAGGACACAAAAAAGGTTAAGTTCATCATTCTTGCTCTCTCTCTCTCTCTCTACACAGTCAATCTTTTCTATTCTAACTTGATCGTCGGAGGGTCCGTTGGGGGACTTCCATTCCCCGTCAGACCTTTTTGCAGGTATCATCAGAGAGCTTCGAGATCGGTAAAAAGGTGTTGGAAGCGTGGGTCTGCCCGATTCGCCCTCCGTTGGATCCACCACATCATCAGTTAATATTATACATTACATTTATATTTTATAGTTTTAGATGGAGTTACAGAACATGATCCTCTTAGGTAAGGGATCCACAGAGAGAAAAGATTTTTTCTACATTTTTCAATTAATACTAAAAATGTAGGGTTACTTGTATTCTCTTCATGTTTGTTAGAAATAACTCTTTAAAGTTCATTATTGTGAAGTCGATGAAAAGATTTGTTTTTATTTTATTTTCAAATCCCATCACCTATAAATAAAAATAAAAACACTTGAAAATGTTTGTGAATAAGTCCATTTGAGATGACCCACTTATCCCACCAAAAACTATCAGGGCCTGTAAGCCCTGATGTTGTCATGACCCAAACCCGCCCTTATGGGTTTAGCACCGTAACCGGCTAGTAATCCGTGGATTACCAATGGCCTCTGAACAGATTAACAAATAATAAGGGGCTGCGGAAGTAATAATACAAAATAGACAAGGTCCAATGAGCTGTGATGACGTACATGGGATAGAACATTTCGAAACTTATATATATATAAACATGTCAGTCCAGATACACAGTATTTACAAAATATTTACAGAGGTGAACTTCCCAAGATCTAACTATACAGTGCTTACACAAAGACTAGCATGAAAATAAAAACAGCCCTGGCATTAGACTTCGGACGGAACCTCCTCGGGAGGCACAACAGTTAGCTGACCAAAAACAGTACAAAAGGGCATCAACTCTGGCCCTGGTCGTGTGTCGGCTCACCTACATACATAATATAAACTGTGAGCGAAAGCCCAGTGAATAATAACAGAGTAAAGGGGTTATATGAATGATGTCCATCACAAGTTAGAATCCAGTATTTAATTCAGAGCATAATCAGACTTCAAAACAGAAACAGATTCATATACATTTGCATATTCAGATTTTGCATAAGATCATACGTGATACACCCATTAGCTATCAGAACAGATTGGTCCAGAGACCCACATACATAGTTGGTACCAATGACCACAAAGGTCCATAACTTGTGCGCAAGTAGCCATGGTATTGTTACCTCCAGGCAAGGGCCACGTGTAGATTAGCCGCGGTATTGTTACCCCCAGGCGAGGGCCACATGCAGATTGGCCGCGGTATTGTTACCCCCGGGCGAGGGCCATGTGAACTAAGAGTGCCACAAATACTTTTTAGAAGATTGGACATTCATTCATAATTCATAAGATAGCATCTCAGAAAACAGATCATACAATACCAGTCAGAAAATACTTAATCTAAACATAACTTTATAGAGTTATTACTCACAGTGGGCTCGGAGACAGACAAACAGAGCAGATCGATCAGACAGGACGCAGCACGTGACCTACACAACACATAACAGATACACACTTGAAACACACGTTCTAATTGTACAAAACTTATTTTGTTGGCTCTTAGCGTGTTTCTAATCTCTTATCCTCATTACAGAGTCTAAAACATGGCCTTGGAATGTCTAAGATGGAATCAGAATGCAAAGATGCGCTTTAAAACACTTTTCAAAATTTGGCTGAAATAGGGGTCTCGCTCGAGCGTGGCATTCTACGCTCGAGCGGAAATGCAGACAAAAGGAATCCGCTCGAGCGTGGAATACTCCGTTCAAGCAGACTTCAAGCTACAGCAAAAGTGCTGGATGCAAGAAATTCACGCTCGATGGGCGCTCGATACCCGCTCGAGCATGAGACACAAGTCCTCGCTCGAGCGTGCATTACCCCGCTCGAGCGGACTGTAAACACAGGCAAAGTATTGGATACACGAAATTCCCGCTCGAGCGTCATTTTACCCGCTCGAGCGTACTTTATGAACCCAGTATGTACGCTCGAGCGTGGAGTTCCCCGCTTGAGCGTGAGTCCAAAATCTGGAATTTCCAGATTCGAACCTCAAGCTCAAAACTCAACTACAATGCATCAAATTCGATCCTTTTGGGCTAATTTTCTGGAAACACTTGTAAACTCATAATATGACATGTTTCAAAGATCAATTTGAGAAATCAAAGCCCAAAGGTAGTTCAATTAAGCACAATTTTCAAATAAACTTCAAGAACATGATGGATATGTAACATGCATGAATCTAATCAACCTCAAGGCTTCCAATTCATGCTCTTAAGAGCCAATTCTTTCAAAAACAAGATGAAATCATGGACTTCAACCAAAATGTAGACATGTATGCAAGAATCTCCATGAAAACAACTTTAAACTCCAAGATATGCACATACATGCATGATTTAGCTCTAAATTCAACATTTTAAGCCACAACTAGACTTCTATCACTAATATCACCAAGGACCATGCGAGAACAACTCAAATACATAAGTGAGAGGATGAGTCTCCTGTCTTAAGTCTTGAATTATAGGTGAGGAAGCTCAATTTTGCAAATCTTCTACCAATTCCTCAAGTCTCCAAGCCAAAACTCTTGATGAAGCTAAGTTTTCACTTCTCTCACTCTCCTACATTTCTTGGTCACAAAATGGCCGAGGAAATGTTATGAAGAACTCCTAATCAAGATTGGACAGAGTGGCCCACTAAGGGACAAAAGTGTAATTACGAGCATTCACTAAATCTATGTTTTATCAAGCATTATTTAATCTAATTTAATCGCTCCGAACTGAATTTTAATTAAACCTACCATAAAATTCTATAAATCCTAACTAGCACATAAATCAAGTCGATTTCTGATTCAGACGCCGATAAGGCTTTCAATTCGCAATTTATAGTCAAAGACATGAACAGATCATTTTATCACAAACAGATAGAAACACATAAATAATGCAATACACATGCAAACAAATCCCAAATCCTTCCTAAATTACTATTAAGCATAATTAATCATGAATTAGCATTAATCGGAGGTCGGGGTCATTACAGATGTGAAGTTAAGTTGAAGTTGAAGTTGAACTGAATTAAGCTACTACTTTCTTTTTTACTGTAGACTTTTGTGAAAATCAGTAATAATGCAAGATTTTTTTGACATTTTAAACTTCAACATCAAAATGAGACCTTTATCTAATAGTGCCTTTGAAAACGGGAGCCTCCAACAATTAGAATATTTTCAAATTTTTTTTTGTGGGCTAAGTGCGTTAGGTTTTTATTTTTGGCAATCCCGTTTGACAAAACTCCTTTCAGTTGTAATTTTGTTCAACTTTTATTTCAATGAGGCTATGTGTTTTTAGATGCGAATCCAACCCGAATTGTGCCTTATAGAGATGTTTCAGGAGTTAATTCTTTTATGCTTGCCACTTCGCTGACTATGTCGGGGATCGAGTTATTCAGTTAGCTCGCAGGGGTCCAGGGGACAGCACCCCTTGGCGGGGTCCGGGCAACCCCCCAGCGAGGTCGAGGGACAGTGCCCCCGAAGCCAGAAACAAAATTGCAATTGAAGTTGCTTGTCCACTCGAGCGGCCATTTGTGCACTCGAGCGGAGAATCTTTGGTTCCAAAAGTTTGAACTGTCTGCAAAAGTATTGGAAGTTGTATTTTTGCGCTCGAGCGTCAGTCCGCTCAAGCGGCCATTCTTGCGCTCAAGCGAAGATCGCGGATCAGTTTTCTATAAATATATGGTTTCATCCGTTTTGAGGGTTACGACTTCCAGATCTTCTTCTTGGATATTAGAGTTTATATCTAGAGCTTCTTTGCTAGTTTCTTTGATGTTTGTTTGAGTTTAAATCTGGTTTGAAAATTAATGAATTTTGTGTCTCTATTTAGAGGCAGACAATCTTCAATGCATGGCAAGTAGATAAGCCAGATGGGAAACACAAAGTTCGTGAGATTGTGTGAACATAACCAAAAGAGTGTTTGGGTAAAATGATGGAACTTTGTGATTAGAAAATTTTCATTATAAGTGTGAAATATATCATGTCATTATGTATACATGGTATTACAAACTAATGAAAAGCTAGCATGTATGTATTGGCCTTGACTTGATACATGGCTCGAGGCTATTGGTTTAAGAATTTGTTTAATTCTCATTAGTTGATTGACATTAATTTAAAATAAAAAAGATGATAATAGTTGGTTGGGTTTAAACATTATTAATTGGGCCAAGTATCAAATCCATACAGCTAACTTAAAGATGGGATGGAATTGTCTTACTTTCAAGGTATTGGACTTTCAAAATCATGCTGCAAACAAGTTAACTGGGCCCTCCCAGCTCAAGTTTGGTTAAAAAAAAAAAAAATTTGAATTTCTTCGGTTTTTTTCTCTCTACTTCTTCAAGATCATCTTCTTCTAATCTAATTTCTTTCGAATACAAGTACATATCTATTTATGCATACATAGAAAGATTACCCACCATCAAAAGCCTTGTATTAGAGAAATTTCAACAAACCTAGATAATGAAACTATACATACAAATACAATTACATATATCTATTTATGCTTATATAGAAAGATTGAGATACAATAATCCCACAACTGAATCTTCTCCCTCTATCTTCTTCTCTCTTCTCTCTCTTTTAATTTTCTGTCTGTTTTTCTCTTTCTAGCTGTGACTACACAAAATCCAAGAGCTTCTTCACCCTCAAACAATCTCATCAAAGAAATCATCAAGCTGGCCATTGATATTCTCAGTCCTTGAACTCAAAACCCCAAAACAACCCTTCAAGTTGTCCACTCTCTCTCTTATCCCAACCTCTACTTCCCAATCCACTACCACTCTATATGAAACACACATCATTGTTCAAGTTTTGAAATGGCAGATTATTTGGGGAAAAATCAATGAAAAAAACATACAGATCAAGGCTTTGGTTCGCGGGGTCACCGGAGCTCTGGTTTGTGGCTGAAATCGCAGCTTAAATCTTCAAAGTAAGACAGAGGGAGAGAGGGACAGACCGTTGATGTTCGCCGCCAACTTTGATTCGCCACCGATCATCGTTCACCAGAGCTTTGAAGAGGGAGGGAAAAAATGAATGAGAGAGAAGCTCTGTTGCCGCGTTGAATGAAAAAAAATTCAAATTTTATTTTTTTATTACCAAGCATTTGATCTGAGCCGTAGACTTTGGCCAAAGTGACGTGGCCAAATCCTGGCCCTTGATAGTAGAAATGGCTGGAGAGATACAGACTCGTTACAACCTGTTGTTGCTGATATTGGTGTTAGGGATAGCAATGTGGGTTAATGGGGTGGATATTAATTTTCCATCCCCATTCTCCTATAATTATTTTTCCTCATTTCCCATACTACCCTCTCCATCTCCTAATGGGTTTGGATTTACAACCTGCTGTTGCTGATATTGGTGTTGCTCTTGGCTTGCCTGCTCAAGGCTCTTCTCCTGATTCTGACCATATCTATTCTGAGGTCTCTCTCTCTCTCTCTCTCTCTCTCTCTCTCTCTCTCTCTCTCTCTCTCTCTCTCTCTCTCTCTCTCTCTCTCGTGCTTGTTGGTTTCTATTTAAGTGTGACTAATGCTGTAATTAATTTGAAAATACTATATAAATAAAATAATTTTTCTTATCAGTGAACACAAAAACAATGTCTTAATATGGGTTCTACTAATTTTTATGTTTAGAAATTCAGTTTCATATAGCATTACTCTAATTAATTTTGATCTCTATAAAGAAGTTAAATAATTGTGTTTTTAAGTCAAAGAGACCATTAAACAATTTGATGATGATTATAACTTGATAATGTAGTTATCAATTCAATTTGTGGGCCATACAATTTTCCAAAATTCATGTCACGATTGTTTCCTAGCCTTTATTCACAAGCACATGGAGTTGAATCAACTTGTTCATAGCTATCAAAGTGTCAATGGCTATCAAAGAGAGAGATATATGCTTGAAATATCGAATCCCATGCATATGCAACTACTATTCTATCAAGGTCTTATATGGATTAATTGGCTAGGGGGGCACATGGTTTTGTACCTCTTGTGTTCCTCAGGTTGCATTAAAATGGTCCTAATTGTGGGCGGCATGCCCTCGTCCACTTAAAAGAGTAATGCAATGGGAATTCACAATTAGATCTTTAATCCGCTCATCAATCACTTAATTGTGTTTAAATTTTAAGTTTTTTTAAAAAAAATTGTGAAGAAAAAGGAAAATAATAGGAAGCATTGTATAAAATGTAAATTTTGCTATGTAAAATATACTTTTTACCTTTTTTTTTTTCTTTTGCTTTTGCTTTGCTTTTCGAAGACCTGAACAGTCTTGAATTATTAAAATTCGATTCCTTGGTCAAATAAAGATTCCTCCATCGTTTTCATGTTTTGGTGTTTTGCTTCATTTCAAGTTGAAAATGGTGGCCTTTAATGGTGAAGCCAATGATATTATTTTTTATTTTATTTTATTTTTTTGTTGTGGACAAAATTTGGTTTGGGTTTGGGTTTGGGTTTGGGTAGTGGATGGATCACCTCCCGGTACAGATTCGTACCTATTGATTAGGACATTTTTGGTCCTAGGCCTTTGTGTATATATATATATATATATGCCCAACACAAGCTTGGAATGATTCACAAAGATAGGTGAATTGAACTCAAAAAAATTTCTTTGCAAATTAAATGTGGCTAAGATTTAGTCATATCATATTAAATTTAAATGTACGAAATACTTAATTTTTTAAGTGCTTTTTAAAATGAAAGTCGCTATATATCACTAAAATATTTCATTAGAACTTGTTGGTCTTGTTCTGTTTGTTTTTCAAAAAAAATTTTGGAAAAAATTATCTATAAGCAAATTTTCACGAGTAATAAAATCAAACAAATTTTTTCAAAAAAAATCTCAAAAATTTGTTTGGTTACCTATTTTTCAAAATCACTCACTCTCTCTCTCTCTCATACACATCAAATCAATTACTTTTTTTGAAACTCTCTCCCCAATATAATTTTCCAAAATCATTTATGAAAAAAGGCAAACCAAATAAATTTTCATACTTTTTATCTAAAAAAGTACTCTATAAAAACAAACCAATATGATTTCCATTACTTTTTAAAAGAAAAAAATTACGTTTCAATATAAACAAATCAAAATAATTATGTCTTTATAAAAAAAATACAAGTGAATTTGTGTACGGTGCAATGAAAAGCGCATGGGACAAAACTATCATTTGTGTTTGTACAAAAGTGCAATTGTTTTGAACAATAATGACCCGAAACCCCGTTTCTCTCACCCTCTTGACTCCCTCTCAACATGATTGGTCAGTTTTTTTTTTTTCCTCCAATCACCACCCGCCACATGTGTGTAGGGTGGTGGAGGTAGTGATTGGAGGGGATCTCAATTTTTGAATTGATTTTTGTTAAAACACAACTTTTTTTTTTATTATTATTTAAAAATATGCTCAATCATGTAGAGAGAAGGACAGAGCTTGAACAGCTTATAAAGTTTGAAAAATAGAGAGAGAGAGAGAGAGAGAGAGAGTAAGAGTAGTGTCACGCCCCAAGCTCCGTGACAACGCCGCACACTCATTTAAGTGAGCATGCAAGGCTAAGAGTCCAACACATAACCAACAATGTAAAATACTCCAATTAAATCCTTAATTATCATAATGCTGAAATCGATAAAAATTGATTATTCTTATCGTATGAAATTATCCACCAAGTTCACTAATAAAATCCATTAACAAAATAGTAATCCAAGTACTTAAATCATAGTCCTACTCTCGGCACATTATGATAATTATCCACCAAGTCCACTAATAAAACCCATTAACAAAACAATAATCCAAGTACTTAAATTATAGTCCTACTCTCGGCACTCTCACATGTAAAAATCCCGCGCAGCTCTACTCTTCAGAATCTGAAAAAAAATACGGGTAGGCTAGATAGCCCAGTAAATAACCAACCATCACTGCTAGCTGGATCAAGTATACAAAAATAAATAAATAAATCGATAACCAATAAATATAATTTTTTCTACAGTTCAATAAATGAACAATTATTTGTAAGGTGGTTTCATAGCTAAAAATAAACAATGTACAATACATTTTAAATGAAAAGCCAACAAGATAATTCAAAGTAATTCGTTGTTCAAATCGATGGTTCGATATTCAGATGGTTCAATGATTTGATTCACAAAACCCAAGTCTTAATGACTACGGTCACTTAGCCTGTGACAAGGCCCAGAACCACACATAGGCCGGTGGTAAAGCCCCAAAAGAAACTAGTTTCTGTGCCAATAAATAACCCCCATTGGCTAGGATCCAAATCATTATCAGACTAGAGTGATGTTCAAAATTCAAACAATACACAACTTTTAAATAAAACATTCGATATTTTCAGAATAAACGTTTAGTACAATTTTCAGAATAGTTTAACCAAATATTCAAATAATTTTCATAATAATATTCGATGTTGTTTTATACTTGACCCATATTTTATTTTAAGAGAACATGAAGGCTATAAATAAATATTTATGATTTTAAACGATTCGATAGGAATAAAAAAAAATGAATCAACAGTGATAGAGGGTTACTTACCTTCAAACAGCTAAAATAATATTTTCCAAGCTAATCTCAAATTATCAAGATCCACCTCAATCTCACAAATCTAATAAAATATTACACCGCTTAAACAATTATTATGTGCACCCATCCATCTCTTCTTGTAACAACAATAGAATAAATTATCCCAATAGTCTATTAGGAACTCCCACGATTTAACAAAGCCACCACGGCTTCAAAAATTCTCAACCCATATTATTCTATTATTGTTTATATACATGTAAAAATTTGTAATTGCTTATAGTCAATCGTGTATCCCACAA
Organism: Camellia sinensis; assembly: GCF_055761805.1. Classification (NCBI taxonomy): domain Eukaryota; kingdom Viridiplantae; phylum Streptophyta; class Magnoliopsida; order Ericales; family Theaceae; genus Camellia; species Camellia sinensis. The sequence goes on along the minus strand of NC_138962.1, from coordinate 20,228,620 downwards.
ATACACCATCATTAAACTTAGCCCATCACATATCAATCTCAAAATATGAACCACCCAAACGGAAAGCAAAATACACTCTAAAATTGAGCAAAATCGAGACCCCCAACATAGACTACATCAATATATCTATTTAATCATATATGCCCATAAAATCATCTATTGATATATTAACACCAAAATCATAGATAAGAATACAATAAAATAAATCTTACCTTAAGTAATGAATAGAGAAAAATCACCACTCTATGAATCCTCCTTCTTCACTTTGGTTTTGTTTTCTTTTCTTTAATTTTTCTTTTACCTTCTCAAACCCTAGCCGCCTATGAAGCAATTCCCAGTCTCTATTTTGTTTGTTTCCCAAGACTTAAAGCCACAATAGGTGGGCTTATTAACCTAATTTCTCAAAGTTACAAAATTACCCATCTAAGTAATAGAAAATATAATGCCATCTCATAACTAATTCTTTGATATTAATAAATGACCCATATAAATTAATTTAATTACTAATCTATCCAATAAAATAATCCTACACACAATTTGGGTTTTACAAGTAGCTTCCCTGCATGTACAATTGGCTCTCTGGTTATTCCTCCTCCAATCCAAGTCACACTATAATATACCACACTATGTAATATAACAACTATTACAAACAACAAAAACGACACAATTTTAGAGAGAGAAAGAAAGAAAGCTTAATGAATAGACAGAAAGCAGAGAAGAAAAATAACTAGTCAAAATTTATTTTACCCCTTTCGATTTGAGGTTGAAACACTTTGGGTATGTTTGGTTTGAGTTTGAGAGATGAGTTTTAGAGATAAAAAGTACAAAAAGTTGTTTGGTTTGGTTTTTTTCAAAAGATATTTTGGAAAATTATTTTGAAAGAGAGTTTTGAAAAAAGTGATTGATTTGATGTGTATGAGAGAGAGATTTGTTTGGAAAAGTTGTAAACCAAGCAAGTTTTGAAAATTTTTTTTGGAAAAATTTGTTTGGTTTGATTACTTTTGAAAACTTATTTGTAGAGAATTTTTCCTAAAAATTTTTGAGAAACACAAACCAAACAAGGCCTTTATACCTTATGATTTAAATATAGTCAGAAAGTATTTCACCTCAAACCACAATAGGATAAAATGAATTTCGGCCAAAATAAAATGTATGCATGCATGTTTGAATTATCACAACAACACAACTTAGTCCTCAAAAATCCTTGTAAAAATCAAATACATTTTCAGGTCAATATTAATAAAACAAATTGTGAAATATCTTTCTAGTTCTTAGCAAATGGACCAAGTGGCTTGGTACATGTCTCCAATATTATATTTTTGTTATGTTGAACTAGACATCATGTTCTTCATTTATTCATATATGTATACATATTTTATCAGACAAACCACAAAACCATAATTCATTTGAGAGAGAGAGAGAGAGAGAGATGGGAGCGATGAAGAACAGGGCGAAGGCAATAATGGGGGAAGATTTTGTGAGGAGGGGATTAACTTGAGCAGGGGACCGCCAATAGCATTTTTATTTTCAAGCTTTTTTTATTTTTTATTTTTGGTTTAAAAAGCAATTAAAAAAAAACAGCAGTTTTAGATAATGAAGATATTAGATATTCCTTTGGAAGAGTTGGAAGAGGCAATTATATAAAAGAGTTGTGAGCGTCAGAGAGACTCTGGCGCTGAAACAAAAAGAGGCAAAACCAAAATTTCGTACTAGTAAGAGAGAGAGAGAGGACCAGCACACTAGAGGTACTCTTTGCTTCTCTCATGGTCCCCAAAGTATTGAAAAAAAGCTGGTATTCCATCAAAGATTACATGGTTGGATGCATTACTACTCCATGATGGTGAAAAGTGTGTTAAATTTGTTGGGTGAGAACAGTCTTTTTATTAAAAGAATAAAATGTCACACAAATTTGATTATTTTTTCTTTAATAAAATTTTCTTATTCACTGAAGTAGTCTCATTTTATATACTATTTTTTTTTTTTTTTTTGGTTACTGGCAGTGGCACTAATCATATTTTTGTATTAGTCTCATGTCAGACACTAAAATTTGTGTAACATTTTTCTCACTAGAATGTTAATTAGTTGAGTGTGTATGAGAGAAAGAAGGATAGAGATTTTCTTGCAACTTTGAACCTATGCAGAGATTTGATTTTTCTTATGAACCCAAAAAGTATATTAGCTTTAATTGTTCTTTTTAGGAATTAAATGGTGAAAATGAAAGGCTTTGTAATCAACTTACAACTTTTATGTGAAATCTAGGAAAAATATTTATAGTGGTACAGCGAAAAAATACCAAACTCTTTGAGGTCAACCAAGTTCATGGGGTAGGATCGAGCCCCAGAATTGCCTCTCCCTCGTTCATTCTCATGCACCAAAAACATGATCTGAAATTAAATTTTTTGATCACAAACTGAAATTAGTACATCATTGTGGTTAGAGCTGTCAAGCCCAAGGATTAATGAGGGTCTTAAGTATGACATGTTAGACCACATATATTTATATCATAAAATAGAAAGGATAAGGGTTGATTAAGATGATGATGATGATGATGGTGTCCCATGCATCATGCATGGCCCCTAATCAATCATGAAAATTACAATTCAATATACTGACATGAAAGTGCAACTGGAGTACTGTACTTTATATCCAAATTGGAGTTTTGATTTCTTCATGATGTTGAACAATGGTGTGGGGGATGATAACTTAAAGATTTCATCAAGATGTAATCATGCAAACATTTAAAGTATGATGATCTAAGAATGTAGCTATATGTATGTAGACATGCTTCAATGTAGCTTCAAATTACTTATGTTGTGACCTTTGTCATATTGTTTTTAAAAAAATCAAGGTTAAAGTGATAAGGGTCACTCTTTAAACTAATAAAAATTAAGTCAGGTTTATTTCGCATTTTGGTAAAAAATAAAAGAAAACTGGAACAAGATTATTCAATATAAAATTCATGATGATCCGTACATACTTTGTCTTCTATTTTGCAATTGTAAGTTTCAAGGCATGCATAGATCCAAGTTCTTACTATTAAAATGAAATTCTAATATTTCATGAACTTGTGTTTTGGGAATTATTAAATATTTTGTATAAAAATTATAATAAAAAATCTACAATCTTTTTAACATGTACCTGTAGCAAGACCTTTAGTTTTTTGGTCTTAGTCATGCATTATTTATTTATTTATATTTTGTAATTGAAAAAAAGGGCACATGACATAAGATAGAGAATAGAGAGATTGAAAGAGGCAAATCAGTTTCCTTGCTTAAACATCAAGTTCTGTCACAGGGTGTAACATAACACACCTCTATGAGGAAAAATCCCAAACTTTATACAAATCTAACCCGCAAATATTAATGGGTTTTTGGGTTAGATTAGAGTCATCAAACAATCAAACCTCCAAAAGGGTTTTAAAAATAAAAAAAAAAAAAAAAAAAAAAAACAAGTGAAGAAAGATGTTAAAAAAAGAGCAGCAGTACTTTTTAATACTGCTTCATCGTAGTCATCTCTCTCCAAAGAAATAATCATCACACTCTCTGTTAAAATATTTACCATCACCTACCACACACTTACCATCACCTACCACACACTCACCTACTCCTCACCTACCACCACCATCTCCACTTCACACCTCCTATATATAGGAATCAATGTAAACACTACAATATCAATCAATATCAATCAATAATATTACATCATTTTTAACATGGTATCAGAGCAAGGTTAAGACCTTAGTATTTCTCGCTTCACCGGCGGGCGGCAACCTCGCCTTGGCCGCCCGCCGGACCTCAACCTAGTCCGCTAGAATCTTCGCCATCACCTTCCTCACCATGGCAGCAGCTTCCCTCTTTCTCCATTTACTCGACGAGCTGAGTTTTGCTTCCGTGCATTGGGATAAGATGGCTGATTACCCACACCTGCGGCACCTCTATCGGGAGTCTCATCGCCTCGAGGCTTCAATCTTGATCTTCCAGGAGTGCCGTGGCTACCATCATACGAGTTCTTTCCTTCCCAGGAAGGAGATGCACTACCTTTTCCCACGATCTGTGCTTGATGATGCGGATGAAGTGGTGACCGTTCTATGCTATGTTCAGATCCAACACTTTGTCTTACAGGTTGGCCAGAACTTGATCCACGCCCTCCATGACGTTGATGTGCTGACTCCCCAGAAACTCTCCTGCCCATATTGTCATTACGTGCGGGGGATCCAGTGAACTGCCCAAGGTCACCATTTTCCTTGCTTACTTGATGCTCATGTGCAGTCCATCGCCATGTCCGCCGGACCTCATGGTCCCACCCAGCAACTACCTCTCCGTCATCTTCAACATCGTTCAAATGCAATGGCTCAGCAACATCTACCTCTGTTTCTTCAGACTTCACATTCTCGCACACCACGTGCGTATTGGCCATTGTTGTGTCGTTGTTGTTTAGTTACACTTTTTTCCCTCCACCATGCCGAATGCAAAGCCCACTCCATTTCTTTATTTTTTTTTTTCTCTTTTACTTTCCAGACCACTCACTGCCACACACATTGCTTTGCCCATGTATATCTCTTTTCTCTCTCTCTGCCACTTTCAAACCCTCTTTATCTTTTATATATATATATATATATCTATATCTCTTTATTATACTATATTCCCAAACACTCATCACACGCATGCACATGGCAGACACCACTCAATACACCCACACATTACACACGGCATGTGAGCCACTTTCTTTCTTTTATTTTATTTTTTTATTTATTATTTTTTATTATTTTTTTTATTAAAAAAAAAAAAAAAAAAAACAGCGGAAGAAGACGAACTGCACACCAACTTATTTTATTCATGTCGGGGCTCACCCCGTTCACCATTTTACACAAAAAAAAAAAAAAAAACAAAAACAAAAACAAAAAAAACAAAAAAAAAAAAAAAACCAAACCAAACCAACACAAATCGGCACAGTGGGATTTTTCTTCTCTACTCTGCTGCAGGTCTCTTCTTCTTGCCTCCATCCTGGACGGCCCTTGACGGTGTTGCCTCCGTGTTTCCTTGTCCACCGAGCACGTTCACTCCCCCATACTCCTCCACTGCAGCATATGGCGGACCTCCAAATCGAAACATGACGGTGGCCTTCCGCTTCAGCTCCTTGTTTTCTGCTTTCAGCACACTTATCTCTGCTCGCGCATCCTTATACATGCATTGGAGCAGAGCCAGTTGGGCGTTTAAATGCTGCACCTCATTTGTCTTACTCTGCAACCGGTTCGACAAGTTTGTGACCGCCGTCATGCTTTCCACACATGCCTTCAAAGTATACTGATTGGCCTCCACATCTGACTGCACTGCCATTCTTTGCTCCACCGACCGCATCGGAAAGTTCAACGGAGCAAACTCCGGGGCGCTTGGTTGAGGTTCCAGTGCCACCGCACCAGTTCTCTCTCTTGTTGACTCGTTGAGGTCGGGAAAGAGAGTGAGCAGACTCTGGGACGATGAAGCCATTTTTGGGCCACAGAGTATTACAGACTATCTCTCTCCGCAAAACGAAGCAGAGTTTTTTTTTTTTTTCAGAGGTTTTTCGCAGTTTTTCTCTGCCTCAGCCTCAGCATCCACCTTGGTTAAATAGCCAAGGCAGCCACGCGCATCGCGCGCCTCTTGCCACCAGCCGACAAACGGGTGCGCAAGCCAAGGCGCCCACGTGCCTCGCCATCATGTCCGGCACACCTTTTTATGGATTGGGCACGCCTTTTGATGGCACGCCTTTTGACAAAATTGGGCACACCTTTTGAGGGTGCAACATCTACAACGGTCCGACATGACCCCATAAACTGTCCCGACATTTGATTCCGGTTAGCATCTCCAACGGTCCGACATGACCCCATAAACTGTCCCGACATTTGATTCCGGTTAGCCTTCACCAACGGTCCGACAAGACCCCATAAACTGTCCCGACATTTGATTCCGGTTAGCATACAGTGTCCTCTACCACGTTACGACACCATCATACAGTGTCCTCTACACCGTTATGACACCACCATACAGTGTCCTCTACAACGTTATGACACCACCATCTAGTGTCCTCTACAACGTTATGGCACCACCTTTCAGTGTGTTCACCAACGGTCTGACACGACCATACAGTGTCTCCTATCTTTCTTTTTTTATTTTTATTTTTATGTATTTTCTTGTTTTGTTCCTCTCTCCAAACTCAAGTTGGTTAGTTTCTATCCTCCTTGAGTTTGCGGGGGGCTGTTAAAATATTTACCATCACCTACCACACACTCACCTACTACACTCACCTACTCCTCACCTACCACCACCATCTCCACTTCACACCTCCTATATATAGGAATCAATGTAAACACTACAATATCAATCAATATCAATCAATAATATTACATCATTTTTAACACTCTCATCTAAGCATTGATGTTAGAGAGCGAAAAACAACTTCTTCACAAGGAATTGTGAGACCCATATCATGATCGAAGCCAAACTCTTCTCCAGCACGTCGAAGAAGGCATTGGAACTGAGGATGAGACAAGAATGAGATTGGAACAATGTATCTGCTCCTATTTTCTCCCACATAGACTGCAAAATGGCCTTTTGGTACGTCAAGAGGAAGACCATTGTCATCGTTGTCATAGCCGTGTTTCTTTGTCAAGCTTGAGCATCTCTTGAGAATTTGCTTGAGAACTGCAGTTTGTGGTAGTTTGTTTGATTTTCTAATGGCCATTTTAGGTTTTGAGAGAGTTGTTTGAGATAGATAGTAAAGGTGGTGGTGGTGAGGGGATAGAGTGGGGTGTAAAGGGTATTTATGAAGAAAGTTGAGAGAGAGGGAGAGGGATATTGTGGGGTATGGAACCAAAGGACAGACCACGGGTGTTTTGGGGTATGTGTATGGGTGCAGGGACACGGGTGGGCCCGAACCCAATGGATTACCTGTCCTTTGTTGGTTCTCCAAATAACAACATGGACCCTCTCTCTCTCTCTCAATCTAAATTCCTCTAAGCAAGTCTTTTAGTGGATGGATGTGACTAATTTGAATCTATGTTGCACTGTTATAGTATATCCATTCTACTCATTGAGTTTTATTAGTAAATTTGACTTCCAAATTTAATTTCCATTCATAAACATTACTGTCTCAAGTCCCTAATCAATTATGTTATTTCCTTTATAGATATGTGTGTGTTTAAGTCAACTCGAGTGCACCTTAACTAATCCTAAGATCCTAAAATTGATGACTGAAAAAATTTCGAGTGGCCTTTCAAGATGGCTCAAATTCAAGATTTGGATCTTATATCCTTCAACTTTTCTTATCATATCAAATACTCACATGGCCAATTGCTATTTCAGCCCCAACCTCAAAACTTTTCCATAATTTTAATCTCTCTCACAATCACAGCATTTTTTAAGTACACTACTCTCCTTCTATGTGAAATCAGGTGATGAATTTATATAAAAAAATTATAGTCCTAATTATGAAGATTTGTGATTTTAGTTATAAATTATATGCTGCTTAGTTATGAGATTTTTGTAACAATCAAATTTGTAATGAACTTATTTATGAAGTCTTGTTATGATGTTTTTGTTATGGATCAATTTAATTTTGATTATGGCTCAAATTGACTACTATAAACTATTGTGATTGAAATTACAAATACACATGGTGTGTATAGTAACGATTTCCTAACTACAATAACCAAACCGAAGAGTACTAGTCTGTTGAAGATTGGTTGTTTGTGATTGTTGGAGCTTGGTGATTCTGTGCAAAGTGAAGAGTGTCAGGTGGGTGAGAGAGCATTTTTGTTGCAGTGAATCCATAATATAAGATTTTTTGCAGAACCCATTTGCTCTAACTCTGTTGGCTCAGGTTTAACTTTACTGATATATATGGTTTTTGAGCAACATAAATACAAACAAAGCTAACCTTATAGCTTACTTTACTTGAATAAATTATTCTATTCATATTTTCATGTCCAAGGACTACTTTCGTACTTCCATACTCTCTCTTGTATCATCATCCACAGCAGATAATCTAGTTTATTCCACCACCTGCTTCAGATATACTTCATTCATTCCCATGTTATTTTTGTATCTAAAATCTCTCATCTATTTGGTCTTTCTCTTGTTTTCTACCACATTTGTCTCATAATTTAGACAAAATTAATAGGATTTTGTCTGTCTCTCCTCATATTCAAACCAATCCAAATATCTTCTAACTGAACTGTAGTTTGTACAATTACATGGGAAAAGTAATGGATACACATCTATTAGGAAATTCCTAGATAAAAAATGGATCATATGGAACCGACAGATATAATCAATTTGTTGCATCTAATGTTAGTATGAAGCAATGCTATAGATCATATATACCTTTAGGTGAACCATATTTTTCCCTGGGGAAAATCCAGTGGACTGATTGTTAGCCTGCAGATATACTAAGAAATGAGATTAGAGAGCTAGTGTTGGATAGGTACCCAAAAAAACAGAACTAACAAACTAAATCAATTATGTCCCCTTGGTTTAATGTTCAATCAACCTACATTTCTACCGGTGCAGATTGTGGAGTTACTTCACAAAAGGACAGTCCTTGTGCACTCACCACTGCAGGGTCAGGAAAGAGTCAGATATACAGAGTCTTAACCCTCATGCAGTGTTATTAGACGTCATATAAAAATAGCTAGGAATTGTTTTGGGCCTGTCCATGTGGTCCTCTATAGGAAACCACCACCACCACCAAATTGAAGGGTTACAATCAGGAAATTTGAGCCCACATGAAATGAGAACCACAAATATGCCTCGCTTGCCAGACAGTCTGCTCAGCAAAAGGGTAATATCTGCATGTTCTAAGGCTCACAAAGCGATCTGGGTAAGATTTAATGCTCAATACAGGCTATGTCCATGTCCGGCATTTCTGTCTTCTCCTTTTATTTTACTCAGGGCACTGAGAATTTCCTTTCCAGTACATCTACATAGATATCCCCATAAACTTTACAACCATACACATACCCATCAAGGAATGTATTTGAGATTTCTATATACAATAATAATTATTATTATGAATGTAGAGGTTTGGATGTACATATATACACTAAGTATGCTATAACATCTGAAAGATGCGGAGTCTAACTACATTAACTGTACTCATTAATAGATTACAAACTCATACTTCAACGTGACTAGTTTACACCATTGTCCATGCTATTCTAGGTGTAACAAGATGGATACTTTGGATATCATCAACCCTTATATCATATTAGTCAAAACAAATTGCAGAGAAATAAGTCGTATGCGGTCCTATTGTTAGGGAGACTTGGCTTCTGTCAAGGCATAAAGATGCAAAAGGGAAAAAATGTCCTTCAAATAAAGTTTAACCCATGTCTTGTTATTTTGAGTCAAAATTTTCTCAATGCTAACCTAACCCTAACTTGTTTAACTAATCGTGTTAAGTATTTTGGCACTGACTCTAACTTGCTAACTGCCTCTAATTCACATTGTGTCTAAAGTTTTTACCCCTTATTTGGGGAAAACTATGCCATGTTCTGTCAATGAGAATGGTTGAAGATTAAAAGAGTGGCCCCTACCGAGCAATCTCAATGAAATGTGGTGAGCCGCATGGCATGGCATAGGAGCTGCTAATCAAAACAAAAGGCATATTTTTCTTTTTACAAGCTGATGGTGACACTGCCGTAGGTGTGTCACATGAAGGCCATGTTACTCTTGTCTTGCCTCCAAAACAAAACCCTCCTATATGTAAAGACAAACACATATACATAGCTAAAAAGCACTCGTAGAGAGGTAGAGAGAGAGAGAGAGAGAGAGAGAGAGAGAGAGAGATCAAAATTCAATTCTAATACCCCTTTGAAACTGCAAGTTTTACAGTACTTATCCAAACATGATCACTCAGAAACTGTAAACTACCCACAACACTATAGGAATCTTATCCAAACATGATCACTCAGAAACTATAAACTACCCACATTAAGTTAAATTTGTCATTTTGTAAGGACACTTGTTCAAAACATGGTGAGAGAGATGAGAGATCAATATTTGATGTAAAATATTTATGATGTGCATGACATTCATTATCTACATCTACACATTTCAATATTGATTGAGCAGTCGAATTCAGTTGAGATTTATTGATGGTGTTAAAAAAAAAATACTAAGCAAACTAATAAATTTTACAAAATCTCCTTACTTTCATGTGGCATCTATTATATTATTGAAGCGTGTCATGTTTCAATTTTCACACATCACTTGGTAATAACACACTTTCCCGGCTGGAATCACTGTTTTTTCTGAAACAAATTATGTAAACTTGAATAATTTTATTTAGTCGTTTCAGCCAACCATTCAGAAAATATAGTAGATTCAAATCTTACTGCAATAAACAAATTTCATTTTTTCATTCCTTTTTCCTCTGCTTTGGTACAAATCAACAGTCATTGAGAAGAATTACATAAAAGAGAGGAAGATATATAAGAAAGAAGTATAGAACTGTAAATAAATGAGTATACTATATTACAGACTCAGAACACACAATCAAGTCTGCCATGAAATCAGTATAACAAGTAAAATTTTATAGTTTATGGGAGAAATGGTGTACACTCACATGTTAGAGGAAATTTTAGCCATTGATGCTACCCATCTATAACACTCAACTGCCTGTGTCTCCTAACCCAAGCAATATGGGCTTGCACCTATAACATTGAAAAATAAATGAATAAATAAGTCAAAGAATCAGTTTACTCATGCTGTCAAAAATTGAAACAATTGTCTCTACCTCAAAAATCAGATTTTTCAGCTACATATTAGACAATTAGTTGCAAAAAACTTAAGTTATTAGGGAATGGGTTGAATATTGTACATCAAGCTCTCTGCACTTGGGCTCCATTTATTTCAACTAGAAAAATGCTTAAAAAAAAGATCAATCAAACTCTGTCAACTGATGTGTGTATGACTAAATGAGATGATTGTGCCTTAATGAAGTATTAAGACAATTCACAATGACAAACAGTGCACAATGAACCACATCAAGGAATCCCAAAACTAACATGTAAGCTACATACCAATATGTTAAAGAATGATAGGTTGTTTTCAACAAACTATCAAGCTTTCTGCTCTGTGAAGACAACAGTATTAGAACCATGCCTAAACCATGTTTCCTCCCAAACCAAATACAGCCTTAATGTGATCACAGAATTAACATATGCACATTCTTCAGCAAAGCCGGTCAGTCAGTAAATGCATAGCCTTGCCCTCAAATTCAACTTATTACTTCTATCCAACTACACCAAATATCTTTATGTTGTTGGAATACTACTTACCCCACAAATTTGACATCAGACAATGGCTTGAATGGTTAGAAAATCACATGCAAATTTGATCATGGAACCAACTGATGCTTAGATTATGGACAAACTTGACGCTTCTTATGCCATGCATGTAGAAATCTAGCAAACATAAACAAGTCAAGCAAATACAGGATACATCTTCATTGCCAACTTTCAAGAGATTCTCTTTCCATTATGTGAAAACTTGGGCGGAGAAACTTTGGGAAAATTTGCTTGAGGACGTTGTCTCCATTGACAATAGTTTTTTTATTTTTAAAGTAAAAAGTGAAGAGGCTATGGACACAATCTTGGAAGATGGCCCCTATTATGTTGGGGCTAGATTGATTGTTATTAAAAAATGGCAACCTGGACTAAAACTAACAAAGTGTGAATTTTCAAGTGTGCCATTGTGGGTGAAGTTGTACAATGTTCCTTTGGAACTTTGGAGTGAAGAGGGTTTGGGTTACATAGCTAGTATCTTGGGAACTCCTCTTTATTTGGATGAGCCAACTTTCAAGAGAAGCAGACTTACGTTTGCGAGAATTTGTATTGAAGTGCCAGCAAATAAAGAGATCCCTAAGTCTTTCAAAATAAATCTTGGTTATGGTGACCCATATAAGATTCAAGTTGAGGTACCATGGAAGCCCCAAAGGTGTGATGGTTGTAAGACTTTTGGCCATACCACTAATTTGTGCCCTCAAAAGCCAAAGTCTTTGAACCCTCCCTCCTTCAAACATGAGTGGAGAGTCAAGGACACTAAAACACAAATTCCGACTAAATGGGAAGTGGTGAAGAAAAAGGGGAGAGATGGTGGGCAAGGTTCAACGCCATTGATCAACAAAGAGAGAGAGACGCAGTCTTCTATCCCCTCAACATCTAATGCCTTTGATGTCCTTGAATCATGTGATATGGACGAGTTAGGAAATGGAGATTCAAGTCAAGAGTTGAGAAATAGAGGGAGTCCATCTCCAAGTGATCCTAGTTATGGGGAGACTTCAAAAGAGGATAACAGAAGAAAACTTAAAACGAAACTTCATGACTTGAAGAATGCTAGAAGGAAATTCTGAATCCTTGTTTTGTTGGGAATGTTGTGCTTGTTTTCTATAAGCTCAGTTTGTTTTTTGATGGAGTAGTTTATTTTGTTTATTTTTGTGCTCCCATCAAAAGCTGTGTGTTGAACTTCATTGTATATTTTTCTTTTTTGGTTATAATATGACTTACTTATCCAAAAAAAAAAAAAAAAAAAAAATCTTCATTGCCAAATTTCTCATTTGGTAGTGATGAAATTGAACTAACCAAATATCATTTGAATTTTAGAGAAGGATAAATTAACCATAGTAATTAATGTAATCTTATCATCAAGTGGAATAATAGAGGCCATCCACTAAGGTCTCAGAATTGCATCCACAATGTGCAAGTTCTGGTTCGTGTTGTTAAATAAATTACCACGAAGTTAAGAAAAGCTTAGAGCAGCCCCACACAAGGGAGAAAAGGCTTGAAATAGAATGAGCTCAACCAATTGTGTACTATAAAAACATATGCCTTGCTACAAAATAACACAAAGGTATATCATCCATACTTATGAAATATTTATACGTCTTCATTAACTTTCATCCATTTCAATGCGAGTGAGACAAATGAATGTGTCTATTATGCTCTGTTCAAATTGTTGTACTACCCACAGATGATCAGACGTTCTTCAACTTGCTTGGCATGTTTTAAAATGAAGGCTGGTGTATGCTATTGGAACCACAAATTGCAATTTAACATTACTGCGAAGTAGCACTTCAAAACATTTCTTCTGTCTTTGGGCATCAATGTACTATTGACTGTTTGGATTGAAGACTAAATAGTAAGGACTTATCATGATGAATACAACTCATATATTCGTTGCGCAGCCCATAATCTAGTTGTGTTACATATTTAACTATTGAGAACCGAGATCAAATAAACACAATGGCAAAAAGTGTTAGGTGTGTTATGACACCACCAAACATAGGATTCCACAGTATTGTATATTTTTTATTTTTTATTTTTGGCACAAGAAAAGAACATCATTCATTAATACATATAAAAAGTAACATAGTTCAGGAAACAACCACCAATAACTTGAATAAGACTTACAAACACTCTAGCAAAAAAAAAAAAAAAAAAAAAACCACCAGAGGCAACATATAGACCTTAATTGAGACCAGATGTGAAACTAACAGAAGATTGACTAGAGGCTGTCAAGTAGGCCTCTCTATGAGAAGAAGAGACGAAAGAAAATGCTGCAAACCAGGCTAAGGAAAACGCTGCTGTGAGCAAACTCCGTGGCTGTAGAAATAATTGGAATGAATGAAAAGATTGTGCGAGATAACAAAAATCCAAAAACAATGGAGCTGCCACCGCCTGGATATCTTTACTGCCCTTCATCTGCTGAAATAGAGTCAGAGCTAGTAACAATATCAATATGCAAAAAATTGTGCTTATGAGCCCATTTAAGAGCAGAAACAGATGCCTATAGTGGAGCACAAGGCCTGTGCACAGAAAGATCATAAAATTTGGATTTAAAATTCGTTCAAACGTCCAAAAGTTTGGCGAATGGACAATGCCATTAAAATAAAATGTCTAGATATGTAGACTATTTGAACAATGGTTTTCTCATGAAGTCTATGGAACACTGAACCAAGTGAACAAATCATCATTTACCTGCAAAACTACAGCAGAGATTGCATATCATATGGCCTTCCCACTTTGATGTTCCCAGGACTAATAGGAAAAGCAAGTGACAATTCATTTTGCATATTCAAACAATAAATGAGGATTGGCCAACAGGATTAACTACAGTAGAATTCAGGTCATTTTAATGACAGTTTCAGAATTTGCTTGCACAGAAGTCACTGGAAAGCTAAAACAAGGCAAAGGTGGGATTTTCTTGTACTAAATTCATTGGGATATGTGATTTAAAGTTCAATTGTGAAACTGCTCTTGATACAAATCTCGACTCGTTTAGACGCTGCAATTATCACTGTAACAATAAGTGAAAGCTGGTTGAATATGTTTAACTTCAGCAAATCAAAATCAGTCCACAAGCTTCTTTGCATTTTGAAGATTGTCATAAAATCAAGTTTCCAAGTGGGTTCTTATGCATTGAAGAGTAGTAGGCTGATTTTTGAAAGGGAATAGGTTGATTCTTTAGTTCTATTTTTTGTCCACACCCAGCCATTGTACCCTTTGGACAACCGGGAAGGAAAAAAAAATGAGAAACTTTTTCTCTGCAAGGATGCCTTGTAAACGTTGGAGTATGATTAATTATTTATGTTTTTCAAGAAGTGATGATAGTAGCTAAGTACAAGATTTCACATACTAATTTTCTAATATCTCCATTCTATGAACATAAGACATGTTATTAGATTCATAAACAATACTAGAAAAAATTTTATCCTGCACACACACAAACGACATAGGAGAATTGCTTCGTGTGTTGTATGCAAACATAAAACAAATTACTTAAGTTGCATAAGATCATATTTCTCCAACACCAATTGAGCCATGAGATTGCAACAGTGGCCACTCTGAGAACATCATAAGAATTTTTGAACCAAGTAAGCTTGCTTGATTTCATAACTCCGGATTCATTTTTCAGAAAATTGAGATTTTTTGGTTTTACTGAATTTTTTTTAATATTTTAAGCAAATTTTTTTAAAATATTTTTTTAGATACACCTAACATAAATATTCTTAAAAAGTATAATATTTGTGAAAAAAATCTTTAAAAAATTCACTAAATAGCAAATATACAAAAAAAAAAAAAAAAATACCAAAATTCAGTACATTTTGGTATTCCTGTGTATTTATTGATTTTTTAAAATATTTTTTTATAAATATTTTACTTTTTAGATACATTTACATAAGGTGTATCTAAAAAAGTAAAAAAAATTACTTAAATTTTTAAAAATATTAATTAAAAACAAAAAAAAATATGAAAAATAAAAAACTCAATTTCTAGAAAATTAAATTCAGAAAATTGAAATCAAATACTCTGAAAAATTCATTTTGACATGGCTTCAAATCATTGAAGTCACAAATATCACCATTTTTTTTCTATTTCATTCATAAACTATCATTTTCGTCTATTTAGTTCCTAAAGTTTTGAATTTATGTTTTTGTAGTCTAATTGGAGACAATTATACAAATAAATAATTGTTAAAACTTAATTTGATTAAAAAAAATTTGTTTGAGAATTTAAACATCTTAAGCCATACAACAAAACACTAATTTTTCTTATTATTTTGAATAAATTACAACCTACAACCAACTAAGGTGGTGTTTGGGAAGGATTTTTTTTTTTGTTTTTTCACTAAAAGACAAATTGGTTACAAAACTAAAAAAAAAAACAAATTCAAACAAAATATCACGTCAAACCTCATAATAATTTCATTTTTTCTCTTACAAATATCATATCTAATCACAAAAAAACTTAACTGTCTTTCTAAACACAAAAAAAAATTTCTCCAATAATATCCTACAACTAAAAAAACCTACAAAAAAAACTTACTTCCCAAACACCCATTAAGACCCACTTAATGGGTGTTTAATTGTATGATTTAAGTTGTTTAAATTATGAAATTACCTTCTTTCTTTTTTTCTTTTTTTTTTCTCCAACGGTTATTGATTTTTACAATTAGACCACATGAATAAAAATTAGAAATTTAATAGATTAAATAAACGGAATTGATTGCTTAGAGAAGAAATAAAAAATAAAAAAAAAATGTTGATAGTTTAGAGATAAACGTGAAATTAACCCTAAACAAAAAGGAGGAAAGGAAAGGAAAGGAAAGGAAAGAGAGGGGAGCATGAACCAACCAACCAACCTGATGTAAATGTAGGAAGATCCGAGAAAGATCAGTCGTCAATTCTTATTCTAATATGATGGAAGGCACGTGCTGGACTTTGTAGAAGTCCTCTCCTCCTTATCTAACCCTGTCTATGAGTGCTTCAGATGCGAATTTAATAACCAATTCCCGGAGGGTGGTAATGAACCTCAATCCGTCCGGAATCTCCTTCAATTTTTCGCATACGAAAATTCTTAAACTGAAGAGACAGGGCATGGCTCCTTGTTCCACCCTCCACGCCTCCAAGTTTTTAATACCCCAGAGCTGTAAAGATATGAGTTTCGGAAAACCTCCACCATCACAGCCGCCATAGCCCCCTCCTCCTCCTCCACCATCACTGATGCTGGATGGTGCTATTGTTGTTGGTGGTGCAGAAGAACAAACCATCTCCTTCCCAAAGTAGGAATGATAATCTAAGTTGAGAGTCCTTAAGTTGGGGAACTTCTCCAATGTTGGCATTGGGTCTTCCTCTAGTTTAGTCCCCTGCAAGATTAACTTGGTGAGATTTGGAGGGAATTGGTCTGCGATTTATTAACCGGATTCAGGTACCCATGATGTAATTCTAATTTGCGAAGATGGTGGCATCCTAAAATTGCCTTAAGGCCCGTTTGTTTTGAGAGATAGAATAGAGAGGATTGATAGTGAAGGGATTGGTAAATTATTTTTATATAAAATAATAAAAAATATATAAAAATATAAAAAATTAAACATTATATTTAAAAAAAAAATTTTCAATATATAAAAATTAAAAAAAAATTTAATCCCCTCACTATTTTCTAATACCATCTCTACCTCCTCATTATCAATCCCGCTTCCAAGAGTATTAGTAATACTAAGGGACTAATAGTCCCAAGGTTATCTCTGCAAACAAACAAGAGCATTAGTAATACCTTGGTATTACTAGTCCCAATACCCTCCATATAGCCTAAAACAAACGGGGCCTAAAAGGCTTTGTTCTTCTTCCGTTTCGAAATCTCCTCGAATCACGAAGGGTGAATATTGCAAAAGGCGGTTTGAATTGTTGAGGATTAGGGATTTCAACACGACCAAGTCTTCGGGGGCTACCTCACCACTGAATTTTCGAAGATTTGTCAGTTTAGATAAGCATATGACATCACACTGCCTTGCATTAAAGTTTTCTAGTGTCTCCAATTTGCTTAAACCATCCAATCGCAACTTACCTTTGCCAGACAGCTTGATTAGATAAGGAAGATATAGATGTCTCAATTGTTTCAACCTCCACAAGACATTGGATATTCTTAAACTCTCCCAAATCTAGGGTTTGGAGGAATCCCAAGTTGCCTATAGAAGAAGGCAAACTTTCAATATTAGAACGTCTTATACTGAAATATCTCAAGTAAATTAGGTTTCCTATTGCTCTCGGAAACTTTTTTCCTTCCCCAGATATAGTAATTCTTTCAAGGTCTAAAATGGTAAACAATGTGAGACCCTTGAAGAGTAATTTTAATTTTTGCCAATCAGAACTTGCCAATTGATGGTCAAAAGAGTAAAATTGGCATGATCGGACACGGTTATGATTCTTCATTTCATGTCCAGATAGGGGAATAACATTTTCACTTTCTATAGAGTTGTTATCACGGTCATCCAAATAGTACACAGCAAGTCTACAAATTGTTGTTAATGGTGATGATGAAGAAGGCAGCGCAGAGTCTACCCACGCGAGCTGATCACCAAAGGCTTTAATGCGAACAATCTTGAGAAAATTCTCCTCTTTGGCCTTCAACAAGCACAAGTCTCTCATGAGATCATGGAGGCGACAAAGTTTGATCCTTTTTGCTGAAGCTTGTTAATTGGACTTGAACCATGCATCTCTGGACTAACTCACCCAAGTAACTCATTCCAACATCCAACATTGTTTTCTCTGTTACTTCTCCTACTTGTGTTGGTATAGATGACGGCGACACAATGCCTTCAGCCATCCACATTTGAATCAGTTTTTTTGCGCTAATATCACGATCTTCAAGAAGATGGCTCAAATACAAAAAACATGCCTTAAGATGGTAAGGCAAATCGTGGTAGCTTAAGGCTAAAATTTCTATTATTGGGACTCCTACTTGGCCTCTGCCATTACCTAAGTCATAACTAATGTTTTCACTCACCTTTCTCCAATCGTTCGGTGCGTTTGTTGTTGCCAAAAGTCCTCCTAATACCACAATGGCCAATGGTACAACACCACAATGCTCGACCATTGCTTTCCCTAACTCAATCATTTCTGTGTTTAATGTGAATCCTGCAAAATTAAAGGGGAAAAAACGCATCTGTTGGTAAGTTTGTACTAGTCTATATGGGTGGAATTGATATAAATAAAAAATAGCAATGTGCATTTATATTAAAAACAATAATGCTAAGAATACCAATAAATATACCAACGAATTTATTAACTACAATACAAAAATTATATGTAAGTTTCATCACTTGACGTGAGGTCCACTAACATTGTGTCTAGGCTAAAATTCTTTGCTCCCAAAACTAGAAAAAAATTAAAATAATACACAAAAATGCATTGAGTGGAACTATTTTTAAAATTGATTTTGAGAAAATTCTCAAAATTTTAAACCTTACATAAAAAATGAAAATAATACCAACTTTTAACAAACCAATCTCAAGAACAAGTTGACCACGAATTGAGATTAAGTAGCATTGTCTCTTTTACTCTCCTAATTTTTAACAAAATATTGTAACATAAGTTGTTTTCATATATTATATTTGTTATCAAGATAGATTTAGAGCGTGCATCCCTAAGGACATAGGTGCGCATCGTAAAAAAGTTACAATTTTATGCGATGAAAATAATGAATATTTGTAGTGTGTTACCAATAGTGAATTTATGTTGTGCATATTAAAGTTATTAATGGTGAAGTTATGACTTCTGATTTTTAATGATATTTTATGGTGAGAAAATTTATAAAGAAGATACCATATGCACCACTTTGAGATGCACATTGTAACCTCTTATTATATATAGAAGAAATTATAACAACAACAACAACAACAACAAAAAATCCCAAGATTTGACCTCCGTAACAAATCAAACCTTAACTTTTAATTGTTTCAATTTAAACCCTAAACTTTTACAATTTATCGGTTCTTAATTAGTAGAATAAGCATTATACACTTAATCTTAATTAATTAAAGAAAAAATAATATCACGTTATTAAATAGTATTCAAGGTCCCTCTCTTCATTCACATACAACACACAATTTCCCTAGAAGCTTGCCATCGTATCACTGGGATAGCAGTGGTACTACACACACCAATTACTATATTAATTAGTATACTAACACATACTATAGCATTGCAACTTCAAAATTATGAACCCCACCTATTATACAAACTACAAAGACTCAAAACCAATAAAATTATGCCACATCATCCGTTCATACACTAATTGTGTATATAGATCCTAAGAGAAAACAAACATAATAGCGTGATTGAAGAGATACTTTGAATTTACACCATATTTGTTGGTGAAGATTAAAGTTTTTGGTGTAGGGATTAGTAATAATTAGTTGGTGGCAATGTTTCATTATAGTAAATAATAGCATAGGATTAGGATTGTTAATTTATGAACTCACAATCTCACTTTTTATTACAAATTTTATTAACTGGATTACATGTCGATAGACATTCAATTTCAAGAAAATTAGCGAATTTTTAATATTGAGAGGGTACAGGGATCATAATTTCAAGTATAAAATAAGAAAATCAAAATAAATATTAATAAATAGTTATCTCACTAATTTAATTGGATAACTAATCCTATACTAATTCGTAAAATTATTAATCATTTCACTATTAATCTTGCAAATCAAGTAGGGCCTTAGTTATTCTTCGAATTCTACCATAACTGCATTGCCCAATGTATATATGGTTTGTTTGGTTCTTGTTACTTATTGGATAAAAGACAGTTTTTAGTCTTTAAAATATGCATTGTTTTTCATTTTAATCCATTAAGTTTTAATTTTGTCATTTTAGTCCTTAAAATTGTCAATTTGAGTCAATTTGGTCCTAGGTTTAACGTCCGTCCACAAAAATATGAATAAAAGACAATTTTGTCCCTAAAGTATGCATTTATTTTCATTTTAGTCCCTCAAATTTTAAATTGTCATTTTGGTCCTCAAAGTTGTCAATTTGAGTTAGGACCAAATTGATTCAAATTGACAACTTTAAAGACCAAAATGACAAAATTTAAAACTTGAGAGACTAAAATGACAAGAAATGCATACTTCAGGGATCAAAACTGTCTTTTATTCATATTTCTATTAATGGACGTTAAATCCAAGACCAAATTGACAACTTTGAGGACCAAAATGACAAAATTAAAATTTAAGGGACTCAAATGACAAAGAATGCATACTTTAAGGACTAAAATTGTCTTCTATCCTAGTTTATTATTACATAACTAATCATCTTTGTAGATCTAATTTTTGCAGATGTTAAAAGTTTTCTAACACATAGAGTATCTCCAATCGTTCACTTATTTTTTTCATCTAATTTGATTTTAAATTCGAGCAAAAAGAATGATTTTATATGAATTATTCCTTTTCTTTCATTAAAATCTTTATAAAAATCCCCCTCTTATTCCAAATTTTTGTTTTCATCAAATTTGATGGAAAAAAAAAATTCACCCCCAATGCTTTATAGTTCTAAATTTTCATCAAATTTAAATTTGATTAAGGATTTGATGAGTTTTTAATTTGACAAAAAAATTATTTTCCCTTAATTTAATGAACAATTGATGAAATGAGTGGAGATTAAACGCTATTAAGGGGTTGTTTGGGATGTCCTAAATAAGTGCACTTTTTGACTTTTTGGACTAAAAAATTGAGAAAAAAAATATAGTTGTTTGGGTTAACTTTTTGACTTTTTATGGGAAAATATGTATTAAAAAATTGTATAAATTAGTGTGTAGGAAAAAATTAGGATTGGGAGTTGTGCAGCCGTAGTTTTTGAATTTTTGTGAATAGTGATAACTTTTTAACTTTTTGACTTTTTGGGCACATGCTAAACTTGGCCTAAATTTGATGGAAAAAAAAATAAAGGATTAAAAATGTTCTTACAAGAGAGGCTATCTCGGCACATTTTCTCCTCTATTTTCTATTTACAAGTGATATGTGTATGTATATATATATATATATATATTTATATATATAATAAGCTCTTTTTTTCTATGGCTTGTCATTTCTTTTCCTATTTTGCCCTTGGCTTATTTTGGAATTGCTATTTTGCCCTTTAGTTGGTTGGTGAAACAATTTGAGTGGTGGCATCTTGGAAATTATGTAAGACATTTTGGTGGGAAATTCTATTTCCACACATCTAGTTAGCTCAGGATACACGCTTAATGAAATATTAATTTAATGACAATTATATTCTAAATAAAAATGACCATAACAGACATCAAACATCTGTAATATTATATGAAAAAATTCTCTATACACATCTTTCAAGAACAAAAAAAATCTCAATGTACACCTTTTGAGTTAAAAAAATAAATCTTAGTTTTTTCATTATTGTCACATTGCTTGTTACACACTCTATACGCCTCTATTACTTGCAAAATAATATTCTCAAAACTCCTCTACTGCAATGCTAATGGTTGCTTGTTCTTTTGAGTATGAACCTGTGCTTGGGATTTAAAGTGTTTTTGTTCTTTTGATTATTTGGTGGTTGTTTAGTGATTGTTTGGTCGAGGGTTTTATGCCACGAGATTCGAAAATAGTAAATGTAATAATAAAATGATAAAATTCCTTACCTTCAAGAAGAGTTTTCAATGGAGGTTCAATAAAAGTCTTCAATGGAGAAAACTTCACTGACTTTGGACTTCACTTTTGTGTAGCTGGAACTACAAATGTGAAGTAGGGTCAATAAAAGTGTGTGGAAGGAGGGTAAAGTGGTGTGTGTACAATGGTTATAAGTGAAGAGTGCAATTGTAATTTTAAGGGGTTGTTTGAGATGATCTGAATAAGTATACTTTTTTATTTTTTTATGAAATATGGGTTAGGTATGGGTTGGGTTTGAAGCGATGCGATAGAGATGTGATGTGACTTAAATAGGATAATGACTTTTTGACTTTTTGACTTTTTTAGATTATGACAAACAAGGCCTAAATGTGTAGATTGAGAAAATTAGTTAATAATCAAATTAATAAGAATGTGTATTGAGAAAAGATGTGTACTGAGCTAATTAAGTGTGTGGAAATAGAATTTTCCCATTTTTATTACTTTGGTTGCGAAGGTTTGTTTTGGGTTGCCTATTTTGCCCTTAGTTTGTTTGGGAATTTCTTATTTTGCCCTTTTATTTTGTATAATTTACTAATGGTATAACAATTTGAATGAAAGTTTTCTCATAAATATGCAAACATTTTGGTCAATTGTAAAACATAAATTTTTTATTTTTTAACAAATTACAAATACACCCATAATGTTTGTTTAAAATATGAATTAGTCCTATAATAATACAAATTACAACTATTGTTTGTTATAAATTTTAATTTAACCCAATAATCAGAAAAAAAAAAATACTCTCCTACACAATAATAAATTATCAAAATTGTTCGTTGAAAAATATTTCTTATATCATTAAAAACTGTTAATTGACTTAATGCTTTATTTATTAACAAAATGGTTAACTAAAAGATATTTTCATAACATTAAAAAATGTTAATTGACTTAAGGATTTATTTATTAATAAAATTGATCATTTGTATATATAAGTATTATCTTCTATTTCTTTATTAGTTCAGTTTTTTTTAGATAGGGAATTATCTTATCTCATTTATACTAAAATGTATACTTTATTTTGTTTATCTTTATGTCTTCACACTTAGTCTTACTGAAAAAGAAAATAATATAATTATGTTAAAACGATAGGACTTATTATATTTTTTCTAATTGGTATTATTTATAATATAATTTATATAATTCTATTATATATCTAATGATGTATTCTATCTAATTTCATAAAATCATATTCTTATTTTTAAACATTATTAAAATACAAAACTTAAATATACTCACAGGCCTTTGTAACTAGTATATATATAAGAACCGCTTAGCTGCTTGAGGTTCGTCTTTACTTTTTGATTTTGCCTTTTCATTTTGAATAATTTACTAATGGTGGCCTATATGTTTAGTGAAGGTTTTTTTCGTAATTGCGCAAATATTCTTGGTCAATTATGAAACATAAATCTTTTTATTTTTTAACAAATTACAAATATACCTATAAGGTTTGTTTAAAATAAAAATTGGTCTTATAATACTAGAAATTATAACTACCGTTTGTTATAAATTTTTATTTAACACAATACTCAGTAAAAAAAAAACCAATTTTCGTATGCAATAATAAATTAACGAAGTTGTTTATTGAAAATTATTTCTTATATCATTAAAAACTATTAATTGACTTAACGATTTATTTATTAACAAAATGGTTAACTGAAAAATATTTTTCATATCATTACAAATTGTCAATTTACTGAATGATTTACTTATTAATAAATTTGGTCATTCGTTATGCGAGTATGATTTATGTATTAATAAAAGAGAAATGCTTGGGACCCCTTTTTTTGGGGGTTCCATGACCCCCAATTTGATCTTGGCCCTTGATGTTTGTGTGGGATCCACTCTGTATGTGTGGGCCTCACATTATGACACTACAAGAAAAATCACCTTTTGTGACTAAATTTTTGGTCACTAAAAGTCCACTTTTAGTCGCCAAAAACCTTGTTTTTAGTTTCCCTGACTAAATTTTTTAATCGCCGATTTTGTCGCGAAAACATGGTCGCCGGAGGTTTTGGCGACCAAAAAGGTTTTAGTCGGCAAAAACACAGGTCTTTAGCGACCAAAATTTTGGTCGCCAATAGTCAATTCCACTTTTTAAAATTATACATTTAGCGACTAATGTTTTAGTCGCCAATAGTCAATGAACGCCGACCAAACTGTTTAGTCACCAAAAGAAACACTTTTGGTGACCAATGGTTTTAGTCACCAAAGGTTGTTCGGTGGAAAAAAAAAAAACTAACTTTTTTGCTTTTTTTGAGATTCAAACCACGAACCTTCTACCTTTTACACCTTTAGCAACACACTCCCTCCACCATGCCACTACAACACCATATGAATATATATGTAATATATATTATTTATATAGTATATTAACCTGTATTAATATAAAACTATATTTATAAATATAATTATTTTTATTCAATATAATATATGTAAAAAATAAATTATTTACTAAAAAAAAATTGAGGCGACTTTTGGCGACTAAATCTATTTTTTAGTCGCCCATTCTATAATTTTGGGCTACTAACTATTTTTAAGTCGCTAAAAAAATAAGTTCCGTCTAAAAATAATCACTTTTGGCGACTAAACTTGTTTTTAGTCGCCAAAAACCTCCACTTTTGGCTACTAAATTGAATTTTAGTCGCCAATTGTAGACTTTTAGCTACTAAATTTTTTTTAGTAGCCAAAAAGCTTCATTTTTGGCTACAAATTTTATTTTTGTCGGTAAAACACGTATAATCGGCGACCAATCTATTTTTTAGTTGCCAAAACCTATACTTTTGGCTACTAAATTATTTTGGTCGCCAAAAACCTTCACTTTTGGCTACTAAAAAATCTTTAGTCGCTAAAACCCATATAATCGGCTACTAAATTGATTTTTAGTCGCCAATAACTATACATTTGGCTACTAAACTGTTTTAGTCGCCAAAAGTCTTCACTTTTGGCTACTAATTCCATTTTAGTCGCCAATTGTGCTACTTTCAGTGACGAAAAATTGAATTTTAGTCGCCAAAACTGATTTTTTTTTTGTAGTGTGAGTGGCTAGGATGAGAGTGGGGGTTGTGGGGGTCATGTATGTGTGGGAGTTTCTATCACAATAGTTATTGGTATATATATATATGTATTTTTTTTTTTGTTAGTTCAGTGAAGTAGTTTTTTTTAGATAGGAGAATCATCTTATTATTTGTTTTATATTTATTTGTTGGGAAAAGTTACACACCATATTTTTTTTTATTTTTTTTATAAATCCGGAAGAAATGTTAAATACTCACAAATTCACAGAAAATTATATAGTAATAAAATTGGAGTCTACATCATTGGTTGTATAACAAATCAAAAAATGATACATATCATATCACATAATTCTATTATATATCAAATAATTTATTTTATTCAATTTCACAAAACAATATTTTAATTTTTATAAAATTATCAAAATACAAAATTTTAAATATATTATAATAATTGCCCGTATTTTGTACGGGCCTTCTTAAACTAGTATATATATATAGGTTTAGAGGAAGTAGATTAGTGTGTAGAAAAATTTACAAACACTGTTAACAGGGGTTAGTGGGAGAAAATGAGATAAATAATAAAAAAATTCACAGTGCTGTAAATGAGTTTGTATAGTTGTGGCAGGGACATATCTCTTATTGGTATTCACTTGCACCTAATAAATTTTTAATTATTTTTTACTTCTCACTAATTTTTAATTTCACTGAAAATTATTCTTAAAAACTAGACAATTTGCCTACATAATTATTAAGTTGGTCATCCAACTTGAGAAAGGAGTTGGACTTAATCAATCATTTTGGAACTAATTTTGGTGATTCAAACTGTTCAATTTTTAAGATTCATTGATTAGAATAATCTTGCAAAAGATAAGAGGATTAGACATCAATAGTTGTATGTCACATTTGCTTCCCTTACTTTCCTTTGACGGAGAGAGAAGTTTGATAAGAATCCCTTTAAGAACTTCCCTTGTATTGCATTGTTCAGATATATAGGCCCAGGCAACACATTTAAAACGACGGCTAATTTTAATGTGTTTGTAAACCGTCTTGGCAAGGGTGGTCTTGCCAAGACCACCCATCCCCCAAATGGAAACAACTCTATAATTTGTATTCTCCTTCAGCAAAAGAACCACTACTGCTTTTACATCTTCTTCTGTGCCGACAACATCCTCCTCAACAATATGGGTATAGGATCACCTTAATTGTCGCTGCCTCTCAGCCATAGAAGTTGATGATGAACTTTCTCTAACTCCTGTAGAATTTAGTATTCCACAAGTTTGAAAACCTGTTGTGAGGCTATTGGTGATCCTAGTATTAATAGCCTCAATCTCCAACCTAACCTCACGAAGGGCTAAACATTCCTTGAAGATACACAAATACCTCTTGAGAACGAAAGGGAACTGATCTGATCTCCCAATTTTGACAACAAAAGTTGCAATTGCAGCTTCAGCATCATAGGATGCTTCTCTGATCTCAGCAACGCAGTTGCGGATTCTAATCTCATCTGCTCCTCCTTTTGGTCTTGCATCTGCAGCTTCTAAGAAGCATTGCATCCGATTTAGCTGGGCTTGCAATTGCTCAACTTGAGGCCTCACCCCACCCAAGTTATTCGCTTCCTGGATGAGAAACCCACCCAGACTTTTCACCACAAAGGTTGCAAAAGATAGAGCTACAGATTCCGCCATAGTCACCACAGTCTTCTTTCTTCTCCTGCTTCTTTACACGGTGTACTTGTTAATAGAATTACAGTGGTATTATGGATATGGGCTTAAGGCCAAACCTAGTTCGGCATTTACGGACGACGAGGTTACAGTCCGCCCACGCGTTGGACAGCCCACAATTTGACTGTTTGCAAGATGGACATGG
The DNA here is from genome assembly GCF_055761805.1 of Camellia sinensis. NCBI lineage: Eukaryota > Viridiplantae > Streptophyta > Magnoliopsida > Ericales > Theaceae > Camellia > Camellia sinensis. The sequence continues at coordinate 20,201,739 of NC_138962.1, read as the reverse complement.
TGGGAGAGATGGAAAATAAAAAATTCAAAAAAAATTATAAAATATCAAAATATTATGTTGGTGTTTGGAAAGTTGTTATTTTAGTAAGTTTTTTAAATTTTTATTTTTTTTTGAAATTTTTTTTTTTGTGTTTAGAAAGATGGTTAGATTTTTTTATAGTTGAATGTGATGTTTGTGAGAGAAAAAATTAAATGATTATGAGTTTGATGTGATATTTTATCTGAATTTATTTTTTAAATTTTTTAACCTATTTTATTTTTTAGCAAAAAAACTAATAAAAAAAAAAAAAAAAACTCTTCCCAGACACCCTTATAAACTTTATAATGCTAATGTCAGAGAACTAACAATAAAATAAATTACCGAGGCCATACACAGCTGTCTTATGGGTTTTGCTGCATCTCTTTCTTCCCCAGTACTGTTTGTCTTTAGATTATTTTATGCTATTGACTTGTGAGAAGTCTTTGGTCCAGCATAACAATGGTATAAAAAAAAAATATTCACTTGCTTGTTTTTACTTTTCAAAAAATATTTTTTAAAAAATTTTACTTTTTTATTTTTTGTATTTTTTTTAACTGAATTTTTTTAATATTTTAAACAATTTTTTTACTTTTGAGACACACCTAACATAAATACACTTAAAAAATAAAAAAATTGTAAAAAAAATCTTTTAAAAATTCACTAAATACAAAAAATATAAAAATTCAGTTCATTTTTTGTATTTTTATGTATTTATTAATTTTTAAAAATATTTTTTCACAAATTTTTTACTTTTTAGATACATCTAAGTAAAGTGCGTCTAAAAAAGTAAAAAAATTGTTTAAAATTTAAAAAATATTCAATAAAAATAAAAAAATATGAAAACCAAAAAAGTCAATTTTCAAAAAACTCAATCCAGAAAACTCAAACCAAACACACTGATTTGTATTTTCATGGTGGTACAAATTTTTCTGTGTATAGTGTAAATTTTTCTTGTGTTTGGTACAAATGTGAGAATTATACCAAAATAAATTCCAATTAACTAATGTTATACAAACAAAACGCTCATACATAAAAATTTTTCCCAACAGTGCTTGTTTTTGAGAATATTTTATGATCTATTCTTGAGTTAGGGAGAAGTCTTTGGTCCATGATTAACATTGGCCTAGTTGATAGCTGTTTATTTTGTCAAGTTGTTTTGGAAGGATTTTAGAACTTTAGTTCCATCCTTTGATTTACCTATGATGTTTGTTTGTAACTTTCAAAACTTAATTCCACGTTCACTTTGAAAACTCGGTTGAAGGCGTGAAAATTTGGACTAATCGAACGTCCCACCGGTCGTTCGGCCGGTTGACCGGAACAATACAAAAATATATATATATATATATATATTACAATTGAAATATGTTAATTTTTATATATTCGAAAAAATATTTTCCGAATTTTTAAATTTTTTTTATGTGTTTTAATAGAATTTTGAGTTGTATATTTGGTTATGAATTATAAGTTTTTGTATCAAATATCATATGTTACATCAAAAATTCTCCACTCAATTCAAAACTCTTTTCAAAACTCCCTTCAAAACTCTTTCACCAAATAAATTTTTTACACTCAAATCAAAATTCCAAAATTTCAAAACTCACGAACTCAAAATACAACTCCTACTTTCAAATCATAATTAGAAAACTCTACCAAACGCAACCAAATTGTGTGCCTTTCACATGGTACGAAAACCAGCTCATTTTTATTATTTTTTTTTAACCACTTCTCTTGTTTGTGTAATTTGACTTCGATAAAATGTGACCATATTGTATGTATTAAAATTTTTATATCAAATATTATTGGATATTTAAATAATAATAATAATAATATATAATTATTATTATTATTATTTTATAATTAATCATATTTAATTTTTATAATTGGGTCTATTACATTTTTTATTTTTAAATTATCACCAAAGGATCTACTTAGTCCCTCAATTATCGTTTGAGTCTACTAAGTTCCTAAAATATATAAATCAAAGTTGATTTAGTCTCTAAACTATCGATTAAATTTATTAAGTTCCTAAAATATCTAATTTAAATCAATTTAGTCCATAAAAAGATTACAAAAATAAAATATAAATCCATAAGTATTATAAATTAGTAAAAGACACTATCTAGTTAAAATTTTATTTCAAAAAATCTTAAATTTTTATTCTGTATTTGAGAAGTGAGCATCAGTTCTTTAGATAAATTTTCTTTATATGGATAAGGGTAATTATCTATAATATTTCCTTACTTATCTTCTATAATAGCTACTTGTTTGTCTTTATCTACTAGTATATACCGGATTTCATTTATAATTCATAATTGGCTGTCTTTAAGTCTTAACTGTTATTATTTAAATTATCTAATTTTATTTCTTCAGTATATCTAATACTCGTATAATTTTATTGGTAAGACTGAGAAACCAAAAACTGATACTAAGACTGAGAAACCAAAAACTGATACTAATTTAAACACAACGAAATAAAACACTTTTTAAAGATAAAATAGAAGTTTAAAATTTTTTACAATAAAATCTTAACTAGATTGGATCTTATATTAATTTATACTACTTATGAGGTTATATTTTATTTTTGTAATCCTTTCAAAGACTAAATATGTTTGAATTAAATATTTTAAGAACTTAATAGATTCAATCGATAATTTAGGGACTAAATATGTTTTGATGTATATACTTTAGGGACTTGTTGGCTTATTTTTTCTACGAAGGAAAATATCATAAATGCGAGCGTGCCGGCAATGATTGAAAAATCCTTACAGATTAAATTCAAGCCAATTATCAAGCGATTGCGTTGACGGTTCTTTTGCCTCAACAAAGAGGACTTCAAAATTGTCAAGTGTAGAAAAAAGAAAAATTAAAAGAAGAAAGAGGGAGACGGAGAAAGACGATTGAGTGAACAATCAAAGTAATAATTACTTACCTCTACTCCTATGCTTCAAAAAGGAAGTGTATAAAATGCTTTGAAAAGGAAATGCTGAAAATAAATGCTTCGAAGTATAAATCTATGTTAAACTACTTCTAAGATAAGGAAAATGACAAGAAATATTGAAATCAATTGTCTTTGATTTGAATTCTGGCCCTTTTTCAATGTAGCCATGAACCGCTATTTATAAACAAATATTTGTAGGAAAAAACTTCCAGCAATAACTACCCAATAACCACCTAAAACTACCCACTCTTCCATCTTCATTCCCACAATTCCACATATCCTCTATGTCTTCATAACTTCCTTCAACCTCCACTTCATGCTCCATGTTCTCCACTTTGTTTTTCACCATCTTTCCACATTTTATAACTTCTCATAACCTCCAAATGAGTAGGAGGGTGCCACATGTCCTGCAATTATATAAATGATAAATAATAATAATAAAATGTAGATTTATGGTGCCAATAGGACTTAATAGAGTTAATCGATAGTTCAAGGATTAAGTAAACAATTTGACAATAGTGTAGGAGTAAAAAGTGCAATAAACCCTTTATAATTTTAAATAAGATTTTTAATAAAAATATTAAGGCCCATCAAATTATTTATATCTTTAATATACAAACAGAAAGTTTGTACATAATTCCCATACATAATGAGTTGACATCGTGTAATCTCTTCATTTATAATTAAAATACTCAATTATTTTTACAATTTTATAAATATCATTAACACATCATTTTAGATGTTATTTTTGTATAAGATTTATATTTATAAATCACTTCCTCTATTCACAACTTCCCTTGGTACTCACAAAATTAGTTAGTGCACATTCTGCATAGAGTTGCCCTCAAATTCAACTTGTGACCTACCCACCCATGACCTTACGCCATTGTATGCTTTCCAAATTCCAACCCAATAATAAAAGTTGCGAGTTTGAGTCGGGGTGATTTAAGCTAGAGTAAGTTTTAACGAGTGAAAAAAAACTACATCCAACATCTTTCTCCAAACCTCATTTGCCTGCTCCCATTCTCACATTCATTTCCCATCAACATTTCTTTGTAAAATCTAATCACTTCTTTTAAAATTGGCCATATGCACCAACCATTAAAGTTCACAGAACAACATCCCTCTTCTTCCTCTTTCCTTCTCTAGTCTAAATCCCACACCATGCATAACCTTCTTCTTCTTCTTTCACGGTCGTACTTGTTATTAAAATCACAGTGGTATTATGGATATGGACTTGTGGCCAAACCTAGTTCGGCATTTATGGACGACGTGGTTGCAGTCCGCCCATGTGGTGGCAACCCACAATTTTTCACTGTCAGTGTCTGCAAGATTGACATAGTGAGTGGGTGGATAGATGCAAAATAAAAAATTTGAAAAAGATTAATAGTTCTATAATACTAATGTCAAAGAACTAATTATAGAATCAATTACCAACACCATACACAGCTGACTCTTATGGGTTTTGCTGCATCTCTTCCTTCCCCAGCAGTGTTTGTTTTTGAGAATATTTTATGCTTTTTTGAGTTGTGAGAAGTCTTTGGTCCTGCATAGCAACAGCCTAGTTAGTAACTGGTTGTTTTGTCTAGTAGTGTGGCCAACAACTCACACTTTGTTTGAATTGAGTTATTTGGAGAGGAAGGAAAAAAAAATCAATTTCTCTCTATCTGTGTTGACGATCTAGCACAAAACCCAATTGTGTGCCTTTCATGGGGTACAAAAACCAGCTCATTGTTTTTTAACTCTTCAACCACTTGCCTGGTATGTGCTATTTGATAAAGTCAACCCACTATAGGGGTTAACTTGAGTCCACTAATTAATTGGGCCCAATCGAAGCCCAATCAAAAAGCCCAAAATTTAGTGAGCTTGGAGAAATTATTGCCAAATGGGCCAAGTGAATCCTATTGAACAGGCCCATAAAAAAGTTAACAAATTGGGCCAAAAAGGATATATTTCAAGCATATATCTCTAAAGAAAGCCCAACAAGTCCATTTAAGGAGGTCCAGATCATACGGGTGTCCGAGGAGGTTAACCATTGCTTTCAGAAGAGTTGAAACCCTCGGAGGAGATCCATTCTCCGAGGTATTGGCTTAGTCTTGAAAGGGTTCGGAACCACGAACCTAGAGACCTATTTGAGCTCAGACTCGAAAAGGTTCAGATCTACGAACCTAGAGATCCGAAGCGCTTGGCTTCGAACAGATTCAGACGCAATCTAGAAGCCGCTCCATTAATGAGTCCCAGAACACTTGCGGGCTCAGAGCTTTCCGGGATCTACGCACCAAAACCATGGGTGTGTTGGAGTTCGAACAAAGGACCCGATCCCGAGGACGGTGAGTGGAGATAAATTCACTCTTCGGTTAAACTAGCCTATATCTGGGTCGAGGTGGCACGATCTAGGGGCTTCCTAAGACTCGACAATATTTGCGACAGGACATTTTCTTGAACTACCATTGACCCTTCTACAGTAGGGCGTCCTCTAGGACTACCCCTGACCCTTTGGGATGATTGGAGATCATTGGTTAGGTGTGACTAAAAAGAAGGGTTCACCGAGAGGTTGATATCCTCTTCGAGGTTTTCTTCATCCTCGGAGAGGTCACCTCCTCGGACAAGGTGGTTAGAGAGAATATTCCCTATGTGCCTTGCACATGGGCTCCATCCTACATCATGAGGTGCCTTTAAATAGCACCCATCCGTAGCTTTACAAAGGATGTATTTTGGAGAGACAACTCTTGGGAAAGAACTAATTTTCCTTCTCCATTATCAACCTTGAGAGTGAAAGTGGGAGATCCATGGGAGAGTCTTGCCATTATTCTCTCTCTAGCTACTTTGCCTTCTTCTTCACATAATCTCTTATCTCCATCATCTCTTTGCTTTTGTGTTCTTAGTTGTGACTATTGAAGAATCTAAGCTTCTCACCATTTCTAGAGAATTCGAACTTTCTTCAAAGATCTTCAAAAATCTTTGAATTTTCCAACAACGTTTTTGAACCCTCTTATACACCCACAATTTAGCCTCACCATAAGTTAACCCAACAAAATAGCAATTGCATATTCTGTGTTTATTATAACAGGAATTTCATCGAACACTCCATGTTCTTAAAAAATGTCACAAAAAGAATATTTTGTGGCATTTTTTAGAAAAATGTCATAGAGCCACAAACATACAAGGCTCTAGTGACATTTCAATTAAAAAAAGTGTCACTTCACTACAACAAAAATGTCACTACAACAAATTTACACTTTAGTGACACTACACTAGTGGCATGTTTTTATAAAATGCCACAAAAATAAAAATTTGCATTAAATGTTTTAGAAAAATGTCACAGGACCACAAACATATAAGGCTCTAGTGGCATTTCAATAAAGAAATGTCACGTCAATTTTATGGCATTTTATAAAATAATGACACAAAAAATTATGTTCGTGACATTTACTAACAGATGCCACTAAACTTTAGTAGCGATGACATTTTTTAAAAAATGTCAGGACACTAGGTAAGTGCAAATTACTTTTTATGGGACTTAGGTAAAAAGTGTCATAAATAAATATTTTATAGCATTTTGAGAAATGGCACTAAGCCAAAAACTTTCCAAGCTTATAATGGCATTTTTGAAAAAATAAAAAATGCCAATATATTTTCTAAATTTTTAAAATGCAGTAAATGATTAAAAATAAATAAATTAAACTCAATATACACTACAGGAAAAAGCACAAATTTCCTGACCAAAAAAAATTTGGTTGCTGAAAGTATAGCTTTCAGCGACCAAATCAGCATTAGTAGCCAAAAGTAAAGCTTTTTGGCGACTAAACAATTTTAGTAGCCAAAAGTCTACAATTGGCGACTAAAACTAAGTTTGATCGCTGATTATATGGGTTTTAGTGACTAAAAAATTTTTAGTAGCCCAAAGTAAAGCTTTTTGGCGACTAAAAAAATTTAGTAGCCAAAAGTCTACAATTGGCGACTAAAAATAAGTTTGGTCGCTGATTATATGGGTTTTACCGACTAAAAAAATTTTAGTAGCCAAAAGTAAAGCTTTTTGGTGACTAAAATAATTTTAGTAGCCAAAAGTCTACAATTGGCGACTAAAAAATAAGTTTAGTCGCCAAAAGTGGTCATTTTTAGCGCAGGAGAACTAAAATCCTAAGGTGGGAATTAAATTTTTTGGCTACCAAAATTTTGGTAGCTAAAAGTGCATCTTCAGCGACCAAAACTGATTTTAGTCAGCAAAAGTTAAGTTTTTTAGCAATTAAAAAATAATTAGTAGCCAAAAGTATAGAATTGGCGACTAAAAAATTTATTTAGTCGCCAAAAGTGGTCTTTTTTCATTTTGCTAGTAAATAGTTTATTTTACATAAATTATGTTCAATAAAATAATTATGTTTATACATATACTTTTATATTAATATGGATATATGTACTATATATATAATATATGTTGCATATATAATCATATGGTGCTACAGAGGTGTAGTGGGAAGAGTGTAGTGTATAAGGTTAATAGTGCGGGAGGTTGGCAGTTCGAGTCTCCACAAGAGCGGATCAAATTATTCTACAACGAATTATCGTCACGAATGGCACTTGATAGCGTCACGAATAGTGTCTACCATGACATTAAAGTGTCACTGAAAGGTTTTAGTCTTGGTGGTGTAATGACACTTAAAAGTGTCACTAACTCTTTTTTTAATAGCGCTTGATAGTGCCACAAATAATATCTACCATGACATCAAAATGTTATTGAAAGTTTTTAGCCATGATGGTGTAGTGGCACTTGCAAGTATCTACCGTGGCACGGATACAAATGGCACTTGTTCAAAATGCCACAAGACTAAAAAATGTCATTAAATCAATAGTTTTGTGGCACTTTCAAATGTCACTGAACTAAGAAAATGTTGTAGTGACTTATGTTGCATCATTGATAAGCAACAATTTTGCATACAAATCGATTAGAAAACTCACCACAAAAAGAAAAAAGAAAAAAACTAGATGCCCAATCCGATTTGATAACATCAGAATGCAACAGCTTATCAAATTCAACAATAGGAACCCCCATTGATGTGCATGAAAGCAAAGGTTTGGAGAGTGAGAGATGAGCACAAATTTAGACGAAAATCTGAGATGAATGCATTAAAGGGTAATGGTTTTGTTGGATTGATGCAATTGAAGGAGTTGTCGGTCTCAGAGTTTGAAGGTGGGTTTTGTGAATATGAGTTTTTGGTGTGAAGGTGAAGAGAGAAAAAGAGAGTAGTAACTAGTTGTTTTGTCTAGTCTAGTAGTGTGGTCAATAACTCTGCACTTTGTTTGAATTGAGTTATTTGGTAAAGAAAAGTAATCAATTTTTCACTTTCGGTGTTGATGATCTAGCACAAAACCAATTGTGTGCCATTCATGTGGCGCAAAAACCAGCCCATTGTTGGACAACCCACAATTATTGATTGTCTGCAAGATTAACAAATGCCTAGTTTGGTTTGTAAATCAATTTATTTATTTATAATTTAAAAAATTAAGTAATAGTGTTGATGAGGGAATGACTGCTCCATATTACTGTTGGAAATTTGGTTTTTTTTACAGGCTTATTTTAGGCCAATTTTGAGCCCAAAATTGAGTAGGTTCCACATGGCTTTTGGGATGAGTCCAAAGAGGTGACATGTTCCTTGTCGCATGGCAAGTCACACAGTGAAGACGGTTCGTCAAAATCATTTATGAGTGAATGAGAAGTTGACGTCGTTTTCGGATTCGTGGAATAGGAAATTGAAGAAGTAAAATGTGGGTTTCCTTGAAATGGTTATCTTACATTGAAAACTTAAGAGAACTTTAGGGGTGGGTGCGGATCGGTTGCGGCCACGGAACCTCTAATCTACCATTCGTCCGCCAGATTGGCGGATTGGAGAAAATCAATCCGCATCCGTCCGCCAATCCGGTGGATGCGGATTTGACAGATTGGCGGATGGATACGAATCGGTTTGGCGGTTGAAAATTTTACAAATTTTCCACATAAAAAAAAAAACAAGTTAAAGATTTTACTAGAAACATGTTTTCGTAAAATAATAGTTTCCTTTGTAAGGGCGCAACGCAAGCTTCCAGAAAAAGTACTTTTGTAGACATATATGGGCGATGTACTGAGGTCACTGTAAACAATCCCAAAGCTCTGGTAGGCCAAACACAAAGTCCTCTGGTACAATTTCTACAAATGAAGCATAAAGGACATTGTTATGTTCTTCATCATTATTCAAAAGAAACAAGAAAGGAAAAGGTAACACAGTTTTGTAGGTAATATCAAAAAGCAAAGCATATTGGGGGTTTTAGAATCTATGAACAAGATTAGTTAAAAAAGAAAGAAATGGGTTGGTAGAATTTGGACAACAGACCATGCAATAAACCAAAAATCCCATTCGGTTCAACTGGGTTAAACAGCAAATGAAAGAGCACACTAAGCAATTTTCACATTTTAAGTTCTTTCTTTCCCTCCACCTTCTTAAACCAAGTGTGGAATAGAGCAGAGATCAAAGGTACATTAAAAAAAAAAAACCTGGCAAAGACAGGGCAATTTTCACATCAAGCACTCTTCCTCCTTCACTCCTTCACAACTAGTTTCTTCATTATCAACCATCTCTGAAGAACCCTATATAATGCACTTCCTCAAAACCTGGGCAATTTTCACAAAACCTAGGCAATGCAAACTTACACATAACTTGGGCACTTAACATACTAGTCTCTTTAAGTTCATAAAAAAATACTCATATGCCTATGTAATTTGAATAATAGTGTAAGTAACTGGGCAATTTTCATCATCCAAAAAAAATAGTTATCATCCAAAACCTGGGCAATTTTCACATCTATGTAAGTAACATAACATAACAGTGTACTTCCTCAAACATTGTATGAAAAATTAAGCATCCAAACCAAGTTACATTACAGTTATCCAAACATTGTGATCCAAGTTATTGTCATGCAAAGTTCAAAAAACAAACAAGTTACATTACAATCATCCAAAACATTGTACATCCAACGAACATTGTGCATCCAAACTAAAACCATAGTATTATAGATACATTCATCCAAAAAAAAAAGCAAAAAAGTCGTCCATTTCCTTCAACTAAACCATGAGCCATCTAAACCTGCATAACAAAAAAATAAAATTATTTAATAAGGAAACACTAAAAAGTTTTAAACTTAAAAGAAGTAAACATATGTTAACAACATTTAACCAAGGGGAAGTATTTTTTACCAATGATATTAAATTTCAATAATATTACTCTCCGGACATGGGCTTGAACAAGAACTTGATTCTGAAACAACTACACATAAAACATAACACAAGAAAATCATGTGAAGTGAAAATAATGAATTTGAATAATACAAAATAAATGAAATTTAAAATAAAATAAATTATTGAATGTATTACCCGAATCATATTGTTGTTCAAATTCTTCAACATCATTCATTGCTTCTCGAAGGCATATTGGAATGTTACTTCGGTGCCAATTTTGTGTACAAACAAGAACCTCTACCATCTTTGGAGCAAGTGAACTCCGAAATGGATCAAGTATACGACCTCCTGTACTAAACACTGACTCAGAAGCAACAGTGGAAGCAGGCATTGCAAACACATCTCGTGCTATGAGTGATAATACTCTATACTTTGTTGCATTAACCTTCCACCACTCCAAGATGTCAAATTGAGCATTCTTCCCACCTTTCTCAATATCACCCAAGAAGGGAGAAAGCTGCAATTCAGCTTGCAACATACCAGCAGCAACTTGCTAGAGCTTACAATAAAAAGGTTAATCCAAGGGATTTTCAGGTCGGCGACCTAGTCCTAAGAAAAGTTGTTGGCAACAAGAAGGATCCAAGAGAGGGTAAACTTGGCCCAAACTGGGAAGGTCCCTACAGAATTACTTCGGTATTGGGCAATGGAGCATACCGGCTTGAAGATAATGAGGGCAAAGCATTGCCAAGACCTTGGAACACTTGTAATTTGAAATTTTTCTATCATTAAATGTTCCTTGTTATTTTTTGCCAAACATCATCAATAAAATCTTAGCAGAATTCTCCAAGACTTGTGAATTGATAAAAGATACATAATGATTGTTTATGAATAATGAGAACCCAAGTAGAACTCAGGTTCACATTGGGGGCAGAGAGAAGACAGTAATGCTTAACGCTTGTTGAAATTTGTAGCAGTTTACAAGTTGAAGTTAAGCCGAGATAATTGTTTATCTTCACATGTTGAAATTTGTAGCAATTTACAAGTTGAAGTTAAACCGAAGTAATACTTAACGCTTGTTGAAATTTGTAGCAATTTACAAGTAGAAGTTAAGCCGAGATAATTGTTTATCTTCACTTGTTGAAATTTGTAGCAATTTACAAGTTGAAGTTAAACCGTAGTAATGCTTAATGTTTGTTGAAATTTGTAGCAATTTACAAGTTGAAGTTAAGCCGAGATAATTGTTTATCTTCACTTGTTGAAATTTGTAGCAATTTACAAGTTGAAGTTAAACCGAAATAATTGTTTATCTTCACTTGTTGAAATTTGTAGCAATTTACAAGTTGAAGTTAAACCGAAGTAATGCTTAACGTTTGTTGAAATTTGTAACAATTTACAAGTAGAAGTTAAGCCGAGATAATTGTTTATCTTCACTTGTTGAAATTTGTAGCAATTTACAAGTTGAAGTAAAGCCGAGATAATTGTTTATCTTCACTTGTTGAAATTTGTAGCAATTTACAAGTTGAAGTTAAACCAAAGACAAGTACTTGCCGAGATAAATTATCAGGTGACATAACCGAGGTATGTTACCCCAAGAAGGTTATACAAAGAAGAATGAGTACATATGTGCAGAATATACTAAGTATAGAATCATGCAAAGACAAAAAAGAAAAGACTAAAGTGCAAACACTTAGAAAAGAAAAGTTATATTCATTCACCAAATGGCACATCGGCCATACAAAAAGCATACATTGTTCCCCAAGACAAAGAAGCCAGAAAATACAAGTAAGAAAAAGATAAACAACTAAGACTCCTCGCCAACAGTTGGTTGAGTTTGAAGATCAGATACCACCTCGGCCTTCTTCTCTGCCGCTATCTCGGCGTCAATTTCTTGAAAAGTTTCTTCAACAGTCTTGACCTCAGAAGGGATGTCGGCTGGTGCGATGTCGGGAACAACTTCTTGGACAACCTCATCACCTTCCTCATCCTGAGTCAAGTCTAGAACTTGCTCATTCTGAGGAGGGGACTTGGCCCCATCAGCATCTTTGGATTTTCTGACCAAAGCCTCATCCTCTTCCTCATCGGCATCCTCAGACTCAGATTGACCGATGTCTTGATTTGAGGGTTGGGCTGGAGGGAATGGAAGAGGTATATTGTCGGCATTTCTCAAAGGCGAATCATCAGGAACATTTAGTTTTTTCAGAAGAGACATCCAACCAAGGGTGAAACCCTTGTTGCATGCCTGCTTCACTTGAAGTTCATAGACCTCAGTAACGTCGGCCATGCCTTGATTATAGGCCTTTTCATCAGCTTCCTTGATTTCGGCGTCTTTAGTGGCCAGAGCCTCCTGAAGCTCTTTTTCAGCCTGGGCCATTTTTTCTTCTGCTTCTCTCTTTTGAGACTCAGCCACTTTCCTGATGGCTTTAGCGGCTTCAGCATTCTCTTCGGCATTGGTCTGGGCTTTTATTGCAGCCTCGGCTTGGTCCTCTAGTTTTTTCATCTTCGATTGAAGACCTTTGTTGGTCTTTTGGAGGGAAGAGAACTCCCTCTTCATCTCAACAAGCCTTTCCCGATTTTCGAAAGACTGCATTGAAAATGAGTGGGCATGCTGGATGGCCTGAAAGAAAACAGAAGTGTTAGAGAATATTCAAAGTATGAAAAAGGACGATTACCAAATAGAAGACATCTACCTGAACGGAGTGCTGCAGCATCAGGGCGTAATTCTCATACTCGCTAAAGCCGGTATTTCGCTCCAAATCCCCTGGCAGAAGCAGAGCGGTACTAAGTGCCACGCCGACATTGATATCATCGGCACTATCAGTAGTCAGGACTGGCTTGTCTTCCAGAGTAATTTTTCGGGTCCAAGGGGCACCACTCTGCTTGGACCCCGAAGTCGTCGCAGAAGAAAACCTCGACTTTTTTGATTTTGGAGACTCTGATGGTTGAGTTTCAGAGCGCCTCTTCCCAGCAGAGGGTTGAGGTTTGTCGCTCTCCGCCAACTTTGAGATAGGCAGGCTATCTTCGGACTCGACCTGAGTTACCTTAGGCTTTGGTTGAGCCTTTTTTATTCTCTTTGGCTTCGATGGAGGAAGGGTTTGGGTTGGCTGCTCATCAACAGATGATGGAATGCTGGCCAGAAGATCTTTTGTGATAGGCTTAGGGCGACCCATCTCGGCAGTAAGGACAAGTCGTCGCCGATGTTTTCGTTTTGCAATTGGAACCAAGTATGGAGCTGAAGAAGATGGCTGATCTGCTGGATCAGATGTTGATCCTTGATTTGTTTGTGATATGGATACAGTCAATGGAGTTGTAGTGGAAGGTGGAGAGAGGCTTTTTTTCTTCCTCTTAGAGACGTCGGGCAAGGTTGACTTATAAGTTGGGATGAAATTGAGGAGCAGAGGCGCCTTTCTTTTATGAATTGGCAAATCCAGAAGTCTCTTCAAGTTTTTACTGGGGACAAAGGATTGGCGAAAATCTTTTGGTGGCTGACGAACAGCTGTAAAAAGAACAGACGTCAGAAATAAACAAAGTATTTAAGACTTCGAAAGAAAACAGGTAAAGCTGAATACTGGGCTCTTACCCTTGCCCTCTAAAACTAATCGGGGAAGAGGGAAGAGATGGATGTCCTCGTCTGGAGCAAACTCCCAATTTTCCAAGGTAATGAGATAGTCATCTCCAGCCCCCTTATTGGAGTCTGGGAAGTCGGCTATGATGTTGAATTCTGTAGACCCCGGCTTAAGATAATAAATGAAGCCTTTTTCTTTCAAGTTAAGGGCACACATGGTGTAACAATACTGTATATCGGCTAGGGTGATCCTAACATTTTCCTGTTTAGCTAAGGCGATAATACCAAAAATCACTCGATAAGAATTGATTGCCAGTTGCATGGGGTTCAACTTATAATAATGAAGAATCTCGCGAAAAAGGATGTAAAGTGGGAGCCGAAGTCTGCACTCAGTAAAACCTACATTGGGAAGAGGCATGGTGTTTTTTGTAGGCATGATGGAGTCATCATCCCCAGCCAGTCTCAGATGGACATCGGTAGGGATGGAGAACTCTCGCCTAAAGTACTCAAGTTTGGTCGGGGTATCTACCCTACGTCTCCACATACCCATGATATCGGCCTAAATTAGAAGGGTTGAAATTCAAAAAGAAGATGTTTCTTATTGATGGGACCTCGGCAAAAACCTAGGTTTGTGCTGGTACAGAAATTTGTAAGGAATGTTTCAGTTTTGCCCTAAATCGTAGGTTCTACAAACAAATCCCAAACCTAAAGCTATGAAGATGAAGATCAAAGGCACAGATCTGGAAAAGATACAAAAAACAGAAAACAAATACGAAGTTTCAGAGTCAAGAACAGAGATGGACTATCAAGAACATGAAAAATACAAAGGGTTGAAGGCCAGGAACAGTAGCAAGACGTGCAAGAAGAACTAAGAACAGTACATGTATTCAGGGCATAAGCAAAGAGCAAAATCAACGCATTCAAATGTATAATTTACAAATTGATTATTTAAGCAAAACAGTAATAAACAAGAAATTCCAGAAAAGATCAAGAACTGGAATAGAAAGAAACAGATGCTTACTAGAAAATATGAAGCCGGTATGAAGATTGCCGAAGTCAGACGACAGTTACAGATATAACGAAGACAACGAAAACTTCACAGGAGGAACGAAAGGTAATTACAGAGCTTGGAGCTTGAGCAATGGCGGATTTGAAAGAAAGAGTTTAGAGAGAGAAAAAGCAAGAGAAATCAGATGTAAAAGTGAAGAGACGAAAAAAGGAAAAAAGTTTTTGATTAAACAGAAACGGCGGCAAAAGCAATCAATATGCCTAGAAGAACGAGGGCGTCAGACGGCGCACATGAAGAAAGAGGCGGCTAACAGGCGCGTCACGTGTACGGACCAGTAAGAGGGAAAAGCGTGGCTAAAACGGTTGGGTTGAAGTGCATGACAGCTCATGCGCGTAAGAAGGTCCTTAAAAATCTTGATTTTTTAAGGAAAGCATGTCGGCCAGAAATGAATAATCTCGGCTATCAAACTTTAAGCCAATTTACTGGAAGAAAATACAGATATAGGTTCCATCACCTCAGAATGCCGTGGTAATAGAACCTAGGGGGCAGTTGTGGAGATGTATTTTTTGAATACCAACACGTGGCAAGGTGACGCCGACGTGTCAGCCGACGTGCCACGTGTCCTGGTTGTTTACGCCAAGGTTATCTCGGCAAGGCCGAGGTTATTTCCGAAGATATCAGAATCCGAGATAAATGGATAAAAGATAAGGGACAAGAGTCCTAGAGTGAAGAGGAGACTTAGCCAAGATAAGGATAAAGCTCTTAGGGAGTTTATCTTTATCTCTTGAAGAGTCTAAAGTAAGTACTGAATTGGAGTCCATAGAAGTCAGGCTTCTTGTGGGACTAGGATTAAGTAAACTATAAAAGAGAGGCACCCCCGTAGGTCTAAGGTACGCAGTTTTATGCTTTGAGTAGTGAGTTTAGCACTTGATTATCTTTGAGAGATATACTGACTTGATCGTCGGAGTGCCCCCGGGTGGAAGAGCCACCGCCGGAGCCTTTTCTTTCTGTTACAGGTTAGCTGAAGCCATCTATTCTGCCAGTGCTTTTCCAGCTGATTACTAGGCGGGCAGTGTGGTCAGAAAATCACTCACACAACAACAAATAAAATATCACATTTAACTCATAATTATTACACTATTTTCTCACAAAAAAATCAAAAAGTCAAATTTTTTTTTCCAAACTAAGCTTTTTAACCCAGCCTTAAATAGTCAAAAAAAAATTAAAAAATCAAAAAGCCAACCCACTTCCCAAACGGAAGCTCAATATCACCCTAAGGTGCATTTTTTTATATAAGTGTAATAAATAGGTATGTATAATTTGTAATACTTACCAATGTGAGGGAACTAATTATAGAATGAATTACAGAGGCCACACACAGCTGTATGTTATGGGTTCTGCTGCATTTCTTCCCCAGTGGTGCTTGTTTAGGAGAATATTTTATGATCTATTATTGAGTTAGTGACAAGTCTTTGGTGCAGGATTTACATTGGCCTAGTTAATAGTTTTTTTCCTCTCAAAAAAAAAAAGTTAATAGCTTTCTGTTTTGTCTAGTTGTTGTGTTGACCATATCTAGCTCAAAAACCAATTGCGTGCCTTCCACGTGCTGCGAAAACCACAGGTCATTCCTTTTTCTTTTTTTAACCACTTGCCTGGTTTGTGTAATTTGACTTTGATAATTTTATCTCAAATATTATTAGATGTTTAAATATTATTATTATTATTTTACATTATAATTTTAAATAATTTTTTTAATAAAATTATAAATGTCTATCAAATTATTCATATCTTTTTAATATATAAACAAAAAGTTTGTACAAAATTTTCATACGAAATGAGTTGACGTCGTACAATTCCTTTATTTTTGTAATTTCACAAATACCATTAATACATCATTGATGTTCTTTTTGTATAAGTTTTATGTTTGCAAATCACTTTCTTTTATTTACAACTTCAAAATATGCATTCTACATGGACTTGCCTTTCAATTCAACTTGTGACCTACCCATTCATCTTGTGACCTACCCATGAACTTACCTTGTATGCTTTTCAAAATCTAACCCGATAATAGATGTTGCGAGTTTGAGTCAAAATCTAACCCGATAATAGATGTTGCGAGTTTGAGTCAGGTGATTTAAGCTAGAGTAGGTTCTAACGAATGACAAGAAAAAAAAGGAGAGAGGGGCAAATTATATTAAATCCCCTTAAACTATCAGTCATTTACACTTTACCCTTTAATGTTTTAAGCCTAACAATTACCCCCTCAAACTATTTAAATTTGAACATTAAATCCTTTTATTAGCCATTTATTAGATATTTAGATAAAAAATTATCAAGTGTTGTGCACATGATAATTATTAAGTCTTTCTCCAAACCTTATCCCATTCTCACATTCATTTCCCATCAACATTTCTTTGTACGATCTAATCACATATTTTACAAGTGGCCATATGCACCAAGCATTGAAGTCCACAGAACAACATCCCTCTTCTTCCTCTTTCCCTCTCTAGTCTAAATCCCACACCATACTAAAGACCTGCCTAACCTCCTCCTTCTTCTTCTTCTTTCACGGTTGTACTTGTTATTAAAATCACAGTGGTTACAGTTGTGGACGAACCTAGTTCGGCATTTATGTACGATGTGGTTACAGTCCGCCCACGTGGTGGCCAACGCACAAATTTTTACTGTTAGCAAGGTTGACATAGTGGGTGGGTTGGAAAGATGCAAAATAAAAAGTTCAAAAAAGATTAATAGTTCTAGAATAATAATGTCAGAGAACTAATTATAGAATAAATTACAAAAACCATACACAGCTGCCCCTTGCAGGTTTTGCAGCATCTCTTCCTTCCCCAGTAGTGTTTGTTTTTGAGAATATTTCATGCTCTTTTGAGATTGTGAGAAGTCTTTGGTCCCGCATAACAGTAGCCTAGTTAGTAACTAGTTTTGTCTAGTAGTGTAGCCAACAACTTACACTTTGTTTGAATTGAGTTATTTGGCGAAGAAATTAAAAAAAAATAAAAATAAAAAAATCAATTTCTCTCTATCACAAAAACCAATTGTGTGCCTTTCATGGGGTACAAAAACCAGCTCATTGTTTTTGAACTCTTTGAAAAAAATCAACCCACAATTTAGCCCACCATAAGTTAACCCAACAAAATAGCAATTGCACATACTGTGTTTATTATAACAGGAATTTCATCGAACACTTGTGCTGCATCATTGATAAGCATCCATTTTTTGCATACAAATCAGTTAGATCACTCTCCACAAAAATAAAAAGCTAGATGACCAATCCGATTTGATAACATGAGAATGCAACAGCTTACCAAATTCAACTATAGGAACCCCCATTGATGTGTATGAAAAGCGAAGGTTTGGAGAGTGAGAGAAAAACACCCTTTTAGACGAAAATCTGAGATGAATGCATTAAAGGGTAATGGGTTTGTTGGATTGATGCAATTGAAGAAGTTGTCGGTAAGAGTTTGATTTGAAGGTGAGTTTGTGAATATGAGTTTGGTGTGAATCAGGTGAAGAGAGAGAAAGAGAGTAAGCCTGTTCCTAGTTTGGGAACAGAGGTTTAAGAAGAAATGAGAGAGATTTGTTTGGATTAGTTTCGGGGCAATGCTAGGACCCCAGTGGGGGCGACCCCAGCACCCCCTCAGTGACAGTTGGCGCACTGTCAATAACTTAAAAAAGAATAATAATAATAACAATAATAATAATTTTGGGGTCAATCAGAGATGACCCCAGCACCTCCACTGGGAGTCCAACTCATTTTTCGGCTTTTGGCCAATGTAGCCCAAGGAGAAATGCACACCAACTCTGGTTCACAAATCGGACAGTCAAATTGGACCCATGTAGCCCATTATTAGGGATAATTATTCGGTAATTCCGGAATATAAACACGTGGTGTTTCATAGTATTATAATTGGTGGAGAAGGTGAGTAAGTGGGGTATTGTGTTGGTGATTGGGGAATATAAGGGACATATTAAATGATGATTGATTAGGGAATACATATATGTGGTATTCCGAGAATGTTGAATAATTTTCTCATTATTAGTGTCATTTGTGTTGGGGAACGGGGATCCCGCCCAAGACCTTCCAGAAATTATACCAAGTAAAAAAACACACCCACACTCAAGGAGACACCATATTTAACGTGGTTCGGTCTCAATGCCTACGTCTACGGGAGAGTAGCCGGTTATCACTATATAACAATGGAGATATTACAGAAAGATTACAATAGAGGAGGAAGTCACACTCTCCTCATTCACCCACTCACCCGTCTCCCTCCCTCACACCGAGAGAGACGGTCTCTCCGCCTCACATCTCTCACTCTCTTTGGTTTGCTCTCTCTCTCTCTCTCAACTCTTCTCTCACCCTCTCCATTTACACACATTAAAGATGGAGGTGGAGAGGCTGGCCTTGCACATGGCCAGCTTGTTCCTACACATGGCCAGCTCATTCTCCTTCACTTTTGGTGGCACATGTTGCAGCACATGGAGAAGAGAATCACCCCTCACATGGGGTGATATCTAACAATTCGAATAATTCATTTTATAAATTATTTGCAAGCCTAGATTGTTACATTTGTATTGTAAAAAAATATTCAAAATCATTTCTTCCATCTATTCAAAATCATATAGCAACTAGCATATATGGAAAAATTGCATGAACATTTTTCATTTTAAATTTGTTTTGGGTGAAAAAAGTATTACATCCATGAACAGTTTGTATATTATTTATTGTGTCTTGTACTGGTCTATGAGCTCAATCACCAAAGTCACAATGTCTTATTACAGCTACATATCAATTTTGCCACAATATTCTGTCCTACAAAAAAGGAAAAGGAAAAAAAGAAAGCCTTATTATAACCAAAAAACAACCATATCATGGGTTTGTCAGAGACCAATTATTATTTCCAGTATAAATGAAAGATCAGAAAAATTTCACATGGAATTGGAGAATCTGCTTTACAAAATTGTTTGCAATAATTTACATGCCGTTGTAGCCTCTCAACTTTCAACATCCATTTCAATGTGAGTGAGACAAATGAATGTGTCTATTCTGCTTTGCAAAAATTTTCATACTGCCAATCATCAATGATCAGACCTTCTATAGTTAAATGTAAATAATATATTGCATGAACACTCAGAAGTTTATTGCCTGAACCCTCTTTTTACCAATTTTTTATTTTTTATTTTTCTGAACCCTCATACTTGCATAGAAATTGTAGTTACAGTTTTTATAATTATAGCGATCCCGGTTGTCCCTTTACTGTTCTGTTGTATTCCGGATTCGATTCCGTGGAGTTGGTAGTTGTATCTATCTTGTTGTCATCCTTTAATTCCATTTGTTTGAGTTCTAAGATGTGTAGGGCATGTTTCGAACAGGTGGGTTGAACCTTGGTCTGAAATCTTGTTGCCAGGTTTTTGGTCGTTTCGCTCGAGCGGGCCTTGTTGCGCTCGAGCGGAGATTGCACGCTCCCAATTTTTCGTGTCCCTGCAAAACTTCTGCAGGTGTGATTTCTACGCTCGAGCGGGTTTCTTTACGCTCGAGCGGTAGCGCTCGAGTGGGTACTGTGGCGCTCGAGCGGGTAGTACTTTTGGTGTAAGTTCTAGGAGGGGGAAATCTACGCTCGAACGGATTGGTTTTCGCGCTCGAGCGGGACTTCTTGCGCTCGAGCGTACCTAGTTTTTTGTTCTTGACGCTCGAGCATTGTGTTCTCCGCTCGAGCGGGAATGTCGTATATCAGTTGGCAGCTGGGCATTTTAAAATCACTTTTTACATTCTCTCTCTCTCTTACTTTCTAAAAAGCTATTTTGAGAGCTCCTCTCTCTAGAAACTCCATTCTCTCTAGGGTTTGATCTAGTTAGAGTGTCTCTCTATCCTCCGGCCTTTGTAAAAAGTGTGTGAATCGTCGAGGGCTTCGTTTTGATCCGAGAATCGTGGTGTTTGGAGCATTTTCACTTTCTTCTCCTTCCCTATTTGAGCTCTAACTTCGAGGTAGGGATATCCTACTCCTTCTCATGAGTTTTGTCTTTGAATTTTAGTATTTTGATGAGTTGGGGTTGTTGGGTAATTTTGAGAAAGTTTGGGCCTTTGTGAAATTTTACAAAAGTTAGGATTTTATTTATATAAACGTATGTGCATGTTTGGCACAGAGAAATGAGATCAATATTGGTCTATTGGTAAGGAAATGGAACCTTAGGGTTGTGATGTTAATTATGAGGAATGTTCTAATTACATTGATGAATTAATTGATATAATTAATTTGAGGAAAAGAGGAATTAAGTTGAGAATGTTGGAATTAAAAGTGTATGGGATTACAGGGTGTAGTTAGATTCGTTTATCGCTCACCAAGTTGAAATGTTGATTATATATCCATTTGGTGCATTTACTTTCAGTATAGAAATAACTGCTTTGGGCTATCGGTGGAGGATAGTCTTGATTGTTGTAGACACTGCATGATGATTAGGCAAACTAAAACTAATCGATTGAGTATGCTATTGAATTTAACAAGTGGAATGATACATAAATTCTATGTATTGATTGATTGTTTATGATCTATGTTTATATACATGTGTTGTGTGGGAGGAGATGGGGGATGTACTCCACAGTTTAGGGGAAGATAGGGGATGGACCTCTAAATCGGATTTTGTGTGACAGTGATACAGCACTACAATGTGTATCAGGCTGCGAATTAGAAGTATTTTTGTTGCATTAATACAGCACTACGATGTGTATTATTTGAGACTTATGGCAATGTTTGGATTGATTTGATATAGCACTAAAATGTATATCGTTATCAATTGTAAAGTATAGAAGTGATTCTATGTTATGTTGATACAGTACCGAAATGTGTATCTTTCGCAAAGTGTGGGAATGGTTTATGTGTTATTGATACAACATTAAAATGTGTATCCCTCATAAATTTTGAAAGTGTTTTAAAGATGAGTCTAAACCTCATTAAGTTATTTGGCTAGGCGTTGAGCCTTGTTTTCAAAAATCAAAATTTGAAAGGACATGGGAAATGAAATGTAACATGGACTTAATGTCATGAAATCGAATGTGATATAAGTGGATGTATCTGTGTTGACCATCTATCAACTGCTAATCTTTTTGTCATTGCTCATGGCTGGTTTAGTGTATTTCTGCTGGGCTGTAGCTCACCCTTTATGGGACATCATTTTCAGGTACAGGTAGCATGCCACCTCCAAGGACATAGCTTGGGAGGCTAGAGGCAGGCAGATTGTTTTGTTTACTTTCTTTTGATGTATTACATGTAAATTCAAGCCAAGGGCTTAATATGTATTGAGTTAGTACTCTTCTTTTTGTAACCAAGTGTTAACTTGGAAAGCTGTAAGCCCGTAGGGCATTTGCTTTTGTTGTTAACATGTAATACTTTTGTAAGAACTATTCAGATTAATGGAAAGATGGTTGGTTTCTTTGTATCAATGCATGTCTAAAGAGATGGATTTTATGTATTATTTTGAGGGCGTTACAACTTGGTATCAGAGCGTACCGGGTTCGAATACTTTGGGTACATGGGAAGTGATTAGTATCACAATGGGTTTGTCTCGCTTGTTAGAGACTTATGTGTGACATTATGTGTTTATTTGATAACATGTTTATGTGACTACTTGGGTATGGGATTTAGTTTCTAGGATGTTGATTGGATCCTTGGGTTTCTGTGAGTCTTGTTGGAAAAGCACTTGATCAATGCTGTTTCTAACCGGAACTCTAGTAACGCCTCGGGACTATCATTATCCGAAAACGAAATTCGTAAGTGCTTATGTGTTTATGTGCTTACGTGGAGTAAATTACAGTTGTCCATGCATTAGGACGTGAGTGTTATAGCTTCGGCACATTTATGAATGTGCTAACGTTCTTCGTTACCTTTATTAGGATGTCAGGACGAAGACGTGGTAGACGTGGCAGACGTGGTAGGCAGGAGATGCCTTTACCGGATGATATTCCGGCACAGCAGGAGGGGCTTGGCCAGGCTAATGTGGCCGAGCCAGCAGGTCAGGAGGCTATGGGCGCTTTAGCCCAAGGGATAGCCGACGCTTTGAGGGAGTCTGTGGATATTTTCTGAGCTGAGAATCCAGTTCAGGCTCTAGTTCAGGCCCAGGTTGTTGAGGCAGGGGCTTCCTTCTTGAAAAGGAAGTTCTTTCGGTCTAACCCGGACGAGTTTATTGGGGATCCGAAGGAGCCATTGAAGGCTGATGAGTGGTTAGAGCAGATGAGTAAGACGTTCGAGATGCTTGGCATCGAGGACGGAGCGTTGAAAGTGACCTTAGCATCCTTCCAGCTTAAAGGGGGTGCGGGTCAGTGGTGGAAATACATGAGGGGCCGTATTGCTGGCACGTGGGAGGCTTTTGTGGGGGCTTTTTAGGAGAAGTATTTATCTCCAGCAGTCAGGGAGAAGCTGAGAGACCAGTTCTGTCAGCTTTTGCAGTTGGGTTCTTCTGTAGCCGAGTATGAGGCTGCTTTCACTAGCTTGTCCAGGTTCGCACCTGAACTTGTGGCGTCCGAGGAACGCCGCTGTATTGAGTTCGAGAAGAGGTTGAGGCGCGGCCTCAAAATGAGGGTTGGAGGTTCGATGATCCGAGATTATGCGCGCTTGGTTGATGCTGCAGCCCATATGGAGATCATGATGCAGAAAGAAGAGGGGCGGAGAGGCTCCAAGAGGAGCCAAGATGGTCAGGGTGATGCCAAGAGACAGAGGGGTGCTAACCTCAGCAGTCTCAGGGGGGTGTTGCTAGATCGACCTTTCCGGTTCCGAGTGTAGGCTCGGGGAGAGGTAATCAGGGAGAGTTCACCTGTTACAAGTGTGGTCAGTTGGGCCACAAGGCTTCAGTTTGCCCACAGAGGGGAAGGGGTCAGAGAGCTGCTTCATCTTCAGCTAGACCGCAGGACCAGAGTCAAGGTAGGGGTCAACCCTTGTTTTGTTATCAGTGTGGTCAGCCTGGGCACCTGAAGAGGTTTTGCCCACAGTTGAGTGCCACTTCGGGCGCGTCTGGTTCTAGGCAGACGCAGGATTTTCAACCAGCTCAGTCTGTGCAGGCCTCGAGGGCCAATCCGGGAGCTTCGTCGTCCCAGTCAGTGCAGCAGTCGTTTGCCCCGAGGGGTGAGCAGTTGGATCAGGGGCCTACAGGGCACGTGTATGCTGTTACCGCGCAGGACCTAGTACCGGCTCCATCAGTAGTGAGAGGTACCTTTCTGTTTTGCAACTCGGTTGCTAGTGTATTGATTGATACGGGTGCATCTCATTCTTTTGTATCTGCTGCATTTGCATCTGTTTTAGAATTGGAGTTGGCACAGTTAGCATCTCCTATATGTGTAGTATCGCCTGTTCGTGGTGAGTTGATCTTGAAACAAGCTGTTCGAGGTTGTGATATAGAGGTCGCCGACCATAGGCTTCCTTTTCCTTTTGTTGTCATGCCCATGAAGGGTTTTGATGTTATTTTGGGTATGGACTGGTTGTCGTCATACCGGGCTATTATTGATTGCTACCGCTGAGGGTCACTGTTTGTACCTTGAGCGGGGAGTGTTTCCATTTCTTGGGGGATCGGGTTGGTAGTGTATTGCCACCGTTGTATGATCCGCGAGGGCGGAGTGAGCTTAGTGGTCTACTTGCTAGCTTTTTGAGTGGTGAGTGTGATGAGAACCAGATTGTATTGCCGAGGGTGGTTTGTGAGTATTCGAATGTTTTTCCCGAGGATCTCGTTAGTTTGCCACCTCACCGAGAGATAGAGTTCTCTATTGATTTAGTGCCCGGCACAACGCCGATTTCTATGGCACCTTATCGTTTTGCCCCAGCCGAGTTGAATGAGTTGAAGATTCAGCTCCAGGAATTACTAGATAAGGGTTTTGTTCGCCCTAGTGTTTCACTGTGGGCAGCACCGGCCCTCTTTGCTAACAAGAAAGATGGTGCCTTGAGACTTTGTATAGACTACAGGAAGTTGAATCGGGCTACGTTCAAGAATAAGTACCCTATGCCCCGTATAGATGATCTGTTTGACCAGTTTAAGGGTTCCCGTTGTTTCTCCAAGATAGACTTGAGATCAGGTTACCACCAGTTGAGGGTCAAGGAGGAGGATATTCCGAAGACGGCATTCCGTACGCGGTATGGCCATTATGAGTTTCTGGTGATGCCATTCGGCCTTACCTATTCACCGGCAGTCTTTATGGACTTGATGAACCGGATCTTCCGGGAATTCTTGGATCGGTTTGTAGTCGTTTTCGTAGACG
This sequence comes from Camellia sinensis, assembly GCF_055761805.1. Classification (NCBI taxonomy): domain Eukaryota; kingdom Viridiplantae; phylum Streptophyta; class Magnoliopsida; order Ericales; family Theaceae; genus Camellia; species Camellia sinensis. The sequence goes on along the minus strand of NC_138962.1, from coordinate 20,176,747 downwards.
ACATTCTTATCTATTCGCCTTCTGAGGAGGAGCACGAGGAACACTTGAGAGTGGTGTTTGAATTGCTTAAAGCCCATAGGCTGTATGCCAAGTTTGGGAAGTGTGAGTTCTGGTTAGGAGAGGTCAAATTCTTAGGCCATGTGGTATCCGAGGAAGGGGTGTCTGTTGATACATCCAAGGTAGAGGCAGTGCAAGATTGGGCACAGCCTAAGAGTGTTTTTGAGATCCGCAGTTTCCTAGGATTAGCTGAGTATTACCGTCGGTTTGTGAAGGATTTCTCCAGATTAGCTTCGCCGTTGACTAGATTGACGCGAAAAGGGGTCAAATTTGTGTGGAGTGAGACTTGCGAAAAGTCGTTCCAAGAGTTGAAAGTTAGATTGACCACCGCTCCGGTCTTGATTATTCCGGAGAGAGGGTTGGGTTATGCAGTTTATTATGATGTCTCACGAGAGGGTTTGGGTTGTGTGTTGATGCAAGAGGGGAAAGTGGTAGCTTATGGCTCACGTCAGTTGAAAATACACGAGAAGAATTACCCTACACACGACCTAGAGTTAGCAGTAGTGATCTTTGCCTTGAAGATTTGGAGGCATTACCTTTATGGTGAGAGGTTCGAGGTGTTCTTGGACCACAAGAGTTTGAAGTATCTGTTTACACAGAGGGACTTGAATTTGAGGCAGAGGAGATGGATGGAGTTCATTGAGGACTATGATTTTGAGTTGCACTATCACCCGGGAAAGGCCAATGTTGTGGCCGATGCCCTTAGTAGGAAATCCATTAGTGATGTACCTTGTATAACCATCCGAGAATGGGAGATGTTGGGTGCACTTGGCGAGTTTGATTTGCTCCTGGGCGAATCTGTTGAGGCTGCGGCCTTGTCTTCTGTTGTTGCACAGCCTACACTTGTGACCCGAGTATTAGAGGCACAGAGAGGTGACCTTGAGGTAGAGTCCTTCCGAGAGAAGGTCTCCAGTGGAAAAGTTGAGAAGGGTTTGACGGTGTATCCCGACAAGAGTGTGAGATACCGAGACCGTTTGTTTGTGCCGGAGTCTTGCCGAGAGGAAGTACTCCGAGAGTTCCATCATTCACGCCTTGCGGTGCATCCGGGAGGCACTAAGATGTATCGGGATTTGGATCGCCAGTTTTGGTGACAAGGTATGAAGAGAGATGTGGCTGTTTTCATATCGAAGTGCCTTACTTGCCAGCAAGTGAAGGCCGAGCATTAGAGGCCAGCGGGTTTGTTGCAACCCTTGCCTATTACCGAGTGGAAGTGGGAGCATGTCACCATGGACTTCGTTGTAGGTCTTCCGAGGACTCAGCGGGGTAGTGATGCCATTTGGGTGGTTGTAGACTGGTTGACTAAGTCGGCGTATTTCATTCCTATGCGTGTGAGAGATTCGGTAGATCATCTTGCCGACTTGTATATTCGGGACATAGTGAGATTGCACGGGGTCCTAGTGACGATCGTCTCAGATAGAGATCCACGTTTTACTGCTAGGTTGTGGTAGAGTTTGCAGAGTACATTGGGCACTAAGTTGACCTTTAGTACGGCTTATCATCCTCAGACTAATGGGCAGTCCGAGCGTACTATTCAGATTCTTGAGGATATGCTTCGAGGTTGTGTCCTTGACTTTAGTGAGACGTGGGAAAGACACTTGCCCTTGGTGGAGTTTGCCTACAACAACAGTTTCCAATCTAGCATCGGTATGGCACCATTTGAGGCCTTGTATGGCCGACCGTGTAGGTCTCCAGTGTGTTGGGCCGAGGTGGGTGATGCACCTTTGTTGGGTCCGGAGTTGGTTAGGGAGACGACGGAGAAAGTTGAATTTATCCGTAAGAGGCTTGTTACAGTCCAGAGTCGCCAAAAGAGTTATGCCGACCGTAGGAGGAGGCCTTTGGCGTTTGAGGTAGGTGATCATGTCTTCTTGAAAATATCACCTAGGCGAGGTTTGATGAGGTTTGGGAAGAGTGGGAAGTTATCCCCTCGGTTTATCGGTCCCTTTGAGATCCTTGAGAGGATTGGGGAGGTCGCTTATCGTTTAGCTTTACTACCGCAGTTGTCCGGAGTGCATGACGTGTTTCATGTGAGTATGCTTCGGAGGTATGAGCCGGATCCATCCCATGTGTTAGATTGGACCGACTTGGAGGTATATGAGGATGCCTCGTATGAGGAGAGACCAGTTCGGGTCTTGGATAGGAGGGATCAAGTCTTACGAGGCAAGACCATTCCCTTGGTAAAGGTTTTGTGGAAACATCATGGAGTGGAGGAAGCCACTTGGGAATGCGAGTTGGAAGTCCGCGAGAAATATCCGGACTTGTTTGTTGATGTGTAACCATGTTTTGGTGATTTTGTAATATTATTGAACCTTAAGAGTATTGAATATATCTTAGGTTGTAAAACATAGTTTATGTTTGATCTAATGGAATTTTTTTTGAAACTTGCCTCAAAATGGAAGTTTAATGTAACATTGCATATGTTGAATGTATTGTAGAAATTGAAATATATCATGAATACTGAATATGATATAGAATTGTGGAATGCAGTATTGAAATTTGTGAAATTTCAGGGAATGCATAACTATAATGCATGTTGTGGAAAATGTTGTAAACTGCCTCTTGAAAAGAGATGAGATGACCGGTAGTGGGTCGAGTTGTTAAAATTTGCATTGTGATAATGTTAGGAATTGAGAAAGTCTTGTTTTTGAAAAACTTGTATTTAATTTCGGGGACGAAATTCTTTAAGGATGGAAGGTTATAGTGATCCCGATTGTCCCTGTACTGTTCTGTTGTATTCCGGACTCGATTCCGTGGAGTTGGTAGTTGTATCTATCTTGTTGTCATCCTTTAATTCCATTTGTTTGAGTTCTAGGATGTGTTGGGCATGTTTCGAACAGGTGGGTTGAACCTTGGTCTGAAATCTTGTTGCCAGGTTTTTGGTCGTTCCGCTCGAGCGGGCCTTGTTGCGCTCGAGCGGAGATTGCACGCTCCCAATTTTTCGTGTCCCTGCAAAACTTCTGCAGGTGTGATTTCTACGCTCGAGCGGGTTTCTTTACGCTCGAGCGGGTGCTGTGGCGCTCGAGCGGGTAGTACTTTTGGTGTAAGTTCTAGGAGGGAGAAATCTACGCTCGAGCGGACTGGTTTTCGTGCTCGAGCGAGTGTACTTTATTCTTGTGTCTTGGAGCTCGAGCGGGACTTCTTGCGCTCGAGCGTACCTAGTTTTTTGTTCTTGACGCTCGAGCATTGTGTTCTCCGCTCGAGCGAGAATGTCGTATATCAGTTGGCAGCTGGGCATTTTAAAATCACTTTTTACATTCTCTCTCTCTCTCTCTTACTTTCTAAAAAGCTATTTTGAGAGCTCCTCTCTCTAGAAACTCCCTTCTCTCTTAGGTTTGATCTAGTTAGAGTGTCTCTCTATCCTCCGGCCTTTATAAAAAGTGTGTGGATCGTCGAGGGCTTCGTTTTGATCTGAGAATCGTGGTGTTTGGAGCATTTTCACTTTCTTCTCCTTCCCTATTTGAGCTTTAACTTCGAGGTAGGGATATCCTACTCCTTCTCATGAGTTTTGTCTTTGAATTTTAGTATTTTGATGAGTTGGGGTTGTTGGGTAATTTTGAGAAAGTTTGGGCCTTTGTGAAATTTTACAAAAGTTGGGGTTTTGTTTATATAAACGTATATGCATGTTTGGCATAGAGAAATGAGATCAATATTGGTCTATTGGTAAGGAAATGGAACCTTAGGGTTGTGATGTTAATTATGAGGAATGTTCTAATTACATCGATGAATTAATTGGTATAATTAATTTGAGGAAAAGAGGAATTAAGTTGAGAATGTTGGAATTAAAAGTGTATGGGATTACAGGGTGTAGTTAGATTCGTTTATCGCTCACCAAGTTGAAATGTTGACTATATATCCATTTGGTGCATTTACTTTCAGTATAGAAATAACTGCTTTGGGCTATCGGTGGAGGATAGTCTTGATTGTTGTAGACACTGCATGATGATTAGGCAAACTAAAACTAATCGATTGGGTATGCTATTGAATTTAGCAAGTGGAATGATACATAAATTCTATGTATTAATTGATTGTATATGATCTATGTTTATATACATGTGTTGTGTGGGAGGAGATGGGGGATGTACTCCACGGTTTAGGGGAAGGTAGGGGATGGACCTCTAAACCGGATTTTGTGTGACAGTGATACAGCACTACAATGTGTATCAGGCTGCGAATTAGAAGTATTTTTGTTTCATTAATACAGCACTACGATGTGTATTATTTGAGACTTATGGCAATGTTTGGATTGATTTGATATAGCACTAAAATGTATATCGTTATCAATTGTAAAGTATAGAAGTGATTCTATGTTATGTTGATACAGTACCGAAATGTGTATCTTTCGCAAAGTGTGGGAATGGTTTATGTGTTATTGATACAACATTAAAATGTGTATCCCTCATAAATTTTGAAAGTGTTTTAAAGATGAGTCTAAACCTCATTAAGTTATTTGGCTAGGCGTTGAGCCTTGTTTTCAAAAATCAAAATTTGAAAGGACATGGGAAATGAAATGTAACATGGACTTAATATCATGAAATCGAATATGATATAAGTGGATATATCTGTGTTGACCATCTATTAACTGCTAATCTTTTAGTCATTGCTCATGGCTGGTTTAGTGTATTTCTGCTGGGCTGTGGCTCACCCTTTATGGGACATCATTTTCAGGTACAGGTAGTATGCCACCTCCAAGGACATAGCTTGGGAGGCTAGAGGCAGGCAAATTGTTTTGTTTACTTTCTTTTTGATGTATTACATGTAAATTCAAGCCAAGGGCTTAATATGTATTGAGTTAGTACTCTTCTTTTTGTAACCAAGTGTTAACTTGGAAAGCTGTAAGCCTGTAGGCCATTTGCTTTTGTTGTTAACATGTAATACTTTTGTAGGAACTATTCAGATTAATGAAAAGATGGTTGGTTTCTTTGTATCAATGCATGTCTAAAGAGATGGATTTTATGTATTATTTTGAGGGCGTTACAATAATTGTTGAAAATTTTGAATTTAAATTTACTCTAATAATTGTGTCTCTTGAGATAGAAGGGCGTGTCATTTTGAATGGTCACAACCTTTTTGAAGGGTCACATAGAAGTCTATAAATTTCATCTCCCTCACTTCAATTTGAATAGAGAATTGTCATTTTCTTCTTCACTTTGCATTTATTCTTCATATTTCCTGAGTCTAATTTTCCTATAAAAAGAGTACATGCACAGTGAAGCTCGCTAGGTTTGCAATAGTAGTACTGCTAGTTTAAGACATTGATCGTCGTATCTTGGGAGATAAACGTCCATTGAATCAGAAGCACCGGTGGGAGGACGAATCTGTCTTAAGGAAAGAGTATCACACACTCGACTCGATCAAGTTTTATCTGTTTATGTACTGTAAGTTTTATCACGTTATTATGTCAATTTATTTCAATTTTTGGTTTTGTCCAAAAACCGTTTGCATAATTTTAAATTATATTTTCCATATAGTTTGATACTATTTTTCTAACAATCTTAAGACAGATTTTGATCCTGTTTATGGTTTATGAGAAAATATAATTATTTGTTTTTGTATGTGCTTGGGTACTTATATTGTGGAGTTATATTATCAGATTTGATTAAATAGAACTGAAACTGTTTTAAACATGATCCGATTATTATTGAGGTAGTGTTTGGCAAGTGGTTTTGTGGCTAAAATAGTCACAAAAGACAAAATAGGCTATTTTAGTCACAACAAACAAAATATTACATCCAACCCATAATTATTATACCCTTCTCTCACAAAAAAAGTTAAAAAAGTCGAAAAGTCCTTCCCAAACCAAGCTTTTTAGCCCAAGGTAAAATAGCTAAAAAAGTCAAAAAGCTAAAAAGTCAACCCACTACCCAAACGGAGGCTAAAAGAGAAAATTTTTTGTTTTTGTTGTTTCTAGTAAGTAGTTGATTTTGTTGTCAAATATTAAATTAATAGATTTATTTTACTAGTTTGGGTCGTGCTCAAGTGTGCAACCCCCTTAAGGTTGCACACCACATGCAACCCAATTGTTAGCCGTTAGATTACAATAATTGATCAAGATCATTGAATTGTTTAATCGTGAAAAAGTTGAAACCGGGGCAACCGGTTAATGCTTGTATTTGCATGATTGCATCCCACTCACTCTCTGTATTTCGTCTCTATCTCTCTCTGTTCTCCTCTCTGTGTAAGGTTGAGTCAGTGTAACCGTTGATTTCCATTAACAGGGAGAAGCCCCTGTTGGGTTCGTTCCATTGACGAAGCTCTGTAGGGAACAGTATAACGGGCGATTTCCAACAACAACGTAACTAGAAGGCTGTGTTGGTTCCATTGCTGAAGTGAAGCCCTTCTCTCGAACTAGATATGAGGTATGGAGCTGTCTCTCTCTCTCTGTCTCCCTCTCTGTCTCTCTGGCCCGTTCACTTCAGCTATTTTCCCTCAACTAAACCCCCATCCTAACTTCAACCGGTCTACGCTTCGCTCCAACGGAAACCCCTCCATTGGCAGCTAACCTTTCTCTTTCTCTTTCTCAAGTGAGTGTTTGTGTTTGCACAAACAGGTAAACCGTGTGAAAATGTCATGTTTGTGTTTTTGTTAACAATTTTCGGTCATCAAGTAATTGTTTGTAGTAATGTCATGTGCAGTATGGCCCCAGCGGAAGTTAAAAGGGAAGGTGATGATTATGACATTCCAAATGAAGCAGATGACATTCGTTTGATGAATGAAAGTCGGGCAGAACCTGATCATGGTTGCGAAGCTAGTCCGAGCAATGAAGAAGCAACCAACATGAACGTTGAAGATGGCGGAGCCGATGTGAAAAAAGAAATGGTTGACGATGCTCATCGCAATGACATGGTTGGTGATGTTGAACGTGCTATTCTGGAACAGAAATTTGATTCGGTCGAAGATGGAGAAGATTTCTACAATGCGTATGCTAAAGCCAAGGGATTTAGTATACGAAAATCCAGATTTAACACAAATAAAGAGGGAAAGGTCGTTAGTAGGCTGTGGTTGTGTTCAAGGGAAGGTCAGAGATTACCAAAATACTTGGACCGTGTTGCTGAGAAGAGTAGAGCTCCCAAGGCACTAACAAGAGTAGGTTGCAAAGCCCAATTTCGCATACGGTACGATGCGGATGCTGGTGAAGGGGGAAAGTATGTTGTGACTCACTTCGTCGCAGACCACAACCATGAATTGGCGGAACAACACTGTGTGATGTATCTGAGGTCACATTGCAGTTTAAACAGCGGTGACAAAGCTCAAGCAATGGCTATGCGCAATGTCGGTGTGAAGACTAGCCAAATCATGGACTATATGGTAAATCAGTCCGGGTCTTATGAGAATGTTGGTTTCATCCGTACGGATCTGCACAACCATATTCAAGCCGAACGTAGAGCAGAAGTTGAGGATGGTGATGCGCAGGGTGCGTTGGTTTACCTATGCGCAAAACTTGATGTTGATGCACATTTTTTTTACAAGTATGATGTGTGTAACGATAACAAGTTACAAAATCTGTTCTGGGCAGATTCGAAATCGCGGGCCGACTACGCAAAGTTTGGTGATGTGTTGATATTTGACTCAACTTACAGAACCAATGCATACAAGAAACCTTTTGTCATGTTGGCTGGTGTGACTATCCACTTTAGGACCACGATATTTGCATGTGTTTTGCTAGCTAATGAGACAATTGAGACATACACATGGGTTTTGGAAACATTTATGGAGGCGATGGGCAATAAAGCACCTGTGTCCGTACTGACAGATGGGGATAAGGCGATGCGAGAGGCAATTAGAAGAGCATTTCCAGATGCAAGACATCGATTATGTAATTGGCATCTTGGGAAAAATGCCGTTTCAAATGTTCACATAAGTGGCTTTGCACATGCTTTCAAGCAGTGCATGGACATGGAAACGGATGAGACAAAGTTTGAGCATGGCTGGACGACAATGGTCGAAAAATTTGGACTTCAAACCAACAGTTGGGTGTTGGAGACATATGAGAAGCGTCATATGTGGGCTGAGGCATATATGCGTGGACATTTCTTTGCTGGGATGAAGAGCACTCAGCGCTCGGAGTGTATGAATGCTTATTTCAATCCCTTCCTCCAACACAAATTGAAGCTATATGAATTTGTTAGGCACTATGATCGGGCTCTTGCAAGGATAAGGTATAACAAGGATAAGGCTCTTTCAATCCCTTTGCCGGATGGTCAGAAATGCTACTATATTCATAAGTACAGAGTGAAGGACAGATCATGGATAGTAACACACAGTCCAATGGATGCTGCAATGAGATGTTCTTGCATGAAGTTTGAGTCGTTGGGGCTACCTTGCTGCCACATGATATGTGTTATGAAAGCTGAAAAATTAACGCAAATTCCCCCAACTTGTGTGCTGCATAGATGGACAAGGGCTGCAAGCAAGGATGGCCAGCAATGGCCTCAACCCTCAATTGATAGCACTACAACACAGACGGCCCGATATGGGATATTGTGTTCTTCCTACAACGAAATGTGTTTCTATGCCTCGCAATCAACGGAAGGTTTCAAGGATGCTAGGGATGCATGTCTTCCGATGACGAGCCGAATGAAGGAGTTATATGAGAGGAATTTGAACGGTGGGAATGGAGACAAAGGGAAACATTCATTCCGTCGACAATTTGGAGTAGAAGATCCTGATGTTGTGAAGACAAAAGGGAACCCAGGACGGGCCTCGTCCAACTGTCGAAGACCAAGAAAATGTGGGAATTGCAAATGCATTGGGCACACAAAGCGAACGTGTCCTAAGGTTCGGTTTAGCCGAACAGTGGGTACTAACTCAGATGCAGATACACCCCACATAACTGACCGTGAGTACAATGCGGAGTCATTGCCCGTTCGCTGCAAAACTGGGTTGATGGATCCAAGTACACCGCACATTAAGCAACGGCGACTATTTTTCGATGTTTCTCTTGATTCCAAGCAACCTGTGGGCCAATACGGTAGTGTTGAAGCAGCAGTGTGGAAAAATGATTCGAACACAATTGATGAGGTGAATCAGGTAATTGTATAATTTGTATGATTTACTTATTCCCTTAGCTATTGGAAACACATGGAAATAATGTATGTAGTTTTCATTTTGCACGGATTGCTGTACGTAACGTGTAAATAATTGGTTATGTACAATGCCAGGAAATGGCACAACGTTACTTATGTACAAGGCCACGAGTTGTAAATTTCCCATATTGTTTAGAGTGATGTTGTCATTTGTGTTTGCAGTGACTTGTCATTTTCAAAACTAATTGAAGGTGAGGTGAGATATATATGGGTTGTCTGTGTGTTGTTTTGGGTGGTAAATTGGCTTATGTCTGTATTCCAAGATTCCTATTGCGGGTTGCTTGTTTCTGTTCCATATTTGGTTGGATCTAACTGAAAGGTTTTTTGCGGTGTGGTTTATCAACTAACTATGTGTTTCGCTTCGTATTGATTTGTTATGACTTGTGTCGGTAAATTAGTAATATATTTCGAGTAAAATACGAAATTTGTCCAAGTGGGTTTGCAAAATTACATACCAGCACATGCATTTTGTATATAATCCAAGTGGCAGTTAATTTTGGGTGTTACTTGGAGAAAGTAACCCAACGAACTCGTTACTTTATCTCCATGCCGATCGGTATATGAATTACGAGTTACGAACAGGAGTTATGAAATTATTTAATGTTTACTATTGAAGTAGGGTTTATTGTTAGTAAAATTATGGTGGGCCTATATGGACAGCAACGAAGCAGTAATTTAAAGTTGACAAGTTCAAGAAGAAAATCAAGCAATTATGGTATTGGTTCAAATGCCTGAAATGAATGAAGACTTCTTTCGATGAACTGATGGTAACAAAGTAGAAAGTAACAAAGTAGAAAGTAGAAAGTAGAAAGTAAGTTGTTGTGTTGTTGTGTTGTTTGTAACAAAGTAGAAAGTAGAAGGGAAAAAACTACACAGAAGTTACAATGTAGAAAGTAAGTTGCGTTGTTGTTCGTGTCCTCTCTCTGCAAACATTCTGCCCTTTATAGCTATAAAATTCCCACGACCCCATGATCTGCCAATTCTGCAACTGCTTCTGTGCAACTTTTGTAACTGCACAGTCATTTCCGTGTATTGAAACCACATAAAAGCTTCTCTTGTACCTATCGAAGTGCATATAATTGAAGTTGCCACCTGTGCCCAGGTTCTTTTAGCCTTTCCTCGACAGATACAGACTCCCAATTCGTTCATGTTTCCTCTTGGAGGGTGGCCACTAAATCTATGAGCACTGCCAGTAACTGCTCCAACGTGTAAGTCAGGTGGCATGCAAGATTCAATGTTAGTTGAATGGAGCAGCTGTTGGGAGGATGTGGGAAAAATAGGTGCAAAGAGGAATTTTTAATCTAATATCCAATCAGAATGTAGGTGAAAATATGAGTGAACTTTTTTTTAAAAAAAAGTAGTTCCTATTTTTTTGATTATAAACCCGAGATGTATATTTTGTTTTTGATATAAATAAGTTGTGTATTTTCGTTACGTAAAATGTAGGACAACAATTGTGTTTAAGTCATTACAATACAGAAAAAGGTTATTTGAAACGTATTTTCAAGTTTACCGACATTGAATATATTTTGATTAAATTACAGGGAAAATTCAATATTTGGCAGAGTTTGATGATTCATAGTCAGGGGCAGTAACAGTGAGTGGCCAAGTGTTGCGGTTCATTGACCCAGTTTGCAAGGATTGTGGTTGTGTTTAGTGGACAATATTCTGTCGATTTTTGTCTCATAATGATGAGGGACATGCCCCACAATGGTGAAAAGGAAGGTCGACAGGGAAGGGTCAATATTTGGCAGAGTGGACTTGAAGATTCGAAGTCAGGGGGCAGTTACAGTGGCAGTTCTGGTGTAGACGTGTGGGATCATGCAATGATGGGCCACAAAAACAGTATACGGATATCAATACTAAACCTCCACTTCTATCTGTCGAGCTCCCTTTTCTTGTGTTTATTTCATGGACACCAACTGTTTTAAACTTCTGTCGACAGAGCAAGGCTCCTGCTTTGCCTCATGCTTCCTCCTGAAAGTGTGCCCGCTAACTCCATGACTGGTGGTAAAAACTTCCCCTATCACTTCTAGGTGACCCACATGCAGAGAGCCCACTTTCAGGTCGTGGACATTCCTTCAGACTTGGCCACATGCCCTCGATTAAGTGGACCATCTGTCGACAGAGACTGGCAAAACTTGGTGCAAACAATGGCCCCCATGTTCAAGTTAAATATTGCGGAAGTGATTGAGACCCCCTCCAATCACCACCTGCACCACCCCCCCCCCCACACACACGTGGGGGCTGCTGATTGGAGAAGGAAAAAAAAATAAGAAATTGAAAAAAAAAGAAAGAAGTGGCCAATCAGAGAGAGAGGGGGTCATGGGGGTCCAAGTCATATGATATTTAACTTGAACAAGGGGGCCATTGTTTGGGCCCAATAGCAAATTTTTTAATACGGGCCCAAAACAAGCATAAAGTACAGCCCAATATAAGAGCTTTTAAATATACTGGCCCCATCATAAGCTATAAAAGACCCACCCTTTCAACTTCAAACCACTTCATTTCCCTCTGATTCGAACTCCCCAGACTGTACTCCTTCTTCTCAACCATTGCCGTTCAAAACCAGAGCACCACAAAACCCTAAGCCATGGCGCCGAAAAAATCTTAACCATCTCCATCTGAGGAGAACAATGAAGACCTACTCCGCTTCCCAGACCCTATCAGAGCACTTATCGCTCCTCTAAAATTTGCTGCAACCCTGTTGCCCAGCACAAGCTCTGTCGCTAAGGCTACTCTAGGCCCTACCTTCGCGTCTTACTTCCCAGACGAGCTAGCTCCATACTATCCCCTTGGTAATGGTGAGAACCTTCTTCTCAACCAAGCTGGACTCAAGTGGACTAACTAGAATGTCAGCAAAAACCCATTCAGAGGGTGGAGGTCACCAGACTCTGATTGGCGAAGCTGGGTCAGGAGAATTGAAGGTCACGACGCTGAAGTATGGAAGCACCAGGGCATTGCTCAAGCAATTAGACTGTCGACTAAAATTTATGACGTGGAGAAAGGGCTGATTGCTGCTGCTGCATGCTTTTGGTCGCAGTCTAGTAACTCCCTACTCCTCAATTTTGGTATGATTTCCCCTACCATCTTAGATGTAGCTCACTTGACTGGTCTCCCAATCTTGGGCAATCCAATTCATGCTCTCCTTGAGCCTCCAAAAGTGACATTTACTTTAAACACTGACATGTGCTATACAGATTTTGCCAAAAAATACCAAGGCAAGCCTGGTTCCCCTGTCGATGACAAAGAAAGAACTGCTTTTTACTTACTTTGGCTTTGTGAGTTTATTTTTTGTGTCCCTGGGTACAAGATCACGAAAGAATACCTCCCCCTTGCCTTGTGTATGCAAGACGGCCAACTTATGGCTTTAGCCCCTTATCTTCTTGCCACCCTTTACAAGGCCCTATTTTCCTTTGTCGACAAGAAGATTTCTAGCAACTGTGGTGGCCCCTTCTGGCTCTTCCAGGCCTGGTTGTATGCCTATTTCCCTGAGGCACGACCCCCACCACCTAACACCTTGAAACCTGTTTGCTACTCCTATGCTGAGCAACTGCTCACTTATAACAGCCATTCAAAACTCACTTTCAGAAATCATCTTACCATGTTTTACAACCTTCCTTCGCAGAGACCTTCCAACCTGTACATGCCATTTCAAAACTTTGAATTCTCCTCCAGTAGACTTCGCTTCCTCTTCACAGACCCTTCTGATTTACACAATGAGCAAGTCCAAGAACAAAATGAGAGTTGGAGACACATTCTCACCTCTAGACATGTCTTGGTTGGCTGTTCCATATCCTCCGCCAAGCTATCCAGCTGCAGTTTTGAGACATACTGTCCCAATCAATGGTCCAGGCAATTTGGTCTTTCCCAGGCTATCCCTTATCCTTATTTTCACCCAACCATCCATGAGGAGATTGGGTCCAGAATCCACTTGAAAGATCCTACACAAGCTGAATCCATTCTGACAGAGAACACCAAACTTTTGCAAGATTTTGGCCCCTTCTTCTTCAAACCTGCTTCGGACTGCTCGGCTGCTTTTGACCATTGGTGGGGACTTATGACTGCCATTATTTTCTGCAAGCCACTTGAAAGTTGCCTTAACGATACTTGTATTCATATTCAAGGCCGCATATCCTCGCCTTCCAAGCTTAAGGCTACAGGTATCCTTCCTTCATATACTTCATATCCCTGACTGTGTCATGCAATTTGTTTTGTTTTTTTCTCTACAACACTAACATGTTTAACCTTTGACAGCCAAAATTGGGCCTGCTGCTGAACCATTGGTTAGGGACCAACGTAAAGGCAAGGATCTAATGGATGCAACTACTCAGACAAACACCCCCTCAGTTCCGAAATTAATGGCAGACTCTTTCGCAGCCGCGCAGACACAAGCACAGAGAGGAACTACCACCCGTACCCCTGCCGAGACAGAGGTCACGACGAAGAAGAGAGAAGAGCCTTCCACTGCTCTTGCTCTAAGCACAGACCTAAGTGAGTGGGATATCCCTCTCAGCCAAATGGTTGGCCAAACAACATCAAATCCTTCAGGGCAGCTCTACCAAGTAAGCCTTCACTTTACATATTTACAGCATCTGAATTTGCATTCACGCCCGACTGATCACTTACTTTTGTGCAGAGAAAAAGAAGGAGGTTACTCCTTGCTGCTGCTGATGATGACGATGCTTCCACTTCTCCTCAACACATTCATCAAATTCCCAGTCCAATCAGCAATGTACCCACAGAACCCACTGTACAACCAACTCCACTACCACCTGAAGCCTTGCAACAAACTTCCTTACAACCTGCTTCACAGTCTTCGCCACAACAATCCACACAGTCTGCATCACAACATCCTTCCACTTCTCCTCAACACATTGTCCCTTCTGTCTCTAGCCCTCAACCATCACCATCCAACCCCTCCAATTCCCAAACGTCAAACAAAGAATCACAGAGGATTGAATTTGACATTTCAATCAACATCCAATCCTCTCCAACAGATGACAACACAAAATCCCCTCAACCAGAAGTTCACCACAACCAAGGTAAATAGAAATATAAATGTTACTGTTCGTTTGGGAAAAAAAAACTTCTCTTTAAGTAACTGGTATTGTTCTCCAATTTACAGGGATGGACATAATACAGGACTCATCTCCACGACCAATGGGCGAGACAGAAGTTGAAGGTCCTCATGACTTTCCCCTGTTAGCAGAACCAGAGAAAGACCCTCAAGGCGCTGATGCTGCCATTTCATCAGTACCAGAAACAACTCGTCCTCATGCCACAACCACAGCTGAACAAGGCCAACCGTCTGCGTGCACGTTATCAGGACAGGTACTACCATTTCCAACCTCATCCTATTTACTCTTTATTACTTGCAAGCATATATTCTCACCAAACTATTAATGTTCACAGGCCGTCGGTCCATGCCAGGATATTTGGGCCGAACTTTCTATTCTTCAACAAGATCTAGACGAAATATCCCCATTGCCTCAAAGGCTACATCTGTTTGATGCTGAAACTCAACAAACCTTAACCACCTTCATCAACCTCATAAACACCCCAGTTGAAGAAATCATTCTCCACAAACCTGATGAAACCTTGGCCTATCTTTCTGTTGTTGTAAACCTCTCCCCTAATCCTTTCAACCCCATTCAACTAAAGCAATTGGCCAAGATCATCACAGAATGGCCAACCCTTTCAGAGATGGTTCAGACTTGCTCGAATGATATTCAAACCAATAAGGATTTCCTAAACGAAGCCCACACCATATCTACTTCACTCAAACTCAGCCAGTAAACCTCTGCAGCCATTCTTCAGCAACACTCAGCACTTGAACTTGAGGAAGCCAAACTCATGGCAGAACTTGCCTCTGTCCGGCAAAGAAAGGCTCATCTGCAGCAGCAACATGACCAGCTTAATCAAGAAGCAAGGATGATGCTGTCCCAAATTAGACATCGTTCTGCATCCATTCAGACAACTAAAGCTGAGTTGGACCAAGCCCAAGCCATGCTGGCAGATGCTCAATCAGAGTGGGGTGTTCTAGCCGTTCTGTTCCCCAAATCCTAGGCTAGTTTATATATGTATTCTTTTGTATTGCACACCTAGGAATGATTTGGAAAGGTAGGAATGATTGCCTTTTTAATGATAAGATTGTTGATGGGCCTGAATTGGCTGAGATGGTGAAAGTGAGGGTTGCACTTTGCTGTAAGCAAAGTTATAGAGGCCTACAGTATTCAGTGGACGACATATATTGTATTCTGGATAGTATCAAAGTCTGATTTAGGGGGTGGTGTTTGGTGTTTTTTGTTGCAAGGGTGCAGGAGTTTGGTCAATCTGTGATTTGCAGGATTTTGGTCAGTCTATGGTATTACCATATCTTCTTGGTGGCTACTTTTGCTCTGCTGTGCTTCAATGTTGCTATGCTTTGCCTTATTTTTGGCTTGTTGCTCTGGCTTAGTTTATGGGGTCAAGCATGCTCATTTCTGGTTTCTGCTCTGCTGTGCTTCAAATCTGCTCTGCTATATATGTACTCTGCTGCTGCTATATGGGATCAACGAATAGACTTAAGTCTGCTGCTGCATATTGGCCTTTTTGCAATTGTTTGAATGATGTTTTGGTGTGCTGTATTGGAAGTCTGCTGCTGGATTGGGGAAAGTTATTGGAGGTCTGCTGCGGGCCTTGTTGTAATTGTTGGTCTGCTGCTGTAGTTATTTTTTTTTTTTGGAGGTTGAAGGATCAGCCTCAAGTCTCAATGGAAGTTGAAGGTTCAGGCTCAAGTCTCAATGGTGGATGTATGGTCTGAAGTTTGTTCATGCTACCTTGGAGTTTCATCTGGTTGCCCTGTTATGTGGTTTTGTGAGGATGGGCTTCGAGTTACATTCTTATTGTTTTCCTTCTGTTTTTGTTTCTCTTCATTGGTCTCCAACCTCCTCTTTGTTGATGTATCATTGACACCTTGTATGTGCTTTTTCATCAATACAGTTTTTTGTTTTGCTGAACAAAAAAAAAAATTGAATATCAATACTCTGTGTTTTTAATGGTCTGTTGTATGGTTGTTTTTATTTTTTGTGCAAGTTTTCAGCGTTTGTGCATTGTTATGAAGTAATCAATTCCCCTTCAAAGTGCATTATAGTCACCGCTATTTGTTTGTTCTGTGGACTTTTTTTTGCTTTGTTTTGGACAAAATCATGGCATTCAAAAAAATCGAACAAACATAATTCATGTGGTAAAAGCGAACAAACATTACTGCTTTCAACTTGCATTGTTTGTTGGACAAATATCACATTGCACTGGACAAACATTACTATAATCATTTGGGCAAATATGACATTGCATTGTTTGTTCTGTACTGTACCCATAACATTGGAATTATGTGTATCACATTACGTACAGGCCACGATCAAAGCAAACAAACATTACTACTTTCCCTCGTTTGTTCGAGTCCCAAACATTGGAATTATGTGTACAATCAATACGCGTGGGAAATTAGAATTATCACAGCTGCGACCTAAAAAGTTGTCACGACAAGCTGATGCAGTAATCCAGTTGTGGTTGGGCATCGAAATTACACTCGTACTGGCAGGCCATGATAAAATCGCTGCCCTATTTGTTGTAATTGCAATCAATCACACGCACGAACGATACTCTCCCATCTTTGTATTGTTCACATCCATAACGAAGTCAAGCACCAACTTCCGGCGCACAGAAGGATGAAACTATGTACAGAAAGCGAATAACACAAATCAGGTACAGTTACAGCGGTAGGGAATAAACGGATTTATTTCGCAATTGGAAATTAAGCGGTACAATGTACCTTGTGTGGACCGTTGGGTATATCAGGCCGCTGCATGTACTTGATCACAAACATCCCACAGTCGAAAGTGCTACAAATGAAATGTAACATTCAGTTTCTCGTAAAATATAAGCAGGTTCGTTAAATGAGTGATTCAAGAGTGAAGTCAATGTGACGCAGGGTTTGTGGATTACTCGTCCAGCTGTTGTAATGGCCTTTGTTCTAACATGCGGACCTCAAAAGTACGCATGTCTACAGCATATTCATTTCCAAACTGTAGTTGCAGTAAGGCATGCATTGTTTGAACCTGTTGCAGAATGAGACGGTTAGTTTATGTGAAGGATGTGACAGTGTGGAAGTAGATTTGTGAAATTCAGCACGACATACCAACATTTTTGCTGTGTTCAGCTTGTTGGTGTCCATTGTGGCGGATGCCAATGAGTCAAATAGGTACGCCACATGGTCTACCATATCTATTTTTAGGCACACCCAATGTACTCCTCTATAATTGAAAGGCATGTAAATCTACACATAAACACAAGTGAAGACATTGTTTAGAGGGCATGCGAACATGTACGCACTTTCATATTTACATTGACATTCAAGTAAATGGGATCGACATTCATATTACCGACGTTCATATTAAATCTACTCGCTTCAATGGGATGGACATTCATATTACCTTCTCACATGCATCAAGCACCCCAGTATATCTGTCATGTCCAAAATATGATTTGACGATATTTTCATGGTTCAGAGGTTGAGTTTTTTGATTTAGTATCGAAGTCTGCATGTTTAGTGTGTAAAGTTCAGTCAGCCAAAGTTTTCTGAAAATATGTCTTCTGCAATACACAACCGACCTAAAACACTTACTTATCGACAAATATACTGGAAAGAACCACGCAGTATGCCTCCCGTCTTTGTGTACTTGTCGCTGTCCGTTAGTCAATTGAACTGCGACCAAGTTGATTGGCTGGAACATTGTAACAGACCAGGCAACTTGCGAAATAAGGTTTGCCATTTGTTTAAATGTAATACGAAATAACAATGTCCCTACATGGATATGTCTATCATGCAAATATAGTGGAAATAACATTGTCAGATGCCACGACTTACAGTGTCGGATAGCCATGCCCCTGGTTTCAGCGTGCGCATGTCACGTCGCGTAGCACATTCGCAAGGCATTTCATGCAGATTCATAGACACGACAATGTCCCTACATAAAACGTATACATCAACCAGTAAGAAGCAACCTACAGCCTAGTAAAACTTAAACGTATCTGGCTTAACTCTACAACATAAGATTAGTTTTTTCTGTTGTACAACTATGGAAGATATTCCTGATTCTACTAGGCTCCAATCCAATGAAGATTAGTTTTAAGTTTTTAAAAAACAAAATGAAAAGACAAAGTTTTAGATATTACAACTCATGACATGTCCAATAGTATTTACTAAAATAATATGTGAAAATTGAAATGCTCATTTACAGGTCAGCAAGTTAAAACAAAAGAAACACGTTTTTTACAAACTGGAGCCAACAATATCCCAAAATGATCAAAATGGAAAATGTAAGCAGAGTAGAAGAAAATAGCTAGGGAAAATTGCACTTCATTATAAGTTCTCAAAAAAATTTGCAAATCATTGGTAAACTTTATTAAGTTTCATAATTTAAATTATAAAGGTTTCCATGAATTTGTAAATATTTTTGTGAAAATATCAGTGGTTTGCAATTTTCCCAATAGGTACATGTGTGCAGGATAAGACCAAAAGAAGAAAACTTCAGACAGGAAATTTAGCCACTGATCTTTCCGTAGCCCACTGCATTAAATTCAAAGAGAATCCTACATACGACATGGATAAACCCATTATAAACCCATCAAAATCATAGAGAACGAAAAATTAAAGAACTGATACCTACAAGAATCAAATAAACATAGCACGACACATGAAAATTGTGGAATTCAAACTTATTTCACAAATACTACGGAACAGGTTAATTGCGAGTACTAAACTCATCTGTACCTTTCATTGTTTCTGTCGTCAAGTACAGAGTCAACAACTTCGTCTTGGGCCGCTGATAAAACCTCTCTGCTCTCCAGTGTTATCAAGTCCTTCTATCAATATAAACAATCAAGTAACATCAACTCCTCCTATTAATATAAACAATTAACTAACTCACCACTGTTCAGAAATTTAATTTGCAAAGTACATAACACATCCTTATGCATCTAAAATTGGTGAAGCGATGTCTAACCTCTGAACGGAACCGCTTGTCCAACCTGTGCAGTTTGGACAGGAGTTTGTCCGAAATCTGTAAGACAATTGTACAACATTTGTTACTGCAAACTTGCACTAGAATGACAAATATTAAAATACAACACAAATAATGGTTCTATTATGATCAGTAATGCTGTATGCATCAATTGGTAATGAAATATACGAAAGGTGAGGTGATGTGGCGACTTGGGAATTTTTCGGCAGTAAGTCGAGTACTTATTTTGCTATCATTGCACGAATGCATATCCCCTACGTCTCTCTCTTCAACACCTCTTCCTCTTCCTCTTCCTCTTCCTCTTCCTCTTCCTCTTCCCTTTCCTGTGCCTGTTACAATTTGTCCCGCTCCCAATGTTTGAGCAACCTTACCAGCAGAAGGATGCACATTGTCTGCTTCTCCTCGCATTGGTGGCAAGGTTTGCAAATCATCAAACGAAGATAAACTCTGTTTTGCAACGTTCTTCATGGACAGAAACTGAACTGAAAGATATTTGCTTTCTTCGCTTGCGTATGTTTCCTCCAACGCAAGGCGACGGTTGTTGTGCATGTCCCCAACTTCTTGGACGGTACGCAACTGTCCAACGTGCATATCAATTATCTCATTGGACAACATTCCATTTACATAATTGTCCTCCCAATCCACCCCTTGTAAATCTTGAACATTACCCTCATTTGGGCTACCATCATAATTTCGGAAGACCACGCCGCCATCATGCAACTCGACTCCCATGGTAGGGTCAACACCCTTTTCCTCTAAGCGAGCCAATTGTGCTGTTTCCGATAAACCTGCCAGCACTTGCTGCATCATTTGCTTCATTTCAGCAATATGTGTCTGTTCAGTAAACGGTTGTTTCCCAGACAATATAGCTGCAACCAGTTCGTTCAGCATTCCTTTCAGTTCACCAATGCTGGCGGATATGTTAATGTTACAATTTCTTTCAGTCGACTCCACCTAATCACACAAACACATACATTAACCTGGTACGATATTTCATCTTCAAGTAACCTCTGTGAACTGTGTGAAGCATGTGTACTAATTGCTTTTGCTTACCTTTGCATTGTGAACAGCTTCCTTCCCTCGGAAATTGAGCAACATGTCCCTTATTTCCGCATTGTTGTGAAGCACTTGCTTCATGGTTTCCTTCAGTTCACCAATGTCGGTCTCAACCTTGCTCAAACGAACATCATCAATCCGTGGTTTCTGTTTGTTATTGACATGGTGTGTGTCAATTGCGTCATCAATGTCGTTGCTTTTCGCTTTTGTTGGATGAAACTCCACCTAACATAGTTGTCAAATCGGGATTCAAATCATAAATGAAAATGGTAATGCACTGAATCGTTAATCGATCTCAACTATGAATCGTAAAGTTTCCGTCTGCTTTCTTAAGTTGCACACAACATATGTGTACACACTTTACGTATTAAATATATCTAATAAAAATTAATTACTCTATTCGTCTGAAATGGAAAAAAAATTTGTTGTAAATGATGCTCATCTGGTGTGGATAAAAACTTCACAGTCGATCCCATGTTTACCACTTTACCTTTTCCCAATTACATAAACAAAGAGAAACTTTCAATTACAAACTAACTACCAATAACTGAACGACAATGTTTTGACCTTTTTACAAAGTTAAAAAACCAAAATCTTCAAGCTTTTCCAAAAATCTGACTTCAGGGCTTAACGAAAATTCATTTCGTAACGGAAGTAGTACATAAAATTGAATTTGTAAGGCTACAACATCGTCCACATGGAAACTTCATGTTTTCCCCCCAAAAGTTCGAGTATTTCAAAGTAAATAGGGAGGGAAAAACTGAAAATATGACGTACGCTAAGGAATGGGTCACTGTTTGTCGCTGCTTGTCACCTAGTCATAGGAACACAAATTCTGTCTGTCACCGTTATCCATAACACAGGTGGGGCAATGCTGTCAAATGTGCAGAACGAATGGGTTGATTACCTCATGTTGCTGCAACATTTGCTTCCTTCCCATAAGTCGCCTCGTCTCCCGTATTTCGGCATCACCCCAATCATTTAGCCGAGGGATGGAGCGTGTAGTAGCCGACGTACTCTTGCAAGGAGGGGCAAAACGATCCAAGTAAAATAGCTGCATTGTAAGGGGGAAAAGATATTTACTATACACTTCCGAGCAAACTAATCCGTATTCGCTAACAATGCATACAACTTACAACACAATAATATGTATGTGTTTATGTGTCTCGATGGCAGAATCCCCATGCAGCTTTCCGGTTAAAAAGATAAGCTTTTCGTGGTTACCAAAAATGTGGGCCGTACAGGTATATTTGTCATGCTGTTCAATAACAGGTAAGTTTGTGTTTCGCAACGACTGCCATTTTATTGAACCATATGCACAGCAATGGATGAAATATGTAATCGGCATGGTACAAACAAACAACGATCGATTACGTTACCATTAGAAGGAAAACATATCCAGTTGCCTCGCGTTGAACTTTCATCTTATACTTCCGAACACCTTTGACAAGGAATTGCAGTGTCACCTTTGCCCAATTACATGCCCCCATACCGGTCACGTCCTTCACGGCATGAACGAACGACAGGCTCAACGTGGTCATTGTGGTAGGACACAACATGGCCCCCAACACGTACAGCGCAAACTTCGGCCGAAACTCGTCATCCGCACCATCACTCTCAGTCAGATAAACTCTCAACTGGTTCAAAGGAATGATTCCCTTAACAGCTCCAACCTCTTCGTAGATATTGGGATATGCGTCTATTGAACCAGTGAACTGCACGTCATTGCCTTCTGACCGTATACCCAATAAGACATGCACTTCCTCACAGGTGAGCCTCAGGTGACGGCCATGAACACTCAACGAACACGTGTCGGGATCGAAGTTCTGTACCAACCATTGGCACATGTTGTGATCTATACGGGTACACTTTAACCCCAGGAGGCCACCGAACCCAATATCAATGACTGCCTGCTTTTGTGCTTCGTTACACCGGTTCACGATATCAACAATTGCCTTCAATGATATGCGGACTTGCATTTTACTCTGCAATGTTATTAACGTGAACATTAATACAAAAAATTAACCAACATTGTGTCGATAGCAGGTCCTCCCGAAATGTAGTTACGAAAACACTAAGCACGTAAGTACCTTTGCAGATTTCTTTGCAACTTCTTCGCCCAGTTCCTTGGCACTTGCCTTAGCCATGTCCTGAAACCTCTTCTTCTCATCACAGGGGAGTTACTTCCACCTTTCCCCAATATCCTTCCGGCTCTGTAAGTGTTACACCAACGTGACGCACATACAGGACAAATAGGAGCTGTAAGTCCAAAATAATTGTCACCAAAAGTTATACCACTCGCAATGTGTGCACATTTTCTGGTATTTACATATGTTTGCACATACAAATTACTAGTTCGCACACAGTTGAAATAAAAACGGACATGGAATTTTACAAATAATCGGAGTTTATAAGAACATGCAATATGGCTTCTATGACTGCTGGCAATCGCTAAATGCGACACAATAGAAGCACATGACTGGTGTGCGCATGGAATAGAAGTCCATACTTTGCTATCATAGCAGTCACGTGTTCCCATCACGGTACTCTACTTACTACATGTCTGCACACTAACCATATTCGATCCGGGGTTGTCTGCTTCTCGTCTTTCCTTGAATTGTTCCTAGCTGCAACCATTGTCAATTTCGGCGCAAGTATATGTTAGATATGGATGGATATATATACATATATGTACACAATTTGTGACACAAACAAATTTGGTCCCAACTACATAATAATGCATCCGTAATGTCCAATTTTGGTTGTTAAAAATATAATAACCACATCATTTCTGCAACAACAATTATAAATGGTCTAAATTATGTTGGCCCTTACTTTTGGTCTCTAAAATCTTAATTTCTTGTGAGTACAAACTGAAATCTGCACAGGCGCAAGCTATGAGTTCAAAATATGTAATGCAGAATTGTGCAAAAATACTGTCACACGTTTCTGACCAGAGGGATTCGTACTGTGAGCCGCTTTGAAGGACACGGATCAAACCTGTAAACAATAAATGGCCCAAGTGGCCGCTTTCGACGAGGGGGCTCGGTAATGTCAACCCTTTCCATTCCTGAACCTTTGCCACTTGCCTTCAATGTTTTCCTTTGCCTGTAACAAATATCAGCGTAAATGAAATTTTGTTCAAGGCCAAATTACATCGGTGGTATGTACGTTTTGTGCATCCTATCATCTTCGTCGGTTAACTTTAAAGTTAGTCAATCTTGCCTTCCCATTTCAAAAGTTGTGCCATTTTCGTGAAATTGGTAACGTCGTTTTCCGTTGTCACCGAAAACGATGAACTGAAGTGGTTTAGTATAACTCAGTGAATTATGGATTTCACAAATGCTCTCCGCAGAATACGCGACATGCGCCGTATGTGCACATATTCTGGTAAGAAATCGACACAGTTTTAATCCATTACACGAAATTCATGGTGCAATTTGAGGCTATCGCAAATGTGTCAAAATCAAATCGCACAACCTCCTGATGGCAGTACATAACGGCACAATATGCCATACACGAACAGACCGTGGTATTTAGTAGGTACAGGAAACATAACCTTGCAAACCTAACTGTATCAAATACTGAACGACATAAACTCACAGTTGCTTCGCATTATCTGACATGTCGCCCATATCCAATTACGATAATTCCTGCAAAGAATTGCATGCAATATTCATAAGGATGCAGAAAGAACGCTACTCCCAAATTATAACAAAACGAAATTGACTGTTAACAACTTACATTCAACGGACCATTGAGTCGTACGTGCATTGTACGAGTGGCACTTTTCGTTTATTTTCAACTACGATATGTTGTCGTTAATTTATGCAGATATGGCATGCCACTGTTTTACGAAAATTAATTGGCCATATGCTGTACTCGTTTTATAGTATTTACGACTTCAAGCCCGAATCAACAACCAATGCGCACACTTGAAACAGGGCCACATCGGACATTCAACCCAACAGCACCCATACGCAACTTACCTTCATACAGAGAAATAAAAACCCGACTACACTGCTCAACAAAGACCGTTTGTCACTTTGGAACTCGTCAATGGCAATATCAGTTTGTCACCCGTGTAGTTTGTATACCTAATCGTACGTATGGTTTCAATGACCTAAGGAGGAACAGTTTAATAGTTCAGAAATGGTAATGTCGTGCGAGTGGAACACAGTAGGTCATAATAATAATGTGCTCCGAAAAAAAAATAGACAGACTCACACATGCTCGAGAAAATGGTGACTGTTACCGTCGACGACCTGGCGCAGTCGAAATGGAGACACAGAGAGAGAGTGTGTTACTGGAGGTGGACAGCAAAACCGAAATGGAGAGAAGGAGGGACACCAAAGTAGCCGAAATTTGTATGGGAAATGGAAATGAGTTGGTGAGATTAGAAAGGCTACGGCATGTGTGTCATCATGAAAAGTACTGCATCTGTGGGATTTCAAAAGCGCTGCTTGGCGACTTTGGTTTTTGTTCCAAATTTGGGAGGGAAACGGAAACGTACGTGACACTACATATTAAGGCCAAGTTTGGCAAGTTGGGAAAAAAAAAACCAAAAAGTCAAAAACTTATTACTATTAACAGGAAGTCAAAAATTACGCCTACACAACTCCGAATTCTAATTTTGCCTTACACATTAATTTATACAATTTTGTAATACACATTTTTTTTTATAAAAGTCAAAAAATTAACCCAAACATCCATATTTTTTTCCTCATTTTTTTCATCCACAAAGACAAAAATTGCACTTTTTTAGTCCAATTTTTTTCCTTACATTTTAAATATAAATAAATGTATTTTTTCACTTTTTGTGAAATATGAGTTACGTTTGGGTTAGGGGTTGAAATGATGTGTCTGAGAGGTGATGTGACTTAAAATAATGTGATCCAAGTAAAAATATTGACTTTTTGACTATTGGCTTTTTGTAAACATGACAAACCAGCCCTAAAAGGTGGTTAGGAAGTTGCTATTTTTATGTTATTTTAGTATTTTCATATTTTTTAAATTTAATTTTTTGTGTTTTCAAAGTAATAGATTTTGTTGTACTTGGATATGATGTTTGTGACTGGAAATTTGCACTGATTCTATGTGTTAATGCTGTTCGTCCCAGTGTATGGATCAGACAGGTCTAAGCTCCTCCAGCCCGTGTCCAAATGATCAAGCCCACCAGATAACCTGCAGGCAAGTTCAACGGGGAACGGAGTAGTCCCCCAGCGAACTCTCCGACGAGCAAGTTAGGAAGACAAGCAGAGTATATGGGAGAGGATTCCAGATAGAGAACTTAACATTTTTCTTGTCTACAACATTTGCTTATATCCTTTTCTCATCATTTCGTTGTCCCTTCTGACCTGCTCTCCTTGTCGAAAGCCTATGTTGTAGCTTACCTTGCTCAGGGTCAGGGGGTCCTGTTTCAACCGAGAGGTGTTGTCGTAATAAATGCTTTGATGGACTGCATTAATGGTGATGCGTAGTGGCAATAACTTTGCAAATCTTTGTTTGCTGATGTGGCTCGTCCTACACCCGCCGCGTGTCTGAATGCTGTTCGTTCTTGGCGCCATATTGGATTCCAACTGTTCCAGACTCCATCGACAGGGTAATGCATTGGGCCCCGAATGATGGGCTCTGGTTATTTATAGTGGTTCATGGCCTTTATGGGCCTGTCTATGTCAGTAGTCCCCCATTCCCGAGTGCAGTTTCAGACCAACGAAGGGAATATGTATTAGGAAGATGGGTCTGACCGAGATGGCCGGCCGAGTTGGTGAGGCGAGCGTAGGATTGTCCGACCGTGAGGAGGATTGATCGCGCGAAGGCCGAGCGGAGGGCCTACCCGCCGAGGTAAAGGGCCGACCGTGAAGAGGGGCGAACGTGCAAGAAGGCCGACCGTTGACGGCAGGTCGACCCAAGGGGCCGACCGTGAGGACAGGCTGACCATTGACAACAGGGCGACCCAAGGGGGCCGACTGTGAGGACAGGCCGATCGCGCGAGAAGGCCGACCGTGAGGGCAGACCGACCCAATGAGCCGACCGTGAGGGCAGGCCCACCGAAGGGGCCGACCGTGAGGACAGGCTGACCACGCGAGAAGGGTGACCATTGAGGACAGGCCGACCGTGGGGAGGGCTGATCGTGTGAAGGACGGGCGGATTGGCGCGAGGCTGAAGGGGCGGCGTGGAAAGTGATGATTGGAAGTAGAAAAGACAGGGTAAGGGGGATGGACAGTGCATCGTGGCCGTACACGTGGCCACATCCCGCAAAAGAGGGGAAGATTAGGCGTTGGATCAAAAACGAAACGTTAGGTCATTGTGGGTGTTGAAGAGACAATTTTGGCGGATGATTTTGAAAAGTTTTGAAACTGGCGAAAATTAATTGGGACCCTTGGAATACGGGTAAACCGTGGGCTTTTGGCATTATTCGATTCACCTACCTGTGTACGAAAAATCAAAATACTCCAAGTGTGAATTCCTTTGTTGCTCACAATACACCTCTGCAACACTTTTTCAATTTCCTTGTTCCTGCCGCCGAAGCGATTCGCAGACATACCACACAAATGGCCGAAGAAGGGAGTGCGATTGTCAGGGTGGACCCGCTTGGAGATGACGATGTTGTGGAGCTAGCGGCGCAGTCTACTATACGACAGAGAGGGTGGGGGAGCCGGTGGTACGATCCCACGGTTCCACCATGATAGCAACTCCAAAGCCAATCAGCCAGGCGGAACCAGACCATTAGCACACGAAGGATGACAAATCCACGACAGTAGATGAAGGCAAATGGAGGGGAGGCCATGACAGTAGACGAATTCTTTGCTTGTTATAAGCTGTCGGGGCAGCAGGATACGTGGGTCACCCTGCAGGCTGCAGTGGGGAAGGGGTTGGTGGCGGGTCTGCCGTCGTCAATCAAGGGGTGGCGGCCGCGATGGTTCTATGTGTCTGCGAATGGGGGGCTTGGAGCGCGCACTGTGTGGGAAGTGCCCATCAGGTCTGTGGAGCTGAAACTGGGGGCAGCTGCGGAGGGGAGGGTGAGGAGGGTGAAGGAGTGGAGGAAGAGAGAAAAGGCCAAATGGGACGAGCTCGTTCAGCCGTCGGCATTGTTTGAGACGGGGTTGGGGCCAAAGCCAAGTAGTGGGGATCTCGACCGAGCGGAGTTGAAGGCGAGGAGAAGGGTGATTTTGAGGGAGCGGATTCGACCTCGCCCGAAACCCTTGGGAGAGAAAAACTTGGGCGATTTTGTGCCGCGACTGCCCCCAGCAGACCCTTTGAAGGAGAGGTCGTTCAAGGAGATGGAGGCATTGGGCGTGGGAAAGAAGAAGAAGATAGTGAGTCAGAGAGCGGAAGTGCCTGCCTAGAAGAGGAGGAGGGAGATGAGTGTGGAAGAAACCAGTGCGGTCGTGGGGTATGAAGGGGGATAAGTGGAGGGGGCCCCAGGAAGGGTAGGTGGCCCAGAAGTGGTGGATGTTGCCTCAGAGGTCATGGAGGTGGTGCCAGTGGTGGCGGCGATCGCCGCAAGGGTCGCAAAGGTCGTCCCCGAAAGGCAAGTGGAGGATGAGGCTGTTGGCCCTAGGCCAAGGAGGGAGGGATAGCCTCAGGGGGTTCTTGTACCTCAAGAAGGAGGAGTCGGTGGGACCGCGGGACAGTTGGAGGGAGAAGAAGGCCCAGCCAGAGCAGGGGCAGATCGCCTTGTAGGGATTGTAGAAGAGGCAGCCCTGCGCTCGGCCTCCAGATTCAACGAGGCTGAGCTGCTATGGGGGTTATACTCTGCTCAAATGGAGGTAACCACCTTAGCAAGGGCCCTGCTGAGGAAGGCGGGGGGTGCCAAACTCAAGGCAGATGAGGCCAAGGCCCAGCTTGCAAAGTTGAAGGAGAAGAGTGCAAGTTGGGAGAGTGCCCACACAGAGCTGCAAACGGTTCAGGCGGAGCTGGAGGACACACGCCGCCAGGTTGTGTCGCTCGAGTTCCAACTTGCTGGCGAGCAGAAGAAGTTCGACGAGGCCCAAAGAGCCTGTGCCGCCGCGGTCGAGCGACATGAAGAGGCTATGAGCAATAATGAGGAGCTGGTCAGGCAGAAGGATGAGGTGGATAGCAGAGTGGGCGATCTCCAGAGGGAATTGGAGGGCAAGCGCACTAAGGCAGGGGAGGAGAAAGGGAGGCTCCATAGGGAGTTGGAAGCAGAGAGAGTGAATAAATCAACTTGATTTTTTACATGTATGATATACTGAATAAATCATACAATATGAACGGTTCGGATTATCAAAATTGGCCCTAAAAGTAGGCCCGAAGGCTCTGCAAGGACGGGCACAACGAGGGGCTTGCAAGGAGAGGATCCTTGTACGGGGAAAGGGGGTCCCAGTCTTAATTCATACTGTCTTCTGTTAGTGATTTTTTGGCTTATGGACTAAAAATTAAAATGAAGACTGTTTGGTTTGTTTTTGGGAGAGTTGTTTTTGAAAAAAAATTTGGGGAGAGAGTTTAAAAATTTTTTGGGTTTGTTTGGTTGTGTATTTTGGGAGAGTTATTTTTTTGGGAGTTTGGGATGATTTGATATTTTGGGAGAATTTGAGTTGATGTGTGTGAGAGCAAAAGTGATTGGGAAGGAGAGAGGAGAGAGAAAAAGTGATTGATTGATGTGTGAGAGAGAGAAAGTGAATTTTAAATTTTTTTTACAAAAACTCAAACCAAACAATTTTTTAGAACTTTTTTTCTTTAAAACTCGTCTCCCAAATGCAAACCAAACATAAATTTCCGTTTTCCCGCTCTGCTATACAGGTTATACAGAGTATACACCTCAATCTCATTCTCACTCCCCCTCACTGTCACACTCACTCCTCCTCCACCGAACAAAGCCTCACCGGCGACCACTCCCGACGGCCACCCACTCGTAAACCCAACCCACCGCTGTAGCCCTCATTTTCTCTGCTTCGCGAACCATAGCTCGACCGCGACCACCATCGGCTATAGAGAAGGAATTTGTTGACGATAACGTGGGCTTTCAGGCCATAGATGAACCAGGTTCATCCTCCAAACGCTGAAATAAAAAAGTTAGGGTTGTGATTCACAAAATATATTTGAAAATTACTGTTATGCAGATATATAAATGGTATGCTTGAAAAATGCGGCACATATTGTGACGAACATTTATGCATTTACCTTTTAGAGTTAAAGTATAAATTTTGCAGAACGTAGTATGAATACGCAGAAACTGATCCAACATAAAATGAAAGGATCACATCTTTGCAGAACATAGTATGATTATGCAGATTGATAATTAGTTGAACGAATGCATATAGTTGTGTAATTTTCAATGTGTGATTGATAATGTGATTTTGCTGAATTTGTTGTCAATCACGCATGAATTGTTGTAATGAACTGCTATCAACTAATGTGTTAGCTGCGTGACTTGAATTAACTATTATCAACATTGCTAACTATTATCAAACTGAACTTAAATGTTCATAACTATTACTGATTTGTTGATAAGTATTTCAATGTGCTTTGTTGAAAATCACATGTGTCATTTGTTGATAACTATTTCAGTTTGATAACTACTGAATCACAGTCTCCAACAATCTGCCCCTAATCATTTCACTTCAGCATGATTTGTTGATAATAGTTGTTTAACATGTGTGATTGATAATTTACTTGACATTGAACTGATATGTTTGTAAAACTGCCATGTTTGTTCAGATTGAAAATGCTATGTGTGTAACATGTGTGTAATTAATCACAAATGCTATGTTTGAAACTGCTGTATTTGTTCAGTTTGAAAATGCTATGTGTGTACATTGAGCTGCGATGTTTGTTCAAATGCTATTAACAGTTTAGTCTGTGTAACCTCTGTGCAAATGCTATTAAACATGGCAGTTTGAACAAATAGATGTTTTCAGTAAAGACACACTCTGTCCCTCAAATTAAGCTACACCTGCTATTAACCCCATCAAACAGAAGCATAGCAGAGCACTACAAATTTCTCATGTATGCGGATTTAAAAAATGGCTTCTTCTTCTAACATTAGCAACATAAGATTACAAACGAGGCTGTGCAATTGTGGAAGAACCGCTGCCATATGTATTGTCAGAACAATAAGAATGGAAATGAAGGGCGTTTGTGCTTTGTTTGCCCATCAAAATATGTAAGTATGTATTGGAAATTTTAATCCTTTAGTAGTCACAGTAATATTTGTCGTATTCGACTAACTGATTGTCATGCATTGTAGAGTACCACTCCCACTCCCCATTGCAATTACTTCAAGTTCGTGGCTGAAGATGATGAAGGCGTTATGTCCACAATCCCTTCCAACACTAGAGCTGGTGATGCTTTAACAGTAGAACACTTCAACGATGTAAGGACGAGGCTTCATGACTTGGGAAATGACCATGGTCGAAGGGTTGAAAGGATAGAAAATATAATCAAAGCGATGGTGTATTTCATTATTTTTTCTAGGGCCATGCTACATGCCCCTAATTTTTGGCCCCCTAATCCCCCTAATTTTCAAACCAAGGCAAAAAAAAAAACAAGAAAAAAAAGAAAAGGCCCAAAACGACGTCGTTTTGGGCATTAGGGGGGATTAGGGGGGGAATTTTTAGGGGGACAAATCATTTTCTTATTTCCTATCATTGAGAAATGATTTGTCCCCCTAAAAATGCCCCCCCTAATCCCCCTAATGCCCAAAGCGACGTCGTTTTGGGCATGTTTTTTTTTTTTTGCCTTGTTCTGATTTTTCGGGGGATTAGGGGCCCCCAAATTCGGGGGATGTAGCACAGCCCTTCTATCATTTTGTACTTGATCATGTAACTTTCGTACTTCTTTGTATTTTGGGAAATTGAATGGAAGTTTGTGCCAGTTTTTGTTGTATTGTACTTCATGATGTAAGTAATGTTTATGGAATGAATTTTATTATGATGTAACTTATGTAACTTACTTAATAGCTTTGTGGAAAGAATTTTATTATGGAATGAATGTACGGAATGAATTTTATAAGTTATTATGATGTGACTTATAATGTTAGTCTGTAATGAATTTTGGGAAACATTGGTCCCATTGTAAGAGCTTTGTGGATGCTATTTGCCAGATCTGTGGACGAATTTTGTGGATGGTATGTGGATTCATTTTTGTGGATGCTATGTGGATGAATTTTGTGGATGCTTTGTGGATGACCGAATTTTGTCGGTGCATTGTCACTTATCTGTGGCCTGTTATCTGTTGCAGGTTTTCTTATCTGGGTGCATCAATTTTGGTTGTAATGAACAACTTCTGTTATGTGTTGCAGGTTTGTTTGTAATTAACAGATTTGGCAAATCTGTTATCTGTCAACTAGTATCTGTTTGTCACTTATCTGTGGCCTCAACTATTATCTGTTAGCAAGTTGAAAGCAGATATAGGATGCGTGGTACATTTCTTCACCATCGTGCTCACTTCTTCATTAATGAATATCAATACTCTGTTTCTGCATGGTCTATTGTATATTTTTTTGTTTGAAGGGGAGCTGATTAGTTCATAACAATGCACAATGGGAGAAAAATTGGTAATGCACAGGTTGACCCCATGGGGTATGCTTCCACACAACCGTCGTGGTTGAAAAAACAAAACATTTTGTGCCCATATTGATGTTAAGAGTGTATGAGACCGTTGGCTGGTTGTGCACAATTTTTGTTTGCAATTACAGCTTGTGATTCCAGTCAATGATTCCGACACTTAAACCTTGTTGTCCATATTGAACGATTCACAAACATGAAGTAATCAACAAAACATAGGTTAATGATAGTTTCTGATATCGGTCATTGACATTACAAAAAAATTACCTTGTCATCGTACCAACAAAAATCATAAGACAGCTTTTAGTCGAGGACGGTGACCCAAAAAAATACCTTCACCAAAGTGGACATGAGGAAGACGTTAACGCATGCACCGTTGCAATGGTTAGCAGAGTATGACGGTCTGTTAGTTTCTAAGTCGTTTATTTTCGCGCGACGATGCCATCTTACAAGACTACGCTTACTATGTCATACACATGTCCAGGTCTGCTAATCCTCGCTCAAATCAACAACTTCGGAGTCTGAGTAATCTGAAAGGTCAGGGTCCGACACCAGTGCAGGATCCTCCATTATAGCCTTTATCGCAGATGCCGGGTTCGATCCATGTATCTTCGACTCTGCCTTTGCGTCCTCTATCCGTGAGTTCCTAATGAGTCGACGAGTCATTTGATCAACCTCACTTTGCAAACGATGCCTAAGTTGGGAGTCGCTGACATGAGGGAATTGCCGCTGCATTTCAACCGATCGGGCTTTTGTGACCTTCAGAAAAGCACATTGACAGTGGTGTTCACACTGAACTCGTTTGGCAAACAGTGAAACTGGAATTCCAAAATACTTCCCCAGGAAAGCATCTTGTATTGGGGTGCAGTTGTAATCCCGTAGAGGTTCAAAACTCCACAGTGGGAACCCTGTTTCAAAGAAACGTCGATCACCGAAGGAATCGATATACCCACCTGCATAATCCAATTCTGGTGACTTCGGTCGGGAGCTGCCAGCCGTTGCAAGTGATTGTGCACGACCACGTTTACCGTCGTGTGCATCCATAGGTGTGAAGGTTCTTGATTGAGTCCAACTTTGTTTTCACAGGTTCACGAAGAATATATGGACGCAAAAACAAACCCAAATGCAAAGGAAACAACACTGGTTGCAAACTTTTTTGTGGTTGGTTGTAAATATTAAATTACCTTAAACCCGTAGTCATTAATACGTTGGTGGTAGGTTTAAAGACGTGAACACACTTATTGTTGTTTGGTGGCAACAACTACCCAAACTGCGTAAAAGCAACTTAATGACTGCGGGTATTTCATTTAAAGGTTCGGTGCAATTGGAACGGCATATGTATCTGATAAGAGCAATTTTGCTAACCTTTATGGATGAGTAGACATGTAATTGGGTTGGGGCACAAATACAAATGACGAATGTGACTGTATGATGAACTGTGGGTGTAGAAATCAATGACAGTGGGATAGTACTGATGGAAGGTACAATGCATGTGTGTTGGAAATGCCAAATAATGGACGATCAGGGGTACTGAACGGATGACTTGGTGCATGCAAGAAGGAACGAATTTTTGCAAGATGAATTCGGCCAGTTTGAGAAATTAATACGATGTATGTCACAATGCATGAGGTCTTCTGCAAGCATACAAGTCATGTACCATATATTACAAATACTTACAGCATAGTGTTGTGTAATATTATGAATCTGTACATTCCTTTAAAAAAGTAGTCAGTAAAATAAACCATACACATATTCGTACAAAATGTCCGATTCGAACAAGATTGAAGCTATTGTTGAAGCTCATGTTGCTCCTGTATTCCAGCAGTTGCAAGCTATCTACGAAAGGCTGAATGAAGTGGACACACGGTTGTCAAGTTTGGAGCGGCAAGTCGGCGCTATCAAGCAGAACGTTGATTGGCTGACCGATGACAAATTGGCGGCGGACGATGCGAAGTCTGATAGGAAAATGGATGAGGACAGTCAGTCAGACAGTACGGACAACTCTTCAGAAGACGCTGCTGATGATGCAGCAGATATGTAGATTTGATTTATTTTTTTTTTAACCTTCCCTGTAAGCTATGAAAGTTTTTTTTTGGCTGGAGTCATATGTGCTAATGGGCTGATATATAACTTACCTACGAAGAGTATTGAGTTTTCATTCATAATGTGGTTTCTTTCATTTTTGAAAATTAATTTTCCCTTTTTTGTAATTAAATTATAAATTAACTTCGGTAACAAAAGCAGCCGTAAATTATATACAGTTACAGTCGCATTCATCCGAACAAGAAACATGCGTAAACAAAATAGTACTAAGTCAGCAGCCACATCGACATGTTTGATCCATGTTTACATTTGACTTGCACTTTGCAGTTGGTCCATATTTACATCGTCCAGCAAAAACAATACCGGGGACCCATAATTAACATCCATATTGAAATCAAAGAATAAAAAATTAGTTAAAGTCCTATTGCCACCAAAATTACTGGCGTACTGGCAGCCCATTCCCATCACTGGCCTAGCTTGTGGCATTGCTCATATGAAGGCACTCCCGGTACTCTGCGATCTTTGCATTATTGACATCCATAACGATGTCAACCAACAACTTATGACGCACAGAGGGAGCGAACTTTGTACACAAAAATCGTAAGACAAATCAGTTAAAATTGAAGGACGTACGAGGAAGGATTTGATTGACAAATGGAAATTAAGCGGTAGAATGTACCTTGTGTGGACCGGGGCTTAAATCAGGTTGCTGCATGAATTTGATGACGAACATCCCACAGTCAAACGTGCTACAAAAATAATTTCACATTAAAGTTGTCATCAATACGTAATAGGTTCGTTAAGTCAGTCATGCAGCTTAGACATTAATGTGAGGGAGGGATTGTGGATTACTCGTCCAGTTGTTGTACTGGCCTCTCGTCTAACATGCAGCGGTGGAAGCTACGCACGTCTGTAACATAATCATTTCCAAAGTGTAGTTGCAGCAAGTCGTGCATAGTTTCAACCTGTTCCACAAGGTTGAAGTTGGTTTACGTCAAGGATGTTTAAGTTTTTTGTAGTGTTCAGAAATGCACCAGAAGGACATACCAAAATTTTAGCTGCATTTAGCTTCCTTTTGTTCGGTCGGTTGGATGGGACTGAGTCGAATAGGTAGGCTACACGGTCCACCATATCAATTTTAACGCACAACCAATGCACTCCTCTGTAATTGAAAGGCATGTAAATCTACACGAAAACACAACGACAGACCTTGTTTAGAGGCCATGCAAACATGTAATGGCTTTCATATTTTCTTTTTAATATAACGGGATGAACATTGATATTACCCTCTGGCATGTATCAATCGCACCAGTGTATCTATCATGTCCGAAAAATGATGTGACGATATGTTCATGGTGCAGAGGTTGCATATCTTTATTTAGAATCATAGTCTGCATGTGTAATGTGTAAAGGTCATTGACGGAAACATTTGTCAAAATATGTCATACACAATACACAACGTAGCTTTAAACACTTACTTACCGACAGATATACGGAAAAGAACTAATCAGTGTGCCTCCCGTCATTGTGTAAATCCCTCTGTCGATTAGTCAATTGCATCACCACCAAGTTGATTGGCTGGAACATTGTATGCAAGACACAAGGCAAGTTGATTAGAAAGGTTTCTGAGTTAGGGGTACTGAAAAACGCAGATTCATATTTGTGCAGCCAACACTTACAGTGTCGGATAGCCACGACCCTGGTTTGAGCGTGCGCATGTCACGCCGGGTGCCAACTTCACATGCCCGTCCATGAAGATTCATGGAAACATCAATGTCCCTACAAGCAATAAATGATCCTTAGAACGATAGTTATTTCACAGTGGACTATCATTGAAAATTTGCAAGTAGTAAATGAAACAATACATTTCATTTTTGCTATCATCAAATACATAGTGAAGAAGTTTTTGTTCCTCCGCTGATAACAACCCTTCGCTGTCCAACATCGTCAACAAGTCCTACAAAAATAAACAGCCAACTAACAGTACACATTTCATAAAAATATTGAAGCTTACATTACAAGGTCGGTAGTCATAAAAAAGAACGTGAAATGATGTAAAAACTGTGAGCCTCAGAGTTTTCCCAACTTGTGATGTTTGGTGCGGAGTTTGTTAGAAATGTGTACTAACATATGGCAGCAGTCATAACTGCAAACATGCAATTCTTTGACAACTAGTACAATACAACACAGATGATTGTAAAATTACTGATTCACATTATTGATGTGGGCATGAATTGGGTATTCAGAACTTGTGGGGCATTAAAGGCAGTATTTGTACCTTGTTCACGTTGTCCACACCATCAACATCCACAGGTGAACTGCTGTCGTCAACTCCACTATTTGTTTTGCTATCGATGCACAATTGCATATCCCCGACCTCAGTGGCTTGAACTCCACTTCCGCGCATTTTTCCTTTTCCTTTTCCTTTTCGTCTTCCCTTTGCACTTCCTCTAACGATTCCAGTTGCTCCCAATGGTTTGCCAAGCTTAGTAGGAGAAGTATGCACATCGCACGCCACGTTCTTCACGCCCACTGACTGAAGGTCAGGACTGTATTTATCTTCAGTTTCATATGTTTCCCCTGACTGAAGGCCTCCCTTCTTGTTGTTGTCCCCACCTTCTTCGATGTTCAGCTTGTGCCCATCATGCAAATGACTTTTGTCCCTTGCCAAGGTTCCCTTCAAAATATGTTGTTGGTGATCCACCCCTTGTACATCTGAAATATTACACTCCATTGGGTTAACTTCGTCCGATGGTTTGACCACGCCATCCTCATGCGCCTCGACTCCAACAGCAGGGTCCACACCCTGTTTGGCCACGCCTGCCGGTTGCGGTGTAGAGAATATACCTTCGATGAGGTGGTGTAGCATTTGCTTCAGTTCACGTAAATTGGTTTGTTCAGTGAACGGTTCGTTGCAGCCCAAACTGAAACGTTCAAGCAGTTGCTTCAGCATTTCCTTCAGTTGAGCAACATTGGAGGAGAGGTTAATGATACACACATCATTGCCTTCCACCTAATCATACATACACATTCGTGAACTTAGTCTTACAAACCATCTTCAAATGATGGGGCTCAACTGTGTGAAAATTGCGTAATGCTTGGATGGATTACCTTGTCATTGCCAACAACTTGCTTGCCTTCGAAATGTCGCAACATCTCCATTAAATCTGTTTGGTTGTGGAGAACTTGCTTCATCATTTCCTTCAGTTCGCGAATGTCGGACTCCAAATTGCTCATACGGACTTCATTGTACTGTCCTGTTTGTTGGTTCTCGACATGGCATGCATCCATGTCAGCATCATCGGCGTTACTGTAATCAAACTCCACCTAATCATAGAAACGCATAAATGAAGTCTGACATTGTATGTTGAAAACAAGTGGGTCGATGGTGTGAAATGTGCACAGTGGTAGGAGTGCTTACCGCAATTGTTGGGAAATTTTGCTTCCTTTTGATACGTCGCAGCGTCTCCCGTATTTGGGTATCACCCAAATCATGAAGTCGAGGCGTGGACCGCGTCGTAGTCGAGCTCAGACAAACACAATCAAGGTACAACAGCTGTGGACATTAAGAGGCACACCATAATTAAGTTGTTCTTCCCACAAAAATGAACTATATTCAGTAACAATGACATTCATTATTCTCAATTTTGCAGTGGAACGTACATAGCATACCGATTTTGTTGAGGATGCTGTCAACTATATAGGCACATATCATGCAATGTTTGTTGGGGAAAAAATTGTACAGCACACCAAGGACTTTATTGATGAAACCAAGAAAAAAAATTTATGTACATGTTCCCCTCTTCGCAACGTAGTTTTAATTGGTTCCTCCATTGAGGTTCGGCATACTTTTTGCCCTCTACTCTTTGTTCTTAAATTCATGACGGTAGTCACACAAAATTTATTTCTGCAAGTACCATACTTGGTCAAGAAGAGTGTTGTTTGTCGTACTCACAAAGCAGGTAACCATTGTATGTCCCAATCAAGGCCAATTTGTTGAACCATGACAGAACAATGCATGAAACGCATGAAGGGGGGAATGGAAAAAAAAAAATCAAGTTATTGGCATACCATTAGCAGGAAAACACATCCAGTTGCACCACGATGACCTTTATACTTGCGAACACCGTTGTGAAGGAATTGCAGTGTCAACTTTGCCCAATTACAAGCTCGCATATGATTCACGTCCTTCACGGCATGAATGAACGATGGCTTCAACTCGGTCATTGTGGTAGGACACAACATGGCCCCCAACACGTACAGTGCAAATTTTCGCCGAAACTCGTCCTCCGCACCAGCAGTCTCGGTCAGATAAAGTCTCAACTTGTTCAAAGGAATGACTCCGTTAACAACTCCAACCTCATTGTAGATATTGGGATATGCTTCTAATGACCCAGCCAACTGCACATCATCGCCTTCACACCGTATTCCCAATAAAACATTAACTGCCTTACACATGAGCCTCACTTGACAACCATGAACATTCAATGAACTACTGTCAGGATCGAAGTTCTGTATCAACCATGCGCACAAGTCGTGATCTATACGTGTACACTTCATCCCCAGGAGGCCAGCAAACCCAATGTCAATGACTGCCTGCTTTTGTGCTTCATTGAACCGGTTAACTAGCTCAACAATTGACTTCAATGATATGCGGAGTTGCCTTTTACCCTGCACATTTTTTACCCTTAAATTAATACAAAAATACAACCAACAATGTCAGCAAAGCAGGACCTAGCCAAATGCATTTCCGAAAACATGAAGTACGTAATGACCTTTTCAGACTTCGGTGCACATGGCACTACTTTGGCGTGTTCCTCAGCGCTCGCCTTAGCCATTTCCGCAAACCTCTTTTTCTCATTAGAGGGGAGTGCCTTCCACCTTTCCCCAATCTCCTTTCTAGTCTTTAACCAAGAAAATGACAAACGTACAAGACAAGTAACAACTATGAGTCCAAAATTACTGTAACTACAACTTTATGCCAAACGCACTCCGCGTGCATTGTTGGTAATTAAATAAGATTGCAAATACAAATAACAGTTGCAGCAAAAAGTCAGCGACAAAACGTAGCTGGACTTTTACAATGAATTGACATTTACAAAAACAATAGGAAGGTGACATTATTACATGCTACAATCCTACAAACGCGAAACAATCAGAAGCCCACTACGACCATTCAATTCAACGTGTGGATAGCAACCCAGCGATGTGTTTCCATCATAGTGTATTATAGAGAATACAGATTTCGACACTCACCATTTTTCGTCGAGTGTTGTCTGGCCCTTGCATTTCCTTGAGTTGTTGCTGGCTGCATGCAAGCATCGTCAAGCTTATCATCACTAAATGTGAAATATGAATACATATATATATATATATATATATATATATATGAAAGTTTTTATGTCAAGCTGGCCCCGAAATTGGCATAAGACAGCTTTCGTACATCCGGGACTGAATCGACACCAACTTAAACATTTTCAGACATGCGGAACAAAACCAATTTGAAACATCACAAACTGAACTTCGACGAGGCGCGTAATTTCCGTACGAAAAATGTAATTCCAGATTGTCAAAATAAACAACTAGTACCTGTAACAAATGAATGGTGCAACTGGCCGCTTTTGACAAGAGCCAGCGATAGTGTCAGACATTTGGATATGTTGTTCGGCAATTGTCTTCAATCTTTTCCTTCCCCTTATGAAAGAGCAAATCATACAAATTAGATTGAAGGGAAAATTACAGGGGTGGTGTACACATTTTGTCCGTTGTCTAATTTGGATCGATGCACTTTAAACTACCTAAATTGTGACAGTCCATTTCAGATTTGGTGGACATTTTCGGTCAAATTGCTAATGCCGTTTGTCATTTTTAAAACAAAGATTGTAATGTCAATTGATTGAGATTATGTAAGTTCAGTAAAGTTATAAGTTGACTACAACAAAAAGTACAGTTGCCACGTATATGCATATTTTCTGATACAAAACAGTGAAGAGTTGTAATCAAATGGACGTAATTGAAACAAAAGTTCAAAATTGATGCTGCAAAGCGAGAGCATTCAAAATTTGTGCAAAACAAAAAACACAAACACAAAAGTACAAGGGTTGCTGTAAGAATTGATCCGGAAAAAAATCAGCGTATTCCTTGGTGATGGATTTCGTTTGTTTACAAACATATGTACGAAACCAACTGGTAGCAAGTCTTTAAGGAGAAAACTAACATTGTTGGTGCGAGGTGACCAATATCCATCAGATGCAATGACGACAACTCCTGCAAAGTATTCCAATCAATATTTACAAGAACACAAACAAACGGCTGCAACATGTGGCTGTTAACCTTAAAATTTTGCGTAAACACAGACAACAACACGCAGAATTTCCCAACACATATACAGATTTTGAAACAGACAAAAGAAAGGGCACACATCAAGATTTTGCATTTCGTTCACACAGCTTACAATTAAAACAATTATGTGTACAAGCGATAAATGCATAATTTCCCAAATATTGAAGAGGAAGGACTACATTGTGTTTTTCATTTAGGGCTGAAGGACTACACGCACATACTTTTATGAAGGCCCGACTACAAAGGACAAAGAAGCAATTGAACTATTTCATGACGGGGTTAAACAATCAGGACACGATTCTTCTGTGAGAGAAATTGGTGCTCATCCCAGGCATAAAAACCAGATGAAACCCCATCCATCAAGTTGAGGGCTTCAATTTCCTACTGAGCAACTTGGTTGCAGAGAATCGAGGTGGCTGCATCGTGGCCCATGCTCCATTACCTTCGAGTGGTCAGACAGTGGGCAGATCAGAGAAGAATACTTTTCCAGGCGTACAAGCAAGTTTCATCAATTGTATGATAGGTGAACTCTTTAGGAGGGATCTGAACTGTGCGTGCACATACAGTGTGCTCCCATCCGAGGGGATGTCCAACTTCTTAACTACGTTGTTCAGTTCTTCAACTTCACGAACTGTCGTAAGGGTGAGGTGAAGAAATTCATAAAAGTCAACAAGCCCAGGCAATTCACGAAGAAAATCTCATTCGTAGAAATGGACAACCTTGCCTGCCATTGCACGCAACTTTTGAATGACGGTTACCTTTCTCTTGAAGTTATCATCTTGCATATATATACAGCAGTTACATTTAAAGAGGAAGGTAGCTGTCATTCATGAGTTGCGGGCTGTCTGGACTTTATTGAGCGAGTTCATGAATGCGTACTCTCATTTGTCTTTTTTATGACCTTCGTGCAGAATGAGAATGGATGGGTACGTTAGTAATATTTGTTGGCAGGCAGTGGCAGTCTTACTTGTTTCATTGTCACATACAATTGATGAAACTTGCTTGTACGCCCGGAAAAGTATTCTTCTCTGATCTGCCCACTGTCTAAGCACCCGAAGGTAATGGAGCATGGGCCAGGATGCAGCCACCTCGATTCTCTGCAACCAAGTTGCTCAGTAGGAAATTGAAGCCCTCAACTTAATGGCTGGCCTTTCCAACAACTTACGCGGCTGGAGACGATGGCTGAAAACCAATACCTTCTTCCCACCTAAGTCAGACAAGCGTAACAGATTAAGGAAGAAGACTGCCACTGCCTGCGAACAAATATTACTAACGTACCCATCCATTCTCATTCTGCACGAAGGTCATAAAAAAGACAAATGAGAGTACGCATTTCATTTCTACGCTCAATCAAGTCCAGACAGCCCGCAACTCATGAATGACAGCTACCTTCCTCTTCAAATGTAACTGCTGTATATATATGCAAGATGATAACTCCAAGAGAAAGGTAACCGTCATTCAAAAGTTGCGTGCAATGGCAGGCAAGGTTGTCCATTTCTACGAATGAGATTTTCTTCGTGAATTGCCTGGGCTTGTTGACTTTTATGAATTTCTTCACCTCACCCTTACGACAGTTCGTGAAGTTGAAGAACTGAACAACGTAGTTAAGAAGTTAAACATCACCTCGGATGGGAGCACACTGTATGTGCACGCACAGTTCAGATCCCTCCTAAAGAGTTCACCTACAGACACGTCAACCACAGAAACAGAGGGCATTGACGATGCTCGGATGGACCACATCTTAGAAAGTTGGATATTAGACAAGGACTGAAGGCAAACTTCTTCCTTAATCTGTTAGGGTTGTCCGACTCAGGTGGGGAGAAGGTATTGGTTTTCAGCCATCGTCTCCGGCCACTTAAGTTGTTGGCAAGGCCAGCCATCAAGTTGAGGGCTTCAATTTCCTACTGAGCAACTTGGTTGCAGAGAATCGAGGTGGGTGAATCCTGGCCCATGCTCCATTACCTTCGG
Organism: Camellia sinensis; assembly: GCF_055761805.1. Classification (NCBI taxonomy): domain Eukaryota; kingdom Viridiplantae; phylum Streptophyta; class Magnoliopsida; order Ericales; family Theaceae; genus Camellia; species Camellia sinensis. The sequence continues at coordinate 20,134,603 of NC_138962.1, read as the reverse complement.
GTGCTCAGACAGTGGGCAGATCAGAGAAGAATACTTTTCCGGGCGTACAAACAAGTTTCATCAATTGTATGTGACAATGAAACAAGCAAGACTACCACTGCCTGCCAAAAAATATTACTAATGTACCCATCTATTCTCATTCTGCACGAAGGTCATAAAAAAGACAAATGAGAGTACGCATTCATGAACTCGCTCAATAAAGTCCAGACAGCCCGCAACTCATGAATGACAGCTACCTTCCTCTTCAAATGTAACTGCTGTATATATATGCAAGATGATAACTTCAAGAGAAAGGTAACCGTCATTCAAAAGTTGCGTGCAATGACAGGCAAGGTTGTCCATTTCTACAAATGAGATTTTCTTCGTGAATTGCCTGGGCTTGTTGACTTCTCTGAATTTCTTCACCTCACCCTTATGACAATTCGTGAAGTTGAAGAACTGAACAACTTCGTTAAGCAGTTGAACATCACCTGGGATGGGAGCACACTGTATGTGCACACACAGTTGAGATCCCTCCTAAAGATTTCACCTACAGACACGTCAACCACATAAACAGAGGGCATTGACGATCCCCGGATGGACCACATCTTAGAAAAGTTGGATATTAGACAAGGACTGAAGGCAAACTTCTTCCTTAATCTGTTACGGTTGTCCGACTCAGGTGGGGAGAAGGTATTGGTTTTCAGCCATCGTCTCCGGCCGCTTAAGTTGTTGGAAAGGCTAGCCATGAAAGTGAACGCTTCAACTCTTGATTCAGAATTGGGTGTGGGAACGAATAGCTCTCTACAAAATTTGGAAATCGTCATCCTCATTTCAACTCTTTCAATTGGCTTTCCTATGTTTTAAGTTGAATACCGTCAACTATGCATGAACTTCAGCACTGAAAGAAAGAGTTGTTTACTGTGTTACATGGACTCGGGTACGGGTGCCGGGTGCGGTATGTATGTACGGGTCCGACTCATTAAATCTTAACCCTACATTCAATGGTACACGGTGTGGGGAAAAAATATCATATTTTTAATCTAATATGTGATATAAAATGGTACTATATGTAACTCACGGTGTCAAAATCACATTTATAGTAATTTCACAATAATTTGCACATATAATAATTGTGTTTTATACAATTATATAAGAAGTTTCTGTTGAAAAGTATCTGACACATATCCCATACCCTTGTCGAACTCTCAGGTGTCCGACAGAGGTATTTGATCTATTTTGAAGAGTCCGTGTACCACAGACTGTTTCTAAACATAAGTTCCGGCAATATAAAATCACCGAGTACTACAAAATTTAAAGCAGAATTCAACCGAGTGTGCTACCTGTTGCGGAAACAAGATTAGTCATTGTTTGTTTATCGAGTTTCTTATTTTTGCTTTTTTGGCTACTCGAAAAAACAAAATTGTTTTTCGCGTGCCAACATTACACAAATTTTTTTTAAAGTCTTCTTTCGTTATATATAACCCAACCTAACAAGTTCGCCATGTAAATGCAGAACACCTTTTATGCTTGTTGCTAACTACTATGATACCTATGTTCAACTTGCAGCACTGATAGCAGAGGGAAGACTTCCTATTCGAAAGGGAAAAAATACAAAAATCGAGTACAGAACAGTTCCTATTGGGTCCATTTCGGTTAGCAGAGGGAAGAGTTCCTATTCGAATAGCACAAAACACGAAAATGGACTACAGAACAGTTCCTATTGGGTCGATTTCGGGTTGGGTGTGAAGGTATATGCGAATGATAGAAGACAAACAAGGAGACAGATAATGTACCAGCACGAAATAAAGGAAATACCAACCGGATCAGACGAACCGACGGTGGTGCTCGATTAACCCTTGCGGTTGTGCTCCACCGACAAAAATCAACTCAAAAAAAGTATTTATGCATCCACTTCCATGGCTAGCCTTCCCAAGAACTTAGGCTCAGCACTCAAATATTGTTCTCTGTAAAACCCTACAGCTACGGGGAAATGGAACAACGGAGAGACGGGCAGAGAGAAAGACAAACAAAGAGAGAGGTCCGAGATGGAAGAGAGACGGACGGGCCGACGGAACTTACACCTCTTCTGAACACTTCGGCATTTTTTAAAGTTTTATACTACTTGTTCTGACAACCTACACCTTTTAATGAAAACTGACATCATTTATAAATTAATTTTCTTCATAAAAGTTACACCTTGGAACTTTATATCTTTACATTACATTAATTTTCTTAATAAAAGTTACACCTTGGATCTTTTCAAAAAACGAAACATTCAGCTTTAATTGGGATTGGTCTTCTTTGGGAACTTATATCTTTTGTAAAAACGAAACATTCAGCTTCGATGGTTGGTCTTCTTTGGGAACTTGTACCTTTTGTAAAAACTCACAAAGTTTACAACTATTCCTAAAGTTTACACCTTTCCTAAAAATTTACACCTCCTCTCGGAAATATTTACAACTTCTTGAAAAATTACACATTTTGTGGAAAACGTTTTTCATAAAATTTACACTTATTATTTCAAGTTACACCTTTAGTGAAAAACAAAACTTACATCTTTTCTATGGTCATTTACACCTTCTTCGGACAAACATAGACCATATTTGAAAAGGTTATACCTTTTGTCAAATAATTTCTTTTAACAAACTTTATCAAAAGTTTATTTTCCATAAAACGTGTAAATTTTAAAAAAAGCTCTAACTGTCTTCACCAAAGATGTAACTCCTATTTAAAAGGTGTACAATTTTTTAAACATGTTTGCTTCACAAAAGGAGTACCTTTTTAGAAGAGGTGTAAGCTTTTAAAATAAGGTGTAAACTTGCTGAAAACATATTTTCCATAGAAGGTGTAAATTTTTTAAAAAGGTGTAAGTTTTGCTGGCAGAAAAGTTGTAATATCCCATAAAAAGTGTAAATTTTATGAAAAAAGTTATTCACAAAAGCAGTAACCATTCAGAAACGGTGTAAGCATTCCCACAAAAAGGTATAATCATTCAGAAAAGGTTTATGTTTTTAACAAAAGGTATAAATTTTATTCAAATACTCCTTCCATGCAAGGTGTATATTTTCAAAAAAATGTATGTAGTTTTCACAAAACATGAAAGATATGTCACAATGGTGTAACTTCCCATTGAAGGTTTAAATTTTAGGAAAATATAATTCAGATTTCCATAAAAGGTGTAAGCATGTTCAGAAAAGATGTAACTTATTTCAAAAAAGGTGTAAGTTCTATTCTCATAAAAAGTGTAAGTTCCAATAAAACGTGTAAATTTTTTAATAGACATGATTTTTAATAAATTAGTAACATCTCACAAAAGGTTTAAGTATTTCAACGAAAAGGTCTAAATTTTATAAAATAAATTATTTCACAAATGTGTAACCTTTCACAAATAGTGTAAGATTTTTCACAAGGGATGTGAGTAACTTCACAAAACGTGTAAGTTCCGTTTTTTCCCCCCAAAACCTGCGAGTTCCTAAAATCCAAGCACACTGTATTTGTCTTGTTCAAATAATGGCAATGTGAGAGAGAAGGGCGTTTCGGAGGGCTTGGCCTTTCTCTGAGAAGAACTCCGTTTCAGAGACGACAAGTCTGGGAGGGCTTCGAATAGCGACTCCAAGTCCAAATCCAACCAAGTATGTCAATGTAAAAGAGAACCGTTTTTAATATAGAGCAACGGACAGACAGAGAGAGAGAGAGAGAGAGAGAGATAGACTGAGATCAACAGACATAGAGACGTAGATGGACACTGATCGACAGAGCAGCCACTCCAAGATCGACAGAGGGACCGAAATCAACAGAGATCGACGGAGAAGAGACCCACATGGACACAGACAGACCAAGATCGCTGGAGATAGACCGAGATAAACAGGGATCGACAGAGAGAGACCGACATCGACGGAGAATAGGCCGACATCGACACAGAGAGACCAAGATCGATAGCCAGAGAGAAAAAAACCTTTGATTTGCGGTGGCGGTGCCAGTGGAGGTGCCGATCTCAGAAGGCTGTGAGCACCGGAGCCCACCGATGCTTGGGTGGTCAGCGGGGGTCACGAACCCTTTGATTTGTTCAGTGGTTGTCCCAATTTGTTTATGAACACTTCGAAATGTTACTCCTTTTGTGTTTACTACGAATACTTTGAACTGAACACTTGATGTTACTCCTTCTGTGTTTACGAACATTTTGAAATGAACGCTTTGTTACTCCATTTGTGGTTATGAACACTTTGAAATTTTACTCCTTCATACTTTTCGTGAAAATACTTACACCATTTTTGAAAAGTTACTCCTTTTGTTCAAGAATTTTTACCGTTTGTGAGCGGCAACTTAAAGCTTCGTCGGAAGTCACTTATAGCATTTGTGAAAAAAAAAACATAAAATTTACACATTTTGCTTAAGCTTACACCATTTTTGAAAAGTTACTCCTTTTGTGTAAGAATTTTTGGCATAACATTTATACTTTAACTTCCAACTTACACCTTTTGTGAAAGCCCAAATTCATCAAATTTACACCTTTTCGTGGAAGTGATTACACCATTTTTGAAAAGTAACTCCTTTTGTATAAGAATTTTTAGCATAACATTTATACTTTGTCTTCCAACTTACACCTCTGTGAAACCCCAACTTAAAGCTTTATTCGGAAGTCACTTACACCTTTTGGGAAAAAAAAAATCATCAAATTTACACCTTTTTCTGAAGCTTACACCTTTTCGTGAAAATACTTACACCATTTTTGAAAAGGTACTCCTTTTGTGTAAGAATTTTTGGCATAACACTTATACTTTTTCTTCCAACTTACACCTTTTGTGAAAGAGTATATAAGCACAAAAGGAGTAAATGTTATGACAAAAATTCTTACACAAAAGGAGTACATTTTAAGAAATGGTGTAAATATGTTCCCAAAAGGTGTAAGCTTAAGAAAAAGGTGTAAATTTCATTAATTTTTTTTTCACAAAAGGTATAAGTGACTTCCGAAGATGCTTTAACTTGGTCTTTCACAAAAGGTGTACGTTGGAAGAAAAAGTATAAGTGTTATGCCAAAAATTCTTACACAAAAGGAGTACCTTTTCAAAAATGATGTAAATATTTTCCCAAAAAGGTGTAAGCTTAAGCAAAATGTGTAAATTTTATGAATTTTTTTTTTCACAAATGGTATAAGTGACTTCCGACGAAGCTTTAAGTTGGCCTTTCAGAAAAGGTGTAAGTTCGAAGACAAAGTATAAATGTTATGCCAAAAGTTCTTACACCAAAGGAGTAACTTTTGAAAAATGGTAAGCACTTCCACGAAAAGGTGTAAGCTTAAGAAAATGTGTAAATTTGATGAAATTTTTTTTCCACAAAAGGTGTAACTTCGGAGAAAAATTATAAATCTTATGACAAAAATTCTTACACAAAAGGTTTAAGTTGGGCTTTCACAAACGGTGTAAGTTCGAAGAAAAAGTATAAATCTTATGCCACAAAGAGATGTCAGTAACTTCGCAAAACGTCTAAGTTCGGTTTTTTCCCCCGAAAACCTGTAAGTTCCTAAAATCCAATCACACTGTATTTGTCTTGTTCAGATAATGGCAATGTGAGAGAGAAGGGAGTTTCGGAGGGCTTGGCCTTTCTCCCAGTAAAACTCTGTTTCATCAAGACGAGTCCGGGAGGGCTTCGAATAGGGACTCCGACTCCAAATCCAACCAAGTATGTCAATATAAAAGAGAACCATTTTTAATATAGAGCAACGGACAGACAGAGAGAGAGAGAGAGAGAGACAGAGAGAGATAGACTGAGGTCAACAGACATAGAGACCTAGATGGACACTTATCGACAGAGATCGACAGAGAAGAGACCCACATGGACACAGATAGACCGAGATAAACAGGGATCGACAGAGACAGACCGACATCGACACAGAGAGTCCAAGATCGATAGCCAATCTTTCAAAAAACCTTTGATTTGCGGCGGCGGTGCAAGTCGAGTTGCCGATCTCAGAAGGCTGTGAGCACCGGAGCCCACCGACGCTTGGGTGGTCAGCGGGGGTCACGAACCCTTTGATTTGTTCAGTGGTTGTCTCAATTGGTTTATGAACACTTCGAAATGTTACTCCTTGTGTGCTTACTACTTTGAGATGAACATATGTTACTCCTTCTGTGTTTACGAACATTTTGAAATGAACCTTTTGTTACTCCTTTTCGGGTTATCAACACTTTGAAATGTTACTCCTTCATACTTTTTGTTAAAATATTTGCACCATTTTGGAAAAGTTACTCCTTTTGTGTAAGAATTGTTGGCATAAGATTTATACTTTTTCTTCGAACTGACACCTTTTGTGAAAGCCCAACTTAAACCTATTTCGGAAGTCACTTATACCTTTTGTGAAAAAAAAAATTCTTTAATTTTGCACCTTTTGCTTAAGCTTACACTTTTTCCTGAAAATACTTACACCATTTTTGAAAAGTTACTCCTTTTGTGTAAGAATTTTTGGCATAACATTTATACTTTTGTGCTTATATACTCTTTCACAGAAGGTGTAACTTTGAAGAAAAAGTATAAATCTTATGAGAAAAATTATTTCACAAAAGGAGTAACTTTTCAAAAAAAATATAAGCAGTTCCACGAAAAGGTATAAGCCGAAACAAAAGGTATAAATTTGATGAATTTATTTTTTCACAAAAGGTATAACTGACTTGCGAAAAAGCTTTAAGTTGGGCATCCACAAAAGGTGTAAGTTCGAAGAAAATGTATAAATCTTATGCCAAAAATTCTTACACAAAAGGAGTAACTTTTGAAAAAAAATATAAGCACTTCCACGAAAGGTATAAGCTTAAGCAAAAGGTGTAAATTTGATGAATTTATTTATTCACAAAAGGTATAAGTGACTTCCGAAATGGGTTTAAGTTGGGCTTCCACAAACGGTGTAAGTTCGAAGAAAATGTATAAATCTTATGCCAAAAAATCTTACACAGAAGGAGTAACTTTTCAAAAAAAATATAAGCACTTCCGAAAAAGCTTTAAGTTGGGCTTCCACAAAAAGTGTAAGTTGTAAGCAAAATGTATAAATCTTATGCCAACAATTCTTACATAAAAAGAGTAACTTTTCAAAAAAATATAAGCACTTTCGAAAAAGCTTTAAGTTGGGCTTCCACAAAAGGTGTAAGTTCTAAGCAAAATGTATAAATCTTATGCCAACAATTCTTACACAAAAGGAGTAACTTTTCAAAAAAAATATAAGCACTTCCACGAAAAGGTATAAGCTTAGGCAAAAGGTGTAAATTTGATGAATTTATTTTTCCACAAAAGGTATAACTGACTTCCGAAAAACCTTTAAGTTAGGCTTTTACAAAAGGTGTAAGTTCGAAGAAAAGGTGTAAATGTTATGCCAAAAAATCTTATACAAAAGGAGTAACTTTTGAAAAAAAATATAACCAGTTCCACGAAAAGGTGTAAAGTTGATGAATTTATTTTTTAACAAAAGGTATAACTGACTTCCGAAAAACCTTTAAGTTGGGCTTTCACAAAGGTGTAAGTTCGAAGAAAAGGTATAAATGTTATGCCAAAAAGCTTACACCAAAGGATTAACTTTTCACAAAAAATATAAGCACTTCCACGGAAAGGTATAAGCTTAAGCAAAATGTGTAAATTTCATGAATTTATTTTTTCACAAATGATATAAGTGACTTCCAAAAAAGTTTTAAGTTGGACTTTCACAAAAGGTGTAAGTTCGGGAAAAACGTATAGATCTATGCCACAAAGAGATGTATGTAACTTCGCAAAACGTCTAAGTTCTGTTTTTTTTGTAAGTTCCTAAAATCCAATCACACTGTATTTGTCTTGTTCAGATAATGGCAATGTGAAAGAGAAGGGCCTTTCAGAGGGCTTGGCCTTTCTCCCAGTAGAACTCCGTTACAGAGAAGACGAGTCTGGGAGGGCTTGGAATAGCGACTCCGACCCCAAATCCAACCAAGTATGTCAATGTAAAAGAGAACCGTTTTTAAAATAGAGCAACGGAGAGACAGAGAGAGAGAGAGAGAGAGAGATAGACTGACATCAACAGACGTAGAGACCTAGATGGACACTGATCGACAGAGGGACCGAAATCGACAGAGATCGACAGAGAAGAGACCCACATGGACAACGACAGACCAAGATCGCTGGAGACAGACCGAGATAAACAGGGATCGACAGAGAGAGACCAACATCGAAACAGAGAGACCAAGATCGATAGCCAATCTTTCAAAAAACCTTTGATTTGCGGCGGCGGTGCCAGTGGAGGTGCCGATCTCAGAAGGCTGTGAGCACCGGAGCCCACCGACGCTTGGGTGGTCAGCGGGGGTCACGACCCTTTGATTTGTTCAGTGGTTGTCTCAATTGGTTTATGAACACTTCGAAATGTTACTCCTTCTGTGTTTACTACTTTGAGATGAACATATGTTACTCCTTGTGTGTTTACGAACATTTTGAAATGAACCCTTTGTTACTCCTTTTCTGGTTATCAACGCTTTGAAATGTTACTCCATCATACTTTTCGTGAAAATATTTACACCATTTTTGAAAAGTTACTGCTTTTGTGTAAGAATTTTTGGCATAAGATTTATACGTTTTCTTCGAACTTACACCTTTTGTGAAAGCCCAACTTAAACCTATTTCGGAAGTCACTTATACCTTTTGTGGGAAAAAAAAAATCATCAAATTTACACCTTTTTCTTAAGCTTATACCTTTTTGTGGAAGTGCTTATATTTTTTTTGAAAAGTTACTGCTTTTGTGTAAGAATTTTTGGCATAAGATTTATACTTTTTCTTCGAACTTACACCTTTTGTGAAAGCCCAACTTAAACCTATTTCGGAAGTCACTTATACCTTTTGTGGGAAGAAAAAATCATCAAATTTACACCTTTTTCTTAAGCTTATACCTTTTCGTGGAAGTGCTTATATTTTTTTTTGAAAAGTTACTCCTTTTGTGTAAGAATTATTGGCATAACATTTATACTTTTGTGCTTATATACTCTTTCAAAAAAGGTGTAAGTTTGAAGAAAAAGTATAAATCATATGACAAAAATTATTTCACAAAAGGAGTAAATTTTGAAAAAAAATATAAGCACTTCCACGAGAAGGGGTAACCCTAAGCAAAAGGTGTAAATTTGATGAATTTATCTTTTCACGAAAGGTATAAGTGACTTCCAAAAAAGCTTTAAGTTGGCCTTCCACAAACGGTGTAAGTTCGAAGAAAATGTATAAATGTTATGCCAAAAATTCTTACACAAAAGGAGTAACTTTTGAAAAAAAATATAAGCACTTCCACGAAAAGGTATAAGCTTAAGCAAAAGGTGTAAATTTGATGAATTTATCTTTTTACAAAAGGTATAAGTGACTTCCGAAAAAGCATTAAGTTGGCCTTCCACAAACGGTGTAAGTTCGAAGAAAAGGTATAAATGTTATGCCAAAAATTCTTACACAAAAGGAGTAACTTTTCAAAAAAAATATAACCACTTCCACGAAAAGGTATAAGCTTAAGCAAAAGGTGTAAATTTGATGAAATTTTCTTTTTACAAAAGGTATAAGTGACTTCCGAAAAAGCTTTAAGTTGGCCTTCCACAAACGGTGTAAGTTCGAAGAAAAGGAATAAATGTTATGCCAAAAATCCTTACACAAAAGGAGTAACTTTTCAAAAAAAATATAAGCACCTCCACGAAAAGGTATAAGCTTAAGCAAAAGGTGTAAATTTGATGAAATTTTTTTTTCACAAAAGGTATAACTGACTTCCGAAAAAGCTTCAAGTTGGCCTTCCACAAACGATGTAAGTTCAAAGAAAAGGTATAAATCTTATGCCAAAAATTCTTACAGAAAAGGAGTACCTTTTCAAAAAAAATATAAGCACTTCCACGAAAAGGTATAAGCTTAGGCGAAAGGTGTAAATTTGATGAATTTATTTTTCCACAAAAGGTATAACTGACTTCCGAAAAACCTTTAAGTTGGGCTTTCACAAAAGATGTAAGTTTCAAGAAAAGGTATAAATGTTATGCCAAAAAATCTTACACAAAATGAGTAAGTTTTCAAAAAAAATATAAGCACTTCCACGGAAAGGTATAAGCTTAAGCAAAAAGTGTAAATTTGATGAATTTATTTTTTCACAAATGGTATAAGTGACTTCCAAAAAAGCTTTAATTTGGACTTTCAATAAAGGTGTAAGTTCGGAGAAAACGTATAGATCTATGCCACAAAGAGATGTAAGTAACTTCGCAAAACGTCTAAGTTCCGTTTTTTTTTGTAAGTTCCTAAAATCCAATCACACTGTATTTGTCTTGTTCAGATAATGGCAATGTGACAGAGAAGGGCGTTTCGGAGGGCTTGGCCTTTCTCCCAGTAGAACTCCGTTACAGAGAAGACGAGTCTGGGAGGGCTTGGAATAGCGACTCCGAGCCCAAATCCAACCAAGTATGTCAATTTAAAAGAGAACCGTTTTTAATATAGAGCAACGGAGAGAGAGAGAGAGAGAGAGAGAGAGATAGACTGATATCAACAGACATAGAGACCTAGATGGACACTGATCGACAGAGGGACGGAAATCGACAGACATCGACAAAGATCGACAGAGAAGAGACCCACATGGACACCGACAGACCAAGATCGCTGGAGACAGACCGAGATAAACAGGGATCGACAGAGAGAGACCGACATCGACACAGAGAGACCAAGATCGATAGCCAATCTTTCAAAAAACCTTTGATTTGCGGCGGCGGTGCCAGTGGAGGTGCCGATCTCAGAAGGCTGTGAGCACCAGAGCCCACCGACGCTTGGGTGGTCAGCGGGGGTCACGATCCTTTGATTTGTTCAGTGGTTGTCTCAATTGGTTTATGAACACTTCGAAATGTTACTCCTTCTGTGTTTACTACTTTGAGATGAACTATGTTACTCCTTCTGTGTTTACGAACATTTTGAAATGAACCCTTTGTTACTCCTTTTCTGGTTAGCAACGCTTTGAAATGTCACTCCTTCATACTTTTCGTGAAAATATTTACACCATTTTTGAAAAGTTACTGCTTTTGTGTAAGAATTGTTGGCATAAGATTTATACTTTTTCTTCGAACTTACACCTTTTGTGAAAGCCAAACTTAAACCTATTTCGGAAGTCACTTATACCGTTTGTGGAAAAAAAAATTCATCAAATTTACACCTTTTTCTTAAGCTTATACCTTTTCGTGGATGTGCTTATATTTTTTTTAAAAGTTACTCCTTTTTTGTAAGAATTTTTGGCATAAGATTTATACTTTTGTGCTTATATACTCTTTCACAAAAGGTGTAAGTTTGAAGAAAAAGTATAAATCTTATGACAAAAATTATTTCACAAAAGGAGTAACTTTTGAAAAAAAATATAAGCACTTCCACGAGAAGGTAAAACCTTAAGCGAAACGTGTAAATTTGATGATTTTATCTTTTCACAAAAGGTATAAGTGACTTCCGAAAAAGCTTTAAGTTGGCCTTCCACAAACGGTGTAAGTTCGAAGAAAAGGTATAAATCTTATGCCAAAAATTCTTACACAAAATGAGTAACTTTTCAAAAAAAATATAAGCACTTCCACGAAAAGGTATAAGCTTAGGCAAAAGGTGTAAAATTGATGAATTTATCTTTTCACAAAAGGTATAAGTGACTTCCGAAAAAACTTTAAGTTGGCCTTCCACAAATGGTGTAAGTTCGAAGAAAAGGTATAAATCTTATGCCAAAAATTCTTACACAAAAGGGGTAACTTTTCGAAAAAAATATAAGCACTTCAACGAAAAGGTATAAGCTTAGGCAAAAGGTGTAAATTTGATGAATTTATTTTTTCACAAAAGATATAACTGACTTCCGAAAACCTTGAAGTTGGGCTTTCACAAAAGATGTAAGTTTGAAGAAAAGGTATAAATGTTATGCCAAAAAATCTTACACAAAAGGAGTAACTTTTGAAAAAAAATATAACCAGTTCCACGAAAAGGTATAAGCTTAGGCAAAAGGTGTAAATTTGATGAATTTATTTTTTCACAAAAGGTATAACTGACTTCCGAAAAACCTTTAAGTTGGGCTTTCACAAAATGTGTAAGTTCCAAGAAAAGGTATAAATGTTATGCCAAAAAATCTTACACAAAAGGAGTAACTTTTCAAAAAAAATATAAGCACTCCCACGAAAAGGTATAACCTAAAGCAAAAGGTGTAAATTTGATCCATTTATCCTTTCACAAATGGTATAAGTGACTTCCAAAAAAGCTTTAAGTTGGACTTTCACAAAAGGTGTAAGTTCGGAGAAAACGTAAAGATCTATGCCACAAAGAGATGTAAGTAACTTCGCAAAACGTCTAAGTTCTGTTTTTTTTGTAAGTTCCTAAAATCCAATCACACTGTATTTGTCTTGTTCAGATAATGGCAATGTGAGAGAGAAGGGCGTTTCGGAGGGCTTGGCCTTTCTCCCAGTAGAACTCCGTTTCAGAGAAGACCAGTCTGGGAGGGCTTGGAATAGCGACTCCGAGCCCAAATCCAACCAAGTATGTCAATGTAAAAGAGAACCGTTTTTAATATAGAGCAACGGACAGACAGAGAGAGAGAGAGATAGACTGAGATCAACATACATAGAGACCTAGATGGACACTGATCGACAGAGGGACCGAAATCGACAGAGATCGACAGAGAAGAGACCCACATGGACACCGACACACCAAGATCGCTGGAGACAGACCGAGATAAACAGGGATCGACAGAGAGAGACCGACATCGACACAGGGAGACCAAGATCGATAGCCAATCTTTCAAAAAACCTTTGATTTGCGGCGGCGGTGCCAGTGGAGGTGCCGATTTCAGAAGGCTGTGAGCACTGGAGCCCACCGACGCTTGGGTGGTCAACGGGGGTCACGACCCTTTGATTTGTTCAGTGGTTGTTTCAATTGGTTTATGAACACTTCGAAATCTTACTCCTTCTGTGTTTACTACTTTGAGATGAACATATGTTACTCCTTGTGTGTTTACGAACATTTTGAAATGAACCCTTTGTTACTCCTTTTCTGGTTATCAACGCTTTGAAATGTTACTCCTTCATACTTTTCGTGAAAATATTTACACCATTTTCGAAAAGTTACTCCTTTTGTGTAAGAATTGTTGGCATAAGATTTTTACTTTTTCTTCGAACTTACACCTTTTGTGAAAGCCCAACTTAAACCTATTTCGGAAGTTAGTTATACCTTTTGTGGAAAAAAAAATTCATGAAATTTGTACCTTTTGCTTAAGCTTACACCTTTTCCTGAAAAGACTTACACCAATTTTTAAAAGTTACTCCTTTTGTGTAAGAATTTTTGGCATAACATTTATACTTTTGTGCTTATATACTCTTTCACAAAAGGGGTAAGTTTGAAGAAAAAGAAAGTATAAATCTTATGAGAAAAATTATTTCACAAAAGGAGTAACTTTTCAAAAAAAATATAAGCAGTTCCACGAAAAGGTATAAGCTGAAGCAAAAGGTGTAAATTTGATGAATTTATTTTTTCACAAAAGGTATAAGTGACTTCCGAAAAGCTTTAAGTTGGCCTTCCACAAACGGTGTAAGTTCGAAGAAAAGGAATAAATGTTATGCCAAAAATCCTTACAGAAAAGGAGTACCTTTTCAAAAAAAATATAAGCACTTCCACGAAAAGGTATAAGCTTAGGCGAAAGGTGTAAATTTGATGAATTTATTTTTCCACAAAAGGTATAACTGACTTCCTAAAAACCTTTAAGTTAGGCTTTTACAAAAGGTGTAAGTTCGAAGAAAAGGTGTAAATGTTATGCCAAAAAATCTTATACAAAAGGAGTAACTTTTGAAAAAAAATATAACCAGTTCCACGAAAAGGTGTAAAGTTGATGAATTTATTTTTTAACAAAAGGTATAACTGACTTCCGAAAAACCTTTAAGTTGGGCTTTCACAAAGGTGTAAGTTCGAAGAAAAGGTATAAATGTTATGCCAAAAAGCTTACACCAAAGGATTAACTTTTCACAAAAAATATAAGCACTTCCACGGAAAGGTATAAGCTTAAGCAAAATGTGTAAATTTCATGAATTTATTTTTTCACAAATGATATAAGTGACTTCCAAAAAAGTTTTAAGTTGGACTTTCACAAAAGGTGTAAGTTCGGGAAAAACGTATAGATCTATGCCACAAAGAGATGTATGTAACTTCGCAAAACGTCTAAGTTCTGTTTTTTTTGTAAGTTCCTAAAATCCAATCACACTGTATTTGTCTTGTTCAGATAATGGCAATGTGAAAGAGAAGGGCCTTTCAGAGGGCTTGGCCTTTCTCCCAGTAGAACTCCGTTACAGAGAAGACGAGTCTGGGAGGGCTTGGAATAGCGACTCCGACCCCAAATCCAACCAAGTATGTCAATGTAAAAGAGAACCGTTTTTAAAATAGAGCAACGGAGAGACAGAGAGAGAGAGAGAGAGAGATAGACTGACATCAACAGACGTAGAGACCTAGATGGACACTGATCGACAGAGGGACCGAAATCGACAGAGATCGACAGAGAAGAGACCCACATGGACACCGACAGACCAAGATCGCTGGAGACAGACCGAGATAAACAGGGATCGACAGAGAGAGACCAACATCGAAACAGAGAGACCAAGATCGATAGCCAATCTTTCAAAAAACCTTTGATTTGCGGCGGCGGTGCCAGTGGAGGTGCCGATCTCAGAAGGCTGTGAGCACCGGAGCCCACCGACGCTTGGGTGGTCAGCGGGGGTCACGACCCTTTGATTTGTTCAGTGGTTGTCTCAATTGGTTTATGAACACTTCGAAATGTTACTCCTTCTGTGTTTACTACTTTGAGATGAACATATGTTACTCCTTGTGTGTTTACGAACATTTTGAAATGAACCCTTTGTTACTCCTTTTCTGGTTATCAACGCTTTGAAATGTTACTCCATCATACTTTTCGTGAAAATATTTACACCATTTTTGAAAAGTTACTGCTTTTGTGTAAGAATTTTTGGCATAAGATTTATACTTTTTCTTCGAACTTACACCTTTTGTGAAAGCCCAACTTAAACCTATTTCGGAAGTCACTTATACCTTTTGTGGGAAAAAAAAATCATCAAATTTACACCTTTTTCTTAAGCTTATACCTTTTCGTGGAAGTGCTTATATTTTTTTTGAAAAGTTACTGCTTTTGTGTAAGAATTTTTGGCATAAGATTTATACTTTTTCTTCGAACTTACACCTTTTGTGAAAGCCCAACTTAAACCTATTTCGGAAGTCACTTATACCTTTTGTGGGAAGAAAAAATCATCAAATTTACACCTTTTTCTTAAGCTTATACCTTTTCGTGGAAGTGCTTATATTTTTTTTGAAAAGTTACTCCTTTTGTGTAAGAATTATTGGCATAACATTTATACTTTTGTGCTTATATACTCTTTCAAAAAAGGTGTAAGTTTGAAGAAAAAGTATAAATCATATGACAAAAATTATTTCACAAAAGGAGTAAATTTTGAAAAAAAATATAAGCACTTCCACGAGAAGGGGTAACCCTAAGCAAAAGGTGTAAATTTGATGAATTTATCTTTTCACGAAAGGTATAAGTGACTTCCAAAAAAGCTTTAAGTTGGCCTTCCACAAACGGTGTAAGTTCGAAGAAAATGTATAAATGTTATGCCAAAAATTCTTACACAAAAGGAGTAACTTTTGAAAAAAAATATAAGCACTTCCACGAAAAGGTATAAGCTTAAGCAAAAGGTGTAAATTTGATGAATTTATCTTTTTACAAAAGGTATAAGTGACTTCCGAAAAAGCATTAAGTTGGCCTTCCACAAACGGTGTAAGTTCGAAGAAAAGGTATAAATGTTATGCCAAAAATTCTTACACAAAAGGAGTAACTTTTCAAAAAAAATATAACCACTTCCACGAAAAGGTATAAGCTTAAGCAAAAGGTGTAAATTTGATGAAATTTTCTTTTTACAAAAGGTATAAGTGACTTCCGAAAAAGCTTTAAGTTGGCCTTCCACAAACGGTGTAAGTTCGAAGAAAAGGAATAAATGTTATGCCAAAAATCCTTACACAAAAGGAGTAACTTTTCAAAAAAAATATAAGCACCTCCACGAAAAGGTATAAGCTTAAGCAAAAGGTGTAAATTTGATGAAATTTTTTTTTCACAAAAGGTATAACTGACTTCCGAAAAAGCTTCAAGTTGGCCTTCCACAAACGATGTAAGTTCAAAGAAAAGGTATAAATCTTATGCCAAAAATTCTTACAGAAAAGGAGTACCTTTTCAAAAAAAATATAAGCACTTCCACGAAAAGGTATAAGCTTAGGCGAAAGGTGTAAATTTGATGAATTTATTTTTCCACAAAAGGTATAACTGACTTCCGAAAAACCTTTAAGTTGGGCTTTCACAAAAGATGTAAGTTTCAAGAAAAGGTATAAATGTTATGCCAAAAAATCTTACACAAAATGAGTAAGTTTTCAAAAAAAATATAAGCACTTCCACGGAAAGGTATAAGCTTAAGCAAAAAGTGTAAATTTGATGAATTTATTTTTTCACAAATGGTATAAGTGACTTCCAAAAAAGCTTTAATTTGGACTTTCAATAAAGGTGTAAGTTCGGAGAAAACGTATAGATCTATGCCACAAAGAGATGTAAGTAACTTCGCAAAACGTCTAAGTTCCGTTTTTTTTTGTAAGTTCCTAAAATCCAAGCACACTGTATTTGTCTTGTTCAGATAATGGCAATGTGACAGAGAAGGGCGTTTCGGAGGGCTTGGCCTTTCTCCCAGTAGAACTCCGTTACAGAGAAGACGAGTCTGGGAGGGCTTGGAATAGCGACTCCGAGCCCAAATCCAACCAAGTATGTCAATTTAAAAGAGAACCGTTTTTAATATAGAGCAACGGAGAGAGAGAGAGAGAGAGAGAGAGAGAGATAGACTGATATCAACAGACATAGAGACCTAGATGGACACTGATCGACAGAGGGACGGAAATCGACAGACATCGACAAAGATCGACAGAGAAGAGACCCACATGGACACCGACAGACCAAGATCGCTGGAGACAGACCGAGATAAACAGGGATCGACAGAGAGAGACCGACATCGACACAGAGAGACCAAGATCGATAGCCAATCTTTCAAAAAACCTTTGATTTGCGGCGGCGGTGCCAGTGGAGGTGCCGATCTCAGAAGGCTGTGAGCACCAGAGCCCACCGACGCTTGGGTGGTCAGCGGGGGTCACGATCCTTTGATTTGTTCAGTGGTTGTCTCAATTGGTTTATGAACACTTCGAAATGTTACTCCTTCTGTGTTTACTACTTTGAGATGAACTATGTTACTCCTTCTGTGTTTACGAACATTTTGAAATGAACCCTTTGTTACTCCTTTTCTGGTTAGCAACGCTTTGAAATGTCACTCCTTCATACTTTTCGTGAAAATATTTACACCATTTTTGAAAAGTTACTGCTTTTGTGTAAGAATTGTTGGCATAAGATTTATACTTTTTCTTCGAACTTACACCTTTTGTGAAAGCCAAACTTAAACCTATTTCGGAAGTCACTTATACCGTTTGTGGAAAAAAAAATTCATCAAATTTACACCTTTTTCTTAAGCTTATACCTTTTCGTGGATGTGCTTATATTTTTTTTAAAAGTTACTCCTTTTTTGTAAGAATTTTTGGCATAAGATTTATACTTTTGTGCTTATATACTCTTTCACAAAAGGTGTAAGTTTGAAGAAAAAGTATAAATCTTATGACAAAAATTATTTCACAAAAGGAGTAACTTTTGAAAAAAAATATAAGCACTTCCACGAGAAGGTAAAACCTTAAGCGAAACGTGTAAATTTGATGATTTTATCTTTTCACAAAAGGTATAAGTGACTTCCGAAAAAGCTTTAAGTTGGCCTTCCACAAACGGTGTAAGTTCGAAGAAAAGGTATAAATCTTATGCCAAAAATTCTTACACAAAATGAGTAACTTTTCAAAAAAAATATAAGCACTTCCACGAAAAGGTATAAGCTTAGGCAAAAGGTGTAAAATTGATGAATTTATCTTTTCACAAAAGGTATAAGTGACTTCCGAAAAAACTTTAAGTTGGCCTTCCACAAATGGTGTAAGTTCGAAGAAAAGGTATAAATCTTATGCCAAAAATTCTTACACAAAAGGGGTAACTTTTCGAAAAAAATATAAGCACTTCAACGAAAAGGTATAAGCTTAGGCAAAAGGTGTAAATTTGATGAATTTATTTTTTCACAAAAGATATAACTGACTTCCGAAAACCTTGAAGTTGGGCTTTCACAAAAGATGTAAGTTTGAAGAAAAGGTATAAATGTTATGCCAAAAAATCTTACACAAAAGGAGTAACTTTTGAAAAAAAATATAACCAGTTCCACGAAAAGGTATAAGCTTAGGCAAAAGGTGTAAATTTGATGAATTTATTTTTTCACAAAAGGTATAACTGACTTCCGAAAAACCTTTAAGTTGGGCTTTCACAAAATGTGTAAGTTCCAAGAAAAGGTATAAATGTTATGCCAAAAAATCTTACACAAAAGGAGTAACTTTTCAAAAAAAATATAAGCACTCCCACGAAAAGGTATAACCTAAAGCAAAAGGTGTAAATTTGATCCATTTATCCTTTCACAAATGGTATAAGTGACTTCCAAAAAAGCTTTAAGTTGGACTTTCACAAAAGGTGTAAGTTCGGAGAAAACGTAAAGATCTATGCCACAAAGAGATGTAAGTAACTTCGCAAAACGTCTAAGTTCTGTTTTTTTTGTAAGTTCCTAAAATCCAATCACACTGTATTTGTCTTGTTCAGATAATGGCAATGTGAGAGAGAAGGGCGTTTCGGAGGGCTTGGCCTTTCTCCCAGTAGAACTCCGTTTCAGAGAAGACCAGTCTGGGAGGGCTTGGAATAGCGACTCCGAGCCCAAATCCAACCAAGTATGTCAATGTAAAAGAGAACCGTTTTTAATATAGAGCAACGGACAGACAGAGAGAGAGAGAGATAGACTGAGATCAACAGACATAGAGACCTAGATGGACACTGATCGACAGAGGGACCGAAATCGACAGAGATCGACAGAGAAGAGACCCACATGGACACCGACACACCAAGATCGCTGGAGACAGACCGAGATAAACAGGGATCGACAGAGAGAGACCGACATCGACACAGGGAGACCAAGATCGATAGCCAATCTTTCAAAAAACCTTTGATTTGCGGCGGCGGTGCCAGTGGAGGTGCCGATTTCAGAAGGCTGTGAGCACTGGAGCCCACCGACGCTTGGGTGGTCAACGGGGGTCACGACCCTTTGATTTGTTCAGTGGTTGTTTCAATTGGTTTATGAACACTTCGAAATCTTACTCCTTCTGTGTTTACTACTTTGAGATGAACATATGTTACTCCTTGTGTGTTTACGAACATTTTGAAATGAACCCTTTGTTACTCCTTTTCTGGTTATCAACGCTTTGAAATGTTACTCCTTCATACTTTTCGTGAAAATATTTACACCATTTTCGAAAAGTTACTCCTTTTGTGTAAGAATTGTTGGCATAAGATTTTTACTTTTTCTTCGAACTTACACCTTTTGTGAAAGCCCAACTTAAACCTATTTCGGAAGTTAGTTATACCTTTTGTGGAAAAAAAAATTCATGAAATTTGTACCTTTTGCTTAAGCTTACACCTTTTCCTGAAAAGACTTACACCAATTTTTAAAAGTTACTCCTTTTGTGTAAGAATTTTTGGCATAACATTTATACTTTTGTGCTTATATACTCTTTCACAAAAGGGGTAAGTTTGAAGAAAAAGAAAGTATAAATCTTATGAGAAAAATTATTTCACAAAAGGAGTAACTTTTCAAAAAAAATATAAACAGTTCCACGAAAAGGTATAAGCTGAAGCAAAAGGTGTAAATTTGATGAATTTATTTTTTCACAAAAGGTATAAGTGACTTCCGAAAAGCTTTAAGTTGGCCTTCCACAAACGGTGTAAGTTCGAAGAAAAGGAATAAATGTTATGCCAAAAATCCTTACAGAAAAGGAGTACCTTTTCAAAAAAAATATAAGCACTTCCACGAAAAGGTATAAGCTTAGGCGAAAGGTGTAAATTTGATGAATTTATTTTTCCACAAAAGGTATAACTGACTTCCTAAAAACCTTTAAGTTAGGCTTTTACAAAAGGTGTAAGTTCGAAGAAAAGGTGTAAATGTTATGCCAAAAAATCTTATACAAAAGGAGTAACTTTTGAAAAAAAATATAACCAGTTCCACGAAAAGGTGTAAAGTTGATGAATTTATTTTTTAACAAAAGGTATAACTGACTTCCGAAAAACCTTTAAGTTGGGCTTTCACAAAGGTGTAAGTTCGAAGAAAAGGTATAAATGTTATGCCAAAAAGCTTACACCAAAGGATTAACTTTTCACAAAAAATATAAGCACTTCCACGGAAAGGTATAAGCTTAAGCAAAATGTGTAAATTTCATGAATTTATTTTTTCACAAATGATATAAGTGACTTCCAAAAAAGTTTTAAGTTGGACTTTCACAAAAGGTGTAAGTTCGGGAAAAACGTATAGATCTATGCCACAAAGAGATGTATGTAACTTCGCAAAACGTCTAAGTTCTGTTTTTTTTGTAAGTTCCTAAAATCCAATCACACTGTATTTGTCTTGTTCAGATAATGGCAATGTGAAAGAGAAGGGCCTTTCAGAGGGCTTGGCCTTTCTCCCAGTAGAACTCCGTTACAGAGAAGACGAGTCTGGGAGGGCTTGGAATAGCGACTCCGACCCCAAATCCAACCAAGTATGTCAATGTAAAAGAGAACCGTTTTTAAAATAGAGCAACGGAGAGACAGAGAGAGAGAGAGAGAGAGAGATAGACTGACATCAACAGACGTAGAGACCTAGATGGACACTGATCGACAGAGGGACCGAAATCGACAGAGATCGACAGAGAAGAGACCCACATGGACAACGACAGACCAAGATCGCTGGAGACAGACCGAGATAAACAGGGATCGACAGAGAGAGACCAACATCGAAACAGAGAGACCAAGATCGATAGCCAATCTTTCAAAAAACCTTTGATTTGCGGCGGCGGTGCCAGTGGAGGTGCCGATCTCAGAAGGCTGTGAGCACCGGAGCCCACCGACGCTTGGGTGGTCAGCGGGGGTCACGACCCTTTGATTTGTTCAGTGGTTGTCTCAATTGGTTTATGAACACTTCGAAATGTTACTCCTTCTGTGTTTACTACTTTGAGATGAACATATGTTACTCCTTGTGTGTTTACGAACATTTTGAAATGAACCCTTTGTTACTCCTTTTCTGGTTATCAACGCTTTGAAATGTTACTCCATCATACTTTTCGTGAAAATATTTACACCATTTTTGAAAAGTTACTGCTTTTGTGTAAGAATTTTTGGCATAAGATTTATACGTTTTCTTCGAACTTACACCTTTTGTGAAAGCCCAACTTAAACCTATTTCGGAAGTCACTTATACCTTTTGTGGGAAAAAAAAATCATCAAATTTACACCTTTTTCTTAAGCTTATACCTTTTCGTGGAAGTGCTTATATTTTTTTTGAAAAGTTACTGCTTTTGTGTAAGAATTTTTGGCATAAGATTTATACTTTTTCTTCGAACTTACACCTTTTGTGAAAGCCCAACTTAAACCTATTTCGGAAGTCACTTATACCTTTTGTGGGAAGAAAAAATCATCAAATTTACACCTTTTTCTTAAGCTTATACCTTTTCGTGGAAGTGCTTATATTTTTTTTGAAAAGTTACTCCTTTTGTGTAAGAATTATTGGCATAACATTTATACTTTTGTGCTTATATACTCTTTCAAAAAAGGTGTAAGTTTGAAGAAAAAGTATAAATCATATGACAAAAATTATTTCACAAAAGGAGTAAATTTTGAAAAAAAATATAAGCACTTCCACGAGAAGGGGTAACCCTAAGCAAAAGGTGTAAATTTGATGAATTTATCTTTTCACGAAAGGTATAAGTGACTTCCAAAAAAGCTTTAAGTTGGCCTTCCACAAACGGTGTAAGTTCGAAGAAAATGTATAAATGTTATGCCAAAAATTCTTACACAAAAGGAGTAACTTTTGAAAAAAAATATAAGCACTTCCACGAAAAGGTATAAGCTTAAGCAAAAGGTGTAAATTTGATGAATTTATCTTTTTACAAAAGGTATAAGTGACTTCCGAAAAAGCATTAAGTTGGCCTTCCACAAACGGTGTAAGTTCGAAGAAAAGGTATAAATGTTATGCCAAAAATTCTTACACAAAAGGAGTAACTTTTCAAAAAAAATATAACCACTTCCACGAAAAGGTATAAGCTTAAGCAAAAGGTGTAAATTTGATGAAATTTTCTTTTTACAAAAGGTATAAGTGACTTCCGAAAAAGCTTTAAGTTGGCCTTCCACAAACGGTGTAAGTTCGAAGAAAAGGAATAAATGTTATGCCAAAAATCCTTACACAAAAGGAGTAACTTTTCAAAAAAAATATAAGCACCTCCACGAAAAGGTATAAGCTTAAGCAAAAGGTGTAAATTTGATGAAATTTTTTTTTCACAAAAGGTATAACTGACTTCCGAAAAAGCTTCAAGTTGGCCTTCCACAAACGATGTAAGTTCAAAGAAAAGGTATAAATCTTATGCCAAAAATTCTTACAGAAAAGGAGTACCTTTTCAAAAAAAATATAAGCACTTCCACGAAAAGGTATAAGCTTAGGCGAAAGGTGTAAATTTGATGAATTTATTTTTCCACAAAAGGTATAACTGACTTCCGAAAAACCTTTAAGTTGGGCTTTCACAAAAGATGTAAGTTTCAAGAAAAGGTATAAATGTTATGCCAAAAAATCTTACACAAAATGAGTAAGTTTTCAAAAAAAATATAAGCACTTCCACGGAAAGGTATAAGCTTAAGCAAAAAGTGTAAATTTGATGAATTTATTTTTTCACAAATGGTATAAGTGACTTCCAAAAAAGCTTTAATTTGGACTTTCAATAAAGGTGTAAGTTCGGAGAAAACGTATAGATCTATGCCACAAAGAGATGTAAGTAACTTCGCAAAACGTCTAAGTTCCGTTTTTTTTTGTAAGTTCCTAAAATCCAATCACACTGTATTTGTCTTGTTCAGATAATGGCAATGTGACAGAGAAGGGCGTTTCGGAGGGCTTGGCCTTTCTCCCAGTAGAACTCCGTTACAGAGAAGACGAGTCTGGGAGGGCTTGGAATAGCGACTCCGAGCCCAAATCTAACCAAGTATGTCAATTTAAAAGAGAACCGTTTTTAATATAGAGCAACGGAGAGAGAGAGAGAGAGAGAGAGAGAGAGAGAGAGAGAGAGAGAGAGAGATAGACTGATATCAACAGACATAGAGACCTAGATGGACACTGATCGACAGAGGGACGGAAATCGACAGACATCGACAAAGATCGACAGAGAAGAGACCCACATGGACACCGACAGACCAAGATCGCTGGAGACAGACCGAGATAAACAGGGATCGACAGAGAGAGACCGACATCGACACAGAGAGACCAAGATCGATAGCCAATCTTTCAAAAAACCTTTGATTTGCGGCGGCGGTGCCAGTGGAGGTGCCGATCTCAGAAGGCTGTGAGCACCAGAGCCCACCGACGCTTGGGTGGTCAGCGGGGGTCACGATCCTTTGATTTGTTCAGTGGTTGTCTCAATTGGTTTATGAACACTTCGAAATGTTACTCCTTCTGTGTTTACTACTTTGAGATGAACTATGTTACTCCTTCTGTGTTTACGAACATTTTGAAATGAACCCTTTGTTACTCCTTTTCTGGTTAGCAACGCTTTGAAATGTCACTCCTTCATACTTTTCGTGAAAATATTTACACCATTTTTGAAAAGTTACTGCTTTTGTGTAAGAATTGTTGGCATAAGATTTATACTTTTTCTTCGAACTTACACCTTTTGTGAAAGCCAAACTTAAACCTATTTCGGAAGTCACTTATACCGTTTGTGGAAAAAAAAATTCATCAAATTTACACCTTTTTCTTAAGCTTATACCTTTTCGTGGATGTGCTTATATTTTTTTTAAAAGTTACTCCTTTTTTGTAAGAATTTTTGGCATAAGATTTATACTTTTGTGCTTATATACTCTTTCACAAAAGGTGTAAGTTTGAAGAAAAAGTATAAATCTTATGACAAAAATTATTTCACAAAAGGAGTAACTTTTGAAAAAAAATATAAGCACTTCCACGAGAAGGTAAAACCTTAAGCGAAACGTGTAAATTTGATGATTTTATCTTTTCACAAAAGGTATAAGTGACTTCCGAAAAAGCTTTAAGTTGGCCTTCCACAAACGGTGTAAGTTCGAAGAAAAGGTATAAATCTTATGCCAAAAATTCTTACACAAAATGAGTAACTTTTCAAAAAAAATATAAGCACTTCCACGAAAAGGTATAAGCTTAGGCAAAAGGTGTAAAATTGATGAATTTATCTTTTCACAAAAGGTATAAGTGACTTCCGAAAAAACTTTAAGTTGGCCTTCCACAAATGGTGTAAGTTCGAAGAAAAGGTATAAATCTTATGCCAAAAATTCTTACACAAAAGGGGTAACTTTTCGAAAAAAATATAAGCACTTCAACGAAAAGGTATAAGCTTAGGCAAAAGGTGTAAATTTGATGAATTTATTTTTTCACAAAAGATATAACTGACTTCCGAAAACCTTGAAGTTGGGCTTTCACAAAAGATGTAAGTTTGAAGAAAAGGTATAAATGTTATGCCAAAAAATCTTACACAAAAGGAGTAACTTTTGAAAAAAAATATAACCAGTTCCACGAAAAGGTATAAGCTTAGGCAAAAGGTGTAAATTTGATGAATTTATTTTTTCACAAAAGGTATAACTGACTTCCGAAAAACCTTTAAGTTGGGCTTTCACAAAATGTGTAAGTTCCAAGAAAAGGTATAAATGTTATGCCAAAAAATCTTACACAAAAGGAGTAACTTTTCAAAAAAAATATAAGCACTCCCACGAAAAGGTATAACCTAAAGCAAAAGGTGTAAATTTGATCCATTTATCCTTTCACAAATGGTATAAGTGACTTCCAAAAAAGCTTTAAGTTGGACTTTCACAAAAGGTGTAAGTTCGGAGAAAACGTAAAGATCTATGCCACAAAGAGATGTAAGTAACTTCGCAAAACGTCTAAGTTCTGTTTTTTTTGTAAGTTCCTAAAATCCAATCACACTGTATTTGTCTTGTTCAGATAATGGCAATGTGAGAGAGAAGGGCGTTTCGGAGGGCTTGGCCTTTCTCCCAGTAGAACTCCGTTTCAGAGAAGACCAGTCTGGGAGGGCTTGGAATAGCGACTCCGAGCCCAAATCCAACCAAGTATGTCAATGTAAAAGAGAACCGTTTTTAATATAGAGCAACGGACAGACAGAGAGAGAGAGAGATAGACTGAGATCAACAGACATAGAGACCTAGATGGACACTGATCGACAGAGGGACCGAAATCGACAGAGATCGACAGAGAAGAGACCCACATGGACACCGACACACCAAGATCGCTGGAGACAGACCGAGATAAACAGGGATCGACAGAGAGAGACCGACATCGACACAGGGAGACCAAGATCGATAGCCAATCTTTCAAAAAACCTTTGATTTGCGGCGGCGGTGCCAGTGGAGGTGCCGATTTCAGAAGGCTGTGAGCACTGGAGCCCACCGACGCTTGGGTGGTCAACGGGGGTCACGACCCTTTGATTTGTTCAGTGGTTGTTTCAATTGGTTTATGAACACTTCGAAATCTTACTCCTTCTGTGTTTACTACTTTGAGATGAACATATGTTACTCCTTGTGTGTTTACGAACATTTTGAAATGAACCCTTTGTTACTCCTTTTCTGGTTATCAACGCTTTGAAATGTTACTCCTTCATACTTTTCGTGAAAATATTTACACCATTTTCGAAAAGTTACTCCTTTTGTGTAAGAATTGTTGGCATAAGATTTTTACTTTTTCTTCGAACTTACACCTTTTGTGAAAGCCCAACTTAAACCTATTTCGGAAGTTAGTTATACCTTTTGTGGAAAAAAAAATTCATGAAATTTGTACCTTTTGCTTAAGCTTACACCTTTTCCTGAAAAGACTTACACCAATTTTTAAAAGTTACTCCTTTTGTGTAAGAATTTTTGGCATAACATTTATACTTTTGTGCTTATATACTCTTTCACAAAAGGGGTAAGTTTGAAGAAAAAGAAAGTATAAATCTTATGAGAAAAATTATTTCACAAAAGGAGTAACTTTTCAAAAAAAATATAAGCAGTTCCACGAAAAGGTATAAGCTGAAGCAAAATGTGTAAATTTGATGAATTTATTTTTTCACAAAAGGTATAAGTGACTTCCGAAAAGCTTTAAGTTGGGCTTCCACAAAAGGTGTATGTTCGAAGCAAAAGGTATAAATCTTATGCCAAAAATTCTTACACAAAAGAAGTAAGTGTTCATGAAAGGTGTAAATGATTTCACAGAAGGCGTAAGTTTTCAGAAAAATGTGTAACTTTTCAGAAATCAGTTACGCCTTTTTCTGAAATTTCTTACGCGTTTCTTGAAAACTTATACTTTTTTTGTAACCATTTACACCTTTAGTCATATAATATATTATTTTATTAATTTACCTAGAAAGTCCAATGTGTAAGTTTTCAAATATTTTAATATAACCTAATATATACAAATATATAAATACAAAATAGAAGGGTGTAAGTGCCTTGCATATCATATACAAGGCACACTTAAAAAAAAGTCCTACTAGTTTTAGAATAGGTTCATGGACATGGAAATAAAAAAATATAAAAAGAGGCACAGACCGTAGATGTGTTGGCACCAAATATGGCAGACAGATGAAACGCGTTTAACAAAGATGACATTGCATGTACACCAGATATGTTGCAGTAGAGTTGAATAATATATAAATGTCATTCCCATGAATTCGTAATGAAGAAGACGCCTTAAGCATTTGAATCTTCTTGTTTGTCTTTGTAAAAGCAGTATATTGCATTCATATGAATAATTACAATTACAAATTTCTATCTATTTGGTTTGGTTGACATAAATTATTGTTTTAGTCCAAACCACATTTGGTTTAGATAGAGTTTGTTTCTGTGCTTTCGCCGACGAATCATCCGGGGTCGTTCCGGTATAGTCTTCACAAGAATTGCAACACTGGCCATTCTTTTTCGTACTTGCCTAATCGATTAAACACTCGATCAGATTGGTGTTGGCGAACTCATTTCGGATCGGAACAGTCGAAGGTGATCTAGTGAAGCGAGCGTTGGCACAATTGATTCGGCCATCGAGACAGAGAATTGAGAGGCAATTAATTTATCATTAATTACAGAGAATTGAGTCAAGAGGAATATGATGATGGTGGAAGAGAAGAGATCAAAAGGAAGAATTACCTCTCTCTCTCTCTCTCTCTTCTCAACAATCGATGGATTGTCTTTCATATATATATATGTTCATGATTGGTACGTCACATCTTGTCAAAATGTTTCGGTGCGTATATATATATATGTCTGTATTATATCTATAATGTTCATAGAAGTTAGACACGCCTCTAGAGACTCACTCTCTATCCTCAACAATCTCATAAATAGAGAGAGGGGGTAAAGATGTGGTGTGTGTTGGGTGAGTAAGAAAGAGGGAGGAAAAGTTGCGCGCCTCTGTGGATAATGCACAAAGGGTGTTTGATGAAATGCGTGATCGGAATACAATCACATGGACCCCTCTTATTCACGGGTATTCCCGGGTTCATGTTGTTAAATCGGTTGCTAGAATAACTCATTATTTGCATAAATCTCATGAAGAATTTAATGAGCACACTTGTTCGGTAATTTTGTAGGCGTGTGAGTCACCGAACGAAAGGATTTGTGGTGAACAGATTCATGGTTTTGCCATAAAAAGCGGGTTTTGTGATAATATTTTTGTTGGAACTTTTTTAGTTTCTATGTATTCAAGAAGTGGCCACTTGGATGATGCAGATAAATTGTTCAATGATTTGACTTACAAAGATGTTCGCTGTCTGAAATTTTATGATTAAAGTTTAATTGAAAATTTATTTAAATTATCATGTTTAAATATTTCGGGTGATCTAGATTGTGTTGATATTGCTCAAATACTACTATTACAATCAAACAAAAATTATTTACACATTTTTTTTTCTCACAATCCTCCAAAAGAAATTCATTGATGATGTCATCATCACAATCACAATTTTAATTAAAAATTGATTGAGGAATTTTTTGTGTTGATTATTATTTTTTAATAATCAATTGAAAGTTATTTTTAAAGTAACTTTGAGTTTTGTGAGATAGATGTCTTCAATCTTTATTTTACTTGTGTGGTAAACTTGGTTTAACTATGAATCATGTTCTTAATGTGGGAGTTTTTCTTTTGACTTAAAAGAGATAATTCCATTTTTGTTCCTAATATTTTTGAATGAGTTATTATTTGTGACAGTGTCACTTGTCTGTAAATGAACCATGTTGTTTTTGCTAATTTATGTATTATCACAAATGTAAGGAAGAGAGATTAATGGGAAAATTATGATTATGATTGACTAGTTAATCTTGTCTATGTCTACATATGTTGTAGAGTTGACAATTAATGGCATCATTTTTTTATTATTATTTTATTTTATATGATATCATTAATATCAATTTGGTATGTGGTGTATTATAAATGGATGTCAATTATTTATCAAAGTGTTAATAAAAATGTGAACCTATGTGTTTTGACATAAGAGGAATTCTAACTATTCTTTGGAATAATGACTAAAATTGGTGTGGTGACTGATCCCTAATGAAATATTATATGAATTAAAATATTTCATGGATAAAAGACGCTTTGGTAATTGTCGACGTAATCACCAATACTAGATAAGACAAATAAGATGTAAATGCATTTATACAGTGATATTTATATTCCATGTTGAGATTGGAATTAAGGGTTACAGTAAACAAAAAGAAATTAATCATGGCTAAAGAAATATTATTTGACAAAGTGTTGTGCCCACAACCGGTATTAGTCATTTCTTCATTGTACTGCCAAAGCAAGTTATGAAGTTTAATTGTATTTTAGAAAAATTAGTATTGTAATTATATTCACAAAGCAATTTACATCTTGTTATTTAGTTCAAGCACGCCAATTAATGATATATTCTGATTTATCTCAGAAATGTGGGGGTGTATTTATTATACACCAGTAAGAGAAATTAAGTTTTCTTGGAATACTTAAAATGTGGGGATGCTTTGAGGATTTTGTCAAAGTAACGGTTTTGATTGTAGGTCCACAAATAATCTCAATTCTTTCTATAGGACAAAGTTGGAGTAGAAGCAAAAATGGTTTCATTAACTCCTAAGAAACAACTCTATGTTTATTATTTTAAAAATGGGAGTGACATAGAGTAACGGTAAGTCTCGATATAATCAAAGACTTAATGACATTTGCTTTCAGTTGTGAATATTGTCTAAGGATAATATAATGAATCCACTAACTACTCAATGATATATAATTGAGAAGGTCAAACGAAAAATAGCGATCGCTAAACAAAAAGTTTGACCAGAGAGCAAATGAGGGAAAGTTCATCGAGGAGAATGTGATTAAAGCCTATTACACCAGAGTCATCATAATGATAACCCTACTTAGATGATTGGAGATCTCAAGAAATAAGTCCAAAGGGACAACTAAGTTATGTGTGGTTCGCCAGAAATCACTAAAGGAGTCTATCTCTTATCCATTCCTATGATGAGAGTGATATCTGCAACATGTGTTGTATATAGGGGATTTAGGATAAGCTATGCTTTTAATGATCACTTATATCTTGAAAAACCTAGAGGGGTATTTTTCAAGAGAAGTATTTAAGAGATTTGAAATAAGGATCACCTATATGAGTGTGAAGGGGCCGCTTCTATAAGAATTAATAAGGCTAAATTTTCTAAAGCACTCATGAAACACTAGGACTTGCCCAAGGCCAAAACGAGCACAACCGTGAGAACTAAGCTATGTTTGGAAATATTCTGTGTGAATTTTATTGTCTTGGCTTACACAAACGGCCGAACAGTTCAAGGCATCATGTCCACTGATTAGCTAGTAAGTCCGATAGACTTTCACTAGGAAAAGTTCAAAGCCGAAAGCTGCCTATCCTGATGCAGGATATTTCCTTAATGTACTCTCTCTTTGTTTGCATGTTGTTGCATGTCCTTTCCGTAAATTTCATTCATGTGGGGGATTGTTGGAAATTTTGAATTTAAATTTACTCCATTGATTGTGTCTCTTGAGATGGAAGGGTGTTTCCTTTTGAAGGGTCACAACCTTTCTGAAGAGTCACATAGAAGTCTATAAATTCCATCTCTCCCACTTCAATTTGAATAGAGAATTGTCATTTTCTTCTTCACTTTGCATTTATTCTTCATATTTCTGCAGTCTAATTTTCCTATAAAGAGAGTACATGCATAGTGAAGTTCGCTAGGCTTGCAATAGTAGTGCTGCTAGTGTAAGACATTAATCGTTGTATCCTGGGAGATAAACGTCCATTGAATCCGAAGCACCGATGGGAGGACGAATCTGTCTTAAGAAAAAAGAGTGTCACACACTCCACTTGATCAGGTTTTATCTGTTTATGTACTGTAAGTTTTATCACGTTGTTATGTAGATTTATTTCAATTTTTGGTTTTGTCCAAAAATTGTTTGCATAATTTTAAATTATATTTTCTATATAATTTAGTACTATTTTTCTAACAATAATGTCACTGATTTTTTTTATTTATTATTACCATTATATATTACCTCTTATATAAGACTCGTGATTGGTTCATTGTTTAAAGATAATTACTAAACAATTAATGAAAATAAATAATATCTTATCATGTAATTTAGTGATATAAAAAAATAAATGATATATAACAATCTATTATGTTATAAAATTATGAGTTAATTACTTAAAATTCCTATTTACAAATGTTATGGTAGCTCAGATTCTATTTAAGATTTGTTGAACCAATAAGTCTTATTTAGTAAAATTGAGAATGTTATCAGGTTTTCCCAATTTTTAAAACTAAGAACAATACCAATTTTGCATAGTAATATTTTAGATAATTGTTTCACTAACTAATTAAAAAAACAGAGTATGAAATTAAACGTTTTTGCCCTTCTATTTATTGGTTTGATTTAACTATTCAATAAAACCAAGAATATTAACAGTTTTTTTCTAATTTTAAAATTGAGAACATTATCAGTTTTTCATTTAAATTTTTTTTTCCCAATTTTGCACATCAATGTTCCAGCATCATGCTCCTTTATAGACACAAATTTTTAGTTTTGCACAAAAAAAATAATTCATTTTTTTTTTATAAAAAACACATTTTAGTTTTTTTTTCACATAATTTTTTTTTTATATAGTTTTTTTCAATTTGAAAGTTGATGTTTTGAAGTTTTAAAAATTAAAATAAATGCCAAATCTGTCAAGACCCAACCTCAGGGCTTAGAGTTGGAATCGTGACTTACTAACTTATTCTCATTCGAAGTAAATTAAGCTGCGCAACTAAAATTACTTAAACAGAAATTTTACTACATCTTACTATTTAAGAAAAATGAAATACATTTCTAAGGCTTTCATTATTTTATTATTCAGTGACCAGCCCCGAATAGAGACAAAAGGAAGCAAAAATATAAAAAAAAAGAAAGGTAAAGTAGTGATTCATCATCAGTCCATATGCAGGTTCCATTTGGTAGGGTTATGGATTTCCCTCACATCTCGTCACCTGAAAGGGTAACAGCTATAAGCACACAGCAGAGTGAGAAATGCTATGCCAAGTGTAGGGAATACAAAATATCCATGGATAATTAATTAGGCTAAAACATTTGCAACATTTAATTTAAAATGACAATTTATTTAAAGTGGCAGAATACAGAAATCATGTAAATAATAATCATAACCGCGGTATAAAACAGAACAGAACAGAGGTCACAGAAGTGACAGTCAGAACAGAGGTCAATGGATCCATGACAAACAGAGGACCACAAAGTGGTCAAACAGAGGCCAGTGGTTATTTAAGTCCCCCAAGACGTAGGACTCCCGTGGTGGTACTAACAAAACATAATTGTTTATAAGGTTATAATCAAATATATACTAAAATTTAAACTAACATATCCGTGGGTTTCCTTTTAAGTATATAGAGTTTAGAAAGTATCCCACGTAACTAAAATATTTATAAACATAACTTTTGTTTATATAACTTGATAAATATAACTTGTTTGAAATACGCTATGGTAACTCAAAACATTTGTAAAACATATAATGGTAAATCAAGGTATAACATATCTCACCTTAAGTATAACCCTTAGCCTTTACTTTACTAGCAGAACTTTCTTTCCTTACTAATATATTTCTCTCGTTTCTTACTCTTCCCTCTTTTTTGTTTTTCTTTCGTTTTCTTCTCTTTGTTTTTTTCTGAATCACAGCCCACTAGTCCCCTTTATATACTGTTTGTTGAGTCCAGGGATGAAGGACACGTAGCCTCTCTCCCTTGGAGGCATCATGAGGCTAGAGATATGAGCTATTAATTGAAGATCCATTATAAGATTTAAATCTTTTATGGATAAGGATTATCTTCCTAATACATATGCTTGGGCCCTTTTTGTTTTCTTTTCTTGGGCCGAATTCCATAAACATTGCTGGGCCAAACACCTTCTCTTTTTTTTTTTTTTTTTCATTTATTTATTTGTTTAGGTGTTAAGTGTTTCAATGTTCCTAATATAAATCATGTAGCATCATAAAATTAATTATTTTATTTTATTTTTACTTTACAGATTTATTATTGTTATTCCATATTATTATTTATTTACTATCTTTAATTTTAATTGACCTAACCAGTATTAGAATTTCATATTTCTGTTAATTTGGCCATAAATAAAAAAAATCCCTAATTAATCCCATATAACCCAGTGCTAAATCAGGTTATTTATTTATTTATTTATTATTAATTATTTAATAATATGTTATCACATACCCCCATAAGTATAAACTATAAATATTTATGTGATATTTAATTAAACGTTCAGTGTGTCACATTTCTCCCCTCCTAATAGGAGTTTGTCCCCAAACTTGACGTACCTTAACTTTCGAAGAGGTGTGGGTATTTGACTCGCATTTGGTTTTCTGTTTCCCACATAGCTTCTTCGGTATGATGATTTCGTCATAAGACCTTTACCAGCGGTATGGTCTTGTTTCGGAGAACTTGATTACGACGATCGAGAATCTGCACTAGTTGTTCTTCGTAAGAGAGATCTTCTCGCACTTCCAAGTTCTCATAGTCGATGACATGTTCTGGATCTCGGAGATATCGTTGGAGCATTGATACGTGAAACACGTTGTGGATTTTAGATAAATCAGGAGGTAGTGCAAGGCGATAGGCTACAGGACCAATTCTTTCCAGTATCTCAAATGGGCCGATGTAACTTGGATTTAGCTTTCCGCGCTGTCCGAATCGGATCACTCCTCTTGTTGGTGAGATTTTGAGAAACACATGATCTCCTACTTGAAATTCCAAGTCTTGTCTCCGAGTATCCGCATAACTTTTTTGGTGGCTCTGAGCAGTGCGAATCCGCTGTTGGATGAGTTGGATTTTCTCACTTGTGATTTGCACGATTTCGGGGCCTAACAATTTCCTGTCCCCAACTTCCCTCCAGCACAGGGGTGATCGACATCTCCTTCCATACAGAGCTTCGTATGGTGCCATTCCAATGCTTGCCTGATAGCTGTTGTTATAGGCGAATTCCATTAAAGGTAGGTGCTCATCCCAGTTACCTTTGAGGTCCAACACGCATACACGTAACATGTCTTCCAACGTCTAGATTGTTCTTTCGGATTGCCCATCAGTTTGTGGATGATAGGCTGTGCTGAACTTCAGTGTAGTTCCCAACGCTTCTTGCAATTTATTCCAGAAGTGACACACGAATCGAGGGTCTCGATCAGACACGATTGAAACTGGAATACCATGCAACCGAATAATCTCTTTGATATATAAAGTGGCAAATTTATTCAGAGGGTACATGATTTTGATTGGTAGGAAGTGTGCTGACTTTGTCAATCGGTCTACTATAACCCATATTGCATCATTCCTTGAAAAAGACTGTGGTAGCCCGACCACGAAGTCCATAGTAATGTGTTCCCATTTCCATTCAGGAATAGGGAGTGGTTGCAGTAGTCCCACCGGTCTCTTATGTGCTGCTTTAACCTTCTGACAATGCAGACATTTAGAAACATGGTTTGCTATATCTCTTTTCATTCCGGTCCACCAGTAATGTTCCTTCAGATCATGATACATCTTTGTGTTGCCAGGGTGAACTGCAAATCTTGAGTTATGAGCTTCCTCCAGTATCTTCTTCTTGAGTTCCGGGATGTCGGGTATGCAAATTCGATTTCGAAATTTCAGTATCTCATTGCTCATCATAAAATCAGGATCAGGCGTGTTCCCTTGTTCCTCGTACCTTTTCTTCAAGAGTTTATCTTCCCATTGGCGTGCTTTGATTTCTCCAATCAATGTAGGCTCCATGATTACATTGGCGAGCAACCCATTGACCTTGCGGGAAACGAGAGTGCATGCCAAACTTTTCGTCGATTTTTAGCTCAGTGCGTCCGTTACCACGTTAGCTTTGCCTGGATGGTGATGGATCTCTATCTCGTAGTCTTTCATAAATTCTAACCACCGCCGTTGCCTCATATTCAGTTCCTTCTGCGTGAATAGATATTTTAAACTCCTGTGGTCAGTATAAATCTCGCATGTTGTATCGTAGAGATAATGAAGCCAGATTTTGAGAGCGAAGATTACCGCAGCCAATTCCAAATCGTGAGTCGGGTAGTTCTTCTCGTGAGTCTTCAATTGTCGTGACGCATAAGCAATGACCTTTCCGTCTTGCATGAGAACACAACCCAACCCATTGTATGAGGCATCACTATAAATTACGAACCCCTCTACTCCGGTAGGGAGTGCTAGTATAGGGGCTGACACAAGTCGACCTTTTAATTCTTGAAAGCAACGCTCCTGTTTATCAGTCCATTCAAAGGGTGTGTTCTTTTGAGTTAGCTGGGTCAAGGGCGATGCTATTTTTGAGAAATCTTGCACGAAGCGTCGATAATAACCAACTAGACCCAAGAAACTTCAGATTTCTGACACATTAGTAGGTCGTGGCCAGTCCACGATTGCTGCAACTTTTTGGGGATCAACCGAGATGCCGTCTTTGTTAATGACGTGACCAAGAAAGTGTACACTAGTGATCCAGAATTTGCATTTCTTCAACTTGGCGTAGAGTTTGTGATCATATAGTGTTTGTAGAACCATTCGTAAGTGCCGCTCATGAGTTTCTGGTGACTTGGAGTATATAAGGATGTCGTCAATGAAAACAATGACGAACTCATCAAGATAGGGTTTGAATACTCTGTTCATGAGGTCCATGAAGGCTGCTGGGGCATTTGTGACGCCAAAAGGCATGACGAGAAATTCGTAGTGCCCGTAACGGGTTCGGAAGGCCGTCTTTTCAATGCTTTACATTTTAACCTTTAGCTGATGGTAGCCAGAACGTAAGTCAATTTTGGAAAATACTTGTGCGCCTTGAACTTGATCGAACAAGTCATCGATTCGTGGCAGAGGATATCGATTCTTGATGGTGACCTTGTTCAGCTCCCGGTAATCGATGCATAACCTCATCGTGCCATCCTTTTTCTTCACGAACAATATTGGAGCTCCCCAAGGTGAGGTACTAGGTCGGATAAAACCTTTGTCCAGGAGTTCCTGGAGTTGAGTCTTCAGCTCTTTCAATTCTGTCATCGACATGCGATAAGGAGTTTTTGATATAGGTTGCGTGCCAGGTTGGGTTTCAATAGTGAATTCGATTTCTCGATCAACTGGAATACCGGGTAAATCTTCAAGAAAGACATCCGGGAATTCTCGAACTACTGGAATTGCATCAACGGTAGGGGCCTCTTTTTGTGTATCAATCACATAACAAATATAACTATCACAACCCTTTCTTAGGAGTCGTTGAACCACCATGGAGGATATGATACAGGAAGGGTTGGAAATTTCAGCCCCATCAAAAACAATTTCGGGTTGGTTTGGTAACTTGAGGGAGACATTTTTGGTTTTACAATCGATAGAGGCGTGGTTGGCATTCAGCCAATCCATACCTAAGATTACATCAAAGTTTTCAATGCGGAGGAGAATTAAGTCTACATATAAGGTTTTGCCTTTTAGGAATACAACACAAGATCTGTACACATCAGTACTACAAGCAGACTTACCAGAAGGAAAAGACACAGACAATGTATATCCTAATGGTTCGGGTGTTGATATCAACTTGGCGGCAAAGTGTGGTGCAACAAAAGAATGAGTTGACCCAGAGTCAATAAGGACATGAGCCAAAAGACCACAGATAGAAAGTGTACCTGACACAACATTTTCGATAACTTCCGGTTTTTCAGGTACCAAGGCGAAAGCCCGACCTTGGTGGTTTTGGCCCTTCTTTTCTCCTCCCGGTCCCGCGATTCTCTTGACTGGGCCAGAGGGGCTGGCTGTAGGATTAACTATCTTTGGACAATCTCTTAGCAAGTGGCCAAACTGTCCGCGTCTAAAACACGCTCCCGTGTCTCGATGGCATTGTCCCCAATGAATCCTCCCACAAGTGGGGCAAGTTAGAATAGTGCCACCTCGAGGGTTGGTAGGACCGTGGTGGCCTGAGCTGGTTGTGCCCATGTTTACCTTTTTATGAGGTGCAACACCCGGTCTTCTATTATCCCTTTCCCAGAATCGCTTCTTGTAGTTTGGTTCTCCGGAACGCGAGGCTTTAATTCCCTTTCCTGCTATGTACGCCCGGTCCACCACTTCTGCATAGGTTGGCAATTTCAAGACCTCAAGTCTGTCTTTAATCCCAGCATCCAACCCTGCTTCAAATTTTCTTGCTTTTCGAGCTTCAGTGGGGATGACGTATGTTGCAAATCGAGCGAGTTGTGTGAACTTGCTCTCATATTCGGCCACCATCATGGTTCCTTGCTTAAGATGTATGAAGTCGGATGCCTTCTGCTCCCGCAATGAATCTGGAAAGTATTTTTCATAGAATACTTCCAAGAATCTTGCCCAAGTCGTAATTTCTTCTTTGGCCAGAGTGAGAAGCCACCATTCCTATGCATCGTCTTTGAACGTGAAGGTGGCGAACGTTACCTTTTGCCTCTCGGTGCAAGGTAGGGCACGGAAAATCTTTTCCATGTCTTTAACCCAAGCGTCTGCTACCATTGGGTCTGGGCCGCCGGTAAATATGGTAGGTTTCAGATCCTGGAACTGTTTTATGGTAACCGACCCTTCTTACTGTCCCGGTGTCCCATTGTTGATGTTAGCTTGCAAGGTTTGTAGAAAACTAGCAACCGCTCTTTCCATTACTCTTTCCATTAATTCCGTACCACTAACTGACGACTCACTCCCATTACCATTAGCCATTCTACAAGCAATAAACGAGGTATTATATTTTCAATGCAGCATATATAGCATAACATGTAGTATACTTTATATTTATATAAACTGCCAACATTACACATTTACATTAGTCAAAATATATTGGTGTCCCATCCCTGTGGTAAACAAAAGTCAACAAAAAGAGGACTAGAACATATCAAGATTAGCATACAAAAGATTTTCTACTAGCCAGATCTAGAGTGGTGGGTCAGATGGGCCGAAAAACCAGGGGAAATAGTGCTGCATAAAAAACTCGAACTCCCACCCCAACTGGATTACACCAAAACACACTCATGCTACCTGGACCGCGAAAATGGGGATAGACCGTATATGACCCACAAATGTTCGGTCGACAATCCAAACAGGTGTCTCAACATATGACAGGTCATTTTCGAAGTCAACATTTTGCATATTAATGATCTCTAGTGGATTTGGAACTGTGGTGAGAATATAATCCTAAGGGTACATATTCCCCCTTCTGGCTGCAAACTCTGAGGGTAGCGGGCCTATAATGTAGTGCGGGCGGTCATGACCCGGGGCGACGCCAAGGACGCGAGATGGTCCGAGAAAACATCTGCGTGTGTGGTCAAGGCTATGCCTCCATAATAGGTGTGGAACGTTGGTAGGGTCAACCTGGATATAAATTGGCCGTCCCATCAATCGGCCAAGACCTGGGTGTAATTCCCTGACTATCTCTTCAGAATCTCCCCAACCTTCAGGGAAGGCGGGGGCGGGGGCAGGGTGTTCGGCTAAAATTTCATTTAAGTTGATGGCCTGGAGGTCATTCCAGAAAGCATTATCAAGGTAAATCTCTGACATCCTACAACACCAGAATAAACGTGAGATTTTACACAGGAAAACTAACGTCACATGTAATTATTTATTATTATATTTTACCACATATATTCATATATATATATATATATTTATTTATTTATTCATTTAGTTATTTATTTATTTATTTATATTTATTTTTCAAACCGTTGCTCTGATACCACCTTTGTCAAGACTCAACCCCAGGGCTTAGAGTTGGAATCGTGACTTACTAACTTATTCTCATTCGAAGTAAATTAAGCTGCGCAACTAAAATTACTTAAACAGAAATTTTACTACATCTTACTATTTAAGAAAAAGGAAATACATTTCTAGGGCTTTCATTATTTTATTATTCAGTGACCAGCCCCGAATAGAGACAAAAGGAAGCAAAAATATAAAAAAAAGAAAGGTAAAGTAGTGATTCATCATCAGTCCATATGCAGGTTCCATTTGGTAGAGTTATGGATTTCCCTCACATCTCGTCACCTGAAAGGGTAACAGCTATAAGCACACAGCAGAGTGAGAAATGCTATGCCAAGTGTAGGGAATACAAAATATCCATGGATAATTAATTAGGCTAAAACATTTGCAACATTTAATTTAAAATGACAATTTATTTAAAGTGGCAGAATACAGAAATCATGTAAATAATAATCATAACCGCGGTATAAAACAGAGCAGAACAGAGGTCACAGAAGTGACAGTCAGAACAGAGGTCAATGGATCCATGACAAACAGAGGACCACAAAGTGGTCAAACAGTGGCCAGTGGTTATTTAAGTCCCCCAAGGCGTAGGACTCCCGTGGTGGTACTTACAAAACATAATTGTTTATAAGGTTATAATCAAATATATACTAAAATTTAAACTAACATATCCATGGGTTTCCTTTTAAGTAAATAGAGTTTAGAAAGTATCCCACGTAACTAAAATATTTATAAACGTAACTTTTGTTTATATAACTTGATAAATATAACTTGTTTGAAATAAGTTATGGTAACTCAAAACATTTGTAAAACATATAATGGTAAATCAAGGTATAACGTATCTCACCTTAAGTATAACCCTTAGCCTTTACTTTACTAGCAGAACTTTCTTTCCTTACTAATATATTTCTCACGTTTCTTACTCTTCCCTCTTTTTTGTTTTTCTTTCGTTTTCTTCTCTTTGTTTTTTTCTGAATCACAGCCCACTAGTCCCCTTTATATATTGTTTGTTGAGTCCAGGGATGAAGGACACGTAGCCTCTCTCTCCCTTGGAGGCATCATGAGGCTAGAGATATGAGCTATTAATTGAAGATTCATTATAAGATTTAAATCTTTTATGGATAAGGATTATCTTCCTAATACATATGCTTGGGCCCTTTTTGTTTTCTTTTCTTGGGCCGAATTCCATAAACATTGCTGGGCCAAACCCCCTCTCTTTTTTTTCTTTTCTTTTTTTTCATTTATTTATTTGTTTAGGTGTTAAGTGTTTCAATGTTCCTAATATAAATTATGTAGCATCATAAAATTAATTATTTTATTTTATTTTTACTTTATAGATTTATTATTGTTATTCCATATTATTATTTATTTACTATCTTTAATTTTAATTGACCTAACCAGTATTAGAATTTCATATTTCTGTTAATTTGGCCCTAAATAAAAAAATCCCTAATTAATCCCACATAACCCAATGCTAAATCAGGTTTTTTTTTATTTATTTATTATTAATTATTTAATAATACGTTATCACATACCCCATAAGTATAAACTATAAATATTTATGTAGTATTTAATTAAACGTTTAGTGTGTCACAAAATCATTATGTTCCTTTATAGATAATCATAAATAATAAACAATCATTGTTTGAAAAACAATTTCAACTATTAAAAATTTAATGGGGCTTAAAGGTTTAAAT
The DNA here is from genome assembly GCF_055761805.1 of Camellia sinensis. NCBI lineage: Eukaryota > Viridiplantae > Streptophyta > Magnoliopsida > Ericales > Theaceae > Camellia > Camellia sinensis. The sequence goes on along the minus strand of NC_138962.1, from coordinate 20,094,412 downwards.
TTTTTTTATTAAGACTTAATGGAATATAAATTCATAAATTAAGACTTGTGTGTAAATGCTCTAAAATTATTTGGTGGCTTTGATTGTTATGTGGAACAAATATTTAAATGTAATTGATTCATATAGTTATCAATTTTGTGTTGGTGTTTTTAAGAAACAACATGAGAGGTGGCTATTAGTAATTTGTTACATTCAATAATTTTATTTTCTTACCACTATCCTTCTCTAGGTTGAGCTTGTCTCAAGGATATTATGGATAAATTTCAGAAAAATTTTAATTTGTCACGACCCAAACCCGGCCCTAAGGGTTTAGCACCGTAACCGGCCAGTAATCCGAGATTACCGAAGGCCTGCTGAATAGTAATACAGTAAAACAGAGTACAGGGCCTGGCGGAAGCCAATACAGTAATTAAACAATGTCCAATGAGCTGTGACAGTCTGTATGCCAAAAAGATTTTTCATGCATTCATACATATACAAACAGTACAGTCTATACAGAATATACAGTCACACAGTACAGGGACCTAATCCCTTGATAACAGTACAGTTAGTAATTGACAGTCCATACAGTAATCCAAACAGTATGGAGACAGACGGGGGAAAACAAACAAAACACCCCAAAGCCGTAGCATGGCAACTCGGAACCTCGCAGTGAGGCACAAAGGCTGGCTTGACAAAACTGGAGTCTAACCCACGCTCCTAGCTCCGATCTGGTGGCTGAGCACCTACATATATATATAAACAGTGAGCTAAAGCCCAGTGAATAACATAATGCGTAAAGGGGTTATGAATGAAATGTCCTTACAGTAATGAAATCAGTTCAATTCAATCAGTATTTCAGTTGTTCAGTACAGTAAACAGTCATATGTGGTACATCCATTAGCATAACAGTAACAGTAGGTCTTAAAAGACCGAACAGTAATGATGGCCATCAGTCAGTAAACAGTAGTGGCTCCACGAGGGAACCGACAGAGAATTCTGTCACAGTAACAGTAACAGTAAACAGTAGGTACTAAGGATGCCACAGTACAGTTCAGAAATAAAGGACATACATTCATTCAGTAATACCAGTTCAGTAAACAGTTCAGTTCAGTATTCAAAAGATATCAGTTGAACATATCTTTACACAATTGTTACTCACAGAGTTCTGGGCTACAGTATGCTAGAGCGTGTCTCCCCAGTTGCCAACCCTACACAGTTAACAAGTTGAACACACTAAGCTACACAGTTGGGAAGTATCATAACTTAATCCTTAATTTGCCTTGGTGTGTTCTACAACGATATCCTCATCAAGATGCCTTAAACTAGGCCTAAGAATGCCTAGGATGGGATGAGGATGCAGAAATACACTTAGAAAACATTTCGCAAGTTTGCTGAAAATAGGAGCCTCGCTCGAGCGAGACTTTCTTCGCTCGAGCTAGCTTCCAAAATCAAAGGCTTCGCTCGAGCGAGAAATCCTTCGCTCGAGCGGTCTGCAAAACAGTAAAAATACTGGATGCCGTGATTTTACGCGCGATGGTCGCTCGATGCTCGCTCGAGCGGAGCCCTGGACAAAGGTGCTCGCTCGAGCGAGGAATACTTCGCTCGAGCGAGGAAGCCAAATCTGGAATTTCCAGATTTGCCTCCCAAGCTCAAACCAAGCATTCTACCACTCCAAACTCGACCTCTTGGGCCCAAATTCTGGAAAACATAACTAAATTCAATGTATAACAAGTTTCAAAGCTCAATTTATGAATTCAAGCCCCAAAGGTGAGTCAATTAAAACCACATTCAAACCCATTTTCAAGAATATGAAGAACATGCAAACATGCATGAATTCAAATCAATTCAAAGCTTCAATTTGATGCTCTAAGGAGCCAAATCTTTCAAAACATGATGAGTTCATGGTCTCTTGTAAAAATATGAGCATGCATGTACAATTTATGAAAGACAACTTCAAAACTTCAAAATAAAGGCATGCATGCATGAACTAGGCTCCAATTCAAGGCTCAAATCACTAGAGGCTCAAGAACTAAGCATGAACAAGTTCAAATACATTACTAGAAGGTTAAATCTCTTACCCAAGTCTAGAATTATAGGCAAGGAAGCTCAATTATGCAATCTATACTTCAATTCCTTCAATTTCCAAGCAAAACCAAGCCAAAAGAGGTGAAATCTAACTCTCTCCCTTAACTCTCTCCCTCTAGTCGGCAAAAGCAAGAAATGAGCTGAGCAAAATGTTTGATTCAAGCATACCAAGGCTCTAACATGTTATAATAAGGGCCCACTAACAATGGCAATAAGGTAAATAAGGCAACTATTGCAATTAACTCATTTTAATCTAATTTAATCATACCTAATCAGTTTTCAGACAATTATACCATAAAATCACATTAATTCTGAGGATCATGGAACATCAATCGGTTTCTAATTCGGCCGCCGATATGGCCTTCAATTAGCAGTTTAAACATATAAGTATGAACAGATAATCATACAGTCAAACAAATAGAATGCAATTTAACTAACATATACTCAATCAATTCGGTTTCCAATTTCAGTCAGTCAGTCAGTTCAGTACTTTAATCAGTTCAATTATCAGTCATAATCAATTCAGTTTAACGGTAATCGATGGTTATCGGTAATCAATCAGTCATAAGTCGGTAAACAGTATGAGGGTTGTTACATAATTGTAGTGTAAATTCTTCTTTTACTTATGAAACTTGTGATAACTATACAAATAATTCTTTTAAGAAGAATTGTGCTGACGTGAACAATCAATTTGGAGATTTAAGGGTGCGTTTGTTTGAATGGACTGGATAATGGGAGATTATAATCCATCGGACTATTAGTCCTGGGATACATTGTCCCGGGACTATTTAGTTAGACTAAATTTGTATCCTATGTTTGTTTAGTCATAGGATGTAAATGTCTGGATTGGACTATTTTTAGTTATTCAATATTTGTTTGGGATATTATGGAAAAGGATAAATGCTCAAATGACTATTTTATCATTTTTAATTATTTACTAAGTAATAGTAATATTAAACATAGCTTTAATATTTTAATTATTTTTAGCTAGATTAAATAAAAATTTGTTTTATTTTATTTTTTGCACAATATTTTAATTATTTTAATTTATTATTTTCAATTAAATTAAATTTATAATTTATATTTTTTATTTAATATATAATTTTAAATTAACGACAATAAAAAATAATTTTATTTAATATATAAGTTAAATTTTCAACAACACTAAAAAAATTTAATTTATAAGGCCATAATTTATAATTTATTATTTCTAAATAAATTTAATTTATAATTTATATTTTTTATTTAATATATAATTTTAAATTAACAACACTAAAAAAATAATTTAATTTAATATGTAAATTTAATTTTTTAACAACACTAAAAAAAATTAATTTATAAGGCCATAATTTATAATTTATTATTTATAATTTATAATTTATAATTAAAATTTTTATTTAATATATAATTTTAAATTAACAGCACTAAAACAATAATTTATAAATGTTCAAAAGACTATTTTATCCTTTTCTAATTGTTTGCTAAGTAATAGCATGGAGGGTAAAATGGACATTTCACAAAATAATCTCATGGGATACCAATCCCATGGTTTCTATCCCATCCCCCCATGGGATAGGATAGTCTCATATTTGTGGAACTAATAGTTCGGGGAGACTATTAGTCCGGAGCAAAAAAAATAAAACAAACAATAAACTATTAGTCCGATGGGACTAATAGTCCAATTCCACCCCCTAATCCTTCAAAACAAACGCACCATAAGGCTACTACCACCCACACACACACACACACACACACACACACAAAAATATATATCCATTGTAAAAGTGTATGTATTCATATTTTAAATATAATATCAATTTTTTATTTATGATTTGGGAAGTTTCTATTTTTAGAAATAGAAAAAAGCAAAAAACTAATATGGAAATATTGTTTGACTTATTTTTTAGAGTTTCAAAAAAAATTAAATGAAAAGGAGATTGAAATGACTAGTATTTTTCAAACTTTCATTATTTTTTTTAAAAAAGTTAAAAAATAAAAAATAAAGTTAATTAAAAAAATTAAATGACACCACTCACAAAAATTTCTGAGTTGCTATCGACAAATGGTATAAAGGATATTCCTATGAAATTGTGGTCTGTGGTGTGTACAAACATCATCTATATGGATTTGTTGGGAAAATCTTGCTGACATACATAGTTCGTCAGAGAGATAATATGGGTATATCTACCAAATCATATAAAAGATTGGGGGAACACGAGTTTGAATGTGTTCTGTTGTTGGGATACCTTATAAAACCTACCCCACAACTCAATATGCAGTGTCTTGGAGCAAAGCAGTTTAGGGGAAAAAAATAACAACCAAACTGTGATTCACAAAAACCTAACTCAAATAACTTAATCCAATCCCATTAAAATAAATAAGCTTGTTCAACCTAATTCCACAAAAATAACGAAAGCTCATTCAATCTTCAATCCTCTTCAAAAAAATTACCTTAATTCAAAAGACAAACTATCACCCAAGAGTAACAAGAAATTAAGTCCAACTTGTTTAAAAAGAAATCAAACACACAAATAACCATCCCAATTAAGTCCAACATGAATAAAAAGAATTTAACAGGATACACTCACAAGAAACCATCCAAATTAAGTCCAAGAGAATCCAGCCAATCATCTAAATTATACAATTAAACAATCCAAGAAATCCACAGTAAATAGAAACAGCTACTACATAGGCAACATCCACTCATCCGAACTCCAAAGAACCACAATAGCTTCATCCAAACTCCAAGCTTCATCAATCTACAAATATAAGCAAGAAAAAATTATTCAATAACAAAAAAATAAAAATTGTGAACTGGTCTCTTTGATGATGGTTAGAAATTTTTCTTGCACCAAATTCACTGGAAAGCTAAAGCAAGCCAAAGGTAGGATTTTTTTGCGCTATAAAAATTGTGAACTGGTTTTGACAGAAATCTTTACTCTTTAGTATCTGTAGTCATTTTAACGATAAGTAAAAGATGACATCAAGAAAGATGCGGACATTACTAACAATTTAGTTGTTCAAACAGGATACACAGTTAGTAATGCATGTGCAGCTGTGGAATCTCAAGGCCTATTGCAAGGAATTATAACACATGCTTAATACTTTTATTAAGATTCTAGATCCTCAATTAATGGCCTTGGAAAAATCAGCAAAAAATCCGAAGATGTTTAAGCTTCTCTTTATTGTGAAGATTTTCAAAATCAAGTTTCTGAGCAGGTTCTTGTGCATTGAAGAGTAGCAGGTTCTGATACATTGAAGAGCAATTCTTATTTCCAGTATAAATGGCCATTCCATTAGGAGGCTAAGGAATAGTCATTCTATTCCTGCCCATAATCATTCTAGCAACACTACCCTAGATTAAGGGACTGAGTGATATGTTGGAATCTTCAAGGTGGCTTATATGCAGAGTTAACAATGCAGTCCCCAAAACCCCAATGAAGCCTATCTGGAAAGCCATGTTGAAAAAGAGGAATGGACTTGATGAGGTTACAACATCAGTGGGAAAAACATATGAATGAGAATTGGTGATGATGTGATCTTGGGCTGAGTTAGAAGGAAGGATGATAGGTTGAGTGAAGCAGTATACCAGCCTGCTATCTGTTCTTTATGAGGCCAACATTTCAATCCCAATTGACCAGGGCAACAAACCAGTAAGCCTTAAATTGAATTATTATTTTCCCCATTTCAATGGGTTAATTCAAATGTTCCAAAGGATTGACCATAACTGATCAACTAAATTATCATATATTCTCATAGATTAGTTTAGTAGATACCTAGGGAAGTATATAACTATATGATACGAAAAGACCAAACATTCAAATCATGTTTCTAGAGTCTTTATGAGAAAGCTGAGCTAAGTGAAATTTTGAGGATTTGGTGGAAATGGCTAAAATGGCATGAACAAAACTTTTTTTTATGGCCAATGACACTATGTCCTGCAAAACTACAACAGACTTTGCATATCATATTGTCTTCCCACTTTAATCATCCAGTATTTAATAGGCTAAGAAAACAGATAAGAGATTTTTCTTGCTCTAAATTCACTGGAACTGGTGATTTAAAGTTCAATTGTGCACTGATTTTAACGAAAATCTCGACTCTTTTATCCCTTGCAGTCATTTTAAAAATTAGAGTAAGATTAATTATTTGTGGCTAAAAAATTGCATTCCTTGGAGAAAGAAATGTTATTAGATTCATAAACAATACTACTTTAAATTCTATCCCACAGACAAACGACATAGGAGAATTTCACCACGTATTGTATGCAAGCATAAAACGAGCTACGTGCATTGCATACAAATGATATTTCTCCAAGGCAAACGAGCCTTGAGATTTGTAAGAACGGCAATTCTATAAATATGATAAGATTGGAGAGCATATCTTGACATACATACATGCATGCACATGTGTTCTCTGTTATTTGACATGAAATTTGAAAGGTAGTTATACTTCTTTTGGAAAATTAAAATATTTGTTCAGCAAGTAAGATTTTTAGCCAAAAAGCCAATATAAGTTGTCAAATCATTTTCTATACTTTTATATATATCTTTTTGTAAAAAGTCAAAAAAATATTAAAAAAAACCTGTTAAAAAAAAAAATGACTGCTGGTCAGTTTGTTCTATTTCAGGAAGTGAAGGAAAGCACTGTACTGAGAAGTCAGAATTTTCGAACCTAGTATCACTAACAATGAGAAAATTTTGTTTTGACATGGTTTCGGATCATTGAAGTCACAAATATCACCATTTTTTCTATTTCATTCATAAATTATCATATTCGTCTATTTAGTTTCTAAAGTTTTGAATTTGTGTTTGTGTAGTCCAATTGGAGACAATTATACAAACAAACAACTGTTAAAACTTAATTTGATTAAAAAAAATTAATTTGAGAATTTGAAAATCTTAAACCATACAACAAAATGCTAATTTTTCTTATTATTTTGAATGAATTACAACCTACAACCAACTTAATGGGTGTTTAATTGTATGATTTAAGTTGTTCAAATTATAAAATTACCTTTTTTTTTTCCAGCAGTTATTGATTTTTACAATCATCTCTAATCGGACCACATGAAAAAAAAATTAGAAACTTAATAGACTAAATAAACGAAATTAATAGCTTAGAGAAGAAATAAAAAATAAAAATGTTGATAGTTTAGAGATAAAAGTGAAATTAACCCTTAAAAAAAAAAAAGAAAGGAAAGAGAGGGGAAAGAAACTACCAACCAACCTGATGTAAATGTAGGAAGATCTGAGAAAGATTAGTCGTTAATTCTTATTCTAATATGATGGAAGGCACATGCTTGACTTTGTAGAAGTCATCTCCTCCTTCTCTAACCTTGTCTATGAGTGCTTCAGGTACGTATCTGATCTCCAATTCCCGGAGGGTGGTAATGAACCTCAATCCTTTCGAAATCTCCTTCAATTCAAAGCATCTAATAATTTGTAAACAGAAGAGACAGGGCATGGCTCCTTGTTCAACCCTCCACTCCTCCAAGTTTTCAATATTCCAGAGGTGTAAAGATATGAGTTTCGAAAAACCTCCACCATTACAGCCGCCATAGCCCTCTCCTCCTCTTCCACCTCATCCTCCACTATTATTGCTGGATGGTGCTGCTGTTGTTGTTGGTGGTGGTGTAGAAGAACAAACCATCTCCTTCCCAATGTAGGAATTAAAACCTAAGAGAAGAGTCCTTAAGTTGGGGAACTTCTCCAATGTTGGCATTGGGTCTTCCTCTAGTTTAGTATTCTGCAACCTTAACATGGTGAGGTTTAGAGGGAATTGGTCTGGAAGTTTCTTAACCCAATTCAGGGACCCCCACAATGTCGATTGGTGAAGATGGTGGCATCCTAAAAGTTGCCTTAAAAGGGTTTGTTTTTCTTCCGTTCGGAAATCTACTATAATATCGAAGGATGAATATTGCAGAAGGCGGTTTGAATTGTTGAGGATTGGGGATTTCAACATCACGACCAAGTCTTTTTGGGGGCTACCAGACCACTGAATTTTTGAAGATTGTCAGTTTAGATAAGCATCTGACATCACACTTTCTTGCATCAAAGTTTTCTAGCGTCTCCAATTTGCTTAAACCATCCAATCGCAACTTACCTATACAAGATAGCTTGATTTCACTAGGAAATGGAAGATATAGATGTCTCAATTGTTTCAACCTCCACAAGACATTGGGTATTCTTAAACTCCCCCGTCCCCTTAAATCTAGGGTCTGGAGGAATCTCAAGTTACCTATAGAAGAGGGCAAACTTTTAATATCAAAACCTCTTATACTTAAATACCTCAAGTAAATTAGGTTTCCTATTGCTCTCGGAAACTTTTTTCCTTTCCTAGACTTAATTCTTTCAAGGTCTAAAACTGTAATCAATGTCAGGCCCTTGAAGAGTAATTTTAATTTTTGCCAACCATAACTTTCCAATTCATTGCCAAAAGAGTAAAATTGGTATGATCGGATATGGTGGTGATTCTTCATTTCATGTTCAAATAGGGGAATAACATTTCCGCTTTCTATAGAGTTGGCATCACGGTCACCCAAATAGTGCACGGCAAGTCAGCGAATTGATGTTAATAGTGATGATGATGAAGGCAGTGCAAAGTCTGTCCACGCGAGTTGATGATCAAAGGCTTTAATGCGAACAATCTTGAGAAAATTCTCCTCTTTGGCCTTCAACAAGCATAAGTCTCTCATGAGATCGTGGAGGCGAAAAAGTTTAATCCTTTTTTCTGAAGCTTGTTAATTGGACTTGAACCATGCATCTCTGGACTAACTCACCCAAGTAACTCATTCCAACATCCAACATTGTTTTCTCTCTTACTTCTCCTACTCGTGTTGGTGACACAATGCCTTCAGCCATCCACATTTGAATCAGTTTTTTTGTACGAATATCATGATCTTCAGGAAAATGGCTCAAATACAAAAAACACGCCTTAAGATGGTAAGGCAAGTCTTGGTAGCTAAAGGTTAAAATTTCTGTTATTGGGACTCCTGTTCAGCCTTTGCCCTTACCTAAGTCATAACTAATGTTTTCACTCACCTTCTCCCAGTCCTCCTGTGTGTATTTTGTTGCCAAAAGTCCTCCTAATACCACAATCGCCAATGGAACACCACCACAATGCTTGACCATTGTCGTCCCTAACTCAATCATTTTTGTTTAATGTGAATCCTGCAAAATTAGAGGGGAAAAAGATGCATCTGTTGGTAAGTTTGTACTAGTCTATATGGACAGTGCTTATATAAACAAAAAATAGCAATGTGTATCTATATTAAAAATAGTAAAGGAAAATTATCAATAGGTCCTAGGGAGACTTACGCGTAGGTGCTAATAGGTGGATTTATTGTCTAATAGATCATATAATAATTAATAATGTTTTTCATTAAACACTATTAAAAAAAGTCACTAATTGTTAATTTTCAGTAACAGTTTAAAAATTTTCTCACAAAAATGTCACTAATTATAAGTTTTAGCGACAATTTAAAAAAAATTGTTACAAAAAAAGGTCACTAATTTTCAACTTTCAATGACAATTTGAAAAATTCGCGTGCTGCATCAGTAACTCATTACCATCTGGGTGAAATTGCCACAACATGGGCGTTCTTCCTAGCAAGAATTATTGAAGTAGGATAATGGCTAAGAGGATTTAAAAAGCATTATGGCATTAAGATTTCCAAGGTTTAGCCAAGGCTTAGCTCAGGACCTCATTACTCGTCGTATTTGGTTTGGTATTACTACTGTACATGACTTCGAGAGTCAATATGATATTATTGAGGAACGTCTTTATCAGAATATTTTTGTTTCTCACTTTGGGCAATTAGCAATAATTTTTCTGCGATCACAAAAAAGTCACTAATTATAAGTTTTAGCGACAATTTATAAAAATCATGTCAAAAAAAATCACTAATTGTTAATTTTTAGAGACATGTAAATTTTTTATTTAATTTTAAAATATTAAGTAACAAATTGTAAATTTTTTTATTTTATTTTAATAAATATGTATTGATAAAAGAACCCATCTGTTTTTTCATTATTATATCTTTTGAAAGAATCTTGAATATTTGCCTAACATAAAAAAAAAGAAAAAGAAAAGAAAGAAGAAGGTTATTTCACAACATATTTAACTAAATAGGTCCAATTTTTTTTAATGAAAAGTTACAACAAATAAATATAAAAATTATAATCCTAAAACTAACTTATAAATGATACCAAACAAAACCAAAAGTGGTTGGGAGAGATGCAAAAATTAAGATAATATATATAGTCTATTGTGGGGATATATTTTCTGAGTACCAACACGTGGCAAGGTGACACCGACGTGTCAGCCGAGGTGCCACGTGTCCTGGTCGTGACGCCGAGGTGATCTCGGCAAGGCCGAGATTATCTCCGAAGATATCGAAATTCGAGATAAGTGGATAAGGGACAAGAGTTCTAGAATGAAAAGGGAACTCAACCTGGATGAGGGACAAGAGTCCTAGAATGAGAGAAGACTTCAGTTTGTATTAAGATAAGACTCTTAGAGAGTTTATCTTAATCTTACTGGGAGTCCAAGATTAGCAGTAATCCTGAGTCCATAGAAGTTAGGCTTCTATTGGGACTAGGTTTATGTTGACTATAAAAGAGAGGCACCCCCATGGGTCTAAGGTATGCTTTTTAGGCTCAAGCTTGTGAGTTGAATAATTGATTATCTTTGAGACATATACTGACTTGATCGTCGAAGTGCCCCCGAGTGGACGAACCACCGCGGAATTCTTATATTTCTGTTGCAGGTCAGTCAGGTGCCATCTATTCTGCCAGTGCTCTCCAGCTGAATTACTGAGTTGGTAGTGTGGTCGGAAAATTTTCCACACAATTTGGTGCCGTCTGTGGGAAAAAAAGAAGAATAGATAGCCAATGACGAACATAAGGATCAGACTGGAGACAACGCTTCTGCTGGGAATGGGAGATCTATCAACCTCGACGTTGAAGGGGATAATAGCAACACAGAAACTCGTGACCAGAGTCACGGAATGAAAGACGTCGGCCAGGAAGGTGATGCACCAAAGACAACAGATCGAAACGGATACTACAACGAAGATGACCTCTAGGTATGGAATGATAGATACCTGCGGAGGAACGAAGACCCTTCCAGAAGGGATGAAAAGACAGGGGGCATGAGCGCTCCCAAGGAGATAACATTCAAGTATAGAAGAACTCATCTTGAGTGAGCAGATCCCGGATTCTAGATCCTGGATCCCGGATCCGAGAAGACATGATCTCAGCCTAGACAAGTAGGCCCGAGAAGACGAGAGCTCAACCTAAGTGAGCAGATCCTGGATTCCAGATCCCGGATCCTAGAAGACATAATCTCAGCCTAGATGAGTAAGTCCGAGGAGAGAAGAGCTCAACCTGAGTAAGCAGATCCAAGATTCTAGCAGACAAGATCTCGACACTTAAGTCCGAAAAGAGAAGAGCTCAGTGAGCAAATCTCAGATCCCAAAAGATAAAAAAGAAAACACACAAGGTTGGACTGCAGTTAGCCAGGTTGAAGACCTTTTATAAGGTTCACAAAGGAGTATGTGGAAGCCATGCAGGGGGCAGAGAGAAGAAGAATATGTTTACCACTTGTTGAAATTTGTAGCAATTTACAAGTTGGTTAAACCGATATGATGTTTACCACTTGTTGAAATTTGTAGCAATTTACAAGTTGGTTAAACCGAGATGATGTTTACCACTTGTTGAATTTTGTAGCAATTTACAAGTTGGTTAAACCGATATGATGTTTACCACTTGTTGAAATTTGTAGCAATTTACAGGTTGGTTAAACCGATATGATGTTTACCACTTGTTGAAATTTGTAACAATTTACAAGTTGGTTAAAATCGAGATGATGTTTACCACTTGTTGAAATTTGTAGCAATTTACAAGTTGGTTAAGCCGAGATGATGTTTAACACTTGTTGAAATTCTGTGTGAATTTGCAAGTTGAAGTTAAACCGAGATCAAATTTAACACTTATTGAAATTCTGTGTGAATTTACAAGTTGAAGTTAAACCGATGTGATATTTAAAAACTTGTTGAAATTCTGTGTGAATTTACAAGTTGAAGTTAAACCGAGGTCATGTTTAACACTTGTTGAAATTCTATGTGAATTTACAAGTTGAAGTTAAACCGATGTGATATTTAACACTTGTTGAAATTCTGTGTAAATTTACAAGTTGAAGTTAAACCGATGTGATATTTAACACTTGTTGAAATTCTGTGTGAATTTACAAGTTGAAGTTAAACCGAGATGATATTTAACACTTGTTGAAATTCTGTGTGAATTTACAAGTTGAAGTTAAACTGATGTGATATTTAACACTTGTTGAAATTCTGTGTGAATTTACAAATTGAAGTTAAACCGAGATGATGTTTAACACTTGTTGAAATTCTGTATGAATTTACAAGTTGAAGTTAAACCGATGTGATATTTAACACTTGTTGAAATTCTGTGTGAATTTACAAGTTGAAGTTAAACCGAGGTCGTATCGGAAGAAGATTAGTTTAAACACTTGTTGAAATTCTGTGTGAATTTACAAGTTATAATTAAACTGAGGTTATGATAAAGGAAGATGGTTTAACACTTGTTGAAATTTTGAAAAAAATTTACAAGCTGAAGTTAAGCCGAGGTTATGATAAAGGATGATGGTTAAACACTTGTTGAAATTTTTGAGAAAAATTTACAAGTTAAAGTCAAGTTCAAGCAATATCTGCGTACTTGCCGAGACTACCAGGTTGTCAAAACTTGAAATATGGAAAACTGAAGTCTTGATAGAAGACATTGAGAAAGTGACAAGTCCTAAGCAACACTTGCGAAAATATTTGTTACTATATTTTCAAGTGTTAGGACAAGGCTGAGATGAGCAAGATTAGAAGTTGTGATAGAGGTATTTTACCCGAAGAGATTGCACAGTCAAGGTGTACTTTGAAGACATGCAAATTATTCTAAGTATAGAATCATACAAGAGTAGAAAAAAGAAGACATACATTCAAAGAAGAAATCAGAGAAATGCATTTAAAGAAAAAAGAAGGCACTTCGGCCTGAATATTGAAAAATAAATTATTCAGACTACAAAAATGGCACGTCGACCGGATTAAAAGCATACAAAGACGGACAAAGTACAAGGTACAAGGTACAAGGAGTAAAAGAAGGAAACAAAACTACTCAGCATCAATGGCAGGATATAGAAGACAGTTGAGAAGACTTCTTAGCAGCCTTCTCGGCCTCGAGCTCAGCATCGATCTCCCGAAGAGTTTGATCAAGGCTCTTCTCGGCGATTGGCACCTCGAAGTTTGAAGGCAAGGATTGAAAGCAAGAATCTGGAAAAAAGACACAGAAAACAGAAACAAGAATGTAATTCGTAATCAAGAATGGTGATGAAGCTATTAGGAAATCAAGACAAAAAGATTGCACAAGTGTGTCAAGCCAAGAATAGTGGCAGAAATCAACAGATGTGTGAACAGTGTGTATTCAAGAAGATGATTTGGAAATAACGGGTAAAACAACAATGGTGATTAACAATGAAGCAGAGCTTCTTGGAAAGCAACAAGAAATAAAACCAGGAGGAACGGTGGCTTACCAGAAAGAGGGAAGCCGGAATGAGAATTGTCAAAGTCTGACGACAATGACAAAATGACGTAAGCTTCGCCGGAGGAGAGGAACGAAGACAGTTGCAGAAGCTTGAAAGTTTGGAACAATGACGGATTTAAGCAAAAGAGCTAGAAAGAGAAAAAGTCAGAGGATTGAATGAAAAAAGAGAAAAATAGTCAAGAAGACGACAAAGTTCAAGAATAAACCCAAGTGCACAAGCACTAAGTAAGTATGTGAAGAACAAGAAAGTAATGACCCAGACACGATGCTAGCAATAGAAAGCGGATATGACAAGAACAATGCCAGGCATTCAAACAATTCAAAACTTGAAGACAGACGAAAATAGAAGGCAACAGATGGCAAGTAAACAGATTCAGAAGAGTTATGAAAGATTGAACTTAATAGCAAGTAAAGAGTTTATGAACCTACAAAGTGAAATGAACGCCGATATGAAAATCGCCGGAGTCAAATAGATGACTGGAAATCGGGAACTCACCAGAGAGTGTGAGTGGAGCAGTTGCAAAGCTCTTGGAGTTTACGAATTAATGGAACCAAAACCTCGGCTAGGAGGTGCGATTTCAAGCAGCTTGGAAAGCATGAAACTTGATTCTTGACACCAGTGGATAGTAAAGTCCAGGGAACTTTGAGGTCGGCGAGTTTGATCTCGGACAGAGGGGCACAGATGAACGAACAGTGTAGGTTCCATCACCTCAGAATGCCGAGGTAATAGAACCTAGGGGGCAGTTGTGGGGATATATTTTCTGAGTACCAACACGTGGCAAGGTGACACCGACGTGTCAGCCGAGGTGCCACGTGTCCTGGTCGTGACGCCGAGGTGATCTCGGCAAGGCCGAGGTTATCTCCGAAGATATCGGAATCCGAGATAAGTGGATAAGGGACAAGAGTCCTAGAATGAAAAGGGAACTCAACCTGGATGAGGGACAAGAGTCCTAGAATGAGAGAAGACTTCAGTTTGTATTAAGATAAGACTCTTAGAGAGTTTATCCTAATCTTACTGGGAGTCCAAGATTAGCAGTAATCCGGAGTCCATAGAAGTTAGGCTTCTATTGGGACTAGGTTTATGTTAGCTATAAAAGAGAGGCACCCCCATGGGTCTAAGGTATGCTTTTTAGGCTCAAGCTTGTGAGTTGAATAATTGATTATCTTTGAGAGATATACTGACTTGATCGTCGGAGTGCCCCCGGGTGGACGAACCACCGCGGGATTCTTATATTTCTGTTGCAGGTCAGTCAGGTGCCATCTATTCTGCCAGTGCTCTCCAGTTGAATTACTGAGTTGGTAGTGTGGTTGGAAAATTTCCCACACATCTATAATACTAATGTATAGGCACTAATTATAGGAAAAAAAGTGATTTGTAAATAAAAAATTCATGCAAAAAGTTCTACAAGAATAATGTGATAATGACATTTTAAAAATTGTAAATCACTTTAAAAGGTTTTTTTTAATTTAAAATGCATGAACATAAATTTGCCATGTTATCCAGAACGAAATTTTTATAAAAATTTGATGTTTGTATATCATTACTCATTATAGAATCAATTACTGAGGTCATAAACAACTTTCTGTTATGGGTTATCTTTTCTTGTATTTGGTATAAGTATTTCCTGTGTATCATAATTTCAACCTCCCCCCCCCCCTCCCCCAAAAAAAAATTGCTATAATATAATTATTTTTTTCACTATTTCACTTAATTGCAATTTCTCCAATCACATTCCATTGTACCAAAGAAAAAAATAATGACCACTTGGGTTGCAACTTGTTAATTTATACCACAATACAAATGGATTAATTAAAATGGCATTGATTTTTTTTTTTCTTTTTTATTCCCTTTCAACAGATCAATTCAAATGTGTCAAATGATTGGCCACAAATAGATATTAATGTTTATAATGAATACCATTTATTTGAAAATATTTTTTAAAGTAAAAATTATAATCTCAAAAACTAACTTATAAATTATATCAAAAGAAACCAAAGTGGTTGGGAGAGATGCAAAAATTATATATATATATATATGATTAATATTAAGATGATATATACAATACTAATGATGCAAAAAGTCCTACAAAATAATGTGGTAATGACATTTTAAAAATTATAAATCACTTTAAAAAGTTTTTTAATTTAAAATAAATGGACATAATTTTGCCATGTCCAGTGCAAATTTTTTATATAAATTTTATATTTATATATCATCATTTATTATAGAATCAATTACTGAAGTCATAAACAACTATCTGTTATGGGTTACATTTTCTTATTTTTGAAAAAAAAAAATTCAACTATAATCACTACAACAAAACGCACTTTTGGCAACTAAATTTGGCAATTAAAAAAAAATTAGTCGCCAAAACTTGTGAAATTGGCGACCAAATTTTTTTTAGTTGGCAAAAGTACAGCTACTAATTTTTTTTAGTCGGGAAATATTGATTATTAGTGACTAAAAAAATTTAGTCGCTAAAAATGGTACAATTGGCGACTAAAAAATATTTTAGTCACTATATATATAGTTTTGGCTACTAAAATTTTTTTGTCGGCAAATGAAAAACAAAAATTTATTTTCAAACTTTTGGCGACCAAAAGTTTGGTCTCCAAAAATTTATTTTCAGCGACTAAAAAATGTTTTAGTCACTGTATAGCTAGCTTTGGTTGCTAAAATTTTTTTGTTGCCGAATAAAAAATAAAAATTTACTTTTTATCTTTGGCGACCAAAAATTTGGTCGCAAAAAAAATATTTTTAGCGACTAAAAAATATTTTAATTGCCACAGAATTAAAATATTTGGAGTGATTTATAAAATTAATTAGCGACCAAAATATTTAGTCACCAAATTATTACTTTTAGTGACTAAAATAATATTTAGTCGTTGTTAATTAAGATTTTGGGTACTAAAAAAATTTTTAGTCGGCATTGATCAAACTTTTGTCCCTTAATTAGACCACTCGGTCGGTCCTCTCCCAGTTCACTCTCTCATCATCCCTCTTCTCTCTCTCTCTCTCTCTCTCTCTCTGTCTCTCTTTCTCTCACTCCATCGCAGGCTACCCTCCTGCCAGCCACCGTCCACCACTGTCGCACACGAGCACCCACCTCCTCACCGGCGACGGTACAACCCACCTCCCCACCAGCGACGGTACCACCCATCTCCCCACCAGCGACGGACAACAGTAGCTACTCTGATTTGTGTCTCCTCCAGCGCACACCAGGTATTTCCGGCCTCTTCCTCTCTCTCTCTCTCTTTCTCTCTATATATATATATATCTTCACCCAATTTCTAGGGTTTTATAACAAAGGATTTGTTTTTTTTTTTTGTTTTTTCTGGTTATAAATCAGAGGGTTGGAGCTTCTCTTCTATCTATTTCTCGCAAGAGCAGCGTTTTTTCTCTCTATTTCTCACTCGCAACAACCATTGGAGCACACACTGTATTTCCCCTTCTTCTTCCCCTTCCTCTCTCTCTCTCTCTCTCACACACACACACACACACACACACACAACCATTGGAGCACGCCCTGTTAAATCCAATTCATTATTCTATTGTCCTATATAATGATTCTTAATCATGCTTCCATTCAATTCTAATTTTCTTTTAATCAATTAGTTTGTGTGTGATGATGTTGCTATTGTTGTTGTTGGTAGTTTATTTGTTGCTGTTGTTTGGGCTATGCTTTTTATTGTTGTTGTTTTCCACCCTCTTGCTCACCATGTGTTTGACAAAATGTTGAAACGAAATTGGTGAAGTTGAATTGACAATTTGTTTGCCTTTTTATAATTGAAATTGAAATTGAATGTTGTGGAAAGTGAAATTTCAAAGTCATTGAACCTTCCTTGCATTCTTCTGGGCTGACCCACTAGTTGACTTGGAAATTAAGACCATAAACAAGAGTATGTTTGATGAGTTAATAAAGCCTCATTTTAATTCATTAGTACCCCCTCACACAATCACACACACACATATAGATATTCGCATTTAATTCTTGTTGAACTGTATTGTTTATGTGAATCACATACATGTTTATATTTGGATTCAATCTCTTTTTGTCAGTAAAGTCTGTTGCTGTTTAAAAATTTGCATAATTTTATTTTTATTAAATTTTAGAATTTAAATGAACATAATTCCTGGTTCTAAAGGAAAAGTTTCTTGTAAATTTTAATGGTTTTAAGTAAATATTTGAAATTACTTCAACTGATATTCATTAGGAACAGATTTGAATAAATTCAAGTGTCAGTAGGATATAATTTGGATTTCATATTTATGGTTAATTCTGAACTCAATTTACATTTTCTCTCATCACTCTCTCTCATTTTAAGATTTACAGTTAATTCTGGAATTCAATAATTTGGAGTTATTTATGTATACAACCTTAGTGTCTATTCTTTTTTCCATGAGTAACTTCTGGTAATAAATGTGAGGGGAAAAAGGCTGTCATAAACAGGACATGGCAATATATATAACAAATATAAGATGAAAATTTTCTTGTATGTGTCTTGTGTGTGTTAAAGCAACCTTGTTGGCTTGCCCTGTGTAGAAACTGAAAAGACACATCAAAGGAAAGTATTATCTTAAAGTAGTATTCATATTTACAAGTGACTGTGAAAAGCCAATACACTTGAATTGAATTAATTATACATCAAGTGGAAGTATTATCTTAAAACTACATTCATAACTTGAGGATAGCAAGACTCTTGTAGTTGTGAAATAAAAGGAGACTTGCATTATTTAAATAAAAGACTCTTATGATCTATTTGTGGTTATAAAATAGAGTATTCAGGTGAAAGGTAATAATCTCATAACTAATGATCTCCAACTTGGTGGCTTGGTTATAAAACAGATGCATTGACCATTACTTGTAACAGCAAAGCAAGAACATCCACACTAGTAGTGAAAGTATTTTATATTTTGTTTTGTAAAAGCTTGAAGCACAGAACACATTGAAGAAGCATTCAAGGAGTTCACAACAAGAGAAGACGTTGCAATAGTGATGATCAGCCAATATGTAAGTTTTTGTTCTACTCTGTCATAATTTTGATTGATTTTAATGCTCTTTTGTGGTTATGACCTGAATGACGAGTTCAACATACATGAATGGCAATACAAGTGCAATTTCTGGAAATTAGAAATGAGTCATTTTAAAGATGAAATAAGAGGATTTTAGCTAATATGATTTCCTGATGTTACATTGGTTGTATGTGACTGATTTTTACTGCAACAGCTTTTGATAAAAATTGTATGACGATGAATCGCTATTTTTTCCAAGGACCCAAAATGTATTGAATTTAGTAGATGTATGATTTTTGTCTTATTTGTTAAAGTTTCAGTTTGAATTTCATGGTTGATTTGATTGTTTTGGTTTGTGGAATTAATGGGGAATGAATAGAAATTGTAATTTGGGTAAAAAATGAATAAGATCTGGGCTGTTCTATACACGAGTTCAAAGTCTGTCATTAACAGCGAGATGAGTAGCAAACTATTAAATATCAAAACTTTAGTGATTGAAATATGCACTTGAGTGTAGAGATTACATAGTAGCAAACTCTTTGACTCTTTGCAATGATCAGTAAGCAAACTTCGTGGCTGTTGAGTGATGTTTGTGGACTATTTGCAGACCATGTTCAAGATTTAAACATTTTCTGTAAGTTTACCTTGCTTGTTCAAGTGGTGGATTATGTGCAAGGACTTGCCCTGGGGTTGCCACTGAGGCTTGGCAAATACAATATATATATATATATATATTTTATAGAGAAAGTAGATATTAAATAGGCTAATGCATTTGACAAATGTTAAAAAGTTGATTTTTTTTTTTTTGTGAGCTGTAAAGTTGAGTGAAAATTTTTATTTTCTCCCTTTTGTCAGCTAAAGTAGCCAAACGGCCAAACCTTTTTTTTCTTCCTAATCAACACTAAAGAAATATAGAGGACAGCTTGGCCCTAAGGTAAAGGCATCCTGGTGGCAGCATGGGTTCAAGTTATGGTAACAATATATTTTGTGGTCTATTTTTCTTTTCTTACACCCCATTTTAACAAGGGTCTTTTGCACCTAGTCACCGTTTTGCTAAGAAATGAAATTGTGACCGAGTTACCTTAGGCAAAGCAGCCATGGGTGTGGCAACAGACCCATTTCTTGTTTTATAATTTTTCTTTTTGTTGCTCAAAGATATATTTTAGGAACTTCTGTAATTGTTTGGATACAGGAGGATATTAAACTTATGAAGGTCATGGGAATGGATGCCTACAGATTCTCAATTGCATTGTTTGTACTCATGGTAAACATGTCCTCATTTTCTTCATTTTTCTCAATACTTGAGTGTTTATATCAAATTAATTATATGAATTTGTGACTCTACTCTTGGTTGTCAAACATTATTTGGAAATTACTAAAAAAATTTGTGGATAAATTACTTTGGCCGTCAAGGTTTGAGTCTACTTGCATTTCTAGTGCTTACAGTTGATGAAATGACACTTTCTAGCTTATAAAACTTTGTTTGGACTTTGGTTCAATGCTTTTATCAATGGTGCAGCATTGCACATACAAGAAAAATATGCATGTGATCCTCACGTCATGTACATTTACTTAATTGATCATTTCAACTGTTATAGATGTAGTGATCAAACCAGTCTCAAGTTAGATTCTAGATGTAGAATTAAGTAAATTTATGGGAGTGTGATAGTCTTAGGTCAATGATGAGGTTGGTGAAGAGATGGGTAGTTAGCGTGCCTTAAACTTAAAAAAAAAAAACACATAGGACCTATGGCAAAACACCTTAATTGGCATGCCTTAAACTTACCCCAAAAAGGGCGATAAGGGGGCGAATATGGGAAACTGCCCCGAATCACCGTACGGATGTCACGACCACCTTCCCCGTGACAAATAGAACCTGTCACAACAAACGGAATGTCATTAGCACACGCAGTTTGGGAGTTAGAGCCGAAAACTCATTAAACTTAACCGAAAAAAGGCGATAAGGGGGCAAAAATACGAAACAACCCCCGAACCACCGTACGGATGTCACAGACACCTTCCCTGTGATGAATAGGACCTATGACAATAGAAGGAATGTAATTAGCATGTGTAGGTTGGGAGTTAGAGCCGAAAACGCTTTAAACTTAATCAAAAAAGGGCATTAAGGGGGCGAAAATGCGAAACGGCCCCCGAACCACTGTACGGATGTCACGGCCAACTTTCCCATGACAAATAGGAAAGTAATTAGCACACGTAGTTTGGGTGCTAGAGTAAAAAACGCATTAAACTTAACCGAAAAAGGGCGTTAAGGAGGCGAAAATGCGAAATAGCCCCTGAACCACCGTACGGATGTCACGACCACCTTCCCTGTGATGAATAGGACCTGTGACAACAGACGAAATGTAATTAGCATGTGTGGGTTGGGAGTTAGAGTCGAAAACGCCTTAAACTTAACCGAAAAAGGGCGTTAAGGGGGCGAAAATGCGAAATAGCCCCCGAACCACCGTACGATGTCACGGCAACCTTCCTTGTGATGAATAGGACCTGTGACAACAGACATAATGTAATTAGCATGTGTTGGTCGGGAGTTAGAGTCGAAAATGCCTTAAACTTAATCGAAAAAGGGTGTTAAGGGGGCGAAAATGCGAAACACTCCCTGAACCAGTATACGGATGTCATGGCCACCTTCCCTGTCACAAATAGGACCTGTGACAACAGACGAAATATAATTAGCACACGTAGTTTGGGAGTTAGAGCCGAAAGTGCATTAAACTTAACCGAAAAAGGGTGTTAAGGGGGCGAAAATGCGAATCAACCCCCGAACCACTGTACGGATGTCACGGCCACCTTTCCCGTGACAAATAGGATTTGTGACAATAGACGGAATGTAATTAGCACGTGTAGGTTGGGAGTTAGAGCCGAAAATGCCTTAAACTTAACCGAAAAAGGGTGTTAAGGGGGCAAAAATGCGAAACAGCCCCCGAACCAGTGTCCCGATGTCACGGCCACCTTCCCCGTGGTGAATAGGACCCGTGACAACAAACGGAATGTAATTAGCATGTTTAGGTTGGGAGTTAGAGCCGAAAACGCCTTAAACTTAACCGAAAAAGGACGTTAAGGGGGGCGAAAATGCGAAACAACCCCCGAACCACCGTACGGATGTCACGGCCACCTTCCCTGTGATGAATAGGACCCATGACAATAGATGGAATGTAATTAGCATGTATTGGTTGGGAGTTAGTGTTGAAAACGCCTTAAATTTAATCGAAAAAGGGTGTTAAGGAGACGAAAATGCGAAACAACCCCGAACCATTTCACTGCTCCACTTAATTGCAATTTCTCCAATCACATTCCATTGTACCAAAGAAAAAAAATTAATTACTTGGGTTGCAACTTGTTAATTTATACCACAATACAAATGGATTAATTAAAATGGCAATGAATTTTATTTTTTCCTTTTTATTCCCTTTCAACAGGTCAATTCAAATGTTTCAAATGATTGGCCACAAATAGATATTAATGTTTATAATAAATACCATTTATTTGAAAATATTTTTTAAAGTATACACTGAAGTGATATTTCCCCTAGTTTATTTGGGGAAAAAAATTAGTTTGTCTTAAGTTACAAATTGTAAATTTTTTATTTTATTTGAAAATATTAAATATGTATTGATAAAAGAACCCATCTGTTTTGTCATTATTATATCTTTTGAAAGAATCTTGAATATTTGCCTAGCACAAAGAAAAAAAAAGGTTGTTTAAGAACTTATTTAACTAAATAGGTCCAATTTTTTTTAATGAAAAGTTACAACAAACAAATAATTTAAAATTTATAATATGAAAAACTAACTTATAAATGATATCGAACGAAACCAAAGTGGTTGAGAGAGATGCAAAAAATCTATATATATGATTAATATATAGTCTATAATATTAATGTATGGGAACTAATTATAGAAAGAAAGTGATTTGTAAATAGAAAATTTATGCAAAAGGATCTATAAAATAATGTAGTAATGACATTTTAAAAATTATAAATCACTTTAAAAGGTTTTTTAATTTAAAATGAATGGACATAAGTGTGCCATGTTATCTGGTACGAATTTTGTATAACAAATTTTATGTTTGTATAGCGTTACTCATTATAGAATCAATTACTGAGATCATAAACAACTATTTGTTATTGGTTATCTTTTCTTGTGTTTGATATAAGTATTTCATGTGTCTCATAATTTCACCCCAAAAAAAAAAAAAAATTCAGCTATAATATAATTACTTTTTCACAGTTCCACTTAATTGCAATTTCTCCAAAATATTGAACCTACAAAATATTTGAAAAAACTTAAATTCATAAATGGATGCATTGCAAACTATAGTGAAACTCATGACACATTAATTATAGGAAAACAAAATCAACAAAACAAAACAATTTTCCAAAGTCGAAACCCAAAAGCATAAATCAAATTGATATCACAACATAGATAATTTGTATCTTTATTGTAGCTTTATAACATATATGGATGCATTGCAAATTTCATATCAGAAATTAATCAGGCAGTTGAATAGTTTATTATTTTTTAAATTGTAAAAATAGTGACATGACTATCAACAAATATTGCCCACTACAGATTCATAATATATAGAGGGTTAGAGATATAGCTTTCTATTCTACAATGTCACATAATAAGAAATAATTCACTTCTGTAAAAATTTGAAAATAGATATATAAATAAAGACACAGAAAAATCAGTACCCACTTTGTTTATATTCCAATGAATTAAGAAGAAAAACACATACATGAGCATACTTATATATACATAAAAAGAGAGTGAAAGTATAAAATGATACTTTTGTTTCAAATTAGATCTTCTTAATGTTGTTGGTGATGAAATAGAATTAACAAAACCAACTGCAAGTATGGTATTTTAAAAGTTAGTCATCATATTTTACTATTTTTTCAAGCTAAAAATTCAATGCTAATGCATAGGATTATAATTGATTGTAAAATATTTATAATATTAAGAATGTCACTTAAAATACAAAAGAAAAAAAAAATCACACTCATTCTTCTCTCACATGTTTTACTTTGTCATCCATTTAACCATGATAGTTAGAGAACAGAATCGTTTATTTTCATTGATTGTAAAATATTTATAATATTAAGATTGACATGGTGGGTGGCAGAGATGGGAAATAAAAAATTCAAAAAAGATTAATAGTTCTAATTAAATATCAAGATATCATAGTTTATAATACTAATGTCAGAGAACTAATTATAAAATAAATTACCGAGGCCATACACAGCTGTCTTACAGGTTTTGCTGCATCTCTTCCTTCCCCAATAGTGTTTGTGTTTAGAATATTTTATGCTATTGAGTTGTGAGAAGTCTTTGAGCATAACAGTGGCCTAGTTAGTACCTGGTTGTTTTGTATGGTAGTGTGGCCAACATTTTACACTTCGTTTGAATTGAGTTATTTGGAGAGGAATGGAAAAAAAATCGATTGCCCACTATCTGTGTTGACAATCTAGCACAAAAACTAATTGTGTGTTTTGTCTAATGGTGTGGCCAACAACTTACTCTTTCTTTGAATTGAGTTATTTGGAGAGGAAAGGGGAAAAAAAAAAAATCAATGTCTCACTATCCGTGTGGATAATATGGCACAAAAATCAATTGTGTGTTTTGTTTAGTAATGTGGCCAACAGCTTACACTTTGTTTGAAGTGAGTTATTTGGAGAGGTAGGGAAAAAAAATCGATTTCTCACTATCCATGTTGACAATCTAGCACAAAAATCAATTGTGTTTTGTCTAATAGTGTGGCCAACAACTTACACTTTGTTTGGATTGAGTTATTTGGAGAGGAAGAAAGGAAAAAATTGATTTCTCACTATCCGTGTTGACAATTTAGCACAAAAACCAATTGTGTGTTTTGTCTAGTATAATGTGGCCAACAACTTACCCTTTGTTTGAATTGAGTTATTTGGAGAGAAGGAAAAAAATCAATTTCTCACTATCCACGTTGACAATCTAACACAAAAAACCAATTGTGTGCCGTTTGCGAAAACCAGCCCATTGTTTTTAAACTCTTTAACCACTTCCCTGGTAAGTGAAATTAAAAAATTTATTAAATTTTCTTTTATAAAGTCTAGATGGAGAATATTGCATATACTAAATTACTAGATGGAGAATAGTGTCACCTCTCTTCTTTTTGTCCACATCTTCAATTGGTAGTCACAATTATTAGTGCATTGTGACCTCTATCCAACTACACCCAACATCTTTCTCCAAACCTTCTTCTTTTTCCTTTTTTTTTTTTAATCAGCTCCCTTAATTGCCTGGCATGATCCCCTCCATCAACATTTCTTTGTACACACAAGGACAAAAGAATTTTTTTTAAAAAAAGTTC
The DNA here is from genome assembly GCF_055761805.1 of Camellia sinensis. NCBI lineage: Eukaryota > Viridiplantae > Streptophyta > Magnoliopsida > Ericales > Theaceae > Camellia > Camellia sinensis. The sequence continues at coordinate 20,069,353 of NC_138962.1, read as the reverse complement.
TAAGTTTCTATGTTTATCATAATTGTCAGCCACAGTATGCAGTGCCTTTTTTTTTTTATTAGCAAAATAAAACTTTATTGATGTGAATAGAAAAATACATGCAAAAATACATTAACAAAGCAGGGAAGTGCATTGAGCATCACAGTATGCAGTGCCCATGGGTTTAAATGGAAGGCAAGAACAAATTTCGTATATGGACTGGACAATCTGCTTTACAAATTATTTGCATTTACATGTCTTCATGGCCTGTAAATTTCATCGATGAGCAGATCTTCTTCGACTTGCTTTGCATGCATCAAATCAAGGCTGGTGTATGCTATTGGAATCACAAATTGCAATTTAACATTACTTGAAAAGTCGCACTTCAGAACATTTCATGTGTCTGGGTATAATGCTGATGATCATTACATATGTTCAATGTACTGACTGTTTGGATTGAAAGACTAAATAGTAGGGACTTATATGACGAATACAACTCATACATTCATATATTTGTTGAGCAGCCCATAATGTGGCAATGTTATAGATTTAATAAGCACATTGGCAAAAAGTTTTAGGCCTGTTATGACACCACCAAACATAGGATTGCAGTGTTGTTTTTCTTTTTTTAATAGCATAAGAAATGATACATATAAAAAGTAACACATTTCAAGAAACAATAACTAATTACTTGAAGAAGCCTTAACAAAAACTGAAGCAAAAAAAAAAAAAAAAAAAAAAAAAGTTGAGAAAAAAAAAAGAAAAAAAAAAAAATACCACCAGTGGTAACATATAGACCTTAATTGAGATGTGAAAACTAACAGTAGGTTGACTGATGCTGTCTGGTAGGATCATTCAGTATCAAAAGGAAAGTAGGCCTCTCCATGAGAAGAAGAGATACGAGAAAATGCAGCAAACCAGGCTAAGCTAAGGACAAAGCTGTTGTGAGCATACTCCCGGGCTGTAGAGATAACTGACATGAATGAAAGGAGTTTATGTATTCTTTAATCAAGATGCAAATAAATATTGGCAAAATATAAACGAGTTTAAGAATTCTTTAATCATTTTTTGGTGAATGGGCTGAAATGTTAACGCCTTAAAGTAGCTTAAGTCCACGTTACAGAAGTACACCAGTTGGTTCATTATATACCATACTAAAAATTTATATTGTATTGATGTGGGATATCACAATATTCAAAATGAATTGGAATGTGAACACCAATGGGCTGTTAGGATTATAAGACACCAGAAATCAATTACACACAATAATACAAGAATATTAACGTGGTTCAGCAATTGCCTACGTCCACGGAGAGCGATATATTATTCGGAGAAAGATTACAGTACTCACTCGCATACACTCTCACTCTTGGTGTTCTCTCTGTGTTATCTGCCCCTTTGCTCTCCTCTCAGCCTCTCCATTTATACACCAAGATGGAGGAAACTAGAGAGCGCAACTGGCTCAACACATGGCCAGCTGTGTACTTTCCTTTCAGTTCCTTTTCTAAAGGTGGTTCTTCACCTTTCAAGCTGGCACAACACATCACATGGGAGATCAATCTTATGAGTTGGAGCTAACAATTCTTCCCCTCCACGCCCATAAGGATAACTAACTTCTCACTTGAAGTCCATCCCGGTTAGATTCTTGCAAACTTCTAGTTTGTCTTTGGTGACACCCTTGGTCATCATGTCAGAAGGATTCTTGTCCGTGTGAATCTTCACTAGTTTCATTAACTGCTTTTCCATCACTTCTCGTATCCAATAATATCGGACATCAATGTGCTTTGTACGTGAATGGTACATGGAATTGTTGCTCAAATCAATTGCACTCTGACTATCATAATGTACCTTGTATTCTTCCTGCTGTAGACCCAATTCTTGGAGAAACCGCTTTAACCATAACATTTCCTTTCCAGCACCTGCGGCAGCAATGTACTCTGCCTCTGTTGTAGATAAAACAACACACTTTTGTAGTTTGGACTGCCATGAAATAGCTCCCCCTGCAAAAGTGAACAAAAATCCTGATGTAGACTTTTTACCATCAAGATCACCTGCCATATCGGCATCTGTAAAACCCTCCAAAATTGGTTCAGCTCCTCCGAAACATAAACACATCTTTGAAGTTCCCTTCAAGTATTGAAGAATCCATTTGACCACCTCCCAATGCTCCCTTTCCTGGATTGGCGAGGAATTTGCTCACAACGCCAACTGCGTGAGCTATATCTGGCCAGGTACACACCATTGCATACATCAAACTTCCTACTGCGGAAGAATAAGGGATTGCCTCCATTTCTTTCCTTTCAGAGCTGGTCATGGGACACGAACGCTTTGTCACATTGAAATGGTTGGCTAGTGGTGTGTTGACTGGCTTGAAATCTTTCATGTTGAACCTTTCAATCACCCGTTCAACATATTTCTCCTGTGACAGCCATATCTTCTTAGCTTTTCTGTCATGAACAATCTTCATGCCCGAAATTTGCTATGCTGGGCCTAAATTCTTCATGTCAAAATACTGCGACAAGTCCTTTTTCAAATTGTTGATCATAGCAGTATCCTGTCCGATGATCAATATATCATCGACATACAACAGTAGGATAATGAAGTTTCCATCTAAAAACCTTCAGAAATATACACACTGGTCTGCCACCGTTTTTGTGTACTCATGATCCACCATAAATGAATCAAACTTCTTGTACCATTGTCTCGGCGCCTGTTTCAGGCCTTAGAGACCCTTCTTCAGTTTGTAGACTAGATTCTGTTTTCCTTCAACTTCAAATCCTTCTGGTTACTCCATGTAGATCTCTTCCTCCAAATCACCATGGAGAAAGGCAGTCTTGACATCCATTTGTTCTACTTCCAGATTCAAGCAAGCTGCTAATCCCAGAGCTACTCGAATGGAAGTCATCTTCACAACTGGAGAGAGGATCTCATCAAAATCAATTCCCTTCTTCTGCCCAAAGCCTTTGACCACCAAACGAGCTTTATGTTGCAATAGTTTACCGTTTCCATCTTTCTTTAACTTATACACCCATTTGTTCTTTAAGGCTCTCCTGTCTCTTGGAAGTGAAACAAGCTCATAAGTGTGGTTCTTCTGCAAAGAACTCATCTCCTCCTTCATGGCTTGCATCCAACAGTCTTTCTCTATATGACTTTTGGCTTCCGAAAAACTCTCGGGCTCCCCCTCATCAGTAATCCAAATATACTGAGAAGTGGGATATTTGGTTGATGGCACGACAGCTCTTCCAGATCTCCACAACTGAGGCCCAGTTGCCTTTGGTTGAAGGGGTTGCTCCCCCTGTTCAACACCTTCTTCATCCGGGTCTTCATCTCTTTCCTCCTGATCCTCAATTTCTGGCGAAGGATCCTACAACTTTGGCACTTCTTGTTGCACATCATCACATCTAGCATTTTGTGATGGCTCGGGAGATGGAAACAAGTTCGGAGTGATGACATCTCTAGACTTTGCAGATTTCTCAAAATCTGCTACTATCTGGTTTTCTTGGAACACTACATCTCTGCTCCTGAACATCTTCTTGTTCACTGGGTCCCACACCTTGTACCCAAATGTTGCATCTGAATATCCTATAAATATGCATGGAGTGGACTTGTTATCAAGCTTCTGTGTGTTTTTCTTGGAGATGTGTGCAAAAACCTTACACCCGAAGACTCTCAAGTGAGAATATGATACTTTTCTTCTGGACCAGACTTCCTCAGGTATCGCAAAATTCAACAGGACTAAAGGCGACCTGTTGATGAGATAACAGGCTGTACGGGCGGCTTCAGCCCAGAATGACTTTGGTAACTTTGCCATTTTGAGCATACATCTGACTCTTTCAATAATAGTGTGGTTCATCCTTTCTGTCACACCATTGTGTTGTGGGGTGCCGGAAACTATTGTCTCGTGCCGGATACCTTTGTTGGCACAGTATGCTGCAAAAGCATTGGAAGTGTACTCGCCTCCATTGTCTGTGCGAAGACACTTCAACTTCTTCCAGGTCTCTCTTTCCACCATTGCATGGAACTCCTGAAAGTGCTGAATGCCTCATCCTTTGTCTTTAGGAAATACACCCACAACTTCCTTGATGCATCATCAATGAAAGTTAGAAAATACTTGTGGCCGCCATATGACTCCACTTCGATTGGGCCACAAACATTCGAGTATACCATATTGAGTACTTCTGTTTTCCTCTTGCTCGTTGAATTAAATGATACTCGATGTTGCTTGCCATAAAGGCAATGATCACACCGCTTCAAGGCACTCCCTTTGGATAAGGGTATTCTGGATTGCTTTGCCAATATATGTAATCCCTTCTCACTCATGTGAGCCAGTCTTCTGTGCCATAAGTCCAGTGACTCCATGTCTTCTGTTGTATTAAGACTTTCTAGACAGATCTTTGTTTGAGTCTTATACAGTGTTGAAGACATCTCTCATCTGGCGATTGTCAAAGCTTCTCCTGTCAGCTTTCAACGGCCATTTCCGAATGTACTTGTATAGCCCTGTCGGTCCAGGGCGCTTCCAGAGATAAGATTGAGGCGCAAATTTGGAACATGCCTCACATCTTTGAGAACTAGTTTGTTTCCGACATTAGTCTGAATGCTAAGGTAGCCAATACCCACAATCTTTGAATAGCTAGAATTCCTTATTCGAACAGTGCCAAAATCTCCAGCATTGTTCGAGCTGAAGAGTTCTCTGTGGGAAGTGGCGTGATAGGATGCAGCTGTCTCTATCACCCATTCTGTGTAGCTGTGGTCAGCCACATAAAGGCAATCCTCCTCTTCACTAACTACAAGAAGTATTTGCTGTTGTGTTCTCATCTCCTTTTGACTTACTACTTTGGCCTTTCTCTTTCCGGCTTGGGCAGTTTCTCTTTATGTGACCCTCCTGGACACAGTGAAAGCAAGTGAAACTGGAGTTACCTCGACCTTTGTTGTCTCTGGATTTACTTCTGTTGTTCCAACTGTCTCTACTCTTGCTTCTTCCTCTACCTCTTCCTTTACTTCTTTCTCTGCCTCTATCTTCTTTGACAAGAGCATGGGATTGATTACCTCCTATGTCTTTCCTTTTTGTCTCTTCATTGTACATGGCGTTTGTGACCATGCTCATGGTCAGCTTCCCTTCTGGTGCAGAGTTGCTGAGAGAGACCATCAACATCTCTCAGCTGTCCAGTAAAGAACTGAGCAGTAGTACGGCTTGCATTTCATCGTCTGCAAGCTGATTGACCAGATTTTTGAATTCACTGGTGTGCTCGGCGACAGACATTCCATTCTTTAACTTCAAATTGACAAGCTTTCTCATCACCAAGGCTTTGTTCCGAGCGGTTTTTGTCTTGTACATGTCGTCTAACATTGTCCATAGAGAATAGGCATATGTCTCCTCGGCGACATGATGGTACACACCGTAGTCTATCCATTGTCTGATACAACCGATAGTCTTGCGGTTTATCTTTATCCAGTCATCATCTTTCACTCCTTCAAGTTTAACCCCTTTTACAAAAATAGGGTCAAATAGGTCTTTATAAAATAGGATGTCTTCCATCTGTGACTTCCAAATTGCATAATTGGAAGGAGTTAACTTGAACATGGATTCTGAAGTTGATGTAGATTCCTCTATCGCATTCTTTCTTTTTTATAGAAAACTCTAAATGAAAAATCTGACTGTACGGATGTGTTCGAAATACTCCAAATAGTTGGAAAGTATTATTGGATCGTCAAAAACGGACTCAGAATGGCTCTGATCAAGCCAAAAAAGTTTGGATGGTTCAGATCTGCGGAATCTGGTGTTCCTGAGAAGCACCAGATAATTCCTCCAGTGAACAGCTCGGTCAAACAGCTTAGTCAATGAGGTCAGCAGGGCGGTCAAAGTGGCTCCGGCTCGGCTTAAAGGCTCGGCTCCGGCTCGGCTTGGCAGCATAGTCAACGGCTCTGGTGGCTCGGTTTCGGCTCGGTCAATGGTCAACTGAGGCTGACGTGGCGTGACGTGGTAACCACGTAGGCAGTGATGTGGCGCTGCAAGGCGATGACGTGGCTCATCTTCCACCTTGCGCCACGCGTGAGGTGTGTGTGAGAGACTGGGATGATGCGCCGGTCTGTCGATGGCTCGTGGAGGCGCGTAAATGCGCGTGGGACTCGCGCGCCAATTTGAGAAGGCGCGTGAGGGCGCATCCAAGGCCTTCTGGGCCTCTTCTTTGCAGTTTTGGACTCCTCTCTTGGAGACCTTGCTCCTGGTATGCTCAAAACCTGATTTCGAGTAAATTAATTTATGGGTAGTTTCGAAAAACACTCTGTTTTTGTTCCAAAACGTGACCGACGAGGCTCTGATATCACTTGTTAGAACTACAAGACACCAGAAATCAATTACACACAATAACACAAGAATATTTACATGGTTCGGCAATTGCCTACGTCCACAGAGAGCGATATATTATCAGGAGAAAGATTACAGTACTCACTCACATACACTCTCACTCTTGGTGTTCTCTCTATGTTATCTGCCCCTTTTCTCTCCTCTCAGCCTCTCCATTTATACACCAAGATGGAGGAAACTAGAGAGCACAGTTGGCTCAACACATGGCTAGCTGTGTACTTTCCTTTTGGTTCCTTCACTTTCGATTCCTTTACTAAAGGTGGTCGTTCACTTTTCAAGCTGGCACAACACATCACATAGGAGATCAATCTTATGAGCTGGAGCTAACATGGGCTAGGATAACTTTCTTCTTATGAATGAACAAGTATATTAAACAAATATCAACCAATTATCTTATGCATTGTTGGGCTATTATAATAGATGCTTACTTAAGAGTGACACAGGTGGGCCCATAGGGGCTTTTGGCCCACCACTTAGAGCCCAATGCATGATTCAAACACTAAAGTCCAACATTACTGGAACCCAATATTGCACCAAGAACCAATGACATCTAAACACTTTTCAAGAGAAGAACCAGCCATGTAAGCAGACAAAGATCCTGCATAGTTATTGCACTACACATCAGCCATTAATGAGGTCCCCTGCAGCATTTAATGTGATAACTCCTTCACGTCAGAACAGAACAGTCTCACCATGAACAAGGCAAGCTAGAGCATAGACTTTTGGCCAACATGACAGGTCGGAGTAGACAAGGAAATGATGAACAAAGGATATAAGCAGGTTTCTAAGACAAAAAGAAAGTCAAGTTCCTTATCATCCATCTATCTCTACATTCCATTAGTTTCTCTTTTCTGACTTGCTCGTCGGAGGGTTCGCTGGGGGACTCTCGTTCCCGTTGGACTCTTGTGCAGGTTTCTCAGTGGGCCCAGCGACCGGACAATGGTGTGGAAGGCGTGGATCAGCCCGACCCGTTCCTCAGGGACGAGTAGTATCATCTCTTTGTGCTTAGTCTGGCTGAGGCTTAAGTTAACTCAGTCTGGCTGAGCTCTTCGTGCTCAGTCTGGCTGAGGATTTAGTTAACTCAGTCTGGCTGAGCGCTTCATGCTCAGTCTGGCTGAGGCTTAAGTTAACTCAGTCTGGCTGAGCTCTTCGTGCTCAATCTGGCTGAGGCTTAAGTTAACTCAGTTTGGTTGAGCTCTTCGTGCTCAGTCTGGCTGAGGCTTTAGTTAACTCAGTCTGGCTGAGCTCTTCGTGCTCAGTCTGGCTGAAGCTTAAGTTAATTTAGTCTGGCCGAACACGAAGAGCTTAGCCAAACTAAGTTAGCCTAAGCCCCAGCCAGACTGAGCACGAAGAGCTCAGCCAGACTGAGTTAACTTAAGCCTCAGCCCGATAAAGCCCTCCAAGTCTTAGTCAGAACTAGCATGAAGAATTCAGCCGGTCTGAATCAAAGCTAGTCTCAGTTGTTGCCATACTTAATTAAAATCCAAGTTCATGACCATCCATTTTCATTAGTCATACAAGTTAGTCTGTTTGCCCATTTTTAACATTTTTACATCATGGTTTACTTACGAAATTTCATATTCCCAAATGTGAACATACAAGTTAGCCTGATTGCCCATTTTGACCATTTTTACATCACAATTTACTTACAAGTTTCACAATTTACGCACAAGTTTCAATTTTACAGTTACTTTTTATTGAATTCTGCTCAGCCATTTTCATCATTCCAAATTTAAAAATCAGAGAAATAACGACAGCAACAATAAATAAGAAAACTCGTTGTTTTATTAACAAACTTGCATTTTTATACAAATTCATTATAAAAACTACCTCTATTGCACACAAAAAAAAAAAAAAAAAACTAACAATAACAACAACAACAACAAACAAACAAAAACAAATAATTTTATACAGCTAATCTCCCTCGCTCGACGCGAGATCTTCCTCTTCAACCCCCTTATCTAGGGGGTTCTGGGCGACGTCGTCTTCCCCTACCTTCACGAGGCTGAAGTCTACGTTCGGGAATAGCTCTTGCATCTTATACTTGAAAGTCATCTAGCTGATGTCCCAGAACTGGCTCATCTCGTGCTTGTAGAATTCAAACCGCTAGAAGTTTTGGATCACTTCCTCTTCAGTCCTACCTCCAGCGGTCATTCCCGACGGCCCAGCCCCCCCATCCCCCTCTTTCGCCAAGCTCCTGGTGATCGCGGCATCAATGGCCATCTGGAATTTGGCAGACCCCTTGAATTGCTTTACGGCCGCCACGCATAAGTCAGGGTACGCCGCCCTTTCAGATGCCAACTTGGCCCTTTCTTTCGCCAGGGCCTTCTCCAACTCTACGATCTAACGATCCGCCTCTTCTTTGTCTTTAATCAACAGGTCGCGCAGTTCTTCATTGTTGGTAAGGGCCTCTTCCCACCTCTTATTGGCGGTGGTGCAGGCTTGTTGGACCAGCTCCAGTTGCCTTTTCTCGCTCGCCAACTCGAACTCTAGCGATACCGCCTTGCGACGTTCCGCTTCCAGCTCTGTTTTGGTCGCAAGGAGCTCAACACCAGCACGCTCTACTGAGTAGCTTTGCACCACCGCCAATACGTCCATCTTTTTTGCTCTTTGCACACACTCCAGTCCCTTTGCGCACGCACTCCGAGCGGCCTTCTTCCAATCTATTGTCTCAACCCTTAGTTTCTGCAGCTGCGCCTTCACCCCTTCCAGCTGGGCCCTTAACGGCTCTACCTTCATCTTCGTGCGCGCTGATTTATTCATCAGGGTAGCCGCCAAGGTCGCTGCCTCCATCTGGGCCGAGCAAAACCCTCTCAGGAGGTCGGCCTTCGTTAACCGCGACATCGACCGCACGACAGCGTCCTCCACCACTCCAACGAGGCGGTCGGCTATGACCCTGGCTTTTCCCCCTTCTTCTGCCGAGCGACCTGCCAACGCGTGCGCATGGTACAGGGTGGTCATCAGCGCGGGCACTCGTCTCTGGCTTGCTGATCCCAGTTTTTCCTTCACCAGGACTGGGGGTTACTTCTGATGCAGGTCCCGCCGTCGTCACCACTTGGGCACTTGGGCCCCTCTCTTCCACCCTTGTCTGGGCACTTGAACCCTTGTCCCCTTCCACCACTTGGGCATTTGGGCCCTTCTCTTCCACCCCTATCTGGGCACTTGAACCCTTGTCCTCTTTCACCACTTAGGCATTTTTCCCTCCTGGAGCCTCCTCCGCCCTGCCCTCCTTCATCTTCTTTACAATAAGGGCACCTTTACTCCCCTCTGTTGCCGTCCTCTTTTTCTTTGTTTTCTTTAGCACTGCCTCCACCTCCTGTTTGCCCCTCTCCTTCAGCGGGTCTACTGGTGGCGACAGAGGGGCAAAGTCTGTTAGGCCTTTGTCTCCTAACGGTTTGAGCTGCGGTCGGACCCGCTCCTTTATCACCAGTTTAGGCGTGGGCTCCAACTGTGTCTCCTTATACTTATCTGCCTTGGCGACGCCCTCCATTCCTCCGCCTCCTCCGCTTTCCTCTTTGCCTCCAACTCCTCCTATGCAGGATCCTTCTTCGTCGGCTGCGGCCCCCAGCTCAACGCAAACAGGGTTGACGGTCGGACCAGGTCGTCCCACTTTGCACCCTCCTTCTCCCTCCACTCCTTCACCTGTTTCACCCTATTCTCAGCCTCTGCACCTAACCTTGGCTCCACTAACTTTGTGGGACTTTCCACGTTGTTCGAACCCCTTTCTCACCGTTCGCCGACACATAGAACCATCTCGGTCTCCACCCCTTTACCGAAGATGGTAAGCCTGCCACCAGACCTCGGCCCGCCACCGTTTATAAGGTGACCCACGTTTCTTGTTGGCCGGAGGCCTCGTAGCAAGAGAAAAATTCCTCCACTATCATCGCCGCCTCTCCGGTCGCTTGCGGCCATAGGATCGTGCAGGCTATAAGTATTTTCCAGGAGTTCGGCATCAGCTGCCCTGGCGCCACCTCTAGCTTGTTGAGTACGTCCACCACTATTTGGGGGAGTGGTAGCCTCAGCCCCCCCCAGTAGTGCCTCTTCATACAACGTGAATTCTATCGGCCGTGCATCCGATGCCCTCTCCTTAGATGTGGGCAGCCTCAGCTCTATCTCTGTCGAAATTTGGTACTTCCTTCGTACCTCCTCCAACTCCTCTGCCGTAAACGTAGACTCGTCGGCCTTGGTGTGCCAGTAGTCCGGCTCCACTTGGTTAATTGGCCTAGCGGCTACGATCATCATCGTCGGACAAGCTCGCGCCACTTGCCCAGCTCCCTTCTCCTCCCTCCTCTCAGTTCTGTACTGTTCCGCCAACTCCACTGCGTCTTCTTTCCCCAATGAGTCTAGCCTCACGGCTGGCACTTCATCTCGCGCCATTCTTCCTACATGTCTGCGTATGCCTTCGGACGCTTCCACAAGGAAGTTCGCAAAGTGTTGCAGCGGTGTGTCACACGAAACAAATGAGTTCACCTCTGGGATGTGTTGGTTTTTTGCGAAAAGGTAAGTAAAGCGAATAACTCCAAATACCCATGATTTGCCTATATTCCAAGGATCAAGATTAAATTTAGCCAGTTTGAAAAATTTCAAAAACTTCCGCCCCCGCCTTTTCAACGCCCTATATTAGCGTATCCTTTCGTTTCCTGCTAACGCATCACCTCCTTTATTATGGGATTATGCCACGTGTACGACCACGATCCACTACTCTCTTTCCCTTCCCTGTCTATTCCACTTCACATCACCACATGCCCCGCACATCGCCATTTTCTCTCCTCACTCGGTCACCCTTCATGGTCGGCCCTCTCACTCAGTCACCCTTCGCGGTCGGCCCTTTTCCCAGTCGGCCTTCTTTACTCGGTCATCCTTCACAGTCGGCCCACCTCCCAATCGGCCTTCTCACTCGGTCACCCTTCGCCGTCGGCCCTCTTTCCAGTCGGTCTTCTCTCACTCGACCACCCACAACCCCCGTCTTCTTCCTTATTCCCTTCGTTGGACTAAAGCTGCACTTGGGAATGGGGGACTACTGACACAGATGGGCCTATGGGGGCTTTTGGCCCACCACTTAGAGCCCAATGCACGATTCAAACACTAAAGCCCAACATTACTGGAACCCAACATTGCACCAAGAACCAATGACATCTAAACACTTGTCAAGAGAAGAACCAGCCATGTAAGCAGACAAAGATCCTACAGAGTTATTGCACCACACATCAGCCATTAATGAGGTCCCCTGCAGCATTTAATGCGATAACCCCTTCACGTCGGAACAAAACAACCTCACCATGAACAAGGCAAGGTAGAGCATAGACTTTCGGCCAACACGACAGGTCGGAGTAGACAAGGAAATGATGAACAAATGATATAAGCAGGTTTCTAAGACAAAAAGAAAGTTAAGTTCCTTATCATCCATCTATCTCTACATTCCATTAGTCTCTTTTTTCTAACTTGCTCGTCGGAGGGTTTGCTGGGGGACTCCCGTTTCCCGTTGGACTCTTGTGCAGATTTCTCAGTGAGCCCAGCGACCGGACAACGATGTGGAAGGTGTGGATCAGCCCGCCCCGTTCCTCAGGGACGAGTAGTATCATCAAAGAGCTTTTGCGATTCTTCAAATTGGATGACTGTATTGATTCTGAATCCAACATATTTTGGTTTCTAAGTATCCTGCTATTATGGTTTACTTTGTCGACTAAACATCAATGATGATAATCTATAGTTTTCTGCAATTAATGGGAAGAAAATGAAGGAATTCAATTAAGCCCCGAAGTAGCTAGTTTTAGAGGTGTTCCTTCTAGAAAATTACCTCGATTTTGTCTAATATGAAAAATTACATTCTTGACTGCAACATAGAAAAGACATCTCCAAGAGAGCAGCATTTACTGTCACATGTCAATCTGTCATGTCTTCAGTTCAATAAACAATAAAGTAAGTTATGAAACAAATTACTCAGATTAGAATAATATAAAATAAAAAAAACAAAAACAAGAAATTCTATTCCTCACTCTCATATAGTGAAGCTTTTTACTTTTCTGTCTCTATATTTTTATACACCAGATAAAAAAAATTAAAAAGAAGAAGAAGATAAGATGTACAGGAGTTTGTTTGTTCTGTCCTTGTTTACAAAATTTGTTAGAGAGAATTTTCTTTTGCTAGGTTGACGGCCAAATGTTTTTCCATTTATTTTCTGGATTAGTCTATAAGCTCAACCATCGGAGATTAGATTTCCAAATGTGCTTTGCGATTCTACCTCTGTCAAAGGCCATGCCAAATTGGTATGACAGTTGTTTCAAATTAAATTATTGTGGTCCTTGCTCTATAAAAATTTTTGTCTCCACAATTGGCAGAATCAACTCAAATGAGAAGTGAGATCAATCAACGTGTCACCCGAACAAGAATGTGAAACTGCCCATCAAAACTTACTAGTAGGAATACTGACCAATCAAAACTTACCCAACCACTATGATTCATTCCATATAGTGTAGGCTTGATCAGTTGGTCAATTTGAAATTTATGAGTTTGATAAATAAATCAACGATTTTATACCCGCAGGCCACAACAATAGTGCTGAAGTTCTTAGTTTTATAGGTTTTATAGGCGTTCCCTTTTAGAAACTTAAGTTGATACAGATTGAGAGTTCAAAACTTGAGAATTAGTTCAAAAGAGACTAGGTTTATACAGAAAAACATATTGAGGGTCCAAAACTCAGATGCTAGTTGTATATGAAGGAAAAGTTGCGAATTGAACATGATCATACATATATATAGCAATTTTTCTTCTTCTTTTTTTAATTTTTATTTTTTCAGTAAAAGAAAGGGTAGGAGGGTGCGACCATCACACTTGATCATATGTAACAATCAACAAAACTCGATCGCATGATCTCATTAGGGTGTTGCACAAGCAGCATTTTCTCCTCTACTTAAAGTAGGGGTAGGCGCGGATCGGTTGCGGCCACGAAACCTTCAATCCGCCATCCGTCCGCCAGATTGGTGGATTGGACAAAATCAATCCGCATCCGTCCGCCAATCCAACGGATGTGGATTGAGCGGATTGGCGGTTTGGGGGATGGATGCGAATCGGTTTGACGGTTTGGAATTTTATAAATTTTTAACATAGTTCAACTTGTGCACTTCCTCACAAAAAAAAAAAAAAAAAAAAAAGAGAAAATATTACAGTCAATGACTTAAAAAAGTATTACAATTACTGCATGCCTCATCCAACGAAAGAAAGTTTGAAACTTTAGAATATCACAATCACTGCATGCCTCATTCACATATTACAATCACAGCATATCTCATCCACATAAAATATTACAATCTGTGGTTCTTAAAATATAAAAACAATTCAAACCAGTAAAACCATGAATAGAGCAATAGTAGAGATTATATGTCTCTGTATTATTACATTTATATATGTTTTTGAAAATAAAAACAACCAACATATAATATATTTTCTATTTATTACTTTTAGAGTTAGATTTAAAAACCGAAAAATATAGATAAATAATACGTTTATTTTTTTCAATTCAAAAAATATATTCAAGTTGAAAACTTTTTTTCAACAGAATATTCGAATTATTTTTCAATTGAAAACACAAACAAAATATTTAAACAAATTGAAAACACAAAGTTTTATAAATTACTAAGGGTACTCGCGGTTTGGCGGTTCGGTTGCGGCCAAAGGAACCTTAAATCCGCCATCCATCCGCCAAATTGGAGGATTGGAGAAAATCAATCCGCAACCGTCCGCTCGTCATCACGCATCCGTCCAAAATGCGGCGGATCGGGTCGGTTCGGTCGGTTTTGGCGGATCGGTATATCTGCTGCTCACCCTTAAAGCTGATGGAATTCTGAAAACTTCCTTTGCAAACCAAGAAAAGTGGGATGCTAAAAAAGCTACTCTATTTCTTTCAATTTGAGAAAAGAAGAAATAGTATGTTCCAGTGTAGTCAAAACCATACGATACGTATCGTATGGAAAAAGATATGTATCGCAAACTCGTATCATTGGTCACTTGAATCGTGAGATACGTTTCCTTATCATATAATTCCTTATCGTATTGCCATTCAACTCGTATCGCACGATTAATTAATTTTTACATTCTTCTTCACCTTTGGCCCCATTAGCTACTTTTCGTTCTATCAATCACCCATAGCTAACACTCATTGAAGAGTCATAAACTATATTATCAAAAATCTCATATAAAAGAGACCCAAATTCAAATAAATTCGCAAGAAAAAATGACTGATATACTCCTGTTGCTACAAGAAATTAAATTACTATCATAAATCTATTTTGATTGAATTTACATATACCTTATTCACCAATTTGGTCATTAGTTATATGATTTACTAGTTTATTTTTTGCAATAAATTTATATATTATATGAAAATACTTATTTTTTTTCCCCTATATTTATATGTTAATGTATCATACGATACGTTAGATGATATATAAGGATATTCCAAGTCCTATGTCAAATGTAATTGTACTTAGAAACCTAAGTTGATATAAATTGAGGGATTAAAACTTGAGAATTCTTTAATCATGATGCTAAGAAAAATTAGGAAAATATAAACAAGTTTAAGAATTCTTTAATCATTTTTTGGTTAATATGCTGACAATATTGCCAACTGAATTTCATTTGAGAACTATGAAAATTTGTTCACTGGTAGCAGTTCAATAACTAGGAGCCAAATTCAACCAAATCAATCACTAAAGTTTTAGGCAGCATGCATTTTTGTCTTGAACATGAGCATAGGAATCTACATAAGCAAAATTCACAACATACTAGAAAAATAAATTTGGTTAACAGAAAGTCCATTAAGTCAAGCAACGACACAATCCAATATTCTTTGGATGGAATCCAAGTTCCCTCAAGCAACAACACACATTAGTTCAATGTTCTCACAGTCCTTTCTAAAGCAAGGAGACTTTTGAGTGCATCTTGGAAATGCATTCCATCAAACATGAAATCCTTGGCATAAAAAATTAGTCACTGTTATATCCAAGCAACAATCTTGACCTACTTAATTCCATTCAGTTCAGATAGAATCACAGAGCTGTCATAAAATGTTCCAACATTGCATCAACAATGTGCAGTTTCTTGCTTTCATTCTGCAAAAAATCACCATGAAGTTGAAGTCGTAGAAAGTCCAATCCAAGAGAGGGAAATAGGACGGCTTGCGCAGGTCGTTATTCTACTTCTATCGGAAGCCATGTCCAATTTTGAGACAGACGAAAGTTGAATTTCTGTAAAAATTGTATTTTTAAGTTAAACCATATTGATCTCTGCTTTACAAAATTCTCTGTTTTATTAGCTTACATGATCTATTCCCAAGCCTTCATCTCGACTAGCTTTAGCTTGTCATGTTGCTCATTAACTTTGAATTTGCAGAAAGACATGTTGCCGGACCAGATGTCGGTTTGCACTGAGGAGTCGCCGCTGGTGGCGAAGGAGGGGAAAGCGGGGTTTTTGTTCTGTTGAATTATGTAAACTCTTTTTTTTTTTTTTTTTTTTTAATTGGGCAAATTTTAAATACACTTTGAAATTTATTTAAAATATGAATTATAACCTATACTTTTAGAAATTATATTTTGTCCCTTCAAATTATTAATTGCATAACAAATGATTATTTTTATTAATAAATCCTCAAATCAATTATCACTTTTTAATGATGTTATAACAATATTTTAAGCAACAATTCAGATAATTTTATTGTTATATATGAGAGTAATTAAGAATTTTTTATTTTCTGTTAGTTATGTTAAATAAAAAATTTCGATGAGAATTATCCAAAATCAAGAGAGATAATTTATATTAAGCAAATCTTAAGGAATGTATTTGTAATTCAATTTTTTTTCTTTCATTCTTTTTTCATTCAAATCAAAAGGAAATCATTTTAGAACTACTATAAGGCCCCATTTGTTTTCAAGATAGGATGGATGAGATTGCTAATGAGGAGACTGCATCATTGACAAGCAACACTATTGCATACAAATCGATTAAATCACTCCCCACAAAAAGAAAAAAGAAAATTGAAAATTAGATGACCAATCTGATTTGATAACATGAGAACCCAACAGCTTACCAAATTCAACAGTTTTGGTATCGGAGGAGGCTGTTAAGGAGCTACTACACAAAGCGTATGAATCTATAGGAACCCCCATTGCACGTGTATGAAAGCCAAGATCTGATATCAATGCATTAAAGGGTAATGGGTTTATTGGATTGATGCATTTGAAGAATTTGTTGGTCAGAGTTTGATGGTGGGTTTTGTGAATATGAGTTTGGTGTGAATAAGGTGAAGAGAGAGAAAGAGACTAAGCGGGACAGTCAAGTTGGACCCGTATTGTCCATTACGAGTGTCATTTGAATTATTCATTTTATAAATTTGCATGTGTAGATCGTTACATTTGTTTTTTGAAAAAAATTCAAAATCATTTCTACCATCTATTTTTTGGAATAAAAATATATGCTTACAATTATTGAATTAATTTAATTTTTTTCATGCACAACTTACAACTTACAAATGAATGTATTGAATCATTATAGTGGTGCCTGCAATGAGCTCCACGAGCCCAACTGGATTGTTTAATTTACAAATGTTGTTGTGTTTTCTCAATAAATGAGGAATTTACTTAAAGTTTTTAAAAAGTTTTATAAAACATTGTAGAATTTCATATTGGGAAAAAATGTGAAAGTTGTTCTGTAAATAATTTAATTCCTAATTTTTATTTTAAAACATGCATTATTAGTCACTTATCTTCTATTGTTTAGGTAATTAAAATATAAAAGTATTTAAATATAATATTTCGATGGGTTCAATTTGTATTGGTATAAAAAAATTCAAAATCAAATTAGGCTGCACATTATGAAAAACAGATCGAAAATTGAAATTTTGTTGATTTTGAGCGATCAATTCGGTTCCTTCAATGTACTATGCCTGACAATATAAAGTGGGAAAAGTGGATGTTCACTTGAATTTGATGACTTTACACAAAATGCTCCTGCACCACTGCAATTGCCCCAGAGATATACATATCATTTTCTTTTTCACATTCCATGAAAACAACAAAGGATCAGTGAAACAAATTCACATTATAAAAAAATAAAAAAACATGATTGTACTGCTTATTCCCCACACAGTAAGGCTTTTCTCTTTTCCCATCCAATTTGTATTTACAAAGAGAAAAACAAAAAGAAAAAGGATGTACACATGATGGATTGTTTCTCGCTTACAAAGTTATCTTTGATGATCACCTATGGGATGAGTAAACCTGAGTTCTTCTTCAACCTAATGCAGCAAGTCTTGAAATAAAGTTTGGCTCAAGTATGATAATGGCACCAAAAATCTCTTCTTCTGTGTCTCTCCAACATTAACTGCTAAGTATCCCTTTGGGACATCTACAACCTTGGATGCAGCTTCGCTTCCCGGCAAAACAGATCCTCGAAGGATGGACTGATACCCATGATTTTCAATCAAGGAGCAAGAAAGAATCTAAATGATTAAGCTTGTAGGATAGTGAGGGCGAAAGAAAATTATGGGAAAGCTTTTGTTGGTTAAGTCTAATACATGAGTATTTATAGAAAAAAAAAATGGCCATAGGGTCTCTTATGAAATTGTGGTGGTTAGAATTGTAGATGGGTGTTTGGTCATGTACTAAATGAATTGAATGATTTGAAATTCTCATGCGTGTTTGGTCATGTACTAAATGATGTTTAGGTTAGGGATAAACTAGAGACCTCTAACTTCATGGATAAACAAATCCAGCAAACATAAACAAGCATTTTGGTAAGCAATTTATGAACTCACACATTCGCGTAACATGGAAAGCACTAATTCATGGCATCTAAAATTAGTCCCTTTGGAACTTGGCATTGGCAATCAGTGCATTACTCTTCTGTCGAAGTAACAACCATGCCCTACATAGGTCCAATGGAGGTAGAATGACATAGCATCTGTTAATGTCCCAGCATTGCATCTTCAATGTCCAGATTCTAGATTGAGCCGTGCAATAATGTCCAGATAGTTGAGTTTGAAAAGACTAGCAGAAAATTTGCTGATTGGATGTGTACCCATTAAATTTACACATGTACCTATGCATTATAAAATGAAATGTTAGACTGGAAATCAGTCGAATTATAAACTGGTGAAAAGAAAACACATTTCTGTAATTTCAGTTCAACTTGTTTGACAAAATCCATGGACCCACAAATTCCTAGAAACACAGAATAAACACTAACATTCAATTTTCAACCAAGTTCAGAAAGGCAAAACTGATCAAAGTACCTTTGAGTATTTAACTGCTGAATCACTCTTCTGTATACAATTTGCAGATTCTATAAATCATCAGAAAGTCACCGAAAGGCAGCTTAACAGAGTAAAAGGAAGGAGGACCCCCATGTGGATGGATATGCGGCTTGAGGATGGCCACATAGTTCATGTTTTACATATATTTCTGTGGATTAGTCTATAAGCTAAACCATCAGAGATTAGATTTCTAACAATGTTCTGAAATTCTACCTCTGTCGAAAGCCGTGCCAAAATTCCAGATTACCACCAAATTGAAATGCTATGAAAAGTGTTTTTGAGTTTTTCCACAATTGATAGATTCCATTCAAATGAGAAGTGAGATCAATTAAGGTGTCACATTAGCAAAAATATGGAATTGCCTATCAGATAGATGGCCATCATGCCTATTCTCTACATACCACATTACTAGTCCTGAAGTCCCTAGTTTTACAGGTGTTCCCTTTGGAAAGTTACCTCAATATTATTAAATGGGGGAAAAACTACATTCAATGGAAAATTGCTATTAGTGAAACAGAGGAGGCTCCAAATCAGTGGAATGACAATTGTCCATTCCTTCTTTGAAATCCAGCACACCGTCCTCTACTTCACTAATAAGTCATCTAAGGATGCAACATTTTCTCTCACAAATAAAAAAAAAAAAAAAAGTGTACAGAACGGTAAATAATAAATGAGTATACAATATTGCTGACTCACACACACACACTCAAGTATGCCATGAAATTAGTATAACAAGTAAAATTTTATAGTTTAAGGGAGAAATGGTGTAAATTCACAGGTCAGAGGAAGTTTTCAGCCATTGATGCTAACCATCTATTACACTCAACTGACTCTACCTCCTGACCCGAGAGCAATATGGGCTTGCATGCATCACATTGGAAAAATAGAATCAAAAAATAAATTTACTGACACTGTAGAAATTGAAACAATTGTCTCTACCTCAAATATCAGAGTTTTCAACTTTGAGACTACATATTAGACAACCAGTTGCCAAAAGCTTAAGCTATTGGAGAATGGGTTGAATATTGTACATCAAACTCTCCGTGCTTGGTTTCCATTTATTTCAACTAGAAATATAGCTTTTAAAAAAAAATAATAATAACAAAAAAAAAAGCCACTGTCGACTGATGTGTATTACCTATAATGAGATGATTGTGCCTTATGAAGTGTTTAGACAGTTTCTAATGATAAACAGTGCATAATGAACCACGTCAAGGAATGCTGAAACTAACATGTAAGCAACATACCAGTTGTTTTGTACAAATCATCAACGCTCTGCTCTATGAAGGCAAAAGTACTAGAAAAATGCCTAAAACCATGTTTCCTCCCAAACCAAATATAGCCTTAATGTGATCACAAAATTAATAACTGAATCACCACACGTACATTCTTAAGCAAAGCAGGTCAGTAAATGCATTGACTTGCCCTCAAAATTCAACTTGTGACCTCTATCCAACTACACCCAACATCTTTCTATTGTTGGAATGCTAATAACTTACCTCACAATTTGGACATCAGGCAATGGCTTGAATGGTTAAAAAATCTCACGCAAATTTGATCACAGAACAAACTGATGCTTAGATTATGGACAAACTTAAGACTTCTTATGTCATGTATATAGAAATCTAGCAAACATAAATTGTACTAACCAAATTGCAATTTAACATTACTGCACAAAGAAGCACTTCAGAACATTTCATCTGTCTCTGGGCATCAATGTACTACTGACTGTTCGGATTGAATACCAAATAGTAAGGACTTATCATGATGAATACAACTCATATATTCATTGAGCAGCCCATAATGTGGCTGTGTTACATATTTAATTGTTGAGAACTGAGATCAAACAAACACAATGGCCAAAAGTGTTAGGTGTGTTATGACACCCACCAAACATAGGATTCCACAGTACCGTATTTTATTTTATTTTTGGCACGAGAAAAAGAACATCATTCATTAATACATACAAAAAATAACACAGTTCGGGAAACAACCACCAACAACATGAATAAGTGTTACAAACACTCAAGCAAAAACAAAAAACAACACCAGAGGTAACATAATTGACGCGAAGCTAACAGTAAATTGACTATAGGCTGCCAAGTAGGATCGTTCAGTATCAGAAGGAAAGTAGGCCTCTCCACGAGAAGAAGAGATGCAATGTAAAGATAATTGGCATGAATGAAAAGATTGTGCGAGATAACAAAAATCCAAAAACCATGTAGCTGCCACCACCTGGATATCTTTACTACCCTGTATCTGCTGAAATAGAGTCACAGAGTTAGTAACAATATTAATATGCAAAAAAATTGTGCTTATGAACCCATTTAAGATCAGAAATAGATGCCGCTAGTGGAGCACAAGGCCTGCGCACAGTAAGATCATGAAATTTGGATTTCAAATTCGTTCAGATCTCCAAAAGTTTGGCGAATAGACAATGCCATTAAAATAAAATATCTAGATATGTAGACAATTTGAACACTAGTTTTCTCATGAAGTCTATGGAATGCTGAACGAAGTGATCAAATTGTCATTTTCCTTCAAAACTACAACAGAGATTTTGTATATCAATTGAGCCATCCATGAGATTGCAATAGTGGCAACTCTCAGAACATCATAAGATTGGAGAGCATATCTTGAGACATACATATATGCATGTGCGTGTTCTCTATTATTTGACATGAAATTTGAAAGGTAGTTATACTTGTTTTGCAAAATTAAAACATAGATGAAGTGTTGCTCAATTTGTTCTATTTCAGGAAGCGAAGGAATGCACTGGGCCAAAGAGTTAGAATTTTCAAACCTAGTACCACTAATAATCTGAAATTTTTGTTTTGACATGGTTTCGGATCATTGAAGTCACAAATATCACCATTTTTTTTTTTACTTCATCCTTAAACTATCATTTTGTCTATTTAGTTCCTAAATTGTTGAATTTATGTTTGTGTAGTCCAATTGGAGACAATTATACAAATTAATAATTGTTAAAACTTTATTTGTTTAAAAAAATGTTATTTGAGAATTTGAACATCTTAAATCATACAACAAAACACTCATTTCTCTTACTATTTTGAATAAATTACAACCCACAACCAACTTAATAGGTGTTTGAGTGTATGATTTAAGTTGTTCAAATTATAAAATTATCTTTTTTTCCCCTAAATTTAGGTTTTAATGGTTTCTGATTTGTACAATTGTCTCCAATTGGACCGCATGAATAAAAAATAAAAAAAAATTAGGAACAATATAGAAAAAATTGATAGTTTAGAGGAAATAGAGAAAATGTTGATAGCTTAGAGAATACGAGTGAAATTAACGCTTAAAAATAAATAAATAAATAAAGGAAAGAGAGGGGAAAGAAACTAAGCATGGACCAACCAACCAACCTGATGTAAACGTAGGAAGATCCGAGAAAGATCAGTCGTCAATTCTTATCCTAATATGATGGAAGGCACGTGCTGGACTTTGTAGAAGTCCTCTCCTCCTTCTCTAACCCTGTCTATGAGTGCTTCAGATGCGTATTTAATAACCAATTCCCGGAGGGTGGTAATGAACCTCAATCCGTCCGGAATCTCCTTCAATTTTTCGCATTCAAAAATTTGTAAACTGAAGAGACAGGGCATGGCTCCTTGTTCCACCCTCCACTCCTCCACGTTACGAAGACCCCAGAGAGATAAATTTATGAGTTTCGGAAAACCTCCACCGTCACAGCCGCCATAGCCCCCTCCTCCTCCTCCACCATCACTGATGCTGGATGGTGCTATTGTTGTTGGTGGTGCAGAAGAACAAACCATCTCCTTCCCAAAGTAGGAATGATAATCTAAGTAGAGAGTCCTTAAGTTGGGGAACTTCTCCAATGTTGGCATTGGGTCTTCCTCTAGTTTAGTATTCCGCAACCATAACTTGGTGAGATTTGGAGGGAATTGGTCTGGCAATTTATTCAGGGACTCCCACAATGACAATTGGCGAAGATGGTGGCATCCTAAAAGTTGCCTTAAAAGGCTTTGTTCTTCTGCCGTTCGGAAATCTCCTGTAATACCGAAGGATGAATATTGCAGAAGGCGGTTTGAATTGTCGAGGATTGGGGATTTCAACATCACGACCAAGTCTTTGGGGGCTACCTTACCTCTGAATTTTCGAAGATTTGTCAGTTTAGATAAGCATCTGACATCACACTTCCTTGCATCAAAGTTTTCTAGCGTCTCCAATTTACTTAAACCATCCAATCGCAACTTACGTATGCAAGACAGTTTGATGTTATCAGGAAGATATAGATGTCTCAATTGTTTCAACCTCCACAAGACATTGGGTATTCTTAAACTATTGCCCCATCTCCATGTCCTTAAATCTAGGGTTTGAAGGAATCCCAAGTTGCCTATGGAGCAAGGCAAACTTTTAATACTATGAGAATCTCTTATACTTAAGTACTTCAGGTAAATTAGGTTTCCTATTGCTCTCGGCAACCTTTTTCCCTTTCCCAACATAATAATTCTTTCAAAGTCTAAAACGGTAAGCAATGTGAGATCCTTGAAGAGTAATTTTAATTTTTGCCAATGAGAACTTTCCAATGCATTGCCCAAAGAGTAAAATTGGCATGATCGGATATGGTGGTGATTCTTCATTTCATGTCCAGATAAGGGAAGAATAGTTTCACTTTCTATAGAGTTGGCATCACGGGCACCCACATAGTACACGGCAAGTCTGCGAATTGTTGTTAATGATGATGATGAAGAAGGCAGCGCAGATTCTGTCCGTGTAAGCTGATGATCAAAGGCTGTAATGCGAACAATCTCGAGAAAATTCTCCTCTTTGGCCTTCAACAAGCATAAGTCTCTCATGAGATCGTGGAGGCGACAAAGTTTAATCTTTTTGTTGAAGCTTGTTAATTGGACTTGAACCATGCATCTTTGGACTAACTCACCCAAGTAACTCATTCCAACATCCAACATTGTTTCCTCTTCTACTTCTCCTACTCGTGTTGGTATCGATAACTGCGACACAATGCCTTCAGCCATCCACATTTGAATCAGTTTTTTTGCGCGAATATCATGATCTTCAGGAAGATGGCTCAAATACAAAAAGCATGCCTTAAGATGATATGGCAAGTCTTGGTAGCTTAAGGCTAAAATTTCTGTTATTGGGACTCCTCCTTGGCCTTTGCCCTTACCTAAGTCATAACTAATGTTTTTACTCACCTTCTTCCAGTCGACCAGTTTGTGCTTTGTTGCCAAAAGTCCTCCTAATACCACAATTGCCAACGGTACACCACCACAATGATTGACCATTGCCTTTCCTAACTCAATCATTTCTGTGCTTAATGTGAATCCTACAAAATTAGACAGAAAAAAAGAAAAATGTATCTGATGGTAAGTTTGTACTAGTCTATTTGGACGGTACTGATATAAATAAAAAATAGCAATGAGTATTTATATTAAAAACAATAATGCTAAGAAACCAATAAATACACCAATGAATTTATTAACTACAACACAAAAATTATATGTAAGTTTCATCACTTGACATGAGGTCCAACTGACATTGTGTAAGCTAAAATTCTTTGTTCCCAAAACTATAAAAATAAATAAATTAATTAATTAAAATGATACACAAAAAATGGATTGGGTGAAACTATTTTTAAAAATTGATTTTGAGAAAATTCTCAAAATTTTAAACCTTACATAAAAAATGAAAATTATACAAATGTTTAATAAACCAATCTCAAACAACTTTGAACAAGTTGAACACAAATTGAGCTTAAGTAGCATAGTCTGCTTTACTGTCTTAATTTTTAACAAAATATTGTAACATAAGTTATTTTCATATATTATGGCCCTGTTTGGTAGGGCTTATTTCAGCTTTTAGCTTAATTTAAGTTATTTTGATATGTTTAGTTCAGCTTAACAATACAGCTTATAATTTTTTGTAAGTCAAAAATCAATTTATGCTTTGAGTGGTGGAGGAGAAGCTTAATTTATAAGTCAAAAATCAGCTTATGTTCATAGTTATAAGCTACAATCACTTTCCCACAACTCTACCAAACGGGTCATATATTTGTTATCTAGACAAATCTGGAGCATGCATTCCTAAGGACGTAGATACACATTGTAAGAAAGTTATGATTGAATGTGATGAAAGTAATGAATATTTGTAATGTGTTATGTCACTATATGGTAAAGTTACAGAAATGGGTCATTTTTAATCACATAATGAATATTTGTAATGTGTTGGGTCATTTTTAATCACATAATGAATATTTGTAATGTGTTATGTCACTATATGGTAAAGTTACAGAAATGGGTCATTTTTAATCACACCTTTTAAGTGTGATTAATAACTCTTAATTTAAGTATATTACACTCACTAACTTCTCATTTGCTCTTGTGGAGATTCGAACCATCAACCCTCTCACACCATAAACCTTATACAACACACTCTTTCCACTGCACCTTTATAACACCATATGATTATATATACAACATATATTATTTATATAGTACATGGACCTGTATTAATATAAAAGTATATATATAAAGATAATTATTTTTTATTGAACATAATTTATGTAAAAATAAATTATTTACTAGAAAAAAAAGAGAGACCACTTTTGACGACTAAGCATAATTTTAGTCGCCAATTCTATACTTTTGGCTACTAATTATTTTTTAGTCGTTAAAAAATTTAATTCCCGGGCTAAAATTACCACTTTTGGCAACTAAATTTCTTTTTAGTCTCCAAAAAGCCTCACTTTTGGCTACTAAATATCTTTTTAGTCGCCCAATGCCTTAGTTTTGGCTACTAAATATTTTTTAGTCACCAAAAAATCTCATTTTTGGCTACTAAAATTTTTTTAGTCAGTAAAAGCCTCACTTTTGGCGACCAAACATCTTTTTAGTCACCCAATACCTCACTTTTGGCTACTAATTTTTTTTTAGTCGCCAAAAAGCCTTACTTTTGGCTACTAAAATTTTTTGAGTCGGTAAAAGCCATATATGGGCAACCAAACAGATTTTTAGTCACCAAAACGTATACTTTTGGCTACTAAATTTTTTTAGTCGCCAAAAATCTTTACTTTTGGCTACTAATGCTTTTTTAGTCGCCAAAACCTATACTTTCAGCGACCAAATGTGCTTTTTTAGTCGCCAAAGATGCTTTTTCTTGTAGTGGAGTGTGATTATATATATATATAATTACACTTATTTAAAAAGTATGATTAAAAAGTAGTAATGTATATATAATCACACTTTAATTAGAATGTGTGATTAAAAAATATATATATAATCACACTTATTTAAAAAATATGATTAAAAAGTAGTAGTATATATATAATCACACTTTAATTAGAATGTGTGATTAAAAAATATATAAATAATCACACTTTAATCAGAATGTGTGATTAAAAAATATATATCTAATCACACTTATTTAAAAAGTGTGATTAAAAAGTAGTAGTGTATATATAATCACACTTTAATTAGAATGTGTGATTAAAAAAAAATATATATATATATATATAATCACACTTTATTGAAAAGTGACATAAAAAATGAAAATTATCACACTCAATCAAATTAAGTGTAATTAAAATATCAATCTAATTTTTTTTATCACACTTCCAATAAAAGTGATATTTTTTTTTTGTCAAAGTGTGATCTTTAACTATTTTTGTAATAGTGTTACCAATAGTGAATAGAAAATGATAGACAAGTGGGTCTAATTTATGTTGTGTATCTTAAAGTGAGCAAGGATCCTCTAGAGTGATTTTTCCCTAAAGTTTCCTAGAGTGCTACATTGTATGGTTGAGATTTACTGACAAGTCACATCAATTTTTCTGATGTGACTTGCCAGTAAATCTCAACCACACAATATAGCACTCTAGGAAATTTTAGGAAAATTTCACTCTAGAGGATCCTTGGTGTCTTAAAGTTACTGATGGTGAAGTTATGACTTTTGACTTTTTTTAATGATATTTTGTGGTGAGAAGTTATGACTTTTGTGGTGAGAAAATTTATAAAATTCAATGGTTTATGTTATTTGTAAGGTTTTACAGAAGAGTTATGAAGAAGATACCATATGCACCATTTTGAGATGCACATTGTAAGATTATAGTGTAGGATTACGATTGTTAACTTATAAACTTACAATCCCATTTTTTATTGTAAATTTTATTAATTGGATTACATGTCGACATGAAATTGATGATTTTTTAATATTGAGAGGGACGGAATCATAATTTAAAGCGTGAAATAAAAAAACCAAAATAAATATATAATAAATTATTATCTCACTAATTTTATTAAATAACTCCTACCCTAATTCATGAAATCATTAATCTTTTCGCTATTAATCAAACAAGGCCTTAGTTGTTCTTGAATTCTATACCATAGCTACATCATGGTCCAAGGTATGTATGGTTTGTTTTGTTCTAGTTAGTTTTTGTATGAATATTCTACCTAATAAATTCTTAAAAAAAAATGAACAATTTAAATTTATCGAAAATGGTCTCAAAATGGGCCCACCAAAACCAAGCTATTCTCTGAAATTGAATTGTCAAATTGAAAGAATTAAAATCCGAAAGGAAAGTAGTTTAAGAAAGACATTTGAAACTTTAAAAGCACAAATAATTAATTAGATCATGTAGGTTGTTAATAATTACTGGTACCTTCATTTCTTCTCAGAAATGTTTTCTTCTCAAACAGCTCCCAACTCTCCTTTTCTGTTAAGTGCCTCAATTGATAAAGCACGCATTGTTGATCTACATGCTTAGCAACATTTTCATTGCGAGTTGTTAGCAATATTTTGCTGCCTACCACTGAAGTATTTGGGAAGCCTGGACTCAAAATATCCCAATCCGCATCCTTCCAAATGTCGTCGAGAATCACCAAACATTTCTTCTCACTTTGGACTTGATGAAGTTTCTTGACTAGCTCATCATGATTCAACTTTCCAATTGCTTTCCTTTCTTCATTTGATGGAGAGAGAAGTTTGATAAGAATCCCTTCAAGAACTTCCCTTGTATTGCATTGTTGAGATATATAGGCCCAAGCAACACATATAAAATGACGCCTAATTTCAATGTGTTTGTAAACCGTCTTTGCAAGGGTGGTCTTGCCAAGACCACCCATCCCCCAAATAGAAACAACACTATAATGCGTATTCTCCTTCACCAAAAGATCCACTATAGCTTTTACGTCTTCTTCCGTGCCTACAACGTCCTCCTCAACAATATGGGTATAGGATCGCCTTAATTGTCGCTGCCTCTCAGCCATAGGAGTTGATGATGAACTTTCTCTAACTCCTGTAGAATTTAGTATTCCACAAGTTCGAAAACCTGTTGTGAGGCTATTGGTGATCCTGTTATTAATAGCCTCAATCTCCAACCTAACCTTACGAAGGGCAAAACATTCCTTGAAGATACACAAATACCTCTTGAGAAGGAAAGGGAACTGATCTGATCTCCCACTAGTACGAAATGCAATTTTGACAACAAAAGTTGCAATTGCAGCTTCAGCATCATAGGATGCTTCTCTGATTTCAGCAACGCAATTGCGGATTATAATCTCATCTGCTCGTCCTTTTGGTCTTGCATCTGCAGCTTCTAAGAAGCATTGCATCCTATTTAGCTGGGCTTGCAATTGCTCAACTTGTGGCCTCACCCCACACAAGTTTTCCGCTTCCTGGATGAGCAGCCCAGCCAGACTTTTCACCACAAAGGTTACAAAAGGTAGAGCTACAGATTCCGCCATAGTCACCAAAGTCTTCTTGCTTCTCCTGCTTCTTTCACGGGTGTACTTGTTATTAGAATTACAATGGTATTATGGATATGGACTTAAGGCCAAACCTAGTTCGGCATTTACGGACGACGAGGTTACAGTCCCCCCACGCAGTGGACAGCCCACAATTTTTTACTGTTTGCAAGATTGACATAGTGGGTGGGAGAGATGGAAAATAAAAAATTCAAAAAAAAAATTATTAGTTCTGATAAAATATCAAGATATTATATATAGTTTATAAACTTTATAATACTAATGTCAGAGAACTAATTATAAAATAAATTACCGAGGCCATACACAGCTGTCTTATGGGTTTTGCTGCATCTCTTCCTTCCCCAGTAGTGTTTGTCTTTAGAATATTTCATGCTATTGAGTTGTGAGAAGTCTTTGGTCCAGCATAACAGTTGCTTGGTTAGTACCTGGTTGTTTTGTCTGGTAGTGTGGCCAACAACCACGTTGTTTGAATTGAGTTATTTGGAGAGGATGTGCCTTTGAAGTGGTGCGAAAACCAGCCCATTGTTTTTATACTCTTTAACCACTAGCCCGGTATGTGCAATTTTATTAAATTTTTTTATAAAGTGTAGATGGGGAATATTGCATATACTAAATTACTAGATGGAGAATGGTGTCACCTCTATTCTTTTTTTCCACGTCTTCAATTGGTACTCACAAAATTATTAGTGCATTTTACTAATTCATACAGGCACATTCTTAAGCAAAGCAGGTCAGTAAACCCAAATTCAACTTGTGACCTCTATCCAACAACACCCAAAATCTTTCTCCAAACCTTCTTTTTCTTTCTTTTTTTTAATCAGCTCCCTCAATTGCCTGGTATGATCCCCTCCATCAACATTACTTTGTACACACAAGGACAAAAGAATTTTTTTTTTAAAAATTCAAAGTTTCTCTCTTTATCATAGTTGTCAGCCACACTATGCAGTGCCAATGGGTTTAAATGAAAGGCAAGAACAAATTTCGTATATGGGACTGGACAATATGCTCTACAAATTATTTGCATTTACATGTCTTTGTGGCCTGTAACTTTCATCGATGAGCAGACCTTCTTCAACTTGCTTTGCATGCCTTCAAATCAAGGCTGGTGTATGCTATTGGAACCACAAATTGCAATTTGACATTACTTGCAAAGTTGCACTTCAGAACATTTCATGCGTCTGGGCATCTTGCTGATGATCATAACATATGTTTAATGTACTGACTGTTTGGATTGAAAGACTAAATAGTGTTGGGGAATTTTCAAAATTTATAGTTTAATTTTTGGGTGTTTTCAAAACCTCCCTTGTTTTTCTTTGGAAAGCTTAAAATAAGCTTTTGGGACTTTGTCCTACATTAGAAAGAGAGAAAAATATGGAGCACTTAATAAAGTGTTATATGGAATATTCCTTTAAATATAGGATTATGGAATGGTTGCTAATGTGTATGCACGCACGCGTGGTGTGGACTGTGTGGCGTTTGACGGCGCACTTAGCACGGACGCATCGGACAGGTTGGAGCAATGACGTGGATCCGACGTGGCAGTGATGTGGGCGATAAGTCAACCAACCAATCGATCGGTTGCATGTCTGATCTTAAGTGGTTTGATCATAGTCGTTGATTGATTGGAGATGCACACGATCGTGATTTGATCGGATGCGATCAAGGGACATGACTATTCAATCAAATGCATCAATGCCTATAAATAGGTTGCGAAATTAGCCATTTCAATCCATCCAAAATCCTGAAAGCATTCCCACAATTCTCTCTCTCTTCCTCTTGATTTATAGGGCTGAGCAAGGAATCCGTAAAATCCGTAATCCGATCCAGTCCAGTCCAATCCGATAGGTTTGGATTAGTTTTTTGAATCCGCGGTTCGGTTCCGGATTGAAGAATTAAAAATCCGTAGTCCACGGATTGGTTCCGGATTGAACCCCGCGGTTCCGAATTGGAACCGATCCGGACCGTATACAAATAGTCTATATTTTTATTGTATATCCTCCCCCATAGTATCTTCTTTTATTCTATATAAAATGTAAACTCAAACCTAAAACCGTATAATATCTTATTTTATTACTTTTGTTTGTATTTTCTTATGGTTGTTTAAATTCAAGAACAATATGTCACTATTATAGAAAAACATGTTGCTATTATGGAAATGATATAGCGCTATATTTATATTTTTATGAAATTAAAGTGTTATATATATATATATATATATTTGTTATTTAATTATGTGAATCCGTGGTCCTAAACCGATCCAATCCGTATTTAAATGGATTGGTTCGGATTGGTTCCATGATTTAAACGGATTGGATTGGTTTTAATTTTTCAGGAACCGTAGATAACGGATTGGTCCTGGTTTTATCCCAATCCGGTCCAATCCGGACCATGCTCACCCCTATTGATTTAGAGTTTTCGATCAAGAGTTTCTTAAGCAAATTTTTGCTTTTCTTACTGGTAACCAAATTCTACAGACTTGATTATCAGTGTCTTGATTTTCTTGATAATATCAAGAGTGTTTTGATCTACTATCGTCAGTGCAGATGCCAGTAGACTTGATACTCAGATCAAGTTTCATTGTATCTTGGAGATGAATTTGTTGTAACCCCCTGTACACCTATTGGTGGGTGCAAATATTATTTTTAGGAAAGCGACTAAGTAATACGACTTGAAGCACCAATTTTCTGTTCTACATAGACAAGATCATCGCCAAGTTTTAAAAACCCAAAGGCAGTAGAATTCAAAAGGAATTTATCCAACAAATAGTAGGGACTTATCATGATGAATACAACTCATACATACATTTGTTGAGAAAATTACAGATTTAACAAACACAATGGCAAAAAGTGTTAGGTGTGTTACGACCCCACCAAGCATAGAATTGCAGAGTTTTTTTTTTCTTTTAATGGCATGTGAAAAAACATCATTCAATGATACATATAAAAAGTAACACCAAGCAAAAAATAAAATAAAAAGTAACGCAGTTTAGGAAACAATAACTAATTACATGAAGAAGCCTTTACAAAAACTAAAGCAAAACTAAAATTAAATGAAAAGGCCACTAGTGGTAACATATGGACCTTAATTGACTAGATGCTTTCAGGTAGGATCATTCGGTATCAAAAGGAAAGTAGGTGGGCCTCTCCATGACAAGAAGAGATATGGGAAAATGCTGCAAACTGGGCTAAGGAAAAAGCTGCTGTGAGCGAACTCCCTGGCTGTAGAGATAATTGACATGAATGAAAAGACTTTATGTATTTGTAATCATGATGCTAATAAATATTAGCAAAATATAAACGAGTTTAAGAATTCTTCAATCATTTTTTGGTGTATGTGCTGAAATGTTAACGCCTTAAAGTAGCTCAAGTCCAAGTTGCAGAAGTACCCCACTTGGTTCATTATATACCATACTAAAAATTCATACTGTATTGATGTGGGATATCACAATATCCAAAATGAATTGGAATGTGAACACCAATGAGCTAGGATAACTTTTTTTTTATGAATGAACAAGTATGTTAAACAAAATATCAATCAATTACCTTGTGCATTGTTGGGCTATTATAACAGATGCTTAATTAAGAGCTTTTGCAATTCTTCAAATTGGATGACTGTAGTCACATGATTCGAATCCAGCATATTTTGGTTTCTCAGTATCCTGCTATTATGGTTTCTTTTGTCGACTAAAAATGAATGATGATAATTCATAGTTATATGCAGTTAAATGGAAGAAAATGCAGGAATTCAATTAAGTCCTCAAGTTGCTAGTCTTAGAAGTGTTCCTTCTAGAAAATTACCTACATTTTGTCTAATATGAAAAACTACATTCTTGAGTGCAATATAGAAAGGACATCTCCAAGGGAGTAGCATTTACTGATCTGCCATGTCTTCAGTTCATAAACAATAAAGTTATGAAACAAATTACTCAGATAAATAAAAAATTAAAAAAACAAGAAATTCCTTTTCTCACTCACATAGAGTGAAGCTTTTTACTTTTTTTGTCTCTACATTTTTATACACCAAATTAAAAATATAAAAAAAAATTAAAAAGAAGAAGAAGATAAGATGTACAGGAGCTTGCTTGTTCCGTCCTTGTTTACAAAATTTGTCAGAAAGAATTTTCTTTGCTGGATTGAGGGCCAAATGTTTTTACATTTATTTTCTAGATTAGTCTATAAGCTCAGCCATCAGAGATTAGATTTCCAAATGTGCTCTGCGATTCTACCTCTGTCAAAGGCCTTGCCAAAATGGTATGACAATTGTTTTGAATTAAATTATTGTGGTCTTTGCTCTACAACAATTTCTATCTCCACAATTGGCAGGATCAACTCAAATCAGAAGTGAGATCAATCAATGTGTCACCCCGAGCAAGAATATGAAACTGCCCATCAGATGATCATGCTGCCTATCCTCTAATTTGCTTTACTTTGTTTCCTTAGGGTCCTGTCCAACAAAAACTGACTAGTAGAAATATTGAACAATCAAAACTTATCCAATCACTATGATTCATTCTATATGGTGTAGGCTTGATCCGTTGGTCAATCTGAAATTTATGAGTTTGATAAATAAATCAATGATTTTATACCAGCCAGCCACAACAATAGTCCTGAAGTTCCTAGTGTTATAGGTTTTATAGGTGTTCCCTTTTAGAAACTTTAAGTTGATACGGATTGAGGGTTCAAAACTTGAGAATCAGTTCAAAAGAGACTAAGTTGTACAGAAAAACAGATTGAGTTAGTATCTGAAGGAAAAGTTATGTGAATTGAGCACAGGAATTTATATAAGCAAAATTCATGACATACTAGAAAAATAAATTTGGCAATCAGAAAGTCCATTAAGTCAAGCATCGACACAATCCAATATTCTTTGGATGCAATCCAAGTTCCATAAAGCAACGACACACATTAGTTCAATAATGTTCTCAGAGTCCTTTTAAAGTGAGGAGGCGTTTGAGTGCATCTTGGAAAGGCATTCCATCAAACATGAAATCCTTGGCATAAAAAATTAGTCACTATTCTATTCAAGCAACAATCATGACCTACTTAATTCCATTCAGTGCAGATAGAATCACAGAGCACTAATAAAATGTTCCAACACTGCGTCAACAATGTGCAGATTCTTGCTTTCATTCTACAAAAAATCACTATGAAGTTGAAGTCTTAGAAAGTCCAATCCAAGAGAGGGCAATAGGAGCTCTCTTATGTTAGCTTTTGATAAAACTCTCTTTAGAATGATCTATATTTTGTATTGAATTTTTCTCACTTATTGATTCATATATTTTGCCCAAAGGCTTATATCTTTTTATATAGAGAAGGTTATACATAAGTTCAATGAATAAGATCCATGAACCTAAACAACCTTACAATTAATTAGGTACATGAATATAATCTAGACAATGTACTTAATAAATATAAAATACATGAATATAAAAATACATGAATACAAAGAATATATGAACTCAATGTATCCAATGCATGCAATGTATCCAATGTATCTAATGTAAATATGGCATTAATTTTAACACTCCCCCTTAATGCCGTATTGTGTGACACCCAACATTTCTCTAAAAAATTCAAATTTGTCCCTTGGTAGAGCTTTGGTGAAGATGTTCGCAACTTCATCTTCAGTCTTGCAATACTTGATTTGAATCTCATCATCTTCCACAGCTTCTCTAATGAAATGATGTTTGATAGCAATGTGTTTGGTACGAGAATGGTAGACGGGATTCTTTGCCATAACAATAGCAGACTTGTTATCACACATAATTGGAGTAGCTTCACCTTGCTTCTCACCAAAATCATCCAAAATTCCTCTTAGCCAAATTGCTTGTGTAGTTGCCAATGATGCTGAAATATGTTCAGCTTCAGCAGATGATTGTGCCACAGTTTGTTTTTTCTTGGATGACCATGAAATTACGCCCGATCCAAGAGAAAATGCATACTCAGAAGTGCTTCTCATATCATTAACACGTTCAGCCTAATCACTATCACAGAATCCAATTAACTTTGCATCAAGAAATTTCTCATAAAAAAATTCTATAATCAAATGTACCTTGAATGTATCTCAACACTCTTTTTGCAACCCCAAAATGAATTTGGCTTGGTGTGAGGACCCACATTTATGTCTTAGCCATGTACATGAGCATCTGTATAATTATGACTTGTTAAGATTTGCATTTGTATGATGGTAACTCGTTTTGCTCAAGTAAGTAAGATCCATGCCTTGTTTTGATGCCTAAGTGATTTGTCTAAGTGTTGTGTGCTTGCTTTGTACTTCCCTTGGTCTCCCAAGCCTAAGTTATATTAGCCGATGTTATGCCTAGATCATTCCAAGCCGAGGTCATCTCCAGCCTAGAAGTATCTTGGAACCCCTTCGCTTGACCTCCACCCTTGCTTTGACATATTGGCCGAGATGTTACCTTTGAGTGATCTTGTCCTGGAGTGGTATGACCTAGACCGAGGTGTGGCACATCTAGGCCAAGGTGTGGCACAGCTTAGTCAAGTGTTGTCCTTCCTAGCCGAGGTCATTGTCACCCTAGTTGCCGAAGTCTTGTGGTTAGCCGATGTCACCACTTGCCGGAGTGCCATCCCGAGTAGCTTGTTAGATACGCCTTGTCAGGGCCTTGTCTTGTCAATCTATCACCTTTTTGAGAGAACCAACCAACCGTTGCCACGTGTCCGAGCTGAGAGTTAAGTCAGCCGGCAGAGAGAGAAACCCATCATTTGTTGTTTATTGTTTTGAAGAGTGGAGAGAGAAGCTCTAGTAGAGGGAGAAGAGTTCTTGAGAGAGAGTGGATTTCCAAGCTTGATTCTTGAGATCGAACCGTTAGATCCGTGTTCTAAGGTTAGATTCTTGATCCGCTCTTGTTGTTCTATATGTTTATGATATTGCATTGCATGATTGAAAATGATTTGTAAGCCATGCATTGTTTTGAAGTTCGGTTTTAGAAAGAGAAAATAGCATTCATGTGTTCTTCAAGAAAAGTCATGTTTTGATCCGAAGGCTCATGCCTAGATCCATGTTTTTGTGTTTGTTCTTGCATGATTTTCAAGTATGGGTACCCAGGTCCATGTTTTCGAACTCATGTCATGAAATCCCAGATCTCGTAATAACAAGTTATGATTTTAGCATCCATGTTCTTCATGATCTTCATGTTCATGTTCTTCCTGTTCTTCACGGGTGGAAGCCCAGGTCTCTAGACCTCACTTCTCGAAGTGTAGATCCCGAGATCACTCTCACCTAGACCTCACACTTAGGCCAAGCATCGTATCTCACCTTGGCCTACCTTGCATGATCACTTACACCTCTAGTTTGTATTGTGCGCACCTCGGCGTGCAGTCGCATGCCGAAGCCTAGGTAGCCACACCTCGGCCAGGAAGTGTGGGACCTCGGCAAAGACCTGGTTAGTACCCAGCATGTCTTCCTGACATGTAAAACAGTGTTTTGGCTTCTAGTATGTTCTTCCGAGATCATTTGCGTGCATGTTGGACTTGTTTGAGAAGTATGTTCAGTATGCTTTGCCATGTGTTTGTAGGACTTGGACCTTTGCCTTGATCCCGACGTCCCAAGAACTATGTGAGTGGTATTTTTAATAAAGTTATGTTCTTAAAGTTTTGATAAAGCTTTGCCTTGTTTTGATAAAAGTATTTGTTAAGCACGAATGATCACCCCTATTTTGTGTATCAAGTATAAGTTTGTTTTGAATGGCATTCTTGGAACCGTCCTTTCGTGTTAGGGGACGTTAAGCTTATGTAGCACCGTCCTTTCGTGTTAGGGGACGTTAAGCTTATGTAGCACCGTCCTTTCGTGTTAGGGGACGTTAAGCTTATGTAGCACCGTCCTTTCGTGTTAGGGGACGTTAAGCTTATGTAGCACCGTCCTTTCGTGTTAGGGGACGTTAAGCTTATGTAGCACCGTCCTTTCGTGTTAGGGGACGTTAAGCTTATGTAGCACCGTCCTTTCGTGTTAGGGGACGTTAAGCTTATGTAGCACCGTCCTTTCGTGTTAGGGGACGTTAAGCTTATGTAGCACCGTCCTTTCGTGCTAGGGGACGATAAGCCTAAGTAGCACCCCATGTTTTAAGATTTGACGCATGTTAAGTATGTAAGTTTTGCAAGATTAAGTTTGATGAACAAGATTTATCCCATGTTTTGTACAAGCTACGATAGGTATGGTTTTGGCAAAGATATATTATGTATTGTTTTGAAAGACCTCGGGAATCATTCATGTAACCCCTTTATTACTTGTACCATTCACTGAGTATCCAAGCTCACCCTCCCTATGTATATATGTAGGTAATAAGCAAGAGGTCGGCTTCGCCAAGATGTGTGTTTTGTATGCTTGTTTGGTCGGCTGTAAGGATGTCGGCAATCCTGAAGATCATGTTCCATGTTTTGTATTTCATGTGTTATATTTATGTCGGCTTGAGAAGCCCTTTGCCAAGATGTAACATGTACTTTTGTAATCAAGTTATAAGTTATGTAAAGATGTATGCCATTCCATTTGACTATGCACTGCTCTTATGGACCACTTGTATTTTAGATTATTGCTTCCGCACTTGTGAGCCCCGTATATTGTACTCTGATTGTGTGTGAATTTTGTAAGTCGGCCTTCGGTAATCTCGGATTACTGGCCATCACGGCACCAAACTACTAGGGGCGGTTTGGGGGCGTGACAGAATGGTATCAGAGCACAAGATCCTTATAGTACGTTATTCACACACTTTGAGTCCTAAAGAGCATAGGATGTCCCTTAGAAGAATGTTAAGATTGCATCATGTTGCTTGCTACTTGACAAGGTGTGCATCATCTCAGCATGAATATTTTGTTACATTGGCATGATCATGTTCACTTGCATACATGTTCATTCTGTTCTAAGTGTCACATCCTGCATACCCCCAGCATCATGAGAAGAGGTAGACCCCCAGTTGGCCGAGATCAATCCGAGGACAGAATGGGCCGATTAGAAAGATTGGTTGAAAGCTTGACCGATGAGTTAAGGCAAGCAAGGCAGCAGAACACCGGTACTACCTCCACCCAGGCCGAGCAGACAGATGGCCGACATGCAGTTCCACCACCGCCAATACCCCAAGTGCCTCCGCAGCCAGCTTTGTATGGAGATGACACATTGACCCTGATCAAAGAATTCAAAAAGATGAAACCGCCGAAGTTCCATGGAGGTATAGAGCCGATGAAGGCAGAAGCATGGATTCTTGAGATGGAGAAAATGTTCGAGGTTTTCCCCAGCACCGATGCTCAGAAGGTGTCACTAGCAGCATTCACGCTGGAAGACGACGCCCGTAGATGGTGGATGATGATTCGAGAAGGCAACCCAGACTTGACGTGGGCAGGATTTTTGAAGCTATTCTATGACAAGCACTTTCCGCTCAGTGTCCGAAATAACAAGGCTACAGAATTCGTGATGTTGACACAGGGTAGCAAAACAGTGGCAGAGTATGATCGTGCGTTCACTGAGTTGGCAAGGTATGCACCTCGCATGGTCGACAACGAATACATGAAAGCTAGGAAGTTTGAGAGTGGACTTCGAGGGCCGATACAAGATCAGGTGAATTTGCTCAACATGCCGACGTATGCCGGAGTGTTAGATAAAGCCATCCTCGCAGAAGCCAACCT
Organism: Camellia sinensis; assembly: GCF_055761805.1. Taxonomy (NCBI): domain Eukaryota; kingdom Viridiplantae; phylum Streptophyta; class Magnoliopsida; order Ericales; family Theaceae; genus Camellia; species Camellia sinensis. Next base: position 20,031,310 of record NC_138962.1, on the reverse strand, counting down.
GAACAGAAGTCAAGGTTCGGGGAAGAATCAGAAGAAGAGGCAAACCTATGACAATCGCAAGGAAGGGGCAGACCCGAATGATGTCGAGGAGAAGACAATGGAGGATAGTCCCAACAACGCGAATCAGGAAAGTGGTACCTGGCCGACATGTGCAAGTTGCCAGAAGCGGCATTTAGGAGTTTGTCATCGGACAACTGGAGCATGTTTCGGATGCGGTGAGATGGGTCATCGTGTCAAGGATTGTCCCAAAGTAAAAGCTAAGGATGGTAGGAAGAGCTGAGAACTCGACATTCGGAAATTGTTTTGGAAACAAGGTAAGCTAAGTTTGGAGGACCAAACTTCTTTAAGGGGGGAAGAATGTGAGGACCCACATTTATGTCTTAGCCATGTACATGAGCATCTGTATAATTATGACTTGTTAAGATTTGCATTTGTATGATGGTAACTCGTTTTGCTCAAGTAAGTAAGATCCATGCCTTGTTTTGATGCCTAAGTGATTTGTCTAAGTGTTGTGTGCTTGCTTTGTACTTCCCCTGGTCTCCCAAGCCTAAGTTATATTAGCCGATGTTATGCCTAGATCATTCCAAGCCGAGGTCATCTCCAGCCTAGAAGTATCTTGGAACCCCTTCGCTTGACCTCCACCCTTGCTTTGACATATTGGCCGAGATGTTACCTTTGAGTGATCTTGTCCTGGAGTGGTATGACCTAGACCGAGGTGTGGCACATCTAGGCCAAGGTGTGGCACAGCTTAGTCAAGTGTTGTCCTTCCTAGCCGAGGTCATTGTCACCCTAGTTGCCGAAGTCTTGTGGTTAGCCGATGTCACCACTTGCCGGAGTGCCATCCCGAGTAGCTTGTTAGATACGCCTTGTCAGGGCCTTGTCTTGTCAATCTATCACCTTTTTGAGAGAACCAACCAACCGTTGCCACGTGTCCGAGCTGAGAGTTAAGTCAGCCGGCAGAGAGAGAAACCCATCATTTGTTGTTTATTGTTTTGAAGAGTGGAGAGAGAAGCTCTAGTAGAGGGAGAAGAGTTCTTGAGAGAGAGTGGATTTCCAAGCTTGATTCTTGAGATCGAACCGTTAGATCCGTGTTCTAAGGTTAGATTCTTGATCCGCTCTTGTTGTTCTATATGTTTATGATATTGCATTGCATGATTGAAAATGATTTGTAAGCCATGCATTGTTTTGAAGTTCGGTTTTAGAAAGAGAAAATAGCATTCATGTGTTCTTCAAGAAAAGTCATGTTTTGATCCGAAGGCTCATGCCTAGATCCATGTTTTTGTGTTTGTTCTTGCATGATTTTCAAGTATGGGTACCCAGGTCCATGTTTTCGAACTCATGTCATGAAATCCCAGATCTCGTAATAACAAGTTATGATTTTAGCATCCATGTTCTTCATGATCTTCATGTTCATGTTCTTCCTGTTCTTCACGGGTGGAAGCCCAGGTCTCTAGACCTCACTTCTCGAAGTGTAGATCCCGAGATCACTCTCACCTAGACCTCACACTTAGGCCAAGCATCGTATCTCACCTTGGCCTACCTTGCATGATCACTTACACCTCTAGTTTGTATTGTGCGCACCTCGGCGTGCAGTCGCATGCCGAAGCCTAGGTAGCCACACCTCGGCCAGGAAGTGTGGGACCTCGGCAAAGACCTGGTTAGTACCCAGCATGTCTTCCTGACATGTAAAACAGTGTTTTGGCTTCTAGTATGTTCTTCCGAGATCATTTGCGTGCATGTTGGACTTGTTTGAGAAGTATGTTCAGTATGCTTTGCCATGTGTTTGTAGGACTTGGACCTTTGCCTTGATCCCGACGTCCCAAGAACTATGTGAGTGGTATTTTTAATAAAGTTATGTTCTTAAAGTTTTGATAAAGCTTTGCCTTGTTTTGATAAAAGTATTTGTTAAGCACGAATGATCACCCCTATTTTGTGTATCAAGTATAAGTTTGTTTTGAATGGCATTCTTGGAACCGTCCTTTCGTGTTAGGGGACGTTAAGCTTATGTAGCACCGTCCTTTCGTGTTAGGGGACGTTAAGCTTATGTAGCACCGTCCTTTCGTGTTAGGGGACGTTAAGCTTATGTAGCACCGTCCTTTCGTGTTAGGGGACGTTAAGCTTATGTAGCACCGTCCTTTCGTGTTAGGGGACGTTAAGCTTATGTAGCACCGTCCTTTCGTGTTAGGGGACGTTAAGCTTATGTAGCACCGTCCTTTCGTGTTAGGGGACGTTAAGCTTATGTAGCACCGTCCTTTCGTGTTAGGGGACGTTAAGCTTATGTAGCACCGTCCTTTCGTGCTAGGGGACGATAAGCCTAAGTAGCACCCCATGTTTTAAGATTTGACGCATGTTAAGTATGTAAGTTTTGCAAGATTAAGTTTGATGAACAAGATTTATCCCATGTTTTGTACAAGCTACGATAGGTATGGTTTTGGCAAAGATATATTATGTATTGTTTTGAAAGACCTCGGGAATCATTCATGTAACCCCTTTATTACTTGTACCATTCACTGAGTATCCAAGCTCACCCTCCCTATGTATATATGTAGGTAATAAGCAAGAGGTTGGCTTCGCCAAGATGTGTGTTTTGTATGCTTGTTTGGTCGGCTGTAAGGATGTCGGCAATCCTGAAGATCATGTTCCATGTTTTGTATTTCATGTGTTATATTTATGTCGGCTTGAGAAGCCCTTTGCCAAGATGTAACATGTACTTTTGTAATCAAGTTATAAGTTATGTAAAGATGTATGCCATTCCATTTGACTATGCACTGCTCTTATGGACCACTTGTATTTTAGATTATTGCTTCCGCACTTGTGAGCCCCGTATATTGTACTCTGATTGTGTGTGAATTTTGTAAGTCGGCCTTCGGTAATCTCGGATTACTGGCCATCACGGCACCAAACTACTAGGGGCGGTTTGGGGGCGTGACACTTGGACTGTGCATGAACCGAAACAATAAACTTGTAGCATACATGATGTCCGGTCTTGTAGCAGTTAAGTACAATAAACTTCCAACCAAACTTCTATAACAAGATACTTCTATAACAAGATACTTCAGCTTCTTTGCTTCCATCTTCCTTTGACAACTTTTCATTCACAATCAAGGGAGTAACAACTGCTTTGCAATTCTTCATTTTAAATTTCTCAAGAAGTGTTTGAGCATACTTCTTTTGGCAAATAAAAACACCACCATTGTTTTGGTAGATTTCAATGCCTAAAAAATGATGCAATAGCCCCAAATCACTCATTTCATATTTCTTCATCATCTCCCTTTTAAATTCTTCAATCAATTTTTCATCACTACCGGTGAAAACCAAATCATCAACATAAAGTGAAACAATGACAATTCCGGTTGTACCTTGCCTCTTGATGTACAAAGTTAGTTCACTTTTGCTTCTTTGAAAACCCTTTTCATTAAAGTAAGCATCAATTTCACTATACCATGCCCGGGGTGCTTGCTTTAGGCCATATAAAGCCTTCTTCAACTTGTACACTTTATCTTCTTTGCCTTTGACAACAAAGCCTTGAGGTTGATCAACATACACCTCTTCTTCTAATTTTCCATTCAAAAATGCTGATTTTACATCAAGTTGGTGCAAGAACCAACCCTTTTGAGCCGCCAAATCAATGATAGCTCTAATTGTATCAAGTCGAGCCACGAGCAAAAGTTTCTTGGAAATCAATTCCAGGTTGTTGTGAATACCCTTTTGCCACAAATCTTGCTTTGTTCTTTTGAATAGAACCATCCGGATTGAACTTTGTTTTGAAAATCCACTTCACACCAATTATTTCTTTTTCTTTCGGTTTCTCCACTAGCTCCCAAGTCTTGTTCTTCTCAATCACATGAATTTTATCTTCCATTGCTTTCTTCCATGCTTCATCTCGAATTGCCTCTTCAAAATTTTCAGGTTCAACAATGCATAAATTGCATCTTGCATACACATCACTAAGACTCCTTATATTTCTTGGAGTTGAACTTGGAGATGAAGAACTTGAACTTGAATTTGGAGAAAATTGTGAACCAGCAATTGGTGACAATCTTTGTGGAGATTCAAGAGTTACAACATCTTCAACTTGTAGACTTTCCGATTCTTCATTGAAAGCAATGCTTTGATCTTGGACTTTCTTTTCCTTCCAATCAAAAGACGCCTTCTCATCAAAGAGAACATCTCTACAAATAATCACCTTCTTTTGATCCAAACTGAAGAGTCTATAGCCTTTGGATTTCGAGCTATAACCCACAAAGATGCATTTCTTACTATTTTCATCAAGTTTGTGCCTCACTTCTTTTGGAACATGAGCATAGCAAATGGAACCAAACACCTTCAAGTGATTTACCGAATGGTTTCCTTCCACTCCAAGCTTCAAATGGAGTTTTGTCCTTAAAAGCTTTTGTAGGACATCTATTCATCAAGTAAACTACTGTATACATAGCTTCACCCCAAAAAGTTTTGGGTAGCCCTTTCTCATGTAGCATAGACTTGGACATCTCCTCTATGGTTCGATTCTTCCTTTCCGCCACACCATTTTGTTGTGGATTGTACCCAACAGTCAATTGCCTTTCCATTCCAATATTTTCACAAAATTTCATAAACTCATTTGAGTTGTATTCTCCACCTCTATCACTTCTCAATACTTTCATCAAACAACCACTTTGTCTCTCAACAAGATTTTGAAATTTTTTGAAGATAGAGAAAACTTCACTCTTTTGTCTCATGAAACACACCCAAGTCATTCTAGTAAAATCATCAACAAAGATAATAAAGTATTTGTTACCTCCATGAGTTGGTGTATCCATGGGTCCGCACACATCGGCATGGACAAGCTCCAATGGTGCTTTAGCTCTCAATGCTTTCTCCTTTGGAAATGACTCCCGGTGATGCTTTCCAAGTGCACAACCTTCACAAATATGTTGCACTTCATGAATGGTTGGCAACCCAAAAACCATATTCTTTTGTTGTAGATACTTCAAGCTTTGAAAATTCAAGTGCCCAAATCTTCTATGTCAAAGCCATGAATTATCAATCACATCCATCTTCAAAGCCGCATTTTTGCTATACCGGAAAATGAGAGGAAAACTTCTAATCTTCTCCATCTTGATTTTTGCTACAACTTGGCTTTTCCCCCCTTTGTCAAAAAGTTTGCAAAAATCGTCTTCAAAGTGAACAAGACATCTATGCTCCATAAGTTGTCCAACACTTAGCAAATTTTGCTCCAAGTCTGGAACTAGGAGAACATCGGAAATGAATCTTGTACCCATCTTGGTTTCTATAGCAATAGTGCATTTTCCTTTTGTTTGGACTAAGGCACCATTCCCCATTTTTACTTGAGAACTGGAGGAAGCATCCATTTTCACAAAAATACTTTCATCTCTTGTCATGTGATTGCTACATCCGCTATCGAGAAACCATACATCCTTGGTTTGATCCGATGCCTTGTGACAAGCATAGAACATGTGCCCTTCACTTTCTTGCTCCTCGGAAAAATTAGCTTGTTGAGTGCTCTTGACTAGGCAATCATTCTTGACATGCCCAAATTTGTTGCAATTGTAACATTTTGGCTTTCCTCAAAACCAACAATCTTTATCAACATGATTGCTTCGGTAACAAATTCCACACTTTTGTTGATTTTGTTGAGTGGACTCTTCATTTTCCTTTCTTTGAAAATTAGACCTTCCTCTTCCTCTTGCATTTCTTGCTCTTCCGGTTGCATTTCTTCCTCCTCCTCTTCCTCTTCCTCGGGAATTAGAGGTACTAACATTGAGCTTGGATTGAAAGACACTTTCAATTGACTTTTCAGATTGCCTACTCAACCTTTGCTCAAATGTTTTAATTGAACCCATCAAATCTTCAATACTCAAATCAGCAAGATCTTTAGTTTTTTCAATGACAGCAACAATAGGATTGTATTTCTCCGGCAAACTTATCAAAAAAATTTCAACAACTCTTTGATTATTAATATTATCCCCATAAATTTTCATTTGGTTTACAAGTTCCATAACCCTAGAAAAATAATCCTTCAATAATTCCATATCCTTCATCTTTAAATTTTCAAAATCTCTTTTCAATGATTGAAGTTTGATGGTTCTTACCTTCAAGTTGCCTCTATACTCTTTCTGAAGAATATCTCATGCCTCCTTCGCTTTTGTTGCATTGATAATTCTTGGAAAGATTGCTTCTGAAACTCCTTGTTGAATCAAAGAGAGAGCCTTTGAATCCTTCTTCCTTTGCTCTTTTAATTGGTTCTTTTGGGGATTTGTCAAAGCTCCTTCATCTTCAGGTTCCTCGAACCCATTCTCAACAAGATCCCAAAGCTCCGTATAGACAAAAATAGTTCTCATTTTCACATACCAAAAATCAAATTTTTCACCATTAAAGATAGGAGTAGATACATTTTGTTTGTTGGGATTCACCATGGACGTTGGTTTGTTCTTCTTTGGGGCTTGTTTTCCCGTATCCGATCTCTACGTCCAGCTTGCTCTTGACCCAACCAAAGCTCTGATACCACTTATGTTAGCTTTTGATAAAAATCTCTTTAGAATGAACTATATTTTGTATTGAATTTTTCTCACTTATTGATTCATATATTTTGCCCAAAGGCTTACATCTTTTTATATAGAGAAGGTTATACATAAGTTCAATGAATAAGATCCATGAACCTAAACAACCTTGCAATTAATTAGGTACATGAATATAATCTAGACAATGTACTTAATAAATATAAAATACATGAATATAAAAATACATGTGTCACGCCCCCAAACCGCCCCTAGTAGTTTGGTGCCGTGATGGCCAGTAACCCGAGGTTACCGAAGGCCGTCTTACAAAAATCACACACAATCAGAGTATGAAATATGGGGCTTACAAGAGCGGAAGCAAAATATACATATAAACCGAGTTGTCCATGAGAGCCGTGCATAAGTCCAATGGAATGCCATACATCAAACATCTTTACAAGTCTTACAATTTTGGATACAACAAAATGGAACACAAAATACATCCTGACCAAAAGGCTTCTCAAGCCGACATATGCCAAAACAAACAAAGAAAACATAAGCCGAGAAGCATAATCTTCAAGACGATGCAAAACGCAAATCCAAAACATGTCGGCAATCACGTCTAGGCCTCAATGCCTTCTTGTTCATCACCTACATATATATAGAGAGGGTGAGCTTGGATACTCAGTGAATGATACTAGAAATAAAGGTTTTGCATGATTGATATCCAAGATTTCTTTCAAAACTATACACAGCATACTTTTCGATCAAGAGGGAAATCAAGTTCATTTGCCGGCTTTCAAGTTCCTTGGATGTTAATAACATCTACTTATTTCAAGGGGTGATGACATATCAAGACAAGAGTTTCAAGACAAGCTGTGCTGCGAAAGTTTAGAGTCCTCTAGCACTAAGGACTGTCAAGACAAGCTGTGCTGCGAAAGTTTATAGTCCTCTAGCACTAAGGACTGTCAAGACAAGCTGTGCTGCGAAAGTTTATAGTCCTCTAGCACTAAGGACTGTCAAGACAAGCTGTGCTGCAAAAGTTTAGAGTCCTCTAGCACTAAGGACTGTCAAGACAAGTCATCAAAACAAGATAGCATTTGATATACAAAATAGGGATAGTCATTCATGCTAGATCAAGTACTTTTCAAAACAAGGCAAGACGAGATTTATGAAAGCAAGTGTAACATAGCTTTATTAAAAATACCACTCACTTGATTCTTCAAACGTCGGGGTCGAGACAAGCCCAAGTCCTACAACACATGGCAAAGCCTATTGAATGCGCTTTCAAACAAGTCTCTCATGTACACAAATGTTTTCGGAAACATGCTGGGCACCAATCAGGTCTAGGCCGAGGTTCCACACCTCCTTGCCGAGGTGTGTTCCCGAGGGCCACATGCAAGGAAAAGAGGTCGGGAAACTCTGGGTTTCCCTCTGTTGATGAACATGAAGAACATGAGTGTGAAAACATGGAAAATATGAATGTTCGATGATACCAATCTGTCATCACAAATCTGGGATTTTCATGTTACAAGTTTGAAAACACGGACCTGGGTACCCATAGTTGGAAATCATGCAAGAACAAACACAAAACATGAGTCTAGTCAAAGAGCTTCCGGATCAAAACACAACTTTTCTTGAAGAACTCATGAATGCCATTTTCTCTTTCTAAAACCGGATTTCAAGACGATGCATGGCTTACAAATCATGTCCGATCATGCAATGCAAATACATGAACATAAAGAACATCACGAGTAGATCAAGAATCTAACCTTAGAACGCGGATCTAACGGTTGGATCTCTAGGAATCAAGCTTGAAGATCTACTTCTTCACTCTAAAACTCTTTCTTCCTCCTAGAGCTTCTCTCTCTACAAGACAAGGCTATGACACCAAATGATAGTTTTCTATACCCGGTTCTGGGGTTAACCCTCTGCTCAGACACGTGGCGGCGACTGGTTGGGTTCTACCTGAAAAGGTGACTGACAGACCAGACAAAGCATGGTGGAAGGGTGTTCAACAAGCAAAACGGTATGGGCTCTCTGACAGGCTATGACATCGGCTAACAACAAGGCGTATCTAACACGCTACACAGAATGACACTCCGGCAAGGGGTGACATCGGCTAACAAAGGACTTCGGGAACTAAGGTGACAATGACCTCGGCTAGGAGGGACAACACTTGACTAAGCTGTGCCACATCTTGGCCTAGATGCGCCACACCTCGGCCTAGGTCATACCACTTCCAGGACGAGATCACTTGGTGCAAGGTAACATCTCGGCTAATGTGGTCAAGGCAAGGACGGAGGTCAACAAGGGGTTCCAAGATACTTCTAGACTGAGAGTGACCTCGGCTTGGAATGATCTAGGCGTAACGTCGGCTAACATAACTTAGGCAAGCACACAACACTTAGACAAATCACAAGGCTTCAAAACAAGGCATGGATCTCACTCACTAAAGCAAAACAAGCCACAACATACACATGCAAGCTTAACAAACCATAATCATACAAATGCTCATGAACATGATTAGGATGAAAAATGTGGGTTCTTACAGTCTACCCTCCTTAAGGAAGTTTGGTCCCCAAACTTAAGTTACCTTGACCTACGAATAACTCTGGGTAGCAGATTTTCATCTCCTCTTCCTTTTCCCATGTGGCCTCCCCGCCATAATGCTTCTCCCATTCGATTTTCACCATTGATATCGACTTGTTTCTCAACTGTCTCACTTGTCTGTCGATAATTCTCATCGGCTTCTCTTCGTAGCCCAAGTCTTCATTAACCACAACTCCGGAATAATCTATTACATGCAGTGGGTCTCGGATATATTTCCTCAACATCGAAACATGAAACACACTGTGGACTCGACTCAAATCTGGTGGCAAAGCAAGTCTGTAAGCAACGGTGTTGACCCTCTCAAGAATTTCAAATGGCCCAATATATCGGGGTGCAAGTTTACCCTTCTTCCCAAATCTCGAAACTCCTGTCATTGGCGAAACTTTCAAAAACACATGATCCCCAATTTCAAATTCTAACTCCCTCCTTCTTTGGTCGGCATGACTCTTCTGTCGACTCTGTGCGGTTTTAATCCTCTGCTGAATGAGTTTGATCTTTTCGGTTGTCATCTGAACCAACTCGGGGCCAATTAAAGCTTTGTCTCCTACTTCAGTCCAACATATCGGCGATCTGCACTCTCTTCCATACAGAGCTTCATACGGCGCCATGCCTATGCTGGCTTGATAACTGTTGTTGTATGCGAATTCTACTAATGGCAAATGCGATTCCCAACTTCCCTGGAAGTCCAACACGCACAGTCTGAGCATGTCTTCGAGTGTCTGAATCGTTCTTTCCGTCTGTCCGTCGGTCTGGGGGTGAAAGGCTGTGCTAAATCTCAACTCTGTTCCTAAGGCTCCTTGTAGACTCTGCCAAAATCTAGAAACGAACTTTGGGTCTCGGTCTGACACAATGGACATCGGCACACCATGAAGCCTAACGATCTCATTCATGTACAATTCGGCAAGTCGGTTGGCATTGAATGTAGTCTTGACCGGCAAAAAGTGAGCTGACTTAGTAAACCTGTCGACTATAACCCAAATGGAATCCATACCTCTTTGCGTCCTCGGCAAACCCACTACGAAATCCATGGAGATGTGCTCCCATTTCCACTCAGGAATTGACAAGGGTTGAAGAAGTCCTGCTGGTCTCTGGTGTTCTGCCTTCACTCGCTGACAACACAGACACTGAGATACAAACTCGGCTATCTCTCTTTTCATGTTTGGCCACCAAAAGGTCCGCTTTACGTCCCGATACATCTTGGTGCTCCCTGGATGAGCGGCAAATTTGGAACTATGGGCCTCTTGCAAAATCTTCCTTTTTAACTCTGGTACGTCGGCCACGCACAATCTTCCTTCAAACTTAAGCACCTGATTCTCTATAGTGTATCCCGGCCTCGGCTTGGTGACGAATTCATCAGTTACCTTCTTGAGGAATTTATCCTCCCTCTGACTAGTCTTCACTTCCTCAATAATAGTTGGTTCCACCGAAACCGCTGTCAGGCACGCCAAACTTCCAACTAACTTCCTGCTCAATGCGTCGGCTACGGAATTTGCCTTACCTGGGTGGTACTGAATCTGCATGTCATAATCCTTCAGTAGCTCGAGCCATCTTCTCTGCCTCATATTTAACTCTTTCTGGGTGAACAAGTACTTCAGACTCTTGTGGTCGGTGAAAACTTGGCAAGATGTTCCGTACAGGTAATGACGCCAGATCTTCAGAGCAAAAACCACGGCAGCTAACTCCAGGTCATGGGTAGGATAATTCTTTTCATTGGGCTTCAATTGACGAGACGCGTACGCTATGACTTTACCTTTCTGCATTAAAACGCAACCCAAACCTTTGTGTGAAGCATCGCTGTAAATCTGAAATTCTTCATTAGCTGATGGTAGTACCAAAACTGGTGCTGTAACCAACCTCGCCTTCAGCTCCTGGAAAGCTGATTCTCTTTCGTCGGTCCATTCATAAGCTGTTCCCTTCTTCGTTAGTTGTGTCAATGGCACTGCAATCCTCGAGAAATCCTTTACAAACTTTCTGTAATAACCTGCCAAACCCAGAAAACTACGAATCTCGGACACGTTGGTCGGCGTCGGCCAATTCACAATGGCTTCAATCTTACTGGGGTCAACTGATATACCGTCTTCATTAATCACATGCCCTAGAAACGAAATGCTGGAAAGCCAAAACTCGCATTTACTTAACTTGGCGTACAACTTCTTATCTCTCAAGGTCTGCAGGGCAAGTCTCAGATGATTCTCGTGCTCGCTCGCACTCCCAGAATAGATCAATATGTCGTCGATAAAAATAATGACAAATTCATCTAGGTACGGCTTAAAGACTCTGTTCATCAGGTCCATGAATGCTGCTGGGGCATTGGTTACTCCGAAGGGCATCACCAAAAATTCGTAGTGGCCATATCTTGTCCGAAAAGCAGTCTTCTCGATATCCTCGGCTTTAACCTTCAACTGGTGGTAGCCCGACCTAAGGTCAATCTTGGAAAAGACTCGTGCTCCTCGTAGCTGATCAAGCAAATCATCGATTCTTGGCAATGGGTATTTGTTCTTAATGGTCACCTTATTAAGTTCTCTGTAGTCAATGCAAAGACGAAGGGTGCCGTCCTTTTTCTTAACAAATAAAACGGGTGCTCCCCACGGTGAAGTGCTCGGCCTGACGAATCCCTTATCCAACAATTCTTGTAATTGCGATTTCAGTTCTCTAAGTTCAGCTGGAGCCATTCTGTAGGGTGTTTTGGAGATAGGTTGTGTTCCTGGCAAGACGTCCACAGTAAACTCTATTTCTCTATCGACAAGGTGGCCAGGCAACTCAGTCGGAAAGACGTCGGAGAATTCCTCCACAACGGGTATGTCGGCTAACTCAACATTTCCATTCAGATCACTTAGTATACTGCATAAGTAACCCTTACATCCTTTTTGGATCAACTTGTAGGCCTTCATGGATGAGATTAAGTAAGGTGGGGGTACAACTCCTTTACCCTGGAAAATGACCTCAGCTTGACTTGGGGTCTTCAATGTGACGCTCTTAGTAACACAATCAATGGATGCATGATTTGCCACTAACCAATCCATTCCCAATATAACATCGAAATGAGTCATGCTCAAAGGCATCAAATCGACTAACAACTCTACACTCTCGATCATGACAACACACGCCCTATAAATGGATGCAACAATCATATTGCTCCCAGATGGAGTAGACACAGATAATACATAATCAAGGGGTTCTAATTCTCTATCCAACTTCTCGGCGAATATAGTGGACACAAATGAATGCGTAGAACCCGAATCAATCAGTACGTATGCATCTTGAGAACAAATTGAGAGGGTACCTGACACTACCGCCTCGGCATTCTGGGCGTCTCCTGGTACTAATGCAAAAACTCTGCCCTGCCTCGCCTGTATTCCCCCGATGTTATTCTTCTGTGTAGAGCCCGAGGTGCTTCCATTCCTCTTCCCATCATCGGTCCTTGCTTTCGGGCAGTCCTTCACGCGATGGCCTATCTCGCCACACTCATAACAAGCTCCCGTTGCCCAACGACAAACCCCGAAATGTTGCTTTCCACAACTCGCGCACATCGGCTTGGCGTTACCTTCCTGATTTGAGTTGCTGGAACTGTCTGTGCTCATTCTCTTCTTGGCATTGAACGGAACTCGGCGACTATCATAATTCTGTCTCTTCCTCTGACCCTCACTTGAACTCTGGTATCGGTTTAAATTAGCTTCAGCCAGGATGGCCTTGTCCAGTACTCCGGCGTACGTCGGCATATTGAGCATATTGACCCGATCTTGTATCGGCCCACGCAACCCACTTTCGAACTTCCTCGCCTTTCGATACTCGTCATCAACCATATGAGGCGCATATCTCGCTAGTTCAGTAAAGGCACGATCGTATTCTGCGACCGTCTTGTTCCCTTGGACCAGATTCTGAAACTCCGTGGTCTTTCGGTCTCGGACGCTGAGGGGGAAATGCTTGTTGTAGAACAACTCCAAAAATTTTGCCCAAGTCAAACCCGGATTGCTTTCTCGGACCATCATCCACCACCTACGAGCATCGTCGTCTAACGTGAATGCTGCCAGAGATACCTTCTGAGCGTCTGTACTGGGGAAAACTTCAAACAACTTCTCCATCTCTAAAACCCATGCCTCGGCTTTCATTGGTTCTATGCCTCCCTGAAATCTCGGCGGTTTCATCTTCTTGAACTCTCTGATTAGAGTTATCGTGTCGTTCCCATACAAAGCTTGCTGCGGAGGCACTTGTGGCACCGGAGGGGGTGGAGCTGCATATCGGCCATTCGTCTGTTCGGCATGCATAGAAGTGGTACCAGTATCCTGCGGCCTAGATTGCCTCTGCTCACGAACCAAGCCTTCGACTAACCTTTCCAATCTCTCCAACCTGTCTTCCGATCGATCTCGGCCAACCGGGGGTCTACCTCTCCTCATGATGCTAGGGGGGGGGGGAGATGCAAGATGAGACTTTAAAACAACTAAACAGATAACACATATGCAAGTAACGAGCGTCTAAGCCAAAACGATGCACACATAGTCAAGTAGCAAGCAATATGATGCAATCTTAACTTTCTTCTAAGGGAAATCCTAGGCTCTCTAGAACTCAAGGTGTGTGATTAACGTACTACAAGGATCTTGTGCTCTGATACCAATCTGTCACGCCCCCAAACCGCCCCTAGTAGTTTGGTGCCGTGATGGCCAGTAACCCGAGGTTACCGAAGGCCGTCTTACAAAAATCACACACAATCAGAGTATGAAATATGGGGCTTACAAGAGCGGAAGCAAAATATACATATAAACCGAGTTGTCCATGAGAGCCGTGCATAAGTCCAATGGAATGCCATACATCAAACATCTTTACAAGTCTTACAATTTTGGATACAACAAAATGGAACACAAAATACATCCTGACCAAAAGGCTTCTCAAGCCGACATATGCCAAAACAAACAAAGAAAACATAAGCCGAGAAGCATAATCTTCAAGACGATGCAAAACGCAAATCCAAAACATGTCGGCAATCACGTCTAGGCCTCAATGCCTTCTTGTTCATCACCTACATATATATAGAGAGGGTGAGCTTGGATACTCAGTGAATGATACTAGAAATAAAGGTTTTGCATGATTGATATCCAAGATTTCTTTCAAAACTATACACAGCATACTTTTCGATCAAGAGGGAAATCAAGTTCATTTGCCGGCTTTCAAGTTCCTTGGATGTTAATAACATCTACTTATTTCAAGGGGTGATGACATATCAAGACAAGAGTTTCAAGACAAGCTGTGCTGCGAAAGTTTAGAGTCCTCTAGCACTAAGGACTGTCAAGACAAGCTGTGCTGCGAAAGTTTATAGTCCTCTAGCACTAAGGACTGTCAAGACAAGCTGTGCTGCGAAAGTTTATAGTCCTCTAGCACTAAGGACTGTCAAGACAAGCTGTGCTGCAAAAGTTTAGAGTCCTCTAGCACTAAGGACTGTCAAGACAAGTCATCAAAACAAGATAGCATTTGATATACAAAATAGGGATAGTCATTCATGCTAGATCAAGTACTTTTCAAAACAAGGCAAGACGAGATTTATGAAAGCAAGTGTAACATAGCTTTATTAAAAATACCACTCACTTGATTCTTCAAACGTCGGGGTCGAGACAAGCCCAAGTCCTACAACACATGGCAAAGCCTATTGAATGCGCTTTCAAACAAGTCTCTCATGTACACAAATGTTTTCGGAAACATGCTGGGCACCAATCAGGTCTAGGCCGAGGTTCCACACCTCCTTGCCGAGGTGTGTTCCCGAGGGCCACATGCAAGGAAAAGAGGTCGGGAAACTCTGGGTTTCCCTCTGTTGATGAACATGAAGAACATGAGTGTGAAAACATGGAAAATATGAATGTTCGATGATACCAATCTGTCATCACAAATCTGGGATTTTCATGTTACAAGTTTGAAAACACGGACCTGGGTACCCATAGTTGGAAATCATGCAAGAACAAACACAAAACATGAGTCTAGTCAAAGAGCTTCCGGATCAAAACACAACTTTTCTTGAAGAACTCATGAATGCCATTTTCTCTTTCTAAAACCGGATTTCAAGACGATGCATGGCTTACAAATCATGTCCGATCATGCAATGCAAATACATGAACATAAAGAACATCACGAGTAGATCAAGAATCTAACCTTAGAACGCGGATCTAACGGTTGGATCTCTAGGAATCAAGCTTGAAGATCTACTTCTTCACTCTAAAACTCTTTCTTCCTCCTAGAGCTTCTCTCTCTACAAGACAAGGCTATGACACCAAATGATAGTTTTCTATACCCGGTTCTGGGGTTAACCCTCTGCTCAGACACGTGGCGGCGACTGGTTGGGTTCTACCTGAAAAGGTGACTGACAGACCAGACAAAGCATGGTGGAAGGGTGTTCAACAAGCAAAACGGTATGGGCTCTCTGACAGGCTATGACATCGGCTAACAACAAGGCGTATCTAACACGCTACACAGAATGACACTCCGGCAAGGGGTGACATCGGCTAACAAAGGACTTCGGGAACTAAGGTGACAATGACCTCGGCTAGGAGGGACAACACTTGACTAAGCTGTGCCACATCTTGGCCTAGATGCGCCACACCTCGGCCTAGGTCATACCACTTCCAGGACGAGATCACTTGGTGCAAGGTAACATCTCGGCTAATGTGGTCAAGGCAAGGACGGAGGTCAACAAGGGGTTCCAAGATACTTCTAGACTGAGAGTGACCTCGGCTTGGAATGATCTAGGCGTAACGTCGGCTAACATAACTTAGGCAAGCACACAACACTTAGACAAATCACAAGGCTTCAAAACAAGGCATGGATCTCACTCACTAAAGCAAAACAAGCCACAACATACACATGCAAGCTTAACAAACCATAATCATACAAATGCTCATGAACATGATTAGGATGAAAAATGTGGGTTCTTACAACATGAATACAAAGAATGTATGAACTCAATGTATCCAATGCATGCAATGTATCCAATGTATCTAATGTAAATATGGCATTAATTTAACATTGCGCAAGTTGTTATTCTACTTCTATCAGAAGCCATGTCCAATTTTGAGACCATAAGGTTGAATTTTTGTAAAAATTGTATTTTACGTTAACCGTATTGATCTCTGCTTTACAAAATTCTCTGGATCAACAGCTTACATGATCCATTCAGAAGCCTTCATCTAGACTAGCTTGTCATGTTGCTCATTAACTATGAATCTGGCTTGTCGCATGAGGCATGTCCATATATATCAAAATGATAAGACCAGTCTAAAAATTGTTTTGGTGTAGTTAGGAGTGTTAGTCATGTTCGAATGATTCGTGAACTAAAAACAGAAATGTTTTGCTTCTTTCTATTTGATTTAGGCCCTTTATTTGATTTGATCCCTATTTTGATTCTTATTTTGATGGCTATAGTCACATTAATCTCAAATCCGCCACATTTCGATTATTCAATATCATGTTTTTATGGTTATTCCTTTTCCAGCAAATAACAAATATTAAAATTGTGAGAACCCAAATATACAAATCAAATAAATAATTAAGTAATAATTATTTTACAATCTCAAATATTTTGCTTATGAATCTTTAAGTACAAACTAAATATTATTGAAGGGTCTTTTAATTAATTTTAAAACCTAAAATAAATTCACTACAATAAATGTCACTTTTGGAGACTAAAATATTGGTCGCCAAAACGCATTAGCGACTAAATTTTTTTGTCGCCAAGGTCGTCGCTTATACCCTGCCGGCTATAGTATTGGCGACTAAATTATTTTTGTTCGCCAAAAGTGAACATTTGGCTACTAAATTTTAGTCGCCGGCAAAGGTTGTCTTTTGGCGACTACAATATAAGTCGCCAAAAGTTCTCAAAAGCCTACAATAATACATTTTGTGACTAAACATTTTAGGCAGATAATATAATACATACATTTAGCAACCAAATTTTTTAGTCATTGTTACTTTTACCGATTGCAAACTTTAGTCGCCAAAAGCCTCTTCATTTTCATTTCATTAGTTTTTACCACCAAACATTTTAGTCACCAAAGGATGAAGGGTTTTTTGTGACTAAAATATTTAGTCAGCGATCGTTTGCTTACATTTTTAGCTACCAACATAAAAACATTTGCTTGCATTTTTAGCTACCAACATATTTAGTCGCTAAATACTATATTAAATGTTTTTTTTTTTTTAATTTCTGAATCACCTGTATCCATTATTAGTGCAACCTGTACCCTGTATAAACAATATAATCCATCAATACTGAATATATTAACAACCATTCGACAACGTACGCACATTTCACTTCCAATCATCCAAAAAATTAATATTGAACGCCCAATTCTAAATGTAATACGAATTCTACACGAACCAAGTACAATCCAACCGCAATAATTTAATTCCATATGTACGAGAAAGAAATAAACCTTCTCGTATAATCCTGTTGATCAAGTCTGCGCTCCTCCGTACACGTCACTTTACTCCCTGAAAACACAAACGTGAGCTAACTGACGGGTGTGTGCCGGAAACCCCTCCGATGCCTAAGTCAGAAAAACAGACAAATAGACAAGAAACTCTGTGAATTCGAGAATCAAAGTTGTGTTACCTCTCCAAAGGTGATGTTTGTGAGCTTTTATAGGTTCTGTGTGGCACAATCCAAGTAGGACTCTTACTCCTCCATGTAGAGTCCTCCTAGGATTCATACTCCTAAAAGATAATACTTATCCTTCAACACCTCCCTCACTGCTTAAACCAAGTGAGATGGTTTTACCATGGTTGGATTCCACTATGACCGAGGTAAGCATGGCTTATGCTAAGCCGCAGACTAGACCGAGCTAACTGTAGTTCGGCTCTTCCATTCATTGCTCTTACCCAGGTTTCTCCTAGCGCCAACTATGGTGTGATCAGACCGAGCTATCAAACAACAAGGTCCTGGCCGAGACAACCTCGATAAGCCGAGACCGGACTAACTTTGAGTACAGCAACCGGGCTATGTTCAAAGCTTCCTTTAGACCGGAATAACCTCAAGATTCTTTCGGACCGGAGTAACTTTATACCCCTCTTGGGCCGGAGTAACTTTACACCTTTCTTGGGCCGGAGTAACTTCATGGCCTTTTTACTCAGTCCTTCGCAACATGGCCCATAACAGCTTATTACCCAGCTCGCCCCAATTTATAAGTATAAATTACCCTCTCAATTGCCCCTTAATTCCATCTGCGTAGCATGATAGGGATTACCTGTCTATAAACCGGGCTAAAGTTTTATCTTTTCAGCCGAGCTAAAAAACCCTTTAGCCTTTCCAGCTGAGCTATATACTTTTAACCCTCCCAGCCGAGCTAAAACTTAAGCTGAGTTGTGCTTGTCCGGTCACAACTTTCCTTCAATCACAAAAACTGAATCGATTCTCATCCCTATGACACGTGGCATGCTAGTATTGGCTTACTGCAGCTGTTGCGCCGCCCTCGTACTCCGCAAAATTTGAACAGTCCCGCGCTTTTTCGTCCTTCCTATATCCCAAAACAATACTTTCGTCTTTTGAATCACCCTCGTTGATCATTTTACCGTTTCAAGCTCTTCTCTCTCTTTTTGCCTCCATTGTTCTCCATCCTTTGCAACTGTGAAGCTTGTGCTTGCTGCTATTTTCTACTTTCATTTCCTTCTCTTCACCTGGTAAGTTTTTCAAACCTGTTTTACTTTGTGGTCTTTGCATTTGCTTTCTTTCATTCTTGGTACACTGTTTCTGTTTTTGCAAAACATTTTTTGTTGCTCTACCTTACGTTTTCTAGGAAAAACTTCATAAGAACCCCATGAACTTCATGAAGTAATCTATAAAACACTGTGTTTGATCCAAGATTACAATATAACCGAACTAAAAAGTAGTTTGTAGTTGATGCCACATTAATCTATCTATACGACCGAGCTAGCACTTCATACTCATACTAGCAATTTCAATAAGTCAAACCATCCTTTGATTTACCGCAGCCGGGATAAACAAACCGAACTAAGTCCGAACGTAGCATACTGAAACCTTATCTTTCGACCGAGCTAGGTCTTTGGGGCTAAGCCAACTTTCTAAGTTTTTAGACCGAACTCAAAAAGCTGCCCTTAGAGGCTTAACCGATCTGACTGAGCCTTCTCTTTAACCGAGATAACGAATCATTTTGCCAAGACCGAGCTATCGAACCCCCTGTTCAATCCAAGCTACTAAGCATCTTGTTGAAACAGAGACAGAACCTGTAGCATCCCACACAGCCGAAGTAAGACTCCTATTCTTGCGTTTATTTTGTAGCACGGTCCAATGATCTGTGCTTAACCCCTTTGTTTTCCACTTTGCAGACTTAGGTTGCCCAGGCACTCCATTGCACGCCCAACCGAGCTACTGAGCAAAATTTTGCGACCAAACTAATTTATCCATAACTTAAAAAATAAATGGGGAAGTATAGGTTTTTGGTAGAAACCCCTGGTGGCCTGGCCGAATTCCGAAGGGATTACAACATCCCTGACGACGTCCAGCTTATTCTGGCCGAACAAGATACCCTTCCATGGGAAAAACAGGGCTATGTACCTTTCACCCTCCTATCAATAATAGAAACCGGACTAAGATTCCCCGTTCAACCCTTGATTTGTGAATTCCTAAGACAAACCAGAATATGCCCAACTCAGCTTTCCACCAATTCTTACCGTATAATAATGGGAATAGCCGAACTAAACCGCCGAGCCGGTCTTAACCTCGGTCTAGCCGAAATACTCCACCAATACTCCATTGGCTCCAAAGATGACGGCTGGGTTTACTACCTTAGGATACGCCGCCGCAGAGAAAAAATAATAAAAGATACGCCGGATAAGGACTTAAACGATGATGACTTTTTCTGGGTGTCTGGCAATTTTGAAGACCAGCAAGCCCAGATCCCTGGCCGAAGTATAAACTGGAATAAAGGAGAACCTGGTATAATTACTTCGGTTTTTGGCATGCTTTGCTTTATTTCGGTTGCCTGCTCTTGAATCGAACTAACAGTTTGTCTTGTGTTATGCAGATTCAGCCCATCTGCAATCTTTGTATAGTTACCCCAACTTGAACACGCTTCGTGCCGCACTACGTTTTTCAGAAAGAAGTTGGGCCAAACTTCTTAATTTTGAGCCGACATACCGTTACAACGGTCATCGAAAAGCCAGAGTGACAGACTTTTTGTTGGAAGACGCTCCTGAACCGGACCCCACCTTGCCACAAATTAACTTAGTTCCTCTGACAGCCGAACAAGAAATTACAAAAAAGAACAGAGTCAGGGCCCTCCTGACCGAAACCACCAAACCCGAAGTTCCGCCACCAAGCCAAACTCAAGAGACCGTGGTGGCCCTTCCTTCTCAATAGCCTTCTTCATCACGCCGAACTAAACACGCCCGGACTACCCAGACCGAACAACGGTTAGTTAATGAAGACGAAACCACCCTCCCACTGAGCCACCCACCGAGTCCGCAACCAGAGCCATCTGACCGAGCTACCTCCAAGTGGGCACCGAAGCTCACTTATCAGAACCGAGATATTGAGGAAACTGATTCGGTGGTTGCAGAGAAGGATCACATACTGGCCTTCAACCTTGCCAAAAGTGTGTGCCTTCCAAAGGACATGGAGCACCACAATCAGCTAAACACCGAGCTGAAGGCCATCCGGTCTTCAACAAAATCCATGATCCTGGTAGGTAGCACTCTCTTTTGCTTTTGTACTTTTCTAATTCTTCCTACTTTCAGCTCGGCTAAAAAGGAAAGTTTCTATTCTATTGCAGGCCATTCAGAAGAACCACATTGCACACAAGCGGGTGTTGGAGCTCAGGAGAACATCAAGGGAGGCCATAGCAGAGGCCGAAGCCAAAACCGCCGAGCTCAAACAAGAACAAGTGAGGACGGCCGAGCTGGAGGCCGAGGTGACTCGTCTGACCGGCCTAGTTGCTTCGGCCGATGCTGTCAGACAAAGAGCCCTAACCGAGATGAAAGATAAGTATTTGCGGGAACTGGCGAAACTTGAGAGTGTCAAGGACGCCGAAATAAACATTTTGAAGAAGAAAGCTGAAGATGTCGAGGTGAAGGGCTTCAAGGAAGGCGAAGCTGCATACATCCAGCAGTGTGAAGCTGCGAAGGACTTGTTCTTCAAGTGCGGCTGGAGGGGTGCCGTGGAGCAGCTCGGTTGCGGTCCTGACACCGAGGTCTTCAATGTTCCTCAGTATTTTATTCCGGCCTCACTGGCGGAGTATGCAGTCGATCTACATAAGCAATTCCTTGAAGCGTCTGATGACGACGATGAAGAGAATGAGCTGACTGACACTCCGGTTGACAATGTTCCAGCTAACCAATCAGTTCGGGCGGAGCCTGTGGTAGAAGATATGACCATTGAGCAACCAGCTAAAACCGAGCTCCAGGCCGAGACTGAGCTCCCAACTCAGATTGTAATTCCGTCTGAAACCGGACTCCGGGTTAATGCCGAGCTGGATGCCGAAATAGATGACCTTTTTAGCTGATTTTGTATTTTTTCTTTTTCTTCTTTTTGCTTCGACTTGTAACCGGGCTGGGAGCCCTTCCCTTGTAATTGCTCTGAACTTTGATCAATGAAAATCATCTTCTTTTGTGCTAACTGTTATTCCGGTTTGATCTGTATGCTTGTGCCTGTAATGACTTTTTAATGACTTCTATTGCTCCAACTGTAATCTTGGTTTACTTTCCTGTTTGAGAATGCTTTCTAACTATAACTTGAAGCATACTATTTTTCGGCCGAGATACTTTATTTCGGTTTTACCTGTGCCATCTGACTGACCTTACTAGCCAACCACTCTTTAGCCGATGTCCTTACTTCGGCTAAAGAGTACTAGGAGTTGGTTTAATCCAGTCAACCATTCTTTTAGCCGATGTTCTTACTTCGGCTAAAGAGTACCAAGTCACTCTTTTAGCCGATGTTCTTACTTCGGCTAAAGAGTACCAAGTGTTGGTTTAATCCAGCCAACCACTCTTTTAGCCGATGTTTCTTACTTCGGCTAAAGAGTACCAAGTGTTGGTTTAATCCAGCCAACCACTTCTTTAGCCGATGTCATTACTTCAGCTAAAGAGTACTAAGGCCTCGTTTGGGAACAGGCTAATTTAGTAATTTTTTGGCTATTTGGCTAAAAAGTTAGCTAAAAAAAACTTGTATGTTTGGGATGACTTTTTGGCTAATTACGAAAAGCTGTGCAAAAAGTAGAGAGAAGCCGTAATCTTTGACATTTTGGTATGGGTTGTTGGCTTTTTGGCTAATTTAGTAACTTTTTGGCTAATTGGCTAAAACAGTTAGTCCCCAAACGGGGCCTAAGTGTTGGTTTAATCCAGCCAACCTTTAGATTGGTTTTTCCAGCCAACCTAAAGTAAAGTGTTTAGTTATTCCGACCAAACGTCCTGCAGCCTGGATCCTTATCCTAGGCTTAGGAAGGGTGTTGTTTTTTCCAGCCAACCTTTAGATTAGTTTTTCCAGCCAACCTAAAGTAAAGTGTTTAATAATTCCGACCAAACGTCCTGCAGCCTGGATCCTTATCCTGGGCTTAGGAAGGGTGTTGGTTTTTCCAGCCAACCTTTAGATTGGTTTTTCCAGCCAACCTAAAGTAACGCGTTTGGTTATTCCGACCAAACGTCCTACAGCCTGGATCCCTATCTTGGGCTTAGGAAGGGTGTTGGTTTAATCTAGCCAACCTCTAAGTTGGTTTTTCCAACCAGCTTAGAATAAAATGTTTGCAATGTTCCTAACTTCACTAAAACTAACTTTTACAGAAAACAACTATGCTAAAAAGAATCGACTTGTTTTATTGAGAAAGGAAAAAATTACTCATGTTTGAAAGAGGAAAGCTAAAAATAAAATAACTTGAGATTGGCGGTGTTCCATGGCCTAGGGATTACTTTGTCGTCCTTGTCTTCTAGATGGTATGCCCCTTTGCCTGCTAACCCAACCACTTTGTAAGGACCTTTCCAATTAGGCCCTAGCTTGCTATCTCCTAGCACCAGGGTGTTTCCCATCACTTTGCGCAGCACCCAATCTCCGATCTTGAATTGCCTTGGATGTACTGTTTTGTTATATTTTCTGGATAACTCTTGTTGATATGAGGCAATGTGGACTAGTGCTTTTTTTCTTCTTTCTTCTGCAAGGTCGAGTTCCAATGTTATGGCTTCACTGTTTAAGTCTGGATCAAAATTTTCGCTTCGAATTGTGGGGAGGCCAACTTCTAGTGGGATTACTGCTTCCATACCGTAGGCTAAGGAGAATGGTGTTTCTCCTGTTGACCGCCGAGGTGTGGTGCGATAAGCCCATAAAACATAAGGAAGCTCTTCCGCCCATTTGCCTTTGGCTTTCTCCAACCTTTTCTTCAACCCATCCAAGACTACCTTGTTTGAAGCTTCTGCCTGTCCGTTTGCTTGGGGATATACCGGTGTGGAATTATAGAACTCTATCTTGTACTCTTCACAAAAGCCTCTGAAGATTCTGCCGTCGAACTGAGTGCCGTTGTCTGAGATTAGGGCCTTTGGTATGCCAAACCGAGTGATGATATTCTGCCAGACGAACTTCTTTACATCTTTTTCCTTGATTGATGCCAATGCTTCTGCTTCCACCCACTTTGTGAAGTAGTCTGTTACTGCGAGAAAGAACTTCCTGTTGTCGGGTGCTGTTGGAAGTGGTCCTACTATGTCTAAGCCCCACATTGCGAAAGGCCATGGGCTAGTCAATGGTAGGAGTTCTCTAGCTGGTCGATGTATTTGGTGTGCGAATTTTTGGCATTTCTCGCACTTCTTCACATATTTCTCTAAGTCTACCTGCATGTATGGCCACCAGTATCCTTGCGAAATGGCCCTGTAAGCTAGCGATCTTCCCCCTTGATGGCTTCCGCACACCCCTTCGTGTATCTCGTATAAGAATGCTTCCACTTTGCTGGGGTGGACACACTTTAGATAGGGTCCTGAGAACGACTTTTTGTATAATGCCAGAGATGGGGAGAGCCAAAATCGCTGTGACTTTGCTCTAATTTTGTTGGCTTCTTTCTTTTCTTCTGGTAGGACGCCATCTTTCAAGAATAGTATGATGGGATCCATCCATGAGGGGCCTAGCTCGGCACAACATACCTCTTCTGCTTCGGGGTCTTCAATGCTTGGTCTTGGTAAGTAGTCGATGAGCAACGGATGAGGGATGGAAGTATCTGCCATTGAAGCGAAGCCTGCTAGTTCGTCTGCTCTGTTGTTTTCCTCCCTGCCAATATGTTCTATCCTTACTACTTCAAATTTCTTGATCTCTATTCTGACCAATTCTTGGTACTTGGCCATCCTATCATCCTTTGCTTCATAGTCGCTAGAAATTTGGTTTACCACCAGCTGTGAGTCGCTGTAGACCATTAGTTCGGTGGCCTTCATGTAGAATGCTGTTTTGAGTCCTGCAAGAAGTGCTTCATACTCTGCTTCGTTGTTTGATGCTGGGAAGCCAAGGTTGATTGCTTGCTCCACAACCAGGCCGTCTGGTGAGATGAGGACTATGCCAAGTCCTGCACCATGCCGGTTGGATGATCCATCCACAAAGAGCTTCAACATCTCTCCAACGAACAATTTCCAGCAAGTGAAGGGGTCAGATGATGTCGTGGGGTCAAGAATGTTGCTGGCGTTTTCTTCAAGGTCCACGCTTGCAGTCTGCCCTTCGCTATCTGATTGTACCAAGTCTTTATTTGTTGGTGAGTCTTGGTTCGGTATAGCTTGGTTTGCTTCTTCCTTGCTATCTTTAGTCTGGTCTGCCATGGGATCTGATTGAATATCCTGCACCAGGGGTTGCGCTATTCCGGTGTCAATTTCTATTCCTGGTTTGGTTGTATCAGTCAGGTCGACTGGGCAGATATGATGACTTCCTGGGGTGAATTCTACGACAAAGTCTGCCAAAGCTTGGGCCTTTATCGCGGTCCTGGGTTGGAACTTGATGTCGAATTGTCCCAACTCAACTGCCCATTTCAAGATTCGCCCAGAAAAGTTTGCCCTCTCAAACAGAGATTTTAATGGGAAAGCTGTGAGGACAACTATGGCGTGGGCGTGAAAGTAGTGCGACAACTTCCTTGAGGCCATCATCAAGGCCAATGCCAGTTTTTCCAGTGGCAAATACCTTGTTTCAGCTCCCAGCAATGTCTTGCTGACATAATAGATGGGCAGATGTTGAATTCCTTCCGCACAGACCAACACTGCACTAATTGCGTGCTGAGAGACTGCCAGGTACAAGAAGAGTTCTCCTCCAGGTATTGGGGTGACCAGCAATGGTGGAGAAGACATGTATTCTTTCAAGCTTTCCAGAGCTTGGTCGCATTCTTCATCCCATTCGAACTTGGCTTTTAATGCATGGAAGAATGGTCGTAGTCTGTCCGACGACTGGCTTATGAACCGATTGAGCGCGGCTGTCATGCCGGTAAGATGCTGCACTTCTTTTACTGAGTTTGGTCTCTCTAAATCCTGGATTGCTTTGATCTGGGAGGGGTCTGCTTCTATACCCCGGTTGGTCACAAGGAAGCCCAGGAATTTGCCAGATCCTACTCCGAACGCACACTTGGATGCATTGAGGCGCAACTTGTGTTTCTTCAGGATCTCAAACATTTTGCCTAGGTCTTTGAGATGGTCATTCTCATCCTTGCTCTTGACCACCATGTCGTCGATGTAAGCCTCCATTGTTCTGCCTAACAATGGTTCAAACATCTTGGTGACCATCCGTTGGAATGTTGCCCCTGCGTTCTTTAGGCCAAAAGGCATGACCTTATAACAGTATAGTCCTCTTGGAGTTGTAAAGGATGTGACCTCCTAGTCTGGTTCATGCATGGCGATTTGATGGTAGCCTCTGTATGCATCCAGAAAGCTAAATCGGTTGTGCCCCGCCGTTAGGTCGACCAGTTGATCTATCCGTGGTAGAGAAAAGCTGTCTTTCGGACATGCCTTGTTGACTATTTTGTAGTCGACACAGACACGCCACTTGCCATTCTTCTTTGGCACCACAACTGTGTTGGAGATCCATCTTGGGTAGTGCACCTCTCTGATTGCTCCTGCCTCTAGCAGGTTTCCTACTTCTTCAGCCACTATCTCGGCATGGTGGAGTGCCGATCTACGGGTGCGTTGAATGATTAGTCTGGCGGATAGGTGGACATTGAGTTGGTGACAGATGAAGTTGGGATCAATGCCTGGCATGTTGTATGGTATCCAGGCAAACACTTCAATATTAGAGGTTAAAAATTCCAAGACCTCTAATCTCTCAGTGCTGGACAACGATGAACCGAGCAAAAAGAACTTATCCGAGTTCTTTTTATCTATTCTTACCTCTACCAAGTCTTCCACCGCTTTCTAATTAGCTTCTTTGCCTACATCTGCGAATAGTTCATTGCTCTCAGGTTCTTCCACCGAATAAACGTATCCTTTGGCAGCGCAGCTGCCATTCACCGTGATAAAGCATTGCTTGGACATAATCTGATCTCCATAGACCTCTTCAATTACACCAGTATCGTTGGGGAACCGCATTACTTGGTGGTAGGATGACGCCGCCGATCGCATGGCATGCAGCCATGTTCTGCCCAAGATGATGTTATAAGTGGAGGGGACCTTTAATACCCAGAACTCCACTTGTTTCGTCACGCTTTATGCCTTGACTGGGAGGATTATTTTGCCAACGGGCCATTCCGGCATGGAGTTGAATCCAATCAGGGGAGATACAGCAGGTGCCAAGTCTTTATCTTGTAACTTCAACTGTTTAAAGGTATCGTAATACATTATTTCACATGAACTGCCTTGGTCTATCAAAATCCGCTTGACATCAAAATCCTTGACTCGGAGAATGATAACCAAGGCATCATTGTGAGGGCAATATATCCTTGCCAAGTCCTTATCCGAAAAAGACATGACGTTCGTGGCCTCTGTCTTCCCCTTCTTGATGGAAGGTTGGGCACTTTGTACCTCTCTTAAATGCTCAGCCTTTTTGATTGATCCTCTGAGCTCGCATATACGCTCAGGTTTGAAAACTCCATGTATCACATTGATAACACCTTGAAGTGGGGCATCGATTGGTATTTCGTTGGGGTTGTTATGGTCCTGAGGGGCTGGTTGGGCCCCTTCTTCAATGTATTTATCCAAGTGACCTACTGCCACCAACTCCTCCAGGTGCTGTCTCAATGGCATGCAATTTTCAGTGCGGTGCCCTTTTTCTTTGTGGAAGGTGCACCGTGATCTTTCGTCATAGTCCTTCTGAGCTTCCCCAAGCTTAGCTGGCCATCTGACGAAAGGCTCATCCCGTATTTCACTTAGAATTCGGTAGATCGGTTTCTTGAAGACCGTGGTTATGGCAGTGCGGACTCTCAACCATCTTTTATCTTGGTCTTCTCCATTGTCTCGCCTGCCTCGCCCGTTTCTGCTTGGACGGTCTACCGCGTTAACCTTTGCTGAGGCCTTCTTCTCTGGTACTGTGGTCGTGCCAGATTTTGTTTTGGCACGTGCGCCATCCTCTTCTACCCTGATGTGCTGATGCACTCTTTCCATCAAGGCTTCCATGGTGAGGGGTGGTGTCATGGTAATTGAGTCCCTTAGTCTGTTCCCGACTGGAAGGCCTCTTTTGTACTGTGCAATGGCGAGATTGGTGGGACAGTCCCCAATTTGATTGAATGTCTCCCAGTAGCGGCTATTATAGGACCTTAATGTCTCTTTTTCGCCCATGTCGATGGAGAGTAGCTGGTCAATCTCCACCAGGGTTTTGGTGTTTGTTCTGAACCTTGTGACAAACGCCTCCGCCAATTGCGCCCAGGAGGCTATGCTGCCTTCTGGGAGTTTTTCAAACCAAGTCAAGCCTAGATCGCCAAGGCTTGATGGGAAGAGGATGCACATTAGAGCCTCGTTTCGCCGATATACCGCCATAACCTGGCGGAAGTGGCTTAGGTGAATGTAGGGGTCCGTTTTCCCCTCGTACGTAGTGAATTTGGGTTGAAGGAAGCCTGTAGGTAGGGGCGCGTTTTCAATTGCCGGAACGAACGGCGAGGTCTGCAGCCTTGCTAATGCTTTGTCTGTCGGTTCGTAGGCAGGGCGTGGTAATGGCATTCCAACCTCGACCCTTCCATGCGATCGAGGAGCCAATCGTTGACGGGCAGAAACTCTGCGAGGGTCGCGTGCCCTAGTATCTTCCTTCAAACGTGCCCTTTCTTCCAGCATGATCCGCAAATCGGATGATTTGGGCAACTCCGTTTGCCTGGATGATGTCTGGTGCGAGTGCGAGGGTCGGTAGGTACTTCCCTCTGTGTAAGACCTCAATGATCTCGTTCTCTCAGACCTGGAGTAAGGAGTTCTGGAGGTTCTAGACTGAGTATCGCCTGTCCTGAGGCTTCTACTTTCTGCTCGTGATGGTGTGGAATACCTTCCACGGTCTTCTGAGCGGCGAGGGGGCGTCTTGTTTTTGCGCCCCTCTCCTGTCGCCACTCCTTTTCCCTTCATCTGGCGCTTCAAGGCCTCCATATTCACCGCCATCTTCCTTATTAATTCGTCTTGCTCCTTCACGCGGTCCTCCAGAACTTGAGGATCAATCCTCCGCCTTTGCCTGTCAGGACTTTGTGAATGAGAGTGATGAGGGCTATTAGTCCGCCTTCCCCTCGTATCCCTCTTGAAGTTATGTCGTTGGGACTCCAAGTCCGCCATGGGAGGGATAGAAGGTAATCCTTCACGCCTTGCACCCCCATCTGGTGTTTGCCTGTCGATGGCGGGCTGTGGTAATTCTTCATTGTGCGCCATTGTTCCTAAAGAGGTAAAGCTTGATCAAGAGGTTTTGTCCTGTCTGTTTTTCCCACAGGCGGCGCCAATTGTACGGGAAAGAAATAAACCTTCTCGTATAATCCTGTTGATCAAGTCTGCGCTCCTCCGTACGACGTCACTTTACTCCCTGAAAACACAAACGTGAGCTAGCCGGCAGGTGTGTGCCGGAAACCCCTCCGATGCCTAAGTCAAAAAAACAGACAAATAGACAAGAAGCTCTGTGAATTCAAGAATCAAAGTTGTGTTACCTCTCCAAAGGTGATGTTTGTGAGCTTTTATAGGTTCCGTGTGGCACAATCCAAGTAGGACTCTTACTCATCCATGTAGAGTTCTCCTAGGATTCATACTCCTGAAAGATAATGCTTATCCTTCAACACCCCCCTCACTGCTTAAACCAAGTGAGATGGTTTTACCATGGTTGGATTCCACTATGACCGAGGTAAGCATGGCTTATGCTAAGCTGCAGACCAGACCGAGCTAACTTTAGTTCGGCTCTTCCATTCATTGCTCTTACCCAGGTTTCTCCTAGCGCCAACCATGGTGTGATCAGACCGAGCTATCAAACAGTAAGGTTCTGGCCGAGACAACCTCGATAAGCCGAGACCGGACTAACTTTGAGCACGGCAACCGGGCTATGTTCAAAGCTTCCTTTAGACCGGAATAACCTCAAGATTCTTTCGGACCAGAGTAACTTTATACCCCTCTTGGGCCGGAGTAACTTTACACCTTTCTTGGGCCGGAGTAACTTCATGGCCTTTTTACTCAGTCCTTCGCAACATGGCCCATAACAGCTTATTACCCAGCTCGGCCCAATTTATAAGTATAAATTACCCTCTCACCATACATAACATAGGGTTAATCAAATTTAATATCCAAAAGGAAATTTGTACCACGTCAAAAAATTAATTTGTACCAACCCTAAAACTAATTTTTACTGTCACTACCCGAACCTGCCTCTAAAAGTCTAGGTCATGACCGACCTAAATTCAAACCTTAAAACATAATCCCAAAATAATATTTATAATATTCAAATCATGTTGGGGCCTAAAGCGGAAGCAAAATTTACGATGACGTCCATTGAGCTTGTGCATATATGATATTGGAAATAATTAAAACCATGTAACCACAATTATACATATATACATCTCTCACGCGTAAACATAAACTTAAATAACCACGAACTTCAATAATACAAGGCTAAAGCCTCAACACAGAGGCGCATCTTGAGAGGCTTGACTTAGCAGGTTTACCAAAAGGACTCCTGAGGCTGACCTAAGGATGGTTTCCGGTTGATCACGTACATACAGATAAAATACGAAGTGAGCGAAGCTCAATGAGTAATAATAGAGTGAAGCGAATCAAGCATATAATTTAGATTTAGAAGACGCATAACATAAGACTATTCCACATTTATGCTACTCATAACATTAGTCTTAATCACATTCACGACGGCCCTCAATCCGCCATATAATAAAACGGTTTCGGGCTCAATCATATAACAGAACGGCCTCAGGCCCAACATAATATAGAACGGCCTCAGGCCCAATATATCAACAGAACGGCCTCGAGCCCAACATAATACAGAACGGCCTCAAGCCCAATATATCAACAGAACGGCCTCAGGCCCAATATGTCAACAGTTGTTCCCAACATTAGAGGGTAGATAGAACATAGACATGTCTCCATCTCCCTTGGCCTTGGGCCATGAGTCTTAAACAATGCTTATCATTATAGGGTAGAAGGGACATAGGCATGTCTCCATCTCCCTCGGCTCTGGAGCCACGAATCATGAATGATCCATGTCATAACAGCTTTAAGCCTATCATTATTAACAGAGCAGAATGACCTTAGGTCCAAGTCAATACCATTACTTAATCATCTCCATCAACACGTAAGTCACATAACGTACACTATTGCCATAAATACAATTCGTATCCAGGAAAAAAAAATACACGAATCCTGGCACTACTCATTCCCAATGTGCCAATCACAATCATAATATGTAATCTGTAGAATGGTGATTCCAACACGTCAAGTGAAATCAAGAGATAATAACTCATAAGTAGAAATACAGGAATAAACATGGCACTACACTATTATTACTCACAGTGATGGGCTTCTGGTCGTAATGGGACGATATCCTCGTCTTGGCCTACAAACACAATGTACAAAACATAATATGAGATTATAACCGATCTCTTACTTATTCTTTTTGATTAATTAGTTATGTTGGTTCTAAACTCATAGGTCTTCAATGGATCATAATTCATATCAAGGAAAATAGGAAGAAATGGAAGGGAATTGGGTTAGGTGAGAAAATGGCATGAAATGGTTGGACCGAAAGTGGACAATCTTCACTAATTTGGGCATATCTATTTGTGTACTAGGAATTTGGGAGTGAGATGACTACCATTGGAAACTAGACTTCCGGGGCTTGAGTTTAGGTTGAAGAATCACTCAAAATGGAGTCCGGATGCAAGAGATATATTTATTTGAAGTTGGCTGAACAGGGTTGTCCCGCACGTGCGGGAAACTTGGCCGCACGTGTGGGAATTGGACCGCACGTGCGGGACCACGTGCTTTTTTAGCAGAATCTAGAAATGGACTGCTGCACATGCGGCTCTGGGTTAGTTTTTCTATCCGAAATTATAGTTTTCTCTAACACTTGTTTCTTCCATTTTCAAAGCTTAATTTCAACTCTAATCACCCAAAAACATGTAAAATTACCCCACAACATGATAAACTACATCATTCAAGTATAATTTCATTCCAAACAAATCAATCTTTGCTTCAATGTTCAAGATCAATGTTTTCTCTTTCATAATCTTCAAAGTTCTCAAAACACAACCCACAAATACATTTGATTCTTGCATGATCTTATTCTTTGAACAATCTAAGGTTCATTTCATATAGTATTCATAAGGTTGAGCTCCAATCATAACAAAATCATAGAACTCAAATTCTAATTCCTTAAGTTTAGTTCAATTACATACATACATTAAACCCTCATCCAAATGGGTTCAAATCTTCCAATACCATAATGATTCCATGAAATTGATACATTAAACATAAGGATTCAAGATAGACCTCCATACCTTAGTTCAATCTTGCCCTTCTCTTAGCTCTCTTCAATTTCCCCAAGCTTCCTTGGTTGATCTTCTTTCTCTTTCTTCAATTTCTTCAATTATCCTCAAACCTCCATGGATGTTGAGCTCTCTCTCTCTCTCTCTCTCTCTCTTGGAGAAGCTTTGTCTCTCTTTCTCTCTCTCTCTCTCTCACGGTTCTCTCCCTCTCCCTTAGATATTTTTGGACTCCAATTGGTGAGTTCAACAACTCATGGCATATATATATATATATATTAGCTTACCACAAGTAGGGAGGGCCAAACACGCCCTTATGAATCGTTCGAAATCGAATTCCAATTAAACTTTCCAGATGACTCTAAAAATTATGCTGATCATAACTATGTACTTCGTTCTGGTTTTTGAAACCTCTAAGGCCTTCAATTTACAGTGCAAAATTAATCAGCCAAGCACACCTTAACGAATCAGACGAAATAGATTTCCAATTAATTTTCCCAAATAGCTCTAAAAATTTCCATTAACATATACAAGTACTCAATTTTGATTTCTGAACCCATAAAGGTCGGCAATTTCAATTTTAGAGTTATAACTCAACAGATAATGTTTCAATTCAAAAGATATAATCACATTAAAGCACATTAACCCTTAGGTAAATAAAGATAATTCCTTATACGCAATTTGGGGTCGTTACATGTACCACGTCCAATGCTAATTTGTACGAAGCCAAATTTTAGATATTTACCACGCCAAAAAAGTAATTTGTACAAACCATTATATATAATGACGGAGGTATAAAAACAATGCCCTTCCGTACTTGTCAAAAAAAGTCGTATCCATATTTCTACGTCAAAAATCATCTACAAAAATAAATTAATCATTAGCATTGACTAAATTGTAATCCGAAATAATACCTGTATACATTAAGCATGTCTAAAAAGATCAGTGAAATTTGAGATAAGAAATATGTTCCAACAGAACTGGCAACACTTGTATTTATCTGCCAAGCAAAACAAAATGGCTTGCATGAATCATGCTTCAGCATGAAATGACAATGATATGTATAAGAAAGCCTATCAACGTTAAGAATCTTGTATACAGATCCACAATCTGCTATCTAAAAAGCTTAGGGGAATATAGAACAAAATACTTTTTAAGAAAGGTACAAAAAGAAATAATCTTGAAGGTGACCCAAAAAAGATTTAGCAACAAAAAGTATCCAATGTGTTTCATTGAATATATTACCAATGATAAACCATGAGTCACAATTGATGAGCTTTACTCCTTCAATGGATAAGTTCTTTAATTTATCACAAAGTTCAATCCATAAAGTGAACCTTTATTCACATTATTAAGTTATTAACAAAAACAACCATTTGATCCAAATGATACAAAATGGAATCCATTAATAGCAAATTACAATAAATCTCTTACGATATGTAATATTAGCCAACTCCCCGCCATAGCCAACGCTGAGGGAAAGAAAGAAAAAAGTACATAACAAGGATACTTACATTTCTTCTTGTCAATCTGGAGCATGTCTACAATTCTTCGTAAAGACACCATTATTATGTTCGATGACCAAAAAAAATAACCATTATTATGTTCAAAAATCTCCATGGTAAAAAAATAAATAAAATAACATAAAATAACATAAAAAAATTGTTCATTCTGTTGCAGTAAAACAAAGTCAAATAATAAAGCATGGGTTGCCAAAGACTCCCTAAGTGGTTTCAATTTCACATCAACTCAAACACAAAATACCCACCCCACTCCCAAAGAAAATAACTAAATAGATAAATGAAGAAGAAGAAGAGGAAGCTTAGAAAAAATAATGCTCCATGTCATGAGAGAACCAAGTTTTGGAAGTACAGCAAATAATGTAATTTCACTGACTCAAGAAAAATTGTCTTAGTCATAAAATATACCTGCAATATATTACGGACAGTCCTGATTACATCTTGATCTTTCAAGAAATCACCACAGAGACTAGCATGGGCTTGAACACATGCACATGCATTCTTGGAAGTAGTAGCACTTTTTATGTAAGCTTGCCTGATTTGGAAACTCCATCAGCCTCTTCAAATATTCATCCCTCTTCTGAGGATCAGATTTTGCTTGAATCATATTGCCGACCTAAAACAGTAAAACAACAATTGTTACTTCACAACCACCCTTTATACAATCTAATATTGGGGCATCAGACAAACATATTATTTATCAAAAAATCAGACAAACATACTAATTCATAAAATGAATGAATCTGATGGGGCTCAAGATCAGCTATAGTTGTAGGAAGGCTTGTTAGAAGCTTAGATACAAATGGTTCGCTTTCTCCAAGTTGGAAACAATAAAAGAAAAGCATGACACATTCAAAGTTATATCCAATATGGAAAATTGACATTTGACCAACAAGATTAAAATAATGTTACCTGTACAATTACAAATTTACGCTTGCACTTCTGAACAATTTTCAAGAATGTATCACAAGCCATATCCTGAAAGAATTATCACACACAAATTTTAACTTTAGTAATTTTCAAGAATTGTCGGAAGCTAATTTTCTAAATACCCCTGCTACCCTTTGGTTATTAATGCATATTAAAGACCAAAATGATAAAATAAGATTCAGGTATTCGAAAGTGCACATATTGATTAGGTGTACCTTTGTGTGTGCTATTTGTTTGAGAATGGAGCTTATTAAGTGTGGTTATATCCAGGGCATCTAGGCAAGCTGGCAAACATGAAACTGTCTGTGTTAATCTGTAGGAATATTGGCTTTCCCTCCGTTGGAAGGATGTAACGCCAAGTATTCCCTGCTTCAGATTAGTGTTTTTATGAATGAGCATTAAGTGACATCAATCCTGCCAGGCACAACAATTGTCAGTTAGCACTGAGAACTAAACGGAAATTGTACACAATGAGGATTACAAAAAAACTGATAATTTAACTGTGCAAAAATTAGGTAGAGGAATCTAAAATCAAAAAAATATTGGACATGTGTCTATATTCTACAACTTATACCTTTTTTTTTTCGTAAGTTCTATAATTTGCACTAATTTTAAATTACCACCTATAAGACCTAAATGTGAAAAAATAAAGTGCCTATCAGAGATATCATGCCACTTATGTAACACCCGACTTTCTTTGCGCGCCCCCTTTCGGAGAGCCGCGAATTGGTCGTCCTACAGTTTGGACTCCTGTCACGGTTCTGATTCTAATCTCACAAAGTGCAATGTGAGACTGATAAACACCAAAGAGTCCAATCCTTCAAATCATTTTGGAAAATCAGATTTTAAATCAAATATTGCCAAAACTGGACTGTTTTGCCAGATTACAGAGTCACCACCTAAATATTTTGTTTTTGGAAAATTTAGGAAACCCTTACTCGTGCCAAAGGCCATGTATCCGTCATCACCGAAGTTGCCTCGGCTCGGGAACTTGGGTACGAGAGGGGAAGATCTTGAAATGAGCATCCCCACTCGCTCGATCAAAGGATCGGCCTCTACTAAGCATGATATGTTGTTTTAAAAACCTCATGTGTTCTTGTCTGATTATTAACCTAACTTACTGTGTGATGCACACAGCATACAAGTATAGACTAAATCACAAGAATTGGAACAAAACAACTCACGTTTGTTTTGAAAAATGGTTTGAAAATGCCACCCTCAAGTGAGCTTAAAACATGATTTGCCACTTCGCAAAGTGGGCTTAAAACTCACATTCATCGAATTGTTTCAATTCAAGTAATAAAGCCTTCATCCACAAGCATTCATGCAATTTAGCATTTAAGCAAATAGCCTCATGGCAAGCATGTTATCATGGCAACACTCACACTCATGCAGGATGCTAAAGCGTAAAACTTACAGTGTACTCCAAGCCAAAACAAAAGCTAGTTAGAAACAATGCATGATCCTAACTATACAAAATACCTAATGTAACACATGTAATAATGCAACTAAATAGGCTCGGCTATTGTAGACACCCCATTTTTGACCGTCCTCAAGACTTGGACGTCACCGCTTGAACACTCGGTGATCATCCATGTTTGTGTTCGTCTTGAGTTCTCGGAGGTCTCGGCTACGCGCCTTGCCTCAGGATCTCTCGACTCGACTGTTTTGTGTCTGGTTTTGCACCAAACACTTGTGCTTTGCCTTGGAGGGGCAAGGAATGGCTTGTGGGCCATCCCCACACTCCACTGGCCATGGCTTGAGGCCACCGGCTGTGTTTTGTTGCCACTGGCCAAATTCTTGGCCGACCGGCACTATAGATGGCCGGCCGACTATCTTTTTTTGGTCAATTGCATTTTTGGCCGGCCGACTACTGTGCATCTGCTTTTGCAGATATTTTTATGCAGCTGGCATACACTGATTGCCCTCTTGTTAGCTTCCTTTGGAAGCTTTACAAGACTAATTGTCTATAAAAGAGAACCTCTTCTCTCTTGTTCAGGGGTTAGACAACTTAGACAATATTTTCAGAGCTTGAGCTTTAGGGTTAGGGTTTACATATATCCTCTATCTCTATATCTCTCTCTCTCTCTCTCTCTCTCTCTCTCTCTCTCTCTCTTGTGTTTAGTGTGTGTTTAGTCTCATTTTTGTGCACAAACACCCACCATCACACATTTTCTTAGTTGCTGAGGTACCAGAGGTCTTTCCTTGAAGCTTTTGGACTGGTTTGGAACCAAAAGAGCTGCTGAAACATTGTTTGTAAAGAGGGTCTAGTAAGACTTTTGTCCCTTTTTACCCCATTTTTGCAAAGCTTTTTAGCCTATCTTGCATCTGTTTTTGAGCTTAGCATATAACATATAAAAGTCTTATTTTTGTCTACTCTAAATAGTTTGTTAAGGGTGTTTTAAGCTTTGGGGTTGTTTGACCCCTCTTAAGGCTTGTTTGGCCTTTGTTTTGTGCCATTTTGGTTGAGCTCCGGGACCATTGTGTTTGGGCCTCCTCACCACTGAAATCTTGAGGGATTTCAGAGGTGAGGATGGTTCCTTGAGGTCCTAGGAAGGAGAGGGCCACCCCCTCTCCTTGTTGTCCTTGAAAAGGGTTATTTTTGCCTCTTGAGGGAGCATCTAGTTTAAGTGTGTGTTGACCATGCCTTGACTGATATTTATGCTTATTTTGCCATGAAACAGCATTGTGTTGAGTTGGTTTGGACACACCTTGCATGCTTTGCATACATGTCTTGTAATGCCATCATTTAGCCTTAACATGCATCTAGGCTTTGACCCTTGTTCAAGCATGTTTTAGGCCCTGCTTTGTGAAGCTTTTGTACTTGTTTTTCCATACTTAAGGTCTGCCTTTAGTTGCTTTGGTCGACCATGGCATGCATTGCATAGCCCCTTTACATTGTTTAGCTTGTAGGCTTTAAATGTGTGAAGTGTTAAGCATGCATTGTTTGATTTATTTCAGTGGTTTGACACCACTTATAGTATCATTTCAGTCCTCATGACATGCTTGCATGCTTGCCTTTGATGCCTCTTTGATGCCTTATGAGGTTGTGCCTTATGCTCCATGTTTGGTCATTGTTCTTGCCCTCAAATTTAAGTCATTTAGATGCCATCTAAGTGGTCTTTAGGCTTTGTTTTAATATGCTAAAACTCTGTTTTTGGTCATTTAATTCATGCCATGTTTGGTTTTGCTAAGGGTAGTTCAATACCTCCTTAGCTTGCCTTGAGCTTTGGACCTCTAATTGCATGCTTATGCTTGTCTTGTTGGATTGGTTTGGCACCATTTTAACATGATTTTCAGAGCTTATGTTGCATGTCATTAGTCCATGTTTTTGTGCTTACAAGTTGTCTTCGTATGCTTAAGTGTTGGACCATATTTGCATGCATGCGTGTGTGTGTGTTGGACCTCACTTCCATAGTATTGGCCACTGATTTTGGCAAGCTTGCAAGCTACCCATGTTAGTTTAAGCCCACCCCTTTGCATGTTGTTGTATGCCCACCTTATATGTTGTTGCATATTTGTGTGTTGTTGCATGATTGAATGAAGTCACATGCTTGCTTGCATACTCGAACACCCACATTGTACCTTGCATACTTGTTAGTTGCATTGTCTCATGCCCTATGTCTTGCATGACCATTGTATGCCTTGTACGCTTCTTAGCATTGTCCATGTTGCATACTAGTCGACATGCTTAGGATTGCATTGCATTGGCATGCATGCTTCGCCTCTTGAATTGCTTGTGATAGAGGTTGAGTTCAATTTGCTTGATTATGTGCATTGCATTCCATATCAACATGCACACTTGATTCTTTGGGCCATCATGCATGGAAATGCGTGATTGGTGGCCCGAGAATCGAGGCCCATCCTCCTTTGAGTCATAAATATGATAAGGAGTGTGGTTGGTGCATACATTGCTTAAAATGCATTGCCATGCCAAGTTTTGTCCTCTGCTGCTGTCAAACCAGTTTTTGCAAGAAGATTTGGCCGGCCGTCCATCTGAAGTGCCGACCGGCCATCCATAAGCAGCCGATGGATTAATTTGTGGCAGGTGACCATTCTTCATGGCCGGTGACCAATTCCCTCAGCCGGTGGTGTTCCACAACATTCAGGGAAGCAACCCTGAGATTTGTGCAGTCTTCAGAGAAGCAGAACAGTCAAAGCAGAGGCAGCTTGTGCATGACAGTGACTTCCGAGCGGAATCGAGCACGCATCGCATCGGACCCTCTTCCCGAGGCTATTTATTGCTTAAATTAGATTAATTAATTTGCTTAATTAATTAGGTGGTCTGTAATATTTAATTAGCTTGTAAGTTAGTTAAATTGTATTATTCTTTTTGTCCCTCCGAGTGAGGGCTAACTTGTAATAAGTGTGGGTGTGTGTGTGCATGTCTTCCAACACCCACTTCTGTGGGTGCGTGTGTGCATGTCTTCCAACACCCACTTCTTTCTCCCTTTTACTTACCTGCTTTTGATGGTTAGTATTAGGGCATATTTAAATTAGCATACCTTATGCTATGCATGCGTGCATCAATACATTTGTCCTACATGCACCGGGCTCGGTACATCATACTAACTGCACTTGTATTTCAATTCCAAGTTGAATACCTGTTAGTTGCAGCATTTCTCATGCCATCTTTAGGATAGCCGAGCCTATTATAATTGCATTTTGCATGTGTTGCATTAGCCATCTCAACATGAACTAGGATCATGCATTGATTACTAACTAGCTTTTGTTTTGGCTCGGAGTACTAGGTAAGCATTTA
The DNA here is from genome assembly GCF_055761805.1 of Camellia sinensis. NCBI lineage: Eukaryota > Viridiplantae > Streptophyta > Magnoliopsida > Ericales > Theaceae > Camellia > Camellia sinensis. Next base: position 19,992,126 of record NC_138962.1, on the reverse strand, counting down.
TGCTTTAGCATACCGCATGCGTGTGAGTGTTGCCATAATAACATGATTACCATAAGGCTAGCTGCTTATGTGATATAACTGCTTGAGTGCCTGTGGGTGGAGGTCGAATTACCTAAATTGGAATAATGCATTAAAACTTTGAGTTTTAAGCCCACTAGATAGTGGTAAAACCATCTTTTCTAAAGCCCACTTGAGGGTGGCGAAATCTACATTTTTTTGCCTACTTGCGAGTAGCAAACCATTTTCAAAACAAGCATGAAATGTTTTCTTCCAATTTAGGCGATTTGGTCTATACTTGTTTGTTGTGCGCATAACATAGTAATTCTAGGCTAATAATCGGAATAAGAACACATAACGTTTTCAAAAACGGATATCACGGTTAGTAGAGGCCGATCTTCGGATCGGGCGAGAGGGGGTGCTCATAGCTGACCTTCCCCAATCGTACCCAAGCTCCCGAGCCGAGGCAACTTTGGTGATGACGGACACGTGGCCTTTGGCACCGAGTCAGGGTTTCCTAAATTCCCCCATAAAAAAATATGTAGGTGGCGACTCTGTATCTAGCAAAGCAGTCCATGTTTGGCACTTCTTTTCTAAAAATCTGTTTTCTTAAAATGATTTGCTGGATTTGGACTCTTTGGTTCAGATTAAGAACCGTGACAAATCGAGTACGAACTACGGGGTGAGGCCCTCACGCTGGGCGCGTCCACAGCTATCTAAGATGGCATATGAATGTAACAATTTGATACATGTATTCAAAGAGGTATTGAAATGCGATGCAGTTTGAATGATGCGCCGAGCCCGGTGCATACAAGACAAATGAATGATGCAAACATGCAAGCATAAGGTATGCTAATCAAAACGTGCCCTAATCTAACCACCGAAAGCGGATAAATAAAAGGGAGAAAGACGTAGGGTTGGAAGACATGCACACACACACGCACCCTTATTACAACATTGTGCCCACTCGAAGGAGAGTCCGAATAAGTAAGCTAAGCTACTCTAAGCTAAGCTAATCTAACTAATCTAATTAAGCTAATTAGACTAATTATTACAAACCAATTGAATAACTAGTAAACTACTTACTAATTATTACAACACTTTAACTAATTAACAACTAACTAATTAAATTACAAATCCAAATGTACACTAATTAAGCATGTAAAACACCAACTACACTACCTCAACTCTGTTTGAAGAAGTTGAACATGCATGCCTCGGTTGCCGCCTCGAAATACCTTCCGGTTTGCTCTTGAGAGGCTCTGTTTGCATGGTGTCTCCAAGAAATCTTTGCTGGACCTTACTAAATCACTACTGGGGAATGCACCAGTGGCCTGCCGGCCATAAGGAGCTGCTGCTAGCCATCTTCCGGCCAAAGATGTGCACTGCCAGCCAATGATGAAGCAGTGCCAGCCATCAGTGGGGCACTGCCGGCCACTGGTGTGCTACATCACCATTCTGCAACAAAGCTCAAACCAGAGGAAAATGGAGGGTCTCCCAAGGGTATGTGTGCACTGTACCACTCCTTATCATCTTAAAACATCAAAGAAGAGGTACCATTAGATCCAAAACCATCAATCAAGCATGCAATGCATGATAGCCAAGGATCCAACTTGCACAAATTCAATAAATGAAAGACAAACAAGACTATTGGACCACTACATTATCATGGATAATCAAAGGCAATGGAGACAAAGGGGATTGGTTCATTTTCCTCACTTCAAGTATGAAATGAACCAATCTCCCTTGTGTTTAATATAACGTCCGATTGAACACAATGCAATGCGCACATAACATGCTTATCTTGGCATGTTTTACTTGATTCAATTCTTGTTTACACATTTTAGCTTACCAAGCCATTCATTAATTGATTTGTCCAATGTGAAAGTCCTCTAATGAGAGAGAAGTCAATCAAAAGATGACTTAAGACATGAGAGAAGCCATGCCTTTGACTAGGAGGAACCCTCAAAAGAGGATTAAAGCCATTTAAGCATAAGCCTCAATCCCAAGCTTAAACACAACTTAAGACCAACCATCCCTCAAAACAAATCAAAAATGAAGAAATGAGGGAGGTTGCAGAATTTTAGTGCTGAAATGGCATGAAACACAAGACTTCAACATACAAACAACTCATGTACAACATGTTAAGAGCCAAAACAATGAAATTAGTGAAAGACACAACACTAGAAGCATGCAATACAATGCTCAAATGATCAAACTAGCTATGGACAAACCTAAAACATGCCAAAATAGTGGCCAAAATGTGCTGAGATGGTAGCGTGAAAAGCAAGAAAAACATGCTCATGTATTGGCTCACAAACAAGACATAAGGCAAAATTCTCAAACACAATGAAAGAGTGATATGTGTGAGAGTGTGATAGAGAAATATGCTCTGAAATCACATGCTAAATGATGCCAAAACATGCAAACATCACAAGCAAAGCATGCTAAGGGCCTCAAAACATAAGGCTAGTCAAGGCCTTTGCACTACAAACATGCATAACAAGTCTCATATGACCAAAACCACTCTAAACAGAGTTTAAGCATGTTAAAGCAAGGCCAAAAACATGCTAGAGTGGAGCCAACACATGCTAGAATAATAGACTAATACATCAAGTTTGTTAAGCTAGTATGCATAATTACACTACAAGTGTAAGAAGCAAGTAAGAGGTGACTCAACTAACCCAAAATAGAGCTATAACATGTCAAAAAAGTCACAAAAACATGCTGAGATAAAACCTCAAGGAGGTAGAAATACATGCACATATGTTAAGCCATCAACAAATGCAAACAAGATACAAGAAGGGGAGGCCACCCCCTCCTATTTTGGACCTCAAAACCAAGTTTCTACCACTAAAAAACCTTTGAGTTTCAGTGGTAGAGAGGCCAAGCAAAGGGTGTTTCAAAAGCTTAGGAAGATGGCTCAAAAGGCTTTACAAGCCAAAGAGCTAAGAGAGGAAACCACCCCGTAACCACACAAGGCTCAAACCAACATTTTAAGACTAGAACTTTTTAGAGGCTAAAACCAGCTTTAAAGTAGCATATAAAGGTGGCAAAGCAATGAACTAAAGCAAAGCTTAAAGGAGGGAAATTCTTACCCTTAAAGCACAGCACTAAAACAGCAAGCAAATAGCCAAACTTCTGAGCCAAAACCACTCCAGAGAGCTCAAACAAGGCCTCTAAGAGCTTCAACTCTAAGGTAGAGGTGTTTGGCTAAGGGTGCTAGTGCAAATATGTAGAGAAAATACACTTTCAAGCACAAAATATAGAGAGAGAGTATTCTAGAGAGATATAGCTCAGCTCAAACTTTGTAACCCTTTGCATGCATATGGATGTTCTCTATATATAGGAGATATAAGGAGCCTTCAAACAAATCCAGCCCTCCATGTGCATGTAGATGAGCTCATCTGTGCAAACAGCTATCAAAATATCTGCAAAAATATCTACTAAAGCATTGGTGGCCGGCCGGCCATCAGTGGTGGCCGGCAGTGGCCTCATTGATGGCCGGCAGGGCCTATTTATGGCCGGCAAGGAAAAGCCCATAGCCGACAGGCCTCAATGATGGCCGGTAGGCCATCAAGGACATCACCATGCAAAAACCAACACATGGTCCAAATATGAGACAGAATGGAAATCGGGTCTAGAAGGATCAAACCTGGGACACTCCGTCGCGAAAGTCGAGCACTAGACGAGCAATCAAATTTGTTGCTACGTGTACCCTGCAAGAACACCCAAGTCTTGAGGATGGTCAAAAATGGGGTGTCTACAACTTGCATAAATGAGATGCTTCAAACAAGTCCATCATTCTAAAATATAAACTTTGAGGTAACAAAAGTGTGCTAAATTTAACCAATCTGCTGATTCTAGATGCATATAAGTGCATTATCCACATCAGAATAACTTAATAAGAATAATGCAAAACAAGCTTCACATGCCTAGATGTACTAACTAAAGATATTCCCAAACAATAAGATAAAAGTAGGAGTTCACTCATCAATATTCCTATTCAAATAAACAAGTTCCATCATGCTCTGATTTCTTTATCTTATATTTTTCTATAAAAAAAAAAATCCATAAAGGAGTACGACACAGAAAAAGTATTAAAAATAAATCAACTAATAAAGTTTTAAATTAGGAATTGTGGAAGGTACATATATTTTTTCTCCCAAGAATCTATCAATTTTTCCTTTGATCCAAATTGCTTAAATATCATAGACCACATTATGTTTCTTTCACTATGCCCACCAAGGTTCCTCTTTTGGTTTTACTTTACTTACACTTAAGGAACACATGATAGGCCACAAAAAGATCCCACCATAGCAAATAGAAAGAGCATTAAAGCCTAATAGAGCTTAAAGTTGTTAAAAAACAACTTTTAATTCTATTTCTTCCATGGATATATTTGTATATTCTGGTATTTTTTTTAACAACAATTATCATCTTACCTAGGGGGAGAGGGGGAGTTGGGAATGGAAATCCTGATGTTATGAGTTACACATCAAGTTCTTACTATGGCACTGCTTGCTCGGGAGAGAACCTTGTTGAAATCCTTAAATAATCTTATTTTATAAACAATTTTTATGTAAACAAAATTAATCTAAAATCTCATTCTAATTTCTGCTCCTAAACAAGATATAGATGAAAATGTTTGCTCTTCATCATGCATTATATAATTACTTGTGTGTCTATGCATCTACAAATAATACGCCTGTGTATATTCTATCTTTAGAGCTGAGAGTTCATTAGGGAGATTTATAGGGGACTTTCGCAAATTTTAGTCATCATATCTTAACCTTTGAACTCAACATGTGAAGAGTGTAGTAATGGTTCAATTTGCTAATATGAGATGCTTACAATTTGAGCCGATTAACCCCACTTAGTGATTTACCCAAGCCTTTCAGTTAAACTCATTTGGGTTCAACAGTCGAAACATTAAATAAAAACACAGAAAGGCACACACAATAGTTTTACCAAACTAGATTGGAAGAAGAGAGAGGGGTACCTGAATAGAGGTGTTCAATCTGATGCCATTGAAATCAGAGAGAGAAGAAGGAATGAGAGAGAGAGAGAGAGAGAGAGAAAGAAAGAGAAGGTTGTTATTTTTCTTAGGTTCAATGCAACAAAAATGCTGGTATTGATCAGAGGGAAGAAAGTAGTTTTTGTGGATGATTCAATGAACGAAACTCAATAGGAATCGATGCTATGTTTGTTAATGGGTCATGACCAACATCCTCATAGATGGAGTATGGAAAAGAAGCTTGGGACTGGGTCGATTTACGGCTGGGTCGATTATTAAACTTCAATCGATTCAGCAAGGTCTGTTCATCATCACCAAACGACAATGCTTTGAAAACTAGTGGTTTGATTGTTGGGTGTAGTGTGATTTTGCAGTGAATTAGATGGATAATACACAAGATCTCGGTGATGAAGAGGTCGATGGAGATGGAAGGAACAATACTTGTTCCACTTCTTCAATATCTGGCGCCTCACAGTTCCGAATGGAGGAAAACAGAGAAATGAACGCATAGAGACAAATAGAGAGAGATAGAGAGAGAGGGCGAAATAGAGGAGATACCTGGAAGTGACTGTGGTGCTGGTGTAACCCTTGCAGTGGTGCTCATGTAACAGATGGAGACAAATTGACAAAGAGGAGGGCAGAGGCGAGAGTGAAAGAGAAAGAGAGTCACAGAGGCATGATGAGAGAATAAGAGAGACAGTGACACAGAGACATGAATGAGAGTGAGACAGATCAACCTTGGACTTAATTTCTCAGGTTCAGTTTTTTGCTGACCAGTGTCTATTAGTCGCCAAAAAGAAATAAAACAAATTTTTCCCGACGAACTGAATAATATAGTCGCAAATTGTTTTAGGAATCCCTCCAAAATTGAAAATCCTCCCTCCAAAACTTAATTACAATTGCCGACCAAATAGTTTAGTTGGCAGAAGTAAGATAAATAACGACTAAATTATTCTTAGTAGCTAAAGTTTGTACATTTAGGGACTAATTTTTTTTTTGTAGCCTAAAATCCTATTTTCAACGCCTAAAGTTAAATTAGTCGCCAAAAGTAACATCTTTTGCTACTAAATTATTCTTAGTAGCTAAAGATTGTACATTAGGGACCAACATTTTTTTTTTGGTAGCGCAAAATCCTATTTTCAACGACTAAACTTAAATTAGTCACCAAAAGTAGCATCAATACCAACTAAATTATCCTTAGTAGCTGAAAATAGAACCTTTCCTGACCAAATTTCTTTTAGTAGCTAAAGTGCCCATCTTTGGCGACTAAATTTATTTTGATAGCTAAAGTGTGTATTTTTGGTGATTAAATTTGTTTTAGTCGGCATTTTTAGTCGCCGAATGTGCAAATTCCTGTAGTGATTTATGGTGAAAGTCTTTAATTTAGAGGCAAGATTTATTATTTTAAAAAAAATATATGGGGCAAATTAGTAAGCATATTTTGATCTAATAATATTTGTATTTTATTTAAATTAATTGAGAGAGAAAAGAAAAGAAAATAAAAGATAATAATTTAGAGCCTTTTGTTTAGATACATAAAATACAATATATAGCAACAGCAGCCAAGCAACAACGTAAGAGTGAGGGAGAAAGAAAGAGCAAGAGATAGAAAAGAGAGCTGCAACAACAACGTGAGAGAGAGGGAGAGAAAGGAACTTCCAGCGCCTTTGTGGCTCAACAACTGTAAGATATTGTCCTATTTTATTATATTTATATATTGTGATGGTTCATGTGTGTAATCTTCTTGTTGCTGGGAAGGAATAGGAGAAACGGGTGTGTTGTTTGGGTGCCAAGTCAGTGGTTGGTGATGAGAAATAATGGGTGTAATTCTTAGTCCAAAAATTTTGTACACAAATACAAACTTTAAAAATCAAGAAATCATATCAAATGGATGAATTTTGAACTGAAATTTTTACAGTAGATTAAATACATATTGAGTTGCATATCAAAATTCTCATAATTTTTGGGAGTTAAAATCTATATAAACTGATGTGTTCAAATCTATCCAGAAAACTGGTGTTAAACAGTAACTTCGAAAGTGCCGTTCTCTTTGGGTATAAATTCGAAAATTTTCAAATCAGCATCATTAGAACTAGTTACGAGTCTAGTTTTTTATATTTTTGGCCTTGCATTGATTGCTCGTGTATACTAAGAGAACCATTAATTTCTTTAAAGTGCTGCAGAAAGCGACCTGTTTGGATATAATTAATTGTAAATAATTATTTTGATAAGTAAATCAAGTAAAACCAATTGGGTTTGAAACTTAGAATATATTACTTGATATCTGGTGGGTTTTGGAATTTTTCAAACAGCGTAGAGTGGGTTTTGTAATTTTCAAAGTTAACGAATAGATTGGAAAAGCTTGTTTAAAATTCTGTTTTATCTTAAAGTTACTTTTAATTAAGTTTCGATTTGAACCCATGTCTTGGGTGATTTTAGACCTTGAAGAACATGAGCTTAGGTAATATATAAGAGTAGCGGTGAGTTGGATTGAGCCGTGTTAGTGCGCTTTAGTTTGGAGTTAGTTTCTTATTCTTTAGTATTTTTAAATTAATAGTGACGTGTAGTTTTCATACTTGGTTCAGGGCACTAGTTGGACTTTTATACTCTATTCGAGGATTACATTATTCCATTTTCAGATGAGTAGTTGCATGCTACATATTTTTATAAATGTTCCCCTACCCTGAACTGTTGACAAATTAAATTGTTGTTTCAGAACTAAACTGCTTTGAAAAATTATTATATTATCAATAGAATTAAATTATTTATGAAACATGTGTAAATTTGGCATACTGTAAACTATTTGTTATGGTCTCATATTAATAATGTTGAACTACCATGTTTTGTGAAACTGAATTGTATTGATTATCAAGGCCATTTGTATATTTTAGTCCAGGGAAATTATTTCACTGTATCTGGTGACTCTGGCCATTAGGGAACAGATCCAGGTTGGGCCGTGATGACTCTAGTGCTCAACGATTGTAAGGAAAAGACCTAGGCTAGGCTAGGCGACCTTCAATCAGATCGTCTTAGAGGAAAGGCCCGGATTGCCACCCCGAGGATGACTCTTGGTTTGATATTGGATCCAACAGGCTTATTGCCTTGAGAATTTTGTGGCATGTTACTTGTTACTCTTGGTACCCAGAAATTATTGATGTTCATGTTGTAATCTGTTTTAGGTGAAAAATGTCATTTATCATGTTCTTGAGAGACATGAGTATTTTAACTGTTGAACTGTGAAACCTTCTTTTTGAAACAGGCTATCTTTATCAAAATTGTATGCCAATCTAGTTTCTGTGATATATATATCTTATTTTGGAATTGAACCCTATTTTCAAAACTGTATTTACTATCCATGTTGCTACTCACTGAGTTATTAGCTGACTTAGTTGTTTATCATTTTCAAGTGTTAGAAGGACTTAAGATGGACTCATGGCGCCGCGGGGACTCAATTGTATGGACCTCTAGGACATTCATAATTTGTTTTAGATTGTTATATCAAGTTTGTGCATATTTCTTTTTATTTTTATTGAGGTTCATTTAGGATTATTTTGATATATGGGCTGTTTATATCCCATAAGTTAGGATGGTGTTGATTACGGTTGGTTTTGCCGTTTATACTTGTGGCATGTCACTGAATTGAGTTTTTGTTATTTATTACTGGACTATTGTATAGTTGTTCAATGTGATTATGGATTCGTGTTTAGGCTTACGTGTGCCTTGGGCTAAGGTATTGTGGGCCACGGCCGGTCATATCCGGGTTTGGGGTGTGACAAAAAATTGTCTATTTTTCTGCAATTAAATGGTTAAAACCAAGACTTCGTACCGTTCATGGTTCCACAGACAACTTGGAAAATTATATATTAAGTAAAGCAAATAACCATCATGTCACAAATTCATTCACTTAAACAGACCAGAAAAAAATATATTTGAGAAAATAAATTGTATATGTGGGTTGATTCAGAAGTAACAATATTTGGATCGAAGGGACTTATCATGATAAATACAACTCACATATTCCTTGAGCAGCCCATATGTGGCTGTGCTACAGATTTAAATGTTCAAAACTGAGATAAAATAAAAACAATGGCAAACAGTGTTGTTATGTGTGTTATATGACACCACAAAACATAGGATTTCACAAATTTTATTTATTTATTTAGCACAAGAAAACAGCATTCTTTAATATATATATATATATAAAGTAACACAGGAAACATCAACAAACAACATCAACAAGCTTTACAAACAATCAAGCAAAAACAAAAAAGAACATCAGAGGTAACATATAGACATCAACTGAGACAAAATGCTGTCAGGTAGGATCATCCATCATTAAGTTGAAAGCGGATCTCTCCATGAGAAATGGTACGGGAAAATGCTACAAACCAGGCCAAGGAAAAAGCTGTTGTGACTCAAACTCCATGGCCGTTGAGATAATTGGCATGAATGAAGAGATTGTGTGAGATAACACCCCCACCTGGATATCTTTACTGCCCTCCATCTGCTGAAATAGAGATTCAAGAGTTGGCAATAAAATATTAATGTTCAGAAAATTATGTTTACAAGCCTATTTAAGAGCAACAAGAGATGCAGCCAATGGAGCACAAAGCCTGTGCACATTTAGCTCTTGAATTTTGAATTTCAAATTCTTTTACATCTCGAAATTTTAGTGAATGGACAACATTAAAAAAATGTCTAGATATGTGAACTATTTGAATAGAGTTTTTCTCATAAACTTATTTTGACAGAAATTTTGGCTCTTTAACCCCTGCAGTCATTGTTGGAGTAAGATTAATGGGAAAATTTGTTGGACAATCTTCACTGTAATTAAATTATTTAATTTTGTTTAGGTACTAAACGACAAACAAAAGATAAAAGAAAAATAGGAAAGGAGAGAAAACGTTTGATTACAAAAATCAAACTAGAAATAAAATTAAATAAATAAAAATAGATTTTATTTTGTTACAAAAATAAAATTAAAATCTGATTTAAATAAATAATAAATAAATAAATAAATAAATAACTTACTTGATTAATATCATGAATATCATTCTGATCAAATCCAGTGTTCGACACTGTGTCCTTAAGACAGATTCGTCCTCTTCACGGTGCTTTCAAAATATGGATCTCTATCTCCCAGGATGAAATGATCAATCAATAAATAAATGCAACATTACAATTTATTTTTCAACGAACACACTTAGTGTATACACTCTTTCTCATAGGAAAATAATAGAATAAATGTAGCAAAATGCAGAGATGATATTGCAGCAAGGATGGACGAAAATTGGAGTAGAAATCCAAATGAGGGACTGCCTATTTATATAGGTGAAGTGGTGGCTGCTAGTTTTGAATTAAACAGGTACAATACCTGTTCTATTTAAATTAAACAGATACAAAATTTGTAGGCACTGTTTGGTTTGAATTTGAACAAATTCGGTTTAGACAGATCCGAAACTGTGCAAAATTTCTAAAGAGATGCAAACCAAAAAATTTGAATTTAGAATTTGAAATAAAAACGGGCAGCTTTTATTTATAACTAAATAAAATAAAATTCAAATGTTTTTTGCCCAAAAATATAAGTATTGAGTCGGACAAGCCCAACCCAACCTCACACCTGCGCCAAACCGAACGACCGGCGGCCGTGGCGCGCGCGTGTATGGTGATTTTTGGTCCAATGGGTCTAGCCCATTTTGCCCATGACCTCCCTCTCTACAAAACTTGGGTACCCCTTGGGGCACATCCCACGTTTCAATCCCATGCCTTATAAACCCATTCAAAACTTCCCACCAAATCAATGTGGGACAAGCCATTTTCAAACCTTAAAGGATTTTCCACCAAAGCTCCATTTCCATGGAGCACACTTTGGCTTCAATTTCCCATTCACTCGATAATGGTTTTGAACAACCAAATATACCACGTTAATCATAACGCGTTACCACTTAGACTCGCCAACTTTGGCATATGGGTCCCACCTAAATAATGGACCAAAGTTAGGAAAAAATTCTGTTTTACCCAGAATTTTTCCAACCATTTCCAACAATCCCCTACATGAATGGAATTTGATGACAACAGAAATGCAACAATATGCAGACTTTATCGAAAGAGTATAAGTCGAAAATATCTTGCATCAGGATAGGCAGCTTTCGGTCTTGAACCTTCCCTAGTGATAACCTATCGGATTTACTAGCTAACCAATGGACGTGATGCCTTGAATTGTTTAGCCGTTTGTGTAAGCCAAGACAATAGATTTCACACAAAATATCTTCTAACACATCGTAGTTCTCACTGTTGTGTTCATTTTGGCCTTGAACGCTCCTGGTTTTCATGAGTGTTTCTAGAGAATTTAGTCTCTTCCATTCTCATAGAACCGGCCCCAGTTCAACACTCATAGAGGTGATTCTTATTGTAAGTATCTCCTAATACTTGTCTTGATTTTTATACCTAAATCAAGATATAAGTAATCATTAAAAGCAAAGCTTATCCTTATACCCCTACAGACAACATATGTTGTAGATATCACTCTCACCATAGGAATGGGTAGGGAATTTTAATCCCTTGGTGATTTCTGGCGAGCCACATATAACTTAGTTGTCCCTTTGAACATAGTTCTTGGGATCTTCAGTCATATAAGTAGGATTACCATTATGATGACTCTTATGTAATAGGCTTTAATCCCATCTCCTTCGATGAACTATACACAAGCTCTTTTGTCAAACCTTTTGTTAACAGATCCGCAATATTTTCTTTAGATTTTATATAATCTATTGAGATTATTCTATTTGAGAGCAATTGCCTTACGGTATTATGTCGACGACGAATATGTTGTGACTTACCATTATACATATGATTCTGTGCCCTTCCTATTGCAGATTGACTATCACAATGAATACAAATAGCTGGCACAAGTTTTGGTGACATTGGAATGTCTTCTGAGAAGTGTCGAAGCCATTCTGCTTCTTCTCTTGCTTTGTCTAAAGCAATGAACTCAGATTCCATTGTGGATCGTGTGATGCATGTTTGTTTCGTGGATTTCCAAAAAACAACAGTGCCTCCTAGAGTAAAGACATATCCACTAGTGGATTTTGAATCTTTAGTATCCGATATCCAATTGGCATCACAATAACTTTCGAGTACTGCTGGATATCGAGTAAGTTCAAACCATGATCACGAGTAAATCTTAGACATCTAAGAACCCGAATGATCGCTTTCCAATGATCTTCTCCGGGGTTACTAGTGTACCTACTCAATTTATTGACACTATGTCAGGACGAGTACAATTCATTAGGTATATTAGGCTTCCAATGATTTGGGAGTATTTTAATTGAGACACTACATCACATTTATTTTTCGATAAATAAAGACTAATGTCTACAGGTGTTCTAGCTACATTCAAATCATCGTTGATAAATTTATCAAGAATTTTCTCAATATAATGAGATTGAGAGAATGCATATCCGTCAGATGTTTTAGTAATTTTCATTCCTAATATAACATCTACGACCCCCATATCTTTCATATCAAATCTTTTGTTAAGCATTTGCTTAGTTGATTTGATCATGTTTTGACTGCTTCCAATGATAAGCAAGTCATCCACATAAAGACAAACTATGACATATCCTTGGTCAGTGTTTTTAATATAGACGCATTTGTCACATTCGTTTATCTTAAACCCATTGGTAAGCATTGCATGATCAAATTTTTCATGTCATTGCTTAGGTGCTTGTTTTAATCCATAAAAAGACTTTACAAGCCGACAAACTTTCTTTTCTTGCCCCGACACTACAAACCCTTCGGGTTGGTCTTTATAGATCTCTTCATTTAGATCATCATTTAAGAAAGCTGTCTTAACATCCATTTGATGTATTTCTAAATTAAACAACGATACTATAGCAATAAGCATGCGAATGGATGTTATTCTTATCACAGGGGAATATGTGTCAAAATAATCCAGACCTTCCTTTTGTCTGTAACTTTTTACTACAAGTCTTGCTTTATACTTGTTTGTTGAACCATCTGCTTTTATTTTTCTCTTGAATATCCACTTACATCCAAGAGGTTTAGAACCAGGTGGAAGATCCACCAATTCCCAAGTATGATTTTACATAATGGATTCAATTTCATTATTAACAACCTCTTTCCACAAAGGTGCTTCAGGACCTGTCATTGCTTCCTTAAAGCTTTGAGGTTCATTCTCTAACAGATATGTCAGAAAATCTAGACCAAAGAATTTTGATGTTATCGCTTTCTTACTTCGTCTTGGTTCATCATCAGTTAAATCTTGTTGGTTGAGACCATTACTAGTCTCTTGTGTTTGATTGTCATTAGTCTCTTGACTTTGTGTACAATCATAAATTCTTTTCTGTGAACTTAATTCCTGTCCTTTCTTGTAAGGAAAGACATATTCAAAAAACACAGCATTCATTGACTCAATAATAGTGTTCACATTTATATCAGGTATTTCTGATTTATAAGTCAGAAACCGATATGCACTACTATTCTGAGCATAACCAATAAACACACAATCTACTATTTTTGATCCAATCTTCGTCTTTTTAGGAACAGGAACTTCAACTTTTGCCAAACACCTCCAAACTTTTAAGTATTTGTAGGAAGGAGGTCAACATTTCCACAATTCATAAGGAGTGCTGTTGGTTTTCTTGTGGGGTATTCTGTTAAGAACTTAATTAGCAGACAATATTGCTCTCCCCCCACAAGTTCGGTGGTAAGCCTGAACTTAGTAACATGGCATTCATCATTTCTTTTAGGATTCTATTCTTCCTTTCAGCAATTCCATTTTGCTGAGGAGAATAAAGTGCTGTAGTTTGGTGAATAATGCCATGTTGTGCACAAAATTCATTTAATGGTGTATCATATTCACCACCGCTATCACTTCTAACCATTTTAATGGTTTTACCAAATTGATTTTCAACTTTTGTTTTGTAGAGTTTAAACATTTCTAAGGCTTCATCTTTACTTCTAAGTAAATAAACATAACAATATTTTGTGCAATCATCGATAAATGTTATAAAATACTTTTTGCCTCCTCTAGTTTGAACAAATTTAAGATCACATACATCTGTATGAATTAATTCTATAGGTTCGATTTTCCTTTCAACTGATTTAAATGGGGCCTTAGTTAGTTTCACTTCTACACAAACTTCACATTTATGATTAGGATCAATTTCAAACTTTAGTATATAATCCAAACCAATTAATCTACGTAAAGCATCAAAATTCACATGTCCTAATCTACCATGCCATAAATTTGACTCAAGAATATAAGCAAAAAATGTGTTATTTTTATTCATAGCAACTTTTGGTACAACTGTCACTACATTTAATTTGAAGATACCATGATTGATGTATCCCTTACCAACATACACGCTACTCTTTGATAATACAAATTTATTAGACTCAAATACAAGCCTAAAATCATTTTTACTTAACAAAGAGCCAGAAACCAAATTCTTCCGGATGTCAGGTACATGCAGTACATTTTTTAGGGTCAATTCTTTCCCTGATGTCATCTTCAAAATCACCTTTCCTTGTCCAGCCACAATAGAAGTAGAAAAATTTCCCATGAAAAGTTGTTCACCATTTGCAGCCTCATTGTAGGTAGTGAATATCTTATTGTCCGCACATATGTGACGAGTTGCTTCAGAGTCAACCCACCACTCTTTGGGATTTCCAACCAAGTTAGCCTCAGACACCACAGCAGTAAGATTGATGTCATTTACCCTGTCAGAGATGTAATCTAATTCTGTCACATTGGCTTGATTGGTGGTCTCCTTACTTGTACTTCCACGATCCTTCTTAGGACGGCGGCAGTCAGAAGCTCAATGTCCAATCTTGCCACAGTTATAGCATTTTCCTTTGAACTTCTTGTCGCCATTATTGTCGCCTTGTTTAGGACCATCTCTAGTAAACTTCCTCTTTTTGTTATGTGGTTTGTGAACTTGTTCAACCACATTAGCCTTGGACTCAATGGGATTTTTCCCATTCCTCTTTTCAGCCTTTCGATTATCTTTCTCAATTCTCAATCTTACAATCAATTCATCCATGGTCATCTTCTTGCGTTTATGTTTTCAATAATTTTTGAAATCTTTCCAAGCAGTGGTAACTTTTCCACTAAAGCAGCGACTTGGAAAGACTCGCTAAGAGACATACCTTCTGAATGAATATCATGCAAAATTATTTGAAAATTTTGAACTTGAGAAATTACCATTTGGGAGTCTACCATAACAAAGTTTAGAAATTTACCGACAACAAATTTTTTTGTGCCGGCATCCTCTGTCTTGTACTTCTTCTCCAAAGAATCTCATAACTCCTTTGCTGACTTCAGGGGACTGTAAACATTATACAGCATGTTGTCAAGGCCATTAAGGATGTAGTTTCTGCACAGGAAATCTGAATGTTTCTAAGCATCTACAGCGGCAACAACTTGCCGATCACTTTCACCCTCTTTAAGTGCTGGAGCCTCTTTACGGAGAAACCGGACCAAATTTAGAGTTGTAAGATAGAACAGCATCTTCTACTACCATCTCTTAAACTCAGTACCGTTAAATTTTTTCGATTTTTCTCCATGATTTATTGGTACTTGAACATGGTTCTGGATAGGGACCGGAGTTGGTGGAACAGTTAGAGTACCACTACCAGTTGCAGATTCAGTTGTAGTATCCATAATATCTGATTACAAAAATCAAAAAAACAAACCACAAATTAATTTTCTAATTACTAAAACCAGAAAATAAATTATAACACAAAATAATTTTATTTTCCTTGTTACTAAAACAAGAAAAACAAAATATCACAATAATTTTTGGTAACACCAAATAATATTCTGCAATTGTTAATGACACCAGTATATTACTACTAGTTGTCAAAGAAAATAAACAATATATTACTATTATCTGTCAAATAGTTTATAAATACTATTTGTATTTTCCAACCAGAATATTACTTTGAAAACACAGAAAATTAAATACAATGAAGACACCAAATATAGTCTGTCTTAAGATTGTTGGACAATCTTCACTGTAATTAAATTATTTAATTCTGTTTGGGTACTAAACGACAAACAGAATATAAAAGAAAAATAGAAAAGGAGAGAGAACATTTGATTACAAAAATCAAACTAGAAATAGAATTAAATAAATAAAAATATATTTTATTTTGTTACAAAAATAAAATTAAAATCTGATTTAAATAAATAATAAAACAGAAAATAAATAAATAACTTACTTGATTAATATCTTGAATATTATTCTGATCAAGTCCAGTGCTCGACATTGTATCCTTAAGACAGATTCGTCCTCTTCATGGTGCTTTCAGAATATGGACGTCTATCTCCCAGGATGAAATGATCAATCAACAAATAAATGCAACACTATAATTTATTTGTTCAACGAACACACTTAGTGTATACACTCTTTCTCACAGGAAAATAATAGAATAAATGTAGCAAAATGCAGAGATGATATTGCAGTAAGGATGGACGAAAATTAGAGTAGAAATCCAAATGAGGGACTGCCTATTTATATAGGTGAAGTAGTAGCTCGGTGGCTGCTAGTTTTGAATTAAACAGGTACAATACCTGTTCAATCTAAATTAAACAGATACAAAATTTGTAGGGCTGGGCAACAAACCCACCCGCCCGCACAAACCGCCCGACCCTACCCTACCCGCAGTGCTTTGGGCGGTTTTGATGTAGGTAGGCACGCGGGTGCGGGTCAAGAAATTCGCAAAAGATTGGGTTCGGGTCGAACCCGACCTGCCCGCAACCCGCATTTTTTTTTTTAAAGAAAAAATAACTAGTTATTATTATTATTTTTTGCATTTTGGATGGATGGAGATAACTAGTTATTATTTTTATTTTTACAGTTTGGATGAAAGTAAAATTTATTATATGGGCACTTATATACATTATCATGATCTAATGATATTTAAATTAGTGTTACTAGATTGACTTTTATTTATATATATAAAAAAAATCATTATATTCCATTAGTCTAGTAGACACAATTAAATATAATATTTTGAATTGTCATTTTATTATCACATTATTGCATATTAAAAACTAAACAGTGAAGATTAATCCACTATTAAAATTAGTGTTACTAGTTTGACTTTTAAGGGTTTGTTTTTGCATATTTAAATTAATGTTACTAGTTTGACTTTTAAGGGTTTGTTTTTGCAAGCTAAGGAGGAAGATTAATTACTATCCTCAAGCATGGTTCCATATCATCTTATCGAACATGTGAACTATTTATTATGATCATGAATTGTATATCTTGTAATTTAATTTTTAACTCTCCTAAAAAAAAAAAAGTGTTTAGAAAGTAACAAAAAATGTCAAATTTGCTTAAGTTAAATAAAAAATAAAAAATAAAAACTAAACCGCAAACCGAACCGCACCCGCCCGCACAAACCGCGAACCGCATCGCGGGCGGTTGCGGGTCCATTTTTCCCCAACCGCATAAGTGCGGGTCGGGTCGGTTTTGACCCACACCCGGCCAAAACCGACCCGCAAGCAGCCCTAATCTGTAGGCACTGTTTGGTTTGAATTTTAAACAATTCGGATTTGAATTTGAACAAATTCGGTTTGGACAAATTCGAAACTATGCAAAATTTCTAAAGAGGTGCAAACCAAAAAATTTAAATTTAGAATTTGAAATAAAAACAGACAGATTTTATTTATAACTAAACTTGCGCCCAGCTGCCGCGTGTGGTGATTTTTGGGTCCAATGGGTCTAACCCATTTTGCCCATAACCTCCTTCTCTACAAAACTTGGGTACCCCTTGGGGCACACCCCAAGTTCCAATCCCATGCCTTATAAATCCATTCAAAACTTCCCACCAAATCAATGTGAGACAAGACATTTTCAAACCTTAAAGGATTTTCCACTAAAGCTCTATTTCCATGGAGCACGCTTTGGCTTAAATTTCCCATTCACTCGATAATGATTTTAAGTAACCAAATATACCACGTTAATCACAACGCGGCATAGAATGTGTCACAACCCGCTCCCTATACCCAAGGGTTAAGTATTGTGATGGCCAGTAACTGAAGTTACCTACAGCCAATTCTTAAACAAATAAATAAATGCAAGCGAAAGTAATATTTAAGTAAGGGTACGAAAATAATCATTGAAGCTTTTATTTTTATTACAAAATATATTGACCAAGAAGGTCGATATTTACATATAAATAATATCATAAAAATACTGTGTGTGTCTATTCCGCAACCCGACTTTTCAAAAAGCTATTTCTGAATTGCATGTTTCTTGAAAATTGGTAAAAAAAACTATAAGCACATGGCAGAATGAGAAATATTATACCAAGAGTATAAGGGACACGAAATAACCATGGATAGTTAGTTAGGGCAAAACATTTATATAACTCAGCAAGGTAAATAAATCATTTAAGTAGCAGAAACTGAAATACAGATATTATGTAAATATGTAACCATAACCACGGTACAGAACAGAACAGAACAGAACAGAAGTCACATAAGTGACAATCAGAACAGAGGTACAGATTCAAGAAGTGGATCGTACGGATTTTAGAGGTAGCTCCCATAATAGTGTAGCACTTAGTTCCGCACAGCACTTTAGTTCACACAGAACAGAGGTACAGATTCAAGAGGTGGCTCGCACGGATTCTAGAGATGGCTCCCACAACAGTGTAACACTTAGCTCCACACAGCACTTTGGTCCGCACAGAACAGAGGTCAATGGATCCATGACAAACAGAGGGCCGCAAAGCGGTCAAACAGAGGCCAATGGTTATTTAAGTCCCCTAAGACGTGGGACTCCCGTGGTGGTACTTACAAAACATAATTGTTTATAAGGTCATAGTCAAATATTCTTTAAAATATAAACAGACATATCCATGGATTTCCTTTTAAGCAAATAAGGTTCAGAAATAAAACCACGTAATTGAAACCTTTATAAAACATAATTTTTATTAATATACTAATAAAATATAATTTGTGTAAAACAGATTTTGGTAAGTCAAAACATAAGTAAAATACATTTTGGTGACTCAAATATAATAAAACTTACCTTAACTATAATACCTTACTCTTTCTTTCCACTATCAAAACCCTTTTAATTTTCATTACTTTTTCTTTCCTTTCCTCTCTTTCCTTTCCTTCTCTCCCTTTTCTTTTCTTTCTTCTCTCTTTCTTTTCTTTTCTTTCTTCACGCAGGTTGATCAACTCCTCCCTTAAATAGGGAGGAGGACGCCACAGGCGCTCAGCACGTGTCAGGCGTCGCTTTCGCTCAAATTTAATTCATAATTATATATATTGATTTTTATACTTAATAGATATTTAAAATAATTACTATTTGACTTAATATTTTAATATAATTATATAAATAAATTAATTTCTAATTAAATTACACTTTATCATATATTAACAGAAAATAAATTATTTATTTTACTACCATAGTCATTATTATTATTATTATTATTATTATTATTATTTTGACCCCTAAACTTTTAAATAATTATATTATTTTACAAAATTACACATAATAATGTATAATAAATTATATATTTTTCGAGCTGAGATTAAATAATATTAGTATAAATTCTACATAATAATTAAAAATCTAGGTTGTTACAATCTTCCCTCCTTTTAAAATTTCGTCCTCGAAATTTGTCATATGCATAAGCTATTCGTTGCGCACTCTGATAAATATATGTTAGATGATTAATCTGATAGAAAATATTACCTCAAAAAAAACTTTACCAAATATAATTTACTGTTTAGTTGTCAAAAATTGATTTGGGCCAAAATGAGAAATAATGGACGACTTTAAAAACTTTTCACTCGTTTTGTTTACAATAAAAAATAAATAAAAATAAATAAAATGAGAACACAATAACAAAATCATATGCAAGAGTTGAAAAAAATTAAGATGAACCTTTCATTTATGAGAAATAGTTTCAAAATTAGTATCTTTATAATTTGAACCCACTTTTAAAAACATCAAAATAATTTTTTTTTTTGAATACTGAACTGAAAATTATATATATTTAATTATATTATAATTTTGGTAGGTGATTGAACCCGACATCCTTCTGTTCTTGTCCTTCTTTTACTATAACAAATATAAATTATATCGAATATTCTTCACAAATTATGCACCTAAAAAAAAATTTATTATATATATATATAATCATATAAAATTATAATATAATTATATTGACAAATAAAATATAATAATTCGATACTAATTACCCGCTATCCTACTTCTTAAATGTGCGTGTGTCCTATACTCCAATGATGTTTTTTTTTAATTTTATTTTATTTTAAAAACCATTACTCTGATACCATTTGTCACGACCCGCTCCCTATACTCAAGGGTTAAGCATCGTAATGGCCAGTAACTGAAGTTACCTACGGCCAATTCTTAAACAAATAAATAAATGCAAGCGGTAGTAATATTTAAGTAAGGGTATGAAAATAATCATTGGAGCTTTTATTTTTATTACAAAATATATTGACCAAGAAGGTCGATATTTACATATAAATAATATCATAAAAATACTGTGTGTGTCTATTCCGCAACTCGACTTTTCAAAAAGCTATTTCTGAATTGCATGTTTCCTGAAAATTGGTAAAAAAAAATTATA
Source organism: Camellia sinensis (assembly GCF_055761805.1). Taxonomy (NCBI): domain Eukaryota; kingdom Viridiplantae; phylum Streptophyta; class Magnoliopsida; order Ericales; family Theaceae; genus Camellia; species Camellia sinensis. The sequence continues at coordinate 19,971,464 of NC_138962.1, read as the reverse complement.
AGCACATGGCAGGATGAGAAATATTATACCAAGAGTATAAGAGACACGAAATAACCATAGATAGTTAGTTAGGCCAAAACATTTATATAACTCAGCATGGTAAATAAATTATTTAAGTAGCAGAAACTGAAATACAGATATTATGTAAATATATAACCATAACCACGGTACAGAACAGAACAGAACATAGGTCACATAAGTGACAGTCAGAACAGAGGTATGGATTCAAGAGGTGGATCGTACGGATTCTAGAGGTAACTCCCATAATAGTGTAGCACTTAGCTCCGCACAGCACTTTGGTTCGCACAGAACAGAGGTACGGATTCAAGATGTGGCTCGTACGGATTCTAGAGGTGGCTCCCACAACAGTGTAACACTTAGCTCCGCACAGCACTTTGGTCCGCACAGAACAGAGGTCAATGGATCCATGACAAACAGAGGACCGCAAAGCGGTCAAACAGAGGCCAATGTTTATTTAAGTCCCCCAAGGCTTGGGACTCCCGTGGTGGTACTTACAAAACATAATTGTTTATAAGGTCATAATCAAATATTCTTTAAAATATAAACAGACATATCCATGAATTTCTTTTTAAGCAAATATGGTTCAGAAATAAAACCACGTAACTGAAACCTTTATAAAACATAATTTTTATTAATATACTAATAAAACATAACTTGTGTAAAATAAATTTTGATAAATCAAAACATAAGTAAAATACATTTTAGTGACTCAAAATATAATAAAACTCACCATAATTATAATACATTATTCTTTCTTTCTACTATCAAAGACCCTTTTAATTTTCATTATTTTTTCTTTCCTTTCCACTCTTTCCTTTCCTTCTCTCTCTTTTCTTTTCTTTCTTCTTTCTTTTTCTTTTTCTTTTTCTTTCTTTCTTTTCTTTTCGTTTCTTTCTTCACGCAAGTTGATCAACTCCTCCATGTAACGGAGGAGGACGCCACAGGCGCTCAGCACGTGTCAGGCGTTGCTTTCGCTCAATTTAATTCATAATTATATAAATTTATTTTTATTCTTAATAAATATTTAAGATAATTACTATTTGACTTAATATTTTAAAATAATTATATAAATAAATTAATTCTTAATTAAATTACACTTTATCATATACCAACAAAAAATAAATTATTTATTTTACTACTACACTCATTATTATTATTATTATTTATATTATTATTATTTATATTTTGACCCCTAAACTTTTAAATAATTATATTATTTTACAAAATTACGTATAATAATGTATAATAAATTATATATTTTTCGAGCTGATATTAAATAATATTAGTATAAATTCTACAGAATAATTAAAAATTTAAGTTGTTACAGAATGCGTTACCACTTAGACCCGCCAACTTTGACATACGGGTTCCACCTAAATAATTGACCAAAGTTAGGAAAATTTTTTGTTTTACCCAGAATTTTTTCAACCATTTCCAACAAAA